>NC_068347.1:7626083-10218950 GCF_014633365.1 Diospyros lotus | reverse complement strand
GATCTTTGACAAGAGAATTGGAAACCATCAATCAGCATCAGCCTTCTTTAAGGTCCTCCTCCTCACAGTCAACATCCGAAAGAAAGGGTCCTTGAGAAGATCGGCGGCCGAAGGCCTTGCCCTGGGCTGGCCAATGCACTTGTGGATAAGGCCTTCAGTTCTGGATCGCTCACCTTGTTCATGGCTTGGGGCTTCACCCTGCCGTCACCTTCTTGTAGATCTTGGCAATACTGTCACACTCACTGTAGGGTATCTCCAAGGTTGCCATTTCAAGCAAGCACATTCCATATGAGTATATGTCCACCAACTCTGTGTAATCCTCCTCGTATAGTTCTGGGGCCATATACTCTGGCGTCCCTAATAATGAATGAGCATGATGGCTCTTCCCCACGATGGCTGCCAAGCCTAGATCACCAATCTTTACCTACATACATACACCAAATTTGTTAGCTTTCTTTTGTTTCTGGAACTGAGATTTCTTAGTTCCCATTCAGTTCAGCAAGTAAATGACTTGTGTGCCAAATCCACTGAGCCGATTGGTTAGGGGCAAGACTCTCTGATTTTCCCGTCATTTGCTTTTCACAATCAATTTATTGGATCGACCGACAAAGGCAAAATTACATTTTTGCATTTATTACAAGGGCACAGTTATGGTTTTGTTCCTACTGGCTTTTCACTACAAGAGTACCACGACGATTTTGCACTTGTTAGCCCAGCCGCTGGCTTTAGACAATAAGGGCATAATCACGATTTTGCTCCTGTGAGTTTATCCAGTCGACTAATTGAATCCGCACACAATCACGATCAGTTAAGTAATAGTAACGTAACATCTTAAAATTCTATATTTCCTCAAGTTTGCTAACGGGAGAAAAAGATGTCAATCATTAAGTTGAAAGAGAAGTGAAAAATACCTTGCCAATGTTCCCGTTGATGAAGATGTTGCTGCAATTTAGATCTCTGTGAATGATGCACGGGTCATGAATATGGAGATAATTCAAGCCCCTGAGTATCTGAATTGACCACTTCTTCAAGGCCTTCATCGAAACATGGCGATGCTTCTTCCTGTAATCCCTCAGATTCCCCGACGTGCAGGCCTCGGTGATGAAATTCAGTGTGTTGTGTTCGTTGTCCTTCCAAAAACTGTAGAGAACAATGATGTAATCGTTCTTGAGGGACTTGAGCAACGAAATCTCTGCCAAAAGCCTCTTGATGACGGTGGGATCGTCACTGAAGTTCCTTAAGCGAACCTGATTCCATGCCACATCTCTTCCTTCGCGTTGATCAAATGCCCTGTAAACCTTCTTCACTGCGCCAGCACCAAGCAGGTCACTGTACCGCCCAAACCGTCCAGTTGGATCGACTTCGACAAATGGTTCCTTGTCTTGATCGGACGAATCAGGACCTTCAGCTGGCATCTCGAAACAATGTCTTTGTGCAAACAAGAAAGCCGAATTTGAATTGGAAATACGGAACTAGGGTTTGAATTCGAAAATTTAGGCTGATATATTAGCAGATTTAACTGAACAAATCAGGATGGAGAAGAAAGCAGGCAGCCTAACAATTCAATGAAGCCACTGCTCAAACAAAAAATTCAACAGTGTTTCACCATAATGAATGGAAACCTTTCGATCTACAAGTAAACGTGATGTCAAGAACTGCCAAGAAATGCATAACTGCATTCCGGTGCCATACTTAACTGCAAATTAAAGATAACAGATAAAATAATCAGAGCCAATGGCCTGTGATTTGGATCCAACAGCTGATCCAAAAGCAAATACATAAACAAATATAAACAAGATCGATGGTATTAAATGGAGAAAATATGTCTAACGTTTGGAAAAAGATAAGATTAGAGAAGATGATACGGCCTTCAAGGGAAACGATCGAAGCAACTCTAACGTCGGGACGATAAACAAACCTTGCAAGCGACATAGAACAGAAGAGAAAATGGAGATAAAACAGCGACAGAGAGGTACCTCCAAGAGTAGCAAAGTTGGAGAATTCCCAAACCACGACGCGATTGATCACCGGAAGAAATCTGCAAGAAACTATTAGCCCGCAAGCTCGCGAGCTCAAGAAACGTAGTAAAAGTTTCTTGTGAGTTGAAGAAACTTTTATGAAGAGGAGACGTAATCTGCATCCATCCGAATAGGCGGCAATTATGGCCCCAGCGTGGCGACCACGTGAATCGGTTGCTTTTATATTATTTTAATAATTAGACTATCCTTATAGTTTCAATAAAATGCATTAAAGCCCCCAAAAATTATAATAATACACATTTCAATTTCACATTAAATACTCTATAGTTCAAAAAAATTTAAATATTTTTTTATTGCACATGTTAAGTAATATTGTTATTGATTTGATACAACATTTAATTTGTGTGAGAAAATGAGCATCGGCTTAGAATGATTCCGAGAATTCGAAGTTTGAACACAAGTGATCTTAAGACCTATAAGTTTACATGTTGATGATCAGGAGACATGTAATCATGAGTGTAAAGGATCTTGAAAGTCTTGTAGATGATTAAGTGTCTTGGTGATCGAATGCCCTGATGAATGGCACTTGATGATCAGATGCCTTGACGATTAAGCGTCTTACTGAAAAGAACAACCGATTAGGGACACATGTAGGTGTACCTGCACAAACCCTCAGATGCTTAAGTTAGTAAAATACTAAAGTGCAAGAATGAAATATGAGTACTGAATAAAGCTTACTCAAGTGAGGAGATAACTAACCTATTTATAGAGGATGAAAAAGAATGACACATGGAGGTAAACCTGCATTTTTATGATGGCATCTTTTGAGGAATCTTGGAATATTCCTATAAGGCTTGGGGAATGTCTTGGAAAGAAACTCTCGAGTTTGGCCTAAGAGACGCCCCAAGAGGATATCCCGACTGCAAGAGAAGCTTCGGGAGTGGTAGACCATATGAAGAGGCTTGGAGATATAATTGGAAAAACATGACTAAATAGGAGTCATTTCATTTGGTCTTGTGGCTCTTTTGGTCATTCTCCATACTTGTGTTTGTTTTGGTGGTTGGTTGGTTGGAAAATCTTTTTTAAAAACAAGTTTCTTGTGGACTTGAGAGGGTAAGGTCACTTATGATCGAGTGGCCTTATTTTCACTCGATCATGGCTAAATTCTCTACTTCTTTTTATTTTTAGCCCATTTGGTTTTGGATCTTTCTAGTTTTGGCCCATGATGTTTGACCCAGATTTGTGACTTGGATTTTCTCGTGTCTAAGTTGTTTGCAGAACATAACAATTGCTCTTTACTTTTTCAATCGAGATTGGTTAATACTTACTCGATCATGGCTTCTTATTTTAACCGAGTTCTTCTTATCTTATTGGTTGAATGGCTTTGAAGATTGAGATGTCCTTCTTTTAAATGGTCTTTGAAAACCAAAATACTTTTTCCTTGAAAGCTGAGAAGCACCATGACCAACTTTTCCTTGAAGGCCGAGAAACACCTTGATAAACTTTTCCTTGAAAGTTGAAAAGCACCTTAACCGAGTGGCCATAAGCTTTATGATCGAGTGGGTCAATGCCTACTTGGTCATGGTCTTCTTCTTTGACTAGTCTTCTTTAGGGTTTAATGACTGAGTGGTTCTTCTTTGACTAGTTTTCTTTTGGGGTTAATAACCAAGTGGGGTAATAAAGTGGGCACTAACCCTAGCTTAGTCATGGAGTCCAACTCTAATACCCTCAGAGAAATATGAAAATCTCCTCCATAAATCCTCGAGCCATCAAGGAGCAATATTGGGGTCAAGGCAGGCCTACTGTCCTGCCTAATTCTATCCCATAAGTGGACGAATCATAACAAGTAATACAGTGATAAATAGAGTGTCGTACCCACGAGGACTAACTTTTGACATTTACTTTAACTGATTTAACCTTAACCTAACACACACATTAACAATGATTTCAACTGTAATGAAAACTAATTTACTAATAAAAGATGCAACTAAAACAATTCCTTTGATTTAAAACTCACAAGGATAAGGCACTAGGGTTTGTGAATCCACCATCAGCCTTCTATGATTCAATTGTTCATTACTTGGATTTTACTATTCCTTATTTTAGGATGAAAATCGATGATCCAATTACAACCAAAAATCTCTCTCGATGGTCATTCAGTTATATGTATATATATGAGATTAACTATCTCTAGTCAACCTTCGAACATATAAACATGCATTTAATCACGGTGATCATCACAAAATGATTTCATAGGGCATAACGGTATCTCTACCTATTATAAGACCCTACGTTGTTTTCTATCATGTCTAATTCGTATTGAATCTCTCGAAATCAATACAAATCACAAATATGTTTCAATGGTGATCGAGCATCAAAACGACATTATGGACATAACAAATAATCAACCCGAATGAATAAGAAAATAACAAACCAAGTAACTTTAAATCAAACCATTAGAAGTTGAGGTTTCATCATTTACCATAGCTATAAACACTTAGCAATGCATTCTTGCAATCAAAAGAAAAAGAAAAGAGTTGGAATCCATAGCAGAGATTGAGAAAGAAAAGAAAAATACAACCCAAGAGTTGTCCTCAATCTTCCGTCCGCTTCTCTTCCATCCAAAAACTCCCCAAATCCCTCAAGAATAAGTCTTTATATAGTGTTTTTTAGGTTATTAAAGTCGTGCATAGTGAAAACTCTCGTTTCCCATTGATTTGAACGAAGATGGGCCGAAATCGGGTTTTGAATTGAAGTTCAGAACGCTACCGCGGTATGCTTGTTGCTGTAGACCCGTAAGCTCCAGATAGTAATTCCTAAAACGGTCTTATAGCGGTATACATTCCGCTATAAGATCGTGAGCTCTAGAAACTAATTCTTATAGCGGTCCTACAACGGTACGCATTCCGCTGTAGGCCACTAGATTTCTTTCTTAGCCTCTTTCTTTTCGCTTTTCACTTTCTCTATCTCATTTCAAGTTGATAGCTGACCATACCTTCAAGTTTCTCTTCCATTCCTATCATGCACCAAAATCGTTTCTTTTTGTTTCATGTATGCTTTGCATGTGATGTGTACCTATATTGACAATATTGAGCCCAAAATGAGTAGCAATCATGTTCATTGAATACTTAAATGCTAAATTTGAACCACTAAATAAGAGTGCAAAATATGCTGATCACCTACCCAAAGGTGGGAGAATATGGGGGCTTGCCAGGGACCTTTTCTTTTGACCTTTCCTCTCATAGCCTTCTTCGGTCTTTGTGGTTAGGGACTACAAGGTGACATCACTCTTCATCAATTCTTTGGGGGTTGACCCTTTTTCTTTTGGTACATCATGCTCTCAAAGGTAAGCGAGGGTCTCTTCTTCGAGGACAAATATAACTTCTCACAAGTGCCAACGGCTTGAGGATGCTGAAGTAAACATTTTGAGGGATGTGTCTGATACCGAAGTTCCTATTTCTGCAGCCAAGAATCTTGTGTTGAGCCCTCCGCCTCTTGAGGAAATAGACAAAGCTCTCCCTCACACTTCTAGTTCCCGAGAAAAAATGATGTTCTTCTTCTCACTTTTCCAGGGACCATGAGCAATTGATGAAGAGTGTCATCACCCTATAGACCCTAATTGTAAGGATCGAAGAAGGCTACGGATGAGAGGTCCCTACATAAGCCCCATAATTCTCGCAACTATAGGTAGGCTTGCCTTGACCCCGATATTATTCCCTGATGGCTTGAGGATTTATGAATGAGATTTTCATATTTCTCCAGGGTTTTAGAGTCAGACTGAGTGATTGAGCCAAGGGTCAGTGCCCAACTCATTAACCCGCTCGATCAGTAACCCCTAAAGAAAACTAGTCAAAGAAGAAAACCATTAACCTATTAGGTCATTAAACGCCAAAGAAGACTAATCAAAGAAGAAGACCATGACCAAGTAAGCATTAACCAACTCAGTCATAAAGCTTATGGGCACTCGGTCAAGGTGTTTCTCAGCTTTCAAAAAGTTAATCAAGGCGTTTCTCGGCTATCAAGGAAAAGTCGACCAAGGTGTTTTTCGGCCTTCAAGAAAAAGTATTTTGGTCTTTTAGGACCATTCAAAAGAAAGACATCTCAATCTTCAAAGTCATTCAACGAATGAGAAAAGAAGAACTTGGTCAAAAGAATAAGCCATGACAGAATGAGTATTAATCCAATCTCGATTGAAAAAGCATGGAGCAATTGTTATGACCTGTAAATAACTTAGACATGAGAAGATCCAAGTAACAAATTTGGGTCAACACCATGGGCTAAAACAAAGAATATTCAAGACCAAATGAGCCAAAAGCAAAAAGAAACCAAGGACTTAGTGTAATATTCTAGTATTTTGAGAATAATAATAATAATAATTAATTTTTTTGTATTTAACTTTTTTTTATATCTATTGGAGATTATAATCAAGAAAACTAATGGGCTAAATTGAAAAAGGAAAGGCTAAGTAAATGGGCTTAGAGTTAGTGGGCTAAGTTGAAAAAAGAAAGATTAAGTAAATGGGCTTAGAGCTAGTGGGTTAAAAAAAAAAAAAGATTAAGTAAATGAGCTTAGAGTTAGTAGGCTAAGAAAGTAGGCTTAAAATTAATGAACTAAATGAAAGAATAATCTATTCAAAAGAAAATTTAGTAAAAAATAACTAAGAAGTGTGACAAAATAATTTAAAATAGTGTGTGAAATAATTGAGAAATGTGAGAGACAAAATAGGGTGTGGACAAATAATTAAAGATTATGTATGAAATGTAGTGGAAAATAATTAAGAAATGTGACAAAATAATTAAAGATAATGAGTGAAATAATTAAGAAATGTGGGAGACAAAGTAGAGCGCGAACAAATAATCAAAGATAATGGGTGAAATAATTGAGAAATGTGGGAGACAAAGTAGGGTGTGGACAAATAATTAAAGATTATGGATGAGATTTAGTGAAAAATAATTAAGAAATGTGACAAAGTAATTAAAGATAATGGGTGAAATAATTGAGAAATGTGGGAGACAAAGTAGGATGTGGACAAATAATCAAAGATAATAGGTAAAATAATTGAGAAATATAGGAGACAAAATAAGGTGTGGACAAATAATTAAAGATTATGGGTGAGATTTAGTGAAAAATAATTAAGAAATATGACAAAATAATTAAAGATAGTGAGTCACTACAATTATGCTAAGATTAATTCAACTTTCTATAAAATAGAGAAAACTTGAAAGATTTGAGAACTTAAATTAGAAAGAGAAAGGTTGTAAAAAAGAAAGAAAAAAATTGAGCTTGTGAAAGAGATTTGGGAGGAAGAAGTAAGGAAGATAAATTTGAGCACATCAAAGAGAAGTTTGAAGAAAGTATTACAAGGTAAGTGTAAATATCTCAAATAGATGGAAATTGATAATATTTTATTTTATCTTATTATGTTTATATTTTTGAAAAATTCAAAAAAAAAATCAGGTGTTTTATTTTATGAATTATTATAGAAGAAATTTCTGAAGAATATAGAAAAAATATTTATTTGGTGATTTTTGGGAAAAAAATAATTTCTAAAATGTGTCCCATGATTCAATAGTATGCCTATATGTTAAATACGATGTATGTTTCAAAACATGTTTCGACATGTTGACATGATATGATGTGTGCATATGTCACGTAGATGCATTTACATAATATGATGATGATATGCATATGTTCGCGTGTAATCCATCATTGCTCATGCATTGCATATGTTTGAGAGTACAGACGGGTATCGTTGCTTTACCAAGGGTGCACTCATACACCTCAGCCTAAAAAGAGCTAGTCGTAGAAAATAGTAAGTGGTATATGAAGTATGATGCCCGTCGGCTTAAACAGGCCCAAATGACAGGACATTTATGCATTTACATTCATACATGAATATTATACTCTTACTTAGATGGCCGATCATCTAATTGGGCGATGCCCTTGGAATATTTAATGTTCCAGATGGAAGTCATAGCAGAAACGAAGGAAATGAAGGCATGTGATGGCACTCGTTGAAGTGCATAAATGTATCGATTATGCATATAACCTGTCATGTTTATGCCCTGCTATGTTATCCATGATGTTGATTATGATATTTTCGACATGTAATATCGAAGGATGATCATGATTATGTTTAAAAACTAGTACGTTTGAGAATGATGTTATGATTTTGTTATGTATATAAATCTACGATTTTGATGTTATAAGCTAGTTAAGTAGTAGGTTACGATCTATTATGTTTTCGCTATTAGCTATGGTTTACCCCAATGAAGATAATGAAAAAAATAAATAATAATAATATATATATATATATGAAGTAGAATTGATAAAGTAACTATTAGCTAATAAACGCCGGGGTAAGAAACACTTCGAGAAGAACAGGACATTACACTTAGCCATGACTGAAAGAAAGATGAATGGATGCAATGATTGCACGTGTTAATGCTTAGCCGTAGATGCAAGAATACATAACTGATTTTTAAATTTTTTTCAAAAACCAAATAAATAAGTAGTGGAAACGGATTGTTTTTGCAAGACACAATAATAGTAACCGTATGTATATAATAAAAATCGTACATTGTGAAAAATGCAATAAATGGTAACTTTTACATCAGGCTCAAAGAGCATGTCGGTTGCTTTGTTACTCATCTGACTCGAACACTTTGGTTTCTCTGTTAAGTTTTCACAATCCTATCATGTACTAGCTCACGAACTAACTCTAGAACATGTCATTGGTTGACCAAGTCACTCCCACAAGCGTATGAGACCAAGTCAGTCTACCTATAGGCTGCCTTGGAACTCTTCGTTAGACCCATACTAGGACCATCTCAATGAAGGTGAAAATGAACTAGGACCATTCTTCCAACGGGTTATCCATCTCATGGGCTTGAAACAACAAAAGGGAGTAGCAATTGTAAATCCACCATTATTAACTTTTGCCAGACAATCGATGGAAACTCGTTAGAAACCCTAATCGCTGTCTCCAATGGAAACTCCTGTCATGCCGAAGATGTTTTTCGACTTTGGTCTCTTGCAATGGTCACGACAAACTCTTCGTCAGATCTACTCGTTATTGTACCTTTTTCGACTATTAATTTTCTAACACGAGCTTTTGTTCGTCCCTAGAACGTCTAACGACGACAACTCTTTGCTATCTATTTTCTTCTCCGAACCAGGAGATCAAATCAACAAAAGAGAAGACCGAAAACCGCTCCAAGCTGCGGGACGCACTGCTTCCTCCTTGCAAATATATATCCAACATATATATTAGAGCGGCGGAGAAAAAGAAAAGTGAGCATTGTGGGCTTGCTACTGTATTTTATATATATATTATTGTATCACATATATATATCAATATGCTCGGTGGATCAGACGGACGGACATAACATGAAGGAAGAAGACGGAGGGGAAGGCATTGAGACAAAGAGATCCAGCTTCACAAGAAAGGCTATTTCCTTTATTTTCAAAATATATTCATAATATATATATATATCGTTTACCATATATATAGTGTATATATATATATATACACATACACAAATGTTTCGACACTTGGGGGGGAGCTTTAATAATGTTTTTCCATTTCATTGTAATCTTTGATTGATTTCTCATTTACTAAATTATTAAATTAATTCTATATAATATATGTATAATAATTATATATATAATATTATATAAAAGTTAATTACACGCTAAAAACATTTCATAATTAATATCCTACTAAAAACCTCACTAACTCTTAATGATATTTTTTGTTAGATTTAGATCTAATTATAAGAGAAAATTATTTTTTGATATCAAATTTTTCAAAATTTTACGATTTACAAAATGAAAAAAAAAAAGAAAGAATACTTTTTTACGAAATTCGATTTCACCGTACGCGCAGAATATTGAGTCAATCCATCCAAAACTACCTTTTAATATGAGATTGTCTCGAGAAAAGAAAAAGAATAAATTTTTTGTAAAATTTCTTTCTAATTTCTAGTTAACTTGATCTAGGATTTATGATTCTATTTATATGAATCCATAATGAAATCTAGGGCGATTTTGGGCCGAGCTGCTAACATTAAATCAAATCCAATCCAATTATGAATAACATTAATAATTTTATTTATAATAAAAAATTATTTAATTATTCTTATAAAATAAATGCGCCAATATTAATAATTTTTAAAATTATTAATTTATCATTCTTTTTTAAAAGTAATTTCTTATGAGGTTGAATTTTTTTGGATTCATAATTAAATTGATAATGAGAATAATTTATTATTAATTTTCATAAATTATAAGTGATATTTAATAATACACCATGACTATCTAATTAAATATGAGGCGGATATAGTGAATCTTTTACTACGAAATAACAATATATCATGACTATCTAATTAAATTAAAAAGTGTATTATTATAATTTTTGGGGCTTTAATGCATTTTTTTGAAACTATAAGGACAGTCTAACTATTAAAATAATATAAAAGCAACCGATTCACGAAGTATGCCACGCTGGGGCCATAATTGCCGCCTATTCGGATGGACGCAGATTACGTCTCTCTTCATAAAAGTTTCTTCAACACACAAGAAACTTTTACTACGTTTCTTGAGCTCGCAAGCTTGCGGGCTAATAGTTTCTTGCAGGTTTCTTCCGGTGATCAATCCCGTACGTCGTGGTTGGGAATTCTCCAACTTCGCTGCTCTTGGAGGTACCTCTTTGTCGCCATTTCATCTCCATTTTCTCTTCTGTTCTATGTCGCTTGCAAGGTTTGTTTATGTCCCGACGTTAGAGTTGCTTCGATCGTTTCTCTTGAAGGCCGTATCATCTTCTCTAATCTTATCTTTTTTCCAAACGTTAGACCAATTTTCTCCATTTAATACCATCGATTTTGTTTATATTTCTTTATGTATTTGCTTTTGGATCAGCTGTTGGATCCAAATCGCAGGCCATTGGCTCTGATTATTTTATCTGCTATCTTTAATTTGCAGTTAAGTATGGCACCGGAATGCAGTTATGCATTTCTTGGCTGTTCTTGACATCACGTTTACTTGTAGATCGAAAGGTTTCTATTCATTATGGTGAAACACTGTTGAATTTTAGTTTGAGCAGTGGCTTCATTGAATTGTTAGGCTGCCTGCTTTCTTCTCCATCCTGATTTGTTCAGTTAAATCTGCTAATATATCAGCCTAAATTTTCGAATTCAAACCCTAGTTCCGTATTTCCAATTCAAATTCGGCTTTCTTATGTTTGCACAGAGACATTGTTTCGAGATGCCAGCTGAAGGTCCTGATTCGTCCGATCAAGACAAGGAACCATTTGTCGAAGTCGATCCAACTGGAAGGTTTGGGCGGTACAGTGACCTGCTTGGTGCTGGCGCAGTGAAGAAGGTTTACAGGGCATTTGATCAACGCGAAGGAAGAGATGTGGCATGGAATCAGGTTCGCTTAAGGAACTTCAGCGACGATCCCACCGTCATCAAGAGGCTTTTGGCAGAGATTTCGTTGCTCAAGTCCCTCAAGAACGATTACATCATTGTTCTCTACAGTTTTTGGAAGGACAACGAACACAACACCCTGAATTTCATCACCGAGGCCTGCACGTCGGGGAATCTGAGGGATTACAGGAAGAAGCATCGCCATGTTTCGATGAAGGCCTTGAAGAAGTGGTCAATTCAGATACTCAGGGGCTTGAATTATCTCCATACTCATGACCCGTGCATCATTCACAGAGATCTAAATTGCAGCAACATCTTCATCAACGGGAACATTGGCAAGGTATTTTTCACTTCTCTTTCAACTTAATGATTGACATCTTTTTCTCCCGTTAGCAAACTTGAGGAAATATAGAATTTTAAGATGTTACTATTACTTAACTGATCGTGATTGTGTGCGGATTCAATTAATCGACTGGATAAACTCACAGGAGCAAAATCGTGATTATGCCCTTATTGTCTAAAGCCAGCGGCTGGGCTAACAAGTGCAAAATCGTCGTGGTACTCTTGTAGTGAAAAGCCAGTAGGAACAAAACCATAACTGTGCCCTTGTAATAAATGCAAAAATGTAATTTTGCCTTTGTCAGTCGATCCAATAAATTGATTGTGAAAAGCAAGTGACGGGAAAATCAGAGAGTCTTGCCCCTAACCAATCGGCTCAGTGGATTTGGCACACAAATCATTTACTTGCAGAACTAAATGTGGACAAAGAAATCTCAGTTCCAGAAACTAAAGAAAGCTAACAAATTTGGTGTATGTATGTAGGTAAAGATTGGTGATCTAGGCTTGGCAGCCATCGTGGGGAAGAGCCATCATGCTCATTCATTATTAGGGACGCCAGAGTATATGGCCCCAGAACTATACGAGGAGGATTACACAGAGTTGGTGGACATATACTCATATGGAATGTGCTTGCTTGAAATGGCAACCTTGGAGATACCCTACAGTGAGTGTGACAGTATTGTCAAGATCTACAAGAAGGTGACGGCAGGGGTGAAGCCCCAAGCCATGAACAAGGTGAGTGATCCAGAACTGAAGGCCTTCATCCACAAGTGCATTGGCCAGCCCAGGGCAAGGCCTTCGGCCGCCGATCTTCTCAAGGACCCCTTTCTTTCGGATGTTGACTGTGAGGAAGAGGACCTTAAAGAAGGCTGATTGACGGTTTCCAATTCTCTTGTCAAAGATCACTCAATTGATGATGATTTTCAGCTCAATGGGAGCCAGCCCACTCTAGCTGACTCCATCGGCCGAGGGCTGGATTTTACACCGCTTTCGATGGACTCAGCCGCCGACTTCATTGGCATGAAAATCATTATTCTTACTTTCAATGTTTCGGTTAATTATTCTCAGCACTATATGTTCTTCATTTTCTACATGTATGCTTATATATAAATATGTGAAAAGTCAAACTAATGCCCGCACCTACTTAATAATACATATTATCTTTCAGTTCTTACGAGTTTGTATGGCCATTTGATTTTTTTGAGGTGGGGGATTAGGAGAGTGATTTGGCCTTATTATTTGTTATTTAAAATTTTAAATTTATTATTGTGATATGCATTTTTTGAAAACATATGGATTTGGACTAAAGAGTAGAAGAATTTAAAATGACTCTCATTTCAACTGTTAGAATTTAATTAATTACAAACATTATTTTTAAAAGGCAACTTGAGAATGTTTTTGATTTATTTTTAGTATTTTGTAATTTTTTTTAACATTATTCCTTTTGTGAGGTAAAAAATGTGTTTATTTTACGAAGGTATGAAGTTGGGCGTGAGGACCCAAAATGTTAAGTTTGTCTCAAAACTCTAAAGAGGGCTAATAAATAAGACATGTGTTAAAGACTGGGCAACAAACAACTCAAATGTGCAATCAAGGTGGGTCGGCCCAACCTTTGGCCCATAACTAGTCTACCTTACCTACCTTGAGGATTGCATTCGATCATTCATGTAGCCTTATTTTAGTCAGGTTGATGGCATAAATTACCTATATAAAAGCGTAATGTCCAATGATTCAGGTACGTAATCTATTATGTAACTAATTTAAATGTTAGAAGATCGACTAGAGGACAAGACTAACCCTCATCTTTTTGTAGAAAAAGTCAATTTATGACAAGTTTGGGCTTGAGGATTGTTAGAACAGTCTCGATACTATAAGGCACCACAAAAAAGCACAAAGATGTCGCAAATTGGGTGGTGTTTAATCGTCCAACCATCAGGGTATATTGTATAAAATATATATAATTTTTATATTTTTTAAATATAAACTAAACTTTTAATTTTATAAAGAATGGCATCTAACTTTAAGTTTATATCAACCTTCAACTGTTATTTTTCCTTCGTTCATGTAGCAGACGAAATTAGATTAACTAAATACCAGCTGGGATTAAAAATACTAACGTGGCTAAAATAGTAAATATATAAAAATATGGATTAACAAAAAATAAGCTAAATATTTCTGCAAACTATAAATACAGAAATTAAAAAATAAATCGACATAAGTGATCTAAAAGTTAGACGACGTGGCGATAGAAGAAGAATGAAAAAAGTTGCCTCAGGGCATAGCCAAGTGTAAAGGGGTATGCTGAAAGTTTGTCTGAAGAGTTTCTAGTGTGGGTTCGATTCCTGAGAGAAGCAGAATGCTTTTTTTTGGGGAGGATATTAGGAGTGATATTAACGTGCTAAAGTCTACCACCCTAATCATTTGAGCACATCCCTCAATTTATCTCCTCAGTGTAGCTCTAGGGGCAAGGTCGCTGAGGACGCCAGTAATAAAGCGTAATCCAAAAAAAAAAAATAAAAAAGACTATGGAAAGGGCTCCCAAGAGATCTCTCATCGCCAAACTCTCGAAGGAAGTCTCAAGAGATTTTCTCAAGTAGTCTCTCATTGGATATTTCCCCTAATATTAATATAGATCGTTATATTCAAAATCTTTTCTTGAAAATATGAAATGAATAATTTTGAGATAATTGAAGACTTGTTAATTGTCACCTCTATAAATAGGGGATCCTTTCTCTTTTAATGGGTGTTTGTTAATCAAGATAAGAGGGAGAAAATGTCAAATATGGGAAACATTGCCGATGTTTGATCTTTTCAATGTGTTTGTTAAATTTATCTAATCATTTTCGAAAAAACCTAAAAGTAACCTCTTATCTCCCTCTTTCAAGATAAATTTATCCGACCTCCCCCCTCGGATAAATTTATCTAACTCTTTCAAGATAAGACTCAATTACTTTTATGCCCCTTGTAGGATAGTTAATGCTATTTAATGCATTTTAAAGATTTAAATTTATTAAAAAAATTTATTTATTTAAGTCTTATAATTAATATTATTTAATACATTTTTAAATTGTTAAATGTTTTGACCATTTTTAAAATTTAAATGACATTACTCATTTCATTGATTTTTAAAATTTAAATTTTTCTCACTCTCTCTCTCTCATTATATATTTTATTAACTAATATAATTTATTTCACCAATTTTTAAATTATTTAATTTAATTTATATTTTATTATCTATTATGAAAATATGTTTTGGCCATTTTTAATTATCTAGGTGGAATTATTGTAATTCTAATAATAATTTTTCTACTTTTCAACTCCTTTTAAATTTATTTTTGAACATGAATTTAGAAAATAAAATATTATTTTTAATTTTAATTTTAATTTTTTTGACAATTCATATTAATCATAAAATAGTATTTTAATCATAAATTTAATAATAGGGATATTTTGATAAAAAAAAAAAACTTTTATCTTGGTACTTATCATATGCATTAACAAACACATAAAAAGAAAAAATACAATTATCAATTAATTTCAAAAAAAATAATAAACACTCTGATAGAAATCTTGAAATATTTTTCAACCTTATCTTGATTATTTCATATCTTGATCCGAAATACATCCTAAATTTATCTTGATATCTCTTATTTTTGTTCATTTTAACAAATGCCCTCTAAATATACTAAAACATTCTACAAATATTTTTTAAGTTTTTCTAATTTCTAGAGAGTTTAAATTAAGTATCAGAGAATTTGTGCGAGGAATATCTTGTGCCCTTCACTATTTTTTTGTAAAATCTTAACGGCTTCAACATAATTTTCTAATTTTTAAATTTTATTATTATATTTAGGTAATAACAACCGCAGATTTTATGAAAAACTAATCAAAAAACCAAAAAAAAAAAAAACTAACATGGGCATGAAGATCACTGGTCAAAAGGTAGTGATGTTATTGCCACAGCTATGCTAACTTGTAAATCACATACCTCTAAGGTGGCACTTATGAAGCAGTCAACATATTGTATCACACATTCATGAGGTTTCTGTCAGAAGCTAAGAAAGTACGTCAGATCCTTCTTTCTAGGGAGATTTATAGTAAAAGTAGCGATGAACTCCTTGTGTGATTACCTGAAGGAGCCAATGCTTCCGTTGGGCAACTAGCTAAATCATTTGTCATTGTGGAGATATAACAATGAATTTTATTTAATTAGAATAGTAAAAGGTTATAGGCAAGTATCCATGTAAAACTCTTATATTTAAATTAGACATTAAAAATACTAAAAATTATAGAATAGAATTTTCACTAATATCAAAGACATACCTTTTCTATAGTGAGTGTCTGCTTATTTATATAAGGGTATGGAGTAATCCTAAGTAGTTCATGATGTTGCATCTTTTTGTATATTAGTTTTGATGATGAAAGACATCTATTAACTTAATCCCTAAGTCATAAGTCATGATTGTGGTTTTCAACATATATCAATTTCAATATCAAATATTACTTTATGAAAATGAAAACCAAATGAATTTCAAGTATCGAGGTTTGCAAAACCTTATTTTTTCTAAGTTTAGAAGATTAACACCTTATAAGAAGACATATAAGAAAATGTTTTCTTTTTAGAAAACTATTTCTCAGTATTTTGATATCTAATATCCATTGGTATTAAAATGATTTTTAATAAATTTTTCATTAAATAGAAAGTATATATTCTAGAGGTGGTAATATTGCTAAATCTTGAGTTTGTACTAAAACTCAAATTCTACTTTCTTATTGTTATGAATTTTGATTTTCTAGATATTTTTATTGAATCCAAATAGAGGGTACTTTGTTATTTACATTTATGTATTAAAGTAAATGGAAGGTAAAATATAAATAAAAGAAAATATGGACATTTACTTAAATTAAAGAAATGTCAATATGTTGTGATGTATACATGCTGTGAATTGTACTTTCAAGCAAATCATTCTAAAATCTGTCATGTTTCTGTGCATGTTTTGAAACCCCTTTGAAAATGTTTTCATGTTTTCTAAAGTGTGTATGCTATTTCGAAACATCTATATTTGTATTAGCATTTGTTTTCAAGTTTTGGACTATGTTTCGAAACATATATATATATATATATCATGTTTTGAAATCTCTAACATTCTGTCAGCAGATCATTTAAAAATTAAGATGCATTTGTTTTACAATTTTGTTTTTATTAAAATCATTTGTTTAATATTTTCTCCATCCTTTAAGGATTCAAATTCAAATTTAAATTGAAGATCATTATTAATCATAGTGGGTAGAAGACTTTGTCTCCCACTCAATATTGTCTCTAATTGCAAGTATAGTCGGAAATGTTGTATGTTTTGAAATAGGGCTATTAGCACCAAAAAGCCAAAACTTTTCGAGTTTTAACAATTTTATCCAATCCTTCTAATTTTAGCAATTAAGGTCGAATTTGTAAAGTTAGTAGCAATTTTATCCAAATTGAAAAAACGGGCTGCTTGGCCACTTATTTCATTTTTTTATAATAAAATATTAAATACATTTTTTTGAGTGTGTGAGTTTAATTTTTTTGTTGCATGAAGTTTGGCTAAATAAATTACCCTCATTTTCTTTTTAGATAGCTCCAAACAAACAGTTGTCACTGTCATTGACTACGATGGTGGTCCAAGTAGGACAAAAAAAAAAAAAAATTGTCCTACTTAGAAAGTCCAAACATAAATTTATGTAAAAAAAAAAAAGAAAAAATTCAACAGATAACAAAGTCATTTTATAAGCAATAATGAATAATTATTTCATGAATACAACTAAAGTAATATACACACATATACATTCATCAAAATTTTTTGAAATACAAAATAAAATATTATATTCACTTAAAAAGGTACAAAAAAAAAAAACATAAACTCTTTTGCTATATTACACATAAATGTTAAAACAGTCCATTTCTTTTTACAATCACACAACAAATATATTACATTTGAATGGTATATTTTTTTTATAATAAAATGTTAAACTGTTATACAAAGTTGTATTTAACAAAATTGTACGGCCACGACCAGGCAGCCCATGAGGGTAATTTATTTAACTAATTTTCCTGCAACAAAAAAATTAAACTCACATACTCAAAAAAAATGTATTTAATATTTTATTATAAAAAATTATAAAAAATAAAATAACAAGCTGGGCAGCCCGTTTTTCAATTTGGATAAAATTGTTACTAACTTTACAAATTCGGCCTTGATTGTCAAAATTAGAAGGATTAGATAAAATCGCCACAACTCGAAAAGTTTTGGCTTTTTGGTGCTAATAGCTATTTGAAATATGAGGAGTATGTTTTGAAACCTTAGTGTAAATTCGTGATATTTTGAAACATGTATGTTATGTTTTGAAATCTACTTTTCTGTCTTGTCTCTAACGGCTAGATTTATATCTTTTGATATAAATAACAGGTGTTTGAAGATAAGAACAAGTAACAACAAGAGAGCACACACTAGAGACACATACACAAGCACAAGTGTTGATCAAATTATTTATTCAAGTTCTCAAAGAAGATCTTTTACAAATCTTATTCTTGTGCATTTCAAGTGTGAAAAGAGAAGCAAGTGCAAATAATGAGTCTCATCACTCCAATTCTCCTCACCTCAAATTAAGAGGTTTGTCCAGCCATTGGTAAGATATTTATTGCTATACATTTTATTGGGCTGTAAAGATAAAATTCTATTTATCTTGTTAATGTTGTAAGATTTGAGTTTAGCCTAAAATTTATTGTGGTGTAAGGTTTGAATTGAGCCTAAAATTCATTGTGTCAAATGTAACATCCCAGTAATTCAGGGGCAGATAATAATCATCAATTTTTGTATTTGAAGTTAACTATAATTTATTGAGATTATGTGAATTTTAGAAATTCAGTGAAAAATATTAAATCTATTACAATTTTTAATAGGAACTAGTTTACTGTTTCATAGTTAACAAAGAAAAATATTAATATAATAGTTAATATGTTGTATGGGATATATATATATTTAAAAAAAAGGATAATAATAAAATAAGAGAACTGAAAGGAATTTTAAAGTGAAGTCGCTGTGTATAGTGATATGTGTATATGTGATGATATAGCATATTAATAGCGCTATTAATTTAAGTTAACGCATGTTATGTTAATATTATATTATATTAATAATTTAATAAACATATTACGTGTGTTATAAAAGCAAGGAAAGTAGGGATGAAGAGGCTTCCAAATTAATTCATGTGCGTGTGTGTGTATGTGTGTCCTTAGCTTGTGAAAGTCAAACCTTATGGCTGGGAAGAAATGAAGAGGCTGCCGAAGTGCAGTGTGTATTTATATATATATAACGAGGAGCTGATTTCTGGAAGAAGTTGGAATTTTCCAGCAAGTAGGCGCCCTAAAACGACGCCGTTTTGAAAGTGAGAGGCGGTGCAGCTCAGCTTCCACGCGGCTGCTACTTATGGCCCCTCTTTTGACCTCTTTAAAGGTTGAGATTGTGTGTTAATTGACAGTGAAATCGGGCAGAAAAGTGAGAAAATAGGTGAAGAAGAAGAAATGTGCAGGAGCTGAAATGGAGGAGAAAATATGAAGAAATTGGAAGAGAATTTCGTTTAATTAAAGTTTGAATATTCAGGTACGTGAGGAAAATTATATTGAAAATATTGTGTGGTTAAAATTTAATATAGGGTGTGATTTGATTAATTCTTGATTGTATTAAACTAATTTGCAGCTTATAGTAATTTAGCAAGTGTGTACGTATAAACAATAAAGTCAGTTAATTTAAGACAAGTTCTTCACTCCTTTCGTGATTCTCATTCGATTTATGAATTCTATGTCCTCCCTCAACCCGATTTGGTTATAGAAATTAATTGTGAACGTTTTAATTAATTATTATTCAAATTTTATTAAATTAAATTAAATAGGATAGGAAACTTCTGGGGTTTAATTCTATAAATGCTTACAGGGTATTGTGCCGCCCCTACTTCATTGGAAATGATGTCGAACCTGATTTAGGCTAGATTCTTAGTGAGTTAATTGTAGTTGTGAGTACCTTCTAGGATAAGTTGTGGTAATCAGGAGTCTTGGGGTTTTATTTGTATGAGTTGTAGGGTGTGGTATATACAACTACTGATCGTCGATCGTTGGGTCGTGGCAGTTGATGGCTAGACGTATAGGCGTCAGTTATCAGCTGTTGCGATAGACTATAGACAGGTCGGGCAAGCTGGTACTGCCGAACACCCACTATTGGTGTGTACCTGTCATGATGTGGTTATGGTTTTATTTTGTGGGTATGGGTGATAATAACAGGTGGCGTGAGCTGTTGTCCGGTGAGGTAACGCGTTGACTGATTGTGATACTGGAGCGAATCGTCGTCGGGCCAAGGGCGGCTGTTGACTGGTTGTTCCTAATCATGGGTTGTCGACCGGTACCTGATCACTATTAACCGGCTTTGCCAATATGTGGCATATTGCATGACATTACATTGCATGGGATCGAGCTTACATCCATTGGGGATCATGCTTTGTATGTACGAGGAAGTGTGCACATTGGCATAACCCAGTTGGCTTATTAAGTGCTAATTTGGGTACGATAGGCACGCATGTGCATTTAAATCATTTTGCCTGTGTGAGTTCTTATATGGGCGTAGCATGGCTTGATGCTTGGCTTATGGGGGCTTTGGCATCACATTAATACTGCAAGAGCCATTGCATTTCTTATATGTTGCATCGCGTGGTTACCGTTTGATTTGGTATATGATTGTGGCTTGTGGTATGGAGTTGACCCTTGATAGCTATGAGTGTGAGATGGGCTCCAGATAGCTATGATTCGGGGACTCCGGTATGTGACTGTGATGAAAGCTTCGGGCTCATGTGGATCGTGTTGTGAGAGCCTCGAACTCATGGGCTTTATGCTAGCCAGTTCATGGCTATGGCAGGTTTGTATGTTGGGACTTGGGTGCCAAGATGTGCATTTCTTATGTGGGCCCCAGGGACTGTTATGTGCATTGTTATATTTTTGTTGAGCACTGGATGTCCTGTTGCACGGTATGGCATGGCATTTTCATATGTTGCATTGCACTTTGTGCGAGTATATCTTGGGTGAGAGTTGTACTCCCAGTGTTGACATTGTTAAGTTACGAGGTGTACTTCGATTGTAGTTTATTTCTTATTTATCTTTGTTTAGTGAGGCGTATGTCGAGTATGGCTATTTCGGGTTTTGGTTTGTCTTGCCTGTATTAGTGGGATGCATTCTAATGTGGGAGATCTATGTCCAACTTTACCTTCATTATTTTGTTATGCTTGCTGAGCCTTGTGGCTCATATTGTTTTTACCATCATTCCAGGTGTAGGAGCTGACGCAGTGGCTAGACTATTTGGCGTGTCAATTGCAGATAACTGTGTGTACAGGGCAATCACGACTAAAAGATCCGTGAGGTGCGAGTTGTGATCAGGGGCTCGGACAGCATGGCTTATTTGGTTTATCTGGTCATTATGTGGTTATGTATGATTAAGCCCTTGAGTGATTGGTTTATGATCATTTAGCTTCCGTTGTTGTGGTGTGTTGTATGATTATGGTTGAATTCTAAATAAAAATTGAGGAAAAACCTACAGATCGTGACATCAAAGGTTTGAGTTGAGCCTAAAACTCACTTAGTGAAAGATTTGAGTTGAGCCATAAAAACTCAATGTACAAGGTTTTAAGATGAACAGTGGTAAAACCCTTATTGTGGTTGATCACTAGTAAAAATGATTGGGATTGAAAAATCCTTCAAGTGGGTAAGCTTGAAGGTAGTAGACTAAGCTGGGTACCGAACCACTATATATCTTGTATGCAATTGTTCTTTCACTTTTACTTATCATTATTGCATATTGCTCATGCTTTCATAAGTTTTGTTATCAAACACTAAAACATATTTTCCTTAAGCATAAGCCTACATATGCATAAGTATTTATCTTTGATCTCAAAATCCTTTGGTATACTCTTATTTATGTAAATCACCTTTGTCAAAAATCATTATTTTGAAATACAAATCAAAAGATTTCGAATCAAACAAAACAGAAAAGTATATTTCGAAACATATAATCTATATTTCGAAACTAGTAAAACAGTGAGGTATATTTTGAAACATATATAGTAGGTTTCGAAACCTACTTAACGAAAAGGTTTATTTCGAAACATATATCCTATATTTTGAAATATAATACTCTGCCATCAACCATTGTTTTAATTATCGAAAAATTTATACAAATCTCTGTTAGAACGGGAGATGCTATGGCACACACCAAGAGGGGGGGTGAATTGGTATAATTAAAAACTTGGTAGAAACTTGAAAACTTTTTGATACAGGTTGAAGTTTTAATGATTTAAAACGTGAAGCATATAAAATGACAAATGTGAATCAAGTGAGGAATTAAGGAATGCTTGGAAAGATAAAGATGATTTAAAGAACACAAGCACACAAGAACACCAAGATTTATAGTGGTTCGGCTTAACCCAAGCCTAATCCACTACCTTAGCTCCTCACTAAGGATTTTTCAAACCATCCACTAAAACCCCCTACTTAAACCAAGTAGGTCCTCTAGTCCGAGACTAGGAATTACAAAACCTCCCACTCAAATGGGCCCTCTAGCTACACAAGCTAGGAAAATAACAACGATACAAATGAAAGAGAGAAGCTAAGAGTTAACACTCTTAGTCACAAGTTCTCTCACAATGAAAACTAGGCTTAAGAATAGATTTACAATGATAGAACGAAGCCTTGCATAGAAAAATATAAAATTGAAAGCACAGAGAACACTGTAAGCTCAAATAAAATGATTTCCAAATTCTAGATCATCTCGTTTTCGTCCATTAGTCTCCTCTTGATCAGCTATGACATGTATATATAAGTGTCCCACGAAGTTGAAGAGAAATATAGCCGTTTGGAGCCGTTGGGATTTGAAAAAATAACCGTTGGAACTTTCTGCACAAAGAAATAGTCGACAAAAGAAATATATAGTTGACTATTTTTACAACTAAAGCAAGAAATAGTCGACAGACAAAACGAATAGTCGACTATTTTATAACACAAAATTTCAATAGTCGACAGACACATTCCAATAGTCGACAGATGCTGAGATATGAAGAAATTTTTGAAACTTATGAACAAAAATAGTCGACAGATCAAAAGGCATAGTCGACTATTTTTACTCGATAGTCGACAGATGCTAAAATAGTCGACAGATGCTTAAATAGTCGACAGAACATTAAAAACAGTCGACTATTTTGAAACATAGTCAACAGAATAAACCTGATAGTCGACTATTCTTTAGAAAAACTTGAATTTTCAAAACAACCTTATTCGATTCTTTAAAAACTCATTTTGATTATCTTTAAAACAAGTTGAGATTATCAAAAGTATATATTTGAAACAAATCACACTCAACAAGAAAGTTTTTCAAAACACTTTCAACCATACTCAATATTTCTTCTATAAGTTTTCATATCTTACTTCAAAACTTATATACTAAAAATTCATTTTCTCATTCATATAATCCACATGATAGAAATTGATTTTTATATAGACATTCATCAAAACCATTTCATTACTAAGAGATATTAGATATCAAAATACTAAGAGATAGTTTTCTAAAATGAACACTTTCTAAAATGAACACACTTTCAAAAACATGTTCTAGTTGGTCTTTTGCCTTAGAACAATTTTAGCTCTATGTTGACCAACGACTTCAAAGCTAATTTGAAAATCATTTTAGGAGATTCTTTTAAGACTAAAAACTTGACTTTGCAAATCTCTAACTAAAATAGAAAATCATAAATCTTTTTGGTTTTCATTTTAACAATGCACTTGAAATTGATTTTGTTGAAAACCACCACCTTGATTCATGACTTAGGGATTTAATAACATATGTTTTTCATCATCAAAACTAAGCACAAGGGTAGAACATCAATCTCAATTCACCCCCCTCTTGGGATATATTTTCCATCATTAGGACCAACAGTTCAAAATTAGAATTTTTACAAATAATGTTTATCTTGATATTTTGGAATCCCATTAAGATTATGATTCTTACATATAACGTCTATGTTAACATTTTGAAATCCCATTAGGACCAGGATTCTTATGTATGATGTTTATCCCAATATTCAGAAATTGTTTTAGAATTAAAATTCTTTATGGATAATTTTCTACATTTTCAAATAATATTTGGAAGGATTTTCGAATATCAAATTTATCTAGTTTGCATGTTGTGCAGAACCCTCCCGGTTTAGAAGAAAATTTACACCTTTTAATCCAAAAAATTATTTTAAGCTTTTGAATTTTTTTAATCTTTTAATAGGTTTTGCCTATCACATAACAACTGCTCCCACTTTACTATTAATGTTTCGGTTGGTTATTCTTAGCACTATATGCCCTTCATTTTATACATATATGCTTATATGTAAATATGTGAAAGTCAGACTAATGCTCGAAACTACGACGTATCTAAAAATTTATGTAGAGAAAGATTAATTTTTTTTTAATATATAAAATTATACATCACAGATTTTGGGATGGATTATAATTTTTTTTAAAACTAATTTATTGTTAAAAATTATTTTTTATATAAAAATTAATTTTTTAATATAAAATTAATTTTAATTGTGAGCTGCCTTGGACAGCTCAAGCGTAGATCCGCCCCTGTACTTAATGCATATGATCTTTCACTTTTTATGAGTTTGTATAGTCATTTGATTTTTTTGGGTGAGGGATTAAGAGAGTGATTTGACCTTATTATTTGTTTTTTAAAATTTTAAATTTATTATTGTGATATGCTTTTATTGAAAACATATGGATTTGGAGTAAAGAGTAGAAGAATTTAAAATGATTTGTATGTAATTGTCATTTCAACTCTTAAAATTTAATTAATTACAAACATTTTAAATTATGAACATCATTGTAATCCTTTTATTAAAAGGCAACCTGAGAATGTTTTTGATTTATTTTAGTATTTTGTATTTTTTTTCAACATTATTCCTCTCGTGAGGTAAAAAATGTGTTTATTTTACAAAGGTATGGTCTTGGGCGTTATTCAAAATGTCAGAAAGTCTAAATTTGATAATTGAGTCATAAGACGAGGGCCCAAAATGTTAAGCTTGTCTCAAGCTGTGAAGTACAGAAATGGCTCGGAAGCGTTGTTTCGGCGTTTTCAAACTGTTTCTCGTTTCAAAAATGGCAAAAACGGCCCGAAATATTTTTCGGACTGTTTGTGTAATTTTCAAAAATATTAGGACCATTTCATAATTGTAACAATTTGGCTGGAAACGCGTTTCCAGGTGGAAACACGTTTCCAACGCACGCCATCTGCACTGCTTGCCCTAAAATATTCTGACTGCCTTCTTCCCTCTTCTTTTTCTTCTTCTGTTTATTCTTCTTCTTTTTCTCCTTCTCTCTCTTCTGTAGCCGCCATCTGCTTCGTCACCGTCTGCTTTCGGTCGCCCATGCCATCTACTTCCAGAGCCCCTTGCTTCGTTGCCCTCGCCATTCCCTTTTGTAAGACTGTAAGTAAGTTGCTGAATCCTCCTATTCAGGTTAGAACGATAATATTTAAGCCTCGGCGGCCTGCTGCTATATTGAAAATTTTTCCCAATATTGCAATGCCGAAACTGAAATAGGGAAAGAGCTTTAATGAGAGACATCTGTACCAACAGGCTTAAAACCCAAAAGAACCGCAATCAATGCAAAAAAAGGAGCGGGATTCTCTCTCATTCACGTTTGTTATTATTTGTGATTCAAATATTGTTTGATTTATATGTATGTTAATAGTTAATTTGGATTTGCATTACATATTCATTTGTATTGAATTTATGTAACATGTTGTTGCTACCTTTTAAAACTTATTTTTATTTTTTTTATATTAAAAAATATATTTATAAAAATCTTTATATTTTTTAAATTTACAATTTACCCTACATTTCTATTTTCTACATTTTTAAAAAATATTATTTTCACGTTTCCGTTCCGTTAACCTAGTTCTCAAGACTATAAAGAGGGCTAATAAATAAGACCTGTCTTAAGAGACTAGGCAACAAACAACCCAAATGTGCAACCAAAGGTGGGTCAGCCCATAACTAGTCTACCTTACCTACTTTGAGGATTGCATTCAATCATTCACGTGGCCTTATTTTGGTCACCTTGATTGCATTTATTATATATATAAAGGCGTAATGCCCTACAGTTCAGGTATATCATCTATTATGTATTTATTATATTATTATTATTTTATTTTAAGTATAATAACTAATTTAAGTATTAAAAAATCGATTGCACATTTGATCATTCGATCAAATGTGCAATCAAGGTGTGCAATCAAGATGATTGCATTCGATCATTCATGTGGCCTTATTTTAGTCAGGTTGATGGCATAAATTACCTATATAAAAGCGTAATGTCCAATGATTTAGGTATGTCATATATTATGTATTTATTATATCACTATTGATTTAATTTTTAGTATGACAACTAATTTAAATGTTAGAAGATCGATTAGAGGACAAGACTCAACTCTCATCTTTTTGCAGAAAGAGTCAATTTATGACAAGTTCGGGCTCGAGGATTGCTTTGACAGTCTCGATGCTATAATGTACCACAAGAAAGCACAAAGATATCTTGAACTGGGTGGTGTTTAACCTTCCAATCATCAGGATATATTGTACAAATATATATATAATTTTTGTGTTTTTTAAATGTAAACTAAACTTTTAATTTTATAAAGAATAACAACTAGCTTTAATTTTATATCAACTTTCAGCTGTTATTTTTCCTTCGTTCATGTAGCAGACAAAATTAGATTAACTAAATACCAGATGCGATTAAAAATACTAACATGGCTAAAATAGTAAATATATAAAAATATGTATTAACAAAAAATAAGCTAAATATATCTGCAAACTATAAATTCAGAAATTGAAAAATAAATCGCCAGCTTTGCTTCATTGGTGGGAACACCCATACAAGTGGGGCTTGCCACCGATGGACCGCTAGTATATAAAAAAATTAAATTTTTATTAAAATATATTTATTTAAGTCACTTCAATATTTTTAATTTGAGGTGGTAGTCAAAGTTAATCCAAATAAATAAGCGAACAAATAAGAAATTTGATCTAGAGTTAAACAAGGTGCCAGTAGAAGAAGAAAGAATAAGAATATGGGAAGGCTCCCACGAGGCCTCTCTTTGCCAAACTCTAGAAGGAGGTCTATGACGCTCGGCTCCTACTTATGGATGCTATTCATGAATAATTATCTGAATTGCTCATATGTCCAGTTATTTGTGGATGACGAATTATGTTTCAATACAAAATGCCCTAAGTGAAAACTAGAGTTCATCATTCCCTTCCCTCAATCCCAGAATCAACTAAAAGATTTGAACTTTAACCATACCATATTTGACTAATTAATTTTCATTAAATTTGCCCACTCATCATTTTTAATTATTCTTCTTGCCAAGAATTCTACCGGACTTCATATAATTTAAAATTTCAAACATTCCATTAGTTTTACCAATTTCGAGGAAAAACTCATAATTTTTATTTTCTCAAAAATTCAGCATTTATCTCTAAAATGTCCCAAAAATCCCTTTATTTTTGAAAATTCATCTGGGGACCCAAAATCAATCAAGAAATGCCCCAAAATCCCCATTTTTTTTTTGAATTTTTTTCTAAAAAAAAGATTGGCTGGCGGGGCTTCCTGGCTCGCCTGGGGCCCCATGGTGCGCTGGCCATGGGCTGTGCGTGCCTACCGCCTGTGCGCTTACTGCCACTGTGGCCCTGCTACTGCTGTTGCTGCCTTCTACCACTTTACCCATTTTTTTTTCTTTTTCTCTTGGGCCTTTTAACCCAAAATTTTCTAGAAATTACACACCAATAAAATGCATCAAAAATCTACATTTTCACCCCACTTTGACTCTTTGGCCTTCAAGCCTTGAAGACCAATTTTTACACAAATATTTCATTTGAGCCCCATTATGAATCATGAAGGTCCAACCCAATACACATGGAAACAACACCATATATTTACAACATTCATAAGAAAATTACAATACATGCTTTAGGCCTCCACAAGCTATGAACCAACAAAATAAATATACATCACAAAGCTTCCAACCTCAAGCTTGCAACTTTTCCAACCTCTTGCCATAAGAATAACCTACAAGGGGAAGATAAAACCTCGTAAGCTATTAAGCTCAGTAAGGGTGCAATGACAATAAGCATGAACATGAATATAAAATGTGATGCCAATGCATGCAATACAACAAAGTTAGGGCTTCCACATCCTCACAACCACCTTTGTTTGAGACTTTAACCTACCCTACCCCACACAACCTCATGGCCATAGATCCTTGAATACAAACAACATGTCAATGCACACATAAAAATTCATGAACCATACTTACAACCTTGGTAGCCACCATCCCATAGGGCTATCCCTTCCATTTTCCATACTTTGAAGTCTCAAGAACTTCCTAGCTTCATTTCCAACTCTTCTCCTTAAGAGATCCTTGAAACAAAATAGAAATTTTGAACATTGAAACTTTCTTGAAAACTAGAAAAACAAGGAAACCATTTCTCTTTTACTTGAAACTAACCAAGTTAAGAGCTTACCTCTTACTCTATCTTTCTTTTTCTTCTCCATTCTTTCTTTCTTTCTCTCTTCAAATGGCCAAAGAAGATAAGTCTTCTTTACACTTGCCTATTTATAATAGCTCCCCCATCTTTCAAGAACAAATTCTAGCCTTTGGATCTTTATGGATTTAGGAGAATAAATCCTACCCCTTCACCAAAAGCACAATCCATGTGCTTTGTAAGATCAAATATTTTCCATTCACTTTCTTTTAAAGAATACATCTTAGCCATTGAAAAAAATACAACCCATGGCTTTAGTCTTCTTTAATCCCAACCATTATATTTCATTTACTTTTCAAGAGAAGATCTCAACCATGATATTTTACTCTTGAAAATAAAATAGTTTTGATAATGACTATATGAAAATCAATCTCTATGAGTGAGTAAATCTATATGGATAAGTTGATCTTGAATCAATCTAAATGAATGAGAAAATCAATCCTTAAATTTCTTTGAAACAAAGTTATGAAAATCTATATAGGAGAAATGTTGAGTGTGTTTTAAATTCAAAATAAATATGTTTTTGATAATCTCAACTTGCTTTCAAAAGAATCAAAATGAGTATATGTTAAGTTTTCAATTTTCAAAATGGATAGTCGACTATGTGTATTAGTGCTGTAGACTATGCCTGTCAGTAGTCGACTATGTGCTTGAGGATAGTCGACTATGCCTGAAGATAGTCGACTATACTTACATGTTCTGTTAACTATGTATGGCTTCTGTCGACTATATTCTAATCTGTCGACTATGATGAATGATCTGTCAACTATGAATTTTGTTCTGTTGATTATGTATGTTCATGATGTTGTAAAATTTCTTTGTATTTTTGAATCAGTCATCTATGTGAATGTATCTGTCGATTATCAGTAGTTTTTGTTGAACAATAGTCGACTATGCTTTCTTTTCTGTAAACTATGCCTTGTTTTATTTGAAAATATAGTCGACTAACCAATTTTATCTATCGACAGTTTGTTTCTCAGAAACTTGTAACGGCTAGTTTTTGGCACAATTAATGCTCGTCCAACCACTCACAACGGTCCAAAATTTAAACTTATCCACCATCAGCTATAAATATGGGTTGAGAGAATTGATTGCGGTTGCTAAACACATTGAATATCTTCAACCACCGAGCTTTCACTGTTACATCGAGCGTTAAATTTTTCTCTCCCTGTATTTTCATTTCTGAGGCTTTTTGTATCTTATTGTTCCATTCATCTTAAGTCTCGATTATTCATTTAGAGAAAGCCTGTAACTAAAAGTTGTACTCTTAGACTTTCATTCTCACAATTTCTGTAATTTTCCTAACATAAGCTAGAGGGCCCATTAAATTAGGAGGGTTGTACACTTCCTAGTCAAGGACTAAAGGACCTACTCGTATTGAGTAGGGGGTTGATAGTAAAATTATTTCAAAATCCTTAGTGGGTAGCTAAGGTAGTGGACTAGGCTTGGAAAGTCGAACCACTATAAATCTTGGTCTCCTGTGCTATCTGTTTTTATTTGTCTCAGTTGGCATTTTTATTCCTGCTTAATTCGTTTATTCATTCATAAGATTTCATATTTATTTTTCACAAAATGAGATTGTATTTACACGGTTGATACCTCATTGTGCCATTTCAAGGTATTGAGATTTAACGAATCTGTGGTCTTAACAGATGACATCTCTGTATTTCAAAAATTATTTTTAATATACCAATTCACCCCCCTCTTGGTGTGTGCCATATCATTTCAATTCTATCAATTGGTATCAAAGTCAAGTTCCCTTATTTTTTATTGGTCTAACAACCTAGGGAAAAAGATCTTATCAGATGGCACATTTTTCTTCCTCATCCCAATCCGAGGGTCTAAGCACCACTCATCCCCCATTCTTTGATGGAACTAACTATAACTACTAGAAAATAAGAATGTAGATTTATTTGATGCAGGACTCAATCTTAATGCAAGCTGTTTATAAGGATATCAAGCTAGCTGACATGGAGAAAATTGAGACTTGGACAACAGAAGAAAGAAGAAATATGGAGATAAATGAAAAAGCTATGAATACACTAATCTATGCATTGAGCTCAGAGGAATTCAACCGAGTGTCAACGTGCAAGACAGCTAAGGAAATTTGGGACAAACTAAAGGTAACACATGAATGAACCAATCAAGTAAAAGAAACGAAAATCAATCTTCTTATCCATGATTATGAGCTATTTTCAATGAAGAAAGACGAGTCTATAAAAGATATGTACACTAGATTCAATGATATTGTTACTACCTCAGAAGCTTTAGGTAAAACATTTACAAATGAAGAAAGAGTTAGAAAAATTCTAAGAAGTTTACCTAGATCGTGGGAATCCAAGGTCATTGCCATAACAGAGGCTAAAGATCTAGATACACTTCCATTTAACAACTTGCTAGGTTCATTAATGACACATGAAATTATGATGAAAAGAAATGAAGTTAATGACTCCAAGAAAAACAAAAATGTAGCATTTAAAATTGAGAATGAAGATAAAGACTCACAAAGTGAAGATGATGATTTTGCAATGTTAGCTAGAAAATTTATGAAGAAATGTAGATTTAATCAAAAGAGAAACTTTCAAAAAGAGAAAGATCAAAAAGAGACTAACCCATCTAATGAGTTTCGATGTTTTGAATGTAAGAAGCTAGGTCACATTAGAAGTGACTGCCCTCAATTGAAAAAGAAGGATGGCAAGGAAAGAAAAATGAAGAAGAAGGCTTTAGTTGTATGGGGAGAAGAGGAGCTCTCATCAAGTGATGAATCACAAGATGATGAAGTTGCCAACATCTGCTTTATGGCTAATACTAAAGACGAGGTAACTACTCAACATCCAAATTCAATCTTTGAATTTACATTTGAAGAACTTCATGATGCATTCAATGATTTGCTAAGTGAATGTGAGCATATGAATGAGAAAAACATTGATTTAAAATGGAAATTAAGTTCACTAGAAAATGAGGTAAATGGTTTGAAAACTGAAATAGGAATTCTAGGAAACAGACTAAGTGTTGAAAAAGAAAGTCTCTTAAAAGAAAATAGAGACATGAAGGAATCCTTAGAAAAATTAGTTGAAGGGAAAAATAAACTAGAAATGATTCTTGGAGTTCAAAAAAATTTTGGAGACAAACAAGGAATTGGATTTGATCCATTCCATGCAAGCTCTAGTAAAACAGTTTTTGTAAAAGCTTCAAACCAAAAGTTTATTCAAAGAAAACCATCCTTCAAACCAAAGTTTTCAAAAAGAGGTATTACATGTCACTACTGTGGAAGAAGTGGTCACTCAGTTAACAAATGTTTTATACAAAATTTTCCTCAAAAATTCAAACAAGTTTGGGTTCCTAAATATGTAGTATCTTCTAACAAGAATGGACCCAAGATGATGTGGGTACCAAAGGGAACAACGTGAATGATTCCTTGTGTAAGCTGCATTGGTTTTGAATGATTCAAGGAGCAAGTGGTTCCTTGATAGTGGGTGCTCAAGGCACATGACGGGAGATCAAGATCTTCTCAACAATATTGTTTCCAAAGAAGGAGGTAAGGTCTTCTATGGTGACAACTCTCAAGGTAAGATCATAGGTATGGGTTCTATCTCTTTTGAAAATCTTACATTAGAAAATGTATTTCTTGTTGATGGACTTAAACATAATTTAATTAGTATTAGTCAATTGTGTGATTTAAAATATGAAGTTTTCTTTGATGCTAGTTCTTGTAAAGTTATATGTTCTAAGAAAAAAAAAATGAAATTACAAGGAAATAGAGTAGGGAACATCTATCTCACATTTCTAGAATCATCTAAGATGGAAAACTGTTTAGTTGCAAATTCCTCTCAAAACTTCTGGTTGTGGCATAATAGGTTAGGGCATGCTAATATGAACTTAATCAATAAGTTAGTCAAGCATGATCTTGTAAATGGGTTGCCAAAGCTTAAATTTGAAAGAGATCACATTTGTGGCACTTGCATGAAAGGTAAGCAAATTAGTGTCTCATTCAAACCAACTAATGAAATATCAACATTTAGACCATTAACTCTATTTCACCTAGACTAGTTTGGTCCAATGAGAACTCTAAGCTTAGGAGGTAAACAATATGTTTTGGTAATAATAGATGATTATTCTAGATTCACATGGGTAATCTTTCTTGCATCCAAAAATGAAACTTTTAAGTCATTTGAAATATTCAGTAAGAGAATTCAAAGAGAAAAAGGCTTTTGTATTTTAAAAATAAGAAGTGATCATGGAGGAGAATTTGAAAATGAATCCTTTAAACTATTTTGTGAAGAAAATGGAATAGATCATGACTTCTCTTGTGCTAGGACTCCCCAACAAAATGGTGTAGTAGAAAGAAAGAATAGATCATTCCAAGAAATGGCTAGAACAATGTTTTGTGATAAAAATCTTCCTAAATATTTTTGGGCTGAGGCTGTTCATACTGCTTGTCACATTCTAAATAGAATTTCAATAAGACCAATATTGAAAAAGACTCCCTATGAATTATTCAAAGGAAGAAAGCCTAACATAAGTCATCTTCATGTTTTTGGTAGCACTTGCTACATTCTCAATAATGGAAAATAATCTCTAGGTAAGTTTGATGCTAAAAGTGTAAGGGCCCACTCCCAAATAGTCCCGTTAGAATAGGATATTCAAAACGAGGTCATCACAGTGATGATATAGAACAAGACCATAATAAAACACACCACTCACTTCATTACTAGCAGCGGAATACAACTAGATTTCCAATACATTTCCAATACTTCATAAGTCTAGGCGTGAATGCCATACATATAATTAAAAGCCTCCAGAGGGTTAACAAAAAAAAAAAAATATCATCTCATTACAAGCCTCAACGAAATACCACTAAGGATCTGCAAGCTAGGACGCGTCTCCATACACCACTATTTCTGGGCCTTAATCCCACTGGACTCGCCCCCAATAACAATCTTTCCTTTACCTGGAATGGAAAAAAAGATCAAGTGAGCCATAAGGCTCAGCAAGTTCTAGAACAATGAACGATAAATAAGATTCAAGAATGTGGTGACACCAAAAAGAGTAATCGTTGACTCAATAGTTATATAAAACCCATAATTTATGACTTGATCCATTTCAAGTTAAATGCCACATATCATCATGTATAACTATGCAAGTGTGTAATCTTTATCAATGACAATATCAAAATTTCCATGGACTCATAAGCCATCATGCCAAGCATGCATAAATGCATCATGTTAAAAATATACACAAATAATAGCGAGCATTATCTGTCGGGCTATGACCACCTCGTCCCGTGCCAGGCCCTCATAGGGTACCCTTTTCTACCGCGCAAAATATCAGGTGCGCTAACTTATAATAAAATGATGCATCATAATGAGATCATGCTACATATGCACATCATATTAAGTTTCCAATAGTACTGTCATGCTCACAATATGTGTGTATATATATATACTTTAATTTTTGACAAAACTGTACATGTACCAAGACTGTGTGTAGTCCATTGTAATAAATTAATTAATGCAAGAGATGATAAATGAAATAAATTAATTAAATGTAATATAATAAACATTGAATGAAATATTATAAATTCAGTACGGCTAATGCCTCTTTTTAATTAAATTTTCTCTTTTACTTTTAATATATAAATTATATAATATCTTATATATATACTTTTATAATATATTATAATATATATAATACATGCGTGCCAAACAGGGTGGTTTTCCTTTTCTTCTCCAGTGGCCCAACCCCATTGTAGGTATATATAATATTATAAATACCATATCATAATATCATATTATATATACTTACATATATATGCTCACTGCCCATTTCCCATTTTAATTTCTGTTTAATAATATAATATGTTACATAGCTTTTATATATACACTACATATATATATATATATTTCGTGCATGATTCCAGCTTCCCTCTTCCTTTATTTCCTTATTATATATATATATATATTTTTAATATAATATAATATAATATATGTATTAAATATTATAATAATATTTATCAACATTAAACATTTAACTGGTCATTTAGAACACTAGTGTCTGAAAGGTATTAATAAATTAAGTAATTAAACTTATATGTATTATGAATTTATACATACCATTTGAACCAACTATAGTAAAATATTTATGGTTCATCAAGGATCCAGCTAAAAACAAAAACATGGATCATAGAAATAAAAACACTATTCCTTTGAGAATATAAGGTGGATCAAAACTTTATTTAAGCTTTTGAATAGAAATTTAGCAATGACAGGAATAAATTTACTGAAATATAAAAAATATATATAGATATAAGAACTTGCCTCAAATAAAAGAGACAACAGAACTTGTAAGGGATTAGGAACTTGCACTAAATTAAAAATATGGTGCAAGAAGAACTTGCCTTGATAAATGATTTAATTTGGAGGAGAGGAAACCCGCCAAATGCTATAATTTACACCACTTGAAGCTATTACTAGAGAAGAAGAAGAAAAGTAGAAGAAGAAGAAAGAAGAATAAGAAGAAGATGTCGTAGGAGAAGAATAAAAAGAAGAAGAGGAAAAATAAAAGAAGGGGAAATCATTTGGGTGGAGTCAAAAGAGAAGAAAATGAGGGAACAAGGGGACAAAAAAGAAAAGTAAAAAGAAAGTAAGGAGAAATTTTTTGGGGGATGTGTAACACCCCGCTTTTTCTTTTACCGAGCGTGTCATTATGTTGGGGCCCAAATTATACATAAATTATTTTTTTCATTCTTTCTCGGTACATAACTTAACCTTAAGTACCGAATTCCAAACAAAATCTCGAGCAAATCATTAAAAATGCGGAAGCGATAATCGAAACCTGATATAGTAGATAATCAACTCACTTTATTTATAACATAAGAATTCGTACCATAATTAACATCATATCCTCAATATTGAAATACATAAATACATGGAGATTCCATAATATTCTAACAAGGCTAAACATCAATAAAGCATCAGCTAAAACATATCCGAGTCAGCTCGCTGAATCCATCGGTTACGCCATCATGTGCCGTCATATCTCAACCTGCTCCTTGCCCTAACTGCAAGTCTAAAATTGGAACGTTTAATGTTCCAAGGGCATAACCCATTAGAAGATGAAACTTCTAGTAAGGGTCCAAAACATATATACGAATGCATGATATAATAACATGAACAACATTTGCCCTTAGTGTAACTTCTCTGGCCCGCAAGCCCAGTTAGGTATCCTAAGCAAATCCCGAACCTCTGCAGGATAAGCCTAACGTTATTCTCTCAGCGCCCTTGGGGAATTACGACTACACTCTGGGGGCGACATCTCATTCCCATGCACAAATATCAACGTGACAATAATATCGTGCCATATAATTATCACGACTTTCCATACAATATGACAAAATAAATCATATCTGTCGTAAATATTATGCATATATAAGCAATCATATCTTTCATAAATATCATGCATAATAAAATAATTGTATCGTGTAGGATAGGAAAACTCACTTTTTGAGATAAACTTGTCTTTTCTCGAAAAGCGTGCATCGCCTCGATATGCAGCACACCTCGATTCTCGTGCCAACTCTCAAAAGTTGCACCAATCACATCATCTCAATCACCTCAATCATAAAATAATATTTAATCATCAAATATCCTCAATATTCTATTTATTTCATTTTTCCTTCATTTTCTTTCATTTTTCCTTTCCAAAAATTCCAATAAATACCTCAGGACTATTTTCTCAAATCTAATTTCATAACCATTCATTATAGGCTATGAACTTCAAAGGAAAAATACTGAACTTACCTGGATGTTGCATTTTCATGCAAAACGAGGCTCTTTGACTCTAAAATCGAGACATCGGGAATCCCAAATCCCAATCTTTTTGCACGGACTTCCGTAAAATATTTTTCTCGATTTTTTCAACATTTTTGAAGAATTTTCCCAAGCCCCACACGCCTGCACTTGCTAGGGCGACTGGGCACGCGTGAAGCACCGCGTGTGACCGGCACGCGCCAGTCGTCTTCTCCGACGACGGCAGTGCCGGCGATTTGAGAAAACCATGCCATCTTCAAGCCCTCTTCCATTCGATCCTTGTGCCCAAGTTTGAGCTTCAAAGGAGCACCGAAAGACCTCTCATCGGGCGTTTGAAGTCTCGGATTGGCCGCCGGCCTCCAAACTCCGGCGAAGCCCAAAACCCCTTCAAACCTCGACCAAAATGCATCAAACTCTGCAGAAATGCTCTACACCTCATGGGCTTCAAAAGCCCTATGGTTTTGGCCTCCAATTCATTCAAAACATCGGCCGATTTCAAGCTCCATTTCTTTGAAACTTTCGGCCGTAAGAACGCCTATTTATAGGCAAAACCGAGCATCCAAATGCTCTTGGCCGCTTAACCCATCACCCTTAGAGGCTAAACCTCCCATGGATCGACCCTAATTGAGCCTTATCAAACCAAGAAAGCGATTTGCAGGCGCACGAAGAATCCGACCAATTTTCGGCCACTTTTTCTTCAAAATCCGGCCACCACGATGGCTTTTGTCGGGCAAGCTCTTTACAAAAGATGCTCCCCCGACCAAGACTCGTGTAACCTCGTGGCCAAAATCGGCCATGGCCGACCGGTCAGATTTGCCTATGCTAGTTTTTTCTCATTTTTGCACTTTAGCCCCTTAAAGTTTGGGCTATCTCTTTTTAGCCCATTTTACTAAACCCCTCAACTTTCCTTAATTTCAATTAGAACCCTTAAGTCCTAAAACATCATTTTGACCTCCGAAGATTTCAAAACAACCTTGTTTCAGCCTCCCTCCAGCAATTTCCAAAAACTGCACTTAGGCCCGAATCTTTACTTTGGCCCTAAACCCATTCGTTTCTTCCTGAAACCTCTGAAGGGTTGTTTCTTATGAAAAATCAAAGCCTCCTCTAGCTTCCGTTGACTTTCGAGAAGTCGTCTATAACAATTCGGTATTGCAGCCTAATTGGCAGTTGTATTTTAGCTATACCGAAAACTATTTCTGATCCAATTTCTTTCGGTACCATAAATCCTATCTCGGGGTGCTTGTTAATGCCACGTCAATTTCTTTTGGCATCTCGGCTCTAGGGCACTCCCGGCAGTTGATTTGGTTAATTTTTCGGGCTATTTAAATACTAATTTTCTCTGAAATCCCATTTCTCTAATAAATTGCTTATTTTTAATTAATCCAAATTTCTCAGGTATTACAGGATGTCTGTCACCCCACCTGCCACAAATTATTTTCTAATTTTGCCCCTTCCAATTGCACACATGCACGATATTGGCTATGCCCATTTATGACATTTACTAACCCATTTTCTATTTCTTTATTTAATTATTCACCACACAAATCTCCAAATTTCTTAATGGGTACAAGCCTACTAGTGAGTCCACCATTTAATTAATTTAGGCCCATTAGGCCCAACTCACTACTTCAACTCATAAAAATTTTTAGCCACTTTATTATAAGCCCATTGAATTTATTATTTTCCCTAGAAATTTATATCATTAGAATTTTATCATTTCAAAAAAAAATATTTCAAGAAATGTAAATCATAAAATATTAAATGCTCTAAACCTACTAATGGGTCGTTACAAAAAGTGATGAAGGTGTATTTTTAGGATACTCATCTCAAAGTAAAGATTATAGGGTATTCAACAAAAGAACCTTAGTAATAGAGGAAACAATTCAAGTAATAGTTGATGATATAAGCACTAAAGCTCCAAAACTTAGAGAAGATGGTAAAAATGAAGTAACCCAAAATTTTGAAAAGCTTTCAATAAAGAAAAATGAATCAAATACTCAAGATAATGATCCTTTTGAAGGAGAACAAGAGCATCAAGTAGAAAAAGAACCAACATTTCTAAGAGAAATGAAATATGTCAAAAAGAATGAAATCATTGGAGATCCATCCAAAGGCATTAGAACTAGATCATCCATTAGAAATGAAAGCAAATATCCTTCCTTCTTATCTCAAGTTGAACCCAAAAATATCAAAGAAGTTTTAGAAGATGAAAATTGGATTATAGTCATGCAAGAAGAATTAAATCAATTTGAAAGAAATGGAGTTTGGAAACTAGTGCCAAGACCAAAAGATTATCCAATTATAGGCACAAAATGGGTATTTAAAAATAAGATGGATGAAAATGGTGTAGTAACTAGAAACAAAGCAAGGCTAGTGGCTCAAGGTTATAGCCAAGAAGAGGGTATTGACTATGATGAAACTTATGCCCCTATTGCTAGGTTAGAAGCCATAAGGATGTTATTAGCATTCGCTTGCTACAAAAACTTCAAGTTATATCAAATGGATGTTAAGAGTGCTTTTCTAAATGGGTATATTAATGAAGAAGTTTATGTAGAATAACTGTAACGACCCATTATTGGGTTTAGAATTTTAGAATGATATATTAACTTATTTTAGTTATTTTATATAAGTTGAGCAAATTTGATTCTTAATGTTGAAATAGATCTATGGGCTTGTATGTATGAGTTTAAATTAAATGGATGGGATAATGAGTTGGGCTTCAATTTATTTAAGGCAAGTGGGCTAAGAGTTGGGCTTGGGCCTTTAAGGAAATAGAAGATGGGCCATTTATTGGGCTTAAGCCCAATACAAAAAAAAAAAAAAAAAAAAAAAAAAAAACCATCTACGCATCATTATTTCCCAACCCCCCTTTCTTTTTCTTCTTTCACCTTTTCTTTCACTTCTTCTTTATTTTTTTTCACTCCCTCTTTTACTTCTCCTTTCTTCTTTCACTCCTCCTTTTACTTCTTCTTTTTCCTTTACTCCTACTTTCTTCTTTCACTTCTTCTTTTACACCTTCTTTTTCTTCATCTTTATTTCCTTTTCTTCTTCTCCCTCCCGACTTCTTCTTCTTCTTCTTCTTCTTATTCTATTCTTCTTCTTCTTCTCCTTCCTCTTCTTCTTCCTCATCTGATACACATTCTTTTTCTCCTCTACTGCTTCTATTCTGTTAAATTTTCTGTGGCAATTGGAGCTTCTGTGCGGGTGCTTCATCTTAATTTATTCATCCTCAGGCAAGTATCCCTTCTTCTTCTTCTTTTATTTTTCTCCCCTTCCATGTATAGCATTTCTATTAATTTTTTTTTTATTATCTACATAGTATAAAAATTCCTAAATATTGTGAGTCTATTTGATGTCTCAAAAGGGGTTTGATTCACCCCAATATTATTCTGTGAATGGCATTTTTCGCCTCCATTATGATGGGTGTTTGTTCACCTTCATTGCTCATTGTAGTATATTTATTGGTATATCTTATATGTGAATGATGTCTGGATAATTAATGTCTATACCCGAATGTCCCATGAAATTGTGGAAAAATATCAAGTTAATGTGTGAAAAATTCGGATGCTATAGTACCATACAGTACCTATACAGTATCTCGATACAGTACTTATACAGTATCTCAATACAGTATCTCGATACAGTACCATACAGTACCTATACAGTATCTCGATACAATACCATATAGTATCTCGCTATAGTATAATACCGTATTCGTACAGTATACATACAGTATCTTGATACAGTACCTATACAGTATCTCAATACAGTACCTATACAATATCTCAATACAGTACCTATATAGTATCTCGATACAGTACCATATAGTATCTCGATACAGTACCATACAGTACCTATACAGTATCTCGATACAATACCATATAGTACCTCGCTATAGTATAATACCGTATTCGTACAGTATACATACAGTATCTTGCTACAGTACCATACCGTATCCGTATAGTACCCCGCTACAGTACCCATTCGAAAATTTTTATTAATATTAATTAAACATTTACTTAATGTATTAGAGCGATTGTATGGTGGAAAAATAACAATTTTTGCCATAACATTCTTCAATGGTATTAAATGTATATTGAGAACGAGAATTTAAATTTTACATTGCTGGTAAATGCATACATGATACATACATGTACATGATGCTCATATATATATATATGTTCTTAGCGCACTTATTATTTTGCGCGGAAATAAAGGGTACCCTAGGAGCGCCTGACGCGGGACGAGGTGGCCATAGCCCGGCAGGTTGTGCTCAATACATTATGTGTTGATTTACTGATATGATGATTAACGCATATTTTGCATCGTGGCTTATGAGCCTATGGGACTTATACTTATGATGTATGCACTTGTATGATTATACATGAACAAAAATTTGAAATTTATAATTCTATGAGATATGATTTCCGACTTCTATAATTGAATATTGATATGAAGTCGTTGTACACTCCTCTCGGTATCATCATGATTTCTCTTTCTTCATACTGCTCCTTTGTACTAGAACTTGCTGAGCCTTGTGGCTCACTTGATCTTCTTATGCCATTCCAGGTAAAGGTAAAGCAGTCATTAAGGGCGAGTCCAGTGGGACTACAACCCAAGGGTAGTGGTGTACAGAGGCACTCAACTCGGAGATCCTAGTTGCGTTTTGGTGAGGAAGATTGATGAGATTTTAAATTGTTGTTTTACATTAGAGCCTCATATTCGGTTTGTATGGCCTAAGAGCCTAGATGTATCAACATTGGTTTGTAACGAAAGTTATTGATATTCCGCTGCGTGAAAATAGATAAATGTGTGTGTTTATTATGAGGTATTGTTCTATATCATCCTTGTGATGACCTCCTTTCGAATGTCCTATGCTAGCAGGCACATTCGGGAGTGGGCCCTTACAATAACCCCCGGACTTTGAAAATCACAAGTATGAAGACCATGTGTTCAAATTGTCTAAAGCTTTATATGGTCTAAAACAAGCCCCTAGAGCATGGTATGAGAGGCTTAGTAAATTTCTCTTAGATAAAGAATTTAAAAGAGGCCAAATAAATACAATCTTATTTATAAGAAGTCATGATAAGGATATTCTATTAGTTCAAATCTATGTGGATGATATCATATTTGGTTCTACAAATAAATCTCTATGTGATCAATTTGCAAATCTTATGCAAGGAGAATTTGAGATAAGCATGATGGGTGAGCTAAAGTATTTTCTGGGATTACAATAAAACAAGAGAATGAGGGAACTTTCATTTCTCAACAAAAATACATAAGAGACCTTCTTAAGAGGTTTGATGTTCAAGATTGTAAACCTATGGTTACACCTATGAGTAGTTTTCAAAGCCTAGATAAAGATGAATTAGGAAAGACTGTAGACAACAAGCTTTATAGAAGTATGATTAGCTCTTTGCTTTATTTAACAACCAGCAGACCTGATATTATGTTTAGTGTGTTCTTGTGTGCTAGGTTCCAATCTAATCCCAAAGAATCACACTTGAAAGCAGTTAAAAGGATTTTGAGATACCTAAAAGGAACTGCAAATCTAGAACTATTTTATGCAAAATCAAATAACTTTGATCTAACAGCATACACTGAGGCAGATTACGATGGATGTAAAATAGATAGAAAAAGTACAAGTGGTTTATGTCAATTCCTAGGTAATTGCTTAGTATCTTAGTCTTCTTCTTCGTCCATCTCTCCTGATGATGCTACCCTCATCATACATTCTACTTTAATTTTGATTTATGTATGAACGTTTCTTTTATCACATGTTTTTGTTGCACTTCATTATCACTGTGTGGATGTTTGCTTATCAGCTTATGAAATATGGCTATGTATTGACATTTTACTCTTGTTAATGGATGTTTGAATCTAACTGCATGCTTCACTAGTTGAATGATCTCTATGAGGTGCTTGGTTTAAGGGAGAGCTTCTTTTCATGTATGCTTTTAGTGTGTTCCAAAAAGGGGGAGTATTTAATTTTTTTTTTATTTTGACAAAAAGGGGGGAGATAAAATGAATTCATTGATTTTCATATTTGTTTTGTCATCATCAAAAAGGGGGAGATTAATATTTTACTCTTGAAAATAAAATAGTTTTTATAATGACTATATGAAAATCAATCTCTATGAGTGAGTAAATCTATATGGATAAGTTGATCTTGAATCAATCTACATGAATGAGAAAATCAATCCTTAAATTTCTTTGAAGCAAAGTTATGAAAATCTATATAGGAGAAATGTTGAGTGTGTTTTAAATTCAAAATAAATATGTTTTTGATAATCTCAACTTGCTTTAAAAAGAATCAAAATGAGGATATGTTAAGTTTTCAATTTTCAAAATGGATAGTCAACTATGTGTATTAGTGCTGTAGACTATGCCTGTCAATAGTCGACTATGTGCTTGAGGATAGTCGACTATGCTTGAAGATAGTTGACTATGTTTGCATGTTCTGTCAACTATGTATGGCTTCTATCGACTATATTCTAATCTGTCGACTATGATGAATGATCTGTTGACTATGAATTTTGTTCTGTCGACTATGTATGTGCATGATGTTGTAAAATTTCTTTGTATTTTTGAATCTGTCATCTATGTGAATGTATCTGTCGACTATCAATAGTTTTTATTTGACAATAGTCGACTATGCTTTCTTTTCTGTAAACTATGCCTTGTTTTATTTGAAAATATAGTCGACTAACCAATTTTATCTGTGGACAGTTTGTTTCTCATAAACTTGTAACGGCTAGTTTTTGGTACAATTAATGCTCGTCTAACCACCCATAACGGTCCAAAATTTAAACTTATCCACCATCAACTATAAATATGGGTTAAGAGAATTGATTGCGGTTACTGAACACATTGAATATCTTCAACCATCGAGCTTTCACTATTACATCGAGCGTTAAATTTTTCTCTTTCTGTATTTTCATTTCTGAGGCTTTTTGTATCTCATTGTTCCATTCATCTTAAGCCTCGATTATTCATTTAGAGAGAGCCTGTAACTAAGAGTTGTACTCTTAGACTTTCATTCTCACAATTTATGTAATTTTCCTAGTATAAGTTAGAGGGCCCATTAAATTGGGAGGGTTGTACACTTTCTAGTCAATGACTAGAGGACTTGCTCGTATTGAGTAGGGGGTTGATAGTGAAATTATTTCAAAATCCTTAGTGGGTAGCTAAGGTAGTGGACTAGGCTTAGAAAGCCGAACCACTATAAATCTTGGTCTCCTGTGCTCTCTGTTTTTATTTGTCTCAATTGGCATTTTTATTCCTACTTAATTCGTTTATTCATTCAGAAGATTTCATATTTATTTTTCACAAAACGAGATTGTCTTTACACGATTGATACCTCATCGTACCATTTCAAGGTCTTGAGGTTTAACGAATCCGTGGCCTTAATAAACAACATCTCTGTATTTCAAAAATTATTTTTAATATACCAATTCACACATTCTCTTGGTGTGTGTCATATCATTTCAATTCTATCAAACCATTGGAACAAACACAATCCAAATGCTTTACTAGGATTTAATCCTAGCCTTTCATTTAATTTGGAGATTAAATCTCCACCACTCATTCTCTTTCTCTTGAAATTTCTAAACCCATTTGACAATCCATGCTAACTTGAAGGATTTTATCACATCCCTTAGATCACTTCCCATTTTCAAGAATAATTATCCACTCTTGAATCATCTTGAATTTCTATTTCCTTTCTCAATTTATTAAATCCCCATATTTTTCAAGGCATTAATAGTGACTAAATACTATTTTTTTGGATTTTCTTTAATTCATCATAATCATCCTCTCATTAAATGCTTGAAAGACTAAATTATTTCTTTTATATTTATTTAAATCTCTCAATTATCTTAGACAAGAGTTTGTCAAGTGTCACCCTTAGACACTAATCTTGGCTACCAAGTTTCAATTCAAGCCACTTATGTGCCATTACCATATTAATTCACCAATTTAGGAAAAAAAATAATTATTTTTTCTCATAAATGAATATTTTCTATTTTTTCTATTTTTCATAATTTAATTCCTTTATGGAATTTTACTCCAAATTATTAAAATACCCTTTGTGAATTATTAATCCTATTTATCTCCACATAAATACCAAAAACAGAAAATTAATTCACTTCCGTACTTAATTCCACCTATGAATTATTTTCAATTTACCAAATTACCCTTTATTAGACTTCAGTATCCAAATTACCAAAATGTCCCTCTCATAGAGTACCATTATTCTCAAGAATCCATTACATTCTCAAGGGTATTTTTGAAAGTTTTTCACTTTCTTTCTCATTTTCTTAACACCAGCAACACTGGGTGTTACAAGGTCCTAATAGACTTTCTCGGGTAATCTCTTAGAAAGGATATTCCTTTTAATATTAATGCAAATCGTTATACTCAAAGTCTTTTCTTAAAAATATGAAATGGATAATTATGAGATAATTGGAGACTCTATTACTTGTAAGTCATCACTTTTATAAATAATGGAACCCTTTTTGTCCAGGTACACTAAAAACACTCTAGAAACATTCTTTCAGTTTTTTTAATTTCTAACAAGTTTTTTAATAAAAATATAATTTTTAATAAAAATTATATTTTTATTAAAAATTATATTCTTATTAAAAATTATTTATTTAAGTCACTTCAATATTTTTAATTTGAGGTGTTAGTTAAAGTTAATCAAAATAAAAAAAATGAGTGGACAAATGGGAAACTTGATCTAAAAGTTAGACTGCCACGGCGGTAGAAGAAGAATGAATAAGGATATGAGAAGGGCTCTTGAGAGATCTTTTTGATAAACTCTCAAAGGATAGGGGTGTAAATAAGTCAAGTCAAGCTTCGATTAGCTCAAATCATCTCGATAAATTTTATCACAGGCTCAATGTAACACCCCGCCTTCCAGGGCATTAAAATATATGCTAGGATTTTTTTTCCATACATAAATTAACAATAAATTCTCAACATAACCTTTATATATAACACTCCCAAACATAGCGAAGGAATGATACATTTAAAATATAAGCGGAAGCAAGATCAGAATCTGTATGAAACCTCAAAAACATAACATGGGTTTATAAACATCATTTACCCAACACATCCTTACAAGCATTTATTTAAAATCTAAATAATACAATCGAATGAAATATATGGCTCTAGTCCTACATGGGACCCACAAAATTTCCGTTGCGATCAGGCCTCGATCACTTCCTTACCCTTCTGGTTGCTTGCCTTGCCTGAAATGTGGAATATTCCAGGGACATAGTCCAATATTAGAAGATGAAATCTTCTAAGTAAGGGTTAGATAAGCATGAATGAATGAATGATGTATGAACATTTATAAACAAATATCCTAATGTAACTTCCCTGGCCCACCAGCTCGGCACGAAACCCTGGGCAGAATCCCGAACCTCTGCAAGATAACCTTAATGTTGTTCCATCAATTGTCCTTGGGGAATTATTGCTACACTCTTAAGGTGACATCTCAATCCCGTGTGCGAGTTTCAATATGACAATAATATTGTATCATGTGAATATCACAATTTTTCATGCAATAGAGTATGAACAAATATGACGAAGATGATCATAACATACATAATATCATGCATAGAAAGGTATTCATGTCGTATACGGGTTATAAGGACAAAACCACTCACCTTTATCAAAAATCGAGATATCTCGAAAAGCGTGTGACTTGCCTCATTTTTGTGCCAATTTCAAAGTTTGTACCATTTGTTTCACCTCAAATCCCAAGGCTCCCTAGGCAAGATATTTATTTAAATCATCAATAAACACTATTTTTCTTCATTTTTCTTGCCATTTTCTCTATTTTTCTCTAATTAATTTCACTAACAATCCAAAATAAATACCTACATCACTTTTTTTTTTTCCAAATCTTTTTTCACAGAAAATCCTAAAATAATTTTTCAAGAATATTAAAAAGAATTTAAAAAATTAACAAGGCCCCATGCCCCCCGCACACGTAGGCGTGTGATAGGGCTAGTGAGACTGGCATGTGAGTTTCACTCAACGGTCATATTCCTTGGCGACGGCATACCAGAAAATTGAGATTTATGCATCTCGACGAAGCCCAGACCAATTCAATCACGATGGTACCTGAGATAGCTAGAAAGGAGGTCGGGAAGCCGGTCAACTTAAAGCTCGAAGACTCGGCCAAGCAGTCCGCCTAGGCTTCACCAGCCTCGGATCTCCTTCGTTTCTGCTTCGTTGCTCACCAAATTCTCCAGAATGCTCTCCAACCTATGGGCAAGAAAATCCCTCTATCCTTGCCTCTCAATTCATTCGAAAATGGCCTCGATTTTGAGCTTCAATTCTCTGAAATTTTTAGCCAACACATACTGTATTTATAAGCGAAGTTGAAGCTTGAAATGGTCTTGGCCGTCTCACCCATTGCCTTAAACGTCCTCACCTCCCCTGGATCGAACTAAAAGCATCCACCCGGGCCTAAAAAAGCAAGTTGCAGGCATTGTTAAATCGGCCAGCTTTCTTGGCCGAATTTCTTGAAAATTCGGCCACCCCAGTGGCCATTGTCGGCTCATCATCACTCCTTGGCCCCCCCTGACCACCTCTCATGCGAACCCAGTGGCTTTCGGCGACCCCTTGTGGTGATCAGATTCCATGGCTAAGATCTTCATTTTTTTGCACTTTTGTCCTACTATTTTTTTTTCTTTTCTGATTTGGCCCTCTTTCACAAAAGCCCCCTCACTTTTGAACATTTTCATTAAGTCCCTCAAGTTCTAATCTTTCCATAATTCCCTTGAAACTTTCAAAAAAATGTCATTTTGACCTCTTCCAACAATTTTGGAAAATTACACTTAGGCTCGCCTCTTCGTTTTAGCCGTAAACCTACTCGTTTCTTCTTGATGTCACTGAAGGGTTGTTCTAGTCGAAGAATAGAAGCTTCTTGAGGCTTCCATCATCATTTTGGGAGTCTCCTACAAGAATTCAGTTTTTCAGCCCGATCCATAGTTGTACCGAAAACGGTTTCTGTTTCGATTTCTTTTAGTCTTAAAAATCATGCCTTAATATGCTCGTTAAAGGTGTTCCTATTTGCTTAGGCATTTAAGATTTAGGGTACTCCCTTCGGTTGATTTGATAAATTTTTTAGGCTTTTCAGATACCTATTTTTCTCGAATTTTCATTTTTCCTTTAAAATAATTACCCAATGTTCTTGGGTATTACACTCAAGCTTAAGCTCGAGCTCGAGTTTGAGTCGAGCCTGGAAGCTTGGCTTGAGCTTAAGCTCGATTAGCATAGCCTAAGCTCGAGCTTGAGCGAGCGCCCCAACTCGAGCTCGGGCTTGGGTTGGAATTTATCAAAGTTTTATTTAAAAACCTAATAAATTGATGTACAACAAAAACAAATATAAATCTAATAATCAATAAATATACCTAAATGAACCCAACTTGATAATCAATAAATATAACATCGACACGATAATTAAGTAATAATAATTTCACAAATTACAATAAGCATAATATCATTTACTGTACAAAAAGATAATCAAATTACTTGTCTAGTTATTTTCAAAATACAAATATAATCAAAATTACAGCACAACAAAGATATTTTTAATTTGGTTATTTAAGAATGATGATTATAACATCAAATTTGTGTGCTCAACTCATTAAAAGCTTGTTCAAGTTTGTTTGTTAAGCTAAGCGAGTGAAATAATTAACATTTATTCTTAATCGATTAATGATACAAGTATAAAGTTGTCATTTTAATCCAGATTTGTTACTCAATTAAATGTTATAGTTATTCAATTAATATTATTCCATCATCTATTCGAGTAAGACAACTATATAGTCAATTAATCACTTAAATGTTTAAGTTTTACTTGATTAAAAAAAAAATCAGTAGAGTACAATATTTAGTTATTACTCAATTAAACATTTTCTTACTCGATTAAAATAATAATTATTCTATTAAATTAATATATTAGTTAATTAATTTTTAAGTCACAACAAATCTTTTTATCAACACATTCTTATTATGATATTATTATAATAAAGTAAAGTTTGATAATTTTATATTAAATATATTTTTATAAAATTATAAATAATTTTATTAATGTATTTGTAAACAAATCTATTTACGAGCCAACTTGCAAGCCTCTACTCGAGCTAGCTCACGAGCCTAGAAGCGAGTTAGCATGCGAGTCCCTATTCCAGATAGCTCACGAGCCTATAATCGAGTGAATTCATGAACCTTTATTTGAGCTAACTCGTGAACTAACAAGTCGAACTTTACTGAGCTCAAGCTCAGCTCGTTTACAAATCAAGATTCAAAGTTAGGCTCAATCTTGTCTCATTTATCTTAACAAACAAACTCAAAGGAGTTTTTATTGAGTCGAATACCAAGCCGAGCCCAAATGACTTAGCTAATTTGCACCCCTATCAAAGGATATCCTAACAGATTTTCTCAAATAGTCTCTTAGAGGGAATTCTCCTAATTTTAATGCAAACTAATATCTCCAAAGTCTTCTCTTGAAAAGTTAGAACGAACAATCCCAAGATAATTAGAGACTTTTTTACTTGTCAGTCATCATCTTTATAAATAAGGGGTGATCCTTTCTCTCCAGGTATGCCAAAAACACTCTAAAAATGTTCTTTAAGATTTTCTAATTTTTGATGAGTCTGAGTTAAGTGTTGGAGAGAGTGCACGAGGAATGCCCTACGTCCTCTGACCATTTTCTTTTTTGTAGAATCTTAATGGCTTCAAGATGATTCCCCAATGTCTAAATTCTATTCTTGTATTTAGTCAATAACAATTGACATTATCTATTGAAAACTGATCAAAAAGCCAAATAACTTCATCATGCTTTATACAAAAACTATTAGAAACAGGTAAACCGAGGAGGGATTCAATGTCAATAATCACTGGAATCCTCCAAAGACTTGAGAAACTCTCTTGGAATAACCTTTGAAGCCTTTAGGGACTGTTTTGTAGATTGTCATTCTTAGTGAATACAAGGCACTATGGGAACAACATGAAAAAAGTACCAAGGCCTTCAAAGAGATGGTGGTTTTCCTTCAAAAGGTCATACCTCATGCACCTTCCTTTCCTACCTTGCAAAAGTAAGTAATGACTGGACGAGAGACCCTGCGAGAGAGTCTTTAGTGAGAGAATCCACCCTTCTTGAAGGCCCATCGAGAGAGGGAAATCGAGAGACTTTCCCAGACCTAGTTTGACCCAATGAGGTTGTAGCAACTAGAGATAAGGCAAGGACAACACAACTTCAAAAATACTAAGAAATCTAGAGAGTACAACTATAGGGAAAGACTAGATACCTCTAGGAAATCAGCTTAGGAAAGAAAATGAGGCTAATAATTAGTCTATATTCAGTGCTCGAGAAGCAATTGAAATGAAGAAAATGATTTACCAAGTGCTAGAACAAGAGAAACTAGTATCCATGGAGGAGGACTGACATACGAGGAATATTCCCTTTACTTCTGAAGTCAAAAAAGAACCCTTTCCTCCTAAATTTAAGATGACCCAGCTCGCTACTTATTTAGGAAAAGACAATCCTCGCAATCACATTCAAAACTATGACTCTGTGATGTTATTACAAGGGTATGAGGATGCTATCAAGTTACACAATCACAATTTGATGACAAGATTGTTATCCATCATGCCATGTAATTAATCATCAGTGTCATGTTCAGTACATTGTTCTCTAACAACCACCTATGAGTTTACTATTAGCATCACATGCTATGCAGGATGTGATTTCCCACCCTTAACCATTAATATCTCATATTAATCAAAATAATTATAAACTACGTGTTAGTCCGTAATTGATAAATCAAAATCCCTATCTAAATAATCTAAGGATCATAAACATTTAAGAAATCCCGTAGCTATAGAGTTTCGTCACATATTCTTAACACTTTGAGGATAAGAATCTGAAACAAGAAATTTAGGGACTCATTCATATAACAATCTGAAGAGTAATGAATGATGAAAAACTTGTCTTTATTAATATATACACAGATACATCAAATGTATTTACATGCCTACTAGACACCATATAAATCTAACATTAGAGCATATCACTAATAAAAATCAAGCAAAATTTATAAATTGAATTTTTTTCATCTAGGATATCAAGAAAAATTCAGATATGGGAACATTTTTGTCTCTAATTTTGAAAAAACTTTAGAAATGAAATTGTTTTTGTCTTAGATATCAGGAAAAATTCAAAGATGAAACTTTTTTCGTATTTGATATCAAGAAAACTTCAAAGACGAAAAAATTTCCGTTTCTAATTTCAGAAAGACTTCAGAGATGGAAAAAATTTCGTCTCTGAGTTCTTCCGTTTTTGATTATGTCTTTGAATGGAAAAACTAGTAGAGACAGAATGATAATTTTTTCATTAGAGATGAAATATTATATCAGAGAGAAAAAAATTTGTCTTTGATTCCGAAACAAAATTTTCTATCTTTAAAGTCGTCTCTAAAAGAAATTTCATTTATTTTGGTGATCTATCTCAAAATATGTCTTTATTAGAGATGAAATGTTTTCCATCTCAAAATTTATTTTTGTTAGAGATGAAATATATATATATATATATTTTGCTTTTCTATTCTTTACTCTGCTCATTCTCTTGTCAGCAAGCGCTAATTTCATTGACTAAAGAATATAAATCTCGAGTTTACAAGAAATTGATTAATGTTGTTTTGGACTCAATCCTCCGAGCAACATCAATGTCCAATTTTCCCCTTATTGCTTTCTCTTGGGAAGCTCGACGCTATTGTCCAAAGCATCATGCTATTGGTACCTCTTGCATGCAAAATGATAAAAATATCCATCGCGCCTTATCGTTTTGTCTCATTGCCTTGTGTCGCCTCACTGTCTTGGGTGAGGGCTATTTTAATCATGCACCTCATCGTCTCACACCGTCTCACCTTAGATGAGGGGCATTTTAGATATTTTAGTTACATTATGTAACCCATGATGTAACCCGTGATGTACCAATAACATTTTCTTTATCCAAATACTTTTCTTGTTATCCCTTTTGCCAACTTTAAAATGGAAATCTTGAAACCCACTCCTCTCACTTGGTAGTTTTCCCCCTAGATATTACAACCCAAAATCTTCATCGACTTGGATCATTGCGATTCCAAGTTCATCAAAATCTTAATTTCATGCATGTTCACCCCTAATAGGATTTTTTTTCTTCTCTCTCCTCGATGCAATTTCTCCGGGATGTTTTAGGTTTCTCACATAAATGATATAGCAAAAAAAATTTGATTCGTTGTCCTTTTTCAACTTTTAAGTACAGACTCAATATCACGGTTCGTATTAGTAGTTAACGATAGAGATTAATAGAGGGGGACAACATTAGTGATCCAGATGTAATTAAAATTTGATCACAATCATAATTTTGAGTTTTAATTTCACTTAAGAGATGTAATATAAAATGTGTAGACATTTTGTTTCACGTAGATATACATGGAATTGGGACAACACTGTTGGAGTACTTAATGAGTAGTACATGTTAGTTACCATATATATATATATATTCTCCACGCCAAATTTGCATAAAGGTCAAGATGGCCGAGTTGGTCTAAGGCGCCAGTTTCAGGTACTGGTCCGAAAGGGCATGGGTTCGAATCCCATTCTTGACAAAAAAAAAACATACCTTTTTTAAGTCAACAACCCATTTCGCGTGATGTTATATTTCTTTTTGAATGAATGCCGTCAGCGACAAGACACCTCAGCCTCCCAAAGCTATGAAAAATACATCCTCGATCTCCATCTTAATTATTATCATCACATATCAGGTGTTAAAAGAAACTGATCAATATATATGTAGATATTGCAAAAAATCACTCGCTCTGCCCATTTGCCCCCTTCAAGTATGGTCTTCACAATTCATTGGCAAAGCCCAATTTCTTCAATGAAGATCAAAGACAAGTGTGCTCACAATCCCCATCTTCACTGGTTAATTTGAACATCTAAACTGCAATAATTTCAGGCCAAAACTTCACATAATAAGATAAAAGACTTAATACGCTAGCTGTATTCACCACCTCAACCATGGGAACATGAGGATGCACTCGCCTTCTCGCATCCCCCAAGCACTCCCTCTCTTCTCAGCTTCTCTTCCTTAGCCTTTCTGCAAAAGATCACCCAAGCATTGACTTCCAGCGCCACGCAGATCCCAATCAACGTCGACAGACTCAAACAATACCCCAATTTCGCATAAGACCTACTCTCTCCCATCACCTCAAATCCCTGGAAAACATTCACCACTCCAAGCACCACACATGCGTACCCAACAAAATGGTGGTATGATTTCCAGTACTTCCTGAACTTGGTGGTTGTCTTGGGCCTGAACAGCAACGCCAGAGTCTGAAGACTCCCAAGGGTAAACGCCGCGAAGCCAAGCTTCCGGTGAATCCCGTAAACCTGCCCCGGTGAGAGCTCGCCAAGTCTTATTCCAATGGCGAACCCTACGGTTCCTAGGAAAAATGCCAAGAGTTGGACGCCTGCGTGGACGTAAAACCATGTAGGCCCTAGGGCTTGGATGTGTCGGAGGTACCTATTAAACATAAAAATCGTAATAATATAAAAGTTAAGTTTCCTTTCTCCCTATATATGTATGTATGTATGTATGTATATATAGGCTATAGCAGCTCAGGGCTTAATTAATTGCAGAAAGATAGAAAATTTTGAAAAATGTTATCTGTAACAGAATGAAATTTTAGAAATTTTTTAGATGAGATCTTAGTTAATAATTTATTAGTACCGGGCAGTGACCGCTCCAATTGGTAGCAGGATTCCCCAGGAGAAGCCATTGATGATGCCATGAACGACTTTCAGCGTCCTGAGGTTGCTGTGTCCGGCCGCTTCGGTTCCGGACATGACATCGACGGTGGCGACGGAAGAAAGGTCGTTGATGGTGGTTGGGTGGATGGTTGGGGAGTAGCCTTGGACGTAGAGGCCGCGGTTCCAAACGTGATGGATCTTGGTCTTGTTGGGAACTAGTTTCACCGTGGCGTAGATTTCAACGGCGGCGCCGTCATGGACAGTGGCCAACCGACCGCCGTACAGGGTGGCTGACGAGGACAGGAGGTGGATGTCAAGAGGGCGAGAAAGGAGGGGGTTCCTCTGGAGCTTCACAGAAGGGTCAATTATGTAGGGGAGGAGGACCAGTTGGCCGGAGTTGGGGTCCGGGAAGGCGATCAGGGCCCGGGTTCCTGTCATCTCGGCGGAGGTAGGGTTGATGCCCCATCCGACCCAGCCGGAGGGGGATATGAAGCTTCCGGAAAACACCATGTCCAAGGTAGCATTATGGGCGTGGAAGGTCCAGGCTATGGAGGCTTGCTGGGACGTCAGTGTCATGCATTTCTGGAAGGTTCTGGTGGCGGTGCTGGTGCTGCAGTGGCCGTAAACCGCAGTGTCGTGGTGGGGAGACAGGAGAAAGAGAAGCAGCAAGAGGAGAAGCATGGCAGTGGAAGAAATTAAGCTGAAAAGGGGTCTTGATCAGAGAAATAAAGAGAAGTTTCTGTTAACTATATATATATATATATATATATATGAATATTTACGTTCATATATGTTTGTTGTATTGAGAGATGATGATTCTTTGTGGATAACGAAAGTAATGGGGACGTGTAATGAGTAGTGAGAGGGGGGGAATGAATTGCCTAACTGTGGCGCGTGCTTCGCTTTGAAGTTAAGCAATTCTTGAGTTGGTTTGGTGGGGTGCGGGATGAAATAAAGGTCTGGGATTAAATCATTGTCGACGACAATGGAGGCTTCTGCTGCAAAACAAAGTCTTCTTCAACTCCTAATTAAGCGCTGTTTATTTGACTAGTTTTTGTGGAGTCTCAAACCCCATCCAAACCAAATTAAACCATATGAGTAATTACTTTTACTTTATAATCAGTACTGAAATACTATTTGATCGGATTAGAGGGAGATAGATCGATGGATATATATGCAACCAACTCCTAGCCAGTGGCAGCATTGTTGATGGGCTAAGTGGTAAGTGTCCGTCATCAGTTTGCTTGGTATTCGACTCCGGGAACAATATTTGATCTCGACTAGTTTCACTTTCAATTGAACTAATTGGGTGTCTTTCTATATAATATAATGAATTGATTTGTGTTTATTTGGAGGGGGAATTGATGTACAACTGAAGTTAAGAATTATAATGGGGGGAGGGGGGGTTTAACTTGCACGTCAAGAATTATGATGATATATAATTTAAGTTGGGTTAATTGATGTTGATTTTTTCTATTATTCAGTTTTTATGGTCGATTTGGGTATTTTTTGCATTTATTTGATTAATTCAATTAAATTTTTGACATATATTCGATTATTTTGATTTCAACATTTTGGACCCAACCTCGACAAAAGACACGAGCTTAAATCCCTTGCGGGTAGCTCAAGTGGTCAAATACACAAGATTTAGATATTGGATATGTCAATATTGTGTGTTTGAATTCTGAACAATATAGTTCGTATCAGCAGTTGTTACATGAGGGGTCACAGGCACAAATCTTTGACCCGGGCTTACCTGGTCTCCAGTTGTTACTCGATTGATTAGAACTCGTAGGTTATAGGAACTAAAGTGACTCTTTTTATCAAAAACTTAAGTATTGGAATTTCTTTCGATATTTACTATATATGTAAAAGAAAAAGAAGAAGAAAAAAAAAGCTGCCAATTGAAAATGCCCAAAAAAGGGTTACTGGAGATTTGAGGAATCAAAGCTCGTATTGAAGATACAATGCATCCATCCAATCCAAGCATTAATAGCCTTCAAATCAAATGTTAACCACATTGATTACAAGATCTTTTGTCACTCTTTTGAAATCCATTTGGCATTGGCGACGACAAAATATGTTCCAAATAGCCATTGCAAAATTATCACAAAAATCTTCAATTGTCACCCAAAGCTCCATTTAACTTTCAACCTATATATGTGACCCAAACAAATGCATTGCATAATATAATCCAATTAGTGTCACATTATTTTATTTATTTTATAATCTTTATTCAGAAATTAATTAAATTTGCGACGATAGTATCTAAGATGCATCACCATATCTCTTCCTCAATACGAGCACTTGTAAAAATGTGTGCGATTTGTTCCCTTGACATAGTCTTTAACACTCAAATTAGTATAATAAATGTGTAGGAATGCTAAGAGTTTGGTTTATTTGTAAAGATTTCATTATATAGGTAAAAGGGGATCGATACACAGAGTTATCAATCTCAGAAATTCTCAATCTCGATCATCTTGAGTTGGAGGAGTATTCATTGGATAAAATAAAGATAATGTCAAGCCTTGTTTCTCTAAAGATGAAAAGAGCTGATATATTCAGAGTTCACCTTCAATACTCCCATGTTCAATTATCTCAAGTTGTTAAAAAAATTTATCGAACTTAAAAAGAGATAATGTCAATGTCAGATTTTTTAAAAATTAGGTGAGACGATAAAGATAAACGTTATTCTTGAACTTTTTAAAAATTAGATGAGTTAAATATTTGAAATTATCTCCAATTACTCTTGTGATAGACGATCTTGGGTTAACAGAAATTGACTCGAACTAGATAGGCATAGATGCTACTCTTGGATTCGAAGGATGAGAATATATGTTTTAGATGGTAGTAGTTATTCTTTAAAACTAAAGTTGATGAGGAGACATGTTATCTCCCTATTGGTTATTGATAGGGACAAGTGGGGTGGAATGGGACTTACTCATCTTCCTGGATGGCTAGTGGTTTCCATCTTTTTTTTTTTTTTTGATATTTCTCCATCAATTTGTCATTAAAATGACTCGTTATTTGCCAACTAAAATTTTATTTTTTTTAATCCATTTAGTGGCATAAAAAATTGTAACAAATATCATCATAATATAAATAGATAAAAAGGTTTTTCTTATTTATTTTATGTTATTTTTTTAGTAATTATAAGTATTTTTATTAATATGATTTTTTATGCCATTGTTATTAATATGTCGATCTATTTGTATAGATTTATATATTTATATATATTTTATGAGATTGACTATTTTCAATTCAAATTAGTAACTTTTTATTCTTATATATTTCATTAAAGTGTCTATTTAAAACATAGTGTATAAGCATAAATAATTGTTAAATATGTCTCAGGACACAAATCAAGTAATTGAATCATGATAAGTTGGGATTCCTATCAGTAAATCATGGATTCGACTCCTTATCCTACGCAGTAAGACAAAATCTCTACCTACGATTTACTTTTTTTGTCGAAATCGAAAGCACGAGTGATGAAAGACCGCGTAAAGGCAGTAATTTTAAGAATTGTTAAAGATAATTAATTTTTCATACCCGGAGGACAAAAAAAACAAGTGTAATCCAAATTAAAAGTAGTTTTATTCTTATTTTTATTTATTTTATAAAAAAATATAATTATTTAAGAATAAAGAAAAATAAAAATAAAAATAAAAATGGAACCATGGGCTAGCCAATTGGGCAGGCAGCCTATGGGTTGCTGGCCTCACAAGAAAAAGGGAGAGGCAGGCCCATTAGGGAGAAAGCTCTAGCCTTCTCTCTCTTCCCCCCTTTAGCAGAGCTACCCCGTCGGAAGAACGAAGCGCCGCGGCTGTTGCCGTCATCTTCAAACTCCACCAATCTCGCTCATCGCCACCGTCTTCTTCAAACCCCACCGTACTGCTCCACTTCGCTGCCGTCGCTCCTCCATTCTTCTATATCTCTCCAATCACCCTAACTCTATGCTTCTCAGGAATGAAGGAAAATGAGATCTAGAGTCCCGGTGAAGGAAATCGGAAAGGAGATCTTGGAGATGGCAGTCACCTGTGGTTACGAAGGTGGCTTCTTGTGGCGGTAAGGGATAGCGGCGGCTGAGAGAGAGAGAGAGAGACCAATGAGGGAGAAGGCGGCGTGGCCATGGTGGTAAATCGGCAAACGGAGTAGGGAGGTAAAGGAGATGGATGCTTCCAAGGTGGAGCAAGCGGCGGTGGTTGTTTACGTTGGTGCTGGTCCTTCAGCCATGACAATCTTGGTCAATTTTTACCTACTTTTATATTTTTAGTAATATAGAGTTTTAATATAACATATAACATGTTATTTAATATAAAATATCGTTAGTGCAATATATTGTTACAATAAGTGTTTAGTTATTAATTGTCTATCTTCTTTAACAAACTAATAATTGAGGGTAATATAACATATAATTTTTAGAAATAAAGGGTAAAAGAAGATGAAACTTGTTATATTGTTTGCGTCGGACAACACGACACGACAACATGTAGAGGATGGATGTGTGAGTCTCATCTCTTAAGGACCACGCCCTTCGTGTCAGATAAATGTTATATTACATAAATAACATAACATTTTTTAGAAGATGATGGGGAAAAAATAGAGTAAGGGATTTGGTGTTTTAGGAAGAGTTTTGGTGAGCTCAGGCTTGGAGCCTTAAAAAAACAGATGGTCACCAAAAAATTTAACTTTTTATGCCACTGGCTCGATAGCGATGACCAATAGCCTTTTTGAGTTGAAAGGAGGAGCCTAGGAGGGAAGGAAAGATGAGACAAAAATGAGAAGGAAGAAGGAAGAAAATGAAAGGAAAAGAATATTACAGGCGACCGAATGACGATTAGAGTTAGAGGACAAGACCGAAAAAGAAGACGAGGAAGAAAGCTATCAAGTGTGTGACGAGTTGAAGTTGCATGTGGGCTGCTGCATGTGTGTGTGTGTGGGCACATGCACTACATGTGCACCATGGAAAAATACATAAAGAAAAAGAAAAAAAAACATAGAAAAGATTTGGAAAAAATAAAAAAAAATTCTAATTTTTTTTTTTTTTTTTTTTTTTTTTGAGACTCGAGACATATACCAAGTTAAATTCAAGATCTGAGAGACCCTCTGACACACAAAACAAGGCATAACATGCAATATTAAAACACCAAATTTCACAAGAATCAATATGAATGGTTATTTTGTTCTTTATTTCATTTTAAGCATATTGAGCATGCATCATCCTCTTTTGGTTGCCTCGTGACATAGTTCATTTTTTGTTTGTTTGTGTCATTATGTACATTTGGCAACAAAACCATGCATGGTAGCCATGCACTAATTAGTGACTAATATGTCGGGATATAAAAAAAAAAAGTGTAAAATAAAAAATTAATACACAGGCCAACCCAACGATAAAAAGGCACAACGGCCCACGGACCAGTCTTGGTAGCGGTGAGGGGCACCCCCCAGCCCAGCCAAGGCTGCTGCAAGGGCACGGAGCTAGCAAAGACGATCATGAGGAAAGACATCCCGATAGCCACTAGAAGTACCCTCCCGTCCCAAGGTTTCTTTGGGAATGGTCACTCAAGAGAAGGGTGAATTGTGTAACACCCCAATTCTCGGAAGGGGCGTTACGTAACGTAAGATTCCGGGGATATATTTTTTTTTTCAATAAACAACAGAAACTTAACATAAATCGTTCCTCGAAGATCCCGTTACACCTTCTCAGTATATCAACTATGAACAATCAATAACTAAGACGGGTTCACCAACACAAATGCGGAAACTAGATCGAAACCTTAACAGGTCATAACTGAAACCACTTTATTTATAATATAAAGCTGAGCCAACGTTTACATGACATTCTCAAAATAAATAACATAACTGAAAGGACATAATGTAAACTATCAGCTAGTCGCCATCACTCCTTGGCAATTCCCTTTCCTTTTACACCGCTGCCTTCACCTGGAATGTTTGAATATTCTAGGGACATAGTCCAAATTAGATGCTGAATCATCTAAGTGAGAGTTCAAAATCACATTTTTCATGAATGAATGCAAGACATGAAATAAACCAATACACCTGGTAAGCCCTAGCCCAAGAGAATCCCTAGCGCTTAACCCTACCACGGGAAAAGAGCAATCTCTCTAAAAGCTATGCCACCATACCGACTCGACGACACGACGCGATTCTAGCTTAAATGGGGCTGCCAACGCATCTCACCAGAATACGTTCCCACCTTAAGCATCCAGGAACCACCACACAATCCCAACTCCAAAATTTTACATGAACCACCTAGTCATCCTAGTGCAACTTCCCTGGCCAAATGGCCTGACACGAAAATCAAGGCGGCTATCCTGATATACTCACCAGCATCAGATACCCCTATTATTCTGTCACGCCCTTGGAGAATTACAGCTACACTATCCAGACAACATCCTAGGCTGACATCCCACATGAACAACACAGTATGGACCACCTAGTCATCCTAGTGCAACTTCCCTGACCAAACGGTCTGGCACGAAAACCAAGGCGACTATCCTGACATGCACACCAGCATCAGATACCCCTAGTATACCGTCACGCCCTTGGAGAATTATGACTACACTATCCAGACAACATCCGAGGCTGACATTCCATACGTACACATAAAAAGCAAGACAATGCCATATTTTACAATTCAATGCATCATATAAACAACAGTTTTATAAAATGTAATGCCAATTTCAAAACATTTAGGGACGAACCTCCCCCATAAAACCAACCGTCACTGGTTACCATTTCAATGCACAAAACCATTTTGCATGAAATCTCCACATGTTCAGATAGAATAAGCACAATAAATCAAGTTTTGGGGGCGAACACTCACCTTGAACGAAACTCTGAACACCTTAAATCTTGTGCCCAACCTCGACTTTTATGTAACTCCTCAAGTATTTTGATCAAACAACCTTCTTACACGCCCTTACGCGCTGCCCAAGTGCTTTGCGCGTGTGATGCTTCGTGTATGCTTAAAAAAACCCTCTATCCACTAAACCCGAAGCTCTCTTATCTGGCACGAACTTCTCACAATTTCGAATAGGAAAGCTTTGGTTATGAACCCTTATTTATAGGTTTTGAAAACTTAGCCACCAAGAAATATATATTTTGCAATCATTTCAAATCTTCCAAAATCTTTTACAATTATTCCAAATCTTCTAAAGATCTTCTACAATCATTGTAAATCTTCCAAGATATTCTGCAATCATTCTAAATCTCCCAAGATATTATATAATCATTACCAAATCTAAATCTTCTAAGATATTCTGCAATCATTACCAAATCTTTCAAGATATTATATAATTATTACCAAATCTTCTAAAATATTCTGCAATCACTATCAAATCTTCCAAGATATTATATAATAATTACCAAATCTTCTAAGATATTCTGCAATCATTGTTATCCAAATCAAATCTTATTCAAATCAAATCATATCCAATCAAATCTTATCCAAATCTTATCTTATCCAATCAAATCTTATCAAATCTTGTCCTTAAAGTCATTATGAGCCTTCATCTTATCTCTAATGTCATCATGAGGCTTCATCTTATCTCTAATGTCATCATGACACTTCATCCTTATCTCTAAAGTCATTTATGAGACTTTTCCTAATCTCTCAAATGCCCCTAATAAAAATGTTTCAATAATTACACTTTGGCCCAAACTTTTGGATAATTGCACTTAGACCCTTTTCAACATGGTCATAGATTAATTTTTAATTGTATTTTAGTCCTTAAAAAATGGACTAATTACGCTAATACCCCTAATTTTTAGGTAAATTACAGTTTTACCCGAACCTCAAAAATTACGATTTTGCCCCTGGCTCAAAAATTAAACTTTTATCTCCAAACATCTACAATCCCTTAAAACATCCTATTTGCTCAAGTATTTGAATCTAAGAATCTCAAGTATTACATCCCTTACGATCATTCGATTTTCTCAACCTGGTAGATAGCTGTATCGGAAACTATTCCCGATCCAACTTCTTTTGATGCCTAAAATCATAACTCATATTACTTGTCATTACCATACTATTTCCCTTAAAAATCTAGGGTCCAGGGTATCTCTCCGGTCGATTCGGTAATTACTTAACTAAATTCTCAAATTGATTTTCAATTCCTTGAACTTACTTAACACTTTGCAACATGGGGTATTACAAATTGAATGATTAAAATTTTTGTAATTTTATTAATAAAAATCCTTGATATATAATTTTATGAAAGCTAAGCTTGTATATGTATAAGTGAGTTTGTTTGAAAATGTTATATTTCAAGTCACAAGATATAACAAGACAAGAGAAAGAATGACAATAGACAACAAACAATATATAGCAGTTCAGTGTATTCTGAACACCTAATCCACTCTCCAAAGTTTAATAACTCTTGGGGTTTTACTAAATCCGACACTAAAGTTTTCCTTAACTCACCTTGAAAAGTATTACACACTTAAATTTTAAACGGTTCTAGGCAACAAATACAATCCACAATAATAATTTAAATAAATGCAAGTATTTTTCCATATTTGGACACAAATGAATCAATCAATATAAATAAATGTATAAGGCAATGATATAAAAAATATTGTAGTAAACTCAGTAGATGGAGATATTCGGATTTGGCTTGAATAGCTTTACTTCATTTGCCTTGAGGCTCTTGGATGGATGGGTAATGAAGTTTGAAACCCTTGGATTTGCTTGAAAATTGGATTGAGAGAGTTTGAGAGCTTGTGTGTTTTAGATTTTCAGAAATGCTAAAACTCTTTCACTATTTGGAGCCCTAAATATTTATAGGCATTGTTGAACAATTTGCACAATAGTAAAAAAAATGACCGTTGGGCTCAGAAAGTCGACTTTCCTAAAAAGGAGTCGACTTCCAAGGCTGAAAGATGACTTCTCCAATCAAGAGTCAACTTCCCAAAAATCAACTCTTAGTTTGATCGACTCTGCATAAATTGCTCTTAGCTAGGTCGATTAAAACTATAAAAAAATCAACTTTTGGTATACCAAGTGTTGACTTTCCAAGGCAAAAGTCGACTTCTTAGTCCAAATTTTGAAAAAATATTTTTTTATGCAATTTATATTTACTTGAGAAATAATTTTAATAGAAAATAATATTTTTGATTATACATATCTTATAAAAAAATTATAAATTAATCAAAAATAATTAGGGTCTACAATTTAAATATTACTTAGAATATCCTTTTATTAATCATCAAAACTTAACTTAGAGATTAAATGGAGCAAGTTGTCTCAACATTCTCCCCATTTTTTATGATGACAAAAACGGGAATTTTTTAAAAGATTAATTTTTTAAAAATATTTTGAGCTCCCCCTTCATTTTATAATATAGTCTCCCCCTTTCAAACATATAAAAAAACATAATAAATGATTATGAAAAGATATTTTGACAAAAATGCTAAGGACCAAATAACCTGATTGCCTAATGCCTAATTAACTTGCATACATGCAATTTCTCATTATATGAAAACTCTCATACTTACATAAAATCTCATTATTCTCCTTATTTTTGTCATATTCAAAAGAGACAATGTTAGTGGGGGCAGGGCCGGACCTTCCATGAGGCCTGTGAGGCAGCTGCCTCAGGGCCCATGAAAATTAATCAATTTGGGGGCCCATAAATTGGAACCCCCTTTTTGGTGAGCCCAGCCGCCCAGCCCAACCGCCCACGATTTTCCCCTTCCCTTCGAAGCTTCGCGGTCTCCCCTGCCCTTCTCGCTCTCGCTTTCGCTGCCCTCTCTCGCTCAATCGCTCTGTAACTGCAAGTCCCTCCGTCCGTCGTCCTCATCCTCGCCTCGCGCCTCGCTTTCGCCGTCGGTCGGTGGCTCGCCCTTGCTCTCCGCTTTCGCCTTTCGCTGCCTCTCTCATTTCGCTGCTCCATCGGTCCGTCAGATCGTCGCCCTCGCTTTCTCGCCTGTCGCCTTTTGCTGCGCCTGCTCGGTCGGCGTCGGCGGTCGCTCGCTAGCCTCGCCCTCGTGGCCGGTCACCGGTGGTCCGGTGGCTCGCTGCCTCGCTCTCGCCTCTCATTCGACAGTCGCTCCAGCCTTGGAGCCTCCAGATTCAATCAGCGTCGGCGACTCAGCGGTCCTTGAAGGCTGAAGCAGATCTGCTTCAGTGCTTCTCCAGAAGATCTACTTAGCTTATCTTCATTTCATTGCTTCAACTTTTTCAGCGGTTAGTTTTTCTTTCACGAATCATTTTCATTTCGTTTCGTTTGTGATACATTGGAGATTTGGATTATTTGATAGCTTTGTGATACATTGGAGATTTGGATTATTTGATAGCTGATTCATTTCGTTTCGTTTGTGATACATTGGAGATTTGGATTATTTGATAGCTGATTCATTTCGTTTCATTTGTGATACTGATACATTGGAGATTTGGATTATTTGATAGCTGCCTATGTGTCTATTTTATTGATGTTGGCTAACTTGGCTTTATTGGTGGTGGCTGAATCTGGTAAAATAAAATTTAATTTTATTGTTGTCTTTATTTTGTTTATATACATGATAATTGTTTTATTCTTAGAAATTGTAATTAGAGTCTAGAGATGCTTGGTTCATTTTATTCTTCTTATTATTACAAGTTGAGATAAAAATTAAGTTTAACATTATTATTGCTTAAGTGTGTCGTGTGATGTCATAATATTTTTTTTCTTTTGACTTTTGTTAGGTTTAAGCAATAGTTACAAATCATGCCTCCTAAACATATGTCTGGAGCTCAAAAAAGAAAAAGAAAACAGAGGGAAGAAGTATTAGTTCAATATCAAGCCGGTGATATGTTTAAATACTTTAATAGCAGCAAAGTAACACAGAGAGAAGAAATAGTTGAAAACTTGGGTGAAACTTCAATAGAGGAACAAGAAACTTGGAATGATAATGTCAATGATCAAGGAGACTTAGTTGATGAATTGAATGAAGACAAAGATGATCACGTTGATGTCAATGAATCAAATGAGAAAGAAGAAGACAATGTTCAACATAAAGATTTATTGATTAATTTTTATGATCCAGGGTGTTGGGATAAAATTGACCAAAATATGAGAGATTTGTTAGTAGAGAGGGGTCCAAAAAGAGTTGATGGAATCTTGTTTCCTAAAGATAGTAGTGGTAGGCATTTTGAATTATCACAATATAAGCGAGTATTGCTCAATGGGGAAACAAATGACAGGAGATGGCTAGTATATTCAGTTCATTTGGACAAGGTTTTTTGCTTTTGCTGTAAGTTATTCAAGACTCAAAAAACAATGAGTAAAATTGGTCCGTTGGGAAATTAAGGATACAGAGATTGGCATAATATGGGTCGAGGCCTTAAAAATCATGAAGCAAGTAAGGAGCATATAGATTGCATGACTAGTTGGATTGAATTAGAAACAAGACTGAGTAAAAATAAGACAATTGATCAAAGTGTGCAGATTGAAATCAATAAAGAAAGAGAACACTGGAGACAAGTGTTGAAGAGGATAATAGCTGTTGTGCAAAGATTGGCAAAAAATAACTTGGCATTTCGAGGAGATTGTGAGAAGTTGTATGTAGAAAACAATGGTCTTTTTTTGCAAATGATTGAAACGATTGCTGAGTTTGATCCGATTATGAAGGAGCACATTCGACGTATTCAAGCACATGAGACTCATTATACATATTTGGGCCCTAAAATTCAAAATGAATTGATACAAATGTTGGCAAATGAGGTAAAAAGTTCAATTCTTAGAAAAGTTAAGCAAGCAAAATATTTTTCGGTCATATTAGATTGTACGCCAGATGTTAGTCATGAGGAGCAAATGTCCCTTGTAATACGATGTGTGGATTATTCAACAAACTCTGTAATGGTAGAAGAATATTGGGTAGAATTTTTAAAGGTTGATGATACATCAGGGCTTGGACTTTTTACTGAGCTTAAAAACATGTTGACCAATCTTGAGCTGGACATTGATGATATAAGAGGTCAGGGGTATGACAATGGGTCTAATATAAAAGGGAAGCATAAAGGTGTACAGATAAGATTACTTGAAATAAATCTGAGGGCTTTTTATACTCCATGTGGTTGTCATAGTCTTAATTTGACTTTATGTGATATGGCAAATTGTTGTCCTAAAGCTATGTCATTTGTTGGAGTGATACAACGCATCTATACATTGTTTTCTTCATCTACCAAGCGATGGAAAATTTTCAAAGATCATGTGAAAGGTCTTACACTTAAGCCATTGTCACAAACACGTTGGGAAAGTCATGTTGAAAGTGTGAGGCCTATAAAAGAGCAAACTGTACAAATAATAGATGCTTTATTTGATTTGGTAGATACTAGTGAAGATCCTAAAACAAAGAGCGAAGCTGAGTCCTTAGCAACACATGAACTTCAGAATTTTGAGTTTTTGCTTGGCATGGTAATTTGGTACAAGTTGTTGCATGCAATCAACATTGTAAGTAAATTCCTTCAAGCTGAAAATATGGATATTGATGTTGCTATCAGTCTTTTAGAAGGACTTCTTTTGTTTCTTGATGACTATAGAGAATCTGGGTTTGATAAGGCCATGGTTGAAGCGAAACAAATAGCAAATGAAATAGGAGTTGAAGCTGTATTTCGAGAAAAACGTATGATTCGAAGAAAGAAACAGTTTGATGAGGATGGCAGTGATGAGATAACACAATCAGCAGAAGATTCTTTTAGAGTAAATTATTTTCTCTTCATAATTGATCGAGCTCGTTCTTCATTTCAAACTAGATTTGAACAATTTAAAAAATATGAGGAAACATTTGGATTTTTGTTTAATTTGGAGAGGTTGAAGTGTGCTGATGATGATACTTTATTGGGGTCTTGTAAGAATCTTGAAAAATCCTTGACGCATAATGGTCATTCTGATATTGATGGAGATGATTTGTTTTTGGAGTTGACAATCTTGAAATACTCTTTACTGAAAGAAACAAAAAAAGCAATTGATGTGGTGAACTATTTGAAGAGAATGGATGGGTGTTTCCCAAATGCTTGTGTAGCGTACAGAATTTTGTTAACTATACCAGTTACAGTTGCATCTGCAGAAAGAAGTTTCTCCAAGTTGAAGTTGATCAAGACTTATCTCCGCTCAACTATGTCACAAGATAGATTGAATGGATTGGCTATGTTGTCTATTGAGAAAAAAATGTTAGAACAGCTTGATTATGTAAACTTGATTGATATTTTTGCCTCCAAAACTGTAAGGAGAGTAGTTTTTAATTGATAATTTAGAAAATTTTCAATTTTATTCTTTGATATGGTATAAATATTTATTTATTTATTTTATATTTTATTATAAAAAAATAAATTTTAAATATACTCTATGATTCGGGGGCCCATTTTTACATTTCGTCGCAGGGCCCCCAAATCTCAGGTACGGCACTGAGTGGGGGAATAAAGATGTAAGCATATAAACCATGAGAGAAAGTATCCAAGCATAATATTGATAAAAGTAACAAGTTTATAATGAATAAAATAATTTTCGGAATATACATCATCATGAGGCATAAAGCAGTATATGAAAGACAACCCCCCCCCCCCCCCCAAAAAAAAAAAAAAAAAGTGATATCATAAGCAGCATTGCATACAAAAAATAGTAGAGATGTTGTCCCAAATACAAAAGAGAACCTAGCTAGGCATATCTAGGTGGTGAAGAAACCCATGCCGGAGAGTCATCGAGCTGGTTCAGACGACGGGGAAGACGACTGTCGATGACTCGAAAGATATCATGTAACATGTCGGTCGCCGAGATCTGAAGATCGATCAGGGAACTCCGAACTTTCTAAAGTTCATCATGTGGAGCGGCATGATCAGTTGCGAGCTGGTCTAAATGATCATGATAAATATGGTAGATGAAGGAGGTGGCAGAGAAATAGATGGCGAACCAACCATCATAGTGGATTAAAGAAGAGGTTTCAAAATTTTGTAACTCCTCCACTAATCTCCTACAATATCTCTCCATGAACACTCTTTCTCTCTCTTATTCAAACCTATTCATTTTGGCTTTATTTTTCTTTTGGTGTGCCGTGTATAAGAATATACATATTCTAAAAATTTCAAGCTTGCTTGCTTGCAAAAAGGGTTGTAACATGCACAGTAAGAAAAGAGAGAAATTTTGTTTGATTGAAACAAATTTTGGAGTGTTCAAGTCTTTAACCGAATTCAAGTATTAAAGGGAAAAGATAAATCCTAGTAGATTTATTTTTCTCAATTCTTATCCCTTTCCTCTGTAGTGATTAGGGGTTTTCTTTGGAATCGTTTTGCATTGATCACCATTTGAGGCCAAACGTGTAAGCGACTTACAATTGGGTGACATCCGAGAACGATAGTTGCAATCGAATCTTCGCTACGAAGGTAACAGTTTTTAACCTTGTATAATATTTAGATTTCGTAATCTTTCAACATGAACATGTTTTAACAATGATCCTGGCTTAGGTTTTAAGAAAATTTTGATTTTATCCACTGCGTTTTTTAATCAAGAATTATTTTTAACTGGCTTAAAACCCAACATATAATGGTCTAGACAAAGTGACAATTGGAAATGATAAGACCCTGCCTATTTCTCATGTAGGTCTTGGTAGATTGTATACTCAAACTCAACATACTTTTGTTATTTCATTTGCCTAATACTCTTCATGTTCTAGGTACGAAGAAAAACCTAATCAATGTTTCACAACTTACTCGTCACTACAAGAAAAATAATTTCTAACGACGGAATTTAGTGAAGGAAATATTTTAGCGACAGAAATCACGTCACTAAAAAAAATTAAATAAATAAATTCAAAATTTAGACGGGGTTATACCTATCACTAAAGAAAATTAAATAAAAAAATTCAAAATTTAGCAACGGAGTTATACTTGTCGCTAAAAAAGAAAAATATTAAATAAAAAATTCAAAATTTAGCAATGGGGTTATACCCGTCGCTAAAAAAGAAAAATATTAAATAAAAAAATTCCAAATTTAGCGACAGAGTTATACTTGTCGCTAAAACAGAAAAAAATTAAATAAAAAATTTAAAATTTAGCGATGGGGTTATACCCGTCACTAAAAAGATAAAAAAATTAATAAATATTAAAATTAGTAATGAAATAAAATTTATAAACTTCTATTTGAATTAGTAATGAAATAAAATTAATAAATATTAAAATTAATATTCATTTTCCTCTACTAACATTGATATTAAAATTAATATTTTATTAAATAAGTTTGAAAAATTTTAGAGTATAAATATAATTCTAAAAAGTTTGGAAGAAAGTACTATAAATATAATTTATGCAATTTAATAGTCAAGTAGGCTTCTAGATCAGCTGACTTGTGCGCGCGCATACAGGTGATTGGTCCTTAGAGGTTGGGGGCTCGATTCCAAGGTGCAATGCTTGGGATTATTGTTTTATTGTTGGGATAATAATCCCAGCGTTGCCACATGGCAAGTAGAGGTGCGACCATGAGGGGAGGGCTGGCAAGCACGTGTTGATTTTGTGACGGAATTGTTTTTCGTCGCTAATTAGTGATAGAAATTATGTTACTGATTCAGTCGCTAAAAAAAGTTTGTCGCTAACCCCATCGCTACATTTCAGTGACGCTCTTTTTAGCGATGGAAATGTACTCGTCATTAAATCCATCGCTAAAAAATTTAGTGACAGATTTTGATATTTTAGTGACAATTTTTTGTCGCTAAAACGTTAATTTTTTGTAGTGCGTGATCACAATGTTATTGTTGAATTTCATGCTATTTCTTGGTTGATCAAAGACAAGAGTTCGAGGTATGTGTTACTCTAGGAACACCTTAAAGATGGGCTATATCAGCTGATTCTAGCATTTGGCCATGTTGGACACAACACTCCAGTCCACTCCATCAAGCCTTTGTTTCCTAATGTTGTTTTTCCTTTAAATAAATATAATAGACATAACTCATTTTGTCATGAGTTGTCTCATAGTGAAAATATAGCCCAAAGTACTAATATTTGTTAGCAATGGTATGCAAAATCAGGGCATCCATATTCAAATGTATTGAGATATGTTTTGAATAAAATTCATATTCCTTTTTAACATTCAGATCTTTCCTTTTGTGATTTATGTAAACTTCATAAATTGCATCAGCTTTTCTTTGTTGGTTGTGAAATCAAATTAATTAAACCATTGGAGTTGGTATATTTGGATTGATAGGGTCCCTCACCTGTCATGTCTATTGAAGGATATCAATATTATAGTCTTTGTGAATGTATACACTAGATACACCAAGCTATATCTCCTAAAACTTAAGTCTGATACTCTATCCATTTTTACAATCTTTCACAAATTTGCTGAGCTTCAATATCAAACTAAACTTAAGGCGTTACAAATTGATAATGAAGGGGGGGGGGGGGGAATTCAAAGCCTTTTTGCCCTATCTTCACAGCCATGGAATATAGCCTTGATTTACTTGTCCCTATACTCACCAACAAAATGGTGTGCCTGAGAGAAAACAGACACATAGCTAAAATGGGCCTCACTTTATTAGCTCATGTTCATATGCCATTAAATTTTTGCATAGAAGCATTCCAAACTATTGTTCATACAATTAATCTATTACTAGCTTCTCTTCTCAAATTTAATACACCTTTTGATTTACTTTACCACAAATCACTTAATTACTTCTTGCTACAACCTTTTGGTTGTGCTTGTTTTCCTTATCTTAGACTCTATAACAGGCATAAGTTTGATTTTCACACTACCAAATGTATCTTCCTTGGATATAGTCACACTCAAGCTGATTATAAGTGTTTGCATCCATTGGGTAAAATGTATGTTTCTAGACACGTGCAGTTCAATCCTAATGAATTCCCTTTTCCCAATTTGTTTCTTTCCACCTCCTCATCTTCTTCTACTTCTCAATTAGTTTCCAATTGGGTTTCTACTTTAGGTTTTCAATCTTTTCCTACTTTCATCTCTATTTCTTCCTCTCCTCAAGTAGCACAACCTTTAGCTCCTGTCATGTCTACCTCTGTTTCATCTTATTCTTAAGACTCTCTTACTCGATATGTGACTGCTTGTCCTGAGACACAACTACCTGCACCTAACTCTTGTTTATCTAGACCCCAAGATGCTTTTGCACCATCTATTCATCCTATGGTTACTAAATCAAAGTCCATACAACTTCTAACCTCTTCTCCTCATGCCTTAGTGAGTTCTCTTGAACCAAATTCAGTACATGAGGCTCTTTTAAACTCACGATGGGTTAAAGCTATGGAGGAAGAATTTTCAACTTTGCACCACAATCATACTTGGGATCTTGTTCCTTTCTCTAAGGATATAAACCTAATTGGATGTAAGTGGGTGTTTCGGGTTAAGTATAATTCTGATGAGTCTATTCTTAAATACAAAGCTAGGTTGGTTGCCAAAAGTTTTCTTCAAAACCTAAGGGTAGATTATGTAGAAACATTCAATCCAGTTGTTAAAACTCTAACTATTAGAGTGTTGTTCTCCTTAGCAGTTACTTTTGGATAGGATATTCAACAAGTTGATGTAAGTAATGCTTTTCTTAATGGTGATTTGACAGAAGAAGTCTTTATGACTCAACCCGAAGGGTTTGTAAGTTCACAATTAATTTCCTCATATGTTAGTAGTTTAAAAAAGTCACTCTATGATCTTAAGCAAGCTCCTCGAGCTTAGTATACAAAGTTGATGACTGTGTTACAGAGTTGGGGTTTCTCTAGAGCTACCTCTTATGCTTATTTATTCATTCAACACATTTCAGATTATGTTTTGTTCATCTTGGTCTATGTTGATGATATTCTCATTACTAGTTCAAACCCTACAACACTTAAGTCTTGTATTTGTGACTTGGATAATTACTTTACTCTTAAGACTCTAGGATCTGTCAATTACTTCAGATTATGCCTATTACTTAATTCCTATACAATCAGATTCATCATCACTGTCATGTCTATGATTTAGAAGATTCATTACTCATGTAACAAGCTTAGTAAGTTTTCTAAATTGTTCTTGCAGTTCTTCAAACATCTCAACAATGACATAGCTACCTCTACACCTCTATTTCCTTTTCCACCTCTTGCAACCATTAACTCTCAAGATCAACTTGCTTTGATACCAATTTGATGCAAATAGGAACAAAAAAATAAAATAAACACAAGGATGTAGTCTTGAAACAATGGATAGCAAGCAACACACTAAAACAACTAAAATCACACATTTTCGAACATAGAAAAGCAAAGTTAGCCCTAGTTTCTTGCTAGTCTCTCACACCTATGGTAGCTATGAAAGGATTAGTAGGTGCTGTGGGGTTGAACCCTCAAAACCCAAGCCTCCAAATCTTCAAAATCATAACTAGTCTGGAGTTGAAACTTATCAGATCCTTGAATCTAATAGAGGATTCTCACTTAATTGGTGAGAATTGGGGCAGGAAATTAGGGGGTGGAATTGGGAGAAAGGTAGGAGGAAAGGGAAGAATAGAGAATGAGAGAGGGAAATCGAGAGATGAGAGAAATTGAGCGAGAAATCAAAATTTCTTCAATTGATTCTTCGATGATTGAGTTAAGCTGGGTCGATTATTATATACTAATCCTAGCTGGGTATTGGCGCCAACGAGGTTGCCAAATTTAAAATGGAGTACAACTGAATATGCCTTTAAAGCACAACAACTTAAGCTATCTTCTAGAAGAATCGATTTGTATACAATGTACAACTCTTCACAGCCCTAGGTACATGACAAAACTCTATGTAGAGATTTATGTCTTCAAAATGTTTAAAAGTCCTTTAAACGTGGCTAAGAAGCTCCATTTATACCAGCCCTCAAGCTTCCAAGAGAAGCCAACTCCTATTTACAAATAAGTCCTAAAATTCACTAATCTTTTAGGAACTCCAACAAAACACTTTCTCTTACAAAAAGACATCCCAAAAACTAACTTGCACCAAAATATACCTCAAAAGCTGAAAATTACCAAAAATAACCCTAACACCCAATTAGAAAAAAAAAAAAAAACATGAAAACTAAAAATTATGTACAGGTTTGTATCAAATTTACTAATATCCACCACCCTAGATTTCAGTCATTTGATGAGATAACCACATGCTTGAGACATGGTCTCTTTGTCTTAGGTGTGCTTCTTTCTAATGAAGGTGGTCTTGTGGAAAGTCTGAAATTACACAAATTTTTATTGGGACTATGTTATGTTACATAGTTTTGGCTTATGAATGTATGACCTTGTATCCCATTTGAATGCAATATGTTATTGTTTCACAAGCTGAAACTTATTAGGCCATCCATCCCATAGTTACCTGGTTCGTGGAACGTCCGGTACGCGGAACGTGGTACGTGAAGGGGTAGGCTTCTTCGATTCGCTGGTTCATCACTTAGTTTTTTAAATATATTAATAATAATAAAATATTAAATAAATAAATATTAATATAATAATTATAAAATTATAAAATTTAAAAAAATAGAATGAGATGTGGAGTCCTAGCTTTAGCCAAAAAATGAAATCACAACTCTAGAGAGAGGCTAAGCTTTATTATCTCCACCAGCTGATGCAACTGGGAGTCTCCACCAGCTGATGCGACGGAGCGAGAGAGCCAGAGAGGCAGCAAGCGAGAGACCGAGGGGAGAGCCGACGGCCAGCGAGGGCGAGAGGGCCAGGGGGGTAAGGGCGTGGCGACGCAAGCGAGCGACGGAGCTAGAGAGAGGCAGCAAGGAAGAGCGATTGAGCGAGGCGAGCGACCGAGGAGGGCGAGCGAGTCAGCGACGGTCCGAGTCGTCCGACGAAGGCACGGAGGCCAGAGCGAGTGAGAGCAAGAGACAGCAGCCTGCAATCGACAATGGAGTGAAGCGAGAGAGGGAGAAGGGTAGAAGGAGTGGATGGCTGGGCGGCGGGCGCTTGAGCAAGAGAGGGTCTGAGGAAGGGTTAATGGCGAGGCTGAGTGTAGGCCAAAATTAATGGCATCAAAGATCCGGGTCTTCATTACAAGGGAACTGGGACGTGTCCCCAAACGTTCCAAGACGCAAACGCACCGCATTCTAGTGCGCGCGTATTAGAACGTGGTTCCCGGAGGAGGGGGTTATTAGGTAACTATGATCCATGCACCTCAGGTATGGATAAAACATGTGCATGCCATAACTTTTGCTACAGAAATGGATGGGATCCAAGTCCAATATTATTACCAAATAAGTGTTGTAATTTACATTGCTATTTTCTTTAAAAACATCCTTGGGTATGTTATTCTACTCCATGAAAGGCTGACATTTCATGATATTTTAAGAACCAGTCTGACCTGCTACTCTAAAATCATCTCAATTATCTGTGGAACTTCCAGTTTTGTAGCTGAGCTAGGTTTGATTGATTCCTTTTATTGATGTGGCTTATTGTCTTCTAACATGTTTCTGTGTGTGGTTTGGTCTGATTTCAGGTAATCTTATGCGTTTTATTATAGCAGCAAATCTTCTTGGTCTCCCAGCTATTTCTGTACCTGTAAGTTACATGCATCTTTTATTCTCATATGCAAATAAAGATTTCATATTTGTTAATGAGAGAGAAAGTAAATCCGTCAACCTTCACACTTTCTAATGTATTTTCTTGCTATCAGTTTTATGGGCACTGCTATCTTACCCATCATCGGGGCAACATAGCAATTGCCCAATTGAGAGAGAGGAGGGTGGGTCTATGCATGAGGTGTGAACCCCACATACAAGGGGCCCACCCCTCTCTCTCAGTCGAGAAACTGTTATGTTGCCCGACAATGGACAACATAACAGTTGCCTCAGTTCTATATCAATTGTCATTTGGTTCCAATCAACTCTCTCTTGGTTTTTTCTTAGTTCACTGGTGATCAATTTAATTAATGTGAGGTAAATATAAGAGTAAATTGCACCTAGACCCCTTATAGTTGGGCTATTTGCACGAAACCCCTGTGATTTAATAATGTCTCTAAAGATTCTCATGATTTACCATTAAACCACTTGGGGTGGTGCAATTTACTCTAAATATTAAGTCATTTTATTTATTTATTTATTGCTTCTCTTCCACTCAAATATTTTATTGGGAAAGCCGAAATTCCCCCTTCTAGCTCGCCATTAATTTTCAAGCACTTGGATCTTTTAAAGCCACTATTGGTTAGGCCCCTAATTACCACCTTATCTTTCCTGTGAACTGCTCCAACCCGTCCCAGAAAATTTTGGCCATCAGTCCTTCCAGAAAACTACAAATGAAGCACTATTTGTGCTGTTGGCTACTTAGATATCCCATTACCTTCTCTCATATAAAATTAAACTATTTGGGGCTTTAGATTATTTTTTCAATCGTATAATATTCAGCTATTTTGGGTTTTAGATCATATAAAATTCAATTAGACATCTCTTCTATATTTGATCTTTTTTTTTTTTTTTTTTTGGTGACTTAGGTTCCGCACTTCGCCCGACTAATATTGAGAGAGAGCGATCTTCTCCCCTGATTCGCCCTTCGAATAAATTCAGATACGATTACAATCTATATACATTCGGAGTGGATCTTTGAGAAACAATTGCCGTCTCCATGAACTCCCCCTTTATGTTGTGCGGAAAAGACTCCTAGAAAGACGATAGATTATAAGTTTTGTTTCACCAACTTACCTCTTTGAAATATTTTGGGCCTAATCCATTATTTTAACCCCATTAGAATCAGTTAAGCTTTTAGGGCCTGCCTTAAGCCAATTTACTTGAATCACATTGCATCTAATTTAAGTTCAATTCAACTTCCTTGATAAATTCAAGCCCAATTTAAATCCAACTTTATTTCTTCTTCTCTTACAGTGCGTTTGGTAGAGGGATATGGAATGAGAAAGGAAGGGAAGGGGTTTTTTTTGTTTGCGAGAGGTATTAGTCTTGGAATGAAATGGAATTGAGTGGAAATTAACCCTTTCAATCTAATCTTCAGATCACCAATTTTGGTCTCCCCCAAATTGGGCGAGAATGGACGAAAAAGAAATGGGTGGAAAATGTTTTATAATGTATGGACAAAACTATCCTTAATATTAATATAAAAATCTTTTTTATATACCTATTAAGGGGGTAAATTTCGTCACCCCTCTTAGGGAAATATTGCCGTCTATTTTGTCCACAATTAGGGTACCTAGAATAAATTGCAATATTAGTGGTCTCTAATGGCACCCGTATTTCCCAATAAACATTATATTGCCCCTCATTCAAATTGCAATATTAGTGGTCTCTTTTTTATATACCTATTAAGGGGGTAAATTTCGACCTTCCCCTTGATTTGACCTCCGAGCAAATCGGATGCGATTACAAGGTTATACACTCTCTAACAGACACGTGGTCAATCTCTACTAAATGTGACATTTTTACCCTTACTGAGAATTGATCCTCCTCCATTTCTAAAAAAATTTGAGAGCTTTACCACTTATGTCACACCTCACCTGCTACTTTATTATTCTTGTTACCACAGTAAGAATCCAATGCCCAAAAAAGGATCCAGCCGTAGCTTGCATCCAGGCATACATGCAAACCACAAAAACATCATCATCAAGGCTCACCATCCAGCACCAATGATTTATCCCATGTTTAGCATGAAGGATCGCTGTCCTTATACCTTAAGCACCGTCTTCTCCCTTCATAAGTCATAGCATGACCGTGTACCTTGACACTGTTGTGCTGACAACATAAACACATTTTCACAACAAAGCAACAGAGTCAAACGATCACAGCATATGCAATTTAACAAGCAGAGTTGCCATTTGCAGGAAATATGACTGCACGCAGGGAATCATTAAGGCATGGCATACCTTTCTCCTTCAACTACTCAGGCTAACCATCCTTAGAACAGAATGATCCCTTTCTCTATACCTACTTACCCTGAAGAAGCTCCTTCACCTTCTCAGTGTCGGGCCTATGTTGTTGAGGCAACAGTTGACCCTTGCTGCCGTCCTCATACCAGTAGCTCCTTTTTCCTCTCGTCTCTAGCTTAAGAGAACAAAGTCTGAGATATACAGATTTCTCACACTTAAAAGGGCCAGACTGTAGAGAAAGCATGGCAGCCATGCATGTGGGGTTTTAGAAGCTTAGATGAATTGAGAGGAGAAATCCATGGTGTTAGTGAGATCTCCGCTAACTCTTGATTAATCTAATCCCTCTTTAGCTCCCTTATGGACCTCACTTTTGACTGCTAGCAGACCCACTATCACCATGCAGCCCCTGCCCTAATCGAAGCTGAGATTAGCCTGCTGTAAGCTGAGATCAGCAGCTTCTCAGCTGCAAGCTAAGTACCTTGCAACCCTTGTCCAGCTTGTTTATGACCATATGATCCTATCCTTACATCCCTTGCGCCACTGCAATTGCATGCCAACACACAACACAAATCAACCAATGCAACGGTCACACACCAGAGCGCAGCTTAGCTTAGCATGAGTCCCAGGGATTACAAGCACATTGCCACGCAGAAGTAAAATGCAACGCAGGCCATTGGTGAGAAAGCAAGCCATTACAGTTGGCCACAATCCATGCAAAGTGGGGGCAGAAGTTGATGGCTTTATTAATATAGTCGGGGTGCAAGGGGGAAGTGAAACAATGTCATTTGGAGTGCCCTCAATTATACAAAAGTTGCAAGAATACATCTGAATATATATATAAGAAGAAATATAAGGACAGCAGTAGCAATTTTCAGTTTCAGATGCACGAGAAAAATTTGAGAAGGTACAGTACAATCTTCATCACAACTTTACATTACATGCAACCCATTTCTGGACTAGAAAAAGAGCTGGCGGCTTGATACGCATACCTCTGTTCTTTTACCAGTAAAACTCCAGCGCCTTCTGTAAAATTGACTGCAGAATCTTGTAAATCCAAAAATGCATACATTACAAGTGTCTTCCCGGGAAAGGATCATGTTGTCATGTGAGGAGAGCTTCAATTCAACGTAGCAATATGTTCCCTGTAAAGCTTACTGGACTAGACATTTTTTGTTAAAGACAATCCAGAATTGGATATTTTTTTTCTCTGTATTCTCATCATTCACAACATCATCATCCACAGCCGCACTAGGGAGGTCAGGCCCAGGAGGGACCATTCCTGGATAGTTAGTTGTTGAGGAATCTGATCCTAACACGCTGTAGGACCAAATAGTAATAATAAGCAAGAACCTTTGGATGACCAAGAGGAGTTCAATAGTAGGCCATGAATTTAGAAGTTTACCTACTGTCCATAATAGCCATAGAACGAAGCTTGCAATTTGTAAAACTACATAAAATAATTTAACAAATTATAAATTATATATAAAGCATATAAAGCAGACTATGTAAGTTCATGTAAATCCTAATTTTATTTAGGGCAATGGTTAGCGGACTGTATAAGTTTATTTTTTACTTTTTCATTTTCTGATCCCAAACAGCAGTAAGTTAAGTAGTTTGCACCAAATATAGGAGCTTAAAAGCAACCGAGCAGATTAAAAAAAAATTGTCATTTGCTTTGAGGGAGCAAGTTAATTGTAAATTGGCTCCATTCTTGAACACACAATTAATGTTTCAACAAATCTGATAAACAAACAACATATGAGAAACCTATAATCCCACTACCAAGAAATTAATGTTCCTTGCCAAAGTGTTCCTGCATTTCATAAAGATATGCATTCTCCATTTCATAAATCACGTCAATTCCCTGTCAAAGTATCTGATGGATTTAATTATGAATGTCAAAGGACTATTTTTCCCTAATCTTTAAAAATTCTATTTTGGTCATAAACCTTACCATTATAAGCTAAAAAAAAAATAACATACGATTAAAAAAATAAAAAATAACAAATCAAACCAATGTGTAGTTTTAAGCTTTACATATATATATTAGAAGATAAAAATGAAATAATATTAAAAATTAAACTGTCTCAGGCCAAGCCAAAGCTCCAGCCTCCTCTCTCTTAGCTCCAACCAACTGCCAAAGCTCCAACCTCCCTCTCTCTCAGCACTAACCAACTGCCAACCTTAATGAAAGAATTATCCAGAGAATACCAAATTGTATATGGTTTAAAGTGACAATTTTGTTGTGTATGCACAGAACCATAGAAAAAGGTCACCCACTGTTTGAGGAAGGGAGGGGGAGAGAGACACTTCTCCAACTGTTTGATCAATTTCAGCTGCATCTGAGCTCGTTGCCAGAAGAAGAAAAAGAAAAGAGGATGGTTGTTTTGGAAAGAGGTTGGATTCTCCAGACAAGAAGAAGCAGAGGAGTGGGACAGATTTTGCAGAGGACTTTGGGTGGATCTGGTTCACTAGTGGTGAAGGAATAAATATTTCCCAGGATATTGGTGTAAGAGGCAATTACTTTTGTTGGAAGGAGAAGAGAGAGAGAGAGATTCAGAGAAGTTACTGCACTTTCTAGTCTATGTGGATGACATTATGATATGGCTGAGAGAAGTTGTCTAAAGGAAAAATTGGCTAAGCAGTTTGAAATCAAAGATCTTGGAAGACAAAAATACTTTCTCAGGATTAAGGTGGCCTACTTCAAGTAAGGTATTTTCTATCTCAATGAAAGTATATGTGAGATCTTTGATGTTAGTGTTAGTTAGCCAGTTTATGCATGATCTAGGAATGGATCATATGCAAGCAGTTCACAAAATTCTCCACTATCGGAAATCAACTCCAGGAAGAGGTATTATGTTTCGACCTAAAAGAATCAATTAGGGGAATTGTAAAATATTCCACTGTATGCATTTCATTGATCTAGGATGACTTATATACAGAAAACTCCTAAAAAATCTCCTACAAACTCACCTAATTTACAGGAATTGATAACAATAAATTGTCGTGTACCTATAAGGGGGACTATTGTAATAAGTAAGAATGTTGGTAGAACAAGTGTAATTGAGGAGAAGTATAAACTTTGAATGCAGGAAGTGGTAACCGTTATTCGCGCCAACTTCCCGCCAGGACCGGGTATATAAGCTCGTCCCGAACTCATTGTGAATCATCAAATACCATTTGAATTGATTCTCATTCAATTTCCCTCTCTAATTCTCTTCCCTCTCATTTCATTCTCAATTCTTCTCCATCAATTCTCTAATTTCCCTTTCCCTCATCTCAATTCCTGCCTAAATTCCCTCTACAAAGAGGAGAGAACTCTGTCAGATCCAAGTGATTGACAATAGGTATAAGAGCATCATTCCTGGCCCAAGAATTTCGATGAACTCAAAGAGATGGCAGACAACACTCGCATGAAGTAAATGGAATTGCAACTCCAGTAGGTGACGGGCACAGTGATGAACATGTAGACTCGAGTTGGATCCATGGAGGATGCCATTGGAATGGTGGTTGATGAGAAGTTCGAGAAGGCATCGGATCAGTTTCGCGGAGATATGTGCAGCTAGATCAGAGAGGAGATGAGGGAACAAAGCAATATATTGCGTGATCAGATGCAGCAGTTTATGCTCATGTTCTCAAGCCAAGCACAGGTGAGGATGTCCCTGGATTTTCCCTTGCGAGAAAGATCGGATCCAATCCTGTCAGGAGTTGGCACAAACCAAAGGGTGGTCAGCTCGTTGGAGGTGGAGGCAGTCATGGGGGACAATGGAGTGGAGGGAAGACCGAAGATCCAAGTGAATTCAAACCACCACAGTTTCCTTGTCTTGAAATTGGAGTTGCCAGTGTTCAATGAGACGAAGCCACATTGGTGGGTTCGCCAGTGTGAAATTGTTTGGGATACATCAAGTGGCCGAAGATCAGAAGATCAACTTGGCCGTGGCCTACTTGAATGATGTAGGAGATGTGTTGTATCAGGGGTGGTCGAGGGTGAGAAAAGAGTGCGACTGGGAGAAGTTTGCCAAGGGATTATGCGAGGTTTGGGGAGAAGAGAATGTTAAAAGGCATTTGTACTAGATTAGGGGTTTTAATGTAAGAGAGATGTCAGGGATTTATTTTTTGTATAAGTTCTTCTAGAAGGATATATTTCTAGAAGGCTGATCGGTTTCTATTTTAACTGTCATTTAGGGGCAGTCAGTCAGGTTAGCTATTCCTGCCTCTATAGTCTATAAATAGGGGTCAGAAGGTAGACTTTGGGATTAGCTTTCATTGTGATTTTATACTGTCTTGTGCGAGTATGTGCTATGTGTGAAAGAGGGTATATCTTTCGGGAATCAACTCCGTATAGCTTTCAGGTTTTATGGGCTTTGAGAGTTGGGAGTAAGAAGCACATGTAATCATGTATTATCATTCAAAGATAGTGGAGAAAGCAAAGGGCAAAGCCAATTTGGACGTAGGTCTCATTTGAGACTGAACCAGGATAAGTTTTTGTGTTCTTTAATGTTCTTGATTCAATTCTTATATTTTTCTGTTTCACTTTTATATTGTGAGATTGAGAGATTGTTTCGGGTGTGTTTTGAGGGTTGAATGATCATTCTAAGAGGAGAGATCTACGCTAATAGAGAACCATGGATGTAGTTGAGGAGTTCAACAAAATGAAGCAGAGTGGATCGATGCAGGAGTATCATCTCAGGTCCGAGGAGATGAAATCCCTAATGCTTAGCAGAAATCCGTACATGACCAAAGACTACTTCGTGTCAAGCTTCCTTAGCGACCAGGAACTTAGATTTGCAGTGAAGATGACAAGGCCAAGAATAGTGCAAGAACCGATGGAGAGTGCTCTACTCTAAGAGTTGAATGTGGAAGCCCTGATGAAGAAGCAGAGGAATCAGGGCAAAGGAAACGGCTTGGTCCTATCGCCACCCATGGCGAGGATGCTAGGAAGAGAGACCTACAAGGATGGGGCAATGCCGAAGTTGCCGGCAATACCACCCCCTACTAATATGGGGCAAGAAGGGGGAAGAGTGATAGAGTAGAGGAGGCCTTATGGGCTATGTTACAAGTGTGGAGATAGGTACTTTCTAGGACACTAATGCAAGAGACAATTGCTGTAATGGCCCGCCTCCCGAAGCCCCCGTGCACCAAGAGAATCCGTGAGAGGGTCATTACTAAAATGATACCGAACAAAACACAACTACAACTCATGTAAAATCCTTATTAAAATCATATTCTTTTTATCATTTCACATCTCATAATCATTTTTACAAAACCATTCATCACTTGGGCCCACCTGGGCTTACATAACATATGACAATCTCAAAAACGTAAACATTAACCTTAACAAAGACACGATGACACTCAGAATCTAGTTTCGGGAGAGCTCTACACTTGCTACCATGACTTGACGGCCTGGACCTAAACCCCGCTGAACGTACCTATTATCACAAGCGTATCTCTTACCTGGCATGATGGAAAACAAACATGAGTCGCGAGACTCGGCAAGTTTATGAAAGGAAGGTGTCACAACCCTAGGGTCAGTTAGGGTTGTGATCGGAATTGGGAGGAGAAATCAAAATTATAGGAGGGAAAGATCAGTAGAAGGAGAGAGAGATATTGAGAGAAAGGGGGAGAAGTTGACGGAGATTGGAGAGAGTCTTAAGAGAGAAAATCAGATTTCATTCATTCAAATCAAGTATATCCAATAAACTCCTAACAACAGCCTTATATAGGCATCATTGACTTCTAACAGCCTAACCACTTGCTAACAATATATCCTAACAGTTATTATAAATCTATTACAAGATTACCCCCCTTTTATTATATTCCTATTACAACATTGACCCTCCTATACTCCTAGGTACATGACAATTCTCTCCGCCTTAAAATGTTTCTTGTCCCCAAGAAACTTATTATCATTGAGTTGCTCTTTCTTCATCCAATTCCAACCTTTTCTATTTGCTTCATTCGTCTTTCCTTCTTTCTCCTCTTAGGCCTCTTCTTCAGTTTGCAAGATCCATCCCAAACATAATTTGGCTTAGAGCTGCAATAGAAGCAACCTGATTGGCCTCAATGATTTCAAGTTCAAATCTGTGAGTGCTTGATGAAATAGGAGACCCAAGCTACAGAAGGTGCTTGTCCCTAAGAAAGCCCCTCACTTGAAAGAAATTTGAAAGAGGCAGAGGAAAGGTGGATTCAATCTTGAATGGATCATTAGCTAACTTAATTTTTACTTGAAGATGTGAATGTAGCTCAATAATCGTCTTCCTTTTAACATGACCACTCAAAATTGTCACTTCTGGCTGCTCCAATACCAAGAAATCCAGACCCTTAATGTCCTCATATGGAGTTTTTCCAACAAACAAACCATCTGCCCCTGTCGGTAATTTAACGACATCTTCTTTCTGTTCCTCAGAATATTCCCGAAGCTCAATCTCAACATTTTTATTCTCCACTTCAGCAACACCTTCTTCTTTTTGCTCACCAGAATATTTCAGAAGCTTGCTCTCCACAGCTTCCTTCTCCAATAATCTTCTGTTACAAAAATTCAATCCTGGCTTGTTTGAATCAATCATCTTCTGGTGGGAACTTCCTGGCTGGCCATCGAAAACATTTCTTCTTGGTTGGTCGAAGAATTCTGCTGGAAACTTGTAGTTGTACTCCTTCGGCTGCTCTATGTTAAGCAAATCCTCTTTGTTAAAATTCTCATGATAATCCTCAAAGAATTCTGCAGGGAAGTTGTAATGGTACTTCTTAGTAAGTATCATTGCAAACTCCTGCAATTATTTGTGTAGCATCCGGCCAAATTCCTTGCTCAATTCATATACCACACTTCTTGTTCCCTTGTCCAATTGGCTGATCCCCTTCTCCTGTTTCTTGTTGTTTCCCGCTGAAATTGCAGCCTTCTTTTGCTGCCATTGGAGCTCCAATTGCCTCATGCGTGCATTGCTTTCCATGGCTGATTTTTTTCACAAACTGTATACTTCGAAATCCAACGTTTCTGTTGTGCAAACACTTCCGGACTTGATTGAGTGCTGCTGTGCTAATACTTCCAGACTTGATTGGATTGGTTTAGCTTCTAGATTCATCTCACGAAATCACTGAGATCTAGATCTGCTTTGCCTCCAAATCTGATTCAATTCCGATTAACTGAATCGATGATGGACCTCAATTAATCGGATCAGCTCTGCCTCAATTCGCCCTTCTTGCCCAAACCGACTTGGAGGACCCCCAGAATCGTTTCTCACCGTTTGGGATCGAACTTGTTTGCTTGTGCTCGCCTCACCCAATCACTTCTCTGAAACGCCTCGGGACCAGCAACTCGCTTATGTTCAATAGTGGCGTAGGAACTTGCTTCTCATCGTCAACTTCCTAATTTGCATCAATTTCCGAAGTATGTTTCAGCTTCACACGTCTTCATATCTAGGCTGAGATTAGCAATGTTTCTAGCCACGAAACTATCGTTGTGCCGCTCGAATTCGCCTCCAATTTCAACTCAGTATTGCTGCGGACCTCTCCTAGCCTGCATTGTCTTCACTTCCGAGCCGAAGTGGCTTTGCTCGGTTTTGCTTTTCAATTCCGAGTTTGCTCTACTCGGCAACGCCTTCCAAATCCAAGTTCAATTCTGAATTCAGTCGTTGCTTCTTCCCCGAGGAGCGTTGCCTCCAATATTCAAGTCGCAGTGGATTACGGAACCTTTTCTGCCTGCTGTTTCCGACTTGCAACAGCCGCGACCCTCCCAATCACCGTCCACTGGTTGCGACCATTGGCTCATTTATGGACTTCACCTGAATTGCTTCACATAATCGCCAAGGAAAATGCCTGGTTCCAGCAGAAAAACTATCCGCTCACCTCCGATCACCAACTGTGAACGCTCCTATGTTCGCGTCGCCTCCGTCGAAATCGTTGTTCACTCAACCACCTGACCTAATCACCTTCAAATTTCGAACTGAAATTATAGCCAACTAATCGATCGGAATTCTCCTATTGAAATCGCCTGGGTTGCTCGCCTACTAATTCTGATTAGCTGAAATTGCTTCAAGAGTTCTTGGAAGCACCGACGGAACGGCCTAGCCAAGTCGTTTTTGCTTGTCTTCACAATCTGGACCTTAATCTAGATTCTCAACCGAGAATTCCTCCAACGGAATCACTGAGGCTGATTTAACCTGCAAAATTTGAACACATACTGCTAGAATTCACAACTTGAATGGCCGACTCTCTTCAAATCGAATAAAATCACAGCCAAGGATTGGTTGCTCTGATACCAATTGTCACAACCCTAGGGTTAGTTAGGGTTGTGATCGGAATTGGGAGGAGAAATTAGAATTATAGGAGGGAAAGATCAGTAGAAGGAGAGAGAGATATTGAGAGAAAGGGGGAGAAGTTGACGGAGATTGGAGAGTCTTAAGAGAGAAAATCAGATTTCATTCATTCAAATCAAGTATGTCCAATAAACTCCTAACAACAGCATTATATAGGCATAATTGACTTCTAACAGCCTAACCACTTGCTAACAATATATCCTAACAGTTATTATAAACTTATTACAAGATTACCCCCCTTTTATTATATTCCTATTACAACATTGACCCTCCTATACTCCTAGGTACATGACAGAAGACTATAGGTTTAAGGTAGGACTCTTCCCATGACACCCCATGCATTTTATGTCAATGCAACCACGCCATGTCATGATCCATACGTACCTTACTTCTACATGCATAACATAAAGTTAACTACACATAAGGAACTAGGGGCCCACATAAGTCACACATTGGCACTCGGGTCTCGCATACAAACCTGTTGTAGCCTAACATAGGCTACCATATCATCATTCTCTTAGACCAGCCTTTTCCTGACATGGTTGGCTTTTCCTGACATTCAACATTTGGCTTTTCCTGATACTCGTTACATGCAAGTTTAGGTTTAAGAAAGGAGACTGCACACATAGGATGGTCGGGTAGAGTTAAGAGTGTGTTCTCATTTATAAGGTTAGGATTATATTCCTAGTGTAAGTTAAGCTTAGTTAGAATCTTTAAATTTGGATATGGCTGTAGCGCAGGAAATAAGTGTTGAAGAATGGAATGTCGGAACGCATGATGGAAGACTAATGACTCAGGTCAGGATTCTATGGATGTTGAGGTTTGCCACAAGTACATGGTAGGAGTAGACCCCGCTCAAGGTACGTGCTCGACGTCTAGGATAATCTTAGTGTTTGCATCTCAATTCGTATTAGTTTGCGGCTTTAATGAAAGGCACGATATAAGTGAGAGGCTAAGTGCATGATGGATGATCACAAGTTGTTGAGGGTATGTTCTTTGATGGTCTTAGGGTAGCAGGTGTGACTGTCGATGGAGAGCTACAGTAAGCCAATAAGTGAAAGTTAGATATTAGAACCCACCTAAGGGAATCTGCAGTCGATAGGAACTCCCAAATGGGAATTCGGTGGGCAGAGTGCATAGTGCTGATAACTAGAGTAGGTTTAACCCTATAAATGAAGTAAATATTAAGGTGATTTGGAAGTCATAAGTCGTATAAGGAAAATTGAGGTTGGTAGTTGACTCAGTGCATGAAGAAAAAGAAAAGAGGGGAACCTAGTGTAGGCGAGACCTCGAGGATGATTCGGTGACACAAGACGGCTAGTGAGATACTGGAAAATGATGATATGGAATGTTCCAGAAGTGATGTTGAGTAATCTCATGAGAATTGCAAGCGTGTCTTGAGGAAATGGATCGATAGCAAATTTCGAGGACGAAATTCTAATAATAAGGGGGGAAATGTAGCATCCCAAAAATTTGGAGACAAGTAAAAATAATTAATTTGGGTGTTTGAGGATATGTTAGAATATTTGGAGATTTTTGAGAAAATATTTATTTATGATATTTTGAAGAAATAGGAAATTAAGGTGATTAATTAAATTAATTGGAAGTATTTATGAAAATAATAAAATAAAATATAATAAAAATAATAACAATAATAATAGAAATAATAATAATAATAATAATAATAATAATAATGATAATAATAAAAAAGTAAATTAAATTAAATTAATTACTTAATGTATATATATGTGTGTGTGTGTGTGTGTATGCATGGCGTGGCCCATCCTTGGCCATTCCAATTTGTGGCTTAAAAGCCACTTAAGTTGATATATACCAAGGGAGGCTTGGGCAGCAAGCATTGAAGGCAATTTGAAGGCCAATTCGGCCACTTTTGCGGCCAAGAAACAGGGAGTAAATGAGAGAAAGGAATGAGAGAAAATAAGGGGAGAAGAAGGGCTCGCGAGCAGTAGATGGGAGGGAAGAAAATTAGAGAAAATCAAGAGATTTTAGGGATTTATCGGTGATTAAAGTATTCAGGTAAGTGAGTAAAATTATTATAAATATTATATGTTTAAATTATAAATTTTATACGGTTAAATTATATAGTTTACGTAGTTAAAATTAATTAATTTAGGTCACAGTTGTATTAATTGTTAGGAAACGTTTTACTTCGCATCGGAAGCACAAAAGAGGCAGGAATCAACCGTTTTCAGGCAAGCTCCTATCCCCCTCCCCATGATCTTCATTTCCTGCGAGAGTCTTCGTTATTTCTGATATTTTAAACCCTCCCTCACCGTGACTCGGTTCCACGCATTAATAGTTATAATCCGCGTGGTAACCACCCTATGACTTATGTTTTATTAATGAGTTTATTGTCAATGGAATGAGTTAAATAATGATGTCTTGGTGTCTCTCTTTTCGACCGTCACGGAGCTTCGTATCGCTCTGCTTTCCTTGGGAATGATGTCGAACCCACTGGGGCTAGGTTCTTAGAAAATAATCTGGTAATATGAAAATATGTTAAAAGTCTATTATATATGTTGAGATGATTTTCTACAAATGAGAATGGTATCATGATGTTATGTGGTTATGTACATGATGAGTTATGGAGAAATGTTGGGTAATGTTAAGTTTAGAAGATATAAAGTTAATAGTGTCAGTAAGTGTGTCTAGGGGTATGGGGTACAAAACCACTGACTGTCGACCGTGGGTCGTGGCAGTTGATGGCTAGATGTATGAGCGTCAGTCATCAGTTGTTACGATAAGCGCTAGACGAGCCAGAAGAGCTAGTACTCCAGATTCCCGCCTTGGTTTGTGCATATCATGATGTGTGTGCTACAGGGGGCTGGGTTGCATTCACGTGGGATCATGCTTTGTGTGATGGGATGTATGAGCATTGGTATGACCCGGTTGGTCTAAGAGCCAACTTGGGTATCCTAGGTGAGCATATGCATTTAGAGCATGCTGCATATGTGTATTCCTATGTGAGACGTAGCAGGGCCTGATGCTTGGTTTATGGGGGCCTTGTCATCACGTTTATGCTACAAAGCCCATTGCATTTCTTATGTGTTGCATCGCATGGTTTTATTGTTACTGTTATTTTGGACGGGAGTACCGTGCCAAGTGTCAGGAGTACCGACTCATGTGAGCTTCGGCTCAACTTAGATATTAGCTCAGGGTTAGCCTAAGGGAAGACCAAGATCGCGAAAGTATATGATAATGTGATGTATGACAGGAATAACATATGAGGGTATGATGGGTATCAGGAAAAGCATGTAACGAGTATTAGGAAAAGCCAAATGTTGAATGTTAGGAAAAGCAGACCATGTCAGGAAAAGGCTGGTCTAAGAGAATGATGATATGGTAGCCTATGTTAGGCTACAACAGGTTTGTATGCGGGACCCGAGTGCCAATGTGTGACTTATGTGAGCCCCTGGTTCCTTATGTGTAGTTAACTTTATGTTATGCATGTAGAAGTAAGGTATATATGGATCATGACATGGCATGGTTGCATTGACATAAAATGCATGGGGTGTCATGGGAAGAGTCCTACCTTAAACCTATAGCCTTCCTTTCATAAACTTGCTGAGTCTCGCAACTCATGTTTGTTTTCCATCATTCCAGGTAAGAGATACGCCTGTGATAGCAGGTACGTTCAGCGGGGTTTGGGTCCAGGCCGTCAAGTCATGGTAGCAAGTGTAGAGCTCTCCCGAAACTAGATCCTGGGTGTCATCGTGTCTTTGTTAAGGTTAATGTTTACGTTTTTGAGATTGTCATATGTTATGTAAGCCTAAGTGGGCCCAAGTGATGAATGATTTTGTAAAAATGATTATGAGATGTGAAATGATAAAAAGAATATGATTTTAATAAGGATTTTACATGAGTTGTAGTTGTGTTTTGTTCGGTATCATTTTAGTAATGACCCTCTCACGAATCCTCTTGGTGCACGGGGGCTCCGGGAGGTGGGCTGTTACAATTGCTCCTGTTGGAAGGGGGAGAGATGGAGAAGGACGCTGAAGGAGAGGTCATGGTTGTGGGGGATGATTGGGAAGAAGAAGACAATGACATTATATCCTTGCATGCCATAAAAAGGAGTGGCTGTCAGACTCGGATCTGACAGGAGAGTTCCTTCCGTAATTGAGAAGGAAATGCGAGAGGAGGGAAAGATTGAGAAGGGAAAAGGAGAGGGAGAGTAAGTTCTAGAATCGGAGAGAGAGAGAAATGAGAGCAAATTGAGAAAGGGAGGGAAAGGAAATTGTGGAATAATCCTCACATGATTTCCCCATCCTCGATCAACTATTATTTATAAGCAAGATACAAGTGGCGCGGCAGTAACTAACTGCCCAGCACGCGCCCACTTGAGGAATTTGAATTATTCCTCTCCCAGCTATTACAATACTGCCCATGCTATTCTAATTACTCATATAACCTCAGCCTATGACAGTGGCTAGCAGCAAGATTATCAAAGTTGAAGGGAAGCTGCAAGAGGGAACCCTCATGGTGCTAATTGACAGTGGGAGTACCCACAACTTCATTAACGAAGGGACAACAAGGAGGATGAATTGTGAGTTGTCTAGCACCTAACCCCTATCGGTAACAGTGGCTAATGGGAGCAAGGTACTGAGTAAATTAGATTGTCTGGGATTTTGTTGGATAAAGCAAAGAGAAACGTTTGAAGCAGACTTGAGGTTGCTAAAATTGGGAGGCTGCCAGAAAGTTTTCGGGGTTGATTGGATGAAAGGAGTAAGTCCTATCAACTTCGACTTTAATAAGATGGAGGTTACATTGGAGAATGAAGGTAGGAGAATCACATTATAGCGGAATGTGGAAAAAAGGGCCTACAATTTGATTAGGGGAAAGAGGTTGCACAAGCTACTCAAGTGCAGGCTCTCTCAGGTGGCTCAATTATTCTTGATTGAGGCCAATGAGGAGACCGAGGAGCAAGGGGAATAGGAGGGACAGTGCTCGATGACCACCAACTAGCTAACCACACCCCCATGGCAGGTACATGAGTTGGCTTCCTCAATGCATTACTTGTTGAGTTTAGGGACTTATTTGCAGATCCTAAGGATCTAACCCCTAAAAGGCCATTTAATCACTCCATTCCCTTACAACCCAAAGCTACCCCAGTTAACATAAGATCTTGTAGATATTCCCCAAAGTTTAAAATTGAAATCGAGAAATTAGTCAAAGAAATGCTGGACAACTCTATTATCTGTCCCAATAGAAGCCCATTTGCCTCTCTTGTCCTTTTAGTTAAAAAAAAAAAGATGGAACCTAGCGCTTTTGTATTGACTACTGTTAAGTTTTGGAAAAAAATAACCTTACTGTCTCACTTTTTTTATTCACTAGAAAAGCTTGATTTATACAAGCTTCTTTACAAAAATAGGAAACAACTAACTTTAGGAAAGAATCATAGGATCTATACAATTTAGGATACAACCAGGATAGGAAACATAATCTAATCTAGAAGATACAATTTTACTTTTAGGAAATAATATATACAGTCAATCAATCTAGGAAACATATATAATCAATCATCAATTAATCAATCACCAATCAATGATTGAATCATTCCAAATCAACTGCCATCTTTCCCAATACAGAAACATTACTCTTGCTGCTGTTTCTTTTTACTTAGGGAAACCCTAGCTGCTGACACTCCCCCTCAAGATTGAGCGTGTATATCTTGCATCCCAATCTTGCTTATCATCCTGTTAAACACTGGTGTACGCAGGCCCTTAATTAGCATGTCTGCTAATTGATCTTGTGATGAGATGTATGGTGTGCATATCAGCCCACTATCCAATTTCTCCTTGATAAAGTGCTTATCTACTTCAATGTGCTTTGTCCTGTCATGTTGAACAGGATTATGAGCGACATTGATTGCCGATTTGTTGTCACAGTAGAGCTTCATAGGCGTAGTCCACTCAATCTTGAGATCATTTAGAAGAATTTTTAGCCACAATAATTCACACATACCTAGAGCCATGGAACGAAATTCTGCCTTAGCACTTAACCTAGCCACCACATTTTGTTTTTTGCTCCTCCACGTTACCAAATGGCCTCCCAACATAGTACAATATCTGGAAGTAGATCTTCTATCTACAACAGAGCCGGCATAGTCTGCATCTGTGTAGGCCTCAAGGGTCATAGCTTCTCCCTTTTTGAACAAAATGCCTCTTCCAGGTGCTCATTTTAGATAGTGGAGTATTCGATACACAGCTTTAAGATGGACTTCCCTTGGGTTATGCATGAATTGACTAACCACCCCCACAGCATAGGCTATCTAGCCGAGTATGGGCCAAATATATCAGCTTTCCAACCAGCCTTTGGTAAACTCCCTTGTCAACCTTATCTCCTTCTAGAGCTTCTCCCAACTTATGATTTGGGTCAATGCGTGTGTCACTTGCTTTGCATCCTAGCAATCTGGTCTCCTTTAAAAAGTCTACCACATATTTTTGCTGAGATATGAATATGCCCTCTTTAGAATGAGCCACCTCTATTCCCAAAAAATATTTTAATCTCCCCAAATCTTTGATTTCAAACTCCTTTAACAAGCACTCCTTTAATTGAGTCATCCCTTCTTTGTCATTGCCGGTAAAAACAATATCATTTACATACATAATTAACACAGTTACTCCCTCTGTGGCCGAATGTTGAATAAAAAGAGTATGGTCTCCTTGGCTTTGTCTATATCCCATGCCAAGCATGTGGGGATTGTTTCAGTCCATACATGGCTTTTTTTAGTTTGCATACAACCGACCCTTGTGTGGCTATTTCATAACTTGGTGGTATTTCCATATATACCTCCTCCTCTAGGTTACCATGTAAAAATACATTTTTCACGTCAAACTGATGCAATGGCCAACCTAGATTAGCAGCTAACGAAAGAAGGACTCTAACTGTATTTAGTTTAGCCACCGGTGCAAAAGTGTCCAAATAGTCTACCCTATACACTTGTGTATATCTCTTGGCAATCAATCTTACTTTGTACCGATCTAGAGATCCATCAGACCTATATTTCACAGTATAAACCCATTTACAACTCATTGGATGTTTTCCTTTAGGCAATTTTACCACTTCCCAAGTCTGATTTTTTACCAAGGCTGTCATCTCAGCTTCCATGGCATCCTTCCAATTCTTATTCCCTATAGCTTCAGAAAAACTTTTTGGAATAGGGATGGTATGTAGGCTGGTAAGAAAGGCTTTATGGGTAGGAGACAACTTAGAAAAGGAAAGAAATAGGTGTAATGGATGCTTGGTACAAGTTCTTTTCCCTTTTCTTAGAGCAATGGGCTAATCAAGGTCATAGGTATCTAGTTGGACAATAGCTTCAGCAGATTTTGTAGAGCTCATATGAGTCATATCAAGAGAATTGGTTGCGGGAATACCTGGTGATGACTCTGAAATGGCAGGATTGTCGGTGCTACTGCTTGTAGAGACCGTAAGACTAGGACTTGTAGAGGATGCAGGAGCTTACATAGGACTAGATTCGGTTTTATTCCTCCTTGAGTATACCTGCATAGGCCGAGGAGTAGAAAGTGAAGCTTTCTCAAGTGTCATGTTTTTCGAGTCTTTATGTCTAGGAGATGGGTTCAAGGATAGCATATTAGGGTCAGGAAGAAAGGAGAAATCCCTATTAATCAAGGTCTGATTTTGTTCTAAAATAGTTGATGATCTGAAGTACGACTTATTTTCAGCAAAGGTAACATCAGCAGATACAAAATATTTCTTTGAGGGAGGATGATAGCATCGATAGCCTTTTTGTGTAGATGAATATCCAATAAATACACATTTTAAGGCACGAGGATCTAGTTTCCCTCTATTGGCTGTTGGAATATGAACATAGGCCGTGCACCCGAATATCTTGGGCTGCCAATTACTAGTCACATGGAAGTCAGGAAAATGACTCATCAATAGTTGAATAGGACTTTGAGATTCTAGGGTTTTAGATGGCAATCTGTTGATAAGAGTGGTGGCAGTTAGGGCTGCTTCTCCCCAATAATGTTGAGGGACATTATGGTGAAAAAGAAGTGCTCGAATAACAGCTAGAAGATGACCATTTTTTCTCTCGGCCACCCCATTTTGTTGAGGGGTGTAAGGACAAGAAGACTCATGAATAATACCTTTTTGTTGAAAAAAAGCGGATAGAGTGTGATTGAAGAAATCTCTAGCATTATCAGATCTAAACCACTTTACATTTACCCCAAACTGAGTCTTAACTATGTTTAAAAATCGGGGAAAACATGGTTTACTTCTGACTTGACTTTCAACAAATATAACCACACCACTCTAGTACAATCATCAACAAATAAGACAAACCATCTTGTCCCAGAAATATTGGGAACACTTGATGGACCCCAAATGTCACTATGGATTAAAGAGAAGGGGAAATCAGTCCTTTTATTAGAAAGAGGGAAAGAAACCCTTTTATGTTTGGCAAGTTCACAATCAGCACAATGAAAACAACAACAACAACATATCCAGCCTTTATCCCACTATGTGGGGTCGGCTACATGAATTCTAGACTTCCATGTATTTCTGTCTTTTGTCATATCCTCATTTAAATCCATATATTTCATATCAAATTTTAAGTCTCTGCCAAAGTCTTCTTGGGTCTATCTCTACCTCTTTTTGTGACTAATTGTTCCATTTCATCAACTCTCCTTATAAGAGCGTCTCTTAGTCTCCTTCTCACATAACCAAACCATCTTAGTCTAGTCTCTCTCATCTTCTCCTCGATTGGAACTACTCCTACCTTATTAAGAATAACTTCATTTCTAATTTTATCCTTTCTTGTATGTCCGCACATCCATCTTAACATCCTCATATCCGCTACACTCGTCTTTTGCTCATGCTGGTATTTGACTGCTCAACATTCTGAGCCATACAGCAAGACTGGTCTTATAGTTGTCCTATAAAATTTTCCTTTCAATTTTAATGGGATTTTACTATCACATAACACTTCCGATGCATTTCTCCATTTTAGCCAACCTGCCTTAATTCTATGTGCGACATCCTTGTGGATTTCTCCATCTTTTTGAATCACTGATCCCAAATATCGAAAATGGTCTTTTCTTTGTAAGATTTGGTCTTCTAATTTTATTATAACATCATCCACTCTTGCATTTTTACTAAATTTGCATTCCATATATTCTGTTTTGTTTCTACTTAATTTAAATCCCTTAGATTCTAAATTGTTTCTCCACAACTCAAGCTTAGTGTTCACTCCTTCTTTTGTTTCATCCACCAACACTATGTCATCTGCAAATAGCATACATCATAGCACATCTGTCTGAATATCTTTAGTGAGTTCATCCATTACTAGGGCAAATAAGGAGGGATGACCCATTCTATAATGCTGTAACCACATCTCATCCTCAAAAAGTTTTTGAACAGATATAAGATTAGCAAATAATTTGGGGACATGAAGGACATTCTTGAGGGTTAGGTGATCATTGAAAAGAATATCTCCTTGACTAGCAACGGTAATGAGTGAGCCATCTGCCATTGTAATTTTTCTAGAGCTAGGACAACGATTATAGGAAGTAAACAATTGTGGATGGGATGTCATGTGATCTGAAGCACCCGAGTTTAGGATCCAACAATGTTGGTGTAAAGTTTCTGAAGCATGTAGGGAAAAAGTGAAGGAAGCAATACCTGTGAAAGCAAGAGAGCTACCTTTTTCTGCCTTTTTGTCTAGAGATCCCAGAAAATTTTTTAGTCTTTCAATTTCTACCTTGTTGAGTTCAACAGATTGTCCCCCATGCTCCAATCCTCTCGGTTCCAGTTGTTGCTGACCGTTGGCTGCTGCTATATGCACTTGACTCCTTGCTGGTCCCCCTCTAAATGGCTTTCCATGGAGCTTCCAGCACTTCTCTATGGTGTGCCTAAGTTTTTTACAAAAGGTACACCATAAAGAATACCTATCCACTGGTTTCTTTTCATCCCTAGGGCCTTTGTTTTGATTATGAGTTTTGGCAGAACTCTTACCAAAGATAGCTTCTAGCATCACACCCCTTCTCCCTTCTTCTGCCCTTATTAAGGAGATTACGTCATTCAAGGAAGGTAAATCCTCCTTGCCAAGAATCTGTACTCTAACCACATCAAATTCACTGTTGAGGCCGGCCAAGAAGTCATATATCCGCTCCTTTTCAACAAATCTCTTATGGAGTGCAGCATCCTCACTACATTTCATCTTCAAACATTGGTAGTGATCTAGCTCTTGCCATTGAGTTTGCAACATATTTGCATACTCTGTGATGGTCTTTGAGCCTTGTTTGGTTGCTGCCACCCTTGCCCGTATTTCATAGATTTGGGCTGCATCTTTAACCTTGGAATAGGTCAAGTTTATGGCCTCCCAAATATCCTTAGTTGTGGTAAAAAACATGACAGTGTCACTGATCTCAGGAACCATGGAATTCCAAAGCCAGGACATTACCAAGGAATCTTCCTTGTCCCATGCTACGAATGCTGGATCACCTTCTTTTGGTCCCATTCCTAACAAGTGGCTAAGCTTCCCCTTCCCTTTAAGAAAGGTCCGGATCAGCTGTGACCACTTTAGATAGTTTTTCCCGTTCAAACGATAGGCTGCCTGGAGAGACTGCAATTCTCCTCCCAAGGTCCCATTTTGAGTTCCAACAATTGGAACTTCTGAGGTATGGCAAGAATTGGCTGTGCCTGATGTAGGTTCTTGGACGGAAGACATCTCTTGGCTAAGATTCAGATGACAAACGAAAGATGGGAAGACTGGTAAGGATAGGCTTTATAGATCCCAAAGAATTGTAGAACAAAAACAACCCCTAAGGCTCTGATACCATGTTAAGTTTTGGAAAAAAATAACCTTACTGTCTCACTTTTTTTATTCACTAGAAAAGCTTGATTTATACAAGCTTCTTTACAAAAATAAGAAACAACTAACTTTGGGAAAGAATCCTAGGATCTATACAATTTAGGATACAACCAAGATAAAAAACATAATCTAATCTACAAGATACAATTTTACTTTTAGGAAATAATATATACAGTCAATCAATCTAGGAAACATATATAATCAATCACCAATCAATCATCAATCAATCAATCACCAATCAATGATTGAATCATCAATCAATCAATCACCAATTAATCATCAATTAATCAATCACCAATCAATGATTGAATCATCAATCAATCAATCATCAATTAATCAATCACCGATCAATGATTGAATCATTCCATATCAGCTGCCATCTTTCCCAATACAGAAACATTACTCTTGCTGTTGTTTCTTTTTACTTAGGGAAACCCTAGCTGCTGACAACTACCACCAGCTAAACCACATCACTGTCAAGGATAAATTTCCTATTCCTATTATTAAAGACCTCTTAGATGAATTGAGCCATGCTTCAGTATTCTCCAAACTTGACCTAAGATCCGACTATCATGAAATCCAAATGAACCTAATCGATATACCCAAAATAGCTTTCAGAACTCACCATGGGCATTATGAGTTTACAGTGATACTGTTAGGATTAACTAATGCACCAGCAACCTTTCAAGCCCTAATGAACCACATCTTTGAAACATACCTTCGGAAATTTGTGCTAATGTTCTTTGATGATATATTGATCTACAACCCTACCTTTTCTCAGCACCTAGAACACCTTCGGACTGCATTTCAGGTCCTTAGACTCAATAGGCCATGCATCAAAAAGTCCAAATGTGCCTTTGCTTGGAAGCAGGTGGAGTATTTAGGGTATGTTATCTCTAGTGCTGGAGTTAGCACTAACCCCAAGAAAATTTCGACTATACCTAGACCAGGGAACATCAAGTCCTTGAGGGGGTTCTTGTGGTTGACGGGCTATTACAAACGTTTTGTGAAAAACTATGGGTTGATAAGCAAACCATTGACATAATTATTAAAAAAAAGGATAACTTTAGATAGAGTGAAGAGACAAAGGCTGCTTTTGGGCAATTGAAGCAAGCCATGTGTGAGATGCTCGTGTTGGGGATCCCTAATTTTGGTAAGCCATTCACCTTGGAGACAAAGGCTAGTGGAACGAGAGTAGAGGCTATTTTATCACAAGATGGCCGACCCTTGGCTTTCATGAGCCAGGCCTTAGCCTCAAGGCATCAAGGACACAGCACTTATGACAAGGAGTTATTGGTCGTGCTTATGACAGTGGATAAGTGGAGACACTATTTGGAGGGGGGACAATTCACAATCAGAGGACAAATCATGAGAGTCTCAAGTTCTGCTCATAGCAAAAGTTGCATACCAATTTGCAAAAGAAAGGGATGGCTAAACTAATGGGATTGAATTTTGTGATTCAGTATAGAAAAGGAAAAGAAAATGTGGCTACTGACGCCCTAAAAAAAAAGGTGAAATCCCTTACCTTAAGGGCCCCTCCCTGCCGACCCCACATATGGGGAGAGGAGGTTAATCACGGAACTCAACAGCTAAGGATCGAACATGGGACCTCTCACCAGCTATGTAGCGGCTACAGTCTAAACATCCTAAAGACATGCTCGCCCCTGACCATTGGGTTATGCCCGCAAGGGTTACTGACGCCCTATCAAGATGCTATGAGGAGGGAGACTATGCAACTATCACAACTTTGGTACTAGATTGGTACCAAGAGGTGACAACAAGCTATGATAAAGAGACTTGGGCAAGGGAGCTATTGGAGCAGCTCAGCTTGGATGGCAATAGCAAGTACGGGTACACCATTTGCAATGGCTTAATGAGATACCGAGGGCAGTTCCTAATAGTGGATTGTGAGGCATTGAAGAGAAGAATCCTCCAGACCATGCATGATTCCCCCTTGGGGGAACACTGGTATCCAGAACACTTACCGAAAGGTAAAGCAGGTGTTCTATTGGCCTGGCTTAAAAAAGGCAGTGATGGAGTTGTATTGCAATGTGACACATGCAAGAGGTGCAAGCACGAGTCGGTGGCAAGGCCAGGCCCCCTGTAGCCTTTAGGGATCCCAGATCAGGCTTGGGCCAACAAAACTATAGATTTTGTAGAGGGATTGCCCAGGTCAGAGGGGAAGAATTGTATCTTGGTGGTGGTGGATTGATTGACTAAGTATAGCCACTTCCTCAGTCTGTCCCACCCATTCATAACACAAGAAGTGGTCAGGGTATTCTTGGACCATGTGGTGAAATTACATGGGGTGCCCCAAACCATCATTTCGGACAGGGACAAGGTGTTCACTAGCTTGTTTTGACAAGATCTACTGAAATTGTTGGGTTCTAAGCTCCACATGTCCACCTCCTACCACCCGGAGACTAATGGCCAATCGAAGAGGGTTAACCAATGCCTTGAGACCTATCTGAGGTGTTTCTGTTTTATGCAGCCTAAGGGGTGGCACAAATGACTGTCTCTAATACAATGGTGGTATAATTCCAGCTACCATAGATCCATTGGGATGACACCATTTGAGGCTTTGTATGGATACAAGCCTAACCTACTACCATCTATGGTGGAGCCAACATTAGTAGCTGTTGTGGATGCCTATCTGCAACACAGGCAGGACATCCTACAGACCTTAAAAACAAAGTTGGCCAAGGCCCAAAACCGGATGAAGCAGCTGGCAAATAAAAGGAGGAGTGAGAGGAAGTTTGAGGTAGGAGAGGAGGTATACCTCAAGCTTAGTCAACCCCATTTGAGATCCCTCTCAAGGCAGCCTATTACTAAGCTAAGCCCTAGGTTCTACGGCCCCTATACCATCACTGCAAAGGTAGGGCCGATAACCTACCAGCTGTAACTACCCAAGGGAACACAAATTCACCCCATGTTCCATGTGTCCCTCCTCAAAAAAGGCAACTGGAATCAGACAGCCAATCAATTCCTCCCACCACCACTCAAAGAGGGGCAACCAACAGCCACACCAGTAGCTATCTTGGATAAGAGGGTGAAATTCCAACCCACTCACCCAAGTGTTAGTGCAATGGTCCTCATTGCACCTTGACAACAACACTTGGGAGTATCTACCATAGTTCCTCCAACAATTCCCAAGCGCGGCCAGCTTACTTAGCATTCTTAAGGACAAGAAATAGCTTAAGGAGGGGGGAGTTGTTGTGTACCTATAAGGGGGACTATTGTAATAAGTAAGAATGTCAGTAGGACAAGTGTAATTAAGGAGAAGTGTAAAATTTGAATGCGGGAAGTGGTAACCGTTATTGGCGCCAACCTCCCGCCGGCTCGTCCTAAACTCATTGTGAATCATTGAATACCATTTGAATTGATTCTCATTCAATTTCCCTCTCTAATTCTCTTCCCTCTTATTTCATTCTCAATTCTTCTCCCTTAATTCTCTAATTTCCCTTCCCCCCATCTCAATTTCTACCTAAATTCTCTCTACAAAGAGGAGAGAGAACTCTGTCAGATCCCGCCAGGCTCGTCCTAAACTCATTGTGAATCATTGAATACCATTTGAATTGATTCTCATTCAATTTCCCTCTCTAATTCTCTTCCCTCTTATTTCATTCTCAATTCTTCTCCCTTAATTCTCTAATTTCCCTTCCCCCCATCTCAATTTCTACCTAAATTCTCTCTACAAAGAGGAGAGAACTATGTCAGATCCAAGGGATTCAACATAAATTTAGCTAACTAATTTATAGATTTGGATTAGCATGACTTGGATATCTTTAGTTGATTCCGAGGCTGCTTTATCCTTATTCTTCTTTATCTGTTAATTTGATTTGTTGTGATCACCTTTGACCCTTATCCATTCGGTTTATAGATCCTTTTTTTGGCTTATCTCTATCTTTTTCCAACACGACCTAACCAAGATCTATCCCTAACAGCATACACTGATGCTAACTGTGCAGGCTCATTATCTGACAGAAGATATACCTTGGTCTATTGCAACTTCCTAGGAAATAATTTGGTAATGTGGAGAAGATCAAATGTAGAAGCAGAATCCAGAGCAATGGCACTTGGTATTTGTGAGCTAATGTGACTTAAGATCATCTTAGATGATTTGGGAAAATACGAAGATGAAGGTTTACTATGATAATATGTCAGCGATTAACATTGCAAATAATCTGATGCAACATGACAGAACCAAACATGTGGAGATATAGACAAACACTTCATCAAAGAAAAGATAGAAGCAGGACTTATTAGCCTACCAGATGTGCCATCTGAAGAACAAATTGTAGATGTTTTAACTAAGGGACTTTGTACACAGATTCCAGAAACTAACAAGCAAGCTGGGAATGACTAATATTTATTCACCAGCTTGAGGGAAGTGTTAGAAATCTCTAATTTCTCTCTTAGTTTAAATGTAAATAATAAATATGTGATTGAACTTTCATATTTTTTTTTCCCCATGATTTGGGATCTGATTTCCAAATCCCTTTTATTTAGGAGTCAATTCCTTTGATTTAGGATCTAAGTCTTTTCCCTATAAAGATATCCTTTGTACATATATACCAGAAAGCTGTATATAAATAAAAATATAGAAGATTATTCTGTTAACACTTTAGATAAATATGCCTCAGGAAGATAAGATGCATGAGATGCTGTTAAGATGATAAAACATGTGACAAGGCCAGACACACTTGTTAAGCGAGTGGATAGAATGGAATAAAAGAGGTAATAAGACTGAAGAAATTTTGGTAAAAGAATGCTTTGACATGACATAAGATATAATGACCCTACCGAAAATATGACCATGGATAAAGATAATTGGAGAGCTAGAATTCATGTGACCAACCTCACTTAGTAGGATTGAGGCTTCCAATGATGATGATTTCATTTTGGATAGATAACCTATGCTTGCGGATTAAATAATCACCTCAACACTTCCAGCATTAAATAAATTACTCTTTATCACAGTGAGTACCAATCCAAATGAAGCATAAAGGTTGTGTTGGTAACCTGCTAGTGCCAGGCAAGTAAAACGTTGTAATCATTTTAAACTTTATTTGACTAGTAAAGGCAAGCAGTGACCTACTAGTTGTGGTGTGTTGGATACCTAGAGCTAGTGAATCTAGGGGCTGTACAAGTTTTTGAGGTGAGCTTGGGTGAGAAAAACCCCAATGTCTGAATAGTGAAACAACAAGATTGGATTGAATATTGTAGAGATTGAATATTGTAGAGTGGATGTAAGTGCAAGTGGCACCAAACCACTATAAAAGACTTGTGCATAATGTGATTGTTTGGTTTGCTTATTCATTTTATATTCAGCACTTAACAAGATAAACAATGTAAAAGAGATTTAAAATTGAAAATTTTTTTATTGACTCAATTCACCCCTCATCTTGAGTCAAGCCATCATAACCCTCAGGCACCAGCAGTTGTTTCTTTTGGATACATAGAGCAATTATATGAGAGATGCAAGGGGACAAGTGGAAGCTAAAGTCAAATGTGTAACTACTAAAATAAACATATCACAAGAACCACACCTGATAAGTACAACTGAAATTTAAAAAACATGCCAAACAAAAAGGTATGAATTTTGTGAACTGCAAGTGCAAATACAGTAAAGCAATTTAGCAAAGCAAGCTCATATGCATGGGTGTTGATTCAAACAGTGCCCATCACAGTCAAATGTGTAACTACTGAAATAAACATATCACAAGAATCACACCTGAGAAGTACAACTGAAATTTAAAAAACATGCCAAACAAAAGGTATGAATTTTGTGAACTGCAAGAGCAAATACAGTAAAGCAATTTAGCAAAGCAAGCTCATATGCATAGGTGTTGATTCAAACAGTGCCCATCACAGTCAAATGTGTAACTACTGAAATAATTTATCTGCCAATTGATCACTGAGATCACATTGTCATGCATTTTTAAATATTTGAATACAGATACTATATTTAGCTATTTGTTTATGACCATTACATGATAACTTACCCATAATTTGGATTGTTTCCAGCCGTTCCCAGGCCCAGCTCATGCATATTTGCCTTTCCAACAAAAATCACACCACAGCTACGTAATCTTGATACAGAAACTGCATCCTTTTTAACAGGGCGCACCTCATGAAACCATGTTGTTGCACCTATTGCCATGGCATAGTGACAAAAATTATTACTTTATTTAGAAAAAGTGCAACAATGAAAATTTATATATACCCTTTGAGGGATGTGGATAACAGTCTATATCATCTTTGATTGAGACAAAAATCCCATCCAGGATTGACAATGGTTTTCCTGCACAACCAACAGCCATTTGGCAATTGCATAAAAGAACTCAGCATAACTTAAACGCACTCATAAACAAGGGTAGCCATTATAAATCAATACCCATTCAATAGGTAAGAAAATGGGAGTTGAAATATAAAATCATTGTACCTTCCTCAAACCTCTGAGTAGAAGCAGCAGCTTGCTTTCTTACTTCTTCGGCATCAAAAGAAATCAATAATGGTGCCGGGGGCTTCTTATTGCTGAACTCTTCCATGTCTGAAATCACACGTTCTGCAACCTATATTTTGACAGAAATTATTCCTGTGGTAGTTAAAGAGGATAATGAAACCTGGCAAAAGAGTAGGATACCATGGATGGAGTGGCCAGCCTAGACCGGTAAGCATAAGCAAAATCAGGTATCTTCCAATAATCAAAGGATGGAGTTAAATCACCAGTCTAGCACCTACCAGCATCATACTGTGGAAGACTCCGCAAGGCTAATTCAACACGACCCTCAGGTTTTCCATCTTCTTCCAAACTGACAAGAATAGGCAATGGATGCTTGCATTGCCATGGACGGATTGAGTCAGCCCACAACTTTATGTATGTATGTATGTATGTATATATATATGTATATACGGGTTTTTTTTTCTGTAAGTATATATGTATATATGTTATAGAAACTTGAATTTGAAGCAAGCAAATAATAACAATAACAAAAGTTGAAGGATCCCTTCAATCCATCGGAGTTGTTGAGTTGTTGGAGCAATGGACAAGACAACGCTAGTAGGATCGATCAGGATGCTTATTAATTGCTGTTGGGTCACGTATAGTTGTCTCTCTCTAGCAGATTAAGAATTAAAATTTCCGAGTATGATGCTCATGAACAAATATATATCAGAAACTTGAAAATAAATAGGTAACAACCAATCGTCTTCGAAATATTACACAATTCAAATCTCCTAATCATTTCTGTATCAGAAGCTGATCTTCCACATTAATGTTCTGTTGCCTTCTTAGACAGGAAAATTGAGGGGGGTGGGGATGGTGATCATCCAGGCCTTACATTGTCTGACATCATCAAGCATTTCCAAGTCACTGTTGCAGAGTCTGATGAGTCTCCAAGCCCTGATGGATCAGTTGGGACAGGATATCAACCCATGTGTCTGGGACGCCCGGCAGGCACCAATGCATGCAGTCCTGACCCCAGATTGCCACCGCATCCTTCTGACCCAACCAAATTGCTGGATGCGCATCTGCTCTGAACTCACTTAAATGATTCAGATCAAGTAATTGAATATCAGTGCCTTGTACAGCCTCTTCAATTACATGATTCAATAATCTTGCTTCCTTGTTCACTCCGTTGTTGCTTGGATCAAACCACAAGTCAAGCTGTCCAGGTATCAAAGTTAAATTCTCTTCTACCTTTTCCAATAACCAACATTTTCTATAAACAAACCCTTCCAAATTATGGAGCAAGTTTATACAGCAAAACCACTATCTTTCTAGCCTCACACTGAAGTTAGTTTCCCCACCACGTGGCAGGGAACCCATTATGGCTGTCTAAACAGTCCCCCCTGCATCCCCATTATGGTCGTGGAAAATTTTCAGTTGCAGTAAATTTATTTTACAACAATCTAGCCAAAAAATAAAAAGTTAACAAGGGCTTGGTTGTACTGCCAAAGTATTGGTCAGTGCTCTCTCTCTCTGAGGTTGGTCAAAATAAACATCTCAGGTAGGCCAAGAAGTACTCATCTGCCTCAATGAGTTTCCCTAACGCATTGAATGATGCTCTGGCAGTAAGATTTCCCATCCAAAAACTTTTGCGACTGGTACCAAGACTCATATCTTGTTAAACATAAACTTTGTACAAAGGTACATAAATAAAATTGTCAGTTCATACCTGGAGTGCATCAAGCGGTTCATTGAACAAGCAGCTACCATTTTGATTCCACTCTCCACCATAAAAATGTCTTGGAGACTGCAATCGCCAGAACTTGAGTGTCTTTCTTGGAAATTCATTTTGTATGTAAGAAACCATACTATCTAGAACAGCTTTAAGTCCATCCAGCATCTGCAGGGGTGGAACTATGGGTTGCCCACCTTTATAGAAAACAAGAGGTTTCTCTTTTGGGAACTTATCAAAACCCCACCTAGCAAAAGTTAAAAAGACAATTTCATTGTCAACTAATAATGTTTTAGTTAAGTGTCTAATTTTTCTCTGCAGTAACCAACCAGCTTAGAACTACCAATAGCTGGTAATTTACATCTTTCTGACTTATCAACATAGTTGTAAAGACACCACATGCAGCTTACAAATATCCAGTCATGAAGTGAACCATCAAGATTTTGTTTCCTGCCCTTTCCTATCCTATCAACTTCCTCTACTCAGTAGCTAACCAATGTTGTACTCGACAATGGGGAGAAACAATTAAAAAGATGGTCGAACTAGGGAAAGAGGCAGTTCGTCAAGATAAGCTATGATCTGATTATTTTTGAATTGGTAAATCGACATTCGATTCAAGCTTATCAAGGGGACAGATTAATCTACAATGAAGAGTCAAAATAGCCCAGAGAGATAAAGGAGATCAAATCCAAAAAGAAAATTTTGCAGTTTCCAGCAACTGAGTGGTAGGCAACCCTATCCCAAACCCTTAATACCATATACATTCCATATAATGAGCTCTCTGTGATGTCATTGAGCTAATTATAGCTTCTAAATTCCACATATTATCTTTGGAAAATAGTTTTTGATGACCAGCAAACAGAGAACATAAGGTATTACCAGTGGCCTGTATTGAAAACAAGGACATCATAGAAGTCTGTAATGTTAGCCCAATCATCTGCTGGAATATCAACATCTACTCGAAATATTCCCTTCAAGCCATCTTGATCAGATACTGATGAGTCTTTTGGCTGCCACCTAGTCATATCAGTCATGAGCATGTAAGGCTGCTACTATCAAAATGAGATGAAAAAAGCAACTCATACACCCTCAATTAACAAGGAAATGCATAATTGAAGCAAAAGGCAAGTATTCCAACTTATATCTAATTCAATACAAATCATCTAGGTAGAAGTATTTATGTCATGAACCTCTAGGGTTTAGCCTAGGGTTGGATTGTAAATTAGAAGAATCCGAATGATTTGGGACCAAGAATAGAAATGGGGGAGGATATTAGATAGAAATGAAGGAGAATTGCAGAGAGAAACGAGAAAGAGATTGAGAGAAAAAACTAGAGAGAGAAATAAGAATTTCATTTATCAAATTAAGCATGAGAATCCCATCCGTTTACAATAGCCTTTATAGGCATATCTTGCTCCTAAGAGCATGCACAACACACCCATGTGCTTCTAACTAATTGTTAAAATATCCTCTAACAACTATTATAGGCCTATTACCCTATTGCCCCTCTATGGATCTTTGGGTCATGACAATTCCCACCTCCTTGAGAGAGTTTTTGTTCCCAAGAACTTGCAACAAATAACCATGGCTCTTCATCCAATTCCAACCTTCTCTATCTAGTTTATTCTCCTTCTTTGATTCTCCTTCTAGGCCGCTTCTTCGTTCTTAGATTCTCAACTAGAACAAAAATGATGATTATTGCAATCAAGGCTGCATCTACCTCCAAGGAGTAACAGACCATTTTCCTTGGGTTTGCAACAGCTATCAAATTAAGATTGCTGATACACTGTCTGAGGATCCACTATGATTCCAAAACCTATCAATATGTCCACATCAAGTGCCTTTAATGAATTTAGCTGCTCCCTGTCGTAGGTAGCAGTTGAAACCTGCAACCCTAAAGCCTTCAAATGATGTTCATTCTGAAATTCACCTATCCGACGGGTTACCACATATGTTCCCCTCTTCTCATCATCTTTAAAAATGATAGCAACACGATGACACTGTTTAGGATTAGCAAGACTTCCTCCTGCTGGTGCTGTCTTCCTCTTATCATTCCCAACTGCCTCCTGCTCGCTGCCATACACCCCAGATTTATCCTTCGCAATTTTCTCCCCCAATGGTGTCCCAATGTCTCTCCCAGCAATTTCCCTTCTTGTATGGTCATACTGATTGCATAGGAAGGGATGTGAAGGTTCCATAGGATCCTCAATGGCTAAAACATGGCTTCCATCCCAACCTTCATCCCTAATATGATTTGTAGTCTGATCCTCAACCAAATTTCAACTTCCTGCTCTTGCAAAATGTGGTTTGCACGGATCTCTTTATCCAATCTCCTTTCTTCTTTGGGATCCTGCGTTACCCTTGACAAGTTTACTTCAGTTCCAGCACTCTCTTCCTTAATATTGACTGGATTTTCAGTTGGAACCTCCTGATTCCCCACAAACAATTCAACAACTCCCTTTCTCTTGTGTTTGATGGAATCTCCCTACGCAACTGCCTTATCCACCTGATCCTTACAGATTCCCTTTGGATAATGCATTTCACCACCAATATCCTCTTTGATGTTGCAGTCATCGTCCTTGATAATTCTGCTGAAACTGGTATACTTCTTCCACTCCATATTGGAGGTAGGTTGTGAATTAGTTTCCCGCCTTCTTAACTTCTCCTTCATCTGCTCCATTTTAAGAAATTCCTCTTTGTTAAGACTTCCGCGATAATCCTCGAAGAATTCAACGAAAAGCTATAATGATACTTCTTAGTAAGTATCATTGCAAACACCTGTAACTGTTCGTGTAACATATGTTTGAATTCCTTGCACATTCCATGTATCCCGCTGTTGGTTTTCTTGTCAATTCGGCTAGACTCACTATCCAACCTTTCCCCTGCTAGATTCTTCTAGCTAAACTGTTCATTATTCCTATTGTTGCCAACTAAAAATGCAGTCTTCTCCTGTTGCCATTGAGACTCTAATTGCCTCATGGGTGCACTACCTCCCCTGGCTTCACAAGTAGGACACCCTACTAAAAATGCAGCATTCTTCTGTTGCAATTGAGTCTCCCATGGCCTCACGTCTATGTTGTCTGTCTTAGCAGAACTTTCACAGGTGGAACCAGCCACAGGCCAAGAAATTGGAACTCTTTCCACCCTGCTTCACCTCCCAAATTCACACATCTGAACTGAGGGCTGCTCTATCGTTTGGAAATTAACGATGCTGGCCAATAATAGCCTAAACGGATTGGAATTCACCTAGCTAGCTTGCCGATGAAGTCCACCTCTCGAACTCCAATCCTCAACACAACAACAGTCGTCTATCACCCCAGGCATCTAAGTCAATTTTTGAAAATCATCCATCTCTAATACTATTTCCAGTTGCTTCGGAATTAAGCGACTCTACCTGGATTCTTCCAAAACCAATTCACTGGCCGAAGATTTAATCGACTCAATTCAGTCTCCTACAAGTTGCCTCACTCTGTGATGCCTTACTCGCAGCTTCCAAAGTCACCAGAGCTTCAACACTGAATTTCGTTTCTATAAACAACTACCGCAACGCGTTCAACTTCTACTTTTCCTCCAGAATTTGAAACGAGACTCCTATGACTCGATCTGTCTCCACTTCCCTTAAATTGAATTGAACCCATAGCAGAGGCTCACGAATCTTTTACTGGAACCAGAATTCGCAGTCGAGAATCAATCTTCGGCTTCTCCTTCGAAATTAAATCTAAGATACGCTCGCCCGGTCCAAATCTGCGATTGGATATGCTTCACCTTTCACCTTAGGGCTCAATTATCAGCCAATGCTCAACCTTAGTGCGTCGGAATCGATCACTCGTCTCCTATACGCGAGTCGAATTCCGAATCTCTACTACCTCAAATTGCTCCAGAATTCAAGCGCTCTGCCTGATTCGTTCTTGGAAGTCGGCTTGGTCAATGGTTAGGACTATCGATTCCGTTGAATTCACTGGACCACTTGAATCGCCTAAAGCCTCACTGCCTCGATCGCGTAACTCCTTGAGAATTGGTCTGATGTTGCTTCGCTCCTAGATCGCTGACAATCGTGGCCTATATCATTGGAATTGCTTCACCTTTCCCCGTCAAACACGACTCACCAAATTTCATCACTAAGAGTCCTACGTTGGAAATTAATCGTGTCTAGAAGTGGTAGCTTCAACCCAATCGGAATTCGTTTGGCTAGCTTGCCGTTGAAATCCCCCTTACCGTAATCACAAAGGGAAATCGCTCACCTCACAGTAGTCGCCTTCAAGCCTCCTCGATCTGGACCTCAATCACTGAAATTGATTTCACCGACCTTCAACTCGAATCAAAACCATGGCCAATGATTGACTGCCCTAATACCAATTTGTCATGAACCTAGGGTTTAGCCTAGGGTCGGATTGTAAATCGGAAGAATCCAAATGATTTGGGACCAAGAACAGAAATGAGGGAGGAGATAAACAAGAGGGAGATTGAGAGAGAAATCTAGAGAGAAATAAAAATTTCATTTATCAAATTAAGCATGAGAATCCCATTTGTTTACAGTAGCCTTATATAGGCATATCTGGCTCCTAATAGCATGCACAACACACTCATGTGCTTCTAACTAATTGCTAAAATATCCTCTAACTATTATAGGCCTATTACCCTATTGCCCCTCTATGGATCCTTGGATCATGACAATTTATTGACTACATATAAAGATAATAAAAGGAAAAACATGTATAGCTATTAGACAGTGGGGAAAAAAAACTGCAACTGATTAGTATATCAAACCAAGACCCTGCTGCAGCATAATAGCTACCATGTTACTAAGGTAGGGTGCCTGCACAATTGCTAAAACTTTGAAAATAAGGGACCCTGATTCATAAGCTCAAGGGTCATTTTAGGAAGCCATTTTGCATGTTCAGTACTAACTGAAATTAGACTTTAGGTATTAAGAGCCAAATGTAGCAGAAAGTCACATAGATTGCCTGCTAAGAGGTTGCATTCCGTGGCAGAATTGTGCATGTTTCCTGTGAATTTTTGGAAACTAGACCTAGGGCCAATTTGTTAGGGATTATACCTAAGGTTTGCATCCCCTCTAAAACATCCAAATGAAATGGGAAGCATGAAAAGAATGCACTTCAAGTTACTTTCAGCCTGCTATGTGTATTTTCTGGTTTGCATGGCAGGACACAGAAATTTTGCATGACTTGTACGCAAAAGTTCAGGTACTTAGGAACCTAATTGGGAGATTAAATGGAAAAACCAGATGATTAAATAAGATAAAAGGAGTATTGGGATTAGTTAGCTAGATCTTGTCCTGAGACAATGGAGAGTTTACCTTGCTAGCAACCAAGATTTTGTTGAATTGAGTGTTTGGAATGCAACTAGATTAGTTGCTCTCTGATTTTATGTGGCAAGCATGACATTAAATGGAGCATAGCAAGAGATGGGGTTCAAAATGGCACTTGGGAGAGAGAGAGGAAGACACGAGGATCAAGAAAACCCCAACTATTTGTTCAGGCTTGATGCAAGATAACTTTCTAACTATAAGACAATTTTGAGGATAAAATTTATTTGAGAAGAATGTGCTTCCCTACACCTTAAACATGCTGAAGTATGTTTGCATGATTGCATCCATTAGCATTGGCATGATAGCATGAGGGATAAGCTCACATGGGGATAAGAAAGCCATACAAAGGTTGCTAGAGTGGCAGCCTGCAGCCTAGAGGCTCTGTACTTGAGAGGGCTGCATGCCTATAAGATGCCTTACGAGGGGTTTCATTGCTTCATTTAGGGTCTTAGTGTGCTGATAGCAACGTGAACAAGGGATTCCTAGGCGAGTTCCATACCAATGAAGGGCTGCAAAGAGGGCTACCGGGGTGCACCAGGGTGGCAGGCTTGTCATGCACACAATCTGAATTATTAAGAAAATAAAAAAAGATACTAACATGTTGAACTGAAAAGGAAATGACAAAAATGGTTGGCAAGTCAAACCAAGGGGCAAGCAGCAATATATTAACTTGGGAGCAGATCCATAAGCTTAAGAATCCCAAAAACCAATTTACATGATAAAGAGGAATTAATATTTGACTTTAAGTTATTGAGGAGAAAGTATTGCAGCAGGTCATATAAATTGCCTAGTTGCATTCCAGGTCAGAATTGTGCATGTTTTTTGTGGATTTTGCAATACTAAATCCATGAGCAAAGTGTTAGGGACTATACCTAAGTCTTGGGCATATTTAGAGCATGCAAATGCAATGAAAAGCATGACAAGAATGCATTGTAAGTTATTTTCAGCCTGCTGCTTACATTTTACTTACTCGTATTTGGCCAGCAACACAGCGCGATGGTACGACACAGTAACATTGAATTTGGGGAAAAAAGCACCCCTCCAAGCCCCTTTCCTCTTCCACTTAGTGGCACCCACATCACCACTCCTCAAAACACAAAGAAAAGCCACTAAGAAATTCTCATTCAGGGAGTCCCCAATGAACCCAATTCTCTTGTTCCGCATCAGATCCAGAAACCTTGAAGGGTCGATGCGCGGCAAGTCGCACCTGTGGGGGACCCATTTCCACGAATTGATCCGAGCCATGTCGAGTCTCTTGTTCCTGATGCAGTTCCAAGAGTTCCTGTGAAAAGGGCAGGTGTCGTCGTACATGGGTCTGCGATTGGGGTCAATGACCCAGCGGCCGTTGAAGAGATCGCAAGGTGGGGGACGGGGAGAGAGAACCGAGGGTTGAGGTTGTGGGTGGAGAGAAAGGAGCCTGGAGTAGAGGAAGATAAACAAGCATGTTGGGAAGACGGCCCACGTGAAGATTGGTTTAAGAACCACCATTGCTAATCATCTCGGGGAGCCTAAGCGAACGCGATACGGATTACAGAGAGAGAGAGAGAGAGAGTTTATTGGTTCCTAAATAGCCGTCGTCTTGATTGCGATCATCAATAGCAAGCAATAGCCGCAAAACTCGAGATCAGCATAGAGCGCGCGGGAAGCAGTGTTGGTTTTGTGTTACCTAATAAGCCCGGTGACGATTTTTCAGGTGGCTAAAATCTTGGTACGTCTCGGTTCATGATTGAAGTATAACTTAAATTCATATCATCACTTATTGATAGTTTAAAATAAAAATTAAGCCACAAACCCATTAATCATTTTTTTAGAGGATGCTCAAAAAATGATAAACCCAGCCCCACATCTCTTTGCCCTAATTGCCCACATATATATAGGTCTTTGGAGACTCATTCACACACTCCCTCTCCCTTCCTCTAGTCAATGCCATTTTCCTTTCTCCCATGCTCCTTTTGTTGTGGGCCAGCGATGCTTCAGTTTTGTCGGCCAACACCTTTTCCTCTCTATTAGCGGTGCCTGACTTGCTATTTCGTGCAACATCTATTTGTTGTTTTGTGTAGCTCTTGGTCCTCTCTTTATATTCGACTTGGCTGATCCATTGCTAAACAGGAAGCTTTCTTAGTTTGGCTTCTTTGACTCATTATCTTTATGATACTTGTTGTTTCATTTGTGAACTCTATTCCGTGTAGAGCATTTTAGCTCTTAGAGAAGGGGGTTAGATTTGGTTAAGAGAAAGAGGGGTGTTTTGGGGTTGGGTTTTGTTGAGGCTTGGTGGTTCTATTCTCAGTATTGCCTAAGCGGTGATTCAGTTGCCTGAATCTAACCCTTGAACGCCTTTATCGTGACTGCCAAGGAGTTCTTTCTATACTTTGTGTATTTTTTATTTTTTGATTTCAATTAATACTTGCACTAAACATCAATTTTTTGTAGATCTTCCGCTCACAAATGGTATCAGAGCCTTGTTAGGCTTCTAGGTTGTGCAAAATCGAAACCAGATCAGAAAAATCCTTGAGTTTTTTTCAATCCGATTTCACGATAAGTTGTGACCGAATTGAATCTGTTTTCTTTAAATTACTTTGTGTAGGCTTTGAGTTGGGGTGAAAGAACCCCATATTCGAAATTAGTGCCTATTGGGCTTCCCATCTGTGTGGCGCGTGTAAGCCCACTTGTCGACCAGCGACAACGAGTGGAGCAACTGGCAGCGACATGTGGACCCGGCGACGGTTCGATTTTCTACCCTTTTTAGTATCAGAATTTGCTAATGATCTTTGTAGTGGTAACAATGTTTTGATTTGAATATTTTTGTGTGATTTATTTACACCTATTTAATTGCTAAGTGCTCTTTTAAATACTACTTAGTAAATCTGTGATACTTTCTCTTGTTGTTATTACTAGAATATCTATCCCTGGTTGAATTCAATTTATATATTTGTTACTTAGGACTTTGGGTGAAACTGTGTGTTTCTTATATCCTTAGTAGCATATTGTTTTGTGTTGTGCATTTTCTTTGTGAACATGAGTGCACATCATTTTGAAATTGAGGTTTTCAATGGGAATGGTGATTTCTCTATATGGCAACAAAAGATGAAAGGTATTCTAGTTTAACAAAAAGTTTCAAAAGCCATTGATGGTAAGTTTCCAGTAACTAACACTGCAAAACAAAATACAAAAGTTGATGAACTTGCATTCACTTCTATAATTTTACACCTCTTTGACTCAGTTTTAAGGAAAGTTTGTAAACTTAATACCACTCAAGAGCCTCGAAAAAAATTAGAGGATTTATATGTTAAGAAATCTACTCCTAATAAACTTTTCTTACTTGAAAATTTTTTCAATTTTAAAATTGACCCCTCTAAGGATCTAGATGACAACCTAGATGTCTTTAACAAACTACTTCAAAATATCACAAATTGTGGTGAAAAAGTGACTGAAGAATATAAGACCATAATTCTTTTAAATGCCATTAAGTATGGTAGGGATACTTTAACACCTGAGATTGTCATTGATTCACTTAGGAGTAAGGAAATGGAGTTTAGGAATGAGAGAAAACATGGTGAAATCCACATAATTAGGGGTAGATCTCAATCTAAGAGTCAAGAAGGAGGTGGTAAGAAAAAAGGAAAAAGTAAGTCTAAATCTAAAGCCCGATGGAAGGGAAGAAAGTGTTACGGTTGTTGAAAAATCAGACACTTCATTAAAGACTATTATGTCGAGAAAGGCAAACAAAAGGAAAAAGTAAAAGAACGATAATAAGCCAATGTAGTGACCTCTTATGACCACAATGAGGTATATGTGCTCCTAGATTCTAACTCTATTGAAATAAATGTTGCATTTAGGTCACATGTGCAAGAATAGATTCTTAACATAGGTGCATCATTCCATGTCACAGCTCAAAGACATTGGTTTGAAAACATGCATGAATCAGAAGGTGGTCATGCTATAGTTTGCAGCAATATTACATATAAGGTCATTGGGATTCGAGACATCACTATTAAGTTAAACACAGGATACGTCTTAAAGTTGAGAGATGTCAAGTATATCCCTAAAATTGTTAGGAATCTAATTTCAGTAGGTGAGTTAAAAAAAGAATGGATTCATGAAAAAAAATTGAAAATGGAATGTTAAAAATAATTAAATGAGCAATGGTGGTTTGTAAAGGGGTTAGAAGAAATGATATTCATATCTCAACTGTCGAGGTAATGGGTGGATCAGGCTCCCACTTTGCCTCAATTAACACTGATGACACACATAAATGGCACAATAGATTATCCCATGTGAGTGTTAAAGGGCTTAAGTTCTTGAATGATAATGGAGTTTTTAGTAAAGACCGTGTGTCCGATATTCCCTTTTATGACCTTTGTGTGCTTGGAAAGCATCACAAGTTGTCATTCTCATCTAGTGTGAAAAAGGCCACAAGGGTCCTTGAGTATATTCACTTAGACTTGTGGGGATCGACTTCAAATCCCACATTTGGTGATAATAGATATTTCTTCTCCATCATAGATGACTTTTCTAGGAAAGTTTGGATTTTTCTCTTAAAAGACAAATCAGAAACCTTTAAGAGTTTTAAAATTTGGAAAACTTAAGTGGAGAACTAAACAGGCAAGAAGATAAAATATCTTAGAACTGATAACGGTCTAGAATTTTACAATGCTGATTTTGATAATTTATTTAAGGAATGTGGGATTACTAGGCATAAGACTGTTCCTTACACCCCTTTGCAGAATAGGGTGGAAAAACGAATGAATATGACTTTTTTGGACAAGGTTAGATGTATCATGATCAGTTCTGGTATATCTAAGTCCTTTTAGGGTTAAGTAGTCATGACTGCTTGTTACCTAATTAACATAACCCCATCAGTTGCCTTAAATGGTAACACTCCATATGAAAAATGGCATGGAAAATGCATTGACTATTCACATCTTAGAACTTTTGGTTGTACTACCTTTTCTCACTATAATCAGGGCACCCAGAGCTAGGAAATGTGTTTTTCTAGGATACTTAGAGGGGAGTCAAAGTGTACAGACTTTTGGATAAAAGCTAAAATGTAGTGAGAATTATTGTGAGTAAGGACGTCACCTTTAATGAGTCTGAGATGCCCTGTTTAAAATCAAAAATTGAGAATGAGAAATCTCAAGAGGAGTCCAGTAGAACAAATATCTCATTCCCATGACCTCGAGCGAGGTGGAGAATCAAAGTTAACCGGTGTTAGATTAGGAAAGCAAGACAGTAGTAGAACACTCTATTGACCAACCATCATTAACTGATTACCAATGCCCGAGATAGGGAAAGAAGACCTCGTAGGTTACCCCAAAGGCTAACATCAGATTTTGAATTAGCCTATACTAGCTATCAAGAACTAACTGACAATGAGCCAAACACATATGAAGAGGCTATTAGAAGTGAATACTCTAAGGAGTGGGTAGAAGCAATGAAATAGGAGATGTGTTCTCTCTTTAAAAACCAAACTTGGGAGTTAGTGTCAAAACCTAAAAACAAGTCCATTGTAAGCTGTAAATGGATCCTTAAGGTTAAGGAGGGTACTAGTAAAAATGATCTTGTAAGATTTAAGACTAGATTAGTAGCTAAGGGATTCACACACAAAAAAAAGGGGGTTGATTATAAAGAGATTTTTTTGCCAGTTGTTAAGTATACCACTATTCGTGTCATGCTTGTATTTGTTGCATACTTTCACTAGGAACTTGAATAACTTGATTAGAAAACTATTTTTTTGCATGGTGATCTAGAAGAAAAAAAATCTATATGTCTCAACTTAAAGGTTTTGAAGATAAGAGAAAACCTAATTTTGTGTGATTCTTAAAGAAATCTCTGTATGGTTTAAAACAATCTCCTAAACAATGGTGCAAACATTTTGATTCATTTATCTATTCAATTGGTTTCAAAAGGAGTGAATTTGATCATTGCTTATATTTTCAACATCATAATAAGGACTGTGTGTTTCTTTTATTATATGTTGATGATATGCTCCTAATAGGCTCAAATGTTAAGATGATTAATGGCATAAAAATAACTTTAAGTAATGAATTTGATATAAAAGACCTAGGGATTGCTAAGAGAATCTTAGGTATGGAAATTGAAAGAGATAGGTTAAATTCATTATTGTTTTTGCATCAATCATCATATGTGTTAAAGGTTTTGAAAAGATTTGGCATGCATGATAGCAGACCCATTTATTTACCGCTAGCAAACCATTTTATTTTGTCAAAAGAACAATCTCATGTTAACGAAGAAGAAGAGGAATATATGAGTAAAATTCCATATTTGAATGCAATAAGATTTGTCATGTACCTTATGGTGTGCACTAGACTAGACCTAGCTTATGTCGTTAGCACTATGAGTAGATTTATGACAAACCCTAGTCCTACTCATAGGGAAGCGTTAAAATGGTTACTTAAGTACTTGAGGGGTACTTACTGTAACATTCCGGCATTTTGAGGAAATAGTAATATGTAATTTTGAGTGTAGAAAATAAATTATTGGTGATTTACGATTTTAAGGAGTTCAGTTGAGTGATTCCTGGTAGCTCGCTGGAGTGTTCTAGGGCTGGTGAGTTTATACTAAAAAATGACGACATGGTATGTCCATTTGTAAATTTGTGAAATTGAATGCCAGGTGGTGAATTGGGAAATTAAGATAAATAAATAGTTTGTTTAGGGGTAGTTACGGAATTGCCAATATGAGGTAGTGTATTTATGAAATTAATATATTTATGGAAGGGGTATATTTGAGAATCTATAGAAGTTTAGGGTGTAAGGAATACTAATATGGGGTGAGTATGTAATTATCGAAAACTATGGGCGTTGAATGCAATTTTCAGAAGTGGTTGTGGAATCACTTTAAATTTAACCAAAAGCATATATAGGTTGAGAACATGTGGCGTGAGCAATCACACGAGAGGAAGGCCAACCGAGGGACACGAGTTCAACTTTGCAAGGAAACACGCGTAGCTGGAGGAAATGATGGAATTTTTCCAGCAAGGCCACACCCGAAACAACGTCATTTTCGGGAGGCAATGACTGCCTAGTGGTGGTCCCAGCGGCTGCCATGTGGCCGCATTCTTGCACTTCATTTGTGTCCCTTTTAAAGCCCAAATCGAGCAGAATGGAAGAATAAAACAAAGGGGAAACTCAAGGTGTTCAAGAAGTAGTGGAAAAGGGGAGGAACTAGGGAGAAATTCAAGGGAAATCAGGGAAAAATCTGGATTATTTAATGTTTAAAGTGGCTAGGTAAGTGGAAAGATTTTTTAGAGCTTTGCATGATTAAATTATAAATTTTTCACAGTTAAAATTAATTATTTGGGTCTCATTATGTGTTGTGAACTTAATACTTTGCAGTGAGAGTGCGAGGAAGGTGGGAATCGACTATTTAAAGGCAAGTTCCAACCCCATTTTGTATATTCTTTAATCCTAGAGCAAGTCCCTGTCGTTGTGTGTTATTCATTCTCTCTCTTACTTTGATTCGATTCCATGTATTAAATGTGTAAATATACGTGGTAACCATTTTATAACTTGTGAGTTATTGATAGGTTTATTGATTGTGGTTGAGTTAAATGCAAGACTCTTCGTGTTATTCAAATCTAACCATCACGGGGTTTTGTATTGCCCCACTTTCCTTATGATGATGCCGAACCATTGTGGGGCTAGGTTCTTAGAGAGTCGGAAAGACTTGTGGTGACTGAGGAAATACTAGTATGACCACATAATTATCTCATATTATAGTGGCAGTCAACTAACTAGCCTCTGTTTAATTTCCAATATTATCGAATAATCCGAACCAGCTAATATTGTGCATAGCGACGAGTGTTGCCCTTAATCCTGAATGTGAAGTGGCATAAATACTTACACCACCCAGGGGTTTGTAACTTAGCCCCAGAGTCACATGAAATATTAACATATCGACCTGTAAGCATGGGGTTAGGGCCTAATGCCATAAACATGTCGGTGTCATACAAGTGTGGATTAATGGTGTATATCATCAACGGTGTGTGTCAAATGAGGTGGGCGGTTGCAAAGCATATGCAGAAGTATCTGTTCATGCATGGCATGATAATTATATGCTTACATATGCATTACGCAAGTTGCATGTACATGACAACATGTTTTCGCTCGACTTCTAAGTGAGGGCGTTACTAATGTTGCACCGGTAATGTCCGACCGAGATAGTTGTGAATTATCATGGAAGGGAGGATGACGTATGCTTGAGGAGTATTGTGGGTCTAGATGTTGCATGTGATATTGTTGAACATGCTAACGTATGTGAGCTTGAAGGCCACTTGTATTTCATGAGCATAGGCATGTGTCTCACATGAAACAAATCTCAACATGGATTAAACCACATGGAAAGTAAAGTGAACCAGAAACGTGTTTAGTAGAGATAATACGACGTGATCACATATTTATTGTGTGTGCATGACATGTTGACATTGACATTAGCGCACTTATAGGTTGCGCAGCTATATGATCGTAAGATTGGGATATCCAACTTTAGTAGACTCGGTAGTTAACTGAGGGAGCCACGGCTCGCCAAACTCGCTTGGGGGAAAGCCAGGATGAGAAATACTCAGTGGGTAACCAAGAGAACTATGGCTCGACAGACTCACCTAGGTTGAAACCAGGTAAGGGTGGGTGATGGTCCATAGTGCCGACATGGCACCCTGATATATATATATATATATGCATACATGGCACATTTATATTCATACATTTGGCTTGTGGAGTGGACATGAACACGTGTTGAATGGGCATTTGTACATCTGTGAAATTCAATGTCATAGCATGAGTGCCAAATGTGGAAAGGCATAGCATTATGTATGATGTGACTTGAGGCATGGCATGGGGGCATAATTTGAATGTGTTACAGCATGAGCATATGATGTTGTAAGTCGTGGCATAGTCGTGCCTCATGTAAAGGGGTAATGTAATCCTATCTTGCCTAACTCCCTGTTGTGCCCCTTTTATTCCATATATACTTGCTAAGCCTTGCGACTCACCTTGTTTTTTATATCATTCCAGGTGTGGAAGCTGACGTCAAGGATGAACTCATGGCGTGTCTGTTCTAGGAGGCTACGTGTATAGGGAAATCCCGACCGAGAGGATCTTTGAGAGTGAGTTGTAAGCAGGGAGTCAAATATTATGACTGGTTAGTTTTGATTTCCTGGAGCTATGTTGTGAATGAGGTGGCTCCCAAGATGTGTATTTATAATTAAATTTATACCATTGTTGTAAATATAAGTTGAGGAGATATTTGGGGTGTTACACTTATAATGTGAGCTTAGTGTATAAGCGTCATTCTGATAATGTGAAACTTAAGGGTTTACGAATTCTGATTATGCTAGTGATAGAGACAATAGGAAATCCATATCATCCTATGTGTTCACTTTGTGTGATTCGTGCATTAGTTGAAAATCTCAACTCCCGCATATAGTTGCACTCTTTACCACTGAATCAGAATACATTGTTGCTAGAAGCTATTAAGAAAGCTCTGTGGTCTAAAGGATTACTTAATGAATTGCGTGTTTTAAGTGATATTGTGATTGTTTTCTCTGATAGTCAATCAACAATTCATTTGTGTAAGAATCATGTGTTTCACGAACACACTAAACGCATTGATGTTAGATTGCACTTTATTCGTGATATTATGTCTCAAGACGCTATTAGACTTGAGAATGTGCTTTCAGAATATAACCCCCCCTGATATGGGAACTAAGGTGCTCTTTGTGACAAAATTTAGAAGTTGTCTTTCTTTTCTAAACATTGGTAAAGGTATGTGATTACTTATGCATTTGTTGCATGATTATACATTTGTTACATGTGCATGTTTTCTTGTTGCTTGTGCGTGATGGTCTTAATAGGAAACAAGGTGGAGATTTGTTTGTTTTGTGTTCCCTAATATGGCCCAAGGTAGTGATGATTTGTCAAGTAGGTAAAATCTTCATAGGCCTTAGCCTGTGATTGAAGTATAACCCAAGTCCATATCACCACTTATTGGCAGCCCAAAATAGAAGTCGGGCTATAAGCCCATTAATCATTTCTTTGGAGGAGAAATGGGCCTAAGCCCATTTGCTTAAGAAATGAGAAGCCCAACCCACATCTCTTTTCCCTAGCTGCCCACATATATAGGTCTTTAGAGACTCATTCACACACTTTCTCTCATGTACTCTAGTCGACACTATTTTCCCTTCCCCCATGCCAGTTTGGTTGTCGGCCAACGCCTTCTCCTCTCTCTCGGTAGTGCTTGACTTGTGTTTTGTGCGGTTCTTGGTTCTCTTTCTATATTCAGTTTGGCTGATCCATTGCTAGACAAGAAGCTCTCTCAGTTTGGCTTCTTTAACCCATTATCTTTGTGGTACTTGTTGTTTCCTTTGTGGACTCTGCTCCTTGTAGAGCATTTCAGTTCTTAGAGAAGGGGATTAGATTTGGCCGAGAGAGACAAGGGCGTTTGGGCATTTTGGGGTTGGGCTTTGTTGAGGCTTGGTGGTTCTATTCTCAATGTTGCCTAAGTAGTGATTCGATTGCCTAGATCTGAGCCTTGAAAGCCTCTATCGTGACTGCCAGGGAGTTCTTTCTATACTTTGTGTATTTTCAATTTTTTTTTATTTCAACTAAAACTTGCACTAACCATCAGATTTTTGTAGATCTTCCGCTCATAAGCAACAAATTAGGAAAATGGTCAACAACGACAGCATCGAGAAGCCTCAAAAGCCTCAGCTGATCCCTTTTCACCTCCGAGATGCCTTGCTCTCTCTTCCCTGATATTATAATGTCCACCACAATCAGTTCATCTTCATATACATTGTATATGCCATTAATGGCCTGCCTTTGTCTCTTTCTCTTTGGTTTTAAAAATTCGAGAAACCGTCGATTTAGCCTCTTATTAATAAATCTTCTAACACGTACATGAGTAAACGCCAAGAACCAAAAATTTCATTGCAACAGTAACAATAGGCCAGGAACCTTCTAGGTTTTCCAAAATCAACCAATGTTATCAAGAGGTTAGCAGAAGTTTCAAAATTTAATCTTTCTCTCATGCCTTTCTTTCTCTCTCTCTCTCTCTTTCTCTCTCTCTCTCACACACACAGACACATACTTTCCCGTGTGACCCTCTCTTTCTAGCCTTCTTTCTCTCTCTCTCTCTCTCTCACTATCCCCTTCGACTCATTCCTCTATTCTTCTCGTTCTGACCATCTCTTTCCCACTCTTTCAATCGAGCCTCCAGAGTCCATTCCACTCGTCTCACCCATCTCTCTCTCTCTCTCTCTCCAGCCTATGCGATAGTGTCTTCGACATCCCTTGGTCTTGTTTCGGCCTCGATCTACAATGAGGCAAGTCTTTAGTTTTATCAGTAATGATTTTCAGCAAAGGTATATACATGAGTGTTGGGTTTGGTCTAAAGTTTAAGCTTAGATCTATGGAGATTGACTATTGGATCTTGCTTATTTTTTTGGTATGTGGGTCGATGGGGATAAGGGTGTCAGGTGGTTGCCTTTGATCGCCAGAAACCACCAGCCATAGTAGTCGGTGGAGACTAGCAGTGCATTTTCAATTGTGGCAAAAAATTATAAATCATATTTACGAAAATCTAACCATTAAATCTAGCCCACTTTTGTGTATGTTAACCCCCTTGACTTGGTGTTTCTAATGGTAGGATCTGATCGTGGGTTGTAATTATTAGAGTAAGTATTGTTTTGTTAGTTATTAGAATTTGAAACATAGTGAGCTTGCTCCATACTTGATGTTGCAAAGGATTTCCAACTTGACATTCACTTGTGGCATGTTGCCCAGCACACAATTCATAAACCTACAAAACAGAATGAACGACATTAATACTCAACTAGTCTAATCTTTTATAAATAGAGTCTACCTTAGCATTTAAAGCTGTGAACGCTTCAATTTCGTGTATCCCAACTGATCTCTTTGATATGGTTCTTTTAGAAGGCCATTGGTAATTATTTGCAACCATTTCTTTTATCAAATCATAGGCCTCATTAGTGGATTTGCTCATCAAAGCTCCTTCAGTTGTTGCATCAATGGTGATCTTTGTAGGATAGCTTAGTCTGCTTTAAAATGTTTGGACTAACAACCATTTAGGAAGCCCGTGGTGTGGACACCTTCTCAATAAGTCTTTAAATCCTTCCTAAGGTTCATACAAAGTTTTCATATTAGCTTGGCTGAAGGTTGTGATGTCATTCCTTATCTTTGCAATTTTTGTCGGTGGGAAAAATTTAGCTAGGAATTTGCTAGTTAATTCATCCCAAGTAGTGATGGTACCTGCAGGAAATGATGTTAGCCAATTCTTTGCTTTATTGTGATGGAACATGATTTGTTCTTTTATTGTGTTATGTTTGTATCCAAATGTTGAGAAAGAGTTTGGGGTCTTGTTCGCGAATAAGATGGAGAATCAGGCCTATATGACAAGGCCAACGAATTGAATTCACCCTCTAGCGAATGCAGTGGGAAAAGGGCTATTAGAAGATGCTGAGAGAGATGCAAATTAGTGTTTAAATATTACTTTGTAATTATTTTAGTTCTTGTTATGGGGATATTGATGTTGAATGTGAAATTTAATTATGGGTTTGTATTGCAGAGATTGAAATTGAATGTTGGATTTGTGATTTTTTGAATATTGTGAGGTTAAAATGAAATCATTGGTTGAAATTTGAATGTGAGAAAATTGATTCGGTTTGTATTTGTTTTGTGGACCTTTGAAGTTAAATTATTAGGTTTAACTAAGAATTGAATGGTAAATAGTTATTGTTAATTTTATTTGAATTTAGGTATTTATTTATGTGTATATCTATTTTAAATTTATATTAAATAAGATAAAAAAAATTTGTTAATTCAATTTGAACTATGTCTATCTTTTTCGATAATAAATTGATCATCTCTTCAATCTTTAAAATGAATTTTTTTTAATTTTAATCTAGCCTAACGAGTAAATAATGTTAACTATATTTGAATACACACACGATACAATAAAGAAACAAATCATGTTCTTTTACAACCCAAAACAAATCATATTCTTTAATTCTCATTTCAACAACCCAAATTAAACTCACTCAATATACGAATTTAAATGCAACCATATAATTCTAAGTAAAAATGCTTGTTTTATCCATTATTTGTTTCTTTCAAATTAGTTCAAAGGAAAATTTAGAATAAACAAAGTATCAAATATTGCAGTAGGTAAATTCCAACAGTCAAATAATAGAATTACAACATCCGTACTCCAAACCAGTCTTCAAGAGTCTTCACTTCTGTCCTTTTACTTCTTATCCTTATTATCAGTCTTCAATAATCTAATCTTCAGTCTTTAATATAATTTTTTTAATAACTCAATTTGATTCTTTTTGATATATATATATATATATTTTAGGTTTAAAAAATAATATATATCTATTATTTTTAATTAGAAAAAAGGTATTATAAAAAGAAAAAAAGACAAGTAAATTTTTGAATCTATTATAATACAAAAAATTTTATTATTTCATATTCAAATCTAAAATAATAAGATGTTATTTCAAATAATTTTCACATAAATAATCTTTCATTCATTATTCATTCTCGCCTCTTTATTAATAATGTCAATGATCTTTTTTAATTTATTAAAATTAATTAATGACAACTTAAAAATCATGTTAATACTTATTAACAATGAAAAGATAATATGAGTAAAATCATGTTTAATTTATTTTTAATATATATAAAATAAATAAATAAAATTGAACAAACTAAAATTACCAAAGATACATTAAATTTTGTATTTTAAATAAATTAAAACATAACATAAAAAATTAACACAAAAAATATAATAAGAAAATCATGTCTCTCTTAACACCGTCTTGTAATCTATCTCTCTCAGCAACATCAACCCTTGCATTTGCCAAGGGGTGAATTCTGTTCGTCGGTCTTGTCACATAGGTCCGATTCTCTCTCTCTCTCTCTCATTCGCGAACAAGACCCCAAACTCCCTTCTCAACATCTGGATGCACACACAACACAATAAAGAAATAAATCTTGTTCTTTAATTTCCATTTCAACAATCAAATAATTTTCATCATCACCATAAAAAAAGCAACGTAAGTAAACAAGAAAAACTAAAGCACAAGAAAGGGGAATATATAAATATATATGTATGTATGTATGTACATGCAAAAATAGCCCAAACCAGCCACAATTGTCGCCACCAGCAATAGTCGACGACCACAGCCAGTCGGAGAGTCCCATAATTAGAGTCTACTATTAGAAACACCAAGTCAAGGGAGGTTAACGTACACAAAAGTGGGCCAGATTTAATAGTTGGATCTTCGTAGATCTAATTTTTAATTTTCGGCCACAACTTAAAAATGCACTACTAGTCGTCACCGGCCATTGCGGTTGGTGGTTTTTTCGGTGATCAAAGGCAACCACTTGACACTCTTATTGTTGAACCAACTTACTCATATCAAATAAGTTTTGATGATTACCAAAAAAAGTATTTTTAAATATACTAATTGTAGTTTTGAATTATTTTTGATTAATTTATAAAATATATTTTTCATAGAATATGTATTACCAAAAATATTATTTTTCATTAAAATTATCTTTCAAGTAATTTTAAAATGAATATTTTTTGTATATAAAAATATATTTTCAAAATTCTATAGTGAATAGTGACGCTACAATAAACAGTGATATGACAGTTGTTGGCTATTGTTCCTTCCTAACCAAAGGGAGCAGTCATAGACATGATTGCAATGGCAGGGAGCGGGCTCTGATAACGAGTCCATCCGGGGGGCGGCTAGCACTTACAAGCATTCTGACGCTCGAGTGAGTGAGAGAGTAAAGAAATGATAGTGTATAAGAAGGTTAGAAAGCATAACATACATTGACTCTGAAAAGAGTTGGTTGATATAGGAGGAGGAGACGTTCTCCTGCATGCATGCGTCGTGTATTTGCAGGTGATGGGACTGAGTATCCGGCGCTGGTGGGGGTTCTTAAGTGTCAGCATGGTGCTGACATGACCCTCATTAATATGGATGGGATCCACCATTAATAAGGATGGGATTTGGGGCAGACGCGCGGATACCCAATAAAGGCTGCAATGATGTTACTACAAACTGGTGCAGGGCTAGGATGGGGCTGAGATTGGGCCATGAGGAAGGTGTAACACCCGGTGTTACCGGTGTTAAGAGAATGAGAAAGAAAGTGAGAAAATTTCAAAAAATACCCTTGAGGAGGTGATGAATCCTTGAGATTGAGGGTGCCCTATGAGAGGGGTATTTTGGTAATTTGGATAGTAAGTCCAATAAATGGTATTTTGATAAATTGGAAATAATTCCTATGAGGAGTTAGAGATGTAAGTGAATTAAATCCCAATTTGGTATTTATATGGAGATATATGGGATTAATAAATTCTCAAAGGATATTTTGGGAGTTTTGGAATTTATTTCCATAAAGGAATTTAATTATGGAAAATAGGGAAAATGGAAATTGAATTATTTGAGAAAATAATTAATTTTTTCCTAAAATGGTGAATTAATATGGTAATGCCACATGGAGGACCAAGATAAAGAATTGGAAGCCAAGTTTGTGTCTTAGAGTGACACTTGGCATAATCTTGGAAATTTGAGAGAAATATATATATTAGAAATGTGGGAGCATATATATATATATGTGGATTATGAGTTAGAGAATGATTTAATTAAATGCAAAAGGAAATGATTTTGGTCTTTCAAGCATTTAATGAGAGGCATGATTATATGGATTAAAGTAAATCCAAAAGAAAATGGTAAATGGTCACCATTAATGCCTTGGAAAATATGAGATTTAAATAAATGCAAAAAGAAAATGGGAAAATTGAAAAATTGTGGGATTTTATTTAAATGTGAAAGAAAATGATTATGTCATTCAAAGTGGTCTCTCATGTGATGGGGGAAAATCACCAAATTAATTAAATAGAAAAGAAATTCTATTTTTGGGATTTCAAGACAAGATCAAGGGTGGAGATCTAAGAAGACCAAATGGCATGGATTGTGCTTCCTGTGTTTTCTCCAAGAGAGAAGTCTTGTTTATCAAAATGGATGGTTGAGATTTAGTTTTCCCTTAAGCACATGGATTGTGCCTTTAGTGAGTGGCTAGGATGCATTCTTGAAATATGGGGGAACTAGTATAAAATGGCAAGAAGGGAGGAAATAATGAAGAAGAAAGAAAGAAAGAAAGAAGATGATGAAGAAATCAAGGCAAGTATACTTTCTTCTCTTTATTTTTTGGTATGCTTGTATGCAAAAATTAAATGGCTTGTTGAAATGCCATTTTAGGTGGGAGAAAATGATGTTGGAAGCTCTCTTGAAATAAAGATTAGAAGGTTCAAGAATGAGGTAAGGGATGGCCCTATGTGGAGGAGGCCTTGCATTGCATTGTAAGTAGGTTGCATAAATTTTTATGTATCTCTTTGCATGCTTTACTTGTACATGAGACCTATGGCCATGGGGGTGGGAAAGAAGTGGTAGGTTGATGCCTCAAACCATGTTGGGTTGTGAGGATGGAATAACCTAACCATGCTTGCATGCATTTGCCATTACATAGACTTGTTATGCTTGTATTTACTTTGCATATGCACCCTTACTGAGCTTTTGAGCTCATGAGGTTTGTTGGACCTCTTTGTAGGTGTTGAAAGCCTCATGGAAAAGGTGAAAATGGGAGAGAAATGGCTATGAGTGTTGAAGGCTAAAGTTGTGTAGCCTATGTGTTTTAGTTGGTAATGTAAATAAATTGTATTTTATTTTGGTTTCATGTGTATGAAGCTTCCATGTTGTGTATGGTAGCTAAGAGAGGGAAATTTTTCGATATGTGGAGGTATGTTGTAATAAATAAAAATAAGATGGGTTTTGTTTGTGAAATAAGGCTTTGGAATGAGAAAAATGGAGGATTTAATGCAAATTAAGGGTGTTTAGATTTCTGGAAATTTTTGGGTTAGAAGGCCCAAGAAGAAAAAGAAAAAAAAAAGAAAAAGAAAAGAAGTGAAAATGGTAGTAGGAGGCAGCAGCAGGCTGCTGGGCGCGCTGGGCTGCGCGGGTGCGCACTAGGGCGCGCTGGTGGCGCGCGCGGAGGCGCGCGAGCGCGGGCGTGCGGCCCCGCGGGCCCGCGTTGTAGGCCGGGCCCCGGGCGTGCCAGCGGGTCCCGTTAGCCAATTGTTTTTTAAAATTTGGAATTTTATGGAATTAAGGGGAAATTCTAAATTGATTTTTTGGGCCCCGGAGGAATTTTCAAATATCGGGATTTTTCGGGCATTTTGGAGAATGATGCCGAAATTTTGGAAAATTGAAAAGGATGAGTTTTTCCTCCAAATTTGGTAATCAATGAATGGATTGATTTTAATGGTGATTTATGGAGCCTAGTAAAATTCTTGGTCGGAAAAAGAATTTAAAATAATTGAGAAAATGGCGATTGAGCGTCTGAATGAGATTTTCTTTATAGCCAATGCGGTGTGGTTAAAGACCAATTCTGCTAGTGAATCCTAGGGTTCAGGGAAGGGAAGGACGAGCCTAGTTCCCACCTAAGGCGTTTCATCTTAAAACATGGTCCACCCTTCACCAAAGGCCGGGCAGGTGGACAATTCGGGTGATTGTTCACGAGTAACACCCATAAGTAGGAGCGGGGCGTTACAGAAGGGGCAGAGATTAGGCCATGAGGAAGGGGCCGAGATTGGGCCCGGACGGTCCACAACCCTCTAGGTCGGATACTCGAGAAACGGGCGTTCGAGCTAGAGGGGAAGTCTGAGTTTTGTTGTGTGTGCCAATTTTTGAGAGTCGGATTGTTATTAGGACCCTGTCAAGGCAGGTGGCCGAGCTAGCGCATGGTTGTGTGGGTGGATTTTGGTTCTAAGGACTCTTGAAGTCAGTTTGGCCTCTATGGTAAAGTAATTTTCCACGTAGTGTTGATCCATAGTGTGCGTGGTTTCCAGATTCAAGGCATTTTGCATGGGAGGTGGGGTGTTATAGGAGGTAATTGATAACTCTTTAAATGTGTGATAGGTGAGAATTTCATAGCGGTAGATTTGCGGTGGATGGTTTTTGACCATGGGATGCGTTGTAAGCGCTGTTCAATGATCTTTATAAGGGTTCCTTTGGGGTCAAGGTTTCTTTGGTTTCTTGCATTTTTTTGAACTCTTGGCGTTTTTGAGGCTTTTGGTTGAGGTTTTGCTTTCGGTTTGTGCTCTTAAACTACTTGGTTTGGGTAGCCCCCCTGATCTGCATATTCTTTTTCATAGGGTGAATGGCATCTACGTTTCGTAAGAAGGATATCAAGGAAGAGCTGGAGATACTCCACAAGGAGGAAAATAAAGATGTGTCAGGCTCTATTCCGACGGATAAGGATGCTAGGAAGGCTTTAGTTGCGCCGGCGTCGGACTCCGTGTTGGCGGACAGGACTGCTGGGAAGGCTTCAGTTTCACAAGCGTCGGACTCCATATCGGTGGATAGGACTGTTGGGAAGGCTTCAGTTGTGCTGGCGCCAATTGTTCTTACTGCACAGCCCCTTGTTATGGTCGTTGCCACCATGACTCCGAGCCCTGGCTCTAGGGAGCCTACCATTTTCGAGGAGCTAGCCCGACATAAGAAGACTCGAGGTGTTAATGGGGAGGTTCGATCGACTAGTGGTTTAAGTCCCACTGGGAGTGGCAGCTACTTGGTTTCGTTCCAAGACCTGGAGTTTTAGAGCGACCTTTTCATCGATGCTTATCTTGATCCGTTGTCGAACTGGATGAGGTTACCAGGTTTTGGCTCATCAGTTGTATTTCATCAGGTCTAGCACCAAGTACTCCAGCTTGCTATAGATTGTAGCTTGCTTAAGGTGGGTATAGCGACTCAGCTTACTAAGATGAAGACAGAACATGAAGAGGAATTGTGTCGAGTTCGGGAATTAGTAAGAGGAGAGGTTAAGAAGGCTATGGAGGTGGTCACTGTTGAGGCCAAGAAGCAGGGCGATGAGGCTGATCGCATAGTTAGCGTTCTTCAGAGCCAGTTGGATGCTGTAGGCGTGGAGCTGAAAAAGTTGGAGGCGGAGGTGGCATTAGCCAGATCCAAGGTGACAGCGACGGAGATGAAAGCGAAGGCCGAGGTGGAAATTGCTCGGTCTGAGATGGTGAGGGTGAAGATGGAAGTGGAGGAGTCAAAAAGGAAGGGGTAAGAAGTGGCCTTGTCTCACGTTTGAGCTATTTTTCCAGGGCTAGATCTTTTGGCCTTTGGCTTTTTCAAGGAGATTAAGGACGACAGCCTTATAAACTCGGGGAAGGAGAGTTGAATCGAGCCGTGATTTTGTGTGGTAGCGTAGGTTTTGGCGTGAGTCTTGTAATCTTATTGGGTACTCCTGCTTAATAACAAATTATTTTCTTTTTCCTTTTGCGATGCTTTATTTCTGTCAAAATTTTTATGCGTATCTTGCTCGATCCCTGTGGTTTTGGTGCTTTGGTTGGGTTGTTGTGCCCGAGATTTTGGTTTGTGGGGCGGGGCCTAACTGTCATTTTTTTGAGGGATTTGGTGTCTCAATTTTGGGTTATCATTTTGGTGCCTTTATTTGATTGTGCAGGGGCTCTATGAGCTTCGAGAATTGAGGCGTCTATCTGAGGACGTGAGGCGTCGCCTGCAGGCATGGAGTGGCCCGCTACCCCAGGTGGGGCAGGTTGGTTAGGGCATTCATTGTGGGACACATGGAAGAATCTCGTTAGCCACCAGTTGCCCGTTGGGTGTCTCGTGTGATGCCTATTAATATGGGTCATCTTCGTGTGTGCGCATCCTCTGTCTTCGTTCTTGAACTATTCCCCTATCCTTTCTCATTTTGGTGCTCGATTGCTCTAGTTAATTGACCTTCAGATTAGTTAAGGGTGGTGTGTTAGTCGGCTCGTCGATGGCTATCTCAATTTTGAATTATGTTCGTGCGTATGACTGGCTAAACGAGGAGGTTACTTAGATTGCTGTCGAAGTTTTCTACCTATTCGTCTTTGGGGGCTGTGAGGGAGAAGATCACCTCCTGGACAGGGGGTGGGGAAGAGAAGGATGCGGAAGAGAAAGACGGGGAGAAGAGAGATGGGGAAAAGAAGACTCGGGAGGAAAAGTTTGTTTGCCGTACCTATGGCAGGGAAGAGTGTGTTTTCCATTCAGTCTTGGACCCCGGGTTTCTTTATATGTACGAGGTGCTTTTTACGAAGCTACAATTGTGGCTTCCTTTAACCGAGTTTCAGGGTTTGGTTTTGGAGGCAATGAATGTTGCCTTGACACAGCTGCACCCAAACAGTTGGGGCTTCATCCGCAGTTTTGAAGTGCTGGCTGAGTTTCTTGGCCGTAAACCTACCAAGGCTGTCTTCTTTCACTACTATCACTGGAAATGGGTCTATTAGGGTGGTTGGATTTCTCTTACCTCATCCTTTAAACATTTTAAGGACGACTTCTTTAAGGTGGGCTCAAACGAGAAGGAGATTAGCTTTTTCTTGGACGAGGGAGGTAAGGAGAAATACCCTTGTACTGGCAGTCGAAACCAAACCCTTCAATGGAGGTGGAGTACGAAGGTTTTGATTTGGAGGACCAGGCTTTAGCGGATGCTTTTACATTTTCCTCCCAGCTCGAGTCGGCAAAACTCCTAGAATTCGAGGCAGATCCTCAAACCTTATCCGAATATATGGGTACGTTGTTACTACTTGTCTTTGTTTTGGTTTTTGTTAGTCGATGGCTCTCATTGGTACTTTATTTTAGGGAAAAAGGTGCCGAGGTTGACGATAGAGACGGTGGCTAGGCAGGTAGCAGAGAAGAGCTTCGAGGCACCCTTTGAGATGCTTCTAAGCAAAGGGAAAACTACTGCAGCAAAGTCCCAGGGTCCTATTTGCACTTGACTGATTTTTGTGGTTGCTGCTGACACCCCTTCCCCGCCATAGGTTGAGGAGGCGCCTCTTCAGTGGAAGAGGCATCGAGTAGCCGATGAACCGGGGCCTTCAAACCAAGCTTCTAATGCCCCCGGTTCTCTGAGCTCTAGGCCAGCTACCAATGTTGCTAATTCCTCGGGCTCAATCCTGATTGCTGATGCTCTAGGCGCCTTGAGCTCAGTGCCCTCTCAAGGGATGGGCGATCCAAGGCCAAGCTTGTGGGGTTGTGACGTTGCCGAGGCCAATCCTCAAAGCCTCTAGAGTCATGCCTTCTGGCCAGGGAAGTTTGTCATGGATCATATCTCATTGGATGCTGATCGAAAGACGCTTGCCTCCCTTAGGGAGGAAGGGCTGTACGAGTGGGTAGAAAGACTATAACTATGGGCTGCTAGTGCTACTCTTCTGCTATTGTCAGAGTAGAAGCTGAGAAAGGCAAGGGCTAAAGAGGTTGAGGCAAATTTGAAAGCGGAGAAGCAATGGGCCGATAAGGCCTGGGAAGTCGCAAAGGAGTGGGTCGAGGCGCGATTAAGGGTTGAATGAGGCGGCCTTCTTAAGCGGAGCGCGTTGCTTGAGGCAGATACTATGCTAGCGAATTCTAGCCTTTTGCGAGTGATCGACCAAAGGGACGAGGCTCGTCAGAAATTGGAAGAGCTAAGGGAAAGGATTAAGGAGTTGGAGGTTGAATGAGATGCCTCTCGTCAAGAAGTTGCTCACCTGGAGGCCTGCACAAGGAGGGAAGCCATTGTGCAATATCTTGAGGGCTTCAACACAGCGTTGGTGCAAGCTCGGTTACTTAGTCTAGAGGTGGATCTCATCGGCTGTGGCCCTCCCTAGGAGGTGGTGGATGACCGGCTTCTGGACCCTGGTGTGGAGGATCCGGTTGTTGAAGGTGAAGCCTTAGAAGCGGTGCAAAAGGTGGTCAGTTAGTCAGGGGAGAGCCCAAAGCAAGCTGATAAGGCCCCTGTTTCCACCCAGGTGGATTAACCTGTCACTGGTCCCTAGAGTGGCCTCTGCTTCTTTTGCTTTTCGTGCAATGTAAATGGTTGACACCGTGATCCTGACCCTATTATTTTAATAAAAGAGAAATTTTTGGACATGGCTCGACTTAGTATTTCTTTATTTTCATCTTTCTTTTCCTTGCTGTTGATTCGTTAAGGTCGGGATAGGCCCGGGGTCGGGGCACCGAGGTTGATTGGTACCAATGGGTCAATGAGGTGTGAGATGGCCATGTCTTATCTTTAGTTTTTCTTGGGATGCCTAAATGTAATGGTCTGGGTGTCGTGTTTTGAGGACGTGTGTGACACAGAGTTGGGAGAGCGTGGCTATAAGGGTAAAGTAATGTTTGTCGATGCAGGACGTGTCGCTTTCCTAGGAGGTGCATTCAAATGGCGAGGGGATGTTTTCCCACTTGAGGTGCGTCGCTTCCATAAGGCAAGGTATTAGCTGCTTGGGTACGTGGCCCTATTTCAACGGTTGCTTTTGTACTGCCGAATATAGGGCATTAATGTCGGGGCAAGCGGCATGACCCTAGGGGGGTGGATGACGCTAGATATTCCCCACTATGGCTATAAAAAAGGGCTCCTTTCTTCGTTTCATGTATCCTGCAATTTTGCGCTTGGGTGTCTTCCTTTTCATGGGAAGCTTGAGGGTTTGAGGGTCTAGAATGTGGAATCCAGCTGAGGCTTTGCCCATTCACAGTAGCGTCTTTAGCATTGATGTTACTGGTTTAGGTGATGCACCGATGGCCGGAGCAAAGCACGATTGGTGGTTTTGGGTAAGTGCGTTACGAGGGTGGGCTTATTCCTTAACCTGGAGAAGTTCACCCTCTACCACCCTTGATTAGGTGTGTTGGTCTTGTTGTGCTAAGATTTGTATCTTGTAGTATTGTAACTTAACCATCAAAAACGTATCGTCATTGTATGTTGTAATGAAATGAAGTAATAAAATGAGAATTTCTTCCGAGTACCTTGTAGCTTGTGCTTTCTTTATTTGGAGTTTGGGTGCTTTGGTTGTGGCGATTACCGAATAAATCGAGGTTTTGGACCTGCATGTTTTGGGGCATGGCTTAGCAAGACCGAGGGGGCTCCTGGTCTACTGACATTTGTATATTAGGCCTTTTAAGTAATAAGAAGGGGAAAATACTCAGGTACCTTGGAGCTTTCTTTATTGGGATCAGATCGGGGTAACTCGAGGTCCATTGGGGGGAGACCGAGAAGACTCGAGATCTGGTGATGTCCATCCAGCATGGGGTATAGTAGGATAGGATCGAGATGACTTGAGGTCCGTTAGGGCAAGATCGAGAAGACTTAAGAGTTATCGATGCATGTCTGATACAAGGTGTAACTTGGATAGGACCGAGGTGACTCAAGGTCCGTTAGGGCGAGACCGAGAAGACTCGAGGTCTACTGATGCCTGTTTGGTACAAGGCATAGCTTGGACGAGGGAATTCCTCGAGCTATGCCTGCTGGGGTAAGCTCGGGTACTTTGGGGTGGACTAACTGGTGCTTGTTTGTTACAAAGTTTTGTTGGAGAGAGGCCAAGGTTACTCAAGGCCAAAGGCAGTAGACCGAGGTAACTTGAGGTCCCTCTATGCTTGTTTGTTACAAAGCTTTGTTGGAGAGAGGTCGAGGTTACTCGAGGCCAAAGGCAGCAGACTGTGGTAACTCGAGATCCCCCGGTGCTTGTTCGTTACAAAGTTTATTGGAGAGAGGCCAAGGTTACTCGAGGTCCATCGATGCTTATTTGTTATAAAACTTTGTTGGAGAGAGGTCGAGGTTACTCGAGGTCAAAGGCAGCAGGCCGTGGTAACTAAAGGTCCACCGATGCTTGTTTGTTACAAAGCTTTGTTGGAGAAAGGCAGAGGTTACTCAAGGCCGAAGGTAGTAGACCGAGGTAACTCGAGGTCTGTCGGTGCTTGTTTGTTACAAAGCTTTGTTGGAGAGAGGCAGAGGTTACTCGAAGATAAAGGTAGCAGATCGAGGTAACTCAAGGTCCACCGATACTTGTTTGTTACAAAGCTTTGTTGGAGAGAAGCAGAGGTTACTTGAGGCCAAAGGCAACAGATCGAGGTAACTCGAGGTCCACCGGTGCTTGTTTGTTACAAAGCTTTGTTGGAGAGAGATCGAGGTTACTCTAGGCCAAAGGCAGTAGAAGAAAAAGGAATATCTATCTTTAAGGGAAGTATATTTATCTGAACGATACAAGGAAATAATTGCTTAGCTATAATATTTCGCAAGCTGGACGCGTTCCATGATCTGGTCAGGGGTCTTCTTGAGAGCTCGACCAAGTGGTAAGCTTATTTCCAAAGGTTGTTGGTAACTTGGTAAGGGCCTTCCCAGTTGGCACTAAGTTTTCCTTATGCAGGTTGTTTTCTTGGGCCTTCAATCTTCCTTAGGACCAAGTCCCCCTCTTGAAATCGTCTCGACTTAACCTCTTTGTTGTATTTCTGAGCCGCTCTTTGCTTGGTAGCTTGTTCATGAATTTGGGTCTGGTCTCTAATTTCCTAGATAAGATCTAGGTTGACTCATTGTTCTTCATTGTAGGTGTCTTATCGAAAATGCTACTACCTAGGGCTAGGTTCCTCAATCTTGACTAGGATCATGGCCTCTGACCTGTAAGTGTGTTGAAAGGGCGTTTCCATGGTTGAGGTCTGAGTTGTGGTGTGGTATAATCACAACATCATGGGAAGTTCTTCTGGCCATGTGCTCTTGGCACCATCGAGTCATTTTTTAGGACGACCAAGATGACTTTGTTGGCGGCTTCTGCTTGGCCATTGGTCTAAGGGTGCTCGACCGAGGTGAAGACTTAGCAGATGCCGACCTCTTAGCAGAAGTCCTGAAGCTTGATGTTTGTGAATTGAGTGTCATTGTCTGAGCTCAGCACTCTAAGGAGGCTGTATCAATAGACATATTCTTCCAAATGAATCTCTGGATTCTTTCCACAGTGATAATAGCTAGGGGCTCAACCTCGATCCACTTGGTGAAGTAATCAACTGCTACCACCATGAACTTGAGTTGTCCTGCTGCTATCAAGAAGGGCCAGAGGATGTCTATCCCCCGTTTGTAAAATAGTTAGGGGTTATCGAGATTGTGGAGCTCCTCTGGCAACGAATGATGTGTGTTTGAGAACCTCTAGCACTTATCATAGTGTTTTACGTAGGCTAGGTAGCCTCTCCTCATTGTTGGCCAATAGTATCCATCTCTTAGTACCTTTGTTGCCAAGGATCATCCACCAAGGTGGCCTCCACATACCCCTTCATGTACCTCAATCATGATGTATGTGGATTGATCGAAGTTGACACACTTGAGGAGCGGTGTGGAATAGTCTCTTTTATATAGTTGGTTCTTGAGTAAGGTAAAGTAGCAAGCTGACCTTTTGAGCTTCTTGGCCTCTTCGGCATTGGCAAGGAGTGTCCCTTCTTGCAGGAATCAAATGATAAGGGCTCCCTAGAATTCTGGTGTTACTTCCACCACTTGTATGTCAGGAAGGTCGATAGTGGGTAAGTCCAAGGCCTCCTATATGATCGACTGGTTGGTCCCGGGTTTCTTAAAGCTGGCGAGCTTTGAAAGCAGATTCGCTCAGGCATTTTTTTCCTTGGGGATATATTCAATTTGGAAGTAGTCAAATAATTCAGCTAAGGCTCTGACCTTATTAAGGTATCGGCCGAGTTGTGGTTCTTTTGTCTGGAATTCGCCCTTGACTTGGTTGGTTACCAGCTGGGAGTCACTCTTGGCGATCAACCGAGACGTTCCCATTTCCTTTGCTAAGATTAACTATAACGACCCACTCCTACTTACGGGCTCCACCGGTGAATAATCGATCGGATTACTCACACCCGACAATGAAGAGAGGGACTATGTTTCATCATGAAACGCCCTAGGTGGGCACTAGGTTCCTTCATTCCCTTTTCTCCACTAGAGGAATCGGTCCTAAAACAAACAAGAAAATACAGTGGAACGGGACCTGAAACCTAAGTGAGCTTCACCTTTCTTCAGCTCGCCTCGTAGCAAGCCAAAGGTAACCCAGGCACAAAACTAGCGCATCAAACATCTGCTGAGTACTGGTGATTTATGGAAACATACCTTCTCGATCTTTACCTGATCTGAACTTGGCTCCACCAACTAAGTGCATATTCATCAAACCATCTCAAAATCACTTATCACACTATGGTGATTACAACAACTAGATATAACTAGTGCTCAACAACATTTAAACTCAATGATATATACACATACCACCACATGAATAGATACAAGAGATAGCACATACAAACTCAGGTGACAATGCTAGTTGCCACATTAGCCTCCTAACACCATCCATGCTAGCATCTGGTCTTGCACATCTACAACACGAGGTAAAATCTCATGAGTCATAAAGACTCAGTAAGGGTGCAATGCATAAGTAAATGAAGTATGAGAGAGCATGTAATGCAAAAATGCAATGCAACATGGGTAGTCTTCTATGCCCTCATAACCTCTATAGATTAAGGCACCGACCAACCCTTTCCACCACACTAGTCCTTCATATGGCCATAGGTACACTAGAACACATATCATGCAATTTTTTAACCACTACATGCAACTCATAAATACACACTTACAAATGCAAGTAAGACCACCACCCTTGGGGTCATCTATTATCTAGCTCGAGGCCTTTTCTCTGCCACGGCGAGAACGCTAGCCTAAACTTTGAACTCTTCTAGGATCACCGCCTCCTCGGTTGACCTTAGATGCCACACCAAACCCAACAATATCAAACATTACATCAGGGCCTATATTTTTGCCACACACCGCAAAATCACCCATCAATAACTTTTGACCGAACCCAACCGAGGGTTTAATCCAACCAACAATTCACATTACATCAACTCACATAATGAAAATAACTAGAAGAAAATTAATTATCTTACCTCATCGAATCTGAAGGAGAAAATTGGCCAAACACCCTAACTGGCATTTCCTCATTGGCCACAAATCTTGCACCCAAATATCTGATTTCAAGCCTCTAGCATGCTCCTCAAGCCCCAATTTAATTTTCAAAATTTTTTCCCAATTTTCTAGAATTTTTGGCTATTTTTTTTCCTATTTTTCTCTATTTTCCATATTTTATTTTATTTTTATTTTTTTTTCTTTCTTTTATTTCTTTCTCTCATTCTTCCTCCCATCTACTTCTTTTTCTTTTGTTCTTCTTAAACCTCCAGTGCACACACCTAACTGCCTGTTCCCACACACACGCGGCTAGACACCGCCAGCCGCCGCCATTGTTCCTGGCCACGCCGTCGTTGCTTGCTGCTATTGGCCGCACTACGATCACTGCCGATGGCAGCATTCGTCGCGAACAGCCTCAACAGCCGGTCTCCTCCCCCCCGCAACTACTGCGCACTACTACTCCAGCATTTCTGATCGCTACTGCTACCTTGGTCTTCTTCCGCCTCCATTAGTCGGTCCCCGACCACCATCGCTGTCGTCCCACTGCTTCAGGATGTTGTTGCCATGGCCATCACTGGCCGCTACCCAACGCTGCTCCAACTTCCATTGTCGATGCCGCCAGCCGTTGCTCGGCCCTCCGGTGTTATTTCCTGCCACCGATCTGTTGGAAATGTATGCCCTAAAGACACGTTTTGTTTAATTTATGGTAATGATGTTTCTTTTATTCAGTTTATGGCACATATATTATTTGCATTTAATTGTTGGAAAAGTGTCCATGCTATTAAGTAAGTGATTCATGTGATGGGTCGTTCTTCACAGTTAGGCATGAATCATGGGTACTTAATAAGCAATAAAATATTACTCTTGATCTTTTGATAGAACTAGGCATTCTATCATGATAAAATCATTGTGCAATAGATCCTAATGGAGGATGGCTTGCCTTAGCCAGTAAACAGTCCGTTTACTCTAATTGTACAAGCGCATTTGGAATGCGTAGAGTGGACCTGTGATAGAAGCTAATGACAAAGTACTAATTATCATGGAGCTAGTCTATCACTGCTACTACATGGACGAGTACTCTAATACTTGAGTATTAGTTGGTGGTCTAGTGAACCTAGAGCTATATTCTTAGATTCACTGTAGGTGAGGTCTATCAAAGATCAATATCCTTTTGAGTTGGGAGTATGGTTTCTAATTAGCTAAGACAGACTAATACAAGATAGTTTCTGTGATTCACCCCCTTGTGATTGTCCAAGAATAATCAAATAATCCAGGACCCTGGGAACGTGACTTAAGAGTGTGTGCTTCTGGGTAGCTCCCAGTGATAAGCAAGTACATTCGAGTAGTCACGGATTATTGGACTAGTGATCTAAGGATGGTAGAAATCATTTAGAGAGGTGTTAGTACATTATTCCTTTCTAAATGATGGGTGTTACACAGAGGGGTATTTTCGTCATTACACTAGTAGGTCAAAGACATGGCATATGCAAAATTATTCGTGGGGTCAATGTTACCATATGGTGATAGTTGGAACACTTGGAATGACAAAATATAGCTACTAGGTAGCAGGGATATTTTGGTCATTTTAGTAGCTGTGAATAATTTGTCTTTTGGTCCCCGGGGTAGCTCGATATAACTCATGTATTATTTAATACATTTGGCTTGTTGGATGAATTACATTGAGAGAGAATTATTTTATTCAGAATGGTCCATAATTAATTGGGCTAGAATAAAATAATAGTTCATTAGCTTTTAATTAATTAATTGGGCTAACCCAATTAGAAAATTAATTAAATGGACTTGACCCATTAGGGTTTGGCCCACTAGGGTTTTAACCCTAGGGTTCTCCCTATATATATTCTCTCATTTAGTTGTTTTTCATCCAAGGTCGTTTTGACTCTTCTTCACCGAAAGAGAGGCCACGAGTTCGAGTCATACTCCGAAAGATCGAAAGAGTGCCTTTGAGTTTTGATGCGAAGGAGCCGAAGGATTGCAGGACAGCCGTCGTCTCCACTACGAGAAGAAGTTCCCACTCATCATGCTCCTATCGCTCCCTTCCGTCCGGTAATCCGCCGAAAAAGTAAGTCTCCTAGATTCTAATCAATACGAGGAACGTTTTTTTTTTTATTAAAACGCTTCCGTTGCATGCTATGAATCCTCGTTTATGATCCTTCACGATCGGGCCTTAACCTGATCTCTTTTCTCATCCCTCACATTACTCTCTCGACCCTCCTTTGCACTCGCTTTCTCTCTCTACTTCAATATCAGAGAAAATAGGCGGGGCACTTTTAGAAGCTTGGCCCCCAAGCTTACACACCTGGATATATATATATATATATACATATGTAATTTACACAATTGCCCCTCTATATTCTCTATAATTGCACTTGAGAAGCTTCTTAATTCCACTTATGAATTTTGATAATAGCACTTGGACCCTCCAAGCCTTAATTAATTCTCATTAAGCCACTCCCAAACTCGATTTCTTCGAGAATTAATATCTGGCTTTTACTCGAAAATACTGGTTCCTCCCTACACCTGCACAGGACCTTTATTCCACCCGAAAAACACTTCAGGGTTGCCTTACTCATAAAATCGGACCACCCCTAGGGTCCCCTCAGCTTCCCAGAGGTCCCCTACTTTCATTCAATACTGGCACCCATTCGGGCTTATATAGAATTTATTCCGAAAATTATTCCCAGTCAGACTACTTTCAGCGTCATTAACCTCACCTCGAGACGCTCACCAATCTCATACCATCTCTCCTAAACATCCAAGTCCTGGGGCACTCCCTGAAAGTAAAGTAAGATCGCTACGGGGCAAACAACGTAGTTCAAAAATTTTTTAACTTACCCCGATCCCGGCGATTGGATCAACGTCAAAATCAAATCATTCACATACAAATAAAATAAATCCAACCTTTAGATTTTCGAGTCGTTCGCGAATTCGAGTAGTCCAAGCATCTGGCCTCTAACTCGTGATACACGGCACACGTCCGTTGGCAAGGAGAGCGGAATAAGAGTGCTAGCTCATTCTCCTTTTCGCGGCTTGTGTATGGATGAAAAAGAACCCCCACGTTTCAAATCTATGCCAAAAGAAACGGGGAAGAGTGAATGGCAATACGTTTTTCAACTCTTGAAAAACGACACCAAAAACTCTTTTTTTCTCTTCTATTTTGGGTAACCCATAAAAGGAAATTTATAAGGAAATATCCTAGGGTTTCTCAAACTCTAATGGATTGGGCTAGCCTATTAATTCTAATTCAATTAGAATCTTAAGTGGGCTTATTCTAGTCCAACTAGAAATATAATTAAATGGCCCAAATCCTTTTATAGGTTTAAATAAAATATTTTGGCCTAAATCTAATTTAAACCCAAATATATTTTATTTAATATTTGGCCAAAATCTAATTTGGTCCAAATATAATATTTAATATTTGGCCCAAATCCAATTTAGTCCAAATATAATATTTAATTTAATATTTGGCCCAAATCCAATTTAGTCCAAATATAATATTTAATTTAATATTTGGTCCAAATCAAATTTAGTCCAAATATTAACTTAAGCCCAAATATATTTTATTTCTTATTTGCCACTCCAACAAATAGAAAATTATTAAATTAGAAACTCATTCTTAATTTAATCAATTGCCATTTTAGGAAACTCTTTCCATTATGACGACTCCTCATCATATCGACGTCATTACGTCTATTTGTTTTTTTTTTTTGTGAGAACCTACGACGGCACAACTTCTTGCCAAAGTGTCTCACTTAACCATACGTCTGCTCTCTTGGTTTAAGCCAAGGGCTGTGCCTATTGCGTATGACTCATTATACTTCCAAATATGTTGGCAATGTGTCGGTACGAACACATAAGACAAGATTAGCCTCTAGCAAGGCGTTATGCCTACCCAATTATTCAGAAGGATTCATAATCCGCAAATAACCTTTCACGAGCATGGTTACCGTGTAATTCGATCCTCTCGTCAATGTATCCTATGTGATCTCAAGTTGGCGATGTGTTGCTTGATTACAACCACATAAGTTTTCTTTGGTCTTCTGGATATCTTCACTTAATAGAAAGTGAATCAATAACTCCTTATTGATCTCTTTCACCATGACCATGGATTTAAAGTGAATATCCACCGAAGGCGCCTTAGATACATCATCCTCTATCAAGGGATATTCGAGTCCCATCTTAGTTATGCACCCATCTCCATAAGCCTCGCGATATACCCAACGATCGCCCACATGCAGCCTTTATCTAGGCCCATCGAAACAATGTCAAAGCATACCAGTCTTCTTATGAGATGATCGTGACAATCTCAGGTCTAAGGATTAGTTACACCCATCTCGTATGAGAATACCATTAACATATAACCAAAATGGATTCTCATGGCGAGTCATGTCCAGTGACACGTTCTCCAATATTAGTCACCAATGTACTTGTCTTGGCATCCCCATGCCTATGGGTGTGAGACCCCATTGCTATCACATAGCACATACAAGTCTTACCGCAATTGTCAATGTCCATTCTTGACATTGCTACGACTTGGGACATTTAATAATGTCGTGAAACTGTGATGCATCATCTCACATCTCAAAAGATTAATCACAGTATACATCATATGGACTTCTTGTGAATTTGAACAACTCCTTATTCAAATAATAAACATGATTACAATTGTCAGTGTACAACATGCCCAATCTGATTGGGTTTAGAGCACCTACACTAACACTCCCTCCAATCGATTCGATAATTTTATTAATTAATTTCTCAAAATCGATCTTTGGGCTTCCTGGACTACCTGAGGTCCTTTCTAAATAACTAGAAATCGTATCCTTTCCATCGCCATGTAATACCAGGTATTACCGTTAACCTGGCTATGAGAGCCTCATACTTTGCTTGGTTGTGGTTTCCTTGAAGTTGAAGCAAAGGGACTGCTCAAGTGTTAGACCATTGGGTCCTTCTAGAATGATCTCAGCCTCGCTTCCCTTAATGTTGGAGGCTCCATCGATGAATAATATCAAGGGGTTGGGTTCCGAGCTTGGATCAAAGCGAGAAAGCTCAATGCAGAAATCGAATAGTATTTGGGACTTGATGTGCTTGCGGGGCTGGTACTGTATGTCAAATTTGAAGAGTTTGACTGACCATGCGATCATTCTTCCTGAAAGTTCTAGGTTCTGAAGCACCTGCCTGATTGGCTAATCGGTTTGGATCGTGACCTGATGGCTTTGAAAGTATGGCTTGAGTTTTCGAGCTGCCGTTACCAGTGCTAGTGCTAGCTTTTCGATCTTTTGGTAGTGCAACTCAACTCCTTGAAAGGTTTTGTTGATGAAGTACACTAGCCGTTGCGACTTGCCTTCCTCCCTAACCAATACTACACTAAGGGCGTTATTGGTGACGGAGAGGAAAAGTGAGATGGGGGTGCTGCTAAGAAGGTCTTCAGTTCTTGGAAAGTGACTTCACTCTCTTCTGCTTACTGGAATTCAACTGACTTTTTTAGGCATTGGAAGAATGGCTTTTCTTACTTTGCTAATTTTGGGAGGAAACGGGATAAAAATGCTATCCGGCCTGTTAGCTGCTAGACCTCCTTTATGTTGGTGGGGCTACACATCGTGAGGATGGCATCACATTTATCGGGGTTGTCTTTAATTCCCTGACTGGTTAACATGAAGCCTAGAAACTTGCCGGCTTGCACCCTGATAGCGCATTTGTCACGGCCTCATGTTGTGCTGCCGAAGTCGGTTGAAAATTTTGGTTAGGTCCAAGCAGTGGTCCTAATTTTCTGAAGTCTTTGCCACCATGTCATCTACATAGACTTCGATATTCTGACCAATCTTCTTGGCGAACACCTTGTTCATCAACCGCTGACATGTCGCACTCGCATTTATTCAATTTGAATGGGATGACCTGATAACAGAAGTTGGCATTCTCTGTGATGAGTGTAGTTTTCTCTTCATCTTCGCGGTGCATTCGGATCTGGTTATGACTGGAGTAAGCATCCATAAAGCTCAAGTACTTGTATCTAAAGGCTGCATCCACAAGCCGGTCGATGCTGGGTAGCCAGTATGAGTCATTTGGGCATGCCCTATTTAGGTCGGTGAAGTCGATGCATATTCTCCATTTGATTGAGAATTTTTTTACCATGATCATGTTGGCGAGCCACGTTGTGTATGGGAATTCTTTGACGAACCTAGCTTTCAGAGTTTTATTGTTTCTTTAGCGGTTGCATGCCGTCTTTCTTCTCCTAGTTTTCTTTTTCTCTGGGCGACGTGTCTAGCCTCCTGATCCAGTGCTAGCTTGTGGCAGATGACGAGTGGATCTATCTTGAGCATGTCAATGAGAGTCCAAGTGAAGAGGTCGGCGTTCTGCCGGAGTAGGCTGATGAGCCTCTCCCTTAGTTCACCTGGTAATGTAGAACCAATACAGATAACTTGTTCTGGGCAAGGACCCAGTTTTACAAGATGAAGTTCTTCTGTAGGTTGGGGATGCCTATCTGAGAGCTCACTTCGTGGGTTTAATTCAGCCACATGCACACGGTGATGTGGGCCCTAGTTGTCGACGCTTATTGCTTGGCTGCCGCTGCCAAGGGCTTTGTTTCTCTTGTCACCCTTGTTGGGCTCGGCATTTTGGGCCTTGAGACTATCATGGTAGCATTATCGGGCCACCTTTTAGTCGGCATAAACAACCCCAACCTTGGTGTTTAACACTAGGAACTTCATGGCTAGGTGGGGAGTGGATACTATTATGCCTAGGATGTTGAGAGAGGGTCGACTGAGGAGCGTGTTGTATGGTGTCTGGTAATCCATGACCAGGTACCGGATAGTGATTGTTTTGATAATGGAGGGGGATCCCAAATGAAGTTAGCTTATAGTTCACACCATGGTAAAGTGATGGGGTTGGCTTGAAAGGCTCTAGTGAGATTATGGGGTAAGTAAGTTTTACCGAGCTCGACGTTGGGCGTTTGATATTCCTTCCAGACCAAAGAGAGTGGTTGGAGACTAGATTGTAACTGTAGGGAGCGGGCTCCGGCGACGGGTTCATCCAGGGGGCGGCTGGCACCTGCAAGCACTCCGACGCTCGAGTGAGTGAGAGAGTAAAGAAATAACAGTGTATCGGTAGGTCAAAGAGAAGAACATACATTGGCTTTGGAAAGAGTTGGTTGATATTGGAGGAGGAGACGTCTTCCTACATGGATGCGTCGTGCGTTTACAAGTGATGGGACTGAATATCTAACGCCAGTAGGGGTTCCCAAGTGTCAGCATGGTGTCGACGGGACCCTCATTAATATGGATGGGATCTGCCATTAATGAGGATGGGATCTGGGGCGAATGCGCAGATACTAGTGGAGGCTGCAATGATGTTACTGTAAGTTGGAGCAGGTCTAGGATGGGGCTGAGATTGGGCTGTGAGGGAAGGGTTGAAATTAGGCCCAAATGGTCTAGCTATCAATACTTCATTGTACATCCACTGAAGAGCCACAAGGTAAGAGGAGAAAAGTGTTTCAAGTCTTCTATGACAAATCCAAATTTCTCCAATCGACGTCACTGATTTAATTCTTTATATTTCATTATCTTGTATATTTGTGCTTAATTGCTTATTTATTTATGTCCAATTGTGGACAAATATTTGTAATCATTTAAACTTATTATGGATTGTATTGGTTTTCTAGAACCATTAAAATTAGGAGTGTATCTAGTTTTCGAGGTGAGATAGGGAAAAAACCTTGGTGGTGGTTTTCCTAGAACCTGTTGTAATCTAAGAGTGTATCTAGTTTCCAAAGTTGGTTTTTAATGTGAGTTAGGGAAAAACCTTGGTGTAAGTGGTTACCTAGAACCCATTGTAATCTAGGAATGTATCTATTTTTCAAGGTGAGATAGTGTGAAAACCTTGGTGAGATTAATGGAACCACCCCAAGGGTGGTTGAGACATTGGGAGAGTAGAGTAGGAGTGTGTGGAGACACCGAACCACTATAAATTGTCTTATGTCTCATTTAGTTATTCTTGCTATATCTTGTGTCTTGCAATTCATTAATCTCAAACTCATATATACATAGTTACAAAAGCTTAATTTTCTTAAAATTAAATAAGAATTTTAATTAAGTAAATTGTCAAAAATCTTAAACACTAAATTCAACCCCCTCTTGAGTGGTTATATCTTAAGGGACCTACAACTGGTATCAGAGTAGCATTATAAAATAGTTGAACCCTTAGTTTATACTTTAACTTAGAAGAGATCTACACGGCCTCATTTACTAAACAAGCCATAGTCAAATGACCCTCACCCTTTAGATCACCATTGTTTGATGGCATAAATTTTGCCTATTGAAAGATGAGGATAGTAATATTTGTTTTCAATAGATTATTATTTGTGAAACATAGTTAGAGATGGTTTTGTTACATTCAAACCAGAAGAAAAATATTGGATCAGAGAAGATATTAGAAAACATCAAATGAATCATAAAGCTAGGTACGTAAATATTTCTTAGTGAATTTGAGAAACTTTCATCTTGTTCAACATCGCATGAAGTATAGAGAAAATTAAAAGTAGTCTACGAAGGAACATACCAGGTGAAAGACACTAAGAATAATTTACTAATGTCCCAATATAAGGAGTTTAAATTTCTCCAAAATGAAAACATTAGTCAAATGAATGGTAGATTTCAAAAGATCACAAACAATCTTAAAATACTAGGAAAAACAATTTTGGAAGTAGATTAAGTTAAGAAAATTCTTAGATCCCTGTTGTTACGGGAATTTTTCGAACTGCCTTTGGCTATTGTATGGACTGTTGTGGGCAGGGAATGGTTCAATGAGAAGGCCCAACCTCTCAAAGCCTAATAGGCCTAAGGCTGAAGTCATCTCTGCGAGATCGCATAATTGTTAAAGCGCGAGCTCTGAACACGATAGCAAGCGAGCTCCTGGCAATAACCCCAACTCGCTAGTCAACCCGATCAGCTTGTAGAGAAGACCACAAAGCAGAATAACCAGATCTGATGTCTACTTATCCTTATCCAACCTGAACCTCGCCAAGCTCTTGAGTAGGATTGGGCACCTACGGTAAGAACTATCTTCACTATTCACGGTGGGCCTCATATTGCAGGAACCTCTAACAGGTCGCACAAACGTTATGTACGGGAGGCCAGTCACCTCCTACTTGCTGGGTGTGGTGAATAGGGAATGCCGTCAAAGAAAGCCAGAATAACCCCCAACGACATCATTTTTTTAGAAGAAGATACAAGAGAGGTGCACTGGCCCCACAATAACGCCCTTGTAGTTCGAGCTCGAATTGGAAATTTTGAAGTGTGGAGGATTATGGTTGACACGGGTAGCTCGGTGAATGTAATTTATAGAGGATGCTTCGACCAAATGGGCCTGGGGTCAGACCAACTAAGGGCGTCCCCAGAGCCACTTATGGATTTATAGGAGATGCGGTGATCCCCACGGGATGAATCAGGCTCCCACTTACAATTGGGGACTCAGACCGCCAAGCTACTGTGATGACGAACTTCTTGATCATCGAATGCCCTTCGGCATATAACGTCGTCATGGGGAGACTCGCTATGAGCGACTTGAACTTGGTCATCTCGACCAAAATGTTAACCACTAAATTCCCAACTCCGAACGGGACTGGATGCATGAGAGGAGAGCAATATTCAACGAGACGTTGTTACGAAGAGGCGTTGAAAATGGGATTCAAAGGAAAGAAAGTCAACATTGTCTCATGAGGTGACTCTCAAGGTGTGAGTGAGAAAGGTGTCAGTCATGAACTAGATCCACACAAGGTGGATTGCGACCAAGCTGCGGGCCCTGTAGGTGAACTAGAAGATATTGTGGTTAGTAACACAGATGCTGAGAGGTGTCTCAAGCTGGGTAAGGACCTTTTTCCTAACGTAAAGACTTAACTGTTGGACTTTCTCAAAGCAAATCTGGATGTGTTTTCCTGGAACCGCGAAGACATGGTGGGGATAAACCCGGACGTGATGATACACCGACTCAACATAGACTTCGAGCATAAGCCAGTCCATCAAAAGAGAAGGCCTATGACTACAGAGCGTTATGCAGACCTGAAAGAAGAAGTGGATAAATTGCTAGCGAACAGGTTCATCAGAGAAGCGCATTACCCGGTCTGGGTAGCTAATCCGATTCTGGTAAAAAAGAAAAATGAGAAGTGGAGGACCTGTGTGGATTTCACTGATTTGAATGAGGCATGCCCAAAAGACAGTTTTTCTCTGCTTAGAATAGACCAGCTTGTGGATGCAACGTCTGGTCACCAAATTCTCAGTTTCATGGACGCTTACTCAGGGTACAACCAAATTCCTATGAGACTTGAAGACGAGGAGCACACCTCATTTATCACAGATCAAAGGTTATACTGTTATAAGGTGATGCCTTTCGGGCTAAAGAACATAGGAGTGACCTACCAACACCTTGTTAACATAATGTTCAAGGATCTGATTGGGAGGACCATGGATGTCTATGTGGATGATATGCTAGTAAAGTCCCAGCAAGTGGATGACCATGTTCGCAACCTGGGAGAAATGTTCCAAATTTTGAGGAAATATCAAATGAGGTTTAATCCACTCAAGTGCACATTCAACATAGCCTCTGGGAAATTCTTGGGCTTCATGGTGAACGAGGGGGGGGGGGATCGAGGAAAACCCGGAAAAGATCCGAGCTTTGCTTGACATGAGGTTGCCAACTAAGATAAAAGAAGTGCAGAGCCTTAACGCCCAGATCGTCGCCCTCAGCAGGTTTGTCTCCAAGGCCTCCGATAAATGTATTCCATTCTTTAATATGTTGAAGCAGGAAAAAAATTTCCAATGGATGGAAGAATGCAAGGTCACCTTTCAGCAGCTAAAAGAATATATGGGGCAGGCCCCGCTTATGTCCAAGCCAAAAGAAGGAGAAAAGCTAATCACCTACTTGGGGGTTTCTTAATACGCTATCAGTGTCGTGCTAGTCCGAGAAGAAGATAGGGTATAGTATCCGGTATACTATATAAGCCACATATTGTTAGATGCAGAAACCAGATATACCCCATGGAAAAGCTCGCCTACTACTTGGTGGTGACGTCGAGGAAGCTGCGCCCTTACTTCCAAGCCCATTGTATTGATGTGTTGACAAAATATTCGCTAAAACAAGTCCTACAGAAGCCTGACTCATCAGGCAGGTTACTTAAGTGTGCCATCGAGCTCACTTAGTTTGACATAGAGTATAAACTGAGGTCGGCTATAAAAGGATAGGTGTTAGTAGATTTTATTACTGAGTTCACGGGGTTAGCAGAAGAAGAGCCTGAGTCTCCAGAGAGTTCGATCTGGGAGTTATATGTGGAGGGATCTTCCAGCGAGCATGGGGCTAGAGCTGGGGGTGCTCCTTATTAGTCCAGAGGGACACAAGATTCCATATGCTTTGAGGTTCGGGTTTAAAGCAACCAACAATGAAGCAGAATATGAGGCATTGTTGGCAGGGCTACATCTGGCGAGGGAAGTGAAGGCAGAATGACTAACGGTCTTCAGTGATTCTCAACTCGTGGTATGTCAAATACGAGGTGAGTATTAGGAAAAAAAGGCTCAAAGATGGCAGCCTACCTCCAAAGAGTTCAGGATTTAATGCGTACATTTGAGGCATGCAAAGTAAGTCAAGTGCTAAGGAACCAAAATTCTCACGCCGACACTCTAGCTTGCTTAGCTTTAGCTCGAGATGCGGACTCCTTAGGAACCATATCGATGGAGTTCCTAGCAACACCAAGCATGGAGGGTCAAGGTGAAGTTTTAGCAATCACGATTGCCCCGGGGTCATGGATGAAATCCATTATCGATTATCTACAGGATGGAAAGTTACCAGATGACAGAATAGAGGCGCGTCGTGTGCGAACTCGGGCGTCCAGATACTACCTTCATGGCGATATGCTCTATAAAAGGGAGTTCACTACCCCATTGTTAAGATACCTTGATGATCCCGATTACCAGACGATACTCAAGGAAATCCACGCAGGTCACTATGGAAACCACGCCGGGGGGCTATCCTTGGCTCAAAAGGCATTTCGCCAAGGCTTCTATTAGCCCACGATGAAGTAAGACGCTATGAACCTGGTGAAGAGATGTGACACATGCCAAAGGTTCACGAAAATCCCAAGAGCTCCACCAACCTATTTGTAGCAGATTAGCAGCCCGTGACCCTTCACTATTTGGGGCATGGATCAAATTGGCCCACTCCCAATAGCTCGCGGTGGATGCAAGCACGCTATAGTAGCAGTCGATTACTTTACCAAATGGGCAAAAGCGAAGGAGCTCGCACTGATATCCATGATGAAGGTGGAGAATTTAGTTTAGAGTAACATCATTTGCAGATTCGGAGTTCCCCAACAGATAGTCACAGACAACAAAACCCAATTCACCAGGGAGTAGTTTGTCCAGTTCTACGAATCCTTGGGAATCCAGAAGAGTTTCTCGGCCGTGGATCATCCCCAGACCAATGGTCAAGTCGAGGCTATTAACAAGATAATCAAGCAGATTTTGAAGATAAAGCTAGAAGACAGGAAAGGAGCTTGGGTGGACGAACTACAAACGGTACTTTGGGCATACCGAACAACAACTCGGACCACCACGGGAGAAACTCCTTTCTCTATGGTCTATGGATCTGAGGCAATGATCCCTGCGAAGAATGAGGTGATCAGTCAACAAAGAGCCACCTTCAACCTCGAGGACAATGACCAGTTATTGGCCACAAATCTTAATCTACTCGACGAAGCAAGGGAGTTAGCTCGCACGAGGGTGGCTATTTATCAACAGCAGATCGCAAGGTATTACAATCGGAAAGTTTGAGTTCGGTGCTATAGTGTCGGTGACCTCATGCTGTGCTTTATTCTTCCCAGAACTCGGAAGGCCAGCGATAGGGCACTATGCCCGAACTGGGAAGGCCCTTATATTATCAAAGAAAACCTGGGCAACAAAGCATATCACCTGGCGGATATGAATGAAGCTATTCTCCCATGAGCTTGGAATGCGGAACACCTCAAACCATATTTTCAATAAGCAACATCTTTTCTTTGCATGATGTTTGACTGATGTTCGACTTATGCTGAAATTGCTCCGTTAATGAATTGAATTTATTATCATTGCTGTTAACACTTATTATTTCCACTTTTCGTTAAATGTTAAGTGGCAAGAAATGATTTTAACTCGGGTTAAAAGACTATGGTTTGCGAGTTGGGGCCCATTCAACTTGGCAACCGTGCCATGGTTTGTGGCTTATCTAAGCATTCATCTTAGTCTTTGCCCTAGGTCATGGTCGGTAAACTAAAGTCCATTCATCTTGACCACGGTGTCATGGTTTGGCGCCTGTTAAGCCATCACCTCGGCTAAAAACTTATAAGTCATGGTTCACTAGCTGGGGTCCTCTCATCCTGACAAAAGTCATGGGCTGCGACCTACCTAGGTGTTCATCTTGACCTTGCTGAGCCCTTAAAAGTCATGGTACATTAGCTGAGATTGAATTATGATCTAATTTAACGTCCATCGAGTTACAGTATGTTAGCTTAGATTTGATCCCGTGATCATGACCTATTGGACATACGGCTCGAACTAACGATATCTTAACATATTATCCGAAGTTGCTTGGTTTTAAGATTTATCAATTGCGAACTGAAGACGTCTCTGAGTTAATTAAATTCAAACTCATATGTAATCTTTGTGTTCAACTTCCAACTTGCAGCAAATGATGAAGACACAAAAATTCGATTGAATGAGAAAAGTACATTGCTTTCAAAATCCAAATACAAGGGTAAAGCAATAAAAAGAAAAAATCCTAATGGCCCGGAGAAGTCGAGATCGGGGCAGTCGCATCTTGGGGAGAAGGATTACTGGCATCTTCAGTAGAGAGGTTGACCATGGTCTGATCGGGCTCTGGAAAAGTAGGAACGACTTTGGAGTTCGAGGCATCAACAACGTATTTCTTCACCGCCTCCACAACTTCCTCGCCGAAGCAAGAGAAATCGAGATTTGGATGCGCTTTCCACAAAGTGAAGACAAATGCATTACAGATGTCTAATTTAACCTCCTCGCATTCCTTAGCGACCCGAACTTTGACGTCAACCTTCAGTTGCTCGACCTCCTTTTTTGCTGCTTCAGCTAGCTGCCGGGCCTGCTCCAAATCACCTCGTGTTGTAGCTAGCTCTGCCTCAGCCTTAGCCTTATTTAGCTTCGAAGTCGCCAAGGAGAAGGTTGACTCGTACATCCTATTCTCGTGACCCAGCTCGTCCAAAGCCTCCTATTTGGCTCTCTTGGCCTCCCTCACCTGGTCCTCCAAGCCCTCAGCCCTGCTCTGATACTTATTGAACTTGTTGGTCAGGAAGGCCAGACTCTCCTCCAGTTTCTTCTTATCCTTCCTGAGCACCTCAATGGCAGTCTTGAGCTGCTCTTTTTCCTTGATGGCTTGAGCTTTCTCTTCTTTCTACTTGAAGACACCCAGGGAAACTTATAAGGCTTGAGAGGTCAGTACATTTGAAAGAGATAAAACAAGAAGTACGAGAGTGGGTAAAGAACCTTACCAAAAGATTGTGGCGAGTAACGTAGTCTTCGAGTGCATCACCCGATACCTCCTTCTTGTCCAGAGCCTTGGTATAGTTACCAGGGACCCTATCCAAGCTATTAAGAAGGGGGGTAAAATACGTTCCGCCGGTCGCGACCTCAAATCCGCTCGGTTCGTCAGAAGTGGTTGTCTTCTTCCTCTTATCTACATGGGCCTGTTGAACAGCCTACGAGGTAGGAGAAGCTTTTCTTTTGCTCCAGGCAACAAGATCCTCCTCACGAACCATAGACTTACCACGATTCGCTGTAGTCACTACTGCCACATACTGCGAGGAGGTGCCTGCAGGAATAGTATTTGAAGAAGCTGTGGCAGTCGGTGAGGGGTCAGGACCAGGCAAAGTGACGAGGTCGCAGCTCCTGTTGGCCACCTTGATACTAGGCTCCACCCTTTGGGTTTTGGCAGGAGCTCCTGTTGGCCACCTTGATACTAGGCTCCACCCTTTGGGTTTTGGCAGGAAAGGATGACCCGTGGATGACCTCAGGTAAGATCGAGATAGCAGAAGTACCAGGTCTTTTGAGCTGGGGCTTCATCGCTTTCGGTGACGTTGGAAAGGCTCCGAACGTGACTTCTCTGCGAGCACTACACTCCCTGACTGGGCTCCTGCTAAAGTCAACCTCGTCAAAGACCGACCTTATCTCCCTTTGGCCACTAACTCAAATGTCCTCCTTCCTGATATCCTTAACGTCAAAAGGAGGAGCGAGCTAGTAGTCGCGAAGTAGAGAATCGCACAACTCATAGTCGTCTTCGTTAGTCTTCGCTTTTGAAGCTTTTTGAAGATCTTGCGCCTCGGAGATGGTTAGCTCGGGCTTCCCACCAACTTTGTTTGCAAAATTGAAAAGACACTCATAAATAAGAAGTGATAACAAATAAATTGTTGTTGCAAGTGCGAACTGGAAAACTACTTACTCGGCACAAGAACGAAGCTGAAATTATTAAGGTCTATGAGGGAAGAGCTGGAAATGTAGAACCATTGGGACTTGTAGTCCCCTACATTGGACTTGCCTTTGGCCTTCCCTTAAGGTAAGAGCTTTTTATAGTCTGAAGAACGAGCTGCCATATAATATAGCTCGTCCTTGGTACATTTGAAAGAGTAAAGGTACCTAAGGATCCTAGGGGTTGAAAGGGGAAGTTTATTCTTTTTGAAGAGTAAGGTCTAAGGAGGTTATCTGGGTGTAAGAGTTGGGGGTCAGTTGGAAAGGAGAAAGCTTTAAGTCATTTAAAATGGCTATGAGGAAGGGCTAGAGTGGAAACCTAAAACCAAATTCTAGGTGTTGGGGGCTAACAGACATGAACCCCATGGGAGGAAAAGCTGCATGGTCACCAGGAGAAGGCACCATCAGACGTGTACCACAAGGAAGGCGGTATGTAGAGGCGCACGACTTCAGCTTGCTGATCGTCAGCTTCGAAAGATAGCGCTTGAAGACCTCATGAGTTGCGAGTTCCACGGTAGCTCGCTGGGCGACTGCAGGGGCGATGCACTGAGGAACTCTCTCAAGGACCTCGAAGTCAGACTAAACCACATCATACACAGTCCGCGACAACATCCCTTTGCTGTGCCCCAAAGAGCTAGAGGTATCATCGTCTTCTACCCTATGGTTGCGGTGCTTCTAACCTGCTGTAGACATCTATGATGAAAAGAAAAAAAAGAAAAAAGTATCAGGTCGCTGAGAACGGACTGACCCTCGCGAACCGAAGTTCCTAGGGACACTTCCTACCTATTAGGTCATGCACTTCGCAATAGGGTATGACTCAAAAGAAAGGGGACTAAATTTCTAAGCCTTTTAAGCCTCCTAAAATAAATGAAAGCTAGCCTTAAAAGATGCACAGCCATTGCTAAGAGGCAAGGCATGGAGACGGAATTGACGGAAAGAATGAGAGCAAAGACAAAATAAATCAAAAGACTAAGAGAAACTTACTATTCTTGATTGATTGCTACAAAAGTCGGGGGGAGGAACTAGTAAGAAAGCTACGGTGAAGGGCGGAGAAGCTTCGGAATCGTCGACAATGGAGTCTTGGAGTTAGGAAAATGAAGAAGGTAGCAGAAGCAAGAAGTACTTTTAAATGATACGGTAAAGGGGGGGGGGAAGGAATTTCCCCTCACTTTTATAGTTTAAGGTACTCTACCTTTGAATGAAGAGACTGATGAGCTACCCTAGATCCAATGGTGGTGCGCGGGAGTATGGGGTCCACAGACATAATGATTGAGCAGTTATGGGGAACGTGCACATTAAAGGCGCTATAGACACGACGTGCGGTGTGAAACGATGTAATTTGAAATGATTGGGTAAGTCCAGAAAGTGGATTGATAGCTTGCACAACCCAATCCGATTTACATACATCAGCTCATGCCTTGAAGATCAAGCCACGAGCTGGGGGGCTAGTGTTACGGGCATTTTTCGAACTGCCTTGGGCTATTATATGGATTGTTGTGGGCAGGGAATGGTCCAATGAGAAGGCCCAACCTCTCAAAGCCCAATAAGCCCAAGGCCAAAGTCATCTCTACGAGATTGTACAATTGTTAAAGCGCGAGCTCTAAACACGATAGCGAGCGAGCTCCTGGCAATGACCCCAGCTCGTTGGTCAATCTGTTCAGCTCGCAAAAAAGACCACTAAGTAGAATAATTGGATCTAATGTCTACTTGTCCTTATTCGTGAAAACTAGTTCCCACACGGTGCGGAACTTTTACTCCCTATTTTATGGAGATAATGACACATTGTCCGTCACGATCTGGCTCCACTGCTTTAAACTTTGTGTAAATTCTCAATACCCCACACTATAAATAGGGTTTCAAAAGCTATTGTATAGAAATGATAAAAAATACATATTGTTACTCTGCCAAAATAATCAAAGGACAGTCGTGGACTAGGTATCATTCCGATCGAACCATGTAAAAAATTCTTGCGTATTGTTTGTTGATGGTGTTATTGTTTTCTTCCCCTCGTATTCATGATTATTGGATCAATACGGGCTAACGAATCTTGGTCGACCATTTCTGAACGTCAACACCTATCTTTAGAATGACGGCCTTTAGTGACTATTGTTAAGCCAGCTTGTTCATATTGATTAAGTTTTGATAATTAACAAAAATGATATTTTTTAATATACAAATTATAATATTTTAGTGATTAACAAAAATAGTATTTTTTCTAAATATACTAATTGTATTACTAAATTATTTTTGATTAATTTATAAAATATCTTTTCATAGCATATGTATTACCAAAAATATTATTTTCTATTAAAAATATTTAATAAATAATTTTAAATGCATAAAAATTATTTAAAATATTTTTTTTGCAAAATTTGGATTAAAAGTCGACTCTTGGAATGAGAAAAGTCGACTCTTAATGCCCAACTATCAAATTTTTTACCTTCACAAAAACTGTCAAATGAGTGTTAGTGAAAGTCGACTTTCGCTAAAATGAAAGTCAACTCTCATTCAAACAAGAGTTGACTCTCGCCCTAACAGTCAGAATTTTTACCATTGCAATAACATCCAACATGCCTATAAATACCTCCCAAACTTATTTTGAAGACATCCAAATGCTTCCATTGCATATCCAAAACATCTAAAAGATCCCAAACGCTCTCAAGCTATCATCTAAGCAATCTGAGTCTCTTAAAGCATTATTGTACATCAACTGAAGAGCCATAAGGGAAGAGGAGAAAAAGATATCACAAAGCCAAATCTGATCTTCTCTATTCAAATCGAGGTCATCGTTGATTTATTTAAATATTATTACCTTGTATAATTTGTGCTTAAGTGCTTATTTGTGTCAAATTGTGAACAGATTATTTGTAAACATTTAAATTATCATAGAGGATTGTATAGGTTTCTTATAACCATTGAAATCTAGGTGAATCTAGTTTCCCAAGTAAGCTAGGGTGGAAACCTTGGTGTAGTTGTAACACCCCGCCTTACACGGGCGCGTCACTATAAGGGAATTCCTGGGAATTCTTTTTTTTCCAAGTTCATCGCACGCGATGCATCAAGAACAATCTTCACATGCTTGACCCATATGATGTATCAAAGAACAAGCATCACATGCTCACACAGGCTGGCACTTGCGGTGATTTCAAGAACAATCTTCACATGCACACAAGATCCCAAAAACCCCAGTCTTGCTCGTTTAACTAACAAGATCAATAATCTTAAACTAAACAAGTTGTAGAATTATGCAGCAGATATAAAAACATCAAATACTGTGGCCTACCATGAGGTTCATACATAGTGTTATCACACCAAAATACTTATTACAACGTTAAAATATGAGAACAACACTATCATGCGATCGTTCATACATATATAAAAAATAAGTACTTTCGCCTCAAAATGATACAAAAGCTAACATACTAAACACCGTTGGCCCTCAACTGGCTATGTCCTCGCCTTTATAGCAATCCCTGGCTGGAATGTTGAATGTTCCAGGGGCATAACCTAGATTAGATGATAAAACATCTAAGTGATGGTATGATATAGCTTACTAAATGCATGAAAAACACACGAGCATGGCATATACAAACAATGACAACATGCAACACATCTAACTTGAGAAATTTTCCTAGCATACACAATCTCCCTTGGAAAATCCATTCCACACACCTTTAGGATTGACCTTGCCGTGATATACTTAATCCCCGAGTGCCCGATCCTGTCACCTGATCAGTGGGATCAACCTTGTCCTATTCTCAAGCAAACCCCATCCCGTTCCCACGGACATAACAATGACTCGAAATTAACACCACAATGATATGAAAATCACATGCCATGCACCGACTCTTTTACAAGGAAAAATAGTTGATGCAATATACCACATGTTCAATATGCACACGATACCAATAATGCAAAGTATAAAGACTACAACAACTATCCCAAGTCCTGGAGGGTATAACTGCTTACTAGGATTAGCTAAACGGGTGTAACCTAAGCTCGGGAGGGTAGAACCGCTCACTTGACTTACCATACACCCACCAAAACACTTTTAAGACAAAGGTAAGACTGGAATCGAACCACTCACATTAATTCAGAAAAAGTCAATTTTCACCTCGAAAAGTGTCACACCTCAAAAATCGTGCAATCACTTCCTCCACCAGTCAAATCGTCTCCTGTTTACCACTATGTCTATAGAAATTAGCATTTCTAATTTTCTCATAATTTCCTTAATTTTCCTTATTTTTCTCTATTTTTTCAAGCCTTTCTTTCCTTCGAAAATTCATAATAAATACCTAACACCTAATTTCACCAAATATTTTTACACAGATAATCCTGAAATTAATTTTGGGAAAAACCTGTGTGTCACGCGCCCTCATGCACTGGCGAGTGGCTAAGAATGAAGTCTGCGCATGCACACGCGTGGGTTATCTTCTCTGGCCTTCTTCTCCGACGACAGTCACTGGCGATGATCTTCGATGGCCAATCTGATTGCACGGGCTTGAAGCTCTCCCTGAGGCGACCCATATAGACCCCTCACACGTTGGAAACACCTACCAAAAAGGCCTCGAATGATCAGTTTCAGGACTCGATCCGGCAACCCTCAATTTTTCGGTTAGCTTTTAAAACCCTATCAAGCGTACACCATTCCCTCCCATTTTCTCCAGAATTTCTTCCCTCAACCCAAAGAACAACAACCCCTTATCCATGAGGCTCAATTCAAGCTAAAACACGCTGAATTTCTCTCGACTTCTTTTGAAACCCTTGGCTATAGTTGAGCTATTTATAAGCGAAATGCCAACGCTAAATTCCAAAACTCGGGCTTTCTTAACCCTCAAGGCCTAGATCTAGCCACTAAGTGGCTCAAATAGCCCTAAATCATGAGAAAAACCCTTCCAAAAATTTAGCCAAATCACTGATCACATCCGCTAAAAATTCTGGTCACTTCATCGCCGATCTCGACCAATGGCCATCCCTAAACGTTTCATTATCACCTGGAGGCTATTCTCGAGCTTTGAAGCAACTTTCCCGACGCCTAGGGCAGCTGGCTGGTGGCCACAGTGCAGCCGGTCGGTTTCACACCTAGAATTTTCTTTTTTTCACTTTTACCCCCTAGTTAATTTCCAACTTCATTTCTCCCCTTTCCTTAATACCTCTAGACTTTCTAACAATTCCACTAAGGCCCTCAAGTTCCAAAAATTTTATTTCCCTCAAGAATTTCCAAAATATTCATCGTTTTGACCTCCCTTGAGCAGTTTACATTTTTTGCACTTTGGCTTGGATGCCCCTAATCATGTGTTTTTGACCTCAAACCTTCGTAAATCTCTTGGTTTTGTCAAATCCTTCTTGCTCGGGCAATTTTAACTCCATTGACTTGCTTTAACATGGACAGTTACCTTTTTGTTCATGTTTGGGATATTACACCACGACTCGAAACTATGATAAATGCCATTTTGAACCCATAACTTTCAAAAATATCTTTGATATAAAATATAGAGTATTACATTCTCTCCCCTAAAAAGGAATTTTGTAATTGAAATCACACCATCTTAAGACTAAACAAATGCGGATAAGAAATTTTCATCTTTTCCTCGCGTTCCCAAGTGGCTTCTTCCTCGTCGTGATTTTTCCATAGCACTTTTACCAGCAGAATAACCTTGTTCCTTAAGACTTGATCCCTTTGATCCAAGATTTGTACTGGCTTTTTAAGGTAAGTTAGATCATTTTGTATCTCAATGGTCTCATTTTGAAAAACTTGCGTAGGATCTGGCTCGTGCTTTCATAGTTGGGACATGTGGAACACGTTGTGGATATTTGATAACACCACAAGTAAAGCTATTTTGTAAGCTACTAGTCCAATTTTCTCCAAAATTTCATATGGCCCGATGTATCTTGGGCTTAATTTCCCTTTCTTTTTCCCTCAAATCACTGTTTTAATTGGAGAGACCTTCAAATATACCTTATCATCGATTAGAAATTCTAAATTTTGTTTTCGGTGGTCAGCGTATGACTTGTGATGATTTTGACTTGTTTCATTTTCTCCTGAATTCTCTAGATCTTTTCAATGGTGGTTTGAACTATCTTGGGTTCAATCAATCCAGTTTCCCTGGTTTCTACCCAACAGAGTGGAGTTATGCATTTTTGCCTATACAACGCCTTATAGGGGGCCATTCCAATACTACTATGGTACCCGTTGTTGTAAGCGAATTCCACCAGTGGTAGATGTTTCTCCCAACTTCTTGAGAAATCTAGAACGCATAACCTCAACATGTCCTCAAGCATTTGAATTGTTCACTCAGATTGCCCATCGGTCTAAGGATGATAAGCCGTGCTAAGCTTTAACTGTGTTCCCATACACTTGTGGAAACTTTCCCAAAATCTTGACGTAAATCGTGGGTCTCGATCTTACACTATGCCTGTAGGGATTCCATGCAGTCATATTATTTCTTCAATGTATAGTTGAGCTAAGGCATAAATCGGCTTCCCTATCTTAATAGGCAAGAAATGCGCTGACTTTGTTAATCGATCTACTATCACCCATATAACATCATTTTCTTTGGGACTTTGAGATAGATTGGTCATGAAATCCATGGTGATGCAATCCCATTTCCAATCAGGAATGTCCAGACGTTATAACATTCCTCCTAGTCACTGATGTTCAATTTTAATGCGCTGACAAGTATAGCATTGTGCCACGTACCATGCCATATGCTTTTTTATCCAAGGCCACTAGTAAACTTCCCTAAGGTCCTTATACATCTTTTTGGACAGTGGATGTATGGTGTACCTAGCTCGATGAGCTTCTCCCAAAATAACTTGTCTCAAGTTTTGATCTCTCGGAACATAGGTCCTTCCTTGGAATTGAAGTATACCACCGTGGTAACTGAATTCAAGTCCCTTCACTTAATCATTTTCATCTATCCACTGACTTCTTCTTGCGTCCGTCTGAAGAGCTGACCTGATCTAATTTAATACGTTAAGTTGGATGGTTAGATTTTCCAAATACCCTTTAGTTGGTTTCAGCTTGACACTTACTATCAGGTGACTGAATTCCTAAATCATTCTCCATTCCATAACCATCATACTAGCCAAAATTTCTAAACTCTTTCAGCTAAGAGCATCTGCGACTACATTTGCCTTTCTTGGATGGTATGAGATGGTACAATCATAGTCTTTCACGTACCCCATCCATCTTCTTTGTCGCATGTTTAACTCTTTCTGAGAAAATATGTACTTCAGAATTTTGTGGTCTGTGAAAATTTTGAATTGTTCCTCGTGTAAAACCCTATTTTTAAAATAAATAAATGCAAGAAATGTTTCGTGAAACGTGGCATTAGAATGGTTGAATTAGGGTTTTCAAAGCAAATTTTTACTATTATTTAGTTAAGTCAATCGAAGGTAGTACCCTAAAACTCGAGCAATCAAAAATAAGATCACGTCATCATTAAGTAATTCAAGAGATGATTTTTAACACTTAAAGAAATCGAATCCGAGGCAGTTTTCGGTATAGTTTCGGTTAGGGCTGATAAAATCGAATCGTCAAAGGGAACCTCCAAAAAAGCGGTGGAACCCTTAGGAGGCCTCGAATTATCAAGTAGAGCAACCCTTTAGTGTTTTTGGGTGGGAACGAGAAGATTTTCAATAAAATAATGCAATCGGGCCTAAGTGTAGTTTCCCAAAATTACCCGAGGGAGGTCGAACCATCTTTATTTTTGAGTCCTCAGGGTGTGAATGTAAATTACATACTTGGGGGTCTCATTGGAAGCAATGGAAAGCTTAGGGACCTTGTGAGAGGGATCAAAGTGTAAAATCAAGGAATCTAAAACTGTCATGGATGATAACAGTTCTGATCAACCACCGATCGATGCCTACGACCTCAAGGATTCCAAGAAATATAGTTGGAAAAGCTCGAGGATCAACCCAAGGCCTGCAACGAGCACGCGGGTGGACGAAGTTTAAAAAAATTCCGACAAGGCGTAGCCGGTTCGCGACACCCTATAATTTGGATTTTGAGGAAGATGTTAGGTGCTTTCGGGTCACCCAAGGGTTAGGTGAAAGGTTTAAGGCATTGGTTCAGGTAGCCACAGGTGGTTCGAGGTCAGATTTCGCCTATAAATAGGAAAACAGAGGCAGAGGGTTTTACAAAATTTGAGCTAAAAATTGAGGTTGTTAGAGGTTGAATCGGGCATAACCAATAGAGGGCTTTTGATCCTGTGAAGTAGTAGATCATTTCTGGAAAAAATGGTGAGTTTTGGTGTGCGTTCAATAGGGTTTTGAGGGCTCGCCGAAAAAGGAAGCGGTAGCGTCGGCTGAGAGTTTAAAGCCCTAGTTGAAGCCCTTCCAGTTGTCCTTTCGAGCATTGAATCACACCTCTGTGATTGAATAAAGGAGGAGAATAAGCTAGGCCGAGACACCAGCAGCTCCGGTATGCCGTCGCCGGAGAAGAAGACCGGAGCGTGGCCTTCACGTGTCGTCTCCCACTCGACGTCACGCGTTGAGTGCATACCAACAGGTTTGTTTCTCAATTGTTTTTTTAGAATTTCAAGAAAAATATTTTAGGATTTATCATGTAAAAATATTTGGAAAAAATTGAGTGTAGATATTTATTTTAGAATATTAGTAGGGAAAAATAGAGAGAAAAAATAGGAAAAATGTGAAGAAAGTATGAGAAAAATTGTTTTTGGTATTTATGGTTTGAATATGGTGTTTAGGGTGCCTTAGGGCCTAAGTTAGGGTGTTGGTGCAAGTTTTGAGGCTTAGCAAGCAAACCGAGGTGAAACACGTATTTCGAGGAAAATTGAGTTTATCTGAAGGTGAGTGTTCAGATTTAAAACCTTGGTTAATGTGAGAGTTCTTATCTAAAAGACGGGATTTATTATGAGTGGTCCTACCCTAAACTCAATTTTATGTAAAATGATTTTACCATGTTGACATACCTTGATATGCTATGCATCACGTAGATTGCATTACATGTTATGATGAAATGTGCATATGTACACAATAAAATTATTGATCATGCATTCGCATAAGGGTTTGAGAGTACGGGTTGGGACCGCTTCTCTTCCAAGGGTGCAGCCATACACCTCGGCCTGGGAAAGAGGTTGTAAAAATGGTTAGTGGCATTAAGGTACGGTTGGCTCAAATCGAAATGAAATGAATAGAAAATTTTGCATCCATGCACGAAATATATTTATTGTTCCCCCACTTAAATGGTTTATCATCTAACATGGGCTTTGCCCTTAGAATATTCAAACGTTCCAAATATTGTTGTAGTATAACCGGATACGAAAGAAGCATGTGACAGCACTTTGCAAGTGCAAGATGAATTATGATTATGATGTTGAGATTAATGTATTTAAGTTTCTGCTACTTAACATTTGAACATTTGAAAGACGTTGATGTATTGTCTGAATCATGGTTATTGTAATATTAGGTTCGATTCTTAGCTTCCGCGTTTAATGTTTATGATGATTCTCTTTTGAGATGAGAAATGATATGATGTATCAATTAGTTAAAAAAAAATATTATCCCAGTATTGTTCTAATTTATAACATGCCCGAGGAAGTGGGGTGTTACACCCCGTATAGGTAGTGTCTCCACAATTTCAAAGCATAGATTATGGCTGCTAATTCCAAATCGTGAGTTGGATAGTTTTGCTCGTGCCTTTTCAGTTATCAGGATCTGTAAGCTATTACCTTTTGATTTTGCAATAGAACACATCCCAAGCCTATTCCAGAAGCATCACTATACACCACATATTTTCCTGATTTCGTTGGCATTGCCAAGATCGGTGCTATGGTCAATTGTACCTTAAGCTCTTGAAAGCCTTGCTCACATTTTTTATCCCATTCGAACTTAACTTCCTTCTGCATTAATTGGGTAAGTGGAGTAGAAATCTTTGAGAATCCTTCCACAAATCTTCTGTAGTATCTAGCTAGTCTAAGAAAACTCTGAATTTTCCTGAATGGGAATATCTAAGAAGAACAATGTACCTTCGATAACTACAGGATCGACCTCAGCGTCCTCGCAAGTCAAGTTGTACACATGGACTGGATGAACATTCTGCATTCCCTCGCTTGGTGGCTCCATCTTCTGCCTCTTCAGGCACTCTTGAGAGATGTGTCCCGATTATCTGCAATTGTAGCATACAATCTTTCCTTGATACCCAACTTGGGGCGTCTCTTTGCTCTTTGGACAGTTCCTCCTGATGTATCCTTCGCCGCTTCCATATCATCTTATGAAGCATCTCTTCCTTGGGTGTTTCTTCTTACACCGAGGGCATTTCCCTTTGTCTTTGGGTTGAGACATTGTACTTCCTAGATTACTGCCCTTGCTTCCTTCCTCATACTTGATTATTCTTACCCGTGTCAGATTCTTTTTAATGGTTAGGGCTTGGTGTAATGCTTCTTTATAGGAATTGATAACCCATCCACTCAAAACTTGCTTGAGATTCACTTGCTACTCTGAAATGAACTTTTGTGCCTTCTGACCCTCGTCAGTCTAGTACATGGGCACGTACTTGATTAGTTGGGTGAATCGGTTATCATACTGGTTCACAGACATTTCGTCAGTCTGCTTAAGCCTTATGAATTCCCAGATTCTTTTGTCCTTCCAGCTCCTAGGGAAGTACTTATAGCTAAACATCTCCTTGAATCCTACCCAAGTATAGATTGGCGCATCATCATCTTTGTCCTCTAGCTCTTAACGAGATCTCAGTATTGATTGCTTGGTCGATTGCCACCACCACCCTACCTCTTCCTCTAGCGTGTAAACGACACACCTTACATTTTCTCCTCACTACACTGGAGGTGCTGAAGTAACTTCTTCGTTTTCTCGAGCTAGTACTCGGCTGAGCTAGGATCATAGCAAGTCCTACCTTTAAACACAGGGGGCCTTAAATGTTGGTACCGTTCCAATGTTGTGGTCGTGTGCCGAGTAGGTTCCTCTCGACTCACGTAGGTTAGCATGTTCTCCAAAAATCTTTCCATTCGCTTGAACCGATCTTCACTAGAGCTTGATTCCCTAACATATCTCATATTTCCTCCTAGGTGATTTCTACGATCACCCTTGTAATACCCTATATTTTTGTGAAGTTGCCACGTATTTTAAGTGAGATTAAAATACTAAAAAATATGCTTGAAATGACAATAAGTGGTCGAATCAGCTGTAGGGAGTGCCCTAGAGCTTAGATACCTAAGGATAAAGGTATATTTTTTACAAGCGTCTCGACGCGAGATTTATGACGCTGAAAGAAATCAAATTAGAGATGATTTTCAGTAAATCGTACATATCGAGTAATTTTGAATTATTAATTTTGGATTTTAAGTATCTCGATGAAAATTAATTTGATGTTTGAGGGTGTAATTGTAATAAGAAAATTATCCAAACGGAATAAGGATGAAATTAGGAGTTCAAGTGGTAAAATATCAAAGTTTGAGAACTTGAAATAAGGGTCAAAATGTCATTTGGCAGAAGTTTGGGGAATTAGCTTAGATTTCAAAAATTAAATCCATTATAGTTTTGGATTTGAAAAGCCATTCAATTATAACTTTGAGTCTTTGGAGTCCATGGCTTAGTTTGTGACAAGTGACACCATGTGATTGGTTCAAAGAATCTATAAATAAGGCTATGGGGTTGTCTCCAAATCATTCCAAATGAGTTTGAGTTTTGACAGGTTCTAAGGTGGGGATCTACTCTTGAGAGAGAGGAAAGGGAATTCTGCAAGAAGAAGGGAAGAAAGCGGCGGAGAAGCAGGGGAAGAACGAGCTTTGCTGGAGTTGTGGGTGTTCGCCAAAATGAGTTAGCAAAAAAGTGAGGTAAGTTCTTTTTTTGATAATCCTGTAGAGGGGAAAGATAGGGTCATGTATGTTCAAATGGGGGGCGAATTAGAGTTAAAATGAGAAAATTATGGCCGAAAAACCAAAACAAGGTGCAGCTGTTCGAATCTGGTAGGCCGCGCGTGAGTTACACGTGCCGGGAAGTGGTTGGGCGTGAAGGCGCATGGCCCACTTTCCTAGGGCATGTGAGGGGCCCATTTTTCTTCAACTTTTCCAGTTTTGTCCCTAATTTAATGCCCCTCAACCTTATGTAAAAAAATTTGAGGTTAGGTTTACCGAAATATGTGTTTTCTGCAGAAACCTAGGTCGTTTGCAGTGAGACCGTACCATCTAAGAGATAAACCAACAAGGTGAGACTCCTACACTCCAAATCCTAGTTTTTATTCTCTTATGAGAGACTTCTATTGCATGAGACGTGTTTTATGAAGTTCTTGTACATAAACTCTTATTGTTTTCTTACGTGAAATCATGTTGCATATATGAAATGTATTTTTCTAGAAAATATATGCTGTTGGATTTTTAACTGTTGCATTTATAAAATTCGTGTGGCCATATTGTTCCACCTATTTTTTGTTGACCGAGGGAAAAAGTCAAATATCCCCCTAGAAGTACTATGCATGCGCCATCGAGAAAGCTCTCGTGGTGAAGACCGTGAGTCTAAGGGACAACGGATGTGGTGATTGCATGAGTTCTATGAGTTTGGGCTGAGGTGGCATAGTTAGGGACCTCCCAAGAGGCGCTTTGCGTACACCATTGAGAAAGCTCTCGTTGGAGGAGGCTGACATGTTCACGAGGCATTTCGAAGTAGTTCTCATTATTTTCCTAATATGTTTTATACTTGTTCATGTATTGATATAAACTATTTTGGAGTTTCTCACTAGAAGATTCATCTTCTAATTGGACTATGTCCCTGGAATATTCAAACATTCCAAGTTCGACAAGTAGCTCAAAGGGAAAGGAGGTAGCGGAAGAATAAGTTTAATTTACTATTTGTAGCATGCTTAGCATATCTTTATTTATGTGTGAACCCATGTATGTTTTGGATATGTTTAAGGTGTTCAGTTATCACTTACGAGAGATGATGTCCTTATAATACATTTTGTAGACGTCTTAAATGATTTTATGATAAATAAAGCATTATGGTTGTGAACCATATCAGGTTCGATCTAGCTTCCGCATTTGAAATTTTAACACATGTCTTAACTATTTGATTATTGGGTTTGTTAAGCCGAGAATGTGAAAATTAGGGTTTTTGGGAATTTGTGTGATGTATGACAGCGATTGTGGTATGAAAAATTTTTATATTCCTGAAATCCTAAGTTATAACATGCCTGGAAAATTTGGGGTGTTACAACCCTGGTCTCCGAGATTATCTTCCTCCCTTCTCCCATTCTCATTGTGGGCTGCATCTCGAAGTCGTGTATTCACCATATGGAGTGAATCACGGAAATGAGTTATGCTTAAGACAAGATCATTTCTTTAAAGAGGGACAATTTGATTTCTTAAAAGTAAACCACAAGAGATAACATCCTAACATGACTGAAAAAGAAAATAAACATAACATCTTATTATGTTATATATTTTTCCTTCCTTCAGCTATTCTTTCGGCCTCTTTTAGCTAATCCTTTGGCCTCCAGATCCACGGCTCCTTATGACTCTCATCATCGTCAGATTCCACCAGGGGTCCTTCATCATCTTCCTGAGACTCCTCATCAAAATTGATGTTCATGACATCCTCTTCTACTTCGTGTTCCACAACGGCGGCATCTTCCTAAGCCTCTTCGTCCATAGCTTCCCCATACAGATCTGCATGCTGATCCCTAATCCTTGTGCACAATTCACTTAGGGTTTCAAAATCCACATCCTTCCATATCCACTGAGCATATGTCATCCATTCCCCTACCATTATGCCAATTAGATAGTCGATTTGATACTCTGCCAGATCTTCCAATTGTCAGTAGCTCGGGGGCACATCATTTATGATTTCCTCCATTGGGTTTAGAAATACAATCACATCCCTATCCTGTAGATTTCCTCGAGCTTCAATCCTTTGCGCCCAATGAGTCAACAACACTTGATCCACCATTGTTGCTATCAACACATGAATTCTACTCAGAAACTTCAAACGTATGTTTCCTAGACTTTCAATATCATTTCCTTTTAGGTTCCATGTGTCTCTTAGAATTCCATAATCTTATTCTAAGTTTTCGTCCAGTAGTTCTAACCAAGCTAAGTTCAATAACTTAACATAACCTAGGGTTTTAACCTGGCTCTGATACCAATTGTAACAACTTGCCTTACACGAGCATGTCACTATAAGCGAATTCTCAGGAATTTTTTTTTTCCAAGTTTATCATGCATGGTGCATTAAGAACAACCTTCACATGCTTTAACATGCCTGACACATACGATGTATCAAAGAACAACCATCACATGCTCACATAGGCTAGCACCCGTAGTGATTTAAAGAACAATCTTCACATGCACACAAGATCCTGAAAATCCCAATCTTGCCCGTTTAACTAACAAGATCAATAATCTTAAACTAAATGAGTCATAGAATTACGCAGCGGATATAATAACATCAAATATCGTGCCCTACCACGAGGTTCATACATAGTGTTATCACACCAAAATTTGTATTACAACGTTACAATATGATAACAACACTATCATGTGACCGTTCATACATATATAAAAAATAAGTACTTTCGCCTCAAAATGATACAACAACTAACATACTAAACATCGTTGGCCCTCAACTGGCCACATCCTCGCCTTCGCAGCAGTCCCTGGCTGGAACGTTGAATGTTTCAGGGGCATAACCCAGATTAAATGATAAAACAGCTAAGTGATAGCATGATACAGCTTACTAAATGCATGAAAAACACACGAGCATGGCATATATAGACAACGACAATATGCAACACATCTAACTTGAGAAATCTCCCTGGCATACTCAATCTCCAGTGGAAAATCCATTCCACACACCCTTGGGATTGACCTTACCGCGACATACTTAATCCCCGAGTGCCCGATCCTGTCACTCGATCACTAGGATCAACCTTGCCCTATTCTCAAGTAGACCCCATCCTGTTCCCACGGACATAACAACGACCCGAAATTAACACCACAATGATATGAAAATCACATGCCATGCACCAACTCTTTTATACGTAAAAATAGTTTATGCAATATACCACATGTTCAATATGCACACGATACCAATAATGCGAAGTATAAAGACTACAACAACTATCCCAAGTCCCGAAGGGTATAACCGCTCACTAGGATTGGGTAAACGCGTGTAACCTAAACTTGAGAGGATATAACCGCTCACCTGAACTTACCATACACCCACCAAAACACTTTCAAGACAAAGGTAAGACTGGAATCGAATCACTCACCTTAATTCGAAAAAAATCAATTTTTGCCTCGAGAAGTGTGTCACACCTCAAAAATCGTGCAATCACTTCCTCTAATAGTCAAACTGTCTCCTGTTTACCATGATGTCTATAGAAATCAACATTTCTATTTTTCTCATAATTTTCCCAATTTTTCTCTATTTTTCCAAGCCTTTCTTTCCTTCAAAAATTCACAATAAATACCTAACACCTAATTTCACCAAATATTTTTACATAGATAATCCTAAAATATTTTTCGAAAAAATTCTAAAATTAATTTCGGGAAAAACCTATGCATCATGCGCCCTCACATGCTGGTGAGTAGCTAAGAGTGAAGTCCGCGTGTGCACACACGCGGGTTATCTTCTTCGGTTTTCTTCTCTAACGACAATCGCCGGCGATGATCTCCGATGGCCAATCTGATTGCATGGGCTCGAAGCACATCCTGAGGTAGCCATTATTGACCCCTCACATTTAGGAAACATGTACCAAAAAGGCCTCAAACAGCCGGTTGCAAGTCTCTGTCCTACAGCCCCTCGATTTTCTACCCAGCTTCTAAAACCCTATCAAATCTACACCATTCCCTCCCATTTTCTCCAAAATTTCTTCCCTCAACCCAAATAACAATAACCCCTTATCCAGGGGCTCGATTCAAGCTAAAACGCCCTGAATTTCTCTAGACTTCTTTTGAAACCCTCGGCTTCGATTGAGTTATTTATAGGCAAAATCCCATCGCTAGCTTCCAAAACTCAAGCTTTGTTACCCCCAAGGCCTAGATCTAGCCACTAAGTGGTTCAAATAGCCTTAAATCATGAGAAAAACCCTTCAAAAAATTTAGCCAAATAGTCGATCACATCCGCCATTAATTCCGGTCACTTCTTCGTCAATCTCAACCAATAGCCATCCCCAAACGCTTCATCATCACCTGGAGGCTATCCCCGAGCCTCCAGGCGACCTTCCCGAAGCCCAACACGACTAGCCGGTGGCCACAGTGCAGCTGGTAGGTTTCCAACCTAGAATTTTCTTTTTTTGCACTTTTGCTTCTCTAATTAATTTCCAACTTCATTTCTCCCCTTTCCTTGATACCCCTGGACTTTCTAACAATTCCGCTAAGGCCCTCAAGTTCCAAAATTTTCATTTCCCTCAATAATTTCTAAAAAAATCATTGTTTTGACCTCCCTTGAGCAGTTTACATTTTTTTTACTTTGGCCCGGATGCCCCTAATCGCGTGTTTTCGACCTCAAACCTTCGTAAATCTCTTGGTTTTGTCAAATCCTTCTTACTTGGGAAATTTTAACTCCCTTGACTGCTTTAACATGGACACTTGCCTTTTCGTTCATGTTTGGGATATTACACCACTGCCTGAAACTATGATAAATTCCATTTTGACCCCATAACTTTCAAAATATCTTTGATATAAAATATAGGGTATCACAGTAGTGGTTGCTTAGAACCCATTATAATCTAGGTGTGTTTCTAGTTTTCAAAGTGAGCTATTGTGGAAACATTGATGAAATTGGTTTAGTGGAACCCTAAGGGTTGTTAGACATTAGGAGAGTGGAGTAGGTTTGTGTGGAGACACCGATAACGTGTGTGTGGGCAAAGCTATAATGATAAATGGTCTATATTTCCTAGAAACACATACATGTGAATATAATCAACAAATAGTTGTTAAACCTAACACCACATTAAAAGAAAAGCATTCTTAAGGTAATCAAATTAATCCGAAACAATTGTGAAACCTTAGGCTGGGTCATATCGGTGAGAGTAGCCTTTTGTTGGACAAGGGAAAAAGGCTATTGAATTGTTATGATTGGTACATTCAGACGTATGTGGCCCCATAAATGTTATGGCCTAAGGTGGTTATATCTACTTTGTAACTTTTACTGATGATTTATCACAATATGGTTAATTATATGTACTTAATGAAGTACAAGTTTGAAATATTTGAAAAGTTCAAAGAATTCAAGGTTGGAGTAGAAAACCAAACAGGAAAAAGTATCAAGATTCTTCGATCAGATTGAGGAGGTGAATACTTGAGTACAAAGTTTATTGATTATCATAAGGCTTGTGGTATAATTTCACAGTTGACTCTTCCTTACACATCACAGTTGAATGGTGTGGCTGAACGTAGGAATTAGACCCTATTGGACATGATTCATTCTATGCTAAGATACATGAATTTGCCTATTCCACTGTAGGGTTATACTATTCTTATTGCGATTTATTTGATAAATCGAGTACACACTGAATCTATTTCAATAACACCATATGAGATATGGGTTGGGAAACCTTCAAGTCTTCATATATCAAGTCCTTAAAGTATTAAAGAATTGTCTTAAAGAAAGCATCAATCATAACTTTCACTGAGGAACACTAAATCATGCTCTAGGAGATTGAAAAAATAAAGCATAAATACTCAAATTCTTCTAAAAACATAAGAAATAATGCTTCAAGTGTTATCAAAGAAACATGAGTTTTCATAAGAACCAAATTAAGAGAAGTATCTTAAAAAATCTAGCATTTTCTAAAGCTGTCGACAAAGTGACTATTTTTCTTAGGATCTGTAGACTAAATGCTAAGCCTTTGTCAACTAACAGTGTTCTAAAATTTGGATATGTAGATAAAGAGGCTTGCATCTATCGACTAACAATGAGCCATATTGCTTGACCTTTTAGTCAATCTCATTCTATTAACTAAGGTATGAACTTTGTCGACTAACAGTATATATGCATTTATATAATTCTTCATTAGGCTTAATCTGTCGACTAACCTAACAAATAACATTTGTTTTTAGTGTTGTCAATAGGAAGCTTCAATTTGTCGACTATGTCTTATTTTGTATTGTAAGATTGTCGACTAACCTATTTATTTTGTCGACAGTTTGTTACTCTGAAACAAATAACAGCTAGTTTTTATCACATTAAATGCTCGTCCAACTACCATCAACGGCTCTATTTTTGTCTCCAAGCACCATCATCTATAAATAAGTGGTTGAAGGAACATTTAAAGTTGCTGAAGCACGTTCAATTCTTACCTACTGAGCATTCAAGATTGATTGCGCTTTAAATCTTCCTATTCTTTCATTCTCTATTGTATCAAGGCTTTGTTTTTATTTGTTTAATCTCATTTTCAGCCTCATTTATTTTGAGAGAACGTGTAACTAAGAGTTTAAGCTGTTAGGGTTTCAAATTCATTCACCATTGTATTTTCTCTTCCAATCTTGTAAGCTTGAGGGTCTATCCAAGTGATAAGAGGTTGTATTCTTTCCTAGTTGAGGACTAGAGAACCTACTTAGCTAAATAAGGGGTTGTTTTTAAGTAAAATTGAATGCAAATACCTTAGTGGGTGACTAAGGGAGTGGATGTAAGCCATATTAGCCGAACCACTACAAATTGTTGGTGTTCTCTGTGTGTTGTTCTTTATTTCATAATTTATCATTTCCAATCTATTGCTAAATCTATCTCTTCTACTATATTTTAAACACTATTTGAAATAGTTTTCAAATTAGTAAGAAATTTTAATTACACCAATTCACCTCCCTCTTGGTGCATGCCATTGTTATACAATTATATCAGTTAAGAGTAACCGAATCAACTGCAGGGAATGCCCTTGAACATGGATATCTATGAGAAATAATATTAGATTGACGAGCATCTCGAGGCAAAATTTATGGCATTGAAAGAAATCGAAATGAAAATAATTTTTTATACAGCTAAAAAAAAATTAAAAGGTTGAGACGGACATTCAGGAATTCCACGAAACCCTGAGAAGACTTTAATTTTGTGAATAGAACAACCTTGAAGTGGTTTTGAATGGAAATTCTTGGAGGACATGCCTAAGAATAATTTTTAGGCCTAAGGGTAATTTTTTATTCCAGTTGAAAAATGGTTGAAAATGTTATTTTTTCCAGATTCGTTGGGCCAATTGTGAAGCATGAGATTGGGAGTTCATGTGGTAAAATATCAAAGTCTAAGGATTTGAAATAACGCTTAAAATGCAAAAGGAATTTGCAAAGGGGCAAAATGTAATTTCTCAAAGAGCCACATTGCTAGCCGTTAGCCACCATTTCCACTGCCAACCAGCCACCTTTCATCGTCGTGAGGGACATCCTAGGGTCCAAAATGGGCCCCATGTCATGGTGGATCGACTAGAGATAAGCATGGGCCAAGAGTGGTCGTGATTTGATGGAGGTATGGCGAGGTGACCGTATGCTTGTTAGAGAATCGAGGTTGGTTTTCGAGGCAATCTCAACCAATTTTGGGCCAAATCAAACCTCCAAAGGCTAGCTAAGGCCATTAATGCTCGAGATGTGATAAGATTTATCAAGTAGTAGCTCAAATTTTCCTATAAATAGCGAAGGTCAGATCGAGGATTTTTTTAACAACTTTGAGCTTCAATTTGAAGGTGCTTTAGTGTTCATTTGAGAGATTTTATAGAAGGCTTTTGTTCTTTAAATTGAGGGGAAGAATTCTAGAGCATTTGGTGAGTTTTGGAGTTGAATCAAGTGAGGTTCAAGCTTAGCCAGAATCGTGATTGTTTATCGAAGTTGAGGTTTAAAACATCCGATTGAGGCACTTTCGGCCATTATTTCAAGCATTCAAGGATACTATCGTGATTAGAACAAGGAGTAGGCTATGGTCAGAGGAAGAAACCGACCAACGGAGCATTGCTGGTGACCGAAAAAAGGTTAAAGACAATTGAAAAGTTGGGCGTGTGCAGTACACTCGCAGGCAGGCCACGCGCGGGCACGTGAAGGCGAGTGAGAGTTAGGTATTTTTTGAAATTAATTTTATAATTTTGAGGAAAATATTTTATGAATTATGGTGGAGAAAAGTTTGGGAAAATGCTTAAGAAAGTATTTATTTTGGAATTATGAAGGGAAAAACAAGAAGAAAATGGAGGAAAATTATGAAAAAATTAGTAAAAATCGATATTGATATTCGTTTGAATGAATATGATGTTCAAGGATCATTGAGGATCAAAATTGAATAATAGTACAATTATTTGAGGCTTGGCACAAAAATCAAGGTTGGGCATGAGAATCGGGATATTTCGAGATACGTTTGAGGTGAGTGGCTTCACTACTAAAACTTAGTTTATTGTGGGTGGTTCGACACTATACTTGATTTTGTTTCATGCGCATAGTTTTGGCATGTGAATGGTTGATTTCATATGGATAGTTCATCCAAAATGTTTATTTACACATGCATTCAAAGAAGTGCGATGAAATGTCATTTTATGTAATGCATCATTACATGTTGCGGTTATGGCATTGGCATGTGTGTTGGAAATAAGTAGTGCTTTCGGGTTGCTTTTGACTAGGAACGTAATCCCTGACGTGATTGTGGTGTGCCGGTGTAACATTAGGAAATTTTTGAAGTTATAATTGTAATTCTATGTAGGCAGTAAGTGAAATTTTTGGAAGATTAGGGCTATAGGGTACATTATCACGGTCTTGAGTGACCGAATCGACTATAGGGAGTGCCCAGGACCCTAGATGTCAAAGAAAAATGATACAGTATTGATAAGTATTTCGAGACACAATTTTAGGTGTCGAAAGAAATTTGATCGGTAACAGTTTTCGGTACAACTAATTTCAAGCCTGGAAAACCAAATGATCATAAAGGATGTAATACTTGAAATTTTTAGATTCAAATATTTGAGAAAATAGGACATTTCAAAGGATTATGAAAGTCTCGAGATAAAAGTTCAATTTCTAAGCTAAGGGTAAAGTTGTAAATATTGAAGTTTGGGTAAAAGTGTAATTTACCTAAAATCTTGGGGTATTAGCATAATAAATCCTTTCTTCAGGGGCATAAGTATAATTAAAAAATGGTCTGGGGACTAAGTTGAAGGGGTCTAAGTGTAATTACCCAAAAAGTTCATGCCAAAGTGTAATTCTTGAAACCTTTTTCCTATGAGCATTTGGGAGATTAAGGATGAAGACTCATGATAATTTTAGAGATAAGATAAAGCCTCATGATGACTTTAGAGATAAGGATGAAGGCTCATGATGACTTTAGAAATAAAATGAAAGCTCATGATGACTTTAGAGATAAAAATGAAGCCTCATGATGACTTTAAAGATAAGATTGGGATAAGATTGGATAAGATTAGATGTGAATAAGATTTGATTCAGATAAGAATGATTGTAGAAAATCTTATAAGATTTTGAATGATTAGAGAAGATTTGAAATGATTTGGAATGATTGGAATATCTTGAAAGATTTGGAATGATTAAAATATCTTGAAAGATTTGGAAAAGATTTAAATTGATTAAGAAATATTGTAATATAATGTGACTTACAAATATTGTAATATAAATAGGGTGTTCATGGCCAAGGGTTTTCTCATTTAAAGTTGTGATAAATTCATGCTAAACTAAAGTGCTTCGGGTTTAGTGGATAAAGGGATTTTAAAGCATACGCGAGGCATCACACGCGCAGAGCACTTGGGCAGTGTGTGAGGGAGTGTAAGGAGGTGGTTTGGTCAAAAGACTTGAGGAGTTGCACGAAAATGGAGGTTGGGCACAAGATTTTGATGTTTTGCCTTTGATATGATTTTGAGGATGAAAAACAATTGTATTTTGGTGATGAAATAAAGTTAAGAGAGTTCAATGTTAAAGAATTTTATGACTGAAATATTCTTCTTTTCATGTTATCATTTAACGATTCAGTTTTTATAAAAAGAATAGTCGACTATGTCTATGGATAGTCGACTATGTGGTTTAGTGCTGTCGACTATGTCTAAGGATAGTCGACTATGCTTGTATAATCTGTCGACTATATATGACTTCTATCGACTATTTTTCATTCTGTCAACTATCATGTAAGGAAAGTCGACTATGTTTTTTCTTCTGTCGACTATGTTTGTATATGATTTTCAAAATCTTCTTCATATTTTTATATCTATCAACTATGTGAATGTGATAGTCAACTATCAGTAGATTTTGTTGAACAATAGTCGATTATGTTATTTTGTTTGTCGACTATGCCTTATTTTATTTGAAAATATAGTCAATTATACACTATATTCTGTTGATTATCTCTTTTGCAGAAAGCTTCCAACGGCTAGTTTTTCAAATTCCAACGGTCACAAACGGCTAGTTTCCTCTTCAATCTTTATGGATGCCTATATATACAACTCAAGGAGGATCAAGAGATGGCTAATGGATGGAAACGAGATGATCTAAATATTACAAATCATTTTATTCGAGCTTACAGTGTTCTATGCTTTCATTGTTATATTTTTCTATGCAAGGCTTCATTCTATCATTGTAAATCTATTCTTAAGCCTAGTTTTCATTGTGAGAGAACTTGTAACTAAGAGTGTCTTAGCTTCTCTCTTTAATTTGTATCATTTTTATTTTCCTAGCTTGTGTAGCTAGAGGGCCATTTGAGTGGGAGATTTTGTAATTTTCCTAGTCTCAGACTAGAGGACCTACTTGGTTTAAGTAGGGGATTTTAGTGGATGCTTTGAAAAATCCTTAGTAAGGAGCTAAGGTAGTGGATTAGGCTTGGGTTAAGCCGAACCACTATAAATCTTTGTGTTCTTTCTTGCTTATGTTATTTGATTTGTTTATCATTGCTAGCATTTCATTATCCTCACTTGCATTGAAATTTTATTTTCAATCAAAAGGATTTCAAAGTTCTATCAAGTTTTTAAAATAACCAATTCACCCCCCCTCTTGGTGTGTGCCATAACATCTCTCAGTCTAATAGATTTGAGGTGTTCTGAGATTCATTCAAGGTGAGTGCTTGCCCCCAAAACTTGGTTTATTGTGAGCATTTCTATTTCAACTTAATTTATTGTGGGTGGATCGATCTTATACTTGAATTTGTTGCTTACAAACAGTTTAACCTGTGAAGGTTGTTTTCATGTGGGAGGTTCGTCCTAAAATGTTTATACATGTGCATTGAATTTTGTGATAAATTATGTATATGAAATGTTGTTTTATATGATGCATCGAGTTATAGTATATGGCGTTGGCATGTGCTTGTGTTGTCTATATGGGATGTCAGCTTGGGATGTTGTTTGGATAGTGTAGCCTTATTTCCCCAAAGGTGTTGCTAGAATAACGTATAGGGGTATCCCGTGCCAGGTGTGCTTGCCGGGATGGCCACCTAGGGTTCCGTGCTAGGCTGAATGGTCAGGGAAGCTACACTAGGGCCACTGGCTATCCATGTGGGATATGGGTTGGGAATGGATAATATTTCTAGAATGCTTTTGAGTGGGAACGTAATCCCTGACGTGATTGTGGTGAGCCAAGTTCCTACTTTGATGTTGACCCTCCTAGGCCGAGAGTGGTAACCATTGTTCCCAAGCTGTTAGGAAGATGTACTGACTTTGCCCCTCTTAAGCTAGGACTGTGTTATGCCAATGTGTTGGTGTGGTTATGTTGCCTTTAGAGAGATTGCTCTTTTCCCGTGGTTGGGTTAAGCGCTGTGTGGGATTCTCTTGGGTTGGGACTCGTTGGGTTATGTCGATTTGTTTCATGTCTTGCATACATTCATGAAAATGTGTTTTGAACTCTCATTTAGATGATTCAGTATCTTATTTGGACTTTATCCCTGGAATATTCAAACGTTCTAGGTGAAGGTAGCAGTAGTAAAGGGAAAGGAATTCCCAAGAATTGACTGCGATTAGTAGATGGTCCGTAGCATGTCTTTCATTTATGATGTGTATTTTGATGATGTCATGTTAAGCGATAAGAACGACTTTTCATGTTATGAATAAGATGAGTTCGGTTATGTACCGGTTGAGGTTACGATCTAGCTTCCGCATGTATGATGATTTTCCTATTTTAGCTTATCGATTCTTATTTTGGTATGCTGAGAAGGTTTAACGAAATTGTCGGGAAATGATTTGTGTGGAGTTTATGTTGGGAAAAAATATATATCCCCTAAATCTTATGTTATCTAACGCCCTTGGAAAAACAAGGTGTTACAGTTGGGTTCCTATGTTGATGTTGACCCTCTTGTGACGAGAGTGGTAACTATTGTTCCCGAGGTGTTGGGGAGATGCGTTGATGTTACAGCTCTTAGGCTAGGACTGTGTTATGCCAATGTGGTTATGTTGCATTTAGAGAGATTCATCTTTTCCCATAGTATGGGTTAGATATTGTATGGGATTCTCTTGAGCTAGGACATGTCGAGATATGTAAGTTTGTTCATGGTCATGCATATATTCATGAAAAAGTTTTGAATTCTCACTTAGATGATTCAACATCTAATTTGGATTATGTCTTTAAAATATTCAAAAGTTTTAGGTGAAAACAGCGACACCAAGGTAAAAGAGGTTTTCGAGATATAGCCGTCATTTACATACTAGATCCATAATAAGGCTTTGATTATGTGCGAGATATTCAGTTGTTATGTAATTTGTTTGAAGATGTGATGTAAAAAGATGGTATGATTTATATGTTATAAACAAAGCATTTGCAGTTATGTATTAATTGAGGTTTCGATCTTGCTTCTGTATTTATGATGATGTTACCTGTCTTAGCTTATTCCTTTTTAAGTTTGATATGTTGAGAAGGTAGATTGGGATTATTAGGGAATGATTTATGTTAAGTGTATGTTAAAAAAAAATACTTTCGAAATCCCGAGTTAATGCTACGCTTGGGAAAAGTAGGGTGTTATAGTTGGTATCAGAGCAAGCTGAATAGAAACCACAAATGAAGACTTAGGGGGGGGGGGGGAGAAAACTAATGATTCGTAGAACGAAATCCCTACCTAGAGATTCGAGGATTGTCGGTTGAAGTCTTAGAGGTTATTAATTTAAGAATACTAACCTTGTTGAAATGACAAAATAGCTAGTCGGAGTGACCTAGCTATTAAAGTTAGGATCTGATGATATGGTTAAAATGTAAGGTTGCCTCAGTAGCCATGATTATGAAGTGTGTACTTAGAGGATCTTGAGGTTTGAGTCATGAGTGGTTAGTCTACTGTGACATAACCTAGCTGTCAAGATTAGGTTTGAAAATGATGATATGAATTATCGAGGTTCAAGTGTAAGAATGATTTGGTATAGATCGAGGATCCTAGGGAATGGTCCAAAATAAGAAACCTAGGATGGTTCGATAAGTATTTTGAGGATTGTGAAAAATTGATTTTTGATGATAGGGATATAGTTACTGACTAATGATAAGATTTTTATCATGGTCTTTTCTTTTCAGATGGTGGGTACTCGAAGAAACATAAATAGACAAGATGAGGAATACAGTAGTAGTAATCATCATGGTCATTATGCGAATCACGCCACGAGCGATAGACGATAAGAAAAGGGATCTGGTCCTAGTGAGAATAGACTTGATCGAATGGAAAGAATTCTAGAAAACATGCTAACCTGTGTAGTAAGAAATGAGCCACCAAGGCATACTCCCCTGTACTAGATCAATATCATTGGCAAAAAACCCCGGTGTTTAAAGGGCGGGCGAGAAATGACCCTAGTGTGGCAGAGTACTGGATGGAGCAAACTGAGAAGCTGCTCTAACATTTGCACTCCAGTGGTGAAGAAAAGATTAACTACGGCACATTTATGCTAGAGGAAGAAGCTAGGCAATGGTGGCAATCAACTCAGCGAGCCTTGCAAAGGATACCCAGACAAGCAAAGCAATACCCAAGGTTGAGATAAGCTCGGGTGGTAACCTGGGAAGCATTCAAAGAAGTTTTTAACTCTAAGTACTTTCCTTGAACTTGGAGGGAAGAGAAGACTTGGTAGTTTATGAAATTGAGGTAAACAGAAGAAATGTCGATGTCTCAGTACAATGTTAAGTTTACCTAATTGATTAGGCATGTGCCTATGTACGAAGTTGACGAGTGGCAAAAGGCACAAAAGTTTGTGGGTGGACTACGAGTGGGATTGCAACAAGCTCTTAGTGCATGTGCTATTAACACTTACAACGAGGCACTGGATAGGGCTCTAACTACCGAGACGAATCTACTCCATGTTTGATTGATAAGATCAAATGATAAGAAAATAGATTCAAAAGGCGTGAAGCATAAGTTAGAGGGAAAGAATTCCAAAGACGGTGAGCAATGTCCCCAATGTAACAAGGTGCACCCAGGGAAACAATGTTCCTGAGACATATCTGTTGTTATGCATGGACATAAGAAGAAGGACTGCCCCAAGACTAAAGAAGCACCTCCAATTGGAAATCAAATAGAGATTATGTAACACCCCATCTCCTAGAATTGCCCGAGAAGAGGTGCTACGGGAAATAAAATAAAACTGACTGATAAACTGAATTCTAATACCAATACTGAATATCTAAATCAACTGAAATAAAACTCTGAGTCAACATCAACTGAAAACCATAAACTACATCTAAGGGAAAGTCCCTAAACTGAGATAAAATAAACCTAAACTGATAAGACACCAACTAATAAACTCCCAAACACCTTTGGTCTTGAGCGGCTCCACGTACACACACTATTGGACACTGCTGCTAGGCCCCACATTTGGTACTCCCCCGTTAGGACCTGGAATGGTGAAGAGTACAAGGTGAGCTATAAAGCTCAGCAAGTAGTAAGCTAAAAAGAAATAACTGTAGCTGAATCGAAGAAATATCAATACTGATAAAAACTTACAGAACCTGTACTGAGAGATATAATAATCACTGGATGGCATGTACAAGATGTAATGCACATAAACTATAAACTAAATGAAGGTATGCAACTTTGGCACGAAGGCCCACATAACTGTAATACATACCTGACTAATCTGAATCCTGCAAATAAAAAAAATTGTAAGCACATACTGTGGGCAATATGACCCTAGCTCCCTGATCGACAATAGGCGAGCAAAAGAAAACTGAAAACTAAACTAGTGGGATCCCCGCGAACAAGTCGCCTGGCGCGCTTAATGCAATGCTGTGCACATATATATATGCTGGCACACAATATGTAGTGCTCCATATAAAATCATGCCAAATGCTCATACCAAAAGTGTATGCACATAATCTCACAAGTAATGCTGACCATGTCATAATAAATACTAAACATGTAACCTAATCTTCAATCTATTAGAATACAAAGATTCTATGAACTATGTATTATGGCATGGGTATGATTAGCTCGATATAATCTGGCATTTAAATTCAATAGGTGTATTGACTATTTTATCGAAATTAAACTTGAATTGGACTTTCTGGAAGCCTACTTGAAATTCTAAGAAGACCCATCCGGATACTAGAAAAAAGGGCATACGGATACTCTGAAGGGTATTTGGATAGTCTGGGATAAAGGCTTTCGGACTAAAAGAGACAACTTTAAGAAAACACAAAATTCGGGACAGATTGATACCCTTTCGTATTTTGGCCATAACTCTTTGTTATGGACTCTGATTGATCTGATTCAAATTTCTATTGAAATACAAGAGGAATACCTACAACTTTAATGTTTTGCATTTTACGAGATTCAGGCTCCATCAAGGTCAAAATTGGCCCGCAAGAGAATAAAAGCTTTCTGGAATGCTGAGTGGACAGATTGATACCCTTTCGTATTTTGTCCATAACTCTTTGTTCTGAACTCAGATTGAGATGATTCAAATTTCTATGGAAAGAAAAGAGGAAGACCTACAACTTTGATGTTTTGAAATTTTCAATCTTAGGGCTCCATCAAGGTCAAAATTGGACTGAAAGAGAACAAAAACTTTCTGGAATGCTGGGTATCTGAATACTGAATACTAGTATCCAGATACCTTCATCTTCCAAGCCCAGAAACGAAACACGGACAGAGACGCCATGGATTTAATTCAAAACTTATTGACAACACCATTCCGAATGAAATCTTGGGAAACCAAGTCCCAATTGATAAGAATCAATCATATGAATGAACAACGGATTAAAGCTTGAAGAATCATAGATAAAAATCCAACGAATGAATCTGATCATGCACACTGTTATGCTAATATATATGTATGTATAATTATACAATTGACTGTAACCAAATGAATCTGAAAATCAACAATGACCAAGAAAACTGATATCAAGGGCTTAATCAGATCCTAAAAGAAAGCTTTACAAGGACAACTTAAAGAATCAATGATAAAACTATCACACAACTTGATTCCACTTACTGTCATTCATGTATATATATATATATATATAACTCTTTATTTGGCTGAAAAACTGATCTGGAACTCAATGTAAATCCTACAAAAATTGAGTTTGATTGCTACACATGCTCCCGTAAGAAAAGTTTACAAGGAGAAGAACTAGCCTTTGATTTGATTAATCAACCGATGAAAACCAAAACGGATGAAACTTGAATGAACTCTAGGCTTCTTCAATTTCTTTTCTTTTGTTCTTCACGGCGTGACTTCATGCTAGACTCTAAAGGCTTATATATATATATATAAGTAGAAAATACAACCCTAAATCCCATAACTCATACTCCTTTTGTAATTAGGAGACTATAATTTAATCCCTCTTCTCGTAGGGATTCTTCCAACATAATAACTCTTAATTAAATAATCTAATTCTAATTAACAAATCTTTAAAAGACTGTCATGTGCTTATATTCAATTCTCACAAATTAATAAGAATCAAGTGCTATTTAAATACTATTTTCTCAAATAAGATCTCAATTATCACATTAAATAATTAACTAGCAAAATCTTAAACTGAAAATTAATTAAATAAATTAATCAATGCTAAATTAATACTAAACCCTCTGATGGGTCGTTACAGATTACATATTTCTCATGCAATTAACCCGATCATTACACGAATGAATGTTCAAAAAGACAAAAGATAGAGCAACCTAGGAAGGTATATGAGGCACAAGGACCCCACACTGAACGATTTTATTGCTTGACAAGAGAAGACGAAAAGACCTACCCAACAATGACAAAAGGTATGCTAATTTTATTCAAATAGACTTTGATATATTCATGATCATGGCATATGCATTAGGAGTAAACTTGAAAAATTAGGTTTAGGGTTAAGGATTAAGGCTTAAGGTTTAGAAGACTAGAAGTCATGATGTTAAGAGCATACGAATCTTGTTAAAGAGATGAAAAATTTTGAGTTAGGAAGTAGATGACTGTATGGGTCAAGTGTTGCCTACTAAGGATTGATTATGTCAACCACATTTCCTAAAAGAGTTAAGCATGATATTAAGTGTTGATTAGAAAATCAAATAATTAATTTGGTAACGTAGAATGTTATTTTAAGGATCAGTCCGAAAGGTATTTTGATGAATTCATTCAAGATCTCTTTATAATATATAATTATAGAACTTGGAAAAAAATTGTAGTGATACCGAGAGATATAGATCATTTTGGGATGTGTGACCACCTGTGAAGAGCTATAATAGGAAATTCTATGAAAGACACGACATGCCTTGGAAGCATTGATCATGTAATAATGTGAATTAGAATATTTGCTAACGATTAAGAATAATATGTGATTGAGGTATTCAGGTCATTATAATTGGGAATTGTCTGTTAATATCAATGATTTGATTAGTCAAGTGCAAAAATTTCGAGGACGAAATTTCTTTTAAGGGGGGAGAATGTAATACCGGAGAATTCTAAAGGACTCAAGTTTAATTTATCTAAGGGCGTAAGTGTAATTTTCCAAAGTTTTGAGGTTAAAGTGTATTTCTCAAAGTTAGGAGTAACAGAATCAACTCTAGGGAATGCCTTGGAACTCGGATATCTAAGAGAAATAATATTAAATTGACGAGGGTCTCGAGGCGAGATTTATGGCATTGAAAGAAATCAAAACGGAGACAGTTTTTGGTATAACTAAAATACTGCTCGAAAAAATTGAAAGGTCGAAAAGGACATCTAGGAATTCCATGGAACCCGAAAGAGGCTCTAATTTTATGATTATAACAACCCTAAAGTGGTTTCGACTGGAAATTCTTGGAGGATAGTCCTAAGAATAATTCTTGGGCCTAAGTGTAATTTTTTATTCCAATTGAAAAATGGTCGAAAATGTTATTTTTTCCAAATTCATTGGGTCAATTATTCTTGTAAGAGGACAGTGACAAGTTAGTTGACCCTACCACCTATGAGGAGGCGATATTTGATATCGGTGCCTCGAAGTGGCAGATGGCTATGGAATCTGATATGGAGTTTATGTACTCCAACCAGGTTTGGGTCTTAGTAGATCCACTTAAGGGATTTGTTTTTCTTGGGTGTAAATGGATTTTCAAGAGAAAGATCAATTCAGATGGAAAAGTTTCTACCTACAAAGCTCAGTTGGTGGCAAAGGTTTATCATCAACGTCAAGGTATTGACTATGACAAGACTTTCTCACCTGTTGCGATGTTAAAGTCTATCAAGAAGATGTTGGCTATCACTGCTTACTATGACTATGAGATCTGGTAGTTGGACGTCAAGACGGCTTTTTTGAATGGATTTCTTGAAGAAGACATCTTTATGGAACAACCGAGTAGATTTGAGTCCATCGATCCACATCAGGTGTGTTTGCTAAAGAGATTAATATATAGTTTGAAGCAAGCATAGAGGAGTTGGAACATTCATGCTGATCATGAGATCAAAGGGTTTGGTTTCTTGATAAATTCAGATGAACCATGTGTATATAAAAAGGCTAGTGGGAGTAACATTGTGTTCTTAGTCTTGTATATGGATGATATTTTAATTGTGGGTAACAATGTGGACATGATGATGTCTATGAAAGCCTAGTTGTCTAGAGTATTCTCTATGAAAGATTTGAGAGATGCTACCTATATTTTAGGGATTAAACTTTATAGAGAAAGAGTTAGAAAATTGATAAGTCTCTCCCAAAACTTGTACATAGACAAGATGCTAAAGAGGTTTAGCATGTTAAATTCCAAAAGGGGGTAGTTTCCTATCCAGGTTGGAGTTCATCTCTCAAAGGAGATGTCCCCTAATACTCCGGAAGAGAGGGATCGTATGAGTAAGATACCTTATCTTTCGGCGGTTGGGAGCATTATGTATGCGATGATATGTATGAGGTTGGATATTGCTTAGAAGATTTAGTAATGATTATATAAAATCTTAGAAGATTTAGAATGATTGCAGAATATCTTAGAAGATTTGGTAATGATTATATAATATTTTGGAACATTTAGAATGATTGCAAAATATCTTAGAAGATTTAGTAATGATTATATAATATCTTGGAAGATTTACAATGATTGCAGAAGATCTTAGAAAGATTTGGAATGATTGGAAAATATTTTGGAAGATTTGAAATGATTGCAGAATATATGTTTCTTAGTGGCTAAGTTTCCAAAACCTATAAATAGGGGTTCATGACCAAAGGTTTCTCATTCGAAATTGTGAGAAGTTCATGCTAGACAAGAGTGCTTCGAGTTTAGTGGATAGAGGGCTTTTTAAGCATACGCGAAGCATCACACGTGCAGAGCACTTGGGTAGCATGTGAGGGCGTGTAAGAAGGTGGTTTGATCAAAATACTTGAGGAGTTACACAAAAGTCGAGGTTAGGCACAAGATTCAAGGTGTTCTGAGTTTCATTCAAGGTGAGTGTTCGCCCCCAAAACTTGATTTATTGTGCTTGTTCCATCTGAACATGTGTGTGATTTCATGCAAAATGGTTTTGTTGCATGCAAACGGAAATCGGTGACAATTGATTTTATGAGGGAGGTTTATCTCTAAACGTTTTAAACTTGTGCATTGCATTTTATAAAATGTTGTTTATATGATGTATGAAATTGTGATATATGACATTGTCTTGCGTTTTACGGGTTCGTATGGAATGTCAGCCTAAGATGTTGTTTGGATAGTGTAGCCATAATTCTCCAAGGGCGTGACGAAATAATAGGGGTATCTGATGCTGGTGTGCATGTCAAGATAGCCCGTCTTGGTTTCCGTGCCAGACCGTTTGGTCAGGGAAGTTGCACTAGGACGACTAGGTGGTCCATATTGTGTTATTCATGTGGGATGTTAGCCTAGGATATTGTCTAGATAGTGTAGTTATAATTCTTCAAGGGCGTGACGGAATAATAGGGGTATCTGATGCTGGTGAGCATGTCAGGATAGCCACCTTGGTTTCCGTGCCAGGCCGTTTGGCTAGGGAAGTTACACTAGGATGACTAGGTGATCCATGTGAAATTTTGGAGTTGGGATTGTATGGTGGTTCCTAGATGCTTAAGGTGGGAACGTAATTTAGTGAGATGCGTTGACAACCCCATTTAAACTAGAATCGTGTCGCATCGTCGTGTCGTCGAGTCAGTATGGTGGCATAGCTTTTAGAGAGATTGCTCTTTTCCCGTGGTAGGGTTAAGCGTTGGGGATTCTCTTGGGCTAGGGCTTACCAGGTGTATTGGTTTATTTCATGTCTTGCATTCATTCATGAAAAATGTGTTTTGAACTCTCACTTAAATGATTCATCATCTGATTTGGACTATGTTCCTAGAATATTCAAACGTTCTAGGTGAAGGCAGCGGTGCGAAAGGAAAGGGAATTGCTAAGGAGTGACGGTGATTAGTTGATAGCTTGTAATATGTCGCTTTCAATAATGTTGTTTAATTTGAGGACGTCTTGTAAGTGTTGGTTTGACTTTATATTATTAATAAAGTGGTTTTGGTTATGACCTGTTAAGGTTTCGATCTAGGTTCCGCATTTGAGTTGGTGAACCTGTCTTAGTTTATTAATGGTTCATAGTTGATATACTGAGAAGGTGTAACGGGATCTTCGGGGAACGGTTTTATGTTTGGTTTCTGTTGTTTGTTTGGAAAAAAAAATATCCTCGGAATCTTACATTACGTATCACTCCAGAGAAGTGGGGTGTCACACTAAAGACCTTTGTATTAAGGATATCTTAATGATAATTCTCAATCCTTAGACTTCTTAGAAGAGGATTATGATTAGTCAAGTACGGATTGACACATGAGATATTACTTTTGATTGATATGAGATGCTAATGATAAATAATGGTGAGTTTCATGTCATAATCCATGAGATGGATGTAGTATACATATGGGTAGATGCTAGTGGAACATATACTGAATGTGATGCACGTGATAGATCACACAGCTGAGAGGATCTATGATCTATCACAAGCTTAGATTGTGTTATTGGTCCTTAAACTAGAGGTAACATAGTTATCTTGTATGTCAGTGCCAGGGATTTGCCTTTGCTAAGAACCATCTGGCTATCCAATAGGAGATGCATTGTGTGGTCCCTGTACAATGGCGTATGGAAGTAGGTGATTGCTAATGGAATCCATTAACCTCTAGTGTGAGGTGAACATCCTACGCAATTAGTGGTGGTCTTGATTGAAGAAACCCCTAGCCAGGGTACACTTAATGTGTTCCAATGTTGAAAGGAGTTTCGATGTGTCATCTTAATCTCACCACACTGATTTTGGCATAATCATCAAGTTAGTGAGTTTGATTAGTCCATGACTCTCACTCGATCAGGATAATAATCAATTGAGGGATTATAGTACATGAGAATCGAAAGCCCAATTAGGTTCTATTCTAAAGTAAGACTTCATTACTGGTAGGATCATTCTAACATAATGCTAGTTGACACTTAGGGTCTTTTAGGGTATATCGGGGAAATGGAGACATCTTTGTTGTAGACCAAAATATTTAGTCAACATCAAAGAGTTTGATGCATCCTGATTGCTACTTAGTAGTGAACCTAGAAAGTTACATGCATATCCGAGTGTGATGGTTGACTAAGTAATTAAAGCTGAAATCATCATTAAGAGTTAATGATGTTACCGTTAAGAATTAATGGATTCGGCTTAATGATTAAATTAATAAGGAGAAAATATTAAGAGTTGATAGGCATGTCGTTAAGAGTTAACGAGGGCCTCAGTTTCATAACAGGATGGTGAAAGGGTCATTAAGTGTTAATAACTTTTGAAGGTTATCGAACAATTCTATCAACCAAACGAATAGAACGGTCGACAGTTTGGAACTGTCGATCGTTCTTATTGTAGAGGGTGGCGAATTGCTCAATCGTTTTATCATTTATGTAATGGTTTTTGGGGCACGTGCATGGGAGGACCACAAGAGGATGAGAGGGGCGACGAGATGCGTCCTTCTTGTCGCCCTTTGGTTCGCTTTCTCTCTCTCTCCTAATCGATTTTGTCCAATTGGGTGCGTTTTGGGCATCTAGGGTTTATGTATTTCATATATAAGCCAAAAGAGAAGAAGAATGAGTGAGCTTCAGCCTTGCAAGTTGTTGCAACCCTTCTCTTGGCCTTTGCTCGTTCTTCTTCTCTTGATTCCAGAACCCTTACCTCTTTCCTCCACTGCTCTTTTCTTTGATTTCTCCATTGCTATAGTAGCAACTCAACCATATAGATAGTCTATATTGGTTTGGAGATTATCCTTTGAACCTTTTCCAACCCAATCTCCTTCACTCTCTTTGGCTAGCACATAAAGTGAGTTGAGGGATTCAAGCTTTCACTGGAGTGTGGATTGACTAGGCCTTCCATGTTTTTGAGAGTCGATTTAGTTTAACAAAAAAATTTTTTGAGAGCTGTTTGGGAGAGCAAGGCGTTATTGTCCAGTGAGGATTCGAGCCTTTACATCGACTTTCTAGGTGTTATGAGGTATATTTACTAAACCCCTTATGGAATAGTTTAGTCTTGCATTACATATGGTCATTGGAAACGGGTCTTGCAATGTTATTTTTGATGTTTATTTTCGTTGCCTTATATGCGTTTCGAAAAAATGTTTTTAAAAACCTGTTAAACCCTTGCATTAATACTCCAATAGTTGGTGTTTCCCTTCACTTAAACCCAACAGTCAACCGTCAATTCTTTCCTACAACTCAAACCATAAGATACGAGAAACAAAAATACATGCAAGTTACACCAAATTCTTTCATGATCTTAACCCCAACCAAGAAAAGCATCATTCCTTCGAAAATATAGGGTGAACAAACCCTATTTGAAGTTTCAAAGAGTTCCAACAAAAGCCAACAAGAATCAAGGGAGATTTACAATTTTGTTTACATAGGCCACATGTAAGAACCACGTACCCAAAAACATGGGTTTTCCCATGATCATTCCCGAAGATTCAAGGATCCAAGGGTTTTAGAATTGACAAGAGAGTTAGAACTTGCCTATAATTAGAGAAAAGATTAAGAACTTACCTATGATTAGAGAAAATGTTAGGAACTTGTAGTCAAAATGAATAAGAGGTATAAGAACTTGCATCCGAAATCGAAAAAAAGCATAAGAACTTGCCTTTCTCAGAAGATTTCAAATCACTGTCACACACTTTGGACCTCTACTAGAAAAACATAGTAAAACAACATTGTTAAGGCACGAGACTTAAACCCAATATTTTTTTTTTTTTTTTTTGTTGATATTTTCCACTTACCTTAGCCTCAACCTTCATTGGCTTTTCCCTTCTATTCCTCCTATAAATTATCGACTTTACCTTTCTAATTTCTTTGCCTTCTCCTTTCCATTTTCTCTTTCATGCCTACTACTTTCTACTCTCTCCCCAATTTATTCTCCACCACTACTTATAGGCAATTGGAAGATCATCCACAGCCCACAGATTTCTTTCTAAACTCACCAGCCCATTGATTTCTTCCTTGGCTTCCACTCTATTTATACTCTATTTTCCTCTCCAATTTATGCCTCACTCACTGCTAAATTTCAGCCACAATTTTATTGTATTATGCATCCCAAAGTCCATCATTTAGCAGCCCTCTCAATCTTACAGCATCTTTTTACTTTCACAGGGTTGGAATTACATTGCAACTTGGGAAAATTGAAGCTTTGGTAGACAAAAATTGAGCATCCCAACGGCCGACACGTGGCACCAACAAGCAATTGCATGGCCTCCAAGTGGCGCCCAAAATGACATCATTTCGGCCTCCCTTTTGCTGAAATTAATTCTAGTTTTTACCTAACCACGTGTATGCCATTCCCCTTGGATGGAACCTCACACCTCCAACTGCCCAATCCTTCCCTCGTGCACATGTGCCCCCAGGCTGAAAGTTTCCTCAATCATATTACATGCAAATATTAAATTTATAGCAATCCAAATCCCAATTTCGAGAATTACATTTAAACCTAATAAATTCCGCAAACTTCCAATCACTTTCCTATTCAAAAATACAGAAATTAAATATCATCCATTAAATTACTAAAAGCCACAAATATTTAATAAATCGTTAATAAATAACTCGTTACGCACATAAAATTTTTAATTTTACTTGCACCACCATACGTTAACTCCTTTAGCCACATGAGGGCCTGGTCGCGGCCTTAAGTGCAGGGGTTCCCGCCTCGTGGCCATCCCTCAGTTACAACCCCCGAGTGACCCCCACTCTGGGGGGCCTAACGCAGTCGACCCCAACTTTGGAGAGGGTCCCCCTGCCTCATGACCACCCCTTTGCTGCCACCCCCAAATGGCTCCTACTCGGGGGGCCCAATTGTTAGTCCCTTAAGGTATGACCATTCAAGATGAGGGTAAATTGAGTGATTAAATTTTTCTATAATTTTAATAAATATGTCAATTAATGATTTTATTTGAGAAGATATATTTGATAAATATAATAAATGATGTTTGAGTATGATAATAAATGTAAGCCACAAAATATAGCAAGAATAAATAAAATGAGACAGTAGGCAATTTTAAGTGGTTTGATGTCTCCACAGACACCTTGTCCACTCTCCCAAGGTCTAACCACTCTTGAGGTTCCATTAAACCAATCTCACTAAGGTTTTCACACTATCTCACATTAGAAACTAGATACACACCTAGATTACAATTGGTTCTACGCAAACACAACACCAAGATTTCCACCCTACCTTACCTTGAAAACTAGATTCACCTAGATTTTAATGGTTCTAGGAAACCTATATAATTCACAAAAATAGTTTAAATGTTTACAAATAATTGTCCAAATATAGACACAAATAAATAAGCACTTAAGCACAAAATATACAAGGTAATAGTTGTTGCCAAAATGCAACAATTAGAATTTTTAAGAGTGGGATGACTGTGGATGCCAACGGTCTCGAGATTTGATCGAGGTTCAGTCACAAGGTTGAAGTGGGCTTCCGAAGGAATGCTTTCGAAGGGGGGTCTTTCAAAGGGTCCTCCTGAAGGTTTCTTCCAAAAGGCCCCTACGAAGGCTAGATTGTGATGAGCAAGGGTCGAGCGGACCACCACCTTGCAGTTTTAAAGGTTACTTAGACTTCCTTCCGAAAGACTTTTTTAAAGGGTTCCTTCCGAAAGATCTTGGGGGGACGTTGAAAATGGTACTCCCAAATAAATGAGCAGGGTCTTCTGTAAGGACTCAACTTGGACGAGGTCTTCCGAAGGAACTGGGCTTCCGATGGAGCAACTCACGAGCTATCCTTCCGAAGGAATGGGCGTGATGCTTCCGAAAGAATTGTAGAGGGCAAACAAGGGTTAGAAAGCTCACTAGATTTTCCTCCCGCGAAGACCGTCTGATGATTAGGTCAGTAATAGAAGGAAAATAATCCCATGAAAAGGTAAATAGACTAAGTTTGTGAAGGAAAGTGAAAGTGATATACCGATGTCTGGATCCCTTTCTGAGAACTATAGCTGGGCTTTTATAAGGCCCGAGATTCGAGACTTGTTGAGCACGTGTCACTAATCTGGGAAGACACGTGTCATTTCTGATGGCCCCTTCCGAAGCCCTTTTTTAAAGAGGTCTACTGGGTACGCGCTGGAGGCAACTGCATTGCCTCACTGATTAAGCCTCCGAGAATCCTTCCCAATAAGCCTTCTGAATAACCCTTCCGAACGAGCTTCGACCCTTGTCAGTAATGCTTGGCCTCTTCCGTCCAATTATTGGGGTAACACAATTGTCCCCCACTCTTTGTTTTGTTCTTTTTTAGGAACAAAATGAAGAGGATTTTCTAAGAATATGGCACTAAGAATAGGAATATCACTTCCGAAGAATACTTTTGAGGGGCCCTTCTGAAACATTCTTCCGAAGCGGGCTTCGGTCATCAAGTTGTTTGGGCTTCTACACGTCTGCTATAAATAAGACCACTTGCTTCGGGAATTCGCCAGCACTTACATTTTGTCTTGAAGAGGTTCTTGCTCCCACTCGTTATTTCCTTCCGAAGGAAATTTCTTCCAAAAGAAATCCTCGTTGTTACCTCCTGTTCTTTCTGAAGGACCCCCTTCTGAAAGACACAATGCTTTCTAAGTAACTCAATCAATATTCTTCCTGAAACTAGAAACGTCCCTTCCGAAGACCTTTTGAGCGTAGGCATTTTTTCATAAAACCACATCTTTCGAAGCAACTTTACCCTTAGAGCCGATAGTTTCTTTTCAAAGCATAACCCTTCCGAAGGAATCTGATTTCTTATGCAAAAACCTAATTCGACTCTTTTGACATTTTGTTTCCTTTCTTTTCCTTTTCCACTTACTACCATGGCTAGTGGAAAAATATATCATCATGAATTCGATTCCAATGGGGTCGATCACTTCTTATTGAAGGGTAAATGCTCCCGCATGACCAAGAACAACATGGCCCTTATCCGCCAAAATTACAACATCCCTTGGGATTACTGTACCAGGCTCCCTCGTCTAGAAGAAAATTGGGTGGTTGATGTAGAGGAGAGGTGGATGAATGTCCAAGAGGCTAGTTTTCGCTTAGGTTTCCATCTCCCTCTCCATAATTGTGCGGTCTTAGCTTTCTTTGCCATAGTGGGTTAACTCCGAGCTAATTGCATCCTAATGGCTAGGCCCAATTAGTTGGCTTCTTTGTCATTTGCCGTAAAAATAACATTAACCCCACCGTAGACTTTCTTTATTGTCTTTTCCACTTACGTCTAGTTAAGAAGCGTTATCACATGTATACTCTTCAACGGGCCTAAGAGGACCCTCTCTTCTATGACTCCCCTCCTTGTGAGGCTTCATTTGACTCTCAGTGATTTTTGGTCCAACCTCCAAATAGTGTGTGGAACACTCCGCGCGAATGGTGCACTGACCCATAAAAAGTAGCAAAATCGAGGTTAAATGAGTCCATTTTTTAGCTTAGGGAGCGATACAAGGATAGCCATCGTACTATTACTCGGGGTGGTCCTAAACATCTCCTTGACCTCTTGATCATGGATAGATTAATAAAGGCAGGATGGATCCTGGAGCTTGGCGAATCATCTCGTCATGGTGTGCCCATGGTACTACATCCAGATCCTCAAGTTAACCCAATGCCTGCTGTCACAGCGAGAGGAGGAGACATTCCTCACCAGGAGCAGCTTCCTCCTAAGGATGTCGACCCCTTAGCCGCTTGCAATCTTTCCCTTCTTGGCTTACCCTGCTTTGTTTGAAAAAAAAAATTCTTGACACTCGAGTCATTTCTAGTACCTAACCACATCGTGTCTTTTCTTTGCAGCCATGCATCATTTAATGAGGTCTGCTAATCAAAGGGTCACTCATGGAGCTGCTCCGGTGGAAGTGCCACCCCCTCTGGACCACTATGACGGGACTCCCTGCCCCAAAATTCAAAATGCCTAGCAAGGTGAGGCAGAAAGAGAGACTTCGCCCCCTCCACGCCACCACCACCAAAGAAAAAGAGGAGTCATCGCCAAGCGGCGGAGGTTGACCCCACCACTTTCTAGCCTACCAAGGATATTAATCCTCCTAACTCGATGACAGAGCCATTTCCCAACTTTCCTGTAGTATCGAGAGCTGACCCAGTGCTCCCTTTTTCATTTGAGATGGATGTATCAGTGGCTATGAGAGGGGCTCCTCACTAGGTACCTCGCGAGCCAGTAAGGCATGACACGGGCCTGAGTTTCTACGGTGTTCCTGAGGGCAAGGTAACCTCCTATTTTGACCAGGCTGCTTTGATGTTGTTCAAGCAGAGAACCGGAGATTAAATCATCGTGCTATGATCAACCCTCAAAGGGGCAATTTTTGTACTTTGCTGATGGAGGAAGGGTCCGCTACTAGAGGATTGGCACCAATACTGCCCGCGTTACGAGCTCCACATCAGGGGGTCATATAGTTGGATAGCAACTATTGGGTCCGCGGGGAACGTTTTGACATGCAACCGGGGGTTTTAGACACAGACACAATTGACATGCACGGGGTTGGTGCTCTCATCCTCTACTCCTCCATCCTCCTACGCGACGAGAGTTGTGACCTAAAGGCAGTGTTTTGGTGGAGAAATATGAAGAAAGACATAGTTAAATTTGTTAAAAAATGTTTTGATATGTCAACAAGTGAAAGCTAAGCACCAACAACTAGTACGGTTATTGCAATCGTTGGAGGTTCCAGAGTGGAAATGGGAACATGTGATGATGGACTTTGTTGTAGGATTTTCAAAATCAATAGCAGGACATGAGGCTATTTGGGTGATCATGGATCAACTTACCAAATCAGCTCACTTCTTACCTATTCGGATGGCATTTACAATGGATCAGCTTGCACGACTGTATATTAAGGAAATAGTAAGACTACATGGTGTTTCAGTTTCCATTGTATCAAATAGGGACCTGAGGTTCACATCAAACTTTTGGAAAAGCTTACACAGAGCCATGGGAACCAAATTGAGTTTTAGTACAGCTTTTCATCCTCAGATAGACGAACAATCTAAAACGATAATACAAACTTTAGAGGATATGCTTCGTATTTGTACCCTAGAATTTGGTGAACATTGGGAGAAACATCTACCATTAATTGAATTCGCATACAACAACAGTCACCATGCATCTATTGGCATGGCACCCTATGAGACGCTACATGGAAGGAAATGCAGATCACCTATTCATTGGAATGAAGTTAGCCAGCGGAAGATTTTGGGTCCAGAGACTGTGGAACAAACTGTACAAGCCATTGAAAAGATCAAGGATAGTATGAAGAAGCTCAAGATAGACAGAAAACTATGTAGATAAAAGAAAAAGGGATTTGGAGTTCACCATTGATGATAAGGTATTCTTAAAAGTTACACCCATAAAAGGAGTTTTACGATTTGGGAAGAAATGAAAGCTTAGACCTCGATTTATAGGCCCATTTGAGATCCTGAAGCGGGTTGGGAATGTGGCTTACCAACTAGCTTTACCACCAGATCTTTCAACAATACATGATGTTTTCCACATATCAATACTCAGAAAGTATGTCCCCGACCCAGCCCATGTGATAAATCATCAACCATTAGAGATCCAACAAGACTTGAAATATGAGAAGGCACTATTAAGCATTGTTACTCAGGAAGTACGAAGGCTTCGTAATAAAGATATATCATTGGTCAAGGTGTTATGGCAACATCATTCAGTTGAAGAAGCAACTTGGGAGCGCAAGGACGAGATGCAATCCAAATATCCCCAACTGTTTGATGATGAGAAGTATGGTAAATTTTCGAGGACGAAAATTTTTCTTAGGAGGGTAGATTTTAACACCCGAGATTTTTAGACTCAAATATTGAAGAAATAGGATATTTCAAGGGATTGCAGAAGTCTTGAGTCAAAAATTTAGTTTCTGAGCTAGGGGTAAAATCATAAATATTGAAGTTTGGGTAAAAGTGTAATTTGTAAGACCCCGTTTCGGCATAAGGTTGTCACATAATTTCAGTGAGATTAAAATACCGAAAAGATGGCTTAATAGCAAAATGATCACTGAATCAACTGCAGGGAATGCCTTAGAGTGTAATTGGCTATGGAAAATGATATGGTCTCGATGAATGTTCCAAAATAGGATTTATGGACGTAAAAGAAATTTGAATTGAGATGGTTTTTGGTACAGCTAAAATACAGTTTCGTTTCAGGCTGAAATACCGAATTATCGTAAGAGACTTCCGGGAAGTCAATGGAACCTTGAGGGGGTTCCGATTTTTCGTAAGGATCAATCCTTTAGTGGTTGTGGGATGAAATAAGGGCCCGGTGAAGACTCGAGGGGTGAAATCGTCCTTATCAAGTAAATTCAAAATTATTAATTATGGATTTAAAGCATCATAATGCAAATTAATTTGACGTTCAAGGGTGTTTTGCAATTTAAGGAATTCTCTAGTGATATAAGAATGAATTATGGGGACCAAATGTGTAATATAGACATATTAAATATATATAATATTCATTGTGTGCGCTGGTGTGATGTCAAGGAGGAACAAAAAAACTGCGTAATGGAGGCGTGGGAGGCTGCATATAGCTTGATGGGACTAGTTCTCAAATAGAAAGGATTGTCGTGTGTGCGGGTGAGCTGGAGGAAGCTTCTGGGAAGCCTCATATCTATATATATATATATATACTTATAAGGGAAGAAATGGGATACTTAAGGGAGTTGCAGAGAGTGTGTGAGAGGGAAAAGAGATTGGGAGATGAGATGGTGGCCGGAGGTGGCCGAAGCAAGCTGCAACAGCAGGCCACGAGCTTGTAGCGAGCGCTCAACGACCATGGCCGTAAGTTGCGGCTATGACAGCATCAGGCGGGGTTGGTCTAGCAAGCGCGAGCCGGGAGCGATGGTGGTGGCCGTTGGGGCGGCCGGTGGCAAGCAACGATGGCGGAACCAAGGCGGGAGACGGCTGGGCAAGGTGGCGACGTGGCTAGTTGCGCGCAGGTCGCACGAAGAAGAATAATAGGGGAAGAAGAAGGGAAGAAGAAAGAAGAAAAAGAAAAGAAAGAAAGAAGGAAGGATGGGCATGGCTGAGGGAAGCTATGCGTTGCAGCCAGAGGAAGAAAATGAATAGTGAGGAAGTAGGAGAAAAAAAAAAAAGAAAAGAAAAAGAAAAGGAGAAAAAGGAAAAGAAATGGAGAAAAATTTTGGAAAATTTCAGAAAAATTCTGGAAAATAGGAAATGTAGATTTATAATTATTCTAGAGGTTTTGGCGAGGGAAATTATTTGGGCACGTGTTTCGAGGTTGGTGCACGCATACCGAGAAAGTCTAAGAGGCTAAGTTAAGGTAAGTAAAATTCTATAAATTCAAAAATATTATTTTATGTATTGTCATAGTGAAATATTTGAGAAAATAATTAAAAAATATTTAGTTTGGATTTATTGAGAAAAAATAGGAAAAAATAGGTAGAAAAATAAAGAAAATGCAAGAATTATGGAAAATTAGGTTTTAATGCTTATTTAAATAAATATGATTATTAAGGTGCTTTGAGATTTAAGTTGAAGTGACTTGTGTGAGTTTTGAGGTTGGCATGCAAATCGAGATGATGCACGTAAATCGAGGCATTCACGCACTCGAGGTGTAAGAAGATTTCAAAGGTAAGCTAGTTTTCTCAAAACTTAATTTATTTATGAAAGGTATTTTCTAAAAACGTACCCTACTGTTTGAAATGGTATGCCTATATGTTTGATATGATGTATGCTTCAAAGTATGTTTTGGCATGTTAAGATGTTATGTTGCAATGTGTTTGCACGTAGATGCATTGACATGTTATGATGAGATGCATACATACATAAACGTTACCATCCATCATACATTGCATATGTTTGAGAGTACGGACAAGCAACGTCGGCTCAGGCCGGTATGAAAGTTGTTCAAGGCTTGTCGGCTCAAACGGCCAAGTGGAAAGGACATTGTTGCATCTTGCACTCATGCATGAAAATTTATAAATGAATTCTTACTTAGATGATTCATCATCTAATTTGGGCTTTGTCCCTAGAATATTCAAACGTTCCAGATGGAGATTGTAACAAAAACGATGATGAATGAGGCACGAAATAGCACTTAGCAAAGTACATGATGAAATGAATGTGAAATGAATGTGAATGGAATGTATGATATGTAGCTCATGTATTTAAGTTCTGCTACTTTGTACTCTAAATGTTTTGAAAGTCCATGATGTAAGATATGATTTATGATTGAACTTTAAGGAATGATAATGTATAACCCTATTTAGGGTTAATGTTAGTTGAGAACTTATGTTATGTATTAAGTTATGTATTAAGTTATGTTGAGAACTTATGTCCCATTGATGAATAGCCTTGTATTAACGATTAAGTTCGAAAAGCGATGATGTAAGAGTTGATTTATGATTATTGTTAAGATGTCAGGTTCGATTCTAGCTTCCGCATTTGATGTATATGATGATTCTCTTTGAGATGAATGTATGAAAATTTTGGGATGGATAAGAGCAATTATATGGTTTAGCCGTAGTTTAAATAGAAAAAAAAATTATTATTCCAGAATTGTCCCAGTTTCAAACGCCTGAGAAAGTGCGGCGTTACATAATTTACCTAAAATCTTGGGGTGTAAGCATAATTTATCCTTTCTTCGGGGCTAAAATGCAATTAAAAAATAGCCCGGGCACGAAGTTGCAAGGGGCCTATGTGCAAATTATTCGAAAAGTTCAGGCCAAGGTGTAGTTCTTGAAACCTTAAAATATCTCATCAAAATATCTCAAACTAAGTAGTTAAGGTAACCAAATATAGCTAACTAGTTAAAGGTGTAATCATGGGAAATGTAGAAAATCAATTAACCATGTGGGAGTAATGATGGGAAATGTAGAAAAATGAATTAAACCATGTGAGATGTAATGATGGAAGTGTTGAAAATCTAATTAACCATGTGAGGCTCAAAATATCAAGGACACATGGCAATCTTCCATTGGTCATTTGGAAGATAAGATAAGATCACGTGATGGCTCATAATGACCCCCCTGAGGTGGCTTCGCATGATTGGCCAGGGAAAAGCTTACTTAGCCTCCAAGTTTGCAAAAGTCTCCAAACCTTATCCTTAAGAACATGTGGCAAGCATTTATTAGCCACACATGGAAGGTAATAATGAGGCCTCGTGATGATGGGACATGTGGAAAAACACGATTGGTCAAAAATGTCTATAAATAGGTATTAAGGTAGTTCACAACTTTTAGGTAGAATTTGGGCAAGGTTGAGAGAATCAAAAGAGAGGATTTTGAGATAGAGAGTAAGGGGAAAATTCTGCAAAAGGAATGAGCAAATTTGGTGTAGAAATAGGAGCAAAATAGTCTCGCCAAAAAATTTAGGTCCTTTCCAACCAAGTTTAGGTAAGTACACTATGAACTATCTACGATATTTAGGCTCGCTCATGAATCATGTTTATGTGGTCCCTCGTGTTATATTTCAAGCAAGTTTCATGTTCTCAAGTAAGTTACGGGATCGGGGCTTAATAGCGCTACGCACGGAGGTTCTTACCCCTACAAGTTGGTAGAACCTATCGTGTCCCCTTATGTTATATGTTCATGTTGCAAGTTCATGTCATGTTTAAATATGTTTGATAGTTCTCTTGTACTTACTGAGATTTGTGTAATCTCATCCCTTATGTTCCCCCCCCCCCCCCCAGTGATCATGAATGAGGAGATCGGGACGTGGACGTGGAGCGTGGTGGCTCGTTAAAAAAGAATTTTCAAGAATTTAAGTTTTACTTTCCTTTTGAAACAAAGTTCTTGGGGATGAACTCTGATCTTTTCCTATATGTATGCCATAAAGCATGTCTTGGATTTTTAATTAATTTAAATGAAGTATGAGTTTGGCTTTAAGCTCCATATATTTTTATATATGCTATTGCTATAAAGCATCTTCGCAAAGTCTTTCTTTCTTCTGTTGAAACCATGTTTTCGATGTCAGACTTTATATTTACACAAAACATGCTTTGAATTTTATTATGTTCGAAACTTTACTTAAGTTTATAAAAGTCTAGTTTCTCTAGTTTTTCTACGTTAAACCTTAAAGTTCATTCGAATATTATTATTATTGTTAAGCATGTTAGTAAGTTACAGGTGTCACAATAGTTGTATCCACGATAGGACTCATGAGGTGAGTTAAGTGAAAGTGGTTTGTCGAATGCAAGGAGAGCTTGTGAGAGCTCAAAGGTTCAAGTTGCGCGTTAGTGTAACATAACCGAATGACTGCGTGTGGATCACGTTGAGGCACAAGGTGAACTACCCGATGTGTGACTTGGAGCTGGTAGTTGAGGTATGTGCTCTTGAGGTTATGGAAGCACTACCAATGTGGTGAGATGTTTGAGGTGCTCACGGACCACAGAAGTCTGAGGTATGTGTTCTCATAGAAAGAGCTGAACATGAGGCAGCGACGGTGGATGGAGTTCCTGAAAGACTACGACTGCACCTTTTTGTATCACCTGGGGCATGCCAATGTGGTGGCCGGGTTGATAGCCTAGGGGTGGCTGTTGATTGAGGCTTTTAGCCTGATGTGGTGAGTGTAGTGCCAAAAGGTTCGTCTGTCCTGATAGTTGGCCTGGCGATTCAGTTGGATCTGGAAACCGAGATACAGGAGACTAGTGGGGGTGACTAGCGTATGCATCTATCGATAGATGAGTGTGGCCAGCCCAATGGTTCTGATTTTTGAGATACGAGATGGCATTCTCAAGTTTTGGGGTAAGATATGCCTGCCTAAAGTTGGGAAGAGCACCTGTCGTTGGTGGAGTTCACATTCCCACGGCAGTGTTAGGGTGGCTCCATATGAGGTCTATTGTAACACCCCTTCTCCCAGAAATGCCCGAGAAGAGGTGTTACGGGGAAAATAAAATAAAACTAACTGATAAACTGAGATCTGATGCCATAAATGAACATCTCAATCAACTAAGATAAAACTCTGAGTTAACATAAACTAAAAAATCATAAACTCTGTTTAAGGGACAATCCCTCAACTGAAATATAAAATAACCCTAACTGACAAGACACTATAAACTGACAATCTCTCAAACATCTTTTGTCTTGAGTGGCTCTACGTACACACACTATAAACTATTGTTGTTAGGCCCCACATCTGGTAGTCCCATGCTAGGACCTGGAGGGGTGAAGAGTACAAGGTGAGCTACAAAGCTCAACAAGTAAAAAACTAGAAAGAATAATTGAAGCTGAATCGAAGAATATCGATACTAATAAATAACTCACTGAACTTGTACTGTATAATCACTATCTGTTTGCATTCATAAAAATGTAATGCACATAAATTGTAAGCTAAACGCAGGTATGAAACTTTGGCTCATAGGCCCACATAATCTGATAAAACATACCTAACTGATCTAAATCCTGAAAACAGAAAAAACTGTAAGTACATACTGTGGGCAAAGCCCCTAGCCCCCTGGTCGTCACTAAGCGAGCAACTCATAAACTGAGCTGAAACTGAAACTGGTGGGATCCCCGCAGACTAAGCCGCCTTGCGCGCATAATGCAATGCTCATATAAATGTTGGCACACGATATGTAGTGCTCCATATAAAGTCATATTCAATGCTCATACCAAGATGTATGCACATAATCTCACGAAATAATGTTGAACATGTCATAATAAACTACACATGTAATATGATCTTCAATATATTGGCGTACAAAGAATTTGTAATTTCTGAGTATGGGCATGCCATATTGGATTTTATCATATCTTGGCATAAAAATTCAATATTTGAATAATTGAATATTTATATTAAATTTAAGACTTGCATAAGAATTTACTGAAAGTCATTCGAATGTCATATGATACTATTCGGATGACTGTTGAAGCATAAGGGAGAAATTCGAATGAAGCAGCAGCCCATTCGAATGAAAAAAATGGATTACAACAAGGTCATTCGAATGGCAGAAATTCATTCGAATGACAGAGACTCTTTCGAATGATAAATGATATAAAACAAAGGCTATTCGGATCTTTCAAGGACTCATTTGAATGACTCACAAATTCATTCGAATGAATTTGGCAATTTTCCAACATTTGAACGGGCAAAAAGCAACTCATTCAAATGCAACAGTACCCCTATTCAAATGAATGAATGGAATACTCACAGGTCATTCGAATGCTAAACTATACAAAGCAACAGCTTACTCAAATCTTCAAGGGCTCATTCGAATGACAAGAAAACTCATTCGAATGACAGACTCAAAACTTCAAAAACACATACGAATGATACGATAACACATTACTCATTCCAATGACAAATGACTCATTCGAATAACTAATACATTATAAGGGAAAAACTTACGATAACACTAAGAATTCATTCGGATGCCTCAAAACTCATTCGAATGACACAAGGCTCATTTGAATGTCTGGAATTTCATAAGAAATAAAACTCACGATAACAGAGACTACATCTTGAATCAAAACTTAACATTACTACACCATTCCAAAATAAATCTTGGGAGAACAATCCCAATTGACATGAACTAACATAAGGATGAATCAAAGATCGTTTCCAAAAGAAAATGCTGTAAGGATTATGATTCACTTATCAAAACTCACTGGATACGGATATAACTGCAAATATACATATGCATGTAAACTGATAAAGATCTGAGAACAAGAACAAGGAGTCTTGTTTAATCTGAGAATGTATGCTAACATGACTTGGAGATTATATATCAAAGAACTGCTATAAAGAATTATGAATATCTTCTTCATGCACTTCACTGCTATACGTATATATACATATATATACATGCACTGTTTGTAAAAACTGAAACTCAACGAAGAGTTACTGAAAAATTGAGATTTAATACTGAATCCTGATCCCGTAAGAATGGTTTACAGGGATAGATATTTGCTTAAGGAAGCCTTTGATACATTAATCTAAACATACATATAGACATATACAAAGTGGCTGATAAACTGAGAATCAAAACAAGACTCTTAAGAATCTAAAAACGAACTATTATGATCCTGCAATGGAAGGGATTACAGGGAGAATACTTGCCTTGTTAACTCTCTGATCGGATTCCCGATCAAACTTGCAGACTCTCCAATGCAAAACATTGATAATGCTCCCAGACTTCTCTGTTCTTCACCGAGTGAAGAAACTAAGGCTTATAAAGCTATATATATACTTATGAAGCCCTGGCTCATGACTGAATCTCCTTTTATAACTTGGATTCCTTCTCCTAATATAACAAGGAGACTTTAAACCAAAACCATCTCTGTAGCACCCTCCCTTATAGCCAAGGAAAAGATGCTACATTGACGAAATTAAAACTAAAAGAAATAATAAAACTGAAGAATTAGAAAAAAACTATCATAATGGAGAGATAACATAAAGAAGTAACATAAGTCTCCTTGAGTCTATAAGCTCAACATAACATCTCGGCCAATATTGGCAACTGAATAACATATCCCTCAACATAAGGAAAGAAAGTCAACTACAAACTAAAAACCATAACACCAGAATCTCACGGTGTGAGCAGGCTCTGCGTACACAGAAAAAAACTAGCGTCCCCCACTGCTACTACTAGGACCAACCTCAGTTGCTTTATCTCTAGTACCTGGAATGGTGAGGAATACAAGGTGAGTCGCAAGACTCAGAAAGTAATAAGTAATGAAGAAACAATAATACGGAATCGAGGAAAGTCTCGAACTTGACTCGACCAACTCATCTCAAAATGAGGAATAACCGACTCATTCAATATAGAGGTTGGTTAGTCGTGGACCGAATGATATAAATACTCAATTGAGGGATATATTGAAATAAGCTCAATTCCTTGATTGACATGCAAGTTTAATTAAACATATAACTCATGCAGCAATGCAAATATTGGCACTGAGGCCCACATAGCTCAATGCAACACATCCAATGGCACAAGGCCGAGAGACAAATCTCATACCTACTTATGGCTAGAACCTACAACAATAAATAATAAGCACATATAAATACACTAGGGTCGAAACCCCAGCTCCATAAGTTGGGAGCAAAAATAAAATAACTCGCTAGGGCCGTACGTGCCCCTAACTACCGGTAGTTGATAATCTCAAAAACAAGCTCAAGGGATCCCATTGCGGACTAGGCCGCCTATCAATGCATGATGCATCAAGTACGTGCTAGCACACAATATGAAGTGCTCCAAGTAATCTCATGCTCAATGCTCACTCAATCATGAATGCACATAAACTCATATAATCTCACGCAATGCATGTGTCTTAATTCTTAATGTATTAGAGACTTGGTACCTTGGAATGATTATAAGAATATTGAGCCTCTAACTCTTAACTCAATTTAATTACTACTCTTCAACCAAGGCAATTAGCTTAGCACTCATTGAACTTGGAAAGCATTATTAAACTCCAATTGCAAGTCTTAAGGATTTTAGAGCATTAAAACTTTGAATGTTTGATGAATTATGTTGAGGCTACTAATATTAAATCTCTTAAGAATTAATATGGAGTAATGGATACAATAATATTTATTTTAATTAAAACTCAATGATAAATAATACATCTCAAGTCTTATGACATTAAGGATAAGCTAGATGTATAAAACATGCTTAAGAATGATTTATGAGGTATAAGTGTTCATTAAAACTCATTAAGCTTCATTAATAAGAATTTTAAATCTAATTTTTAAAAACTTATTAAGAAGGAATAATTAAACAAAATAAATAAATAAATAAATTAGTTGAAATCAGATTCGGCGCTACAGCGCATTCGCTACAGTGCATTTGCTACAGTAAAATAGCTACAATTTAATTAAGAAATCAACTCTTAAACTAATTGATTCAAAGAAGAATCATTGGAAACATGATACATCTCAACTAGAAAGGATCAAATTGAATTAAGAACTCAAATTCAAGGTCCCTCCATCCTCTGCAACATGATATACATATATATATATATACTCTCTGCAACTTAACTATATATATATATAACCCAATCAAATCATCCTAAGGCTAAACCATTCTGCAAGAAAGCATGGGACGATCAAATTCCCGTTGAAATGGAATTAAACTTGGAAAATCAAAGATAGATCACCAAAAAGAACTCACTGTAATACATTATATATGAGTGTATATATATATACATATGAATGAATAGGAAATGGAAATTTCACTAAAAATTGCTTGAAAGGTTATCTTATGGCTGAAACTTGAATATCCAACAAAAATCAAGAAGAAGAAGCACTTGCCTTAACGCTATGAATTGAAATCCCAAGTCTCTGCACTCTCCTCTGTTATATATAATGCAAACCTATATGTAAATGAAACCAGCGTGACCAGTTCAAGGCTTTATTCTTAATGGGTTGGAGGTCTCTGTAATGAAAAGAAGGAATAGAAACCAAGAGTTACCTCAATGCTATGCGCCTATGCCTTTCCTCCCTTCTCTCTGCCTCCCAACTTGCCCAGAATGCAACTCGGCGCAGCTTCTTAAGGCACTGTAGCATGTATATATATAAGCTTAAACCCTTTAAACCTAGCTCAAATTGGATTTACCCAAATTACCCTTTTTAAATTAGCGCCCTATCCTTATTATTTTCCTGATTTAACTTTCTCATATAATTTTTGAATAATACTAATAATACTCTCCTTTAAATCATAATTCACATGAAATAATTTCCTTGGTCAAAATAAATAAATGAATAAATAAATAGATAAAATTACTTTAGCTCCCAAAACTCCAAGTCTCAAAATAAATAATTTATTAAAATCTTTTAAGCCCTGACACAGGTCACTACAATCTCACTTTTGGATCATCTTAATCCCTTAATCATAATAACTTTAATTAATAATTAAATTCTAATAACAAATTTTTAAATGACCTTCATGTCCTAGCATTTCATTTCCACAATAAATAACTAGAATTAAATGTTCTTTAAATGTTATTCTCTCAATTAAAAATTACTAGATTGCTACCTTGGCAAATTCTTTTAACTCCAAAATTAATAGAATTAAATGTTATTCTTTTCCTTCAAAATCTCTAAATTGCCACATTAAATAATTACTTGACAAAATCTCTTAATCAAATACTTTAACAATTAATTAAATAATTCTTGAATAAATACTGAGCCCTCTAATGGGTCGTTACATCTATGGTGAAAACTATCGACCATTAGACCCACGATCAAGCAGTCCCTGGGGTTGAACCTAGTGGGTGGGGCGGTCCATACCCATGCTGGGAATGTCAGGACCGCTGGAAGTGAGGAGGCCTCTACCAGTGGGTGCGTTGGATTCCTTGGGGGATGAGCGATCCCACATTAGGCCAATGGGCAAAATGCTAGATGTATGGGTACTAGTTGTCAACTATTGAGGTATGGTTGTCGTCCATTCTTGTTTGCTCACCATCAAAAATTTGATTGAAAATTTGGAATTTTGTGAATTATGAGATATGTCCTAGGCTATGAAATGGCTAGTTTTGATCTTCAGAGATTGTGAGTATGAGCCAAATTTCGAGAACGAAATTCTTAAAAGGGGGGGAGAATGTAATACCCCATATTTTTGTAAGGTTGCCACGTATTTTAGGTGAGTTTAAAATACCGAAAAATATGCTTGAAATGACAACAAGTGACCGAATCAGCTGCAAGGAGTCCTCTGGAGCTTAAATACCTAAGGACAAAGGTATATCCCTGACGAGCATCTCGAGGCAACATTTATAACGCTGAAAAAAATCAAATCAGAGACGATTTCGGTTCAGCTAAGTTCTAGCCTAAAGGACCAAATAATGGTAAGGGGCTTTCGAAAAATTGACAAAACCATGAAAATGCTCTAATTTTGTAAATAAAGTAACCCTGGGATGGTTTTGGGATGAAGCAAAGATCCTATGAGGGAGCTGGGATGAAATCGTACATATCGAGTAACTTTGAATTGTTAATTTTGGATTTTAATTATCTCGATGAGAATTAATTTGATGTTTGAGGGTGTAATTGTAATTAAAGAATTATTCAAACGAAATAATGATAAAACTAGGAGTTTATGTGATAAAATATCAAAGCTTGAGAACTTGAAATAAGGGCTAAAATGACATTTGGAAGAAGTTTGGGGTATTAGGCTTGGATTTCAAAATTAAATCCATTCTAGCTTTGGATTTGAAAACCCATTCAATTATAAGTTTGACTCTTATGAGTCCAAGGCTTATCTTGTGACAAGTAGCACCATGTGATTGGTTCAAATAATCTATAAATAAGGTCATGGGGTTGTCCCCAAATCATTCCAAATGAGTTTGAGTTTTGAGGGATTCTAAGGTAGGGATTTACTCTTGAGAAAGGAGACGAAATTCTGCAAGAAGAAGGGAAAAAATTGGCGGAGAAGCAGGGGAGATCGAGCCTCACCAGAGTTACGGGTCTTCGCTAGAGTTCACCAAAATTAGTCAGCAAAGGAAAAATTAAGTCCATTTTTTTTAATATTCCTGTAGAGGGGGAAGATAGAGTCATGTAGGTTCAAACGGGGGTTGAATCGGAGTTAAAACGAGGGAGATATGGCCAAAATACGAAAACAGTGCAATATTGTCCGAAATTGGGGGGTCGCGCATGAGATACACATACCGAGAAGTGGCTACGCATGAAGGCGCGTGGACCACCTTCCCAAGGCACATGAGGGGCCCATTTTTCTTTAAATTTTCCATTCTTGTCCCTCATTTAATGCCTTTCAACCCTGTATAAAAATATTTGAGGTTAGGTTTATCGAAACGTGTATTTTCTACAGAAACCTAGGCCGTTTGCTATGAAATTATATCTTACAAGAGATAAACCTTCAAGGTGAGACTCCTATACTCCAAATCCTATTTTTGGTTCTCTTATGAGAGACTTCTATTGCATAAAACATGTTTTGTGAAGTTCTTGTACGTAAACTCTTGTTGCTCTCTTACATGAAAACATGTTGCATATATGAAATGTATTTTTCTAAAAAATATATGTTGTTAGCTTTTTAATTGATGCATTTATAAAATTCGCGTGGTCATACTGTTGCACCTATTTGTTATTAACTGAGGGAAAAAGTTAGATATCCCCCGAGAGGGGCTATGCGTGCGCCATGGAGAAAGCTCTTTTGGGGAAGACCGTGAGTTTAAGGAACAACGGATGTGGTGTTTGCATGAATTCTATAAGGTCAGGGCGGGGTGACATGGTTAGGGACCTCCCGAGAGGCACTATGCGTGCACTATTGAGAGAGCTCTCATTAGAGGAGGCTGACATGTTCACGAGGCACTTCGGAGTAGTCCTCGTTATTTTTCTCATAGGTTTTATACTTGTTCATGCATTGATATAAACTGTTTTGGAGTTTCTCACTAAAAGATTCATTTTCTAATTGGACTATGTCCCTGGAATATACGTTCTAGGTTCGACAAGCAGCTCTAAAGGAAATGAGGTAGCTGAAGAATAAGCTTAATTTGCTGCCTGTAGCATGTTTAGCATATCTTTATTTATGTGCGGACCTATGTATGTTTTGGATATGTTTAAAACGTACAGTTATTGCTTATGAGAGATGATGTCCATGTAATACATTTTGTAAACGTCTTGAACGATTTCATTTATGATAAATAAAGCATTATGGTTGTGAACCATAATAGGTTCAATCTAGCTTCCGCATTTGAAATTTTAACACCTATCTTAGCTATTCGATTATTGGGTTAGGCTGAGAAGGTGATAATTAACTTTTTTGGGAATTTGTGTGATGTATGTCAGCAATTATGGCATGAAAAAATTTTATTCCCAAAATCCTAAGTAATAACACGCCCGAAAAATTTGGAGTGTTACACAAGGCATAGCTTGGATGGGAGAATTCCCTGAGGTTCACCGGTAGGGTAGAACCAGGCACTTTAAGGCGGATTGATCGGTACTTGTTTGTTACAAAGCTTTGTTGGAGAGAAGCTGAGGTTACTCAAGGCCAAAGGCAGCAGACTGAGGTAACTCGAGATCTGCTGGTGCTTGTTTGTTATAAAGCTTTGTTGGAGAGAAGCTGAGGTGTACTCGAGGCTAAAGGCAACAGACCGAGGTAACTCGAGATCTGTGATAAAAGAAAGAGATATGTCTTTAAAGGAAGCATATTTATCTATACGATACAAGGAAATAGTTGCTTAGCTATAATATTTTTGCAAGCTGGTCATATTTCACGATCTGGTCAGGGGTCTTCCGAAGAGCTCGACCAAGTGGTAAGCTCATTTTCCAAGGTTGCTGGTGACTTAGTAAGGGCCTTCTCAGTTGGCATCGAGTTTTCCTTACACGGATTATTTTCTTGGGCCTTTAATCTTCCGTAGGACCAGGTCCCCCTCTTGAAATTGTCTGAGCTTAACCTTTTTGTTGTATTTCTGAGTCGCTCTTTGCTTGGCAGCTTGCTCATGAATTTGGGGTTGGTCTTGGATTTCCTGGAAAAGATTGAGGTCGACTCGCTATTCTTCATTGTTGGTGTCTTCCTGGAAATGTTGCCTCCTGGGGTTGGGTTCCTCAATTTCTATCGGGATCATGGCCTCTGACCCGTAAGTGAGTCAAAATGGTGTTTCCATGGTTGAGGTTTGAGTTGTGGTGTGGTATGACCACAACACCATGGGAAGTTCTTCTGGCCATGCGCCCTTGGTGCTATCGAGTCGCTTTTTTAGGCCTGACAAGATGACTTTGTTGGCATCTTCTGCTTGGGCGTTGGTCTGAGGGTGCTCAACCGAGGTGAAGACCTAACCGATATCCAGCTCTTGGCAGAAGTCCTAGAGCTTGCTGTTGGTGAACTAAGTGCCATTGTCTGAGCTCAGCACTCCAGGAAGGCCATATCGGCAGACGATATTTTTCCAAATGAATCTCCAGATTCTTTCAGCGGTGATAGTAGCCAGGAGCTTGGCCTCGTCCCACTTAGTGAAGTAATCGACTGATACCACCATGAACTTGAGATGTCTTGCTGCGGTTGGGAAGGGCCCGAGGATGTCTATCCCCCATTTGTAAAATGGCCAGGGGCTGTTGAGATTGTGGAGCTCCTCTGGCAAGGAAGGATGTGCGTTTGCGAACCTCTGGTACTTATCGCAACGTTTTATGTAGGCTAGGCAATCGCTTCTCATTGTTGGCCAATGGTATCTAGCTCCTAGTACCTTTGCTGCCAAGGATCGTCTACTGAGGTAGCCTCCATGTACTTCTTCGTTCACTTCGGACATGATGTATGTGGACCGATCAAAGTTGACACATTTGAGGAGCGATGTGGAATAGCCTCTTTTATATAGTTGGTTCCTGAGTAAGGTAAAGTAGCAAGTTGACCTTTTGAGCTTCTTGGCCTCTTTGGCATTAGCAGGGAGCATCCCTTCTTGTAGGAATCGGATGATGGGAGCTCCCCAGAATTCTGGTGTTGCTTCCACCATTTGTACGTCGGGAAGGTCGACATTGGGTAAGTCCAAGGCCTCTTGTATGACCAACTGGTTGTTCCCAAGTTTCTTGGTGTTGGCGAGCTTTGAGGGTAGATCTGCTCACGCATTTTATTCCCTGGGGATATATTCAATTTGGAAGCAGTCAAAGGATTTAGCTAATGCTCTGACCTTATTGAGGTATCAGGCAAGCTATGGTTCTTTCGTTTGGAATTCGCCCTTGACTTAGTTGGTTACCAGCTAGGAGTCACTCTTGGCGATCAACCGGGATACACCCATTTCCTTTGCTAAGTTTAACCCGGCTATCAGAGCCTCATACTCCGCTTGGTTGTTGGTTACCTTGAAGTTGAAACAAAGAAACTATTTAAGTGTCAGCCCGTTGGGTCCTTCTAAAATGATCCCAACCCCACTTCGCTTAATGTTAGATGCTCCGTTGACGAATGATATCCAGGGGTTAGGTTTCGGGTTTGGATCAAAGGGAGAGAGTTCAGCGCAGAAATTGAAAAGTACCTAGGACTTGATGTGCTTGCGGGGCTGGTACTGTATGCCGAATTCAGAGAGTTCGACTGACTATGCGATCATTCTTCCTGAAAGTTTCATCTTCTGAAGCACCTACGGATCGGATAATCGATTTGGACCGTGATTTGATGGCTTTGGAATTATGGCCTGAGTTTTCGAGCCGTCGTTACCAGTGCTAGTGCTAGCTTTTCGATCTTCTGGTAACACAACTCAGCTCCTTTAAAGGTTTTGTTGATGAAGTACACCGACCGTTGTGACTTGTCTTCTTCCCTGACCAATACTACACTGAGAGTGTTATTGGTGATAAAAAGGTAAAGTGAGAGTTCTTTCCTAGGCTCCGGCCTTGAAAGAATGGGGGAGTGCTGCTAAGAAGGTCTTCAGTTCTTGGAAAGCGGCTTTGCACTCTTCCGTCCACTGGAATTCAACTAACTTTTTGAGGCATCGGAAGAATGGCTTTTCTCGATTTACCGATTTCGAGAGGAAACGGGATATAGATGTTATCTGGCCTATTAGTTGTTAGACCCCCTTTATGCTGGCAGGGCTACGTATCGCGAGGATGGCTTCACATTTATCGGGGTTGGCCTCAATTCCCCGATTTGTTAACATGAAGCCCAGAAACTTGCTAGCTTGCACCTCGAAGGCGCATTTGTCGAGGTTAAGCCTCATGTTGTGTTCTCAAAGTTGGCTAAAAATTTTAGTTACGTCTAAGTAGTGGTCTTGTTTTTTCGAAGTCTTTGCAACCATGTTATCTACATAGACTTCAATATTCTAGTTGATCTGCTTGGCGAATACCTTTTTCATCAGCCGCTGATATGTCGCACCCGCATTCTTCAATCTGAATTGTGTGACCCAATAACAAAAGTTGTCATTCTCTATGATGAACATCATCTTCTTTTCATCTTTAGGGTGCATCCAGATCTGGTTATAACTGGACTAAGCATCCATAAAGCTCAAGTACCTGTATTCGGAAGCCGCATCTACAAGCCGATCGATGCTGGGTAGTAGGTATGAATCCTTTAGGCATGCCCTATTCAAATTGGTGAAGTCAACACACATTCTCCATTTGCCTAACAAATTTTTTTACCATGACCACATTGGTGAGCCACGTTGTGTATGGGACTTCTCTGATGAACCCGACTTTCAAGAGTTTTGTCATTTCTTCAACAGTCGCGCCCCATCTTTCTTCTCCCAGTCTTCTTTTCTCTAGGAGATGGGTCTAGCCTCTAGATCCAGTGCTAGCCTGTGGCAGATGATGAGCGGATCTATCCCGAGCATGTCGGCAGGCGTCCAAGCAAAGAGGTTCAGCATTCTACCAAAGTAGGCTGATGAGCCTTTCTCTTAGTTCACCTGGCAATGTAGAACCAATATGAAGGACTTATTCTAGGTGATGACCCAGGTTTATAGGATGAAGTTCTTCTGTGGGTTGGGGATGCCTATCTAAGAGTTCGCTTCGTGGGTCCAATTCAACCACATGCACACGATGATGTGGGCCTTGGTTGTTGATGCCTACTGCTCGGCTGCCGCTACAAGGGGCTTTGTTTCTCTTGTCACCCTTGTTGGGCTCGAGACTCCGGGCCTTGAGGCTATTGTGGTAACACTGTTGAGCTTCCTTTTGGTTAGCGTGAACAACCCCGACCTTGGTATTTGACATTGGAAACTTCATGGCCAAGTGAGGGGTGGATATTATTGCGCCCAAGGTGTTGAGAGAGGGTTGGCCAAGGAACACTTTGTATGGTGTTTGGTAATCCACGACCAGGTACCAGATGATCATTGTTTTGATAAAGAGGGGTCCCAAATGAAGTTATCAGATCGATGTAACCTCTAACACCTATCTTCTCTCCAGAGAAGCCAATCAGGTTACCACGGAATGGCCTCAACTCCTTTTCGAGAATACCCATCTTTCTTAAAGTTGGCAGGTATAATAGGTCAACCGAGCTGCCTTGGTCCACAAGGACTTTCTTTATCAAAAAGCTTGCGACGATGACCCAGATTACCACGGGATCATTGAGGTTTTGATCCATGCCTTCAAAGTCCTTATCCATGAAGCAAATCATAGGGTGTCAGGCTATTCATTTCAGCTTTTTCTTGGTATTGTCTATCGACATTACCGTGTAGGGGTGTCGTTCCTACATCGAACTCGACTCTCCACCCATAAAACCTTCAAAAATGGTGTCAATGACCTTGGCTATTTGATTAGCTGGGGGTGGGCCGACGTGAGTAGGCGCGTGGGTGGCTAGATGATGGTAGGTGTCATTTTGGTTCTTAGGCAGGGGCGCTTTTGGTTCGCACCATGGTAAGGTGATTTGATTAGCTTGAAAGGCCCTAGTGAGATTATGGGGTAGGTAAGTTTTATCGATCCCCACGGTGGGTGCCAAATGTTCCTTCCTGACCAAAAGAAGCAATCGGAGACGGGATCGCAACGACAAGGAACGGGCTCTGGCAATAGGTCTGTCCATTGGCGACTGACATCTATAAGCACCCCAACGCTCGAGTAAGTGAGAGAGTAAAGAAATGATAGTATATCAGTAGGTCAAAGGGCAGAACATACCTTGGCTCTGAAGAGAGCTGGCTCATATAGAAAGAGGAGATATCCTCCTACATACATGCGTTGTGCATTTGCAAGTGATGAGACTGAGTATCCGATGCCAGTGGAGGTTCCCAGGCAGTAGCATGGTGTCGACAGGATCCTCATTAATCTGGATGGGATCCGTCATTAATGAGGATGAGATCTAGGTAGACACACGGATACCCAGTAGAAGCTGCAATGATGCTGCTGCAAGCTGGCGCAAGGCCAGGATGGGGCCGAGATTAGGCCATGAGATGGGTTAGATTGGGCTATGAGGGATGGGTCGAGATTGGGCCATGAAGGATGGGCCAGACTAGGCCGAGAGGAAAGGGCCAGATTGGGCCCGGACAATCCACTTGAGTTTAAACAATAGGGTATTCTTTGTTATTTTTAGAAATGTAAATATTTTTTGCAATGTAATTTACCCTTTAATATAGGTGGCCAATTATTATAATAGGGTAATTCTAATTATTATCTTAAGGAGAACAATTAAGATGCAAAAAATGCACCCTATTACATATTGTTTTCAATCGCAAAACACTCTTATTGATTGTCGATAAATGAATTTTATTTTAAAAATTTTCAAGAACTAATATAACTATTTTGAAGATAAAAATAAAATATAATAAATGATATATGTTATTTGAAAACAAATTACATTTCATGCACCGATGATTGTTGACATGAGTTTTCAATGAGTAATTGTTAACACAAGTTTTCAATTCATCCAAGTCAACCCTAAATTGGATTCGACCAGAATCAAAATTGGCAAAAAAAAAAAATCAAATTGAAGACCCAACCAAATAAGGGTAAGACTAGATCGAACTAAATCAATATAGTCTATTTTGGAATAGTCTAATTAATAAACAATAGGGTATGTTTAATATCCATAATTTTTAAAAACAATTTTAGATATTATTTTTGGAATAAGGGTATTGTGATAAATTTAAAAAAAAAATTGTTTGAAAATCTTGATAAAGGCCTAAGTGAAATAAAATTCTAAACTTTGAGAACTAAGTGCAATTTGTTTAAAGTTCCAAGGAACTCGCAAGATTTTGCTAAACTATAAGGATCAAATTTGAATACCCAAAACCACAGGCCTTTGAGTCATTTTTTAAAAAGATAGGTAAGGTTATAAGGGGATAAATGAAAGAAGAAAACTATGCAGGTTAAAGTGTAATTTTTGAAAAATTTTAGTGTGAACACGCCAAACCCTAAACTGCCACAATTGACCTTCAAATTTTTTTTTATGTAAATGTATATTAATAGAAAAAATTACAAAGTGTCTACATTTTATGTTATGGCATATCCTGAACAACCACAAAGAAAACTAAAAAAACTAGAGGAAAAATAACAGAACAAACTAATACAAAACTACCCTTATAACATATTCACATTAAAATATAGAGAAGACTAGCATCATCAAGTTGGATCCGTAATGACCAGACTTGAGTTTTTGGAATCTTCTGAGCTTTCTAAATAGCATTCTTCTTCTTATTCTCTTTCTTTGACTTAGACTTAACAAGGAACATACCTAGAGTTATTTGTCCTATCAAATGTAGAACCCTCATCCTTTACTCGACTTCTTTTACCCTTATTCTTAATATCCATCTCTATCAACAGAAAGAGTCAATTCCCTAGAAGAAAAGACATCCATATCCTCTTCTATGAAAGAACAAAATTAATTTGGCATCAATGACTCGCCTCAATAGGCTTAATAGGAATAGATTTAGAAGCATGTTCAATAATTTGAATAATGGATTTATGAGATGATTCCCTCCTAATATTACCCAAAGGTTATCCTATTCCTTCCTTTGAATAGACTCAACTCCTATTCCTTTAGTATTCCCCATAATAGGCTTTTTCATCTAGGCTGAACCTTTATCACCTTAAGGTTGAGAAGGATTCTTAGGATATCTTGACATATAATTGTAACGATCCGCTCCCACTTACGGGCGCCACCGACAAATAATCGATCAGATTACTCACCCGACAAATCACAACTGAAGTATTAGACTATATTTCAAGGGAAAACGCCCTAGGTGGGAACTAGGCTTCGTCTTTCCCTTCGCTCCACTCAGGAATCGGTCACAACTCAAACAAGAAAAACTTAACAGATCAAGACCCGAAACCCGAGTGAACTTCACCTCTCTTCAGCTCATCTCATAGTAAGCTAGAGGTGACCCAAGCACAAAGCTAGCACAACAAACACTTCGCCGAGTATTGGGGATTTATGAGAACATACCTCGTTGATCTTTACTTGGTCCGAAACTCAGCTTCTCCAACTAAACCATACAACGAATAATCTCACAATCATTTATCACACTAATGATTACAGCAATTAGATATATCTACGCTCAACAACGCATAAATTTACTCACAAGGGTATACATACATAACACCACATGGCTACGTACAAGAGATAATAAAATACACAACTCGGGTAACACAGCTAGTTGCCACAACAGCCTCTCGATGCTATCCCTGCTTGCATCTGGACTTGCAACATCTACACATGAGGTAAAACCTCATGAGTCATAAAGACTCAATAAGGGTGCAATGCATGTAAATATGAATATAATCATGTTTATGTATGACAAATGCATGCAAATGAGGCTAGGCCCACTCATCCTCACAACCCACTAAGGTTTGAGGCATCAACCTATCAGCCCCCACCACACTAGTCCTCCATATGGCCATAGGTCCACTAGGTCTTGCATCACACAAGATATAACCACTACATGCCAATGTAATATAAAAATATTATCAAACATATTTACCAACTTACAAGGCCACCTCCACATGGGGCCGTCCCTTACCTGGCTCGAAGCCTCTTCTCTGTCTCAGCACGAATTCTAGCCTAAATCTCAAGTTCATCTAGGATCATTGCCTTCCCGATCGAACCTAGAGACAAACAAACAAAACCCCACCATATCAAACATTAGCTAACGCCTTCGTTTTTGCTTACATCGCAAAATCACCCATCAATACTATCTCCAAACAACACTAACCACGGCATACACCAGCCGTCAATAAATTTCCAAACAACCCTGACCCAGGGTTTAATCCAACAATTAATTACTCTACACAATTTAATATCTCACATAAAGGAAATATTCTGAAAAGAATTAATTAACTTACCTCAGTTAATCTGGAAGAGAAAATCAGCTAATCGCCCACATTGGCATCGCTTATTGGACCACCATAATGCCCTCGGATTCCCATATCGAACCTCTGGCCCACTCCTTAAGCCCTAAATTAATTTCCAGGACTTTTCCCAATTTTTTGGAATTTTCCTCCATTTTCCATATTTTTTCTATTGATTTTCTTTTCTTTTCCTTATTTATTTTTTTTCTCCTTCCCTCATTGTTCACCTTCTTCCTCGTCCTTCTTCACTCCCGCGGCTACTTCTTCCTCCAATCTTCTTCTTTTTCCACGGCGCGCACAGCGCCTGTGCACGCCGCCGCTTGGCTCCGCCGGCCCCCCACTGCTGCTGCTCGACATCGCCGGCAGCCCCTGACGACAGCACCCCGGCTGCCTTCGCCGCGAGCAGCCATGGCTGGCCTCCTTGCGCACTCTGCAACTGCCACAACCAGCCGTTGCTTTTGTTGTCGCCGACCATCGCTTCAACTGCTACTCGCACGACCACCACCGGTCGCGTCTGGCTCGGCCTCCATCACTGCCCGCAACAGCCATCACAGAGCCGCTTAAGCCATTCCAGCTTCGCTCAGTATCGGCCATGGCTGCTGGCCGCTTCAGCCACCACCGATTACCTCCGCTGGCTTCTACCTCTCTTGCGCATTGCTCTCTCTCTCTCTCGGCCATGCTCTCTCTCGATCTCATCTCCCTCACTTGGCTCTCGCTCTCTCCATTTCAAATACAGAGATTAGGAAGCTTCCTTACACGCGCGCCTCTCCAGATATATATATATATATATATATTTACATATAAAGCCCGTTTGATTCTCATTAATTGCACTTGAGAACCCTAATAACACTTAGGAATTTTTAATAATGTCATTTGGGCCCTCCAAGCCTAATTTAATTATCCTTAAGCCACACCAAGACTTGATTTCTTCAAAAATTAATAACCGACTTTACTCGATAAAACCGATTTCGTCTCTACGCCTGCACGGGACCTTTATTCGATCCGAAAACGCTTAAGGGTTGCCTTACTCAGAAAACCAAACCACCCCTAAGGTCTCCTCAGCTTTCAGGAAGTCCCCTATGACCATTCGGTATTAGCACCTACTCGGGCTTATACAAAATTTATTCCAAAAATTATTCCCGATCGGACTGCTTACAGCGTCATAAATCTCGCCTCGAGACGCTCGCCAGTCCCATGCCCTCTTTCCTGGACATCTAAATCCCGAGTCACTCCCAGCCGCCAATTCGACAATTTTTATTAATTAATTCCTTGAGATTAACTCTTGGGCTTCCCGAACCACCCGAGATCCTTTCAAAATAATAAAAATTTATTTATTCTCAATACCATATAATACCGGGTATTACAATAATGACCAAACACATGACAACTAGAACACTCAAAAGGCACCAGTTGATATTCTATCGGTAAATGAGTAGCCTTCTACTCACTCGAGAATTAATCCAACCCTTGGTATAGCTTGGTATATTTGGGAAAATATGCATCTCAACATAAACACATGCATACCCCAATTCGATTCTATCCTTAGTCATTGGATCCACATGCAATGGTTTTCTAAACTCACTAGTAAAGTAGTAATAATAAAAAGAGTATATTCATCCAATATGTCGTATTTTCTTCAATAACCTCAAGAGACAACTGAACTTGTGGAATTCCATTCTCCAAAAATTAAGGAAAAACTTACTCAAGCTTCGTGGGAATTCTAGGATCAAGTGAATCCAACAAGCTAGCCCAAGATAGTATAGAACCAACCCTATTGCTATTTGAAGAGATCACATAAGCCTTTGAATGGTTTTCATCCTTCCTAGCCAAAGCCTTCCTATGATTGCTTTCAATGGTCACTTGACTACGAACTCTGTTTACTTGAGTAACATAAGGAATAAAATGACTATTCTCTCATATTATGCAATTAACAAGAGATTGCTCCCTTAATTTATCTTGCCGACAATCTGCTACCTTCTCGACTGTCGTCGAAATATCCCCAAGGACTTGAGTAATTGTAACATCAACTCGATTTAATGTACTCTATACTTGAGTATCTTGAGGGATTTTTAAATGTTGAAGTTATCAAGTTTGCTCGTTGTGCGATAACCCCTTTCCCAAATTAAAGGAAAACTATACATTTTTCGCCTAAAAAATTATTTTGGGATTTTAAATTTTTTTTATCTTTTAATAAATGTTTGTCTATGATATAACAATTACTTTATAAATTTTCATGATATAATGATAAACATTTGATTGACTTGATTTAATAAATTTTACTTGAATGTTCTATTACATTTATGGTTTAGATTCAATCTCTGTCACTTTTTTTTTTTTTGGTTAACGCACACGAGCCTTCCCGCTGTTCGGTCCTACGATTTTAGCAAGAGAGGTAAATCAGGGAATCTAACAAACAAGTTTCGATCCCTAACACAACCACAAACGTAAGGGCAACAAGTATTTTTCATTTTTCAGGATCGCTTCTTATCTACTAAACTATCTTCTGGTCAGGGCTCAAACACGGAATCTAAGAGCTCAAAGAGCAACACCTTAGCATATTCTTTCTTTGTCAGTTGATCTACGTTCTTGAGACTTCAATCTATGTCACTTTTCTCGCTTAATATAGATGTTAGGTTCACCGAAAAAAAAAAAAAAATCTAATTTTTCAAGGTAGTGACATCCGTACAAAAGTAGGGGTGTTAAAATATATATTTACATACTGCATACAATATTAATAGCATACAATTCTGATTCAGTTCACATAGGCAATATATACAGCTTACAACATACATATTATCGTGCAGAATGTGTGCACTGCATATGGTAGTGTAAATACATACACTGCTATTTGTATCTAACAATACATATAACAATTTATGTACTATTGTATTTATCCCAATCTCAGCCCAAAATTGGGATCGGATAAAGAGCTTGTTTTCTTTACTGTTTTTAAATTATTTTCAATTTTTAATTTTTTAAAATAATGAAAACGAGTTTATTTTTTTATTTTTTAAAATATATTTTTGAAAACAAAAAAAAATTATAAAAAAAATTCAAAATAACAAAAATTATTTTTGCTATCTTCAGCGAAAACACGAAAAGATGAGGTAATTTATTTATTTATTCTTATAATAGAAAAAAAATGTTGTCAGATTCACCAACTTTAAAATATATATATTTTTTAATAATATATTAATATTAAATAATTTTAATTTACTAAATAATCAAATTTATAGAATAAAATATCATTAAAAAATTATTCTCAAAATTTTAAACTAAACGTGTTTTCTAGTTTTCTATTTTCAAAAATAATTTTTCAGAATAACAAACAGAATGCGTTTTCTATTTTTTAAAAATAAATTATCAAAATAAAAAAATAAAAATAAATTTAAAACTTAAAAATAAAAATTGAAATTCAAAAAGAACGCAACTTAATTTTTAAAATTTATCAAAATAAAAATCGAACCGAACTTATGAAATCTTAAATCATATTAGGCTTTTGAGCCCCATCCAAAATTTATCAAAATAAAAATCGAACCGAACTTATGAAATCTTAAATCATATTAGACTTTTGAGCCCCATCCAATTCAATTTCACCGAAATTTGAACACAACTAATTGAAATCAACATGAGTTGGGCTAAGTCGCGCTAATGCTTATGGTATGAAATGAAATATTTGTTTTGACTTAATGGTCTAACCATGTGATTGGTTGCAATCAACGTCAGTCACTTAGGTTTTGTGATTTTCAACACAATTTGGTATGAATTAAATAACTGTCAACAACTATTAATCTAAGGCTGACGCAATTCAAGCCTCATGCTTGCATGGCATAATTGATACTTTGGCCCGGGTGGTTGGCTTTCCTCCAGTCTCTGAAGATAATTAAAATAATAATTAATCTCAAAATTATAACCGAATAAGATATGTCCTGATTTTGACTGAAAAAACATCAATTCTAGAACGAATAACGATCGATATTAACTTCTCGAGGCATAGTCAAGTGACAAAAGGACAGACTGAAAGCTTGTTTGGAGACTCTCAATGTGACTCTGATTTTTGAATAAGCAGAATGCTTCCTTTTGGGAGAAAATTTTGATAGTGATATTAGTGGTGTAAAGATCTACTATCTTGGTCACTTGAGTATATCTCGTGATTTACCTCTTCAGTATAGTTTTAGGGGTAAGGTGGCCGTAAACGCTAATAATAAAGCGTAATTCAAACAAAATAAATAAAAGAACGATCGGTATTAACTTTTTATTTATGTTTTGGTGTTTTTGGAGATATTAAACATCAATTGATACTTTTAACAAAGAAAAATATTGTGTTATTAAAATTAGTCAGCCCCTCTGATCAATCTCAAGGTGTCATGTGGCCTAAATTGCAAGAGATGGGTGGACCAATGACTTGAGGACACATGGCATGAATTTAACGAGGCGTTCAGTCATCATTTAGAAAACATCTCAACCCACCACGAGACAAATTCAAACTTCAACAATAAATGAGCATGGTTTGATAGTCATGGCTTGAGCCTTTGAGCCCATCTCTTGGCCATGCCTAATCACATCACAAATGAAAAACTCAACCAAAAGCACACTCAAACCATCCCTTACGTAGACTATAAAGGCTCTTCATTCTTCGACGATAAACACGCACAAACACCTTCCCTACTCGTTACTCTGCTTGTTCTTTAATCATTAAGTACTTGGCCGTTGGAGCCTACATCAGGGAAAAACAACCCCAAGCTTGCAGGGAATTATCCAAATGTCGTTGTGGGCCCTAGTCTCTAAGCAATATCAACTGGCGCCCACTATGGGCCTAGTTTCCGGCCTCAAAAACATTCCTTGACCAACTATTCTTGACTAGTAAGAGGTGCTTTGGGAGAAGGCATATTGTTGAGGGACACACTAGAGGCTCAAGGCTCTCGAACTTGTCACCACCAAGCATTTGGCTAATTTGGAGATACGGATACAAGTCCACGTCCTTACATAGATGATTGAGATGTACCTCAACCATCAATTATAACGGGGGCACATCTCTTTTATCTCACCATACCTAATGATAAGAATAAGAACAAGATCAGTAACACAAGCATCACCAAGAGTCAGTGCCCTCTGTGCACTCTTCTCATGACGACAAGATCGAACAAAGAGATGAACAAGAAGCAAGTCATTAGCGACAGAAAAACCACAAGATCAAGCAAGATAAGAACCTCTAGTAGTTGGAGGATAAAATCCAAGCCTTAAAGAGGGGAATGCTCGAATTATCTTGCTCATATTAGCTAATAAAGTTGTACCTCCAGTAGTCAATAAGGTTGTACAATGGCACAGTTGATCCTACTAACCACGTCAATTTGTTCAACGCATACATGATTATGTAGGCAGCTTCTAATGGCATATGGTGCCAAGCCTTCTCAGCCACATTGGAAGGGATTGCTCGAATCTGGTACTCCAGTCTTTTGGATGAATCCATTGATCAACTCAATGAGAGTTTCCTAGCCTATTTTGCTTCTTGTTATAGGCATCTTCGAGCATCGATCACGCTTGTCAACATCTACCAGTCTCTAAATAATTCTCTAAAAGATTTTCTTACTCGGTTCAACATGGAAGCCATGGGGATGCATGATCTCTACCAAGGAACTGTTAGTGTTTATGCCATAATGTTAGATTTATATGGCATTTAATGTAATCGACTAATGTAAATCTTGCAAATTAATAAAATGGTCATATCTTCATTTATACTTCTCAATTCTATATGAATAATTCCTTAAATCTCTTGATGAAGATCTTATTCTTAAGTTATTAAGAATATGTGACGAGAATCTTTAATACAGGATTTCTTAAAGTGATTTATAATCCTTAGATTTATCAGAAGGTGACTATAATTAATCGATTATGGTATAGCACATGGAGTACTATGAACCTTTAATTAATTTGAGATATTAATAATAAAAGTTTTGTTGTCTAACTACAACAATTAAATTTATTTGTCTTGGAATTTGCCAAAGTAGAGTAATTCACCATTGCAAAGGGTTTAAGATTAGGGATGGCAATTGCAATCGAAATCGTGGGAAACCAAACCGAAACCGAACCAGTCAACGCGGTTAAAAATCGTTTGACTGGGTAATGGTTTGGTTCGGGGAAAAACCGAACACTGTTTCAATGGGTATGGATTGGTTATGGTTTTCACTAAAACCAAACCAAAACCCGAACCGAAACCGAACCGAATAGTGGGTAACTGAACCGAACCGAATACATATAAAATATATTATATATATAATATAATATGTATATATAATATATATTATATACAACCCCACCCACCCCAGCCCAATTGCCTTGCTTGCAAACCCTTCTCCCCTTATTCCTTTCTCGACCTCTTTCTCATTCTCTCTCACCCTCGCTGCCTCTCGCTCGTCCGCGCACCCTCGCCCTTGCTCTCTACATCTCTCTTGCTCTCGCTCGCCCTCGCTGGATCTCTCTTGCTCTCGCTAGGGCTCGGCCCTTGCTCTCGCTTGCCCTTGATCTCTCTCACCCTTTCTGCCTCCTTTCTCTTGCTCTTCTGCGCGAGCTTACCAGTCGCCCTCGCTCTCTGCATCTCTCTTGCTCTCGCTAGGGCTTGGCCCCTTTTACTCTCGCTCGCCCTCGATCTCTCTCACCCTCACTGCCTCTCGCTCTCTGCCTCATCTCTCTTCATATTAATTTATTTTTTATATTTATAATTTTGTTAGATGGAGTTGGCTCATTCATTTCAGATGGATATGCATCAATTTACGAAGAATATATTAATGTTGTTAATGAATGTATTAACTTTCGTAGCTAATTTTTTTTAGCTTAAATTATAATTTAATTATGCACATATTAATTTATTGATCTTAACAATTGTAGGTTTGGAAATGTGATTTTATAATAAGTTTTGTAACTTTTTGCAAGAATAAGATAACTTTATTAGAATTTTATCTTTATTTGTTGTGAAATTATCAAAAAATTTTATGAATGCTATTTGTCTTTATTTGTTGATATGGATTAAACTAAAAAAACCATGGTTAAACCGAAACCGAACCGAAACCGAATGGTTTGGTTATGGTTTTAAATTTTTAAAACCAAATGGGTAATGGTTTGGTTTTGGTCTTAGTAATTTAAGTTTGGTTTGGTTATGGTTTTGACAAAAACCGAAACCAAACCGAACCATTGCCAACCCTATTTAAGATGTCATGAGTGAGGTTAAATGAATCTGGAACAGGTCAGGGTCAGAACCCGATGAAGTAGGAACCTAGATGGGTGCTTGGGGCTTCAGGATGTGTTTCTTGAATGGGCCTTTGGGGAGTCAATAGGAAGAGACCCTGATGGACCTTCGGGAGAAGGGGCTTCTGGTCCTTTGGGTGAGCTAGATTAGAACTTACTCTGTGGTCACAAATGAAAGTAAAAAAGGCACGCGAAAGACTCTCCCACGCGAGCCTTCAAATGCCAAAGTCAAAAAGTAGTACGAAATATGAAGTATGATACAAATGTATGTATATTACGTGTTTTGAAGGGATACTTGTGTTTCTGGATGGATTTTAGAGAGAGATTGAGTGTCTGGATAAATGTATGAAATGAGTCTAAAAAGATCTTAGATCTTAGAAAGATCCGTTCGTCTAAAAAGATTTCAAAAGATCCAAAAAGATCCTTTTGCCCTGGAGCTAACTCAAATTTATAGACAAATGAGTGAGACCTACAGTTGACTCGAAAGACTTTCAAAAAGTGTTTTAAGGAGGCCGAAGACAACTCATATTTATAGATAAGTTAAAATATACATTTGATAGTTAATGTTTAGCTTTATAATTTTGTAGACAATATTTGTATGAAGATGAATTTAGATGTAGTAGTATAATTAGGTTCAAATTAGATTTGAGAGGTTATAAATTCAAATATTATTTATACGATAAGTTTTTGTTTTCTTAAATAAAATATTCAAAGGGCATTGATAAGGAAAGCTCCCGAAAGTATGCTTATTTATAAATTTACCCCATACCCATTTCAAAAGAAAGCAAGTTATGGCATATCATGTGTCTCGTTTGTCAAAGTGCAACAAGTGGCCTACCACCTCTTTTGTTACCCGAAAAAGAGGTGCACACCCAAAAATCTTGCTTGGAGTCTAGAAATCCTGGCTTGGGGATCTTTGTGAGAATCTACTTAGCCATTTCCAGCTTGACTTATATATTAAATGGGTAAAATTTAGGTAAATAAATATTCACTCTCAACCTCTTTCTATGTACCAACTTAATTGTCAAAAACTATATTAGGGGTCGAAGACCTACAAAGATTTGAACCATTGATGACTTAGTGATCTTTTCTAGCTTCATAAAGTGTTAAAAAGAATTTTAAAAAATTTCACAAAATTTCAAAAAGAAACACTAAAATACTTGAATGCTCAAGTAATAGAATATAAATATATATATATATATATTTAGGTGTCTTCTTGAGTAGATTGTGATTTTTAATCAAGAATTCTCTTGGTCCTTGTGGTATAGAAGAATTTAAGTTTCATGTGAGGAAATCCCTTGTAGCAAAGCAAACCATCTAGGCTTGAAACATGCGAAGAGGGAATTCTTCGTCAATACACAAAATGGAACAAAGGTTGTTGGGTGTATGGACTGTGGGGTCCAGCCCATGTTCACTCAAAGCACAACTCCATATCCTAACCCTCGCAGTATCTTCCGTCGGTTATTTTTGGGCAATCTTCATCTCCTGGCCCATTGCCACTCCGTTCAGCCTGCGGCGTCAGAACATCACATCATCTTCGGCATTCACATCGTCGTCGTCTTCTTTGCTGCTTGTCGCCGTCAAAGCATTCCTGCTCCAGTACTGTCACAACAATTTAGAAGTACTGATCCATGGGTTGTTGGGTGTTTGTTGAGAGCGTTTTGAGATTGGCTGGACAAAGGTATTTCCTTGTTTTCTTCCATTGATTGGAATTGGGTTTGGGCAAAAACTGGAAGGATACTGTATTTGTCGCTCATTTATATTGGATTCATTTCGGAAATTGTCTTGTGATTTTTTTCTCAATAGGGTTTCCCATGTAAGTTCTGTGTTGTGTTTCATTGGTTTGGATTGTCTAATTTGGTTCAAATATATATTATTGCTTAGAATTATTTAATTTACACTTAGGTTACCAGTGTTCAGTCCCAACAAGGTTACTGTTGGGATAAGAAAGATAAATATATAGGCTTAAGGTTAATTTATTCCAATTTTATTATAAGGAAATTTGACTAAAATTGTAAATTCATGTATTTAATATATATATATATATATATTATTGATGATAAAAGATAAAGTCGATCACCATGTGATGCCTCGGGATTGATTCGTTGGGGACAACACTTGCAAGAGAAAAGGGTGGGGCTAGGTTCCCAATATAACCTTCAATACACAAGTTATTAATAGAACTCGGGAAAAAAAATAATAATGAGTTTACAATCATATTATTTTACTTGTGGAGCTTCTTTCTTTATATAGATTAAGGATAAAAGATATTTGAAATTAATCTCGAGATGATTTAGATTCATGATCTCCCCCATGATTCCTCGAGTTAACTAGTATCAGTTAACAAAATATCTAGTTTGAATTCAGATGGAGATAAACATATCAAATTTGACATGAGATTACTCATTTGAATTTGAATTTAAGACAAAGAAAGTTGTTGTTTTCAAACTATAATAATTAAATTTATTTATCTTGGAATTAATCAAAGTAGAGTCCTTCACTACGGCAAAAGGTCTGAGATGTCAAGCAAGGCCAAACGGATTTGGAAAGGATTGGTGTAACATTTCGCATCGAGCGATAGGAAGAAGCGGAATAACTTACCTTGATGGTGTTGTTTTTTTCCTTACTTATCATCGATATATATTATCATTCTCTAGGCTCTTGGGGTATTATATTATCCCCTCCTTAAGCACATAACGTCCTCGTCATATGACCTTACAACTGGTCACAAATCTTCTCCTATTTAAAGGTTTCCATCTTATAAGCCAGCTAGGAACCACTCTTTGTTCAGGCCCTCGCGCCTCGAAGCCACTCCCCGCCTTCATCAAACCGCCTTCTCTAAGAGTTAGCTTTGATACCACTTGTAACATCCCACATTGAGGGATATGAATGACTGGAACAACTTACCTTGATGGGTTTATGCGAATTTCTCAGGGGTCACTCATCCTTGAGCTTCCTCAATTCAAGTATGCTTAACCCCAGAGTTTTTTACCTACATTTAGCCCAAAAGATATCCAGTTGGTGTTGTTTTTTTCCTTACTTATCATCAATATATACTACCCTTTTCTAAGCTCTTGGGGTATTACAGTTGGAGTTGGAACCCAAATAGATAGAAACCTGAATGGGTCCTTAGGGGTTTCTGGATAGGCCTTCGGGGAATCAAGGAAAGGGGACTCCGATAAGTCTTCAGGAAGCAAGGCTTCTGGTCCTTCAGGTAAGATAGGCTAGGACTTAGCTTGTCGTCACAAATAGAAGTCAGAAAGGTAAGTAGGAGACTCTCCTACGTAGGCCTTCTGATGCCAAAGTTAGACAATAGTCTAAGGTATGTCCAAAGTATGATGTATGATACAAGTGTTTATCTCTATTTCATGTCCTGAAAAGGTATTTATGTTCCCAAATGGGTTTTAGAGATAGACTAAGTAATGACCAATTGTTCTAAGTGATCTTCCAAAAAGGATCAGGTCTAGGAGATTTGGAAAAAGATCCTTTACCTTCGAAGAGGTGGCTATTTATAGGAAAAATTGTGGAACCCATGGTCAAGTCGAAAGACTCTTCTAAATAGGGACTTAGGGAGGCCGGAGGGCCTGGAGTAGTCTTCGGGGTGAGACACCCCGATAACTATCTTCGGGTGGTCCCGAAGAGGGCTTCGGGCCACCGAATGACTTGAGTCTAGGAGAACCCAAAGGGTGTCCTTGGACTTGAGCAAAAATGATGCGTGCTAGGTCAATCCCAAAAGACCCATCAAGGGTCCGAGAGGCTTCCATCCCGGAGACTCTCCGGTGAAGAATATATTCAAAAATTGCTTTAAGACTTGTGAAAATTTTAGGGCACCCCACAACAATAGCTCTCCACTTTTACCTTGGTTTGAAAGGAAAATGAAAGAGTAAAATAGAAGTGAATGCCTGATGGCTCATTGGGGAATAGTCTCTGGGAACTCACGATGCTTGGCCTACCGAAGGTTGCAACTATAAATAGATGGTGGTTTTGAATGGGTCAAACTTTTACCCCGACGAGCATGAGTCATTTGGAGCTCCTGAAGACTCTTTACCGTCCTGAAGACCTTTGCTTATTCTCAACCCCCGGAGTTTTCTGCTTCTTTGGAAGACATACTCTTGTAGAAAATTTTAACTCTTAGAGGTAAAATGGATTTCGAACAACCTCTTATTGCTATTGTCATTTTCCCATGGATAAGGCCCTCTATTGTAAAGGGAAAACACGCTAAAGACCTTGCGCAATCATTCTGTATTCCCGAGTCATGGAAACCAAGGGTCTTAGGAAATGAGAACTTACTGCTGCCGTTAGGGGTGGAGATGTAGCGATACATTTAGATAGCTTGCGAATAGGAATTAGCATTCCTTTGCACCTATTCGGGATGCAATTTTTAAGGGAAGAAATATTAGTGTCAATCTAGTTCCATCTGAATGGTTAGGTCATGTTAGTGGAATTTTTTGTTTTGTGCAAGGAGCGAAAGGTGGAACGCACGACGTCCTTATTGGGCTACTTTGATCGTGTTTGCACAAAAAGATGGGAGAAGGAATTCATGTCCCTCCAGGAAATACATTTTGGGATTAAATTGTTTAGGAGTGGATCTCAAAATATAGATGATTTTGAAACTAGGTGGATAGTGATCACACCTCTTGCGGGACACTAGGGTCATCACAATATTAGCACATCGACAAATTGAGGAGCATAAGGTGTGATTGGGCAGAAGTAAATTCGTTAGTGAAGGATCACCAAGATGATATCAATAAACTAGCTGAAGGAGACTCAGTAGTTTTATTAGATTTAATAGATGATGCACGTCTTATTAAGACATGATGGATGGTTGTTGAAGAGCGCGATGGCGCAGGTCCTTCAAGACTGGTTCAAACTCAGACAGTTGCATCCTCCTTGTCCTCTTCGTCAGATAATAATAATGATGAAAAGGAAGGAAGAGAGAGATATGAGGGAGATGATGAAGAGGTAGATAAAATATTATTAAATATTGTAGAGAGATATGAGGGAGATAACGAAGAGGTAGATAATAATAGATAGATAAAATATTGTTAAATATTGTAGAGAGATATGAGGGAGATGACGAAGAGGTAGATAATAATAAATTGATAAAATATTGTTAAATGTTGTTAGAGACAAAAAGTGGTAGTTGTGAGACAAATGGAACATGCAATTTGAATTATGTCATGTCAACTAACATTTAATTCAAAAAATCTATAAATAGGAGATGAAGTAATATGAAGAAGGTGACCAAACTACTTGAGCTTCAAGAAATCTTCCTACATTCTATTTCTAGTTCTCACGTACTTATCTAAAAATCTTTTTATGAGAATTCTTAGAGAATGTACCGATATGTGATTTATACACAATTAATTCGGACAAGTGTAGACTAGTCAAATATGCATATAGTGATAAAAACGAATGTTGATCCCACAAGAACTATATCACAATACTAAAACAATTTTAATTTAGCCTAAATTGAACTAATTAATTAATTGGATGAATAAAATAAAAAATAAATGAAAAATTGAATTTCTTATGAAAAAAACTAATTAATGAATGTAACTAGAGTTTAGATTTCATTTAATCTAGATTATGTAATTATCTATTCAATCTGATTCAAAATAAAAAATACTCTTATAGTTTTTTTATAATTATTTGCATGTGATGGTTGATTTCTCTCAATTAATTAATAAGGTTTCTCAAGTTATATTAATCAATTTAATTTTACCATCAAATTTCTAAGTAGATGTAAAAGAATAAATAAGCATTAAGTTCTTTGGAAACTTCTAATCTCGAAAAGAGATTTAACTCACTAAATTTTTTCGATTCTCACACATGAGTTAATGAGCTCTCGATATTATAGTTAAATATGTGATTTATATTGTTTATGAATCTAATTTATAATAATCCTTTAGTCAGTCATGTATAAATTATTAAATTATTAAAAGATGACCAATCTTTTAAAACATTAAACACAACAATATAAATTTCTCATATAAATAATAATCGAGTTTTGAATCAAACAAAATAAATAATCACATAATTATAAAATTAAAATTCATCCAAACCTTAGCTAAAATAATTTAGTTAAGCATAATTAACATAAAAATAAACATTGAAATTGAAAAGAGAAAAGGAACTTCTTACTCAGATCTAGAATAGATCTAGATCTGGGTCTAACAGATCTGCACCGCCTGTCCACATCCGTCTTCAACCTTGGCGGCTGCTGTGGGTCAGGCGGCTCTGTGCTTCGTTGGTTTGTTCTTGAATTCCTCCTGTGCGCCTCCTTCCCCTCTCCTTTCACTTTATAATATATTATTAATATATATATATATATATATGCACATGGCACGCCTCGGCCAAGTCTTGAGTCCCTCAACGTGGACTCCCTTTTTAACTTTATAATACTATATATAATATAATATTAATTTTAAAATTATTTTATAATATATATATTTTTTCTTTTTATGTCTAAATCTTTAAATTTAATTCCTTTACTTGCTTTTTACAAAAAAGAAATTTAAATAATATAAAATCTGTATAAACACATATTTTAAGTAATAATAATAATACAAGATTAAGATAAAAATATATATACAATTAACGCCTATCATGTATTTCATTCAAAAATCTTGTAACTCTCTTGTCAAGAGAAAAGTATCTCTTCTTATTATTATATTCATCTTTCTCTTAAATTTTTTTTTCACAATATTTTTATGAACTTGTAAAAGGTTACATTTTATCCTTTAAAATATAGTGATTGTGGCTTAGCCTACTTAAAAAGCCAAGTTGTAAAGGTTATATCTTATCCGGTAAAAGGATTGTGGTTGTGGCTGAACCCATTTAAAAAAATGAAGAGTAAAGGTTAGTAGTTAAGCCTGCAAAAACTACAAGGTAATATAATACATCAGTGAGTATGATTGCAAAATCTTTGTTTGTAGATCTAGATGGTGGATTAAGCAATTGAGGCTGAACCACTGTATATACTATGTTTTGCTTTCTTTATTTTATTTATAGCATTATTACTTTGATTTGTTATATTCAAGTTTATTTTTTAAAAACGGTGAAAAAAATTAAATTTTCCCCTCTCTTAAGCTAACTAGTGTATCAAGAGCTTTTTTTTTTATTCTATGAAATTTAATTGTGTTCCCTTATATAAGAATGATAAATATGGTTATGCATAGTGTGTTAAATGATTTATCCATATATTATGCATATGATTTTAATAAATTTGATTGTTATCAATCAAATGAAAAAAAATTGTGAGTGTGTGTGCAAGTATCAATAGAAAATGCAAGTCTCAAGCTTATATAAAAGGCCTTGTGCTTCAAAGAGATCGATGTTGATGCTATGCCTACAACAAATACATATTATGGCTACTATTTGAGCAACAAAAAGCCAACTTAAGTATCACAAGCCTAATTCTTTTTGGGGCCTATAACAAATACTTGAAATGAGTGTTTATCATCATTCATCCTATTTCATTTCAAAGAATTATCTGGTGATATTTTATGTATATCTTTCTAAACTAAATTTTATATAAGAGAGTTGAGTATTTCTTTCATTCATTCTTATAACTCTCTTTTGTTCAAGAAAATACTTAGTATCATTGTATTATTATATTTTTTTTTTTCTTAAAAAGTCATTTCATAAGTTTTGTAAAACTTGTAAAAGGTTATGCCTATACCTTGACAAGCAATATCTTGGTTATGACTGAGTCAAGTGTGAAAAAGTTTCAAGTAAAGGTTATTGCTACTCTTGAAAAAACTGGAGTTCTACTTAACTTATTAAAAATAGAGATTATAGTTAAATCTGTAAAAACTAAGTATAGGTAATAGTTGAGCCCTAAAAACTAAAATCTCATAATGGATGTTTTTAAATCCTTAGCGAGAAGTTAAGGTCGCGGACTAGGCAAGTTGGCCGAACAACTCTAAAATTCTTGTATTCATGAGATGCATTTCTTATGTTTTGATAGTATTATTTTTCATATGTCATGCAAATGTTTTCATACTTTGAATTTAACTCATAGTTTTCAATACATATTAGTTTCAGTCTTTATTGCATCCATAAAAAGTCTTTAATATTTCTACTTGCATAAATTATTTTCAAAATACATATATTTTCATAAAACCTAAATATTAGAATTTAGAAATACAAACAGAATCTTGTTGGTATGAGCATAACAATTTTCTTGTTCTTATCTTCAAATGTTGTATTTTATTTTTACATAAATATACTATGTTTGAAACAAAATTAAATTTAATTTTCATAGAGCATCTTCTCACATTCTATACAATGTATTGTTATTTTTTCTCAATCTTCATTAAATATCCTTGCATCAGTTTTCATTACAAGTATATAGAATTCCAAATATTTCTTCTTGCATGTAAACTTTTCAAATATATATATATATGTGTGTGTGTGTTATCTATAAGAATTGAAAATTAATAAAATAAAATCTTTATGTTGTAAGTGGACTGTCCAGGCCCAATCTCGGCCCAATCTGATCTCCTTTCTGGACTCAACTTTGGCCCAACGCCAGCCTACCACAGCATCATTGCAAACTCACTAGATATTCGCGCAGCCGTATCAGATCTCATCCTCATTAATGGCGGATCTCATTCACATTCATGAGGGTCTCGTCGCCACCATACTACCACCTGGGAACCTCCACCGGCGCCAGGTAGTTAGTCTCATCACTTGCAAGCGCATGTCTCATGCATGCAAGAGGACATCTTCTCCTCCTATATCAACTAGCTTTCTTCAGAGCTAAGGTATATTCTGACCTCTGACCTACTGATACACTGTCTCATCTTATTCTCTTACTCACTCGACCGTTAGAGTGCTTGCAGGTGCCAACCGCCCCCCGGACAGTTCCGTTGCTGGAGCCCGCGCCCCGCCTTCGATCGTCCCTTTTTAGTCAGGAAGGAATGGTAAGCTTTATTAATTTTCTCATTATTATTCTAAAATGATATTTTTCATTCATATATAATTATACTATATATGAAGTATGTTTAAATTTGTCGACATTGAGAATTGGTCGACTGTGATTCGTTGGCCCGCACTGACGAAATGAACACGAGAGGGGGAATGAGAAGGCACTCCCAGGAATGTTGTATGATTCAGTCTTCGTTCATCTTGCCAATCAGCCCCTGTAAGTACTCCGACGTTCAAGTCAGTAAGGGAGTTAGGAAGAGTTGTGTATCAATAGGTTGGCAAGCAAAAAACATACCTTGGCTCCAGAAAGAGCTAACTAATATAGGAGGAGATGTTCCTCTATACACCTATCTCGTGTATCTACAGGTGATGGGATGGAATATCCGGCGCCGGTGAAGGTACCCAGGTCGTGACAAAGTGCCGACAGAACCCTCATTAATATGGATGGGATCCGCCATTAATGAGGATGAGATCTGAGGCGGGCACACGGATACCCAAAAGGGGCCGCAATGATGCAATTTGTAGGTCGATATAGGGCTAGGATGGGACCGGCATGGGCTAAAAGACGGGCCAAGAGGAGGGAGCCAAATTGGGCCTAGACGACCCATCCGGAATAATGCTTAATCCACGAATGTTCTCTAATGATTTTGCGGAATTCTTGATATGCGAGTTGAACAGTTCACCCAACGAGTTGAAAACATCTCTGAGAGCTCGTTTGGCTAGGTCAGCGAGCTGGGACATTGCTGGGAGCTTGTTTGGTTCCCGCGGTCTAAATTCGAGCCTCAACGAAGTGTAGCCTTGCTCTGGTGAGCTCGGCCTCGGGCCCATTGGGCTTTCAAGAGACTAGGTCGGCCTACTTGGTCGAGTTCAGCCCATAACAAGGGGTCCGAGAAATACCCGTAACAAAATTGAACCTGCATGAAAATATTTTAATTCATATATTTTTATTTTAAGTTGTTGCAACATTTTTATGTCATGAAAAATATATTTCAAATTAGCCTTAAGGAAAAATATTTTCAAATATCTCAAAAATAGTCAAAACATCCAATTCACCCCCTTTTGAATGATCTTTGAAGCCCTTTATTAAAAAATCTAGGAACTCATTTATATACAAGTTGGAGAGGTATGAATGAAGATATGACCATATAATATGAAAATATATTTCATTAAATTTGCAGGATATATATCATTAGTCCCAATTAACATGTGCCAAACATTATCTAAATTTAATATTAGGGCACTAACTCTAACACAAGTATGTCAATGAGTTTTTTCACCTATTCCTTTAGGCAAGCCAACCAATTCGAAGGTGGGAGAGGGTTCCGTAGGGGTAGTTGGTTTTCTAAGTTGGTACTCTTTACTTGAGTGTGAGTTGATCACATCTAGGAGCTGTGGGATTAACAAGTTAAAAAGAGTATATAAGTTGAGGCAAGTAAATGTAAGAATATATCAGCCCCACTGTAAGTGCAAAATCATGATATAAGGTAAGATCGAGATTAAGTTGCTTCAAGAATTTGATCTCGAGATTAACTCCTCGAGAATGGCACCTGCAAGAGAATGAGGTGGAGTTAGGTCCCTCCATACGTCATCCTAGGCTCAAGTTAATAATAGAACTCTGAAAGAGAAATGATAAGTTTGTAGTCAGATTATTTTTACTTGTGAAGGTCCTTCCTTTATATAGATTGAAGGACAATAGATATTTGAGATTAATCTCGAAAAGGTTGGGATTCAATATTTCCTCTAAGATTCTTAGGATAACTCTTATTAAATAGCAAAATCTCTAGTTTGAATTCAAATATGGATAAACCTATCAGATTTGAGCCAAACCTTTTTTTGATTAGGATTTGAAAGTTAGACTCGAGTTACTTTTTTGGATATGGATTTGAGGGAGAGGAAGTAACATGTGTCATTGTAACACCCCGTGTTACTGGTGTTAAGAGATTGAGAAAGGAAGTGAGAAACTTCCAAAATTTACCCTTGAGAAGATGATGGATCTTTGAGAAAAATGGTGCCCTATGAGAGGGGCATTTTGATAATTTAGATAGTGAAGTCCAATAAAGGGTAATTTGATAAATTAAAAATAATTCCTAGGTGGAATTAAGTATGGAAGTGAATTAATTTCTCATTTTTGTATTTATGTGGAGATAAATTAGATTAATAATTCACAAAGGGTATTTTAGTAATTTGGAGTGAAATTCCATAAGAGAATTAAATTATGGAAAATAGTGAATATTCAATTATGGGTGAATTAATGTGGTGGAGTCATATGGATGGCTTGGATTGAAGCTTAGAAGCCAAGGTTAGTGTCTAAGGGTGACATTTGGCAAGCTCTTGTCCAAAATAATGGAGAGATTTAAATAAATGCAAAAAAAAATGATAAATGATCATTCTTGCATTTAATGAGAGGCATGATTATGTTGGATTAAAAGAAAATTCAAAAAGAAATGAAAAATGGTCAAGCATTAATGATGGAAAATGGTCCCATTAAATTAAATGGGAAAGAAATGAAATATATCTCTTAAGTGGTCACTTATATGATGGGGTGAAATTAGTCAAATTAAATAAATGAGAAAAATGACTAATTTTGGAGTGGAAGACCAAGATGATCCAAGAGTGGAGATTTGATTTTGAAAAATTGGAAGAGATCCAAGGGATAAAATTAAATGTTCTAAGTTGGCATGGATTGCCAAATGGGTTTAGAAATTTCAAGAGAAAGAGGATGAGTGGTGGAGATTTAATCTCCAAATTAAATTAAAGGCTATGATTAAATCCTAGCAAAACACTTAGATTGTGCTTGTTCTAATGGTTGAGATCTTCTCTTGAAAAGTAAATAAAATCTAATGGATGAGATTAAAGAAGGTAAAAGCACATGGATTGTGCTTTCTTATGTGGTTGGGATTTCTTCTCTAAAAGCAAAGGAAAATCAAGGGCTAAGATGAAGTTTTGAAATTGAGATACCAAGACAAAAGGAGTATAAAAAGGGAATGAGAGCTTTATGCTCAAATTTTTTCCCATTTGAAGAGCTTTGAAGGAGAAGTCTTCCAATGGAGAGAAAGAAAGAAAAAGAAGAAGAAGAAGAAGAAGAAGAAGGAATTGGGAAGATGTAAAGAGTTTAGAGGTAAGCTCTTTTGTTTTGCAAAGAAAGTGGAGTCTTCTTGCTTCTTTAATCTTCTAGTCTTCTAAAATAAAAGTTTAAGATCAAGGGTTAATTTTTAGGGAATGGAAGCAAAGAAGGTCTTGGAGTTAAAGATTGTGGAGGATCTAAAGGAAAAGGTAAGGGATATCCCCATGGGATAGTGGCTAGCAAAATTGTAAGTATGGTTCATGAAATAATATGTGTGCATTGGCATGTTGTTTGTGTTCAATGACCTATGGCCATGAGGTTGTGTGCAGTAGGGTAGATTAAAGCCTCAAACTAAGATAGTTGTGAGGATGTGAGAGCCCTAACCATGTTTCATTACATGCATTGGCATTACATTTTATATTCATGTTCATACTTATTGTCATTGCACCCATACTAAGCTTAATAGCTCATGAGATTTTACCCTCACATATAGGTTGTCAAGGTATGGGAAAAGTCAAGGCAAAGATGAGATAGCATGTGGATGCATGAAAATGAAGATCCAAGATCATAATATGGCTTATGGATGACTATTTTGTTGTATTTGGTTCATGTTATAATAAGTACCATGAGTGAGTGTAAGGAGTATTATTATTTTTTTTTTATTGTGTAAGCTTTGTGGAAGAAGAAAATGGGTATTTTTAGTGTATGTATGATGTGTATGAAAGCTGAAAAATTTGGGTTAGAAAGCTTAAGAGAAGAAAAAAAAAAAGAGAAAAATGGGTGAAGGATGGTGGCAGACACTAGGGCCACCAGGTGGCCCACAGGGGGCTTTAGTGGGCAGCAGGCGTGCGCTTGCGGCAGGTAGGGTGCGTGGGCAGCAGGTTAGGCGAGCGCGTGTAGGCGCGGTCGCTTGCGGCGTGCCCAGCCAGCGCACGGGCGTGTGACAGGTGCGCGCAGCGCTTGAGCGTGTGGCAGGTGTGCGCAACCCGTGGCCAACTCGCGGGACCAGCGCACTGCGGTGCCCCGGGCACGCCAGCAGGTCTCGCTGGCCAATTTTTTAAAAAAAGATTCTAAAATTCGGGGATTTTGAGGCATTTTTTGATGGATTTTTGGGTCTGGAGGGATTTTAAAAATAAATGGATTTTTTAGGCATTTTTTGAGATAAATGTCAAATTTTTAGAAAATAAAAATTATGAATTTTTTCTCAAATTTTGGAAAAACCAATGGGATGTTTAGAATTTTAAATTTTATGGAGTCCGGTGGAATTTTTGGAAAGAAGAAGAATTAAATTAATAAAATGATGATTGGACAAATTTAATGAAAATAAATTAGCTAAGTGTGGTATGGTTAAACCTCAAATCTGCTAGTCGATCCTGAGATTAGAGAAAGGGAAAGACGAAGTCTAAGTTCCCACTTGAGACGTTTCGTGTCGAAACATAGTCCACTTTTCATAAATGACCGGACATATAAGCAGTTCAGATGATTATTCACGAGTAACATCTATAAGTGGGAGCCAGACATCACAGTCATCCCCTTGTTGGCTAGAATTTAGAATACATACCAATGCTGGATTAACTTGCTTGGAGAGACATTTTGGTGATTTTATTATGCCACATCAATTATGAAAACTTAAATAATACCATATTATGAAGTTTAAATAATATTATATTATGAAATTTTAATTTTATAAAATATAATTAATATAAAAATAAAATTTAAATAAATAAAATTACACTCGACATTTTTAAAAATTTAACATAATAAACATGAATACCCTTTGTATTTTGAAAACTATACCCACTTTCGTTCCTTTATTAGACATGCAGTGCGTGCTGCCCTTAATTTAGTGTGAAAAATTTTATGAGTAATAATTTGAATGCTGAGTGAGCTATTGGCCAAAATCAAAATGACCGGTCAACTTTGGTTTTGTCCGATAATTACTACGACACCACACATTATTGTGATTGTCGTCTTCACTTTGCATTGGGCACCCGTAAAATGGCGACCAGCTGTCAGTCTTTCTCTGTCGTCGACGAGACCTTTAATTTTGTCTTCTCCAACCAGTCTTTCTAATACACGGTGACTCTCTTCGTCCATCTTCTCCTTCAGTTACAACAATTGATAATCTGTTCTATCGTTTGGCCTTTCTTGATTGATGGCTCCTTTGTCTTTTTACCTTCTGCTACCACCAACGGTGATTTTTGCACCTTTTGCCATAAGTAATGCTTTTTTATCGTCAAATGCCATTGTCCATAACTAATAGTCATCTTCATCTTTTGGCGTAGCCATTGACCTACACTTTCTCCTCTATTCTTTGTACTTGTCACCAAACACTTCCCTATCTTATCACCAACTACTTCTTGTCCTGCCACATAGCTCATCTAACTTCGTTGCCGGTTATCACCTCTATCAATTCCTCACCCAGTAAAAATATCCTTCATCCTGACCCATTTTTTTCTCTATCCTTTACATTTCAATTGTCATCGATCACTGAAGAAAGAAGACGTAACGAAGTTAATGATCATCAACTAGAGTAATTTGGGTATTTTAACGAGCGTACTGAATATTTTAACTCAATTTTAGTGAGGCATGCAATTGATTAAAAAATATATGATTCAATAGTATAATTGAAATAATAAAAAATTTAAATAATTATATAAAAAAATATAAAAACACTAGAGTGAAAATATAAATTTGGTCGATTTTTTTTACACCAAATGAGTTGCCATGGGAAGCGTTTCATCAATTTGAGTGAATGAACATTTTTTGGAGAATGAATCATTTTATTAATAAATAGCAACTAAACAACACTTTTTGTGAATCTCGATCTTTAAATTTTGATTTCATTTAACCAAACAAGACTTAAAGAGATCCAGCGAAAAGAGCTGGTGGCCCGGCCGCCCGGGACCAATTTGAGTGTAGGAAATAGAAAGAACCGGCGAAGCGGCTACGGCGGCGCGCCACCGCGCCGACGTCATGTGTACATTCTGAACTCTAACGAACACGGCGAAGCTGAGGCAGACCCTCACGTCTCCTCACAGAGTCAGTCGGAGGATTAAGACGTGGGAGTGGGTGAAGTTTGGTATGGACTGTAACCACCAAACGCAGCCTCGCTTCCTCGGCGTCTACGTTGGATAAATCCTCGCCCTTGACTCAGTCAACACGTAATTGTCTGTTTTCTTCGCGTCAAACTGCTACTTTTTTTATTTTCTTACTCATTTGTTCTCAACATCTGTAGAAAACAAGAACGAACGCACCGTACGACTAGGCATCCGGCCATGCTGTCACGTGGTGGAGCTTTAGCGTCTTGAGACTTCGTTTACAAAATAGAAAAGATTCGTTCAATTGTGAAGTGGCGTCTGTATTATATTCAGAGACTTATATGTGTACGAATTCGTATTTTTTTATATTATTAGTTTAATCGTATTTTTATATGTACAAATTTTTACATGATATACAGTGATATATAAAATCATTACAGGTGGTTAGTGGGGATTGGCCAAATTTTGGTTTAATTAAAATAATCCAACTGGACCATTGAAATTGTTGGGTCAGTTCGATTCGATTCAAGCTAATGATCAATTTTTAAATTTAATAATTTTAATTAATTCAATTCGATTCAATTTTTTTTCATAATCAAATGTATTGATTATTCAAGTAAAATATTGATTACTTCATTATTGTTACATGTTAAATAAATATGATGTAGTAATTACTCGCATAATTTATGTATCAATCGACTAATATTGGTTATTATTAGAGTAATAATAGTTTGAAAATCAACTTATTCTTTATTTTAAAAATTAATTGAATAATATTATTTATTAATTGAGTAATAATTAAATTACTCACAAATACTTTCAAGGATATATAATCTAATAATAAATAAAAAAAATTTAAGCCCTTTACTGATTAAAAAATAATTAACTAATTCTTTTTATTAGTCGAGTAATATTTAGAATTACTCACATAACTTTATTGTTCATTCGAATAATTAAGAAATCTTATTCGAGTAATTGGAAAGATTGCTCGCTTAACTTTTTAGTTTTTTTTCAATTTATTTTAACTTTTTTGGTTAGTTCATTTGTTCTTGTTTGTTCGATTTTCATATTTGTTTGATTAATTTAATTTAATTTTTTTTTATATAATTTTGATTTATTTAATTTTAATATTTTAATTAATTTGGTAATTAAGCGGACCGAATACGCACCATATACATGATTGAATTTTAGACTCGATGGTGCTCTACACTGCGATTTAAAAGTTTAATGGAGCAAGATCCCTAATAGGAGACTTTTAGATATTCAAACGGCAATCGGCGTATGTCACCTTGACCATATCGCTGGGGTTTTTTTTTTCTATTTTTCTTAAAAAAGCAATAGCAACGGTGAGGAGAGCAGGAAATCCTTAACCACCACAAAAACATCACCTCATGTCTACAGTTACGTTGGAAAAAGTATTCAGATGTATGTATGAGTCAACTTACTAAAGAAACCTTCCAACTGTGAACTGGTTACCATATTACACGGAATAGAGGGAGAAAAATGAAAAAGGGGAAATATTTTCTTTATTTTAATATAATTTTTAAATAATAATATTTATTTTAATAAAATAATCAATTTATTGTTAGGAGAGAGTGTACGTCTTTTATTTTTTATTTTTTATTTTTTTTTGGGAGCCCTACAAAACATAAAATAATCAAGAATGCGAAATATCTATTGCTCAAGTCGCTCGATATTTACATTAATCTCAGTTGAGAAATAAAAAGTATTCGAATAGTTTATGTAGGAGTTCTTGTGTGTCTTCATCAGAGGAATGACCTCCTATTTATGGAGATTTAGACTATCAGTTGAAAGGTCATCCAAGTTTTTCGAGATTGCTTGTTACGGACTTTCAAGTGAAGATTTTAAAAGTTATTTGATATATCCTCATCGTGTTGTATTACGGAGTGTTTCCCCAATATTATACCTCTCAAACTCAAGAGACTCTTAAGAGGGTCTCTAGAAAATTGGTATATCAAGAAGGTCTCTCAAATCTCTTATTTTAGAATTCTTTCTCTCAACCATATTTTGAATTTGGGATAATTTTCTTGTGCACAACATATATATTTATTAAAAATGTTATAATTGAATGAAAAATACTTGTTGTCTTTATATTTATGGTTGTGTTAGGGGTCGAAACTTGTTTGCTGGATTCCTTAATTTACCTCTTATGCTGAAATCGTGGGACCGAATAGCGGGGGCGCTCATGATGGTATGTTAACCAAAAAAAATATTATAACTGAAGTGATTGATTGTTAAATATTATTCTAAAGGGAGCAACTAATTATACTTTGAAGGTTGGCAATAAATCCAACCTAATAAAAATAACTTTTTTTTAGAAATGAAATTAAATACAAATAATTCAGGAACTATTGGTACGTGACTTGCACGTGGCATGCCAAATCAAATAATAGGATGAATGGGCCACGCCCCTTAGTTTAATCAAAATTCTATTCACTTTTGATTCAAGCTGAGAAAGTTGACTTTGTCACTTGGTGGCATTAGCAGATTGCCGTGTGATGGAGTGTGTGAATTAAATAATTTATTTAAAGTTAAAAATTATTGGAGACAGTCTTTATGTTAACTAATTGCAAGTTGAAGGGGCTTCGAGGGGCAGGTACATTTTCCACTAATAAATAATTCCTCCCTATTTCCTAACCACCTAGACTATTCAAATTGCTTATTTTCTTCTTCCATATATTTAAAATATATACAATAATCATGACTTTTTCCAATTTTTTTAAAAAAAAGTATTTTTCCAAAACGTGTGTTTGAACACACTTCTTTGGGACTTCAACTTGGAGGGCGTCCCTACATTGTTGCCCTTCTTCAATTGCAAAACAATAGATATGATTACTTAAGGGATACCCAAGACATGCCCATTTAATACTTAAATTACTAAGCTAGGAAAGGTTTAGGGGATTCTTTTTAGACAATTGGAGCATGCACATGGGTTGGTTATTGGAATGGGATTATTTTTTGTGTACTTGGGTTGGTTAGTTCTTTTATAGATTTGGGATGATTTTCCCACGTAAGGATTCAATGCTCAATTTTTTAATTTTGTTAAAGAAAGTAAATTGCAGGAACTATTTTGAGGAGTCAGGATTCAAATCCATTACCCACTAAAATGATATCGATATATCACAGCTTATCTTTTGTTATTCGAACTATGTTCGGAGATAATTCTTTTATAGACTTTTTTTTTACTTGTATCTTTATTGAGCTCGGAGATGATTCTTTTATAGACTTTTTCTTTATTTGTATTCCTATTGAATTCATATAAAGATTAGAGAGATGTACGTAATTTAGGATTATTACCTACTGATTTTTAGAGATATCTTTTAAAATTAGGGGACCAAAGGCAATGCACCAAGCTCCCTTTTAAAAAGAAAAGGAAAAAGAAAAATCAGAACACAAGTTACAATTTAGTTGTTTTACAAAGGAAGAGTAGCTTTGTTACCAAGCCACAGGGTTGCCGCGTGGGCACAAGCTCTGCAGGCTTTTTATCCCTTACTATATACGTTTTGAGATTGGGCAATTATGCCTTCTTTCAGTTTTCTCCCTTTGAAATTAAACATTATTTGATGAACATTAATTAATTAATACAAAAATGGCATCACAGTAATAATATATATATAAATTTAAATTTATTTAAAGCAGCAATAAACTGCACAAATTTCTCATCCAGCACGCGCTATTGGAACGAGTATCATGTGAACGCAAGGAAATGAAGAGATTTGAAGGATGCCAACGGTGTTCACATTATTAATCCAAATCCAAATCCATATCCAAATTCAATTAGGGAAGCGCAAGACCTTCTTGGCATCTTCTTCACTTGGGCTTTATTTATTCATTTGTTCCCACGCCAAGGTCTCAGCAAGAACCACTCAACGACACCAAGATCCTCACCAACCAAGCCATCTTCAACACCTTCCCTGAATTTCCCCTCGCTTTCCACAATATATAATATATTTTGAAAACCCAACCTCCATAAATACGTGCGCACCCCCAGATTCTGATTTCATCAACCCAGAGAGCACTGGTTTCTCGATCGAAGGCGTTTGATCATTAATAACAATGGGAAAATCTCCCGTGATTGCGTCGTTTCTATGTTTCTTGATCATCATCTGCCTCTCTCTGTTCGTCCCTGCAACCTCTGCCCAATCTTGCTCCACCTACAAGTTCTCCAGCAATAAGTTATACTCTAATTGCGTGGATCTTCCTCACCTGAACTCTTTCCTGCACTGGAACTACCACCAGTCCAACGCCACGGCCGATATCGCCTACCGGCACACCGGCGTCGATACGTCGACGTGGGTGGCTTGGGGACTGAATTTGAAGGGGTCGGGAATGCTTAACACGCAGTCGCTGGTGGCGCTGCACAACTCCAGCGGCGTCGCGCACGCCTACACCTCTTCCGTCGACGGCTACAGCACCTCGCTGGCCGAAGGTTCATTGAGCTTCGAGGTTCCGGCGATCTCGGCCGAGTACGTGAGCAGTGAGATGATCATTCACGCCACTCTGAAGCTTCCGACTGGCCAGACCAGTTTCAACCAGGTTTGGCAGGATGGCTCCGCCCCCAGCGGCGTTCCCTCTAAGCATTCTATGAGTGATGCCAACATGAAGTCGGTGGGGACTGTGGATTTCCTCTCCGGCACCCAGACTGGTTCCACGGGCGGAAGCGGTGGAGCCGTAGGAGGTTCGAAGCAACGAAGGAAAAACGTTAGTAATATGATTATATCATCAATCACACAGATTATTGGGGTGTGAGTATCGTTTGATCTGAATACTAATTCTTTTTTGGGAACTTTCAGGTTCACGGAGTTCTGAACACAGTGAGCTGGGGAATTTTGCTGCCGATGGGAGCCATGACTGCGAGGTACCTGAAGGTGTTCAAGTCGGCCGATCCGGCGTGGTTTTACCTCCACATCGCCTGCCAAACCTCCGCGTACGGCGTCGGCGTCGCCGGATGGGCAACCGGTCTAAAACTGGGCAGCGACTCTCCGGGAATAACGCACGACACTCACCGGAACATCGGCATCACTCTGTTCTGCCTGGGAACACTACAGGTACCTAACAATTAACCCACATATTCAGATTTAATTAATCAACGAAACGCATTCCGGTTGTAATCTATCTATCTAGCTAGCTAGTTACTTAAAAAAAGTTGGCGTTAACAATCACAGGTGTTTGCGCTGCTTCTGCGGCCGAAGAAGGATCACAAGTACAGATTCTACTGGAACCTGTACCACTGGAGCGTGGGATACGTCGTAATTATCCTGAGCATCGTGAATATCTTCAAAGGATTCGACATCTTGGAGCCAGAGGACAAGTGGAAGAAGGCGTACATCGGCGTCCTCATCTTTCTGGGATGCATTGCGGCGATACTGGAAGCCTTTACATGGTACGTCGTAGTCAAGAGGAAGAACAGCGGCGCCGACGACAACGTCGACAAGTACCATAACGGATCGATTAATGGAGGAGGAGGAGGAGGAGGTGTTCATCCTTAGATTCAGATCTTCTATTTGATATTTGATTTTTATGCTCATTTTACAGGATTTTTGGCTTGTTTGGTCACACTAGTGATACACCTATATTCTTCTTCTTCTTCTTCTTCTTTTCTTTTCTTTTTTTTTTTTTCTGAGTTTTGTGATATAGGTAAGTCATTAGATCAGAGTGCTTCCTAGGGTACCATTTGTTTTTTATCTCTTGTATTAATAAATAAATTCTTTATTTAATTTTAATATTTCTTGTGATTTTACTAGTCTAGGGTGTTTGCTAAGTCAATTACCTACTCACCCTAATCTCTCGCTTCAACCAACAAATTGTCAAGAGGACTGCAATTCATATAATAATAATAATAAAAAAAAAACAATTTTGTTCACACAACATATAATATTTGTGATTTTGAAGACTAATTCGATCCCTTGGGTAGGGCAGATGACTCATTGAACACGTTTGGGAGAGATTGAGATATTACAAAGTCGTGAATTTGAATTTTGTACTCGTATGACTTGCGATTATTTGTGTATATTTTTAGAGTTTAGGCTCTCTAATTCTGACTTACAATTCATTTATTCGAACCCTTCAGGCTAAAGTGAGGTAAATTATGTGTTTTAGAGAAAAATGGGACATACCCGACCGACCAAAGACTAATCCAACAAATGTATTAGTTGGAGTTGGAGACTAACTGAAAGGCTGATGCCAGGGTGATGCCAGTGTTAGGAAGATAGTTTACCATTTTCTAGATTCCACCAACTGTGATCCGTCTTTAATATGGGAAGCTTCCACCCACGCCAGGGCTTTTCAACATTGGCAATGGCCGTCCACAACCCACGTGGAAAATTTGTTGAGCTGACAAGCTAGACTAATTTAAAGCTAATCAAATGCTAACACAACTTCTTTAATTATGAAATTTGTTTTGATTTCCATTTAAAATTTATTGATTTAATCAAAAAAAATAGAAAGATTCAACGTTTAGGATGGGTTTCATTATTTTTTAATTAAATGAATATAATTAAGTTATCGCATACTTTTGAGAACTTAGATTATTGCAAGATCGTCGAATTAAGTCTGTCTTCATACAACTATCAATGCTCTTCAATTATTTAAAGGGTTAAGTTTTGAATTTTGTCTTGTGACTTATTTGTTCGTTCGCTTAGTCCGAAGACGTGTTTATTGTCAATTTTAAGATGAGTTTCATTATTTTTTAATTAAACGAACATAATTAGGGTATCACATACTTTCAAAAACTTAAATTATTAAAAAATTGTGAAATTAACTCCATTTTCTTGTAGTTATTAACAACCTTCGACTATTTAAAGGGTCAAATCTTGAATTTTGCTCCATGACTTATTTGTCTGTTCACTCATTTTGAAGATGCGTCGGGTCGTAAATTTTTGAAAGGGTAGGATGTTCTATAAGTAAAGATTATACATTAATCGGAGATTTCTTGAATTTTTTATCTTAAAAAAAAGGAAGAATATAATTATGTTAAAGGAATTGTAAGAAAATATAGAAATAACATCAAAACCTTATTTTGTAATCCTAATGATTCCAATGGGTCAAAAGTAAGCAAGGGCGGCTGCAGGTTGCCAGGTGCTAATGGAATAATAGTGTGGGGTTCCAATTTTGCGTACATTTGCGTTCAATTTCTCTCCAAATCAAGCCCTAGTAGGTTTGATTTTGCAAAAAGTACTTCGATTTCAAGCTCTAAAAAATCCACACAACCATAGAAGATGCGGCAACCAACCACAAAACGAACAATAATTGAACCATCGATGAGTAAGAGAAGAATTCGAGAGAGAGAGAGTGATCAGAGAAGATAAAGAGTTTAGGTACAGGGGCAAAATAGTCCATTTTGATAGGCTCAAGGGTACTAATAATAAACTAAGTAAATTTTGATAATAACAAAACTCTTAAAAGTTTAGAAAAGGTACTAGACATTTAGATGGTGTACGGAAACACCTCATAGGTGTCGTTTTCCCGTTTCGAAAACATTTCGAAAACGTTTTTTATTCCTATTTCGAACCCTATTTATGCCTAATTTTTTAGAAAAACGTTCGTTTTCACGTTTTTGTTTCCTATCGAAAACGTTTCTCATTTCTATTTTTGTGTAACATAGCATTTAGACGTTCAAGAAGCATCCCTTAAACAATTGAATAAAGGCAAAAACTTGCCTTGGTTTTGATTAACGTTCAGACGTATGATCTAAGGCCTAACCTACAAACATTGAAATAGAGATGGAGAGTTTTAGATATTTTCACAATCTCAACGTCAGTCTCAATCTCAAGGACAGAAATTTGAGATTAGGTAGTGTTAAGGTTGAACACTTGCTTTTAGACAGTTAAATGAGGCCGATTATTTGAAAATGATTCAAAAGATCGTAGCTTTAAAAGAGAACTTTGAATTTAACTTATCTTTTGTGTGTGTACTTAGTCTGCACGCGTGCTCGGCGCGCGCGCGCGCACATATATATATATATATAAATCTTTGACAAATAATCATGTTTTGATTAAGTTTTTTTTCATAAAATATTAAGATTGTATTCTCTTTAGATTTTTAATTTTTAGTTTTGAGTTTTAAATTCATTTCCTATTTTCTATTTTGATAATTTATTTTTAGAAAACTAAAAATGTATTCTTTTTGTCATTTTAAAAAACTATTTCTTAAAACGAAAAATTAGAAAAAGAGTTTACTTTAAAATTTTGGAAAAAATTATTTTATGATATTTATTCAATGAATTTGATTATTAAATGATAAAATTAACTCTTTTTAATAAAATTTTACTATTAAAATAAAATAATAAATTTTATTAATAAATTATTGACATCTCAGTGATAATTTATATTAAATATTATTATACATAATATGTCTAATATACTTAATAATATACTATATGTTATCCTATATTTTTAATTATAATATAGATATACTATACTTTTTAAATTTTAAATAAATATATAATTTTATTTTAAAATTTAAGAATAAATTTTTCTTCTTTTCTTTTTTAGAGCCAAAACATGGAAAACAACTTAGAGATTGTTTTGGCTGAAAAAAATCAAAATAATTTATTCTTAAAAAAAAAAAATTCTTTACGAAATTTTTATTATAATATAGAATAATGTTGTTTTGGATTTTCTTTACAAAATTTTTTCTTATTTTCAAAAATGTATTTTTGAAAATGACAAAGTAAACGCATTTTTATTGTTTTAGAAAATTAAAAACTAAAAATAATATGAAAATAACAAAGAGAATGTAACCTAAAATTCTAACCTTCAAATAATATAATTAAATAAAAATATTAATTATGTTTTTTGTCCCTCCTATCAAAAATTTACTAAGGGAAGTAGAAGTTTCCTCATTCAATTGTAAGGCCCCATTTGTTGCAGCTTAATTAAAGAAATTATAGCTTATAGCTTCTTAGATTATAGCTTCTAAAACTTAGAATAAGTTGTGAACCTGTTTGCTGCACCTTCTTAGAAGTTGTAGTTAAGTAGTTGTGGTGTTTGATACCATAAGCTGTAAAATAACTTATTTTTGTATAATTGTCCATAATACCCTTAGTAGTTATAGAATGATAATTTAAAAATTAATTAGTGTATATGTATAAGTTTCAAGTGTTATAAAAAAATTAATTAAAGTATAAAGAGAGAGGAAGATGACGAGAGAGAGGAAGAGATTTGAAAATGGAGATGGCGGTGGAGAAGAAAAACCCATGATTGCGTAGACAGGAGGGTAATTCTTTGCTAAAAATAAGGGCAAAATTGTCATAAAAATGTAATTATTTAAGCAGAAGTTGTAAAAGCTGGGGTACCCCAGCTTTGAAAAAGCTAGCTTCTACCCCTTCTAAAAGCTAGTAGAAACTATAAGTTAGAATTCTATAAGCTAAAACAAACACTACATCCCAACTTTTTTGAAGCTAGAAGCTAGAAATTACAGCTTTTAAGCTGCAACAAACAGAGCCTAAATATAGCAATGCCAAGTAGTGGGCTATCATCCTATCAAATATCAATCCAATTCCTATCCATTACCTTTGTTATTTGCCCAAATTCTATACAAACAAACATAAATCTCGAAGACTAAGTAACACTTTATATGAGGAGGGAATTTCACTATAATGTGAAAGATATAAAACTAACTAATATGCATAAGTGTATTGCTAATTTAGAAGATGTATAATTTAACTCCACTCCTAGTATTTAAACAATTGGATTGTGTGAATTCAATAAAACACCAAATATAGACAAAAGATGACATGTTTGTATTCGTCATTATTGTGCCATACATTTTCCAAAAAGTCTACCTAGAGGTTGGACTGTATCGGCCCAATCTTGACTCTTAGCCCACGGCCCAATCTCGACCCTCGGCCTTGACTCGATCTTAGCCCTAAACCAGCTTACAATAACATCATTATCGCTGCATGTTGGGTATTCTCGCACCCGTTCCATATCTTATTTTCATTAATGAGGATCTCATCTTCATTAATGGTAGATCCTATCCGCATTTAATGAAGGTCCCGTTGGCACCATGCCACCGTTAGGAAGTCCCGTCAGCACCGGATATCCAGTCTCATCACCTTGAAGCGCCTGATGCATGCATGCAGGAGGACCTTTGCTTCTATATAAACTAGCTCTACCAAGAGTCCAGATATGTTCTTTTCTGGCCTACCAATATTCTGTCAACTTACTCTCTTACTCACTTGAGCATCAGAGTGTTTGCAGGTGCCAGCCATCCCCCAGAGTTCGTTCCCGACTGCTGCAGGCTCGCATCCGACCATCCCATTTGGCTAGGAAAAAACAAAGGTGTTTTTAATTAATAAATACAAATGAATGTATTTTTCTTTGAATAAATTATGAATAAATAATAAAGGAATAATTAATAATAATATAGTTTTAAAAGGAAAATTATCCAAGGGAAAAGTGACACATTCCCCTATAAATTGAACAGTAAAATAAACAGTGAAGGGATTTTTGGCACGATTCTCAAAGCTCATCGTCTTTTTGCTACAACATTCTAACATTCCTTCTTGCGGCAGTCTGTCGCAACACTCCTTGTGGCACAATAATTCCTTATGGCATTTCCTTGCGGCACAATAATGCCTTATGGCATTTCCTTGCAGCAGTCTGCTTCTCTCTCAACGCTCATATCCTCATATCCTCTTGGCAAGACTTATTCCTTAAGGTTTGTGACAACGAGTCTCTCGGCAATGGGTCTTGCAGCAACGAGTTTCGCAGCAATGGATCTTGCAAAAACATTGCTTCTGACCTATGTTGCACGAAAATTTCTTGGAGGAGCCATTTCCCCATTTTTGAAACATTTTCGAAACATTTTTCGTTTTCGTTTCAGACCCTATTTATGCCTATTTTTTAAGAAGAATGTCTATTTCAACGTTTTCGTTTCGTATCAGAAATTGTTACTGGTATTTCCTGGACCCCTTCTTATGGGCTGAACTCGACCAAGTAGGCTGGCTCGGTTTCTAGAAGTCCAAATGGGCCCGAGGCCAAGCTCACCAGAACAAGGTCACACTTTGTTGAGGCCCGAATTTATACCGCGTTAAACCAAGCAAGCTCTTAGCGACGTTCCAGCTCGTTCACCTAGCCAAGGGACTCTTAGAGATGTTTTTAGCTCGCCGAGGAATTGATCAGCTCGCATAGCAAGAAGGCCACGAAATGGTTAGAGAACACTCATGGACTAAGTGTTATTTCAGCTAGGCTATTCAGGTCTAATATGGCTCCCCCTTCTCGGCCCATCTTTTGGCCCATGCCGGTCCCATCCTGGACCTATATTAGCCTGCAAATTGCATCATCATGGCCTTTTCTGGGTATCTACGCACTTGTCTCAGATCTCATCCTCATTAATGACGGATCCCATCCATATTAATGAGGGTCCCGTCGGCACCTTGCTGCGACCTGGGTACCATCACCGGCACTGGATATTCAATCCCATCACCTGCACATACACGAGACAGGATTACGAATGGACATCTCCTCCTATATCAGTGAACTCTTTCCAGAGCCAAGGTATGTTTTTTTTGCTAACCTACCGATACACAACCTCTACTTGCTCCTTTACCTACTGGATCATCAGAGTCCTTGCAGGTGCTCGTGGCCGGAACGTTTACAAAACCACTCAAAATCCCCTGCTATAAATCTCTCTTTCCCTTTTTAGTTCATTCATTCAGTGCGGGCAAACGAATCACGGTCGACCAATTCTCAACGTCAACAGAAACGTTTTTCATTTTGGTTTCCGTGTAACATAGCTTCTGACCAGCCATGCAATTGCAATAGATTTTGTGGCAATTGATCTAACGGCAGTCTGCTTCATGATGGCCACCTCCCCCTACGCAACTGTTATGCGGACCCCCTAGTTGTTGGCTTTTGAGTCCTTCTCGCCTACATGACTCCAAATTTTTTTTCTTGGCTATCTTAGCCCAAATTTTCTAGATTTCACACACATCACCCATACATAAAAAATGCCCACTTTTTACATAAAAAACTTACACAACAAAATAATACTCCTTACCCCATTCTTGGGCTTATTACAACATGAATGAAATAACCAAGATAGGCTTCCAAAAGCCAAACCAAATATGAGATTTATACCAATACTTTAGCTTCCACATCCCATAAGCCAATATCTCATTTTCAAATAAAATCATACATGACCATTACAATACATACTTAGGCTTCACCAAGCCACACTAACAACACAAAATAATACATCACAAGGCTACCAACCTTAAGCTTGCAACCATCCCAATCTCTTGCCATAAAAACAACCTACAAAGGGAGGATAAAACCTCATGAGCCATAAGGCTCAGTAAGGGTGCAATGACAATAAGTATGAACAAAAACATATCATGTGATGCTAAATGCATGCAATGCAACAAAGTTAGGGCTTCCACATCCTCACAACCACCTTAGTTTGAGGCTTTAAACTACCCTACCCCACACAACCTCATGGCCATAAGTCCTTGAACACAAAGAAAAACATGCCAATGCACACACTTAAAAGTTTAAACACATACTTTACCACTTGCAAGCCACCATCCCATGGGGCTATCCTTTATCTCTTTCCGTTCTTTGAAGCTTTAAGAACCTCCTAGCTTCAACACCATCTCTTCTCCTTAAGAGATCCTTGAAACAAATTTTTAAAGAACTAAGCTACCATTGAAGAGAAATGAAAAGAACTTATACTATATTAAGGTAGAAACCTTACCTTTCTTCATTCTCTTTCTTTTCTTCATTCTTTCTTTTCTTCTTCCTTTATTTCTTCAAATGGCTAAAGGGAGACTTGGCTTCCTAACTTGCCAATTTATATTAGCACCCCATCTTTCAAGAATAAATCCTAACCATTGGATTTATTAATTTCTCAACATTTAATAAATGGAGACAATTTTCACACATCAAGAATGAATGACATAATTCATTTCTTTTCCCTATAAATAAATCCCATATTTTCAAAGCATTAATGAGGGACCATTTTCCATCTCAACCATCCATGTGGCATCACCACCTTAATTCACCAATTTAGGAAAAAATCAATTATTTCTCACATAATTGAATATTCAATATTTTTCTTATTTTTCATAATTTAATTCCTTTATTGGACTTCACTATCCAAATTACCAAAATACCCCTCTCATAGGGGCACCATAATTCACAAAGATCCATCACATTTTTCAGGGCATTTTTGGAAGTTTCTCACTTCGTTTCTCATTCTCCTAATACCAGTAACACTGAGTATTACACAGTGATGGGACACTAGGGCCGAACTGGGAAAACCCTTATATTATTAAAGAAAACCTGGGCAAAGGAGCATATCACTTGGCATATACGGATAGGGCTATTCTCCAACGAGCTTGGAACGCGAAGCACCTCATACCATATTTCCGATAAGCAATATCTTTTCTTTGCCCAATATTTGATTAATGTTCTGTTTATGCTGACACTACTTCGTTAAAGAATTGAATTGATGATTATCGCCGCCAAATCATATTGTCTACACTTTTTTTTTTTTATATAAGAGGCAGAAAATAATGCTAATTCAAGGTTAAAAGGCTAGGGTTTGCAAGTTGGGGCCCATTCAACTTGGCTTACGCGCCATGGTTTGCGGCTTATCTGAGCATTCCTCTTAGTCCTCAACCTAGGCCGTGGTTTGCGAACTAGAACCCATTCATCTTAACCAAAGTGTCATGGTTTGGTACCTACTAAGCGACCATTTTGGCTAAAAAACTTATATGTCATGATTCACTAGCTAGGGTCCTCTCATCTTGAGAAAAGTCATGGTTTGCGACCTACACGGGTGTTCATCTTGGCCTCGCTAAGCCCTTAAAGTCATGGTATGTTAGCTGGGATCGAATTGTGATCTATCCGGACATACAACTTGACGACAAAATTCAATTTGATTTAACTCTCACCGAGCTATCATATGTTAGCTTAGTTTCATTCTTGTTTACTTAAGTATTCATAGTTGTGACTTACTGGGCATACGACTCGAATTAACAAGACCTTATTTATCACATTATCCGAGATTATTCGATTTTAAAAATTTCTTAGTTGCAAGCTAAAAATATCCTTGAGTTAAACTAAAGTAAAAATTCATACATGATTGCTATGTTTGACTTTCAGCTTACAACAAGTGACAAAGAAATAAGAGTTCATCGAAACAACAAGATGTATTACTTTTAAAGATCAAAGTAATACAAATAAAAACAAGGAAAAGAAAAAGTCCTAATGGCCAAAAGAGTATCAGTTCTGCACAGTCGGATCCTGGGGAGTTGGTTTACTGGCATCTTAAAAAGGGAGGTCAGTCCCAGCTTGATCAGGCACGGGGAAGGCTTCGACAGCTTCCTTATTTGCGACATCGACAACATATTTATTCACCTCCTCCATTGCCTCCTCGCCGAAGAAGGAAAAGTTAAGCTCAGGATGTCTCTTCCACAAAGTGAAGAGGAACACACTGCAAGTGTTAGACTTGACCTCCTCGCTTTCCTTGGCGACCTGGACTTCAATGTCAACCTTTATTCGTTCGAGCTCTTGCTTTGCTACCTCATCTTCCCCAGATGTAGCATCAGCTCACTGGTGTGCCAGCGCCAATTCGCTTTGCATGTTGGCCAGCTCCTCTTCAGCCTTTTTTAGCTTCGAAGTATCCAGGGAAAAGGCCGAATCATAAGCTCTCTTCTCTCTAGCTAGTTCGTCTTCAGCCTCCTTCTTAGCTCTCTTAGCCTTCCTCACTCGGTCTTCTAAGCCATTGGCCTTGTTCCAGGCTTTCTAGGACTCGGTGGTCAGGAAGGCCAAGCTGTTTTCTAATTTATTTTTGTCCTTCCTGAGCACCTTGATGATGACCTCGAGCTGCTCTCTTTCCTTGGTGTATCAGGTCCTCTCCTCTTTTTGTTTGAAGACGCCCAGGGAAGCCTGCAAGACTTGAAGAGGTTAGTACATAAGAAAGGGAAAGACAAGAAATACAAAGTCGAGCGAATAATCTTACCAAAAGGCTATGATGAGCAATGTAGTCGGAAAGTGCATCACCTGACACCTCCTTCTTGTCCAGAGCCTTGGTGGAGTTACCAAGGACTCCGTCCAAGCTATCAAGGAGGGGGCCGAAGTATGTTCCCCCGACCACGACCTCAGACATATTTGACTCGACAGATGCAACTGCCTTTTCCCTTTTGTCTGCTTGGGCTTGTTACGCGACATGTGAGGTGTTTTCCTTTTATTCCCAGCAGCAGGGGCCTCATCGCAAATCACGGACTTCTAGCACCTTGTTGCAACCACGACCGCTTCATGCTGTGAGGAGGCATCAGTAGGAGAAGACTCTGGCAAAGTTGAGGCATTTGTTGTAGGGTCAGAACCAGGCATAACGATGAGGCCGTGATTCTCATCAGCCACCACGGAGCAAGGTTCCCCCCTTTGGACATTGGTAGGGGGAAGAGAAGAATAGATGATAGCAGGCGAGCTTGAGTTCGCAGAACGACCGGGCCTTTAGAGTTGAAGTTTCACCATATTCAATGACACTGGTATGACCCCAACCACGGCTTCTTGACGAGCTCTAGCTTTCTTGACTTAACTCCTGCTAAAGTCGACCACGTCGAAGGCCGACCTTACCTCCTTCTGGCCTCGAACTCCTATGTCCTTCTCCCTGATATGTTTGAAGCCAAGAGGTGAGGGCTAGATGGAAGTTGAGGAGCAAAGAATCGGTAAGCTTGTAGTCTGCCTCGTCAGTTCTTGCTTTCAAAGTTGACTCAAGTCCTTGGGCCTAAAAAATGGTCAACTCAGGCTTTCCACCAGCAATGTCTGCAAGATTAGAGAAGAAACTTGTAAAAAAAAAAAAAAGAATTAAGCTCGAGCTGAAGGCCCACTTACTTGGTACAAGGACAAAGCTGAAGTTGTTAAGATGATGAAGGGAAGAGCAGGAGATGTAAAACCACTGGGACTTGTAGTCCCCCACATTGGAATTGCTCTTGGCCTTCCCTTGAGGCAAGAGCTTCTTATAGTCAGAAGAACGAGCTGCCATGTAATATAGTCCATCCTTGGTACCTTTGAAAGAATAAAGGTACCTAAGAATTTTGGGTGATGGAAGAGGAAGTTGGTTCTTTTGAAGAGTATGGTTTGGGAGGTTAATTAGGCGTAAGAGTTAGGCGTCAGTTGGGAAGGTGTGAGCTTCAGGTCGTTCAGGATGGCTATAAGATAGGGTTAAAGTGGAAACCTAAGTCCAAATTCTAAGTGTTGGGGGCTAACAGCTACGAACTTGGTAGGAGGAAAAACTGTGTGATCACCAAGAGAAGGTACCATTACTCGGCTACAACAGGGTAGACGATACTCCGAAGCACACAATCTCAGCTCGCTGATCATCATCTTCGAAGGATAACGCTTGAAGACCTCACGAGTTGTGCATTCCTCGAAAGCTTGCTGGGCTACCACAGGGTCAACATGCTGAGGTACTCTTTCAACGACCTTTGCATCGGATGAGTCCACATCCTGCGTAGCCCACGCTGATGTCCCTCTGCTATGCTCTGAAGAGCTAGAGGTATCATCGTCTTCTACCCTATGGTTGCGACGCTTCTAACTTGATGTAGACATCTACGATAAAAAGGAAAAAAGAGTCAGGTCGCTGAGAGTGGACCAATCCTCACGAATCGAAGTTTTTAAGGACACTTCCTACCTATTAGATCACGCGCTTTGCAATAGGGTATTACCTAAGACAGATGAGGCTAAGTCCATGGGCCTGTTAAGCCCCCTAAAACAAATGAATGTTGATCCTAAGGTCGACAAACCCGAAGGCCAGGTGACATATCACTTGGTGCCCCAAAGGCACACAACCATCATCGCGAGGCAAGGCACGGAAAAAGAGTCAACGGAAAGAATGGGAGCAGCAATAAAGCAAACTAAAAAGTTATAGGAAACTTACTGTTCTTGACCGATCGTTGCAAAAGTCGGGGACGAGAACTAGTGTTTGGTAGAAATGCAGCGGCGTAAGGCAGAAAAACTTTGGAGCAGTCAACAATGGAGTCTTGGAGTAGAAAGGAAAAAGAAAGTTATAGGAGTGAGAAACATTTTAAAATAACATAGTGAGGAGGAGAAGAATTCTCTCACGTTTATATAAGTTGGTTTGTCCCACCGTCGGATGGAGAGACTGACGAGCTGCCCTAAATCTAACTGAAACACGCAAAAGCCTGACGTAATGATTGAGTGGTTAGGGGGAACATGTACATTAAATTCACCTCAGACGAGGCGTGTAGCATGAAGTGACATGATTTGAAGTGATTGGGCAAAAGTCTGAAAGGTGGATTGATAGATGGAATAGCTGGTGCACATCAACTCCCAGTTCGAAGATCGCACTACGAGCTGGGGGGGCTGCTGTTATGGGTATTTCCCGGACCCCTTCTTATGGGCTGAACTCGACCACATAGGCCAGCTCGGTTTCTGGAAGCCCAAATGGGCTCGAGCTCACAAGAACAAGGTCACATTTCGTTGAGGTCCGGATTTAAATCGCGGTAACCAAGCAAGCTCCCAACGAGGTTCCAGCTTGCTGACTTAGCCAAGCGAGCTCCCGGAGATGTTTTCAGCTCACCGGGCGAACTAATCAGCTCGCATAGCAAGAATGCCATGAAATGGTCAGAGAACACTCGTGGATTAAGTGTCATTCCGACTGGGCCGTTCAGGCCCATTATGGCTCCCCTCTCTCGACCCATCTTTTGGCTCATGCAGGTCCCATCCTGACCCTATATCAACCTACAAATTGCATCATTACGGTCTTTTTTGGGTATTCGCGCGCCCGCCTCAAATCTCATCCTCATTAATGGCGGATCCCATCTACATTAATGAGGGTCTCATACGCACCTTACTACGACTTGGGTATCATCATCGGCGTCGGATATTCAATCTCATCACCTGCACATACACGAGACAGGCATACGAAGGGACATCTCCTCCTATATTAGTGAACTTTTTCCAGAGGCAAGGTATGTTTTTTTTTTCTGTTAACCTACCGATACACAACGTCTACTTGCTCCTTTACTTAATAGATCATCGGAGTCCTTGCAGGTGCCGGTAGCTAGAACATTTACAAAATCACTCAAAATCCCCCGCTGTATGATCTCTCTTTCCCCTTTGAGTTCATTCCTTCAGTGCGGACAAATGAATCATGATCGATCAATTCTTAAATTGGACAAAAACGTTCATTTTTTTCATTTTAGTTCCGTGTAACATACCTTCTGACCAACCACGCAACTGCAATAGTTTTTGTGGCAATTGATCTAACGGCAGTCTGCTTCATGATGGCCATCTCCCCCTACGCAACTGCCATGCGGACCCCCTAGCTGTTGCCTTCTGAGTCCTTCACGTGCTGGATGCTGGAAGCCGTCTTCCTGCAACACACATATAGAATGTGTATGCTGGAAGCCTTCGTCATTATTATGCCATAGATTTTTATAAAATGTTCAGCTGAAAGTGTTTTTAATTAATAAATACAAGTAGATGTATTTTTTTAAAATAAATTATGAATAAATAATAAGAGAATAATTAATAATAATATAGTTTTGAAGGTAAAATTATCTAAGGAAAAAGTGCACATTCACCTACAAAATGAACAGTGAGAAACTTTTGGCATGGTTCTCAAAATTCCTGTCTTCTTGCCGCAACATTCCAACATTCCTTCTTGTAGTCTGCCGCAGCACTCCTTGCCGCAACATTCTTGCGGCACAATCCTGCCTTGCGACAGTCTGCTTCTCTCTCCACTCTCTTATCCTCATATCCTCTCGGCAAAACTTGTTTCTTGCGGCTTGCGGCTTGCGGCTTGCGGCAACGGCGACAAGTCTCGCAGCAACGGGCCTCGCGACAATGGATCTTGCGAGAAGCGCTGCTTCTGACCAGCCACGCAGCCGCAATAGATCTTGCGGTAATTGATCTAACGGCAGTCTGCTTCCAGCAATTCAAATGATGGCCACCTCCCCCCTACGCAAGTGCCATGCGGACCCCCCAGCTGCTGCCTTCTGAGTCCTTCACGTGCTGGATGCTGGAAGCCTTCTTCCTGCAACACACATATAGAATGTGTATAATTAATTATATTATATGAGCATGATTATCATATCATGTATATTATATTTGCAAATCATTTCTTCAATTGTGGCAGCCTGTGCCAACCACTTTCTCATATAATATGCATATCCTTACACAATATACATACAAGCAATGCCTCAAGCACAAAATGCCGTGTAGGTCCCATGCAATGGATTATTTCCTATGTGCTGCACATGTCTCCCAAATTCCACCCACGGTTTGAACTATGCAATTTCCAATTGCATAATATTTGTGTACATAATATGATTAATTAGATATATATAATGTACGTGTAATTAGCTAAGTTAAGGATGAGGTGCCAATCAAATTATAAAGCTTTCTAAGCTGCACCCTAATTCTCTCAAAGGAATTAATTCATATCATGCACAATAAAGGTATAATCTCTTTTAAAAACATCACATTAAATTTAGAGTAATAGACAATACTTAGAACCATCTTTTATCGCCCTTAAATTTCACCTAGGCAAGCCATCTAGGGGCCAAAAATCTGCTCCAGGTGGCCCGCCGTAAAGCCCACCTTCTCTTAGAAGACTTTCTAGGCCATTTAGTCTTTCGAGGGAATTCCTCTCGACGCCATCCGAATTAGCCCAAGGACCACAGTCCTCACACGCACCGTGTGCATGTCCATCCTAGATATTTGGTAAAGAACACTATAAATGGCCTATCTCTCAACGGGAAATGTATCTCTTTATATTCGTTAATTACATCCTTTATTTATTACACTATTTTTTCTTATGTATTGACTTAAGCATTGAAGAACATGCGCGGATGAGAAATCCCTGCATGCTTTTTAACTTGTTTTTGTGAATACATTATGCACCAAACACATAGAAGGCTACTCTCGGACGGATTAATCCGCTACAAAAAATATCCTCAAGGGCTTATTGTAGACCCTCGAAGAAATAATTGGAGACCGAAGTTATCCGATGTATATTTCTACAAGTAGATACCTACTAATTGTTCACCTCGCTCTGTCGCGGCTCCAGCATTCTCACGTTATAAATTCTTATTGTTGTATTTTTGGCAACAACAGTCATTGAATAAAATTTTATATAATTCGATTTTACACTAAATGATGGTCATGAACACATATGTCAAATCAAAACTGATCTTAGACGACAGGCATACGATATGTTGAGTGTCAAAAACCCTAACTTAATATTATTATGTAAAGTAGTAGAGAAGGGACCTACCTATAAATAAAATATTTATCTAATAACTCTCCCATTATGAGTTAATTAGATAATGGTTATACTTTACCTTAAGTCACACACATAAGTTCAAAATAATTGATGTGTGGTTAGACTACTGTCAATAATGAGAATATTGTAAATGTTTTTTAAAAAATAATTGACTATATTATTAATTTTATTTTAATAAAATAAAGTAATTAACAATTAATAATCGGCCACAAAATATTTCCAACACTTTATGACTGGGACTTGCACAAGCTTCCTGTTACCTTGAACCCAGAGATTTCAAGTTGCTTTGATAGCTCTTGAACAAGGCAGGCTCTTTCGTAGGCAAACAAGATTAATATTATCTAAGTGTGATGGCAGCAAAATATATAGCTCTGCGGAGTGTTGACCACCGCTTCATTTTCTTGTGATTTCACAAACTTGCTTTGTTAATTTGTTCTCTACTACAAGTCACCACAACATTATATATCAACCTCGTCTTCTCAACTGTATCTCAATTCATCTCTATGTTCTCCAAAAAATGGACTTCCAAGAGGTCATATGTTTTATATTTGATGCTTGTTTTCCTCCCAACAAACAGACCGCACCGCAGCTTTTCATCACACAATCTTCCTTTTTTGTCTGGGTGGAAAAGCTTAGTCTCATAGTGTTGGAGTTGGACGTCCAGCCCATTAACACACACACATATATATATATGAGCAAGGTTGGTTTTTGGGCTGGAAGTTGGTGTGCGGCGAAGAAGAAAATTAAAAACGGAAGCTGGTGCGCAGAGCAGAAGCAAACGGAACAGCAGCAGCAAATTCACACAGTTGAAGCAAAAGTTTAAGTACAATTTTTTTTGGATCAAAAGGTAAATGTATATAGAGAAAGAGAACTGTACAAGTACTCTCGGCATATCTAGACAAGAGAACGAAAATAACAATCAATGACTCATAGCGTGGGCCTCAAAATGAATCAAAGCATGAGTGTTGCGGAAAATCTCTTCAAAACAGAAAGGGTTAGTGCAATAAATCGAACCAGATATAGATCAAATTAAGAACGCAAGAAAACAAAATGAAAAACTCCCTGTTTAAAACGTTCAAGGCTCAAATCTAAAAGACCAGTCACCACTTTTGGTATCCCCAACAAATAAGAACCACAAGCCACAAACGAAACTCTCAAACCGTAAGCCCAGAAAGCCCTGACACCTCTTAGCTGAACAGCAAGGAAAACCGTCTCTCACCCAAACGATCACAACCACACAAAGTAGGTTACCACAGAAGGTAGATCGTTCACAAAGACAGTGAGTTCAAAGCACAAAGCCAAGAGAAAGAGCTTACCCGAAAAGAGAACCCAGATCTGAATATGTAAAGGTTTCCAGCGACATTAGAGGGACCGCATTTCTCACAAAAGGACAGGCGAATCAATACATGGAAGGAAGGATCATCCACAAAAGGCAAGAAGGCCCCTATCGCAATTGGATGAACAAGGAAAGAAAGATGGAACTATCGGCCAAGAAAAGGGAACACGAGAGAGAGAAAGCAAAAGCTAGGGTTCGGCCACGAGAGAAGGATACGCCAAACAGAGGGAAAATAGTGCACTTTTATATGAGGGCTAATGGATTAAGATGAGTGGGCTTCACCCCCACTTGAGCAAATGGGCCGAGGCCCATATCTCCTCTAAAATGAGGAGTGGATTTGTGGCCCGACTTCTAAAATGGGTTGCCTAAAAGTGGTGACAGACTTAGGTTCTTCAATCCCGAGCCGAAGCCTATGAAGATTAAAACCCACCAAAAAATCGTCATAGCCTCGGGCCTTATTAGGAAACAAAAAACAATTAATCTCCACCTCGATTCCTAATAAGGCCAACACACACAAGCAACAAGAAAACATGCAAAAAATGCAAAAAGAAAAAACAATAGGCATGAATAAGAAACCATTACCAATTCTCACGTAAATTTACTAATGCTTAGAAAGTCTAGGCACCTTCTGAATTTTTCCACAGTAAGCACCTTTGTTCCCATATCAGAGGAGTTGAAATCTGAAAGCACTTTTAAAAGTCTAATAGCATCTTGAGATATAATATCACGAATAAAGTGCAGTCTCACATCAATATGTTTAGTGTGCTCGTGAAAAACAAGGTTTTTACACAAATGAATGGCTGACTGACTATCAAAAAAAATAGTGACATTTTTTGTTAGAACACACAGTTCATTTAGCAGTCCTTTAAGCCACAAGGCTTCTTTAATTGCTTTTGTAGCAGCTATATATTCAAATTCAGTTGTAGACAAAGCACAATGTGTTGGAGTGGAGACTTCCAACTAATGCATGAGTTACATAAAGTAAACACATAGGATGATGTTGATTTCCTATTGTCTCTATCACCTGCATAGTCTGAATCTGTAAAGCCCATTAGACTTACTTTTTCTAAGTGATGCTTATACACTAAACCTACATTGAATGTACCCCTCAAATACCTAAGCAACCATTTCAAGGCTTCCTAATGGACAAGACCTGGGTATTGTTGGATTGTGTGTGTGTGGTTTTATTTTTAATTTTATTTTTATTTCTTGCTTGGTCCCCAAGATGTTCTAGAACAACTTGGCCCCCAAGTTCTTCTAGAAATACTTGGTCTCCAAGCACTTCTTGATTGGCTTGGTCTCCAAGTTTGGTGGGTGCCCATATATATTGGTGTGAAGTTTTCCATTCTTCACAAGCTCTCATAAGCTCTCACAAGCTCTCACATTGTTATCTCTTCTCAAGTTTTATCTCTCATATCGAGTTCTTTTCTTTGAGTTTTGGAAGAGTTTGGTATTCTCAAGTTTTTCATCACTGAGAGTGAGCCCGTCTTGAGTTTTACTAGCTCCGGTTGTTCGTGGCTGCCGTTCACCGGAGAGGTCGTTTCATCCTGCTGAGACAGTCGTCGTAGTATGCTTGTCGCCGGTGCAGGGCGTTAACTGTCTTCAAGACAGCGCAAAGCGCGACTCGACCTACTTCTGTTCCTGCCTCTTCCACGATCCAGAAGTTTGTTCCTGATTCCTTGTCGTTCCAGCTGAGAGCGGTGCTGTTCAACCATCTTCTCTGATTTGCTGTTTTAGTCTGGTAACCTCTGTTGTTGTTCATTTAATTATAAGCTCTTGTTACCGTGAATATCAGCTGTTATAATAGTGGTCAAGTATATAGTATATGTTTCTTGTACCGTAGCCGGTTAGAACTGTTTTTTTGTATCAAGCAAGTTATTTCTATATACCGTACGTATCTATACTCTCTGTATCCCTACCAATCTGAAGATAGTTAGTAAGAGAGTCTAGAAAATATGGATGCCTCTATTCCTGCTGATGGTTCCGGTGCTGCTGCTGCTGGTGTTGCCTCGAGTTCAAACCCGCCCCCTGTTGTTGCCTCGGGTCTTCGCCCACCCATTGTCGCTGTTTCTGCAACAGCTTCTATGCAAGGGCTCAGTTCAGTCGTGGCCAAGCCAACCCCACATGTTGAGAAGCCACCACCATTTAATGGTGAAGATTTTAAAAGGTGGCAACAGAAGATGTTATTCTATCTAACCACGCTGAATCTAGCCCACATCCTCAAAGAGGATTGCCCCGTTGTCTCGGAAGAGAATATGACCACAGAGACTGTGGCTGCGAGGGAGGCGTGGATGCACTCAGATTTTCTCTGTAAAAATTATATTTTGAGTGGCTTGGCCGACTCGCTGTATAATGTGTACTGCACCGCACATGCTACTTCCAAGCAATTGTGGGAGACCTTGGAGAAGAAATATAAGCTTGAGGATGCTGGCACCAAGAAATTTCTAGTGGGCAAGTTCTTGGATTACAAGATGGTTGATACAAAATTGGTAGTCAACCAGATGGAGGAACTGCAAATCATCATTAGTGATTTGCATAGCGAGGGATTGGTCATCAATGAACCATTCCAAGTTGCCGCTGTGATTGAGAAGTTGCCGCCTTCATGGAAGGATTTCAAAAACTATCTCAAGCACAAACGCAAGAAGCTGTCTATGGAAGATCTGGCTCTTCGTCTTCGAATTGAAGAAAACAACTGCAAAGGAGATAAAGTTTCAGATAGATATGAAGCTAAGGCTCACTTAGCTGAGGCTCTCAAATCTCAGCCTAAGAAGCAGCAAGGCAAGAAAGTAACTGGGTCATTGGGTCCGAAGAAGTCTACTACCAACAAACGCATTCAAGGCACCTGTTGGGTGTGCGGTAAGACAGGCCATAGGGCTATGGATTGCAGACACAAGAAAGGTCAGAGCTCTGGTAGCAACCAGCGCAAGCTTAAGCCTTCTTATGCCAATATGGTGGAAGATGATGAGCTCGTTGCAGTCATCACTGAAGTTTGCATGGTTGATAACGCCAAAGGCTGGTGGATCGATACAGGTGCTTCAAGGCACATTTGCAAGGATAGATCCTTGTTCTCAACTTATGAGAAGATGGATGGCACCGAAAAGGTGTACATGGGAAATGCCGCAGCCTCGACTATGGAAGGCAAGGGCAAGGTACTGCTAAAGTGGACATCTGGGAAGATCCTGACCCTCACAGATGTATGGCATGTGCCTGAGATTCGCAAGAATCTGGTGTCTGGAACCCTGCTGAACAAAAATGGGTTTAAACTCGTTTTTGAATCTGATAAATTTACTCTTACCAAGGGGGGAATGTATGTGGGTCGAGGATATCTAGATGATGGCATGTTCAAGTTGAATGTATAGGCCCAAGTGCCTAAGAAGATTAATAAGAATGACTCTTCTACATATATTGTTGAGTCGTGTGATGTTTGGCATTCAAGATTAGGACATGTCAATTATTGTTCCCTCCAAAGAATGGTTAATCTAGGGTTATTACCTAGTTTTAACATTGATAAGGGACACAAATGTGAAGTTTGTGTTGAATCAAAGTTTACAAGAAAGCCGTTTCCATCTGTGGAAAGGAATAGTGAATTACTCGACCTAATTCACAGTGATGTTTGTGACATGACAAGTACTCCCACTAGAGGTGGAAAGAATTATTTTGTCACATTTATTGACGACTACAGTAAATATTGCTATGTATATTTACTACGCAGTAAAGATGAGACCTTTGATATTTTTAAAACATTTAAGGCAGAAGTTGAAAATCAACTGGGAAAGAAAATTAAGGTGTTTAGATCAGATAGGGGTGGTGAGTATGAATCATCGGCTCTATCTGAGTTTTGTGAATCTCATGGTATAATCCATCAGACGACAGCACCTTATACACCACAACAAAATGGTGTAGCTGAAAGGAAGAACCGAACTTTGAAGGACATGATAAATTGCATGTTAAATAGTTCGGGCTTACCCCATAATTTGTGGGGGGAAGCGTTGCGTACTGCAAACTTTATATTAAATAGAATTCCACATAAGAAGTCTGGCAAGTCACCTTATGAAGTGTGGAATAGTAGACAACCCTCCTACAAAATCCTAAAAGTGTGGGGGTGTTTGGCCAAGTGCAGGTTCCTTTACCTAAGAGAACTAAACTTGGTCCAAAAACTATTGATTGTGTCTTTATAGGCTATGCCTCGCATAGTTTTGCCTATAGGTTCCTGGTAACAAAGTCAGAAATTCCTGACATTAATGTTAATACTATTCTGGAATCTATAGAAGTGGAGTTCTTTGAGAACATCTTCCCTTTTAAGGGAGATAAACCCTATGCAAGTGGTTCCAAGAGAACTCATGAAGCAAGTTCTTCAAAAGGCCAAGATGGGCAGAAAATTGACATCGAGCCTCGAAGAAGCAAAAGGGCAAGGAAGGCCTCTTCCTTTGGCCCAGATTTCCTAACCTTTGTGTTAGAAGATGAGCCGCAAACATATGGTGATGCAATGTTATCTCCTGATGCTCCTTATTGGAAAGAGGCTATTAATAGTGAAATGGATTCCATCTTGCAAAACAATACTTGGGTATTGGTCAATTTGCCACTTGGGTGTAAACCAGTTGGGTGCAAATGGATTTTCAGAAAGAAATTAAAAGCTGATGGTACTATTGATAAGTACAAAGCTCGGTTGGTAGCTAAAGGCTATCGTCAAAAAGAAGGACAAGACTTCTTTGACACGTATTCTCCAGTGACGAGAATCACGTCTATCAGGATGTTGATTGCTATTGCAGCGTTATATAATTTGGAGATACATCAAATGGATGTAAAAACAGCATTCCTGAATGGAGATTTAGAAGAAGAAGTCTACATGGAACAACCTGAAGGGTTTATCGTAAAGGGACATGAAATGAAAGTTTGTAAACTAGTAAAGTCTCTTTATGGGTTGAAACAGGCGCCTAAACAATGGCATGAGAAATTTGATCACACAATGTTGTCAAATGGATTTAAGATAAATGAGTGTGATAAATGTGTTTATGTGAAAATCATAAACCAAGAATGTGTCATTGTGTGCCTATATGTGGATGACATGTTGATAATGGGCACGAATCGAAGTGTCATACAGTCCACAAAACAAATGTTGAACTCGCACTTTGACATGAAAGATCTTGGTCTTGCGGATGTCATTCTTGGAATTCGAATAATAAGGGATTCCGAAGGGTATGCTCTTTCTCAGTCGCATTACATAGAGAAAGTGTTGAGAAGATTTGGTCACTTCGAGAGTAAGCCAGCAATTACTCCGTTTGATCCAAATTCAAAGTTGAAGAAAAATCATGATGAAGGTGTATCTTCTCTGGAATATGCCAGAATTATTGGGAGTCTGATGTGCATCATGAATTGTACTAGACCTGACATCGCCTACTTCGTAGGCAGGCTAGCGGGATACACGAGCAATCCTGGGCATGACCATTGGGGTGCATTGGTCAGGGTACTTAGGTACTTGAAGTACACCCTGGACTATGGATTGCAATATACAAAATATCCACATGTACTGGAAGGATTTAGTGATGCTAATTGGATCTCCGATAGCTTAGAAACTAAATCAACCAATGGGTATGTGTTCACCCTAGGTGATGCTGCTGTGTCGTGGAAGTCTTCAAAGCAAACGTGTATAGCACGGTCAACCATGGAGTCAGAGTTTATAGCTCTGGACAAAGCAGGCGAAGAAGCTGAGTGGCTTCGCCATTTCCTCGAAGACGTTCCATTATGGCCAAAGCCTGTTAACGCCATTTGCATATATTGTGACAACTTAGCTGCCTTAATGAGGGCTAAGAACAGTGTCTACAATGGAAAGTCAGGACACATTAGGTGCAGGCATAACACTGTCAGAGAGTTGCTCACAAATGGAATAATTTTCATTGATTATGTAAAATCGAAAGAAAATCTAGTTGATCCTTTGACGAAATGAGTGACTCGTGAGCAAGTCAAATTTACATCGAAGGGAATGGGGTCAAAGCCTTTTAAATGACTTTTCCGGTGGTAACCAAACCTAGTTGACTGGAGATCCCAAGATCTAGGTTAAATTGGCCAACTGGCTGGAATAAGTCATAGTTGACACACTATGAAACTTTTAGTTTCTCCCCATGTCTCAGAAATTGAAGAGTGTGTCCTGTCGATGTTAAAGGGAAGGTTGATATCTTGATATAAGAGGAGTAGTGACAAGGTACTCTTAGTCAATGCTTCCCTATATGAGAGTAGAAGTGGGGTCGCTTCTATGAGAACTGTTCAATGGCTTGGGTTCTCTAGAGCTCTCATGAAATCCAGGATGCTGTCCAGGACCAAAATGGACACAATCGTATAGAACTCAATGGGTTAAGATATGTTGTGTGTGTTGTCTATTGTCTCGATTTACCTTTAAAAGGATAGTTCAAGAGCTAGTCTCACTATTTCTTCGGTAAATTCGATAGACATTCACTAAGGAAGGTTCAAGTCCAAAAGACACCTTGTTGATGCATAACTTGTCTATTTGCTCTCAGTGAATCCATGTCGTTTTGTATGATTTTAGTGCACACACACTCATGTGGGGGATTGTTGGATTGTGTGTGTGTGGTTTTATTTTTAATTTTATTTTTATTTCTTGCTTGGTCCCCAAGATGTTCTAGAACAACTTGGCCCCCAAGTTCTTTTAGAAATACTTGGTCTCCAAGCACTTCTTGATTGGCTTGGTCTCCAAGTTTGGTGGGTGCCCATATATATTGGTGTGAAGTTTTCCATTCTTCACAAGCTCTCATAAGCTCTCACAAGCTCTCACATTGTTATCTCTTCTCAAGTTTTATCTCTCATATCGAGTTCTTTTCTTTGAGTTTTGGAAGAGTTTGGTATTCTCAAGTTTTTCATCACTGAGAGTGAGCCCGTCTTGAGTTCTGCTAGCTCCGGTTGTTCGTGGTTGCCGTTCACCGGAGAGGTCGTTTCATCCTGCTGAGACAGTCGCCGTAGTCTGCTTATCGCTGGTGTAGGGCGCTAACTGTCTTCAGGACAGCGTAAAGCATGACTCGACCTACTTCTGTTCCTGCCTCTTCCACGATCCAGAAGTTTGTTCCTGATTCCTTGTCGTTCCAGCTGGGAGCGGTGCTGTTCAACCATCTTCTCTGATTTGCTGTTTTAGTCTGGTAACCTCTGTTGTTGTTCATTTAATTATAAGCTCTTATTACCGTGAATATCAGTTGTTATAATACTGGTCAAGTATATAGTATATGTTTCTTGTACCGTAACCGGTTAGAACTATTTTTTTGTATCAAGCAAGTTATTTCTATATACCGTACGTATCTATACTCTCTGTATCCCTAACAGGTTTGTCATAAATCTACTTAATGTGCTAAATGCTTGGGCTAAGTCTGGTCTAGTACACACCATGAGGTACATAACCGATCCTATTGCATTAGAATAAGGGACTTTACTCATTTACTCCTCTTCTTCTTTGTTAGATGGAGATTTTTCTCTTGACAATATGAAATGGGCTTCTAAGGGTAAAGAAACTGATTTGCTTTCATGCATGCTAAATCTTTTCAGAATTTTTAACACATATGAAGTTTGATGCAAGAATAACATGGAATTTGACCTATCTCTTACAATTTCCATACCTAGGATCCTCTTAGCCATACCTAGGTCTTTCATGTCAAATTCTCCACCTAAAGCAGATTTTATGCTATTGATCTTTTTAACATCCTTCTCCATTTTGGATTGCAAGTTCTATTACTCCATCTCCATCTTGGATTGTGAGTTCTATTACTCATTCTCCCATTTGGAGTGCAAGTCCTATTATTTCTTCTTTCTTTTGAGTTGCAAGTTTCTTCCTCCTTTTTATTTCTTTTAGAGGCAAGTTCTTATATATGCATGATCTTTATAGTGATTCAATCAAATATTATCTTTGAATCATCCTTAAAGTTGTTTCATATCGATTGGGATTCGTTTTCCCAAGATTTTATTCAAAATGGTGTAGAATCATTAAGTTTTGTTACAAATTTAAATTTCTGTTAGTGTTCATGTTCGTCAAATTTAATTGCAGATATCCAAATGGGTCTTCCCATATCCAAATGAATTCCAAGTTTTGTGCATGTGATATTCGAATGGTTCTTTGTACACCATCCAGATAACTCACATCCGGATGCCCTTTCATTCTATTCGGATAGGCCCACTATACCCGGATGCCTTGTTTTATATCCGGATGTCCCCCTCAAGTTTTGAAATTTCATATCTGAATGCCTCAGTGAGATATCTAGATGACCTGAATCATATCCGGATGTCCTACTTCATATTCGAATACATCCCAACATATCCGAATAGTTTCTGATTTGAGCGCCAGTGTATCTAGATGAGTCTTTTTTATCTGGATGTCTTTCCTCATATCCGGATATCCTTCCTAATATTCGGATGGCTTTTCCAGAAATCCAAGTGAATTTCCAGTGATGTTTTAATCCAAGTTTTTCTTTAAATTAAAATATTCAATACCTCCAAATATTGAATTCTCATGCCAAGTATGATAAATCTAACATGCCCATACCATAATACATAATTCATAAAATCTTTGTATTCCAATATATTGAAGATTATACCATATGTTTAGCATTTATTAAGACATGAGCAGCATTATTTTGTGAGATTATGTGCATACATCTTGGTATGAGCATGGAGCATGACTTTATATGGAGCACTTCTTATCATGTGCTAGCATGTATGTGAACATTGCATTGCATTATGCGCGCTAGGCAACTTAGTCCGCGGGGATCCCATAGTATCAGTTTCAGCTCAATTATGAGTTGCTCGCTTGGTGACGACCAGGGGGTTAAGGGCTTTTTACCCACAGTATGTGCTTACAATTTTTATGTATGCAGGATTCAGATTAGACAGTTATGTTTTTATAGTTATGTGGGCCTATGTGCCAAAGTTGCATACCTACATTTAGTTTACAGTTTATGTGCATTACATTTTTGTGAATGCAATCAGATAGTGATTATACTCAGTACAAGTTTAGTAAGTAATTTATCAGTATCAATATTCTTCGATTCAGTTTCAGTTATTCTTTCTAGCTTATTACTTGTTGAGCTTTATAGGTCACCTTGTACTCTTTACCATTCCAAATCCTAGCGGGGGAGTACCAGATGTGGTTATGCGAGTTGCAGTTGTGTACCGCCAGGATATATCCCCCAAAACCAGTAGGCACTAGCTTGACTGAGGTTACGCTCCTACGATGACGACTGAGGAGTGCACCCAGAGGTGATGACCTTGGGCGAGATTATATATATGTACGGCTATAGTCGAGTATATGAGATATGACTTGTGGTCCACAGATTATCATAGATTCTCTAGTTACAAGTATCAGTTACATGCCGGTATGTATTTTGATTCATTATATATTGTTATGTGAGATCGTTGGCCAGTTATGTGTTTACCGGCTTTCCTGTGTGCTATGCATGACATTATTATCATGGGTGGGTGTGTGGTCTATGTGTTGTAATTTATCATCCACATCTAGATGCTTTTCAGATACCACTTACCTTACCTCTGTCACATTGCTATCTACCATGTTTTTCCTTCATGTGTCTTATACTTGCTGAACTTTGTAGCTCACCTTGTACTCTTCACCATTCTAGATAAAAGTAAAGAAATAGCTGGCAAGGAGTCGAGTAGGAAGGATGGGTAGTAAGATGTGTCCGCAGGTCTACTCTCAAATCAACAGTCTTGGGAAATTGTATGGCTAAAGATTGCATAGGTTTTATCTTGTAACATGTAACCTAACTTAGAATTGGGTTTGTAACCCTTAAAGTTTTCTAGTTACATTTTGGGTTTGGTGGCTTACGCTTGATGTATAGATATATCATACGATTGTTGGTGGTTGTTGGACCTTTTCTTAATTCATGATGCTCTCTCCTCTAGGTTGCCCAGGGATTAGGGTAAGTCGGGAGAGGGGTGTTATAATTTCTATCTTTACGAGACTGGGGATTATATGTATATACACATATGTACAAAATGGTCTATGTATAATTAAAACAGATAGTATATGATGATTATGATGTTGGTAAATGTTGCTAATCTTTGAGATTCCTGGATGTCAGGATAGGTTACATGTTATTGAGGTTATCCTCGGTGATCACAACAGTGATAGGAGGTATTTTGAGATATGTTTGGTGTTATGTTAGTTTTACTGACCTTGGGTTTGATGACGAGGTAGGTTACATGTTGTTCGAGGTTACTTCCATTAAGGACAGTAAAATCCGATGAGTGAGTAAGTTAGAATGAGATGCAAGTAAGTACTTTGATTACTTGGTTAAACTAGACTCTTAGACCCAAAAAAAAAAAAAAAATCTTGGGAATCTAAGAAATTAAAACCCTCATGAAAGGGTGTTTGTAAAGGATATTTGGTGTTGAGGAGATTATTAACTCTCAGTTTTCTGCACAAAGAATTTTTGGGGAAACATGAAATTGTTTAGTATCAGATATTTTGCAGAAACTTGATGGACATAAATCTCGTGTATTTCGGGAGATTATTCTGTAAGTCAAATCATTTTATAATTCGAGGAATGTATGGAATCAAGGTCATGAAGACCCTAAGTCAATCTAAGGATTTTTAGGGGATTCTTTGGAAAATTATTCTATTTCCCACAGGAATTTTGGGATTCAAGAAATTAATATAGTTGAGATTGTGGACCCAAAAGGGGGTTTGATAAGCATATCACAGATTCTTTATAAGAGGTACATCTGATGATACTAACTTTGAAAGATTCCTTGATGACGGGATAAGCTATTTGGCGACTTTGGGAAACCAATAGAGGAATGTTAATGGACTTGATGAGTAAGATAAGCAGAGTAGGTGTTAGTAAAATTTAAACCCGTGGTCGAAATTTTGAGAAATCTATTAGGATTTTGGAGAATAATTTTATATACGAATTGTTGGAATTCCTTTAACAGTTGTTCGTAGAAATTTGAAGGGTTTTGTAGTCTCAAGAGACTAAATTGGGTTTTAGCAACTTGGGTTTTGAAAGGTATGTTAATTTGTGGTCCGTTAGAAATAACAAATACCTTGGAGTGTTGGATGGATTCAAAATTTTGAAGTGACTCATTGGAATGTTGGAGACATTTTTCATGTATGATTTGTTGGAATTCCTTACTAATAACTGTTATGGAGGAATATGATGGGATTTGAGATTTTGGGAGACTAACTAAATTTTTAAAGACATTTGATGGACCGAAGACTTCTAGGAATTTAGATAACAAGTGCTCAAGGGACTATTTTGTGGTTATCTAATTGTTTTACAAGAAATTCAAAATTTGGGAGATTATTTAAATCAGTGTTGCGAACCTGATAAAGTCTAGTAGGCACTCGATTTATGAAATCATTATACAAATTTGAGATATGGTTAATTGGAATTTGATGAATTGATAATTAGTTAAATTCACAAAGGCTGGGAAAGTTGGGGAGCTTATGGATTTTGAGTCTTGTTGGTTGATTACGAATATCTCAGGAATATTTTTCTAATGATGTCCAAATGCTAATCATATAATTTTGAGTATGGCTATTTCAGATAAGGAATACACGACATTCTCAAATCTATGGAAAAGACACAACTTGGGAAACACGAGGAAGAAACTTTAAGCCAAATGGTAGTGTCCCAGATGCCAATACTAGCTCGACAATTATGTGAGAGGGGAGGGAGCTTACCTTAAGGTTTGCTTGCGATGATCTTCTCCGACTTTCCTTCCCTCTTTCCTTCCTATCTTTCGTTGCTAACAATGCCTTCTTCTTCCTTGAATCTCTTCTAGCTTCTCCTCCAGCTTCCTCAACGAGACTCTTCTACAATTCTCTTCCCTGGTTGAGCCTCCTGCATCTATTTATAATTGCCAGAGCCTCCTCACGTCTGCATCGTCACCATCTCACAACATCCCTCTAATTATTCACTTCATCATTAATTTTACTAACCCTCTCAAATTTTCCATGCCCTGGAACCCCATTAATACACCTTATTACTTGGCCATCATGAAAGTCTGCAAAAGGAGGAAATGCGAGAAGACCAGACGTGTGGCCACTATCCAGATGCTTCTAGGCCATCTGAATGCTATCTTTCTTTTTTTTGTGTGTGATAGATATCCAAATACACCCCTAGGTATCCGGATGGGCTATCATTTCCCTTGGGCATATCTGAATACAGCTCCTCCTTTGACTCACATATCCGAATACATGCCCTATATTCAGATACGCATCTTAGCATATTCGGATGCCGCTCAAGCTATCCGAACAAGCCTTCATCTTCATCTCTCACATATCTGAATAAGGCTTAGCTTATTCGAATGCATGACCTCTCATATCCGAATAACCCTCACCATCTAAATACATACACTCTTCCTTTCTCTCACATATACGAATACCCATTCCCCATATCTAAATACTCCACCTGCTATCCGAATACATGCTTCTTTCCTTCGAATATACTGGATATACCTTAACATATCCGAATAAGCTCCATGCCATCCAAATACAAGGCTTGGGATATTTGAATGCCCATTCTACTATTCGAATACATACACTCCTCCTTTCTTTTAGCATATCTGAACACACCTCTAGCTCATCCGGATATACCCCATGAACTTGCCCTTGCATTCGGATATTAAACCACCCATCCGAAAACCTCCTCCCCAAAATTGAATATGCTTTACTCAAGTCATCTTCCTATTATTTAGCATGGCATATCTAAGTTGTTTTCCCCTTACGAGTTAGCCACTCCACAAGAAGATCTCATAAATCTTCTATTCCTCCCAAAAATAACCACCATAGCCACATTGTTCTTTATCCTAAAAATTGGGGTCATTACAATTGTTTTTCAAACCAACTTTCTCAAACTCATTCATAACATCATTAAATTCATCATTTAATTCATCAAGAGTAAAATTAGAAATTGCAAGATTAGAGTGGGAAGTTACCTTTTCTTATATATTGTCCATAAGGCATAGGTTGGCCACTTCCACATCCTGGGTTTCATCACTTGAAGAGAAGTCATTCTCACTCCATGCTACTAAAGCTATCTTCTTCTCTTTCCTAGCCTTAGTCTTCAACAAAGGGCGTTCAATCCTTACATGACCTAGCTTTTTGCACTCATAACATCGAACTTCATTAGAATTATCTTCCTTTTGTTATTTGTCTTTCTTAAAGTTTCTTCTTTGATTAAATCTACCTCTTTTGATAAATCTACTAAATCTCATAGCAAGCATAGCAAATTTCTCAGCTTCATTATCTTAAGAATCTTGTTCTTTTTTTTTCCTACTTTAAATGCAACATTTTTATTTTTCTTTGACTCATCTATATCATTTCTTTTCATCATGATTTCATGAGTCATTAATGATCCTAACAGATTATCAAATGTGAGATTATCTAAATCTTTAGCTTCAATTATGGTTGTAACTTTAGGATCCCATGCTCTAGGTAGACTTCTTAATATTTTTCTTACTTTCTCACCATTTGTATAAGTTTTTCCTAGAGACTCCAAAGTAGTCACTATATCATTGAACCTAGTACACATATCTTTTATAGATTCATTTTCTTTCATAGAAAACAAATCATAATCATAAATAAGCAAATTGATTTTTTTTTTACTTGCTTGGTACCTTCATGTGTTACCTCAAGTTTATCCCAGATTTCCTTAGCAATTTTACAAGTTGATATGCGATTGAATTCTTCGGGGCTAAGAGCACATATTAAGGTGTTCATTGCTTTTGCATTGATCTCCATATTCCTTCTTTCCTTTGCTATCCAAGTATCCATTTTCTCCTCATCATCCATTTTAACTTCCTTCTTGACGGCTTACATAAGACTAGAATCCTACACGAGATAAATTGACATTCTTTTCTTCCAATAGTTACAGTTAGTACCATCAAAGAAAAGTGGATCAAAGAAAAGTGGACAAGTGGTACTTTGACCCTTGGATTGGGATGAACTAACAAAGAGTGCCATGTGTAGATCTTTTTCCCTAAGTTGTTAGACCTAAGAACAATGGGAACCTTGCTCTAATACCAATTGTTAGGTCTGTATAGTAATGGCACTAATACCCACGAGAGGGTGAATTGGGTTATTTAAAAATTTGATTAAAGTTTCAAATCCTTTTTAGTGAAAAATAAGATTTTAATGCTTGTATGAGAATTGCTTAAAACTATAACACGAGAACAAAAAAACAAGAAAGACACAAGCGATATATAATGGTTTGGCTTAAATCAAGCCTAATCCACTAGTTTAACTATCCACTAAGGATTTTTCAATCAATCCACTATAATCCTCCTATCTCTCTTGATAGGCCCTCTAGCACCAAGCTAGGTGTCACAAGAGTAGCCTTGAATTTTGGCCAACAACCTTGTGATGGCTCTAAGTTCACCCACTTAGATAAGCCAATAACCCTTCGGGGTTTATGCACAATATAAATGAAAGCACACACAAAGAATACGGGAAAATTTCCAACTTTATATTCAAATCTGAGAATACAAAGAATGGCCTAGACTTTGCTCTCTAAAAGCTACCAAAATCGCCCCTCTAGCCACATATATATAGAGTACACAATTACAAGCGACTATGCCCCATAACCATCCCCTTAAACCCACAAAGGTTGCATGCACCACGTAAGAACACCGTCTGCTGGATCGCATGGCTCACCTGGTTAACACTTATCGCAACTGCCTTGGTTGGTTGCATGCGCATGGCCCTCGTGGGCGCGTATTTCACGGCACATATTACAGGTGTGCGTAGGTCTCGCCTGTGTGATGTTGCAACTGTTTTACCTTATTGGTCTTACCTCTTGCTAAGGCTATGCGGTTTGCCCCCCGTGTCCCGCACATCTCGGCCAGCTCAGCCCACCAACATGCTCACTTCTCTCGGTTTACATAGCTACCCTGTGGCGTCTGCCCTGCTAAGTCGGGTCTAGCCGCATCTGTGCGTGCCAGCCATTCCAACTGTCACCTCATGTGTGTGCGCCTCAACCATCAAGGCCCATTCTCCTGGATAATCGCCACACATTGCTACATTCCCTCGCTTGCTTGTTGCCACATTGACACAACAGCCCTGTGTCATCCAACACTTAAGCCTGCCATCTGCCCACATCCCACCATGACAAGCCACCCTCGTGCCACGATGCTTCACCATAGCCAGGTAACTTCCGGTGAGCTTGCCGAAGACGTCTATTAAGCCAACTTACTCATATTAATTAAGTTTTGATAATTAATAAAAGAAAATTTTTAATATACAAATAATAGTATTTTTGATGATTAATAAAAAGAGTATTTTCTTTAAAAATATTAATTTTAGTACCAAATTATTTTTATTAATTTATAAAATATTTTTTATCTACTATATGTATTATCAAAAATATTATTTTCTATTAAAAATATTTTTTAAATATAGTTTAAATTAATTTATAAAATATTTTTTTAGCTATGTATCACAAAAAATATTTAACAAACCAACTGCATGCCCCATGATTCGAACCTAGCACCTCAGGGTTGTCCTTGCGCACGTGTGCCAGCTAATCTACAAGATTCCTTAGTCACATATGTACACATATTAATTTTAAGTTATACTTCTAAGCTTTTCAGCCTATAACGGTTAGATTTTTACCATTGAAAAAGTGTCAAAAATGCCTATAAATACCCCCAATCTCGTTTTTGAGTAACCAAGTGCTTTCTTGCAAATCCAAAGCACTCGAAACATCCCAAACGCTCTCAAGCTATCATCCAAGCAATTCGAGGCTCGTGAAGTATTATTGCACATTAACTAAAGAGCCACAAGACAAGAGAAAAAAAATATTTTCAAGTCTTCTCTGAATTTCTTCGAGGTCACTAATTTATTTATTTTATTTAAATATTATTGCCTTGTATATTTTTGTGCTTAATTTCTTATTTGTGTCCAAATGTGGACAAATTATTTGTAAACATTTAAATTATCATTGAGGTTTATATAGGTTTCCTAGAATCATTAAAATCTAGGTGAATCTAGTTTTCAAGGTAAGGTAAGGAGAAAACCTTGGTATAGTGATTTCCTAAAACCCGTTGTAATTTAGATGTGTATCTAGTTTTCAGGATGAGCTAGTGTGAAAACCTTGGTGAAATTGATTTAATGGAATCCCAAGGGTGATTAGACCTTAGGAGAGTGGATTAGGTACGTGTGGAAATACCAAATCACTATAAATTGTCTTGTGCTTCATTTTATTTATTTTTGTTATATCTTGTGGTTTGCATTAATTATTAATCTCAAACATAATTTATTTTAATTATCAAATATATATTCTTAAAGAAAATAATTAATCAACAATATTTATTAAAAGAAAAAAAAATTAATTACTCAATTCATCCCCCTCTTGAGTAGCCATACCCTAAGGGACCAACAGTGTCACACTAGGAATGTACAACCTCTGGCTTAACCAAGTAAGCTCTTTAGCTATAAGGTAGGTATTACAAACCTCTTGTCTAAAATAAGTTGTAACTAGGTATCACAAAGCTCTTGCCTAAAATAAGCAAACCCTCTAACTACAAGTTAGGTAAGATAAAAAGTAATACAATTGATGAAAGAGTTTGAGAGACAAACCTCTCAGTTATAAATTCTTCTCACAAATGAATACAAGGTTTGGAAATAAGTTTTACAAGGTTAATGCAAAGCCTTGAAGAGAAAAATAAATGGATTAATGAAGCACAAAATGAATAACTACTTGAGAGCTTGTAATGTGATCATTTCATTTGTTTGAATCATCTATCTAACTTCTATTTATAGTAGTTGACGAGATCTAGCAAGAATATAATCGTTGGTAATGAGAAGAGTACTTTGGATTAGTGAAAAACTAGCCATTGGGGATTCCTGCAATAGAAACAGTCGATAGATTAGTTAAAATTCAAAAATCGATCGACAGTCTAGGAAAGAACTGTCGACACCTTCTTGTAAAACATTTTGTCGATCGACAAATCATAGAGGATTTGTCAAGAAATAGAGGCTTTAAAATGCAAAACATGAAAGGGCAAGCCTTCTAATGGTTGACATCTTTGAGCAAACGATCAACAAATTTGGTAAATAACATTCTATCGATCGAAAAATCCATTTGGATCAGTCGACAGATTAAGGAAAAGCATCAAATTTTAATGAGCTCTCATTTTGTTAGTTGATAGATCAAGGAGGATCAGTTGACAGGAAGAAGCAAATTAGCTTAAGAAGTCGACAAATGGCTTGTTTTTCCTTGAAAGATTTTTACTTCATTTTATTAATACAAGACACTAATTTTAAAAGTTCTTGGGGGATAATTTTTTAGAGATGTTAAATTTTTTTTTTCCAATCTCCTTTGATAAACAAGACAGTTTTGTGTTTTGAAAATGTGATGCTAATATAAGGTGAAATTGATTTTAGTTTTGAAAAGAAACACATACATAATTTTAGGTACAAAATTTTCATCATCAAAACCTTATCACGAGAGTAAAATATAAATTTGATGGTTCATCACTTATATTGATATATTCAAACATATAAGGTGCTTCAAACACTTTAAAAGGAAACAAGAAAATGGTCAATTAGAAGACAATTGTTTTATTTATGTTTTCATACCTAGAATATGTTTTAGCTGTAGTGTTTAGTTTTCTTATTTGTTTGAACTTGTTATATGGGATGTAATGAATTCGAGTTTATTTTTTAATTGGATGTTTTGTTCTACATAATTACATCTCAATTAGCTTTGATTTAGACCATTTTTCATGCAAAACTAAAATTAGTCACCTTAACTAATGGTAAGGGGATGAAAGGGGAATTCATCAAAATTTATGAGTGTAATTGTAATTTTAGAAACAAAATCCTAAATTTCTAAGATAATAAGATGCCAAAGAAATGAGGTGTTATAGGTGTTTTCATCATGTATAGTAGGTTTGTCCTTTTCACTAAGAGAAATGGAGAGACAGATGAAGAGTAAAGTGGGGAGAGAAAGAAAAGAGAACAAATATATTGTATTAATAATAGAGAGAGAAAGAGAGAGAGAATATGACTTTCCCAATACTGTGTCTTATGGTAGGTGGCTTTTATAGAGGTGACTTTTCATTTATTTAGGCTATTTTCAGACTTATAGATTGTTTATTTCTAAAATTTATTTTATTTTGGGTTAGTAAAAATATGATTTAGTTATTCTCTCAAATTTATTTTTTAGAAGAAGATAAAATTTTTATATTTATTTTTAGAGATATTTAGATGATGAGATGAATGTTAATTTTTTTTATATTATATTATATTTTTAATTAATATATATTTAAAAATAAATTATGATTCAACCTTGATTTCAACTCTGATCCAATCACTAAATTGTGAATCTACTCTCTTCCCACTTCCATATCTTGGTTTGATTTTCGAAACATTAATTTAGAAGAACAAAGAGAGAGAAAGGAGATAACATAATCTAGGGGTTAAAAAAATGGCCATTTTACACTAGTTTTTAATGGTAGGAGTGGTTTACTACTATTTCTAAATTGAGTGGTATTTTTTTGCAATTAGTCAAATTTCAAGTATGGTTACTACTATGACGACCCTGCCCTTGGACACCCCGGCCAAGGCACCAAGGCAAAGGTGTCAAAAAGAAATGGTACCTGTTGGGGTTATGGGGGAACGCAAATACTCAAGATTGGAAAAGATAACAAGACTTTATAAATAACTAGGCAACATGCTGCCATGTACAATGGGTCATACATCTATAAAGTCACAACAAAAGACAAAATAGAACCCACAAAACTATATATCTACAGTCCAAGCACACGTCAAAACTCCCAAAGATCTTTCGGTCATGGACGGCTTTATACACACCTAGACGCTGGATCCTGCCTGGCTAGGCTCCCCATCAGCCATAGTCTTGCCCCTACCTGAAATGATGCAAAAATTAATGAGCTACAAAACCTATCAAGTACTATAGAATAAAAGGAAAGAAGAGCGAGGAGAACCATCCATAGAGAACCATAAATAACCTATGCATCAAATGAGGAGGGAAATCATGTACATGCAACTTTCAGGCCAACATAATGTATACATAGACAAAATGTTTGCTTCTACATTACGTTATAGCACACATAACAAATGTAGCAAAGAAATCTGGGTCCCACACGAGTCCGACCTTATGGCCCACTTGAGCTTACATGAGTCCAGCACTCAAGCCTCCTGAGCTTGACGGTGTAGCACCATAGGGGGCATTTACACACATATAACATGCTTAAAGCTCGTAACCATGTTCAATAAAACAAACAATATACACATGATACATGCATAGGATCTCTTCACTTTAGGTTTATAAGGCTAGCTCACTCATTTAATCATGGATGATATTCACAGGATGCATTTATGAACAAGGGAACCCAAGCCACTAGGAAGAAAAAGGGAATCAAGGCTTGCAGGAGGCTTTTAAGCCAAAATAAGGGGGCTATTAGTCGACAAACTGCTTCCAATCTATTGATAGACTACTTTCAATCTGTTGACAGACAGAACCCCAAAACACCTGACTCCCCTGCTTTTCTCACACGAAACCTAGGCAAGATGGCTCAAAGTCTTGCCTAATCTTTAACCCACAAAAATGCATCATTCCCAAGAAAAATTAGGGAGAGCAAATCCCCTTGGAAGCGTTAAAGAAGAGCTTAAATGAAGAAAAGCAAGTATGTTCAAGCATGTAGGAATTTACTCCAAAAACAGAGGGTTTAAGTAGAATCCTTTCTAACAACTGAAAATCTAGGTTAAAAACCATAAGTAGGGATTAGAACTTGCCTTAGATTGCTTTTCTAACACCTTCTATCCTTTCTTAACCCTTAACTCCTCACGTAACCTGCCATACATAGGCATTTCCAACTTCTCTTAATTACAAAACAGGGGACAAGCTAGATTCTAAGCTAAAGAAGGGCTAAGAGATAGGTTCCATACCTTAAATTCCTCCCTTGAGATCTCTAGCAACCACAAGAAGAAGAGGAAGAACCCTAGAAGCTGAAAGCTCTCTCTCCCGAAGCTCTCCACCGCCTCATGCTTCTCTCCCCCTTAAACTTATCACTATTTATACTTCCCTCGCTTTATTTTAATTTAATTGCTAAATATCCAGCCCACTTAAGTCCCTTAATCCTTTCTTCTTACCCCTTAATCCTCTTTTAATTAGAAGCCCTCTTATCTCACTTTAAACATTCCAAACTTACCCTTAAGTTGACTTGTTCTCTTTTCCGTTGACTTGAATAGTCAACCCCCTTGACTAGCCAACACCTTCACTTCAACCTACCAAATTAAATCCCCAAATTTGTGTTATTTCAAATAAGAGGAAATTCCCCAAAATAATAGTATAACCGTCCCATAACAATGGGGCATTACAATTGGAATTTACTCATAAAAATACAATAATACTAAGGTATTTGGAAGGAGTTGATATCTATTATTTAAATTGAGATATATATATATATTTTTGTAAGTAAGAATATATTTGTCAATGTTTGAATTAGTCAACCATGATTCGTAGGCCCACAATGAGATAATGAGCCCAAAGGCCAAGATGAGAAACAAAATAGAATAGATAATAAGTCACACTTAGGGAGTTTTTACGTGGTTCGGCCAAAACGATGCCTACTCCATGACTGTTCTTTGGTTATTCAGGTAGAGTAACAGTATTTCATTCATCATTGTCATTCTCTTACAATGGTGTTTTTGACCCCTATTTATAGTATGGGGTGTTTACAATTTACATAAAATCCATGAAATGGAAGGATAATGACATGGGGGACAAAGTGTCCTTATCAACTCTATAAAATCGGGAGTGGGTTCTGTATTACCAGGGATTTGGTTTGCTTCAGATAAAGTAGATGGGTCCCTACCTCTGATTGTTCTGCGGTCTTGTTGTTATATGAACTGAACAGTTATTCTGACGAGCTGGAAGCATCGCTGAGCGCTCGCTTGGTTCCATGGTTTGAGTTCGGGTTTCAGTGACATGTGACCTTATTCTAACAAGCTCGGGCTTGGGCCTATTGGGCTTCTGGCAATTCAGTCGGCTTGCTAGGTCTTGTCCAGCCCATAAGAAGTGGTGCAGGAAATACCTATGACAATATTAACAAAACACCGCAAAACGTTTATAATTTATGTTAGGGCATACGTCGACCAACTATACAAAAACTTAAAACAGTAAAACACATAAAATTCAAAACTAAAAAAAAACAAAAACTAACCTCACAACATAATCAACTAAAATTATACTAGAGGGTAACAACATCAAGCATAATCTTTAATCATATGGCTTGAACTTTTGTCTTTCTTGGTCGCCTTTTCAAGTGCGTGCTTCTTCTTCCTTATTCTTTTTTTTTTCTAAGACTTAGACTTCACATGAATACTACAACACTTGATCTCTTTGTTTTATCAGAATCTGTGACATCTTCCACCCCTCGACCGTTCAGACCAGCATTTTCCATATTCATCCCTGTTTCCTCTAGATGTCCTTGTTCCATTGGAAGATTCAATACCCTTGGAGATAGAACATCCATATCCTTCTCTAGTATAGAAAAAAAACAATTAGTCATCATCGAACCCACCTAAAATTTTCCATTTAATTATATCATATATTTTATTAATACATTTTTATTTATTTTGTAAAAAAATATATCCAAATTAACTGAATCAAATTTCACAAAAATGCGTAGAATTTAAAAATAAATTTTATGAATTTAAATAAACAAAGTTCATAGACAAAACTACTAACAATATTTATGTTGTTGCCAAAATACAACAATTAAAATTTGTGGTGTGGGGTCCACTCAAGCTTGGTGTCGGGTGAAGTTAGGTAGTCGTGAGAGAAACTGCCTCTAGGGAGTTCGCCGAAAGGATTTCACCATAAGCTCTTTCGCCACAAGCTCTTTGCCACAAGCCTTGTCGCCACGAGGTCTTTTCCACAAGCCTTCTTGCCATAAGGTTTCGCCACAAGGTCTTCGCCACAAGCCTTCTTGCCACAAGGTCTTTGCCACAAGGTCTTCGCCACAAGCCTCCTTGCCACAAGGCTTGGCCACTAGCTCTCGCCACAAGGTTCGCCGCAAGGATTTGACCCTATTGATGTTCAGAAAATGGGTTAGAAGGCTCGTGGGAATCTTCTACCGCGACGACCCTCCGATGCCAAAGTCAGTCTTGGATCCCAATGACTATTCACGAAAACAGTAAAGGTGCATTCAAAGTGTCTAGATTTTACCAAAAATGGAAGAAGTCATTAATATCTTGTAGCTAGGTATTTATAGGGCATGATTCTCAAGGGTGGCTAGTGCTGACACGTGGTGATTGATGAGTGGAGCTTAGGCTTCATCGGGGAGAAGCTCTTGTCACCTGGAGTGAGGCTATTACCAGCATGCTATCGCTAGGCAGCCCGCGGTAAGCAGCTGCGAGGCCGTAAGGTAGCTTACGGCAAACAGCCGCGAAGCTGACCCTCGTGGCCAGCCAGCAAGCAGCCGTGAGGCTACTCACGGCGTGCGGCTGAGGGGCGGCTCACGGCAAGCAACCGCGAGGTTGCCGCTCTCAGCCAGACTGCTAGCGGCCACAAGGCCGCTCGCGGCAAGCAGCCGCGCCATGCGACCGCGAGACAACTCTCGGCAAGCAACCGTCAGGCTGCCTCCCTTGGCAAGCTGCCACTCGCGGCAGCGAGGCTGGCCTCGCTACTAGTCCATGCCGCGAGGTTGGTAGCAGCTGGCTGCAATTCTTTTGCTGCTAGCTTCTTCATCTTTCCTTCCCAATATTTTCTAACTTTTTTTCTCCTTATTTTTTTATGGCACAACAATTGCCCCCCACTCTTCTGTTTTGTCTTTAGATAAAATTGAAGAGTAGAATAACAGTCAAGGGTTCCAAGATACCTAAAGATCTTACGTTAGCCGGGGGCTTATGTCCCAGGTTATCTCTGGGCAACCAGGCCCTCGCGAGATAAGTTCCATTGCTGGATTCTTGCTAGGAATTCGAGTTTACCGAGAGGCCTAGGCGTCAGATAAGCCAAGGAGTCAGGTCTAGCTGGAGAGCATAGCACCAGACTTAGTTAAGGGATCCTGACGATCCTACAGGCACAGGCTTCGGAGAGTCTGATGATCCTAGGATAGCGCACTGGCTATTGTGTTCTCCATGTATGTCTTTCGGGGTTAGTTTACCTTAGGGAATCTGGGTTTGGCCAGGGGTCCGGCGCGAGAATCCTACCAGACATCCGAGTTTGTTCGGAGACCTAGGCACCAGATTGACCAAGGAGTTGGATCTAGCCAAAAAGGCATAGCACCAAACTCAAACGAGGGATCTAAGTGACTCTGCGGGCATAGGCATCTGATGTTTGGTGATCCTAGGCCAACTCGTGGTCATAGGCACCAGATTGCAACTGGGTGACTCAACTCTGATAAGTGGGATCATAAAAGAACTGTCATATTGTTTCTCCATCTCTCTTCCCGCCGTCTTCGGGCCAGTTTACCTCAGGGGATCTAGATTTGGCCAGTGGTTCGGCATATGCCCGTAGACTCCCTAGATCCCTCGTTTGAGTTTGGTGCTATGCCTTTTTGGCTAGACCCAACTCCTTGGTCGATCTGGCACTTAGGTCTCCCGACAAACTCAGATATCTGGTAGAAATCCCGCGCTGGACTACTAGCCAAACCCATATCCCCTGAGGTAGACTGACCCGAAGAAAGGCGTGAAGAGAGATGGAGCAACCATATGATAGTTCTGCCATGATCCCGCTTATTGGAGTCCAGTGCTATGCTCCCCAGCTAGACTCCACTCCTTCACTGATCCAATGCCTAGGCTTCTCGGCAAGCTCGGATTCCCAGTAAAAATCCCGCAACGGAACTTATCTCTTGAGGGCCTGGTTGCCTAGAGATAACCTGGTACATAAGCCCCCGGCTGATGTAAGATCTTCGGGTATCCTGGAACTCTTGGCTGATATTCTACTCTTCAATTTTGTCTAAAGACAAAATAGAAGAGTGGGAGGCAATTGTTATGCCATGAAAAAATGAGGAGAAAAAAAGTTAGAAAATGTTAGGAAGGAAAGATGAAGAAGCTGGCAGCAATCCGCCAGTTACTGGAAACCTCGCAGCAGCCTGCCACGAGGGCTAACCTCGCGACATGGGCTAGCCGTGAGGCCAGCCTCGCTGCTGCGAGCAGCAGCTTGTCGAGGGAGGTAGCCTCGTGACTGCTTGCCGTGAGTGTTAGTGTTAATGCTCTAATGCTACATTTAGATGGCATCTATCATTTATATTTATGGGACTAATGATATAATACTTGCAATATATAATAAAATATGTTTTCATATTTAAGGCCATATCTTCATTCATAGCTCTCCAATCATTAATATGAATGAGTCCTTAGATTTCCTGTTAAAGGTCTTATTCTTAAGTGTTGAGAATATGTGACAATTAACCTTTGTAATAAGGATGTCTTAATGGTTATTCGCAGTCCTTAGACTTCTCAGATGAGGACTATGATTAGTCGAGTACGGACTGACACATGAGATACTACCTTTGATTAGTATGAGATACTAATGATAAAGAATGATGAGTTGCATGCCATAATCCATGAGATGGATATAGTATACATGTGGGTAGGTATTAGTGGAATGCTTACTGAATGTGACGCACGTGATAGATCACATGGCTCAGAGGATCTATGATCTATCACAGACTTCGATCATGTTACTGGTCCTTAGACCAGAAGCAACATAGTTGTCTTGTATGTCAGTGTTAGGAATTTTCCATTGCTAAATACCATTCGGTTATCGGGTGGGAGATGCACTATGTGGTTCCTGTGCAATGGCGTATGGAGATAGGTGATTGCTAATGGGATCCGTCGACCTCCGGCGTGAGGTGAACATCCTATGCAATCAGTGGTGGTTATGGTTGTATAAATCTCTGGCTAAGGTACATATGATTGAAAAGGTGTTTCTAATGTTGGAAGGTGTTTCGATGCGTCATCTCAATCACACCACACTAGATCTTGGCATAACTATTGAGTTAGTGAGTTTGATCAATCCATGACTCTCACTCGATCGGGTTGTTAATCGATGGAAGAATTATAGTACATAGGGATTGGAAGCCCAAATAGGTTCTCAAGAAGTATAACTTCATTACTGGTAGGATCGCCCTGACATAATGCTAGTTGTCACTCAGGGTCTTTCAAGTTACATTGGGGAAATGGAGAGATCCTCATTGTAGACTAAAATGTTTGGTTGACGTCAAAGGGTTTGACGTGTCTCGATTACTACTTAGTGGTGAACCTAAAAGGTCACACACATATCCAAGTGTAGTGGTTAATTAAGTGATGAAAGTTATAATCTTCATTAAGGGTTAATAATTTTTTATCGGGATATTAATAATGAGAATGGTTTTCATTGGATAATTAATTCTTATATAATATCTTATGTATAATAGTTATACATATATTATATTATATTGAGAGAATTAATTTAAATTAAATATATGAAAATTAAAAGAGAATTTCCACTATCTATATAATATGTATGATATATTATATAGATATTAATAGAGAATTTTCATTATCTATATAATATATATGATATATTATATGGAAAAAGAAAATAACAGTTTTATTATATATATAATATATATGATATATTATATGGAAAAGAAAATGGCACTTTCAATATATAATATATATGATATATGATAAAAGAAAGGAGCACTTCAAATAATATATATGATATATTATTGAAAAGAAAATATGCACTTCCATTATATTTAATATATAATATATTTTATTAAAATGGGAAGAGCACTTCAAATAATATATATGATATATTATTGAAAAGAAATATGCACTTCCATTTTATATAATATATTATATATTTTATTAAAATGGAAAGAGCACTTGAAATAATATATATGATGTATTATTTAAAAGAAAAATGCACTTCCATTTTATATAATATATAATATATTTTATTAAAAATGGAAAGAGCACTTCACTTTATATATGATATATTATTGAAATGGAATGAGCACTTCAAATAATATATATGATATATTATATTGAAAAGAAAAATGCACTTTCATTATATATAATATATGTGATATATTATATTGAAAAGAATATGGCCATCTCCTCCTATAAATAGGTGATCATGGAGAGAAATGAAGGTATGAGAAATCATTTGACCATAAGCTCTTATGCTTCTCATTCTTGTTGGAATTCTCTTAGCCATTACTCCCAATTTTTCTCTTGATTCCATTGTTGTTAGTGTAGCAAGTCTAACCTAATAGAAAGTCTATTAATTTTTGGAATCTATTTATCTTTCATCTCTTACACTTAGCTTGGCTAGCACATAAGCTAAGTTGTAGGATTCATTCCCTACTTGGAGCGTGGACTAACTAGGCCCCTCGTGCTTTCGAGGGACGGTTCGGCCTAATCGATTAACTGTTTGGAAGCTGTTGGTGTGCAACCGTTGCTATCTTGGAAAAATTCCAACCTCTACACCGGACTTCAAACCATCGTAAGGTATATTTGGCATGGTTTAATTTTTGTATTGCATATGGTCATGGGAAAACCAAGTCTTGCAAGGTGGTCTTGAATTTATTTCTATTGCATTATTATTTATGTTTTTGAAAAAGTTTTAAAAACAATAAAACCCTTGCATCGATACACCAAGAGTTGGGGTTTCCCTTTCAATGGTATCAGAGCCTCGGCTTGGTTTCAATGACCTATGCTTGATGCATATTTCATTAACATGAATTTGTTTAATATGCCAAATTATTCAATGAGATTGAATAGATGGGTAATCATGGACTTAGTATAATTTGATTGTATGGATGAATGGATGAATGTTACAGGTATTTGAGAAATGGTCTGTAATAATTATTTTTCATTCCATTTGAGATTGTAATGAGACATAAGTCTCCTTGTTATTTTTATTTTGTCTTAGAAAAATGTATAGTATGTTTCTCTATGTAAAATGAAGATGAAGACATCAAGAGTTGATGATTCCAAGGAGCAAGAAGGTCGAGAGAAATGTTTTGTGCTCATGAGATGGGCATTGGTTATTTATCTCAAAATATGCTAATTAATTAAATCCAGAGGCTCGGATTTAATTAATATGCATAAGTCCATGATCACCCTATTTTGTATGTATGCATGTTTTTATTATGTTTGAGATACATAATTGAAAATTTTAATGCATGTGCAAAGTGAAACCTCCAAAAAATAAATTTAGATTTATTTTGAATGTATGAGTTGGTTATGTATGAGATACATAATTGGAAAACTTAAATGCATGTGCAAAGTGAGACCTTTAAAAATCAAAGCCCAAAATCTTCCCAAATTGTGCAAACTTATATTAGATACGGTAAATAAGATTTATCGTGACCCTCCACTGTTGTAGGAATTTGTCGCTCGATTGGGTGTGCCTAACATACCACTAAAGTGTTGAGGGTGCATTCCATGAGAGTTGATTGAATGTCCTATCTAAGCATAAGATGTTGTCGGTTACCCTGCACGGATATGGCCAACATACCACCAAAAGTGTTGAGACTGTAGCCGTTTCAAGTGGATCGCTGACTGAGGCGGTGGGTCTAGTCTATGTATGTCATTCTCCAACATACCACAAAAGCGTTGAGGAATAGATGACATATGGGTCAATGGATCGAACCTCACATGAGATGTGATAGACAAGAGTTGTCTACTCAAATATGGGGGTATCCCAACATACCACCAAAGTGTTGAGGGGTATTCATGTAGGAGAGAACTCGATCACTCACCACGAGTCCCCTTTGGGATTTGCGTTTACCACCATAGGAAGTGTGGGATTCGAAAAATTGAGTGGGAGGTACTATTTGGTTTGAGACCGAAACTAAATGGATGTGTAAGATTAAATCAAACTAACAATCTCTTAATTATTTATGTAGTTTTTCAATATGGCAAACTCAAATCCTATTTTCCATCTTTTGGACAAAAATATTTTAATTGGACCCGATTATATGGATTGGCTAAGTGAATCAAAAGTTGATTCAAGTAAGGAGCATAATAATGAGTCATTGGAGAGGTTTTTCCTTACCTTAGTGTCCGAAGACACTTATAAGGAAGAGTGTGGCCAATGGGAGCAAGTAAGGAAGATGAATGGAAAGAATGAAGAAGTAGCTAGATATGAGATATCTAGGGAACTGTTCAGGTCTAGAATGGCAGAAGGCACGAATGTAGAGGACCATGTGCTTAAGATGATCAATTTGATTGATCAATTGGACTCATTGGGATTCTACTTGAATGCTGATATGAAAATAAACCTCATTCTCCAATCACTTCCAAATTCATTTGCCTCGTTCATTCTAAAACATCAAATGAACAATGTTGTGTGCACACTTCCTGAATTATTAAAGAGTTTAATAATAGCGCAAGCCGAAATAAATGGAAAAAGTAGAGAAGGTGTTCTCACATTGCTTCTTCCAATACTTCTGAGAGAAAGAAGAGTTCTTTCAAAATCAAGAAGTTGGCCCCGCAAAAGGACATCTCAAAGGCTAAGCACAAAGAGAAGGGATCAAAGGGAAAGTGTTTCCACTGCCAAAAAAATGGGCATTGGAAAAGAAATTGCCCAACCTATCTCTCCAGCTTGAAGGGCAAGCGCTTGGAGAACCAGGGTTCAGGTATATCTTCCTTTTATGTTATTGAGATAATCAATCCGATTGGTCATTCTTCTATCTCATGGATTCTTGATTCAGGTGCAACTTCTCATATATGTGTTTGCATGCAGGATCTAAAAAGGAGTAGGCTGCTTGAGAAGTAGGAAGTTATCCTTCGAGTGGGAAATGGAGCTCTTGTAGAGCCATTAGCCATAGGGACAACTTTTATTACTCTTCATACTGGGCTTGTATTAACTTTGAAAGACTCTTTATATTTACCTAATGCTTTTCGAAATGTAGTGTCCATTCCTAGACTTGTAAGGGATGGTTATGAACTATTTTTTTTTCTCTTCTAATTCATGTCAAATTCATTATGGTAATGATATGGTTGGCATGGGCATTATGGTAAATGGTCTTTATATATTAGAGTTGCATGAAACTGTCAGACAGAGGGATGTAAATGTTGCATCCACTAGCAGCGGGAAGCGTTCTTGTGATGAAGGTGTTAACCTTAAACAACTATGGCATCTTAGACTAGGCCACATAAACGAGAGAAGGATTAACGAATTGGCCAAAAGAGAATTAATTGATCTAGTAGGTTCTGAACTAGGGCCAACTTGTGAATCTTGTCTCCTCGAAAAATTGGCTAAGTCACCTTTTGTTGGACAAAGTGGGAGAGCTAGTGAGTTATTATGGTTAATCCATATAGATGTATGTGGACTGTTCTCTATAATGGTAAAAGGTGGTTATAACTACTTCATAACTTTTACTGATGATTTGTCACGGTATGGTTATGTATACTTGATGAAGTACAAGTCTGAAGCCTTTGAAAAGTTCAAAGAGTTTAAGGCTAAAGTAGAAAATTAAACCGAAAAGAGTATTAAAATACTTCGATCAAATCGAGGTGGAGAATATTTGAGTATGGAGTTTTATGACTACCTCAAGGCCAATGGCATTATATCCCAGTTAACTCCTCCTACAACCCCACCGTTAAATGGTGTTTCTGAGAAAAGAAACTGTACTTTGTTGGACATGGTACGATCAATGATCGCTTTTGCCGATCTACCATTATCATTGTGAGGCTATGCTTTGTGCACATCAATTTATCTTCATAATAGGGCTCTAAGTAAATCTGTCAAGAGTACGCCATATGAAATATGGACTGGGAGACAACCCAGTCTTAAGCATGTTAAGATATGGGGTTGTCCTGCCTATGTTAAGAAACTCAAGACGGATAAGCTAGAATCTCGTTCTAGTAAAGGAAGATTTGTAAGATATCCTGAGCATTGCAAAGGATACTACTTCTACTTTCCCAATGATCAAATAGTGTTGGTCAGCAGGGATGCCACATTTCTGGAGAAAGAGTTTTTCCATGGAGGTGGCATAGGGAAGAAAATAGAATTCGAAGTGGTGTCTTCTGAACGACAAGTCGAGCCTATTGAAGAAACCAATCTAGAACTTGTAGGTCCAAGTAGTGTCATTCCACGTGAGGCACGTAAATCTAGTAGACTATCTTGTCCTCTGGAACGATATGGTTTTATTGTGGAGGAGATACATGAAGTATTCTTGTATGGAGATAGTGATCAAGATGTTGATCCTACTAACTACGAAGAGGCCATGTCAGACATCGACTCCAAGAAATGGCTAGAGGCTATGCAGTCTGAAATGGAATCCATGTATTCCAACCAAGACTGGACTCTAATGGATCCACCTAAAGGAATAGTTCTTATAGGGTGTAAATGGATTTATAAGAGGAAGATCGGTCCTGATGGAAAGGTGCAAACCTTTAATGCACGACTGGTGGCAAAAGGATATCGTCAGAAGCATGGTATTGACTATGAGGAGACGTTTTCACCAGTCGGAATGCTCAAATCCATCAGAATGATGCTAGCCATAGCAACACACTATGATTATGTTATTTGGCAAATTGATGTCAAAATGGATTTCCTGAATGGTTATCTTGAGGAAGATATATTCATGAAGCACCCTCGTGGTTTTGAGTCTTCCAATACTAATCAAGTGTGTAAGCTTAAGAGATCCATTTATGGTCTTAAGCAAGGCTCAAGGTCTTGGAACATTCGTTTTGATAGTGAGATCAAAGAGTTTGGTTTCATTAGAAATTCAGATGAGCCTTGTATGTACAAGAAAGTCAGTGGGAGCGCGAGAGCTTTCTTTATTTTATATGTGGATGAAATCCTCTTAATGGGGAACGACATTGGCATGTTGATGTCAATAAAATTATTTTTGTCCAGTAAATTCTCCATGAAGGATCTAGGAAAAGTGACCTATATCTTGAAAATTCGTGTCTATAGAGATAGAGCGAGGAGAAAAATAGGTCTCTCCTAGAGTCTGTACATAGAAAAGATGCTAAAGAAATTTAGCATGAAAAATTTCAAGAAGGGTTTTGTACCTTTTAAGCATGGAATTCATCTTTCTAAGGAGATGTCTCCCAAGACACCTGAAGAGAGACAACATATGGACATGATTCCTTATGCCTCAGCTGTTGGAAGTCTAATGTATGTTATGCTATGTACAAGGCCTGATATTGCATATGCTGTGAGTGTCACGAGTAGATATCAGTCCAATCCAAGTTTGGAACATTGGACAACAGTAAAGTGTATCCTTAAGTACTTGAAAAGGATTAAGGATTTGTTACTAATGTATGGAGAAGGTGATCTCCGTGTTGATGGGTTCGCTGATTCAGATTTTCAATCTAATGTGGATGATAGAAAGTCTACATCCAGGTTTGTGTTCGTCTGTAATGGTGGGGCAGTTAGTTGGAAGAGTTCCAAACAAGAAATAACTGTAGACTCTACCACGGAAGCCGAATATGTTGCGGCATGCGATACTGCAAAGGAGGTTGTTTGGATGAGAAAATTCATTGCTGAACTAGAAGTGGTTCCATCCATTAAGTTGCCGATATCTTTATATTGTGACAACAATGGGGCCATTGCACAGGCCAAGGAACCTAGGTCTCACCAGAAATCCAAGCACATCGAGCAACGATTCCATTTTGTCTGAGAGATCATAGCACGTGGAGACGTTCAGCTGCAGAAGATTGCATCATTGGGAAATGTCATAGACCCACTGACCAAAGCACTATCACAAAGTCATCTTGATCATCATCTTGAGAAGATGGGTATTAGATACCAGGCAACGATTCAACAATGACCTGTAGCTTGTAAATCAAGATTAGTGCAAGTGGGAGATTGTTAGTGTTAATGCCCTAATGCTAGATTTAGCATGGCATCTATCATTTATATTTATGGGACTAATGATATAATACTTGCAATATATAATAAAATATGTTTTCATATTTAAGGCCATATCTTCATTCATAGCTCTCCAATCATTAATATGAATGAGTCCTTAGATTTCCTATTAAAGGTCTTATTCTTAAGTGTTGAGAATATGTGACAATTAACCTTTGTAATAAGGATGTCTTAATGGTTATTCGCAGTCCTTAAACTTCTCAGATGAGGACTATGATTAGTCGAGTACGGACTGACACATGAGATATTACCTTTGATTAGTATGAGATACTAATGATAAAGAATGGTGAGTCGCATGCCATAATCCATGAGATGGATATAGTATACATGTGGGTAGGTGTTAGTGGAATGCTTACTACATGTGACGCACGTGAAAGATCACATGGCTCGAAGGATCTATGACCTATCACAAGCTTCGATCGTGTTACTGGTCCTTAGACCAGAAGCAACACAGTTGTCTTCTATGTCGGTGTCAGGAATTTTCCATTGCTAAATACCATTCGGTTACCGGGTGGGAGATGCACTGCGTGGTTCCTGTGTAGTGGCGTATGGAGATAGGTGATTGCTAATGGGATTCATTGACCTTCGGCATGAGGTGAATATCTTATGCGATCAGTGGTGGTTATGGTTGTATAAATCCCTGGCCAGGGTACATATGATTGAAAAGGTGTTTCTAATGTTGAAGGTGTTTCGATGTGTCATCTCAATCACACCACATTAGATCTTGGCATAGCTATCGAGTTAGTAAGCTTGATCAATGCATGACTCTCACTTGATCGGGTTGTTAATCGATGGAAGGATTATAGTACACGGGAATTGGAAGCCCAAATAGGTTATCAAGAAGTATGACTTCATTACTGGTAGGATCGCCCTGACATAATGCTAGGTGTCACTCAGGGTCTTTCAAGTTACATTAGAGAAATGGAGAGATCCTCATTGTAGACTAAAGTGTTTGGTTGACGTCAAAGGGTTTGACATGTCTCGATTACTACTTAGTGGTGAACCTAGAAGGTCACACACATATCCAAGTGTAGTGGTTAATTAAGTGATGAAAGTTATAATCTTCATTAAGGGTTAATGATTTTTTATCGGGATATTAATAATGAGAATGGTTCTCATTGGATAATTAATTCTTATATAATATTTTATGTATAATAGTTATACATATATTATATTATATTGAGAGAATTAATTTAAATTAAATATATAGAAATTAATAGAAAATTTTCATTATCTATATAATATATATGATATATTATATAGATATTAAAAGAGAATTTCCATTCTATATAATATATATGATATATTATATAGAAAAAACAATATCACTCCCAATATATAATATATATGATATATTATATGGAAAAAGAAAATAGCATTTTTATTATATATATAATATATATGATATATGATAAAAGAAAAGAGCACTTCAAATAATATATATGATATATTATTGAAAAGAAAATATGCACTTTCATTATATTTAATATATAATATATTTTATTAAAATGGGAAGAGCACTTAAAATAATATATATGATATATTATTGAAAAGAAATATGCACTTCCATTTTATATAATATATTATATATTTTATTAAAATGAAAAAAACACTTGAAATCATATATATAATATATTATTTAAAAGAAAAATGCACTTCCATTTTATATAATATATAATATATTTTATTAAAAATGGAAAGAGGACTTCAATTTTATATGATATATTATTGAAATGGAATGAGCTCTTCAAATAATATATATGATATATTATATTGAAAATAATATGGCCATCTCCTCCTATAAATAGGTGATCATAGAAAGAAATTATGGTATGAAAAATCATTTGGCCATAAGCTCTTATGTTTCTCATTTTTGTTGGAATTCTCTTAACCATTACTCCCAATTTTTTTCTTGATTCTATTGTTGCTAGTGTAGCAAGTCCAACCTAATAGAAAGTTTATTAGTTTTTGGAATCTATTTATCTTTCATCTCCTGCACTTAGCTTGGCTAGCACATAAGCTAAGTTGTAGGATTCATTCCATATTTGGAGCGTGGACTAACTAGGCCCCTCGTGCTTTCAAGGGACGGTTCGGTCTAACCGGTTAATTGTTTGGAAGCTGTTGGTGTGCAATTGTTGCTATCTTGGAAAAATTCCAACCTCTACACTGGAATTTAAACCATCGTAAGGTATATTTGGCATGGTTTAATTTTTGTATTGCATATGGTCATAGGAAACCAAATCTTGCAAGGTGGTCTTGAATTTATATTCGTTGCGTTATTATTTTTGTTTTTGAAAAAGTTTTAAGAACAATAAAACCCTTGCATCGATACACCAAGAGTTGGGGTTTCCCTTTCAGTGAGTTGCCTCGCGGCCACATGACGGGATTGCTTTCCTTGAGTGGCCTTGTTGTTGCTAGCAATTTGGCCACTGGAGACAGCCTTGCGGCTGTTTGCTGCGAGCTGCCTTGCAGCTGCATGTCGCAAGTAGCCTCGCGGCTGCTTACTATAGGCTGCCTCGTGGTAGCATGCCGACAACAGCCTCATAGCCAGGCGGCAAAAGCTTCTCCCGACAAAGCCTAAGCTCCACTCATCAATCGCCACGTGTCAGCACTAGCCATCCTTGAGAATCGTGCCCTATAAATACCCAGCTACAAGATATTAATGACTTCTTCCATTTTCAGTAAAATCTAGACACTTTGAATGCACCTTTACTGTTTTCGTGAATAGTCATTGGAATCCGAGACTGACTTTGGCATCGGAGGGTCTTTGCGGGAGAAGATTCCCACGAACCTTCTAACCTATTTTTTGAGCATCAACAGGACCAAATCCTTGCGGCGAAGGAAAAGCCTTACAGCAAGTTCTAGCGGCGAAGGCAAAAGCTTGTGGCGAGAACTAGTGGCCAAACCTTGTGGCAAGAAGGCTTGTGGCGAAATCTTGTGGTAAGAAAGCTTGTTGTGAGGATCTTGTGGCAAGAAGACTTGTGGTGAAACCTTGTGGCAAAAACCTTGCGGCAAGAAGGTTTGTGGCGAACATCTTGTGGCAAGAAGGCTTGTATCAAAGACTTTGTGGAGAAATCCTTACAGTGGGCATCCTTTCGGCGAACTCTCTTGAGGCAGCTTCTCTCACGGCTACCTAATGTCATCCGACACCAAACTCGAGTAGACCCCATACCATAAATTTTAATTGTTATATTTTGACAACAACAATTTATTTTCTCGTCTTCTTCTCACTTATTATATTGAGAATAATTTAAAAACAATAAATAAATAAAATTTTCATTTTAATTTAAATTTATCTGGAAAATTAATTGAATTCCATATTTGGAATTAATTGACATTTAAAATATTTTTCATTATTTCCAAATATAGAGAAAAAAAGATTTTGTTGTAATAAATGGATTGAAGAAATACAAGGTGTCTACCAACGGAAGGCCTCTACTCTCCAGAGTACTGAATCGGCGTGCCTTTCCATTACGATCGAAACCCTATAAATCTTTTCCTTCAATCGTTCGATTCGACATTCTGAATTCTCACAGGCCCTGGAGGAGGAAGATTACTCTGTAATCGTGGGAGGCGATGGACGGAGAGAAAGGTATGTCTGAACCGCCGTATGTAATTTCTCCGGGCTCTGAAACGGTGCGTATGCCTCTGTGATTTCTGATTTCTTTGTTCTATTTTGCTTCCAATTTGTGCTTTTTTTTTTTTGTTAAGTGTGTCGTGTGGTGCCAATTCAGTAGGTGGTGGTTGCATGATTATTGAGTTTGCAGATTTCGATTTTCCTGTTTTGCTTTCAATTTGTATGAGTTTCTTCGTAACCAAACAACTTCTAGATTGGTAGCCATGGCGGATTTTCTGGAAATGAGACATAATTTACTGCCTCTGAAGAACAGGAAGAGAAAAAAGACTGAGAAGTTAGAGATGCCTGTTTAGTTGTAGAGAACATTTTCTAGTTTTTCACCTCTAGTTTTATGACTAAACAGATCCTAACATTTTATGTTTCAAAAACAAATGTCAGATCCTTGGATCTGACAGGAAGTTCTCACTGATTTGGTGAGAATCCGGTTAAGAAATTAGAGGGAAATGAAAAGAATTCTAGAGGGGAAGGGACGACAGAGAGATAGGAGGGAAATCTAGAGAGAGAGAACAGAGATTGAGAGGGAAATCAGAAGCTTTTTTGATTAATTTCTTCTATGCCTGTGCACTGAATGCAATCAGAAATTATATACTGACTGTGGCTAGTATTTGGTGCCAAAAGGGCCTCCACTTTCCAAAGTTGCAGATTTCAAAATATTTCAACTCTCTAACTTCCTTCTAGAAGAATGACCTTTCATGTACCCGTTCCTACTACCTGAAAATATATTGCCCCTAGTTATTAGGTACATAACAATCCCTCCCCCAATGTAGAGAAGTTGGGTTGCTTGAGGAAACTATTGGGGCAGGTTTGGCAAGTATTCCCATTCATTGCTATCCGGATGCAGAGTTAATCATTGACTCTCCTTCCTTTTCTACTACTTCTTCTTCTCCTTCTAGCCTAGTGAACTAAAACGCGGCCTAGGCGGCCACCTAGGCGGAGCCAAGGCGCTAGGCGGCCACTGGCCGCCGCGATTATGGCCCGAACGGCCACCTTAGGCGCCAGCCTGGCTAATTGGTACCGAGTGGCGCCTAGGCAGCCAAGGCGCGTGAATCGCCTGGCCGATTATGGCCAAATCGGCCACCTTAGGGTTTTGTTTCCCCTTACCCGTTACCCCTTCTCTCTCGTCGATTTCCCCTTCTCTCTCGCGCGCACCGCCATCGACAATCTGTTGCAGAATCGCCGTCGTCGTCGCCTCTCTCATGCTCGCACGCAGCCACCGTCTCTTGCAGTTGCAGAGTTGCCTTCGCCGCCGTCTCGTGCTCGCACACCGTCGCTGTTGCCTCTCTCGTGCTTGCTCGCACATCTTCCTCACTCACTCTGCACCTCCTCTGGTAAGCAGTGCTGCTTGTTGTTGCCTCTCTCGTGCTCGCACGCCGCCACCATCTCTTGCGTTGCTGGTTCTTGATCTTCTTCCTCCCCCAAGTGTTTTTGTTGCAGCTGCTTGCTGTTGTTGTTGGTTGTAATTTGTTGCTTGTATTTTGTTGAGTTGTTCTTCCTCCACCAAGTGTTGTATTTTGTTATTGTTGTATTTTGTTATTATGTTTTTATTTAATTTTATTATTTTTAATGCCTATAAATTGTGTTTCACAAAGTCTAAACTCTAAATTTAATAATCTATATTAATATTTCATAATCTTTATTTAATTTATATGTGTATTTGGGATAATATGAATTTTAATTTGTATGTATATTTAGAATAATATAAATTTTAATTTAAAAAATAGTAATTTTCTAGGCCCCGCCTAGGCGGCCTAGGCGCTAGGCCCCAACCTGGCGCCCGACTAGCACCTAGCGCGTTTTAGAACACTGTTCTAGCCAAAGTAGTTGCTTTCTGCATTGATGCCCAGGAGTGTATTTGTCTCCACAACGAAAACACTGCCTTGCCTGCCTCCTTTGCTCCATAGTCCTTCCTCCTTGTGCTTGAGTCGGATTATTAGTGGATGTTGCTGTCAACCCCTTCAACTCCAGTTTGAATTTGATTTCCTCCTTGCCACATCCCTTGTTTCCTTGGTGGAAGGGCCCTGAACTTGTCCTTTTTGCTTGCAATTGCTGTTTCTTTATTAAAGCCTCGACTGTCATTTCCTGTAACCTAGCATTTTCTGCTGCTTCCTTTACAGTTCTCATCCTCAACATTTTGACTGTGGCCCTTAGTTCTTCACTCAAGCCGCTGATGAAGCTTGAGACGAAGTATGCTTCAGTTAGATGAGGGTAAAGGTTCAGCATAAGTGATTTTAATTCCTCAAATTTTGACTGATATGTCCACACCGACTCTTCCTGTTTTAGCTTGTTAAATTCTTTGACAACATCCATCAAACCTCTGTCTCCAAACCTTTTTCATAGGTTTTCTGCAAATTCTGTCCATTGACAATTGTCCGTGTCTTGAATCCAACCTTGAAACTAGGCGTCTTCCACGCCATTAAATTAAGCAGAGGCCAGTGTGACCTGATACTGTTCCAAAATGTTGTACACACTAAACATTCTCTCGCACCTTCTCACTCATCACCTAGGTTTTTGTTTTTTGTTCATCAAATATTGGGATTTCCATTTTAGGTAGGGGCATACACGGCTGGAATTGGGCAGTCTTCACCCCTTGTCTCCTTCCTTCAAAAGTTTCCCTGCCAGAGCTGGTTCTTCTTCAGTTTCAGAAGTCCCAGTAGGCCCGTGAACTGTCCCAGGGGGGAATATTGGTTCCGATCTCTCCCCGGGGGGGAATTCAGGATAGAGACTTACCTAGTTTTGTCTTGCAAACATTAGCATGAATTGTTGCATTTGTTCCCGCATTTGGTTATTTTGTTCCCTCATCTGGCTTTCAAGATCGTTCTTCAACCTTTCAACTGCACTGTCCAGCTTCTTTTCCACCCTTTATTCTATGGCTCCATCCATGGATCTCATCTGATTTTGCAGTTCTGCCATCGTTGCAGCCACCTGCTGCAGTTGCAACTCCATTTGCTTCAGTCTGGTGCCTTCTGCCATTGGAAGGGAAGATTCTTGCAAGATTGCTGGCCTAGAACCTGGCTCTGATACCAAAATGTCAGATCCTTGGATCTGACAGGAAGTTCTCACTGATTTGGTGAGAATCCGATTAAGAAATTAGAGGGAAATGAGAAGAATTCCAGAGGGGAAGGGAAGACAGAGAGATAGGAGGGAAATCTGGGAGAGAGAGAGAGAGAGATTGAGAGGGAAATCAGAAGATTTTTTGATTAATTTCTTCTATGCCTTAACACTGAATGCAATCAGTAATTATATACTGATTGTGGCTATTATTTGGTGCCAAAAGTGCCTCCACTTTCCAAAGTTACAGCTTTCAAAATATCTCAACTCTCTAACTTCCTTCTAGAAGAATGACCTTTCACCTACCCATTACCCATTCCTACTACCTGAAAATATATTCCCCCTAGTTATTAGGTACATGACAACAAATTGCTTTTATTTCTAGAAAATTTAGAAACATCTTTTTGATGTTTTCCAATTCATGTATAAAGTTGAAAAATTAGAAAATTGAGTTTTCTCTATAAGTAAACAAGACCAAAGATTTTATAGAGAATTGGAGATAGGAAACTAGAAAAACATTTTCCACAACTGAACACCCCCTTGATTTTCCAATGCCCCTGAAAAAGGATACCATCCTCATAGCACCCTTTCCATGTTTTTATCCTTGCAGTGTGTGGAACTTCTTGTATGTTGAGCTCACAATACGATTCCTTTTTGGCATGCCCTCATAATCCTGCAACCATCTCTGCAGAGCAGAGTCATCATCAAATCAAGTCCCAATATATCCTGGTTACTGTCGTAATTACCTGCTAAGTATAGCCATGGTTGCAGTCCCATGTATATGAGAGCACCCAGGAATCTCCTCCTTTTTGTTGACCACCTGATCAAATATCTTAAGGCAATATATCTTTGAAGGCCATTGATGCCATCATTTGAACATCTCATTAAGAATCCTGATCAGCCTCGTGATATGATGCTACCAAACTTAAAACTTTGGATTCTGTGGTGTTTTCCACACGATTCAAGTTTATTATTCACTCTTTCTTTTGTCTCATCCACCAGGACAATACTGTCTTCAAATAATATATACCAAGACACTTCTTATTGGATGTGCATTGTGAGTTCATCAATGCAGATCTTTGATAGGTAATGCAATTCTATGCACATGCTTATTCATCTAAATATGTCATTTGTTGTTTTCAATCAGTAACAAAGTTAATAATCATTTATGTCATGTATAATGTTGAGTCTATATTTTTAAGAGCTAGGGGTGAGTTGGTTGTGCTTCACATCAAATGGAGTTTGATTGTGGTGCCTAAACCAACTTTGATTGATTGCTTTGATTGGGAGAGATCAGAGTGGCCCAAGTCAGTTCACATGAACAAAGCCCAATCTCTCCAACCTTTAATTAAAAGGATAAAACTAGCAATAGTCTTTTATTTAGGAGTGAGGCAATTATTTGATTTGGAACTCAGTCATGGAGATCTCATATTGCTTAGCTGTTCTGTGCTCCTGTGCATATTGGAGACAGATTATCTAGTTATTTTGAGCTATTGTACTTTCGATGAGCTATTTCAATTTTATGTGTTTTTATTTTACTTAGATCTGGTTTCAGTACATAAAATCTGATGGTTAGGCTGGTTAGTTTAGGGAATTGGTTCTAAAGTATTTTACCTAGGTTTTTAATGTATTTAATCATTAAATAATAGTGTTCATCCCAACCACTACTTGGTGAGTGGTAAAAGTTGAGCTCAAATGTGTGGGTTTGAAATTATATTAGCGGTGATCACCATTCATCCCTCCATGCAACCTCAATGGACAATGGATATTGTCAAATTACAGTTTTAGTGGGGTTGAACTGGCATTGATTCTTATATGGAAATATCGAACAGTGTTTAGTAATTCATTGATGCATACAAATATGGAAAATCACTATGCTGAGGAGAAGGTGGCGAAAACAGAAACTTCGTGATTAAGACTTGTTGGTTTTCCAATTGTTGTATGAATTATGTATGCTTTTGTTAGTTGTTTATTGCCTTCTATTTGATGCACACATGATTTCTTCCTTTCTGACATGTTCCCATTATAGGTGCAGTTGAGCACATGTCATTTGTTGGCTCACCAAACAAACAGACTACAAAAACAGAAGCTGAGGGGGTATGCTTTATTCTGTTTTTTTTTTTTTTTATATAAAAATAGTATAATTTTGAAACTTATTTAAAAATTTGTACACCTTTCAACTATTTATAAAAATACTACAAATTTTTCTAAGTCAACATCGGATGCTAGCATGGAAAATTTAGCAGAGTGAAACCCGCTCCTATGAGGAGCGAGTTATTGTGGAAAACTCAATTATTCACCAAGCGCAAATTAGCCTTGGTGCCACAGTAACTCCCTCCTCACAGGAGCGAGTTGTCTGGTTAAAATTGCCATGTTGGCATGTGATGTTGACTTGAAACAATTTGTCATATTTTTATAAATTGGTTGAAAACCATAGTATTTTCTTAAAATAAGTTTTAAAATTGTAGTATTTTTACAAAAAAAAAAAAATCCTTTATTCTTGCCATCCCCCCCTCCCCCTTCATGTTAGCAGGCTATATTTATCAATTGATTATTGTTTCATTTTATGTGTTAGGGTATAGAGAAAGATGATGTTTTTAAGTCCATGGAGCAGTTGTGCATCAAGTCCGCAGGGGCTGGGACTTCATCAAACAATTTCAAAAGAAAACCAGTTGTAATCATTGTTGTAGGAATGGCTGGTATATTTAGCGATCTGTATTTGTATTTTACTGTGGAGATATAGTAGGATTTTGAAATGATTTGCTATTGTGTTTTTTTCTTGTTTTACTAAATGGGTTTTGATTTATTTTTTCTTTTGTTTTTTGTTTTTGTTCCCCATTAGGAAGTGGAAAAACTTCTCTTCTTCATCGCCTGGTTTGTCACACACAAGCTTCAAATATTCGGGGCTACGTAATGAATCTTGACCCTGCTATCATGACACTTCCATTTGGTTCAAATATTGATATCAGAGATACAGTCAAATACAAGGAAGTCATGAAGCAGTTCAATCTTGGTCCTAATGGTGGAATCTTAACATCGCTCAACTTATTCTCTACCAGGTTTGATGAGGTAAAATTGCTTCTTCAGGATCTTTTAAATATTATTAAATTGCCATTTAAAATGTTTGGTTTGCATTTCTGCATGTATTAAGAACTGACAGATCCATTGTGGTTTATGATAAGTGGAATTGGTCATATTTGCTTGCAATTTATTTTATCAAACTGATTTATTGTAACACCTACTGTGAACTTCCGCAAGAGTCCTTATTGAATGGTTATGAAGCTGGGTTATTAAAACTATGATCGGTTTAGAGTTTAGACAGTTTTTATGCAAATTTTCATCAAAACAATTATATGTTTTCTACTAACAATGTACTTGTACATGTATGTTTGTCCAGTTTTGACTACTTTTTGACTGTATACTAAGCAGTAGACGTGTCAATCCAGGTTATTTCAGTTATTGAAAATCGTGCAGATCAGCTAGATTATGTTCTGGTGGACACACCTGGTCAGATTGAGATATTCACCGGGTCTGCATCTGGTGCAATTATAACTGAAGCTTTTGCATCAACCTTTCCTACTGTGATCGCTTATGTGGTAGATACACCTCATTCGGCCCATCCACCAATTTTCATGAGCAATATGCTTTATGCTTGCAGCATCCTCTACAAGACTCAATTGCCTTTAGTGTTGGCATTTAACAAGATTGATGTGGCCCAGCATCAATTTGCTTTGGAGGTAAAATTTATTTCTTATTGGCATGACTACTTGTCTGTTATATTGTTGAACAAATGTTTTTTCACATACCATACTGTTTTCCTTGTGCTAGAAGCTTGACTACTCTTCACATTTCTAAATTTGCAAAGTTGACTTCAAGAGTGTAATTGCTGAAAATATAATGTTTGCATGTTTAAGGTCTTATTTTCAGAAGAAATATCATTTGTACTGACTTTTATGGGATTTTTTTTTTTTTTTTGTGGTTGGACATTAATGGATCAAAATATCTTTGTTTTATGCTTTTGCAATATATGAAATTCGTTATGCTTGAAACCAACTTGAAAGTTTTTGTCTTTTGTTTTATTTGTTTTATCTTTTTGGTTTTTTTTTTAAGTTGTCAGTGATGGGTTGCTGGATGTTGAAAACCAACACATGATTTGAATATAGATAGATTGATATTTACAGTTTCAAAATTAACCATTCACTAAAAAACACTAGTAAATTTGTTGCTTCAAAAGTGTCATTTTTATGAGGTGATTGTAAGGTTATACACACTTAATGATCATCACATTAAGCTGTTAATAAATGCCGTTGCTGTTCAAAGAAGTCAAATCAATGTAGAGTATCAAGGTTAATACGTGTGTAAAATATGTTTATAATTATGCCATTTTCTGAATTACGATTTTGTCATGGCCCGGGTTCATATTCCCAAAAGTTATTGCGGTTTGGTGTGGTTGACCTAACACCTTACATATAGTTACGATTATCTTCATTTGATGTGGGATATGGCATTCTTCTCTGCCCAATCACATGACACTTCCATCATGCTGGCTCTTTTTCCTCTGTAAGTGGAAGGGGCCTGCCCTTAACCAAGTGGGAAAAAAAAACTGAGTATATATTTTGAGATATTTGTCTTTTTACTTCTTTCCTTTAATTAGGAGTTCAGAGTGCATAATAGACAAGAGTTTGACAATTCTCTTGGATCTTTGATAGGTGAGACTTAGATTTTTCTGTTTCACTGAAACATTTTGTTATTCAAAACTCTTGCTTTATTTTCTCATGTTTTTTACAATGTTATTTATTTAGTATTTCTATTAATATAAAATGACATTATTTTAATGTATCTTTGCACCCTCTCATATGGCTGATGTCCCTCAGTTTTGTCTGGACTCCCATCTGTTCTTTGATTCTCAATTTTTATGGTCTCTTACATTTATATAGATTCAGGCCTTCTGTTTTTGTTTAACTTGGTTTGAGTAATGCAATGCTACTGCTTCTCTGGGGCAGTGGATGGAAGACTTTCAGGCATTTCATGCAGTGCTTGATTCAGATCATTCATACACATCAACGCTGACCCATAGCCTCTCTTTTGCGCTTGACGACTTCTACAAGAATCTAAAATATGCTGGAGTGTCTGCAGTTTCTGGTGCAGGAATGGAGGCTTTCTTCAAGGCCATTGATGATAGTGCTGAAGAGTTCATGGAGATGTACATGTATGTACTGTGGTTCCCTTTTTAATGTCTTTTTTGTGCAGTATGAATCTCTTATGGGCATGTTGTGGCTTATTCTTGCGAATGCCGACAAACTTTTATTATTGCACCATTTGCTTGCCTATTTTTAGGGCTGATCTCGACGAGAGGCGGGCAGATGAGCAGCGTATGGAGGAAGACTGTAGGCGGGAGAACATGGAAAACCTGGGGAAGGACATGGAGAAGACTGGGGGAGAAGCTGCGATCCTTAGCACTGGTTTGAATGATAGAGAAGCCGATAAGAACATGATGGAAGAAGATGAAGTGATGGATGATCTGGATTTTGACAACTTTGAGGAGGATGAGGAGGATGATTTTGCCGAGGATGGAGATGAAGAGGTTGATAAATTTTCATTCTAAATCAAATCTTCATGTAAAGTTTTCTTCACCCCAAAACTTTGTACAGGACTTGCTGTCTGTGTATCCTGCAAGTGAATGCCTGTTTGTAAAGCTTGGATGCTTTTTGTCTTAAAACTCCTCCCTTTAGGGTTCGTGGAATAAGACAAGATAAATTGGCGGGCAAAATTTATTTCGTGTTTAGTTTGTATTTATGCATGTGGGATGATAAATTAGAGTTTGGTAATCATCTAAATGGGGGATAACATAATCCTAGGGGAATTGGGATACATTATCCAGATGATAGGATAATGGACGAAATGATCATTTTGTTCTCCAAGTATTAATATTTAAAATTTTAAAAAAAATTAAAAATTTGTAATACGGTACTATGGTTGTTTTTGCATTATTTTGTTTCTATTTTTGCATTAACGAAACAAAGATATGATTAAATACAGGTTATCTTGAGTGTAGTTTTGCTAATCAAATGCTTGAAGTCCAAGACTAAAAATTTCAAGAATAAGCAATCAATATCTGTTTGAGAACCAAACGTGGCCTTACTTCGCGTAATAAGCAAAACAATCATAAGTTATGGTTCAATTGACAAAAGATGAGATTGGTTCTAAAAATGTAGGTGGAAATTCTAGATCAAGCAATTTCATTAACATTTATCATTATTCATTTAGGTAATGTTTGTTAATTCAGATATAGGCTGGAAAAAATGAGATATGAAAAATATTTTGATAAAAGTATTTTTTATTATCTTTGTTGAATTTATCTGATAACTTATTGAAAAGGAATTGCGTGACTTCTTATTTGAGACTTTATACATAAATTTATCTGAAGGGTAGGGGAGAGATAAATTTATCTGAGATCCTACCCTTCAAATAAATTTATTTGAGATTTTACAGATAGGAAAAAATGACTTATATGTCTCTCATCTCATAAAAGTGTAATTCTTATTGTATTCTACAAAACTTAACAAATAATTTGATAGAGATCATGGAATGTTTCCTAAGGTTATCTTGACCATTCCATGTATTAGTTTGAAAAGAATTTCAATTTTATCTTGATATAATCTTATTTTACTTATTTTAACAAACTATATTTTAGAAAATTTTATTCAGCCCATTTTGGTATCGTTACATGTCACGAAGTTAGAGATTGGTTGCGTATGTGTCAAGCTGTTGAAAAGACGATTTTGCCCATGCATTGAATCTAGTGCAATCTTATTTGCTCCTCTCTAGATCCAAATCATATCACTCTATTGCTAATTGAATTGGTCAATTTGAACAAACAAAACCTAGAATCAGGCTCTCAGTGTCTGATTTTTACCATAGTTGACAATAACATCATGCCTTTATTGAGATTTATTTCTTCTTTCAATTTGCTGATGGCTTGTGGCTTTTGAGGACTGATTTTTACCATAGTTGACAATAACATCATGCCTTTATTGAGATTTATTTCTTCTTTCAATTTGCTGATGGCTTGTGGCTTTTGAGGAGTGGTGCTAATTGTTAAGGGGATATCAAATGTAGGAATTGGTTTTCACTTTTCTAGTTTTTCCTTTTTTTATAATTTGTGAATCATAACTATAAACTAGCAAAAAATCTTTAAATTACAAAATGTTGTTGCCAAAATACAACAATTAGAATTTTTAGAAATGGGATGTCTATTGATGTTAAGGATCTCGAGATGAGTGGTATATGTTTACAAAAGTGGAGAGGGCTTTTCATAGGACCTTCCCGAAGGACTTAGGAAGGCTGGCTCGTGATAGGCAAAAGTCAAGCGGTCAATGGTCTTGCGGTCTGGTTCTTCCGAAGGGCCTTCTTGAAGGAGTATAAGGTGCTTAGTAGACTCTTCTCCTGAAGGTTCTTGATCTTCTCCTGAAGGTAGTTCTTCCAAAGAAACCTTATCTTCTTTTGCAAGCAGTATTTCCGAAGGAACTAGTGTAACACTTCCAGTGGGCCTGTGAACAACCAACAAGGGTTAGAAGGCTTGCAAGATTTTTCTCCCGTAAAGACCCTCCGGTGCTTAAGTCAATAACGGAAGGAAAATAATCGTGCGAAAAGGAAAGTAGGCTAAATTTATGAAGGAAAATGGAAGTGGTATACCGATGTCTAAATCCCTTTTAGAATACTGTAGTTGGGCTTTTATAGGGCTCGAGCTTCGAGGTTGGTGGCCGGGGGGCAAGTGTCACTAATCTGGGAAGACATGTGTCATTTTCGAAGGCCTTTATGAAGAACCCTTTCGAAGGCCTCTTCCGAAGGGGTGTACCGAATGTGCGTTGGAGGCTGCTGCATTGTCTCACGAATCAAGCATCCAAAGACTTCTTTGAGCTTTTTTTCGATTATTGGGGTACAACCCAAAAATTAGGTCGGAGATGGTGGCTAGAGACCCTATACCTTATGATGCACAAGAATGTTTCGTGGGTGTGTCGATTTGGCATTTACGAAATGTTTCCATTTCAAAAACGCAAAAAATAATAAAAAAAACTTTTTTTGACAGTTTATGTGTAACAACCCGTTGAGTGGGCCATAGATGTTAATTATATTTTTTTATAGTATGTTGCATGCGAACCTTATTTGATGAATGTCGAAGATAATTTATGGGTTGTTAAAGGGTTTAAAGCCCAATAAAAGTGGTAGATTTAAAATAATTCCATGGGTCTAATATGAATTAGGCTTTTAAATGGGCTTGGGCCATGTATAAATATGGGTTCTATTTAATAAGATGTATGTATGTGTGTGTGCGTATATAAATATATATTGTGGAAAATGAATGATGAGGAAATTAGAAAAGACAATGAAAATGCAAAATATTCAAAGAGGGCTTATATGTTATGTGTGTGTGGGAAAAGTTAAGGGTAAAATAGAAATTTGCAAAATAGAATGAATAAAGAAAAGAGAAAAGAAAAGAAAAATAAAAGCAAAAGACCATTAAGGGTAGGAGTAAGTTGGGTGTGTGTGTTATGTGTGTGGGGCAAAATTAGAATTTTTGGGAGAGGGGGTAGTTGGAGAATGAACGTGCAACCCATTCTCCCCCATGCCTTTCTTTTCTTTCAATCTTCTTCTCTTCCTCTCCCTTTCCTTGCTCCTTCTCGACAGCCATCCTTCATATTCTTCATCATCTTCTTCTTCTCTTTTTCTTTCATTAATTATGGTGGAATCAAGCTCTCAAAGTGGGTAGATTTCGAGTTCTTGGAGTGCTTCTTCTTCTCTTTGGTTTCTTCATCAAAAGGCAAGCTTCCTTATCCTTTTCTCCTATCTTTTAGTGCAAGGTATATCCTTATATATAATCAAGCTCTTGCTATCATCTTTTCAATTGTGGTTTTTGAAATCTTGTAGTTAAATGTATTAGTTTCGTGTTTTTCTCAAAACTTGTGGATTTCCTTCAAAGGTGTCGTTGAGTCTTGTTTTGGTCTCTATGGGGCTTCTTTTCCCTATCTTTTATTCAATGAATGACATTTGTGTATTAGGAAGCTAGTGGTGGTCATTTTGGGGTGTTTTGGGTCCATTTCATGCTTTTTATGTGCGTCGAGTCGACTAATTTTTGGGTTTAGTCGACTCAGCAGAAGCCAGTTTTCTCAAATTTTTGTGCCAGCCCTCAGCCCAGTCGACTCAACAATTTTCTCAGTCGACTAAGCCTTCCATTAGTCGACTGAGCCCTTTCTTCCAAACTACACACCTTATACTTTTTAGACCATAACTTTTTATCCCGATATCTGGATTAAGATCCATTTTTTTTGTTACGACCCTACTTGATGAGCTTCGATTTGAAATATAATATCATATACTTTGGTTACAATTTGAGGCAGTTAAGGCTTTCCTCAATCCAAATTAAGCATGATTGTTAAAATAAGTTGTTATTAAATGCTTTCTCTAATATCACTCAATCCTCTAAAATTCTAGGATGCAATTGAAGATATGTATATACATGGGATTCATGAGATAAAAATGTAATTGAGTTGCATGAGTAAGTATGATAATCACATTTTGGGAAGTTGTTAAGAAATGTTCTTGGTTGGCATGTCCATGGAATCTCATGTGTGATGCATTACTACCATTATCTTTGCACCTCTTATTATTATTTTGGTGGGGTAACTAAGTTCCGCAAGTGTGAGACAAAATATCCCATTGAGCGCCTGATGTGAGTGAGGTGGCCATAAACTTGGTAGGTGATGCTCTCGTCATCGTGGGTGGCTAATGAATTTTGATATATATATATTTTTTCATATGGATGTGGAGGCCTAGAGGGCTAGTGTGGCTCATGTATTTCTATCATTATATAAATAATGCACGAGCATGGATTGGTGACTTCTTATGCTATGAATCATGTATAGAAAAAAGGGTTTTATGCCATTGTGTAAATTATGCGAATGTTACTCTATGAGTTAAATGTGTGCCTTGTTGTTAAACAAAGAATTATCAATTATTGAGGCATTATTGATGAAGAATGCATGATCAAAAGGTCTGTCTCTAAATGTTGGGTAGTAGTCTTCCATTTATTCTTATATTATGCATGCCTTCATAGATCTATCTTATCTTTATTTCTCTTGCTATATATATATATATATATATATGATTGTTGAGTCTTGTGGCTCACTTGCTTGCTTTTTTCATTCTAGGTAAGGGAAAAACTGTGGTAGAAAGGGAGTCTAACGGGACTTGAAATTAAATTTAGACGTGTACAGAGATCTCTCATAGCCTAAAGATTTTGGAACTTGTGTGGAAAACTGGTGTAGAAGGTTATTTCTTCTTGTATTGTATTGGCGCCCTTGTATATTGTTAAAACATGTATGGCTTTTAAAGGCTTAAGAAAAGATGTAAGGATGAATGTTGCTTCTGTGGAAAATGAGTCAATTTATATCATGAAAGTTTTTGATGTCTATTTCTGTATTCCATTTTGGAAGGACTTTCTTTTGAATGTCCTATGCCAGTAAGTATATCCGGAAGTGCACCCAGACATTATGCAATTTCGAAAGCATTTCGGGACCGTTCCATAATATTAAGAAATATTATTTCTGATTTGAAAATGCGTTTTTGTCCATGAAGAGGTTAGAGACATAATATTTGATCTCGGACTCAAAATTTTTAATTTGTTTCAGGAATTTGTTTGAATTCATTATGAAATTTATATTTATTTTTAGATCGAATAACTATTTTCTATAATTTTTTATATTAAAAATGTAACATCTCAGAATTTTAGAAATAAATAATAATTATTAATTTCAAAAATTTGAAGTGATTTAAGATCTATTAAATCCTAGTGGATTTGAATAATTTAATGGGAAAATTAATTATTGTGTTTGAGGGGGATTATTGAATATTTGTGGATTTAAGGGGGAATATTATTTTTTTTTTAAAGGAATGGGCAAATATTTAGAAAATTTGGGGTATAAGTGGAATAAGTGGTATTTTTTATGTGGGGCATAAGTGTTAGTCTTCAGAAATTCTGAGGTTTTGGTGTAATTTCTTGGAGCTTTTTTAAAATAAATTATGTGCATATAATGGTTGAGGAAGCTCATGGATCAAGCGTTACATGCGCGAGGTGGCTAGGCGAAGGTTGCAAGTTCGAGATGGGGCTGTGCGCGCGGGGTGAGGGAAAAATGGCTGGAATTTTTCAGCCATGCCTTGCCCAAAACAACGTCGTTTTGGGCAAGGCGGTGCTGCTACCATTGGCTGCCATGCAACTAGCCCCTAGCCGCACAGTTTGCTATTTTAAAGCCTCAATTTTTGCTTCAATTCGAGCAGCATTCAAGCAGCCAACAAAAGGTGAAATTGGGGCTAGAAAAACAGCGAGCAATAGCAATAGTAAGGGGAAAATCCAAGGAAAAATTGGGAAGAAATTATACAATTGAAGTTTAAAGAAGCTAGGTGAGTAGGAAAATATTTATCGAGAATTCCATATAGTTAAATGTAATTTTTACATTGTGATCTTATAGTTTTCGAGTAAAAATATGATTCTACAACGCGTGGCCAGGATGTTTAAATCTCTTATAAAAGGCAAGCTCTCTATTCTTCTTGCAAGTTCTAAGTTGTTCTATTTTTCCTTGGTTACGGTTGCAAGTTCTCATTGCAAGTACTTCTACTACTTTCTTCGATATCTAATGATTTGATCCAGTTTAATTACTTGAACTGTAAGTTGTGGGTGTTGTAAATTCTAGTTGAGCCATGTTCGTAATCTTAACGAGGGTCTTGAATCTCCCTCAAGTTCATAAGGAGTGATGAATTATTCTTAGGTTCAGATTATGCAAGGATTTGTATCTCCTTGCGAAATGGGGTGTTATGTGTGTCGAATGGTGTGAGGTACATAGCTACTGGCTATCGATAGTTGCGTCGTGGCAGTCAATGGTTGGATGTATGGGCGCCAACTATAAGCTATTATGATAAACTGTAGACGCTCCAGGGAAGCTAGTATCGCTAGTCACCCAAAAGGGAATACATGGGCGGTTGCATAAAATATGTGGAAGTATGAGTTCATGCATGACGTTGTCTATATGTGTATCAAGTGAGTTTGTTTCTATATGATGGTATTTGTCCCCTCAGCCTTTGAGCGAGGGCACTACTATCGCTGTGCTAGTGACATTTGGGCAGGATAGGCGTGTACTATCATGCCAAGCAGGCGACGCATGGTTGATGTTATCATGTGTGAGCCTAAGGGCTATTTGTATTCCATGAATGATATAAGCCCGGATGGCTATGTGCTTGACCCGTGGTGAATGATACAAGCTTGGGTGGTGATGTGCTTGACCTATGGTGAATGATATAAGCTCAAGTGGCGATGTGCTTGACCCGCGGTGAATATGATGTTTTGGTTTTGATGATTCTCAAAACTTCTCATGTTATGAAAACAAAATTAATTTCAAGCTATCATATGAAATCAAAACAACTTATGAAAACAAAAATCAAATTCAATTAAAAATAAACATTCATTTAAAACAACTTACTCCTATGGCCCATTTTTCTTAATAGAGATTAGTAGATATTAAAAAATCAACACGAATTGTCTTAAACACATCAGCCAAAATATTTTCAAAAGTCAAATCTAAAGTCGTTGGAGAAAACATAGCATATTTTTGTAAAACATGAGACAACCTGTCAACCAGTTATATGAACTTGTCGATCGATTTTGCCTTATGCTATCAACCATCCTAAATAGGCTGTTGACCGGTTAAAAAACATGTTCTTTGTAGTTTGTTGTTGATCGCCTCTACATCAGGACTTGTTGATTAGTCTTATGAAGCTGTTGACTACCTTAATCCAGCTGTCGACCGGTGTTCAAATATTTGAACACCTGTCGATCGGTGAAATGAACTTGTCGACTGATTAGATGCTATGAATGCAAGAAAACAAGTCATGTAAAGGACTGAATGTCCTCTCTTAAAGAAAAAGGTATGGAAAGGAAGGAATAAAGCCCTAGTCGCATGGAGTGAGAATGACTTCTCTTCGGGAGATGAAGATCGAGATGAGGAAGTGACAAATCTTTGTCTTATGGAAAAATTTGAAGAGATAAGTCCTTCTAATCCTTCAAAGTTTACTCTTGAAGAATTACAAGATGCATTCAATGAAGTTATGAGTGAGTTTCAAGAAGCTAGCTTTACATACAATGTTCTAAAAAAGAAATCAAAATCATTAGATAATAAAGTAAGAATATTGCAAGAAGACAAAAATCTTGGATAAATGACAAAAAGGATTTAGTAAATGAAAATGAAACTCTTACTAAACAAAATCTTGACTTAAAGGAATACTTAGAAAAACTTGTTGAAGGGAAAAAGAAACTAGAAATAATCCTAGGTGCTCAAAGGAGCTTTGGAGATAAACAAGGAATGGGCTTTGATCCATTTCAAGATAAACACAACAAAACTATTTTTGTAAACGCCTCTTATCAAAAATAGATTTCAAAGAAACTTTTTTATAAACCAAACTTCTCAAGAGATAGGATCACTTGCCACTAAGGTAAACAAATAAGTATATCCTTCACACCCTCAAATGAAGTTTCAACCTCTAGACCTCTAACATTGCTTCATTTAGATCTTTTTGGACCTATGAGAACCCAAATCATTAGAGGAAAACATTATACACTTGTCATTGTAGATGACTACTCTAGATTTACTTGGGTAATATTCCTTGCCTCTAAAAATGAAACGTATAAACAATTTGAAATATTTTGCAAAAGAGTTCAAAAAGATAAAGGCATATGCATTCCAAAGATAAGAAGTGATAATGGAGGAGAATTTGAAAATGAACATTTCAAACATTCTTGTGAAGAAAATGACATTGATCATAACTTTTCTTGTACTAGAACTCCCCAACAAAATGGAAGATTCTATTCAAGTAAAAGTTGATGATTCAAATTCTATCTCTCCTAAAGTTTAAGAAGAAAATGAAAATGAGTCAAGTAAGAATCTTGAGTAACTATCATTAGATCATCAAGAAAAATAATCCTTAAGTAATAGCAATCTAAATGAAGAAAACATTCCTCAAGAAGAAAAAGAACCATCATTCTCAAGAGAAAGAAAATATGTAGAGAATGATGATATTATAGGGGATCCTTCTAAAGGAATTAGGACAAGAGCATCCATTAGAAATGAAATGTCAATATGCAGCCTTTATATCTCAAGTACAACCTAAAAACATTAAGGAAGCCTTAATTGATGAAAATTGGATCATTGCCATGCAAGAGGAATTGAATCAATTTGAAAGAAATGAAGTATAAAACTTGGTTCTAAGACCTAAAGATCATCCAACCATAGGAACCAAATGGGTGAGGAACAAAATGGATGAAAATGGAATTGTTACTAGAAACAAAGCTAGATGAGAAGCTCAAGGGTATAGCTAAGAAGAAGGAATAAATTATGATGAAACTTATGCCCCTGTGGCTAGACTTGAGGCCATAAGAATGTTTTTGTCATTTGCATATCACAAAAATTTCAAGCTATGTCAAATGAATATTAAAAGTGCATTCTTGAATGGTTACCTAAATGGGAAAATATATGTGGAATAACTCCTTGGTTTTGAAGATCCAAAATTTGAGGTTCATGTGTTCAAACTTTATAAAACTCTATATGGTTTAAAACAAACCCCTAGGGCTTGGTGTGAAAGACTTAGAAAATTTCTTCTAGAAAAAAGATTCAAAAGAGGACAAATAGATACAACATTGTTTATAAAAACACAAGGTAAAAACATTCTATTAGGGTGTGTTTGATTGTATTACCTAGAATTTAATTCTAGATAATGATTTCCTAGAAAACAAAAACCACCCCACCCCCTTGAAAAATGAATTCTATGGAAAGAACCTTTAAATGCTTGTACCATACACATATTTTTTATAGAAAAATTAAGAGTGTTTGATTGTTTTCATAGAAAATATGTGTAATAATTACACATGATTAGACATTTTTTATGGCAAATGTGTGCAATCAAACACACCCTTAGTTCAAATATATGTAGATGATATTATCTTTAGATCCACAAATAAATCTTTATTTGATAAATTTGCAAATTTAATGCAAGGAGAATTTGAAATGAGTTTGATGGGGAATTGAAGTATTTTCTAGGATTGCAAATAAGGCAACAAAATGAAGGAATTTACATATCTCAACAAAAATACATTAAAGATCTTCTTAAGAGATTCAATGTTCAAGATAGCAAACCTATAGCTACTTTTATGAGCAGTTCATCATACTTAAACAAGGATGAGATAGGACAAAAAGTGGACAATAAATTGTTTAGAAACATGATTGGATCATTATTATATCTAACAGCAAGTAAACCAGATATCATCTTTAGTGTTTACCTATGTGATAGGTTTCAATCCGATCCTAAGGAGTCTCACCTAAAAGCAGTAAAACGAATTTTCAAATACTTAAAAGGATCATCTAATCTAGAATTATTCTATCCTAAGACAAATGAATTTTATCTTGAAGCTTATACTGATGCTGACTATGATGGGTGCAAAATTGATAGAAAAAGCACTAGCGGGTCATGCTAATTTCTTGGAAACTCTCTAGTATCTTGGTCTAGTAGAAAGCAAAATACTGTCACACTCTCTTCCACCGAAGCTGAATATGTGGTAGCTAGAAGTTGTTGTGCTCAAATCTTATGGATGAAACATTAATTAAAAGATTATGGCATAAAACTTTGAAATATTCCATTAAAATGTGACAACACAAGTGTTATCGCCTTAACCAAAAATCTTGTGTTTCATGCACGAACTAAGTATATTGAGGTCAAACATCATTTTATTAGAGATCATGTTTAAAGAGAAGACATAAAATTAGAGTTTGTTGATACAAACCATCAAGTAGCCGATATCTTTACTAAACCTCTAAATAAAAACAAATTTGAATACTTTATAAGTGAATTAGGAATGATCATGTCCTAACACAATATCTGAATGATTTTCATTTTTGTGTAATGTATCTTAAATTACAAAATATGTATTTTATGTGTTTACATTGCAAGCATATCTTTTATGCTCAATTTTCTCAAAAAGCCATAAAGAATCGGTTGTCCTGTTATACATATATTGTCGATCGTTTCTTAAGGAAGCGTTCAACCAGTCCATTGAGACTGTCAACCGCTTGAGTAGGCTAAAATCAACCTTGTTGAACCAAAACCAAATGGTCGACCGGTCATATCATACTCTTGACTGCTTGGAGTTAACCTATCGACCACTCGAGAAGAGCTGTCGACCGCTTCTATCAGACTTTATATAGGGAAGGCGACTGTCAGGTTGCCTTCATGCCCCATTCTCTTTCTCTTTTCTCTCTTGGCCGATTGCCTCTCTTTTCCTCTCCTTCTTGCTCGTCCGATCCTTCTTGTCATCGTCACTCTTGTTAGTTTCCTTGAGTTTCACTCCTCTCAATGGCAAGAACTAAGCATTCTCAATCCACAGGAGAAGGCCATTCCAATGAACCCATGGATATTCAATGATTGGTAAGCAATCCATTTAACCTTGATTGTTTCTCTACTCTTTTCGCATCTCGTGAAGTCATACTCGGTAGAGCCCTTGATTTTGATTTCCTAGAATCTATCCGATTTCCATACCTAGGTAATCTCGAGGGTTTTGGTTGGTTTTCTTTTATTTCTTTAAATAGAGATGTTTATGAAGATGCAGTTAGAGCATTCTATTGCAATGCATCTAATGTTATTTATGGTTATTCTACCCAATCTAGATTCAAATCTAAGGTCTATGGAAATTCCATCAACATTGATTCCAAGCATATAAAATTAGAGTTTGTTGATACAAACCATCAAGTAGCCGATATCTTTACTAAACCTCTAAATAAAAACAAATTTGAATACTTTATAAGTGAATTAAGAATGATCATGTCCTAACACAATATCTGAATGATTTTCATTTTTGTGTAATGTATCTTAAATTACAAAATATGTATTTTATGTGTTTACATTGCAAGTATATCTTTTATGCTCAATTTTCTCAAAAAGCCATAAAGAACCGGTAGTCCGGTTATACATATATTGTCGACCGTTTCTTAAGGAAGCGTTCAACCGGTCCATTGAGACTGTCAACTGCTTGAGTAGGCTAAAATCGACCTTGTTGAACCAAAACCAAATGGTCAACCGGTCATATCATTCTCTTGACTGCTTGGAGGTAACCTGTCGACCACTCGAGAAGAGCTTTCGACCACTCCTATCAAACTTTATATAGGGCGGGCGATTGCCGGGATGCCTTCACGCCCCATTCTCTTTCTCTTTTCTCTTTTGGCAGATTGCCTCTCTTTTCATCTCCGTCTTGCTCGTCTGATCCTTCTTGTCATCGTCACTCTTGTTAGTTTCCTCAAGTTTCACTCCTCTCAATGGCAAGAACTAAGCGTTCTCAATCCATAGGAGAAGGCCATTCCAATGAACCCACGGATATTCAATGATTGGTAAGCAATCCATTTAACCTTGATTGTTTCTCTACTCTTTTCGCATCTCGTGAAGTCATACTCGATATAGCCCTTGATTTTGATTTCCTAGAATCTATTCGATTTCCATACCTAGGTAATCTTGAGGGTTTTGGTTGGTTTTCTTTTATTTCTTTAAATAGAGATGTTTATGAAGATGCAGTTAGAGCATTCTACTACAATGCATCTAATGTTATTCATGGTTATTCTACCCAATCTAGATTCAAAACTAATTTCTATGGAAATTCCATCAACATTGATTCCAAGCATATAAACACTTTCATTCACATACCCAATGAAGGCCTGACTGCACTCCCACCCTGCAATTAAAACACAAAACAAAACACAATAAAAATTTTATATTTTTTATCTTTATTTAGGTGAGAGGTTTATACTCGTCAGTGTACGAGTGCAGTTGTAGTCCAAATTTAAATTTATATTTTCTGAATGAGTCCAGGTCGTCCACTGAGAGATTTATTTATGGCAAAATAAAAAGAATGTCACACATAAGCACACACGCATTTGGACAAATTGGCAACAAGATTTTTTTATGGTTTTTTAAACAACAGATACTAGGAAATAAATTAAGGCAGTAATTGAAATAAATACTTAAAGTGAGAATATAAAATTGGATAGTACTTGAGTTAAGACAATTTCAGTGCCAACCCGTTGATTCCCAAATTTTAACAGATAAGGTTAGTAACATTAATTTAATTTCAGATATGAGAGTTTGTTATTAAATGCAATTAGAGATTATGATAGTTCTAGTTTAAGCAATCCCCATACATGATATGTGAGATTCTAATTTAAGCAACTACCATAAATCCAATTATAATTAATATACAAGACAACTAAATTAATCATCCGGGTTTGGGTATGATAGCATTTCCAGTTCTAGTAACTCTCATGCGTGACATGAAAGCTCTAAGTTAGGCTTACGCTCCAATCCAAACCTAGTGATTTCTCAATAATTAAGATACACTCATACTGAAATTTAAATTAATGTTACTCATTTAAAGCGTAGCTTTTTTTTAGAATCATTGGTGTTGGACACTGTCCTTGCCTTAACCCAAGATTAGATTTAGCTACTCATTTCCATTTAAAAGTTAATTGACATGAATTTAAACGACGTAATTTAAATAACAGAATTTAAATGACAAGAATTAAAATAACAGAAACTAACTTGCCATTTAGGCGGTGGATAATTAAATGACAAGAATTAAAATTAAAGAAATTTAAAGGCATAAACTAACCGGCCATTTAGTCGGTGAATAATTAAATGACAAGAATTAAAATTACAGAAATTTAAAGGCATAAATTAACCGGCCATTTAGGCGGTGAATAATAAAGTAATAATAAATGACATAAGAATTTAAAAGAAGAAATGAAGGAAGTAAGATCACAAGAGAGAATACTAAAGAAAAGGGGAAAGAACAAAAACAATTCTCAAAGAGAAAATTATAAGGAAATAACTAAATTTTGATTCAAGAATAATAATCACACTTACAAATGCAATCAAGTGAGCTATTTATAGGCCACAAGATGCAATACAAACCACACAATTTCAATTATTCAATTAGACATAATTATATCTAATGGGCACTCACACACTTAAAGTTAAATGGATTTTAGCTATAATACACACCTAATATTAAATGGATTTTAGCTAAAATACATACCTAATAAAGCACTCATAAAGTTAAATGGATTTTAGCTAAAAAACACACCTAATAAAGCTCTCACATAAAAAATAAAAATAGATTTCTATAAATTGGTTTTTTAATCTTTATTAGGATTAAAAATAATCCTTGGGCCTTCTCCAAATAATATCTTCCATGGGTTGCTCAAATTGAGCCTTAATTCTTCATGGGTTTGAATTTTTCATGGGCTTTAATTTTTCATGGGCTTGATTTCTTCATGGGTTTGATTTCTTCATGAGTTTGATTTCTTCATGGACTTTAAGTCTTCATGGGCTTGAATTCTTCATGCCTAAAAAAAATAATTTAATGTTATTAATAAATTATATATTATATATATGTATTACACATGGCACATATATATATTAGATTATATTATATATATATATTACATGCATGCATATAATGATGTATATGTATTATATATAATTTTATATATTATTATTATTATTATTATTATTAAATTTTACTTTAAAATTTCATTTCATTCATTTTTCAATTTAAACTTGCATATAACCATAAAATATATATTAATATCTAATTTAAACCATTTTTAAGATCAAAAGAAGGGTATAATTATAACAAAATTTTTACAAAATTAACCACTAATCATACCCCCAACTTAAACATTGCTAGTCCCTTAGCAATCAGATTATACACTTGCCAAACTTTATTCACAATAACTGTATCAATGTAAAAATTTCAAATTTGAAACCAAAATGCATAAAATAGAATAAGTAATTTAGCATTCTAAATCAGATTTTTGGTTAAAGGTCATACAATCTCAAGAATGGAAATTAGGATAACCAACACACAGACTTACTCCCTCGAAGTTTTGACTTCAAATCTCACTATGGATTTTCTCTCTAATAAAAAGGATTCCTCAAGTGTACACACAAGGGGGTGCATCGTTATAAGAGTAAATGCAGAACAAGTTCAAAACTTGGGGCCATCCCAAATACAAGGAACGTATTTTCATGAAAGAACAAGGAAATTGACATAGTTTCATGATTGGAATAATGCTCTAGATGAGTAACTTCTGAATTTAAACATGATTCCCTACTCCAAAGTCGAATTCTGAGATCACATGATTTATAGCATCAAAAGGGACCAGACTGGGTTGTAATGGGGCTATAAGGTTAATACGGGTTGTCAAAGAAAAGGTAGAGTGTGCAAAGGGTGTGTCGGGATTTTTTTTTTTTTTTTAGTATTTATTTTGAAACAGTTATGCTGAATAGCTAAGAGAATTTGCCCCCTTTTTTTCACTTTTTTTTTTCTTCTTCTTTTTTTTCTTTTTTTTTCTTTTTCTCTTTAAATATGAAAATAGATAAACAGACTAATTCCCAAAATCACACCAGGTTGGATAAAATTCATATGGTTATGGGTTAAACGAGGGTAACGAAAGAAATTATACTACAAATGGCTCAAATGGGATAGCAAGTGAGGTTAATGTAAAGAAAGAAAAAAAAAAGTTAGTATGCCCAAAATGAAAGAAATTGATCCTTCTATCATGCTTCTACAAAATGATGTTACTCAGTCATCTAATTCAGAGTTTGAAACCAGTCAAACTTATCCGCTATCATACTAGACATTCAAAGCAAATTGATGTTTTGAAGCCATTGAAAAGATAAGATAAACAATAAAGCATATTTAGAATAAGTGTTATTTCACTTAGAATTAACGGTTATTAGGCTCAAACACTCACTTGGGTAATAGTCTCCACTTCTGTTGAGGGATCATACAGTGTACTAATCAGCTAATTACTGTTACCTTTGACTTTATGACCGATAACCAATTTTAAAATTTTGAATCCCCGATGAATGCAAATTACTTATTCTAATGCATATACATTTTCAAATAAGAAATCAATGCATTCATGTTTCGTATTGCAAACTTAACCGGCTATTAGTGCATAACTTCAAAACTTTAGGAATAGCGTTATTTAAAACACAATTTTTTTTTTTTAATAAGAGCAGATAAAGATAATCAATTCACACAAGACTACAAACTTGCAATAGCAAACTCACAGTTAAATATGAACCAGATAATTCATAACTAAACCTTACACCCCCCAACTTGAATTGTAGTAATAAATTAGGGTTGTTAGGAATACTTGTAACTCCACAAGTCAATTTTGCTGTGAACTGCTAAAACTTAAACAACGAATGAGCACACCATATATATATATTTATATTTTCATACCAAAATAAAAATTGATGCAAGTCATAAGATAAAAAAAATGCGTCTCAAGAGTACAAAAAGTACTCCTTACTCAGCCATCTTATCAAAGACTTTGCCCAACAACATTCCACAATTTTTTTTTTTTTTAAGAACACTGTTAGGAACCGGGCAACCGTGAAGATATGATTCTGCCTTGATTGATCCGTAGAGCCGCAAACACGAACTCCTCCAAGTCGGTCCACACGATTGACCGTTTCCACGAACGCCTTGAGTAATGCTAGTAACCCTAGGCGCCTCCAATGAGAGATCCAAATTTCTCCTTGTTTTTCTAGCTTCTTAAGTGGCCTATTTATAGAGTAAAAACCCTAATTATGCCTTTGGAAAAACCCTAAACGATTTAGGTCTGGCCCATAATCATATTGGGCCGTATCTCTCTTTTAATTTGTGGAACGGACTCGACCCAAGTGTGTGACCCCTTAGGTCCACCATTGGGCTAGATGTAGGGCCAATTCTATTGGGCTATATGAAGGCCCAACTCCTTAGAATAATTAAACTCTTTTAATTAATCTTATGGGCTTCATAATTAACTCATCTCATGGGCTTCTTAATTAAACTCTTTAATTAATAGTTTTAGAATTAATCATATTAATTCTAAAACCCTACATATCATGGTTAACGTCTAGCAACATGCCATGAACGCCTAGCCAACGATGAAAAACACGGACCTTTTCGATTGCAATTACCGTACAGTAAAATCCTTTCATCAACTATGTCCCGATTGAATTTAGGGTATGGTTTTATGACGAAACCTTAGTCATTCAATAACTATGTATCCATTCCAGATTTATGACTTGTTTGATGAAATCAAAACACCTTTTGATTTCCATCTCACCTTGGCCAAGGATTTCCTTAGTCATGAAATCATCGGAATACATAGGACATCTTCTCATCTTGTCGATAAGTGATGAATCCTATTTCGACATTCACAAGCCTTCATATGTGATAAGGTTACTCCCAGTGATAATTTGTTAATGACTCCATTGGAATCCAAAAAGGAACCAAAGCGTAACCACTCAAATATAAGACTACCATGATGTCTCAAGTCTAAGGACCAATCTGCACTACTGCAACACAGAAATTCCAATTCGACAATCAACAATTACCATTAGGAATTCTGTAGCGGATCAGTTCAGTGTACTTATTCTTATAATAAGCACCCACATATATGCACTAGTATCCACACACCAATGTCTATGAAACAAGACATTCTCCTAATTGAGCATGCATCATATATGCTAGTCTATCCGAGTTATTAGTGTCCAATCCTAATAACTCTATGACTAGGAACATTTAAGATCAAGGCTTATAAGGAATATGTTTCATGATCGTCATCTCTATGCACGACCATATTCCATGAGCCTATTTGATCTATGGACTTTGTCAAGAGTGGAAATAATAAAGTCAACCATCAATGACAAATAAAACATAATGCCTTACAATAATAATTGATTGAAGATAAAGAGTCACAATGGAAAAATATGATCAATTACATGTAAATATAATTGGCTTGTGGGGCATAACTCTAACAAACACAACCAAGAAAAATCCTACAAGTTGTACAATAACTAGATGCGTCTCAAGAGTACAAAAAGTACTCCTTACTCAGCCATCTTAATAAAGAGCATTTCTCACAGTGATAAATCTAAATTAATCGGACCCCTTTGGCGCTTGTTACTAATTGCCTTAGACCAGTCTATTCGAGGCTCATGAGGACCGTACTGTGGAACATAAGCGTGTAATTTCTCTAGCAGCTTATCAATGGTGGATGCAGAAATGAGAATCTTTCTTGCTGAACGAGAAATGAACTGTTGGTCCACAGCCTGATCAAGAAAAGAGAGTAACCCATCGAAAAAATAGTTAACATTTAAAAGTCCAATGGGTTTGGTATGGAGATTACTCTTTGCCCAGAAGATTATACAAAAGATTTCTTCAAGTGTTCCAAAACCTCCTAGTAAAGCAATGAAGGCATCTGACTGATAAATCTTACAAGCCATGCGCTCAGACATAGAAGTCGTTTCTATAAGTTGACCGCGTGTAATCCTGGAAATATGTGGTTCAACTAAAGGGATTGGCATTACGCCTACCACAGATGAATTTCCAAGATGTACAGCTTGTGAAACATAACCATTCAATCCACGACTTCCCCCTCCATATACCAAATTAATTTTTTTCTCTCCTAATTTTTTACCAAGTTCGCTCGCTGCAAGTGCGTAACAAATATCGCTCCCAAGTTGAGAGCCACAAAGTACACATATGGTATTGATTCGACGAACTAATTGGCCTTCCATGTTTGCTCCTTTTGTATGTTCTGAAAAGAAGTTTGGCGATCAAAAGTAGCTATACAATAATTCAACAAGAAATAAATACAAACAAAAATCATGCGTATGTATAAGTAGTTGTGATTGTGGCTCACATCTTCCTCTGGTTTTACGTCCAGAAACGGCTTAAACACTTTCTATGAAGCGGGGATAAGTTTCCCATCCAATTTTCTTATAGATTGGCAAACAGGGTCGTTTTTAGTCAGATTCCCAAGACTATAGCGTTGGTGGTCACTTCTGAACTGGGTCCATAAAGCAAGAAGTTCTCTTTGCACTATTCCACATGGATGCATCTCAAGAGTTAATCGGATATCATCCAAAGACTTCTTACTCAGTCCATCCTTTATGAAACTAATTTTATCTTCTCGATTTATGGACGAAACCCCACAGATTTGCATCGTGTGTTACAGGTCCATCGAGCACATTTGTAACAACCATTCACTCTTTTCGCTCTTCTTTTCTTCGCAAAACTACTCTTCCCTAAGCCTAGAAAATGCTTAAAACTAGGTGAAGTTTCACCAGCTAATCGAACTTTTGCTTCGACCAGCCAACGAATATCTTCAGGAATGTTATTACGCATCAACAGGCTAAGTCTTTCACACCTAGCAGCATAAATTTTTTTCAAATCATTCTGCTGGAGAGATAGATAGTACTTGTGAATTTTTGAGAGATAAAGATCCATTTTTTAAAAAAAAAAAAAAAAAACTATACTGAGAAGAAATTAAAGAACTATAAACTTTACAAAAGGGATGAGAGTACCTGATTGGAGAATAACACAAAGGAGAGAAGATTGAGCTCAAGAATGGTGACTTGTCTCATACAGATATGGAGTCTCTTATAGAGCAATGGTCATCACTATTCTACACTCGAGTCAAGGCATGCCATAATTGCACCATCAGGCTTGGCGTCTCTTTTTTTTCAATGCTTGGTGCCTCATTTTTCAACATTTGGCAGTGTGCCTTATCATTTATAGGGTAGTGTGATTGCATTGCTCAAGAAAAGATGGCTACCACCAATGTCAATTCTGTCTCTCTCAATTCAATTTTTTTTTATTATTATTATTATTTTTTTTATGTTATTATTATTATTTTTTTTTTTGATTTTTTTTTAATAAATGTTTTGTTTTAGGGGCCTAATAAAATCATACATACCACACAAGACAATATTATCGAGTCTAACAAAATTATTTGCACAATGGATCAATTTCAAACACCAATAAATCAACACCAATAAATCAAGTACACCTTACCCCCCAACTTAAATTGCGCATTATCCTTAATCGGCAATAAAATGATAGAAGATAGGCATACCTGGTGGTCTTCAATGCATGAACTCGTATGCAAAAAATTTTATTTAGACTGCACATAGAGAAACACTATTTGAATCAAAGTTAATTAAGTAATGCAGAAAATAAATAACTTATATATATACTTCTTTATTATTTTATTTTTATTTTATTTTTTTCTTTTTTTATTTTATTTTTTTTATTTATTTTTTTTATTTTTCAGATCTAGAGACATCCATTTAACCTAAATGGAAAGGTGGTCTTTTAACGTCAGATTCCCAGACGACATGAAACTTCCCTTATTCATCAAATGATGGTGGATCATCCAAATCTACAACTCCTTCATTCTTTTCAACACTACCCTGGTATGGTTTCAACCTATGACCATTGACTATTAGAAGCTGTCCTGACTCCGGATTTTCTATCTCAAATGCCCCATATCCTGAGATGGACTTGATTACAAAAGGGCCGACCCATCGAGACTTCAATTTTCCTGGGAATAGATGCAATCTAGAATCGTACAAGAGTACTGGTTGCCCTATCTGAAAGCTTTTTCGAATGATGTGCCGATCATGTAACTCTTTCATGCGAACCTTGGCCAATCGTGCATTTTCAAATGCTTCATTCCGAATTTCCTCAAGCTCATTCAATTGGAGCTTCCTAGATAAGCCTGCTTCAGTTAGACTCTTGTTGATCTTATGAATTGCCCAATATGCTTTATGCTCAATTTCCACCGACAGATGACAAGATTTACCGTATACTAGCCTATAGGGAGACATTCCCAAAATTGTTTTGTAAGCTGTCCTGTATGCCCAAAGAGTATCTACTAGTCTTAAGGATCAATCCTTACGATTAGCAGCAACAGTCTTTTCCAATATGCACTTAATCTCCCTATTGGCTAGCTCGGCTTGACCATTGGTTTGGGGATGGTATGGTGTTGCAACCTTATGCAGTACACCATATTTCTTCATTAATCCTGCCACAACTTTATTACAAAAATGGGAACTCCCATCACTAATGATTGCTCGTGGCATCCCAAATCGACTGAATATGTTTTCTTTCAAAAATTTCACTACCGTCCTATGGTCATTTATTCTGGCCGGGATTGTTTCTACCCATTTGGACACATAGTCAACAGCAAGTAAGATGTATTCATGACCAAATGAATTGACAAATGGGCCCATAAAATCTATACCCCAACAGTCAAAAACTTCTAACACTTGGATCGGATGTAATGGCATCATGTTTCTCCTTGACAGACTTCCTAACCTTTGACATCGATCACAATTTGAACAGAACTTGTACACATCCTTGAACAGTGTCGGCCAATAAAATCCACTCTGAAAAATTTTTGCAACTGTTTTCTTGACAGAAAAATGGCCTCCACATGCAAGAGTATGACAGAAATTAATGGCACTTTGTTGCTCATGATCGGGTATGCATCTACGGATGATTTGGTCAGGACAATACTTGAAGAGGTAGGGCTCATCCCAAAAGAAGGTTCTGACTTTTCTAAAGAATTTATGCCTATCTTGCTTACTCCAATGGTCTGGGATCAGACCAGTTGCCAGGTAGTTCACAATGTCGGCATACCAAGGGACAACAGATGATGCACGGATAACATTCACTTCAAACAGTTGCTCATCAGGAAAATTGTCATGAATTGGTTCATCAAATTGTGTGAGATCTTGACTTGGAATCCTTGACAAATGGTTAGCCACCACATTTTCTACTCCCTTCTTGTCTCTAATTTCAATGTTGAATTCTTGCAAGAGTAAGATCCATCAGAGGAGATGGGGTTTTGCATTTTGCTTTGTGAACAAATACTTCAGAGCAGCGTGATCAGTAAAAATGATCACTAGTGACCCTACGAGGTAAGATCGGAACTTGTCCAGGGCAAAGACAACTGCTAGTAACTCTTTCTCTGTAGTGGTGTAATTCTTTTGTGCTTCATTAAGAGTTTTGCTAGCATAGTATATCACATGAGGTTTCTTATCATTCCTCTGCCCTAACACAGCTCCTACCGCGTAATCACTAGCATCGCACATAAGTTCAAACGGGAGGGACCAATCAAGGGACTGAATGATAGGTGCTGAAATGAGTGCATCTTTCAATTTATCAAAAGCATTTTGACAGGCAGGACTCCATTCAAACGGAACATCTTGAGACAACAAATGGCACAAGGGTCTTGTTATGGTGCTAAAGGAAGCAATGAATCTCTTATAAAACCCTACATGTCCCAAAAAACTTCTAATGTCTTTCACATTCCTAGGGATGAGGAGTTTTTGAATTGTTTCAATTTTTGACTTGTCTACCTCCATCCCCCTAGATGAAACGATGTGCCCCAAGACTATGCCCTGTTTCACCATGAAGTGACATTTTTCCCAATTGAGTATCAGATTTGTTTCCTCACATCTTGCTAAAACCTTTTTCAGATTCTCCAAACAGGCCTCAAAGTTACTTCCATAAACAGAAAAGTCATCCATAAATACTTCAACAATCTGCTCAACCATTTCACTAAAAATGCTCATCATACACCTTTGAAAGGTGGCTGGAGCATTGCATAACCCAAATGGCATGCGCCTGTATGCAAATGTCCCAAATGGACATGTGAAAGTAGTCTTCTCTTGATTTTCTAGTGCAATTTCTATCTGATTGTACCCTGAGTACCCATCTAAGAAACAATAGTAGGCTTGGCATGCTATTCTCTCCAGAACTTGATCCAAGAAAGGTAAAGGAAAATGATCTTTCCTTGTCACAGAATTGAGCTTTCTATAATCAATGCACATATGCCATCCTGTCTGGATGCGCGTGGGAATCAGTTCATTGTTCTCATTTTTTACAACAGTGACTCCAGACTTTTTGGGTACTACCTGTGTTGGACTTACCCACTTAGAATCAGAGATTGGGTAAATTATTCCAGCATCCAATAGCTTAAGCACTTCTTTTCTGACAACTTCTTTCATGTTGGGATTTAATTTCCTTTGCATTTGCCTAACTGGTTTTGCTCATTCTTCCAAGAATATCTTATGAGTACAGATCAAAGGGCTAATACCTTGCAAATCTGAAATGGTCCATCCTAATGACTTCCTGTGTGCTTTTAGAACTTCTATCAGTTGTTGCTCTTGCTGAGGTGTCAAACTTGAAGAGATCACCACTGAGAATGCTTCCCCTTCTCCTAGAAAGACATACTTCAAATCACTGGGCAATGACTTTCTCTCAAGCATGGACTGATGGCTATCAGGAGCCATGAGCTTACTGTCCAAGTTCCTTAATGGCTCTAAACCAGGCATCTATGTAGGCTTTTCACTTTCTTTGCCTATGACTTCCACTTCTTTTATTTCTTCAAGATCTTGATTTTCTTCTTTGGGTCTTCTCATGAACTCTTCAAAATAGTCATTGGTCAGTGTTTGGATCAAGTCTACCTCCTCCACTTCACTCTCAGTGTCCTGATGTTTGGCTACCCTGAAGATATTCATTTCTACAGTCATGTTCCCAAAAGATAGCTTTAACACACAATTCCTATAGTTGATGATGGCATTTGATGTGGCAAGGAATGGTCGACCTAAGATGACTGGCACAGGAGGTTGAGGCCCCTAATGCGGCTGGGTGTCCAAAACGATGAAGTCCACTGGAAAGTAGAACTTATCGATTTGTACCAAAACATCCTCCACAATTCCTCGTGGAACTTTGACTGATCGATCAACCAGCTGAAGGGTCACTCTAGTGGGTTTAAGCTCACCTAATCCCAACTGTTGATACACACTGTATGGAAACAAATTGACACTAGCTCCTAAATCCAAGAGTGCCCGATCAACCTTTTGACTTCCTATGATGCATGTAATGGTTGGACAACCTGGGTCTTTGTATTTGGGAGGAGTTTTCAATTGGAGAATGGCACTGACTTATTCAGTTAGGAATGCCTTTTCATGCACATTTGTTTTTCTTTTGACAGTGCACAGATCTTTCAAAAATTTTGCATATGAAGGTGTTTGTTTGATTGCATCCAACAGTGGGATGTTGATTCTCACTTGCTTAAACACTTCATATATATCTGCATTTTGTTGCTCTTTTTTCAAATGATTCAACCTTTGTGGAAAATGTGGTTTGGGCCTGTATTGAATTTCTTTCTCATCTTCTTTTTGTTTTTCATTTTTCTCATTTTTTTCATTTTTTTCATTTTTCTCATTTTTTCATTTTTTTCCACGATGGATTCATGATCTTTTGGTTCTTTTTCTTCATCAACATGTTGGTTTATCCTATGATCAGTTGGTTTCTCAATTATTCTTCCACTTCTTAGGGCAGTCACTGCTTGCACTTGTTCATGAGTGTTGGTTTCACTATTTGAAGCTTTTACCTGGTTGGTTTGCCTAATTGGGTTAGGATTAGTTTGGGATGGAAACCTTCCGGGTTCTCTCACACTCAATGTTTGTGTTATCTTGGTCAACTGGCTCCTAATGTCTTCTATGGCTCTATTTGTTTGGTCTTGATTTTTGACAAGCTGAGCAACCTGATTGTTGATACCTGTTTGACTTTGGATGAACTGGTGCAAGGTATCTTCCAAAGATCTCCTATGAGGAGGTTGGTAAGTATTGGATGAAGAACCTTGATTTTGTTGGAAGGTGTGTTGTTGTGTAGGGAAGGGAGGTTGAGAATGATTTCCAGAATCATTTCTCCAAGAAAAATTGGGGTGATTTTTATTATTGGGATGGTATGAATTGTAGTTCTGAATATTCCCATAATAAGCTCCACTCTGATTTTGATTTTGTCTCCCCTCAAAGTTGTGTGAATGATTGTTATTAGTCTGCCCATACAATACCTCCTTGAAAACAGGTAGGGTAGGACATTCTTCAGTTGAATGATCTGTTGCATCACATACAGCACACTTTACTTCCACTTGATTAACAGATTGCACCTTTTTGGATTGCATGTTTTCAACTTTCTTTGTTAAAGCAGTTAGTCTTGCATTTAAATCGTCACTCTCACTCAGTTGGTATCTCCCTCTAGGTTGTGGATTTTCTCTTGAATCAAGAGCAGATGTTGGACCAACTTCCCAGTTCCTTGTATTCTCAGCCAATGTGTCAAAGAAGTGGAAAGCTTCTTCTGGAGTCTTCTCATAGAATTCTCCATTGCACATTGTAGAAACTAGCATTTTCAATTGGGGAGTGAGTGAATCATGAAAGAAACTGACCACTCTCCATTGCTCAAAAGCATGGTGCGGACAAGTGTGAAGAAGGTCTTTAAACCTTTCCCACGCTTGAGCAAAATTCTCATTTGATTTACAGGCAAAGTTCATGATTTGTCTTTGAAGAGTAGCAGTTCTGTTGGCAGGGAAGTATTTTTTTAAGAAAGTTGTTTGCATTTCTCTCCAACTTCCTATAGATCTAGGTGGGAGAGTGCTTAACCATATTTTTGCCTTATCTTTCAGTGAGAATGGAAAGAGTTTTAATCTTATGACATCCTCATTTACTGTATGGTCCATGCAAGTGCTACATACTTCCTCAAATTCTTTCATATGAGTATATGGATTTTCAGAATCCATGCCATGAAAAGTTGGCAACAATTGGATTGTGCTAGGTTTGAAGTTAAACCTATGATGGTTGATGGGAAGAATAATGCATGAGGGGGTTCTCTGCCTAGGAGGATGAAGATACTCCCTAAGGGGTCTGATCATACCCTGATCAATGGGATCAGGGTCACCGTGGTCACTACCATGTGCAGACATGTTGTGTGCAAGTGGCATGTTCTCATTGTGTTGAGACATGAGTGATTGATATTCTATAGTTTTACGTGACCTAAGTATCATACACTATGCACAAATAAAGTAAAAAGAAACAGAGTTACCGAATTTATCAGGAGATGCCTCTTCTTATATATTTTTTTCTTTTTGTTTTTGCCTCAATCTCCCCGGCAATGGCGCCAAAATTTGACTGCACTCCCACCCTGCAATTAAAATACAAAACAAAACACAATAAAAATTTTATATTTTTTATCTTTATTTAGGTGAGAGGTTTATACTCGTTAGTGTACGAGTGCAGTTGTAGTCCAAATTTAAATTTATATTTTTTGAATGAGTCCAGGTCGTCCACTGAGAGATTTATTTATGACAAAATAAAAAGAATGTCACACACAAGCACACACGCATTTGGACAAATTGGCAACAAGGTTTTTTTATGATTTTTTAAACAATAGATACTAGGAAATAAATTAAGGCAGTAATTGAAATAAATACTTAAAGTGAGAATATAAAATTAGATAGTACTTGAGTTAAGACAATTTCAGTGCCAACCCGTTGATTCCCAAATTTTAACAGATAAGGTTAGTAACATTAATTAATTTCAGATATGAGGGTTTGTTATTAAATGCAATTAGAGATTATGATAGTTCTAGTTTAAGCAATCCCCATACATGATATGTGAGATTCTAATTTAAGCAACTACCATAAATCCAATTACAATTAATATACAAGACAACTAAATTAATCATCCGGGTTTGGGTATGATAGCGTTTCCAGTTCTAGCAACTCTCATGCGTGACATGAAAGCTCTAAGTTAGGCTTACGCTCCAATCCAAACCTAGTGATTTCTCAATAATTAAGATACACTCATACTGAAATTTAAATTAATATTACTCATTTAAAGCGCAGCTTTCTTTGGGAATCATTGGTGTTGGACACTGTCCTTGCCTTAACCCAAGATTAGATTTAGCTACTCATTTCCATTTAAAAGTTAATTGACATGAATTTAAACGACGTAATTTAAATAACAGAATTTAAATGACAAGAATTAAAATAACAGAAACTAATCGGCCATTTAGGCGGTGGATAATTAAATGACAAGAATTAAAATTGCAGAAATTTAAAGGCATAAATTAACCGGCCATTTAGGCGGTGAATAATAAAGTAATAATAAATGACATAAGAATTTAAAAGAAGAAAGAAATGAAGTAAGATCACAAGAGAGAATACTAAAGAAAAGGGAAAAGAACAAGAACAATTCTCAAATAGAGAATTATAAGGAAACAACTAAACTTTGATTCAAGAATAATAATCACACTTACAAATGCAATCAAGTGAGCTATTTATAGGCCACAAGATGCAATACAAACCACACAATTTCAATTATTCAATTAGACATAATTATATCTAATTGGCACTCACACACTTAAAGTTAAATGGATTTTAGCTATAATACACACCTAATATTAAATGAATTTTAGCTAAAATACATACCTAATAAAGCACTCATAAAGTTAAATGGATTTTAGCTATAATATCAACCTAATAGTTAAATGGATTTTAGCTAAAAAACACACCTAATAAAGCTCTCACATAAAAAATAAAAATAGATTTCTATAAATTGGTTTTTTAATCTTCATTAGGATTAAAAATAATCCTTGGGCCTTCTCCAAATAATATCTTCCATGGGTTGCTCAAATTGGGACTTAATTCTTCATGGGCTTAAATTCTTCATGGGCTTTAATTTTTCATGGGCTTGATTTCTTCATGGGTTTGATTTCTTCATGGACTTTAAGTCTTCGTGGGCTTGAATTCTTCATGCCTAAAAAAAATAATTTAATGTTATTAATAAATTATATATTATATATATGCATTACACATGGCACATATATATATATTAGATTATATTATATATATATATATTACATGCATGCATATAATGATGTATATATATTATATATAATTTTATATATTATTATTATTATTATTAAATTTTACTTTAAATTTTCATTTCATTCATTTTTCAATTTAAACTTGCATATAACCATAAAATATATATTAATATCTAATTTAAACCATTTTTAAGATCAAAAGAATGGTATAATTATAACAAAATTTTTATAAAATTAACCACTAATCAAGGCCTCATCTACAAACCCACTTGTTCTTTCCTGACCAAAAGAGAATGATTGGAGACGAGGCGTAGGCTCCGATGACGGCTAGCACCTGCAAGCACTCCGACGCTCGAGTGAGTAAGAGAGTAGGGAGAGACTGTGTATCAATAGTTCATAGATCAGAACATACCTTGACTCTGAAGAGAGCTGGTTGATATTGGAGGAGGAGATGTCCTCTTGCATACATAAGTCGTGCGTTTGCAGGTGATGGGACTGACTATCCGGCGTCGATGTAGGTTCCCGGGTGGTAGCATGGTGGTGATGGGATTCTCATTAATGTGGATAGGATCCGTTATTAATGAGGATGGGATCTGAGATGGCCACGTGGATATCCAGTGGGGTTATAATGATGTCGTGATAGGCTGGCGTTGGGCCAAGATTGGGTCAAAGGAGAGGGCCGAGATTGGGCCTAAGGAGAGGGCCAAGATTGGGCCCGGAAGGTCCACAGCCCCCTAGGTCGGATGCTCGAACAACGAGCGTTCGAGTTAAAAAATGGGAGCTTGAGCAATTTTTGTTATATGTGCTTAGTTTTGGAGAGTCGGATTAAGTGGGATCGAGGCGATCGGTCGAGCTGACTTTGTCTTTGCTGGGATGGCGATCCTAGAGTCATTTCGAGGTCGACTTGAACCAAGCAAGTAGAGCAGTTGTAACACCCCACTTTCTCGGGCGTGTTATAAATTGGGACAATTATGGGATAATAATTTTTTTTTTCTTTCAAACTAATGTTAAACAATATCATTCTTCATATCCATCCCAAAATTTTTATACATTTATCTCGAAAGAGAATTATCATAAACATCAAATGTAGAAGCTAGAATCAAACCTAACATCTTAATATTAATTTTATTTTTGTTTCTTCATATCAAATTTTATACAAAACGTTAAAAGCCTATCTTGATATTACTTTTGCAAATACACCTTTTCTTAAATTCTAGAATCTCCTATTCATTTTTCCATAATTTTTATTTTCATTTTTCTTTCTATGATGTATATTGTCATTGTACTTACTGTTTTATAAATTTTCAAACTTGTTAGAAAAACTTTTATTTCATTATCTTTATGGTTTAGTATGGCAACTAAAAATGAGTCAATCTATTTTTCAATTTGGCAGTGCAAACTCTATAAAAGCATATTGATTGCGCTTAACTCTATGCAAATAATTAAACAAACACACAAACAAATAAAGAAATAAATCAAACATGCAAGCACAAAGTGTTTATATTCATTAGTGTACGAGTGTGTGTTGTAGCACAAAATTTATTTACTGGATGAGAATCCAGATCAATTCATTGGAAGATCTTATTAAGACAGAAATAAAAGCAGCAAAATTTTGTATTTGTTGAATGGGCTTGTCTGACCAATTCAACTAATTTTAGAAAAAAAAAAATTTGAATGTGTGACTGAAAACAAAATGTCTTGGATTAAGACAATTTTAGTGTCAATCCAAATATTTCCCAAGAATCACAAAAGATGGTATCATCGGGTTAAATTAATTTTAAGATCTTTGCTATTGATTATATTTTGGGATAATGATGGTTCTAATTCTAGTAACCGACATACATAATATGCTGACTCTAATTTAAGCAACCACCATAAACCGAAATAGATATAGTACACTCATGCTTGGAGATGAATGATGATATTTTCAAGTTGGGCAACCCACATACATGGCATGACGGTTCCAGATTAGGCATATATCTCAATCCAAACTCAAGTGTTTTGGAAAGAATCTAAAAATTAATTTAAACGCCTCAACTTTTAATGAACTTCGGCTACCTCAAAAACTTTTGGCATCGAACACTATTCTTGTTTTGGCCCAAGAATTTATTAGCCACACATCTTCATTAAAAAACTTATTGACATAAATTAAATGATTGAATTTAAATGGCAGAAATATAAATTAATGAAATTAAATAAAAAAATTAAAGTGCTCAAATTAAATTACAGAAATTAAAAAGATAGTATTTAAATTGCATAAAATAAACTACTTAATTTAAATACTGAAAAATAATCATACTGGAATTTAGATGACAAGAACTAAAATATGATAGAAACTAAGCTTGCATTCTCTTTGCTTTTTAATTTTTATTTTTGAATTTTGAATTTATTTTTATTTTTCTATTTTGATAATCTATTTTTAGAAAATTGAAAACGTGTTTTTTTTGTCATTTTGAAAAACTTTTTATCAAAATAGAAAATTAGAAAATGCGTTGTCTTTGAAATTTTAAAAATAATTTTTTAATGATAATTTATTCAATAATAAATTTAATTACTCAGTAAATTAGAAATATTTAATATTAATATATTATTAAAAAAATATATACATTTTAAAGTTAATAAATTTTGTAATATTTTTTTTATTATAATAATAAAATATGAATAAATAAATATATTTTGAGTTTAGAGTTTATTTTGAATAAAAACACATAAAATAATTTTTTGTTATTTTGAGTTTTATTTATATATATTTTTATTTTTAAAAATATATTTTTTAAAATAATAAAAAGAACAAGTTTTTATTATTTTAAAAAATTAACAAATAAAAATGACTTAAAAATAGTAAAGAGAACTCAGCCTAAATCTTGGTTAAATGTAAACTGAATGAAATTTAACTAAACAACACAAAACAACACAAGAAGTTAACAAAAATTATAAGAGCAATAACAGAAATTAAGAACACAAATTAAATGACTGGAAGAGATACGATAAATGCCAGCTTCTGTTTCTTCCGTGCCAGCACACTCTGGCCGTTCCAGCGCACTCTCACTATGCGATTTCTCCCCTCAGTGTGCTGTCTGACCATTCTAGACTCCTCACTGTGTGATTCCAACGCTGGCCCTAATCTTCCGCCTTATTCTGGTTCAACAGTGGCGGATGGGGGCTTAGGGTTTCACTGTGCTTTGCTTGTATATATATATCACCTAGCGCACAGTGTCCCTTTTTATCTAGGGAAATTTTATTCACAATGAGGGTTTTACTCTTCGTAGCTATATTTTAATATACCTAAAATACCCTATTTTAAAAACTCATTTTTACCCTCACATTCACTTTCTTTCTCAATCAATTACCCGCCACCCATTCCTTTCAAAACCGCCATCCATCCCTTCCAAAACGAAGACAATATAACAAAAAAATATCATATCTAATGTATATAATACAACAAAAAAATGTCAATACAACAAAAAATACACATATATATATATACATATATACATTAACATAGCAAACATATATATATATACGCACACATACATAGAGGAGAAGCACACAAACATGCAAACATATATATAGATATATATATAGAGAGAGAGAGAGAGGAAGGGCCGCCGAGCTTCATCAATGACGCCCCCGAACCCTAGAGTTCGGGGAGCTTCGGGGGCCTTACAGTGCCTAGAACTCCAGCATTCGGGGCACACTGAAAGCCCCGAATGCTGGAGTTCGGGACCTCAAACTCTGGAGTTCGAGGAGATTGAAGCTCCCTGAACTCCAGGGTTTAGGGGCGTCATTGATGAAGCTCGGCAGCTATGGCCGCCAAGCTTCCTTCCTCTCTCTCTATATATATGTTTGTATGTTTGTGTTTGTGTGTGTATATATATGTATGTGTGTGTTTGTATATATATATATATAGGATTCTGGGGGCGATTGATGAAGCTCGGCAGCCATGGCTACCGAGCTTCATTCCTCTCTCTCTTTCTCTCTCTCTCTCTCTATATATATATATTTATATGTTTGTGTCTGTGTGTGCGTGTATATATATATGTATGTGTGTGTTTGTATATATATATATATATGGGATTTTGGGGGCGATTGATGAAGCTCGGCAGCTATGGTCGCCGAGCTTTCTTCTTCTCTCTCTCTCTCTCTCTATATATATCTATATATATGTTTGTATGTTTGTGTCTGTGTGCGTGTATATATATGTATGTGTGTGTTTATATATATATATAGGATTCTGGGGGCGATTGATGAAGCTCGGCAACCATGGCCGCCGAGCTTCCTTTCTATATATATATATATATCTATATGTATATGTGCGTATATATATATATGTTTGTGTGTCTGTATGCGTGTATATATATATGTATGTGTGTCTTTGTATATATATATATAGTGTGTGATTATTTATTTTCATTTATTTTTTGTGTTTGCTCATTGTGATTTTTTTTTGTGTTTGGACAGCGTTGTATGGCTGGTGACGAGAGAGAAAGTGGACAGAATATATATCTGTGTCTGTATTATATATATGTGTTTATGTATGTATATATGTGTTTTTTATTTTGTAAGTTTGTCTCGTGAAGCTTATATTTGTGAATCGAAATTGTTGAGGTTTGAAGATGTTAAAGAGATGAATGTGTGTGAATGGCTAACTGTGTAGAAGAGGGTATTTTTGGAAAATATTGATTGTAAAAACTTATTAAATTGATCATAAAATATAAAAGAATAAAAATAATTTTTTAATAGCGGATAAGAGTAAAATCCTCGGCGTGAATAGGATTTCTCTTTTATCTATATATCACGCTGAAATTGGCCTGGAAGTTGAGTGAAATTACCAAGGAGGGACCGCATTCTCAGCCACTGAAATGCCTTCTAATTTCCATTCTAATTACCAAATTGACATTGCATGCGGTTGGGCTGTGGCTGAGTCTTTAAATTGGATCAGTGGGTCTTCGCGGGCTGCCTAAACTTGGACATCAAACATTACATGCTGTTGGGCTTGCACATGTGGGCTTGAATTGCAAGTTAGTTGCTGGGTCATGAACCTTCAATTGGCTGCTTCTTTTAATGTGGGCCCTCAATTGCATTCCAATTGCATATGCTTTAATTCCACGCGGCTAGGCACAAAGGGGCATGCGCTGGCTGGGCCTCAGATGGTTTCAACTTGAGCTTCCCGGCTGCATCCATTGAGAATATGTAATATTATATATATATATATGTTATATATTATATATTATATATGTATTACGCATGGCATACATATGGTAGTTTATATTATATTTCTTTCTTTATATATTATTATTATTATAATTTTTTATTTTATATATTTTTATATTAATTTTTTAAATCTGCACACAATAACAAAATGTATATTAATATTTAATTTAAACCAATTTTAAGATCAAAAGAAGAGTGATTATAATAAAATTTTTACAAAATTAATCGCTAATCACATATCTCAAAGTTCATTTCTCAACTCAAAGCCTTTCCCAACCCTAATTTCTCGATATTCCAGGCCCTTGTTCTCTCTGTTATTTCTTCATCTTAATCTCTATCGCGACCTCGTCTCCATACTTACATCAAATCACCGATAAAGGTAATTCTATCTGTTTCTGTTTTATCCTTTCTACATATGTAAATGGTGTTATGTTGATTCATGAATTTGAGTTATTCTGAGTATATAGGTTGATGTTTAGGTGATGATCTACAAACGTGTTTTTTATCAACATTTATTTTCTTTTTTTCTTTTCTTGATTCATTCAATTTTTGGTTTTATGGTTGTAAGATTTGGTGATTCTCATTTGGTTTCACTCAATCTCATTCTAGAACCAATTCTCCCTTCCTACTTTCATAGGCATCTATGAAATGCACAAAATAATCTAGGGCACAAAGTTAAAACTCATTTAAGGCTTTGGTGAAACGGTATTTTTTTTCTTGTCAACAATTATGTTTGCCCTTCCGTCCATCCATTCCATTCCAAAATCATCTAAGGCTTTGATATGAGAACTAAAATCATAGTGTCTGACTTGCTTCTTGTAAGTCTCCTTCCTTTTTGATATTTTACTTTAATTATTTCTATTACCTTCATTAGATTTTGATAACATAAGAAATTGTTTTTTCTATCCTTCCTCATTTTAGTCAACATGACTTGTAGTATGATGCTAATTTCTATGTCTCAAGCAACACATATTGGTTTTTTATTTCAAAAAACATCAGTTTCATAACTTTACATTTTCGTAAATACTGTGTGATTTATGCACAATTAATTTAGACAAGTGTACCCTAGTCAAATCTATATATAGTGGTGAAAAGATGTCGATCCCACGAGAACTAGATCATAATACCAAAACAATTTTAATTTAACCTAAGTTGAACTAATTAATTAATCGGATGAATAAAAATAAAAATAAAAATAAATGAAAAAATGAATTCTTTGTGAGAAAAATTAATTAATAAATGCACTAAGATTTAGATTTCATTTAATTTGGGTCACGTAATTATCTATTCAAGCCGATTCAAAATCACAAATACTCTTACAGTATTTTATAATTATTTGCATGTGATAGTGGATTTCCCTCAATTAATTAAAAAGCTTTCTTAAGTCATATTAATCATTTATTAATTCGATTTCACTATCAGATTTTTGAGCAGATATCAACGAAATAAATAAACATTAAGTTCTTTGGAAACCTCTAATCTCGGAAGGAGATTTGACTCGCTAAGTTGCCTCGATTCCCATACATGAGCTAATCATCTTTCGATCTCATAGTCAAGCATGTGATTTATATTGCCTATGGATCTAATTTATAACAATCCTTTAGTCAATCATGTATAAATTATTAAATCATTAAAAGGTGACCAATCCTTTAAAGGATTAAGCACAACAATATAAAATGCTTATGCAAATAATAATCAGGTTTTGAATCAAACTAAATAAATAATCACATAATCCCAGAATTAAAATATATCCAAACCTTAATTAAAATAAATTAACTAGAAATTATTAAAATAAAAATAAAACAAAAATTAAATGAAGAATCGGAGTGAAGCTTCCTGCCAGATCTAAAGCAAATCTGGGTCGACGTGTGTATGCGTGAGGCGGCTTGGTGCGTCTTGGCTTCTTCCTCTTCGATTCCGCAGCACTCCAATCCTTCCGATCTCCTTACTGTGCGCCGCAGAGCCCTCCTTTTGATCTTCACTGTGCACTATCCAGAGCTTCTTCCGTTTCAATCTCCTCACTGTGCGCCACGGAGAAGCCTCCAATCCTCAATCCCTTGCGCCGCAAGAAGCTTCCTTTTTGTTTCTATCTCCAATCCATCCTCACATATTATTATATATATGTGTGGGGGCGTGGGCCGCCCCCAGCAAAGTCCAATTCATGCCACTGTTAGCTTCTTATTTAATAATATAATATATATAAATGCACGCGGCATGTCCTATTCTTCACCTTCACGCCTTCACACCACTTGTTATGTATAATATATAATAGATATATATAAATATTATAATTTAATATATAATATAATATAATATTATATTATATATATTTTTATAAATACTTAATTAATTATACTATAATATATAATATATATAGATAAAGTAATATAATATATAATTAATTATAAATAAATAAATAATTTTTCAGTTACATTATAATAAAAGTTTAATATAAAATTAACTTTATAAATTACTTTATAATATCTTTATTTTTTTTTTCCAACTCGTTGAATTAATATCCTTTACTGAGTTCCTACAAAAAGAAATTAAAATAATATAAAATTCATATAAACACACATTTATGTAGAAAAAATAACATAAAGTTAAGATAAAAATTAAATAAATATATGTATATATATATAATTAAGCCCTATCAGTAAACCATTCTTGTAACATGGTTTATATTTTTTTTTTTTTTTTTTTTGTAATACAATGATGTTGATAGTTTGCTACACCCTTTTGTTATTTCACAATATCATTTTAAAAAAACTAAATAAACCTTATAATTGGTTTCTAGAAATACCATTTTTCTACATTATTGTTTTATGGGACTTATGATTTATTACGCATCAAGACATGGGTTGGAGTTTGGACATCTGCATCAGGGATTGGATGAGCTAAACCCAACCATGCCTTGGTGCCATTCGTGACTATGGTTTTGACTCTATAGTGCCCAATTGATGTCCATACGCATATGCTTTTTATTTTCCTTTTCTAGCATTTCCATTATACTCATATGGTTGCTCAAGAGTGATAGGAAGGATTTATTCCCATTTCTTGAATTGGGTTACCCAAATTTTGAGCTTGTATATGGTAAAAGAACTATCTTTACATTATTCAAAGAATTGATGTGCAAATATGTGAAATGGAAATTAAATGAATGATTTCAATCCCATTCCAACCCAATAGTTGCTACTATTTGACAATAATCAATTGCATCATCATTGTAGCTTCCCCATTCCTCTTAGTTTCTTTTGTAGACAGAATTTTCTTTTTCTATGCAGATCCATGGATCATTGGCCTGACATTTTTTTAAAATTTGTTGTCTAGTAAAAGATTTAGAAATATATTTAATTCCTTATTAAAGAATGTTTCTCCATTCATGCATTTAACCGGTTGATGGGAAACAATAAATCGTTTTCATCCTTTGGATTGTGACAACAACACAATTTTTCGCCTCTTTAAGATTTTGTTCTTTGTGGTTGGTTTTGACGTAAAGTAACAACTTGGTAACCTTCTTTTTTCTCTATTTATTTATGTAGCATAACACACAGGTCCATCTTAATCCACCATTTTCAAATTGTCATAGATGTTAGTATTGTTTGGGACAAGAACCAAATTTGACATTTGGTGCAGACTACTATTTCAAATATTTTGCTATTAAAAACTAATGGTATTGTGCTATAAAATATATTGACAATTATAATAAGATTTTTCATATGAAAATGACCTTATACAAACATGTGAAACTATTGTTATCAACATGTTTAAAACTAATGATTTAGTATAATTGTAATATCCCATGTTCGTATAAAATTGCCACGTAATTTCGATGAGTTTAGAATACCGAAAAATTAATTTTTATAGCAATTTTAGGTACCAAACCAACTGCAGGGAATGCGTCGAAGTGAAATTGTCTAAAGAAAATTACATGATCTCGACGAGCGTTTCAAGATAGAATTTATGGTATCGAAAGAAATCAGATTAGGAACAATTTTCGGTACAGCTAAAATACAGCTGTCGTTTAGGCTGAAAAACCAAATCATTGTAGGAGGCTCCCGAAAAATCAACGGACCCCTAGGGAGGCTTCGATTTTACGTAGTAAGCAACCCTTCAGTGGTTTTAGGATGAAACGATAGCTCGGTGAGGACACTGGGGCGAAATCGTCCTTTTTTAACTAAGCTTCAAAATTATTAATTTTGTGTTTTCAATATTAAAATGCAATTTAATCCAGTGTTTGAGGGTATAATTGAAATTACGAAATTGTCCAAGTGATATTATGATAAAGTTGAGGTTTAATATGTAATTTTTATATATTATGATAATATAATGTATAATTACATATATATATAGGCATAGGCACGTGGAGTTGAAGCTTCTATGAAGCTTTAAATGGGATGGCAGGATTTGGAGCAGCAAGCAATCACCAGCGAGATTTGAGGAGATGGTAATAGGATTTGAGCAACGGGATTTAAGGAAGATATGGCAGGTTTGGGCGCTGGCTTCGCCTATAAATAGATGGAAAATGGAGGCAAATGAAGCAAGGGAGAGAGGAGTAGCAATCGGCCATAGCAGCTTCAAGCTGCTGTGGCAGTGGCCGATTGAGGGAGAGAAAGAGAGAGAGAGATCGTGAGAGAACTGGAAGCATCCAGCTCACGGTAGCCATCGCCGCGAGCTTCCAGCAAGCTCGAGCGGCCATGGTCGACGGGCAATGAACAGGGCAGCAGCGAGGGAGACGGTTGCGGAGGTTAGTGGCGGTATGGCAACAAGAGGAGAGCTCGATGAAGGCTCGGGAAGCGACCGAAGGAGGCGGTCGTGTCCATGGCAGCCATGGCCGCAACCAGTTCCAGCAAGGCTGCAACCAGCCGCGGCCGCGAGAGGCGGCCAACGGCGATGCAGCAGCTAGGGAAGACGGCGACGGCGGTCGCGGTGGCCGGCTGGCGCTGGAAGAAAGGCCAGTGGAGCTCGGCCATGCGCGCGCATGGCAGCGCATGTAGCGGGGGCAGGGGAGGAAAAAGAAGGAGAAAGAAGAGAAGGAAAAGAAAAAAGAAAAGAAAAAAAAAGAAAAGGAAAATGATGGTAAAAATTCTAGAAAATTCCAAAAAAATAGGAAATTATGTTTCGATGATATTCTGGAAATTTTGGTGAGAAAAACAGCCCGGGCATGCGTTTCGGGAATATGGCACGCATACTGAGGAAGTCGGAGATGCTAAGTTAAGGTGAGAAAAATTCCCTAGAAAATTCCAGAAATTCAAAAATATTGTTTTATGAATTATCGTAGTGAAATATTTGAGAAAATATTTTAGAAATATTTAATCTAGATTTATTGAGGAAAAATAGGAAGAAATAGAGAGAAAATTATAGAAAATGCCAGAAATTATAGAAAAATAGGTTTTAATGTTTATTTAAATAATTATGGTGAATAGGATGCTTTGAGGCTTAAGTTGAAGTGACTCGTACAAATTTTGAGGTTGGCACGCAAATCGAGGCAAGGCGCGAATATCGAGGTAGCCCAATAAGCTTGAGAAGGTAAGTGGTGCTTCCCAATTTAAGTTAGTTTATGGAAAATGTTTGGTTTGTAAGTGATTTATGTTCCTCGAAAATGTTTTCATCATATTGACATGCCTTGATATGTATCCATCACGTAGACTGCATACATGACATGACTATGAAATGCACGAATACACATTGATATTATTGATCACTCGCATTTGAGGCCATAGGGAGTACGAACTGGCACCGTTACCTTACCAAGGGTGCACCCATACACCTCAGCTTCGAAAGAGGGGGCCGCAAAAATAGTAGGTAGCATGAGGGGTGCAGTTGACACCTACGATGAAAGACATTGCATTCATGCACGAAATATATTTTATGTACCCTTACTTAGATGATTCATCATCTAACTTGGGTTTTGCCCCTGGAATATTCAAACGTTCCAGATGGAGATCGTAGCAGATTCAAGGTTAAATGATGCATGAAGTGGCACTTAGCAGAGTGCATGAAGAATGAAATGTATGTTACGTAGCCCCTGTATTTAAGTTCTGCTACTTTAGATTCTGAACGTTTTGAGAAATGTCGAAGATGTAAGAATTTATTTACGATTAATGTTAAGATATCAGGTTTCAATCATTGCTTCCGCATTTGATGTGTATAGTGATTCTCTTTTGAGAATAATAGATGGGAATTCTGGGACGAAGTCGAGGAATAATGTGGTTTAGCTTTAATATTTAAAAGAAAAACATTTATTGTCCTGGAATTGTGCCAAGTCATAACGCGCCCTGAAAAGCGGGGCGTTACAATAATAATATGGAAACATAGTAATATAACTGGTGTAGGATAAAAAGTGTACTTTCGGATTTAGTATTGTTTATTTTTTTTGTTGTTGCCTAATTTATTTTATTTATCTAATTAACAATCTTTTAGTTGTCAGGTTCCATTTAAGTCGTAATTCCTAAATCTACTTTCTTTATCTACATCAATTCATTTTCTTTTGATGTTCAGATCTTGTGTCGATACTGCATTTTTAATACAGAGCTTGCATGTGTTGGAGAGAACAAAGAGTTCTACAACCAATTTTTAAAACTTGCATTACTTTGGGAGCAGAACATAGATGTAGACTCTTGTGGGGAGAAGGTAGACTTCAAGGATTGAGACACATATGAAAGGTCCTTGTTCAATGAATAGACCTTCGTAACTGTCTCAATTTTCAAGTTCGCCTTCTCTCCACCAAAGTTTACATCTATGTTCTCTTCCCAAAGTAATGGAAGTTTTAAGCAATGGAAGTTTTAAGCAGTGGTTGCAGAACCTTTTGTTCCCTCTAACACTTGCAAACTTTGCATTAAAAATACACAATCGACACACAACATTTGAATAGTGGAAGCAAAGTAATTAATGTTGGACGAAATGGTATATTTTTCCTAAAATATAATTCTCTATCCTATATCTGCCATATTGTTATGTTGTTATATTAAATTACTAGGGAATGCTCGTGCCTAAAGGCATGTCGTAAATAATATAAGAGTAAATAATATTAAGATTAAATATTAAATAAAAATTAAAATTATTATATATTTATTAACGTTGTATAATAAAAAATAAAAAGTTAAATTAAAAAAATAATTTACAATTTGAACAAATTAAATTAAAAGTTAAATATCAAACAATACATACCAGTTAGTGCTATTGTTGCCAATCAAATATAAAAAAATAAAATAAAATATCAAATACTTCTGCTATTGCTGCAAATAGAAATTAAAATTAAAATACACACCAATTAGTGTTACTGCTGCCAATCAAATTATAATTACATAAAAAAAAATATTATATTGTCATTCACCAAAAGAATGGGTTAAAATTTTACAAAAAGTAGGTTAAACCTTTACAAAATATGTATGCTTTACAAAAAGTGTGTCAATAACATGTCTTCAAACATGTGTTTGCCCAAACTTCCTCCTCATTACTTTCCAAAAAGTCTTCGTATCAACTTATATGTATCCCAATGAGGAACATGCACAATAATCTGGTAATTTGTGAAATAAAAAAAATATAAATTAGTACATTTGTTGGAAATATACATATCAAAATATACTTTGAGATCGAAATTACCTTATTACATCCCATCGAAGCAAGATAGTTGTATTTCTCCTTTTAAGCTCCATATATTTTTCCATCCAATCCTACAAAAGTCCATATTTCAAATTATTATCAAATTTAAATTTTAAAAAAAGTTATATAATCAATAGAAATAAATCTACATGGTTACCTTCTAAACATTACAACAACACTTCAGGATAAACAATATTTGTAGTAGAATCCAAACAATCTTTAGGAAGCAGAATACTTATACGATCAAATGATATACATCTGAAAAATGCCACATATAATTGCCCATGGCTAAACACTGGTATGCGCAAATCAACCCCAACATATTTCACAGATTGTCCTTGAGATTTATTAATGGTCAAGGCATATGCCAATCGGATCGGAAATTGATGTCTTGTCATTTGGAAAGGCATTTCTGAAGAAGATGGTGCCAAAGATATCATTGGTATGAATGGCCAAATTGCCAAGCTTTTCTCCAGTTAAAATTTGAGATTCAATTATGCGAGTGTCGCACCTAGTAACCATCAATCTTGTACCATTACATAGTCCATCTTTTGATGCAATGTTTCTCAACAATATTATAGGACAACCCACCTTCAACTCTAACTTAAAAGTTGGCAACCCAGGAGGATCCAATGAATTTAAATATTCATTAGGATATCTATTTGTAATAGTAGGATTGACTTCATTATCTTCAGACATTTTATCTGCTGCAAGATAAGTATGTAATCTCCCTGGAAAGATATTCAATGCAGTAGTATTGATGTCACTGACATCATCGTTACGTGTAGATAGAATTGTACGTTCAGTAAAAAATGTTGGGGTTGACGTCTCTATTATGTTCAACCGTGGGTAAACTGTAGAGAGTAATTCATTCAAATCTTAACATTTTTGTATTGTTGATGGAAGGTTAACGATTTCTTGAGGATTGGTCCCAATCTAAAAAAAGTGAAATCAATAAAAAAATAAAAATGAAAACATAATTTATTAATTTAAAATAATCTATATAATATGGCACAAAGGTTATAGTAGTGTTATCTCGATCAAGAAATTTGTAAAGTTAGCATTTTCACGGTCTTTATGATTCAAGCGCATATTCAAATCCAAAGTTAAGATATGTATATGCTTCCATAGAACAGAGTGTCTTAATGATACATTCACAATTTGCTCACAAACTCCTTTGGGTATAACTGGTAAGATTTGTCAAAAGTTTCCACCAAGAACAACAGTAATACCCCAAACGGCTTGTCACTATCACAAATATCCCTCAATGTACGATCAACCGCCTCAACACAATGTCTATGTTGCATCGAAACTTCATCCCAAATTATGAGTTTTGTTTCTCTAAATAACTCAGCTTGTAATGATTCTTTACTAAGCCCACAATTTGAATTTTCCAACACATTTAATGGGATGGAAAATGTTGAATGTGTAGTGCGACCTCCGACCAGTAACAATGATGCAATTCCAGATGAAGCTATAGTAATAACGATATGCCCAAGGTTGCGACATTTTAATGCTATCATATTGTACAAAAATGTTTTTCTTGTTCCAACACCCCTATTCAGAAAGAAAACAACTCCTTTATTTTGAAAAACTGAAGAAGTAAATATGTTATAAGCATTCCACTGTCCATTGTTGAGACAATCAATAGAAATTTGTGGATATGTCTATTGTGCCTCACTCTGCAATTGTCGATGTTCAAATATCAATCGATTACCAATTACTACACTCCAATTTGCAGCAGGTTGTGGCATGGGTGGGAAGTCAATTAAACTTTTGCCTGATTCATGAAGCATTTGATTCAAAAGATGGAGACCATAATCTTTAATTTGAGCCTCAGTTAAGTTAGAAATGACAAACAATGTACGAATCTTATGTGCAAAATCATCACATATATGCGTTGAGAATTGATTTCATAATGCACATGGATTTAGTGGAGAGCACAGGGTGAGAATAATACTAAACAATCTCCTCAATTGATATCCAGTTTTCATAACTACAACCTCTTTCAAGCATTGTATCCATTCTTCATCATCTTCTAAAAGTCCCCTTGCAACACATGCTAATTTAAATGTATCATGCACAACATTATCGACCGTGGGTAAAGATTGAAACGACTTTGGTCCTTTAACAACGATCAGTAACAAACGCAGATAAAATCTTTCACCACAATTAGGGCTAGCAAAATATATTCTACCAATTGCATATCCTCTTTCTCTTAATTTCCATCTCTTTTCCGACTTGAGCCAAACATAATGTTGTGGAAATTCTTGATAAGTGAATGGACATTCATCTTCACTGCTAGCACAATATGCAAAGAAGCCAGTAAGAGTTTACATTTGTTGACCAACTCTAGATTGAATCATTTCTAATGATTCTTCTGGGTTAAAAACAACGCGATGCATTCCAGGTAAATGAAGTGCCAATTGTACAACTGTTGGCATCTCTGCATGCAAAGGATGACCAAATATTTGCCAAGCAGCTTCTGAAGGGCCAATATACCTTGCATTGAGATATTGTTGAATCTCATTTATCATTCCTAACACTATCGTTGTACGATCATAACCCTTATAAATGTACTTATGTATATACTTGACACATCTCATCCCAGCTCAAACTTCTACATTTATATGACAGTTGAAAAGTTTAGAAAGATATGCATTGTATGATACGACATCCTTGTTATCAACTTCTTGTCCCCTCACAGTATGTACTTGACCATTATTGCGACGACGATAGATAGGGTATCCATTTTGATCCATAGTTGTTGTTTCTGTAAAAACTCAAGGGTATCTCTTAGTGCATCTACCATTTTCCATACATGGTGCTTGCGGATTTCGAGCACCACACAGTCCATATACCGTACAATATTTGATAGTTTCAAAAAGCATATGATCATCTTTTGGGTCTGGAAATTCTGCAGAGACTAATTTGTCTACTTGAGCATATGTCCGAATTTTGTCTAGGCCTTTAAGAAATAAAAGTGCATGCATATGAGGGAGGCCTCGTTTTTGAAATTCAATTGTAAAAACATGTGCAACTTTATTTTCAAACACTTTATTTGTTTCTATCACCTTCATCAAACATTTTCTCTTCAACTCAAAAACACGGGCAATTAAATCAGGACGATCAATAGGTTTTTGATGTGGTAATAATGCTGAAGTAATTTCTAGCCAATTGGGATTTGCAGTCATGGTCAGAAAAATATCTGGGTGTTGGTTGTATTGCGTGATAGCCATTGAATCTTGAAAAATTTCAAACATATGTCTAGGACTACCAGTAAATGAAAATGACAAAACAAACATTTGACCAATTTGACCAGGTCGCACATAATCTGGATCCATATCCGACAACTCTTAGTAAAGCTCAGCCCAAAGTTTCCCTTGATTAAGCTTGTAGTATGTCAATCGATTTTGCTCAGTTGCAGCCTAAGCATTTACCAAAAACTCTTGAAATAGTTTGTCATCTCTCAAAATTGTTGAATACTCTGTGGGTCGTTCAAACAAACGATAACTATAAAAATCCATTTGAGTAAGTCGATCAGTTGAAGGTCAATCATACTGAACATTCCACAATTTCAGCTTAGGTTCCCATCCAAGCTCACCATATGGAAATAATAGAACATAATGTAATGGAAAATATGTTGGGTGACATTCATTAATTTGCATCCACTCATTATTTCCTCGAAAATGTAAGATAATATCTTTCATTCCACTTGCCTCTGTTCCATCACCTGGTATTACAATCGCAATCTCATCTGCAGTTGGTAGGTTATACTGACGTCGATCAGTTGGTAGGTTATACAGAATAAGAATCTTTAGTTATTGTTTCCCACTCTAGGCGAGTGCGATCGCGATGAATTGGTGTTAAAGAAGATTGTCTTGGGTTAATACATTCCTTTGATCTTTCTCATTTTCGTCGCAGGCGTTGTCCCAATTGATATGCAGAACATAACTTTTGATTTTTTTCACGTTCTCGTTGTGCACGTTGAGCCAATGCAGCTTTTGATAACACATTATCATTGTGTGCCTATAATGAGAATATTTTAGGAGTATGTACTTGTTAGTTTAAAGACACTACCCATCTCTTTAGCGTGTGATATTTTCTAATTTCCTTTTCACTCTTCTTATTCTTTCCTTAAAAACTTCTTATAAGAAAAATAAAAAATTAAAAAAACTATATTATGTAGTTTCCTATTTTTTTTTTATGTTTTTCTCTTATATATTTTCTTCTCTTATTCGTTTCCTTCTCTTTTTAATAGACAAACATATTAAAAATTCAGATTAATGCTTACTTTAACATGCTTTAGAAAAATATTTCACATTCAATAAAAAGAATTTTGAATAAATATTTGAATTTTTTTTTAAAAATATACATAAAAAAGAGTATATGACACTATGTAATTCCTAAAAAAATCTATATGATAATATTCGAAAAAGAAACTTTTAAAACTTGTTGAGAAACCATACCACATGATGTGCTTTTCTTTCCTTTGCCAGAAGAGATAGCCTTTTCTTTTTCCTTTGCCTTTTCCTATAATAAAAAATAAGTAGAATATATTTATAAATTATTTTTAAAATGGTAAAAAAATGTATATCCTTACCTCACGAATGCGAATAGTATTAAGGTCATGCTCATCGCGAATAACAACATTAACATTTATTTCTTGAAGAAATTGAACCTATACATACAAACACGTTAGAGTGATAAATAAAACTTTATACACATAAATAAAAAAAATTAGTAAAGGGAATTGATATTACGGTTTGGTGTAAGTCTCCATCCACCTATAAAGTATGAGGAAAAAAATATTCTATTAGAAGAAAATTAGATATGATAGGTTTTTTTTTTTTTAAAAGAAAATAGGCCTTACATTATAAGAGAGGTACTTAAAATTATATGAAGAAAAAAAAAACTTACTTGACCAAAAATAGTGATATTGTCCATAACTGTTGTACTTCAACCTAAAAATGTTTAATTGGCAATGTCATGTTATTTCCAAATCAGTTGCTACCAAATCAAATAATAAAATTTAATATTTTATTTAAATAAATAACTGCCATGGATGGAAAATACTTAACGGGTTATAGTCAAGATGTATTTTAACAATCACATTAAAATGATAAAATTAAAATTGGAGCACAACAATTGTCCAAATTTGAACTCTTATCTTTCCTAACTAACTTCAATTTTATATAAATGAAATTAAAACCAAAACCAAAGCCTGATATGAATAATTATCACATGGAAAGTTCAAACATAAATTTAGGCAAAAAAATAAATTTCAACAGATAACAATGTCATTTTATAAATAATAATGAATAATTATTTCTTACACATATTTATATATATATATATATACACGAACACACATGGCTACGGCCATGGCAACCGTCGCCCACTGCCTGCCGCCATGGCTACGGCCATCAATGGAGGGAACCCTGATTCAGGGTCGAAGAATCTTGTGTTCCCGACAGTGAGTGATCGAAAACCCTTGTGTTCCCCCGAGCCCCATGGGTCAGGAACTCTTGGTTGGGGAACACATTTTTTTTTATGTTATTTTAATTGAAAAATATTTATTATAATAAATAAATTCTTTTTGAGTAACCAATTTCAATTTACACAGTTGATTTTTTTACATTGTTGGTTTTTTTTATTTAAACAAATTTAAATGTTATAGTCCATAATTATTTTTTAAAAAAAATTAAAACTTACACTGTTGGTAGTCCATAATTTTCCAAATAATATCTTCCATGGGTTGCTCAAATTGGGTCTTAATTCTTCATGGGCTTGAATTCTTCATGGACCTTAATTTTTCATGGGCTTGATTTCTTCATGGGTTTGATTTCTTCATGGACTTTAAGTCTTCATGGGCTTGAATTCTTCATGCCTAAAAAAAATAATTTAATGTTATTAATAAATTATATATTATATATATGTATTACACATGGCACATATATATATATTACATGCATGCATATAATGATGTATATGTATTATATATAATTTTATATATTATTATTATTATTATTAAATTTTAGTTTAAAATTTCATTTCATTCATTTTTCAATTTAAACTTGCATATAACAATAAAATATATATTAATATCTAATTTAAACCATTTTTAAGATCAAAAGAATGGTATAATTATAACAAAATTTTTACAAAATTAACCACTAATGAAGGCCTCATCTACAAACCCACTTGTTCTTTCCTGACCAAAAGAGAATGATTGGAGATGAGGCGTAGGCTCCGATGACGGCTAGCACCTGCAAGCACTCCGACGCTCGAGTGAGTAAGAGAGTAGGGAGAGACTGTGTATCAGTAGTTCATAGATCAGAACATACCTTGACTCTGAAGAGAGCTAGTTGATATTGGAGGAGGAGATGTCCTCTTGCATGCATAAGTCGTGCGTTTGCAGGTGATGGGACTGACTATCCGGCGTCGATGTAGGTTCCCAGGTGGTAGCATGGTGGTGATGGGATTCTCATTAATGTGGATAGGATCCGTTATTAATGAGGATGGGATCTGAGATGGCCACGTGGATATCCAGTGGGGTTGTAATGATGTCGTGATAGGCTGGCGCTGGGCCAAGATTGGGTCAAAGGAGAGGGCCGAGATTGGGCCTAAGGAGAGGGCCAAGATTGGGCCCGGAAGGTCCACAGTCCCCTAGGTCGGATGCTCGAACAACGAGCGTTCGAGTTAAAAAATGGGAGTCTGAGCAATTTTTGTTATATGTGCTTAGTTTTGGAGAGTCGGATTAAGTGGGATCGAGGCGATCGGTCGAGCTGACTTTGTCTTTGCTGGGATGGCGATCCTAGAGTCATTTCGAGGTCGACTTGAACCAAGCAAGTAGAGCAGTTGTAACACCCCACTTTCTCGGGCGTGTTATAAATTGGGACAATTATGGGATAATAATTTTTTTTTTCTTTCAAACTAATGTTAAACAATATCATTCCTCATATCCATCCCAAAATTTTTATACATTTATCTCGAAAGAGAATCATCATAAACATCAAATGTAGAAGCTAGAATCAAACCTAACATCTTAATATTAATTTTATTTTTGTTTCTTCATATCAAATTTTATACAAAACGTTAAAAGCCTATCTTGATATTACTTTTGCAAATACACATTTTCTTAAATTCTAGAATCTCCTATTCATTTTTCCATAATTTTTATTTTCATTTTTCTTTCTATGATGTATATTGTCATTGTACTTACTGTTTTATAAATTTTCAAACTTGTTAGAAAAACTTTTATTTCATTATCTTTATGGTTTAGTATGGCAACTAAAAATGAGTCCATCTATTTTTCAATTTGTGTAACATCCCGCATCGAGCGATAGGAAGGACCGGAACAACTTACCCTGATGGGCCTACACGAACTTCCCAGGGGGGTCACCCATCATTGGATTGCCCCAGGTTAAGCACGCTTAACTTGGGAGTTCTTTGCCAACATTCAGCCCAAAAGGTATCCAGCTGGTGTTGTTTCCTTTCTTACACTATCCTCGATATATACTAACTTCTCTGGGCTCTCGGGGTATTACATTCTCCCCCCCTTAAGCACATGACGTCCTCGTCATGCGACCTTACAACTGGTCCCAGACCTTCTCCCCTTGGGGGCTGCCATCCTAAAAGCCTGCCACCTGTAACATCCCGCATCGAGCGATAGGAAGGACCGGAACAACTTACCCTGATGGGCCTACACGAACTTCCCAGGGGGTCACCCATCATTGGATTGTCCCAAGTTAAGCACGCTTAACTTGGGAGTTCTTTGCCAACATTCAGCCCAAAAGGTATCCAGCTGGTGTTGTTTCCTTTCTTACACTATCCTCGATATATACTAACTTCTCTGGGCTCTCGGGGTATTACAATTTGGCAGTGCAAACTCTATAAAAGCATATTGATTGCGCTTAACTCTATGCAATTAATTAAACAAACACACAAACAAATAAAGAAATAAATCAAACATGCAAGCACAAAGTGTTTATATTCATTAGTGTACGAGTGTGTGTTGCAGCACAAAATTTATTTACTGGATGGGAATCCAGATCAATTCATTGGAAGATCTTATTAAGACATAAATAAAAGCAGCAAAATTTTGTATTTGTTGAATGGGCTTGTCTGACCAATTCAACTAATTTTAGGAAAAAAAAAATTGAATGTGCGATTGAAAACAAAATGTCTTAGATTAAGACAATTTTAGTGTCAATCCAAATATTTCCCAAGAATCACAAAAGATGGTATCATTGGGTTAAATTAATTTTAAGATCTTTACTATTGATTATATTTTGGGATAATGATGGTTCTAATTCTAGTAACCGACATACATAATATGCTGACTCTAATTTAAGCAACCACCATAAACCGAAATAGATATAGTACACTCATGCTTGGAGATGAATGATGATATTTTCAAGTTGGGCAACCCACATGCGTGGCATGACGGTTCCGGATTAGGCATATATCTCAATCCAAACTCAAATGTTTTGGAAAGAATCTAAAAATTAATTTAAATGCCTCAACTTTTAATGAACTTCGGCTACCTCGAAAACTTTTGGCATCGAACACTATCCTTGTTTTGGCCCAAGAATTTATTAGCCACACATCTTCATTAAAAAACTTATTGACATAAATTAAATGATTGAATTTAAATGGCAGAAATATAAATTAATGAAATTAAATAAAAAAATTAAAGTGCTCAAATTAAATTACAGAAATTAAAAAGATAGCATTTAAATTGCATAAAATAAACTACTTAATTTAAATACTGAAAAATAATCATACTGGAATTTAGATGACAAGAACTAAAATATGATAGAAACTAAGCTTGCATTCTCTTTGCTTTTCAATTTTTATTTTTGAATTTTGAATTTATTTTTATTTTTTCTGTTTTGATAATCTATTTTTAGAAAATTGAAAACGTGTTTTTTTTGTCATTTTGAAAAACTTTTTATCAAAATAGAAAATTAGAAAATGCGTTGTCTTTGAAATTTTAAAAATAATTTTTTAATGATAATTTATTCAATAATAAATTTAATTACTCAGTAAATTAGAAATATTTAATATTAATATATTATTAAAAAAATATATACATTTTAAAGTTAATAAATTTTGTAATATTTTTTTATTATAATAATAAAATATGAATAAATAAATATATTTTGAGTTTAGAGTTTATTTTGAATAAAAACACATAATAATTTTTTTGTTATTTTGAGTTTTATTTATATATATTTTTATTTTTAAAAATATATTTTTTAAAATAATAAAAAGAACAAGTTTTTATTATTTTAAAAAATTAACAAATAAAAATGACTTAAAAATAATAAAGAAAACTCAGCCTAAATCTTGGTTAAATGTAAACTGAATGAAATTTAACTAAACAACACAAAACAACACAAGAAGTTAACAAAAATTATAAGAGCAATAACATAAATTAAGAACACAAATTAAATGACCGGAAGAGATACGATAAATGCCAGCTTCTGTTTCTTCCGTACCAGCACACTCTGGCCGTTCCAGCTCACTCTCATTATGCGATTTCTCCCCTCAGTGTGCTGTCTGACCATTCCAGACTCCTCACTGTGTGATTCCAACGCTGGCCCTAATCTTCCCCCTTATTCTGGTTCAACAGTGGCGGATGGGGGCTTAGGGTTTCACTGTGCTTTGCTTGTATATATATATCACCCAGCGCACAGTGTCCGTTTTTATCTAGGAAAATTCTATTCATAATGAGGGTTTTACTCTTCGTAGCTATATTTTAATATACCTAAAATACCCTATTTTGAAAACTCATTTTTACCCTCACATTCACTTTCTTTCTCAATCAATTACCCGCCACCCATTCCTTTCAAAACCGCCATCCATCCCTTCCAAAACGAAGACAATATAACAAAAAAATATCATATCCAATGTATATAATACAACAAAAAAATATCAATACAACAAAAAATACACATATATATACATATTTACATTAACAGTTGCACCTATATATACATATATACATTAACATAGCAAACATATATATATATATATACGCACACATACATAGAGGAGAAGCACACAAACATGCAAACATATATGTAGATATATATATATAGAGAGAGAGAGAGAGGAAGGGCCGCCGAGCTTCATCAATGACGCCCCCGAACCTTAGAGTTCGGGGAGCTTCGGGGGCCTTATAGTGCCTAGAATTCCAGCATTCGGGGCACACTGAAAGCCCCGAATGCTGGAGTTCGGGACCTCAAACTCTGGAGTTCGAGGAGATTGAAGCTCCCTGAACTCCAGGGTTTAGGGGCGTCATTGATGAAGCTCGGCAGCTATGGCCGCCAAGCTTCCTTTCTCTCTCTCTCTCTCTCTATATATATATATATCTATATATATGTTTGTATGTTTGTGTCTGTGTGTGCGTGTATATATATGTATGTGTGTGTTTGTATATATATATATATAGGATTCTGGGGGCGATTGATGAAGCTCGACAGCCATGGCTGCCGAGCTTCCTTCCTTTCTCTCTTTCTATATATATATATCTATTTATATGTTTGTATGTTTGTGTCTGTGTGTGCGTGTATATATATGTATGTGTGTGTTTGTATATATATATATGGGATTCTGGAGGTGATTGATGAAGCTCGGCAGCTATGGTCGCCGAGCTTTCTTCCTCTCTTTCTCTCTATATATATCTATATATATGTTTGTATGTTTGTGTCTGTGTGCGTGTATATATATGTATGTGTGTGTTTATATATATATATATATATGGGATTCTGGGGGCGATTGATGAAGCTCGGCAACCATGGCCGCCGAGCTTCCTTCCTATATATATATATATCTATATGTATGTGTGCGTATATATATATATATATGTTTGTGTGTCTGTGTGCGTGTATATATATGTATGTGTGCCTTTGTATATATATATAGTGTTTGATTATTTATTTTCATTTATTTTTTGTGTTTGCTCATTGTGATTTTTTTTTTGTGTTTGGACAACGTTGTATGGCTGGTGACGAGAGAGAAAGTGGGCAGAATATATATCTGTGTCTGTATTATATATATGTGTTTATGTATGTATATATGTGTTTTTTATTTTGTAAGTTTGTCTCGTGAAGCTTATATTTGTGAATCGAAATTGTTGAGATTTGAAGATGTTAAAGAGATGAATGTGTGTGAATGGCTAACTGTGTAGAAGAGGGTATTTTTGGAAAATATTGATTGCAAAAACTTATTAAATTGATTGTAAAATGTAAAAGAATAAAAATAATTTTTTAATAGCGGATAAGAGTAAAATCCTCGGCGTGAATGGGATTTCTCTTTTATCTATATATCACGCTGAAATTGGCCTGGAAGTTGAGTGAAATTACCAAGGAGGGACCGCATTCTCAGCCACTGAAATGCCTTCTAATTTCCATTCTAATTACCAAATTGACATTGCATGCGGTTGGGCTGTGGCTGAGTCTTTAAATTGGATCAGTGGGTCTTCGCGGGCTGCCTAAACTTGGACATCAAACATTACATGCTGTTGGGCTTGCACATGTGGGCTTGAATTGCAAGTTAGTTGCTGGGTCATGAACCTTCAATTGGCTGCTTCTTTTAATGTGGGCCCTCAATTGCATTCCAATTGCATATGCTTTAATTCCACGCGGCTAGGCACAAAGGGGCATGCGCTGGCTGGGCCTCAGATGGTTTCAACTTGAGCTTCCCGGCTGCATCCATTGAGAATATGTAATATTATATATATATATGTTATATATTATATATTATATATGTATTACGCATGGCATACATATGGTAGTTTATATTATATTTCTTTCTTTATATATTATTATTATTATAATTTTTTATTTTATATATTTTTATATTAATTTTTTAAATCTGCACACAATAACAAAATGTATATTAATATTTAATTTAAACCAATTTTAAGATCAAAAGAAGAGTGATTATAATAAAATTTTTACAAAATTAATCGCTAATCACATATCTCAAAGTTCATTTCTCAACTCAAAGCCTTTCCCAACCCTAATTCTCGATATTCCAGGCCCTTGTTCTCTCTGTTATTTCTTCATCTTAATCTCTATCGCGACCTCGTCTCCATACTTACATCAAATCACCGATAAAGGTAATTCTATCTGTTTCTGTTTTATCCTTTCTACATATGTAAATGGTGTTATGTTGATTCATGAATTTGAGTTATTCTGAGTATATAGGTTGATGTTTAGGTGATGATCTACAAACGTGTTTTTTATCAACATTTATTTTCTTTTTTTCTTTTCTTGATTCATTCAATTTTTGGTTTTATGGTTGTAAGATTTGGTGATTCTCATTTGGTTTCACTCAATCTCATTCTAGAACCAATTCTCCCTTCCTACTTTCATAGGCATCTATGAAATGCACAAAATAATCTAGGGCACAAAGTTAAAACTCATTTAAGGCTTTGGTGAAACGGTATTTTTTTTCTTGTCAACAATTATGTTTGCCCTTCCGTCCATCCATTCCATTCCAAAATCATCTAAGGCTTTGATATGAGAACTAAAATCATAGTGTCTGACTTGCTTCTTGTAAGTCTCCTTCCTTTTTGATATTTTACTTTAATTATTTCTATTACCTTCATTAGATTTTGATAACATAAGAAATTGTTTTTTCTATCCTTCCTCATTTTAGTCAACATGACTTGTAGTATGATGCTAATTTCTATGTCTCAAGCAACACATATTGGTTTTTTATTTCAAAAAACATCAGTTTCATAACTTTACATTTTCGTAAATACTGTGTGATTTATGCACAATTAATTTAGACAAGTGTACCCTAGTCAAATCTATATATAGTGGTGAAAAGATGTCGATCCCACGAGAACTAGATCATAATACCAAAACAATTTTAATTTAACCTAAGTTGAACTAATTAATTAATCGGATGAATAAAAATAAAAATAAAAATAAATGAAAAAATGAATTCTTTGTGAGAAAAATTAATTAATAAATGCACTAAGATTTAGATTTCATTTAATTTGGGTCACGTAATTATCTATTCAAGCCGATTCAAAATCACAAATACTCTTACAGTATTTTATAATTATTTGCATGTGATAGTGGATTTCCCTCAATTAATTAAAAAGCTTTCTTAAGTCATATTAATCATTTATTAATTCGATTTCACTATCAGATTTTTGAGCAGATATCAACGAAATAAATAAACATTAAGTTCTTTGGAAACCTCTAATCTCGGAAGGAGATTTGACTCGCTAAGTTGCCTCGATTCCCATACATGAGCTAATCATCTTTCGATCTCATAGTCAAGCATGTGATTTATATTGCCTATGGATCTAATTTATAACAATCCTTTAGTCAATCATGTATAAATTATTAAATCATTAAAAGGTGACCAATCCTTTAAAGGATTAAGCACAACAATATAAAATGCTTATGCAAATAATAATCAGGTTTTGAATCAAACTAAATAAATAATCACATAATCCCAGAATTAAAATATATCCAAACCTTAATTAAAATAAATTAACTAGAAATTATTAAAATAAAAATAAAACAAAAATTAAATGAAGAATCGGAGTGAAGCTTCCTGCCAGATCTAAAGCAAATCTGGGTCGACGTGTGTATGCGTGAGGCGGCTTGGTGCGTCTTGGCTTCTTCCTCTTCGATTCCGCAGCACTCCAATCCTTCCGATCTCCTTACTGTGCGCCGCAGAGCCCTCCTTTTGATCTTCACTGTGCACTATCCAGAGCTTCTTCCGTTTCAATCTCCTCACTGTGCGCCACGGAGAAGCCTCCAATCCTCAATCCCTTGCGCCGCAAGAAGCTTCCTTTTTGTTTCTATCTCCAATCCATCCTCACATATTATTATATATATGTGTGGGGGCGTGGGCCGCCCCCAGCAAAGTCCAATTCATGCCACTGTTAGCTTCTTATTTAATAATATAATATATATAAATGCACGCGGCATGTCCTATTCTTCACCTTCACGCCTTCACACCACTTGTTATGTATAATATATAATAGATATATATAAATATTATAATTTAATATATAATATAATATAATATTATATTATATATATTTTTATAAATACTTAATTAATTATACTATAATATATAATATATATAGATAAAGTAATATAATATATAATTAATTATAAATAAATAAATAATTTTTCAGTTACATTATAATAAAAGTTTAATATAAAATTAACTTTATAAATTACTTTATAATATCTTTATTTTTTTTTTCCAACTCGTTGAATTAATATCCTTTACTGAGTTCCTACAAAAAGAAATTAAAATAATATAAAATTCATATAAACACACATTTATGTAGAAAAAATAACATAAAGTTAAGATAAAAATTAAATAAATATATATATATATATATAATTAAGCCCTATCAGTAAACCATTCTTGTAACATGGTTTATATTTTTTTTTTTTTTTTTTTTGTAATACAATGATGTTGATAGTTTGCTACACCCTTTTGTTATTTCACAATATCATTTTAAAAAAACTAAATAAACCTTATAATTGGTTTCTAGAAATACCATTTTTCTACATTATTGTTTTATGGGACTTATGATTTATTACGCATCAAGACATGGGTTGGAGTTTGGACATCTGCATCAGGGATTGGATGAGCTAAACCCAACCATGCCTTGGTGCCATTCGTGACTATGGTTTTGACTCTATAGTGCCCAATTGATGTCCATACGCATATGCTTTTTATTTTCCTTTTCTAGCATTTCCATTATACTCATATGGTTGCTCAAGAGTGATAGGAAGGATTTATTCCCATTTCTTGAATTGGGTTACCCAAATTTTGAGCTTGTATATGGTAAAAGAACTATCTTTACATTATTCAAAGAATTGATGTGCAAATATGTGAAATGGAAATTAAATGAATGATTTCAATCCCATTCCAACCCAATAGTTGCTACTATTTGACAATAATCAATTGCATCATCATTGTAGCTTCCCCATTCCTCTTAGTTTCTTTTGTAGACAGAATTTTCTTTTTCTATGCAGATCCATGGATCATTGGCCTGACATTTTTTTAAAATTTGTTGTCTAGTAAAAGATTTAGAAATATATTTAATTCCTTATTAAAGAATGTTTCTCCATTCATGCATTTAACCGGTTGATGGGAAACAATAAATCGTTTTCATCCTTTGGATTGTGACAACAACACAATTTTTCGCCTCTTTAAGATTTTGTTCTTTGTGGTTGGTTTTGACGTAAAGTAACAACTTGGTAACCTTCTTTTTTCTCTATTTATTTATGTAGCATAACACACAGGTCCATCTTAATCCACCATTTTCAAATTGTCATAGATGTTAGTATTGTTTGGGACAAGAACCAAATTTGACATTTGGTGCAGACTACTATTTCAAATATTTTGCTATTAAAAACTAATGGTATTGTGCTATAAAATATATTGACAATTATAATAAGATTTTTCATATGAAAATGACCTTATACAAACATGTGAAACTATTGTTATCAACATGTTTAAAACTAATGATTTAGTATAATTGTAATATCCCATGTTCGTATAAAATTGCCACGTAATTTCGATGAGTTTAGAATACCGAAAAATTAATTTTTATAGCAATTTTAGGTACCAAACCAACTGCAGGGAATGCGTCGAAGTGAAATTGTCTAAAGAAAATTACATGATCTCGACGAGCGTTTCAAGATAGAATTTATGGTATCGAAAGAAATCAGATTAGGAACAATTTTCGGTACAGCTAAAATACAGCTGTCGTTTAGGCTGAAAAACCAAATCATTGTAGGAGGCTCCCGAAAAATCAACGGACCCCTAGGGAGGCTTCGATTTTACGTAGTAAGCAACCCTTCAGTGGTTTTAGGATGAAACGACAGCTCGGTGAGGACACTGGGGCGAAATCGTCCTTTTTTAACTAAGCTTCAAAATTATTAATTTTGTGTTTTCAATATTAAAATGCAATTTAATCCAGTGTTTGAGGGTATAATTGAAATTACGAAATTGTCCAAGTGATATTATGATAAAGTTGAGGTTTAATATGTAATTTTTATATATTATGATAATATAATGTATAATTACATATATATATATAGGCATAGGCACGTGGAGTTGAAGCTTCTATGAAGCTTTAAATGGCATGGCAGGATTTGGAGCAGCAAGCAATCACCAGCGAGATTTGAGGAGATGGTAATAGGATTTGAGCAACGGGATTTAAGGAAGATATGGCAGGTTTGGGCGCTGGCTTCGCCTATAAATAGATGGAAAATGGAGGCAAATGAAGCAAGGGAGAGAGGAGTAGCAATCGGCCATAGCAGCTTCAAGCTGCTGTGGCAGTGGCCGATTGAGGGAGAGAAAGAGAGAGAGAGATCGTGAGAGAACTGGAAGCATCCAGCTCACGGTAGCCATCGCCGCGAGCTTCCAGCAAGCTCGAGCGGCCATGGTCGACGGGCAATGAACAGGGCAGCAGCGAGGGAGACGGTTGCGGAGGTTAGTGGCGGTATGGCAACAAGAGGAGAGCTCGATGAAGGCTCGGGAAGCGACCGAAGGAGGCGGTCGTGTCCATGGCAGCCATGGCCGCAACCAGTTCCAGCAAGGCTGCAACCAGCCGCGGCCGCGAGAGGCGGCCAACGGCGATGCAGCAGCTAGGGAAGACGGCGACGGCGGTCGCGGTGGCCGGCTGGCGCTGGAAGAAAGGCCAGTGGAGCTCGGCCATGCGCGCGCATGGCAGCGCATGTAGCGAGGGCAGGGGAGGAAAAAGAAGGAGAAAGAAGAGAAGGAAAAGAAAAAAGAAAAGAAAAAAAAAGAAAAGGAAAATGATGGTAAAAATTCTAGAAAATTCCAAAAAAATAGGAAATTATGTTTCGATGATATTCTGGAAATTTTGGTGAGAAAAACAGCCCGGGCATGCGTTTCGGGAATATGGCACGCATACTGAGGAAGTCGGAGATGCTAAGTTAAGGTGAGAAAAATTCCCTAGAAAATTCCAGAAATTCAAAAATATTGTTTTATGAATTATCGTAGTGAAATATTTGAGAAAATATTTTAGAAATATTTAATCTAGATTTATTGAGGAAAAATAGGAAGAAATAGAGAGAAAATTATAGAAAATGCCAGAAATTATAGAAAAATAGGTTTTAATGTTTATTTAAATAATTATGGTGAATAGGATGCTTTGAGGCTTAAGTTGAAGTGACTCGTACAAATTTTGAGGTTGGCACGCAAATCGAGGCAAGGCGCGAATATCGAGGTAGCCCAATAAGCTTGAGAAGGTAAGTGGTGCTTCCCAATTTAAGTTAGTTTATGGAAAATGTTTGGTTTGTAAGTGATTTATGTTCCTCGAAAATGTTTTCATCATATTGACATGCCTTGATATGTATCCATCACGTAGACTGCATACATGACATGACTATGAAATGCACGAATACACATTGATATTATTGATCACTCGCATTTGAGGCCATAGGGAGTACGAACTGGCACCGTTACCTTACCAAGGGTGCACCCATACACCTCAGCTTCGAAAGAGGGGGCCGCAAAAATAGTAGGTAGCATGAGGGGTGCAGTTGACACCTACGATGAAAGACATTGCATTCATGCACGAAATATATTTTATGTACCCTTACTTAGATGATTCATCATCTAACTTGGGTTTTGCCCCTGGAATATTCAAACGTTCCAGATGGAGATCGTAGCAGATTCAAGGTTAAATGATGCATGAAGTGGCACTTAGCAGAGTGCATGAAGAATGAAATGTATGTTACGTAGCCCCTGTATTTAAGTTCTGCTACTTTAGATTCTGAACGTTTTGAGAAATGTCGAAGATGTAAGAATTTATTTACGATTAATGTTAAGATATCAGGTTTCAATCATTGCTTCCGCATTTGATGTGTATAGTGATTCTCTTTTGAGAATAATAGATGGGAATTCTGGGACGAAGTCGAGGAATAATGTGGTTTAGCTTTAATATTTAAAAGAAAAACATTTATTGTCCTGGAATTGTGCCAAGTCATAACGCGCCCTGAAAAGCGGGGCGTTACAATAATAATATGGAAACATAGTAATATAACTGGTGTAGGATAAAAAGTGTACTTTCGGATTTAGTATTGTTTATTTTTTTTGTTGTTGCCTAATTTATTTTATTTATCTAATTAACAATCTTTTAGTTGTCAGGTTCCATTTAAGTCGTAATTCCTAAATCTACTTTCTTTATCTACATCAATTCATTTTCTTTTGATGTTCAGATCTTGTGTCGATACTGCATTTTTAATACAGAGCTTGCATGTGTTGGAGAGAACAAAGAGTTCTACAACCAATTTTTAAAACTTGCATTACTTTGGGAGCAGAACATAGATGTAGACTCTTGTGGGGAGAAGGTAGACTTCAAGGATTGAGACACATATGAAAGGTCCTTGTTCAATGAATAGACCTTCGTAACTGTCTCAATTTTCAAGTTCGCCTTCTCTCCACCAAAGTTTACATCTATGTTCTCTTCCCAAAGTAATGGAAGTTTTAAGCAATGGAAGTTTTAAGCAGTGGTTGCAGAACCTTTTGTTCCCTCTAACACTTGCAAACTTTGCATTAAAAATACACAATCGACACACAACATTTGAATAGTGGAAGCAAAGTAATTAATGTTGGACGAAATGGTATATTTTTCCTAAAATATAATTCTCTATCCTATATCTGCCATATTGTTATGTTGTTATATTAAATTACTAGGGAATGCTCGTGCCTAAAGGCATGTCGTAAATAATATAAGAGTAAATAATATTAAGATTAAATATTAAATAAAAATTAAAATTATTATATATTTATTAACGTTGTATAATAAAAAATAAAAAGTTAAATTAAAAAAATAATTTACAATTTGAACAAATTAAATTAAAAGTTAAATATCAAACAATACATACCAGTTAGTGCTATTGTTGCCAATCAAATATAAAAAAATAAAATAAAATATCAAATACTTCTGCTATTGCTGCAAATAGAAATTAAAATTAAAATACACACCAATTAGTGTTACTGCTGCCAATCAAATTATAATTACATAAAAAAAAATATTATATTGTCATTCACCAAAAGAATGGGTTAAAATTTTACAAAAAGTAGGTTAAACCTTTACAAAATATGTATGCTTTACAAAAAGTGTGTCAATAACATGTCTTCAAACATGTGTTTGCCCAAACTTCCTCCTCATTACTTTCCAAAAAGTCTTCGTATCAACTTATATGTATCCCAATGAGGAACATGCACAATAATCTGGTAATTTGTGAAATAAAAAAAATATAAATTAGTACATTTGTTGGAAATATACATATCAAAATATACTTTGAGATCGAAATTACCTTATTACATCCCATCGAAGCAAGATAGTTGTATTTCTCCTTTTAAGCTCCATATATTTTTCCATCCAATCCTACAAAAGTCCATATTTCAAATTATTATCAAATTTAAATTTTAAAAAAAGTTATATAATCAATAGAAATAAATCTACATGGTTACCTTCTAAACATTACAACAACACTTCAGGATAAACAATATTTGTAGTAGAATCCAAACAATCTTTAGGAAGCAGAATACTTATACGATCAAATGATATACATCTGAAAAATGCCACATATAATTGCCCATGGCTAAACACTGGTATGCGCAAATCAACCCCAACATATTTCACAGATTGTCCTTGAGATTTATTAATGGTCAAGGCATATGCCAATCGGATCGGAAATTGATGTCTTGTCATTTGGAAAGGCATTTCTGAAGAAGATGGTGCCAAAGATATCATTGGTATGAATGGCCAAATTGCCAAGCTTTTCTCCAGTTAAAATTTGAGATTCAATTATGCGAGTGTCGCACCTAGTAACCATCAATCTTGTACCATTACATAGTCCATCTTTTGATGCAATGTTTCTCAACAATATTATAGGACAACCCACCTTCAACTCTAACTTAAAAGTTGGCAACCCAGGAGGATCCAATGAATTTAAATATTCATTAGGATATCTATTTGTAATAGTAGGATTGACTTCATTATCTTCAGACATTTTATCTGCTGCAAGATAAGTATGTAATCTCCCTGGAAAGATATTCAATGCAGTAGTATTGATGTCACTGACATCATCGTTACGTGTAGATAGAATTGTACGTTCAGTAAAAAATGTTGGGGTTGACGTCTCTATTATGTTCAACCGTGGGTAAACTGTAGAGAGTAATTCATTCAAATCTTAACATTTTTGTATTGTTGATGGAAGGTTAACGATTTCTTGAGGATTGGTCCCAATCTAAAAAAAGTGAAATCAATAAAAAAATAAAAATGAAAACATAATTTATTAATTTAAAATAATCTATATAATATGGCACAAAGGTTATAGTAGTGTTATCTCGATCAAGAAATTTGTAAAGTTAGCATTTTCACGGTCTTTATGATTCAAGCGCATATTCAAATCCAAAGTTAAGATATGTATATGCTTCCATAGAACAGAGTGTCTTAATGATACATTCACAATTTGCTCACAAACTCCTTTGGGTATAACTGGTAAGATTTGTCAAAAGTTTCCACCAAGAACAACAGTAATACCCCAAACGGCTTGTCACTATCACAAATATCCCTCAATGTACGATCAACCGCCTCAACACAATGTCTATGTTGCATCGAAACTTCATCCCAAATTATGAGTTTTGTTTCTCTAAATAACTCAGCTTGTAATGATTCTTTACTAAGCCCACAATTTGAATTTTCCAACACATTTAATGGGATGGAAAATGTTGAATGTGTAGTGCGACCTCCGACCAGTAACAATGATGCAATTCCAGATGAAGCTATAGTAATAACGATATGCCCAAGGTTGCGACATTTTAATGCTATCATATTGTACAAAAATGTTTTTCTTGTTCCAACACCCCTATTCAGAAAGAAAACAACTCCTTTATTTTGAAAAACTGAAGAAGTAAATATGTTATAAGCATTCCACTGTCCATTGTTGAGACAATCAATAGAAATTTGTGGATATGTCTATTGTGCCTCACTCTGCAATTGTCGATGTTCAAATATCAATCGATTACCAATTACTACACTCCAATTTGCAGCAGGTTGTGGCATGGGTGGGAAGTCAATTAAACTTTTGCCTGATTCATGAAGCATTTGATTCAAAAGATGGAGACCATAATCTTTAATTTGAGCCTCAGTTAAGTTAGAAATGACAAACAATGTACGAATCTTATGTGCAAAATCATCACATATATGCGTTGAGAATTGATTTCATAATGCACATGGATTTAGTGGAGAGCACAGGGTGAGAATAATACTAAACAATCTCCTCAATTGATATCCAGTTTTCATAACTACAACCTCTTTCAAGCATTGTATCCATTCTTCATCATCTTCTAAAAGTCCCCTTGCAACACATGCTAATTTAAATGTATCATGCACAACATTATCGACCGTGGGTAAAGATTGAAACGACTTTGGTCCTTTAACAACGATCAGTAACAAACGCAGATAAAATCTTTCACCACAATTAGGGCTAGCAAAATATATTCTACCAATTGCATATCCTCTTTCTCTTAATTTCCATCTCTTTTCCGACTTGAGCCAAACATAATGTTGTGGAAATTCTTGATAAGTGAATGGACATTCATCTTCACTGCTAGCACAATATGCAAAGAAGCCAGTAAGAGTTTACATTTGTTGACCAACTCTAGATTGAATCATTTCTAATGATTCTTCTGGGTTAAAAACAACGCGATGCATTCCAGGTAAATGAAGTGCCAATTGTACAACTGTTGGCATCTCTGCATGCAAAGGATGACCAAATATTTGCCAAGCAGCTTCTGAAGGGCCAATATACCTTGCATTGAGATATTGTTGAATCTCATTTATCATTCCTAACACTATCGTTGTACGATCATAACCCTTATAAATGTACTTATGTATATACTTGACACATCTCATCCCAGCTCAAACTTCTACATTTATATGACAGTTGAAAAGTTTAGAAAGATATGCATTGTATGATACGACATCCTTGTTATCAACTTCTTGTCCCCTCACAGTATGTACTTGACCATTATTGCGACGACGATAGATAGGGTATCCATTTTGATCCATAGTTGTTGTTTCTGTAAAAACTCAAGGGTATCTCTTAGTGCATCTACCATTTTCCATACATGGTGCTTGCGGATTTCGAGCACCACACAGTCCATATACCGTACAATATTTGATAGTTTCAAAAAGCATATGATCATCTTTTGGGTCTGGAAATTCTGCAGAGACTAATTTGTCTACTTGAGCATATGTCCGAATTTTGTCTAGGCCTTTAAGAAATAAAAGTGCATGCATATGAGGGAGGCCTCGTTTTTGAAATTCAATTGTAAAAACATGTGCAACTTTATTTTCAAACACTTTATTTGTTTCTATCACCTTCATCAAACATTTTCTCTTCAACTCAAAAACACGGGCAATTAAATCAGGACGATCAATAGGTTTTTGATGTGGTAATAATGCTGAAGTAATTTCTAGCCAATTGGGATTTGCAGTCATGGTCAGAAAAATATCTGGGTGTTGGTTGTATTGCGTGATAGCCATTGAATCTTGAAAAATTTCAAACATATGTCTAGGACTACCAGTAAATGAAAATGACAAAACAAACATTTGACCAATTTGACCAGGTCGCACATAATCTGGATCCATATCCGACAACTCTTAGTAAAGCTCAGCCCGAAGTTTCCCTTGATTAAGCTTGTAGTATGTCAATCGATTTTGCTCAGTTGCAGCCTAAGCATTTACCAAAAACTCTTGAAATAGTTTGTCATCTCTCAAAATTGTTGAATACTCTGTGGGTCGTTCAAACAAACGATAACTATAAAAATCCATTTGAGTAAGTCGATCAGTTGAAGGTCAATCATACTGAACATTCCACAATTTCAGCTTAGGTTCCCATCCAAGCTCACCATATGGAAATAATAGAACATAATGTAATGGAAAATATGTTGGGTGACATTCATTAATTTGCATCCACTCATTATTTCCTCGAAAATGTAAGATAATATCTTTCATTCCACTTGCCTCTGTTCCATCACCTGGTATTACAATCGCAATCTCATCTGCAGTTGGTAGGTTATACTGACGTCGATCAGTTGGTAGGTTATACAGAATAAGAATCTTTAGTTATTGTTTCCCACTCTAGGCGAGTGCGATCGCGATGAATTGGTGTTAAAGAAGATTGTCTTGGGTTAATACATTCCTTTGATCTTTCTCATTTTCGTCGCAGGCGTTGTCCCAATTGATATGCAGAACATAACTTTTGATTTTTTTCACGTTCTCGTTGTGCACGTTGAGCCAATGCAGCTTTTGATAACACATTATCATTGTGTGCCTATAATGAGAATATTTTAGGAGTATGTACTTGTTAGTTTAAAGACACTACCCATCTCTTTAGCGTGTGATATTTTCTAATTTCCTTTTCACTCTTCTTATTCTTTCCTTAAAAACTTCTTATAAGAAAAATAAAAAATTAAAAAAACTATATTATGTAGTTTCCTATTTTTTTTTTATGTTTTTCTCTTATATATTTTCTTCTCTTATTCGTTTCCTTCTCTTTTTAATAGACAAACATATTAAAAATTCAGATTAATGCTTACTTTAACATGCTTTAGAAAAATATTTCACATTCAATAAAAAGAATTTTGAATAAATATTTGAATTTTTTTTTAAAAATATACATAAAAAAGAGTATATGACACTATGTAATTCCTAAAAAAATCTATATGATAATATTCGAAAAAGAAACTTTTAAAACTTGTTGAGAAACCATACCACATGATGTGCTTTTCTTTCCTTTGCCAGAAGAGATAGCCTTTTCTTTTTCCTTTGCCTTTTCCTATAATAAAAAATAAGTAGAATATATTTATAAATTATTTTTAAAATGGTAAAAAAATGTATATCCTTACCTCACGAATGCGAATAGTATTAAGGTCATGCTCATCGCGAATAACAACATTAACATTTATTTCTTGAAGAAATTGAACCTATACATACAAACACGTTAGAGTGATAAATAAAACTTTATACACATAAATAAAAAAAATTAGTAAAGGGAATTGATATTACGGTTTGGTGTAAGTCTCCATCCACCTATAAAGTATGAGGAAAAAAATATTCTATTAGAAGAAAATTAGATATGATAGGTTTTTTTTTTTTTAAAAGAAAATAGGCCTTACATTATAAGAGAGGTACTTAAAATTATATGAAGAAAAAAAAAACTTACTTGACCAAAAATAGTGATATTGTCCATAACTGTTGTACTTCAACCTAAAAATGTTTAATTGGCAATGTCATGTTATTTCCAAATCAGTTGCTACCAAATCAAATAATAAAATTTAATATTTTATTTAAATAAATAACTGCCATGGATGGAAAATACTTAACGGGTTATAGTCAAGATGTATTTTAACAATCACATTAAAATGATAAAATTAAAATTGGAGCACAACAATTGTCCAAATTTGAACTCTTATCTTTCCTAACTAACTTCAATTTTATATAAATGAAATTAAAACCAAAACCAAAGCCTGATATGAATAATTATCACATGGAAAGTTCAAACATAAATTTAGGCAAAAAAATAAATTTCAACAGATAACAATGTCATTTTATAAATAATAATGAATAATTATTTCTTACACATATTTATATATATATATATATATACACGAACACACATGGCTACGGCCATGGCAACCGTCGCCCACTGCCTGCCGCCATGGCTACGGCCATCAATGGAGGGAACCCTGATTCAGGGTCGAAGAATCTTGTGTTCCCGACAGTGAGTGATCGAAAACCCTTGTGTTCCCCCGAGCCCCATGGGTCAGGAACTCTTGGTTGGGGAACACATTTTTTTTTATGTTATTTTAATTGAAAAATATTTATTATAATAAATAAATTCTTTTTGAGTAACCAATTTCAATTTACACAGTTGGTTTTTTTACATTGTTGGTTTTTTTTATTTAAACAAATTTAAATGTTATAGTCCATAATTATTTTTTAAAAAAAATTAAAACTTACACTGTTGGTAGTCCATAATTTTCCAAATAATATCTTCCATGGGTTGCTCAAATTGGGTCTTAATTCTTCATGGGCTTGAATTCTTCATGGACTTTAATTTTTCATGGGCTTGATTTCTTCATGGGTTTGATTTCTTCATGGACTTTAAGTCTTCATGGGCTTGAATTCTTCATGCCTAAAAAAAATAATTTAATGTTATTAATAAATTATATATTATATATATGTATTACACATGGCACATATATATATATTACATGCATGCATATAATGATGTATATGTATTATATATAATTTTATATATTATTATTATTATTATTAAATTTTAGTTTAAAATTTCATTTCATTCATTTTTCAATTTAAACTTGCATATAACAATAAAATATATATTAATATCTAATTTAAACCATTTTTAAGATCAAAAGAATGGTATAATTATAACAAAATTTTTACAAAATTAACCACTAATGAAGGCCTCATCTACAAACCCACTTGTTCTTTCCTGACCAAAAGAGAATGATTGGAGATGAGGCGTAGGCTCCGATGACGGCTAGCACCTGCAAGCACTCCGACGCTCGAGTGAGTAAGAGAGTAGGGAGAGACTGTGTATCAGTAGTTCATAGATCAGAACATACCTTGACTCTGAAGAGAGCTAGTTGATATTGGAGGAGGAGATGTCCTCTTGCATGCATAAGTCGTGCGTTTGCAGGTGATGGGACTGACTATCCGGCGTCGATGTAGGTTCCCAGGTGGTAGCATGGTGGTGATGGGATTCTCATTAATGTGGATAGGATCCGTTATTAATGAGGATGGGATCTGAGATGGCCACGTGGATATCCAGTGGGGTTGTAATGATGTCGTGATAGGCTGGCGCTGGGCCAAGATTGGGTCAAAGGAGAGGGCCGAGATTGGGCCTAAGGAGAGGGCCAAGATTGGGCCCGGAAGGTCCACAGTCCCCTAGGTCGGATGCTCGAACAACGAGCGTTCGAGTTAAAAAATGGGAGTCTGAGCAATTTTTGTTATATGTGCTTAGTTTTGGAGAGTCGGATTAAGTGGGATCGAGGCGATCGGTCGAGCTGACTTTGTCTTTGCTGGGATGGCGATCCTAGAGTCATTTCGAGGTCGACTTGAACCAAGCAAGTAGAGCAGTTGTAACACCCCACTTTCTCGGGCGTGTTATAAATTGGGACAATTATGGGATAATAATTTTTTTTTTCTTTCAAACTAATGTTAAACAATATCATTCCTCATATCCATCCCAAAATTTTTATACATTTATCTCGAAAGAGAATCATCATAAACATCAAATGTAGAAGCTAGAATCAAACCTAACATCTTAATATTAATTTTATTTTTGTTTCTTCATATCAAATTTTATACAAAACGTTAAAAGCCTATCTTGATATTACTTTTGCAAATACACATTTTCTTAAATTCTAGAATCTCCTATTCATTTTTCCATAATTTTTATTTTCATTTTTCTTTCTATGATGTATATTGTCATTGTACTTACTGTTTTATAAATTTTCAAACTTGTTAGAAAAACTTTTATTTCATTATCTTTATGGTTTAGTATGGCAACTAAAAATGAGTCCATCTATTTTTCAATTTGTGTAACATCCCGCATCGAGCGATAGGAAGGACCGGAACAACTTACCCTGATGGGCCTACACGAACTTCCCAGGGGGGTCACCCATCATTGGATTGCCCCAGGTTAAGCACGCTTAACTTGGGAGTTCTTTGCCAACATTCAGCCCAAAAGGTATCCAGCTGGTGTTGTTTCCTTTCTTACACTATCCTCGATATATACTAACTTCTCTGGGCTCTCGGGGTATTACATTCTCCCCCCCTTAAGCACATGACGTCCTCGTCATGCGACCTTACAACTGGTCCCAGACCTTCTCCCCTTGGGGGCTGCCATCCTAAAAGCCTGCCACCTGTAACATCCCGCATCGAGCGATAGGAAGGACCGGAACAACTTACCCTGATGGGCCTACACGAACTTCCCAAGGGGTCACCCATCATTGGATTGTCCCAAGTTAAGCACGCTTAACTTGGGAGTTCTTTGCCAACATTCAGCCCAAAAGGTATCCAGCTGGTGTTGTTTCCTTTCTTACACTATCCTCGATATATACTAACTTCTCTGGGCTCTCGGGGTATTACAATTTGGCAGTGCAAACTCTATAAAAGCATATTGATTGCGCTTAACTCTATGCAATTAATTAAACAAACACACAAACAAATAAAGAAATAAATCAAACATGCAAGCACAAAGTGTTTATATTCATTAGTGTACGAGTGTGTGTTGCAGCACAAAATTTATTTACTGGATGGGAATCCAGATCAATTCATTGGAAGATCTTATTAAGACATAAATAAAAGCAGCAAAATTTTGTATTTGTTGAATGGGCTTGTCTGACCAATTCAACTAATTTTAGGAAAAAAAAAATTGAATGTGCGACTGAAAACAAAATGTCTTAGATTAAGACAATTTTAGTGTCAATCCAAATATTTCCCAAGAATCACAAAAGATGGTATCATTGGGTTAAATTAATTTTAAGATCTTTACTATTGATTATATTTTGGGATAATGATGGTTCTAATTCTAGTAACCGACATACATAATATGCTGACTCTAATTTAAGCAACCACCATAAACCGAAATAGATATAGTACACTCATGCTTGGAGATGAATGATGATATTTTCAAGTTGGGCAACCCACATGCGTGGCATGACGGTTCCGGATTAGGCATATATCTCAATCCAAACTCAAATGTTTTGGAAAGAATCTAAAAATTAATTTAAATGCCTCAACTTTTAATGAACTTCGGCTACCTCGAAAACTTTTGGCATCGAACACTATCCTTGTTTTGGCCCAAGAATTTATTAGCCACACATCTTCATTAAAAAACTTATTGACATAAATTAAATGATTGAATTTAAATGGCAGAAATATAAATTAATGAAATTAAATAAAAAAATTAAAGTGCTCAAATTAAATTACAGAAATTAAAAAGATAGCATTTAAATTGCATAAAATAAACTACTTAATTTAAATACTGAAAAATAATCATACTGGAATTTAGATGACAAGAACTAAAATATGATAGAAACTAAGCTTGCATTCTCTTTGCTTTTCAATTTTTATTTTTGAATTTTGAATTTATTTTTATTTTTTCTGTTTTGATAATCTATTTTTAGAAAATTGAAAACGTGTTTTTTTTGTCATTTTGAAAAACTTTTTATCAAAATAGAAAATTAGAAAATGCGTTGTCTTTGAAATTTTAAAAATAATTTTTTAATGATAATTTATTCAATAATAAATTTAATTACTCAGTAAATTAGAAATATTTAATATTAATATATTATTAAAAAAATATATACATTTTAAAGTTAATAAATTTTGTAATAGTTTTTTATTATAATAATAAAATATGAATAAATAAATATATTTTGAGTTTAGAGTTTATTTTGAATAAAAACACATAATAATTTTTTTGTTATTTTGAGTTTTATTTATATATATTTTTATTTTTAAAAATATATTTTTTAAAATAATAAAAAGAACAAGTTTTTATTATTTTAAAAAATTAACAAATAAAAATGACTTAAAAATAATAAAGAAAACTCAGCCTAAATCTTGGTTAAATGTAAACTGAATGAAATTTAACTAAACAACACAAAACAACACAAGAAGTTAACAAAAATTATAAGAGCAATAACATAAATTAAGAACACAAATTAAATGACCGGAAGAGATACGATAAATGCCAGCTTCTGTTTCTTCCGTACCAGCACACTCTGGCCGTTCCAGCTCACTCTCATTATGCGATTTCTCCCCTCAGTGTGCTGTCTGACCATTCCAGACTCCTCACTGTGTGATTCCAACGCTGGCCCTAATCTTCCCCCTTATTCTGGTTCAACAGTGGCGGATGGGGGCTTAGGGTTTCACTGTGCTTTGCTTGTATATATATATCACCCAGCGCACAGTGTCCGTTTTTATCTAGGAAAATTCTATTCATAATGAGGGTTTTACTCTTCGTAGCTATATTTTAATATACCTAAAATACCCTATTTTGAAAACTCATTTTTACCCTCACATTCACTTTCTTTCTCAATCAATTACCCGCCACCCATTCCTTTCAAAACCGCCATCCATCCCTTCCAAAACGAAGACAATATAACAAAAAAATATCATATCCAATGTATATAATACAACAAAAAAATATCAATACAACAAAAAATACACATATATATACATATTTACATTAACAGTTGCACCTATATATACATATATACATTAACATAGCAAACATATATATATATACGCACACATACATAGAGGAGAAGCACACAAACATGCAAACATATATGTAGATATATATATATAGAGAGAGAGAGAGAGAGGAAGGGCCGCCGAGCTTCATCAATGACGCCCCCGAACCTTAGAGTTCGGGGAGCTTCGGGGGCCTTATAGTGCCTAGAATTCCAGCATTCGGGGCACACTGAAAGCCCCGAATGCTGGAGTTCGGGACCTCAAACTCTGGAGTTCGAGGAGATTGAAGCTCCCTGAACTCCAGGGTTTAGGGGCGTCATTGATGAAGCTCGGCAGCTATGGCCGCCAAGCTTCCTTTCTCTCTCTCTCTCTCTATATATATATATATCTATATATATGTTTGTATGTTTGTGTCTGTGTGTGCGTGTATATATATGTATGTGTGTGTTTGTATATATATATATATAGGATTCTGGGGGCGATTGATGAAGCTCGACAGCCATGGCTGCCGAGCTTCCTTCCTTTCTCTCTTTCTATATATATATATCTATTTATATGTTTGTATGTTTGTGTCTGTGTGTGCGTGTATATATATGTATGTGTGTGTTTGTATATATATATATGGGATTCTGGAGGTGATTGATGAAGCTCGGCAGCTATGGTCGCCGAGCTTTCTTCCTCTCTTTCTCTCTATATATATCTATATATATGTTTGTATGTTTGTGTCTGTGTGCGTGTATATATATGTATGTGTGTGTTTATATATATATATATATGGGATTCTGGGGGCGATTGATGAAGCTCGGCAACCATGGCCGCCGAGCTTCCTTCCTATATATATATATATCTATATGTATGTGTGCGTATATATATATATATATGTTTGTGTGTCTGTGTGCGTGTATATATATGTATGTGTGCCTTTGTATATATATATAGTGTTTGATTATTTATTTTCATTTATTTTTTGTGTTTGCTCATTGTGATTTTTTTTTTGTGTTTGGACAACGTTGTATGGCTGGTGACGAGAGAGAAAGTGGGCAGAATATATATCTGTGTCTGTATTATATATATGTGTTTATGTATGTATATATGTGTTTTTTATTTTGTAAGTTTGTCTCGTGAAGCTTATATTTGTGAATCGAAATTGTTGAGATTTGAAGATGTTAAAGAGATGAATGTGTGTGAATGGCTAACTGTGTAGAAGAGGGTATTTTTGGAAAATATTGATTGCAAAAACTTATTAAATTGATTGTAAAATGTAAAAGAATAAAAATAATTTTTTAATAGCGGATAAGAGTAAAATCCTCGGCGTGAATGGGATTTCTCTTTTATCTATATATCACGCTGAAATTGGCCTGGAAGTTGAGTGAAATTACCAAGGAGGGACCGCATTCTCAGCCACTGAAATGCCTTCTAATTTCCATTCTAATTACCAAATTGACATTGCATGCGGTTGGGCTGCGGCTGAGTCTTTAAATTGGATCAGTGGGTCTTGGCGGGCTGCCTAAACTTGGACATCAAACATTACATGCTGCTGGGCTTGCACATGTGGGCTTGAATTGCAATTTAGTTGCTGGGTCATGAACCTTCAATTGGCTGCTTCTTTTAATGTGGGCCCTCAATTGCATTCCAATTGCATATGCTTTAATTCCACGCGGCTAGGCACAAAGGGGCATGCGCTGGCTGGGCCTCAGATGGTTTCAACTTGAGCTTCCCGGCTGCATCCATTGAGAATATGTAATATTATATATATATATATATGTTATATATTATATATTATATATGTATTACGCATGGCATACATATGGTAGTTTATATTATATTTCTTTCTTTATATATTATTATTATTATAATTTTTTATTTTATATATTTTTATATTAATTTTTTAAATCTGCACACAATAACAAAATGCATATTAATATTTAATTTAAACCAATTTTAAGATCAAAAGAAGAGTGATTATAATAAAATTTTTACAAAATTAATCGCTAATCACATATCTCAAAGTTCATTTCTCAACTCAAAGCCTTTCCCAACCCTAATTCTCGATATTCCAGGCCCTTGTTCTCTCTGTTATTTCTTCATCTTAATCTCTATCGCGACCTCGTCTCCATACTTACATCAAATCACCGATAAAGGTAATTCTATCTGTTTCTGTTTTATCCTTTCTACATATGTAAATGGTGTTATGTTGATTCATGAATTTGAGTTATTCTGAGTATATAGGTTGATGTTTAGGTGATGATCTACAAACGTGTTTTTTATCAACATTTATTTTCTTTTTTTCTTTTCTTGATTCATTCAATTTTTGGTTTTATGGTTGTAAGATTTGGTGATTCTCATTTGGTTTCACTCAATCTCATTCTAGAACCAATTCTCCCTTCCTACTTTCATAGGCATCTATGAAATGCACAAAATAATCTAGGGCACAAAGTTAAAACTCATTTAAGGCTTTGGTGAAACGGTATTTTTTTTCTTGTCAACAATTATGTTTGCCCTTCCGTCCATCCATTCCATTCCAAAATCATCTAAGGCTTTGATATGAGAACTAAAATCATAGTGTCTGACTTGCTTCTTGTAAGTCTCCTTCCTTTTTGATATTTTACTTTAATTATTTCTATTACCTTCATTAGATTTTGATAACATAAGAAATTGTTTTTTCTATCCTTCCTCATTTTAGTCAACATGACTTGTAGTATGATGCTAATTTCTATGTCTCAAGCAACACATATTGGTTTTTTATTTCAAAAAACATCAGTTTCATAACTTTACATTTTCGTAAATACTGTGTGATTTATGCACAATTAATTTAGACAAGTGTACCCTAGTCAAATCTATATATAGTGGTGAAAAGATGTCGATCCCACGAGAACTAGATCATAATACCAAAACAATTTTAATTTAACCTAAGTTGAACTAATTAATTAATCGGATGAATAAAAATAAAAATAAAAATAAATGAAAAAATGAATTCTTTGTGAGAAAAATTAATTAATAAATGCACTAAGATTTAGATTTCATTTAATTTGGGTCACGTAATTATCTATTCAAGCCGATTCAAAATCACAAATACTCTTACAGTATTTTATAATTATTTGCATGTGATAGTGGATTTCCCTCAATTAATTAAAAAGCTTTCTTAAGTCATATTAATCATTTATTAATTCGATTTCACTATCAGATTTTTGAGCAGATATCAACGAAATAAATAAACATTAAGTTCTTTGGAAACCTCTAATCTCGGAAGGAGATTTGACTCGCTAAGTTGCCTCGATTCCCATACATGAGCTAATCATCTTTCGATCTCATAGTCAAGCATGTGATTTATATTGCCTATGGATCTAATTTATAACAATCCTTTAGTCAATCATGTATAAATCATTAAATCATTAAAATGTGGCCAATCCTTTAAAGGATTAAGCACAACAATATAAAATGCTCATGCAAATAATAATCAGGTTTTGAATCAAACTAAATAAATAATCATATAATCCGAGAATTAAAATTTATCCAAACCTTAATTAAAATAAATTAACTAGATATTATTAAAATAAAAATAAAACAAAAATTAAATGAAGAATCAGAGTGAAGCTTCCTGCCAGATCTAAAACAAATCTGGGTCGACGTGTGTATGCGTGAGGCGGCTTGGTGCGTCTTGGCTTCTTCCTCTTCGATTCCGCAGCACTCCAATCCTTCCGATCTCCTTACTGTGCGCCGCAGAGCCCTCCTTTTGATCTTCACTGTGCACTATCCAGAGCTTCTTCCGTTTCAATCTCCTCACTGTGCGCCACGGAGAAGCCTCCAATCCTCAATCCCTTGCGCCGCAAGAAGCTTCCTTTTTGTTTCTATCTCCAATCCATCCTCACATATTATTATATATATGTGTGGGGGCGTGGGCCGCCCCCAGCAAAGTCCAATTCATGCCACTGTTAGCTTCTTATTTAATAATATAATATATATAAATGCACGCGGCATGTCCTATTCTTCACCTTCACGCCTTCACACCACTTGTTATGTATAATATATAATAGATATATATAAATATTATAATTTAATATATAATATAATATAATATTATATTATATATATTTTTATAAATACTTAATTAATTATACTATAATATATAATATATATAGATAAAGTAATATAATATATAATTAATTATAAATAAATAAATAAATAAATAATTTTTCAATTACATTATAATAAAAGTTTAATATAAAATTAACTTTATAAATTACTTTATAATATCTTTATTTTTTTCTTTTTTTTTTCCAACTCGTTGAATTAATATCCTTTACTGAGTTCCTACAAAAAAAAATTAAAATAATATAAAATTCATATAAACACATATTTATGTAGAAAAAATAACATAAAGTTAAGATAAAAATTAGATAAATATATATATATATATAATTAAGCCCTATCAGTAAACCATTCTTGTAACATGGTTTATATTTTTTTTTTCTTTTTTTTTGTAATACAATGATGTTGATAGTTTGCTACACCCTTTTGTTATTTCACAATATCATTTTAAAAAAACTAAATAAACCTTATAATTGGTTTCTAGAAGTACCATTTTTCTACATTATTGTTTTATGGGACTTATGATTTATTACGCATCAAGACATGAGTTGGAGTTTGGACATCTGCATCAGGGATTGGATGAGCTAAACCCAACCATGCCTTGGTGCCATTCGTGACTATGGTTTTGACTCTATAGTGTCCAATTGATGTCCATACGCATATGCTTTTTATTTTCCTTTTCTAGCATTTCCATTATACTCATATGGTTGCTCAAGAGTGATAGGAAGGATTTATTCCCATTTCTTGAATTGGGTTATCCAAATTTTGAGCTTGTAATATGGTTAAAGAACTATCTTTACATTATTCAAAGAATTGATGTGTAAATATGTGAAATGGCAATTAAATGAATGATTTCAATCCCATTCCAACCCAATAGTTGCTACTATTTGACAATAATCAATTGCATCATCATTGTACCTTCCCCATTCCTCTTAGTTTCTTTTGTAGATAGAATTTTCTTTTTCTATGCAGATCCATGGATCATTGGCCTGATAACTTTTTAAAATTTGTTGTCTAGTAAAAGATTTAGAAATATATTTAATTCCTTATTAAACAATGTTTCTCCATTCATGCATTTGACTGGTTTATGGGAAACAATAAATCGTTTTCGTCCTTTGGATTGTAACAACACAATTTTTCGCTTCTTTAAGATTTTGTTCTTTGTGGTTGGTTTCGACGTAAAGTAACAACTTGGTAACCTTCTTTTTTCTCTATTTATTTATGCAGCATAACACACAGGTCCATCTTAATCCACCATTTTCAAATTGTCATTGATGTTATTATTGTTTTGGACAAGAACCGAATTTGACATTTGGTGCAGACTACTATTTCAAATATTTTGGTATTAAAAACTAATGGTATTGTGCTATAAAATATATTCACAATTATAATAAGATTTTTCATATGAAAATCACCTTATACAAACATGTGAAACTATTGTTATCAACATGTTTAAAACTAATAATTTAATATAATAATATGGAAACATAGTAATATAACTGGTGTTGGATAAAAAGTGTACTTTCAGATTTAGTATTGTTTATTTATTTTTTTTTGTTGCCTAATTTGTTTTATTTATCTAATAAACAATCTTTTAGTTGTCAGGTTCCATTTAAGTCGTAATTCCTAAATCTACTTTCCTGTTCTACATCAATTCATTTGCTTTTGATGTTTCAAATCTTGTGTCAATACTGCATTTTTAATACAGAGCTTGCATGTGTTGGAGAGAACAAAGAGTTCTACAACCACTATTTAAAACTTGCATTACTTTGGGAGCAGAACATGGATGTAGACTCTTGTGGGGAGAAGGTAGACTTCAAGGATTGAGACACATATGAAAGGTCCTTGTTCAATGAATTGACCTTCGTAATTGTCTCAATTTTCAAGTCTACCTTCTCCCCACCAAAGTTTACATCCATGTTCTCTTCCCAAAGTAATGCAAGTTTTAAGTAATGGTTGCTATAATACCCTGTCTTACATGGTCTTGGAAAATAAATAATTTCTGTTTATTTGGAAATGACCTCGGGTGGTCTAGGAAGCCCAATGGTCGATTTTTAGAAATTAATTAATAAAATTATCGAATTAACTGCAGAGAATGCCCCAGGACTTGGATGTTCAGGGAAGGGGGAATTAGATTTGTGAGCGTCTCGAGATAAGGCTAATGATGCTAGAAGTAGTCAGACCGGGAACAATTTTCAAAATAAATTCTGTGTAAACCTGAATAGGTGCCAGTACCGAATGGTCATAGGAGACTTCCAGGAAGCTGATGGGACCCTAAGGGTGGTCCAGTTTTGTGAGTAAATCAACCCTGAAGTGTTTTTGGGTAGAATAAAGGTCCTGTGTAGGCGCAAGGATGAAATCAGTATTATCGAGTAAGCATCGATAATTAATTTTGGGAAAACCATGATATTTTTGTGGCTTGACAATAATTAATGAAGCCTTGGGAGGGTCCCAGTGCTATTATCAAAAAAATTCTAAATGCAATTAAAAATTCCTAAGTGGAATTAATAATAGTTTGGAGTGGGCAAATGTGTGATATACATATATATATATGTGGGAGTTGGGAGAAAGCTTCGTCTCTGAAACTTGAAATCAAAGTGAGAGAGACAAGGTGTTGGAAGCCGAGCAAGGGAGAGAGGAGAAGTGAGATAGAGAGCTCGGTGACCGGTTCGGGCGACCGGAGGCAGTGAAGGTTGGGTGGTGCTGTGTGTATCGGCATTGGCCAGCTAGGGAAGCTAGCAGAGCAGCAGCGATGGTTAGAAGACGATGAGCTGCGACTAGGAGGCAGTGGCGGTCGCCTGAAGTTCTTGCGATGGAGGCCAGCGAAGCTGAAGTAGCAACGGTGGATAGATAGCGGTGACGCTGCTGTGTGCGGGAGACCGTGGTGGCTGCAGTTGATGGCAGTGGTGGCCCGAAGACCGGCAAAGGCGGTGTCAGTGACGGAGCTAGCAGAAGGAGGCCAGGCAGTGGCTGGTGGCCGGCGTTTGTTGGTGAGCATGCAAGAGGGAGACGAGGTGAAGAAGAAGATGCATAGGAAGAAGAAGGAAGAAATAAATAGTGGTGTGTAATCGGTTATAACCGAACCAAACCAACCAACATATAATAATCGAACCGACTAACCTCACTAACCGATCTAACCAAAACTGATCTAGCTAAAAACTAAATCATGGTAACTGAACTGAATCAAAAACTGAACTAACCTAGATTACTGAAGAGACTGAACATCTATTGTCTCCAGCCACCTGGCCAGCCAGTGATTCCAATGATTGGAACCGATCATTGGATTCCCCCAACCACAATGATTCATATATCCAAAAATAAGTTTGATTGGACGATTGATTTTTTGTAGATCTAAAAAGCAATAGTTAAAAAACTCTAACATGTTTTTGAAAAAATAGAAGTTGTTGAAAACTTACTAAAATGCGAGCATGGTGGTGTAAATCGGAGGAGAGAGAGATGCACTCGTAGGCGTTGAAGTCGACGTTGTTGTGTCGGAGGTCAAAGTCAACATTAGAGTGGAAGTGTCGAAGGTGGTTACTTTGACAGAAACAACAGTTGGAGTCGGAGACGATGGGGGACGAGCAAACGGAAGGACCAAGGATCGGTTTGGTCCTTCCGCCTTCTAGGTCTTCTTAGTCTTCTCTCTGATCTACCGTCTACGAAGCCTCGAAGTCGAAGATCCTTCATTTTCGTCTTCACCATCGATGACGGCGAGGGCTGGTGGAGGAAGATCTGGGATGAAAATGAAATGGCGAGAGAGAGAGAGAGAAAGAGAGAGAAAGAAGGACGAAGAGGGAAGGAAAGATGAAAAGGGAAGGAGAGAAGGACAAAGCGATGGTGGAGGGAGATCTGGGGACCTAGGGTGCCATGCTCGAGTGAGGGAGGGGGGTTCACGATTCGGTTTCGGGGGGTTTATTACCTTCCATGGTTTAGTTCGATTTTTGGTTATTTTTACCAAAATAACTGAACCGAACCGACTAACCAATTTTTTTTGCTAAATGAAGAATCGAAATCAAACCGATCATTATGACTAACTGAACCAAATCGACAGATCCGGTCGGTTTGGTTCGGTTAAATTAGTTTACCCGATTTTTTGCACACCCTTAGAAATAAAGAAAAAAATAAAATAAAATAAAAAGAAAATTTGGAAAATAGAGAAATTAGAGGAAAAATGGTACAAAATTCCAAAAACTTTAGGGAAAAATTTTGAAAATTATTTCGAGGCTCGAGGAGCTTGTTGGAAGCTCGAAAATGGAGATTTGAGTGTGAAATGGCAGCCAAAGAGGCAACGTTGGTGTAGGCAGTTGGCCGAATTTCTCCTCCAGAATGACTGAGGTAAATTTATTTAATTCTTTTCGAGTTAATGGCATTATGTGAGATAATGTATAGGTGTTGGTTGAATGAAACCCTTAATTGGGGGTTGGTTGGATTGTCAATGGGTGATTTGCGATGAATGGCGAAATTGAAGGCATTGGGTTAATGTTTGATGTATGGATAGATTTTTCTGTGTTAGGATCTAGGTTCGATCGGAAAGGAAGTGATCCTAGAGGAGCTTGAGGTTTAGGCTGGAGCTCGTGCTGAGGCAGGGATGAGGCTTCGAGCCAGGTAAGGGATGACCCTATGTGGAGGTGGTCTTGCAAGTTGGTAAATATGGTTTATAAGCTTCTTATGTAGCATTTTCATGTAGTGGTTAACACTTAACACTTGTATGATATGGGTTCTAGTGTACCTATGGCCATATGAAGCATTAGTGTTGTGGGAAGGGGTAAGTTGATTCCTCAAACCTCAGTGGGTTGTGGGGATGAATGGACCTAGCCCCAATTGCATGCACTTGGCATATATAAATCATATTTATATTCATATTTACATGCATTACACCCTTACTGAGTCTTTATGACTCATGAGATTTTACCTTGTGTTGTAGATGTGCGAGTCCAGTTGTAAATAGGGATGGTGTAGGGAGGCTGTTGTGGCAACTAGTGGTGTTTCCTGAGTTTGTGTATTTTATTATCTCTTGTATGTATTTATGTTGTGGTATGTATATATACCCTTGTGTGTGAATGTAAATGTTGTTGAGTGCTTGAAGTATCTAGTTGCTATAATTGTCATAGTGTGAGAGGTGTTTGTGAGATGGCTTGTTGTATATGGCTTTAGTTGGTGGAGCCGAGTTTTGGATCAGATAAAGACCGAAAAAGTATGTTCCCACAAATCCCCAGTACTTAATGGATGTTGATGTGCTAGCTTTGTAACTTGGTCACCTTTGGCTTGCCATGAGGTGAACTGAAGAAAGGTCAATCTCACTCAGGTTTCGGGTCCCAGTTTGCTGTGTTTCCTTGTTTATTTTGGGATCGATTCCTCTAGTGGAGCGAAGGGAAGGACGAAGCTTAGCGTCCACCTAGGGTGTTTTATGACGAAACATAGTCCAAACCATCCGTTATTGGCTTGGTGTGTGAGTAATTCGGTAGATTATTTACTAGTGACACCCATAGGTGGGAGCGGGTCCTTACAGTTGCAGAACCTTTTGTTCCCTCTAACACTTGCAAACTTTGCATTAAAAATGCACAATCGACACACAACATTTGAATCTTGGAAGCAAAGTAATTAATGAAGGACGTAAAGGTAGATATTCCTAAAATATACTTTTCTATCCTATATTTGCCATATTGTTATGTTGTTATATTAAATTATTAGTTTTGGACATATTGTTCATAACACTAATAGTTTCGTATGTTTCTATTAGGTCATTTTTGTATAAAAAATATTATTATAATTGCACATATTTTTCGTAATACAATACTATTAGTTTATAATAGTAAAGTATTCAAATTACTACCCTGTACAAAATGTCAAATTTAGTACTTGTCTTGAACAACACTAGTAACTATGACCATAATGTATTCATAATTCTCAAAATTGATATTAAGAAATTGAATTTGAGAATTTGGAAATGGTGCACTAAGAAGGCACGCAAACAATAGTAAAATAAATATTCATTCATGTGCCCCTATGTATTATGCTACAAAAATAAATGGGCAAGGAAAAAAAGGTTACCATGTTGTTAACTCACTTTAAGAACCAACCACAAAGACCAAAGAACTAAAGAAAGAAGGCCTATAATAATTTTATTTTTGCAACTTCATATCAAATTTTATACAAAACCTTAAAAGCCTATCTTGACATTACTTTTGCAAATATACCTTTTCTTAAATTCTTGAGTCTCCAATTCATTTTTCCATAGTTTATATTTTCATTTTATGATGTATATTGTAGTTGTACTACTGTTTTATAAATTTTCAAACTTGTTAGAAAAACTTTTATTCCATTATCTTTATGGTTTAGTATGGAAACTAAAAATAAGTCAATATGATTTCCAATCCGATAGTGCAAACTCTATAAAAGCATATCTAATAGTTCATTTCTCAACTCACATTCTTTCCCAACCCTAATTTCTCGATATTCCAGGCCCTTCTTCTCTCTGGTGTTTCTTCGTCATAATCTCTATCACAAACTCGTGTTCGTGCTTACATCAAACAATCGATAAAGGTAACTCTCTCTATCTCTATTTGAACCTTTCTACATATGTGAATGGTGTTCTATTGATTCATGGATGTGAGTTATTCTGAGTATATAGGTTGATGTTTAGGTGATGATCTACAAACATGTTTTTTATTGACAACTATTTTTTTTTTTTTTTTTGTTGATTCATTCAATATTTTGTTTTATGGCTGTAAATTTTGTGATTCTCACTTGGTTTCACTCAATCTCATTCCAGAACCAATTCCCGCTTCCCACTTTCGTAGGCGTCTATCAAATGCACAAAATAATCTAGGGCTCAGAGTTAAAACTCATTTAAGGCTCTGGTGAAAAGGTATTTTTTTCTCGTCTACAATTGTGTTTGTCCTTCCATTCCATTCCAAAATCATAAAAGTTTGTGATCTGAGAACTAAAAATCATAGTGTCTGACTTGCTTGCTGTAAGTCTCCTCCTCTCTCGACATTTTACTTTAATTATTTCTATTACCCTCAATACATTTTGATAACAAAAGAAATTGGTTTTTCTATCCCTCATTCCCATTTTAGTCAACATGGCTTGTATATGATACTAATTTCTATGTCTAAAGGAACACATATTGGTTTTCTTTTGCAGAAAACATCAGTTTCTTAGCTTTACCTTTTTGTAAACCCTTGTTGTGATATGGTTTCTAATTATTATTATTGTTTTGGAATACAATGATGATAGTTTGCTACATCATTTTGTTATTTCACAGTATCCTTTTAAAAAAACTAAATAAACCTTATTTCACAGTATCCATTTCTCTAGATTATTGTTTTATGGGACTTATGATTTACTACTCATCAAGACATGGGTTAGAGTTTGGGCATTTGCATCAGGAATTGGATTAGCTAAACCCAACCATGCCTTGGTGCCATTCGTGACTATAGTTTTGACTCTATAGTGTCCAATTGATGTCCATACCCATATGTTTTTTGTTTTCCTTTTCTAGCATTTCCATAATACTCGTATGGTTGCTCAAGAGTGATAGGAAGGATTTATTCCCATTTCTTGAATTGGGTTACCCAAATTTTGAGCTTGTATATGGTCAAAGAACTATCTTTAGATTATTCAAAGAATTGATACGTAAATATGAGAAATGGAAATTAAAGGAATGATTTCAATCCCATTCAAACCCAATAGTTGCTACTATTTGACAATAATCAATTGATCATCATTGTATTTTCCCCATTCCTCTTAGTTTCTTTTTCTATGCAGATCCATGGATCATTGGCCGCCCAACAACTTTCTAAAATTTGTTGTCTAGTAAAAGATTTAGAAATATATTTAATTCCTTATTAAAGAATGTTTCTCCATTCATGCATTTGACTTGTTGATGGGAACCAATAAATCATTTTTGTCCTTTGGATTGTAATAGCAACAACACAATTTTTCGCTTCTTTAGGATTTTGTTCTTTGTGGTTGGTTTCGATATAAAGTTACAACTTGGTAACCTTCTTTTTTCTCTATTTATTTATGAAACATAATACACATGTCCATGTTAATCCACCATTTTCAAATTGTCATAGATGTTACTATTGTTTTGGACAAGAATCGAATTTGACATTTGGAGCAGACTACTATTTCGAATATTTTGCTATTAAAAACTAATGGTATTGTGCTATAAAATATATTCACAATTATAATAAGATTTTTCATATGAAAATGACCTCATACAAACATGTGAAACTATTTTTATCAACCTGTTTAAAACTAATAATTTAATATAATAATATGAAAACATAGTAATATAACTGATGTTGGATAAAAAGTGTATTTTTGGATTTAGTATTGTTTAATTTTTTTGTTGCCTAATTTGTTTTATTTATCTAATAAACAATCTTTTAGTTGTCAGGTTCCATTTAAGTCGTAATTCCTAAATCTACTTTCCTATTCTACATCAATTCTTTTGCCTTTGGTGTTCATATCTTGTGTCGATACTGCATTTTTAATGCAAATACTACATTTTTAATACAAAACTTGCATGTGTTGGAGAGAACAAAGAGTTCCACAACCACAATATAAAACTTGCATTACTTTGGGAGCAGAACATGGCTGTAGAATCTTGTGGGGAGAAGGTAGACTTGAAGCATTGAGACAGATATGAAAGGTCCTTGTTCAATGAATAGAACTTTGTAACTGTCTCAATTTTCAAGTTTACCTTCTCCCCACCAAAGTTTACATCCATGTTCTCTTCCCAAAGTAATGGAAGTTTTAAGCAGTGGTTGCAGAACCTTTTGTTCCCTCTAACACTTGCAAACTTTGCATTAAAAATGCACAATCGACACACAACATTTGAATATTGGAAGCAAAGTAATTAATGTAGGACGAAATGGTAGATTTTCCTAAAATATACTTCTCTATCCTATATCCACCATAATGTTATGTTGTTATATTAAATTATTAGTTTTGGCATATTGTTCATAACACTAATAGTTTTGTATGTTTATGTTATGTCAGTTTTGTAAAAAAAATATTATTATAATTGCACATATTTTTTGTAATACAATACTATTTGTTTATAATAGTAAAGTATTCAAATTACTACCCTGTACAAAATGTCAAATTTAGTACTTATCCTGAACAATGCTAGTAACTATGATGATAATGTATTCATAATTCTCAAAATTGATATTAAGAAATTGAATTTAAGAATTTGGAAATGGTGCACTAAGAAGGCACGGAAACAATAGTAAAACAAATATTCATTCATGTGCCCCTATGCATTATCCTATAAAAATAAATGGGCAATGAAAAAAAGGTTACCATGTTGTTAACTCACATTAAGAACCAACCACAAAGACCAAAGCACTAAAGAAAGAAGGCCTATAATAATTTTATTTTTTCAACTTCATATCGAATTTTTTACGAAACCTTAAAATCCTATCTTGACATTACTTTTGCAAATACACCTTTTCTTAAATTCTAGAATCTCCAATTCATTTTTCATTTTATGATGTATTGTGACAGCCCACCTTTCGGAGCCCCCGCTAACATAGAGGATCCATGAGAGGGTCATCAACGGTAATGATTCAAAAGCAACTAGAAACAAAACCATCCATTTTCACTTACATAATTAGACATGTACATCCATCCAAGACAAAAGTTACATAATAGACAAGCTTTCCTTGAATACAACACATCATGTTTGACCTACAAAACATACATAAGCTCTCAATGTACAAAGGTCTACCTAACTCTCAAAATATAAATAACAAACTCCCAGAACTTTTCTTCTGGTGAGCTCTATACACAATAAGGACTAAAGATCCACACCAGCTGGACACGCCTTTGGCTGTAGCTTTGCCTTTTCTTGGAATGGGGTGAAGGAAGAGAATGAGCCACTAGGCCCAACAAGTATAACAACAAGATATTGAAATCGTGATCAATAAGAATAAGCCACAAACGAAATATAACCCGATAGAAGTAGGTCATAATGCCCATGAAAAGGTACACTTACCAAAAGGTGAAACACTAGCCCAACCATACTAAGCACACAAACTCAATAATAAGAGATGATGCATGCACACATCCCTACCTTGACTCTATAAATATCCAATAATATCAGATGCTCGGGGCTAGAGAGCTCCACTCACAAGGCAATGCCTGAGGCCGATCAGCTCCACCTAAGGTTTATACACTTATCGACTGACATTTGGGGCCAGATAGCTCAACTCCAGGTTAACACTTGAGGCCAACCAGCTCCACCTAAGGTCAAATTCTCATCATAAGCCACAAGGTCATTGGGGCCAAATAGCTCAACTCCTAGTGTCACGCCTACCCATGGCATACACCCTTAAGGCTAATTTGCTCCACCCAATGCCTTGGCTCCCTCATTCACTTAACATATACATGAAAATGTATGGAACCATGCCCCAAAGTATGCACATCAGTTGTGAATCCCATAATAATTTCCACTCAACCCAAACCTCAAGTAGGGAAATGTCAGGGAATGCTCATTGTCACTCGAGGCCATTAGTGCATGAAACGGGCTCCAAGTATGCATCTCAACCATCTCTCATAATAGCTATTCACGAGACCCCAAAACTCGAACCAAGTAATGCCACAGAACGTGGATTGGCTCCCAATCCTGATAGGTATAACTTTAAACCCTAGGGAGACCCTTAAAATATTGTCCAAATAATACCCATAATATATGAAATCGAAGCTTATCGAGTCTAGTTTACAACGCTTCAAATGGTTTTCAATCGGATATCTATACAAAAAGTTATGACCAAAATAGTATAGGGTTCGCAGTGTAGTCTATCGCGGGAGTCGACTTTCGACACCAGGCAGTCGACTTTCGATGCACAGTCGACTTTAACATCGCCTTAGGCAATCTAACCGAGAGCAAACCTTGGGGAGTCAACTCCCAGACCCCACCAGTCGACTCTTGAACCCCCAGAACCCAAAAATGACGAACAACACACCCCCAAACCCCTCCAACTCTCCCAACACACAAATCTAAACCCAAAAATACACCATTCCAAAACAAATATAGGGTGGAACAAACCCTATTGAAGTCACAAAATAATTCAAACCATCACATTCAATAATTTAGGGAGATTTACAAAGATCTTTACAAAGATCTCAACCAAAAGCATAAAAATCATTGGGGTTCTCTTTTTTCACAAATAATCCTCAAAACATCATGTTTTAAAGATTTTGAAGAGGAGTAGAGGAGAACTTGCCTTTGCCAAACCTCTTGAAAACCTTGCTTGGAGGAACCACCACAACCTCCACACCTCCATAGCCAAGAAACTAAGACAAAAGAAGGAGGAGAAGAAGATGAAGCTACTCCTAACTTGCTCAAACCTTCCTTGAAGCATCAAAAACAAAGAAAAATGGAGAGGAAATTAAGCCCTAGCCTCCCCTCCTTGCTCTTTCAATCGCTTCCTCTCTTCTCTCCTATTTTTTTGCCTTCTAATTTCTTCTTCTAAAATATATATATATATATCCATACACTCCCACAATTACCAAAATGCCCTTATTACAAAATAACATAAATGGAAATTATTTACTTTCAAATAAAAGTTAAAACATAAATCAAACTCCATAATTTTGATAAAATGTTTATTTACATTCTTTGCAAAGTTGTGGGTCCCACTTCCATTAAACTCAAACCTTTGATTTTTCACATCCCCTCTACTTTGGTCATATTACCTAAAAATAACACATATAATGTCTCAAAGTGATGATCCCCTTAATTAAATATTCCTTTCCCATATTAATATAATTAGACTGAATAACGGTCGTTACAATTTCTCCCTTCGTTAAAAAGAATTTGGTCTCCCAAATTCATATCTGGTTATTCAAACAATTGGGGAAGAGTTTGACTCACATCATCTTCAAGTTCCCATGTGGCCTCTACCGGCCCGTGCCGTTGCCATTGCACATTTACATAAGGAATGGTCCGATTCCTTAATACCTTTTCTTTCCAGTCCATAATGACTATAGGAAGCTCTTCATACGACGCGTCTTCCTGGAGCTTAAGGGTATGGTAATCAATAATATGCTGAGGGCTTTGCACGTACTTCCCCAACATCGACACATGGAAACCATTGTGCACACCAACCAATTGCGGTGGCAAGGCTAAGCGGTAGGTTAATGACCCTACCTATTCCAAAATCTCAAAAGGTCTAACATATCATGGATTAAGTTCCCTTAGAACTCCAAATCTCCACACACCTTTCGCAGGCATAATTTAAAGGCACGGCGTAGTCTATCAGCATAACTCTTTTGAGGGTCTTGGGTCGCTTTCATCCAAGCCCTAATAAGACAAATCTTTCCTGTTGTCTATTCAATCACCTCAATCCCCAACACAACTCTCAATATATCCTCTAGGGTTTGTATAGCCCACTTAGTCCAACCATCTGTCTTGTAGGTGGAACATGGTACTGAATCTCACCCAGGGCACCAATACCTCATACAAGGCTCCTCAAAGATGAGAGTTGAGTGCCAACAAATAAAAGCAGAACATCAGAAGCCCGCTAGATTATTACAATCATTACAAGTTCCGAAATGGAAATGGGATCACATCTCTATGGAATTTTGTGATGGGCTTGCCTAGAACTCAAAAGGGATATGATGCAATATGGGTGATCGTGGATCGTCTAACTAAATCGTGTTATGGTGGTATTTGTTGCATTCATATCTCTTGTTATTTTAGTATACTATATATACTATTCATGATTTCATTCGTAAATTGCATATAGGGAAATTGGAATCCGCATTGCTTGTTTGGCATATATTGACACATGTGATTGAATGCATTTATGTTAATGTGGATTGTGGATGGTGATACTTGTATGGAATATATTACATGTGGCATTGACAATACTAATGTTGGTATGAAATGTGTATTAAATGGAGTAACAGTTAGAACCCTGTATCACTAACCACAGTAAGAGTTAGCCGTTGGTACACCACGTGTACGTTAGGGTGTGAGATAGTCCACCTTGGATGGGCGTGAGATAGTCCTCCATCCACGTTTATATCTGGCGTGAGATAGTCCGCCGAAGTGGATCTTGGTGATGTAGAGATAGACTACACCAGGGGAATGAAATATGTGAATTTTGGTTTTAAATTGTTTACTCCCAATGTGCATAGTTATTCATCATCTCCCATTCAATATTATGTATTACATGAAAGGTCATGGCAAGATGATCTATGTTCAATGCATTGATTCTATATTCTTCCCCCATTATAATGTTTTTAACCATAGATAGATGGTTGGTTTAAGGAGATTGTGAGGTTACATGGGGTCCTAGTCAGTGTTGTGTCAGATCAAGATAGTAGCTTCACATTGGGACACAAATTTAGCCACCCCTCTTTTTAGTTTGACCCACCAACACTAGCACCATAAATTCTGGTACATTTAGTCATGCCTAGGCGGATAGTATAGCAAGTCTTATGAGCTTTTGTCAAAATTTCCTCTTATCCCTTCATTCTCAGGCACACAAATCCGGTCTTGGTATAGTAACAACTCGTTGTCCCTTTGACTGAATCCTAAGACACTAAATTTCTCCATATCAGATAAAATTATAACTAATTTTTCAACAGTAGGCTAAGACACCCAAATTCGCTCAATCAAATCTAACTGCATCTGTATTCGACCACATAACACAATAGGTCTCATTCCGAGCGAAGAGACAGACAACTACTCAGTTGCTCCAACAATAACCACTCGTGTACTATTATGTCTATAATGTACACCCCTTACTGAGTTAAGGCACCAACTACTACATAGTAAATTTCTATCTACTTTTAGAAATAGCTAACCCTAGAGTGGTAGTTAGTTTCAGTTTCCATTCTTAGAAACATTTCTCACAAACCTTGTTCCATTCATTTTTTCCCCTTTCCGCGTCAATTTCATCAATGAAAAAGACAGACAAACAAACTCCTTAATGAAATGTCAGTAGTATCCAACCAACCCAAAGAAACTGTGAATCTCAGTCACTGTCGTGGGTAGCCACTACCTTAATCCTCTCGAGATCAACAAAAATACCATCCCCTATGACCACACACTCTCAGACCCCACCTGTAACTACCAGAATCACACTCGCTGAGTTTGGCATATAACAGTCATTCCCTGAGTCTCTAGCATATAACAGTCATTCCTTGAGTCTCTGCAATATAGTACCCAAATGCATCTCACGTCCCTCTCTACTAGTGATGAACTAAAATGTCATCAAGATACTCAGTGAGTTTGCAAATGATTATAAATGTGCCACATACTCGCAGGCAACAATTTTGTATATCAGCCACATATCGTTCAATATAATACTTATATGCCATGCCATTGTGTAATATGTTTCCCCGTCCTACTTTTTCATAAAAACGATACTCAACATAGAATGCACATTTTCGTAGAACTAGAACCACAGTCATGTACACCACAACAGCACCAAAGAACACATATAGATCGCAGTGGGACTCAAACCCACAATTTCCAACATCATATGTCGCTGTGGAAACTCGAAGTAAATTACCTTTGACAACCATCCCTAGCATAATGGTGGAACAACCAATCCATACTGAGGATTAGATCAAGTCAAGATCTTTAATATCAATACAGCTAAATCACCCATGATCTGGTATTAAGCCAAATGTACATTAGAAATCATAAGAGCAAATTTAAAAAATAGAAAGGTAACAAATAAGAACTATTGACAACATTTACATAACTTCTTACCATATCCTACGTAATCCATTCCCCATGTCATCATGAGGACCCATGACCTCCCTCAAAATACTTATACATGTATATACATATTTATCTAAACATTAACGCCACATTAGCATAGGGACCAATGTCCCACCATGCCTTAAATTCTTACCGGTCGAGCATCTAAAGTCAAAGCTCCCCTTGCACTAGCTTCCACTAGGCAAATATCATGTGCCGTATTTCCACATGATCTAGAATTCTCTAGGCAGGCACCACAGGCCAACATTCCACATACACCAGATTACACTAGGAAGGTATCACCACATGCACTAAACATCGCTAGGCAAGCAACTTGGTTGAGTTGGCTGAATTTAAAAGTGTCCCGCGGATCTAGTCTGCCATATAAAACAATATCCCAAAAGAGTATCCATTTCCATGACATAACACCATCTGAGACATTCATGCCCTCAAGCACCCATCGACCCTTTAAATTTAATACTTAACATAATTAGAAATATATTTAAATTCCTCATCCTTCAAGGATGGGCACACTCAACGCATCTATAAACTACATGACACCGTAGGTAACACCCTCCACAACTCGTGTGCCACCATCTTATTGCCTTGCACCCATTCACCAAATTCATAAACCTCCTGTACTTCCACCCATGTGGGTTTCTTGCCAGTATACCGTTGCCTGACAATTTCCCACCACCGCTCCATGTTACCCCTCAACAAGAGTGAAGGAAACCATAACACGTAATTATCATCATAACCCATTGAACATAGATGCTTCTCCCCATATAGTATCCAATTCTCTATCGTGAAAATATCAACGCCTCCATAGATCTCGGGGGTTGGAGTGCCATAATATTCTTAAACAACTGGCAGCCAGCACGACTACTAGTGCCCTGCCCCACATGGTTAGTAGTTGTGTCCACAATGATGCCCACCAGGTGCCCTACAACCTCGTGAGGCACCTGATCACCCTGCCTCACATCGACAACAATAAGTACCTCAACCGCCCTCTGCATCCTTGCCATAGCCCTCACAATTTCATTATTTCCTAGCGCTAATCTCTAATAAACCATTCTGGAGATTCAGACGCAACTAAATGTGTGGGCACAAACTGACCACTGCCTCAACTATGAGTAGGTAGCCTCCCTTGGTGTGTACTCATCCTCCATGAACAACCAACACATTTAAAACTTAAATCCACATTATAAACCCATATCTAACTATAAATCATATCCTCAACCAAGCTCACATTGAACCAGTGGACATATCCCTGACTACCCCCAAAATACCTATGTGTACAGAGACTCATCCTAACCCTTCAACCATTGCTCTGATACCAAACTATGACTGCCCACCTCCCGGAGCCCCCGCTAGCATAGAGGATCCATGAGAGGGTCATCAACGATAATGATTCAAAAGCAACTAGAAACAAAACCATCCATTTTCACTTACATAATCAGACATGTACATCCATCCAAGACAAAAGTTACATAATAGACAAGCTTTCCTTGAATACAACACATCATGTTTGACCTATAAAACATACATAAGCTCTCAATGTACAAAGGTCTACCTAACTCTCAAAATATAAATAACAAACTCCCAGAACTTTTCTTTTGGTGAGCTTTGTACACAATAAGGACTAAAGATCCACACTAGCTGGACACGCCTTTGGCTGTAGCTTTGCCTTTACCTGGAATGGGGTGAAGGAAGAGAATGAGCCACAAGGCCCAGCAAGTATAACAACGAGATATTGAAATCATGATCAATAAGAATAAGCCACAAAAGAAATATAACCCGATAGAAGTAGATCGCAATGCCCATGAAAAGGTACACTTACCAAAAGGTGAAACACTAGCTCAACCATACCAAGCACACAAACTCAATAATAAGAGATGATGCATGCACACATGATAGCATTCCTTGGGTTTAGTTGAGTTTGTTTTGCGTGGAAATGCAAGTTAAGCAATTAAGTCTAAAAGAACCCATCATGATTAGAACTTCAATCTTATCTTCCTTAATTTCGAGTGACTTGGCAATGAGTTTGATTTGATAGATTGATTGGGTAGTCTACAGCCGTGAGGATTTTGAGCCTATTGTCTTTCTTGTGTGTGCATTCACCTATCATGATCTCCACTCTAGAACTTGTTTTGATTCTTGGTTGAGGCTATATTTGTTCATGCATGACTCAAACATGATTAAGGCATTCTTTCTTGTCCCCATTTAGCCATTTTGTTATTCAAAAGTCTAAGTATGGGGGAATTGATAGCATGCATATTTATACCATATTTTGGCATTTCACCTCATTCTTATTAGGCCATTTGAAGTAATTTTTGCTGATATTTCATTATTTCTATTTTATTATGCTTCAAATTATCCTTACACTATTTTCTATCTTACCTCTACTCTATGGATCCAGGCTTTAGGGAATATTGGATGGGCTAGAGAAGTGGCTCAACTAAAGGAGCTTGGGCCTACTTTCAAGGAGCAGACTTGGGCTACTCATTGTGCTGTTTTGGGCTCACTTGTTTTCTGTTGGGCTAGGCCCAACCCTAGCCTCCCTAGCCTTTCCTTTCTTAGCCATGTATTTAAGGCCTCTTAGCATTAATTTCCAGAATATCAAGAGATAGAAAGGGAGGAGAAAATAGAGAGGATTCTGCCGTTTTTGTTGTTGTAGCATTTTTCTGTTTTCTACATCTTTTGTTCCATTTTGTTTTCCTTGCTGTAATGATAGGCTAGAGCATTTGTAACCGGTTGTGTGTCTTGAATCCATGTGGAATTTGAGTCTCGAATGAGCTACAAGAATCTGGTTTGTTGTTTGTTTCTTATTCATTTCTATTTGGTTTAGTTTGGGTAGATTTGTGAATGCATGGAGTTCATGGCAGGTTTGTGTGAATTTGCATGGTTTCATTTTCTGTTAAATGCTTTAGAGAGCAGAATGTTATAGCCGGTTGGTATAACATCTAGGAAATGAATATTATGTGCTTGAACGGTTGTTCTTGCATAGGTCCGGATAGGTTGAATAGAGAGTGAATGGCTGTATTTTGTTTACAAGAGATTTCTGTATTCATTTTGTTGTTCCAATCATTCTAATCCTTGGACGGTTGTTGGGGATGCTTTGAGTTTGTTATCCGGATATCAAAACATCTAGCAAGCCAAGGTATATAGGTTGGACGAGGAAGATTTCACATAGGAGACAAATACACTGCCGGTTGCATATCTTTTACTGATTTTTCATCCATCATTGTCTTTCTGTTTTGCCAATTAATTTTCTGTCAAAACAACCCCCCTAAACAAACTGTTATTTGTATTGGTTCTCCTTGTTGGTAGAAGAAGGTGAGGCTCCTTGTGAGAGATGACCTAGGGTGCACTTTGCTGCAAACTAGAGAAGAGATGCAAACATAGATGTCTAATTCTGGAGTGGTTCGACAGCCGGCCAACACATCCCTACCCCGACTCTATAAATATTCAATAATATCAGATGCTCGGGGCCAGACAGCTCCACTCACAAAGCAATGCCTGAGGCCGATCAGCTCCACCCAAGGTTTATACACTTATCGACTGACATTTGGGGCCAGATAGCTCAACTCCAGGTTAACACTTGAGGCCAACCAGCTCCACCCAAGGTCAAATTCTCATCATAAGCCACGAGGTCATTGGGGCCAAATAGCTCAACTCCTAGTGTCATGACTACCCATGGCATACACCCTTAAGGCCAATTTGCTTCACCCAATGCATTGGCTCCCTTATTCACTTAACATATACATGAAAATGTACGGAACCATGCCCCAAAGTATGCACATCAGTCGTGAATCCCGTAATAATTTCCACTCAACCCAAACCTCAAGCAAGTAAATGTAAAGGAATGCTCATTGTCACTCGAGGCAATTAATGCATGAAACGTGCTCCAAGTACGCATCTCAACCATCTCTCATAATAGCTATTCACGAGACCCCAAAACTCGAACAAAGTAATGCCACAGAACGTGGATTGGCTCCCAATCCTGATAGGTATAAATTTAAACCCTAGGGAGACCCTTAAAATATTGTCTAAATAATACCCATAATATATGAAATCGAAGCTTATCGAGTCTAGTTTACAACGCTTCAAACGATTTTCAATCGGATATCTATACAAAAAGTTATGACCAAAATAGTATAGGGTTCGCAGTGTAGTCTATCGCGGGAGTTGACTTTCGACACCAGGCAGTCGACTTTCGATGCACAGTCGACTTTAACATCGTCTCAGGCGATCTAACCGAGAGCAAACCTTGGGGAGTCAACTCCCAGACCCCACCAGTTGACTCTTGAACCCCCAGAACCCAAAAATGACGAACAACACACCCCCAAACCCTCCAACTCTCCCAACACACAAATCTAAACCCAAAAATACAACATTCCAAAACAAATATAGGGTGGAACAAACCCTATTGAAGTCAAAAAATAATTCAAACCATCATATTCAAGAATTTAGGGAGATTTACAAAGATCTTTACAAAGATCTCAACCAAAAGCATAAAAATCATAGGGGTTCTCTTCTTTCACAAATAATCCTCAAAACATCATGTTTTAAAGATTTTGAAGAGGAGTAGAGGAGAACTTGCCTTTGTCAAACCTCTTGAAAACCTTGCTTGGAGGAACCTCCACACCTTCATAGCCAAGAAACTAAGACAAAACAAGAAGGAGAAGAAGATGAAACTACTCCTAACTTGCTCAAAACTTACTTGAAGCATCAAAAGCAAACAAAAATGGAGAGGAAATTAAGCCCTAGCCTCCTCTCCTTGCTCTCTCGATCGCTTCCTCTCTTCTCTCCCATTTTTTTTCCTTCTAATTTCTTCTTCTAACATAGATATATATCCATACACTCCCATAATTACCAAAATGCCCTTATTTCAAAATAACATATATGGAAATTATTTACTTTCAAATAAAAGTTAAAACATAAATCAAACTCCACAATTTTGATAAAATGTTTATTTACATTCTTTGCAAAGTCGTGGGTCCCACTTCCATTATACTCAAACCTTTGATTTTTCACATCCCCTCTACTTTGGTCATATTACCTAAAAATAACACATATAATGTCTCAAAGTCATGATCCCCTTAATTAAATATTCCTTTTCCATATTAATATAATCAGACCGAATAATGGTCGTTACATGTATATTGTCGTTGTACTATTGTTTTATAAATTTTCAAACTTGTTAGAAAAACTTTTATTTCTTTATCTTTATGGTTTAGTATGGAAACTAAAAATTAGTCAATTTGATTTCCAATCTGGTAGTGCAAATTCTATAAAAGCATATCTAATAGTTCATTTCTCAACTCACAGCCTTTCCCAACCCTAATTTCTCGATATTCCAGGCCCTTCTTTTCTCTGGTGTTTCTTCGAGAGAGGGAACATGGTTTCTAATTTTTTTATTTTTGGAATACAATGATGTTGATAGTTTCCTACATCCTTTTGTTATTTCACATTATCCTTTTAAAAAAACTAAATAAAACTTATAATTGATTTCCAAAAATACCATTTTTCTGCATTATTGTTTTATGGGATTTATGATTTATTACTGATCAAGACATGGGTTGGAGTTTGGGAATGTACATTAGGGATTGGATTAGCTAAACCATTGATTTATTACTCATATGGTTGCTCAAGAGTGAGAGGAAGGATTTATTCCCATTTCTTGAATTGGGTTACCCAAATTTTGAGCTTGTATATGGTCAAAGAACTATCTTTAGATTATTCAAAGAATTGATGTGTAAATATGAGAAATGGCAATTAAAGGAATGATTTCAATGCCATTCCAACCCAATAGTTGCTACTATTTTACAATAATCAATTGCATCATCATTGTATCTTTTGTTGGGTTTTTTTGTGTGTTTCCTAATGAGGCTTAAGGCGATGATGATGGTTCAGGTTAGCTTCATAGGCTTTGGCTCGAGATTAAAGTAATGGTTCAACACCTTTATTTGCAGCCCAAATAGAAGTTAGGTCATAAGCCCCTAACCCTCCCTTTGGAGGAGAAATGGGACTTGGCCCATTTGCTAAAGGGAGGGAGGAAGCCCAAGTCCAAGCCAAATCTAGTGAAGCCCATTACCCCTTAGCCCATTTCTCTTGTTCCCCCGGCCCTTAATATAAAAGGGATTCTTTCCCCTTTTGTGCCCTATGTGTGATAACTGATTGTGTTCTCTCTTTTATTCCTTCTCTCGGCTGATTCTCCTTTCCATTGATGGTCGATCTTCTTGGGGTTTCTTTCCATCTCGATCGGATGCTCATTTCCATGTTGGAGGCTGCCTTTTTCCTTATGGGTTCTTGGTTGATCCTTCGTTGAGGCTTGTGTCCTCTATTTAGCTAATTGGTGGCTCTCTTTTCAGGTAAGTTCTTCTTAGCCATCATCTTAGTGATCATTGTTGCTCCCGTGTTGACTCCATTGCGTGTTAATCCCTTGTGGTGCTTTAGTGAGAGATGGGGTATTCTTGTGCTTGGCCGAGAGACTTGGGGGGTTTAAGGTTTTCAGTTCTTGGGCAGGATTGGGCTCCTCTATGGCTTGGTGTCTCTATTTGTTGGTTGTTGCCTAAGTGGTGATTGGATGAGCCCAGATCTGAGCCTTGGAGCAGTCTTCGTCACTGCCATTGTTGTCAAAACAGGGAGTTTTACTTCGTGTTCATCTCTTTTACATTTTGTTCTTGTTTTCGTTATTTTTTGGTTCGATATTGGTTTTACACTAACCCATTGGTTTGTAGTTTTTTCACAACAATTGGTATTTAAGCCTCGTGTGGCTCTTGGGTGGTAATTAGTTCGAACTAGATCCAAAAAGCCCCATAATTTTCAGATCCAATTTCACGGTAAGTGGTTTCCGTATCAGATTTGATCCTATTTTGATTTCTCCTTGTAGGTTGTGAGTTGGGTCGAAAGGACCCCAGATGAAAATCCAGCAAGTCGTGGGTCATCTTCTCGAGCATCATATGGCTACTCACTCCCTTGCTGGCCAGCGGGGCATGAACTTACAGGCAGCGGTGCGTGAGGCAGCGCGTGGAGGCCAGGTTACCTTTCTTCTGTTCTAGATCTAATCCTGCATCATTCACAGATCTCAATCCTGAGATCTGTATTGGTAACCTCTTTAGTTTTAAATTCTGTGATTTTTTTTTTCATTCCCAGCAACTAACAGGTCATCGTGTGGGGGTGATCATTAGGTTTGGGGGTTATCCTGTGGTGGTAACCATTGCTTGTTGCTAGAATTAGGATTATCTGTGATTTTATTATGCTAGCATAACCTGTTTTGGTACTATTAAGTCTTGCTTAGAGAATCAGTAATATTGTGTTGTGTAAATTTTGCTTAGTAAATCCTCTCAGATCAGATCCTTTGTAGGTTCTAGTGGCTGTTTTAGTTTTACTGTTGTCTAAACTACTTAGTGCCTTTTAGATATTGCTGAGTAAACTTGTGTTATTTTGGTACTATTTTTTGTTGGAATAAAGTGATTGAACTTGATTCTAAGTGAATCTGTTGCCTAGGCTATTGAATTGAAACTTTGTGTTTCTGTAAATCCACTTAGGTAGCATTGTATCTGTGTTTATATTGTTGCTGCCATATTGAGAATTTTTTTTGAGATTTATTTGTGGCTAATTTCTTGCTTAGTGCTTAAAAATCTATGCTTGGTAAATTCGTTAGGAATCTGTCATAGCTGACTTGTGAACACCCATTGTGACACCCTAATTTTCTGCAATTCTATAGGTTGGAATTTTTTGTGTGTTGAGCATATTCTTTGTGATCATGGCTACACATTTTGAAATGGGGGTTTTCAATGGGAAGGGTGATTTCTTTATTTGGCAATAGAAAATGAAAGGGATTTTAGTTCAACAAAAAGTATCAAAAGCCATAGATGGAAAATATCCTAAAAACACAACAGTTGAACGAAAGTCATAAATGGATAAACTTTCCCATACTTCTATAATTCTGCACCTCTCTGACTCGGTTTTAAGAAAAGTAGGAAAACATGAGACCACTAAAGAACTATGGGAAAAATTGTATGTGAAAAAATCCACACCAAATAAACTCTATTTGTTAGAAAGTTTTTTTAGTTTTAAGATTGACTCCTCTAAGGATCGAGATGACAACTTAGATGTCTTCAACAAACTAGTTCAAGATATCACAAATTGTGGTGAAATAGTATCTGAAGAATACAAGGTTGTGATCTTATTAAATGCTATTCTTGATATCTATAAAGAGGTTAAAAATGCCATTAAGTATGGTAGGGATACCTTAACACCAAAAATTATCTTAGATTCCTTAAGAAGTAAAGAAATGGAACTAAAACATGAGAAAAGACTTGGTGAGGTTCATATGATGAGAGGTAGGTCTCAATCTAAGAGTCAAAAGGAGGTGGCAAGTAAAGGGTAGAAGTAGGTCCAAATCCGAAACTCGAGGGAAGGGTAAGAAGTGCTATGGATGTGGTAAAATTGGGCACTTTATTAAAGACTGTTACGCCGAGAAAAACAAACAAAAAGAAAAGGAGAAAGATCATGAAGAAAAAAATGTGGTTACCTCCTATGATCCAAGTGAGGTATATTAAGGGAAGGATGTAGTAGATCCTAGCCTAAGTGGTAGGATGAGTGAGAGATCCTAGCCTAAGTTGGAGGATTAGAAAGATCCTTAACCGAAGTGAGAGGATGAATCAATTGATAAGGGTTGTGTATCCTTATTTCCACCACCTTGAGCGAGGTGAAGAGTCAATCCTAGCCTAAGTGGGAGGATCAGAGAGAGTCTAACCCTAAGTGGGATGAAGAGAGAGGTAGCTCATATTTATGCATTTATTGCATGTTTATACATTTGTTGCATGATTAGGCATTTGTTGCTAATTTATGCATGTGTTGCTTAAATTGTGCTTTGGTTGCCAGTATATGCATTTGTTGCATGTGATTATTGCTTGTTACCTATGTGTGCTAGCCTCATTAGGAATCAAGGTGGAGATTCTTGTTTTTTTTTTTTTTTTTTTGTGTTTCCTAATGAGGCCCAAGGCGATGACAATGGTTCGGGTTGCTTCATAGGCTTCTGCCCGGGATAGAAGCGATGGTTAAACACCCTTATTGGCAGCCCAATATAAGTCGGGCTATAAGCCCTTAACCCTTCCATTGGAGGAGAAATGGGCCTTGGCCCATTTGCTCAAGGGAGGGAGGAAGCCTAAGCCCAAGCCTATGAAGCCCATTACCCCTTAGCCCATTTCTCTTGTGCCTTATGCCCTTAATATAAAAGGGATTCTTTCCCCTTTTGTACCCTATGTGTTGCGGCCAATTGTGTTACCTCTCTCTCTTATTCCCTCTCTCGGTCGATTCTCCTTTGCATTAATGGCCGATCTTCTTGGGGTTTCTTTCCATCTCGGTCAGATGCTCATTTCCATGTTGGAGGCTACCACTTTCCTTATGGGTTCTTGGTTGATCCTTGGTTGAGGGGCTCGTGCCCTCTATTTAGCCAATTGGTGGATCTCTTTTCGAGTAAGTTCTTCTTGGCCATTGGTTCGACCCATAATCTTAGTGATCCTTGTTGCTCTTATGTGGACTCCATTGCGTGTTAATTTTGTGTGGTGCTTTGGCGAGAGAGGGGGTGTTCGTATGCTTGGCCGAGAGACTTGGGGGGATTGAGGGCCTTGGTGGTTGGTGATGTTTGGGCTCCTTTGTGGCTTGCCGTCCCTATTCGTTGGTTCTTACCTAAGTGGTGATTGGACGAGCCCAGATCTGAGCCTTGTAGCACTCTTTATGATAGCCATTGTTGCCGAAACAGAGAGTTTTTCTTTGTGCTAATCTTCTTTACACTCTGTTCTTATTTTCGTTATTTTCTGGTTCGATATTAATTTTGTGCTAACCCATTGGTTTGTTGTTTTTCAGCAACATCTTCCCCATTCCTCTTAGTTTCTTTTGTACACAAAATTTTCTTTTTCTATGCCAGATCCATGGATCATTGACCTGACAACTTTCTAAAATTTGTTGTCTAGTAAAAGATTTAGAAATATATTTAATTCTTATTAAAGAATGTTTCTCCATTCATGCATTTGACCTATTGATGGGAAACAAAAAATCATTTTCGTCCTTTCGATTGAAATAACAATAACACAATTTTTCACTTCATTAGGATTTTTTTCTTTATGGTTGGTTTCGATGTAAAGTAACAACTTGGTAACCTTCTTTTTTCTCTATTTATTTATGCAGCATAATACACAGGTCCATCTTAATCCACCATTTTCAAATTGTCATAGATGTTAGTATTATTTTGGACAAGAACCGAATTTGACATTTGGAGTAGACTATTATTTCGAATATTTTGCTATTAAAAACTAATGGTATTGTGCTATAAAATATATTCACAATTATAATAAGATTTTTCATATGAAAATGACCTTATACAAACATGTGAAACTATTGTTATCAACATGTTTAAAACTAATTATAATTTAATATAATAATATGAAAACATAGTAATATAACTGATGTAGGATAAAAAGTGTATTTTTGGATCTAGTATTGTTTATTTTTTTGTTGCCTAATTTGTTTTATTTATCTAATACACAATGTTTTAGTTGTCAGGTCCATTTATGTCGAAATTCCTAAATCTACTTTCCTGTTCTACATCAATTCCATTGCCTTTGATGTTCAGATCTTATGTCGATATTGCATTTTTAATACAGAATTTGCACGTGTTGGAGAGAACAAAGAGTTCTACAACCACTATTTAAAACTTGCATTACTTTGGGAGCAGAACATGGCTGTAGACTCTTATGGGGAGAAGGTAGACTTGAAGGATTGAGACACATATGAAAGGTCCTTGTTCAATGAATAGACCTTCGTAACTGTCTCAATTTCCAAGTTTACCTTTTACCCACCAAAGTTTACATCCATGTTCTCTTCCCAAAGTAGTGCAAGTTTTAAGCAATGGTTGTAGAACCTTTTGTTCCCCCTAACACTTGCAAACTTTGTATTAAAAATGCACAATTGACACACAACATTTGAATCTTGGAAGCAAAGTAATTAATGTAGGACAAAATTGTAGATTTTCCTAAAATATACTTTTCTATCCTATATCTGCTATATTGTTATGTTGTTATATTATATTATTAGTTTTGGACAAATTGTTCATAACACTAATAGTTTCGCATGTTTCTATAAGGTCATTTTTGTATAAAAAATATTATTATAATTGCACATATTTTTTGTAATACAATACTATTAGTTTATAATAGCAAAGTATTCAAATTAGTACTCTGTAGAAAATGTCAAATTTAGTACTTGTCTTGAACAATACTAGTAACTATGACCATAATGTATTCATAATTCTCAAAATTGATATTAAGAAATTGAATTTGAGAATTTGAAAATGGTGCACTAAGAAGGCATGCAAACAAGAGTAAAACAAATATTCATTCATGGATTTGAGTTATTCTGAGTATATAGGTTGATGTTTAGGTGATTATCTATAAATGTGTTTTTTATCGAGGACTATTTTTTTTTTTTTTTTGTTGATTCATTCAATTTTTGTTTTATGGTTGTAAATTTTGTGATTCTCACTTGGTTTCACTCAATCTCATTTGAGAACCAATTCATGCTTCCCACTTTCGTAGGCATCTATCAAATGCACAAAATAATCTAGGGCTCAATGTTAAAACTTATTTAAGGCTATGGTGAAACGAGATTTTTTTCTGGTCTACAATTGTTTTTGTCCTTCCGTCCATCCATTCCATTCCAAAATTATCTAAGGTTGTGATTTGAGAACTAAAAATCACGGTGTCTGACTTGCTTGCTGTAAGTCTCCTCATCTCTCTATATTTTACTTTAATTGTTTCTATTACCTTCAATACATTGTGATAGCATAAGAAATTGGTTTTTCTATCCCTCATTCTCAAATTTGTGAACATGGCTTGTAGTATGATACTATTTCTATGTTTAAAGGAACACATATTGGTTTTCTTTTGCAGAAAACATTAGTTTCTTAGCTTTACCGTTTTGTAAACCCTTGTTTTGACATGGCTTCTAATTATTATTATTATTGTTTTTGGAATAGAGTGATGTTGATAGTTTGCTACATCCTTTTCTTATTTCACAATATCCTTTTTTAAAAACAAAATAAACCTTATAATTGGTTTATAGAAATACCATTTCTCTACATTATTGTTTTATGCAACTTATGATTTATTACTCATCAAGACATGGGTTGGAGTTTGGGCATTTGCATCAGGAATTGGATTAGCTAAACCCAACCATGCCTTGGTGCCATTCGTGACTATAGTTTTGACTCTACAGTGTCCAATTGATGTCCATACCCATATGCTTTTTGTTTTCCTTTTCTAGCATTTCCATAATATTCATATGGTTGGTCAAGAGTGATAGGAAGGACTTATTCCCATTTCTTGAATTGGGTTACCCAAATTTTGAGCTTGTATATGGTCAAAGAACTATCTTTAGATTATTCAAAGAATTGATGCATAAATATGAGAAATGGAAATTAAAGGAATGCTTTCAATCCCATTCCAACCCAATAGTTGCTACTATTTGACAATAATCAATTGCATCATCATTGTATCTTTCCCATTCCTCTTAGTTTCTTTTGTATTCAAAATTTTCTTTTTCTATGCAAATCCATGGATCATTGGCCTAACAACTTTCTAAAATTTGTTGTCTTGTAAAAGATTTAGAAATATATTTAATTCGTTATTAAAGAATGTTTCTCCATTCATGCATTTGACCTGTTGATGGGAAACAATAAATCATTTTCATCCTTTGGATTGTAACAACAACAACTCAATTTTTTGCTTCTTTAGGATTTTGTTCTTTATGGTTGGTTTCGAGGTAAAGTAACAACTTGGTAACCTTATTTTTTCTATATTTATTTATGCATCATAATACACAGGTCCATCTTAATCCACCATTTCAAATTGTCATAGATGCTAGTATTGTTTTAGACAAGAATTGAATATGACATTTGGAGCAGACTACTATTTCAAGTATTTTGTTATTAAAAACTAATGGTATTGTGCTATAAAATATATTCACAATTATAATAAGATTTTTAATATGAAAATGACCTTATATGAACACGTGAAACTATTGTTATCAACATATTTAAAACTAATAATTTAATATGATAATATGAAAACATAGTAATATAACTGATGTCGGATAAAAATTGTATTTTCAGATTTAGTATTGTTTACTTTTTTTGTTGCCTAATTTGTTTTATTTATCTAATAAACAATCTTTTAGTTGTCAGGTTCCATTTAAGTCATAATTCCTAAATCTACTTTCCTGTTCTACATCAATTGCTTTGCCTTTGATGTTCAAATCTTGTGTCGTACTACATTTTTAATACATAACTTGCACATGTTCGAGAGAACAAAGAGTTCTACAACCACTATTTAAAACTTGCATTACTTTGGGAGCAGAACATGGCTGTAGACTCTTGTGGGGAGAAGGTAGACTTGAAGGATTGAGACACATATGAAAGGTCCTTGTTCAATGAATAGACCTTCGTAACTTTCCAAATTTCCAAGTCTACCTTCTACCCACCAAAGTTTACATCCATGTTCTCTTCCCAAAGTAATGCAAGTTTAAAGCAGTGGTTGTAGAACCTTTTATTCCCTCTAACACTTGCAAACTTTGCAATAAAAATGCACAATCGACACACAACATTTGAATCTTGGAAGCAAAGTAATTAATGTTGGTCAAAAAGGTAGATTTTCCTAAAATATACTTTTTTGTCCTATATCCGCTATATTGTTATGTTGTTATATTAAATTATTAGTTTTGGACATATTGTTCATAACACTAATAGTTTTGCATGTTTCTATAAGGTCATTTTTGTATAAAAAATATTATTATAATTGCACATATTTTTTTGTAATACAATACTATTAGTTTATAATAGTAAAGTATTCAAATTAGTACTCCGTAAAAATGTCAAATTTAGTACTTGTCTTGAACAATACTAGTAACAATGACCATAATGTATTCATAATTCTCAAAATTAATATTAAGAAATTGAATTTGAGAATTTGGAAATGGTGCACTAAGAAGGCATGCAAACAATAGTAAAACAAATATTCATTCATGTGCCCCTACGCCTTATCCTACAAAAATAAATGGGGAAAGAAAAAAGGGTTACCTTGTTAACTCAATTTAAGAACCAACCACAAAGACCAAAGCACTAAGAAAGAAGGCCTGTAATAATTTTATTTTTGCAACTTTGTATCAAATTTTATACGAAACCTTAATATCCTATCTTGACATTACTTTTACAGATACACCTTTCTTAAATTCTAGAATATCCAATTCATTTTTGCATTGTTTATATTTTCTTTTTTCATTTTATGATGTATATTGTCGTTGTACTACTGTTTTATAAATTTTCAAACTTGTTACAAAAATTTTTATTTCATTATCTTTATGGTTTAGTATGACAACTAAAAATGAGTCAATCTGATTTCCAATCTGGCAATGCAAACTCTATAAAAGCATATGTAATAGTTCATTTCTCAACTCACAGCCTTTCCCAACCCTAATTTCTCGATATTTCAGGCCCTTCTCTCTTTTTCTCAACTCACAGCAATGCAAACTATTACATATATAAAAACATATGTAATAGTTCCCTAGGCCCTTAATATAAAAGGGTTCTTTCCGCTTTTGTGCCCTATGTGTGGCGATCGATTGTGTTCTCTCTCTTTTTCCCTCTCTCGGCCAATTCTCCTTTCCATTGATGGTCTATCTTCTTGGGGTTTCTTTCTATCTTGGTCAGATGCTCATTTCCATGTTGAAGGCTGCCTCTTTCCTTGTGGGTTCTTGGTTGATCCTTCGTCGAGGCTCGTGTCCTCTATTTAGTTGATTGGTGGCTCTCTTTTTGGGTAAGTTCTTCTTAACCACTAGGTCGACCCATCATCTTAGTGATCCTTGTTGCTCCTGTGTAGACTCCATTGCGTGTTAATCCTGTGTGGTGCTTTGGCGAGGGAGGGGGTGTTCGTGTGCTTGGCCGAGAGACTAGGGGGGTTTGAGGGCTTTGGTTCTTAGGATGGTTTGGGCTCCTTTGTGGCTTAGTGTCCCTGTTTGTTTGTTGTTGTGTAAGTAGTGATTGAATGAGCCTAGATTTGAGCCTTGGAGCAGTCTTCGTGACTGCCATTGTTGCCGAAACAAGGAGTTTTACTTCGTGTTCATCTCTTTTACATTTTGTTCCTATGTTCATTATTTTTTGGTTTGATATTGGTTTTGCACTTACCCATTGGTTTGTAGTTATTCCGCAACAATTGGTATGAAAGCCTCATGTGGCTCTTGGGTGGTGTAACACCTCGCCTTACACGGGCGCGTCATTATAAGGGAATCCTGGGAATCTCTTTTTTTTTTCCAAGTTTGTCACTCGCGGCACCATGAGAACAATCTTCACATGCAGATTAAACACTCGTCGCATACATTAGTCGGCACCCATGGTGATTTCAAGAACAATCTTCACATGCAGATAACAAATCCCAAGAACCCCAATCTTTCCCGTTTAACTAACAAGATCAATAATCTTAACAACTAAACGAGACATATTATAACACAGCGGAATAATTAACATCAAAATGTCGTGACCTACCACGAGTTTCATACAAGGTGTTCCCACACCAAAATATGTATTACAACGTTACAAAATGATAACAACAATATCATACAACCGTTCGTTCATATACCAAAATAAATACTGACAACTCCAAAATGGTACAACAACTATCAACTAAACACCGTTGGCCGCATCGGCCATGTTCTCAATCTCGCAATAGTCCTGGCTGGAATGTTGAATGTTCCAGGGGCATAACCTAGGTTAGATGATAAAACATCTAATTGATGGCATGAAATAGTTTACATAATGCATGGCATATACAGACAAATGACAACATGTAACATGTCTATCGTGAGAAATTTCCCTGACATACTCAACCTCCTGTGGAAAATCCATTCCACACACTATTGGGGTTGACCTTGCCGCGACATACTTAATCCCTCGAGTGCCCTACCGTGTCACTCGTTCACCAGGATTAACCTCATCCCATTCTCAAGAAGACCCCATCCCGTCCTATACAGACCCAACTGAAAGTAAAGCAAGATCTCTACGGGGTAAACAACGTAGTTCAAAATTTTTGAACTTACCCCAATCCCGGCGATTGGATCAACATCGAAATTGAATCATTCACAAACAAATAAATAAATCTAACCTTTAGATTATCGAGTCGTTCGCGGATTCGAGCCGTCCAAGCGTCTGGCCTTTAACTCGTGATACGCGGCACGCGTCCGTTGGCAAGGAGAGTGGAATAGGAGTGCTAGCTCCTTCTTCTTTGCGTGGCTTGTGTATGGACGGTAAAAGAACGCCCTCGTTTCGTATTGATGCCAAAAGAAACGGGGAAGAGTGAACGGCAATGCGTTTTTCAACTCTTGAAAAATGACACCAAAAAATCCCTTAATTTTAGGTAACCCATAAAGGGATATTTATAGTGAAATATCCTAAGGTTTCTAAAACCCTAATGGATTGGGCTAGCCCATTAATTATAATTTAATTAGAATATTAAGTGGGCTTATTCTAGTCCAACTAGAAATATAATTAAATGGCCCAAATCCTTTTATAGGTTTAAATAAAATATTTTGGCCCAAATCTAATTCAAGCCCAAATATAATATTTAATATTTAACCCAAATCTAATTTGGTCCAAATATAATATTTATTTTAATATTTGGCCCAAATCCAATTTAGTTCAAATATAATATTTAATTTAATATTTGACCCAAATCTAATTTAGTTCAAATATTAACTTAAGCCCAAATATATTTTATTTCCTATTTGCCGCTCCAACAAATAGAAAATTATTAAATTAGAAACTCCTTCCTAATTTAATTAATTGCCATTTTAGGAAACTCTTTCCATTATGACGATTCCTTGTCATATCGACGTCATTATGTCTATTTGTTCTTTTTTTGTGAGAACCTATGACGACACAACTTCTTGCCGAAGTGTCCCACTTAACCAAACGTCCACTCTCTTGGTTTAAGCCTAGGACCGTGCCTATTGCGTATTACTCATTAGGCTTCCGAATATGTTGGTAATGTGTCGGTACAAACACATAAGACAAGATTGGCCTCTAGCAAGGCGTCATGCTTACCCAATTATTCAGAAGGATTCATAATCCGCAAATAACCTTTCACGAGCATGGTTACCGTGTAATTCGATCCTCTCGTCAATGTATCTTATGTGATCTCAAGTATGGCGATGTGTTGCTTGATAACGATCACATGAGTTTTCTTCGGTCTTCTGGATATCTTCACTTAATAGAAAGTAAATCAATAACTCCTTATTGATCTCTTTTACCATGGCCATGGATTTAAAGTGAATATCCACCGAAGGCACCTTAGATACATCATCCTCTATCAAGGGATAGACGAGTCCCATCTTGGTTATACACCTATCTCCATAAGCCTCACGACATACCCAACGATCGCCCACGTGCAGCCTTTGTCTAGGCCCATCGAAACAATGTCAAAGCATATCGGTCTTCTTATGAGATGACCATGACAACCTCAGGTCCAAGGATTAGTTACACCCATCTCGTATGAGAATACCATCAACATATAACCAAAATGGATTCTCATGGCGAGTCATGTCCAGTGACACGTTCTCCAACATTGGTCACCTATGTAGTTGTCTAGGCATCCCCATGCCTATGGGTGTAAGACCCCCATTGCTATCATATAGCAAAAACATAGCACATACAAGTCTTACCATAATTGTCAATGTCCATTAGTAACATTGCTACGACTTGGGACGTTTAATGATGTCTAGAAACTGTGATGCATCATCTTAGATCTTTATAGATTAATCACAGTATACATCATATGGACTTCTATCTAGTTTCATTTGGTTATTACAACAATAACAAGAAACTAATAGAATGACTTCTTGTAAATTTGAACAACTCCTTATTCAAATAATAAACATGATTACAATTGTCAATGTACAACATGCCCAATCTGATTGGGTCTAGAGCACCTACACTAACACCAACAACGACATGAAAATTGACACCCCGATGATATGAAAATCACATGCCATGCACCGACTCTTTTATAAGTTTAAAACAGTTGATGCAATATACCACATGTTCAATATGCATATGATGCCACAAGTACATATGAGTAAACATCTTTGAAAAAACAACCTAAGTTCTGAAGGGTATAATAGCTCACTAGAACTGGTCCAATCACGTGTATCTTAAGCTCAGGAGGGTAAAATTGCTCACCAGAACCCACTACACACACTCCAACAATATTTAAGATAAGGTAAAGCTAGAATCAAACCACTCACCTCAATTTGGAAAAGTTCAATTTTTGCCTCAAAAAACGTGCCACACCTCGAAAAACATGCAATCCTTTCTTTCAACAGCCCAATCGTCTCCTATTTACCATTTAGGACCTTAGAAATCAATATTTCTATTTTTCCTCAATTTTCTCTATTTTTCTCCATTTTAAAACCTTTCTTACCTTCAGAAATTTATAAAAAAATACTTAACACCAAATTTCACCAAATATTTTTCCATGATAATTCCTAAAATAATTTTATCAAAATTAAAAAATTAATTTTAGAGAAAAAACCTACCTCACGCACCCTCACGCGCCACCCAAGGACTCGGCGAGTGAAGACCATGCGCAGCCGGTGCAGTCGTCTTCTTCGGCCTTCTTCTCCGACTCCAGCGATCCCCGATGCTTTAAACAACTATAGGGGCTTGAAGGGCTTGATGAGGCGATCACGATGATGCCTTCAAATGGCCAAAATAGTCACTAAAAAAGGGTTTAAAACCCAGTTACAGGTCGAGGCGCCGGCGAACCCGATTTTTCGATTGAAGCTCTAAAACCCTTCTATTTCTACACCAATCGACTCCAAATGCTCCAGAAACAGTCATCACAACCCAAGGAACAAAAACTCCTTATCCCAGAAGCTCGATTCAGCCTAAAACGAGAGTAATTTTGGCCAATTGTGCTTCGAAACCCTCGACCTTCACCCTCATTTTATACTCGTTCTCGACCCGATTCCCTACCATATCTTGCTCGTCCTTATCCCTTAAACCCAAATCTAGCCTCCAAACCAATCGAATAGCCCCAAATCATGAGCTAAATCCCTCAAAAGATTCGGCCAAATCAAAAATCCCATCCACCATTTAAACCGATCACATCTTGCCATTTTTCGGCCAATGGCAACCTCTAATGGCTCCATCATCGCCTGGAGACTACCCTATAGTCTTCGGGTGACCTTCCCGATGCCTCAGAGGCGGCTGCAAGTGGCTGGTCGGATTCACACTATTATTTTTGGTTTTTTTACACTTTAACCCCCATGTATTTTCTAATTGCATTTTCGCCCTATCCATGGCACCCATAGATTTTTTTTTGTCAATTCCTTGACTGCCCACAAGTTCTATATTTTTCATTTTCCTTAGAAATTTATGAAAGACTTGTCAATTCGACCTCCCTCAGACAATTTACAGAATCTGCACTTTTGCCCGGATGCCCCTAATCACGTGTTTTCGACCTCAAACCTTCGAAAATCTCTTGATTTTGTCGAATATCGCTTATTTTGGACAATTTTACCTTCATTGGCTTGCTTGACATAGTCCCTCACCCTTTGGTTGTGTTTTGAATAATACACGTAGGCCCAAAATAATAGTCAATACAAATTTTGACCTTGTAAATTTTGAAAATACTCTTAATATTAAATACTGGGAATTACAGGTGGTGCTTTGTTCGAACTAGATTTGAAAAGCCTCATAATTTTTAGATCTGTTTCCATGGTATGTGGTTTCCATATCAGATCTGGTCCTGGTTTGATTTCTCCTTATAGGTTGTGAGTTGCGTCGAAAGGACCCCAGATTCGAATCTAGTAAGTTGTGGGTCATCTTCCTAAGCAGCACGTGACTGCCCACTCGCCTGCTGGCCAAAGGCATGTGAACTTGCAAGCGACGGTGCGTGAGGCAGAAAGTGAAGGCTGGGTTGCCTTTCTTCTATTCTAGATCCGATCCTGCATTATTCATAGATCTCAGTCTTGAGATCTGTACTGGTAACCTCTGTGGTTTTAAATTTTGTGATTTTTTTTTTCATTTCTAGCAACTAGGAGGTCATCGTGTGGGGGTGACCATTAGGTTTGGGGGTTATCTTGTGGTGGTAACCATAGCTTGATGCTAGAATTACAATTATCTATGATTTTATTATGCTAGCATAACCTAATTTGGTAATGTTAAGTCTTGCTTAGAGAATTGATAATATTGTGCTGTGTGAATTCTACCTAGTAAATCCTCTCAGATCTGATCCTTTGTTGGTTCCAGTGGCTGTTTTGGTTTTACTGTTGTCTAAACTGCTTAGTGCGTTTTAGATATTATTGAGTAAACCTGTGTTATTTTGGTACTATTTTTTGTTTGAATAAAGTGATTGAACTTGAGTCTAAGTGAATCTGCTGCCTAGGCTTTTAATTTGAAACTTTGTGTTTCTGTAAATCCACTTAGGTATCATTGTATCTGTGTTTATATTGTTGCTGCCATATTGAGAATTTTTTTTGAGATTTATCTATGGCTAATTTCTTGCTTAGTGCTTAAAAATCTATGCCTGGTAAATTCATTAGGAATCTGTCCTAGCTGACTTGCGAACACCAATTGTGAAACCCTAGTTTTTTGCGATCCTATGGGTTGGAATTTTTTGTACGTTGAGCATATTCTTTGTGATCATGGCTACACATTTTGAAAAGGGGTTTTCAATGGGAAGGGTGATTTCTCTATTTGGCAATATAATATGAAAGGGATTTTAGTTCAACAAAAAGTATCAAAAGTAATAGATGGCAAATATCCTGAAAACACAATAGTTGAACAAAAATCAGAAATGGATGAACTTGCCTATACTTCTATAATCCTACACCACTCTGACTCGGTTTTAAGAAAAGTAGGAAAACATGAGACCATTAAAGAACCATGGGAAAAATTGGAAAAATTGTATGTGAAAAAATCCACACCAAATAAACTCTATTTGTTAGAAAGTTTTTTCAGTTTTAAGATTGACTGCTCTAAGGATCTAGATGACAACTTAGATGTTTTCAACAAACTAGTTCAAGATATCACAATTTGTGGTGAAACAGTATCCGAAGAATATAAGGTTGTGATCTTATTAAATGCTATTCCTGATATCTATAAAGAGGTTAAAAATGTCATTATGTATCGTAGGGATACCTTAACACCAAAAATTGTCATAGATTTCTTAAGAAGTAAAGAAATGGAACTAAAACAAGAGAAAAGACATGGTGAGGTTCATATGATGAGAGGTAGGTCTCAATCTAAGAGTCAAGAGGGAGGTGGTAAGAAAATGGGTAGAAGTAGGTCCAAATCCAAAACCCAAGGGAAGGGTAAGAAGTGCTATGGGTGTGGTAAAATTGGGCACTTTATTAAAGACTGTTATGCCGAGAAAAACAAACAAAAAGAAAAGGAGAAAGATCATGAAGAAAAAATGTGGTTACCTCCTATGATCCAAGTGAGGTATATTAAAGGAAGGATGTGGTAGATCCTAACCTAAGTGGTGGGATGAGTGAGAAATCCAAACCTAAGTTGTAGGATGAAGTAGATCCTAACCTAAGTGGTAGGATGAGTGAGATCCTAACCTAAGTGGTAGAATAAGTGAGAGATCCTAGCCTAAGTTGGAGGATTAGAAAGATCCTTAACCTAAGTGAGACGATGAATGAATGGATAAGGGATGTGTATCCTTATTCCCACCACCTTGAGCGAGGTGGAGAGTCAATCCTAGCCTAAGTGGGAGGATGGGAGAGAGTCTAACCCTAAGTGGGATGAAGAGAGAGCTAGCTCAGATTTATGCATTTGTTGCATATTTGTGCATTTGTTGCATGTTTATACATTTGTTGCATGATTAGGCATTTGTTTCTTAAATTGTGCTTTTGTTGCCAGTATATGCATATGTTGCATGTGATTACTGCTTGTTACCTGTGTGTGCTGGCCTCATTAGGAATCAAGGTGGAGATTGTTGGTTTTTTTTTTTTTTTGTGTTTCCTAATGAGGCCCAAGGCGATGATGATTTTTCAGGTTAGCTTTATAGGCTTTGACCCAGGATTGAAGCGATGGTTCAACACCCTTATTTGTAGCCCAAATAAAAGTCGGGCCATAAGCCCTTAACCCTCTATTTGGAGGAGAAATAGGCCTTGGCCCATTTGTTTAAGGGAGGGAGGAAGCCTAAGCCCAAGCCCATGAAGCCCATTACCCCTTAACCCATTTCTCTTGTGCTCTATGCCCTTAATATAAAAGAGATTCTTTCCCCTTTTGTGCCCTATGTGTTGCGGCCGATTGTGTTATCTCTCTCTCTTGTTCCCTCTCTCGGTCGATTCTCCTTTGCATTGATGGCCGATCTTCTTGGGGTTTCTTTCCATCTCGGTCAGATGCTCATTTCCATGTTGGAGGCTACCACTTTCCTTATGGGTTCTTGGTTGATCCTTGGTTGAGGCTCGTGCCCTCTATTTAGCCAATTGGTGGATCTCTTTTCGGGTAAGTTCTTCTTGGCCATTGTTTCGACCCACAATTGGTGGATCCTTGTTGCTCTTGTGTGGACTCGTATGCTTGGCCGAGAGACTTGGGGGGATTGAGGGCCTTGGTGGTTAGCGATGTTTGGGCTCCTTTGTGGCTTGCTGTCCCTATTCGTTGGTTCTTGCCTAAGTGGTGATTGGACGAGCCCAGATTTGAGCCTTGTAGCACTATTCGTGATAGCCATTGTTGCTGAAACAGAGAGTTTCACTTTGTGCTAATCTTCTTTACACTCTGTTCTTATTTTTTTTTATTTTCTAGTTCGATATTAATTTTGTACTAACCCATTGGTTTGTTGTTTTTCAGCAACATCTTCCCCATTCCTCTTAGTTTCTTTTGTAGACAAAATTTTCTTTTTCTAAGCTAGATCCATGGATCATTGACCTGACAAATTTCTAAAATTTGTTGTCAAGTTTCAACACAAAGTTACAAAATTTGCTGTTTGTGGCTTGCTGTCCCTATTTGTTGGTTGTTGCTTAAGTGGTGATTGGATGAGCCCAGATCTAAGCCTTGGAGCAGTCTTCGTCATTGCCATTGTTTCCAAAATAGGGAGTTTTACTTCGTGTTCATCTCTTTCACATTTTGTTCTTATTTTCGTTATTTTTTAGTTCGATATTGGTTTTGCACTAACCCATTGGTTTGCAGTTTTTCTGTAACAATTGGTATCTAAGCCTCCTGTGGTTTCTGTATTAGGTCAGAAGAACCCTAGATCCGAATCTAGCAAGTCTTGGGTCATCTTCCCGGGCAGCATGTGGCTGCTCACTCCCCTTTTGGCCACCCTTATTTCTAGATCTAATCCTGCATCATACACAGATCTCAGTTTTGAGATCTATACTGGTAACCTCTTTGGTTTTAAATTCTGTGATTTTTTTTTTCATTTCCAACAACTAACAGGTCATCGTGTGGGGGTGACCATTAGGTTTATGGGTTATCCTATGGTGGTAACCATTGCTTATTGCAAGAATTAGGATTATTTCTGATTTAAGTATGCTAGCATAACCTGTTTTGGTACTGTTAAGTCTTGCTTAGAGAATTAGTAATATTGTGCTGTGTGAATTCTGCCTAGCAAATCCTCTCTGATATGATCTTTTGTAGGTTCTAGTGGCTGTTTTGGTTTTACTGTTGTCTAAACTGCTTAGTGCCTTTTAGATATTGCTGAGTAAACCTGTCTTACTTTGGTACTATTTTTTTTGGAATAAAGTGATTGAACTTGATTCTAAGTGAATCTGCTGCCTAGGCTTTTAAATTGAAACTTTGTGTTTCTGTAAATCCACTTAGGTAGCATTGTATCTATGTTTATATTGCTGTTGCCATATTGAGAATTTTTTTTGAGATTTATTTGTGGCTAATTTCTTGCCTAGTGCTTAAAAATTTGTTCCTGGTAAATCCGTTAGGAATCTGTCATAGCTGACTTGTGAACACCCATTGTGAACACCCTAATTTTCTGCGATCCTATAGGTTGGAATTTTTTGTGTGTTGAGCATATTCTTTGTGATCATGACTACACATTTTGAAATGGGGTTTTTAAATGGGAAGGGTGATTTCTCTATTTGGCAATAGAAAATGAAAGGGACTTTAGTTCATCAAAAAGTATCAAAAGCCATAGATGACAAATATGCTGAAAACACAACTGAACGAAAATCAGAAATGGATGAACTTGCCTATACTTCTATAATTCTCCACCTCTCTGACTCGGTTTTAAGAAAAGTAGGGAAACTCGAGACCACTAAAGAACTATGGGAAAAATTGGAAAATTGTATGTGAAAAAATCCACACCAAATAAACTATATTTGTTAGAAAGTTTTTTTAGTTTTAAGATTGACTGCTCTAAGGATCTAGATGACAACTTAGATGTCTTCAACAAACTAGTTCAAGATATTACAATTTGTGGTGAAACAGTATCCGAAGAATATAAGGTTATGATCTTATTAAATGCTATTCCCTCTATCAGTCGATTCTCCTTTCCATTGATGGCCGATCTTCTTGGGTTACTTTCCATCTCAGTCGGATGCTCATTTCCATGTTGGAGGCTGCCTCTTTCCTTGTGGGTTCTTGGAAGCAAGCCAAAGGTGACCCAGGCACAAAGCTAGCATATCAATTATCTGCTGAGTACTGGGGGTTTAGGGGAACATATATTTTGATCCTTACCTGATCCAAACCTGACTCCACCAACAGAAGCTCTATACATGAAGCTATACATAATCACATATTACATGATGGGTTACAATAGCTAGAGACATCTAGTGCTCAACAACACTTACATTCAATCACATAACTATATACACATACCACCACATGAATACATACAAGAGATAATACAATACTCAAACTCAGGCAACACCGCTAGTTGCCATAATCGCCTCCTAGCACCATCCTTGCTTGCATCTGAACTTGCAACATTTACATATGAGGTAAAACCTCATGAGTTATAAAGACTCAGTAAGGGTGCAATGCATAAGTAAATGAAGCATGAGAGAGCATGTAATGCAAATGGGTAGTCTTCCATGCCCTCATAACCTCCTTAGGTTAAGGCATTGACCAATCCTTTCCACCACTAGTCTTTCATATGGCCATAGGTACACTTCAACACCTATCATGCAATTGTAAACCACTATATGCAACTCATAAAGAAACACTTACAAACGCAAGCAAGACCACCTCCTTGTGGTTATCCCTTACCTGGCTTGAAGCCACTTCTGCCTCGGCACGAACTCCAAACTCTTCCAGGATCACCACTTCCCTGGTCGAACCTAGATGCCACATAAATTCCATCAGCATCAGACATTAACCCAATGCCTTCAATTTCACCATATACTGCAAAACCACCCGACAATAATTTAACCAAACAACCCCACGCCAGGGTTCAATCCAACCAACACTACACAATTCATTATCTCACATAATGAAAATATTTTGAAAAGAATTAAATTAATTACCTTGATTAAACTGGATAAGAAGTTCGGTCAAATGCCTACACCGACGTTACCTCCCAAGCAACCATTTGTGCCCAAAATCCAATTTTCGAGCCTTTGGCAAGCTCCTCAAGCCCCAAAATAATTTTCCACCATTTTCTTATTTTATTTTATTTTTTTTCTTTTTTCTCTTCTTCTTCCTCCCACGCCTTCTGCCTTGCGCGTGCCTACTCCTTTTTCTTCCTTATCGTCGACCACCCCTAGCCTCCACCAACCGCGATAACGTCCACGACCAGCCCCACCGCCGGTCACCATAGCACCACCGCGTCCAACTGCCACCATTGGGAGCCACCACCCTGTGCGTTGTAGCTCCAGCGCGTCCGCCATGGCCGCTGTCGCCAGCATCTCTACTGCCTTTGGCCAACATCGATGCTGACACCATCTTAGCGCATTGCAACTTGCCAGTAGCCTTCGCGTGGTCCATTGCGCGCCACCACTGGTCCACCACCGTCGGCGTTGCTTCTCGTCGGGCATAGCGGCTGCTGCTCCAGCCGCTGCTCGCACCTTCGGCTAGCTCTCATTCTCTCGATCTCTCTCTATCTCACTCTCATTCTCTCGCAATGCCTCGGCTGATCTCTCGAGCACCCTCATTTCAAATTTTAGAAACAAATGCTCAGGAAGCTTCCTCACGCACAGTCACATATATGTATATATATATATATATAATTTACTCATTAAACCCCCTATTTCTCTTTAATTTCTCTAGAGAACCTCTTAATTTCACTTAAAAATTTTTGCTAATAGCACTTGGGCCTTCCAAGCCCTAAATAATTACATCAAGCTATACAAAATCTTGATTTTCCCAAAAATTAATAACCAGCATCTACTCGAAAATTTTGATTTCGTCCTTGCGCCTGCATGGGACACCGATTCGACCCAAAAACACTTAAGGGTTGCCTTACTCGTAAAATAGAATCACCCATAGGGTCCCTTCACCTTCCTGGGGGTCCCCTACTACCATTCGATACTAGCACCCATTTGGGCTTACACAGATTTTATTCTGAAAATTATTCCTGATCGGACTCCTACCAGTGTCATTATCCTCACCTTGAGACGCTCACCACTCTCTTGCCTCTTCCTTGGACATCCAAGTCCTGGGGCACTCCATGTCTTCAATTAAGCAATTTTATTAATTTACTTCTCGAAATAAACTTCTGGGCCTCCCAGATCACCCGAGGTCCTTTCCAAATCACTGGAAATTATATATATATATATTTTTTTTCCATCACCATGTAATATGGGGTATTACATAATCTAGGGCTCAAAGTTAAAACTCATTTAAGGCTCTGGTGAAACGATATTTTTTTCTCGCCTACAATTGTGTTTGTCCTTCCATACCTCCAATCCATTCCAAAATCATCTAAGGCTATGATCTGAGAACTAAAAATCATAGTGTTAGACTTGCTTGCTGTAAGTCTCCTCCTTTCTCGATATTCTACTTTAATTGTTTCTATTACCCTCAATACATTTTGATAACATAAGAAATTAGTTTTTCTATCCCTCATTCCCATTTTAGTCAACATAGCTTGTAGTATGATACTAATTTTTATGTCTAAAGGAACACATATTGGTTTTATTTTTCAGAAAACATCAGTTTCTTAGCTTTACCTTTTTGTAAACCCTTCTTGTGACATGGTTTCTAATTATTATTATTATTTTTTAGAATATAGTGATGTTGATATTTTGCTACATCCTTTTGTTATTTCACAGTATCCTTTTAAAAAAACTAAATAAACCTTATAATTGGTTTCTAGAAATACCATTTCTCTACATTATTGTTTTATGGGACTTATGATTTATTACTTATCAAGACATGGGTTGAAGTTTGGGCATCTGCATTAGGAATTGAATTAGCTAAACCCAACCATGCCTTGGTGCCATTCGTGACTATAGTTTTGACTCTACAGTGTCCAATTGATGTCCATACCCATATGTTTTTTTGTTTTCCTTTTCTAGCATTTCCATAATACTCATATGGTTCCTAAAGAATGATAGGAAGGATTTATTCCCATTTCTTGAATTAGGTTACCCAAATTTTGAGCATGTATATGGTTAAAGAACTATCCTTAGATTATTTAAAGAAATGATGCGTAAATATGAGAAATGGCAATTAAAGGAATGATTTCAATCCCATTTAAACCCAATAGTTGCTACTATTTGACAACAATCAATTGCATCATCATTGTATCTTCCCTAATCCTCTTAGTTTCTTTTTCTATGCAGATCCATGGATCATTGGCCTGACAACTTTCTAAAATTTGTTGTCTAGTAAAAGATTTAGAAATATATTTAATTCCTTATTAAAGAATGTTTCTCCATTCATGCATTTGACCTGTTGATGGGAAACAATAAATCATTTTCGTCCTTTGGATTGTAACAACAACAACACAATTTTTCGCTTCTTTAGGATTTTGTTCTTTGTGGTTGGGTTCGACCTAAAGTAACAACTTGGTAACCTTCTTTTTTCTCTATTTATTTACGCAGCATAATACACAGGTCCATCTTAATCCACCATTTCAAATTGTCATAGATGTTAGTAATGTTTTGGATAAGAATCAAATTTGACATTTGGAGCAGACTACTATTTCGACTATTTTAGTATTAAAAACTAATGGTATTGTTCCATAAAATATATTCACAATTATAATAAGATTTTTCATATGAAAATGACCTCATACAAACATGTGAAACTATTGTTATCTACCTATTTAAAACTAATAATTTAATATAATAATGTGAAAACATAGTAATATAACTGATGTAGGATAAAAAGTGTATTTTCGGATTTAGTATTGTTTAATTTTTTTGTTTCCAAATTTGTTTTATTTATCTAATAAAAATTCTTTTAGTGGTCAGGTTCCATTTAAGTCCTAATTCCTAAATCTACTTTCCTATTCTACATCAATTCTTTTGCCTTTGATGTTCATATGTTGTGTCGATACTGCATTTTTAATACAAAACTTGCATGTGTTGGAGAGAACACAGAGTTCTACAACTAAAATATAAAACTTGCATTACTTTGGGAGCAGAACATGGGCTGTAGAATCTTTTGGGGAGAAGGGACACATACGAATGGTCCTTGTTCAATGAATAGACCTCTGTAACTGTCTCAATTTTCAAGTTTACCATCTCCCCACCAAAGTTTACATCCATGTTCTCTCCCCAAAGTAATGGAAGTTTTAATTAGTGGTTGTAGAACCTTTTGTTCCCTCTTAACACTTGAAAACTTTGTATTAAAAATGCACAATCGACACACAACATTTGAATCTTGAAAGCAAAGTAATTAATGTAGGATGAAATGGTAGATTTTCCTAAAATATACTTATGTATCCTATATCCTCCATATTGTTATGTTGTTATATTAAATTATTAGTTTTGGAGATATTGTTCATAACACTAATAGTTTTGTATGTTTCCATTAGGTCATTTTTTGAATAAAAAATATTATTATAATTGCACATATTTTTTGTAATACAATACTATTTGTTTATAATAGTAAAGTATTCAAATTAGTACTCTGTACAAAATGTCAAATTTAGTACTTGTCTTGAACAATACTAGTAATTATGACCATAATGTATTCATAATTCTCAAAATTGATATTAAGAAATTGAATTTGAGAATTTGGAAATGGTCCACTAAGAAGGCACGCAAACAATAGTTAAACAAATATTCATTCATGTGCCCCTATGCATTATCCTATATAAATAAATGGGCAAAGAAAAAAGGGTTACCATGTTGTTAACTCACTTTAAGAACCAACCACAAAGACTAAAGCACTAAAGAAAGAATGCCTATAATAATTTTAGTTTTGCAACTTCATATCGAATTTTATACAAAACCTTAAAATCCTATCTTGACATTACTTTTGCAAATACACCTTTTCTTAAATTCTAGAATCTCCAATTCATTTTTCATTTTATGATGTATATTGTCGTTGTACTATTATTTTATAAATTTTCAAACTTGTTAGAAAAACTTTTATTTCATTATCTTTATGGTTTAGTATGGCAACTAAAAATGAGTCAATCTAATTTCCAATCTGGCAGTGCAAACTCTATAAAAGCATATCTAATAGTTCATTTCTCAACTCATAGCCTTTCCCAACCCTAATTTATCGATATTCCAGGCCCTTCTTCTCTTTGGTGTTTCTTCGAGAGAGGGAACATGGCTTCTAATATTTTTTTTTTTGGAATACAATGATGTTGATAGTTGGGTACATCCTTTTGTTATTTCACACTATCCTTTTAAAAAAACTAAATAAAGCTTATAATTGGGTTTTAGAAATACCATTTTTCTACATTATTGTTTTACGGGACTTATGATTTATTACTCATCAAGAAATGGGTTGGAGTTTGGGCATCTACATTAGGGAATGGATTAGCTAAACCCAACCATGCCTTGGTGCCATTCGCGACTATAGTTTTGACTCTACAGTGTCCAATTGATGTCCATATCCATATGATTTTTGTTTTCCTTTTCTAGCATTTCCATAATACTCATATGGTTGCTCAAGAGTGATAGGAAGGATTTATTCCCATTTCTTGAATTGGGTTATCCAACTTTTGAGCTTGTATATGGTCATAGAACTATCTTTAGATTATTCAAAGAATTAATGTGTAAATATGAGAAATGGCAATTAAAGGAAAGATTTCAATGCCATTCCAACCCAATAGTTGCTACTATTTTATAATAATCAATTGCATCATCATTGTATCTTTTGTTGGGTTTTTTTTGTGTTTCCTGATGAGGCTCAAGGCGATGACGATGGTTTAGGTTAGCTTCATACGCTTTAGCCCGGGATTAAAGCAATGGTTCAACACCTTTATTTGCAACCCAAATAGAAGTCGGGTCATAAGCCCTTAACCCTCCCTTTGGAGGAGAAATGGGCCTTGGCTCATTTGTTAAAGGGAGGGAGGAAGCCCAAGCCCAAGCCAATGAAGCCCATTTCTCTTGTTCCCTAGGCCCTTAATATAAAAGGGATTCTTTCCCCTTTTGTGCCCTATGTGTGACGACTGATTGTGTTCTCTCTCTTGTTCCCTCTCTTGGCCGATTCTCCTTTCCATTGATGGCCGATCTTCTTGGGGTTTCTTTCCATCTCGGTTGGATGCTCATTTCCATATTGGAGGCTGCCTCTTTCCTTATGGGTTTTTGGTTGATCCTTCGTCGAGGCTCATATCCTCTATTTAGCCGATTGGTAGCTCTCTTTTCGGGTATGTTCTTCTTAGCCATTGGTTCGATCCATCATCTTAGTGATCCTCGTTATTGTTATGTTAACTCCATTGCATGTTAATCCTGTGTGGTGCTTTAGCGAGAGAGGGGTTGTTCATATGCTTAGGCGAGAGACATGGGGGGTTTGAGGGTTTCGATTCTTGGGCAGGTTTGGGCTCGTTTGTGGCTCAGTGTCCCTATTTGTTGGTTGTTGCCTAAGTGGTAATTGGATGAGCCCATATCTGAGCCTTGGAGCAGTCTTCGTCGCTGCCATTGTTACCGAAATAGGAAGTTTTACTTTGTGTTCATCTCTTTTACATTTTGTTCTTATTTTTGTTATTTTCTAGTTCGATATTGGTTTTGTACTAACCCATTGGTTTGTATTTTTTCTGCAACAATTGGTATCTAAGCCTCGTGTGGCTCTTGGGTGGTGCTTAGTTCGAACTAGAACTGAAAAGCCCCATAATTTTAAGATCTGATTTCGCAGTAAGTGGTTTTTGTATAAGATCTGATCCTGTTTTGATTTCTCCTTGCAAGTTGTGAGTTGGGTCGAAAGGACCCCAGATCCGAATCCAGCAAGTCGTGGGTCATCTTCCCGAGCAGCATGTGGCTGCTCACTCCCCTTCGGGCCAGCGGTGCATGAACTTGCAAGCGATGGTGCGTGAGGCAACACGTGGAGGCCGGGTTGCCCTTCTTCTATTCTAGATCTGATCCTGCATCATTCACAGATCTCAGTCCTGAGATTTGTACTGGTAACCTCTGTGGTTTTAAATTCTGTGATTTTTTTTTTTTCATTTCCAACAATTAACAGGTCATCGTGTGGGGGTGACCATTAGGTTTTGGGGTTATCCTGTGGTGGTAACCATTGCTTGTTGCTAGAATTACAATTATCTATGATTTTATTATGCTAGCATAACTTGTTTTGGTACTGTTAAGTCTTGCTTAGAGAATCAATAATATTGTGCTGTGTGAATTCTGCCTAGCAAATCCTCTCTGATATGATCTTTTGTAGGTTCCAGTGGTTGTTTTGGTTTTATTGTTGTCTAAACTGCTTAGTGCCTTTTAGATATTGCTGAATAAATCTGTGTTATTTTTGTACTATTTTTTGTTGGAATAAAGTGATTGAACTTGATTCTAAGTGAATCTGCTGCCTAGGCTTTTAAATTGAAACTTTGTGTTTTTGTAAATCCACTTAGGTAGCATTGTATCTGTGTTTATATTGCTGCTTCCATATTGAGAATTTTTTTTGAGATTTATCTGTGGCTAATTTTTTGCTTAGTGCTTAAAAATTTGTGCTTGGTAAATTCGTTAGGAATTTGTCCTAGTTGACTTGTGAACACCCATTGTGAAACCCTAATTTTCTGTGATCCTATAGGATGGAATTTTTTGTGTTAAGCATATTCTTTGTGATCATGGCTACACATTTTGAAACGGGAGTTTTCAAAGGGAAAGGGGATTTCTCTATTTGGCAATAGAAAATGAAAGGGATTTTAGTTCAACAAAAAGTATCAAAATCCATAGATGGAAAATATCCTGAAAACACTCAGCTGAATGAAAATAAAAAATGGATAAACTTGCCTATACTTCTATAATCCTGCACCTCTCTGACTTGATTTTAAGAAGAGTAGGAAAACTTGAGACCACTAAAGAACTATGGGAAAAATTGGAGAAATTGTAGGTGAAAAAATCCACACCAAATAGACTCTATTTGTTAGAAAGTTTTTCAATTTTAAGATTGACTCCTCTACGGATCTAGATGACAACTTAGATGTCTTCAACAAACCAGTTCAAGATAAAACAAATTGTGGGGAAATAGTATCCGAAGGATATAAGGTTGTGATCTTATTAAATGCTATTCCCGATATCTATAAAGAGGTTAAAAATGCCATTAAGTATGGTAAGGATACCTTAACACCAAAAATTGTCATAGATTCCTTACGAAGTAAAGAAATGGAACTAAAACATGAGAAAAAACGTGGTGAGGTCCATATGATGAGAGGTAGGTCTCAATCTAAGTGTCAAGAGGGAGGTGGTAAGAAAAAGGGTAGAAGTAGGTCTAAATTCAAAACTCGAGGGAAGGGTAAGAAGTGCTATGGGTGTGGTAAAATTGGGTACCTTATTAAAGGCTGCTATATCGAGAAAAACAAACAAAAAGAAAAGGAGAAAGATCATGAAGAAAAAAATGTGGTTACCGCCTATGATCCAAGTGAGGTGTATTAAAGGAAGGATGTGGTAGATGCTAACCTAAGTGGTAGGATGAGTGAGAAATCCAAACCTAAGTGGTAGGATGAATGAGATCCTAGCCTAAGTGGTAGGATGAGAGAGAGATCCTAGCCTAAGTTGGAGGATTAGAAAGATCCTTAACCGAAGTGAGAGGATGAATAAATGGATAAGGGTTGTGTATCCTTATTCCCACCACCTTGAGCGAGGTGGAGAGTCAATCCTAGCCTAACTGGGAGGATGAGTAAGAGTCTAACCCTAAGTGGGATGGAGAGAGAGCTAGCTCATATTTATGCATTTGTTGCATATTTGTGCATTGTTGCATGTTTATACATTTGTTACATGATTAGGCATTTGTTGCTAATTTGTGCATGTGTTGCTTAAATTGTGCTTTTGTTGCTAGTATATGCATTTGTTGCATGTGATTATTGCTTGTTACCTGTGTGCATTGGCCTCATTAGGAATTAAGGTGAAGATTGTTGGGTTTTTTTTTGTGTTTTCTAATGAGGCCCCAAGCGATGACGATGGCTCGGGTTAGCTTCATAGGCTTCGGCCCGTGATAGAAGCGATGGTTAAACACCGTTCTTGGTAGCCTAAATAGAAGTCGAGTCATAAGCCCTTAACGCTTCCTTTGGAGGAGAAATAGGCCTTGGCCCATTTGCTTAAGGGAGGGAGGAAGCCCAAGCCTAAGCCCATGAAGCCCATTACCCCTTAGCCCATTTCTCTTGTGCCCTTAATATAAAAGGGATTCTTTCCCCTTTCGTGCCCTATGTGTGGCGGCCGATTGTGTTCTCTCTCTCTTGTTCCCTCTCTCAACTGATTCTCCTTTTCGTTGATGGCCGATCTTCTTAGGGTTTCTTTCCATCTCGACCAAATGCTCATTTCCATGTTAGAGGCTACCTTTTTCCTTGTGGGTTCTTGGTTGATCCTTAGTCGAGGTTCATGTCCTCTATTTAGTCGATTGGTGGCTCTCTTTCAAGTAAGTTCTTCTTGTCCATTGGTTCGACCCATCATTTTAGTGATCCTTGTTGCTCCTGTGTGGTCTTTATCGCGTGTTAATCCTATGTGGTACTTTGGCGAGTGAAGGGGTGTTCGTGTGCTTGGTCAAGAGACTTGGGGGGTTTGAGGGCTTTGGGTCTTGGTCGTGTTTGGGCTCCTTTGTGGCTTGGTGTCCCTATTCGTTGGTTATTGCCTAAGTGGTGATTGGACGAGCCCATATCTATGCCTGGGAGCAGTCTTCGTGATAGCCATTGTTGCCGAAACAACGAGTTTTACTTCGTGCTCATCTCCTTTACACACTGTTCTTATTTTCGTTATTTTCTACTTCGATATTAGTTTTGCATTAACCCATTGGTTTGTTGTTTTTTAGCATCATCTTCCCCATTCCTCTTAGTTTCTTTTGTAGACAAAATTTTCTTTTTCTATGCCAGATCCATGGTTCATTAGCCTAACAACTTTCTAAAATTTGTTGTCTAGTAAAAGATTTAGAAATATATTTATTTCTGTAGTAAAGAATGTTTCTCCATTCATGTATTTAACCTGTTGATGGGAAACAATAAATCATTTTCGTCCTTTGGATTCTAACAGCAACAACACAATTTTTCGCTTCTTTAGGATTTTTTTCTTTGTGGTTGGTTTCGACGTAAAGTAGCAACTTGGTAACCTTCTTTTTTCTCTATTTATTTATGTAGCATAATACATAGGTCCATCTTAATCCACCATTTTCAAATTGTCATAGATGTTAGTATTGTTTTGGAGAAGAATCGAATTTGACATTTGGAGCAGACTACTATTTCGACTATTTTACCATTAAAAACTAATGGTATTGTGCTATAAAATATATTCACAATTATAATAAGATTTTTCATACGAAAATGACCTTATACAAACATGTGAAACTATTGTTATCAACGTGTTTAAAACTAATAATTTAATATAATAATATGAAAACATAGTAATATAACTGATGTAGGATAAAAAGTGTATTTTCGGATTTAGTATTGTTTATTTTTTTTGTTGCCTAATTTGTTTTATTTATCTAATAAACAATCTTTTAGTTGGTAGGTTCCATTTAAGTCGTAATTCCTAAATCTACTTTCCTGTTCTACATCAATTCCTTTGCCTTTGATTTTCAGATCTTGTGTCGTACTGCATTTTTAATACAAAACTTGCACATGTTGGAGAAAACAAAGAGTTCTACAACCACTATTTAAAACTTCCATTACTTTGGGAGCAGAACATGGCTGTAGACTCTTGTGGGGAGAAGGTAGACTTGAAGGATTGAGACACATATGAAAGGTCCTTGTTCAATGAATAGACCTTCATAACTGTCTCAATTTCCAAGTCTACCTTCTACCCACCAAAGTTTACATCCATGTTCTCTTCCCAAAGTAATGCAAGTTTTAAGTAGTGGTTGCAGAACCTTTTGTTCCCTCTAACACTTGCAAACTTTGTATTAAAAATGCACAATTGACACACAACATTTGAATCTTGGAAGCAAAGTAATTAATGTAGGACAAAATTGTAGATTTTCCTAAAATATACTTCTCTATCCTATATCTGCTATATTGTTATGTTGTTATATTATATTATTAGTTTTGGACATATTGTTCATAACACTAATAGTTTTGTATGTTTCCTTTAGGTCATTTTTGTATAAAAAATATTATTATAATTGCACATATTTTTTGTAATACAATACTATTAGTTTATAATAGCAAAGTATTCAAATTAGTACTCTGTAGAAAATGTCAAATTTAGTACTTGTCTTGAACAATACTAGTAACTATGACCATAATGTATTCATAATTCTCAAAATTGATATTAAGAAATTGAATTTGAGAATTTGGAAATGGTGCACTAAGAAGGCATGCAAACAATAGTAAAACAAATATTCATTCATGTGCCCCTATTTATTATGCAACAAAATAAATGGGCAAGAAAAAAAGGGTTACCATGTTGTTAACTCACTTTAAGAACTAACCACAAAGACCAAAGAACTAAAGAAAGAAGGGCTATAATAATTTTATTTTTGCAACTTCATATCGAATTTTATAGAAAACCTTAAAAGCCTATCTTGACATTACTTTGGCAAATACACCTTTTCTTAAATTCTTAAATCTCCAATTCATATTTCCATAGTTTATATTTTCATTTTTCATTTTATGATGTATATTGTCGTTGTACTACTGTTTTATAAATTTTCAAACTTGTTAAAAAAATTTATTTCATTATCTTTATTGTTTAGTATGGCAACTAAAAATGAGTCAATCTGATTTCTAATCTGGCAGTGCAAACTCTATAAAAGCATATTTAATAGTTCATTTCTCAATTCACATCCTTTCCCAACCCTAATTTCTCGATATTTCGGGTCCTTCTTCTCTTTGGTGTTTCTTCATCATAATCTTTATCGCGACCTCATCTCCGTGCTTACATCAAACAATTGATAAAGGTAACTCTCTCTATCTCTATTTGAACCTTTCTACATATGTAAATGGTGTTCTATTGATTCATGGATTTGAGTTATTCTGAGTATATAGGTTGATGTTTAGGTGATGATTTATAAATGTGTTTTTTATAGACGACTATTTTTTTTTTTTGTTGATTCATTCAATTTTTGTTTTATGGTTGTAAATTTTGTGATTCTCACTTGGTTTCACTCAATCTCATTTGAGAACCAATTCCTGCTTCCCACTTTCGTAGGCATCTATCAAATGCACAAAATAATCTAGGGCTCAATGTTAAAACTTATTTAAGGCTATGGTGAAACGAGATTTTTTTCTCGTCTACAATTGTGTTTGTCCTTCTGTCCATCCGTTCCATTCCAAAATCATCTAAGGTTGTGATTTGAGAACTAAAAATCATAGTGTCTGACTTGCTTGTTGTAAGTCTCACTTGCTTGCTGTAAGTCTCCTCATCTCTCGATATTTTACTTTAATTGTTTCTATTACCTTCAATACATTGTGATAGCATAAGAAATTGTTTTTTCTATCCCTCATTCTCAATTTTGTCAACATGGCTTGTAGTATGATACTATTTCTATGTTTAAAGGAACACATATTGGTTTTCTTTTGCAGAAAACATCAGTTTCTTAGCTTTACCATTTTGTAAACCCTTGTTGTGACATGGCTTCTAATTATTATTATTATTTTTTTTTGGAATAGAGTGATGTTGATAGTTTGCTACATCCTTTTTGTTATTTCACAATATCCTTTTTTAAAAACTAAATAAACCTTATAATTGGTTTATAGAAATACCATTTCTCTACATTATTGTTTTATGCAACTTATGATTTATTACTCATCAAGACATGGGTTGGAGTTTGGGCATTTGCATCAGGAATTGGATAAAATCAATCTAATAGCCCCAAATCATGAGCTAAATCCCTTGAAAGATTCGGCCAAATCAAAAATCCCATCCACCATTTAAACCAATCACATCTTGCCATTTTTCGGCCAATGGAAACCTCCAATGGCTCCATCATCGCCTGGAGACTACCCTATAGTCTTCGAGTGACCTTCCCGACGCCTTAGAGGCGGCTGTAGGTGCCCGGTGGGATTCACACTATTATTTTTGGTTTTTTTACACTTTAGCCCTCATGTATTTTCTAATTGCATTTTCTCCCTATCCATGGCACCCCTAGATTTTTTTTTGTCAATTCCTTGACTGCCCACAAGTTCTATATTTTTCATTTTCCTTAGAAATTTCAGAAAAACTTGTCAATTCGACCTCCCTCAAACAGTTTACAAAATCTACAATTTTGCCCGGATGCCCCTAATCACGTGTTTTCAACCTCAAACCTTCGAAAATCTCTTGATTTTGTCGAATATCGCTTATTTTGGATAATTTTACCTTCATTGGCTTGCTGACATAGTCCCTCACCCTTTGGTTGTGTTTTGAATAATACACGTAGGCCCAAAATTATAGTCAATACAAATTTTGACCTTGTCAATTTTGAAAATACTCTTAATATTAAATACTGGGAATTACAGGTGGTGCTTTGTTCAAACTAGATTTGAAAAGCCTCATAATTTTTAGATCTATTTTCATGGTATGTGGTTTCCATATCAGATCTGGTCTTGGTTTGATTTCTCCTTGCAGGTTGTGAGTTGCGTCGAAAGGACCCCAGATTCGAATCTAGTAAGTTGTGGGTCATCTTCCCAAGCAGCACGTGACCACCCACTAGTCTGCTGGCCAAAGGCACGTGAACTTGCAAGCGACGGTGCGTGAGGCAAAAAGTGAAGGTCGGGTTGCCTTTCTTCTATTCTAGATCCGATCCTGCATCATTCACAGATCTCAATCTTGAGATCTGTACTGGTAACCTCTGTGGTTTTAAATTCTGTGATCTTTTTTTCATTTCCAGCAACTAGGAGGTCATCGTGTGGGGGTGACCATTAGGTTTGGGGTCATCTTGTGGTGGTAACCATAGCTTGATGCTAGAATTACAATTATCTGTGATTTTATTATGCTAGCATAACCTATTTTGGTACTGTTAAGTCTTGCTTAGAGAATCGATAATATTGTGCTGTGTGAATTCTACCTAGTAAATCCTCTCAGATCTGATCCTTTGTTGGTTCCAATGGCTATTTTGGTTTTACTGTTGTCTAAACTGCTTAGTGAGTTTTAGATATTGTTGAGTAAACCTGTGTTATTTTGGTACTATTTTTTGTTTGAATAAAGTGATTGAACTTGATTCTAAGTGAATCTGCTGCCTAGGCTTTTAATTTGAAACTTTGTGTTTTTGTAAATCCACTTAGGTATCATTGTATCTTTGTTTATATTGTTGCTGCCATATTGAGAACTTTTTTTGAGATTTATCTATGGCTAATTTCTTGCTTAGTGCTTAAAAATCTATGCCTGGTAAATTCGTTAGGAATCTGTCCTAGCTGACTTGCGAACACCCATTGTGAAACCCTAGTTTTCTGCGATCCTATGGGTTGGAATTTTTTGTGTGTTGAGCATATTCTTTGTGATCATGGCTACACATTTTGAAATGGGGTTTTCAATGGGAAGGGTGATTTCTCTATTTGGCAATATAATATGAAAGGGATTTTAGTTTAACAAAAAGTATCAAAAGCAATAGATGGCAAATATCCTGAAAACACAATAGTTGAACCAAAATTAGAAATGAATGAACTTGCCTATACTTCTTTAATCCTACACCTCTCTGACTCGGTTTTAAGAAAAGTAGGAAAACTTGAGACCGTTGAAGAACCATGGGAAAAATTGGAAAAATTGTATGTGAAAAAATCCACACCAAGTAAACTCTATTTGTTAGAAAGTTTTTTCAGTTTTAAGATTGACTGCTCTAAGGATCTAGATGACAACTTAGATGTTTTCAACAAACTAGTTCAAGATATCACAATTTGTGGTGAAACAGTATCCGAAGAATATAAGGTTGTGATCTTATTAAATGATATTCCTGATATCTATAAAGAGGTTAAAAATGTCATTATGTATCGTAGGGATACCATAACACCAAAAATTGTCATAGATTTCTTAAGAAGTAAAGAAATGGAACTAAAACAAGAGAAAAGACATGGTGAGGTTTATATGATGAGAGGTAGGTCTCAATCTAAGAGTCAAGATGGAGGTGGTAAGAAAAAGGGTAGAAGTAGGTCTAAATCCAAAACCCGAGGGAAGGGTAAGAAGTGCTATGGGTGTGGTAAAATTGGGCACTTTATTAAAGACTGTTATGCCGAGAAAAACAAACAAAAAGAAAAGGAGAAAGATCATGAAGAAAAAAATGTGGTTACCTCCTATAATCCAAGTGAGGTATATTAAAGGAAGGATGTGGTAGATCCTAACCTAAGTGGTAGGATGAGTGAGAGATCCTAGCCTAAGTTGGAGGATTAGAAAGATCCTTAACCTAAGTGAGAGGATGAATCAATGGATAAGGGTTGTGTATCTTTATTCCCACCACCTTGAGCGAGGTGGAGAGTCAATCCTAGCCTAAGTGGGAGGATGAGAGAGAGTCTAACCCTAAGTGGGATAGAGAGAGACCTAGCTCATATTTATGCATTTGTTGCATGTTTATACATTTGTTGCATGATTAGGCATTTGTTACTAATTTATGCATGTGTTGCTTAAATTGTGCTTTGGTTTCCAGTATATGCATTTATTGAATGTGATTATTGCTTGTTACCTATGTGTGTTAGCCTCATTAGGAATCAAGGTGGAGATTCTTGTTTTTTTTTTTTTTTTTTGTGTTTCCTAATGAGGCCCAAGGCGATGACAATGGTTGGGGTTGCTTCATAGGCTTCTGCCCGGGATAGAAGCGATTGTTAAACACCCTTGTTGGCAACCCAAATATTAGTTGGGCTATAAGCCCTTAACCCTCCCATTGGAGGAGAAATGGGCCTTGGCCCATTTGCTCAAGGGAGGGAGGAAGCCTAAGCCCAAGCCCATGAAGCCCATTACCCCTTAGCCCAATTCTCTTGTGCCTTATGCCCTTAATATAAAAGGGATTCTTTCCCCTTTTGTGCCCTATGTGTTGTGGCCGATTGTGTTATCTCTCTCTCTTGTTCCCTTTCTCGGTCGATTCACCCTGGCCTTGATGGCCGATCTTCTTGGGGTTTCTTTCCATCTCGGTCAGATGCTCATTTCTATGTTGGAGGCTACCACTTTCCTTATGGGTTCTTGGTTGATCCTTGGTTGAGGCTCGTGCCCTCTATTTAGCCAATTGGTGGATCTCTTTTCGGGTAAGTTCTTCTTGGCCATTGGTTCGACCCATAATCTTAGTGATCCTTGTTGCTCTTGTGTGGACTCCATTGCGTGTTAATCCTATGTGGTGCTTTGGCGAGAGAAGGGGTGTTCGTATGCTTGGCCGAGAAACTTGGGGGGATTGAGGGCCTTGGTGGTTGGTGATGTTTGGGCTTCTTTGTGGCTTGCCGTCCCTATTCGTTGGTTCTTGCCTAAGTGGTGATTGGACGAGCCCAGATCTGAGCCTTGTAGCACTCTTTGTGATAGCCATTGTTGCTGAAACAGAGAGTTTTACTTTGTGCTAATCTTCTTTACACTCTGTTCTTATTTTTGTTATTTTCTAGTTCGATATTAATTTTGTACTAACCCATTGGTTTGTTGTTTTTCAGCAACATCTTCCCCATTCCTCTTAGTTTCTTTTGTAAACAAAATTTTCTTTTTCTAAGCCAGATCCATGGATCATTGACCTAACAAATTTCTAAAATTTGTTGTCAACTTTCAACGCAAAGTTACAAAATTTGTTGTTTGTGGCTTACTGTCCCTATTTGTTGGTTGTTGCCTAAGTGGTGATTGGATGAGCCCAGATCTGAGCCTTGGAGCAGTCTTCATCATTGCCATTGTTGCCAAAACAGGGAGTTTTACTTCGTGTTCATCTCTTTCACATTTTATTCTTATTTTCATTTTTTTCTTGTTCGATATTGGTTTTGCACTAACCCATTGGTTTGCAGTTTTTCTACAACAATTGGTATCTAAGCCTCCTGTGGTTTCTGTATTAGGTCAGAAGGACCCTAGATCCGAATCTAGCAAGTCGTGGGTCATCTTCCCAAGCAGCATGTGGCTGCTCACACCCCTTTTGGCCAGCAGTGCATGAACTTGTAAGAGACGGTGCGTGAGGCAGCGCGTGGAGGCTGGACTGCCCTTCTTTTTTTCTAGATCTAATCCTGCATCATTCACAGATCTCAGTTCTGAGATCTGTTCTGGTAACCTCTTTGGTTTTAAATTCTGTGATTTTTTTTTTCATTTCCAATAGCTAACTGGTCATCGTGTGGGGGTGACCATTAGGTTTATGGGTTATCTTATGGTGGTAACCATTGCTTATTGCTAGAATTAGGATTATTTGTGATTTTAGTATGCTAGCATAACCTGTTTTGGTATTGTTAAGTCTTGCTTAGAGAATCAGTAATATTGTGCTGTGTGAATTCTGCCTAGCAAATCCTCTCTGATATGATCTTTTGTAGGTTCTAGTGGCTATTTTGGTTTTACTGTTGTCTAAACTGCTTAGTGCCTTTTAGATATTGCTGAGTAAACCTGTCTTACTTTGGTACTATTTTTTGTTGGAATAAAGTGATTGAACTTGATTCTAAGTGAATTTGCTGCCTAGGCTTTTAAGTTGAAACTTTGTGTTTCTGTAAATCCACTTAGGTAGCATTGTATCTATGTTTATATTGCTGCTGCCATATTGAGAATTGTTTTTGAGATTTATTTGTGGCTAATTTCTTGCTTAGTGCTTAAAAATTTGTGCCTAGTAAATTTGTTAGGAATCTGTCATAGCTGACTTGTGAACACCTATTGTGAAACCCTAATTTTCTGTGATCCTATAGGTTGGAATTTTTTGTGTGTTGAGCATATTCTTTGTGATCATGGCTACACATTTTGAAATGGGGTTTTTGAATGGGAAGGGTGATTTCTCTATTTGGCAATATAAAATGAAAGGGACTTTAGTTCATCAAAAAGTTTCTGTAAATCCTCTATCAGCCGAGTCTCCTTTCCATTGATGGCCGATCTTCTTGGGGTTTCTTTCCATCTCAGTCGGATGCTCATTTCCATGTTGGAGGCTGCCTCTTTCCTTGTGGGTTCTTGGTTGATCCTTGATCAAGGCTCGTGTCCTCTATTTAGCCGAATGGTGGCTCTCCTTTCGGGTAAGTTCTTCTTGGCCATTGGTTTGACCCATTATCTTAGTGATCCTTGTTGCTCCTGTGTGGACTCCATTGTGTGTTAATCCTATGTGGTGCTTTGGCGAGAGAAGGGGTGTTTGTGTGCTTGGCCGAGAGGCTTGGGGGGTTTGAGTGCTTCGGTTCTTGGTCATGGTTGGGCTCCTTTGTGGCTTGGTGTCCCTATTCGTTGTTTGTTGCCTAAGTGGTGATTGGACGAGCCCAGATCTGACCCTTGGAGCAGTCTTTGTGACAACCACTATTACTGAAACAAAGAGTTTTACTTTGTGTTCATCTCCTTTACATTTTGTTGCTATTTTTGTTATTTTCTAGTTCGATATTAGTTTTGCACAAACCCATTTTTTTATTGTTTTTCCACAACATCTTCCTCATTCCTCTTAGTTTCTTTTGTAGACAAAATTTTCTTTTCTATGCCAGATCCATGGATCATTGACATGATAACTTTCTAAAATTTGTTGTCTAGTTAAAGATTTAGAAATATATGTAATTCCTTATTAAAGAATGTTTCTCCATTCATGCGTTTGACCTGTTTATGGGAAACAATAAATCATTTTCATCCTTCGGATTGTAACAACAACAACACAATTTTTCTCTTCTTTAGGATTTTGTTCTTTGTGGTTGGTTTCGATATGAAGTAACAACTTGGTAACCTTATTTTTTCTCTATTTATTTATGCACCATAATACACCATTTTCAAATTATTATAGATGTTAGTATTGTTTTGGACAAGAATTCAATTTGACATTTGGAGCAGACTACTATTTTGAATATTTTGCTATTAAAAACTAATGGTATTGTGCTATAAAATATATTCACAATTATAATAAGATTTTTCATATGAAAATGACCTTATACAAACATGTGAAACTATTGTTATCAACATGTTTAAAACTAATTATAATTTAAAATAATAATATGAAAGCATAGTAATATAAAATATAACTGATGTAGGATAAAAAGTGTATTTTTGGATTTAGTATTGTTTATTTTTTTTGTTGCCTAATTTGTTTTATTTATCTAATAAACAATCTTTTAGTTGTCAGGTTCCATTTAAGTCGTAATTCCTAAATCTACTTTCCTATTCTACATCAATTCCTTTGCCTTTGATGTTTAGATCTTGTGTCGATATTGCATTTTTAATACAAAACTTGCACGTGTTGGAGAGAACAAAGAGTTTTACAACCACTATTTAAAACTTCCATTACTTTGGGAGCAGAACATGGCTGTAGACTCTTGTGGGGAAAAGGTAGACTTGAAGGATTGAGACACATATGAAAGGCCCTTGTTCAATGAATAGACCTTCGTAACTTTCTCAATTTCCAAGTCTACCTTCTACCCACCAAAGTTTACATCCATGTTCTCTTCCCAAAGTAATGCAAGTTTTATGCAATGGTTGCAGAACCTTTTGTTCCCTCTAACACCTGCAAACTTTGTATTAAAAATTCACAATCGACACACAACATTTGAATCTTGGAAGCAAAGTAATTAATGTAGGATAAAATTGTAGATTTTCCTAAAATATACTTTTCTATCCCATATCCGCTATATTGTTATGTTGTTATATTAAATTATTAGTTTTGGACATATTGTTCAGAACACGAATAGTTTCGCATGTTTCTATAAGGTCATTTTTGTATAAAAAATATTATTATAATTGCACATATTTTTTGTAATACAATACTATTAGTTTATAATAGTAAAGTATTCAAATTAGTACTCTATACAAAATGTCAAATTTAGTACTTGTCTTGAACAATACTAGTAACTATGACCATAATGTATTCATAATTCTCAAAATTGATATTAAGAAATTGAATTTGAGAATTTGGAAATGGTGCACTAAGAAGGCATGCAAACAATAGTAAAACAAATATTCATTCATGTGCCCGTATGTATTATGCTACAAAAACAAATGGGCAAGAAAAAAAGGGTTGTCATGTTGTTAACTCATTTTAAGAACCAACCACAAAGACCAAAGAACTAAAGAAAGAAAGGTTATAAAAATTTTATTTTTGCAACTTTGTACTGAATTTTTTACAAAACCTTAAAAGCCTATCTTGACATTACTTTTGCAAATACACCTTTTTTTAAATTCTTGAATCTCCAATTCTTTTTTCCCTAGTTTATATTTTCTTTTTTCATTTTATGATGTATATTGTCGTTGTACTACTGTTTTGTAAATTTTAAAACTTGTTAGAAAAAATTTTATTTCACTGTCTTTATGGTTTAGTATGGTAACTAAAAATGAGTCAATCTGATTTCCAATCTGGCAGTGCAAACTCTATAAAAGCTTGTCTAATTGTTCATTTCTCAACTCACAGCCTTTCCTAACCCTAATTTATCGATATTCCAGGCCCTTCTTCTCTCTGGTGTTTCTTCACATAATCTCTATCGCGACCTCGTCTTCGTGCTTACATTAAACAATCGATAAAGGTAACTCTCTCTATCTCTATTTGAACCTTTCTACATATGTGAATGGTGTTCTATTGATTCATGGTTTTGAGTTATTTTGAGAATATAGGTTGATGTTTAGGTGATGATCTGCAAACGTGTTTTTTATCGACGATTATTTTCTTTTCTTTTTTATTGATTCTTTCAATTTTTTGTTTTATGGTTGTAAATTTTATGATTCTCACTTGGTTTCACTCAATCTCATTCCAGAACCAATTCCCGCTTCCTACTTTTGTAGGCATCTATCAAATGCAGAAAATAATCTGTAACGCCCCGCTCCCACTTACGGCCGCCATTGGTGAATAATCAATCGATTACTCACTCGACAAACCAAACACTGAAGGGTAGGACTATGTTTCAATAGAAAACGCCCTAGGCGGGAATTATGCTTCGTCCTTCCCTTTAATTCCCTGGAGGAATCGGTCCCAAAAATCAAACAAGGAAACACAGTGGATCGGGACCCAAAACCCGAATAAGCTTCACCCTCTTCTGCTTGCTGGGAAGCGAGCCAAAGGTGACCCAGGCACAAAGCTAGCGTATCAATTATCTGCTGAGTACTGGGGGTTTAGGGGAACATATCTTTTGATCCTTACCTAATCCAAACCTGACTCCACCAACAGAAGCTATATACATGAAGCTATACATAATCACATATCACATGATGGGTTAGAATAGCTAGAGACATCTAGTGCTCAACAACACTTACATTCAATCACATAACTATATACACATACCACCACATGAATACATATAAGAGATAATACAATACTCAAACTCGGGCAACACCTCCAGTTGCCACAATCGCCTCTTGGTACCATCCTTGCTTGCATCTGAACTTGCAACATTTACACATGAGGTAAAACCTCATGAGTTATAAAGACTCAGTAAGGGTGCAATGCATAAGTAAATGAAGCATGAGAGAGCATGTAATGCAAAATGCAATGCAAATGGGTAGTCTTCCATGCCCTCATAACCTCCTTAGGTTAAGCCATTGACCAATCCTTTCCACCACTAGTCCTCTGTAGGATCATCACGAGGATACATAGCATGCAACGGAAGCGTTTTTAAATAAAAACTTTCCTCGTATTGATTAGAATCTAGGAAACTTACTTTTCCTTCGGATTACCGGACGGAATGAAGCGATAGGAGGAGGATGGGCGGGAGCTTCTTCTCGTGGTGGAGATGACGGCTGTCCTGCAATCCTTCGGCTCCTTCGCATCAGAACTTGAACGTTCTCTTGATCTTCCAAGGTATGACTCAAACTCGTCGCTTCTCTTTTGGTGAAGAAGAGTACAAGAAAAAACCCTTAGATGAAAAACAACCAAGGAGAGAATATATATAGGGAGAACCCTAGGGTTAAAACCCTAGTGGGCCAAGTTCATTTAATTAATTTTCTAATTGGGTTAGCCCAATTAATTAATTAAAAACTAATGAACTATTATTTTATTCTAGCCCAATTAATTATGGACCATTCTGAATAAAATAATTCTCTCTCAATATAATTCACCCAACAAGCCAAATGTATTAAATAATACATGAGTTATATCGAGCTACCCCGGGGACCAAAAGACAAATTATTCACGGCTACTAAAATGACCAAAATATCCTTGCTACCTAGTAGCTATATTTTGTCATTCTAAGTGTTCCAACTATCACCATATGGTAACACTGACCCCACGAATAATTTTGCATATGCAATGTCTTTGACCTACTAGTGTAATGACGAAAATACCCCTCTGCATAACACCCATCATTTAGAAAGGAATAATGTACTAACACCTCTCTAAATGATTTCTACCATCCTTAGATCACTAGTCCAATAATCCGTGACTACTCGAATGTACTTGCTTATCACTGGGAGCTACCCAAAAGCACACACTCTTAAGTCACGTTCCCAGGGCCCTGAATTATTTGATTATTCTTGGACAATCACAAGGGGGTGAATCACAGAAACTATCTTGTATTAGTCTGTCTTAGCTAATTAGAAACCATACTCCCAACTCAAAAGGTTATTGATCTTTGATAGATCTCACCTACAGTGAATCTAAGAATATAGCTCTAGGTTCACTAGACCACCAACTAATACTCAAGTATTAGAGTACTCGTCCACATAGTAGCAGTGATAGACTAGCTCCATGATAATTAGTACTTTGTCATTAGCTTCTATCACAGGTTCACTCTACGCATTCCAAATGCGCTTGTACAATTAGAGTAAACAGACTGTTTACTGGCTAAGGCAAGCCATCCTCCATTAGGATCTATTGCACAATGATCTTATCGTGATAGAATGCCCAGTTCTATCAAAAGATCAAGAGTAATATTTTCTTGCTTACCCATGATTCATGCCTAACTGTGAAGAACGACCCATCACATGAATCACTTACTTAATAGCATGGACACTTTTCCAACAATTAAATGCAAATAATATATGTGCCATAAACTAACTAAAAGAAACATCATTACCATAAATTAAACAAAACGTGTCTTTAAGGCATACATTTCTAACATCCTCCATATGGCCATAGGTACACTTCAACACCTATCATGCAATTGTTGACCACTACATGAAACTCATAAAGAAACACTTACAAACGCAAGCAAGACCACCTCCTTGTGGTTATCCCTTACCTGGCTTGAAGCCACTTCTGCCTCGGCACGAACTCCAAACTCTTCTAGGATCACCGCCTCCCTGGTCAAACCTAGATGCCACATAAATTCCATCAGCATCAGACATTAACCCAATGCAGCTTCAATTTCACCATATACCGCAAAACCACCCGACAATAATTTAACCAAACAACCCCACGCGAGGGTTCAAACCAACCAACACTACACAATTCATCATCTCACATAATGAAAATATTTTGAAAAGAATTAAATTAATTACCTCGATTAAACTGGAGAAGAAGTTCGGTCAAATGCCTACATCGACGTTACCTCCCGAGTAACCATTTGTGCCTAAAATCCAATTTTTGAGCCTTTGGCAAGCTCCTCAAGCCCCAAAATAATTTCCATAATTTTTTTGAATTTTCTACTATTTCCCCCAAATTTTCCACCATTTTCTTATTTTTTTTTATTTTTTTTCTTTTTTCTCTTCTTCTTCCTCCCACGCCTTCTACCTTGCGCGCGCCTGCTCCTTCTTCTTCCTTAGCGTCGACCGCCCCTGGCCTCCACCAACCGCGACAACGTCCACAACCAGCCCCGCCGTCTGTCACCATAGCACGACCGCATGCAACTGTCACCATTGGGAGCCACCACCCTATGCGCTGCAGCTCTAGCGCGTCCGCCATGGCCGCTGCCGTCAGCATCTCCAGTGCCTTTGGCCAAGACCGATGCCGACGCCATCTTAGCACGTTGCAACTCGCCAGTAGCCTTCTCCTGGTCCACGGCACGCTACCGCTGGTCCGCCACCGTCGGCGCTGCTTCTCGTCGGGCATAGTGACTGCTACTCCAGCCGCTGCTCGCACCTCTGGCTAACTCTCATTCTCTCGATCTCTCTCTATCTCACTCTCATTCTCTCGCAATGCCTCAGCTGATCTCTCGAGCTCCCTCATTTCAAATTTCAGAAACAAATGCTCAGGAAGCTTCCTCACGCATAGTCGCATATATGTATATACATATAATTTACTCATTGAACCCCCTATTTCTCTTTAATTGCTCTAGAGAACCTCTTAATTTCACTTAAAAAATTTTGCTAATAGCACTTGGGGCTTCCAAGCCCTAAATAATTACATCAAACTACACAAAATCTTGATTTTCCCAAAAATTAATAACCAGCATCTACTCAAAAATTTTGATTTCGTCCTTGCGCCTGCATGGGACACCGATTCGACCCAAAAACACTTAAGGGTTTCCTTACTCGTAAAATAGAATCACCCCTAGGGTCCCCTCACCTTCCCAGGGGTCCCCTACTACCATTCGGTTCCAGCACCCATTCGGGCTTACACATATTTTATTCTGAAAATTATTCCTGATCGGACTCCTACCAGTGTCATTATCCTCACCTCGAGACGCTCACCACTCTCTTGCCCTCTTCCTCAGACATCCAAGTCCTGGGGCACTCCATGTCGTCAATTCGGCAATTTTATTAATTTACTTCTCGAAATAAACTTTTGGGCCTCCCGGATCACCCGAGGTCCTTTCCAAATCACTGGAAATTATATTTTTTTATTTTTTTTCCATCACCACGTAATATGGGGTATTACATAATCTAGGGCTCAAAGCTAAAACTCATTTAAGGCTCTGGTGAAACAATATTTTTTTCTCGCCTACAATTGTGTTTGTCCTTCCATACTTTCAATCCATTCCAAAATCATCTAAGGCTGTGATCTGAGAACTAAAAATCATAGTGTCAGACTTGCTTGCTGTAAGTCTCCTCCTTTCTCGATATTTTACTTTAATTGTTTCTATTACCCTCAATACATTTTGATAACATAAGAAATTGGTTTTTCTATCCATCATTCCCATTTTAGTTAACATGGCTTGTAGTATGATACTAATTTTTAGGTCTAAAGGAACACGTATTGGTTTTATTTTTCAGAAAACATCAGTTTCTTAGCTTTACCTTTTCATAAACCCTTCTTGTGACATGGTTTCTAATTATTATTATTATTATTTTTTAGAATATAGTGATGTTGATAGTTTGCTACAGCCTTTTGTTATTTCACAGTATCCTTTTAAAAAAACTATATAAACCTTATAATTGGTTTCTAGAAATACCATTTCTCTACATTATTGTTTTATGGGACTTATGATTTATTACTTATCAAGACATGGGTTGAAGTTTGGGCATCTGCATCAGGAATTGAATTGGCTAAACCCAACCATGCCTTGGTGCCATTCGTGACTATAGTTTTGACTCTACAATATCCAATTGATGTCCATACCCATATGTTTTTTGTTTTCCTTTTCTAGCATTTCCATAATACTCATATGGTTCCTAAAGAATGATAGGAAGGATTTATTCCCATTGCTTGAATTAGGTTACCCAAATTTTGAGCATGTATATGGTTAAAGAACTATCCTTAGATTATTCAAAGAAATGATGTGTAAATATGAGAAATGGAAGTAAAGGAATGATTTCAATCCCATTCAAACCCAGTAGTTGCTACTATTTGACAACAATCAATTGCATCATCATTGTATCTTCCCTAATCCTCTTAGTTTCTTTTGTAGACAAAATTTTCTTTTTCTATGCCAGATCCATGGTTCATTGGCCTAACAACTTTCTAAAATTTGTTGCCTAGTAAAAGATTTAGAAATATATTTATTTCTGTAGTAAAGAATGTTTCTCCATTCATGCATTTAACCTGTTGATTGGAAACAATAAATCATTTTCGTCCTTTGGATTCTAACAGTAACAACACAATTTTTCGCTTCTTTAGGATTTTTTTCTTTGTGGTTGGTTTCGACGTAAAGTAGCAACTTGGTAACCGTCTTTTTCTCTATTTATTTATGTAGCATAATACACAGGTCCATCTTAATCCACCATTTTCAAATTGTCATAGATGTTAGTATTGTTTTGGATAGGAATCGAATTTGACATTTGGAGCAGACTACTATTTCGACTATTTTACTATTAAAAACTAATGGTATTGTGCTATAAAATATATTCACAATTATAATAAGATTTTTCATATGAAAATGACCTTATACAAACATGTGAAACTATTGTTATCAACGTGTTTAAAACTAATAATTTAATATAATAATATGAAAACATAGTAATATAACTGATGTAGGATAAAAAATGTATTTTCGGATTTAGTATTGTTTATTTTTTTTGTTGCCTAATTTGTTTTATTTATCTAATAAACAATCTTTTAGTTGATAGGTTCCATTTAAGTCATAATTCCTAAATCTACTTTCTTGTTCTACATCAATTCCTTTGCCTTTGATGTTCAGATCTTGTGTCGTACTACATTTTTAATACAAAACTTGCACATGTTGGAGGAAACAAAGAGTTCTACAACCACTATTTAAAACTTGCATTACTTTGGGAGCAGAACATGGCTGTAGACTCTTGTGGGGAGAAGGTAGACTTGAAGGATTTAGACACATATGAAAGGTACTTGTTCAATGAATAGACCTTTGTAACTGTCTCAATTTTCAAGTCCACCTTCTCCCCACCAAAGTTTACATCCATGTTCTCTTCCCAAAGTAATGCAAGTTTTAAGTAGTGGTTGCGGAACCTTTGTTCCCTCTAACACTTGCAAACTACACACAACATTTGAATCTCGGAAGCAAAGTAATTAATTTAGGACGAAAGGGTAGATTTTCCTAAAATATACTTTTCTATCCTATACCTGCTATATTGTTATGTTGTTATATTAAATTATTAGTTTTGGACATATTGTTCATAACACTAATAGTTTCACATGTTTCTATAAGGTCATTTTTGTATAAAAAATATTATTATAATTGCACATATTTTTTGTAATACAATACTATTAGTTTATTATAGTAAAGTATTCAAATTAGTACCCTGTACAAAATGTCAAATTTAGTCCTTGTCTTGAACAATACTAGTAACTATGACCATAATGTATTCATGATTCTAAAAATTGATATTAAGAAATTGAATTTGAGAATGTGGAAATGGTGCACTAAGAAGGCACGCAAACAATAGTAAAACAAATATTCATTCATGTGCCCCTATGTATTATGCTACAAAAATAAATGGGCCAGAAAAAAGGGTTACCATGTTGTTAACTCACTTTAAGAACCAACCACAAAGACCAAAGAACTAAAGCAAGAAGGCTTATAATAATTTTATTTTTGCAACTTCATGTCGAATTTTATACAAAACCTTAAAAGCCTATCTTGACATTACTTTTGCAAATACACCTTTTCTTAAATTCTTTAATCTCCAATTCATTTTCCATAGTTTATATTTTCATTTTTCATTTTATGATGTATATTGTCGTTGTACTACTATTTTATAAATTTTCAAACTTGTTAGAAAAACTTTTATTTCATTATCCTTAAGGTTTAGCATGGCAACGAAAAATGAGTCAATCTGATTTCCAATCTGGCAGTGCAAACTCTATAAAAGCATATCTAATAGTTCATTTCTCAACTCACAACCTTTCCCAACCCTAATTTGTTGATATTCCAGGCCCTTCTTCTCTCTGGTGTTTCTTCGTCATAATCTCTATCGCGATCTTGTCTTTGTGCTTACATTAAACAATCGATAAAGGTAACTCTCTCTATCTCTATTTGAACCTTTCTACATATGTAAATGCTATTCTATTGATTCATGGATTTCAGTTATTCTGAGTATATAGGTTGATGTTTAGGTGATGATCTACAAAAGTGTTTTTTATCCACGACTATTTTCTTTTCTTTTTTTTTTGTTGATTCATTCAATTTTTTGTTCTATGGTTGTAAATTTTGTGATTCTCACTTGGTTTCACTCAATCGCATTCTAGAACCAATTCCTGCTTCCCACTTTCACAGGCATCTATCAAATGCACAAAATAATCTAGGGCTCAAAGTTAAAAGTCATTTAAGGCTCTCGTGAAACTGTATTTTTTTCTTGTCTAAAATTCTGTTTGTCCTTCCGTCCTTCCTTTCCATTCCAAAATCATCTAAGGCTGTGATTTGTGAACTAAAAATCACGGTGTCAGACTTGCTTGCTGTAAGTCTCCTCTTCTCTCGATATTTTACTTTAATTGTTTCTATTACCTTCAATACATTTTGATAACATAAGAAACTGGTTTTTCTATCCCTCATTCTCATTTTTGTCAACATGGCTTGTAGTATGATACTAATTTCTATGTCTAAAGGAACACATATTGGTTTTCTTTTTTAGAAAACATCAGTTTCTTAGCTTTACCATTTCATAAACCCTTGTTGTGACAAGGTTTCTAATTATTATTAAATTTTTTTTTGGAATACAGTGATGTTGATAGTTTGCTACATCCTTTTGTTATTTCACAATATCCTTTTAAAAAAACTAAAAAAACCTTATAATTGGTTTCTAGAAATACCATTTCTCTACATTATTGTTTTATGGGACTTATGATTTATTACTCATCAAGACGTGGGTTGGAGTTTGGGCATTTGCATTAGGAATTGGATTAGCTAAACCCAACCATGCCTTGGCGCCATTCGTGACTATAGTTTTGACTCTACAATGTCCAATTGATGTCCATACCCATATGCTTTTTGTTTTCCTTTTCTAGCATTTCCATAATACTCATATGGTTGCTCAAGAGTGATAGGAAGGATTCATTCCCATTTCTTGAATTGGGTTACCCAAATTTTGAGCTTGTATATGGTCACAGAACTATCTTTAGATTATTCAAAGAAATGATGCATAAATATGAGAAGTGGAAATTAAAGGAGTCATTTCAATCCCATTCCAACCCAATAGTTGCTACTATTTGACAATAATCAATTGCATCATCATTGTATCTTCCCCATTCCTCTTAGTTTCTTTTGTAGACAAAATTTTCTTTTTCTATTATGATCCATGGATCATTGGCCTGACAACTTTTTAAAATTTGTTGTCTAGTAAAAGATTTAGAAATATATTCAATCCCTTATTAAAGAATGTTGTTCCATTCATGCATTTGACCTGTTGATGGAAAAAATAAATCATTTTTGTCCCTTCGATTGTAACAGCAACAACACAATTTTTTGCTTCTTTAGGATTTTGTTCTTTGTGGTTGGTTTTGATGTAAAGTAACAACTTGGTAACCTTCTTTTTTCTCTATTTATTTATGCAGCATAATACACAGGTCCATCTTAATCCACTCTTTTTAAATTGTCATAGATGTTAGTATTGTTTTGGACAAGAATCGAATTTGACATTTGGAGCAGACTACTATTCCGAATATTTTGCTATTAAAAACTAATGGTATTGTGCTATAAAATATATTCACAATTATAATAAGATTTTTCATATGAAAATGACCTTATACAAACATGTGAAACTATTGTTATCAACATGTTTAAAACTAATAATTTAATAAAATAATATGAAAACATAGTAATATAACTGATGTAGGATAAAAAGTGTATTTTCGGATTTAGTGGTGTTTAATTTTTTTGTTGCCTAATTTGTTTTATTTATCAAATAAACAATCTTTTAGTTGCCAGGTTCCATTTAAGTCATAATTCCTAAATCTACTTTCCTGTTCTACATCAATTCCTTTGCCTTTGATGTTCAGATCTTGTGTCGTACTACATTTTTAATACAGAACTTGCACATCTTGGAGAGAACAAAGAGTTCTACAACCACTATTTAAAACTTCCATTACTTTGTGAGCAGAACATGGTTGTAGACTCTTATGGGGAGAAGGTAGACTTGAAGGATTGAGACACATATGAAAGGTCCTTGTTCAATGAATAGACCTTTGTAACTATCTCAATTTTAAAGTCGACCTTCTCTTCACCAAAGTTTACATCCATGTTCTCTTCCCAAAGTAATGCAAGTTTTAAGCAATGGTTGTAGAACCTTTTGCTCCTTCTAACACTTGCAAACTTTGCATTAAAAATGCACACTCGACACACAACATTTGAATCTCGGAAGCAAAGTAATTAATGAAGGACGTCGAAAGGGTAGATTTTCCTAAAATATAATTTTCTATCCTATATCCACTATATTGTTATGTTGTTATATTAAATTATTAGTTTTGGACATATTGTTCATAACACTAATAGTTTTGCATGTTTCTATATGGTCATTTTTGTATAAAAAATATTATTATAATTGCATATATTTTTTGTAATACAATACTATTAGTTTATAATAGTAAGGTATTCAAATTAGTACCCTGTACAAAATGTCAAATTTAGTACTTGTCTTTAACAAAATTGATATTAAGAAATTGAATTTGAGAATTTTCAAATGGTGCACTAAGAAGGCACGATAACAATAGTAAAACAAATATTCATTCATGTGCCCTAATGCATTATCCTACAAAAATAAATGGGCAAAGAAAAAAGGGTTATCATGTTGTTAACTCACTTTAAGAACCAACCACAAAGACCAAAGCACTAAAGAAAGAAGGCTTATAATAATTTTATTTTTGCAACTTCATATCGAATTTTATAAGAAACCTTAAAATCCTATCTTGACATTACTTTTGCAAATACACCTTTTCTTAAATTCTAGAATATCCAATTCATTTTTCCATAGTTTATATTTTCATTTTTCATTTTATGATGTATATTGCCGTTGTACTATAGTTTTATAAATTTTCAAACTTGTTAGAAAAACTTTTATTTCATTATCTTTATGGTTTAGTATGGCAACTAAAAATGAGTCAAACTGATTTCCAATTTGGCAGTGTAAACTTTATAAAAGCATATCTAATAGTTCATTTCTCAGCTCACAACCTTTCCCAACCCTAATTTCTCGATATTCCAGGTGCTTCTTCTCTCGGTGTTTCTTTGAGAGAGGGGACATGGTTTCTAATTTTTTTTTGGAATACAGTGTTGTTAATAGTTTGCTACATCCTTTTGTTATATCACACTATCCTTTTAAAAAAACTAAATAAACCTTATAATTGGGTTCTAGAAACACCATTTTTCAACTTTATTGTTTTATGGGACTTATGATTTATTACTCATCAAGACATGGGTTGGAGTTTGGGCATCTGCATCAGGGATTGCATTAGCTAAACCCAAGCATGCCATAGTGGCATTCGTGACTATAGTTTTGACTCTACAATGTCCAATTGATGTCCATACGCATATGCGTTTTGCTTTCCTTTTCTGGCATTTCCATTATACTCATATGGTTGCTCAAGAGTGATAGAAAGGATTTATTCCCATTTCTTGAATTGGGTTACCAAAATTTTGCGCTTGTATATGGTCAAAGAACTATCTGTAGATTATTTAAAGAATGGATGCGTAAATATGAGAAATGGCGATTAAAGGAATGATAAATCCCATTCCAACCCAATATTTGCTACTATTTGACACTAATCAATTGCATCATTATTGTATCTTCTGTTAGTTTTTTTTTTTGTGTTTCCTAATAAAGCCCAAGGAGATGACGATGGTTCGGGTTAGCTTCATAAGCTTCGGCCCGGGATTAAAGCAATGGTTTAACACCTTTATTTGCAGCCCAAATAGAAGTCGGGCGATAAGCCCTTAAGCCTCAATTTGGAGGAGAAATGGGCCTTGGCCCATTTTCTCAAGGGAGGGAGGAAGCTCAAGCCCAAGCCCATGAAGCCCATTACCCCTTAGCCCATTTCTCTTGTTCCCTAGGCCCTTAATATAAATGGGATTCTTTCCCCTTTTGTGCCCTATGTGTGGCGACTGATTGTGTTCTCTCTCTCGGTCGATTCTCCTTTCCATTGATGGCCGATATTCTTGGGGTTTCTTTCCATCTTGGTCGGATGCTCATTTCCATGTTGGAGGCTACCTATTTCCTTGTGGGTTCTTGGTTGATCCTTGGTCGAGGCTCGTATCCTCTATTTAGCAGATTGGTGGCTTTCTTTTTGAGTAAGTTCTTCTTAGCCATTGGGTCGACCAATCATCTTAGTGATCCTTGTTGCTCTTTTGTGGACTCAATTGCATGTTAATCTTGTGTGGTGCTTTGGCGAGAGAGGGGGTGTTGGTGTGCTTGGCCAAGAGACTTAGGGGGTTCGAGGGCTTCGGTTCTTGGGTCAGTTTGGGCTCTTTTGTGGCTTGGTGCCCCTATTTGTTGGTTGTTGCCTAAGTGGTGATCAGATGAGCCCAGATCTGAGCCTTGGAGAAGTCTTCCTGACTATCATTGTTGCCGAAACAAGGAATTTTACTTCGTGTTCATCTCTTTTACATTATGTTCTTATTTTTATTATTTTCTGGTTTGATATTAGTGTTGCACTAACCCATTGGTTTGTAGTTTTTCTGCAACAATTGGTATCAAAGCCTCATGTGGCTCCTGGGTGGTGCTTTGTTCGAACTAGATCTGAAAAGCCCCATCATTTTCAAATCTGATTTCACAGTAGATGGTTTTCGTATCAGATCTGATCCTGTTTTAATTTCTCCTTCCAGGTTGTGAGTTGGGTCGAAAGTACCCCAGATTTGAATCTAGCAAGTCGTGGGTCATCTTCCCTAGCAGCACGTGGCTGCTCACTCGCCTATTGGCCAGCGGTGCATGAACTTGCAGGCGACGATGCGTGAGGCAGTGCATGGAGGCTAGGTTACCCTTCTTCTGTTCTGGATCTGATCCTGTATCATTCACTGATCTCAGTCTTGAGATCTGTACTGGTAACCTCAATGGTTTTAAAATCTGTGATTTTTTTTTTCAATTCCAGCAACTAGCAGATCATCGTGTGGGGGTGACCATTAGGTTGGTGGGTTATCCTGTGGTGGTAATGATTACTTGTTGGTAGAATTAGGATTATATTTGATTTTATAATGCTAGCATAACCTATTTTGGTACTGTTAAGTCTTGCTTAGAGAATCAGTAATATTGTGCTGTGTGAATTCTGCCTAATAAATCCTCTCAGATCTGATCCTTTGTAGGTTCTAGTGGCTATTTTGGTTTTACTGTTGTCGAAACTACTTAGTGCCTTTTAGATATTACTGAGTAAACCTGTGTTACTTTAGTACTATTTTTTGTTGGAATAAATGATTGATTTTGATTCTAAGTGAATCTGCTGCCTAGGCTTTTAAATTGAAACTTTGTGTTTCTGTAAATCCACTTAGGTAGCATTGTATCTGTGTTTATATTTCTGCTGCCATATTGAGAATTTTTTTTGAGATTTATCTGTGGCTAATTTCTTGCTTAGTGCTTAAAAATCTGTGCCTGGTAAATTTGTTAGGAATCTGTCTTAGCTGACTTGTGAACACCCATTGTGAAACCCTAATTTTCTGCCATCCTATAGGTTGGAATTTTTTATGAGTTGAGCATATTCTTTGTGATCATGGCTACAAATTTTAAAATGGGGGTTTTCAATGGGAAGGGTGATTTCTCTATTTGGCAATGGAAAATGAAAGGGACTTTAGTTCAAAAAAAAGTATCAAAAGCCATAGATGGCAAATATCCTGAGAACACAACAATTGAACGAAAATCAGAAATGGATGAACTTGCCTATACTTCTATAATTCTCCACCTCTCTGACTCGATTTTAAGAAAAGTAGGGAAACTTGAGACCATTAAAGAACTATGGGAAAAATTGGAAAATTGTATGTGAAAAAATCCACACCAAATAAACTATATTTGTTAGAAATTTTTTTTAGTTTTAAGATTGACTCCTCTATGGATCTAGATGACAACTTAGATGTCTTCAACAAACTAGTTCAAGATATCACAATTTGTGGTGAAGCAGTATCCGGAGAATATAAGGTTGTGATCTTATTAAATGCTATTCCCTCTCTCAGTCGATTCTCCTTTCCAATTGATGACCAATCTTCTTGGGGTTTCTTTTCATCTCAGTCGGATGCTCATTTCCATGTTGGAGGCTGCCTCTTTCCTTGTGGGTTCTTGGTTGAACCTTGATCGAGGCTCGTGTCCTCTATTTAGCCGAATGATGGCTCTCTTTTTGGGTAAGTTCTTCTTGGCCATTGGTTCGACCCATCATCTTAGTGATCCTTGTTGCTCCTGTGTGGACTCCATTGTGTGTTAATCCTGTGTGGGTGTTCCTGTGCTTGGTCTAGAGGCTTAGGGGGTTTGAGGGCTTTGGTTCTTGGTCGTGGTTGGGCTCCTTTATGGCTTGGTGTACTTATTCATTGCTTGTTGCCTAAGTGGTGATTGGACGAGCCCAGATCTGACCCTTGGAGCAATCTTTGTGGAAACCACTATTTCTGAAACAGAGAGTTTTACTTCTTGTTCACCTCTTTTACATTCTGTTGTTATTTTTGTTATTTTCTGGTTCGATATTAGTTTTGCACTAACCCATTGGCTTGTTGTTTTTCCGCAACATCTTCCCCATTCCTCTTAGTTTCTTTTGTAGACAAAATTTTCTTTTTCTATGCCAGATCCATGGATCATTGACCTGACAACTTTCTAAAATTTGTTGTCTAGTAAAAGATTTAGAAATATATTTAATTCCTTATTAAAGAATGTTTCTCCATTCATGCATTGGACCTATTGATGGGAAACAATAAATCATTTTCGTCCTTTTGAAAGTAACAACAACAACACATTTTTTCGCTTCTTTAGGATTTTGTTCTTTGTGGTTGGTTTCGATGTAAAGTAACAACTTTGTAACCTCATTTTTTCTCTATTTATTTATGCAGCATAATACACAGGTCCATCTTAATCCACTATTTTGAAATTGTCATAGATGTTAGTATTGTTTTGGACAAGAACCGAATTTGACATTTGGAGCAAGCTACTATTTCAAATATTTTGCTATTAAAAACTAATGGTATTGTGCTATAAAATATATTCACAATTATAATAAGATTTTTCATATGAAAATGACCTTATTCAAACATGTGACACTATTGTTATCAACATGTTTAAAACTAATTATAATTTATATAATAATATGAAAACATAGTAATATAACTGATGTAGGATAAAAAGTGTATTTTCAGATTTAGTATTATTTATTTTTTTGTTGCCTAATTTGTTTTATTTATCTAATAAACAATCTTTTAGTTGCCAGGTTCCATTTAAGTCATAATTCCTACATCTACCTTCCTGTTCTACGTCTATTCCTTTGCCTTTGATGTTCAGATCTTGTGTCGATACTGCATTTTTAATATAAAACTTTCACGTGTTGGAGAGAACAAAGAGTTCTACAACCACTATTTAAAACTTGCATTACATTGGGAGCAGAACATGGCTGTAGACTCTTGTGGGGAGAAGGTAGACTTGAAGGATTGAAACACATAGGAAAGGTCCTTGTTCAATGAATAGACCTTCGTAACTGTCTCAATTTCCAAGTCTACCTTCTACCCACCAAAGTTTACGTCCATGTTCTCTTCCAAAAGTAATGCAAGTTTTAAGCAGTGGTTGCAGAACCTTTTGTTCCCTCTAACACAATTGACACACAACATTTGAAGCTTGGAAGCAAAGTAATTAATGTAGGACAAAATGGTAGATTTTCTTAATATATACTTTTCTATCCTATATCCACTATATTGTTATGTTGTTTTATTAAATTATTAGTTTTGGCATATTGTTCATAACACTAATAGTTTTGTATGTTTCTATTATGTCATTTTTGTATAAAATATATTATTATAATTGCACATATTTTTTGTAATACAATACTATTAATTTATAATAGTAAAGTATTCAAATTAGTACTTTGTAGAAATTATCAAATTTAGTACTTGATTAAAAACTAAATAAACCTTATAATTGGTTTCTAGAAATACCATTTCTCTACATTATTGTTTTATGCGACTTATGATTTATTACTCATCAAGACATGGGTTGGAGTTTGGGCATTTGCATCAGGAATTGGATTAGCTAAACCCAACCATGCCTTGGTGCTATTCGTGACTATAGTTTTGACTCTACAGTGTCCAATTGATGTCCATACCCATATACTTTTTGTTTTCCTTTTATAGCATTCCCATAATACTCATATGGTTGCTCAAGAGTGATAGGAAGGATTTATTCCCATTTCACAAATTGGGTAACCCAAATTTTGAGCTTGTATATGGTAAAAGAACTATCTTTACATTATTCATAGAATTGATGTGTAAATATGTGAAATGGCAATTAAATGAATGATTTCAATCCCATTCCAACCCAATAGTTGCTACTATTTAACAATAATCAATTGCATTATCATTGTACCTTCCCCATTCCTCTTAGTTTATTTTGTAGACAAAATTTTCTTTTTCTATGCAGATTCATGGATCATTGGCCTGACAACTTTTTAAAATTTGTTTATAGTAAAAGATTTAGAAATATATTTAATTCCTTATTAAACAATGTTTCTCCATTCATGCATTTAACCGGTTGATGGGAAACAATAAATCATTTTCGTCCTTCGGATTGTGACAACAACACAATTTTTCACCTTTTTAAGATTTTGTTCTTTGTGGTTGGTTTCGACATAAAGTAACAACTTGGTAACCTTCTTTTTTCTCTATTTATTTATGTAGCATAACACACAGGTCCATCTTAATCCACCATTTTCAAATTGTCATAGATGTTAGTATTATTTGGGACAAGAACCGAATTTGACATTTGGTGCAGACCACTATTTCAAATATTTTGCTATTAAAAACTAATGGTATTGTGCTATAAAATATATTCACAATTATAATAAGATTTTTCATATGAAAATGACCTTATACAAACATGTGAAACTATTGTTATCAACATGTTTAAAACTAATAATTTAATATAATAATACGGAAACATAGTAATATAACTGGTGTTGGATAAAAAGTGTACTTTCGAATTTAGTATTGTTTAATTTTTTGTTGTTGCCGAATTTATTTTATTTATCTAATGAACAATCTTTTAGTTGTCAGGTTCCATTTAAGTCGTAATTCCTAAATCTACTTTCTTTATCTACATCAATTCATTTGCTTTTGATGTTCAGATCTTGTGTCGATACTGCATTTTTAATACAAAGCTTGCACGTGTTGGAGAGAACAAAGAGTTCTACAACCAATATTTAAAACTTGCATTACTTTGGGAGCAGAACATAGATGTAGACTCTTGTGGGGAGAAGGTAGACTTCAAGGATTGAGACACATATGAAAGGTCCTTGTTCAATGAATAGACCTTGGTAACTGTCTCAATTTTCAAGTTTACCTTCTCCCCACCAAAGTTTACATCCATGTTCTCTTCCCAAAGTAATGGAAGTTTTAAGCAGTGGTTGCAGAACCTTTTGTTCCCTCTAACACTTGCAAACTTTGCATTAAAAATACACAATCGACACACAACATTTGAATATTGGAAGCAAAGTAATTAATGTTGGACGAAATGGTAGATTTTCCTAAAATATAATTCTCTATCCTATATCCACCATATTGTTATGTTGTTATATTAAATTATTAGTTTTGGCTTATTGTTCATAACACTAATAGTTTTGTATGTTTCTATTATGTCATTTTTGTATAAAAAATATTATTTTAATTGCACATATTTTTGTAATTCAATACTATTTGTTTATAATAGTAAAGTATTCAAATTATTACCTTGTACAAAATGTTAAATTTAGTACTTGTCCTGAACAACTAGTAACTATGACTATAATGTATTCATAATTCTCAAAATTGATATTAAGAAATTGAATTTAAGAATTTGGAAATGGTGCACTAAGAAGGCATGCAAACAATAGTAAAACAAATATTCATTCATGTGCCCCTATGCATTATCCTATAAAAATAAATGGGCAACGAAAAAAGGGTTACCATGTTGTTAACTCACTTTAAGAACCAACTACAAAGACTAAAGCACTAAAGAAAAAAGGACTATAATAATTTTATTTTTTCAACTTCATATCAAATTTTATACAAAACCTTATAATTCTATGTTGACATTACTTTGGAAATACACCTTTTCTCAAATTCTTGAATCTCCAATTCATTTTTCATTTTATGATGTATATTGTCGTTGTACTGTTATTTTATAAATTTTCAAACTAGTTAGAAAAACTTTTATTTCATTATCTTTATGGTTTAGTATGTAAACTAAAAATGAGTCAATTTGATTTCCAATCCGGCAGTGCAAATTCTATAAAAGCATATCTAATAGTTCATTTCTCAACTCACAGCCTTTCCCAACCCTAATTTCTAGATATTCCAGGCCTTTCTTGTCTCTAGTGTTTCTTCAAGAGAGGGAACATGGTTTCTAATTTTTTTTTTTTTTTTGGAATACAATGATGTTGATAGTTTGCTATATCCTTTTGTTATTTCACACTATCCTTTTAAAAAAACTAAATAAAGCTTATAATTGGTTTCTAGAAATACCATTTTTTTGCATTATTGTTTTAAGGGACTTTTGATTTATTACTCATCAAGACATGGGTTGGAGTTTGGGCATCTACATTGGGGATTGGATTAGCTAAACTGTTGATTTATTACTCATATGGTTGCTCAAGAGTGATAGGAAGGATTTATTCCCATTTCTTGAATTGGGTTACCCAAATTTTGAGCTTGTATATGGTCAAAGAACTATCTTTAGATTATTCAAAGAATTGATGTGTAAATATGAGAAATGGAAATTAAAGGAATGATTTCAATGCCATTCCAACCCAATAGTTGCTACTATTTTACAATAATCAATTGCATCATCATTGTATCTTTTGTTTGGTTTTTTGTGTGTTTCCTAATGAGGCTCAAGGCGATGAAGATGATTCAGGTTAGCTTCATAGGCTTTAGCCTGGGATTAAAGCAATGGTTCAACACCGTTATTTGCAGCCCAAATAGAAGTTGGTTCATAAGCCCTTAACCCTCCCTTTGGGGGAGAAATGGGCCTTGACCCATTTGCTAAAATGAGGGAGGAAGCCCAAGCCCAAGCCAAATCCAATGAAGCCCATTACCCTTGAGCCCATTTCTCTTGTTCCCTAGGCCCTTAATATAAAAGGGATTCTTTCCCCTTTTGTGCCATATGTGTGACGACCGATTGTGTTCTCTCTCTTATTCCCTTTCTCGACTGATTCTCCTTTCCATTGATGGTCAATCTTCTTGGGATTTCTTTCCATCTCTGTTGGGTGCTCATTTCCATGTTGGAGGATGCCTCTTTCCTCATGGGTTCTTGGTTGATCCTTCGTCGAGGCTTGTGTCCTCTATTTAGCCAATTGGTGGCTCTCTTTTCGAGTAAGTTTTTCTTAACCATTGGTTTGACCCATCATCTTAGTGATCATTGTTGCTCCTATGTTGACTCCATTGCGTGTTAATCCTGTGTGGTGCTTTAGTGAGAGAGAGGGTGTTCTTGTGCTTGGCCAAGAGACTTGGGGGGTTTGAGGTTTTTGGTTCTTGGGCAGGATTGGGCTCCTTTGTGTGACTTGGTGTCCTTATTTGTTGGTTGTTACCTAAGTGGTGATTGGATGAGCCCAGATCTGAGCCTTGGAGCAATCTTCGTCACTGCCATTGTTGTCAAAACAGGGAGTTTTACTTCGTGTTCATCTTGGTTTGTAGTTTTTCCGCAACAATTGGTATCTAAGCATCGTGTGACTCTTGGGTGGTAATTAGTTCAAACTAGATCTGAAAAGCCCCATAATTTTTAGATTTGATTTCACGGTAAGTGGTTTTCGTATCAGATTTAATCCTATTTTGATTTCTCTTTGCAGGTTGTGAGTCGGGTCGAAAGGACCCTAGATCTGAATCCAGCAAGTCGTGGGTCATCTTCTCGAGCATCATGTGAATGCTCACTCCCTTGCTAGTCAGCGGTGCGTGAACTTGTAGGCAGTGGTGCGTGAGGCAGCCTGTGGAGGTGGGTTGCCTTTCTTCTGTTCTAGATCTGATCTTGCATCATTCACAGAACTCAGTCCTGAGATCTATACTGGTAACCTCTGTGGTTTTAAATTTTGTGATTTTTTTTTTTCATTTCCAGCAACTAACAGGTCATCCTATGGGGGTGACCATTAGGTTTGGGGGTTATCTCGTGGTGGTAACCATTGCTTGTTGCTAGAATTAGGATTATCTATGATTTTATTACGCTAGCATAACCTGTTTTGGTACTGTTAAGTCTTGCTTAGAGAATCAGTAATATTGTGCTGTGTGAATTCTGCCTAGTAAATCCTCTTAGATCAGATCCTTTGTAGGTTCTAGTGGCTGTTTTGGTTTTACTGTTATCTAAACTGCTTAGTGCCTTTTAGATATTGCTGATTAAACCTGTGTTATTTTGGTAATGTTTTTTGTTGGAATAAAGTGATTGAACTTGATTCTAAGTGAATCTACTACCTAGGCTTTTAAATTGAAATTTTGTGTTTCTGTAAATCCACTTAGATAACATTGTATCTGTGTTTATATTGCTGCTGTCATATTGAGAATTTTTTTTGAGATTTATCTGTGGCTAATTTCTTGCTTAGTGCTTAAAAATCTGTGCTTGGTAAATTCGTTAGGAATCTATCCTAGCTGACTTGTGAACACCCATTATGAAACCCTAATTTTCTGCCATCCTATAGGTTGGAATTTTTTGTGTGTTGAGCATATTCTTTGTGATCATGGCTACACATTTTGAAATGGGGGTTTTCAATGGGAAGGGTGATTTCTCTATTTGGCAATAGAAAATGAAAGGGACTTTAGTTCAACAAAAAGTATCAAAAGCCATAGATGGCAAATATCCTTAAAACACAATAGCTGAACGAAAGTCAGAAATGGATGAACTTGTCCATACTTTTATAATCCTGCACCTCTCTGACTCAGTTTTAAGAAAAGTAGGAAAACTTGGGACCATTAAAGAACTATGGGAAAATTTGTATGTAAAAAAATCCATGCACCAAATAAACACTATTTGTTAGAAAGTTTTTTCAGTTTTAAGATTGACTCCTCTAAGGATCTAGATGACAACTTAGATGTCTTTAACAAACTAGTTCAATATATCAAAAATTGTGGTGAAACAGTATCTGAAGAATATAAGGTTGTGATCTTATTAAATGCTATTCTCGATATCGATAAAGAGGTTAAAAATGCCATTAAGTATGGTAGGGATACCTTAAGACCAAAAATTGTCATAGATTCCTTAAGAAGTAAAGAAATGGAACTAAAACATGAGAAAAGGCATGGTGAGGTCCATATGATGAGAGGTAGGTCTCAATCTAAGAGTCAAGAGGGAGGTGGCAAGAAAAAGGGTAGAAGTAGGTCCAAATCCAAAACTCGAGGGAAGGGTGAGAAGTGCTATGGGTGTGGTAAAATTGGGCACTTTATTAAAGACTGTTATGCCGAGAAAAACAAACAAAAAGACAACGAGAAAGATCATGAAGAAAAAAATGTGGTTACCACCTATGATCCAAGTGAGGTGTATTAAAGGAAGGATGTGGTAGATCCTAACCTAAGTTGGAGTATTAGAAAGATCCTTAACCTAAGTGAGAGGATGAATCAATGGATAAGGGCTGTGTATCCTTATTCCCACCACCTTGAGTGAGGTGGAGAGTCAATCCTAGCTTAAGTGGGAGGATGAGAGAGAGTCTAACCCTAAGTGGGATGGAGAGAGAGCTAGCTCATATTTATGCATTTGTTGCATGTCTATACATTTGTTGCATGATTAGGCATTTGTTGCTAATTTATGCATGTGTTGCTTAAATTGTGCTTTGGTTGCCAGTATATGCATTTGTTGCATGTGATTATTGCTTGTTACCTGTGCGTGCTGGCCTCATTAGGAATCAAGGTGGAGATTGTTGTTGTTTTTTTTTTTTTTTCTAATGAGGCCTAAGGCGATGACAATAGTTCGGGTTGCTTCATAGGCTTTTGCCATGGATAAAAGCGATGGTTAAACACCCTTATTGGTAGCCCAAATATAAGTCCATCCATAAGCCCTTAACCCTCCCTTTGGAGGAGAAATGGGCCTTGGCCCATTTGCTCAAGGGAGGGAGGAAGCCTAAGCCCAAGCCCATGAAGCCCATTACCCCTCGCGGTCGATTGTGTTCTCTCTCTCTCTCTCTTGTTCCCGCTCTCGGCCAATTCTCCTTTGCATTTATGGCTGATCTTCTTGGGGTTTCTTTCCATCTCAGTTGGCCATTGGTTCGACCCATCATCTTAGTGAGCCTTGTTGATCCTGTGTGGTGCTTTAGCGAGAGAGGGGGTGTTTGTATGCTTGAACGAGAGACTTGGGGGGATTGAGGGCCTCGGTGTTTGGTCATGTTTGGGCTCCTTTGTGGCTTGGTGTCCCTATTCGTTGGTTCTTGCCTAAGTGGTGATTGGATGAGCCCAAATTTGAGCCTTGGAGCACTCTTCGTGATAGCCATTGTTGTCGAAAGAGAGAGTTTTACTTTGTGCTCATCTCCTTTACACTTTGTTCTTATTTTTGATATTTTCTGGTTTGATATTAATTTTGTACTAACCCATTGGTTTGTTGTTTTTCAGTAACATCTTCACCATTCCTCTTAGTTTCTTTTGTAGACAAAATTTTCTTTTTCTATGCCAGATCCATGGATCATTGACCTGACAACTTTCTAAAATTTCTTGTCTCATAAAAGATTTAGAAATATATTTAATCCCTTATTAAAGAATGTTTCTCCATTCATGCATTTGACCTGTTGATGGGAAACAAAAAATCATTTTCGTCCTTTCGATTATAACAACAACAACACAATTTTTCACTTCTTTAGGATTTTTTTCTTTATGGTTGGTTTCGACGTAAAGTAACAACTTGGTAACCTTCTTTTTTCTCTATTTATTTATGCAGCATAGTACACAGGTCCATCTTAATCCACCAATTTCAAATTATCATACATGTTTGTATTGTTTTGGACAATAACCGAATTTGACATTTGGAGCCGACTACTATTTTGAATATTTTACTATTAAAAACTAATGGTATTGTGCTATAAAATATATTCACAATTATAATAAGATTTTTCATATGAAAATGACCTTATACAAACATGTGAAACTATTGTTAGCAACATGTTTAAAACTAATTATAATTGAATATAATAATATGAAAACATAGTAATATAACTGATGTAGGATAAAAAGTGTATTTTTGGATTTAGTATCGTTTATTTTTTTGTTGCCTAATTTGTTTTATTTATCTAATACAAAATGTTTTAGTTGTCAGGTCCATTTAAGTCGTAATTTCTAAATCTACTTTCCTGTTCTACATCAATTCCATTGCCTTTGATGTTCAAATCTTGGGTTGGTATTGCATTTTTAATACAGAACTTGCACGTGTTGGAGAGAACAAAGAGTTCTATAACCACTATTTAAAACTTGCATTACAGTGGGAGCAGAACATGGCTGTAGACTCAAAGGATTGAGACACATATGAAAGGTCCTTGTTCAATGAATAGACCTTCGTAACTGTCACAATTTCCAAGTCCACCTTCTACCCACCAAAGTTTACATCCATGTTCTCTTCCCAAAGTAATGCAAGTTTTAAGCAGTGGTTGCAAAACCTTTTGTTCCCTCTAACACTTGCCAACTTTGTATTAAAAAAGTACAATCAACACACAACATTTTAATCTTGGAAGCAAAGTAATTAATGTAGGACAAAATGCATGGTAGATTTTCCTAAAATATATTTTTCTATCCTATATCCGCTATATTGTTATGTTGTTATATTAAATTATTAGTTTTGGACATATTGTTCATAACACTAACAGTTTCGCATGTTTCTATAAGGTCATTTTTGTATAAAAAATATTATTATAATTGCACATCTTTTTTTAATACAATACTATTAGTTTATAATAGTAAAGTATTCAAATTAGTACTCTGTACAAAATGTCAAATTTAGTACTTGTCTTGAACAATACTAGTAACTATGACCATAATGTATTCATAATTCTCAAAATTGATATTAAGAAATTGAATTTGAGAATTTGGAAATGGTGCACTAAGAAGGCATGCAAACAAGAGTAAAACAAATATTCGTTCATGTGCCCCTATGTATTATACTACAAAATAAATGGACAAGAAAAAAAGGGTTACCATGTTGTTAACTCACTTTAAGAACCAACCACAAAGACCAGAGAACTAAAGAAAGAAGGGCTATAATAATTTTATTTTTGCAAGTGCATATTGAATTTTATAGAAAACCTTAAAAGCCTATCTTGACATTACTTTTGCAAATACACCTTTTCTTAAATTCTTAAATCTCCAATTCATATTTCCATAGTTTATATTTTCATTTTTGATTTTATGATGTATATTGTCGTTGTCCTACTCTTTTATAAATTTTCAAACTTGTTTGAAACTTTTTATTCCATTATCTTTATGGTTTAGTATGGCAACTAAAAACAAGTCAATCTGATTTCTAATTTGGCAGTGCAAACTCTATGAAAGCATATCTAATAGTTCATTTCTCAACTTACAGCCTTTCCCAACCCTAATTTCTTGATATTCTAGGCACTTCTTCTCTCTGGTGTTTCTTCGTCATAATCTCTATCACGACCTCGTCTTTGTGCTTACATTAAACAATCGATAAAGGTAACTCTCTCTATCTCTATTTGAATCTTTCTACATATGTGAATGGTGTTCTATTGATTCATGGATTTGAGTTATTCTGTGTGGCTCCCTCACCCTTAAGTACCCTAGCTCAGGGACACAAGGAGGAAGTGTCAATAAGGATGGTACCAGCCACTCACATAAATAGAAATGCCAAACAACTGAACTGGAAACCCCCAACAAGGGTACTTAAATAACATAAATATCTGTGGCAAATCTGTGTACATCAGGGTCATATATACATAATAAGTCTCAAAATACACTAATTTGACCCATACATAACAAAACAACAGAAGCTAACGTCAAAAGAAACCCTGAACTCTAGACTACTCTATACACGTCTAAGCTCAGCACTTAGACTCCACTAGGCCCGGCATCCACTCTAGCCTTGCCCCTGCCTGGAATGACGCAAGCAAAGTGAGCCACAAGGCCCAACAAGCAATATAAAATAACTGGAAGCTGGAATAACTGAACTGAAACATAAGATGGTGAGACATGAAAAAATAACTGAATCTCACGCATCACATATATGAAATATACCATACTCATGGAAAGCTAAAAGCCACTAAATACTGGCATGGGCCATGATATCACGTGTAATATACTGCTGACACCCACAATAAACTGACGTGGGACTCTGTAATCTCATACAACTGAAACATGACTCATGTTTCTATAATAAATACACAATCAGCATGTATGCAATACATAAATAACCTCCAGAGTTAATAAGCCCCGCACTGATTTGATCTATGGGGGTTCACATACCACACAAGCTCGGCCCTTAATAACCCATCGGCTGACTGGCGTGTGTACGCCCCAGCGAAATAATCCGTAGCATGCTTTACCCACTCAGCGCAAAATATAGGCGTGCTAATCTTGATAATAATCATCCATGAATAAACCCATGCTTGCACACCTCATCATGAACTCATGAATGTATAGTAATTTTAAACTTTAACCATGCATTTAATTATACTTAAATAAGGTAGCAAGATCTAATCATGTAAAATGCTCCATAAAATACCTTATATAATTCCCTTGCATTTATATAAATCATACATGTAATGCATAGTCAAAGATGGAGATTTTTATGAAGCATATTCGGACATGGGGCATTATTTAAAAAAAAATGGAAGTTGAACAGTTTTGACATCTCTCTGTATTTTGGGCATAACTCTCTCATATGAACTCCGATTAAGTTGATTCAAGATGATATGGAAAGAAAAGAGGAATATCTACAACTTTTATGTTTTAAAATTTGAGAAATTAGGACCGTAACAAGGTCAAAATCGAGCTGAAAATTGGAAATAGAGTGCTGTAATTTTACTGTTCATCATCTTCTTCGGCGAAACCGAATTTAAAACTCCGCCAACTCTGAAACCTTATCAAAAATAGCATCATCCCCAATGAAATAGGGGTAAAAAAGACCCCTTGGACCGTTTACAACAAATTTTAACCACAAAACGAGATCAAACGAAGCTTTTGATACAAAATGATATATGTATAATTGGGAAAATATGGCTATATGGATGAGGATGCTTGCCTTTTATTGCTTCTAACTTGCTGATAACCACCTAATCTTGCTTTTCTAGCCCCCCCTGCTTGCTAACTCTTGAAGTGACAAAGAATCAAAAATCCAAAAAAACTCTCTGTTTCCTTCCTTTGGTGATGGGCGAGAATGTCACCCCTTCCTCATCTCTATCTCTTAGATGAATATCTACACATAGGCTCTTTGGGTGCAAATAATTCACATACAATGATTCCAAAAGCAACAATCTCACGTGCTTGGAAGCTTTCAAAAGCTGGGAGAAGAAACTTGGCTGCCACTCACGCTCACCACTCTCTGCCTCCACACAATTAAACCCACATAACTTATATAAAATAACACTTACACCACATTGCCATCCAAATACATACACCACATATTTATTTATTTAACAATCTCCACATATTACATAAATCACCCTATACTCTTACACTAGATATCACAATATTTCTGGAGCATTACATTCTGAGTATATAGGTTGATGTTTAGGTGATGATCTACAAACATGTTTTTTATCGACGATTATTTTCTTCTTTTTTTTTTTTTTTGTTGATTCTTTCAATTTTTTGTTTTATGGTTGTAAATTTTGTGATTCTCACTTGGTTTCACTCAATCTCATTCCAGAACCAATTCCCGCTTCCTACTTTCCTAGGCATCTATCAAATGCAAAAAATAATCTGTAACGCCCTGCTCCCACTTACGGCCGCCATCGGTGAATAATCAATCGATTACTCACCCGACAAACCAAACACTGAAGGGTTGGACTATATTTCAATAGAAAACGCCCTAGGTGGCAACTAGGCTTTGTCTTTCCCTTCAATTCCCTTGAGGAATCGATCTCAAAATCAAACAAGAAAACACAATAGATCGGGACCTGAAACCCGAGTAAGCTTCACCTTCTTCAGCTCGCTAGGAAGCGAGCCAAAGGTGACCCAAGCACAAAGCTAGCATATCAACTATCTGCTGAGTATTGGGGGTTTAGGGGAACATATCTTTTTATCCTTACTTGATCCAAACCTGACTCCACCAAAAAAAGCCATATACATCAAGCTATACACAATCACATATCACACGATGGGTTACAACAACTAGAGACATCTAGCGCTCAACAACACTTACATTCAATCACATAAGTATATACACATACCACCACATGAATACATACAAGAGATAATACAATACTCAAACTCGGGCAACACCGCTAGTTGCCACAATAGCCTCCTAGCACCATCCTTGCTTGCATCTGAACTTGCAACATCAACACATGAGGTAAAACCTCATGAGTTATAAAGACTCAGTAAGGGTGCAATGCATAAGTAAATGAAGCATGAGAGAGCATGTAATGCAGAATACAATGCAAATGGGTAGTCTTCCATGCCCTCATAACCTCCTTAGGTTAAGGCATCGACCAATCCTTTCCACCACTAGTCCTCCATATGGCCATAGGTACACTAGAACACCTATCATGCAATTGTTGACCACTATATGTAAATCATAAAGAAACACTTACAAACCCAAGCAAGACCACCTCTTTGTGGTTATCCCTTACCTGGCTTGAAGCCTCTTCTACCTCGAAATGAACTCAAAACTCTTCTAAGATCACTGTCTCCCCAGTCAAACCTAGATGCCACATAAATTCCATCAGCATCAGACATTAACCCAATGCCTTCAATTTCACTATATACCGCAAAACCACCCAACAATAATTTAACCAAACAACCCCACACGAGGGTTCAATCCAACCAACACTACACAATTCATTATCTCGGATAATGAAAATATTTTGAAAAGAATTAAATTAATTACCTCGATTAAACTGGAGAAGAAGTTTGGTCAAATACCTATACCGACGTTACCTCCCGAGCAACCATTTGTGCCCAAAATCCCATTTTTGAGCCTTTGGCACACTCCTCGAGCAACAAAATAATTTCCATAATTTTTTCATAATTTTTTGGAATTTTTTACTATTTTTACCCAATTTTCCTTCATTTTTTATTTTATTTTATTTTATTTATTCTCTTCTTCTTTCTCTTCTTCTTCCCCCCGCACCTTTTCCCCTGCGCGCGCCTGCTCTCTCTTCTTCCCTAGCGTCGACCGCCCCTGGCCTCCGCCAACCACGGCCATGTCCATGACCAGCCTCGTCGCCGGTCACCCTAGCACCATCGTGTGTAGCTTCCACCATTGCGAGCCACCACCCTACGAGCTACAGCTCCAGCGCGTCCGCCATGGCCGCTACCGCCAGCAGCTCCAGTGCCTCTGGCCAATGCCGATGCCGCCTCAGCTTGCTACAACTAGCCAGCAGCCTTCACGTGCTCCACCGCACGCCACCACTGGTTCACCGCCGCCGCCGCTACTTCTTGTCGGCTATATCGGCTGCTGCTCCAGCCGCTGCTCGCACATTCAGCCAGCTCTCATTCTCTCAATCTCTCTCTATCTTACTCTCTCTCGAGCTCTCTCTCATTCTCTCGCAATGCCTCGGCCGATCTCTCGAGCTCCCTCATTTCAAATTTTAGAAACAAATGCTCAGGAAGCTTCCTCACGCACATTCGCATATATATAATTTACACATTAAACCCCCTATTTCTCTTTAATTACTCTAGAGAACCTCTTAATTCCACTTAAGAAATTTTACTAATAGCACTTGGGCCCTCCAAGCCCTAAATAATTACATCAAGCTACACAAAATCTTGATTTTCCCAAAAATTAATATCTAGCACCTACTCAAAAATTTTGATTTCGTCCCTACGCCTGCATGGGACATCGATTCGACCCAAAAACACTTAATGGTTGCCTTACTCGCAAAAACTGAATCACCCCTAGGGTCCCTCACCCTTCCGGAGGTCCCCTACTACCATTCGGTACCAGTACCCATTCGGGCTTACACAGATTTTATTCTAAAAAGTATTCCCAATCGGACTCCTACCAGTGTCATTATCCTCACCTCGGGATGCTCACCACTCTGTTGCCCTCTTCCCTGGACATCCAAGTCCCGGGGCACTCCCTGTCACCAATTCGACAATTTTATTAATTTACTTCTCGAAATAAACTTTTGAGCCTCCCGGACCACTCGAGGTCCTTTCCAAATCACTAGAAATTATATATTTTTTTATTTTTTTCCATCACCATGTAAGACGGGGTATTATATAATCTATGACTCAAAGTTAAAACTCATTTAAGGCTATGGTGAAACAGTATTTTTTCCTCACCTACAATTGTGTTTGTCCTTCCAATCCATTCCAAAATCATCTAAGGCTATGATCTGAGAACTAAAAATCACAGTGTCTGACTTGCTTGTTGTAAGTCTCCTTCTCGCTAAATATTTTACTTTAATTGTTTCTATTACCCTCAATACATTTTGATAACATAAGAAATTGGTTTTTCTATCCCTCATTCTCATTTTAGTCAACATGGCTTGTAGTATGATACTAATTTCTATGTCTAAAGGAACAGAGATTGGTTTTCTTTTTCAAAAAACATCAGTTTCTTAGCTTTACCTTTTCGTAAACCCTTGCTATGACATGGTTTCTAATTATTATTATTTTTTTTGGAATATAGTGATGTTGATAGTTTGCTACATCCTTTTGTTATTTCACAGTATCCTTTTAAAAAAACTAAATAAACCTTATAATTGGTTTTTAGAAATACCATTTCTCTACATTATTGTTTTATGGGACTTATGATTTATTACTCATCAAGACATGGGTTGGAGTTTGGGCATTTACATCAAGAATTGGATTGGCTAAACCCAACCATGCCTTGGTGCCATTCGTGACTATAGTTTTGACTCTAGAGTGTCCAATTGATGTCCATACCCATATGTTTTTTATTTTGCCTCTACATTAGGGATTGGATTAGCTAAATCGTTGATTTATTACTCATATGGTTGCTCAAGAGTGATAGGAAGGATTTATTCCCATTTCTTGAATTGGTTTACCCAAATTTTGAGCTTGTATATGGTTAAAGAACTATCTTTAGATTATTCAAAGAATTGATGCGTAAATATGAGAAATGGCAATTAAAGGAATGATTTTAATCCCATTCCAACCCAATAGTTTCTACTATTTGACAATAATCAATTGCATCATCATTGTATCTTCCCAAATCCTCTTAGTTTCTTTTTCTACGTAGATCCATGGATCATTGGCCTGACAACTTTCTAAAATTTGTTGTCTAGTAAAAGATTTAGAAATATATTTAATTCCTTATTAAAGAATGTTTCTCCATTCATGCATTTGACTTGTTGATGGGAAACAATAAATCATTTCCGTCCTTTGGATTGTAACAACAACAACACAATTTTTTGCTTCTTTAGGATTTTGTACTTTGTGGTTGGTTTTGACATAAAGTAACAACTTGGTAACCTTCTTTTTTCTCTATTTATTTATGCAGCATAATACACAGGTCCATCTTAATCCACCATTTCAAATTATCATAGATGTTAGTATTGTTTTGGACAAGAATCGAATTTGACATTTGGAGCAGACTACTATTTTGACTATTTTACTATTAAAAACTAATGGTATTGTGCTATAAAATATATTCATAATTATAATAAGATTTTTCATATGAAAATGACCTCATACAAACATGTGAAACTATTGTTATCAACCTATTTAAAACTAATAATTTAATATAATATTATGAAAACATTGTAATATAACTGATGTAGGATAAAAAGTGTATTTTCGGATTTAGTATTGTTTAATTTTTTTATTGCCTAATTTGTTTTATTTATCTAATAAACATTGTTTTAGTTGTCAGGTTCCATTTAGGTCCTAATTCCTAAATCTACTTTCCTATTCTACATCAATTCTTTTGCCTTTGATGTTCATATGTTGTGTCGATACTGCATTTTTAATACAAAACTTGCATGTGTTAGAGAGAACAAAGAGTTCTACAACCAAATTTTAAAACTTGCATTACTTTGGGAGCAAAACATGGCTGTAGAATCCTGTGGGGAGAAGGTAGACTTGAAGGATGGAGACACATATGAAAGGTCCTTGTTCAACGAATAGACCTTTGTAATTGTCTCAGTTTTCAAGTATACCTTCTCCCCACCAAAGTTTACATCCATGTTCTCTTCCCAAAGTAATGCAAGTTTTAAGCCGTGGTTGCAGAACCTTTTGTTCCCTCTAACACTTGCAAACTTTGCATTAAAAGTGCACAATCGACACACAACATTTGAATCTTGGAAGCAAAGTAATTAATGTTGGACGAAATTGTAGATTTTCCTAAAATATACTTCTCTATCCTATATCCGCCATATTTTATGTTGTTATATTAAATTATTAGTTTTGGACATATTGTTCATAACACTAATAGTTTTGTATGTTTCCTTTAGGTCATTTTTGTATAAAAAATATTATTATAATTGCACATATTTTTTGTTATACAAAACTATTTGTTTATAATAGTATAGTATTCAAATTGGTACCCCGTACAAAATGTGAAATTAATACTTGTCTTGAACAATACTAGTACCTATGACCATAATGTATTCATAATTCTCAAAATTGATATTAAGAAATTGAATTTGAGAATTTGGAAATGGTGCACTAAGAAGGCACGCAAACAACAGTAAAACAAATATTCATTCATGTGCCCCTATGCATTATCGTATAAAAATAAATGGGCAAAGAAAAAAGGGTTACCTTGTTGTTAACTCACTTTAGGAACCAACCACAAAGACCAAAGCACTAAAGAAAGAAGGGCTATAATAATTTTATTTTTGCAACTTCATATCGAATTTTATACAAAACCTTAAAATCCTATCTTCACATTACTTTTGCAAATACACCTTTTCTTAAATTCTAGAATCTCGAATTCATTTTTCATTTTATGATGTATATTGTCGTTGTACTACTGTTTTATAAATTTTCAAACTTGTTAGAAAAACTTTTATTTCATTATCTTTATGGTTTAGTATGACAACTAAAAATGAGTCAATCTAATTTCCAATCTGGCAGTGCAAACTCTATAAAAGCATATCTAATAGTTCATTTCTCAACTCACAGCCTTTCCCAACCCTAATTTCTCGATATTCCAAGCCCTTCTTCTCTCTGGTGTTTCTTCAAGAGAGGGAACATGGTTTCTAATTTTTTTTTTGGAATACAATGATGTTGATAGTTTGCTACATCCTTTCGTTATTTCACACTATCCTTTTAAAAAAACTAAATAAAGTTTTATAATTGGTTTCTAGAAATACCATTTTTCTACATTATTATTTTACGGGACTTATGATTTATTACTCATCAAGAAATGGGTTGGAGTTTGGGCATCTACATTAGGGATTGGATTAGCTAAACCCAACGATGCCTTGGTGCAATTCGTGACTGTAGTTTTGACTCTACAGTGTCCAATTGATGTCCATATCCATATGCTTTTTGTTTTCCTTTTCTAGTATTTCCATTATACTCATATGGTTGCTCAAGAGTGATAGGAAGGATTTATTCCCATTTCTTGAATTGGGTTATCCAAATTTGGAGCTTGTTTATGGTCAAAGAACTATCTTAGATTATTCAAGGAATTGATGTGTAAATATGAGAAATGGCAATTAAAGGAAAGATTTCAATGCCATTCCAATTCAATAGTTGCTACTATTTTACAATAATCAATTGCATCATCATTGTATCTTTTGTTGGGTTTTTTTGTGTGTTTCTTAATGAGGCTCAAGGCAATGACAATGGTTTGGGTTAGCTTCATAGGCTTTGGCCTGGGATTAAAGCAATGGTTCAACACCTTTATTTGCAACCCAAATAAAAGTCGGTCCATAAGCCCTTAACCCTCCATTTGGAGGAGAAATGGGCCTTGGCTCATTTTTTTAAGGGAGGGATGAAGCCCAAGCCCAAGCCAATGAAGCCCATTACCCCTTAGCACATTTCTCTTGTTCCCTAAGCCCTTAATATAAAAGGGATTCTTTCCCCTTTTGTGCCCTATGTGTGACGACTAATTGTGTTCTCTCTCTTGTTCCCTCTCTCGGCCGATTATACTTTCCATTGATGGCCAATCTTCTTGGGGTTTGTTTCCATCTCGGTTGGATGCTCATTTCCATATTGGAGGCTGCCTCTTTCCTTATGGGTTTTGGGTTGATCCTTCATCGCAGCTCGTATCCTCTATTTAACCGATTGGTGGCTTTCTTTTCGGGTAAGTTCTTCTTAGCCATTGGTTCGACCCATCATCTTAGTGATCCTTGTTGCTGCTATGTTGACTCCTTTGCATGTTAATCCAGTGTGGTGCTTTAGCGAGAGAGGGGGTGTTCTTGTGCTTGGCCGAGAGACTTGGGGGGTTTGAGGGCTTTGATTCTTGGGTGGCTTTGGGCTTCTTTTGTGGCTTGGTGTCCATATTTGTTGGTTGTTGCCTAGGTGGTGATTGGATGAGCCTAGATCTAAGCCTTGGAGCAGTCTTCGTCATTGCCTTTGTTGCCAAAACAGGGAGTTTTACTTCGTGTTCATCTCTTTTACATTATGTTCTTATTTTCGTTATTTTTTGGTTCGATATTGGCTTTGCACTAACCTATTGGTTTGTAGTTTTTCTGCAACAATTGGTATCTAAGCCTCGTATGGCTCCTAGGTGGTGCTCAGTTCGAACTAGATCTGAAAAGCCCCATAATTTTAAGATCTGATTTTGCGATAAGTGGTTTCCATATAAGATCTGATCCTGTTTTGATTTCTCCTTGCAGGTTGTGAGTTGGGTCGAAAGGACCCTAGATCCGAATCCAGCAAGTTGTGGGTCATCTTCTCGAGCAGCATGTGGCTGCTCACTCCCCTGCTGGCCAACGGTGCGTAAGGCAGCACATGGAGGCCTAGTTGCCCTTATTCTATTCTAGATTTGATCCTGCATAATTCACAGATCTCAGTCCTGAGATCTGTACTGGTAGCCTCTGTGGTTTTAAATTCTGTGATTTTTTTTTCATTTCCAGCAACTAATAGGTCATCGTGTGGGGGTAACCATTAGGTTTAGGGGTTATCCTGTGGTGGTAACCATTGCTTGTTGCCAGAATTGCGATTATCTGTGATTTTATTAAGCTAGCATAACCTATTTTGGTACAGTTAAGTCTTGCTTAGAGAGTCAGTAATATTGTACTGTATGAATTCTGCCTAGCAAATCCTCTCAGATCTGATCCTTTGTAGGTTCCAGTGGTTGTTTTGGTTTTATTGTTGTCTAAACTGCTTAGTGCCTTTTAGATATTGCTGAATAAACCTGTGTTACTTTGGTACTATTTTTTGTTGGAATAAAGTGATTGAACTTGATTCTAAGTGAATCTGCTGCCTAGGCTTTTAAATTGAAACTTTGTGTTTTTATAAATCCACTTACGTAGCATTGTATCTGTGTTTAAATTGCTGCTGCCATATTGAGAATTTTTTTGAGATTTATCTGTGGCTAATTTCTTGCTTAGTGCTTAAAAATTTGTGCCTGGTAAATTTGTTAGGAATCTGTCCTAGCTGACTTGTGAACACCCATTGTGAAACCCTAATTTTCTGCTATCCTATAGGTTGGACTTTTTTATGTGTTGAGCATATTCTTTGTGATCATGACTACACATTTTGAAATGGGGGTTTTCAATGGGAAGGGTGATTTCTTTATTTGGCAATTGAAAATGAAAGGGATTTTAGTTCAACAAATAGTATCAAAAGCCATATATGGCAAATATCCTGAAAACACAACAGCTGAACGAAAATCAGAAATGGATGAACTTGCCCATACTTCTATAATCATGCACCTCTCTGATTAGATTTTAAGAAAAGTAAGAAAACTTGAGACCACTAAAGAACTATGGGAAAAATTGGAAAAATTGTATGTGAAAAAATCCACACCAAATAAACTATATTTGTTAGAAAGTTTTTTCAATTTTAAGATTGACTCCTCTAAGGATCTAGATGACAACTTAGATGTCTTTAACAAACTAGGTCAAGATATCACAATTTGTGGTGAAACAATATCCAAAGAATATAAGGTTATGATCTCATTAAATGCTATTCCCGATATCTATAAAGAGGTTAAAAATGCCATTAAGTATGGTAGGGATACCTTAACACCAAAAATTGTCATAGATTCCTTAAGAAGTAAAGAAATGGAACTAAAACTTGAGAAAAACATAGTAAGGTCCATATGATGAGAGGTAGGTCTCAATCTAAGAGTCAAGAGGGAGGTGGTAAGAGAAAGGGTAGAAGTAGGTCCAAATCCAAAACCAGAGGGAAGGGTAATAAGTGCTATGGGTGTGGTAAAATTGGGCACTTTATTAAAGACTGTTATGCTGAGAAAAACAAACAAAAAGAAAAGGAGAAAGATCATGAAGAAAAAAAAGTGGTTACCTCCTATGATCCAAGTGAGGTATATTAAAGGAAGGATGTGGTAGATCCTAACCTAAGTGGTAGGATGAGTGAGAAATCCAAACCTAAGTGGTAGGATGAAGTAGATCCTAACATAAGTGGTAAGATGAGTGAGATCCTAACCTAAGTGGTAGGATGAGTGAGAGATTATAGCCTAAGTTAGAAGATGAATAAATGGATAAGGGTTGTGTATCCTTATTCCCACCACCTTGAGCGAGGTGGAGAGTCAATCCTAGCCTAAGTGGGAGGATGAGAAAGAGTCTAACCCTAAGTGGGATGGAGAGAGAGCTAGCTCATATTTATGCATTTGTTGCATATTTGTGCATTTGTTTCTTGTTTATACATTTGTTGCATGATTAGGCATTTGTTGCTAATTTGTGCATGTGTTGCTTAAATTGTGTTTTTGTTGCTAGTATATGCATTTCTTGCATGTGATATCGCTTGTTACCTGTGTGTGCTGGCCTCATTAGGAATGAAGGTGAAGATTGTTGGGGTTTTTTTTGTGTTTCCTAATGAGGCCCAAGGTGATGACTATGGTTCGGGTTAGCTTCATAGGCTTCGGCCTGTGATAGAAGCGATGGTTAAACACCCTTATAGGTAGCCAAAATAGAAGTCGGGTCATAAGACCTTAACGCTTCCTTTGGAGGAGAAATAGGCCTTGGCCCATTTGCTTAGGGGAGGGAGGAAACCCAAGCCTAAGCCCATGAAGCTCATTACCCCGTAGCCCATTTCTCTTGTGCCCTATGCCTTTAATATAAAAGGGATTCTTTCCCCTTTGTGCCCTATGTGTGGCGGCCGATTGTGTTCTCTCTCTCTCTCTCTCTCTCTCTCTCTCTATCTATCTCTATCTCTTTCTCTTTCTCTTGTTCTCTCTCTTGGCCGATTCTCCTTTTCATTGATGGCCGATCTTCTTGGGGTTTCTTTCCATCTCGGCCAAATGCTCATTTCCATGTTGGAGGCTGCCTCTTTCCTTGTGGGCTCTTGGTTGATCCTTGGTCAAGGCTCGTGTCCTCTATTTAGCCAAGTAGTGGCTCTCTTTTTGAGTAAGTTCTTCTTGGCCATTGGTTCAACTCATCATCTTAGTGATCCTTGTTGCTCTAGTGTGGACTCCATTGCGTGTTAATCCTGTGTAGTGCTTTGGCGAGAGAGGGGGTGTTCGTGTGCTTGGTCAAGAGACATGGGGGGTTTGAGGGCTTCGTTTATTGGTCATGTTTGGGCTCCTTTGTGGCTTGGGTTCCCTATTCGTTGGTTGATGCCTAAGTGGTGATTGGATTAGCCCAGATCTGAGCCTTGGAGCAGTCTTCGTGATAGCCATTGTTGCCGAAACAACGAGTTTTACTTCGTGCTAATCTCTTTTACACTTTGTTCTTATTTTCATTATTTTTTGGTTCGATATAGGTTTGCTCTAACCCATTGGTTTGTTGTTTTTCAGCAACATCTTCCCCATTCCTCTTAGTTTCTTTTGTAGACAAAATTTTATTTTTCTATGCTAGATCCATGGATCATTAGCCTGACAACTTTCTAAAATTTGTTGTCTAGTAAAAGATTTAGAAATATATTTAATTCCTTATTAAAGAATGTTTCTCCATTCATGAGTTTGACCTGTTGTGGGAAACAATAAATCATTTTCGTCCTTTGGATTGTAACAGCAACAACACAATTTTTCGCTTCTTTAGGATTTTTTTTTCTTTATGGTTGGTTTCGACGCAAAGTAACAACTTGGTAACCTTTTTTTTCTCTATTTATTTATGCATCATAATAAACAAGTCCATCTTAATCCACCATTTTCAAATTGTCATAGATGTTAGTATTGTTTTGGACAAGAATTAAATTTGACATTTGGAGCAGACTACTATTCCGAATATTTTGCTATTAAAAACTAATGGTGTTGTGCTATAAAAACATGTGAAACTATTGTTATGAACATGTTTAAAACTAATAATTTAATATAATAATACGAAAACATAGTAATACAACTGATGTAGGATAAAAAGTGTATTTTCGAATTTAGTATTATTTATTTTTTTTGTTGCCTAATTTGTTTTATTTATCTAAGAAACAATCTTTTAGTTGCCAGGTTCCATTTAAGTCGTAATTCCTAAATCTACTTTCATGGTCTACATCAATTCCTTTGCCTTTGATGTTTAGATCTTGTGTTGTACTGCATTTTTAATACAGAACTTGCACGTGTTGGAGAGAACAAAGAGTTCTACAACCACTATGAAAGGTCCTTGTTCAATGAATAGACCTTCGTAACTTTCTCAATTTCCAAGTCTACCTTCTACCCACCAAAGTTTACATCCATGTTCTCTTCCCAAAGTAATGCAAGTTTAAAGTAGTGGTTGTAGAACCTTTTGTTCCCTCTAACACTTGCAAACTTTGCAATAAAAATGCACAATCGACACAGAACATTTGAATCTTGGAAGCAAAGTAATTAATGTTGGACGAAAGGGTAGATTTTCCTAAAATATACTTTTTTGTCCTATATCCGCTATATTGTTATGTTGTTATATTAAATTATTAGTTTTGGACATATTGTTCATAACACTAATAGTTTCGCATGTTCCTATAAGGTCATTTTTGTATAAAAAATATTATTATAATTGCACATATTTTTTGTAATACAATACTATTAGTTTATAATAGTAAAGTATTCAAATTAGTACTTTGTACAAAATGTCAAATTTAGTACTTGTCTTGAACAATACTAGTAACAATGACCATAATGTATTCATAATTCTCAAAATTAATATTAAGAAATTAAATTTGAGAATTTGGAAATGGTACACTAAGAACGCACGCAAACAATAGTAAAACAAATATTCATTCATGTGCCCCTATGCCTTATCCTATAAAAATAAATGGGCAAAGAAAAAAGGGTTACCTTGTTGTTAACTCAATTTAAGAACCAACCACAAAGACCAAAGCACTAAAGAAAGAAGGCCTATAATAATTTTATTTTTGCAACTTCATATCAAATTTTATACGAAACCTTAATATCCTATCTTGACATTACTTTTGCAGATACACCTTTCTTAAATTCTAGAATATCCAATTCATTTTTGCATTGTTTATATTTTCTTTTTTCATTTTATGATGTATATTGTCATTGTACTACTGTTTTATAAATTTTCAAACTTGTTACAAAAACTTTTATTACATTATCTTTATGGTTTAGTATGACAACTAAAAATGAGTCAATCTGATTTCCAATCTGGCAATGCAAACTCTATAAAAGCATATGTAATAGTTCATTTCTCAACTCACAGCCTTTTCCAACTCTAATTTCTCGATATTTTAGGCCCTTCTTCTCTCTGGTGTTTCTTCGAGAGAGGGAACATGGTTTCTAATTTTTTTTTTTTTTTTTTGGAATACAGTGATGTTGATAGTTTGCTACATCCTTTTGTTATTTCACAGTATCCTTTTAAAAAAACTAAATAAACCTTATAATTGGCTTCTATAAATACCATTTTTCTACATTATTGTTTTATGGGACTTATGATTTATTACTCATCAAGACATGGGTTGGAGTTTGGGCATTTGCATAGGGGATTGGATTGGCTAAACCCAACCATGCCTTGGTGCCATTCGTGACTATAGTTTTGACTCTACAGTGTCCAATTGATGTCCATACCCATATGTTTTTTGTTTTCCTTTTCTAGAATTTCCATAATACTCATATGGTTGCTCAAGAGTGATAGGAAGGATTTATTCCCATTTCTTGAATTAGGTTACCCAAATTTTGAGCTTGTATATGGTTAAAGAACTATACTTAGATTATTCAATAAAATGATGCATAAATATGAGAAATGGAAATTAAAGGAATGATTTTAGTCCCATTCAAACCCAATAGTTGCTACTATTTGACAACAATCAATTGCATCATCATTGTATCTTCCCTAATCCTCTTAGTTTCTTTTTCTATGCAGATCCATGGATCATTGGCCTGATAACTTTCTAAAATTTGTTGTCTAGTAAATGATTTAGAAATATATTTAATTCCTTATTAAAGAATGTTTCTCTATTCATGCATTTGACTTGTTGATGGGAAACAATAAATCATTTTCGTCCTTTGGATTGTAATAGCAACAACACAATCTTTCGCTTCTTTAGGATTTTGTTCTTTGTGGTTGGGTTTGACCTAAAGTAACAACTTGGTAACCTTCTTTTTTCTCTATTTATTTATGCAACATAATACACAGGTCCATCTTACTCCACCATTTTCAAATTGTCATAGATGTTAGTATTGTTTTGGACAAGAATCGAATTTGACATTTGGAGCAGACTACTATTTGGACTATTTACTATTAAAAACTAATGGTATTGTGGTATAAAATATATTCACAATTATAATAACATTTTTCATATGATAATGACCTCATACAAACATGTGAAACTATTGTTATCAACCTATTTAAAACTAATAATTTAATATAATAATATGAAAACATAGTAATATAACTAATGTAGGATAAAAAGTGTATTTTTGGATTTAGTATTGTTTAATTTTTTTTGTTTCCAAATTTGTTTTATTTATCTAATAAACATTCTTTAAGTTGTCAGGTTCCATTTAAGTCCTAATTCCTAAATCTACTTTCCTATTCTACATCAATTCTTTTGCCTTTGATGTTCATATGTTGTGTCGATACTGCATTTTTAATACAAAACTTGCATGTGTTGGAGAGAACACAAGTTCTACAACTAAAATATAAAACTTGCATTACTTTGGGCGCAGAACATGGCTGTAGAATCTTGTGGCGAGAAGGTAGACTTGAAGGATGGAGACACATACGAAAGGTCCTTGTTCAATGAATAGATAACTGTCTGAATTTTCAAGTTTACCTTCTCCCCACCAAAGTTTACATCCATGTTCTCTTCCCAAAGTAATGGAAGTTTTAAGCAGTGGTTGTAGAACCTTTTGTTCCCTCTAACACTTGCAAACTTTGCATTAAAAATGCACAATCGACACACAACATTTGAATCTTGAAAGCAAAGTAATTAATGTAGGACGAAATGGTAGATTTTCCTAAAATATAATTATGTATCCTATATCCTCCATATTGTTATGTTGTTATATTAAATTATTAGTTTTGGACATATTGTTCATAACACTAATAGTTTTGTATGTTTCCATTAGGTCATTTTTGAATAAAAAATATTATTATAATTGCACATATTTTTTGTAATACAATACTATTTGTTTATAATAGTAAAGTATTCAAATTAGTACCCTATACAAACTGTCAAATTTAGTACTTGTATTGAACAATACTAGTAACTATGACCATAATGTATTCATAATTCTCAAAATTGATATTAAGAAATTGAATTTGAGAATTTGGAAATGGTACACTAAGAAGGCACGCAAACAATAGTAAAACAAATATTCATTCATGTACCCCTATGCATTATCCTATAAAAATAAATGGGCAAAGACTAAAGCATTAAAGAAAGAATGACTATAATAATTTTAGTTTTGCAACTTCATTTCGAATTTTATACAAAACCTTAAAATCCTATCTTCACATTACTTTTGCAAATACACCTTTTCTTAAATTCTAGAATCTCGAATTCATTTTTCATTTTATGATGTATATTGTCGTTATACTACTGTTTTATAAATTTTCAAACTTGTTAGAAAACCTTTTATTTTATTATCTTTATGGTTTAGTATGGCAACTAAAAGTGAGTTAATCTAATTTCCAATCTGGCAGTGTAAACTCTATAAAAGCATATCTAATAGTTCATTTCTCAACTCATAGCCTTCCCAACCCTAATTTATCAATATTCCAGGCCTTTCTTCTCTCTGGTGTTTCTTCGAGAGAGGGAACATGGTTTCTAATATTTTTTTTTGGAATACAATGATGTTGATAGTTGGGTACATCCTTTTGTTATTTCACACTATCCTTTTAAAAAAACTAAATAAAGCTTATAATTGGTTTCTAGAAATACCATTTTTCTACATTATTGTTTTACGGGACTTATGATTTATTACTCATCAAGAAATAGGTTGGAGTTTGGGCATCTACGTTAGGGAATGGATTAGTTAAACCCAAACATGCCTTGGTGCCATTCGCGACTATAGTTTTGACTCTACAGTGTCCAATTGATGTCCATATCCATATGCTTTTTGTTTTCCTTTTCTAGCATTTCGATTGTACTCATATGGTTGCTCAAGAGTGATAGGAAGGATTTATTCCCATTTCTTGAATTGGGTTATCCAAATTTTGAGCTTGTATATGGTCATAGAACTATCTTTAGATTATTCAAAGAATTGATGTGTAAATATGAAAAATGGCAATTAAAGGAAAGATTTCAATGCCATTCCAACCTAATAGTTGATACTATTTTATAATAATCAATTGCATCATCATTGTATCTTTTGTTGGGTTTTTTTTGTGTTTCCTAATGAGGCTCAAGGCTATGACGATGGTTTAGGTTAGCTTCATAGGCTTTGGCCTAGGATTAAAGTAATGGTTTAATACCTTTATTTGCAACCCAAATAGAAGAAGGGCCATAAGCCCTTAACCCTCCCTTTCGAGGAGAAATGGGCCTTGGCTCATTTGTTAAAGGGAGGGAGGAAGCCTAAGCCCAAGCCAATGAAGCCCATTACCCCTTAGCCCATTTCTCTTGTTCCCTAGGCCCTTAATATAAAAGGGATTCTTTCCCCTTTTGTGCCCTATGTGTGACGATTGATTATGTTCTCTCTCTTGTTCCCTTTCTCGACCGATCTTCTTGGGGTTTCTTTCCATCTCGGTTGGATGCTCATTTCCATATTGGAGGCTTACTCTTTCCTTATGGGTTCTTGGTTGATCCTTCGTCGAGGCTCGTATCCTTTATTTAGCCGATTGGTGGCTTTCTTTTCGGGTATGTTCTTCTTAGCCATTGGTTCAACCCATCATCGTAGTGATCCTTGTTGCTATTATGTTGACTCCATTGCATGTTAATCTTGTGTGGTGCATTAGCAAGAGATGGGCTATTCTTATGCTTGGCCGAGAGACATGGGGGCTTTGAGGGTTTTGATTCTTGGGCAGGTTTCACTACAACAGATTTTGTTATTAGTGACAATTTTTTAGTGACGCTGTGAATTTTTGTCACAAAAAGAGTACTTTTTGTGACGATATAAACATTTCTTCACCAAAATTCGTGAACTGTTATTTTTTTGTGATGATTTTGAGATTTCGTAATAAAAAAATGTCATGCATAAATTGGCACCAACTTTTAGCGCCAACACCTAATTGCGAAAAATGATTTTGTGATGTTTTTGTATTTGTAGGTGACGAAAAATAAAACGTCATCATATTAATTTTATATTGGGTGACGATATATTTGTGTCACAAATGAATAGATGATCATCTGTGACGCATTAGATATCGTCACAACTGTAAATAGTATTAGGTGACGTTAACTTTGGTCACCCGTTGATAGTAATATTTTAGTTTGCTGCATAAGATGACGACTTTAAGAATGTCACTAATAAGTATTAGATTTGGGGATGATATGATATGCGTCACGTATATAAGAATAACCTATTTGTGATGCATTAGATATTGTCACATTTGTGAATAATATTAGGTGACGTACAATTTTGACACCCATTGTTAGTATATTGTAATTTGATGCATAAGGTGACGACTTTTGAAATGTCAATAATGAGTATTACAATCGGTGACAATTTTCTTTCCGTCATGTATGCAAGAATACCTATTTGTGACACAATGCATATGTAAGATTATGTAATAGGATAGAGTTTTTCAAGGCCACACACTACTCAACACAAAAAGGATGGACAACACCTACAACAGAAGAAGCTTATGTAAGATTAAATCATTCTCTCTTTATAACTAAAATTTTATATTGAGTATTTTAATTGATGTTGCTTTCTTCATTCAATGTCTAGGACAAAATGGTTGAGTTGCAAAACCAACCCATAGATAGTGAGAACCCAATGTCTGTAGAAGACATAGTGGATAGTGTACTAGGCACTAAGTGTGGATATGTTAAGGGACTTGGGTATGGACCTAAACCTAAATCATTTAAAGCTTCAGAAATAAGGACTTATGAGTTGGAGGAAAAGCTTAAGAAGACTCAAGATGAGCTACAAACTTGTCAAACAAAGTTTGAAACAACAACAACTCAATTAAAAGGGAAATTGGATACTATGATGAGCAATTATAGCCAATTACTACAATTTTTGGTGAGTTTAGGGACCCAACTGCCTCCTTCGATTCTATCTCCTTTAACCCCAAATCAAGGTAAGAATAAAATAACTACTTTTCTATTTACTTCATTATTAAATAAACTTTACATGTGTCCAACTTGATCAAATTTCCATCTTACATTGCATGTTTCTATCCTTCCAACACAATTACAAATGTGATTGATTTTAGGTTCAAATGAATCGCATGTAGAATCAACTGAAGGGTTGGAGAGAAGAGGTTGAAGTATATTGTGGTGGTACTTGTATTGTCACATTTGAACAAGTTTTGTGAAATCTACTTCGTTAATTCATAACTTTTACTAAGATACTAATTAGATGTTAATTACTTCAATATTTTTGGATGTGTCATATTGGGATTTATTTTTTGTGACAAAGATTTGATCATCATATATCAATCCATTTTGCGTGCAGTGTAATACGATTTTAGTAATTTTAATTTCAAATTTTGGATCAATTGATATTGAGTATAATATTTGTCAAAGAATACATTTATAGGTTTATACAATTTTCTACAAAAATAATTTTGTCACTTATTAGATTGTGCAATTTTGGGTGACGACTTGTTTTTGTCACCAAATTAAGAAGTTTAATTTATGAATTTATGGCAATTAAACTTTTGCCACCTATCTACACATACATATTTGAGTGACATTTTATTTTTTTGTCACCAAATAAAGATAATATATAATGTATGAATTTAAGACACTTTTAAATTGTCACCAATTGGTTATCCTATTATTTGGCAATTTTTTTAACATTACAAAAGTCATGCCTATAGTGACGAAAAGGTCTATATGTGACAAACATTTTCTATTTTTTGTGACAAAAAAATTTGTAAAAAAATATATTTGATAGGTGATGATATTTATGTGTCACCAATTAATATATCGACCCAACTTATTAGTGACGAAATCAATATTTGTGACGAAAAGTAGTTGCCTTTTGCAACAATTTTTTGTGTCACTAGTTACATGATATTTTGTGACGTTTTAGTTTGCGTCACCATATCAAACTTAATCAAACTATTTAGTGACGATTTTATCTAATAGTGATGAAATATAAAAAGACTATAGTGACAATATTACCGTCACTGTTGTCATAGTTTTTTAGTGATGATAGGAATTGTTGCAATAAGAAACCTATCACAGTTGTTTTGTGACGATTTTAACTCTAAGATGACGCAATTTTATTGGTTTTCGTGGCAAAAATTACGCGTCACTAAAGGTGATGCCTTCGGTGACAACAAAAATTTCATCACCTTTCCTTTATGCATTTGTGACGAAATATAAAAAACGTCACTAATTACTTTTCCCTACGGACCTAATGTGACAATGGCTGTGACACCAAAAAATTGTCACCAATACAGTTTTGTGACGAAATTCTAATCATACGTGATGATTTTGTTTCGCCACTAATGACCAAATTTCCTGTAGTGAATTTGGGCTCATTTGTGGCTTAGTGTCTCTATTTGTTGGTTGTTGCCTAAGTGGTGATTGGATGAGCCCAAATCTGAGCCTTGGAGCAGTCTTCGTCACTGCCATTGTTACCTAAAGAGGAAGTTTTACTTCGTGTTCATTTCTTTTACATTTTGTTCTTATTTTTGTTATTTTTTGGTTCGATATTGGTTTTCCATTAACCCATTGGTTTGTAGTTTTTCTACAACAATTGGTATCTAAGCCTCGTGTGGCTCCTAGGTGGTGCTTAGTTCGAACTAGATTTGAAAAGCCCCATAATTTTAAGATCTGATTTTGCGGTAAGTGCTTTCTGTATAAGATCTGATCCTATTTTGATTTCTCCTTGCAAGTTGTGAGTTGGGTCGAAAGGACCCCAGATCTGAATCCAGCAAGTCATAGGTCATCTTCCCGAGCAGCATATGGCTGCTCACTCCCCTTCTAGCTAGCGGTGCATGAACTTGCAAGTGACGATGCGTGAGGCAGCGCGTGGAGGCCGGGTTTCCCTTCTTCTGTTCTAGATCTAATCCTGCATCATTCACAGATCTCAGTCCTAAGATCTGCACTGGTAACCTCTGTGGTTTTAAATTCTGTGATTTTTTTTTTCATTTCCAACAATTAACAGGTCATCGTGCGGGGGTGACCATTAGGTTTTGGGGTTATTTTGTGGTGGTAACCATTGCTTATTACTAAAATTATAATTATTTGTAATTTTATTATGCTAGCATAACCTGTTTTGGTACTGTTAAGTCTTGCTTAGAGAATCAATAATATTGTGCTGTGTGAATTCTGCCTAGTAAATCCTCTCTGATATGATCTTTTGTAGGTTCCAGTGGTTGTTTTGGTTTTATTGTTGTCTAAACTGCTTAGTGACGTTTAGATATTGCGAATAAACCTGTGTTATTTTGGTACTATTTTTTGTTGGAATAAAGTGATTGAACTTGATTCTAAGTGAATCTGCTGCCTAGGCTTTTAAATTGAAACTTTGTGTTTCTGTAAATCCACTTAGGTAGCATTGTATCTGTGTTTATATTGCTGCTGCCATATTGAGAATTTTTTTTGAGATTTATCTATGGCTAATTTCTTGCTTAGTGCTTAAAAATCTGTGCCTGGTAAATTCGTTAGGAATCTGTCCTAGCTGACTTGTGAACAACCATTGTGAAACCTTAATTTTCTACGGTCCTATAAGTTGGAATTTTTTGTGTGTTGAGCATATTCTTTGTGATCATGGCTACACATTTTGAAATGGGGGTTTTCAATGGGAAGGGTGATTTCTCTATTTGGCAATAGAAAATGTAAGAGACTTTAGTTCAACAAAAGTATCAAAAGCCATAGATGGCAAATATCCTGAGAACACAACAACTGAACGAAAATCAGAAATGGATGAACTTGTCTATACTTCTATAATTCTCCACCTCTCTGACTCGATTTTAAGAAAAGTAGGAAAACTTGAGACCACTAAAGAACTATGGGAAAAATTGGAAAAATTGTATGTGAAAAAATCCACACCAAATAAACTATATTTGTTAGAAAGTTTTTTCAGTTTTAAGATTGACTCCTCTAAGGATCTAGATGACAACTTAGATGTCTTCAACAAACCAGTTCAAGATATCACAATTTGTGGTGAAACAGTATCCGAAGAATATAAGGTTGTGATCTTATTAAATGTTATTCCTGATATCTATAAAGAGGTTAAAAATGCCATTAAATATGGTAGGGATACCTTAACACCAGAAATTGTAATAGATTTCTTAAGAAGTAAAGAAATGGAACTAAAACATGAGAAAAGACATGGTGAGGTCATTATGATGAGAGGTAGGTCTCAATCTAAGAGTCAAGAGGGAGGTGGTAAGAAAAAGGGTAGAAGTAGGTCCAAATCCAAAACCCGAGGGAAGGGTAAGAAGTGCTATGGGTGTGGTAAAATTGGGCACTTTATTAAAGACTGTTATGCTGAGAAAAAAAAACAAAAAGAAAAGGAGAAAGATCATGAAGAAAAAAATATGGTTACCTCCTATGATCCAAGTGAGGTATATTAAAGAAGGATGTGGTAGATCCTAACCTAGGTGGTAGGATGACTGAGAGATCCTAACCTAAGTGGTAGGATGAAGTAGATCCTAACCTAAGTGGTATGATGAGTGAGATCCTAACCTAAGTGGTAGGATGAGTTAGAGATCCTAGCCTAAGTTGGAGGATTAGAAAGATCCTTAACCTAAGTGAGAGGATGAATCAATGGATAAGGGTTGTGTATCCTTATTCCCACATCCTTGAGCGAGGTGGAGAGTCAATCCTAGCCTAAGTGGGAGGATGAGAGAGAGTCTAACCCTAAGTGAGATGGAGAGAGAGCTAGCTCATATTTATACATTTGTTGCATATTTGTGCATTTGTTGCATGTTTATACATTTGTTGCATGATTAGGCATTTCTTGCTAATTTATGCATGTGTTGCTTAAATTGTGCTTTTATTGCTAGTATATGCATTTGTTGCATGTGATTATTACTTGTTACCTGTATGTGCTAGCCTCATTAGGAATCAAGGTGGAGATTGTTGGGTTTTTTTTTTTTTGTGTTTCCTAATGAGGCCTAAGGCGATGACGATGGTTCGGGTTAGCTTCATAGGCTTCATCCCAGGATTGAAGCGATGGTTCAACACCCTTATTGGCAGCCCAAATAGAAGTCGGGCCATAAGCCCTTAACCCTCCATTTGGAGGAGAAATAGGCTTTGGCCCATTTGTTCAAGGGAGGGAGAAAGCCCAAGCCCAAGCCCATGAACCCATTAACCCTTAGCCCATTTCTCTTGTGCCCTATGCCCTTAATATAAGAGGGATTCTTTCCCCTTTTGTGCCTTATGTGTGGCGGCGAATTGTGTTCTCTCTCTCGGCCGATTCTCCTTTCCATTGATGGCCGATCTTCTTGGGGTTTCTTTCCATCTCAGTCAGATGCTCATTTCCATGTTGGAGGTTTCCTCTTTCCTTGTGGGTTCTTGGTTGATCCTTGGTCGAGACTCGTGTCCTCTATTTAGTCGAATGGTGGCTCTCTTTTTGGGTAAGTTCTTCTTGGCCATTGGTTCGACCCATCATCTTAGTGATCCTTGTTGCTCCTGTGTGGACTCCATTGCGTGTTAATCTTGTGTGGTGCTTTGGCGAGAGAGGGGTGTTCGTATGCTTGGCCGAGAGACTTTGGGGGTTTGAGGGCTTTGGTTCTTGGTCGTGTTTAGGCTTCCTTGTGGCTTGGTGTCCCTATTCGTTGGTTATTGCATAAATGGTGATTGGATGAGCCCAGATCTAACCCTTGGAGCAGTCTTTGTGACAGCCACTGTTGCCGAAATAGAGAGTTTTACTTCGTGTTCATCTCCTTTACATTCTTTTGTTATTTTGTAGTTCTATATTAGTTTTGCACTAACCCATTCGTTTGTTGTTTTTCCGCAACATCTTCCCTATTCCTCTTTGTTTCTTTTGTAGACAAAATTTTCTTTTTCTATGCCAGATCCATGGATCATTGACCTGACAACTTTCTAAAATTTGTTGTCTAGTAAAAGATTTAGAAACATATTTAATTCCTTATTAAAGAATGTTTCTCCATTCATGCATTGGACCTGTTGATGGGAAACAATAAATCATTTTCGTTCTTTCAATTGTAACAACAACAACACATTTTTTCGCTTCTTTTGGATTTTGTTCCTTGTGGTTGGTTTCGATGTAAAGTAACAACTTGGTAACCTTGTTTTTTCTCTATTTATTAATGCAGCATAATACACAGGTCCATCTTAATCCACCATTTTGAAATTGTCATAGATGTTAGTATTGTTTTGGACAAGAACCGAATTTGACATTTGGAGCAGACTACTATTTCGAATATTTTGCTATTAAAAACTAATGGTATTGTGCTATAAAATATATTCACAATTATAATAAGATTTTTCATATGAAAATGACCTTATTCAAACATCTGACACTATTGTTATCAACATGTTTAAAACTAATTATAATTTATATAATAATATGAAAACATAGTAATATAACTGATGTAGGATAAAAAGTGTATTTTTGGATTTAGTATTGTTTATTTTTTTTTTTGTTGCCTAATTTGTTTTATTTATCTAAGAAACAATCTTTTAGCTGTTAGGTTCCATTTAAGTCATAATTTCTACATCTACTTTCCTGTTCTACATCAATTCCTTTGCCTTTGATTTTCAGATCTTGTGTTGTACTGCATTTTTAATACTGAACTTTCACGTCTTGGAGAGAACAAAGAGTTCTACAACCGCTATTTAAAACTTGCATTACATTGGGAGCAGAACATGGCTGTAGACTCTTATGGGGAGAAGGTAGACTTGAAAGATTGAGACACATATGAAAGGTACTTGTTCAATGATTAGACCTTTGTAACTGTCTCAATTTTCAAGTCCACCTTCTCCCCACCAAAGTTTACATCCATGTTCTCTTCCCAAAGTAATGCAAGTTTTAAGTAGTTGTTGCAAAACCTTTTGTTCCCCCTAACACTTGCAAACTTCGCATTAAAAATGCACAATCGACACACAACATTTGAATCTCGGAAGCAAAGTGATTAATGTTGGATGAAATGGTAGATTTTCCTAAAATATACTTTTCTATCCTATATCCGCTATATTGTTATGTTGTTATATTAAATTATTAGTTTTGGACATATTGTTCATAACACTAATAGTTTCACATGTTTCTATAAGGTCATTTTGTATAAAAAATATTATTATAATTGCACATATTTTTTGTAATACAATACTATTAGTTTATTATAGTAAAGTATTCAAATTAGTACCCTGTACAAAATGTCAAATTTAGTCCTTGTCTTGAACAATACTAGTAACTACGACCATAATGTATTCATAATTCTAAAAATTGATATTAAGAAATTGAATTTGAGAATTTGGAAATGGTGCACTAAGAAGGCACGCAAACAATAGTAAAACAAATATTCATTCATGTGCCCCTATGTATTACGCTACAAAAATAAATGGGCCAGAAAAAAAGGGTTACCATGTTGTTAACTCACTTTAAGAACCAACAACAAAGACCAAAAAACTAAAGCAAGAAGGCCTATAATAATTTTATTTTTGCAACTTCATGTCGAATTTTATACAAAACCTTAAAAGCCTATCTTGACACTACTTTTGCAAATACACCTTTTCTTAAATTCTTGAATCTCCAATTCATTTTCCATAGTTTATATTTTCGTTTTTCATTTGATGATGTATATTATCGTTGAACTACTGTTTTATAAATTTTCAAACTTGTTAGAAAAACTTTTATTTCATTATCTTTAAGGTTTAGCATGGCGATGAAAAATGAGTCAATCTGATTTCCAATCTGGCAGTGCAAACTCTATAAATTCATATCTAATTGTTCATTTCTCAACTCACAACCTTTCCCAACCCTAATTTCTTGATATTCCAGGCCCTTCTTCTCTCTGGTGTTTCTTCGTCATAATCTGTATCGCGACCTCGTCTCCGTGCTTACATTAAACAATCGATAAAGGTAATTCTCTCTATCTCTATTTGAACCTTTCTTGTAAGGACCCGCATCCCGGAAGTCCCGTAAACACAGGAGTTCTAAGAGAAAGCCCTCACAGAAAGGATACAAATGCAAACTTCAACAAAACATCTCAAATGAGATTTTCATTAATAAACACAATGGAAGCTTACATAATAATGAAACATTACATCAATCCTTTAAACGAGCACATCAACCCATACATAACAAAATAATAAGAAGGGCATAAAAATAAAGTACTTCAATTACAACTTTTAGCCCTTCACCCTCAAAACAACCCCCAAGGACCATAGGTTTGGAGTGACTCTGTACACATATCTAATACCAGCTCAAGCTTGGCTAGACTCACTACCCTCCTTTGCCTTCCCCTTGCCTTTACCTGAAATGATCCGAAGAAGCAATATGAGCCGCAAGGCTCAGCAAAATCATGTAGCAATTAAAGGCATAATGAATGCATCAAGATAAGCATAACATGATATCCCAACCACAACATAAGAAACTCCCTTACCACGGGGGACTAACATTGGAAACAAGACAATAAGATTAGGTTGAGAAATTTTCACCGTAGTTACTTATTGATCCTCATGCCCAATGCCATGCTCCATGTCAATGTGTATGTAAACCCATGCAATATACATAAATGATGTGGATCTCTGTCCACCCACGCTCTGGTTCGAACTATACGACATTTCATATTCTTGTGGATTCACATCCACCCACACACTGGTTTAACACCAGGCAGCATTTCATATTCTTGTGACTCACATCCACCCACACACTGGTTTAACACCAGGTGGCATTTCATATTCTTGTGGACTCACATCCACCCACACACTGGTTTAACACCAGGCAGCATTTCATATTCTTGTGACTCACATCCACCCACACACTAGTTTAACACCAGGCGGCATTATGGGTCCAAAGCCCTCACAGCTAGGCATAAGCCCGCTGGCATTATTAGGATATCCCTTGCTCACATGCACATTCAATGCCATGCAAAAACAATTCAAAATGCACGCATGTATACCACTATGTGCTACGCACCCATATTATCGATCGATGGAGTAATGCATTCTCAAAATATTATTACCCCCATCCTAACCAAATATACTTCCATGATAGAGTCCCTTTATAACATGCTTTGATACGCTCATTCCATCCCAAGTGTCCCCATGTATAAGCACCTCAACAACTCCCAAATGTTAGTTGAAAATGACTAAACTTGATTTGAAAACAATGTTATACCACTCAAATATTATCCAAATGATCTAAAACTTATACCAAAAAAAAGCCTATCAAGTAGTTTACAACCCTTTAAACGGTTCGTCAATTGGATATCTACAAAAAGTTATGGACAAAATAGCATAGGGTGCGCAGTGTAGTCTACTGCAGGAGTCGACTTTCGACACCCGGGAGTCAACTCTCGAGGAAAAGTCGACTGTCACATGCCCAAAGTCGACCTAGCTGAGAACCCTTCATGCAAAGTCGACTCCTAACACCCCAGAGTCGACTGTTGAACCTCCAGAACCCAAAAATGACGAACAAAACACCCCCAAAACCTTTCAAACCCCTTCCAAACCTTCTAATACTCTAATAAACTCCAATTCCACCATAATTCATCATCGCAAAGGGTACTACAACCTCTATTTCAAGACCCAAATGAAACCAACAAAATCAAACAAAGGGTTTGAGTGATTTACAATAATTTTTACATAGCTTTCCAAATCAAGCTTTTCTTGAAAAATACCAAAGCTAAAGGAATCAAAGGGAAGAAAAAAGAGTTTAGAACTTGCCTTTAGAAGCTTTTCCTTTAGGATTTCACTTGAAGAGCAACCACAACAAAAGAAATACTTCACTCTACACCCAAAAACTAAGAAAAATAAGTGAGGAAAGAAGAAGGGAAACAAACCCAACTTGATCAATCTCTCCTGGAAGCACAAAATCAAGAAGAAATAGGAAAAGAGAGAACCCTAGCTCACCTTGGCTCTTCTCTCCTTCTCTCCCATTCGGCTCTCTTTCTCCCTTCTCCAATTTGCTTTTTAATCAATGCAAAACAAGCCCTCCTCACTTATATATATATATATATATCCCATATCTCCATAATTACAAAACTACCCTTACACACAATAACTTAAATGGAAAATTCTTATATGCAAATAATAACTTGGTTTGATTTAGATGCCACAAACTTTTCAAATAATCATCACACACATACCTTGCAAATAATTGTGGGTCCCACTTCCTCTTAAGTCAAGCCTTTGACTTCTACACATTTCCATTTCCTTTGCACAACACCTGAAAATATCATACATAATTCCTCACAATTCTCTAAGATTATTATCCAAATAAATTAATTAGTTCGAGTTCATACACTTCACTGATACCCGGAACGGGTCGTTACATTTCCACATATGTAAATGGTGTTCTATTGATTCATGGATTTGAGTTATTCTGAGTATATAGGTTGATGTTTAGGTGATGATCTACAAAAGTGTTTTTTATCCACGACTATTTTCTTCTTCTTTTTTTTTTGTTTATTCATTCAATTTTTTGTTTTATGCTTGTAAATTTTGTAATTCTCACTTGGTTTCACTCAATCGCATTCCAGAACCAATTCCTGCTTCCCACTTTCATAGGCATCTATCAAATGCACAAAATAATCTAGGGCTCAAAGTTAAAAGTTATTTAAGGCTCTGGTGAAACGGTATTTTTTTCTCGTCTACAATTGTGTTTGTCCTTCCGTCCTTCCATTCCATTCCAAAATCATCTAAGGTTGTGATCTGAGAACTAAAAATCAAGGTGTCTGACTTACTTTCTGTAAGTCTCCTCCTCTCTCGATATTTTACTTTAATTGTTTCTATTACCTTCAATACATTGTGATAACATAAGAAATTGGTTTTCTATCCCTCATTCTCATTTTTGTCAACATGGATTGTAGTATGATACTAATTTCTATGTCTAAAGGAACACAGATTGGTTTTCTTTTTCAGAAAACATCAGTTTCTTAGCTTTACCATTTCGTAAACCCTTGTTGTGACATGGTTTCTAATTATTATTGATTTTTTTTTGGAATACAGTGATGTTGATAGTTTGCTACATCCTTTTGTTATTTCACAGTATCCTTTTAAAAAAACTAAATAAACCTTATAATTGGTTTCTAGAAATACCATTTCTCTACATTATTGTTTTATGGGACTTATGATTTATTACTCATCAAGACATGGGTTGGAGTTTGGGCATCTGCATCAGGAATTGGATTAGCTAAACCCAACCATGCCTTGGTTCCATTCGTGACTATAGTTTTGACTCTACAATGTCCAATTGATGTCCATACCCATATGCTTTTTGTTTTCCTTTTCTAGCATTTCCATAATACTCATATGGTTGCTCAAGAGTGATAGGAAGGATTCATTCCCATTTCTTGAATTGGGTTACCCAAATTTTGAGCTTGTATATTGTCACAAAACTATCTTTAGATTATTCAAAGAATTGATGCATAAAGATGAGAAATGGAAATTAAAGGAATGATTTAAATCCCATTCCAACCTAATAGTTGCTATTATTTGACAATAATCAATTGCATCATCATTGTATCTTCCCCATTCCTCTTAGTTTCTTTTGTAGACAAAATTTTCTTTTTCTATTCTGATCCATGGATCATTGGCCTACAACTTTCTAAAATTTGTTGTCTAGTAAAAGATTTAGAAATATATTCAATCCCTTTTTAAAGAATGTTTCTCCATTCATGCATTTGACCTATTGATGGGAAACAATAAATGATTTTTGTCCCTTCGATTGTAACAACAACAACACAATTTTTTGCTTCTTTCTTTGTGGTTGGTTTTGACGTAAATAACAACTTGGTAACCTTCTTTTTTCTCTATTTATTTATGCAACATAATACACAGGTCCATCTTAATCCACCATTTTCAAATTATTATAGATGTTAGTATTGTTTTGGACAAGAATCAAATTTGACATTTGGAGCAGACTACTATTCTGAATATTTTGCTATTAAAAACTAATGGTATTGTGCTATAAAATATATTCACAATTATAATAATATTTTTCATATGAAAATGACCTTATACAAACATGTGAAACTATTGTTATCAACATGTTTAAAACTAATAATTTAATAAAATAATATGAAAACATAGTAATATAACTGATGTAGGATAAAAAGTGTATTTTCGGATTTAGTATTGTTTATTTTTTTTTGTTGCCTGATTTGTTTTATTTATCTAATAAACAATCTTTTAGTTACCAGGTTCCATTTAAGTCATAATTCCTAAATCTACTTTCTTGTTCTACATCAATTCCTTTGCCTTTGATGTTCAGATCTTGTGTCATACTGCATTTTTAATATAGAACTTGCACGTGTTGGAGAGAACAAAGAGTTCTACAACCACTATTTAAAACTTCCATTACTTTGTGAGCAGAACATGGTTGTAGACTCTTGTGGGGAGAAGGTAGACTTAAAGGATTGAGACACATATGAAAGGTCCTTGTTCAATGAATAGACCTTCGTAACTGTCTCAATTTTAAAGTTTACCTTCTCCCCACCAAAGTTTACATCCATGTTCTCTTCCCAAAGTAATGCAAGTTTTAAGCAATGGTTGTAGAACCTTTTTCTCCCTCTAACACTTGCAAACTTTGCATTAAAAATGCACACTCGACACACAACATTTGAATCTTGGAAGCAAAGTAATTAATGAAGGACGAAAGGGTAGATTTTCCTAAAATATACTTTTCTATCCTATATCAGCTATATTGTTATGTTGTTATATTAAATTATTAGTTTTGGACATATTGTTCATAACACTAATAGTTTTGCATTTTTTATACGGTCATTTTTGTATAAAAAATATTATTATAATTGCAGATATTTTTTGTAATACAATACTATTAGTTTATAATAGTAAAGTATTCAAATTAGTACGTTGTACAAAATGTCAAATTTAATACTTGTCTTTAACAAAATTGATATTAAGAAATTGAATTTGGGAATTTGGAAATGGTGCACTAAGAAGGCACGATAACAATAGTAAAACAAATATTCATTCATGTTCCCCTATATGCATTATCCTACAAAATAAATGGGCAAAGAAAAAAGGGTTACCATGTTGTTAACTCACTTTAAGAACCAACCACAAAGACCAAAGCACTAAAGAAATAAGGCTTATAATAATTTTATTTTTGCAACTTCATATCAAATTTTATACGAAACCTTAAAATCCTATCTTGACATTACTTTTTGCAAATACACATTTTCTTAAATTCTAGAATATCCAATTCATTTTTCATTTTATGATGTATATTGCCATTGTACTATAGTTTTATAAATTTTCAAACTTGTTAGAAAAACTTTTATTTCATTATCTTTATGGTTTAGTATGGCAACTAAAACTGAGTCAAACTGATTTCCAATTTGGCAGTGTAAACTCTATAAAAGCATATCTAATAGTTCATTTCTCAACTCACAACCTTTCTCAACCCTAATTTCTTGATATTCTAGGCGCTTCTTTTCTTGGTGTTTCTTTGAGAGAGGGAACATGGTTTCTAATTTTTTTTTTTTTTTGGAATACAATGATGTTAATAATTTGCTACATCCTTTTGTTATATCACACTATCCTTTTAAAAAAACTAAATAAACCTTATAATTGGGTTCTAGAAATACCATTTTTCAACTTTATTGTTTTATGGGACTTATGATTTATTACTCATCAAGACATGGGTTGGAGTTTGGGCATCTGCATCAAGGATTGCATTAGCTAAACCCAACCATGCCATGGTGGCATTCGTGACTATAGTTTTGACTCTACAATGTCCAATTGATGTCCATACCCATATGCGTTTTGTTTTCCTTTTCTAGCATTTCCATTATACTCATATGGTTGCTCAAGAGTGATAGGAAGGATTTATTCCCATTTCTTGAATTGGGTTACCAAAATTTTGAGCTTGTATATGGTCAAAGAACTATATGTAGATTATTTAAAGAATTGATGCGTAAATATGAGAAATGGCGATTAAAGGAATGATTTAAATCCCATTCCAACCCAATAGTTGCTACTATTTGACAATAATCAATTGCATTATCATTGTATCTTCTGCTGGGTTTTTTTTTTTGTGTTTCCTAATAAGGCCCAAGGAGATGACGATGGTTCGAGTTAGCTTCATAGGCTTCGACCCGGGATTAAAGCAATGGTTCAACACCTTTATTTGCAGCCCAAATAGAAGTCGGGCCATAAGCCCTTAACCCTCAATTTGGAGGAGAAATGGGCCTTGGCCCATTTACTCAAGGGAGGGAGGAAGCCCAAGCCTAAGCCCATGAAGCCCATTACCCCTTAGCCTATTTCTCTTGTTCCCTAGGCTCTTAAGATAAATGGGATTCTTTCCCCTTTTGTGCCCTATGTGTGGTGACTGATTGTGTTCTCTCTCTTGTTCCCTCTCTATAATACCTAGTATTACATGGTATTGAAAATAAATAATTTTTTATTATTTTGAAAGGATCTCGGCTGGTCTGGGAAGCCCAAGAGTCGATTTCAAGAAATTAATTAATAAAATTATCGAATTGGCGACATGGAGTGCCTCGGGACTTGGATGTCCAGGGAAGAGGGCAAAAGATTGGTGAGCGTCTCGAGACGAGGTTAATGACACTGAAAGCGGCCTGTTCGGGAATAATTTTCGGAATAAATTTTGTATAAACCCGAATGAGTGCCAGTATCGAATTGTTGTATGGGACCTCCGGGAAGCTGAGGGGACCCTAGGGGTGGTCCGATTTTGGGAGTAAGTCAACCCATAGGCATCTTCAGATGGAATAAATGTCTCATGCAGGCACAGGGACAAAATTGGCATTTGCGAGTAAATACCGATCATTAATTTTTTAGAAAATTAAGGAATTGTGAAGCTTGATGGTTTAAATTAAAGCTTAGAGGGTTATAGTGCAATTATAAAGTCCCTAAGTGCAATTAATGAATTTTTAAGTGGAATTAATGAATTGTAGAGGGGCTAAACATGTCATATATAAGTATTATGTATATATATATGTTATGCGAAAGTGGGGAGGAAGCTTCCTCCCCCAGATATTTGAATCAAAGAGAGCTCGTAAGAGCTCGCAACCGAAACAGAGAGGGAGAGAGAGGAGCTAGGCCGAGGCATCGCGAGATCGAGATCGAGAGATGAGGGAGGCTAGTGGCTAGCTGGTTTGAGGCGGCCATGGCTAATGCTGCTGAAGCAGCTGTGTCATGAAGCTGCAACAATGGCGGCCGTCGATGGCCAACAGCGGTGGCGTCTGATGCGGCGAAAGGCGGAAGCGGCTAAAGCTAGTCGAGCAGAGGCCGATGGTGGCTGAAGGCAGCTGCAGTGCGGCGGCCTGATGCAGGGGAACGAGCAGCGGCGGTCGTGTGTGGGAGGCTACTGCGGTGGTTGCGGTGAGGCGGCCGGTGGTGGCGTGATGCAGAGCCGGCAATGGCAACGGGGCTGGCAATGGCAGTGGCCAAGCGAGTGGCTAGCGCTGGTACGTGCAAGGGGGGTCACGAGGAAGACACTGAATAGGGGCCGATCGCGTGCGGGAAGAAGAAGATGTAACGAAGAAGGAGAAGGAAAAATAAAAAAAAAAAAAGAAAAAGAAAAGAAATAAAAGAAAATAATGGAAATTCTGGAAAATAAGGAAAAAAATAGAGAAAAATGCCAGAAAATTTTAAAAAAATGGGGGAAAGTTTTGGAAATTAAATTGGGGCTTGACGAGCGGGTCGGAAGCTCAAAAATGAGATTTTTGGGCGCAAATAGCAGCTCGGGAGGCAACGTCGATGTGGGCGTTTTTAAACTTCTCTTTAGATGAGTCAAGGTAAATTAATATTTTCTTCCCAAATTATTTGCATTAAGCGAGTTAATGTAGAATTATTATTTGTTGGATTAAACCCTATGTCAGGATTGTTTGGAAAGTTGTTGATAGCTCGGATTTATGCCATGGTTGGAGTTGTTTTGTTGAGTTGTTGATGGATGGTTTTGATGGTGTGTGGTGAAGTTAAGGGCTTTGGTTTAATGCTGGATGTTAATGGAGCGGTTTTTGTTTGATTGGTATCTAGGTTCGACCGGGGAGGCGGTGATCCTAAAAGAGCTCAGAGTTCAGGCTGGAGTTCGTGCCGAGACAGAGATGAGGATTCGAGCCAGGTAAGGGACGGCCCCATGTGGAGGTGGCCTTGCAAGTTGGTAAATGTGTTTGATAATGTTTTTGTGTTGCATTTGCATGTAGTGATTAACACTTGCGTGATGAGAGATCTAGTGGACCTGTGGCCATATGGAGGACTAGTGTTGTGGAGGTTGATAGGTTGATGCCTCAAACCTTGGAGGGTTGTGAAGATGGATGGGCCTAGCCTCATTTGCATGCATTTGGCATACATAAACATGATTATATTCATATTTACATGCATTGCACCCTTACTGAGTCTTTATGACTCACGAGGTTTCACCTCATGTGTAGATGTTGCAAGTCCTAATGCAGGGATGGCGCCGGGAGGCTGTTGTGGCAACTAGCGGTGTTGCTCGAGTTGTGTATTTAATTATCTCTTGTATGTAGCCATGTGGTGTTATGTATGTATACCCTTGTGAGTAAATGTATGTGCTGTTGAGCGTTAGATGTATCTAATTGTTGTAATCATCAGTGTGATAGATGATTGTGAGTCTGTGTGATTTATATGTGCCTTGAGTTGTTGAAGCCAAGTTTGGACCGAGTAAAGATCAACAAGATATGTTCTCATAAATCCCCAATACTCAACGAAGTGTTTGTTATGCTAGCTTTGTGCTTGGGTCACCTCTGGTTTGCTATGAGGCGAGCTGAAGAGAGGTAAAGCTCACTCGAGTTTTGGGTCTCGGTCCGTTGTGTTTTCTTGTTTGAGTTGGGATCGATTCCTGAGTGGAGTGAAGGGAAAGACAAAGCCTGGGCGTTTCTTGTTGAAACATAATCCAACCCTTCAGTTGTGGTTTGTCGGGTGAGTAATCTGGTCGATTATTTACCAGTAGCTCTCGTAAGTGGGAGCGGGTCGTTACACTCTCGCGGTCGATTCTCCTTTCCATTGATGGCCGATCTTCTTGTGGTTTCTTTCCATCTTGGTCGGATGCTCATTTCCATGTTGAAGGCTGCTTATTTCCTCGTGGGTTCTTGGTTGATCCTTGGTCGAGGCTCATGTCCTCTATTTAGCCGATTGGTGGCTTTCTTTTTTAGTAAGTTCTTCTTAGCCATTGGGTCGACCTATCATCTTAGTGATCCTTGTTGCTCTTTTGTGGACTCCATTGCATGTTAATCCTATGTGGTGCTTTGGCGAGAGAGAGGGTGTTCGTGTGCTTGGCCAAGAGACTTAGGGGGTTCGAGGGCTTCGGTTCTTGGGCCCATTTGGGCTCCTTTGTGGCTTGGTGTCCCTATTTGTTGGTTGTTGCCTAAGTGGTGATCAGATGAGCCCAAATCTGAGCCTTGGAGAAGTCTTCCTGACTGTCATTGTTGCCGAAACAAGGAATTTTACTTCGTGTTCATCTCCTTTACATTCTGTTCTTATTTTTATTATTTTCTTGTTTGATATTGGTTTTGCACTAACCTATTGGTTTGTAGTTTTTCAGCAACAATTGGTATCAAAGCCTCATGTGGCTCCTGGGTAGTGCTTTGTTCGAACTAGATCTAAAAAGCCCCATAATTTTTAGATCTGATTTCACAGTAGATGGTTTCCGTATCAGATCTGATCCTATTTTTGATTTCTCCTTGTAGGTTGTGAGTTAGGTCGAAAGGACCCCAGATTTGAATCTAGCAAGTCGTGGGTCATCTTCCCTAGAAGCACGTGGCTGCTCACTCGCCTGTTGGCCAGCGATGCGTGAACTTGCAGGCGACGGTGCGTGAGGTAGTGCATGGAGGCTGGGTTGCCCTTCTTCTGTTCTGGATCTGATCCTGTATCATTCACCAATCTCAGTCTTGAGATCTGTACTGGTAACCTTTGCGGTTTTAAATTCTGTGATTTTTTTTTCAATTCCAACAACTACCAGGTCATCGTGTGGGGGTGACCATTAGGTTTGTGGGTTATCCTGTGGTGGTAACGATTGTTTGTTGCTAGAATTAGGATTATCTGTGATTTTATAATGCTAGCATAACCTATTTTGGTACTGTTAAGTCTTGCTTAGAGAATTAGTAATATTGTGCTATGTGAATTCTGCCTAGTAAATCCTCTCAGATCTGATCCTTTGTAGGTTTTAGTGGCTGTTTTAGTTTTACTATTGTCTAAACTGCTTAGTGCCTTTTAGATATTACTGAGTAAACTTGTGTTATTTTGGTACTGTTTTTTGTGGAATAAAGTGATTGAACTTGATTCTAAGTGAATCTGCTGCCTAGGCTTTTAAATTGAAACTTTGTGTTTCTGTAAATCCACTTAGGTAGCATTGTATCTGTGTTTATTTTTCTGTTGCCCTATTGAGAATTTTTTTTGAGATTTATATGTGGCTAATTTCTTGCTTAGTGCTTAAAAATTTGTGCCTGGTAAATTCGTTAGGAATTTGTCTTAGCTGACTTGTGAACACCCATTGTGAAATCCTCATTTTCTGCGATCCTATAGGTTGGAATATTTTATGTGTTGAGCATATTCTTTGTGATCATGGCTACACATTTTGAAATAGGGGTTTTCAATGGGAAGGGTGATTTCTCTATTTGGCAATAGAAAATGAAAGGGACTTTAGTTCAACAAAAAGTATCAAAAGCCATAGATGGCAAATATCTTGAAAACACAACAACTGAACGAAAATCAGAAATGGATGAACTTGCCTATACTTCTATAATTCTCCACCTCTCTGACTCGGTTTTAAGAAAAGTAGGGAAACTTGAGACCACTAAAGAACTATGGGAAAAATTATATGTGAAAAAATCCACACCAAATAAACTATATTTGTTAGAAAGTTTTTTCAGTTTTAAGATTGACTCCTCTATGGATCTAGATGACAACTTAGATGTCTTCAACAAACTAGTTCAAGATATCAAAATTTGTGGTGAAACAGTATCCAAAGAATATAAGGTTGTGATCTTATTAAATGTTATTCCCTTTCTCGGATTATTCTCTTTTCCATTGATGGCCGATCTTCTTGGGGTTTCTTTTCATCTCAGTCGAATGCTCATTTCCATGTTGGAGGCTACCTCTTTCTTTGTGGGTTCTTGGTTGATCCTTGATCGAGGCTCGTGTCCTCTATTTAGCCAAATGGTGGCTATTTTTTTGGGTAAGTTCTTCTTGGCCATTGGTTCGACCCATCATCTTAGTGATCCTTGTTGCTCCTGTGTGGACTCCATTGTGTGTTAATCCTATGTGGGTGTTCGTGTGCTTGGACGAGAGGCTTGGGGGGTTTGAGGGCTTCGGTTCTTGGTCGTGGTTGGGCTCCTTTGTGGCTTGGTGTACCTATTCATTGGTTGTTGCCTAAGTGGTGATTGGACGAGCCTAGATCTGACCTTTGGAGCAGTCTTTGTGACAGCCACTATTGTCGAGACAGAGAGCTTTACTTCGTGTTCATCTCCTTTACATTCTGTTGTTGTTTTTTTTATTTTCTGGTTCGATATTAGTTTTGCACTAACCCATTGGCTTGTTGTTTTTCCGCAACATCTTCCCCATTCTTCTTAGTTTCTTTTGTAGACAAAATTTTCTTTTTCTATGCTAAATCCATGGATCATTGACCTGACAACTTTCTAAAATTTCTTGTCTAGTAAAAGATTTAGAAATATATTTAATTCCTTATTAAAAAATGTTTTTCCATTCATGCATTGGACCTGTTGATGGGAAACAATAAATCATTTTCGTCCTTTCGATTGTAACAACAACAACACATTTTTTCGCTTCTTTAGGATTTTGTTCTTTGTGGTTGGTTTCGATGTAAAGTAACAACTTGGTAACCTTCTTTTTTCTCTATTTATTTATGCAGCATAATACACAGGTTCATCTTAATCCACCATTTTGAAATTGTCATAGATGTTAGTATTGTTTTGGACAAGAACCGAATTTGACATTTGGAGCAGGCTACTATTTCAAATATTTTGCTATTAAAAACTAATGGTATTGTGCTATAAAATATATTCACAATTATAATAAGATTTTTCATATGAAAATGACCTTATTCAAACATGTGACACTATTGTTATCAACATGTTTAAAACTAATTATAATTTATATAATAATATGAAAACATAGTAATATAACTAATGTGGGATAAAAAGTGTATTTTCAGATTTAGTATTGTTTATTTTTTTTGTTGCCTAATTTGTTTTATTTATCTAATAAATAATCTTTTAGTTGTCAGGTTCCATTTAAGTCATAATTCCTACATCTACCTTCCTGTTCTACATCTATTCCTTTGCTTTTGATGTTCAGATCTTGTGTTGATACTGCATTTTTAATACAAAACTTTCACGTGTTGGAGAGAACAAAGAGTTCTACAACCACTATTTAAAACTTCATTACATTGGGAGCAGAACATGGTTGTAGACTCTTGTGGGGAGAAGGTAGACTTGAAGGATTGAAACACATATGAAAGGTCCTTGTTCAATGAATAGACCTTTGTAACTGTCTCAATTTCCAAGTCTACCTTCTACCCACCAAAGTTCAAGTCCATGTTCTCTTCCCAAAGTAATGCAAGTTTTAAGTAGTGGTTGCATAACCTTTTGTTCTCTCTAACACTTGCAAGCTTTGTATTAAAAATGCACAATTGACAGACAACATTTGAAGCTTGGAAGCAAAGTAATTAATGTAGGACAAAATGGTAGATTTTCTTAATATATACTTTTCTATCCTATATCCACTATATTGTTATGTTGTTGTATTAAATTATTAGTTTTGGACATATTGTTCATAACACTAATAGTTTTGCATGTTTCTATAAGGTCATTTTTGTATAAAAAATATTATTATAATTGCACATATTTTTTGTAATACAATACTATTAATTTATAATAGTAAAGTATTCAAATTAGTATTCTGTAGAAATTGTCAAATTTAGTACTTGTCTTGAACAATACTAGTAACCATGACCATAATGTATTCATAATTCTAAAAATTGATATTAAGAAATTGAATTTGAGAATTTGGAAATGGTGCACTAAGAAGGCACGCAAACAATAGTAAAACAAATATTCATTCATGTGCCCCTATGTATTATGCTACAAAAATAAATGGGCAAGAAAAAAAGGGTTACCATGTTGTTAACTCACTTTAAGAACTAACCATAAAGACCAAAGAACTAAAGAAAGAAGGCCTATAATAATTTTATTTTTGCAACTTCATATCGAATTTTATACAAAGCCTTAAAAGCCCATCTTGACATTACTTTTGTAAATACATCTTTTCTTAAATTCTTGAATCTCCAGTTCATTTTTCCATAGTTTATATTTTCATTTTTCATTTTATGATGTATAATTGTCGTTGTTCTACTGTTTTATAAATTTCCAAACTTGTTAGAAAAACTTTTATTTCATTATCTTTATGGTTTAATATGGCAACTAAAAATTAGTCAATCTGATTTCCAATCTGGCAATGCAAATTCTATAAAAGCATATCTAATAGTTCATTTCTAAACTCACAGCCTTTCCCAACCCTAATTTCTTGATATTCCAGTCCCTTCTTTTCTCTGGTGTTTCTTTGTCATAATCTCTATCGCGACCTCGTCTCCGTGCTTACATAAAACAATCGATAAAGGTAACTCTCTCTATCTCTATTTGAACCTTTCTACATATGTAAATGGTGTTCTATTGATTCATGGATTTGAGTTATTTTGAGTACATAGGTTGATGTTTAGGTGATGATCTACAAACGTGTTTTTTATAGACGACTATTTTCTTTTCCTTTTTTTTTTTTGTTCATTCTTTCAATTTTTGTTTTATGGTTGTAAATTTTGTGATTCTCACTTGGTTTCACTCAATCTCATTCCAGAACCAATTCCTGCTTCCCACTTTCGTAGGCATCTATCAAATACACAAAATAATCTAGGGCTCAAAGTTAAAACTCATTTAAGGCTCTGGTGAAACAGTATTTTTTTCTCGTCTACAATTGTGTTTGTCCTTCCGTCCTTCCATTCCATTCCAAAATCATCTAAGGTTGTGATCTGAGAACTAAAAATCAAGGTGTCTGACTTACTTGCTGTAAGTCTCCTCCTCTCTCGATATTTTACTTTAATTGTTTCTATTACCTTCAATACATTTTGATAACATAAGAAATTGGTTTTTCTATCCCTCATTCTCATTTTTGTCAACATGGCTTGTAGTATGATACTAATTTCTATGTCTAAAGGAACACAGATTAGTTTGTTTTTCAGAAAACATCAGTTTCTTAGCTTTACCATTTCTTAAACCCTTGTTGTGACTTGGTTTCTAATTATTATTATTTTTTTTGGAATACAGTTATGTTGATAGTTTGCTACATCCTTTTGTTATTTCACAATATCCTTTTAAAAAAACTAAATAATCCTTATAATTGGTTTCTAGAAATACCATTTCTCTACATTATTGTTTTATGGGACTTATGATTTATTACTCATCAAGACATGGGTTGGAGTTTGGGCATCTGCATCAGGAATTGGATTAGCTAAACCCAACCATGACTTGGTGCTATTCGTTACTATAGTTTTGACTCTATAGTGTCCAATTGATGTCCATACCCATATGCTTTTTGTTTTCCTTTTCTAGCATTCCCATAATACTCATATGGTTGCTCAAGAGTGATAGGAAGGATTTATTCCCATTTCTTGAATTGGGTTACCCAAATTTTGAGCTTGTATATGGTAAAAGAACTATCTTTACATTATTCAAAGAATTGATGTGCAAATATGTGAAATGGAAATTAAATGAATGATTTCAATCCCATTCCAACCCAATAGTTGCTACTATTTGACAATAATCAATTGCATCATCATTGTAGCTTCCCCATTCCTCTTAGTTTCTTTTGTAGACAGAATTTTCTTTTTCTATGCAGATCCATGGATCATTGGCCTGACAATTTTTTAAAATTTGTTGTCTAGTAAAAGATTTAGAAATATATTTAATTCCTTATTAAAGAATGTTTCTCCATTCATGCATTTAACCGGTTGATGGGAAACAATAAATCGTTTTCATCCTTTGGATTGTGACAACAACACAATTTTTCGCCTCTTTAAGATTTTGTTCTTTGTGGTTGGTTTTGACGTAAAGTAACAACTTGGTAACCTTCTTTTTTCTCTATTTATTTATGTAGCATAACACACAGGTCCATCTTAATCCACCATTTTCAAATTGTCATAGATGTTAGTATTGTTTGGGACAAGAACCAAATTTGACATTTGGTGCAGACTACTATTTCAAATATTTTGCTATTAAAAACTAATGGTATTGTGCTATAAAATATATTGACAATTATAATAAGATTTTTCATATGAAAATGACCTTATACAAACTTGTGAAACTATTGTTATCAACATGTTTAAAACTAATGATTTAGTATAATTGTAATATCCCATGTTCGTATAAAATTGCCACGTAATTTCGATGAGTTTAGAATACCGAAAAATTAATTTTTATAGCAATTTTAGGTACCAAACCAACTGCAGGGAATGCGTCGAAGTGAAATTGTCTAAAGAAAATTACATGATCTCGACGAGCGTTTCAAGATAGAATTTATGGTATCGAAAGAAATCAGATTAGGAACAATTTTCGGTACAGCTAAAATACAGCTGTCGTTTAGGCTGAAAAACCAAATCATTGTAGGAGGCTCCCGAAAAATCAACGGACCCCTAGGGAGGCTTCGATTTTACGTAGTAAGCAACCCTTCAGTGGTTTTAGGATGAAACGACAGCTCAGTGAGGACACTGGGGCGAAATCGTCCTTTTTTAACTAAGCTTCAAAATTATTAATTTTGTGTTTTCAATATTAAAATGCAATTTAATCCAGTGTTTGAGGGTATAATTGAAATTACGAAATTGTCCAAGTGATATTATGATAAAGTTGAGGTTTAATATGTAATTTTTATATATTATGATAATATAATGTATAATTACATATATATATAGGCATAGGCACGTGGAGTTGAAGCTTCTATGAAGCTTTAAATGGCATGGCAGGATTTGGAGCAGCAAGCAATCACCAGCGAGATTTGAGGAGATGGTAATAGGATTTGAGCAACGGGATTTAAGGAAGATATGGCAGGTTTGGGCGCTGGCTTCGCCTATAAATAGATGGAAAATGGAGGCAAATGAAGCAAGGGAGAGAGGAGTAGCAATCGGCCATAGCAGCTTCAAGCTGCTGTGGCAGTGGCCGATTGAGGGAGAGAAAGAGAGAGAGAGATCGTGAGAGAACTGGAAGCATCCAGCTCACGGTAGCCATCGCCGCGAGCTTCCAGCAAGCTCGAGCGGCCATGGTCGACGGGCAATGAACAGGGCAGCAGCGAGGGAGACGGTTGCGGAGGTTAGTGGCGGTATGGCAACAAGAGGAGAGCTCGATGAAGGCTCGGGAAGCGACCGAAGGAGGCGGTCGTGTCCATGGCAGCCATGGCCGCAACCAGTTCCAGCAAGGCTGCAACCAGCCGCGGCCGCGAGAGGCGGCCAACGGCGATGCAGCAGCTAGGGAAGACGGCGAGGTCGGCGACGGTGGTCGCGGTGGCCGGCTGGCGCTGGAAGAAAGGCCAGTGGAGCTCGGCCATGCGCGCGCATGGCAGCGCATGTAGCGGGGGCAGGGGAGGAAGAAGAAGGAGAAAGAAGAGAAGGAAAAGAAAAAAGAAAAGAAAAAAAAAAGAAAAGGAAAATGATGGTAAAAATTCTAGAAAATTCCAAAAAAATAGGAAATTATGTTTCGATGATATTCTGGAAATTTTGGTGAGAAAAACAGCCCGGGCATGCGTTTCGGGAATATGGCACGCATACCGAGGAAGTCGGAGATGCTAAGTTAAGGTGAGAAAAATTCCCTAGAAAATTTCAGAAATTCAAAAATATTGTTTTATGAATTATCGTAGTGAAATATTTGAGAAAATATTTTAGAAATATTTAATCTAGATTTATTGAGGAAAAATAGGAAGAAATAGAGAGAAAATTATAGAAAATGCCAAAAATTATAGAAAAATAGGTTTTAATGTTTATTTAAATAATTATGGTGAATAGGATGCTTTGAGGCTTAAGTTGAAGTGACTCGTACAAATTTTGAGGTTGGCATGCAAATCGAGGCAAGACGCGAATATCGAGGTAGCCCAATAAGCTTGAGAAGGTAAGTGGTGCTTCCCAATTTAAGTTAGTTTATGGAAAATGTTTGGTTTGTAAGTGATTTATGTTCCTCGAAAATGTTTTCATCATATTGACATGCCTTGATATGTATCCATCACGTAGACTGCATACATGACATGACTATGAAATGCACGAATACACGTTGATATTATTGATCACTCGCATTTGAGGCCATAGGGAGTACGAACTGGCACCGTTACCTTACCAAGGGTGCACCCATACACCTCAGCTTCGAAAGAGGGGGCCGCAAAAATAGTAGGTAGCATGAGGGGTGCAGTTGACACCTACGATGAAAGACATTGCATTCATGCACGAAATATATTTTATGTACCCTTACTTAGATGATTCATCATCTAACTTGGGTTTTGCCCCTGGAATATTCAAACGTTCCAGATGGAGATCGTAGCAGATTCAAGGTTAAATGATGCATGAAGTGGCACTTAGCAGAGTGCATGAAGAATGAAATGTATGTTACGTAGCCCCTGTATTTAAGTTCTGCTACTTTAGATTCTGAACGTTTTGAGAAATGTCGAAGATGTAAGAATTTATTTACGATTAATGTTAAGATATCAGGTTTCAATCATTGCTTTCGCATTTGATGTGTATAGTGATTCTCTTTTGAGAATAATAGATGGGAATTCTGGGACGAAGTCGAGGAATAATGTGGTTTAGCTTTAATATTTAAAAGAAAAACATTTATTGTCCTGGAATTGTGCCAAGTCATAACGCGCCCGGAAAAGCGGGGCGTTACAATAATAATATGGAAACATAGTAATATAACTGGTGTAGGATAAAAAGTGTACTTTCGGATTTAGTATTGTTTATTTTTTTTTTTGTTGCCTAATTTATTTTATTTATCTAATTAACAATCTTTTAGTTGTCAGGTTCCATTTAAGTCGTAATTCCTAAATCTACTTTCTTTATCTACATCAATTCATTTTCTTTTGATGTTCAGATCTTGTGTCGATACTGCATTTTTAATACAGAGCTTGCATGTGTTGGAGAGAACAAAGAGTTCTACAACCAATTTTTAAAACTTGCATTACTTTGGGAGCAGAACATAGATGTAGACTCTTGTGGGGAGAAGGTAGACTTCAAGGATTGAGACACATATGAAAGGTCCTTGTTCAATGAATAGACCTTCGTAACTGTCTCAATTTTCAAGTTCGCCTTCTCTCCACCAAAGTTTACATCTATGTTCTCTTCCCAAAGTAATGGAAGTTTTAAGCAGTGGTTGCAGAACCTTTTGTTCCCTCTAACACTTGCAAACTTTGCATTAAAAATACACAATCGACACACAACATTTGAATAGTGGAAGCAAAGTAATTAATGTTGGACGAAATGGTATATTTTTCCTAAAATATAATTCTCTATCCTATATCTGCCATATTGTTATGTTGTTATATTAAATTACTAGGGAATGCTCGTGCCTAAAGGCATGTCGTAAATAATATAAGAGTAAATAATATTAAGATTAAATATTAAATAAAAATTAAAATTATTATATATTTATTAACGTTGTATAATAAAAAATAAAAAGTTAAATTAAAAAAATAATTTACAATTTGAACAAATTAAATTAAAAGTTAAATATCAAACAATACATACCAGTTAGTGCTATTGTTGCCAATCAAATATAAAAAAATAAAATAAAATATCAAATACTTCTGCTATTGCTGCAAATAGAAATTAAAATTAAAATACACACCAATTAGTGTTACTGCTGCCAATCAAATTATAATTACATAAAAAAAATATTATATTGTCATTCACCAAAAGAATGGGTTAAAATTTTACAAAAAGTAGGTTAAACCTTTACAAAATATGTATGCTTTACAAAAAGTGTGTCAATAACATGTCTTCAAACATGTGTTTGCCCAAACTTCCTCCTCATTACTTTCCAAAAAGTCTTCGTATCAACTTATATGTATCCCAATGAGGAACATGCACAATAATCTGGTAATTTGTGAAATAAAAAAAATATAAATTAGTACATTTGTTGGAAATATACATATCAAAATATACTTTGAGATCGAAATTACCTTATTACATCCCATCGAAGCAAGATAGTTGTATTTCTCCTTTTAAGCTCCATATATTTTTCCATCCAATCCTACAAAAGTCCATATTTCAAATTATTATCAAATTTAAATTTTAAAAAAACTTATATAATCAATAGAAATAAATCTACATGGTTACCTTCTAAACATTACAACAACACTTCAGGATAAACAATATTTGTAGTAGAATCCAAACAATCTTTAGGAAGCAGAATACTTATACGATCAAATGATATACATCTGAAAAATGCCACATATAATTGCCCATGGCTAAACACTGGTATGCGCAAATCAACCCCAACATATTTCACAGATTGTCCTTGAGATTTATTAATGGTCAAGGCATATGCCAATCGGATTGGAAATTGATGTCTTGTCATTTGGAAAGGCATTTCTGAAGAAGATGGTGCCAAAGATATCATTGGTATGAATGGCCAAATTGCCAAGCTTTTCTCCAGTTAAAATTTGAGATTCAATTATGCGAGTGTCGCACCTAGTAACCATCAATCTTGTACCATTACATAGTCCATCTTTTGATGCAATGTTTCTCAACAATATTATAGGACAACCCACCTTCAACTCTAACTTAAAAGTTGGCAACCCAGGAGGATCCAATGAATTTAAATATTCATTAGGATATCTATTTGTAATAGTAGGATTGACTTCATTATCTTCAGACATTTTATCTGCTGCAAGATAAGTATGTAATCTCCCTGGAAAGATATTCAATGCAGTAGTATTGATGTCACTGACATCATCGTTACGTGTAGATAGAATTGTACGTTCAGTAAAAAATGTTGGGGTTGACGTCTCTATTATGTTCAACCGTGGGTAAACTGTAGAGAGTAATTCATTCAAATCTTAACATTTTTGTATTGTTGATGGAAGGTTAACGATTTCTTGAGGATTGGTCCCAATCTAAAAAAAGTGAAATCAATAAAAAAATAAAAATGAAAACATAATTTATTAATTTAAAATAATCTATATAATATGGCACAAAGGTTATAGTAGTGTTATCTCGATCAAGAAATTTGTAAAGTTAGCATTTTCACGGTCTTTATGATTCAAGCACATATTCAAATCCAAAGTTAAGATATGTATATGCTTCCATAGAACAGAGTGTCTTAATGATACATTCACAATTTGCTCACAAACTCCTTTGGGTATAACTGGTAAGATTTGTCAAAAGTTTCCACCAAGAACAACAGTAATACCCCAAACGGCTTGTCACTATCACAAATATCCCTCAATGTATGATCAACCGCCTCAACACAATGTCTATGTTGCATCGAAACTTCATCCCAAATTATGAGTTTTGTTTCTCTAAATAACTCAGCTTGTAATGATTCTTTACTAAGCCCACAATTTGAATTTTCCAACACATTTAATGGGATGGAAAATGTTGAATGTGTAGTGCGACCTCCGACCAGTAACAATGATGCAATTCCAGATGAAGCTATAGTAATAACGATATGCCCAAGGTTGCGACATTTTAATGCTATCATATTGTACAAAAATGTTTTTCTTGTTCCAACACCCCTATTCAGAAAGAAAACAACTCCTTTATTTTGAAAAACTGAAGAAGTAAATATGTTATAAGCATTCCACTGTCCATTGTTGAGACAATCAATAGAAATTTGTGGATCTGTCTATTGTGCCTCACTCTGCAATTGTCGATGTTCAAATATCAATCGATTACCAATTACTACACTCCAATTTGCAGCAGGTTGTGGCATGGGTGGGAAGTCAATTAAACTTTTGCCTGATTCATGAAGCATTTGATTCAAAAGATGGAGACCATAATCTTTAATTTGAGCCTCAGTTAAGTTAGAAATGACAAACAATGTACGAATCTTATGTGCAAAATCATCACATATATGCGTTGAGAATTGATTTCATAATGCACATGGATTTAGTGGAGAGCACAGGGTGAGAATAATACTAAACAATCTCCTCAATTGATATCCAGTTTTCATAACTACAACCTCTTTCAAGCATTGTATCCATTCTTCATCATCTTCTAAAAGTCCCCTTGCAACACATGCTAATTTAAATGTATCATGCACAACATTATCGACCGTGGGTAAAGATTGAAACGACTTTGGTCCTTTAACAACGATCAGTAACAAACGCAGATAAAATCTTTCACCACAATTAGGGCTAGCAAAATATATTCTACCAATTGCATATCCTCTTTCTCTTAATTTCCATCTCTTTTCCAACTTGAGCCAAACATAATGTTGTGGAAATTCTTGATAAGTGAATGGACATTCATCTTCACTGCTAGCACAATATGCAAAGAAGCCAGTAAGAGTTTACATTTGTTGACCAACTCTAGATTGAATCATTTCTAATGATTCTTCTGGGTTAAAAACAACGCGATGCATTCCAGGTAAATGAAGTGCCAATTGTACAACTGTTGGCATCTCTGCATGCAAAGGATGACCAAATATTTGCCAAGCAGCTTCTGAAGGGCCAATATACCTTGCATTGAGATATTGTTGAATCTCATTTATCATTCCTAACACTATCGTTGTACGATCATAACCCTTATAAATGTACTTATGTATATACTTGACACATCTCATCCCAGCTCAAACTTCTACATTTATATGACAGTTGAAAAGTTTAGAAAGATATGCATTGTATGATACGACATCCTTGTTATCAACTTCTTGTCCCCTCACAGTATGTACTTGACCATTATTGCGACGACGATAGATAGGGTATCCATTTTGATCCATAGTTGTTGTTTCTGTAAAAACTCAAGGGTATCTCTTAGTGCATCTACCATTTTCCATACATGGTGCTTGCGGATTTCGAGCACCACACAGTCCATATACCGTACAATATTTGATAGTTTCAAAAAGCATATGATCATCTTTTGGGTCTGGAAATTCTGCAGAGACTAATTTGTCTACTTGAGCATATGTCCGAATTTTGTCTAGGCCTTTAAGAAATAAAAGTGCATGCATATGAGGGAGGCCTCGTTTTTGAAATTCAATTGTAAAAACATGTGCAACTTTATTTTCAAACACTTTATTTGTTTCTATCACCTTCATCAAACATTTTCTCTTCAACTCAAAAACACGGGCAATTAAATCAGGACGATCAATAGGTTTTTGATGTGGTAATAATGCTGAAGTAATTTCTAGCCAATTGGGATTTGCAGTCATGGTCAGAAAAATATCTGGGTGTTGGTTGTATTGCGTGATAGCCATTGAATCTTGAAAAATTTCAAACATATGTCTAGGACTACCAGTAAATGAAAATGACAAAACAAACATTTGACCAATTTGACCAGGTCGCACATAATCTGGATCCATATCCGACAACTCTTAGTAAAGCTCAGCCCGAAGTTTCCCTTGATTAAGCTTGTAGTATGTCAATCGATTTTGCTCAGTTGCAGCCTAAGCATTTACCAAAAACTCTTGAAATAGTTTGTCATCTCTCAAAATTGTTGAATACTCTGTGGGTCGTTCAAACAAACGATAACTATAAAAATCCATTTGAGTAAGTCGATCAGTTGAAGGTCAATCATACTGAACATTCCACAATTTCAGCTTAGGTTCCCATCCAAGCTCACCATATGGAAATAATAGAACATAATGTAATGGAAAATATGTTGGGTGACATTCATTAATTTGCATCCACTCATTATTTCCTCGAAAATGTAAGATAATATCTTTCATTCCACTTGCCTCTGTTCCATCACCTGGTATTACAATCGCAATCTCATCTGCAGTTGGTAGGTTATACTGACGTCGATCAGTTGGTAGGTTATACAGAATAAGAATCTTTAGTTATTGTTTCCCACTCTAGGCGAGTGCGATCGCGATGAATTGGTGTTAAAGAAGATTGTCTTGGGTTAATACATTCCTTTGATCTTTCTCATTTTCGTCACAGGCGTTGTCCCAATTGATATGCAGAACATGACTTTTGATTTTTTTCACGTTCTCGTTGTGCACGTTGAGCCAATGCAGCTTTTGATAACACATTATCATTGTGTACCTATAATGAGAATATTTTAGGAGTATGTACTTGTTAGTTTAAAGACACTACCCATCTCTTTAGCGTGTGATATTTTCTAATTTCCTTTTCACTCTTCTTATTCTTTCCTTAAAAACTTCTTATAAGAAAAATAAAAAATTAAAAAAACTATATTATGTAGTTTCCTATTTTTTTTTTATGTTTTTCTCTTATATATTTTCTTCTCTTATTCGTTTCCTTCTCTTTTTAATAGACAAACATATTAAAAATTCAGATTAATGCTTACTTTAACATGCTTTAGAAAAATATTTCACATTCAATAAAAAGAATTTTGAATAAATATTTGATTTTTTTTTTAAAAATATACATAAAAAAGAGTATATGACACTATGTAATTCCTAAAAAAATCTATATGATAATATTCGAAAAAGAAACTTTTAAAACTTGTTGAGAAACCATACCACATGATGTGCTTTTCTTTCCTTTGCCAGAAGAGATAGCCTTTTCTTTTTCCTTTGCCTTTTCCTATAATAAAAAATAAGTAGAATATATTTATAAATTATTTTTAAAATGGTAAAAAAATGTATATCCTTACCTCACGAATGCGAATAGTATTAAGGTCACGCTCATCGCGAATAACAACATTAACATTTATTTCTTGAATAAATTGAACCTATACATACAAACACGTTAGAGTGATAAATAAAACTTTATACACATAAATAAAAAAAATTAGTAAAGGGAATTGATATTACGGTTTGGTGTAAGTCTCCATCCACCTATAAAGTATGAGAAAAAAAATATTCTATTAGAAGAAAATTAGATATGATAGGTTTTTTTTTTTTTTAAAGAAAATAGGCCTTACATTATAAGAGAGGTACTTAAAATTATATGAAGAAAAAAAAAACTTACTTGACCAAAAATAGTGATATTGTCCATAACTGTTGTACTTCAACCTAAAAATGTTTAATTAGCAATGTCATGTTATTTCCAAATCAGTTGCTACCAAATCAAATAATAAAATTTAATATTTTATTTAAATAAATAACTGCCATGGATGGAAAATACTTAACGGGTTATAGTCAAGATGTATTTTAACAATCACATTAAAATGATAAAATTAAAATTGGAGCACAACAATTGTCCAAATTTGAACTCTTATCTTTCCTAACTAACTTCAATTTTATATAAATGAAATTAAAACCAAAACCAAAGCCTGATATGAATAATTATCACATGGAAAGTTCAAACATAAATTTAGGCAAAAAAATAAATTTCAACAGATAACAATGTCATTTTATAAATAATAATGAATAATTATTTCTTACACATATTTATATATATATATATATATATACACGAACACACATGGCTACGGCCATGGCAACCGTCGCCCACTGCCTGCCGCCATGGCTACGGCCATCAATGGAGGGAACCCTGATTCAGGGTCGAAGAATCTTGTGTTCCCGACAGTGAGTGATCGAAAACCCTTGTGTTCCCCCGAGCCCCATGGGTCAGGAACTCTTGGTTGGGGAACACATTTTTTTTTATGTTATTTTAATTGAAAAATATTTATTATAATAAATAAATTCTTTTTGAGTAACCAATTTCAATTTACACAGTTGGTTTTTTTACATTGTTGGTTTTTTTTATTTAAACAAATTTAAATGTTATAGTCCATAATTATTTTTTAAAAAAAATTAAAACTTACACTGTTGGTAGTCCATAATTTTTTTAAAAATTGATATTTAGAATACTTAATTGATATTTAAAATTAAATATTAATTTAAAAAAATAAATTTTTAAGAAATTGCCGCGCATGGAGCATCTTTCGCCACCCATACATATATATACACATACACATACATGTGCTACATAAATATACATACATTTAATTAACAATAGAGCATCTTTTGCTGCTCATTTAAATACAAACACAGAAATGCACAGAACTCAGGCACGTATTTGTTTACTACTCAAATTCATTGTCTATTATCATTGTTTGCTGCTCATTGTCTATATACATTCAAGTGAGAAATGATTAATATACATAAATGGACAGCAAACAAACACCATTTGATAGAAATGCACATAAACGAACTCCATTTGACAGAAACGATTAAGAGAAATGCTCATTAAGATCTTGCATATATATAACAGAAATGGTCATTTGACAGAATACCATTTGATAGAAAACATTAAACATCAGAGAAAGAGAGAAGCAAACATTAGATTCTAAACGTAACTCGAATAAGCAGCAAACATTAAACATTAAACAACAAATATTATAGTGCTTTTGTGCATATATAAACATTAAACAAAGAATAACAAACATTATATAGTCAAACGTGACTCAAATGAGAAAACATTAGATTCCAAACATTAAACATTTGCAAACATTAGATTCCAAAGAACATCAAACATTAGATTGCTTCTGTGCATACATATAAAATTTAATTCCAAAATTTGTATACATATAATTCCAAAGAACAATGAACATATATGTATGTAAACAATGACCACCATCTTTTCTGGCGTACATTACATACATACACAGAAGGGGTAAGGGCGACGGGGACGGCGAGGTGAGCTGTGCTATGGCCGGGTGGGGGCGACGACTAATGTGAACAGCTGCAGGGGCGACAGTGGTAGCCAGGTGGGAGCGATGGCAGTTCGAGCGGCCACAGGGGCGGGGGAGATAGAGAAAGAGAGAGAAGGAGAGGGGAATGGATAGAGGTAGAGCAGCCAGCAGTGGGTTTGGTGCTTTGAGAGAGAGAGAGAGAATGGGAGGGGTCGGGACAGAAAAGAAAGAGTGTGTGCGTGTGAGGATGGGATGGTTTTGGGGGGGGGGAAACATAGCTTGATCTTAGCCATTGATGAAAAATCAAAACCCATCTCAACCATTGAAAAAATGTCCCCATCACATTTGTGTTATACAATTCAAAAACCTTCTTGCTTTATTATATGGATATAATATATATACAAACACACATGGCTGCGGCCATGACAATCACTGCCCACTGTCGGTCGTCATGGCCGTGACCATTAATTGAGGGAACCCTGATTTGGGGTAAAAAAAACTTGGGGTCCTGACTGTGAGTGGTCGAGAACCCTTGTGTTCCTCGACCCCTATGGATTAGGAATTCTTGGTCGGAGAACACGTTTTTTTTTATGTTATTTTAATTAAAAAAGATTTTATTATAATAAAATAAAAAATGTAGAATTAATAGAATTAAAAAAAATCTTGAATTAAACTTTGATAGTAAATTAAATATTAAACTTAGTAAATTAAACTTTGATAGTAAAAAAACATTTCTCTTATTATAAAGCAAGAAGATTTTTGACCAATTTCTATTAAACTTTAATATTTGACCAATTTCTATTAACTAATTTCTATTAAACTTAGTAAATTAAATATTCTTTTTGAGTAAAATAACAAATATTAAATTTATAAAATAATTATTCATTATTATTTATAATTATTCATTATTCATATAATTATTCATTATTATTAATATTCATAATATAATTATTATTAGTCATTTTATAAATAATTTATAAATTTTTAAATGACAAAAGAAATAAGTATTTTAATTATTTAATATAAATATAAATAATAATATTTTAACAGATAACAAAGTCACGTCTACTATTGGTGACTTTTTCTATTTAAAAAATTTCAATTGTTGTAGTCCTTAATTTTTTTAAATAGAAAGCAAAGGCTAGGTTTATGTGTTGAACGAATGCATTGCATCATTTACAGTAATAATTAATCCCCTCACTCAAGCTTAAAGTATAATTTTATTTACCGGTGATTTCTCTTCTTCGTTTCTTTTTATTTTTTATTTAATTAATTTGGTGCGATCAATCAGTGGTTATGTCGTGTGGCAGTGATCACTTGCCTTTGATACAGAAAGAAACAAAGAAGATAAATCTGTTTGAATGACTGACTTATTAAGTGGTAGGATTAATTAATCTGTTGAAATATTAGAAGATCACATCCTAAGTGAGTTAATGAAATTTTTAACGAATGTGTGTTCTTTCACCATTAAGTGTTAATGATCGATAAAAATATCATTAAGTGTTAATGATATTTTTAGCGGAATATTATTTTTTAGAAATGTTCTCATAATATTATGTGTATAATTAAATTATTATTAAATGTTCTCATAATTAATTAATTAAATTTTTTATTTAATTGACAAACGGCTAGCTTCCGTGAGATGTTATCATAATATTATGTGTATAATTAAATTATTATTAAATATTCTCATAATTAATTAATTAGAAATATCATTAAATGTTCTCATAATTAATTAATTAAATTATTTATTTAATTGACAAATGGCTAGCTTCCATGAGAAACTTAAAGACACATTGAGAAGCTCCAATTGAAAAAGGTTACTGGCAATTGAAGTGGGAGACAAAGTGAGTGCCTCCTGCCAGTCCTCAGCATATATACAAACACACACAGTAACTATATACATACAATAGATACATACAAACACACACAATCGCGACATTGAAACCATATACACACATTGGATATGCTCACAAACACAAACACAGTGATATACATACAAACACACAGAGTCGCGTATACACACAGAAACTAAAGAAATATATACGCACACAGTGACTATGCTCACAAACACATAGTGACTATATACATACAAACACAGTTGCAATGGTCCATGGAGCTTTAGCGGTCGCGGACAAACACACACAGTTGCGATGGAGTTCCAGCGATTGTGGAGTATACATACACAGTGAGGAGAGAGAGATAAGGGATGATATATATGAGATGGAGATACACATATATATACCTTTGACTTGGAGGCAACAGCAGTGGCTGGGTAGGGGTGAGGACGGTGGGCGACAGGGGCGACGACGGAGGGGGAAGATGGGATGAAACGGGGTTGGTGGGGCATGACGGCAGTGGGCGGCAAGGGCGACGATGCAGGGACTTTGAGAGAGAAAGAGAAAGAGAGAGAAGGGGGGAAGGCTGGCAGAAAGTGGGTTTGACAAAGAGGGAGTGGCAGAGAAGAAGAAATGGAGGATGGGATGTGATGCATTTTGGGGGGAAAAGCCACAAATCTCAGTCATCAAATCTTTAGAAAATCTATCTCAACCATCCAAAAATATCCCCCTCACATTTGTCTCTCAATTTCAAAAACCATCCTCCCTTATTATATAGATTAGTTTTGGCATATTGTTCATAACACTAATAGTTTTGTATGTTTCTATTATGTCATTTTTGTATAAAAAATATTATTATAATTGAACATATCTTTTGTAATACAATACTATTTGTTTATAATAGTAAAGTATTCAAATTATTACCCTGTACAAAATGTCAAATTTAGTACTTGTCCTGAACAATACTAGTAACTATGACTATAATGTATTCATAATTCTCAAAATTGATATTAAGAAATTGAATTTAAGAATTTGGAAATGGTGCACTAAGAAGGCACACAAACAATAGTAAAACAAATATTCATTCATGTGCCCCTATGCATTATCTTATAAAAATAAATGGGCAACCGAAAAAGGGTTACCATGTTGTTAACTCACTTTAAGAACCAACTACAAAGACTAAAGCACTAAAGAAAGAAGGGCTATAATAATTTTATTTTTTCAACTTCATATCGAATTCTATACAAAACCTTAAAATTCTATCTTGACATTACTTTTGTAAATAGACATTTTCTTAAATTCTTGAATCTCCAATTCATTTTTCATTTTATGATGTATATTGTCGTTTTACTATTATTTTATAAATTTTCAAACTGGTTAGAAAAACTTTTATTTCATTATCTTTATGGTTTAGTATGTAAACTAAAAATGAGTCAATCTGATTTCCAATCCGACAGTGCAAATTCTATAAAAGCATATCTAATAGTTCATTTCTCAACTCACAACCTTTCCCAACCCTAATTTCTCGATATTCCAGGCCTTTCTTGTCTCTGGTGTTTCTTCGAGAGAGGGAACATGGTTTCTAATTTTTTTTTTTTGGAATAGAATGATGTTGATAGTTTTCTACATCCTTTTGTTATTTCACACTATCCTTTTAAAAAAACTAAATAAAGCTTATAATTGATTTCTAGAAATACCATTTTTCTGCATTATTGTTTTAAAGGACTTCTGATTTATTTCTCATCAAGACATGGGTTGGAGTTTGGGCATCTACATTAGGGATTGGATTAGCTAAACCATTGATTTATTACTCATATGGTTGCTCAAGAGTGATAGGAAGGATTTATTCCCATTTCTTGAATTGGGTTACCCAAATTTTGAGCTTGTATATGGTTAAAGAACTATCTTTAGATTATTCAAAGAATTGATGTGTAAATATGAGAAATGGAAATTAAAGGAATTATTCCAATGCCATTCCAACCCAATAGTTGCTACTATTTTACAATAATCAATTGCATCATCATTGTATCTTTTGTTGGGTTTTTTTTGTGTTCCCTAATGAGGCTCAAGGCGATGATGATGGTTCAGGTTAGCTTCATAGGCTTTGGCTTGGGATTAAAGCAATGGTTCAACACCTTTATTTGCAGCCCAAATAGAAGTTGGTTCATAAGCCCTTAACCCTCCCTTTGGGGGAGAAATGGGCCTTGGCCCATTTGCTAAAAGGAGGTAAGAAGCCCAAGCCCAAGCCAAATCCAATGAAGCCCATTACCCCTTATCCCATTTCTCTTGTTCCCTAGGCCCTTAATATAAAAGGGATTCTTTCCCCTTTTATGCCTTATGTGTGATGACGATTGTGTTCTCTCTCTTATTCCCTTTCTCGGCCGATTCTCCTTTCAATTGATGGTCGATCTTCTTGGGGTTTCTTTCCATCTCGATTGGATTCTCATTTCCATGTTGGAGGATGCCTCTTTCCTCATGGGTTCTTGGTTGATCCTTCGTCGAGGCTTGTGTCCTCTATTTAGCCAATTGGTGGCTCTCTTTTCGGGTAAGTTTTTCTTAACCATTGGTTCGACCCATCATCTTAGTGATCATTGTTGCTCCTATGTTGACTCCATTGCATGTTAATCCTATGTAGTGCTTTAGTGAGAGAGAGGGTGTTCTTGTGCTTGGCCAAGAGACTTGGGGGGTTTGAGGTTTTCGATTCTTGGGCGGGATTGGGCTCTTTTGTGTGGCTTGGTGTCCCTATTTGTTGGTTGTTGCCTAAGTAGTGATTGGATGAGCCCAGATCTGAGCCTTGGAGCAATCTTCGTCACTGCCATTGTTGTCAAAACAGGGAGTTTTACTTCGTGTTCATCTCTTTTACATTCTGTTTTTGTTTTCGTTATTTTCTGGTTCGATATTGGTTTTGCTCTAACCCATTGGTTTGTAGTTTTTCTACAACAATTGGTATCTAAGCATCGTGTTACTCCTAGGTGGTAATTAGTTCAAACTAGATCTGAAAAGCCCCATAATTTTCATATTTGATTTCATGGTAAGTGGTTTTCGTATCAGATCTGATCCTATTTTGATTTCTCTTTGTAGGTTGTGAGTCGGGTCGAAAGGACCCTAGATCCGAATCCAGCAAGTCATGGGTTATCTTCTCGAGCATCATGTGGATGCTCACTCCCTTGCTGGCCAGCGGCATGTGAACTTATAGGCAGTGTTGTGTGAGGCAGCCCGTGGAGGCAGGTTGCCTTTCTTCTATTCTAGATCTGATCCTGCATCATTCACAGATCTCAGTCCTGAGATCTATACTGGTAACCTCTGTGGTTTTAAATTTTGTGGGTTTTTTTTTTCATTTTCAGCAACTAACAGGTCATAGTGTGGGGGTGACCATTAGGTTTGGTGGTTATCCTGTGGTGGTAACCATTGCTTGTTGCTAGAATTGGGATTATCTGCGATTTTATTATGCTAGCATAACCTGTTTTGGTACTGTTAAGTCTTTCTTAGAGAATCAGTAATATTGTGTTGTGTGAATTCTGCGTAGTAAATCCTCTTAGATCGGATCCTTTGTAGGTTCTAGTGGCTGTTTTGGTTTTACTGTTATCTAAACTACTTAGTGCCTTTTAGATATTGCCGATCAAACCTGTGTTATTTTGGTAATGTTTTTGGTTGGAATAAAGTGATTGAACTTCATTCTAAGTGAATCTCCTACCTAGGCTTTTAAATTGAAACTGTGTTTCTGTAAATCCACTTAGATAGCATTGTATCTGTGTTTATATTTCTGTTGCCATATTGAGAATTTTTTTTGAGATTTATCTGTGGCTAATTTCTTGCTTAGTGCTTAAAAATCTGTGCTTGGTAAATTCGTTAGGAGTCTATCCTAGCTGACTTGTGAACCCCTAATTTTCTGCCATCCTATAGGTTGGAATTTTTTGTGTGTTGAGCATATTCTTTGTGATCATGGCTACACATTTTGAAATGGGGGTTTTCAATGGGAAGGGTGATTTCTCTATTTGGCAATAGAAAATGAAAGGGACTTTAGTTCAACAAAAAGTATTAAAAGCCATAGATGACAAATATCCTGAAAACACAATAGCTGAACGAAAGTCAGAAATGGATGAACTTGTCCATACTTCTATAATCCTGCACCTCTCTGACTCGGTTTTAAGAAAAGTAGGAAAAATTGAGACCATTAAAGAACTATGGGAAAATTGTATGTGAAAAAATCCATGCACCAAATAAACTCTATTTGTTAGAAAGTTTTTCAGTTTTAAGATTAAGTCCTCTAAGGATCTAGATGACAACTTAGATGTCTTTAACAAACTAGTTCAAAATATTAAAAATTGTGGTGAAACAATATCCAAAGAATATAAGGTTGTGATCTTATTAAATGCTATTCCCAATATCTATAAAGAGGTTAAAAATTCCATTAAGTATGGTAGGGATACCTTAAGACCAAAAATTGTCATAGATTCCTTAAGAAGTAAAGAAATGGAACTAAACATGAGAAAAGACATGGTGAGGTCCATATGATGAGAGGTAGGTCTCAATCTAAGAGTCAAGAGGGAGGTGGCAAGAAAAAGGGTAGAAGTAGGTCCAAATCCAAAACTCGGGGGAAGGGTAAGAAGTGCTATGGGTGTGGTAAAATTGGGCACTTTATTAAAGACTGTTATGCCGAAAAAACAAACAAAAAGAAAAGGAGAAAGATCATGAAGAAAAAGATATGGTTACCACCTATGATCCAAGTGAGGTATATTAAAGGAAGGATGTGGTAGATCCTAACCTAAGTGGTAGGATGACTGAGAGATCCTAACCTAAGTTGGAAGATTAGAAAGATCCTTAACCTAAGTGAGAGGATGAATGAATGGATAAGGGTTGTGTATCCTTATTCCCACCATGTTGAGCGAGGTGGAGAGTCAATCCTAGCTTAAGTGGGAGGATGAGAGAGAGTCTAAAGTAGGATGGAGAGAGAGCTAGTTCATATTTATGCATTTGTTGCATGTTTATACATTTGTTGCTAATTTATGCATGTGTTGCTTAAATTGTGCTTTGGTTGCCAGTATATGCATTTGTTACATGTGATTATTGCTTGTTACCTATGTGTGCTGGCTTCATTAGGAATCAAGGTGGAGTTTTTTTTTTTTTTTGTGTTTCCTAATAAGGCTCAAGGTGATGACAATAGTTTGAGTTGCTTCATAAGCTTTTTCCAGGGATATAAGCGATGGTTAAACACCCTTATTGGTAGCCCAAATATAAGTCTAACCATAAGCCCTTAACCCTCCATTTGGAGGAGAAATGAGCCTTGGCCCATTTGCTCAAGGGAGGGAGGAATCCTAAGCCCAAGCCCATGAAGCCCATTACCCCTTAGCCCATTTCTCTTATGCCCTATGCCCTTAATATAAAAGGGATTCTTTTCGCTTTTGTGCCCTATGTGTTGCGGATGATTGTGTTCTCTCTCTCTCTCTCTTGTTCCCGCTCTCGGCCGATTCTCCTTTGCTTTGATGTCCAATCTTCTTGGGGTTTCTTTCCATCTCGGTCGGATGCTCATTTCCATGTTGGAGGCTGCCTCTTTCCTTGTGGGTTCTTGGTTGATCCTTGGTCGAGGCTTGTGCCCTCTATTTAGCCAATTGGTGGCTCTCTTTTTGGGTAAGTTCTTCTTGGCCATTGGTTCGACCCATCATCTTAGTGATCCTTGTTGCTCCTGTGTGGTGTTTTAGCGAGAGAGGGGTGTTCGTATGCTTGGATGAGAGACTTGGGGGGATTGAGGGCCCCAGTGTTTGGTCATGTTTGGGCTCCTTTGTGGCTTAGTGTCCCTATTCGTTGGTTCTTGCCTAAGTGGTGATTGGACGAGCCCAAATCTGAGCCTTGGAGCACTCTTCGTGATAGCCATTGTTGTCGAAAGAGAGAGTTTTACTTTGTGCTCATCTCCTTTACACTTTGTTCTTATTTTTGATATTTTTTGGTTTGATATTAATTTTGTACTAACCCATTGGTTTGTTGTTTTTCAGCAACATCTTCACCATTCCTCTTAGTTTCTTTTGTAGACAAAATTTTCTTTTTCTATGCCAGATCCATGGATCATTGACCTGATAACTTTCTAAAATTTCTTGTCTCATAAAAGATTTAGAAATATATTTAATTCCTTATTAAAGAATGTTTCTCCATTCATGCATTTGACCTATTGATGGGAAACAAAAAATCATTTTCGTCCTTTCGATTGTAACAACAACAACACAATTTTTCACTTCTTTAGGATTTTTTTCTTTATGGTTGGTTTCGACATAAAGTAACAACTTGGTAACCTTCTTTTTTCTCTACTTGGTAACAACTTGAACAATACTAGTAACTATGACCATAATGTATTCATAATTCTCAAAATTGATATTAAGAAATTGAATTTGAGAATTTGAAAATGGTGCACTAAGAAGGCATGCAAACAAGAGTAAAACAAATATTCATTCATGTGCCCCTATGTATTATACTACAAAATAAATGGACAAGAAAAAAAGGGTTACCATGTTGTTAACTCACTTTAAGAACCAACCACAAAGACCAAAGAACTAAAGAAAGAAGGGCTATAATAATTTTATTTTTGCAAGTGCATATCGAATTTTATAGAAAACCTTAAAATCCTATCTTGACATTACTATTGCAAATACACCTTTTCTTAAATTCTTAAATCTCCAATTCATATTTCCATAGTTTATATTTTAATTTTTCATTTTATGATGTATATTGTCGTTGTACTACTCTTTTATAAATTTTCAAACTTGTTAGGAACTTTTTCTTTCATTATCTTTATGGTTTAGTATGGCAACTAAAAATGAGTCAATCTGATTTCTAATCTGGCAGTGCAAACTCTATAAAAGCATATCTAATAGTTCATTTCTCAACTCAATACCTTTCCCAACCCTAATTTCTCGATATTCCGGGCCCTTTTTCTCTTTGGTGTTTCTTCATCGTAATCTCTATCGCGACCTCATCTCCGTGCTTACATCAAACAATCGATAAAGGTAACTCTCTCTATCTCTATTTGAACCTTTCTACATATGTAAATGGTGTTCTATTGATTCATGGATTTGAGTTATTCAGAGTATATAGGTTGATGTTTAGGTGATAATCTACAAACATGTTTTTTATCGACAACTATTTTCTTTTTTTTGTTGATTCATTCAATTTTTTGTTTTATGGTTGTAAATTTTGTGATTCTCACTTGGTTTCACTCAATCTCATTCGAGAACCAATTCCTACTTCCCACTTTCGTAGGCATCTATCAAATGCACAAAATAATCTAGGGCTCAAAGTTAAAACTCTTTTAAGGCTATGGTGAAACGGTTTTTTTTTTTCTCGTCTACAATTGTGTTTGTCCTTCTGTCCTTCCATTCCATTCCAAAATCATCTAAGGTTGTGATCTAAGAACTAAAAATCACGGTGTCTGACTTGCTTGCTGTAAGTCTCCTCATCTCTCGATATTTTACTTTAATTGTTTCTATTACCTTCAATACATTGTGATAACATAAGAAATTGATTTTTCTATCCCTCATTCTCATTTTTGTCAACATGGCTTGTAATATGATACTAATTTCTATGTCTAAAGGAACATAGATTGGTTTTCTTTTTCAGAAAACATCAGTTTCTTAGCTTTACCGGTTCGTAAACCCTTGTTGTGACATGGTTTTTAATTATTATTATTTTTTTTGGAATACAGTGATGTTGATAGTTTGCTACATCCTTTTGTTATTTCACAGTATCCTTTATTAAAAACTAAATAAACCTTATAATTGGTTTCTAGAAATACCATTTCTCTACATTATTATTTTATGTGACTTATGATTTATTACTCATCAAGACATGGGTTGGAGTTTGGGCATTTGCATCAGGAATTGGATTAGCTAAACACAACCATGCCTTGGTACCATTCGTGACTGTGGTTTTGACTCTATAGTGTCCAATTGATGTCCATACCCATATGCTTTTTGTTTTCCTTTTCTAGCATTTCCATAATACTCATATGGTTACTCAAGAGTGAAAGGAAGGATTTATTCCCATTTCTTGAATTGGGTTACCCAAATTTTGAGCTTGTATATGGTTAAAGAACTATCTTTAGATTATTCAAAGAATTGATGCATAAATATGAGAAATGGAAATTAAAGGAATGATTTCAATCCCATTCCAACCCAATAGTTGCTACTATTTGACAATGTTAGATATTTGTCTCAAATAGGTTGCAAATTATTTCTGTATGTTTTATGTGAGATATATATATATATGTGTGTGTTGTTATTTAACTTGGTTATAAGCTGATGATAGGTGGTAGCTTGATGTCCGGTTGATTTTGCATCACTTGATTGCCCACATATATATATATGCAGGCGGATATAAGGAGAAAGTATTTTGCTTTCTCTCTCTCTCGTTCTCACTTCCCCTTTGTCACAGAAACCCTAATCTGAAATCTGATCCCTTTTATGTACTTTTGATGTATTGAGTGTGAACAATCGATGCTTCTGAGAGTGCTCTTGATTCTTGCTAAGATTGTAAGTTTGCGCTTCTTTATCTGCATCGTATATCACTGTAAGTTGGGTATTTTCAATTTATAGGGCTTGGATGATTGTAATCCTATTTTTTTGTAATCTTGTTGCTCGGATCCAGTGGATTGACTAGGGGTCTAAAGCCCCCACCGTGAGTAGGATTCTATTTTGAATCCAAACACGTAAACTCCTCCGTCTCTTTGTGTGCGTGTGTAAGCGTTGCTTTATTGTTCTTGTGTATCTGTTTGCTTTGATCTTCTGGGTGTTTGGTTTCGGATATTCAAATAGGTTCAACAGACAATAATCAATTACATCATCATTGTATCTTTCCCATTCCTCTTAGTTTCTTTTGTAGTCAAAATTTTCTTTTTCTATTCAGATCCATGGATCATTGGACTGACAACTTTCTAAAATTTGTTGTCTAGTAAAAGATTTAGAAATATATTTAATTCCTTATTAAAGAATGTTTCTCCATTCATGCATTTGACCTGTTGATGGGAAACAATAAATCATTTTCATCCTTTGGATTGTAATAGCAACAACATAATTTTTAGCTTCTTTAGGATTTTGTTCTTTGTGGTTGGTTTCGAGGTAAAGTAACAACTTGGTAACCTTCTTTTTTCTCTATTTATTTATCCATCTTAATCCACCATTTCAAATTGTCATAGATGCTAGTATTGTTTTGGACAAGAATCAAATTTGACATTTGGAGCAGACTACTATTTTGAATATTTTGCTATTAAAAACTAATGGTATTGTGCTATAAAATATATTCACAATTATAATAAGATTTTTCATATGAAAATGACCTTATACGAACATGTGAAACTATTGTTATCAACATGTTTAAAACTAATAATTTAATATAATAATATGAAAACATAGTAATATAACTGATGTCGGATAAAAAGTGTATTTTTGAATTTAGTATTGTTTATTTTTTTTTGTTGCCTAATTTGTTTTATTTATCAAATAAACAATCTTTTAGTTGTCAGGTTCCATTTAAGTTGTAATTCCTAAATCTACTTTCCTGTTCTACATCAATTCCTTTGCCTTTGATGTTCAGATCTTGTGTGGTACTACATTTTTAATACAGAACTTGCACATGTTCAAGAGAACAAAGAGTTCTACAAACTTGCATTACTTTGGGAGCAGAACATGGCTGTAGACTCTTGTGGGGAGAAGGTAGACTTGAAGGATTGAGACACATATGAAAGGTCCTTGTTCAATGAATAGACCTTTGTAACTGTCTAAATTTTCAAGTCTACCTTCCCCCCACCAAAGTTTACATCCATGTTCTCTTCCCAAAGTAATGCAAGTTTAAAGCAGTGGTTGCAGAACCTTTTGTTCCCTCTAACACTTGCAAACTTTGCATTAAAAATGCACAATCGACACACAACAATAGAATCTTGGAAGCAAAGTAACTAATGTTGGACGAAAGGGTAGATTTTCCTAAAATATACTTTTCTATCCTATATCCGCTATATTGTTAAGTTGTTATATTAAATTATTAGTTTTGGACATATTGTTCATAACACTAATAGTTTTGCATGTTTCTATAAGGTCATTTTTGTATAAAAAATATTATTATAATTGCACATATTTTTTGTAATACAATACTATTAGTTTATAATAGTAAAGTATTCAAATTAGTACTCTGTACAAAATGTCAAATTTAGTACTTGTCTTGAACAATACTAGTAACTATGACCGTAATGTATTCATAATTCTCAAAATTAATATTAAGAAATTGAATTTGAGAATTTGAAAATGGTGCACTAAGAAGGCACGCAAACAATAGTAAAACAAATATTCATTCATGTGCCCGTACGCATTATCCCACAAAAATAAATGGGCAAAGAAAAAAGGGTTACCATGTTGTTAACCCAATTTAAGAACCAACCACAAAGACCAAAGCACTAAAGAAAGAAGGCCTATAATAATTTTATTTTTGCAACTTCATATCCAATTTTATACGAAACCTTAAAATCCTATCTTGACATTACTTTTGTAGATACACCTTTTCTTAAATTCTAGAATATCCAATTCATTTTTCCATAGTTTATATTTTAATTTTTCATTTTATGATGTATATTGTCATTGTACTACTATTTCATAAATTTTCAAACTTGTTACAAAAACTTTTATTTCATTATCTTTATGGTTTAGTATGACAACTAAAAATGAGTCAATCTGATTTCCAATCTAACAATGCAAACTCTATAAAAGCATATGTAATAGTTCATTTCTCAACTCACAGCCTTTCCCAACCCTAATTTCTTGATATTCCAGGTTCTTCTTCTCTCTGGTGTTTCTTCGAGAGAGGGAACAAGGTTTCTGATTTTTTTTTTTTTTGGAATACAGTGATGTTGATAGTTTGCTGCATCCTTTTGTTATTTCACACTATCCTTTTAAAAAAATTAAATAAACCTTATAATTGGCTTCTAGAAATATCATTTTTCTACATTATTGTTTTATGGGTCTTATGATTTATTACTCATCAAGACATGGGTTGGAGTTTGGCTATCTGCATCGGGGATAGCATTAGCTAAACCCAACAATGCTTTGGTGCCATTCATGACTATAGTTTTGACTCTACAGTGTCCAATTGATGTCCATACCCGTATGCTTTTTGTTTTCCTTTTCTAGCATTTCCATTACACTCATATGGTTGCTCAAGAGTGATAGGAAGGATTTATTCCCATTTCTTGAATTGGGTTACCCAAATTTTGAGCTTGTATATGGTCAAAGAACTATCTTTAGATTATTCAAAGAATTGATGTGTAAATATGAGAAATGGAAATTAAAGGAATGATTTCAATCCCATTCCAACCCAATAGTTGCTACTATTTTACAGTAATCAATTGCATCATCATTGTATCTTCGATTGGGTTTTTTTTGTGTTTCCTAATACGACCAAGGTGATGACGATGGTTCGGCGCTTCATAAGCTTCGGCCAGGGATTAAAGCAATGGTTCAACACCTTTATTTGCAGCCCAAATAGAAGTTGGTCCATAAGCCCTTAACCCTCCCTTTGGAGGAGAAATGGGCCTTGGCCCATTTGCTCAAGGGATGGAAGCCCATTACCCCTTATCCCATTTCTCTTGTTACCTAGGCCCTTAATATAAAAAGGATTCTTTCCGCTTTTGTGCCCTATGTGTGGCGACCAATTGTGTTCTCTCTCTTGTTACCTAACCTATCTTGACATTACTTTTGCAAATACACATTTTCTTAAATTCTTGAATCTCCAATTCATTTTTCCATAGTTTATATTTTCATTTTTCATTTTATGATATATATTGTCATTGTACTGCTATTTTGTAAATTTTCAAACCTGTTAGAAAAACTTTTATTTCATTGTCTTTATGGTTTAGTGTGGCAACTAAAAAAGAGTCAATCTAATTTCCAATCTGGTAGTGCAAACTCTATAAAAGCATATCTAATAGTTCATTTCTCAACTCACGGCCTTTCCTAACCCTAATTTCTCGATATTCCATGCCTGTAACGACCCGTTAGAGGGCCTAGTATTTATTTAAAATTAGTTAATTAATTATTGAAGTAATTGATTAAGAGGATTTGCCATTTAATTATCTAATATGGCGATTTAGATTTTTATTGAGTAAATAGCAATTAATTATATTTAATTATTGAGAAGATTAAATGCAAGGACGTGTTGGTCATTTAAGGATTTGATATTAGCATTTAATTATTAAATAAAGTTATTTCGTTTAAGGGATTAATTAACCCAGCCGTGAGGAGGATTCGGATTGAAAGACTCCTAGTTATAATAGGAGAATGAGTTATGGCGTTAGGGCTTCTTAGATCAGTGTATATATAGTTTCATAAGCCATATGTTCTTCACGCCGCAAGAACAGAGAGCCAAGAAGCAATCAGTGAGTTCAAGTTTTGCATAGGGGGCTCTCGTGAGATCAGTAAGTCGATCAAGAAGGTCATAAGGCAAGTATCCTTTCCCTGTAACCTTTTCTTACAGGTCTTGATTTAGTTGATATTAGATTTCCAGAATTGAATTAGTTCCAGTGCATGTATATATATATATATATGTGCATTACAGTGAGTTATTTCAGTTCAGTGCATGTTTATATATGTATTTACATGCGTACAGTGAGTACCAGCCAGTTCATGCATGTTCCTTGCAACGTTTACATTAGTTATGATCAGTAAATCATCCCTCAAGTTGTAAATATATCAATTGGGATTGTTCTCCCAAGATTTCTTTTGGAATGGTGTAGTGAAGCTAAGTTTTGATTCAAGTTATGATCTTTGTTATCGTAAGCTTTATATCTGATAAGATTCCAGTCATTCGAATAAGTCTTGTGTCATTCGAATGAGTTTCAAAGTATCCGAATAAGTTTCAGTATTATCGTAATGTTTTTCCCTTATAATGTATCAGTCATTCAAATGAGTGCCTTGTCATTCGAATGAGTCCTGAGATATCGTATCATTCGTATGAATTTTTGAGGTTTTTAGACTGTCATTCGAATGAGCCCTTGAAGATGTGAGTAAGTTGTTGCTTTGTATAGCTTAGCATTCGAATGAGCCTTCTTGTCATTCGAATGATCTTCAAATTGATTCGAATAAAGTTACTGTTGCATTCGAATGAGTCGCTTTTTGCCAGTTCAAAAGTTGGAAATTTTCAAAATTCATTCGAATGAATTTGAGAGTCATTCGAATGAGTCCCAGATCAGATCCGATTAGCCTTTGAATATCATCTATCATTCGAATGAGCCTTCTGTCATTTGAATGAGTCTTTGTCATTTGAATGAGTTTTCTGCCATTCGAATAAGCTTGCTGAAATCTTTTTTTTCATTCGAATGGGCTGCTTTTTCATTCAAATTGCCTCCTTACACTTTCTCAATCATCCAAATAGTATCAAATGGCATCCAAATAGCTTCCAATAAATTCTTGATTCAAGTTTTAAATTTAATATGAATATTCAATTATTCAAATATTGAATTTTTATGCCAAGATATGATAAAATCCAATATGCCATGCCTATACTTAGAAATTTCAGAATATTTGAATCTCAATATTTCTAGTAAAAATCATATACCATGTTTAGCAGTTCATTATGACATGGTCAGCATTATTTTGTGAGATTATGTGCATACACATTGTATGAGCATTGAGCATGACTTATGTGGAACACTACATATCGTGTGCCAGCATTTATATGAGCATTGCATTATGCGCGCCAGGCGGCTTGTCCGCGGGGATCCCACCAGTATCAGTACAATTATATCTCGTTATGAGTTGCTCGCCTGATGTCGACCAGGGAGCTAGGGGCATATTGCCCAAAGTATGTGCTTACAGTTTTTATGTTTGCAGGACTTAGATCAGTCAGGTATGTGTTATAGTTATGTGGGCCTATGGGCCAAAGTTGCATACCTGCATTTAGTTTACAGCTTATGTGCATTACATCTTATAAATGCCATCCAGTGATTGTTATATCTCTCAGTCCAAGTTCAGTAAATATTTTTATCAGTATCGATACTCTTCGATTCAGTTTCAGTTATTTTTTCCAGTTTATTACTTGCTGAGCTTTGTAGCTCACCTTGTACTCTTCACCATTCCAGGTCCTAGTGGGGGAGTACCAGATGTGGGGCCTAGCAGCAGTGTCCAGTAGTGTGTGTACGTGGAGCCGCTCAAGACCAAAGATGTCTGGGAGTTGTTAGTTTATTAGTTAGTGCTTGATCAGTTTAGATTCATTTTATTTTCCAGTTTAGGGAATTTCCCTTAGATGCAATTATGATTTCGGTTTTTGTTGACTCAGAGTCTTATTACAGTTAATTGATATTTACAGTATTGGTATCAGAATTCAGTTATCAGTTAGTTTATTTTATTATCCAAAGTAGCACCCCTTCTCGGGCAGTTCTAGGAGAGGGGGGTGTTACAATGCCTTTCTTCTTTCTAGTGTTTCTTCATCATAATCTCTATCACGACCTCGTCTTCGTGCTTACATTAAACAATCGATAAAGATAACTCTCTCTATCTCTATTTGAACCTTTCTACATATGTGAATGGTGTTCTATTGATTCATGGATTTGAGTTATTCTGAGTATATAGGTTGATGTTTAGGTGATGATCTACAAACGTGTTTTTTATCGACGATTATTTTCTTTCTTTTTTTTTGTTGATTCTTTCATTTTTTTGTTTTATGGTTATAAATTTTGTGATTCTCACTTGGTTTCACTCAATCTCATTCCAGAACCAATTCCTGCCTCCTACTTTTGTAGGCATCTATCAAATGGAGAAAATAATCTATAACGCCCCACTCCCACTTACGACCGCCATCAGTGAATAATCAATCGATTACTCACCCGACAAACCAAACACTGAAGGGTTGGACTATGTTTCAACAGGAAACGCCCTAGGTGGGAACTAAGCTTCGTCCTTTTCTTCAATTCCCTCGAGGAATCAGTCCCAAAAATCAAACAAGGAAACACAGCAGATCGGGACTCGAAACCCGAGTAAGCTTCACCTTCTTCGGCTCCCTAGGAAGTGAGCCAAAGGTGACCCAAGCACAAAGCTAGCGTATCAATTATCTACTGAGTATTGGTGGTTTAAGGTAACATATCTTTTGATCCTTACCTAATCCAAACCTGACTCCACCAATAGAAGCCATATACATCAAGCTATACACAATCACATATCACACGATGGGTTACAACAGCTAGAGACATCTAGTGCTCAACAACACTTACATTCAATCACATAAGTATATACACATACCACCACATGAATACATACAAGAGATAATACAATACTCAAACTCGGGCAACACCGCTAGTTGCCACAACAACCTCCCGGCACCATCCTTGCTTGCATCTGAACTTGCAGCATCTACACATGAGGTAAAACCTCATGAGTTATAAAGACTCAGTAAGGTTGCAATGCATAAGTAAATGAAGCATGAGAGAGCATGTAATGCAGAATGCAATGCAAATGGGTAGTCTTCCATGCCCTTATAACCTCCTTAGGTTAAGGCATCAACTAATCCTTTCCACCACTAGTCCTCCATATGGCCATAGGTATACTAGAACACCTATCATGCAATTGTTGACCACTACATGCAACTCATAAAGAAACACTTACAAATGCAAGCAATACCACCTCCTTGTGGTTATCCCTTACCTGGCTTAAAGCCTCTTCTGCCTCGGCTCGAACTCCAAACTCTTCTAGGATCACCGCCTCCCCGGTCGAACCTAGATGGCACATAAATTCCATCAGCATCAGACATTAACCCAATGCTTTCAATTTCACCATATACCGCAAAACCACCCGACAATAATTTAACCAAACAACCCCACACGAGGGTTCAATCCAACCAACACTACACAATTCATTATCTCACATAATGAAAATATTTTGAAAAGAATTAAATTAATTACCTCGATTAAACTGGAGAAGAAGTTATTTTATTTTATTTTCTTTTTTCTCTTCTTCTTTCTCTCTTCTTCTTCCTCCCGCACCTTCTGCCCTGCACGTGCCTGCTCCTTCTTCTTCCTTAGCGTCGACCGACCTTGGCCTCCACCAGCCGCAGCCACATCCATGACTAGCCCCACCGCCGGTCACCCTAGCACCACCGCGTACAGCTGCCACCATTGCAAGCCACCACCCTACGCGCTGCAGCTCCAGTGTAATACCCCAAAACTTGATATAAAGCTTGGATGTTGTAAGGGAAATTATAGTAGCAAAATGAATGGTATTTTGATTCAGGGCATTAACGTAATAAGGAAAAGGAGGAGACCGGGCTTAAGTGTAAATGTCACAAGTTGTAAAATGGTTAGCTTGTTTCCAACTAAAGGGAATGATTTTAATGATAAGTCCTTATCCTAAAGTCTTATGAAGGCATGTTAGGGCCCGCTCATGGATTTTTTCCGCTAGCATAGGAAATCCGAGAGAAGGTCCATTCAAGATGGATACACATACTCAATTTTTCAAGAAATTTATTTTTTGAATTTGCTCACCAATAATCGGAGCCAAAATAAACTACATAACACTCATTACATCAACATCCTGGGCTTACAACCCTTACATTTTGAAAATATAGCGCAACAAGGTTTTAGAAATAAAATAAACCCTTAAATTCTTGCCCTCAACATACACCCACGAATTTTTGAGGTCGGGACATCTCTGTACACATCTAACTAGAACTTGCCCAAAAAATAACTATCTTCCATTACCTGGAATGACAAAAGAAACAATGTGAGCCACAAGGCTCAGCAGGTATATAACAAAGGAAGTAACCATAACACGATACATGAAGACATGAATACTTTAGAGCCAAAGAAAGACCATTACCAGACATCTAAATACCCATTGGGTTCATGCCTTTTAAACTGGATAACAACATACTCAAAAAAAAAATACTACCTTTTGGTTCATCAACCCATATACCAAAGCGAGCCATAAGGCATGGATATTTCAAAGTGGAATAAACCTTACTCCCCAAGTATGAGTAGCATTTTCCATTTAGTTCCCAACAATAAAATTATCCCCATGCCATTGCCATTATGCATTTTATGCATCGATTCATCTCTCATAAATATATAAATCTTCATGCACCATATTAGCTCACATAGCCATCCATATACATGGATCACATTGGCTCTCAAGCCCTTTATTCACATTAGCCCTCAAGCCCCATTTATTCACATGCATGAATGCATACATATATACACAAAATCAATTTGCCACTCATTGGCTCGAGCATCGCCTACCGGGTTTATGGCCACCTCACCTGCGCCAGGCGCTCTTTTAGGATATCCTTTTCTTTCCCCATTTGTGGAACATAGCCGCCGCGCCAAAATAATAGCAATACGGCGCAAATCATAATGCTATGCAATGTTCATGAGATCTCACATAAATATAACACACATGCTCCATTATAGAAATGTACACATCATGAATATCATGCACATTTAAACATGCCAATAACATATTCAGTCATGAGTCCATGCATGCACATAGGCATATCTTCAATCACATCCTTTTATGGCCACTCCATTTTATTTAAGGAAATTATTTATCTAGAGTTATCAATGCATCCCCCATGAGACTCCATGAACATACCAACCAATGATTAACAATCTCCCAATTGATTATTATTATTATACCTCCTTATGCAATTCAATTGTATTCTTATCTTATCAATCCCATGTATTTACATATATATATATATATATATATATCTTCAAACACATCTTATCACTTTAGAGGATTGAGGGATATCAAGGAAGCATTTAAAAACAATTGAATCCCTCGAAGTCTAGTTTATGAGGCTTCAAACGGATCACAAATCCGAGTTCTATATCAAAAGTTATGGCCGAAAAAGCAAAACATGCCCAGAGTAGATGTCAAAGCTGCGGCCGAGTCGACTCGACGGAAATTCGAGTCGACTTGGCTCGAGTTGACTAGCCCAAAATCGAGTCGACTCGGCCCAAGTTGACTTGACCACCTGGGCGAGTCGACTTGGCCGAGAATGCCCAAAAAGGGCCCAAAAAGCCTCAAAAAACCCTCAAAAAATTCCCACTAGCATCCTAACCCACAAATGCCATTCCTTAAATAAAAAAATGGGGTGAACAAGCCCCATGGAGACTAACACAATGACCCAACACAAGTTTTGAAATAACAAATGGTTTGAAGAAAATATATCACCGATTCCAAATACTTTTCTTTTTTTTTTTTAACCATAAGAAAATAAGAACCATGAGGCATTTGACATCACAATGGAAAATGAAGCAAGCTTGCACAAAATAAAATAAATGTGCAAGAGGAACTTGCCTTTGATGAAGAAAAAACCCAAGGAGAAGAATGCACCCAGCTGCAACTTCACTTCAAGCTTCCATGGACATCAAAATGGAGAAGAAGAAGAATAAGAAGAAGAAGAAGAAGAAGGGAGAAGAGAGGGCTACGAGAGAGAAATTGGGAGAGGAAAAATGTGGTCTCCCAACTAATACCCCCACAATGACCATTATGCCCTTCACCTCACACACACAACACAAAATATCCCATGGCCATTTTAGACCTTTGCCATTTTCTATTTTTTTTTCTCATTTTCTTTATTTAACCCATTATGAAATTCCCTAATTGCCCTCACCTTTTTCAATAAAGTAAGGACCATTTAGTCACTTTGCATTTTTCATTTTCTTTCTTTTTTTCTTTTAATCCACAAAATACAAATATATATATATATATAATTCCATTTATTTAATTTACTCTCTCATTATTATGCACATGGGCCTAAGCCCCATTTCAAAAAAATCCATTAATATAAATACATGGGACCAAGCCCAACTCATTGGCCCAATTACATATAATGGCCCATTTCCATTAGCCCACTCAAAGGGCCTCAACATAACATTAAGCCCAATGGGCTTCACAACCATACAACACTTGTAATATACAAAATCTCCCCTTGGGCTCAACCCAACCTTCCAAAGCCCAATCCATTAATTTAATACATCATTTATTTATATAAATTTTGCCACATAAAGATATGCACACACACATATATATATATATATAATTCCCATGCCCACTTTACTAATGGCCCAATTCATTTTAGGCCCATGGGATTTCTCTAAACCCATCACATTCATTAACCTTAAACACTTGGCCCAAATGGGCAACCCAATTCACTTAATTTAAATACATAAATTTTGACACATAAGAATATTCCCCAACATTTAATTTAATAGAGCAAATCTCCAAATTTTCATAATTAAAATACTAATAAACTTCTAGACCCACTAACGGGTCGTTACAAGGCATGACTTGGAGGAATAGGATTGGATTTAGAAAGATAAATGTAATAATGAGTTTTTACCCTAAAGTCTTATGAAGGAATAATTGTAATAATGAACCTTTACCCTAAAAGTCTTATGGTGGCATGACTTGGAAGAATAAGATTGGCTTTGGAAAAGAGAGATAATTGTCATAATGGGTTCTTATCCTAAAAGCCATGTGGAGGTGTAATTTGGAGACTTGGGATTAGAAGGAAATGAAAACTTGAATTGAAAGATAAATCAATGAGATAATTCAAGGTATGGTAATGATGGCTTAGGAAGAAAAATGGGGTAACTTAAAAGCTAAGGGACAATGTAGTAATGATGGCTTGAGGAGAAAAATGTGGTAACTTAAAAGCTAAGGGATAATGTAGTAATGATGGCTTGAGGAGAAAAATGTGTAACTTAAGAGGAAAGTAATATCTAGAGATATGAATGCTTTGAAAGCTTATATAAATGGGGGGAGGCCTATTTGGGAGTGATAACAAGTGTGGTGAGTACACTAAGAAAAACAAGAGGAGAAAGAATCAAAGAAAGCAAGGAAGAGGAAGGATGGAGACATCTAATAGGAAATTAGCAGAAACAAAAAGAAAATCAAAGAGGTAAGTTGATTCTCTTTCCATAGGGTCGTAGAGCATGAAAAGAGGAGTCTGTAGGTTCAAACAGAGAGTGAATCGGAGCAAAAATGAGCAAATTATAGCATTTTTAATTTTTAGTTGCAGAATCCGTAACAAGGAAGAAGACGACGCATGACCACTCTTCTGGGGGCGCGTGAGGGCGTGTCTGGCCTCCGTTTGACCCAAAATTTTTACCATAATTCTACTATTTTAATTATATACAACCACATGTAAAACAATTTAAGGTTTGGTTCACTAAAATGCGTGATTTCTGCAAAAACAACCCCTCGTACTCGAAACTAGGCTGTAAACAGTGCTATCGAAGGGGAAACAATCAAGGTGAGTGATTACTGCATATTTTGTGATAGTTTGAGCATTTTTTGCTTCACTTTTGTGTGGATGTTGGCTTACATATCATGCCTTTATGGCTTACATGTCATATTTTCCCTTGGTTATGCATATTCCTTCTGTTTTGTCATATATCATGTTTGTGTTGGTGACTGTGGCTAGTTGTTGGGCCATCATGGAAGAACTCATGCTCTTATGGTGAGCCAAGGAATGACTATGATGACCGTGAGGGTGATTACAACACCCTGTCATTGCTACCACATGGGTGGATTTCATAATGGCATTATTGCATTTGCATGCATGTACTTTCCTTTTCTGAGTCACTCACTTGGATGTAATTATCTAACTTGGGTGTTTCATACCCCTGGGACATTCAATGTCCTAGCTTTATCAAAAGTATCAAGTGTTTCAGGTTCCAGATCAAAGTGTGGGAAAGGAGGTGAAGCTTCGCTAGCTTTGGGTCTTGCGGCTAGCTCTAAACTTTATTCCACTATGTAGTCTTATAGTTCAAATTATGTATTTTAAATAGCAGGTGGGATACTCAAGGTTGTAAAGGGTGTGTGTGGGTGTCCTACAATTGTACCTGTTGTGCTATGTTGTGTTTTATGGAGTATTGAATGTCGTATATATTTCTTGAACTTACAAAGGAAATCTAGTGGAAACCCCTTTATTTAGCTTTGGTTAAGCTTGCAGGTTCGATCCAATGTTTCCATTGGTAAGGGTTTCCATAACGCCCGTAGGTGATGTCTTAATTATATTTCAAGTTATTGCGTATTTGGAAAAGTAGGGCGTTACATCCAGCGCGTTTGCCATGGCCGTTGCCGCTAGCAGCTCCAGTGCCTTTGGCCAATGCTGATGTCGCCTTAGCTTGCTGCAACTCGCCAGTAGCCTTTGCTTGCTCCACCTTACGCCACCACTGGTCCACAGCCGCCGCCGTTGCTTCTCATCGGCCATAGTGGCTACTACTCCAACCGTTGCTCACACCTTCGTCCAGCTCTTATTCTCTTGATCTCTCTCTATCTCACACTCTCTCAAGCTCTCTCTCATTCTCTTGCAATGCCTTAGCCAATCTCTCGAGCTCCCTTATTTCAAATTTTAGAAATAAACGCTTAGGAAGCTTCCTCACGCACAGTCGCATATATATATATATATAATTTACACATTAAACCCCTATTTCTCTTTAATTGCTCTAGAGAACCTCTTAATTCCACTTAAGAATTTTTTCTAATAGCACTTGGGCCCTCCAAGCCCTAAATAATTACATCAAGCTACACAAAATCTTGATTTTCCCAAAAATTAATAACCAGCATCTACTTGAAAATTTTGATTTCATCCTTGTGCCTGCACGAGACACCGATTCGACCCAAAAACACTTAAGGGTTTCCTTACTCGCAAAACTGAATCACCCTTAGGGTCCCCTCACCTTCCCGGAGGTCCCCTACTACTATTCGGTACCAGCACCCATTCGGGCTTACACAGATTTTATTCTGAAAATTATTCCTGATCGGACTCCTACCAGTGTCATTATCCTCACCTCGAGACGCTCACCATTCTCTTTCCCTCTTCCCTAGACATCCAAGTCTCAGGGCACTCCCTGTCGCCAATTCGATAATTTTATTAATTTACTTCTCGAAATAAACTTTTGGGCCTCCTGGACCAACCGAGGTCCTTTCCAAATCACTGGAAATTGTATATTTTTTTTCCAACACTATGTAATAAGGGGTATTACATAATTTAGGGCTCAAAGTTAAAACTCATTTAAGGCTCTGGTGAAATGGTATTTTTTTCTCGCCTACAATTGTGTTTGTCCTTCCATCCTTCCAATCCATTCCAAAATCATCTAAGGCTGTGATTTGAGAACTAAAAATCATAGTGTCTGACTTGCTTGTTGTAAGTCTCCTCCTCTCTCGATATTTTACTTTAATTGTTTCATTTACCCTCAATACATTTTGATAACATAAGAAATTGGTTTTTCTATCCCTCATTCCCATTTTAGTCAACATGGCTTATAGTATGATACTAATTTCTATGTCTAAAGGAACACAGATTGGTTTTCTTTTTTAGAAAACATCAGTTTCTTAGCTTTACCTTTTCATAAACCCTTGTTGTGAGATGGTTTCTAATTATTATTATTATTTTTTTAATATAGAGATGTTGATAGTTTGCTACATCCTTTTGTTATTTCACAGTATCCTTTTAAAAAAATAAATAAACCTTATAATTGGTTTCTAGAAATACCATTTCTCTACATTATTGTTTTATGGGACTTATGATTTATTACTCATCAAGACATGGGTTGGAGTTTGGGCATCTGCATCAGGAATTGGATTAGCTAAACCCAACCATGCCTTGGTTCCATTCGTGACTATAGTTTTGACTCTACAATGTCCAATTGATGTCCATACCCATATATTTTTTGTTTTCCTTTTCTAGCATTTCCATAATACTCATATGGTTGCTCAAGAATGATAGGAAGAATTTATTCCCATTTCTTGAATTGGGTTACCCAAATTTTGAGCTTGTATATGGTTAAAGAACTATCTTTAGATTATTTGAAGAAATGATGCGTAAATTTGAGAAATGGAAATTAAAGGAATGATTTCAATCCCATTCAAACCCAATAGTTGGTACTATTTGATAATAATCAATTGCATCATCATTGTATCTTCCTCAATCCTCTTAGTTTCTTTTCTATGTAGATCCATGGATCATTGGCCTGACAACTTTCTAAAATTTCTTGTCTAGCAAAAGATTTAGAAATATATTTAATTCCTTATTAAAGAATGTTTCCCAATTCTTGCATTTGACTTGTTGATGGGAAACAATAAATCATTTTCGTCCTTTGGATTGTAACAGCAATAACATAATTTTTCGCTTCTTTAGGATTTTGTTCTTTGTGGTTGGGTTTGACATAAAGTAACAACTTGGTAACCTTCTTTTTTTTCTATTTATTTATGCAGCATAATACACAGGTCCATCTTAATCCACCATTTCAAATTGTCATAGATGCTAGTATTGTTTTAGACAAGAATCAAATTTGACATTTGGAGCAGACTACTATTTAGACTATTTTACTATTAAAATGACCTCATACAAACATGTGAAACTATTGTTATCAACCTGTTCAAAACTAATAATTTAATATAATAATATGAAAACATAGTAATAAAGCTGATGTAGGATAAAAAGTGTATTTTTGGATTTAGTATTGTTTAATTTTTTGTTGTGTAATTTGTTTTATTTATCAAATAAACATTCTTTTAGTAGTCACGTTCCATTTAAGTCCTAATTCCTAAATCTACTTTCCTATTCTACATCAATTCTTTTGCCTTTGAAGTTCATATGTCGTGTCGATACTACATATTTAATACAAAACTTGCATGTGTTGGGGAGAACAAAGAGTTCTACAACCACAATATAAAACTTGCATTACTCTGGGAGCAGAACATGGCTGTAGAATCTTGTGGGGAGAAGGTAGACTTGAAGGATGGAGACACATACGAAAGGTTGTTGTTCAATGAATAGACCTTTGTAACTGTCTCAATTTTCAAGTTTACCTTCTCCCCACCAAAGTTTACATCCATGTTCTCTTCCCAAAGTAATGGAAGTTTTAAGCAGTGGTTGCAGAACCTTTTGTCCCCTCTAACACTTGCAAACTTTGCATTAAAAATGCACAATCGACACACAACATTTGAATCTTGGAAGCAAAGTAATTAATGTAGGACGAAATGGTAGATTTTCCTAAAATATACTTCTCCATCCTATATCTGCCATATTGTTATGTTGTTATATTAAATTATTAGTTTTGGACATATTATTCATAACACTAATAATTTTGTATGTTTCCATCAAGTTATTTTTGTATAAAAAATATTATTATAATTGCACATATTTTTTGTAATACAATACTATTTGTTTATAATAGTAAAGTATTGAAATTAGTACCTTGTACAAAATGTCAAATTTAGTACTTGTCTTGAACAATACTAGTAACTATGACCATAATGTATTCATAATTCTCAAAATTGATATTAAGAAATTGAATTTGAGAATTTGGAAATGGTGCACTCAAAAGGCATGAAACAATAGTAAAACAAATATTCATTCATGTGCCCCTATGCATTATCCTATAAAAATAAATGGGCAAAGAAAAAAGGGTTACCATGTTTTTAACTCACTTTAAGAACCAACCACAAAGACCAAAGTAGTAAAGAAAGAAGGATTATAATAATTTTAGTTTTGTAACTTCATATCGAATTTTATGCAAAACCTTAAAATCCTATCTTGACATTACTTTTGCAAATACATCTTTTCTTAAATTCTAGAATCTCCAATACATTTTTCATTTTATGATGTATATTGTCGTTGTACTACTGTTTTATAAATTTTCAAACTTGTTAGAAAAACTTTTATTTCATTATCTTTATGGTTTAGTATGGCAACTAAAAATGAGTCAATCTAATTTCCAATTTGGCAGTGCAAACTCTATAAAAGCATATCTAATAGTTCATTTCTCAACTCACAGCCTTTCCCAACCCTATTTTATCGATATTCTAGGCCGTTCTTCTCTCTGGTGTTTCTTCGAGAGAGGGAACATGGTTTCTAATTTTTTTATTTTCTGAAATACATTGATGTTGATAGTTTGGTACATCCTTTCGTTATTTCACACTATCTTTTAAAAAAACTAAATAAAGATTTTTCTACATTATTGTTTTACGGGACTTATGATTTATTACTCATCAAGACATGGGTTAGAGTTTGGGCATCTACATTATGGATTGGATTAGCTAAACCCAAATATGCCTTGGTGCTATTCGTGATTATAGTTTTGACTCTATAGTGTCCAATTGATGTCCATACCCATATGCTTTTTGTTTTCCTTTTCTAGCATTTCCATTATACTCATATGGTTGCTCAAGAGTGATAGGAAGGATTTATTCCCATTTCTTGAATTGGGTTATCGAAATTTTGAGCTTGTATATGGTTAAAGAACTATCTTTAGATTATTCAAAGAATTGATGTGTAAATATGAGAAATGGCAATTAAAGGAAAGATTTCAATGCCATTCCAACCCAATAGTTACTACTATTTGACAATAATCAATTGCATCATCATTATATCTTTTGTTGTGTTTTTTTGTGTTTCCTAATGAGGCTCAAGGCGATGACGATGGTTCGGGTTAGCTTCATAGGCTTTGGCCCGGGATTAAAGCAATGGTTCAACACCTTTATTTGCAACCCAAATAGAAGTCGGACCATAAGCCCTTAACCCTCCCTTTGGAGGAGAAATGGGCCTTGGCCCATTTATTAAAGGGAGGGAGGAAGCCAAAGCCCAAGCTAATGAAGCCCATTACCCCTCAGCCCATTTCTCTTGTTCCCTAGGCCCTTAATATAAAGGGAATCTTTCCCCTTTTGTGCCCTATGTGTGACGACTGATTGTGTTCTCTCTCTTGTTCCCTCTCTTGGCCGATTCTCCTTTCCGTTGATGGCCGATCTTCTTGGGGTTTCTTTCCATCTTGGTTGGATGCTCATTTCCATATTGGAGACTGCCTCTTTCCTTATGCGTTCTTGGTTGATCCTTCGTTGAGGCTCGTATCCTCTATTTAGCCGATTGGTGGCTCTCTTTTTGAGTAGTTCTTCTTAGCCATTGGTTCGACCCCTCATCTTAGTGATCCTTGTTGCTACTATGTTGACTACATTGCATGTTAATCCTGTGTGGTGCTTTAGCGAGAGAAAGGGTGTTCTTGTGCTTGGCCGAGAGACTTGGGGTGTTTGAGTGCTTTGATTCTTGGGTGGGGTTGGGCTCCTTTGTGGCTTAGTGTCCCTATTTGTTGGTTGTTGCCTAAGTGGTGATTGGATGAGCCCAGATCTAAGCCTTGGAGCAGTCTTCGTCACTACCATTGTTGCCGAAACAAGGAGTTTTACTTCATGTTCATCTCTTTTACATTTTGTTCTTATTTTCGTTATTTTCTGGTTCAATTTTGGCTTTGCACTAACACATTGGTTTGTAGTTTTTCCGCAACAATTGGTATCTAAGCCTCGTATGGCTCCTGGGTGGTGCTTAGTTTGAACTAGATCTGAAAAGCCCCGTAATTTTAAGATCTGATTTCGCAGTAAGTAGTTTCAGTATAAGATTTGATCTTCTTTTGATTTCTTCTTGCAGGTTGTGAGTTGGGTCGAAAGGACCCCAGATCTGAATCCAGCAAGTAGTAGGTTATCTTCCCAAGCAGCATGTGGCTACTAACTCCCCTTCTGGCCAACGGTGCATGAATTTGTAAGCGGAGGTGCGTGAGGCAGCTCATGGTCATCGTGTGGGGGTGACCATTAGGTTTGGGGGTTATCCTATGGTGGTAACCATTGCTTGTTGCTAGAATTAGGATTAGTTGTGATTTTATTATGCTAGCATAACTTGTTTTGGTACTGTTACATCTTGCTTAGAGAATCAGTAATATTGTGCTGTGTGAATTCTGCCTAGCAAATCCTCTCAGATTTGATCTTTTGTAGGTTCTAGTGGCTGTTTTGGTTTTATTGTTGTCTAAATTGTTTAGTTCCTTTTAGATATTGCTGAATAAACCTGTGTTATTTTGGTACTATTTTTTGTTGGAATAAAGTGATTGAACTTGATTCTAAGTGAATTTGCTGCCTAGGCTTTTAAATTGAAACTTTGTGTTTCTGTAAATCCAATTAGGTAGCATTGTATATGTGTTTATATTGCTGCTGCCATATTGAGAATTTTTTTTGAGATTTATCTGTGGCTAATTTCTTACTTAGTGCTTAAAAATTTGTTCCTGGTAAATTTGTTAGGAATTTGACCTAGCTGACTTGTGAACACCCATTGTGAAACCCTAATTTTCTGTGATCCTATAGGTTGGAATTTTTTGTGTGTTGAGCATATTCTTTGTGATCATGGCTACACATTTTGAAATGGGAGTTTTCAAAGGAAAGGGTGATTTCTCTATTTGGCAAAAGAAAATGAAAGGGATTTTAGTTCAACAAAAGATATCAAAAGCCATAGATGGCCAATATCATGAAAGCACAACAACTGAACGAAAATCAGAAATGGATGAACTTGCCTATACTTCTATAATCCTGCACCTCTCTGACTCGGTTTCAAGAAAAGTAGGAAAACTTGATACCACTAAAGAACTATGGGAAAAATTGGAAAAATTGTATGTGAAAAAATCCACACCAAATAAACTCTATTTGTTAGAAAGTTTTTTCAATTTTAAGATTAACTCCTCTAAGGATCTAGATAACAACTTAGATGTCATCAACAAACTAGTTCAAGATATCACAAATTGTGGTGAAATAGTATCCGAAGAATATAAGAATGTGATCTTATTAAATGCTATTCCTGATATCTATAAAGAGGTTAAAAATGCCATTAAGTATGGTAGGGACACCTTAACACCAAAAATTTTCATAGATTCCTTAAGAAGTAAAGAAATGGAACTAAAACATGAGAAAAAATATGGTGAGGTCCATATGATGAGAGGTAGGTCTCAATCTAAGAGTTAAGAGGGAGGTGGTCAGAAAAAGGGTAGAAGTAGGTCCAAATCCAAAACCTGAGGGAAGGGTAAGAAGTGTTATGGGTGTGGTAAAATTGGGTACTTTATTAAAGACTGCTATGCCGAGAAAAACAAACAAAAAGAAAAGGAGAAAGATCATGAAGAAAAAAAAGTGGTTACCTCCTATGATCCAAGTGAGGTATATTAAAGGAAGGATGTGGTAGATCCTAACCTAAGTGGTAGGATGAGTGAGAAATCCAAACCTAAGTGGTAGGATGAAGTACATCCTAACCTTAGTGGTAGGATGAGTGAGATCCTAACCTAAGTGATAGGATAAGTGAGAGATCCTAGCCTAAGTTGGAGGATTAGAAATATCCTTAACCTAAGTGAGAGGATGAATGAATGGATAAGGGTTGTGTATACTTATTCCCACCACCTTGAGCGAGGTGGAGAGTCAATCCTAGCCTAAGTGGGAGGATCAGAGAGAGTCTAACCTTAAGTGGGATGGAGAGAGAGCTAGCTCATATTTATGCATTTGTTGCATATTTGTGCATTTGTTGCATGATTAGGCATTTGTTGCTAATTTGTGCATGTGTTGCTTAAATTGTGCTTTTGTTGCTAGTATATGCATTTGTTGCATGTGATTATTGCTTGCTTGTGTGCTAGCCTCATTAGGAATCAAGGTGAAGATTGTTGGGTTTTTTTTTGTGTTTCCTAATGAGGCCCAAGGCGATGATGATGGTTAGGGTTAGCTTCATAGGCTTCGGCCCGTGATAAAAGCGATGGTTAAACACCCTTATTGGTATCCCAAATAGAAGTCGGGTCATAAGCCCTTAATGCTTCCTTTGGAGGAGAAATAGGCCTTGGCCCATTTGTCAAGGGAAGGAGGAAGCCCAAGCCTAAGCCCATGAAGCCTATTACCCCTTAGCTCATTTCTCTTGTGCCCTATGCCCTTAATATAAAAGGGATTGTTTCCCCTTTTGTGCCCTATGTGTGGTGGCCGATTGTGTTCTCTCTCTCTCTCTCTCTCTTTTGTTCCCCTTCTCGGCTAATTCTCCTTTTCATTGATGGCCGATCTTCTTGGGGTTTCTTTCCATCTTGGTCAAATGCTCATTTCCATGTTGGAGGCTGCCTCTTTCCTTGTGGATTCTTGGTTGATCCTTGGTTGAGGCTCGTGTCCTCTATTTAGCCGATTGGTGGCTTTCTTTTCGAGTAAGTTCTTCTTGGCCATTGATTCGACCCATCATCTTAGTGATCCTTGTTGCTCATGTGTGGACTCCATTGCGTGTTAATCCGGTGTGGTGCCTTGGGGAGAGAGGGGGTGTTCGTGTGCTTGGTCAAGAGACTTGGGGGTTTGAGGGCTTCGGTTCTTGGTCGTGTTTGGGCTCCTTTATGGCTTGGTGTCCCTATTCGTTGGTTGTTGCGTAAGTGGTGATTGCACGAGCCTAGATCTGAGCCTTGGAGCAGTCTTCGTGCTAGCCGTTGTTGCCGAAACAACGAGTTTTACTTCATGCTCATCTCCTTTACACTCTATTCTTATTTTCTTTATTTTGTGGTTCGATATTAGTTTTGCACTAACCCATTGGTTTGTTGTTTTTCAGCAACATCTTCCCCATTCCTCTTAGAGTGTGTTTGATTCCACACATTTTCTATGGAAAATATGTAATTATTACACATTTTCTATGGAAAACAATCAAACACTCTTAACTTTTCTATGGAAAAATATGTATGGTACAAGTATTTAAAGCTTCTTTCCATGGAATTCATTTTCCAAGGGAGTGTGGTGGTTTTTGTTTTCCAGGCAATATTACCTAGAATTAAATTTTAGGTAATGCAATCAAACACACCTTTAGTTTCTTTTGTAAACAATTTTCTTTTTCTCTGCCAGATCCATGGATCATTGGCCTGACAACTTTCTAAAATTTTTTGTCTAGTAAAAGATTTAGAAATATATTTAATTCCTTATTAAAGAATGTTTCTCCATTCATGCATTTGACCTATTGATGGGAAACAATAAATCATTTTAGTCCTTTCGATTGTAATAGCAACAACACAATTTTTCACTTTTTTAGGATTTTTTTCTTTGTGGTTGGTTTCGACATAAAGTAACAATTTGGTAACCTTATTTTTTCTCTATTTATTTATGCAGCATAATACATTGGTCCATCTTAATCCACCATTTTCAAATTGTTATAGATGTTAGTATTGGTTTGGACAAGAATCGAATTTAACATTTGGAGCAGACTACTATTCCGAATATTTTGCTATTAAAAACTAATGGTATTGTGCTATAAAATATATTCACAATTATAATAAGATTTTTCATATGAAAATGACCTTATACAAACATGTGAAACTATTGTTATCAACATGTTTAAAACTAATAATTTAATATAATAATATGAAAACATAGTAATATAACTGATGTAGGATAAAAAGTGTAGTTTCAGATTTAGTCTTGTTTATTTTTTTTGTTTGCATAATTTGTTTTATTTATCTAATAAACAATCTTTTAGTTGTCAGGTTCCATTTAAGTCATAATTCCTAAATCTACTTTCCTGTTCTACATCAATTCCTTTGCCTTTGATGTTCAGATCTTGTGTCGTACTGCATTTTTAAAACAAAACTTGCACGTGTTGGAGAAAACAAAGAGTTCTACAACTACTATTTAAAACTTGCATTACTTTGAGAACATTACATGGCTATAGACTCTTGCGGGGAGAAGGTAGACTTGAAGGATTGAGACACATATGAAAGGTTCTTGTTTAATGAATAGACCTTCGTAACTGTCTCAATTTTCAAGTCTTCCTTCTCCCCACCAAAGTTTACATCCATGTTTTCTTCCCAAAGTAATGCAAGTTTTAAGTAGTGGTTGCAAAACCTTTTGCTCCCTCTAACACTTGCAAACTTTGCATTAAAAATGCACAATCGACACACAACATTTGAATCTTGGAAGCAAAGTAATTAATGTCGGACGAAAGGGTAGATTTTCCTAAAATATACTTTTCTATCCTATATCCGCTATATTGTTATGTTGTTATATTAAATTAATAGTTTTTGGACATATTGTTCATAACACTAATAGTTTCGCATGTTTCTATAAGGTCATTTTTGTATAAAAAATATTATTATAATTGCACATATTTTTTGTAATACAATACTATTAGTTTATAATAGTAAAGTATTCAAATTAGTACCCTGTATAAAATGTCAAATTTAGTACTTGTCTTGAACAATACTAGTAACTATGACCATAATGTATTCATAATTCTAAAAATTAATATTAAGAAATTGAATTTGAGAATTTGGAAATGGTGCACTAAGAAGGCACGTAAACAATAGTAAGACAAATATTCATTCATGTGCTCCTATGTATTATGCTACAAAAATAAATGGGCCAGAAAAAAAGGGTTACCATGTTGTTAACTCACTTTAAGAACCAACCACAAAGACTAAAGAACTAAAGAAAGAAGGCCTATAATAATTTTATTTTTGCAACTCCATATCGAATTTTATACAAAACCTTAAAAGCCTATCTTGACATTACTTTTGCAAATACACCTTTTCTTAAATTCTTGAATCTCAAATTCATTTTTCCATAGTTTTTATTTTCATTTTTCATTTTATGATGTATATTGTCGTTGTACTACTGTTTTATAAATTTTCAAACTTGTTAGAAAAACTTTTATTTCATTATCTTTAAGGTTTAGCATGGCAACGAAAAATGAGTCAATCCGATTTCCAATCTGGCAGTGAAAACTCTATAAAAGCATATCTAATAATTCATTTCTCAACTCACAGCCTTTCCCAACCCTAATTTCTCGATATTCTAGGCCCTTCTTCTCTTTGGTGTTTCTTCGTCATAACCTCTATCGCGACCTCGTCTCCGTGCTTACATCAAACAATCGATAAAGGTAACTCTCTCTATCTCTATTTGAACCTTTCTACATATGTAAATGGTGTTCTATTGATTCATGGATTTGAGTTATTCTGAGTATATAGGTTGATGATTAGGTGATGATCTACAAAAGTGTTTTTTATCGACAACTATTTTTCTTTTCTTTTCTTTTTTGTTGATTCATTCAATTTTTTGTTTTATGATTGTAAATTTTGTGATTCTCACTTGGTTTCACTCAATCGCATTCCAAAACCAATTCCTGCTTTCCACTTTCGTAGGCATCTATCAAATGCAAAATAATCTAGGGCTCAAAGTTAAAACTCATTTAAGGCTATGGTGAAACGGTATTTTTTTCTCGTCTACAATTGTGTTTGTCCTTCTGTCCTTCCATTCCATTCCAAAATCATCTAAGGTTGTGATTTGAGAACTAAAAATTACGGTGTCAGACTTGCTTATTGTAAGTCTCCTCCTCTCTCGATATTTTACTTTAATTGTTTCTATTACCTTCAATACATTGTGATAACATAAGAAATTGGTTTTTCTATCCCTCATTCTCATTTTTGTCAACATGGCTTGTAGTATGATACTAATTTCTATGTCTAAAGGAACACAGATTGGTTTTCTTTTTCAAAAAACATCAGTTTCTTACCTTTACCATTTCGTAAACACTTGTTGTGACATGGTTTCTAATTATTATTATTATTATTATTATTATTTTTGGAATATAGTGATGTTAATAGTTTGTTACATCCTTTTGTTATTTCACAGTATCCTTTTAAAAAAACTAAATAAACCTTACAATTGGTTTCTAGAAATACCATTTCTCTACATTACTGTTTTATGGGACTTATGATTTATTACTCATCAATACATGGGTTGGAGTTTGGGCATCTGCATCAGGAATTGGATTAGCTAAACCCAACCATGCCTTGGTGCCATTCGTGACCATAGTTTCAACTCTACAATGTCCAATTGATGTCCATACCCATATGCTTTTTGTTTTCCTTCTCTAGCATTTCCATAATACTCATATGGTTGCTCAAGTGTGATAGGAAGGATTCATTCCCATTTCTTGAATTGGGTTACCCAAATTTTAAGCTGGTATATGGTAAAAGAACTATCTTTAGAATATTCAATGAATTGATTCGTAAATATGAGAAATGGAAATTAAAGGAATGATTTCAATCCCATTCCAACCTAATAGTTGCTACTGTTTGACAATAATCAATTGCATCATCATTGTATCTTCCCCTTTCCTCATCTTAGTTTCTTTTGTAGACAAAATTTTCTTTTTCTATGTTGATCCATGGATCATTGGCCTAACAACTTTCTATAATTTTTTGTCTAATAAAAGATTTAGAAATATATTTAATTCCTTATTAAAGAATGTTTCTCCATTCATGCATTTGACCTGTTGATGGGAAAAAAAAAATCATTTTAGTCCTTTCGATTGTAATAGTAGCAACACAATTTTTTGCTTCTTTAGGATTTTGTTCTTTGTGGTTGGTTTTGACGTAAAGTAACAACTTGCTAACCTTCTTTTTTCTCTATTTATTTATGCAGCATAATACGCGGGTCCATCTTAATCCACCATTTTCAAATTATCATTGATGTTAGTATTGTTTTGGACAAGAATCGAATTTGACATTTGGAGCAGACTACTATTCCGAATATTTTGCTATTAAAAACTAATGGTATTGTGCTATAAAATATATTCACAATTATAATAAGATTTTTCATATGAAAATAACCTTATACAAACATGTGAAACTATTGTTATCAACATGTTTAAAACTAATAATTTAATATAATAATATGAAAACATAGTAATATAACTGATGTAGGATAAAAAGTGTATTTTCAGATTTAGTATTGTTTATTTTTTTTTTGTTGAGTAATTTGTTTTATTTATCTAATAAACAATCTTTTAGTTGCCAGGTTTCATTTAAGTCATAATTCCTAAATCACCTTTCCTGTTTTACATCAATTCCTTTGCCTTTGATGTTCAGAACTTGTGTCGTACTGCATTTTTAATACAGAACTTGCACGTGTTGGAGAGAACAAAGAGTTCTACAACCATTATTTAAAACTTGCTTTACTTTGGGAGCAGAATGTAACACCCTAGACTTTAAAAAATAATTAATCATTGAGTTTGTGACGATTTGTGTATGATTATCGGCTAATTGTGACGTTGGGATGAGTTATTTGTGATTTATTAAAGAATTGTGGCTATGGAGATATTTATGAAAATAATGTGAAAATTGAATAAATTAAGTTAATGAGTTTTGGTAAATTCAGGTATAGGTGATGTAACATCCCATTCGAGCGGTAGAAATAATCGGAACAACTTACCCTGATGGGCCTATATGAACTTCCCAGGGGATCACCCATCCTTAGATTACCCCAGGTTAAGCACGCTTAACTTGGGAGTTCTTTGCCAACATTCAGTCCAAAAGGTATCCAACTGGTGTTGTTTCCTTTCTTACACTATCCTCGATATATACTAACTTCTATGGGCTCTCGGGGTATTACATTCTCCCCCCCTTAAGCACATGACGTCCTCGTCATGCGACCTTACAACTGGTCCCAGATCTCCCCCCTTGCATGGCCGATGTGGGATTCGCCTAAGGTGCCTACACGCACCCCCATAGGGGCTTACACACCCCCCTCGGGACTCAGTCTCCTCGCTGAGGTTTGCCCCACCATCGCGCTTAGAGGCTCGGGGGTCGGCTCTGATACCACCTGTAACATCCCATTCGAGCGATAGGAAGGACCGGAACAACTTACCCTGATAGGCCTACACGAACTTCCCAGGGGGTCACCCATCCTTGGATTACCCCAGGTTAAGCACGCTTAACATGGGAGTTCTTTGCCAACATTCAGCCCAAAAGGTATCCAGCTAGTGTTGTTTCCTTTCTTATACTATCCTCGATATATACTAACTTCTCTGGGCTCTCGGGGTATTACAGGTGAAATTAATAATCTGGGATGTATGTGGAATTTTGAAAGATTGGGAGGTTACGGTGAGATTATTAGAAATGACCAAAGATAAGCTTAAATTTAATTTGGGCATGTTAATTATCAAATGGGGCAAGCCAGCCCAGCTGGTCGCAGCATGAAGGACTAGGTGGGTGGCCAGGGATCGAATGTGAGAGGGAACGCGCGGGGAGGGAGAGCAACTGGGGTGCCAAATGGCACCGTTTGGAGAAGCCAGCTGGCGCCAATGCACGCGGGTGAGCGACCGTGCTGCGCGCAGCTGTTCGGCCAAGAGCACCCAGGTGCGCTCAGGTCATGCCACGTGGGGCGATCATGGCCTTCTCTTGGCCAGCCTCCCTTGCCCACTCTCTGGCTGCCACGTGGCAGCATGTGGGGGCTCCATGCAGCCCAATTTCTTCACCTCTTGTCCGAACATCCTCCTTCTGGCGCCTATAAATAGCGATGTTTCACCACCGTTAAAGTGCTGTAAATTTTAACCCATAGAAACTCTGCTCGTGGATATACGCGAGCTATAAAAATAATTTTAAATTTATTTAGTAGTTCTAATTATAAATTAATGACATGTTTAGCTAAATTAATTAGTAATGTAACGACGATAATTAAAATTAACTGCATGTTGAATTAAATTATTTTTATTTTACAATTGTATAGGAAATTGGGACGTGGAACCGATGCAAAGCAAGTGATTAACACGCGGTAAAGTTTAATATGGCTTGCATGTAAATTTATTTTGGCATGGCTTGTATTAGATCGTGGGAGAAGTGTTTAGGCATGGGGCTGTAGATTTGGGCCATGTGAGTCTCAGGAAGGGGTCCTTAATGAAATCAGTGGGGCCACCAAAATCCGGATCAGGGTGAGGTGGACAGGCCTGTATGCATGATGCACTTCACATTATTCTATAATTGTCATGCATTTTAATTTACTGCAACCTATATTACCCTTACTGAGTCCCCAGGACTCACCCCTATATTTTTCCCACAAACCCAGTAGGTGGTTCGGGATCCGAGAAGAGAAAGGCGGTGCTATTGGATGAGCTGCCAGTTGGCGATGACTGTTGGTAGTGAGGGTGTGATTAACTCCAAATGTTAATATTGTAATATATTTACTGTGTGTTAATCACGAGTCACGGTTATGGTTTAACCAAATGTAAACTAGAATCAAGTTAAGGTTCCCACTATGAGTAAACCCAGTAGGTGTAGGGAACTTGTGCCTGTCGGCTACGGCTGAAAACTACGATATGTATAAATATGTTAGGTGGTTGAAGTAATTTATTGAGCTTGTTGGTATTTGTTTATTTGAAATTGGATTTACACTCCAAGGGCCTAATTAGGTATGAGACTCGGGTGAGTTTTTGCTGCCTACGTAATTTACTCCCGAGTTCTCGATCGGTTGAAGGTGACAAAGCCTGGACCCCACCCAAGGCGCCCATATTATTTTAAAGCTTTATATTATCAAGGGTATAACCGTCCTTCGTAGTAGGCTGGGGTTGTAATATGAGTTGTGGTGGCACCCGATAGTGGGGTTGGGGCGTCACAAGGTGGTATCAGAGCGGGGTTTGTGATCGGCATGATGTGTTGATTAGGGCCAAATATAAAAAAAGTGGAGACACAAAAATGTGGATCATGGGATTGGGAATGCACAGTTGGGATGGGGTAGGTCGTAACTGGAGTTGAAATACTTCCTTGGGTAGGCATGGTTTGTATTGTGGGCTTGGTTAGGAGTTGTGTTTCCCAAGATAGCGAGCAGAGGGATGTGTGAATCCCTAAATCTAGGCCTCGTGGGGGGGAGAAATTTATGCTAGTTATTGATCTGACCCTCGATTTTATGTGCAGATAATAGAATATCATCATGAATTTTGGTGAGGCAGGCCCTAGCGTGCCAGGTCCAGACCCGAACCTTCCACTTGTGGATCTGTTATGGTGGTAGTGGGAGCAAGAATTGTCTGTACTTATAGGAGGTAGTCAACATTTCAATGAGGGAATTTTAAGCTTCCTGTGTAGGGTAAACAAGGTGTTCCAAAACACCATATGTGCGGAGTTGTGGGGTCTGCTAGAGAAACAAGTGTTATTCGTAAGAAAGCATATGAACGACATCTGGAGAGAGCGTACGGATGCCTTGATGTGGGATATGACTTTACGATTCAATTATGGTAATTTCATTCGTGCGATCGAGCGCTAAGCTATGGATTAGGAACCGTGCGTGGAGCCTGACGATCCGGTAGGAATCGGGGTATTTTTGTAATACCCTTGATGAGTCATGATAAAAAATTATCGATTAAGGGAATAATGGTATATGGAAATTTCCATAATTGCCCTTGAATGAAAGATAAGGCACATAATATATAGGATGCCATAAGAAGGGCAAAACAGTAATTTGGAGTCCCATCCCATAAAAGGTAAATTATTTTTAGAGAAAATATTTATATTGGAGAATTGATTTTGGGAGAATTTAATTCTTGTCTAAATGTATGGGAAAATGAATGGAAAATGTGGAATTAAAATGAAAGCCAAGTAAGGTAGATTGGTGACACTTGGCAAGATCTCATGAAAAGGGATTTAATTAAATATGGGAATAAAAAATTGTTGGATTAAGTGTCAGTGGGACACTTGGCATGATCTTGTGAAGCAAGAGTAAGATTAGAGGAAATTCAAAAAGAAAAGGAAAATAGTCTCTCAAGTATTAAATGAGAGTCATTATAATGAGAATTAAAGAAATTCCTTATTAAATAGAAATTAGTCACGCATTTATGTGGGAAAATGGTGGATTAAAGTAAATACAAATTAAAATAGGATTATGTCTTTCAAGAGTGATTTAAATTAAATAAAAAAGAAATAGATATTAGTCTCCATTAAATGCTTGAAAATTTATGGGATTTAAATTAAATGAGAAATGGGGAAAATAGTCAATCTTGAAATTAGTCAATATTTCTTAATTTTGAAAATTGGAGAATTATGGGAATTGGAGATTTGATCCAATGGTTGAGGATTTAGCTTGAAAAGGATCAAGATGTAATGGCTACAATTGAGTCTTGAAAGTGGCATGGATTACCAAATTTGCAAATTAAATAAATATCTAATAAGCCTAATAAAAGAATGGATGATGGAGATGTGGTCTCTAGTTTATCATCAAGGGTGGAGATTTAAAGAGGCTAGATGACAAGGATTGTGTTTCTCTAGAGAGTAGAGATTAGTTCTTTCTAAATCAAAGGCTAGGATTAACTTTATCTAAAGCACAAGGATTGTGCTAGTTTCAAGGGTTGGGATTTATTCTTCAAAAGATTGATCAAGGGCTAGTAATTAGTCTTGAACTTGTGAGATGTCAAGACATTATATAAAGGAAGAGAAATCTCTAAGAGGAGGTTTTGCTTGGTGGAAGAAATTAGAGAACAAATGAGAGTTCTCTTGTGAGCTTCCAAAGGAGAGAAAGGTAAGCCTTGATTTAATTCTCTTCTATAAAGAAAAAAAGTCTTCATTTCTTCTTTCATTTTTCTAGTCTTCAAGATCATTAATGCTTTAAGAATTCTTTTCTTAAGGTGGTTGAAAGCCAAAGAGAGAGTCTTGGCAAGTGAGGGCTTGAAGCTTCAAGGAAAAAAAAAGGTAAGGGATGACCCCAAGTGGTGGGGTTTGCTTGCATTTGTAATTGTTTTGTATGAGTTGCATGTAATGGTCATATTTGCATGTTTTGTGTTCTAGTGGACCTATGGCCATATGGAGGACTAGTGATGTGGGAGGGATTGGTTGGTGCCTTAACCTATGTGGTTATAAGGGCATGGATGACTACCCATTATATGCATTGCATTTGCATTACATGTTTATTTCTCATGTTACATTTATTTTTGCATAGCACCCTTACTGAGCATTGGCTCATAAGGTCCTTTGACCTCTATGTAGGTGGGGAATCTTCTAAAGGAAATAGAGCTTTGGAAGGTTGAAGTAATGGAGAAAGAGGAATGCATGTGAAGTTGAATGTATTTTGTTGATTTAGTGGATGTTGATGTATGTATTTTAGTTAAATATGTATGAATGCTTAATGTGGATGAATGGTGGAAAACTTAGATGTTTTGGAAGGCATTTGAGGTATATAAGCATTCTGGAAAGTTTGAGTTAAAAAAAATATATATATTTTTTTAAATTAAATTTTTGGTGGCAGGTCGGGCTGGCGCGGCCAGGGGAGCGCCTGGGCGTAGCTGGCGCAGTCGTGCGCGTCGGCGGCCAGCGTGGGTGCGGCCTGAGCGCCTGGCCCGCGCGCTAGGGGCGCAGCTGGTGCTGCCGTGGCCACCCACCCTGTTACTGTTTGAAATTTTTTTTTTTTACTAGTTTATTTTTTTGTTTATTTAATAATATATGCTAATTTGGAAATTTCTGAAATAAAAGCATGTTTAAATAAATAAATAAATGAGTATTTAAGGCTCCAAATTAATTATTAAATTAATATAAATTTTGAGACAATTGTGAAAAAATTCCTATATTTTGGAAAATAAATAAGAGAGTATTTTCCTTGAATTTAAAAATGGATGAGGAGGCTTGATGTTTGAATTTCAAAAATTTATTTCCTGAAGGTTAGAAATTTGAGGTATTTTGAAATAATTAAAAAGAAAAATCAATGGAGATTTGATAAGGAAAATTTTATTAAATTTTTCCAAAGAAATATTAATCCAAATATTTTCTAAAGGGTTTGGAAGTGAGAAGAAAATGGGTTAATAGTTGGGGCGAAGAAGAATTATTTTCTTATAATTAAGGCCTTATGCCATAAATTAAATGAAGCTAGTGAGTTAGCTTATTTTGTCAAATCCTAGGAAGTCATCCTTAGCTCTTCATTAAGAGCTTGAGAAGGGGTGACACTTGCAAGGTTTCTGGTTTTATTTTCGCGGGGTCGTTTCGATATTTCCTGGATCCTTGAGTGGAGCGAAGGGAGGGCAAAGCCTAGTTCCCACCTAAGTCGTTTCTCATTGAAGCGTAGCTGTCTCTTCATCTTTGCCCTAGCATGTGAATAGTTAGTTGATTATTCACGAGTAACACCCGTATGTGGGAGTAGGGAGTTATAATTTCCCGTTGCGCTCTCGATGGAGGCTAAGATGTGGGGAGCCACGAAGACCGTGGAGGCATTGCCCCTGAATCTTCTTTCTAGCGTATCGAGCAATGGGGATCTATCACAATTGGCTGATGAAGCAACCTCCCGAGCTGTGGGAGATATCGTGAGTGCTACTTAGCCAAGAATGTCAAACCAGTGTTGCGGGTTGGATGGTTGGGGAACTACTAACTTTGTGTGTGATACTAGAAATGTAGATGGTGTGTTAATGTAAAATACTGGCAGTTAGTTTGGTTGGTAACGTGTCGGTTGAGTTAAGAGTGTGTTAATAAATTGTAAATCAGTGTGCTTGTAAGAAATGGACTGTAATTTCTTTATGGTTAATAAACCTTCGCTATTATGTTTTGATGATATATTTTTAATGGGAAATGGTTGTGGTGTGCAGATGGCACCAGTGACACGAGTAACTATCCATAATTCCCAGTCAGGAAATGCTGGCTAAGAGGCAGTAGGAAGGGGGCCTGAATGTTCTAAAAATGTCCAAAGTCATTTAATGGGGCGAGGACCAGCTGGTGGTCGCCAAGTGGATACCGAAGTGGCCAACTGGCTGAAAGCATTTGTGGATTTGCACCCTTCAACATTTAAAGGACAGTTGGAGGCTGATTCGAGCATAGCAGAGTATTAGGTAGAAGATGTTTATCAGTTGTTAGAATACATAGATTGTCCTAAGGACGAGTGGGTGAGATGCGCCACTTTTGTATTCACCGAATAGGCCAGGGTGTGGTGGCGATCAATAGCTGAGATGCTAAGAGAGCAGAATGCTCAGTTGGCGACGGTTGAGGAGCAAATACAACCAATAAGTTGGGAATAGTTTAGGGAAGCGTTTAATGAGAAACATTATCCACACGATTGGCAGTTTAGGAAGAAACAAGATTTCATGGAACTCAAGCAACAGTCTAACCTAACGGTATCACAATATAAAGATGAATTTGTGAAGTTGTTGAAATATATCCCAACTTATATGTTGTCAGAGGTTGATAAGATGGAGTAATTTATCCAAGGGTTATGCCCAGAGGTACGTCGAGGGATGAGCTATGTTGAGGCTCATACTTTTCATGAAGCTGTGGCTAAGGCAGTAAATATTGAAAAGAGACTAATGAATTATGGGGAGATCACTCGAGCAAATGAACCATTCAGTGAGGGGCTAAAGAAGGTTGTGCCAAAGTAGGGATATCAATTTACCCACCCTGGGTAGGTAAATTTAAGGAGTTAAAAGCATGCCCCAAATGTCATAAACCTCATCGGTGGAATCTTCCCTGCGAAATTCCTAGAGCCGCCAAGGAGTGCTATAACTGTGGAGAGATGGGGCATATAGTCAAAAATTGTCTGAAATGGTTGGAGATGAATATTGTTAAGACAAACCCGCCAGCTGCAGGGGTCTAGAGGAAACCGATAGTATGTTTTAATTGCAATACACCAGGGCACATAGCTTCCTGGTGTCCCCAACATGGAAAGACTGGACTAACGAAATCAACCAAGGAAGGAGCACAAGCAGCAACTGGGAGGGTGTTCAATTTGACCAAAGTGGACGCGACAGCAAACCCACAAGTGATTGAAGGTACGCTCCTTGTTTAAGATATATGTATGCATGCATTGATAGACTCAGGAGCCACCCATTCATTCATATCATATGCCATAGTAGAATGTGCGGAACTAAGCACCAAAGAGTCCACTATACCTATGAGTGTGCAAACCCCAATGGGAACTTGGTTTTGTTCGCAACGGACGGTGCCAGAATGTCTAATTACAATAGGTGAAACCATATTTCTAGTGGACCTGAACTTGTTGGAGATCCAAGATTTTGATATTATATTAGGGATGGATTTTCTGTCCTAAAACCAAGCCCAAATAGACTGCGGGAAACTAGCAATCAGACTAATTGGACCTGATAAACAGATCGTAAGATTTGTCGGTACCCAAGTAGGGAAACCCTTGAAAATTGTATCTGCATTAAAAGTTTAAAAATGTTTAGAAAAAGGGGCCTTGGGGTACGCAGTACAGGTGGTGACTAATGGAAAAGCACAGAGAGTGAGGATGTTGAAATTGTAAACGAGTATTTGGACGTATTCCCAGACGATTTACCGAGCTTACCACCTAACAGAGAAATTGAATTCGCCATTGATTTACCTCCTGAAGCTCAATCTCGACCTATATCTATCCCTCCATATAGATTGGCCCCAGCAGAGCTACAAGAGCTTAAGGTTCAATTGCAAGATTTATTGGATAAGGGTTTTATTCGCCCTAGTATATCGCCCTGGGGTGCACCTGTATTGTTTGTATGAAAGAAAGACGGTAGTCTGAGAATGTGCATTGACTATTGTGCTCTAAACAAAGTTATAATAAAGAATAAGTACCCTTTACCCTGGATTGATGACCTATTTGATCAATTACAGGGGGCTTGAATTTTCTCTAAAATTGATTTACGATCAGGGTATTATCAATTGAGGATAAAAGAGGAAGATATTCCCAAAACAGCATTTCAATCACGATATGGCCATTACGAATATCTGGTAATGCCATTCGGTTTAACCAATGCACCGACAGCTTTTATGGATCTTATGAATCGGACATTTCAACCTTATTTGGATAAATTCATTATTGTATTTATTGATGATATATTGGGATACTTGTCCGATGAGGAGACTCACCGGGAACATTTGAAAATTACTTTATCAACACTGAGGGAGCACAAGCTCTACGTCAAATTTAGCAAATGTGATTTCTAGTTGAAGGAAGTTGTTTTCTTGGGGCACATAATTTTGGGACAGGGTATATCTGTGGACCCTGCCAAGGTGAAAGCGGTAAGAGAGTGCCCCCAACCTACTACTGTCTCTGAAATTAGAAGTTTTCTTGGTTTGGCAGGGTATTACCGAAAATTTGTTGAGAAATTCTCAAGTATTGCTGCCCCGTTAACTCAATTGACCTGGAAAGGAACCAAGTTTGTCTGGGATGAATCTTGTGAAAAAGCTTTCCAGGAGCTCAAGTGTAGGTTGACTGAAGCACCGATATTAGCTATACCTGAAGGGTCTGAAGGATATGAGGTGTACACCGATGCCTCCGGAATAGGGCTGGGGTGCGTGTTAATGCAGCATGGTAAGGTGATTGCATATGGATCTAGACAAGTACACCCCTATGAGAAGAATTACCCAGTACATGATATGGAATTGACAGCCGTGGTACATGCCTTAAAATTGTGGCAACATTACTTGTACGGAGAAAAGTTCGTTATATATGTGGACCATCAGAGTCTAAAGTATATCTTCACTCAACGAGATTTAAATCTCCGACAACGTCGGTGGATGGAGCTCCTAAAAGATTATGATTGTACCATCTAGTATCGTCTGGGACGAGCAAATGTGGTAGCAGATGCATTGAGCTGGAAAGGCATTGTGTCGGGGGTGTGTCTGGCTATCCATTTACATGCTCTAACAGAAGAATTTGCAAACTTAACCCTCAAGGCAGAACCGTAAGGCAACATAGCAATTGTAGCGCAGATGCGGTTACAAGTTAATTTGTGGTATGAGATTAAGCTGGCTACGGATCAGGAGGGGAATTTGGAACAGTGAATAGATGAGAATGGGCTACCCAAGCAACCAAAATTTGAGTATCGTAATGGAATACTCTGAATGAATGGGCGGGTGTACGCGCTAGCCTTGGGGAAGCTATAACAGGAGATTCTAAATGAGGCACATCAAACACCCTATATAGTACACCCTGGAGCTACCAAGATGTATCATGATCTTCGGAAGTGTACTAGTGACCGGGAATGAAAAGAGATGTGGTAGAGTTCATAAGAAAATGCGATACCTGTCAATGGGTAAAAGTAAAACATCAAAAACCATCGGGGAGTTTGCAACCTTTAGAAATCCTGGAATGGAAATGGGAACATGTAACAACCGATTTCATCATGGGTTTACCCCGGACCCTGAGAAAGGCTGATGCTATATGGGTTGTTGTGGACCGACTAACAAAGTCAGCGCATTTCTTACTTATAAGGAGCACTATGGGTGCTGAGCAACTTGCCTAACTCTATATCTAGGAAATTGTTCGCTTGCACTGAGTTCCTGTGAGCATCGTATCGGATAGGGATAGTTGATTCATGTCAAACTTTTGGAAAGCTATGCAAGAAGAACTTGGGACCCAGCTGAATTTTAGCACAACCTATCATCCTCAAACAGACGATCAAACTGAATGGGTCAATCAGATTTTGGAAGACATGCTTTGGGCTTGTGTGCAAGATTTTGGAGGCAATTGGGATGAATATCTAAGTTTGGTGGAATTTTCCTATAATAACAGCTATCAAGCAAGCATAGGAATGGCCCCGTATGAAGCGTTATATGGATGACGGTGTCGATCACCGGTGTGCTGGCTCGAAGTAGGGGAGAAACAGCTTGCCCAGACAGATCTTGTGAAGAAAGCAACACAGTAGATAGAGATAGTCCGTAAGAACATGAAAGCAGCCTAAGATCGATAGAAAAATTATGCAGATCGCCGGACCCGACCTTTAGAGTTTGCGAAAGGAGATCTGGTGTACCTTCGAGCTACCCCAATACGCCTAGCATTTAGACATCAACGAAGAGGAAAATTGGGACCTCGGTACTGGGGACCATATAGAATCAAGGATCGAGTTGGACCACTTGCCTACCGTCTGGAGTTGTCAGAGGCATTAACCGAATTGCATGATGTATTTCATGTTTCTCAATTATGGAAGCATATATATAATCCAGACATGGAAGTGCACGCTGAGGATGTTGAACTTTAACCTGATATGACATTCGAGGTGCAACCTATACAAGTGTTGGAACGCCAGGACAGCCAATTGAGACGTATAACTCTACCTATGTAAAAGTGCAATGGAGTCAGCACTCGGAACGAGAGGCAACTTGGGAAATGGAGGAGGAAATGCGTGAGAAATATCCTTACCTGTTTGATAGTCACAATTAATGTTGAGGATCTATGTATGATAGAATAAAGTGTATAAAATTTCGAGGATGAAATTTCATAAGGAGGGGAGACTATAACACCCAAGACTTTAAAAAGTAATTAATCATTGAGTTTATGATGATTTGTGTATGATTATGGGCTAATTGTGAGGTTGGATGAGTTATTTGTGATTTATTAAAGAATTGTGGCTATGGGGATATTTATGGAAATAATGGAAAAATTGAATAAATTAAGTTAATGAGTTTTTGGTAAATTCGGGTATAGGTGAAATTAATAATCTGGGGTGTATGTGGAATTTTGGAAGATTGGGAGGTTATGGTGAGATTATCAGAAATGGCCCAAGATCAGCTTAAATTTAATTTGGGCGTGTTAATTGTTAAAGGGGGAAAGCTAGCCCAGCTGGTCGCGCGCATAAAGGACCAGCTGGGTGGCCAGGGATCGAATGTGAGAGGGGAGAGCAGCTGGTTGGAATTTTTTCCAACCAACTAGGGCGCCAAACGGCGCCGTTTGGAGGCGCCAGCTGGCGCCCATGCACGCGAGTGCGCGGTCGTGCCGTGCGTAGTTGTGCGGCCAAGCACACCCAGGTGCGCTTATGCCGCGCCATGTGGCACGGTCGTGGCCTTCTCTTAGCCAGCCACCCTTGCCCACTCTCTGGCTGCCACGTGGCAGCATTTGGGGGCTTCATGCAGCCCAATTTCTTCACCCTCGTTCGAACTTCCTCCTTCTGGCGCCTATAAATAGCGATGTTTCACCACTGTTAACGCGCTGTAAATTTTAACGCACAGAAACTATGCCCATGGATATACGCGAGGTATAAAAATAATTTTAAATTTATTTAATAGTGCTAATTATAAATTGATGACATGTTTAGCTAAATTAATTAGCAATGTAACGACGATAATTAAAATTAACTACGTGTTTAATTAAATTATTTTTATTTTACAATTGTATAGGAAATTGGGACGTGGAACCGACGCGAAGCAAGTGATTAACGCACGGTAAGGTTTAATATGGCTTGCGTGTAAATTTATTTTGGCATGGCTTGTATTAGATCGTGGGAGAAGTGTCTAGGCATGGGGCTGTAGATTTGGGCCGTGTGAGTCTCGAGAAGGGGTCCTTAATGAAATCAGCGTGGTCATCAAAATCCGGATCAGGGTGAGGTTGACAAGCCTGCATACGTGATCCACTTCACATTATTCTATAATTATCATGCATTTTAATTTACTGCAACCTATATTGCCCTTACTAAGTCCCCGGGACTCACCCCTATATTTTTCCCACTAATCCAGCAGGTGGTTCGAGATTCGAGAAGGGAAAGGCAGTGCTATTGGATGAGCCACTAGTTGGCGGTGACTTTTGATAGTGAGGGTGTGGGTTAACTCCAAATGTTAATAATGTAATATATTTACTGTGTTAATCATGAGTCACGATTATAGTTTAACCAAATGTAAACTAGAATCAAGTTAAGATTCCCACTATGAGTAAACCCAGTAAGTGTAGGGAACTTGTGCTTGTCGGCTGCGACCGAAAACTGAGATATGTATAAATATGTTGGGTGGTTGAAGTAATTTATTGAGCTTGTTGGTATTTGTTTATTTGAAATTGGATTTACACTCCAAGGGCCTAATCAGGTATGAGACTCGGGTGAGTTTTCGCTGCCTACGTAATTTACTCCTGAGTTCTCAACCGGTCAAAGGCGATGAAGCCTGGACCCCACCCAAGGCGCCCATATTATTTTAAAGCTTTATATTAGCAGGGGCATAATCATCCTTCGTACTAGGCCAGGGTTGTATGTGAGTTATGGTGGCACTCGGTAGTGGGGTCGGGGCGTCACACAGAACATGGCTATAGACTCTTGTGGGGAGAAGGTAGACTTGAAGGATTGAGACAAATATGAAAGGTCCTTGTTCAATGAATAGACCTTCGTAACTGTCTCAATTTTCAAGTCTACCTTCTCCCCACCAAAGTATACATCCATCTTCTCTTCCCAAAGTAATGCATGTTTTAAGCAGTGGTTGCAGAACCTTTTGTTCCCTCTAACACTTGCAAACTTTGCATTAAAAATGCACACTAGACACACAACATTTGAATGTTGAAAGCAAAGTAATTAATGAAGCACGAAAGGGTAGATTTTCCTAAAATATACATTTCTATCCTATATCCATTATATTGTTATGTTCTTATATTAAATTATTAGTTTTGGACATATTGTTCATAACACTAATAGTTTCGCATGTTTCTATAAGGTCATTTTTGTATAAAAAATATTATTATAATTGCACATATTTTTTGTAATACAATACTATTAGTTTATAATAGTAAAGTATTCAAATTAGTACCCTGTACAAAATGTCAAATTTAGTACTTGTCTTTAACAATACTAGTAACTATGACCATAATGTATTCATAATTGTCAAAATTGATATTAAGAAATTGAATTTGAGAATTTGGAAATGGTGCAATAAGAAGGCACGCAAACAATCGTAAAACAAATATTCATTCATATGCCCCTATGCATTATCCTACAAAAATAAATGGGCAAGGAAAAAAGGGTTACCATGTTGTTAACTCACTTTAAGAACCAACCACAAAGACCAAAGCACTAAAGAAAGAAGGCTTATAATAATTTTATTTTTGCAACTTCATATCGAATTTTATACGAAACCTTAAAATCCTATCTTGACATTACTTTTGCAAATACACCTTTTCTTAAATTCTAGAATATCCAATTCATTTTTCCATAGTTTATATTTTCATTTTTCATTTTATGATGTATATTGTTGTTGTACTACTGTTTTATAAATTTTCAAACTTGTTAGAAAAACTTTTATTTCATTATCTTTATGGTTTAGTATCGCAACTATAAATGAGCCAAACTGATTTCCAATTTGGCAGTGTAAACTCTATAAAAGAATATCTAATAGTTCATTTCTCAACTCACAACCTTTCTCTACCCTAATTTCTCGATATTCCCAACCCTTCTTCTCTCGGTGTTTCTTCGAGAGAGGGAAGATGGTTTCTAATTTTTTTTTTTTTTGGAATATAGTGATGTTAATAGTTTGCTACATCCTTTTGTTATATCACACTATCCTTTTAAAAAAACTAAATAAACCTTATAATTAGCTTCTAGAAATACCATTTTTCAACTGTATTGTTTTATGGGACTTATGATTTATTACTCATCAAGACATGCATGGGTTGGAGTTTGGGCATCTGCATAAGGGATTGCATTAGCTAAACCCAACCATGCCATGGTGGCATTCGTGACTATAGATTTGACTCTATAGTGTCCAATTGATGTCCATACCCATATGCTTTTTGATTTCCTTTTCTAACATTTCCATTATACTCATATGGTTGCTCAAGAGTGATAGGAAGGATTTATTCCCATTTCTTGAAATGGGTTACCCAAATTTTGAGATTGTATATGCTCAAAGAACTATCTGTAGATTATTCAAAGAATTGATGTGTAAATATGAGAAATGGCAATTAAAGGAATGATTTAAATTCCATTCCAACCCAATAGTTGCTACTATTTGACAATAATCAATTGCATCATCATTGTATCTTCTGTTAGTTTTTTTTTTTTTTTTTTTTTTTTGTGTTTCCTAATAAGGCCTAAGGTGATGACGATGGTTCGGGTTAGCTTCATAGGCTTCGACTAGGGATTAAAGCAATGGTTCAACACCTTTATTTGCAGCCTAAGTAGAAGTCGGGCCATAAGCCCTTAACCCTCCATTTGGAGGAGAAATGGGCCTTTGACCATTTGCTCAAGGGAGGGAGGAAGCCCAAACCCAAGCCCATGAAGCCCATTACCCCTTAGCTAATTTCTCTTGTTCCCTAGGCCCTTAATATAAATGGGATTCTTTCCCCTTTTGTACCCTATGTGTGGCGACCGATTGTGTTATCTCTCTTGTTCCTTCTCTTGGCCGATTCTCCTTTCCATTGATGGCCAATCTTCTTGGGGTTTCTTTCCATCTCGGTCGGATGCTCATTTCCTCATTGGAGGCTACCTATTTCCTTGTGGGTTCTTGGTTGATCCTTGGTCGAGGCTCGTGTCCTCTATTTAGCCGATTGGTGGCTCTCTTTTCGAGTAAGTTCTTCTTAGCCATTGGGTCGACCTATCATCTTAGTGATCCTTGTTTCTCTTTTGTGGACTCCATTGCGTGTTAATCTTGTGTGGTGGTTTGGCGAGGGTGGGGGTGTTCGTGTGGTTGGCCAAGAGACTTGGGGGGTTTGAGGGCTTTGGTTCTTGGGCCGGTTTGGGCTCCTTTGTGGCTTGATATCCCTATTTGTTGGTTGTTGCCTAAGTGGTGATTGGATGAGCCCAGATTTAAGCCTTGGAGAAGTCTTCCTGATTACCATTGTTGCCGAAACAAGGAGTTTTACCTTGTGTTCATCTCTTTTACATTTTGTTCTTATTTTTGTTATTTTCTAGTTTGATATTGGTTTTGCACTAACCCATAGGTTTGTAGTTTTTTCGTAACAATTGGTATCAAAGCCTCCTGTGGCTCCTGGGTGGTGCTTTGTTTGAACTAGATCTGAAAAGCCGTATAATTTTCATATCTGATTTCACAATAGGTGGTTTCCATATCAGATCTGATCCTGTTTTGATTTCTCCTTGTAGGTTGTCAGTTGGGTCTAAAGGACCCCAGATCCGAATCCAACAAGTCATGGGTCATCTTCCCCAGCAGTACGTAGCTGCTCACTCACCTGTTGGCCAGCGATGCTTGAACTTGCAGGCAACAGTGCGTGAGGCAGCACATGGAGGCTGCATTTCCCCTCTTCTATTCTAGATCTGATCTTGCATCATTCACCGATCTCAATCCTGAGATCTATACTGGTAACCTCTGTAGTTTTAAATTCTGTGATTTTTTTTCAATTCCAGCAACTATCAGGTCATCGTGTGGGGGTGACCATTAGGTTTGGGGGTTATCTTGTGGTGGTAACGATCGCTTGTTGCTAGAATTAGGATTATCTGTGATATTATAATGCTAGCATAACCTGTTTTGGTATTGTTAAGTCTTGCTTAGAGAATCAGTAATATTGTGCTATGTGAATTCTACCTAGTAAATCCTCTCAGATCTGATCCTTTGTAGGTTCCAGTGGCTGTTTTGGTTTTACTGTTGTCAAAACTGCTTAGTGCCTTTTAGATATTGCTGAGTAAACCTGTGTTATTTTGGTACAATTTTTTGTTGGAATAAAGTGATTGAACTTGATTCTAAGTGAATCTACTGCCTAGGCTTTTAAATTGAAACTTTGTGTTTCAGTAAATCAACTTAGGTAGCATTGTATATGTATTCATATTGCTGCTGCCATATTGAGAATTTTTTTTGAGATTTATTTGTGGCTAATTTCTTGCTTAGTGCTTAAAAATCTGTGCCTGGTAAATTCGTTAGGTATATGTCCTAGCTTACTTGTGAACACCCATTGTGAAACCTTAATTTTCTGCAATCCTATAGGTTGCGAACGGTGATTTCTCTATTTGGCAATAGAAAATGAAAGGGAAAGTTTAACAAAAAGTATCAAAAGCCATAGATGGCAAATATCCTGAAAACACAACAACTGAACGAAAATCAGAAATGGATGAACTTGCCTATACTTCTATAATCCTCCACCTCTTTGACTCGATTTTAAGAAAAGTAGGAAACTTGAGACCACTAAAGAATTATGGGAAAAATTGGAAAAATTGTATGTGAAAAGATCCACACCAAATAAACTATATTTGTTAGAAAGTTTTTTCAATTTTAAGATTGACTCCTCTAAGGATCTAGATGACAACTTGGATGTCTTCAAAAAACTAGTTGAAGACATCACAATTTGTGGTGAAACAATATCCGAAGAATATAAGGTTGTGATCTTATTAAATGATATTCTTGATATCTATAAAGAGGTTAAAAATGCCATTAAATATGGTAGGGATACCTTAACACCAGAAATTGTCATAGATTCCTTAAGAAGTAAAGAAATGGAACTAAAACATGAGAACAGACATGGTGAGGTCCATATGATGAGAGGTAGGTCTCAATCTAAGAGTTAAGAGGGAGGTCGTAAGAAAAAGGGTAGAAGTAGGTCCAAATCCAAAACCCGATGGAAGTGTAAGAAGTGCTATGGGTGTGGTAAAATTGGGAATTTTATTTAAGACTGTTATGCCGAGAAAAACAAACAAAAAGAAAAGGAGAAAGATCTTGAAGAAAAAAATGTGGTTACCTCCTATGATCCAAGTGAGGTATATTAAAGGAAGGAGGTGGTAGATCCTAAACTAAGTGGTAGGATGAGTGAAAAATCCAAACCTAAGTGGTAGGATGAAGTAAATCCTAACCTAAGTGGTAGGATGACTGAGATCTTAGCCTAAGTGGTAGGATAAGTGAGACATCCTAGCCTAAGTTGGAGGATTAGAAAGATCCTTAACCTAAGTGAGAGGATGAATCAATGGGTAAGGGTTGTGTATCCTTATTCCCACCACCTTGAGCGAGGTGGAGAGTCAATCCTAGCCTAAGTGGGAGGATGAGAGAGAGTCTAACCCTAAGTGAGATGGAGAGAGAGCTAGCTCATATTTATGCATTTGTTGTATATTTGTGCATTTGTTGCATGTTTATACATTTGTTGCATGATTAGGCATTTCTTGCTAATTTCTGCATATGTTACTTAAATTGTGCTTTTGTTGCATGTGATTATTACTTGTTACCTGTATGTGCTAGCCTCATTAGGAATCAAGGTGGAGATTGTTGGGTTTTATTTTTGTGTTTCCTAATGAGGCCAAGGCGATGACGATGGTTTGGGTTAGCTTTATAGGCTTCGGCCCAAGATTGAAGCGATGGTTCAACACCCTTATTGGCAACCCAAATAGAAGTCAGGCCATAAGCCCTTAACCCTCCCTTTGGAGGAGAAATAGGCTTTGGACCATTTGTTCAAGGGAGGGAGAAAGCCCAAGCCTAAGCCCATGAAGCCTATTACCCCATAGCCCATTTCTCTTGTGCCCTATGCCCTTAATATAAAAAGGATTCTTTCCCCTTTTGTGCCCTATGTGTGGCGGCCGATTGTGTTCTCTCTCTCTTGTTCCCTCTCTCGGCCGATTCTCCTTTCCATTGATGGCCTATCTTCTTGGGGTTTCTTTCCATCCTAGTCGGATGCTCATTTCCATGTTGGAGGCTACGTCTTTCCTTATGGGTTCTTGGTTGATCCTTGATCAAGGCTCATGTCCTCTATTTAGCCGAATGGTGGCTCTCTTTTCGAGTAAGTTCTTCTTGGCTATTGGTTCGACCCATCATCTTAGTGATCCTTGTTGCTCCTGTGTGGACTCCATTGCTTGTTAATCTTGTGTGGTGCTTTGGCAAGAGAAGGGGTGTTCGTGTGCTTGGCCGAGAGACTTGGGGGGTTTAAGGGCTTCGGTTCTTGGTCTTGTTTGGGCTCCTTTTTGGTTGGTGTCCCTATTCGTTGGTTGTTGCCTAAGTGGTGATTGGACAAGCCCAAATCTGACCCTTAGAGAAGTCTTTGTGACAACCAATGTTGCCGAAACAGAGAGTTTTACTTCGTGTTCATGTCCTTTACATTCTGTTATTATTTTCGTTATTTTCTAGTTCGATATTAGTTTTGCACTAACCCATTGGTTTGTTGTTTTTCTGCAACATCTTCCCCATTCCTCTTAGTTTCTTTTGTAGACAAAATTTTATTTTTCTATGCCAGATCCATGGATCATTGACCTGATAACTTTCTAAAACTTGTTGTCTAGTAAACGATTTAGAAATATATTTAATTCCTTATTAAATAATGTTTCTCCATTCATGCATTGGACCTGTTGATGGGAAACAACAAATCATTTTCGTCCTTTCGATTGCAATAGCAACAACACATTTTTTCTCTTCTTTAGGATTTTGTTCTTTGTGGTTGGTTTCGACGTAAAGTAACAACTTGGTAACCTTCTTTTTTCCCTATTTATTTATGCAGCACAATACACAAGTCCATCTTAATCCACCATTTTGAAATTTTCATAGATGTTCGTATTGTTTTGGACAAGAACCGAATTTGACATTTGGAGCAGACCACTATTTCGAATATTTTGCTATTAAAAACTAATGGTATTGTGCTATAAAATATATTCACAATTATAATAAGATTTTTCATATGAAAATGACCTTATACAAACATGTGAAACTATTGTTATCAACATGTTTAAAACAAATTATAATTTAATACAATAATATGAAAACATAGTAATATAACTGATGTAGGATAAAAAGTGTATTTTCGAATTTAGTATTGTTTATTTTTTTTGTTACCTAATTTGTTTTATTTATCTAATACACAATGTTTTAGTTGTCAGGTTCCATTTAAGTTGTAATTCCTAAATCTACCTTCTTGTTCTACATCAATTCCATTGCCTTTGATGTTCAGATCTTGTGTCGATACTGCATATCTAATACAAAACTTGCACGTGTTGGAGAGAACAAAGAGTTCTATAACCACTATTTAAAACTTGCATTACTTTGGGAGCAGAACATGGCTATAGACTCTTGTGAGGAGAAGGTAGACTTGAAGGATTGAGACACATATGAAAGGTCCTTGTTCAATGAATAGACCTTCGTAACTGTCTCAATTTCCAAGTCTACCTTCTACCCACCAAAGTTTACATCCATGTTCTCTTCCCAAAGTAATGCAAGTTTTAAGCAGTGGTTGCAAAACCTTTTGTTCCCTCTAACACTTGCAAACTTTGTATTAAAAATGCACAATCGACACACAACATTTGAATCTTGGAAGCAAAGTGATTAATGTAGGACAAAATGGTAGATTTTCCTAAAATATACTTTTCTATCCTATATCCGCTATATTGTTATGTTGTTATATTAAATTATTAGTTTTGGACATATTGTTCATAACAGTAATAGTTTCACATGTTTCTATAAGGTCATTTTTGAATAAAAATATTATTATAATTGCACATATTTTTTGTAATACAATACTATTAGTTTATAATAGTAAAGTATTCAAATTAGTACTCTGTACAAAATGTCAAATTTAGTACTTGTCTTGAACAATACTAGTAACTATGACCATAATGTATTCATAATTGTCAAAATTGATATTAAGAAATTGAATTTGAGAATTTGGAAATGGCAATAAGAAGGCACGCAAACAATCATAAAACAAATATTCATTCATGTGCCCCTATGCATTATCCTACAAAAATAAATGGGCAAGGAAAAAAGGGTTACCATGTTGTTAACTCACTTTAAGAACCAACCACAAAGACCAAAGCACTAAAGAAAGAAGGCTTATAATAATTTTATTTTTGCAACTTCATATCGAATTTTATACGAAACCTTAAAATCCTATCTTGACATTACTTTTGCAAATACACCTTTTCTTAAATTTTTAAATCTTCAATTCATATTTCCATAGTTTATATTTTCATTTTTCATTTTATGATGTATATTGTCGTTGTACTAATGTTTTATAAATTTTCAAACATTTTAGAAATTTTTTTTTCATTAACTTTATGGTTTAGTATGGCAACTAAAAATGAGTCAATCTGATTTCTAATCTGGCAGTGCAAACTCTATAAAAGCATATCTAATAGTTCATTTCTCAACTCATAGCCTTTCCCAACCCTAATTTCTCGATATTTCGGGCCCTTCTTCTCTCTGGTGTTTCTTCATCATAATCTCTATCGCGACCTCATCTTCGTGGTTACATCAAACAATCGATAAAGGTAACTCTCTCTATCTCTATTTGAACCTTTCTACATATGTAAATGGTGTTCTATTGATTCATGGATTTGAGTTATTCTAAGTATATAGGTTGATGTTTAGGTGATGATCTACAAACGTGTTTTTTATCGACGATTATTTTCTTTTCTTTTTTGTTGATTCATTCAATTTTCTGTTTTATGGTTGTAAATTTTGTGATTCTCACTTGGTTTCTCTCAATCTCATTCTAGAACCAATTCCTGCTTCCCACTTTCGTAGGCATCTATCAAATGCACAAAATAATCTAGGGCTCAAAGTTAAAATTCATTTAAGGCTATGGTGAAACGGTATTTTTTTCTCGTCTACAATTGTGTTTGTCCTTCCGTCCTTCCATTCCATTCCAAAATCATCTAAGGTTGTGATCTGAGAACTAAAAATCACGGTGTCTGACTTGCTTGCTGTAAGTGTCCTCATCTCTCGATATTTTACTTTAATTGTTTCTATTACCTTCAATACATTGTGATAACATAAGAAATTGGTTTTTCTATCCCTCATTCTCATTTTTGTCAACATGGCTTGTAGTATGATACTAATTTCTATGTCTAAAGGAACACAAATTGGTTTTCTTTTTTAGAAAACATCAGTTTCTTAACATTACCGTTTCGTAAACCCTTGTTGTGACATGGTTTCTAATTATTATTATTTTTTTTTTTGAATACAGTGATGTTGATACTTTGCTAGATCCTTTTGTTATTTCACAGTATCCTTTTTAAAAAACTAAATAAACCTTATAATTGGTTTCTAGAAATAGCATTTCTCTACATTATTGTTTTATGCGACTTATGATTTATTACTCATCAAGACATGGGTTGGAGTTTGGGCATTTGCATCAGGAATTGGATTAGCTAAACCCAACCATGCCTTGGTGCCATTCGTGACTATAGTTTTGACTCTATAGTGTCCAATTGATGTCCATACCCATATGCTTTTTGTTTTCCTTTTCTAGCATTTCCACAATACTCATATGGTTGCTCAAGGGTGATAGGAAGGATTTATTCCCATTTCTTGAATTGGGCTACCCAAATTTTGAGCTTGTATATGGTCAAAGAACTATCTTTAGATTATTCAAAGAATTGATGCATAAATATGAGAAATGGAAATTAAAGGAATGATTTCAATCCCATTCCAACCCAATAGTTGCTACTATTTGACAATAATCAATTGCATCATCATTGTTGTAACAGCCCGCCTTCTCGGGCGTGTTATACCTTAGGAAATTTGGTATATATATATATATATATTTTTACATTATCTCCGAAATTCCCTAAGACCTTATCTAGTGCTAGACAAGATGTTTACACTAGAAAATACAAGCGGAAGCTGAATTGAACCTGCTCATGGCAATACATACATGAATAACTAGACATAATATTTATTACAAGTTTATTACATATGCTTCTGAAATTAAAACAATTGTACATAATTCTTAAACATAACATGGCACATTCCCTCGTCTCGAGTCACTACATATCTCCAGTCTCGGTGTCATCACTGTAAGTCCCAACTGGAACGTTGAATGTTCTAGGGGCAAAACCCAAGTTAGATGATGAATCATCTAAGTAAGGGTACATAATACTTATGTCATGTGTGTATGCAATGTCTTACCTCGTAGGTGTTAACTGCACCCTCAGGCTACCTACCATTTTAGCGGCCACCTCTATCGAAGTCGGGGTGTATGGGTGCACCCTTGGTAAGGTAGCAGTGCCAATTCATACTCCCTGCGGCCTCATATGCGAATGATCAATGGCATCGACGTGTATTTATGCATTTCATAATCATGTCATGGATGTAGTCTACGTGTGGGGTACATATCATAGCATGTCAATATGATGTAGGCATTCAAAGGTAAACATTTATAACCGTACTACATTTGGAATGGTACACTTACATTTAAGTCGTCTCGAAAGATGTGTCAGTCTCAAAATTCATGCTGAGTGGCTATTTCTCGCCCTCAAAGACTCCTAGACATTAAACTTATTTTTAGAATATATTTCAAAAAAATCTAATTTATCTTCACCAACATCCCTTATTTAATATTTCTATTATTCTGGAATTTTCGTGGAATTTTCCAACTTAAATTCCTATTTTTTTTCTTATTTCCTAATAGCTAAATATATAATTATTACATAATAATTATCTAATCTTTCATTTTATTCAGTTTCTCTTCACTAATATTTCCTAAATAATACTTCTAACATTCTGAAATTTTCTTGAAATTTTCTGAATTAAAATCTTATTTTTTCTTTATTTCCATAATAGAAAAATCTACTTAAATAATTAATAAATTTAGCATTTCTAGAAATTTCTTCACAAAATAAATCATAAACAACATTCCAGATTTAATAAAATTTTTTGCAAAATTTTATCTCTTTTATTTTTATTTTATTTCTTTTCTTTTTCTTTTCTTTTCTTTTTATTTTCTTTTATTTTCTTTTTTTTTTCTTGCAGGCATGTGGAAGCGCCTTCTTTCCACTCGCGGGCACGTCTAACCACGCGCCCGCCTAGTTCGTCTTCTCTGGCAGCCTCTTCGCCGCCAGTGAACCCCCGCGCCTCCTAGCTTCGAAACCCGACCTCCCGAACCCAAATATGGCCTTAAAGCTTTGAAAAAACAACCGAAAATACCTCGAATTTGCGATCGAAGGCGCAGCTCTGGCAAATCGTGACTTTTCCGGCTAGCTTCGATTCTCCCTCCTTGCTGCTCCGTTAGCCACCAAAATCTCCAGAAAGTTTGCCCACACTTTGAAGATTATAACCGCACTCACGAAAACCCTCAAACACTGCCCAATTGCTCGATCTATGAAGTAAATTTTTTTATGAATGGGGCTTGCTGGGTCGCGGCTATTTATAGCCAAACTCGGCCGCGAATGGTCAAATCGAAGGCGCCACGCGTCCCTGGAGGCCACTCTGGCGTCACCTCGGCCATTAAAGGCCCCTCTCTCCCTGACTGCTACTTGTAGGCGCGGCCATGCTCTGGCCGCGCGCTGCTCTGCAAAAATTCAGATTTTCCAGATTTTTTTTTATATATATATATACGGATATATATATATATACATATCATATATATATACCTACATAGCTATACACATACATACATACCAAGTTATATACAACAGCTATATACATATTTATTTTCATATATACTCATATACTTGCATACTTATATTAATTATCTATACACCCACTTAATAAATTAATTTTGGCATTCACATTAATTAATTACATAACTTAATTGAATTAAATTTATTCATAAAACTTAGGGTATTACAACTGTATCTTTCCCATTCCTCTTAGTTTCTTTTGTAGTCAAAATTTTCTTTTTCTATGTAGATTCATGGATCATTGGCCTAACAACTTTCTAAAATTTGTTGTCTAGTAAAAGATTTAGAAATATATTTAATTCCTTATTAAAGAATGTTTCTCCATTCATGCATTTAACTTGTTAATGGGAAACAATAAATCATTTTCTTCCTTTGGATTGTAACAACAACAACACAATTTTTTGCTTCTTTAGGATTTTGTTCTTTGTGGTTGGTTTCGAGGTAAAGTAACGACTTGGTAACCTTATTTTTTCTCTATTTATTTATGCATCATAATACACAGGTCCATCTTAATCCACAATTTTCAAATTGTCATAGATGCTAGTATTGTTTTGGACAAGAATTGAATTTGACAATTGGAGCAGACTACTATTTCAAATATTTGGCTATTAAAAACTAATGGTATTGTGCTATAAAATATATTCACAATTATAATAAGATTTTTCATATGAAAATGACCTCATACGAACATGTGAAACTATTGTTATGAACTTGTTTAAAACTAATAATTTAAGATAATAATATGAAAACATAGTAATATAACTGATGTCGGATAAAAAGTGTATTTTCGTATTTAGTATTGTTTTTTTTTTTTTGTTGCCTAATTTGTTTTATTTATCCAATAAACAATCTTTTAGTTGTTAGGTTCCATTTAAGTCGTAATTCCTAAATCTACTTTCCTGTTCTACATCAATTCCTTTGACTTTGATGTTCAGATCTTGGGTCGTATTTCATTTTTAATACAAAACTTGCATGTGTTCGAGAGAACAAAGAGTTCTACAACCACTATTTAAAACTTGCATTACTTTGGGAGCAGAACATGGTTGTAGACTCTTGTGGGGAGAAGGTAGACTTGAAGGATTGAGACACATATAAAAGGTCCTTGTTCAATGAATAGACCTTTGTAACTATCTCAATTTTCAAGTCTACCTTCCCCCCACCAAAGTTTACATCCATGTTCTCTTCCCAAAGTAATGCAAGTTTAAAGTAGTGGTTGCAGAACCTTTTGTTCCCTCTAACACTTGTAAACTTTGCGTTAAAAATGCACAATCGACACACAACATTTGAATCTTGGAAGCAAAGTAATTAATGTTGGTCGAAAGGGTAGACTTTCCTAAAATATACTTTTCGATCCTATATCCGCTATATTGTTATGTTTTTATATTAAATCATTAGTTTTGGACATATTGTTCATAACACTAATAGTTCGCATGTTTCTATAAGGTCATTTTGGTATAAAAAATATTATTATAATTGCACATATTTTTTGTAATTCAATACTATTAGTTTATAATAGAAAAATATTCAAATTAGTACTCTATACAAAATATCAAATTTAGTACTTGTCTTGAACAATACTAGTAACTATGACCATAATGTATTCATAATTCTCAAAATTAATATTAAGAAATTGAGTTTGCGAATTTAGAAATGGTGCACTAAGAAGGCACGCAAACAATAGTAAAACAAATATTCATTCATGTGCCCCTACGCATTATCCTACAAAAATAAATGGGCAAAGAAAAAAGGGTTACCATGTTGTTAACTCACTTTAAGAACCAACCACAAAGACCAAAACACTAAAGAAAGAAGGCTTATAATAATTTTATTTTTGCAACTTCATATCAAATTTTATACGAAACCTTAAAATTCTATCTTGACATTACTTTTGCAAATACACCTTTTTCTTAAATTCTTGAATATCCAATTCATTTTTCCATAGTTTATGTTTTATTTTTTTCTTTTTTTGATGTATATTGTCGTTGTACTACTATTTTATAAATTTTCAAACTTGTTACAAAAAATTTTGTTTCATTATCTTTATGGTTTAGTATGACAACTAAAAATGAGTCAATCTGATTTCCAATCTGGCGATGCAAACTCTATAAAAGCATATCTAATAGTTCATCTCTCAACTCATAGCCTTTCCCAACCCTAATTTCTCAATATTCCAAGCCCTTCTTCTCTCTGGTGTTTCTTCTAGAGAGGGAACATCGTTTCTATTTTTTTTTTTTTTTGGAATACAGTGATGTTGATAGTTTGTTGCATCCTTTTGTTATTTCACAATATCCTTTTAAAAAAACTAAATAAACCTTATAATTGGCTTCTAGAAATACCATTTCTCTACATTATTGTTTTATGGGACTTATGACTTATTACTCATCAAGACATGGGTTGGAGTTTGGGCATCTGCATCAGGGATTGCATTAGCTAAACCCAACGATGCCTTGGTGCCATTCGTGACTATAGTTTTGACTCTACAGTGTCCAATTGATGTCCATACCCATATGCTTTGTTTTTCCTTTTATAGCATTTCCATTATACTATATGGTTGCTCAATAGTGATAGGAAGGATTTATTCCCATTTCTTGAATTGGGTTACCCAAATTTTGAGCTTGTACATGGTTAAAGAACTATCTTTAGATTATTTAAAGAATTGATGTGTAAATGTGAGAAATGGCAATTAAAGGAATGATTCCAATCACATTCCAGCCCAATAGTTGCTACTATTTTACAATAATCAATTGCATCATCATTGTATCTTTTATTGGGTTTTTTTTTATGTTTCCTAATAAGGAGAAGGCGATGACGATGGTTCGGGTTAGCTGCATAGGCTTCGGCCAAGGATTAAAGCAATGGTTCAACACCTTTATTTGTAGCCCAAATAGAAGTCGGGCCATAAGCTCTTAACCCTCCATTTGGAGGAGAAATGGGCCTTGGCCCATTTGCTCAAGGGAGGGGGGAAGCCCAAGCCCAAGCCCGTGAAGCCCATTACCCCTTAGCTCATTTCTCTTGTTCCCTAGGCCCTTAATATAAAAGGGATTTTTTCCGCTTTTGTGCCTTATGTGTGGCGACCGATTGTGTTCTCTCTCTTGTTCCCTCTCTCTGTCGATTCTCCTTTCCGTTGATGGTCAATCTTCTTGGGGTTTCTTTCCATCTCGGTCGGATGCTCATTTCCATGTTGGAGGCTACCTCTTTCCTTGTGGGTTCTTTGTTGATCCTTCATCGAGGCTCGTGTCCTTTATTTAGCCGATTGATGGCTATCTTTTTGGGTAAGTTCTTCTTAACCATTGGGTTGACCCATCATCTTAGTGATCCTTGTTGCTTCTATGTGGACTCCATTGCATGTTAATCCTGTGTGGTGCTTTAGCGAGAGAGGGGGTGTTCGTGTGCTTGGCCGAGAGACTTGGGCGGTTTGAGGGCTTTGGTTCTTGGGTGGGTTTGGGCTCCTTTGTGGCTTGGTGTCCCTATTTGTTTGTTGTTGCCTAAGTGGTGATTGGATGAGCCAAGACTTATTTTCGAAACAAGGAGTTTTACTTCGTGTTCATCTCTTTTACATTATGTTCTTATTTTCATTATTTTCTGGTTGGATATTGGTTTTGCACTAACCCATTAGTTTGTAGTTTTTCCACAACAATTGGTATGAAAGCCTCATGTGGCTCCTGGGTGATGCTTTGTTCGAACTAGATCTGAAAAGCCCCATAATTTTCAGATCTGATTTCACGGTAGGTGGTTTCCATATTAGATCTGATCCTGGCTTGATTTCTCCTTACAGGCTGTGAGTTGCATCGAAAGGACCCCAAATCCGAATCCAGTAAGTCGTGGGTCATCTTCCCGAGCAACACGTGGCTACTCACTCGCTTGCTGGCCAGAGGCACGTGAACTTGCAAGCAATGATGCATGAGGCAGAAAGTAGAGGCCAGGTTGCCCTTCTTTTATTCTAGATCTGATCCTGTATCATTCACAGATCTCAGTCCTGGGATTTGTACTGGTAACCTCTATGGTTTTAAATTTTGTGAAATTTTTTTTTTCATTTTCAACAACTAGTAGGTCATTGTGTGGGGGTGACCATTAGGTTTGGGGGTTATCCTGTGGTGGTAACCATTGCTTGTTGCTAGAATTACGATTATCTATGATTTTATTATGCTAGCATAACCTATTTTGGTGCTGTTAAGTCTTGCTTAGAGAATCGATAATATTGTGTCGTGTGAATTCTACCTAGTAAATCCTCTCAAGTTTGATCCTTTGTAGGTTCCAGTGGCTGTTTTGGTTTCACTGCTGTCTAAACTGCTAAGTGCCTTTTAGATATTGTTGAGTAAATGCTGCGTCACTCACCCTGCATTTGTCACTTTTTGTATTTTTCTTTCACTAATTTAGCTGATTTAGCAACTAATTATGTTCACAGATAGGATGAGGCGTTTAGACTCGCCAGTGCACGAGTGTGATTGTAGCAGAAAATTTATATGTAATTTTTCCGGGCAAGACCGGGTCGACTCACAGGGAGATTACTCATGGAAGGAGATAACCACACCAGTTCTTTTGATTAACGGAATAATGAAATGAGATCAAACTAAATGTGATATAACTGTAATCTGGAAATGGAGAGATCTTGGGTCAAGACAAATCTGGTGCCAAACCCAACTGATTCACCATATAGCTTTTTGTGATGTAACTAGCAGCTCAAATAGCTTGGGTTTTCAACCATTAAATGTACTACTGAGATGATGATAACTCTTTGTTCAAGCAACCTCCATACATGACATGGAGACTCTATGGTAAGAAGCTATCATAAATCAGTGTATAAATAATGTTTTGACAAAATAATTGCTCGGGGCTTGGGTATGAGAACGTTTCCAGTTCAAGCAGCCTCCATACATGGCATGGAGACTCTACGTTAGGCGTACGAACCAATCCAAGCCTGAGATTTTCGTTAATAATATTTCCCAAACTACTTTTGCTTTTGTTACTTTGACATATGGAGTTTTGTTATATTGATTCATCAGTGGCTTTGGGCACCATCTTTGCCTTAACCCAAGAATTGAATTAGCCACACATCTTCATAGGAAGTGCACGACTAAAACTAATCTCTCCAGATGAATACGAGATTCGTAAAGAAAATAAATTGAGACAACAGATAAGAACTTGGTAAACTACTACTGTATTGATTACTGAAACGAACTACAACTTTGAAGCAGAAATTAAAATGGACTTGTAATACAGAGCTCAGAATTAGCAAGAACAACTAGTGTAACTGAAGTGCTATTCGCAAAGAAAGAAATACAGACAAGAACAAAAATAGGAGAAACAGACAAAAGGAAAGGAAAATCTCTATTTTCAAAAATGATCTTCTTCTTTCTTGTATTGTTTTTCTTAGTATCTTCTGCACTCGCCAACCTCTGATTCCAAAGAATGTTGGTCCCTTTTTAAGCTTATGGCGCATGGAAGTGGGGACCATTTGTTGAAAAGTTGTTCAAAAAGTTGGTTGAATTTACCTTAGAGCCACCGCGTGTATTTGCGCATGTCAGAATTTTTGTTCGGCTGCTCATTCGAATGACTAGCAGAGACATTCGAATGCTTGCTGAGTTTCTTTTGGCTGATCGGCTCATTCGAATGAATTTTAGTCCTATTCGAATGAATTTCATGCTTTACTGTTCCTTACACGGCGATTTTCTCGGTCATTCGAATGCAACAGTACTTTTATTCGAATGAATTTCTAATTTTTCTCTTGACTTCTTCATTGCATTCGGATGACCTGGAGAGCATTCGAATATGGAGTTCCTTGGGTTGCTTCTTATTCTAATTACTCAGCCTTCATTCGAATAGATTTCCTTTCTTCTTCAACTTCATTCGAATGACTTGGATTTCATTCGAATATGTCTTCACTGCTTCCAAACGATGTGCTCATCCGAATTTCTTCTTATGCTCGGCTCATTCGAATGACTTGGATTTCATTCGAATATGTCTTCACTGCTTCCAAACGATGTGCTCATCCGAATTTCTCCTCATGCTCGGCTCATTCGAATGACTTGGATTTCATTCGAATATGCACAATCTTATCTGGAGATCTTGATTTTAGTTACTTCTTATTCGAATTAGGCCAAGCTCATCTGAATACATACCCGATATCTTGCATATTCGAATGTCTGAATGATTTATTCGAATGTTTGAGCAGCTCTCTTCTGTTTTGCTCCATATTTGAATACCTTTGAAGACTTATTCGAATGGCTTTGACTTTCATTAGGACACCTTTATTTCTTGACTTTTTATTCCTCTTTCAATCATGCTTTTGGAGAGTATGAGTCATTCTTTCATCTCTTTTCCTTCTTTTGGGCTGCAACAAGCAATTCTGAAGATTTTAAGTCGATCAAATGGATTAGGAGGTAATAAAAACATAACAAATATTGCATTTTTTTACATCAATCAGTAAACCTGTGTTATTTTGGTACTATTTTTTGTTGGAATAAAGTGATTGAACTTGATTCTAAGTGAATCTGCTGCCTCGGCTTTTAAATTAAAACTTTGTGTTTCTATAAATCCACTTAGGTATCATTGTGTCTGTGTTTATATTGTTGCTTCCATATTGAGAATTTTTTTTTTGAGATTTATCTATTGCTAATTTCTTGCTTAGTGCTTAAAAATCTGTGCCTGGTAAATTTGTTAGGAATCTGTCCTAGCTGACATGTGAACACCCATTATGAAACCTTAATTTTTTGCGATCCTATAGGTTGGAATTTTTTGTGTGTTGAGCATATTCTTTGTGATCATGGCTACACATTTTGAAATGGGGGTTTTCAATGGGAAGGGTGATTTCTCTATTTGGCAATAGAAAATGAAAGGGATTTTAGTTCAACAAAAAGTATCAAAAGCCATCGATGGAAAATATCCTGAAAACACAATACCTGAACGAAAATCAAAAATGGATGAACTTGCCTATACTTCTATAATCCTACACCTTTCTGACTCGGTTTTAAGAAAAGTAGGAAAACTTGAGACCACTAAAGAACTATGGGAAAAATTGGAAAAATTGTATGTGAAAAAATCCACACCAAATAAACTCTATTTGTTAGAAAGTTTTTTCAGTTTTAAGATTGACTCCTCTAAGGATCTAGATGAAAACTTAGATGTCTTCAACAAACTAGTTCAAGATGTCACAATTTGTGGTGAAATAGTATCCAGAGAATATAAGGTTGTGATCTTATTAAATGCTATTCCCGATATCTATAAAGAGGTTAAAAATGTCATTAAGCATGGTAGGGATACCTTAACACCAAAAATTGTCATAGATTTCTTAAGAAGTAAAGAAATGGAACTAAAATAAGAGAAAAGACATGGTGAGGTCCATATGATGAGAGGTAGGTCTCAATCTAAGAGTCAAGAGGGAGGTGGTAAGAAAAAGGGTAGGAGTAGGTCCAAATCCAAAACCCGAGGGAAGGGTAAGAAGTGCTATGGGTGTGGTAAAATTGGGCACTTTATTAAAGATTGCTATGCCGAGAAAAACTAACAAAAAGAAAATGAGAAAGATCATGAAGAAAAAATATGGTTACCTCCTATGATCCAAGTAAGGTATATTAAAGGAAGGATATGGTAGATCCTAACCTAAGTGGTAGGATGAGTGAGAAATCCAAACCTAAGTGGTAGGATGAAGTAGATCCTAACCTAACTGATAGGATGAGTGAGATCCTAACCTAAGTGGTAGGATAAGTGAGAGATCCTAGCCTAAGTTGGAGGATTAGAAAGATCCTAACCTAAGTGGTAGGATGAGTGAGAGATTATAGCCTAAATTAGAGGATGAATAAATGGATAAGGGTTGTGTATCCTTATTCCCACCATCTTGAACGAGGTGGAGAGTCAATCCTAGCTTAAGTGGGAGGATGAGAGAGAGCTAGCTCATATTTATGCATTTGTTGCATATTTGTGCATTTGTTGCATGTTTATACATTTGTTGCATGATTAGGCATTTGTTTCTTAAATTGTGCTTTTGTTACCAGTATATGCATTTGTTGCATGTGATTATTGCTTGTTACCTGTGTGTGCTGGCCTCATTAGGAATCAAGGTGGAGATTGTTGGTTTTTTTTTTTTATGTTTCCTAATGAGGCCCAAGGCGATGATGATTTTTCGGGTTAGCTTCATAGGCTTCGGCCCAGGATTGAAGCGATGGTTCAACACCCTTATTTGCAGCCCAAATAAAAGTTGGGCCATAAGCCCTTAACCCTCCCTTTGGAGGAGAAATAGGCCTTGGCCCATTTATTCAAGGGAGGGAGGAAGCCCAAGCCCAATCCCATGAAGACCATTACCCCTTAGCTCATTTCTCTTGTACCTTATGCCCTTAATATAAAAGGGATTCTTTCCCCTTTTGTGCCCTATGTGTGGCGGCCGATTGTGTTCTCTCAGTCTTATTCCCTTTCTCATCTGATTCTCCTTTCTATTGATAGCCGATCTTCTTGGGGTTTCTTTCCATCTCAGTCAGATGCTCATTTTCAAGTTGGAGGCTGCCTCTTTCCTTGTGGGTTCTTTGTTGATCCTTCGTCGAGGCTCGTGTCCTCTATTTAGCCAATTGGTGGCTCTCTTTTCGAGTAAGTTATTCTTAGCCATTGGTTCGACCCATCATCTTAGTGATCCTTGTTGCTCCTGTGTGGACTCCAATGCGTGTTAATCCTGTGTGGTGCTTTAGTGAGAGAGGGGGTGTTCGTGTGCATGGTCAAGAGACTTGGGGGGTTTGAGGGCTTTGGTTCTTGGTCGTGTTTGGGCTCCTTTGTGGCTTGGTGTCCCTATTCGTTGGTTGTTATCTAAGTGGTGATTGGACGAGCCCAGATCTGACCCTTGGAGCAGTCTTTGTGACAACCATTGTTGCTGAAACAGAGAGTTTTACTTCGTGTTCATCTCCTTTACATTCTGTTCTTATTTTCGTTATTTTCTGGTTCGATATTAGTTTTGCACTAACCCATTGGTTTGTTGTTTTTCCATAACATCTTACTCATTCCTCTTAGTTTCTTTTGTAGACAAAATTTTCTTTTTCTATGCCAGATCCATGGATCATTAACCTGACAACTTTCTAAAATTTGTTGTCTAGTTAAAGATTTAGAAATATATTTAATTCCTTATTAAAGAATGTTTCTCCATTCATGCATTTAACCTGTTGATGGGAAACAATAAATCATTTTCGTCCTTTGGATTGTAACAGTAACAACACAATTTTTCACTTCTTTAGGATTTTGTTCTTTGTGGTTAGTTTTGACGTAAAGTAACAACTTGGTAACCTTATTTTTTCTCTATTTATTTATGCAGCAAATACACAGGTCCATCTTAATCCGCCATTTTCAAATTGTCATAGATGTTAGTATTTTTTTGGACAAGAACCGAATTTGACATTTGTGCTATAAAATATATTCACAATTATAATAAGATTTTTCATATGAAAATGACCTTATACAAACATGTGAAACTATTGTTATCAACATGTTTAAAACTAATTATAATTTAATATAATAATATGAAAACATAGTAATATAACCGATGTAGGATAAAAAGTGTATTTTTGGATTTAGTATTGTTTATTTTTTTGTTGCCTAATTTGTTTTATTTATCTAATAAACAATCTTTTAGTTGTCAGGTTCCATTTAAGTCATAATTCCTAAATCTACTTTCCTGTTCTACATCAATTCCTTTGCCTTTGATATTCAGATCTTGTGTCGATACTACATTTTTAATACAGACCTTGCACGTGTTGGAGAGAACAAAGAGTTCTACAACCACTATTTAAAACTTGCATTACTTTGGGAGCAGAACATGGTTGTAGGCTCTTGTGGGGAGAAGGTAGACTTGAAGGATTGAGACACATATGAAAGGTCCTTGTTCAATGAATAGACCTTCGTAACTGTCTCAATTTCCAAGTCTACCTTCTACCATCAAAGTTTACATCCATGTTCTTTTCCCAAAGTAATGCAAGTTTTAAGCAGTGGTTGCAGAACCTTTTGTTCCCTCTAACACTTTCAAACTTTGTATTAAAAATTCACAATCGACACACAACATTTGAATCTAGGAAGCAAAGTAATTAATGTAGGACAAAATGGTAGATTTTCCTAAAATATACTTTTCTATCCTATATCCACTATATTGTTATGTTGTTATATTAAATTATTAGTTTTGGACATATTGTTCATAACACTAATAGTTTCGCATGTTTCTATGAGGTCATTTTTGTATAAAAAATATTATTATAATTGCACATAATTTTTGTAATACAATACTATTAGTTTATAATAGTAAAGTATTCAAATTAGTACTCTATACAAAATGTCAAATTTAGTACTTGTCTTGAACAATACTAGTAACTATGACCATAATGTATTCATAATTCTCAAAATTGAAATTAAGAAATTGAATTTGAGAATTTGGAAATGGTGTACTAAGAAGGAATGCAAACAATAGTAAAACAAATATTCATTCACGTGCCCCTATATATTATGCTACAAAAATAAATGGGCAAGTAAAAAAGGGTTGCCATGTTGTTAACTCACTTTAAGAACCAACCACAAAGACCAAAGAACTAAAGAAAGAAGGGCTATAATAATTTTATTTTTGTAACTACATATCGAATTTTATACAAAACCTTAAAAGCCTATCTTGACATTACTTTTGCAAATACACCTTTTCTTAAATTCTTGAATCTCCAATTCATTTTTCCATAGTTTATATTTTCATTTTCATTTTATTATGTATATTGTCGTTGTACTACTGTTTTGTAAATTTTCAAACTTGTTAGAAAAACTTTTATTTCATTCTCTTTATGGTTTAGTATGGCAACTAAAAACAAGTCAATCTGATTTCCAATCTGGCAGTGCAAACTCTATGAAAGCACATCTAATAGTTCATTTCTCAACTCATAGCCTTTCCCAACCCTAATTTCTCGATATTCTAGGCCCTTCTTCTCTCTGGTGTTTCTTCGTCATAATCTCTATTGAGACCTCATCTTCATGCTTACATTAAACAATCGATAAAGGTAACTCTCTCTATCTCTATTTGAACCTTTCTACATATGTGAATGGTGTTCTATTGATTCATGGATTTGAGTTATTTTGTGTGGCTCCCTCACCCTTAAGTACCCTAGCTCAAGGACCCAAGGAGGAAGTGTCAATAAGGATGGTACCTGCCACTCACATAAACAGAAATGTCAAAAAACTAAACTGGAAACCCCCAACAAGGGTACTTAAATAACATACATATCTGTGGAAAATCTGTGTACATTAGGGTCATATATACATAATAAGTCTCAAAATACACTAATTTGACCCATACATAACAAAACAACAGAAGCTGACATCAAAAGAAGCCTTGAACTATGGACTACTCTATACACATCTAAGCTCAACACTCAGACTCCACTAGGCCTGACATCCGCTCTAGCCTTGCCCCTGCCTGGAACGACGCAAGTAAAGTGAGCCACAAGGCCCAGCAAGCAATATAGAATAACTGGAAGCTAGAATAACTGAAGTGAAACATAAGATGGTGAGACATGAAAAGATAACTGAATCTCACACATCACATATATGAAATATACCATACTCATGGAAAGCTAAAAGCTACTAAATACTTGCATGGGCCATGATATCACGTGCAATATACTGCTAACACCCACAATAAACTGACATGGGACTCTGTAATGACATACAACTGAAACATGACTCATGCTTATATAATAAATACACAATCAGGATGCATGCAATACATAAATAACCTCTAGAGCTAATAAGCCCCGCACTGATTTGATATATGGGGGTTCACATACCACACAAGCTCGACCCTTAATAGCCCATCGACTGACTAGTGTGTGTACGCCCCAGCGGAATAATCTATAGCATGCTTTATCCACTCAACGCAAAATATAGGCATGCTAATCTTGATAATAATCATCCATGAATAAACCCATGCTTGCACACCTCATCATGAACGCATGAATGTATAGTAATCTTAAACTTTAACCATGCATTTAATTATACTTAAATAAGGTAGCAAGCTCTAATCATGTAAAATGCTCCATAAAATACCTTATATAATTCCCTTTATGAACTCCGATTGAGTTGATTCAAGATGGTATGGAAATAAAAGAGGAATATCTACAACTTTTATGTTTTAAGTTTTGATAAATTAGGACTATAAAAAGGTCAAAATCGAGCTGCAAATTGGAAATAGAGTGTTGTAATTTTACTGTTCATCATCTTCTTTGGCAAAACCAAATTTAAAACTTTGCCAACTCTGAAACCCTATCAAAAATAGCATCATCCCCAATGAAATAGGGGTAAACAAGACCCCTTGGACCGATTACAACAAAGTTTAACCACAAAACAAGATCAAACGAAGCTTTTGATACAAAATGATATATGTATATATACATATGTATAATTAGGAAAATATGGCTATATGGACGAGGATGCTTGCCTTTTATTGCTTCTAACTTGCTGATAACCACCTAATCTTGCTTTTCTAGCCCCCCTTGCTTTCTAACTCTTGAAGAGACAAAGAATCAAAAACCCAAAAAAACTCTCTGTTTCCTTCCTTTGGTGATAGGCGAGAATTTCACCCCTTCCTCATCTCTCTCTCTTAGATGAATATCTACACATAGGCTCTTTGGGTGAAAATCATTCGCATACAATGATTCCAAAAGCAAAAATCTCATGTGCTTGGAAGCTTTCAGAAGCTGGGAGAAGAAACTTGGCTGCCACTCACACTCACCACTCTCTGCCTCCACACAATTAAACCCACATAACTTATATAAAATAACACTTACACCACATTGCCATCCAAATACATACACCACATATTTATTTATTTAACAATCTCCACATATTACATTAATCACCCTATACTCTTACACTAGATATCACAATATTTATGGGGCATTACATTCTGAGTATATAGGTTGATGTTTAGGTGATGATCCACAAACATGTTTTTTATCAACGATTATTTTCTTTTCTTTTTTTTTTTGTTGATTCTTTCAATTTTTTGTTTTATGGTTGTAAATTTTGTGATTCTCACTTGGTTTCACTCAATCTCATTCCAGAACCAATTCCCGCTTCCTACTTTGGTAGGCATCTATCAAATGCAAAAAATAATCTATAACACCCCGCTCCCACTTACGACTGCCATCAGTGAATAATCAATCGATTGCTCACCCAACAAACCAAACACTGAAGGGTTGGACTATATTTCAATAGGAAACGCCCTAGGTGGGAACTAGGCTTCGTCTTTCCCTTCAATTTCCTCGAGGAATCGATCTCAAAATCAAATAAGAAAACACAATAGATCGGGACTCGAGACCCAAGTAAGCTTCACCTTCTTCAGCTCGCTAGGAAGCGAGCCAAAGGTGACCCAGGCACAAAGCTAGCGTATTAATTATCTGCTGAGTACTAGGGGTTTAGGGGAACATTTTGATCCTTACCTGATCCAAACCTAACTCCACCAATAGAAGCCATATACATCAAGCTATACACAATCACATATCATGCGATGGGTTACAACAACTAAAGACATCTAGCACTCAACAACACTTACATTCAATCACATAAGTATATACTCATACCACCACATGAATACATACAAGAGATAATACAATACTCAAACTCGAGCAACACCACTAGTTGCCACAACAGCCTCCCAGTACCATCCTTGCTTGCATCTGAACTTGCAACATCTACACATGAGGTAAAACCTTATGAGTTATAAAGACTCAGTAAGGGTACAATGCATAAGTAAATGAAGCATGAGAGAGCATGTAATGCAGAATACAATGCAAATAGGTAGTCTTCCATGCCCTCATAACCTCCTTAGGTTGAGGCATCGACCAATCCTTTCCACCACTAGTCCTCCATATGGCCATAGGTACACTAGAACACCTATCATGCAATTGTTGACCACTATATGCAACTCATAAAGAAACACTTACAAACGCGAGCAAGACCACCTCTTTGTGATTATCCCTTACCTGGCTTGAAGCCTCTTTTGCCTCGGCATGAACTCCAAACTCTTCTAAGATCACCGCCTCCTCAGTCGAACTTAGATGCCACATAAATTCCATCAGCATCAGACATTAACCCAATGCCTTCAATTTCACCATATATCGCAAAACCACCCAACAATAATTTAACCAAACAACCCCACGCGAGGGTTCATTCCAATCAACACTACCCAATTCATTATCTCACATAATGAAAATATTTTGAAAAGAATTAAATTAATTACCTCGATTAAATTGGAGAAGAAGTTCCGTCAAATGCCTACACCGATGTTACCTCCCGAGAAACCATTTGTGCCCAAAATCCCATTTTTGAGCCTTTGGCACACTCCTCGAGCCCCAAAATAATTTCCATAATTTTTCCATAATTTTCTACTATTTTTCCCCAATTTTCCTCCATTTTTTATTTTCTTTTATTTTATTTTTTCTCTTCTTCCTTCTCTCTTCTTCTTCCCCTCGCACCTTCTTCCCTGCTCGCGCCTGCTCCTTCTTCTTCTCTAGCATCGACTGCCCCTGGCCTCCACCAACCGCGACCATGCCCATGACCAGCCCCGCCGCCGGTCACCCTAGCACCACTGCGTGTAGCTTTCACCATTGCGAGCCACCACCCTGCGAGCTGCAACTCCAGCACGTCCGCCATGGCCGCTGCCACCAGCAGCTCCAGTGCCTCTGGCCAATGCCGACGCCGCCTCAGCTCGCTACAACTCACTAGTAGCCTTCATGTGCTCCATCGCGCACCATCGCTGGTCCACCATCGCCGCCGCTACTTCTCGTCGGCCATATCAGCTGTTGCTCTAGCCGCTGCTCGCATTTTCGGCTAGCTCTCATTCTCTCGATCTCTCTCTATCTCACACTCTCTCGAGCTCTCTCTCATTTTCTTGCAATGCCTCAGCCGATCTCTCGAGCTCCCTCATTTCAAATTTTAGAAACAAACGCTCAGGAAGCTTCCTCACGCACAGTCGCATATATATATAATTTACACATTAAACCCCCTATTTCTCTTTAATTGCTCTAGAGAACCTCTTAATTCCACTTAAGAAATTTTACTAATAGCACTTGGGCCCTCCAAGCCCTAAATAATTACATCAAGCTACACAAAATCTTCATTTTCCCAAAAATTAATATCCAGCACCTACTCGAAAATTTTGATTTCGTCCCTACGCCTGCACGGGACACCGATTCAACCCAAAAACACTTAATGGTTTCCTTACTCGCAAAAATTGAATCACCCCTAGGGTCCCTTCACCTTCCCGGAGGTCCCCTACTACCATTTGGTACCAGCACTCATTCGGGCTTACATAGATTTTATTCTGAACACTATTCCCGATCGGACTCCTACTAGTGTCATTATCCTCACCTCGAGATGCTCACCACTCTGTTGCCCTCTTCCCTAGACATCCAAGTCCCGGGGCACTCCCTGTCACCAATTTGACAATTTTATTAATTTACTTCTCGAAACAAACTTTTGGGCCTCTCGGACCACTCGAGGTCCTTTCCAAATCACTGGAAATTATATTTTTTTTATTTTTTTCCATCACCATGTAATACAGGGTATTACATAATCTAGGGCTCAAAGTTAAAACTCATTTAAGGCTCTGGTGAAACAATATTTTTTTCTCGCCTACAATTGTGTTTGTCCTTCCAATCCATTCCAAAATCATCTAAGGCTATGATCTGAGAACTAAAAATCATAGTGTCTAACTTGCTTGTTGTAAGTCTCATTCTCTCTCAATATTTTACTTTAATTGTTTCTATTGCCCTCAATACATTTTGATAACATAAGAAATTGGTTTTTCTATCCCTCATTCCCATTTTAGTCAACATGGCTTGTAGTATGATACTAATTTCTATGTCTAAAGGAACACAGATTGGTTTTCTTTTTCAGAAAACATCAGTTTCTTAGCTTTACCTTTTCGTAAACCCTTGCTATGACATGGCTTCTAATTATTATTATTCTTTTTGGAATATAGTGATGTTGATAGTTTGCTACATCCTTTTGTTATTTCACAATGTCCTTTTAAAAAAAAAAATAAACCTTATAATTGGTTTCTAGAAATACCATTTCTCTACATTATTGTTTTATGGGACTTGTGATTTATTACTCATCAAGACATGGGTTGGAGTTTGGGCATCTACATCAGGAATTGGATTGGCTAAACCCAACCATGCCTTTGGTGCCATTCGTGACTATAGTTTTGACTCTACAGTGTCCAATTGATGTCCATACCCATATGTTTTTTGTTTTCCTTTTCTAGCATTTCCATAATACTCATATGGTTGCTCAAGAGTGATAGGAAGGATTTATTCCCATTTCTTGAATTGGGTTACCCAAATTTTGAGCTTGTATATGGTTAAAGAACTATCTTTGGATTATTCAAAGAATTGATGCGTAAATATGAGAAATGGCAATTAAAGGAATGATTTCAATCCCATTCCAACCCAATAGTGCTACTATTTGACAATAATCAATTGCATCATCATTTTATCTTCCCAAATCCTCTTAGTTTCTTTTTCTACGCAGATCCATGGATCATTAGCCTGACAACTTTCTAAAATTTGTTGTCTAGTAAAAGATTTAGAAATATATTTGATTCCTTATTAAAGAATGTTTCTCCATTCATGCATTTGACCTGTTGATGGGAAATAATAAATCATTTCCGTCCTTTGGATTGTAACAACAACAACACAATTTTTCGCTTCTTTAGGATTTTGTTCTTTGTGGTTGGTTTCGACATAAAGTAACAACTTGGTAACCTTCTTTTTTCTCTATTTATTTATGCAGCATAATACACAGGTCCATCTTAATCCACCATTTCAAATTATCATAGATGTTAGTATTGTTTTGGACAAGAATCGAATTTGACATTTGGAGCAGACTACTATTTTGACTATTTTACTATTAAAAACTAATGGTATTGTGCTATAAAATATATTCACAATTATAATAAGATTTTTCATATGAAAATGACCTCATACAAACATGTGAAACTATTGTTATCAACCTATTTAAAACTAATAATTTAATATAATAATATGAAAACATAGTAATATAACTGATGTAGGATAAAAAGTGTATTTTCGGATTTAGTATTGTTTAATTTTTTTATTGCCTAATTTGTTTTATTTATCTAATAAACATTCTTTTAGTTGTCAGGTTCCATTTAGGTCCTAATTCCTAAATCTACTTTCCTATTCTACATCAATTCCTTTGCCTTTGATGTTCATATGTTGTGTCGATACTGCATTTTTAATACAAAACTTGCATGTGTTGGAGAGAACAAAGAGTTCTACAACCACAATATAAAACTTGCATTACTGTGGGAGCAGAACATGGCTGTAGAATCTTGTGGGGAGAAGGTAGACTTGAAGGATGGAGACACATACGAAAGGTCCTTGTTCAAGAAATAGACCTTTGTAACTGTCTCAGTTTTCAAGTTTACCTTCTCCCCACCAAAGTTTATATCCATGTTCCCTTCCCAAGGTAATGCAAGTTTTAAGCAGTGGTTGTAGAACATTTTGTTCCCTCTAACACTTGCAAACTTTGCATTAAAAGTGCACAATCGACACACAACATTTGAATCTTGGAAGCAAAGTAATTAATATTGGACGAAATGGTAGATTTTCCTAAAATATACTTCTCTATCCTATATCCTCCATATTGTTATGTTGTTATATTAAATTATTAGTTTTGGACTTATTGTTCATAACACTAATAGTTTTGTATGTTTCCTTTAGGTCATTTTTGTATAAAAAATATTATTATAATTGCACATATTTTTTGTAATACAATACTATTTGTTTATAATAGTAAAGTAGTCAAATTGGTACCTTGTACAAAATGTGAAATTTAATACTTGTCTTGAACAATACTAGTAACTATGACCATAATGTATTCATAATTCTCAAAATTGATATTAAGAAATTGAATTTGAGAATTTAGAAATGGTGCACTAAGAAGGCATGCAAACAATAGTAAAACAAATATTCATTCATGTGCCCCTATGCATTATTGTATAAAAATAAATGGGCAAAGAAAAAAGGGTTACCATGTTGTTAACTCACTTTAAGAACCAACCACAAAGACTAAAGCACTAAAGAAAGAAGGGCTATAATAATTTTATTTTTGCAACTTCATATCGAATTTTATACAAAACCTTAAAATCCTATCTTGACATTATTTTGCAAATACACCTTTTCTTAAATTCTAGAATCTCAAATTCATTTTTCATTTTATGATGTATATTGGTTTTGTGTTTCCTAATGAGGCCCAAGGTTGTGATGATTTTTCGGGTGGATTTTATCTTCATAGGCTTTAGCCCGGGATTGAAGAACCCAAGTCCGTCACCACTTTTTGGCAGCCCATTTTAGAAGTCGGGCCACAAGCCCACTCCACACTTTAGAGGAGAAATGGGCCTTAGCCCATTTGCTCAAGTGGTGGGAAGCCTTCTCTTCTGAGACCAAAAGCCCATTATCTCTTAATCCCTAAGCCCACATATAAAAGGCCCATTTTATGCAGCCCATTCCCTATTGTTTCTTTCCTTCGGTCGAACCTTAGCCCCTCTCTCTCTCTCTCTCTCGTTTCCTTGCTTGGCCGATTGCTCCCCTTGTGGTTTTCCTTTTGCGACTGATCTTCGATGGCTATGTTTCCATGTCGGTTCGATGCTTCTTTCCATGTTGAGAGACAACATCTGTCCTTGTTGATCTTGGCCGATTTTCCAGTGTCGCATGCCCTATTTAGGGGGTTCCGATCATCTATTCTTGGTAAGCTTTTCTCTTTGCTTTGTGCTTTCTACCCTCTATCTTTGTGATCGATCTACCTTCTGTGGTAACCTACTGTGTGTGGCTTTGATCGATTGGGTGAGAGAGGGCTTCGTTTGTGTTCAACCGAGAGGTGTTAGGGCTTTCTGGTTTTTTGGTTTGAGGGCTAGTTTGAGGGTTTCATTGTGGCTTGTGGTTCCTATTCGTTGGCGTTACCAAAGTGGTGAATGGACTCACAGATCTGAGCCTTGAATTGATCTTATACAGGGAGTTTTTTTTACTTCGTGTTCATCTTTTTGTTGTTGTTATCGATACTTTGTGTATTTTTCTTTACATTTGATTAAATCTGGTTCGATGTTATTGCACTAACCCTACTGTTTTGTAGAGATTTTTCGTAATAATTTGTATTAGAGCCTTGTGTGGCTCCTGGGTAGTGCTTGTTCGAATCAGATCTGAAAAACCCCATCGTTTTCAGATCCGATTTCACGGTGAGTTCATTCCATATCAGATCTGATCTCGGTTCGATTATTCTTTACAGGTTGTGAGTTGGGTCAAAAGGACCCCAGATCCAGATCCAGCAAGTCATGGGTCATCTCCCCAAGCAACACGTGGTTGCTCACTCGCCTGCTGACCAACGGCTCGCAGCCTTGCAGGCGGCGATGCGTGAGGCAGCGCGTGGAGGCTGAGGTGCCCGTCTTCTGTTCCAGATCTGATCCTGCATCTCTCATAGATCTCAGTTCTGAGATCTATTCTGGTAACCTCTGTGGTTTTAAATTCTATAATTTTCTTTTCAGCATCTAGCAGGTCATCGTGTGGGGGTGGCCATTAGGTTTTGGGGGTTATCCTGTGGTGGTAACCATTGCTTGTTACTAGATTTGTGATTACCTGTGCTAATCTGTGTGATTACTAAAATTTATAAGTGCTTAAAAATCTGTTTCTAATCGATCTTTGATTCTTTGTGAATTTGCTGCCTAAGTTTTGTTTAAATTAAAACTTTGTGTTTTTTCTTTTAAAATCTCCTTAGGTTGCATATCTATTTTTCTTATACTCTTAGTGGGTATCCCGTGTTTGTTGTGATACTTTATGTGTGATTTACTTGTGACTGTTTTAACTGCTCAGTGTTTTAAAATTGTGCCTAGTAAATCAGTATTATCCCTGTTAAAATCTGCCCTTGATTGAATCTGTTTTGTGCATACCCATTGTTTAGGAATAGTGTAAACTTAGTGTTTTATAGGTTGCACTACTTATTTGTGTGTTAAGCATATTCTTTGAGAACATGGCTACACATTTTGAAATAGGGATGTTCAATGGGAAGGGTGATTTTTCTATTTGGCAACAGAAAATGAAAGGGATTTTAGTTCAACAAAAAGTATCAAAAGCCATAGATGGCAAATATCCTGAAAACACAACAGCTGAACGAAAATTAGAAATAGATGAACTTGCCTATACTTTTATAATCTTGCATCTATCTGATTCAGTGTTAAGGAAAGTAGGAAAACTTGACACAACTAAAGAACTTTGGGAAAAATTGGAAAACTTATATGTTAAGAAATCCACTCCTAATAAGCTTTATTTGCTTGAAAGTTTCTTTAGTTTTAAGATTGACCCCTCTAGGGACCTAGATGACAACTTAGATGTCTTTAACAAGTTGATTCAAGATATCACGAATTGTGGTGAAAAAGTGTCTGAGGAATATAAGGCTGTAATTCTTTTGAATGCCATTCTGATGCCTTTAAGGAGGTAAAAAATGCTATTAAGTGTGGTAGGGATACACTAACACCTAAAATTGTCATAGATTCTCTTAGGAGTAAGGAATTGGAATTAAGGAGTGAGAGAAAATATGGTGAGGTCCACATGATGAGGGGTAGAACTAAGAATCAAGAGGAAGGTTGCAAGAAAGGGAAGAGTAGGTCAAAATCCAAAAATCAAGGGAAGGGTAAGAAGTGTTATGGTTGTGGGAAAACTGGACATTTCATTAAGGATTATTATGCCAAGAAAGACAAACAAAAGGAAGAAGCCAATGTAGTGACCCCCTATGACCCTAGTGAGGTTAGTGAGGTATACATGCTACTAGATTCTAGTGCAAAATTAGTGGGGGAGGACTATGTGTCCGTTTTTCCATTTTAGGGAAGGGTTGAGTATCCTTATTCCCACCACCTTGAGCAAGGTGGAGAGTCCTAGCCTAAGTGGGAGGATGAGAGAAATCCTAACCTAAGTGGTAGGATGAGTTAGATCCTAGCCTAAGTGGGAGGATGAGAGAAGGCTTTAAAATCATGTTTAGGCATTTGTTGCATTTCCTATGTAGATGTTATGCATTTGTTGCATTTTCAATGTGGATGATATGCATTTGTTGCATTTCCTATGTGGATGATATGCATTTGTTGCATTTCCTATGTGGATGATATGCATTCGTTGCATTTCCTATGTGGATGATATGCATTTATTGCATTTCCTATGTGGATGACATGCATTTGTTGCATTTGCTATGTAAATAATATGCATTTGTTGCAAGTTCATGCATTTGTTGCATGTTTAAGCATTTGTTGCTTGTCTAAGCATTTGTTGCCTATCTTATGCATTTGTTGTATGCATATGCATTTGTTGCATGTATATGCATTTGTTGTTATGTTATGCATTTGTTGCATGTTGCCTGTTTGTGCTGGCCTCATTAGGAATCAAGGTGGAGATTGTTGGTTTTGTGTTTCCTAATGAGGCCTAAGGCTATGACGATTTTTCGGGTGGGTTTTATCCTCATAGGCTTTGGCCCGGGATTGAAGAACCCAAGTCCATCACCACTTTTAGTCATCCCACTTTAGAAGTCAGGTCACAAGCCCACACCCCACTTTAGAGGAGAAATGGGCCTTAGCCCATTTGCTCAAGTAGGGGGAAGCCTTCTCTTCTGAGCCCAAAAGCCCATTATCTCTTAAGCCCTACGCCCACATATAAAAGGCCCATTTTGTGTAGCCCATTCCCTATTGTTTCTTTCCTTCAGTCGAACCCTAGCCTCACTCTCTCTCTCTCTCATTTCCTTGCTTGGCCGATTGCTCCCCTTGTGGTTTTCCTTTTACGGTTGATCTCCGATGGCTCTGTTTCCATGTCGGTCTGATGCTTCTTTCCATGTTGAGAGACAGCATCTGTCCTTGTTGATCTTGACCGATTTGCTGGTGTCGCATGCCCTATTTAGGGGGTTCCGATCATCTATTATTGGTAAGCTTTTCTCTTTGCTTTGTGCTTTCTACCCTCTGTCTTTCTAACCGATCCACCTTCTGTGGTAACCTACTGTGTGTGGCTTTGATAGATTGGGTGAGAGAGGGCTTTGTTTGTGTTCGGTTGAGAGGTGTTGGGGCTTTCTGGGTTTTCGGTTTGAGGGCTGGTTTGAGGGTTTCGTTGTGGCTTGTGGTTCCTATTCGTTGGCGTTACCAAAGTGGTGAATGGACTCACAGATCTGAGCCTTGAATCGATCTTATACAGGGAGTTTTTTTTTTTTTTACTTCATGTTCATCTTCTTATTGCTGTTATCGATACTTTATGTATTGTTCTTTACATTCGATTAAATCTGGTTCGATGTTATTGCACTAACCCTACTGTTTTGTAGAGATTTTCTGCAACAATGTATATTGTCGTTGTACTACTGTTTTATAAATTTTCAAACTTGTTAGAAAAAATTTTATTTCATTATCTTTATGGTTTAGTATGGCAACTAAAAATGAGCCAATCTAATTTCCAATCTGGCAGTACAAACTCTATAAAAGCATATCTAATAGTTCATTTCTCAACTCACAGCCTTTCCTAACCCTAATTTCTCAGTATTCCAAGCCCTTCTTCTCTCTGGTGTTTCTTCAAGAGAGGGAACATGGTTTCTAATTTTTTTTTTTTTTTTGGAATACAATGATGTTGATAGTGTGCTACATCCTTTTGTTATTTCACACTATCCTTTTAAAAAAACTAAATAAAGCTTATAATTGGTTTCTAGAAATACCATTTTTCTACATTATTGTTTTATAGGACTTATGATTTATTACTCATCAAGACATGGGTTGGAGTTTGGGCATCTACATTAGGGATTGGATTAGCTAAACCCAACCATGCCTTTATGTGATTCGTGACTATAGCTTTGACTTTACAGTGTCCAATTGATGTCCATACCAATATGCTTTTTGTTTTCCTTTTCTAGCATTTCCATTATACTCATATGGTTGCTCAAGAGTGATAGGAAGGATTTATTCCCATTTCTTGAATTGGGTTATCCAAATTTTGAGCTTGTATATGGTCAAAGAACTATCTTTAGATTATTCAAAGAATTGATGTGTAAATATGAGAAATGGCAATTAAAGGAAAGATTTCAATGCCATTCCAATTCAATAGTTGCTACTATTTCACAATAATCAATTGCATCATCATTGTTTCTTTTGTTAGGTTTTTTTTTGTGTTTCCTAATGAGGCTCAAGGCGATGACAATGGTTCGGGTTAGCTTCATAGGCTTTGGCCTAGGATTAAAGCAATGGTTCAACACCTTTATTTGGGTCTAGGTGTTATGGGTATTTTAGTTTGCACATTAGAGTTGTTGCCTTTATTAATTAATTGTTAAAAATATTATATGAGTTGGTAATGGGGGTAAATTAATGAAAATAATATTTGGTGTGAAAAAGTCTCAAAGTTGTGGGCTAAATGGGTTTGGGCCTTATTTGAATTAGACCATTGATAAATAATTAAATCTTAAGAGTAAATGAATTGGGTTGAACCCAAATCTCAAGAAAAGTCCATTGGGCCTTAGTTGGATTGGGCTATATATATATTTTGACTTGGGCTTGGGCTATGGGCATAGAGAATGGTATCTTAATTAAAAAGAAAAAAAGATTAAGAAAATGGTAAAATGACTAAAATGGGTAAGAGATATGTGAATTGTGTGTGTTAGTATGAAGGGCAAATTAGAGAAAATTAAAAGGGAGATGGATTGAAAGGAGTTGGGAGACAAGTCTCCCATATTTTTTTTCCTCCTTTTCTTTCTTCTTACTTTCTTGTTCCCTTCTTCTTCTCCCTCTCCCGATTGTCTCTTCTTCCTCCATTGTTCTTCTTCATTGAAGCTTTAAGTGGAGACTATGGAATTTTCAATTTCAAGGGGTGTCTTCATCTTTTTGGATTTGCAACCATCTAAGGCAAGTTCCCTTCCTTCTTGTTTCATATGCAAGATCTTCTTCTTCTTCTTCTTCTCCTTATGATTGTGTAAGTTTTTCTTCTCTTGTTTATCTTTTAATGCAAGTTCTTCAACCTTGTTTCCATCTTAGAAGGCTTGTTTCCTTCATTTTTAAGTTGTTGCTCTTAAATTCTTATTCTCGGATTCACTGACCATGTTATGTTCTTTGGTCTATAACTCCTTGTGTTTATATCCAAATTGAGATCCGTTTGTTGGGTTGTAAACTAGACATCTTAAGCTTCATTTTAGACACAAGAATCGAATTTTTTGACTAAGATTTGATCATGTTATAGCCTTGTAAATCCCTGCTAAGGTCTGGAAATTTTACTGCTTTCGAGTAAACTGACCTTGTTGTACTCTTTAGAGTATAACTCTTTGTGGTTATATCCGATTCAAGATCCGTTTGTTTCTATATAAACTAGACTTGATAATCTTCATTTGGTAAATTTTGTAGAATTTTTGGCTGTGTTTTGAGCCTACAGTATCCTTGTAAATTCTTGCCCAGAATCTGGAAATTTTCTGCTCTGTTTTTGAATAATCTGTTCTTGCTTCGGTTTTTGGGGTATAATGCTCTGTGGTTATATCCAAATTGTGATCCATTTATTTTTTCTATAAAATAGACTTCATGGGCTTCGATTCGGTATAAGATTTGAAATTTTTGGTTATGATTTGTACCCATAACAACCTTGTTGAATTCTATGTAGAATTCTGTAAATTACTGTTACAAATTCTGCCTTGTTTCGGTTTTTGTGGAATATCTCCTTGTGGTTATTTCCGATTTCAAATCCAGTTGATGTTCCAGAAACTAGACTCATTAGGCTTTGATTTGGTATATCGTTTGTGGTATTTGACCAAATATTGAGCCCAGATTGGATTTTTGAAAATATGCTTGAAATCTGGAAATTTCTAAAATATGTTGTTATTCAACTCTTCCTATGTAGTCTATCCTTCCTACGTTTAAAATTATGATTTTTGTATAGTTCTTCCATTATTTTTTTGAATTATTCTTGATAACCCTCATTGTTGGATAAAAAGGTTTTATTTTCCTTATTTCGATAAATCTTGCAATATTAATTCGTTTTCTTGTTGAACATTGCAAAAATCTAAATAGGGTTTTGTGTCACCCTACATTTCTTAAGGAATGACATTTATTCATTAGGGTCTAGTGTCATGCAAGATTTAGTGTTTCTTGCATGTATAAATTTTGATTCCTTGCGATTATTATTGGGGTAAAAATATACCGTAAATATTGGTTTGGGCATTTCTATAACTATGAGTCAATAAATGTATTAAAATTTACCCTGTGATCATAAGATAGTGCACACTTTAATTTATGTAATTGTGCATGTTAAGCATGATTTGAGATTTTTCTTAATCATTGAGGATTGACATGAAATGGGGATATGCATATGTGATGCATGATTATACTGATTTGCGCACCTATTATTTGGCGCGACGGCTAAGTCCGTGGATGAGAAAGGATATCCTATGAGCGCTTGACGCGGGTGAGGTGGTCATCAACCCAGAAGGCGTGGCTCAAATTGTTATCATTTGTTGATGTATTTTCATGATGCATATATATTCATGAATGGATATATATATATATAGGCCGTGAGAGCTGTAACGCCCCGCTCCCACTTACGGGTGTTACTCGTGAACAATCTCCCGAATTGTCCACCTGCCCGGCCTTAGCGAATGGTGGATCGTGTTTCAAGACGAAACGCCCTAGGTGGGAACTAGGCTCGTCCTTCCCTTCGCTGAATCCCAGGATTCACTAGCAAAATTGGGCTTTAGCCACACCGCATTGGCTATAAAGAAAATCTCCTTCAGGCGCCCAATCACCATTTTCTCATTTTATTTAATTCTTTTTCATTAAAGAATTTTACCGGGCTCCAAAAATCACCATTTAAACCAATCCATTGATGGATCACCAATTTTGGAGGATAAACTCATCATTTTCAAATTTTTAAATTTTCGGCATTTTCTCCAAAGGCCCGAAAATCCATTTATTTTGAAAATTCCTCCGGGGCCCAAAATCGATTTAGAAATGCCCCAATTTCTCCCAAAAATTCCAATTTTTTTAAAAAAATTGGCCGGCGGGGCCCGCTGGCTCACCCGGGGCCCGCGCGGGGCCCCGCTAGGCGCTGGCCGCGCGGCCTAGCCGCGCCCGCGCGTGCCCGCGCGCTGGCACGGCCGCCCGCGCGCGGCTGCCTGCCCGCGCGCGCTGGCACGGCCGCCCGCACGCGGCCGCCTGCTGGCGTGCGCGGCTGCGCGCCCGCCCGCGCGCACGCCCCCGCGCGCGGCCGCCTGCCTGCGCGCGGGCTGCAGGCTGCTGCTTCCAGCAGCCTGCAGCTGCCCCCTTTCACTCCTTTACTCCTTTTTTTTTTTTCCTTGGGCTATAAAACCCCAAATTTTCCAGAATTTAACTTAAACAAATAAACTTCACATTTATCTTGGTTTGCCTCTAATTCTCCATAATTAAGGCTTAATCCACCTCTTGATGAATACACAACATATCATACCAAAGTGAAGTTTTTTCCTAGGCTTCAACATGCCATAAGCCTCAATCTCATTCACTAAAAAAAATAAACCCTTCAAGGAATATACACTCCAAATATACACTTTGGGCTTAAGAAACCCTTACATAAAGCATATACAACTTAAGCATAAATTACACCATTTGAGAAAAATATTCAATGTGTTCATGCTCAAGCTTCTTTCTCTTGCCAAACCCTTGCATAGCATGCTTCAATACCTACAAGAGGTCAAATAACCTCATGAGCTCCAAGAGCTCAATAAGGGTGCAATGACATAAAGTATGGAAATTAACAACATAGATGCTAATGCCATATGCAAGTGCCTAGGGTTCCAATACCTCAACCCTCAAGGTTAAAGGCTTCAACATACCCATCCCAACACACAATTTCATGGCCATGAGTCTCATGCACACAAGCATATGCAAAGCAAGCACAAAAATGTTAAAATGCATACAAGAGTCATGCTAGCCTCCATCCACTTGGGGCTTTCCCCTTACCTCATACTCCATGGATCTTCAAGTTTCCAACAACTTCAAGCCTCCAAAATCACTTCCTTTAATTTCCTCAAACTCCTTACAAGAAAAACAAGCCTAGGATTATAAAGAAATCCTTTAAAAATGAGAGATACAAGAAAATTATGAAACCCTTACCTCTAGGCTTCTTGGATTTCTTCTTCTCCTTTTTCTTCTTCTTTCTCTCTTCTTCATTTCTCTTTATTTCCTTCAAATGGCTAAAGGGAAGACTTCCTCCATCTTCCTCTCTTTTCTTTCTCAAGACTCTTCAAATGGAAAAACTTGAGCTTGAAGGTCCACTTCCCTTTTTATACACTTTCATTTCTCTTTTCTTTTTGATTTATTTTCCTAGCCTTGATATTCCCAATTGCAAGACTTGATCCTAACCTTTCATTTCTCCTTTACTTTTTGAGAATAAATCTTGACCATTGGAAGAAGCACAATCCATAGCCCTTAGTCTTCTTTAATCTCAACCCTTGATGCATTTTGGAAGACTAAATCCCCACCATCCAAATTAACACAATCCATGTGTTTCTCAAGAATGAATCCTAGCCATGGACTTCTTTGGAGATCCAATCTCCACCATCCATTTCATTCTTCTATTGGATCCTTACATCCCATTTGGCAATCCATGCCAACATAAAGCCTTAAATCTCTACCATTAGATAAATTCCAATTTCAAGACTAATTTTCCACCATTGGATCAAGTCTTCAAAAATCCCATAAATATCCCATTTCTCATTTATTTAATTGGGACTAATTTCACCACATTAAATATGAAAGACAACTTGGAGAGACATAAATGCTTTTCTTTCTCATTTATTTTAATCTCCCATTTTCCCCCATTAATGCTTGACCATTTTCTTTTCATTTGCAATTTCTTTTTATTGCAACAAATCATTACACTCACATGGGCTAAATGGCTCATCTTTTCCATTCTTTTTGGTTTATTTAAATCCTTTAATTTTGCTTGAATAAGACCATGCCAAGTGTCACTCTAAGACACAAACTTGGCTTCCAAGTCTTCCATCTCACCCATCCATTAATTATAAACATAATTTACCAATTAATTATTTCCACTCCCATAATTAATTTCCTCCTTTTCTCATAATTAATTCCTTTATGAAATTTCTCTCCAAAATTACCAAAACATCCTTTGTGAATTTTCAATCCCATTTATTTCCACATAATGCAAAATGGGAACTAATTCACTTCCATATTCAATTCCACCTTGGAATTATCTCCAATGTACCAAATTACCCTTTTATTGGACTTTGCTATCCAATTTACCAAAATGTCCCTCTCATAGGGCACCCTCATCTCAAGGATTCAACACCTTCTCAAGGGTATTTTTGGAATTTTTCTTACTTCCTTTTTTGTTCTCCTAACACCGGTTACACCGGGTGTTACAAGAGCCTTGAGAATTATGCGGAAAAATTCCCTACTATTGGTGCATATGCATGAGCATGGGAACGAGTGCATAATATATATAATAATCACGGCATGGGAAATTAATGTAAACGGAGAACTTATGAGTCGCGTTATACTAATATCTCCTCATAGAGTTGTTTATTCTATCTTGATTATCCCTGCCTTTGATTCTATATCTCCATGCTTTATAAATACACTTGCTGAGCCTTGTGGCTCACCTTGTTTACTCTCATGTCATTTCAGGTACAAGTAGAGCAGTGGTTGAGGGCGAGCCCAGTGGGGCTAAAGCCCAGGGTTAGAAGTGTATAGAGACCTTCCAAATTAGATGGTCTATGTTAGCATTTGTGATGAGGGCAAGTGTGAGGAAATTTTATGTTGTAAAATTTGTTAGTGCCCTTGTATTTCATTTTGTTTAGACTATGGTCTAAGATGTTGTAAACCTTTATGTTAGCTTCCACTGAGTTTATCTAAGGATAGTATTATGGTGTTGTATGTTATTGTTCTATATCACACTTGTGATGACCTCCTTTCGGATATCCTATGCTAGCGGGACTATCCGGTAGTGGGCCACTACAGTAAGTATGGTTCATGAACTAATATGTGTGCATTGGCATGTTGTTTGTGTTCAAGGACCTATGGCCATGAGGTTGTGAGGAAGTAGAAGCCCTAACTTTGTTGCATTCCATGCATTAGCATCACATTTTATATTCATGTTCAGTCTTATTGTCATTGCACCCTTACTGAGCTTAATTGGTCATGAGATTTTACCCTCACATATAGGTTGTCAAGGCATGGGAAAGTTAAGGCAAAGATGGGATAGCATATGGATGCATGATAATGAAGATTCAAGACCATTGTATGGCTTATAGAAGCCTATTTTTGTTGTATTGATTTATGTTGTAATAAGCACCATCAGTGTGTGTAAGAAATATTATTTATTTATTTATTTATTTTGTGTAATCTTTGTGGAAGAAGAAAACGAGTATTTTTGGTGTATGTATGATGTGTATAAAAGCTGGAAAATTTGGGCTAGGAAGCCCAAGAGAAAAAAAAATGGGGGGTAAAATGGTGGAAGGCAGCACTAACAGTAAGGCGACCAGGTGGCCTGTAGGGGTCCACAGTGGCAGCCAGAGCGCGGCCAGCCAACGCAGTCAGCGCATGGTAGGGCCCCGGGAGCACCAGCAGGCCCCGCCGACCAATATTTTTTTTTTAAAATTTCAAAAATAAAAATGGGGATTTTTTGGAATTTCTTGGTTGATTTTGGGCTTTAGAGGAATTTTAAAAAATAAAGAAATTTTAGGTATTTTTAGATAAAATGCAAAAAAAAATTAAAAATTTAAATTATATGAGTTTGTCCTCGAAATTGGTTTAAAAAAAATCAATGGGTTGATTTGAATTTTGAATTTTATGGAGCCTAGTGGAATTCTTGGAAAGAAGAAGAATTAAAAATGATGATAGGAAAAACTTAAAGGAAATTAATTTTCCAAGTGTGGTATGGTTAAAGCCCAAATCTGCTAGTGGATCCTGGGTATGAGGGAACGGAAGGACGAAGCCTAGTTTCCACCTAGGGCGTTTCGTGTCGAAACATAGTCCGCCCTTCACAAATTATCGGGCAGGTGAGCAATTCTGATGATTGTTCACGTGTGGCACTCGTAAGTGGGAGCGGGGGATCATAGTTGATATCAGAGCTGTGGTTAGAGTGCTGAGTGGAGGATTCTTGGTGTAAAATGGAAGAAGGTTAATCTGAAGACCTTAGAGGTAGGACCGTATGTCCGAGGACCCTAAGAGTTGGGTCGAGGCATTAAGGCCTCTAGGAATGTGAATGGTGTGCTCAGATATTCCTGTTATAGGAATATGAAAAGTATCGTGGGATGAGATGATATTCTGTAAGAGGTATATGGGTCGAGCAAAGAAGAATCAAAAAGCCCAAGTATGGGTGTTGGTGTCAAGAACACGAATGTGGGAACTCAGGGAATATGAAGTGTTCTAAGAATGAGAGTTCCTTGTTATTGAAATGTTAAGGATCGTGTGGGGACATGAAGCTGAGTCATGATAAGAATCATAATGGGGCAAGGAGAGCCTGAGATATAACTAATCCGAGAAGGGATTAGTGGAGCATCCCTATGTTGGGGAGATAAGCAAGCATGTATGAGGGAATAAAGTTGGTCCCTTAGAGGTGGTGCCATAAGGGTTGTGTGCTTGAAATAGAGTGAGCTAAAGTGAAAATTAGCTCGAAGCTCATGGAAAGGAGTCGTCAACAGGTGGTGTGACAAGCTCTAAGAATGGAGTGTGCATGTAATGCATATGCATGTCATGGCCAGGGTAGGCATGACGTTAATAGCTTGCAGAAGGACTCTGAAATGAGTCAAGTGTGAGGTATGTATGATAAATATATATGGTTTGAGGTGATCGTATTGTTATGGCAATCCCGGAGGGGATGTGCCTAGAGTATTGGTGGACCTTAGTTGGTTTCATGATGAAATGGGATATATCCTAAGGAAGGATATATGTGTGGCAAATGGACCCCAGCGGGCGTGATAATGAGATGGAAAATCACTAGTGCTGGGGTGCGAGGGCGGCGGGCGTACGGGGGCGCGTGGCCGGGTACAACATGCTCGGAAGATTCGCACGACCCGCAACTAGCGCACCGTAGGGCCTCGGGCGCACCAGCAAGCCCTACCGGCCAATTGTTTTCTAAATTTCAGAAAAATCAGGGATTTTTAGGCATTTCTTAGTTGATTTTGGGCCATGGAGGAATTTTCAAAAATAAAAGGATTTTGGTTGTTTTTAAAGAAAATACCAAAAAGTTTTGAAAATTTAAATTATATGAGTTTTTCTCGAAATTGGTAAAAAAAATCAATGGGTTGATTTGAATTTTGAATTTTATGGAGCCTAATGGAATTCTTGGAAAGAAGAAGAATTAAAAATAATTATTGGGCAAACTTAAGGGAAATTAATTTTCCAAGTGTGGTATGGTTAAAGTCCAAATCTGCTAGTAGATCTTGTGTATAAGGGAAGGGAAAGATGAAGCCTAGTTTCCACCTAGGGCGTTTCATGTCGAAACATAGTTCGCCCTTCACAAATGACTGGGCAGGTGAGCAGTTTTGATGATTGTTCACGAGTGGCACCCGTAAGTGGGAGTGGGGTGTCACAAATATAGCATAGGATATCTGGATATGATTCAGTCCATCCAAATATCTCACAAATGCATTCGGATGCTACAAGAGACTATTCGAATGAAATTCAACTTTTGAGAGAGACATCCAGATATGAAATGAGGCATCCGAAAATCTTGGACCTATCCGAATACATGAAAAAAGCATCCGGATATCATTCACAAAATACTAAGGACTTATCTGAATATGAACCAAGATATCCAGATATCACTCACAGAGAATAATATACCCATCTGGATACAACTCAAAGCATCTGGATATTACTCATAATAGGCACTAGACTCATCCGATGTAATACAAACCATTTGGGTAAATTACTAAAGCTATGCGAATATGCCCAGGGGCCATCGGACAAGCCATCCGAATATGCACATAGGCCATCCGGATACCACTCACATAAAACTTTTTGGCTCATCTGGATAACCTTTAACCCATCCGGATGCTACTTACATGATCTAATCAACCCATCCGGATATGAGGGCTCACATCTGGATGTCTATAAATAAAATTGACAAACATGAACGATTATAATGACTCTTCTCTTGATCAAAAACTAACATTACTACACCATTCCGAATAAAATCTTGGGAAAACAAATCCTAATTGACATGAAACAATATCATGGATGATTCAAGGGTTATATTTGATTGAATTGCTATAAGAATCATACATAACTTGCCAAAATCTCATTATATATGCATATATATATACGTATCTGCTGGCTGAAAACATAAATCTGAGAACTCAAACCAAAGGTTGAACAATCTAAACAAAAAAAAAAATATGCTAACATGATCCTATAATGGAAGGGACTACAAGGATGAAACTTGCCTTGATCTTCTTGATTGGATTGCAACGATTGCAAAACAACTTCTCACAGAGAATCCCCACGGGCTGCCCTCTTGAACTCTCTGTTGCAACCTTCTCAATTCTTTGTTCTTCATGGTGTAAAGAACTATGCGCCTATGAGCATATATAGAGAGAGAGAGAGCAACCCTAGAAGCCATCTCCTTCTCCTACTACAACTAGGAGACCTTATTCTTAATTAATTTGGATAATTTCCACTTAATCCTTGTCACACATGGATTTTCAATCTCCCTTAAATACATAATATCTCTTTAATTAAAGAATTCCTAATAAAAAGAAATTATTATTAAATCTCTAGAATTACCATCATACCCTTTGCATTTAATTTTCACATAATTAAATGCCTTTAAATACTATTATTCAATAAAAATCACTAAATTGTCGCATTAAATAATTAATTGGCAAATTCTCATAGCAAAAAATTAAATAAGAAATTAAATAATTTCTAAATAAATTCTAGGTCTTCTAATGGGTCGTTACAGTTTCCTTTCTTACTATCCTCTATATATATACTCTCTTCTCTAGAGTTTTTTCTTTCTTAGACCTAACCTTGGGCTCTCAGGGTATTACATTCTTGCTCCCTTGAGCACATAACGTCCTTGTTATGTGACCTTACAACTAATCCCAAATCTTCTCCTTTTGGGGGACTGTCATCCTAGAAGCCAGGCAGGAGCCACCCCTTGTCTAGGCCCTCACGCCCTGGTGTAACTCCCCGCCCTCATCAGACCGCCATTTCCAAGGGTCGGCTTTGATGCCACCTATAATATCTTGCATTGGGCGATAGGAAGGATTAGAGGGCCGACTAAGCTGCCAGCCCCACCTCCTGTTGTTGCTAAAATACAAACAACCAAAATTTGTGAGGTGGGAATGCTGGAGTCTCGGTAGGGCGAGGTAGACAGCTGACAAGTGTTTGTTTGTGAAAATGTACATTGGATAGCTCCAGTATCTGATTATCTAGCTGGGGTCTTAAATAAGTTCTCGGGGGCATTTTTTATAGCGGATCAATCCATCCAAGAGTAACCTCCAATTGGTTCAGGGCATAGCTGCACTCATATGAACAAGTTAGAAGGCACGTGACGATTCCTCACCTGCATATGCCCTTCGATGCTTAAGTTAGTGTGTGAAGGAAAGTAGTGCAATAAATAAAGGATGCCATTAATGAATATAAAGATGTACCTTTCCCGGCAAGAGAGGGTTTAGTCATAGTACTTTTAACAGGTGCCGGGGGTGAACCTGCATGTTAGGAGCACTCGGATAGGCTCAAGAGGAATCCTCCCCCCCCCCCTGGAGGACCGAACAACCTAGGGAGTTAACTACTCTCGAAAGAACCCAAACTTTCTAGGTGTTACACTCTGTCCCCCTTAAGAAATTTCGTACTCAAAATTTTTGTATCTAACTAACCAAATCACTTATATTTGGCAAATAACTTGCAATTGAAATGACCTTATTACCTTAATCACACATTATCCCTAATTCCTTTATTTAAACATTCCAATTCATACCATCACATGAATAATGACTACTAGGTATGTCATGCTTTCATAGAATTTCCTGTTGTAGCTCTTCACTAACGGTCACACACATTAAGAACAGTAAAAAACAAATACACTATTCATAAACATCTCTTTATTTCAAAAATTTTGGTAACATTCCCTAGAAAATCACAAAAATTTTGCTATTCTACTTCCATTTCCTTAAACAGTTGGAGATATTTTTTCCTAATTGTATCCTCAAGCTCCCACATAGCTTCTTCCTTGGTGTAATTTATGTGATGCCCTGTTTCCACTTACAGGTGCCACCCATGAACAATTACTCGAATCGTCCACCTACTCGGCCTTTGGTGAAGGGCGGACCATGTTTCAAGACGAAACGTCTAAGGTGGGAACTAGGCTCGTCCTTCCCTTCCCTCAACCCTAAGATTCATTAGCAGAATTGAGCTTAACCACACCACTCTTGGTTAAAAAGAAATCTCATTAAGATGCCCAATCTCCATTTTCTTATTTATTTTTAATTCTTTTTATTTCCATCCAAGAATTCTATCGAGCTCCATAAATTCACCATTTCAATCCTTACATTGATTGATTACCAATTTTTGGAGGAAAAACCCCAAAATTCCATTTTTTCAAAATTCGGCATTCATCTCCGAAAATGCCCAAAAAATCCCTTTAACCCCCCAAAATCAATTAAGAAATGCCCCAAAAACCCCCCAAAAATTCCAACTTTTTGAAAAAAAATGGCTGACAGGGCCTATTGGCGCGCCCGGGGCCCGCACGGGGCCCCGCTGTGTGCTGGCCAAGCATCGCGCACCTTGGCCGCGCATGCCGCGTGCAGCCGCCCATGCGACCCAGCCTGCATGTGCAGCTGCTGCCACCTACTGTAACTTTCTTTTTTTTTTTTTTTTTTTCTCTTGGGTCTTTAAACCCACATTTTTCCAGAAAATTGCACACCTCTAAATTGCATCCAAACCTCCACTGTAACGACCCATTAGAGGGCCCAGTATTTATTCAAGAATGATTTAATTAATTGTTAAAGTATTTGATTAAGCAATTTTGCCAATTAATTATTTAATGTGACAATTTAGAGATTTTGAAGGAAAAGAATAACATTTATTTCTTTTTAATTTTGGAGTTAAAGAATTTGCCAAGGTGGCAATCTAGTGATTTTTTGTAACGACCCATTAGAGGGTTTAGATTTTTATTTAGAAATTATTGAATTTCTTAATTAGTTTTGTTTGGAGAATTTTTGCCAATTAATTGTTAATGTGGCAATTTAGAGATTTAATTGAGAAAATGACATTTAATTATATTTAATTATTGAGAAGATTAAATGCAAGGACGTGTTGGTCATTTAAGGATTTTATATTAGAGTTTAATTGTTAAACAGAATTAGTGTAATTAAAGGATTAATGAATCCATACGTGAGGAGGATTCGGATTGGAAGACTCCTAGTTGTATAAGGAGATTGTGAAGGCTTTTTATGGTTGTTTTCTCTTTATACATATATAAACTTCCATAAGTCATATGTTCTTCACACCGCAAGAACAGAGAGTTAAGAAGTAATCAGTGAGTTCAAGGATTTGCATAGAAGGCTCTCGGGAGATCATTGAGTCGATTAAGGAGGTCGTAAGGTAAGTTGTTCTCCCTGTAAACTTTTCTTACGAGATCATATATTAGCATTCGATCATCAGTTCCAACAGTTCTTCGTTTAAGTTTCAGATTTATGTTACAGTCAGTGTATATATATATATATAGGCACGAGCAGTGAGTTCAAGTCTTGCATAGGAGGCTCTCGTGAGATCATTAAGTCGATCAAGAAGATCATAAGGCAAGTATCCTTCCCCTGTAATCCTTTCTTACAGGTCTTGATTGAGTTGGATATCAGATTTCCATAATTGAATCAGTTCCAGTGCATGTATATTCATTTATGTGCGTTATAGTGAGTTATATCAGTTCAGTGCATGTTATATATATATATATATATTTACATGCGTACAGTGAGTTCACAGCAGGCATGCATAATTCCTTTCAGCGATTCTCATCAATATTGTTGTTGAATCATTCTCAAGTTGTTTATTTATCAATTGGGATTGTTCTCCCAAGATTTCTTTTGGAATGGTGTAATGAAGATAAGTTTTGATTCAAGTTATGATCTCTGTTATCGTAAGCTGTATATCTGATAAGATTCCAGTCATTCGAATAAGTCTTGTGTCATTCGAATGAGTTTCAAAGCATCCGAATAAGTTTCAGTGTTATCGTAAGCTTTTCCCTTATAATATTCCAGTCATTCGAATGAATTCTTGGTCATTCGAATGAGTCATGTGTTATCATATCATTCGTATGAATTTTTGAGGTTTTTAGACTGTCATTCGAATGAGCCTTGTTGTCATTCGAATGAGCCCTTGAAGATGTGAGTAAGTTGTTGCTTGGTATAGCTTAGCATTCGAATGAGCCTTCTTGTCATTCGAATGATCTTCAAATTGATTCGAATAAGGTTACTGTTGCATTCGAATGAGTCGAGTTTTGCCAGTTCAAAAGTTGAAAATTTTCAAAATTCATTCGAATGAATTTGAGAGTCATTCGAATGAGTCCCAGATCAGATCCGAATAGCCTTTGAATATCATCTATCATTCGAATGAGCCTTCTGTCATTCGAATGAGTCTCTGTCATTCGAATGAGTTTTCTGTTATTCGAATGAGCTTGCTAAAATCCCTTTTTTTCATTCGAATGAGCTGCCTTTTCATTCAAATTACCTCCTTAGACTTTCTCAATCATCCAAATAGTATCAAATGGCATCCAAATAGCTTCCAATAAATTCTTGATTCAAGTTTTAAATTTAATATGAATATTCAATTATTCAAATATTGAATTTTTATGTCAAGATATCATAAAATCCAATATGCCATGCCTATACTTAGAAATTTCAGAATATTTGAATCTCAATATTTCTAGTAAAAATCATATACCATGTTTAGCAGTTCATTATGACATGGTCAGCATTATTTTGTGAGATTTTGTGCATACACATTGTATGAGCATTGAGCATGACTTATGTGGAGCACTACATATCGTGTGCTAGCATTTATATGAGCATTGCATTATGCGCGCCAGGCGGCTTATCCGCGGGGATCCCACTAGTATCAGTACAATTATATCTCAGTTATGAGTTGCTCGCCTGATGTCGACCAGGGAGCTAGGGGCATATTGCCCAAAGTATGTGCTTACAGTTTTTATGTTTGCAGGACTCAGATCAGTCAGGTATGTGTTACAGTTATGTGGGCCTATGGGCCAAAGTTGCATACCTGCATTTAGTTTACAGCTTATGTGCATTACATCTTATAAATGCCATCTAGTGATTATTATATCTCTCAGTACAAGTTCAGTAAGTATTTTTATCAGTATCGATATTCTTCGATTCAGCTTCAGTTATTCTTTCCAGTTTATTACTTGCTGAGCTTTGTAGCTCACCTTGTACTCTTCACCATTCCAGGTCCTAGTGGGGGAGTACCAGACGTGGGGCCTAGCAACAATGTCTAGTAGTGTGTGTACGTGGAGCCGCTCAAGACCAAAGATGTCTGGGAGTTATTAGTTGTTAGTTAGTGCTTGATCAGTTTAGATTCATTTTAATTTCCAGTTTAGGGAATTTCCCTTAGATGCAATTATGATTTCAGTTTTTGTTGACTCAGAGTCTTATTACAATTAATTGATATATATAGTATTGGTATCAAGATTCAGTTATCAGTTGGTTTATTTTATTATCCCCAATAACACCTCTTCTCGTGCAGTTCTAGGAGAGGGGGTGTTACATTTTTAATTGAGAAGAATAGTATTTAAATAGCATTCAATGGCATTTATTTATTGTGAAAATTAAATGCTAGGACATAAGGGTCATTTAGCAATTTGTTATTAAACTTTAATTATTAATTAAAGTTATTGTGATTAAGGGATTAAGAATCCATATGAAAGGAGGATTGAGATATCCATACGTGAATAGGATTGGGATTGAGAAGTATCCTAGTTGTATTAGGAGATGGAGAGAAGGCTTTTAGGGTTTGTCTCTTTCTCTATATATATATAATCCTATAGCCATATTTTCTCCTCACGCTGTGAAAGAGCAGGAAACAACAATAGTGGGTGCAAGTTTTGCATAGGAGATTTTCATTAGCAGAGGTTGTATCCGATCAGAGATTAAGGCAAGTTTCTTCTCCTTGTAATCCTTTCTTACGGGAGTATATTAGCATTTGATCTCAAGTTATTCCAGTTTGTTTATCAAGTTGTATCAGTTCCAGTTCTAATGCATGTATATATATATGTGCATTACAGAGAGTTATATCAGTTCATGCATGAATTCTTTACAGAGATTCAAATAAATATCATTGTTGAATCACCCCTAGAACTGTTTTATGTTAGTTGGGACTTGTTTTCCCAAGTTTCCTTTCGGAATGGTGTAGTTTTATTTAGGTTTGAATCAAGTTTCAGTCTCTGTGTTCGTCGTTTTGGGTTTAAAAGTTGCAGACATCCGAATGGGTTCCCTCATATCCGGATGTGTCAAAAAGTTTTATGTGAGTGACATCCAGATGTCCTATGTGAATATCCGGATGGCTTGTTCAAGTTCTGTGAGTGACATCCGAATGGCCCTTGTGCATATCCGGATGGTCTTAGTTATATCCGGATGCTTTATTTCCGTATCCGGATGTGTCAGTATTAATTTGTAAGTTATATCCGGATGCTTTGTTTCCGTATCTAGATGTGTCAGTATTAATTTGTAAGTGATATCTGGATGCATTGAGTCGTATCTAGATGAGTTTAATGTAATATTCGGATGCCCTTCTCATACATCCGGATAAGTCAAAAGATATTCGGATGCCTCGTTTCACATCCAGATCAGTCCTCTAAAGCTTGTGAGTAAAATCCAGCTACCTCGGGTCGTATCCAGATGCGTCCAATGCTTGTTGAGAGTCATATCCGAATTTATAGGTTCATATCCGGATGAGTTCTAGTGCCTTGTGTATCATATCCGAATGCCCTTTCTTCTATCCGGATAGGTCTAGTATATCCGGATGCTTCCTTTTGTATCTGGATGCCTCTCTTCAAAGTCGAATTTTTCATTTGAATAGTCTTCACTTATATCCGAATGCATCAGTGAGATATCCGGATAACCAGAATCATATCCGGATGTCCTAATTTCTATCCGAATATCTTCCAGCATATCCGAACAGCTTCTTATTTGAGCGCCAGTGTATCCGGATGAGCCTCCTTCATATCCGGATGTCTTTCATCATATCCGGATATCTTTCCTGATATCCAGATGGCTTTTCCAGAAATCCAATTGAACTTCCAGTACAGCTTAATTCAAGTTTTATTTAAATAAAATATTCAATCCCCCCAAATATTGAATTTGAGTACCAGAATATAATAAGTTAATCATGCCCATATCATAAATCACAATTCATAGAATACAATTCCAATATATAGATGAAGATCATATCATGTTCAGCATTATTTTATTATGACATGATCAGCATTATTTTGTGAGATTATGTGCATACATTTTGGTATGAGCATTGAACATGACTTTATATGGAGCACTACATATCGTGTGACAGCATTTATGTGAGCATTACATTGCATTATGCGCGCCAGGCAGCTTGTCCAGGGGGATCCCATCAATTTCAGTTTCAGCTCAGTTTATGAGTTGCCCTCCTGGGGGCCACCAAGGGGCTAGGGGCATATTGCCCACAATATGTGCTTATAGTTTTTAAGTATGCAGGTTTCAGATCAGACAGGTATGTATTATCAAATTATGTGGGCCTACGAGCCCAAGTTGCATACCTGCATTTAGTTTACAGTTTATGTGCATTACATTTTTATGAATGCAATCAGATAGTGATTATTCAATACAAGTTCAGTGAGTTATTTATCAGTATCGATATTCTTCGATTCAGCTTCAGTATTCTTTCCAGCTTATTACTTGCTGAGCTTTTTAGCTCACCTTGTACTCTTCACCCCTCCAGGTTCTAGCGGGGGAGTATCAGATGTGGGGCCTAGCAGAAGTGGTCTATAGTGTGTGTACGTGGAGTCGCTCAAGATAAAAGATGTCTGGGAGTCTGTTGAGTTTTATAGAGTTTTCTCAATTTAAATCTATTTTATATTTCAGTTGAGGGATTGTCCCTTAGATAGAGTTTATGGTTTTCAGTTTGTATTGACTTAGAGTTTTTATTCCAGTTGATTGAGATGTTTAGTCATGGTATCAGATTTTAGTTTATCAGTCAGTTTTATTTTATTCCCCATAGCACCTCTTCTCGGGCAGATCTAGGAGAGGGGGGTGATACATCCACATTTCCAACCTAAAGCATATGATTCAACTTCTTGGTGCTTCCCACAACACACACCAAAAATGAGACTTAACCTAGGCTTCAACATGCCATAAGCCACTATCTCATTTTAATTTAAAATCAACACTTCAAAAGAAAATACATTCATAGTCTTAGGCTTTAACAAGCCATTACCAATCAAGTAAATTAACATTTCTTAAATCAACACAACAACATAGGCTTCCATATGCCATAAATTTACAACAAAAATAAATAAACGCCATGAGCTTCCCACCACAAGTTTGTAACTTTTCCTTTTTCTCTTTGGACATAAGAGCAACCTACAAGGGGAGGATAAAACCTCATGAGCCACAAAGCTCAATAAGGGTGCAATGAACATAAGTATGAATAAAAACATAATATGTGATGCCAAATGCATGTATACAACATGGTTAGGGCTTCCACATCCTCACAACCACCTTGGTTTGAGGCTTTAAACTACCCTAGCCCACACAACCTCATGGCCATAGGTCCTTGAACACAAACAACATGCCAATGCACACATTCAAAGTTTAAATACATACTTACAACTTGCAAAGCCACCATCCCATGGGGCTATCCCGTACCTTATTCTTTTCTTTGAAGCTTCAAGAATCTCCTAGCTTCATTTCCCACTCTTCTCCTTAAGAGCTCCTTAAAACAAAAATTTAAAGAACCTAAGCTACCATTAAAAGAAATGGAAGAAACTTACACACTAGCCTAAGGAAGGATACTTACATTCTTCTCTTTTTTTCTTCTTTCCTTTCCTTCTTCACTTCATTATTTCCTTTCTTCTTCATTTCTTTCTCCAAATGGCCAAAGGAAGATAAGACTTCCTTACTTTCCATTTTATACTAGGCCTCCATATTTCAAGAATAAATCTAGGCCATTCACTAAAAGCACAATCCTTGTGCTTAAGGGAGACTTAATCTCAGCCATCCTTTTCAAATAAGCCCATCCCTTCTCTTGGAGAAAACACAAGAAAGCACAATCCATGTGCTTCTTTCTTTTTAAATCCAAGCCTTTGGATTTTCAAGAACCATCCACCACCCTTGGATCAAGTCCCATAAATAGATTTCTTTTCTATTTATTTAATTTGGACTAATTTTAAGACAAGCCTTGAAAGACATAATCACTTTCTTTTCCATTAAAGAAATTCTCTCCAATTTCACACCATTAATGGATGACTAATTTCTTTTATTTCCCATTTTCTTTTTAGGCAACAACATCATGGCTTGCATTTAATGCTTGAAAGACCATTAATTCACCAATTTGAATTTCATTTAAATGCCTATTCTTGCTTCACAAGATTATGCCATGTGTCACTAACCACCATCTCCCAATTTCTTATTTCTTTTTGGATTTTCTTCACTTTTCAAGAGCAGATCTCAACCTTCAATTTAAAGCACAATTCAAGTGCTTTGCTAGGATTTAATCCTAGCCTTCCACTCTTTTTAACTCATGATCTCCACCATTCAAAAATCAATTTTAAAAAGAGATTCCTTAATTGAGCTGGCAATCCATGCCAACTTGAATGATTTTATCTCATCCATTAGATCACTTCCATTTTTCAAGAATAATCCTCCACCCTTGGATCATCTTGAATTTCCATTCCCTTTCACATTTAATTAAATCTCATATTTTCCAAGGCACTAATGGTGACCATTTACCATTTTCTTTTGGATTTTCTTTAACCCATATAATCATGCCTCTCATTAAATGCTTGAAAGACTAATTTCAATTCTTTTGCATTTAATTGAATCTCTCCATTTATACTTGAACAAGGCTTTGCCAAGTGTCATCCCTATACACTAACCTTGGCTTCCAAGTTTCCATCTTATCCATTCATGTGGTATTACCACATTTATTCACTAATTTAGGGAGAAATAATTATTTTCACAAATAATTGAATATCCACCATCCCAATATTCCATAATTAAATTCCTTTATGGAACTAATTCCAAAATCACCAAAATACTCTTTGTGAATTATTAATCCCATTTATCTCCACATAAATACAAAATTGAGATTTAATTCACTTACACACCTAATTCCACATAGGGATTATTTCCAATTTACCAAAATACCCTTTATTGGACTTCACTATCTAAATTACCAAAATGCCCCTCTCATATGGCACAATATTCTCAAGGATCTATCACCTTCTCACGGGTATTTTTGGAAATTTCACAGTTCCTTTCTTATTCTCTTAACACCGGTTACATCGGGTGTTACAATTTCTCCACTAAATTTTTACCAACGGAATGACTTTATTCCTCAAAGCTTGGTTGCAACAATCCAAGATCCATTTGGGTGACTCTAGATAAGTCAAATTATCTCTTAGCTTGATCATTTCTACCCGAATATCCTGGGTCAAGTCCGGTATATGCCTTTGAAGTTGAGATAAATGAAAAACGTCTTGGATGTTGGACAAGCTAGGAGGAAGTTCTAAACGATAAGCTAATGGTCTAACTCACCCTATTACTGGGTAGGGTCCTATAAACTAAGGTCTCAACTTATCTTTCTTTTTCCCTCAAGTCGCCAAATGCTGAGGTGATACCTTTATGTACACATGATCTCCCACCTCAAATTCCAAATCTCGTCTTCTTTTATCCGCATAAGACTTTCTTTTGTCAACTTTGAGCGGTTCGGATTCTCTCTTGAATCTACTAGATCTTTTCTATCATTTTGTTGCACCAACTCAAGCCCAATATTTTCCTTTCTTATACCTCAATCCAATAGATAGCCAAGTGACATTTCCTCCCATATAAAGCCTCGTACGACGCCATTCCGATGCTACTATGGTAACTGTTATTGTAACAAACTCTACCAGCAGCAGGTGTTCTTCCCAATTACTCTCGAAGTCTAGGGTACAGGACCTTAACATGTTGTCAAAGTGTCTGAATGGTTCTCTCAAACTGCCCATCAATTTGGGGGTGATAAGTTATACTAAGGTTCAGTTGTGTTCCCATGTACTCCTGTAGGCTTCCCTAAAATCTTGAGGTAAACCTCAGATCTCGATCAGAGACTATGCTTATTGGGGTGTTATGAAGTCTGATTATTTCTCCAATATACTATTCTGGAAATTTTCGAACTGGCCTATCCATTCACGTAGGCAAAAAGTGTGCTGACTTTGTTAGCCTATCTACGATTACCCAAATGGCATCGTTGCCTTTAGGACTCCTAGGAAACTCTATCACAAAATCCATCATGACATGCTCCCATTTCCATTTTGGAATATCTAAGGGTTTCATTAGCCCTGCTAGTTTCTGGTGCTCGATCTTTACTCTTTAGCATGTGTCGCATTGAGCTACCTTTCTTACCACACTTGCCTTCATCCCCGGCCACCAGTAGACTTCCCAAAGGTCTCTTTACATCTTCATGGCTCCGAATGCATTGTATATCGAGTCCTATGGGCTTCATTCAAAATTCTTTGTCTCAAGTCCTTTTGGTTTGGCAAGTATATTCTTCCTCGAAATCTGAGTATACCATCATATATCTCAAAATTGGATTTCTTAGGTTGGCCATGCTCATCTACCCATAGATGTATTCTTTTATCATCCACATACACCTCTTGTATTTTGTTCACCAAATCCAGTTGAACTACCATGCCAACAAAAAGGATGGATGATTTCTTCTACACTACACTCATCATTAGTTGGCTAAAAGCCTCCAACATTTGCAACTCACAGGCCATCAACCCTACCATAAAAATAGGTACATTCCTACTCAAAGCTTCAACCACCACATTGGCACACCCCGAGTGATATTAAATGGTGTAGTCATAGTCCTTGACAAGCTCCATCCACTGTCACTACCTAAGATTTAGCTCTTTTTGCAAGAACACATACTTTAGGCTCTTGTGGTCTATGAACACCTCAAAGGTTTCACCATACAGGTAGTGCCTCTACATCTTTAAAGCATATATCATGTCAGCCAATTCCAGATCATGATGAGTCGGGTAGTTTACCTCGTGCCTCTTCAACTGTCGTGACCCATACGCGATCACTCGACCATGTTACATTAATAGGAAACCCAAGCCTATCTTTGAGGCATCTGTGTACACAACATATCCACCTGGCCCACTAGGCATTGCCAGAACAAATGCCGAGGTTAGCCTGACCTTGAGCTTCTGAAAGCTTTCCTCGTACTTGGCAATCCATTCGAACTTGACCTCTTTTCACATGAGCTTCATCTGTTAGTGTAGGTGCTCTAGACTCAATCAGATTAGGCAAATTGAATACTAACATTTGTAATCATATTTATTATTGAATAAAGAGTTATTTAATTTTACAAGAAGTCATTTTATTAGTTTCTTGTTATTATTGTAATAACTGGATGAAACTAGATAGAAGTCCATATGATGTATACTGTGGTTAATCTATAAAGATGTGAGATGATACATCACAATTTCTAGACATCATTAAATGTCCTAAGTCATAGCAATGTCAAGAATGGACATTAACAATTGCGGTAAGACTTGTATGTGATATGTTTTTGCTATCGGATAGCAATGGGGATCTCACACCCATAGGCATGGGGATGCCTAGACAAGTACATAGGTGACCAATGTTGGAGAACGTGTCATTGGACATGACTCACCATGAGAATCCATTTTGGTCATATGTAGATGGAATTCTTATACGAGATGGGTGTAACTAATCTTTGAACCTGAGGTTGTCACGGTCATCTCATATGAAAACCGATATGGTTTGACATCATTTCAATGGGCCAAGACAAAGGCTACACGTGAGTGATTGTTGGGCATATCGTGAGGCATATGGAGATAAGTGCATAAACAAGATGGGACTCGTCTATCCCTTGATAGAGGATGATGTATCTAAGGCGCCTTCAATGGATACAACAACAACAACAACATATCCAGCCTTTATCCCACTATGTGGGGTCGGCTACATGAATTCTAGACTTCCATATATTTCTATCTTTTGTCATATCTTCATTGAGATCCATACACTTCATATCAAACTTTAATGTCCCTCTCAAAGTCTTCTTAGGTCTGCCTCTACCTATTTTTTTGATTAATTGTTCCATTTCATCAACTCTCCTCACAGGAGTGTCTCTTGGTCTCCTTCTCACATGACCAAACCATCTTAGTCTAGTCTCTCTCATCTTCTCCTCTATTGGCACTACTCCTATCTTATTACGAATAACTTCATTTCTAATTTTATCTTTTCTTGTATGGCCGCACATCCATCTTAACATCCTCATCTCTGCTACACTTGTCTTTTGCTCATGTTGGTATTTGACTGCCCAACATTCTGAGCCGTATAACAAAACTGGTCTTATAGCTGTCCTATAGAATTTTCCTTTCAATTTTAATGGGATTTTACCATCACATAACACCCCCGATGCATTTCATCATTTTAGCCAACCTGCCTTAATTTTATGTGTGACATCCTCATGAATTTCTCCATCTTTTTGAATCACTGATCCCAAATATCGAAAATGGTCTTTTTTTTGAAAGATTTGGTCTTCCAATTTTATTATAACATCCTCCACTCTTGCATTCTTACTAAATTTACATTCCATATATTCTGTTTTCTTTCTACTTAATTTAAATCCCTTAGATTCTAAATTGTTTCTCCATAACTCAAGCTTAGTGTTCACTCCTTCTTTTGTTTCATCCACCAACACTATGTCATCTGCAAATAGCATACACCATGGCACCTCTGTCTGAATATCTTCAGTGAGTTCATCCATTACTAAAGCAAATAAGTATGGACTTAGTGCAGAACCTTGATGCAATCCTATTGTAATTTTAAACGGTTCAGTATCCCCTCCGCATGTTCAGACCCTTGTCTCTGCACCATGATACATGTCCTTAAGGGCTTGTATATAGGTTATTCGGACTCCTTTCTTCTCTAAAACCCTCCATAATACTTCTCTAGGGACCCTATCATAGGCCTTTTCTAGATCTATAAACACCATATGTAGGTCCTTCTAATGATCCCGATACCTTTCCATTAAGCGCCTCAGTAGGTATATAGCTTTCATTGTTGACCTACCAGGTATGAAACCAAACTGATTTTCTGATACCTGATAGCATGCATATTTATGCTATATTTTGGCATTTCACCTCAATCTTATTACGCCATTTGAAGTAATTTTTGCTAATCTTTCATTGTTTCTATTTTATTATACTTCAAACCATCCTTACACTATTTTCTATCTTACTTCTATGGACCCAAGCTTTAGGGAATATTGGATGGGCTAGAGAAGTGGCTCAACTAAAGGAGCTTGGGCTCACTTTCAAGGAGCAGACTTGGGCTGCTCAATTTTGCTGTTTTTGGGCTCACTTATTTTCTATTGGGCTAGGCCTAACCCTAGTCTTCCTAGCTCTTCATTTCTTAGCCATGTATTTAATGCCTCTTAGCATTTATTTCATGGGGGGGAAGAGGAGAAAAGAGAGAGGATTCTCTGGCTGTTTTTGTTGTTATAGCATTTTTTTCTGTTTTCTTCATTTTGTTCCATTTTGTCTTACTTGCTGTAATGATAGGCTAGAGCATTTGTAACCGGTTGTGTATCTTGAATCCATGTGGAATCTGAGTCCCAAATGAGCTACAAAAACCTGGTTTGTTGTTTGTTTCTTATTCATTTCCATTTGGTTTAGTTTGAGCAGATTTGTGAATGCATGGAGTTCATGGCAGGTTTGTGTGAATTTGCATGGTTTCATTTTCTGTTAAATGCTTAAGAGAACAGAATGTTATAGCCGGTTGGTATAACATCTCGAAAATGAATATTATGTGCTTGAACGGTTGTTCTTGCATAGGTCCGGATAGGTTGAATAGAGAGTGGATGGTTGCATTTTGTTTATAAGAGGTTTCTATATTCATTTTGTTATTCCAATCATTCTAATCCTTAGACGGTTGTTGGGGATGCTTTAAGTTTGATATCCAGAGATTAAAACATCTAACAAGCTAAGATTTATAGAGTGGACGAGGAAGATTTCATAGAGGGGACAAATACACAGCCGGTTGCATTTCTTTTACTGATTTTTCATCCATCCTTGTCTTTCTGTTTTGTTAATTAGTTTTCTGTCGAAACCCCCCCCCCCCTAAACAAATTGTTCTTTATAATTGGTTCTCCTTGTTCGTAAAGGAAAGTGAGGCTCCTTGTGAGAGATGACCTAGGGTGCACTTTGCTGCAAACTAGAGAAGAGATACATACATAGATCTCTAATTCTGGAGTGGTTCGACAGCCGGTCAGAATTTTGGCGCCGTTGCCGGGGAGCCAAGTTTTTCTTCTAAAAACATAGAGGACCGACCCTATTTTCTGTTTGTTTTGTTTTCTTGTTTGAGTGTTTTGTCTGTTTTGTGTTCTTGGTGATAAGGTTATCAGTTGTTGCTCACAAACTTGAAGAGCTATTATGTTCTATTCTTGATAGCAAGCAGCAACAGAAAATCCTTATTTGCCTTTTCGATCCTTTTTTTGTTTGTGTGTATTTTCCTTTTATGTTTTCTCATTTCTAGGATCATTTTTGAACCAAGAAGTGGCTGTTGGAGAGGGCTGCATGACCTGCAACTGGAAAAGCAACCCTGCAGCAACTGAAAAAGCAAAACGACACCTGCAGTCCTTCTCTTCTCTTCTCTGATTTTCAGTATCACACCTTGTGTCCTTCTCTGGTCTTCATGTGCTCTGATAGGCGCTGAAAAGCAAGCTCACACAGCAAGAAGACAACCCTGCAGCAGATCAAGGAGCATAACCATTTTTCCTTTATTTAGAGAAAGCTGAATCCCACTTTTCTGCCTCTGACAGCAGATCACCTGACCAAGAGGATATTCCATTTTTCTTTCTCACATTTTCCTTTTATTTTCTCTCTTTTAACACTCCATTCAACGTTGTCTTTACCTTCCACACTAATCTCCCTTTTCTTTTGGCAGATAGGCACCAGCAGCTGCAACCAAGAGGAGATCACCCACAGCAGCCTTCCATTCAACAATGGTTTTGACCACCTCCATGACAGATAGCAATATTTAAGGATTGAGCTCGAGATACCGGTGCCATCCTCTTTCTTTCTCATCCCTACTTGATATTCTTTCAAGTCCATATGCTTTCCTTGATGTTTTGTTGCATATAGAGTGGTTTCTGAGGCAAAATAGGAGCAAGTTTTGAGGGAAAAAAATCAGTTTCCCAGTTACTGTTCACAGCTTTCCACTTGCTCCGATTGAGCTGATTTTTGGTGTCCAAAGAAATGGGGGTGTGGGGATCAATACTCACTACTTTGCTATGACAAGAGCCTTTTTTGGCCAAATTCCAACATTTAGACTACTTTTTAGGCCATTTTGTGTTTCTCAGTGGCTAATTTGGTGTGGTTTTTAGTGTTTTTAGGTCCCTCAGTGTTTTTGTGTTGAAATTTTGTGAAAAAATGCATAAAAAAAATCATCTAAGGGCCTCTTGTTTGACCTGTTTTTTGTGTTTGTGTGTTTGTGTGTTTTTGACTTTTTGAGTTCTTGGTATGCATAGGCCATTTTGTGTGCTGTTTTTGAGCTGATCTCTAAGTGCATGACCAGGTCCTCTAAGGAAAAATTACTTGATTTGGATCTTGAATTAGAGACCACTCTTAGAAGGCAAGCTAGAGAGCTTAAGTCTCGGGATAGGATTGACCCTAATAGTGTGTCTAATACTTCATCCGAACCTATTCCAGAATTCATCAATATGGCAGATAATGGTAATGGTAATGGTAATGGTAATAGTAATGGTAATGGCAATGGCAATAATGGCAATAATGGTAATGGAAATAATGGTAATCATGGTCATTTGGATGGTAGAACCATTAGAGAGCTGGCTGCACCTGATGTGCATTATCAGCCCCTATGTATTCAATACCCACAGTTGGATGCTAACTTTGAACTCAAATCTGGATTGATCCATTTGTTGCCCAAGTTTCATGGTCTTGCAGGAGAGGATCCACACAAGCATCTTAAAGAGTTTCATGTTGTTTGCTCAACCATGCGGCCACAAGGAGTAGATGAAGAGCAAATCAAGCTGAGAGCCTTCCCATTCTCACTTGATGGATCCGCCAAGGATTGGCTCTACTACCTGCCACCAGCTGCCATTACCAGCTGGGATGGATTGAAAAGGATCTTCCTGGAAAAATTCTTCCCAGCCTCCAGAACAGCATCCATAAGGAAGGAAATTTGTGGTATAAGGCAGATGAGTGGTGAGACTACATGAGTATTGGGAGAGATTCAAGAAGTTGTGTTCCAGCTGTCCTCACCATCAGATAAGTGACCAACTCCTAGTTCAATATTTCTATGAAGGTCTAATCCCCATGGACAGGTACTTGGTAGATGCTGCAAGTGGAGGAGCCTTGGCAGAGAAAACCCCAGCAGCTGCACAAGAGCTGATATCAAAGATGGCACAAAATGCCCAGTAGTTTGGCACCAGAATTAACACTCCTACAAAAGCCATCAATAAAGTCAATGTGGCTACCACTATGGACCAGCAGAGGATGGAAAACAAGCTTGAGGAATTAGCTTCTATGGTCAGGCAGTTGGCATTAGAGAGAAAGCAACCCCAGCAGCAGCTTTGTGGCATTTGCTCCTTGCCATCCCATACAACAGACCAATGCCCACAGTTGCAAGAAAATAATGAATCTGTTGCTGGCATCTTCCCTGGTAGACCATTCCAGCAGCAAAATCCACCTTTCTAGCAGCAGCCACAACACAAGTATGACCCATACTCAGCCACCTACAATCCAGGTTGGAGAGACCATCCGAACCTCAGATATGGCGGCCCTTCCAATCAACATGTGCACCAATAGCAGCCATACCAGAATCAACCATTTCAGCAGAGGTTCCATCCTTCAATTTCCAGCAACCATGCTCCACCACCAAGGTCGAATCAAGCCATGCAACAAGCACCACCATTACCCAAGTCAGAACCTAGCTTGGATGATCTTGTCAAGCAACTAGCAGCCAACACACTCCAATTCCAACAGAGAACAGAAACCACCATTCAAAATTTGGAGACCCAAATAGGTCAGCTAGCCACAAACATCAATGAGTTAAGGAGTCAAGGTTCGGGGCAACTTCCTTCACAACCAATTGCCAATCCAAGAGGTAATGTTAGTGCCATCATGCTTCGAAGTGGGAAAGAAGTGATCATCCCAAACATGGAGCAGAATGTAGAGGAGCAGAATGTAAAGGGTAGCAAAGAGCAGCAACCCTCCTTAGTCCAAGAAGCCAAGCAGCAAAACTCCAGCTATCAAGAACAAGGAGAGTCTTCCAACATCCAGCCCCTGCCATTCCCACATCGAGCAACACAAAACAAGAAAAGAGAAGAGGCCGAATTGGATAAAGAGATTCTGGAAACATTCCAGAAAGTTGAAGTCAACATCCCCCTCCTTGAAGCCATCAGACAGATCCCCAAGTATGCAAAATTTCTCAAAGATTTGTGTACTCACAAGAGGAAGCTTAAGGGGAATGAGAAGGTCAACCTTGGGAGGAATGTTTCAGCTCTCATACAACCTGCCATGCCAAGGAAGTGCAAAGATCCAGGGACGTTTTCCATTCCTTGTACTATAGGAGACATGCAATTTAGCAATGCTTTACTAGATTTAGGTGCATCCATTAATGTCATGCCTAACTCTATATATGCTTCATTGCAGTGTGGTCCTTTGAAGCCAACAGGGGTGGTTGTCCAGCTAGCCAACAGAAGCACAGCCTACCCATCTGGAGTCTTGGAGGATGTCCTGGTTAAGGTTAAGGATTGCATCTTCCCTGCTGATTTTTATGTTTTAAATATGGAAGATGATAACACACATGAGCATGCACCTCTCATCCTAGGTAGACCATTTTTAAAAACTGCAAGGACTATCATCAATGTGCATGAGGGTACACTTTCCATGGAATTTGCTGGTAGCACCATTCATTTTAACATACTTGATGCCATGAAATGTCCCTCTGAAGATCATTCCACCTTGCAAGTTAACTTGATTCAATTGTTGGTTGATGAAGCATGCATTAAGTCTTGTGATTTGATTGATGCATTCCCCACTATTCATGACCTTCCAGATTCCTTCATCTGTCCTGATTGTAGTAATGAGAGTGATCCATGTGATGCATGTTATGAGATTGCTGCATTTCTAGATAACCATCATTCTGAAGTTGAAAATGAGCATGCACATCCTGATCTTCATGGTTTCCCTATAGAGGATATTGTTTCTACTAACCTTGCTACCATTGAGTTAGAGCAAAGCAGGTCAGCCCCCTCTTTGCAGCAGCCACCCACCATTCAGCCAAGCCCTTGCCTCAGCACCTCAAGTATGCATTCTTGGAGAAAGATGAGAAGCTGCCAGTCATCATTGCAAATAACTTGCAGCCTAACCAAGAGAGAAAGTTGCTGGATGTGCTGAAAAATAATAAGAAAGCAATTGGGTGGACTTTAGCGGACATAACTGGAATCAGCCCATCTGTTTGCATGCACCATATCTTATTGGAGGAAGGAGCAAAACCAGCAAGACAGCCTCAAAGAAGACTTAACCCAACCATCCTTGATGTGGTAAAACAGGAGGTAAGTAAATTACTTGCAGCCGGTATTATTTACCCTATTTCTGACAGCAAGTGGGTGAGTCCCGTGCAGGTTGTTCCAAAAAAGACGGGCATCACGGTGGTCCCAAATAAGCAGAATGAGCTTATCCCCATGAGAGTGCAGAACAGTTGGAGAGTCTGCATTGATTATAGAAAGCTAAACCAAGCAACCAGAAAGGACCATTTTCCCCTCCCATTCATTGATCAGATGTTGGAGAGGTTGGCTGGTAAGTCACACTATTGTTTCCTTGACGGTTTTTCTGGATACTTTCAGATTTGCATAGCCCCAGAGGATCAAGAGAAGACCACCTTCACCTGCCCCTTTGGCACATTCGCTTATAAGAGAATGCCTTTCGGTCTATGTAATGCTCCAGGTACCTTTCAGCGATGCATGGTAAGTATATTTTTAGATTTTCTAGAGCATTGCATGGAAGTGTTCATGGATGATTTTTCAGTTTATGGCACTTCTTTTGATGATTGCTTGGTTAGCTTGGGTAGAGTCCTAGAGAGATGCATTGAAAAGAACCTTGTTTTAAATTTTGAAAAATGTCATTTCATGGTAGAACAAGGAATTGTTTTAGGGCATGTTCTGTCTAAGAAGGGTATAGAAGTGGATCGGTCTAAGGTTGATGTTATTGCTTCATTGCCTTACCCCACCTCTGTGAGGGAGGTGCGTTCTTTCCTTGGCCATGCAAGATTTTACAGGAGGTTCATCAAGGATTTCAGCAAGATTGCACTTCCACTTTCCCACCTTCTCCAGAAAGAAGTGACCTTCCACTTTGATGAGCAGTGCAAGCGGGCATTTGAGGAACTGAAGAGTCGATTGATTTCTCCACCCATCATACAGCCACCCGACAGGGAGTTGCCCTTCGAGTTGATGTGCGACGCCTCTAACTTTGCAGTGGGTGCCGTCCTTTCCCAGCGTGTGGAGAAGAAGTCACATGTCATTGCCTATACCTCGCGCACCTTGGATGCTGCTCAAGCAAACTACACCACGACTGAGAATGAGCTTTTAGCTATTGTGTTTGCTTTAGATAAATTTCGCTCCTATCTTCTGGGTTCTAATGTTGTCGTGTTTTCTGACCATGCAGCCTTAAAATACCTATTGAAGAAGCCCGATGCTAAGCCCAGGTTGATACGGTGGATGCTCCTACTTCAGGAGTTCAATGTTGAGATAAAAGATAAGACTGGGGCCGAGAACCTAGTAGCTGATCATTTGAGCAGGGTCCCTTCTTCTTCAGATTCCACAGTCATGGACTCCCAGCCTATCAGGGATGATTTCCCAGATGAGTTATTATACCACATTCATGGTGTTGAGCCCTGGTATGCTGATTTGGTAAATTATTTAGTTGCTTCTGAATTACCTGCATATTTTAAGAAGGAACAGCTAAATAAATTTAAGAGTCAGGCTCGGTATTATGTGTGGGATGATCCCTATCTGTGGCTCATGTGTAGTGACCAGGTCATCAGGAGATGTGTGCCTAACCATGAGTTTGCATCTGTCTTAAATTTTTGTCACACACTTACATGTGGTGGTCACTTTGGTCCCCAACGTACAGCTAGGAAATTCCTAGATTCTGGATTATATTGGCCTTCACTCTTTAAGGATTCATATGAGTTCTGTAAGAATTGCACACGTTGCCAACACACAAGCACTATATCACGTAGGAATGAAATGCCTCAACAACCCTTATTATTTTGTGAAATCTTTGATGTTTGGGGCATTGACTTCATGGGTCCATTTCCTGTGTCATTTGGTTATGTGTACATTCTGTTAGCTGTGGATTATGTTTCTAAGTGGGTGGAAGCTAAAGCCACCAGGACTGATGATGCTTCTGTGGTTGCATATTTTGTTCGTTCTCACATCTTTTGCAGGTTTGGCATGCCTAGGGCCATCATCAGCGACCAAGGATCCCACTTTTGCAATAGAAAGATGGACACCCTACTTCGTAAGTATGGGGTAATACACAAAGTGGCGACTCCTTATCATCCACAGACTAATGGGCAAGCTAAAGTCTCAAATAGGGAGATCAAGCAGATTTTGGAGAAGACTGTCCAGCCCAATAGGAAAGACTGGAGCCAGAGATTAGAAGATGCGCTATGGGCCTACCCCACTGCCTACAAAACCCCCATCGGCATGTCCCCCTACCGGTTGGTTTTTGGAAAAGCGTGCCACTTGCCGGTGGAAGTGGAGCATAAGGCGTATTGGGCGGTGAAGCAATACAATATGGACATCAGTCAAGCGGGGTCCCAAAGAAAGCTCCAACTTCAAGAGCTTGAGGAGATTAAGATGGACGCGTATGAGAACTCACGCATCTACAAGGAGAAGACCAAGGCTGTGCATGACAAGCTTATTGTGAGGAAGACATTCGAAGTTGGCCAGAAAGTTCTGCTATACAATTCCCGTCTCAAGTTGATGCCCGGTAAGTTACGTTCTCGTTGGACTGGTCCTTTCATAGTTATTCATGTTTTTCCCTTTGGTGCAGTTGCAATCAAGGACGAGTCCAATGCAAAGCAATTCACAGTGAACGGGCAGCGGCTTAAGCCATTCTACGAGAGCTTTCAAGAGCATATTGTGGAGGAGCTGCATCTCCTCAATCCCACCTCCATTTGATACATCAGGCTGTTTCCCTCTCCCTACTATTTTACATTTACTTGTCCTATTTTTGATTGGAATTGCATGTTTACATTGAGGGTAATGTAAAGTCTAAGTATGGGGAGGGGCAGCATTCTTATTTTAGCAGCATTTTCTTTATCCTTTCATATTTCTTTTTCCTTGGGTCTAGTTGAGTCTATTTTGCGTGGAAATGCAAGTTAAGCAATTAAGTCTAAAAGGACCCAGCATGATTAGAACTTCAATCTTATCTTCCTTGATTTCAAGTGACTTGGCAATGAGTTTGATTTGATAGATTGATTGGGTAGTCTACAGCCGTGAGGATTTTGAGCCTATTGTCTTTCTTGTGTGTGCATTCACCTATCATGATCTCCACTCTAGAACTTGTTTTGATTCTTGGTTGAGGCTATATTTGTTCGTGCATGACTCAAACATGATTAAGGCATTCTTTCTTTCTTGTCCCTTTTTAGCCAAAAAAAAAAAAATCAATCAATCCCCTTCGCTTGCCACTTAGAGCCATCATTCTTACCCTTCATTTTCATACACCTTTTTGGACCTTCCAACCTTAGGAAGAGGAATATTAAGTGCATTCTAGAGAGAGAGATTGAATTCATCAAGCAAGTCATAAGGCCAAAGGCTATTTGCATCCATGAAAAAGAAAAAGAAAAGCAAGAAAAGGATAAAATGGTGAGAAGGAGCGTAAAACGCACTCACCTCTTTCAAAAAAAAAAAAAAATTATTGAGAAAAAGAAGAAAGCAAAGTTGAGACAGAGCGTAAAATGCACTCAACCGAATAAAGATGCAATGTTTTTCATAATGCTTGGAAATTCTATCTCTTGATCTTGGAATTGCATGAAATGTTTTCTCGACCTAAGGCATGTTTTCCTTCATTGTTGTCTTTCCATTTCTTTCTTCCCCACATTACAACCCTGAATAAGCCCTTTTGATTTGTGGCATGCATGTGACATGGATAGTGGAGATTGAGAAGATAAACAAGCTTATGGTAGTGGAATTGTGATTGGGTGAATTTGAGCGAAACAGTCACCACCACCTCTTGAGAGATTTTTGAGCATACACTTGTCCTGTGAGAGGCTTCTACTTTTGATTTGTCTTATTGAATGAATTGCCATGTCACTTGTTTTCTTGGAAGTAGAGGAAAGATGATCTTTGAATGATGAATTCTCGAAGACTTACCTTGCATTTGATTTGTGTTTTTCCACATTTCTATTCTTGAGTCATAGAGTCTAGTGTTTTTCCCAGGAGTGCAAAAGTCTAAGTATGGGGGATTTGATAGCATGCATATTTATGCTATATTTTGGCATTTCACCTCAATCTTATTACGCCATTTGAAGTAATTTTTGCTAATCTTTCATTGTTTCTATTTTATTATACTTCAAACCATCCTTACACTATTTTCTATCTTACTTCTATGGATCCAGGCTTTAGGGAATATTGGATGGGCTAGAGAAGTGGCTCAACTAAAGGAGCTTGGGCTCACTTTCAAGGAGCAGACTTGGGCTGCTCAATTTTGCTGTTTTTGGGCTCACTTATTTTTTGTTGGGCTAGGCCCAACCCTAGCCTTCCTAGCTCTTCATTTCTTAGCCATGTATTTAAGGCCTCTTAGCACTTATTTCATGGGGGGGAAGAGGAGAAAAGAGAGAGGATTCTCTGGCCGTTTTTGTTGTTGTAGCATTTTTTTCTGTTTTCTTCATTTTGTTCCATTTTGTCTTACTTGCTGTAATGATAGGCTAGAGCATTTGTAACCGGTTGTGTATCTTGAATCCATGTGGAATCTGAGTCCCGGATGAGCTACAAAAACCTGGTTTGTTGTTTGTTTCTTATTCATTTCCATTTGGTTTAGTTTGAGCTGATTTGTGAATGCATGGAGTTCATGGCAGGTTTGTGTGAATTTGCATGGTTTCATTTTCTGTTAAATGCTTAAGAGAACAGAATGTTATAGCCGGTTGGTATAACATCTCGAAAATGAATATTATGTGCTTGAATGGTTTTTCTTGCATAGGTCCGGATAGGTTGAATAGAGAGTGGATGGTTGCATTTTGTTTATAAGAGGTTTCTATATTCATTTTGTTATTCCAATCATTCTAATCCTTAGACGGTTGTTGGGGATGCTTTAAGTTTGATATCCAGAGATTAAAACATCTAACAAGCTAAGATTTATAGAGTGGACGAGGAAGATTTCATAGAGGGGACAAATACACAGCCGGTTGCATTTCTTTTACTGATTTTTCATCCATCCTTGTCTTTCTGTTTTGTTAATTAGTTTTCTGTCGAAACCCCCCCCCCTAAACAAACTGTTCTTTATAATTGGTTCTCCTTGTTCGTAGAGGAAAGTGAGGCTCCTTGTGAGAGATGACCTAGGGTGCACTTTGCTGCAAACTATAGAAGAGATACATACATAGATCTCTAATTCTGGAGTGGTTCGACAGCCAGTCAATACCTCTATTTCTTTTCTGAGCCTCTGCTCTATTACTCTCTCCTAGAGTTTCATGGTATGGCTCATTAACTTAATTCCTCTGTAATTTTCACAGTTTTGAACATCTCCTTTGTTCTTATATATAGGGACCAAAGTACTCTTCCTCCACTCATCTAACATCTTTTTTGATTTATGAATCGCGTTAAATAATTTCGTTAGCCAGGAGATACCCTCTTCTCTCATGCATTTCCATGCTTCTATTGGTATATTATCCGATCCCACCGCCTTATGATTTTTCAAATTTTTTAATGCTTGCCTTATTTCATTTGGATTTATGCGTCGATAAAATGTATAGCTCACGTTCCCTTCAGAGTTACTAAGATGTCCCAACCTAACTCTTGTGTCGCCATCATCATTGAATAATTTTGTGAAATACTCCTTCCATCTCTCCTTAATTGCTCCCTCATTCACTAATACATTTTGATTTTCATCTTTTATGCATTTCACTTTATTTAAATCCCTTGTTTTTCTTTCTCTTGCTTTAGCTAATTTATATATATCCCTTTCTCCATCTTTTGTATCAAGTCATTTATATAGATTCTCGTATGCTTTTGACCTTGCTTCACTAACAGCTTTTTTTGTTGCCTTTTTTTATTCTTTATAATTTTTTTGATTTTCTTCATTGTTGCACTAATATATAGCCTTATAGCAATTTTTCTTATTTTTAATTTTCAATTGCACTTCTTCATTCCACCACCAAGACTCCTTAAGGTTAGGGGCTCTACCATTTGTCTCTCCAAGCACTACCTTTGCTGTGTTTCTCAAGGCATTAGCCATTTCTCTCCACATTTGGTTTGTTTGTCCTTCTCCATTCCATTCTCTTCTACCCCTTAATTTGTCTTTGAAGATTAGTTGTTTCTCCCCTTTTAAATCCCACCACCTGATTCTTGGATTTTGTTTTATGTGATTTTTTCTCTTCCAATTTCTTACTTGGACGTCAAGTACTAGAAGTCTATGTTGAGTAGTCAAACACTCTCCCGGTATCACCTTACAATCCTTACAACATACCCGATCCTCTTGTCTCATGAGGAAGTAATCTATTTGGGTGCTTGATGTGACATTTTTATATGTGATTAAGTGTTCGTCCCGTTTTTTGAACCTAGTATTGGTTATGATGAGCCCATATGCCATTGCAAAATCTAGAATAGACTTACCCTCATTATTAATTTCCTCGAATCCATACCCTCCATGTACCTCTCTATAGCCGTTTCCATCTCTACCCACGTGACCATTTAAGTCACCTCCTATAATCACTTTCTCTCCTCTTGGTATCATTTGTATGAGTCCCTCTAGGTCCTCCTAGAATTTTGCTTTTATCTCCTCACCTAACCCCGCTTGTGGTGCATATTCATAGTCATTCTTCCTAGAATAACCTTCACCATAATAATCCTATCCCCTATTCTCTTTACATCCACTACCTCATCTACTAAGCTTTTATCCATAATGATCCCCACTCCATTTTTTGCTCGATCATTTCCTGTGTACCATATTTTATATCCATTTTCTGACAAAGTTTTTGCTTTTTTCCCTACGCATCTCGTCTCTTGAAGGCACATAATATTAATCTTTCTCCTAATCATCACATCTACCACTTCCATAGCTTTACCTGTTAATGTTCCTATGTTCCATGACCCAATCCTTAATCTATGATTTTCTTTTTGGCTTTTACTTTGAATTTGATTTTGTTTTTTATTTTATTTTTGGTTTTGATTTTGATTTTGCTTTTTGTTTTGATTTTGATTTTAATTTTGATGTTAGACTAACTTCTTTACCCATATCTGTCCAAGCAAATGCGGGAACCCTTGCTCATTTGTCACTACATCCGGGCGCCGATGCAGCGGCCCTAGCTCACTTGATACTACACGCGGGCAGTGTAGCGCGTCGCTATGAAGGGTTACGCCCACGCCCAAACATTTTTTCATAATTTGTCTAGAGTTCATGTTTTGGATCCGTCTAAGTTTTACGTTGGCTGTCGGCTACCTAACACAACCCTCCTTCTTTATCCGTGCTTGGGACCGGTAGTGGATAACATCCCCAAAGCGATCAATAAGGAGTGATTGATTCACTTTATATTAAATGAGAATATCCGAAGGACCGAAGAAAAATTCATGTGATTGTAATCAAGCAACACATCGTCAAACTTGAGATCACAAAAGATACATTGATGAGAGGATCGAATTACAGTGTAACCATGCTCGTGATAGGTTGTTTATGGATTATGAATCCTTCTGAATAATTAGGTAGGCATAACGCCTTTCTAGAGGCCAATCTTATCTTATGTGTTTATACCGACACATTGCCAATATTTTCAGAAGCCTAATGAGTCATACGCAAAAGGTATGGTCCCTAGCTTAAACTAGGAGAGCGGACATATGGTTAAGTGGGACACTTCAACAAGAACTTGTGTCATCCTAGGCTCTCACAGAAAAAAGAACAAAGAGATGTAATGACGTCAATATGACAAGGGGTAGTCATAAAGGAAAGAATTTCCTCAAATGGCAATTGATTAAATTAGAAAGGAGTTTCTAATTTAATAATTTTCTTTTTATTAGAGCAGAAAATAGGAAATAATATATATTTGGGCTAAATTAGATTTGGACCAAATATTTTATTTCAAGTTATAATTGAATTTGAGCCACTTAATTAGGTTTCTAGTTGGACTAAGATAAACCCACTTAAGATTCTAGTTAGACTAGGATAAATGGGCTGGCCCATGTTTATTAGGGTTTAGGAAACCCTAGGAGGCTTGCTCCTCTATAAATACCCCTTTAAGGGTTTCCCAAATTAAGGATTTATTTTATGATTTTCAAGAGTTAAAAATCATTCACTTTTCATCCATACACAAGCCACGAAAAGGAGAAGGAGCTAACACTCCTATTCCGCTCTTCTCGCCAAAACATGCATGCCGTGAATCACAAGTCAGAGGTCGGACGCTTGGATAGTTTAGGAAACCCTAGGAGGCTTGCTCCTTTATAAATACCCCATAAATGCTTCTGCTTGCCTTAGATCGGTCCAAAAACCTCAATCAAAGCCCCTAAAACCCGATTACAGTGGCTTAAAATTCTGACCACTTTTTGACCAAAATTTTGGCCATTTCCACTGTCGACACAGTCAATTGTCAGCCACGGAATGGCCTAGGCCTAGCCTTGAGGCCCCTTATCCCACTCCATCGAGTCTCCCGCAACTAAAATCGACAATAGGAGGTGGCCCTAACAGCTTGGTAGGCCATGGCAGTGGAAAATTTCAAAATTTTCACTTTTTCCCTTCTCAAGTTTCAAAATTCCATTTCATCCATTTCCACAAGGCCCTTGGTCTTTTCAAATTTTCCATTGAGAGCCTCACATTCTAAAATTCTCATTTGACCCCCAAAGATTCCAAAATAATGTCATTTCGACCTCCCTCGGGAAATTTCAAAAATTATACTTTGGCCTGAAATTATGCTTTGAATGAGAAACCCCCTTGTTTCATCCCAAAACTACTTTAAGGGTTGTTCCTTACACAAAAAATGAAACCTTTGAGGGTTCGATTGACTTCTCAGAAGTTCCTTATGTCAATTTGATTTTTCAACCTAAACCGAAGTTGTACTGAAAACTGTCTCTAATCAGATTTCTTTGGATGCTAAAAATCATTCCTTGATATGTTCGTCAACTCCGTACCCTTTTTCGTAGGTATCTAAGCACTAGGGTATACCCTGTAGTCAATTTAATTAATTTTTTGGGCTATTTAGATACTAATCTTTCACGAAACACGTATTTTTCTCAAATTAACTACTGAAACAACCCAAACATTATGGGTGTTACAGATATGGTCTTTCCTATCACTGGATATGGGATGTTACAGGTCGTATCAGAGTCGACCCTTGGAGAAGGTAGTCCAATGAGGGCAGGGAGTGGTGCCAAAGTGTGAGGGCCTGAAAAAAGAGAGGCTCCTAACAGGCTTCTAGGATGGCAACCCCCAGATGGGAGAAGATTTGGGACCAGTTGTAAGGTTACATGACAAGAATTTCATGTCCTCAAGGGGGGAGAATGTAATACCCCGAGAACCCAAGGTCAGGTCCAAGAAGAGACTTTAGAAAAACTAATATATATATCAAGGATAGTAAGGAAGAAAATAACACTAGTTGGATACCTTTTGGGCTGAATATGGATAAAAAACTCGCAGGTCAAGTGTGCTTAAGCTAGGGTAGCTCAAGGATGGGTAACCTCTACAAATTTCGCATAGGCCCATCAGGGTAAGTTAATCCGATCTTTCCTATTGCTCGATGCAGGATGCTACAGAAAAAAATCCTAGCATAAATATAATGTCCTGTAGAGTTGGGGTGTTACAGGTGGTATCAGAGTAGACCCTTGGAGAAGGCGAGGAGTGGCCCCCGGGCACGAGAGCCTGAACAAAGAGCTGCTCCTGACAAGCTTCTATGATGGTAGCCCCCAAAGGCAATAAGATATGGGACCAATTATAAGGTCACATGACGAGGATGACATGTGCTCAAGAAGGGGAGAATGTAATACCCTAAGAGCCCAAGGTCAGGTCCAAGAAAGGACTCTAGAAAAGTTAATATATATATTGAGGATAGTAAGGAAGGAAACAACACCAGTTTAATACCTTTTGGGCTGAATGTGGATAAAGAACTTTCTGGTTAAGCGTACTTAAGCTAGGGTAGCTTAAAGATGCGTGACCCTTGAGAAGTTATCGTAGGCCCATCAGGGTAAGTTGATCCAGTCTTTCCTATCACTCGATATGGGATGGTATAGGAAAAAAATCCTAGCATAAATATAACGCCCTAGAGAGGTGAGATGTTACAGATTGTATTAGAGTAAACCCTTGGAGAAGGCGGTCTAATGAGGACGAGGAGTGGCACGAGGGCTTGAACAAAGAGCGGCTCTTGGCAAGCTTCTAGGATGGCAGCCCCCAAAGGGGAGAAGATCTGGGATCAGTTGTAAGGTCACATGACGAGGACGTCATGTGCTCAATGGGGAGAGAATGTAATACCCCGAGAGCCCAAGGTTAGGACCAAAAAATGACTCTAGAAAAGCTAGGATATATATATCAAGGATAGTAAGGAATGAAACAACACCAGTTGTATATCTTTTTGGCTCCTGAGTTAAGTGTGTTTGAGCCAGCGTAGCTTAAGGATGGGTGACCCCTAGAAAGTTCGTATAGGCCCATCAAGGTAAGTTGATCCATTCCTTCAAATTGCTTGATGCGGGTTGTTACACCCTTAATGTGATGCTTGGGGTCGGGGAGGATGCCTAAGGTCACGACATTCTTATTAGGGTGATGAGGAGGTCACCCAATGAAGGGTATGAACGAGTTATGTGGGTCGAGAGCAGTGATAAGCAAGATTGTGGCAACATAACATCCATGGGTTGTGGACATGAAGGAAATGCCAACTACATAAATGCCTTAGTAGTCGGGGGCTTGGCGATTGATGAAGAGGCCCTGGGTTGAAATTCCAAACTCTTGGGAACCCGAGTAAGGCGTGTTGGAAGGACAAGCTGGACGTAGTAACTGAATGCATACGTGGTTATGTAAGGGGAGACCCAAGGTCTTAACTCACCTAGAGGGTGACATTATGTGTTCAGGACAATGGGTGCTGGAACCTAAGGTAGACTCAATATGATGGATTTGCGTCCAATGTTGCGAAAACTTAGAACTTTCAGATCTTGGTTGAAAACCTTGAAGTATAACCTTGTAGAGTAAGATCATGAGGCTTTAAGAGTTGAATTGGTTTGAGATTCTCGAGGGTTGTAAGAGATATAAAGCCTTGAGGAATGAGGCTCATGGTGTGAGCCTGAGGTTATCAAGACAAGGACAACCTAATGAGGTTTCTTTCGTTAGATGGTGGTGGAACCATCGTAGCTCACAGAGGCTTCATCGTGGCATTAATGCTACAGGTGCAAGGCTCGTAGTGACGGATCTGATACTATGGACCATGTGATAGAGGACTAATGAGTTGGCTTGTGGTAAGTGCAGGTGGCCTATTGGCCAGAGCAACATAGTGAACTGTAGATGACAATTAAATGTTTTGTGTCAAAAAGTAAGCTCAGTTGAGTAGCTGAGAGATTGCTAATTAGGAAATGAATCGGTTATACCTATGGGATGATGTAGTCGTCTATGTGAGTAAAGACTGCTAAGAAATTGGTTCGATAAAGGAAGTAGAGCTGGTGGGAACATGGTGATGAACCATGATGAGAAGGGATACCGACCTCGTGAGTGATGAGTTGGATAAGTGCATGGAAGCCAAGTTGGGCAAAGTGCACAAAGGCCCAAGTGGGGACTAAGCCCTTTACTTCATTAAAGCGGTGATGAAATGGTTCGACGAATGTTGAGGTCGTATGGTGACTCGAGATGTCCAGGAAGTGGAACCCATGGAAAAGGAATGGCACTAGCGTGGAATAATGCCATAGATGATGCCTACCAGTGACAAGTCTAATGCTAGGGACCACTGAATGCAGATGCAAGTGACCAATGGGTTAGCTCATGATAAGGGATTACAGCCCTCTGTGAAGAGTAACCAGTCTATTGTGGAGACGATTAGATGCCAAAGACCTAGAGTACACTGTAGGTTATGTCTATCCTAGGCCTGAGTTCCATGGGGACTGAAGTGTCGTAGTAATGCTGCTAACTTGACATGGCAGTTTGAAAGCTTGTGAAATGATTGAGTGATATCTTGTGGTATGATGACAAGATACATGATGATGCTCTTTATTAAAGGATCCTAACACATTTGTGGCTAGAGTTGATCATGATTGATCTAGTAAATTGGGATGTTGAACCCAATGTGACCTTATGGCAATGCGATAAAATAAGGTTGATTGGAAGAGTTGGAAAATGATCCTAGTGGTTAGGTGAAGTGTCAAGGAGGGAAAGACTTACAAGATGAAAGCCAACCATGAGAAGGGAATACTGAAATGTGTGAGGGTTTCAGGTATAGAGATCTCTAAAATTGTGATATGAGTTGTGATAGGTTGAACATGTGTCTATGGCATGGTTGCATAGTCGAGTATTAATCCTGAATGTGTCGATGCAATAATGAGGAGGCATCCTCATAAAGCACTAGATGGGTTTCTAGTTGGTGACACAGGATCGATTGCTAAGTGGTAGCACCTATAATGGTAATGTTGGGAGCGTAAGGCTCGAGAACTATGAACGTAAAGCCTTGCTGTATCACCCAAGAAAGCTAATGGGATGGCAAATGCCTTAGTAAGAGGATGAGTCCTATGACATTGAGTGGAAGCATGAGTTTCATAATTGTGGCTAGGGTGATTTCCAATTAATAGAGATTAATTGAAGTGATAGTTGATGATTACTAGTGTAGTGCCTAGAGGAATGTTATGTTGGTTGCGAGCCTAACAACCCAACTAGATCTAATCGAGTGGATTAGATGGATATTAAGGGTGAATTTGAGATTTCTTCAATTGGTAATGAGAGCTCAATTGAGTATTTTATGGGATGAGATTGGTCCTCATGAATGGGGTTTAAGTGCTAATAAGATCACCCAATAGCTGTGAGTGATAAAGTTAGGGTGATGCCCTTGTGTGTGAGTAATTGATGAGAATTAACCTCGTAGGTAAAGGTTAATGGTTGGAAAAGAAAACAGCTAATGGGGTTGTGGTGGCATTAGAGCTAGTGTGGTTGCTAACTAAATGATGTGAGCCCGATTGAAGTGAAAGGTATAAGAGAAATCCGGGAGAAGCCAGAGTTTCTTGAGAATTAGCCAGCTATTATAAGGATAGAGAGGTAATAGGGGAAAGGCTAATCCAAGTTTGAGATCATGCTAGTTAAGACAACTTGTGAGATTTAAGATGCAACAACCTTGGAAAGAGACTCGTTGTTGTCATGGTGATGACATTGTCAAGGAGGACAAAGATAGCCATTGTGCATATCTTAAAGTTAGGTGTCAGTTGTGAACTGAGAAGGAAGTTGATTTGGGATGGCCATGAAGGCTCATGCCTTTTGAGGGTGAGGCTATGGCAAGGAATTGTAGAATTCGAAAATGTCATGATGGAATTGAAACTAGGATGGTAAACATGGCTAGAAGATCGTTACAAGGGTGGTGGTGTAACCATGATGACTTGAGGTGGGACCCGAAGGCCCGAAGTCATTCTACGGGTGCGATACAATCAATGATGGACCGAAGCCATGCTACTGGGAGTTAGCGTTGGACCTTGATATGACTATATGGGAGTAACACAGTTGTGAGGACTAGGTGTTGGCTCGCCTAATGCACAAGCCAACACAGTGATTATGCTGGTAGTTAGGGGTTGAAGATCTATGGCAAGCACAATAGTGGTGATAAGGGCTGGGGTTAAGGGTTCCACTACCCTAAAGAAAAGTGGTAGGATCACTCACTATTTATAGGGTTTGACAATGGGAGTAAGGCCTAGCATGGGAGATGATTGTAGAAAACTAAGGTTTGGGTGTAGAACATTTAAGAGGGGTTGCCCAATGAGAATTCTCAGATGTGGGTAAGTGACCCTAGTTGGCGAGTGGTATTGGCTAATAAGAAAAACCTCAGTATTTTTGTTGAATATGGAAAGAATCCCTAATTGGGAGAATGTTATGGCACGTATATCGTTAAGCTCAAGGTGTGGACTTAGGCAGTGCATGTTATTGGCTAAAGCATGAAGTTACCCACTATGAGGTATGGGTATGAGGGTTATGCTTAAGTCGTAGAAATAAGTGAATGACGGTTGGTCAAGGTAGCAAACCATGTGATGAATGGTCAATTATGGCTAAAGGAGCCAGATGGTTCTTCCCATATAGTGTTAGCATGGTTATAGTCAATCGGTAATGAGATGTTGCCAAAATGATCGACTCAAGCTACGGATGTATATGATTGATAACAAAATGCCATGGTTAAATGGGTGTCAGCATGTCTAATGGGTATTAGAAGTGACACTGCTGCAGTTGATCAGTGTTAAAACGTTGTTGTGTTTAATTGGCGTAAAAATCGTGGTCTTATGTGATCGGCAAGGGAAACGTTGTCAAGTGTGATTGGCATAAAATCGTCGTTGACTAATCAGTAATGCAATGTTGTCGAGTTTGATTGACATTGTCGTGTTTTAGTTTGATGTGAAAAATGGGAAGTTGACTGCAAAGTGATGCTTAGAGGCAGTTGAAATCCAACAATAGGATGGACATCATTGCGATAGTCATGTGGCATGACCTATGACTAGTTATGGGATTTGGCGGGAGGCCAAAATGGTATCAGTTGATGAATATCTTCTAGAGTTAGAGGACCAATAGCCTAAGCTTGTAACACCCTGCCTCATTAGGTGTGCCACTATAAGGGATTTATCGAAATTTTTTTCGCCATACATAAGTTCGTCACGCGCAATGATTCAAAGAACAATCTTCACATGCTCCAAAAATCTCAGAACCCTAGTCTTGCCTACTTAACTAACAAGTTTAATAGACTTAAGCCAAGTAAGACATATCATTATGTAGCGGAAATAACAAGATCTAAATATCATAGATTACCACAATCATTCAAACACGTTGACTTCTAAATCAAATAAGGATTACATGACTTGAAAGATTTAAATAGTAACTATCACGCTCGCTCTCCGACAGTCCTCAAATGGCCATGCCTTTGCCCCTGCTGCAATCCCTTCTAGAATGTTTGAATGTTCCAGGGGCACAATCTAGATTAGATGTTGAAACATCTAAGTGATGGCACAAAATTAGATTTATAGAATACATGTATGATCATGAGCTTGGCATATACAAATAAACATGTCAACCTAGAGAAAACACCTCAGCATACTCAATCCCCGGGGTGCATATCGATGGACACCCATGAAAACCTATTCCAGAGCTCCAACGGGATTAACATAGCGATATCCTCAGGAAGACCCCATCCTATTTCACTGAACATTATGATGACACAGTCTCAACATATCAATGCCATGAAAACCACATGCCATGCATTTTTTATGAAACATACTCAGTTGATGCATTATGTACAAAATATAATATGCTTAATATGTTGTTGAATCAATTAATTTGGTGAAGCACTCAGAAGGCATAATTCAAGGTTTGGAGGGTAAAACCACTCACGAACCAACCACGAGCCACAGGTTTGGAGGGTAAAACTACTCACTAACCAACCATGAGTCACTAAAATCATTTACAATAAACCAAAACCAAGTGTTGGATCAAACCACTCACCTTAACACGATTTATGCTAAAATCTCGAAACACGTGCTAATTCTAAACGTTGTGCAATCCTTGATCCTGACAGCCAAATCACCTCCTGACCAATGTTATATCCAAGGAAATCAATATTTCTATATTTTTCCATTTTTTCCTTATTTTTCTCAAATTTCCTTAAACTCTTATTTCTTCAAAAATTACACAATAAATATCTATTATCTATTTTCTTCGAATATTTTTCCACAGATATCCCTAAAATAATTTTTTAAAATTATAAAATTAATTTCAAAAAAAACCTATACCTTACGCTCCCTCACACGCCAAGTGCTTGGACTGAGGGTGAAGTCCATGCGTGTAGCATGCATGGGCTATTTTCTCCAGTCCAACCCTACCACCTTGAAGAGCTTCACAAGTCAATCCTAGGGATATCTCTAGATGCCTGAAACGTTCACTGAAAAAACCCCAAAAGCTTAGTTCTAGGTCTCGGTTCTGGCAAAGCCTGATTTTTCAGCGAAGCCACTAAAACACCTTTAAACCTATACTAAACGCTTCCCAACTCTCCAAAAAAACTCTATAAATCACAAGGAACAAAATCCCCTTATTAAGAATGCTCAATTCTTACTTAAACAACAAGAATTTGAAGTAAAAGTTTGAATAAAACCCTCAGCCCTAAACCCTCTATTTATAGCTAACTCTCGGTCACTAACCTCTAAATCCCAAGCTTACTCAACCCCTAAGGTCTTCATCTAGACACTAAGTGGCTCAAGTAGCCCTGAATGATGAGAAAAATGCCATGTTTTGAAGCCAAATATTTTGGTCACTTCTAGCATTAAGTTCGGCCAAGACATGGCCGATTTCAGCCAATGGCCACCACAAGTTGAACCGTCATAACTTGGAGCATCTCCTGGATGACCTTCTCGAAGCCCACAAGTGGACGATCGGTGGTGACAACGTGACTGGTTGATTTTTTGCAGGTTTTCCACCTGACTTTTGTTATTTACACTTCAGTCCCCAAATTAATTTCTAAACACAGTTTGGACTTTTCCACAAAGCCCTTGAGGATTCCAACACTTCCATCAAGCCCCCTATAATACCCCATGTTACATGGTGGTGGAAAAGAATGATTTTCGATTATTTGGAATGGACATAAAGTGGTCCAGGAAGCCCAAAGGTCAATTTCAAGAAATTAATTCATAAAATTGTCAAGTCGATGGTACGGAATGCCCCAGAACTTGGATATCTAGGGGAGAGGGTATGAGATTGGTGAGCGTCTCGAGGTGAGGTTAATGGCACTAGAAGCAATTCGATCGAGAATAATTTTCAGAATAAATTTTATATAAGCTTAAATGGGTGCCAGTATCGAATGGTCGTAGGGGACCTCCAAGAAGTTGAGGGGATCGTAAGGGTTGTCCGATTTTGCTAGAATAGGAACCCTAATGTGTTTTCGGGTGCAATAAAGGTCCTGTGCAGACACGGGGACTAAATCGGCATTCTCGAGTAAATGCTGATAATTAATTTTGGTGAAATCAATAATTTAAGTGGTTGAATGATAATTATTTAAGGCCTTGGAGGACCTAAGTGCTATTATTAAAATTCCTAAATAAAATTAAAGAGATTAATGAGAGGCAAATGTGTAAAGGGTGGAATATAATTAGATATTTTAGGCGGTACGTGAGCATGCTGGGCAAGCTTTCAACAGTACACCCCCTTTGAGATTTTGAAGAGGCAGAGGAGAGAAAGAGAGAGTGGAGTGAGGCTGATGCATCGTGAGAGAGAGAGAGAGAGAGCAAGATCACAAGAGAGAGATTAGTGCAATCGAGATGGCCGATGGTGGCCATCAAAGCAGCAGCTAGCGTTGGTGGTCGAGAGTGGCAGCAACTCGGAAGGCTTTCATGGCCAACGAACTGAGGCAAGGGCCAAGCAGCAGCAACGACCAAGCAAAGGCGTTTAGTGGTTCCAGAGCTGCGGGAGCAACTGGAGGCGTCGTCATTCTTCATCAGGGCTTGGCGGAGCTGGAATGACCGATGGTGGTCGCGGTAACCAACGATGGACTGTCATGGCAGCAACAGCTGGTGCAAGGGAGACCAGCCATGGCTGCTTACGACGGAGGCAGCCGATGGCTAAGGTTGCACGACAGCTGGTGGCTACCATCAGAGTTGGCTGAGGGCTGTGGCGGCAATCGGTAGCAGCCGCGCGTAGGAGCAACGTGTGCGGGAGGAGGAAAAAGAAGAAGGAGAAAAGAAAAAAAAAAGAAAAAGAAAATAGGAAAAATGGAGAAAATTAGGGGGGAAATGTCAAAAAATTCCAGAACATTTAAGAAAAATTTTGGAAATTATTTCGAGGCTTGAGGGCATGCCAGGTCTCGGATATGGGAATTCAGGCACTAGATGGCAGTCAAAGAAGAGGCGTTAGTATGGGCATTTTCCAGATTTCTACCCCAGATTGGCTAAAGTAGTTAATTAAATTTCTTTTCGAATTAATTTCCATTATTTGAGATAATGTGGAATGAGTTTTGGTTGGATGAAACCCATGGCTGGAGTTGGTTGGAAGTAGTTATAGATGGGTTGGTTTATGGTGTATGGTAAAAAAAATTGAGGCATTGGTTTAATGTTTGTTGTTGGGTTTTGTGTGGCATCTAGGTTCAACCGGGGAGGTGGTGATCATAGAAGAGCTTGGAGTTCGTGTCGAGACAGGAGAGGCTTCGAGTTAGGTAAGGGATGGCCCCATGTGGATGTGGCCTTACAAGTTGGTAATATATGTTTTATAAAATTTGTATGTAGCATTTGCATGCAGTGGTTAACGCTTGCATGATTTGGGTTCTAGTGTACCTATGGCCATGTGGAGGACTAGTGTTGGGGAAAGAGGTAAGTTGATGCCTCAAACCTTGGCAGGTTGTGAGGATGAAAGGACCTAGCCTCATTTGCATGCACTTGGCATATATAATCATGTTTATATTCATATTTACTTATGCATTGCACCCTTACTGAGTCTGTATGACTCATGAGGTTTAACCGCATGTTGTAAATGGTGCAAGTCCAGATGCAAGCAGGGATGGTGCCAGGAGGCTCTTGTGGCAACTAGCGATGTTGCCTGATTTTGTGTATTTTATTATCCATTATATGTATTCATGTGGTGGTATGTATATATACCCTTGTGTGTGAATGAATATGTTGTTGAGCGCTGGATGTATCTAGTTGTTATAATCTTCTCAATATGGTAGGTGGTTGTGAGTTAGGTAATGTATATGGCCTTAGTTGGTGGAGCCGAGCTCGGATCAGGTAAGGATAAAAGGTATGTTTCCATAAATCCCCAATACTCAGCGAAGTGTTTGTTATGCTAGCTTTGTGTCTGGGTCACCTTTATCTTGCTATGAGGTGAGCTGAAGAAAGATGAAGCTCACTCCGATTTTGGGTCCCAATCTATTGTGCTTTCTTGTCTATGTTTGGGACCGATTCCACGAGTGGAGCGAAGGGAAGGACGAAACCTAGTCCCCACCTAGGGCGTTTCCTACTAAAACATTGTCCAACCCTTCAATTCTTGGTTTGATGTGTGAGTAATCTAGGTGATTATTCACCAGTGACACCCGTAGGTAGGAGCCAGTCGTTACACCCCCTAAGTTCCAAAATGCTCATATTAACCCCAAAACTTTGGGAAAAACCTCTTTTTAACCTCCCTCTGCCAAAATTTCAAAACCTACACTTAGGCCTGACTGCATAGAAACCACGTTTAACCTCGATTTTGTTAATCTCTTGGGTTTACAAGTCCCTAAACCTCCTTCCCTCACCTTTGAATCTAATTTTTGTCTTTACCATAATCGTTTCATCACTCTTGACCAAAATTCATAAATTATGCTTTTACCCTTAAAGTACAGAAATTACATTTTGACTTGAAATTTTCACAAATTCTCAAAATATTATATATGTAAAATTCTAGGTATTACAAAAACCTCGAGGTGGGGATAGCCTAAGGGAAAGGTGAATAATAGCTAAGCTATGAGATTTTTGTTAGATATGAGCCCTGAAGACCGATTCTAGTGACATAAAGGGACTCGATCTTGTAATTCTTTAAATATTATTTAAATGATAAGTTTATGTTTTTATTTAAATTGTAATATGGTTAACATATATCCATTAATATAATAAGGAGTGGATGTAACGCTCCGCTTTTTTGAGTGTTAAATAATTTAAGAATTTTGGAAATATTTTTTTTTTTTAACTATAAATATTTCCCGACAATCCCGTTTTACCTTCTTAGCATATCAAAATAAGAATCAATAGGTTGAGACAGGTAACAATCATAAATGCGGAAGCAATAATCGAAACCTGAAATGGTACATATCTGAATTCACTTAATCACATCATAAGAATCTATACCAACATATCATTGAATACTTAAATACATTGAGACTTAACATCAAGAAATAACAATGGAGCACCTTAGGTACAATTTGATAACTCCTCATAAATACATCAAACCGTGACAATTATACATGATCATCAATATAGTACAATCTTCTAACCATGACTAAGAACATGTCATGAATCCTCACGAATGAGCATATACCCGAACAACTCGCTGAACTCATCGGCCACATCATCAATCATTCCCTTGTCATAGCTGTAAATCCTAACTGGAATGTTTGAATGTTCTAGGGGCGTAACCCAATTAGAAGGTGAAACTTCTAATGAGGGTCAAAAAACATATATATGGATGTATGATGCAATAACATGAACAAACATTTGCCTTAGTGTAACTTCCTTGGCCCACAAGGTTGGCACAGAATCCCAGGCAGAATCTTGGCACCTCCGGCAAAATAATCCTAATGTTATTCCATCAATTTCTCTTGAGAAATTATGGCTACACTCTTAGGGTGACATCCCATTCCCATGCACAAATATCAATATGCCAATAATATCGTGCCATGCAACATCACGACCTTCCATGCAATATTACAAATGATCATAGCATTCATAAATATCATGCATATATAAGCAATCATATCATAAATATAAGTTATTGAGATAAAACCACTCACCTTTAGATGCAAACTCAAAATTTCTCAAAAAGCGTACATTGCCTTGATTTGTGTGCCAACCTCGAAAATAACGAAAATTGTCAAGATACTTGAACAAATCACTTCCTAGCCAATAATATCCAAGGAAAATCAATAATCAGATTTTTTCTTATTTTTCCTCTATTTTTCATAGCCATCAATTCTTCTAAAATTCAAACTAAATACTTAATCAAGTAATTTATTGAATATTTATTCATTAAAATTCCTAAAATAACATTTATAACCTCCAAACATTTTCCGGGAATTTTCTAAAACCTCTTCCTATTTTTTTCTAATTAAGTTTCCTTTCGAAAATTCAAAATAACTATTTGCTCATGAAATTTCCCAAATAAAAATTCATAAAAGTAAACTATTCCTTTTTCCTGTATTTCTGGATATTTTTTTCAAAATTTTATCCCTCTTATTTCTATTTTGACTCTATTTTCCTTTATCTTTAGTATTTAAAAATAATAAAAATTACCTTCGATCATCTTCTTTGGCGCCGACACAGCGAAAAATCAAACTAACTATACTAGAAGATAGCCCACCTTGAGTTGATCATTCTGCCCAAATTTGAGCTTGAAACAACGTCCTAAAGACCTCCATCCGGGCAAAATCAGTATGCCTCTGGCGAGATTCAATTTTTCCAGCGAAGCTTCGATCACTCCTCAAATGAACTCCAAAATTCCTAAAAAATTTCAGAAATGATCCTCACCTCATGGGAAACAAAATCCCCATGGTTTGGTGCCTCAATTTGATCAAAAACGAGGTCGATTTGAAGCTCAAATATTGCAAGACCCTCAGCCACTATATCCTTTATTTATAGCCAAATTCAAACCCCAAAACAATAGATCTCAAGCAACCCAAGGCCCTTGATGTCTCCCTTTTCCATATATCCGTCCAAAAGCCATCGAAATAGCCCTCAAAAGCTTGATTAAAGTGCCCAATTTTTCGGCCACTTTCGGCTGACATTTGGCCATTTCGGTTAATGCTAAGGCCGATTATTGGCCTAGGCTAAACCCAAGGGCAGCCTAAGCTACTTTTCTCGAGTTTTTCACCACCAAATTCAGTGATGGGAGGTGGCAGAGAAAGCTTAGTCAGCTATGACAAATTTGCTTTTTGTGCAATTTTGTAAAATTGCACTTTGACCCCAACTTCTTTCCACTTTGCACTTTTGGTACTTTCCTTGAAACCCCTAAGCTTCCCAATAATGCTATTGTGATCTACAAGTTCTATACTTTCCATTGCATCCCCAAAAATTCTAGAAAAATGTCATTTTGACCTCCCTCTATCAAAAATTAAGAAATTGCACTCAGGCCCAAATCATCATTTTGGCCGTAAATCTTTTTCTTTTCTTTTTGAAACTGCTGAAGGGTTGTCTTACATACCGAATATGAGCCCCTTCAAGGTTTCATTGACTTCTCGAAAGCCCCCTACGATAATTCAGTTTTGCAGCCTAAATCGCAGCTGCATTTTAGCTGTACCAAAAATCATTCCCGATTCGGTTTCTTTCGATACCATAAATCATGCCTCGAAATACTCATCATTGCCATATCATTTTCCTTTGGCATCTTGGCTCCAGGGCACTCCCTACAGTCAATTCGATCAACTTTTTGGGCTATTTAGATACCAATCTTCCCCGAAATTTCATTTTCAAATAATCCTAATTACATTCACCCCTCCTTAAAGAAATTTCGTTCTCAAAATTTGCATCTGACCGATCAAGTAATTAAGACAAAACTCAGCTTATTACCTGAATACCTCGATCACATATCAATTCAATCCTTAACAAACACCCTGAGTTTGTGTTCATTACACATCCTATGCCTACGAGCATGCCGTGTCTTTCATAGCATTTTTTTGTTGTGGTTTTATAAATAATCGCACGTCTCCCGAACTTTCAGGCACGCATATCGTACCTAACACTCAAGAATGCTAACTCATATCTTAACAATCAGAACCCTTGGTCTGGCCATGATCATCAATCTATAGACAAATTCATTTGTCAATCACACATGTCTTTCGTATCTTGTTCACCAGATCCAGCTAAACTGTCAGGCTTATGATAAAAACAGACAATCCCTTCGGTACTACACTCATAGTCAGCAGGCTAAAAGCCTCCAACAACTGCCACTCACAACTATCCATCTAGTCATAGTAGACATACTCCTACTCAAAGCGTCAGGCAGCTCTCTGCCACGCCCTGGGTGATACGAAGTAGTGCAGTCGTAGCCCTCAAGGAATTCCATCCATCATCGATGCCTTATGTTTAGCTCCTTCTACGAGAACACATACCTTAGGCTCCTTGTGGTTTGTGAGCACTTCAAATGTCTCACCATACCGATAATGCTCCCAAAATCTCTAGAGCACATACCCCACCTGCTAGCTCCCAGTCATACATCGGGTAGTCCTCTTTATGCCTTGGTGTAATCCACACGTAATCATTCGTTCATGTTGCACTAACATGCAACCCAATCCTTTGAGTTATCACAAACTCTCACTACATGTTGCAGATCATTCTCATTAGACTCTTCTCATGAGTCCTATTATAGACATAACTATTCCGGAGTGTCTCATCACGACCTTCTGACAAGTCTTGCCAAAACATCTTATTTCAAAACATCTTAGCATTCTATTTTGAAACTGATTCCCAAAAATTTCATTTCGAACCCTACATTACTCCATGTTTAGAAATATAGGGTCGAGACTATAAATACCTAAAAGGCCCTGAACTCAACTTTCGCATGTCTGGATAATTTTTTTCTTCTTGCCAAAATCTTCGGAATAATAAAACACGTTTTTCCCATATAAATTTTCTTTTCTTTTATTTTCTTTATTTTCTTTTATTTCTTTTTCTTTTTCTTTCTTTTTTTTTTCTTTTCTTCTTCTTCCTTCTTTCTTCTTCCTTCCTTCCTCGTTCCTCTACAACGCACAGATGCTGCATTCGAACAACCACTGCCAGCTCTGCAATCGCCTCCAGCGCCTGCTCCACCATCTGCAGCGAGCCACCATCTCCTCCCAACTATTATTGTCGGCCCAATCGGCCATCGCGATCGCACCACTGACCGACGCCCCTACAGCCTCGATCTCCTGCGTACAACATCCCCAGCCACTGCAATCGGCTGCCATTGCCTCCGGCCGCTGCCCTCTGTCGGCTAGATCTGGCCACACCTCCGCTGTTACTTGCTCCTTCGCAACCATCGATCATCGTCCGATTTCCCCCCCTAACGTCACCGCGACCGTTGCAGCCTTTACCGACCATCAATGCCACTGCCTGCTCTTGTTGGATCTGAACCAGATCTGGGTTGATCCGACCTGACCCGATTCAAGTTCGACCCATCCAATTATATCTAACCCATATCTAATTTGACCCATCTAATTAGATCTGACCCATATCTAATTTGACCCATCTAAATAGATCTGACCCATATCTAATTCAACCCATCCAATTAGATTTGACCCATACCTGATTTGCTTAGATTTAGCAAGATTCAGATCTATCATGCCAAGAGTCCAGTCTCAATGTGGGGCCTGTATAGTCTTAAATAGAGGATGCATTCCACAGTGCATCTTTGCTCCTTACTTTAGTCATGCATAAGGTGCTATTCATTTTGCTACCATCCATTATGTTTTTGGTGCCAGAAATGTCTCCGACCTCTTGGCCCAACCTCTATTAGGTGACCGATTTGTAGCTGCTGATACACTTTTCATTGAAGCTCAAGCTCGACTTCAGAATCCCGTCTATGGATATGTATCCCACATTCTTGCCCTTCAATAGCAAGTTAGTGATTTGCAAACTTATCAAGCTCATTTACAATATTTACTCTCTGCAACCTATCATTCACATTCCCAACCTGTCCCAGATTGGTCTCTCCTACAACCTAATCAAAACCCAACCTAGAGCTCTGATCTTCCCATCATTCCAGAAAATGCCCCGCTCCCTAGCTTCCTTGAGGCCACTTTTCTACCTTACCCTGATAACACTAGTAGTAGCCAGATGCCACTCCCAGATGATATCGATGAGCTGGGACCTATCGTGTTTAGCAACCATCGTCATCACTAAGCATTTGCATCATTATCAGTTCTATAGTTTGACTTTTTCTTTTGAGTAATTGTATGGCTTGATCTCCTGTAACCGTATTGAACATATGAAATGAATATTATGCTTTTGGGTACTTTAACATTTCATTGCCTTGTTTTACCCTCAATTGCATATTGATCATAAAATATCTCAGCCTCTTGCAGCTATTTAATAATTCATCTAAAAATATCAGCTCTTAATTATCACCTGATAATTCACGTCCTCAATAAAGTCACACATAGCTAAGCATCCAATAACCTCAAGCTATCATTGGCAATTTCATCATTAAGAAATAATTTCGTTAATTCTTTCGAGAATATATCTTGGTATTTTCCATTTTTTTCTTATGGCTTTTCACTGACAGCAAGTGCCTATACCTCATATCAATAGGCTCATTATTTTCATAACTTGCTGACATCAATTTAATGATTACTCAGCTATACATCTCACAATTTACCTATCAGGGCTATCTAGACTAACTGTCTAGCCATACGAGAATTTCGTTCTCCAAAGTCAAAAATCTCAAATCTTTAATCAATTTAGGTCTGCAGCTTCTCCTACTGTGACCCATCATCTTGGCACTTTCGACTGAAATTTGGCCATATCGGTTAATGCCAAGGCCGATTGTTGGCCTAGGCTCAACCCAAGGGCATCCTAGGCTACTTTCCTTGAGTTTTTTGCCACCGAATTCGATGGTGAAAGGTGGCAAAGGAAGCTTGGTCAGCCATGGAAGATTTTCACTTTGTGCAATTTTGCAAAATTGCATTTTGACCCCAACTTCTTTCCACTTTGCACTTTTGGTCCTTTCCTTGAAACTCTTGAGCTTTCCAATAGTGCTATTGTGATCTACAAGTTCTATACTTTCCATTGCATCCCCAAAAATTTTGGAAAAACATCATTTCGACCTCCCTTTGGCAAAATTAAGAAATTACACTTAGGCCCAAATCTTTATTTTGGCTGTAAATCCTTTTTGTTTCTTCCTAAAACTGCTAAAGAGTTGTCTTACATACCGAATATGAGCCCCCTCAAGGTTCCGTTGACTTCCCGAAAGCCCTATACGATAATTCAATTTTGTAACCTAAATCGCAGCTGCATTTTAGTTGTACCAAAAATCATTCCTGATTCGGTTTCTTTCGATGCCATAAATCATGCCTCAAAATACTCATCACTACCATATCATTTTCCTTTGGCATCTTGGCTCAAGGGCACTCCCTGCAGTCCATTCGGTCAACTTTTTGGGCTATTTAAATACCAATCTTCCCCAAAATTTTATTTTTCTAATAAAATGCTTATTTTCAAATAATCCTAATTTCTTGGGTATTACAGTAGATACCATTCTTAAGAGTTAAAAATACAAGTTACTGATAATCCATAATTCATTATACTATAAATAAGTTCTTGGCCATGGAATTCCTAATCTGGATAATAGCAACTCATAAAGGCCAACACATCATCTTCCTCCTTGTTCAGTATGAGATACTAAAACGTAAGGTTGGTGAGTCTCATGTCATTCTATATGAGATATAGAATAAAGATGAGTGGGTGTTTGTTACAAGAACGAGTTCATTGAATGAGACTGTTAACATTGAATCACATGAGTTATTTCTCATGAGTCAATGATTCAATGTTAGCTGCGGATGTGCAACTAGTCCTTATACCTGAGATGACATGGATATCTATGTATTAGTGGATTAGGATATCAGTGATATTATATGGTTGTTCTAATAAAAAATAATCATATGTATCTATGTACCTAATTCAATGATACATGAGGTATGCGTGCATCAGACATGGAATCTATCACCTTGAGATTTATGAGGAGGATATCCTATGCGATCCAATAATCACTTGACGATAAATCCTTGGCCGAGATAATATGACGATGGAATTTGTTCCATAAGGGTTGTCATAATTAGCTAAGATTGATTTTGGATTTTGTCATATAATAAGATTAAGAGATTTGACTTGCTGACCATAATCTCATATATATCTTGTCGAAATATAGGATGATAGAAAGATCGTATTGCATGATAATGTAGTAAAAGATTTACAATATCCCCTTCACAATAAATTAGGTAATCATGAAATATTGCTAGATGTCACTCATGATTTATGAGAATTAATCATTAATTATTCTCATTGCTAATTAATTTGTGAACCCAGAAAGTCCCACCCAAAATAAATTACTTTCAAAGATAAGAAGGATAAATTAGTAATTTTATAATTACTAATAATAGCGCATTTATTTATTAGATGAATAAGAATAATTAAATGATTATATTGTAAATATAATTATTTAATCATTAATTGGATTGGGCCTTTTGTTAGCACATTAGGCTTGGTTCAATGGCACTATTGGATTGGATTTTATATAACTAAACTCAATTGAATTGGGCTTGGCCCAATAGCATTAAATGGAATGGGCTTGAGAAGCCCAATCCATTAAAAGAGTAGGGTTATGTTTGAGCTCTATAAATAGTTCCATTAACGCTTCATTTCTTTCTCTTGAAACACTTGTGAATTCAAAGCGTTTTGAAGAAGTGTGTGTGAATCCAAGAAAGTAAGTTAGAAATTTTTGAGAAAAATTTCTTCTTCTCTTTCTCTTGATATTCTTGAATAAAAGTGATTTCGGATGGACTGACTCAGCATCCTACACTTGGAGGATTATATGGTGGGAAACTTAATGGTGAAATCGAATTTCATCAAAGAGGTAAATTTTCATTTTTGCTTTCAATTTGTAAACCATATTTTCTGAAAAATGGGATACCTACAAATTAAATTTTTATTTTGTTGTGCATATGATAAGATCTATGTAATCCCAACAATTCTCGAGTATGAGAATTTGAGAAATAGCTTGGAAATGTGATCATCTTGGGTAGAAGAGTAAGGTAAAGAGAATTTCAAGAACGAAATTCATTTCAGAGGGGTTGGATGTAATACTTGGTATTATATGGTGTTGGAAAAGATAGGATTTCTAGTAATTTTGAAGGACCTTGAGTGGTCTGAAGAGCCCAAAAGTTGGCTTCGAGAAATAAATTAATAAATTATCGAATTGATGGTAGGAAATGCCCTAGGGTGAGCGTCTCGAGGTAAGGCTAATGACCCTAAAAGAAATTAGATTGGGAATAATTTTTGAAATATTTTCTGTATAAGCCTGAATGGTTGACTAAACTGAATGGTCATAAGAGACCTCCAGGAAGTCAAAGGGACCCTGAGAGTGGTCTGGTTTTGTAAGTGAGTCAACCCTAAAGTATTTGTAGGTGAAGAAAAGGTCATGTGCGAGCACAGGGACGAAATCAATTTTATCGAGTAATTAGCAGTTATTAATTTCAGAGAAATCAAACTTTTTAGTGGTTTAATGGTAATTAATTTAAGGCCTTGGAGGGTTCTAATGCAATTAATAAATTTCTAAGTGGAATTAATAAGAAATTGGAAGAGGTAAATGTGTAATATATATGTATGTATGTATGTGCGTGAGCTCCAAGCATTCTACAGTAAGTGGCCAAATTTAATTTGAAATTTGATTCTTCAATTGAGAGCTTGGCAGAGACCTAATACGAGAGAGAGAGAAAGAGAGATGGCAGTCAATAGGTGGCCGGTAGTGGCCGGCCGATAGCCGACCAGCGAATAGCGACCAGCGGCCAAAGATGGCCTGCAACAACAAAAGCAACGGTTGGAGCAGCAGCGGAGGCCGACGATGGGGCTGGTCAGGGCAGTAATGCAGTTGGGTACGGTGGCAAGCGACAATAGAAGGCTGTCTTAGTCGACGATAGTGGCCGAAGGCGATTGGAGGAAGCCGTAGAGGCTGTAGTAGCACTGTGTGCGAGGCTGGAGATGCAGGAGGCTGGTGGCGACCGTCAGAGGCGGAGCTAGCTACAGTAGTGGCCGACAGAGGCCCAGGTGGTGGGTGGCCAATGACTTGTGCAAGCAGCATGCACGGGGAGAAGAAGAAGGAGGAGGATGAGGAGAAGAAAGATAAAAAGAAAATAAGAAAATCTAAAAAAAGGAAAAATAAAGGAGAAAAATGGGGGGAAATAGCCAAAAAATTTCAAAAAATTGGTAAAAATTCTGAAAATTAATTTGGGACTTGAGGAGCATGCCAGGGGCTCATAAATGGAATCTGAGCGCAGGGTGCTGCCAATGAGGCAACGCCAGTGTAGGTGTTTCACCGGATTTCTCCTTTAAATTGGTTAAAGTAATTGAATTAAATTATTTTTTGTTATTTGCATTATATGAGATAATGTAGAATAAGCATTGGTTGGATTAAATCCTTGGTTGGGGATTGTTTGGAAATTGTTGACTGGTGGGCTTTTGCAAGGTATGGTAAAAACATAGGCCTTAATTTTATTTCTAATATAGTGGGGTTTTTGTGTGATTGCATCTAGGTTCTACCATGGAGGCAGTGATTTTAGAAGAGTTCAAAGTTCAGTCTGGCGTTCTTGCTCATGGCAGAGAAAGTTTTGAACTAGGTAAAGGATAGCCCCAAGAGTGAGCGGCCTTGCGAATATTTGGTAAAAATGATGAATATAAGTTGTGTGTAGTTACTTGTTATGCATGTTTTATAGGTGGTCTAGTGGAGTCCTATGGCCATGGGTAGATTAGATGCATGCTAGGGGTAAAATGGGAGGTTATTTCCTTAAATAGGTGGGTTCGGAGGGCAGTGAAAACTCACCAGTCATGCATACTTACTTGTCATTGCATCTCATATATTATCTTGTTTACATTCATTTGCACCCTTACTGAGTCATTATAGCTCATGAGGTTTTACCTCGTGATGTAGATATTGCAAGTCCAGATGCAAGTAGAGATGATGTCGAGAGGATGAAATGGCAACTAGCGTTGTTACCCGAGTTTTTGTATGTTATATATATATTGGTATGTATACATGTGTGTTGAATGTATATGTTGTTGAGCGCTAGATGGTATCTAGTTGCCATCTAGTTGGTTGTAATTAGCATAATGTATAAGTGATTATGCAAATTTCATGTTGTGAGTGACTTTAATTTGGTGGAACCAAGTTTTTGGATTGTGTAAGGATCGAAAAGGAATTCCCATAAATCTCCAATACTCAGCAGATTTTTAATATGTTATTTTGTGCATGGGTCACCTTTGACTTATTGTGAGACGAGTTGAAGAAAGGTGAAGCTCATTCGAGTTTTGGGTTCCGTTCTGTTGTGTTTCTTTTTATGTTTGGGGACTGATTCCTCAAGTGGAGTGAAGGGAAGGACGAAGCCTAGTCCCCACCTAAGTTGTTTCTTATTGAAACGTAGTCCATCACTTCATTAATTGTTTGATGTGTGAGTAATCCGATCGATTATTCACCAATAGTGCCCCGTAGATGGGAGCAGGTCATCACATTACTTTAGCCCTAAAAAGCATTTGCAATGTTAGGTGCTTGAGCTTGTGAAAAAGCACGAGGTTAGATGTTTAAGCTATAAAAAGCATAAGGAAGGTTAGTGTTTGAGTTTGTACAAAAAAACACAAGACCACTAGAAAAATAATGGTATAGAGGATAATGTTTACCTCTTCAAAAAGCATTCTGATGGTAGATTTGCAAAATTCCCAGCAAGGAGTCAAGGTAGTGGACGTAGGTAAATTTTTTAACCATTATAACTATTGGTGTCATCTTTGTTTGTTTTTCTTTATTCTCATTCATCTTCATTATATACTTTAATCTTGCAAAATTTTATGAAACTTATTTCCCCTATTTCTTAAGCTTGAATTCTTAATTATTTGTACTTGATATTATTGCTTCTGCAGTTTACTCACTATACAGATAATTTACACTGTCATCTGAGAGAAAAGAAATATTTTTAAAATTTAATTCACTCCCCTCCCCTGGTTTTCTCATTAGTTAGGCCAATAGTCTTGAAATAGTCTTTCAATTCTTTTTGCATACACATTCTCTGTCAATTTTAAAAGTTAATGTTGTCTATTTTATGTTAAAACAACGTAAACTTTCATAAAAAAATAATTAAAAATTACAAAAATTAGCTAAACCAAAAAAAAAAAAAAGTTAAAAAAGAACTTGTGGACAAAATAACCCATTGCCAATGGGTTCTTTATAACTGTTGGGAAGAAAATTGAGAGGGAATTATAAAAGAAGAAGAGAATGAGAAGAAAGAGAAGGAGGACAAATCAACAAAGAAGAGACGAATTGTTGAGGATGAAAAATTGTTGTTGTTGCTTTTATTTTTTATTTTTTTTATATCTCTAGTGTTATTCATCTTCTTCCCAAAATCATTGATGTTGTTGTTTCTTCTTCATCTCTGACATTAATTTAATTTTATCACCCATAGGGAATTGCATAATAGGGGTAACATCCCTGACTTTAGAAATAATTAATTTATGGGTTTTAACGTGATTTATTGAGTTATATGCGATTTTGAGAAAATTAATGAAAAATAGTAAGACATTGACAAGCGTCTTGAGATGACACTTATGATGCTAAAAGAAATTAAAATGGGGACAATTTTCAATAAAATTGTGATGCACCCAGAAAAATTAGGAGAAAAATTAATATTATGTGCCTTCAAGAGACGAGATGGGTAGGGAAAAAAGCAAAAACTTTATCAGAAGCTGGATATAAAATATGGTACATAGGAACTGATCGAGCGAAAAATGGAGTGGGGATTATTATGGATAAAAGCTTAATAGATGAGGTAGTGGATGTAAAGAGAATAAAGGATAGGATTATTATGGTGAAGATTAGTCTAGGAAGAATGACTATGAATATCTTTAGTATATATGCACCACAAGCGGGGTTAGGTGATGAGATAAAAGCAAAATTCTGGGAGGATCTAGAGGGACTCATACAAATGATACCAAGAGGAGAGAAAGTGATTATGGGAGGTGACTTAAATGGGCACATGGGTAGAGACGGAAATGGATATAGAGAGGTACACGGAGGGTATGGATTTGGGAAAATTAATAATGAGGGTAAATCTATCCCAGATTTTGCTATGGCATATGGGCTCATTATAACCAATACTAGGTTCAAAAAACGGGACGAACACTTAATCACATATAAAAATATCACCTCAAGCACCCAAATAGATTACTTCCTCATTAGACAAGAGGATCGGTTATGTTGTAGGAATTGTAAGGTGATACCGGGAGAGTGTTTGACTACTCAACATAGACTTCTAGTACTTGATGTCCAAGTAAGAAATTGAAAGAGAAAAAATCACATAAAACAAAATCCAAAAATCAGGTGATGGAATTTAAAAGGGGAGAAACAACTAATCTTCAAAGAAAAATTAAGGGGTAGAAGGGAATGGAATGGAGAAAAACAAACAAACCAAATGTGGAAAGAAATGGCTAATGCTCTGAGAAGCACGGCAAAGGTAGTCCTTGGAGAGACAAATGGTAGAGCCCCTAACCTTAAGAAGTCTTGGTGGTGGAATGAAGAGGTACAATTGAAAATTAAAAATAAGAAAACTTGCTATAAGGCGGTATATCAATGCAACAATGAAGAAAATCAAAAAAATTATAAAGAAGCAAAAAAGGCAGTAAAAAGAGCTGTTAGTGAAGCAAGATCAAAAGCATATGAGAATCTATATAAACGACGTGATACAAAAGATGGAGAAAGCAAGAGAAAGAAAAACACGGGATTTAAATCAAGTGAAATGCATAAAAGATGACAATCAAAATGTTTTAGTAAATGAGGGAGCGATTAAGGAGAGATGGAAGGAGTATTTCATAAAATTATTCAATGATGGTGGTGACACAAGAGTTAGGTTGGGACATCTTAGTAACTCCGAAGGGAATGTGAGCTACACACTCTATCGACGCATAAGTTCAAATGAAATAAGGCAAGCATTAAAAAAGATGAAAAATCATAAGGCAGTGGGACCAGATAATATACCAATAGAAGCATGGAAATGCATGGGAGAAGAGGGCATCTCCTGGCTAACGCAACTATTTAACGCCATCCTTAAATCAAAAAAGATGCCAGATGAGTGGAGGAAAAGTACTTTGGTTCCTATATACAAGAATAAAGGAGATGTTCAAAACTGTGAAAATTATAGAGGAATTAAGTTAATGAGTCATACCATGAAACTCTGGAAGAGAGTAATAGAGGAGAGGCTCATAAAGGAACAAAGGTGTCAGAAAATCAGTTTGGTTTCATGCCTGGTAGGTCAACAATGGAAGCTATATATTTACTGAGGCGTCTAATGGAAAGGTATCGAGATCATCAGAAGGACCTACATATGGTGTTTATAGATCTAGAAAAGGCCTATGATATAGTCCCTAGACAAGTATTATGGAGGGTTTAGAGAAGAAATGAGTCAAAATAGCCTATATACAAGCCCTTAAGGACATGTATCATGGTGTAGAGACAAGGGTCAGAACATGCGGAGGGGATACTGAACCATTTACAACTACAATAGGACTGCATCAAGGTTCTGCACTAAGTCCATACTTATTTGCCCTAGTAATGGATGAACTCACTAAAGATATTCAGACAGATGTGCCATGGTGTATGCTATTTGCAGACGACATAGTGTTGGTGGATGAAACAAAAGAAGGAGTGAACACTAAGCTTGAGTTGTGGAGAAACAATTTAGAATCTAAGGGATTTAAATTAAGTAAAAAGAAAACAGAATATATGGAATGCAAATTTAGTAAAAATGCAAGAGTGGATGATGTTATAATAAAATTAGAAGACCAAATCTTACAAAAAAAAGACCATTTTCGATATTTGGGATCAGTGATTCAAAAATATGGAGAAATCCACGAGGATGTCGCACATAGAATTAAGGCAGGTTGGCTAAAATGGAGAAATGCATCGGGGGTGTTATATGATGGTAAAATCCCATTAAAATTGAAAGGAAAATTTTATAGGACAGCTATAAGACCAGTCTTGCTGTATGGCTCAGAATGTTGGGCAGTCAAATACCAGCATGAGCAAAAGATGAGTGTAGCGGAGATGAGGATGTTAAGATGGATGTGCAGACATACAAGAAATGATAAAATTAGAAATGAAGTTATTCGTAATAAGGTAGGAGTAGTGCCAATCGAGGAGAAGATGAGAGAGACTAGACTAAGATGGTTTGGTCATGTGAGAAGGAGACTAAGAGACGCTCCTGTGAGGAGAATTGATGAAATGGAACAATTAGTCACAAAAAGAGGTAGATGTAGACCCAAGAAGACTTTGGGAGAGACATTAAAATTTGATATGAAATATATGGATCTAAATGAGGATATGACAAAAGACAGAAATACATGGAAGTCTAGAATTCATGTAGCCGACCCCACATAGTGGGATAAAGGCTGGATATGTTATTGTTGTTGTTGTGATGCACCCAGAAAAAAAAAATGAATGATCATAAAGGACTTCCAAACAGTCAACGGAACCCTGAGAGGGCTCTGATTTTATGTAAAAATCAACCTTGAAGTGGCTTAGGGATGAAACAAAGATCATGTGAGAACACTGGGGAAAAAACGTACTTATCGAGTAAACCTTAAGTTATTAATTTTAGATTTTAAGTATCTCGATGAGAATTAATTAAATGTTTGTGGGTATAATTGCAATTAGAGAAAATATCCCAAGCAAGATGATGAAAAAAATTGAGAATTAAATAAATAATTTTCTAAGATATTATATTACATAATACATTATATAGTTATAACATAATATCTGATTATATATATATATATATCCATGGCCAAAGTCTGTGGGTGAATTAAATGATTCATATGTGAAACAATGGGTTATGCTTGGTGCCCAAGACTCGGATATGTATATATATATATATATGCGTGGGCATTTGAAACAGAAATCGAAAAAGAGAGAAAAAGAGAAACAGAGAGCAGAGGGTTGAAATTAGGGGGTGACCGGTGGCAACTGATCGAGGTTAGCGACTACGACGAGCAATGGCCTAAAGTAGCGAAAGCATTAGCTAGAGTAGTGGCAGTGGGCGGCGATGGGGTTGGTCAACGGTTGGGTGCCGCGGTGAGCGACGGTAGGAGGTCGTCTTGGCTAGCGATGATGGTCGGAGACGACTAGAAGCTATAGCAACGGCCGATGACAATGGATGTGCGTAGGCAACTTGTAATACCCAAAAATTTTCAAAGGACTCAAGAGTAATTTTAACTTGGGTCATAGGTGAAATTTTCAAAAGATTTGGGACTTAAGTATAATCTCATACAATTATTAGTATCGAATTGATTGTAATGAGTGCTCTGGAGTCTGGATACCTAAGGAAAAAGGTATGTCATTGACAAGTATTATGAGATAGGATTTATGGTATTAAAAGAAATCGGAACTGAAATAGTTTTCGATACAGTTTCGGTTCAGTCTGAAAGACCAAATTGTTGTAGGGAACCTACAGAAAGTCAACGGAGCCCCTTTAGGGCTCCGCTTTTTCGTAAGGATCAACCTTGAGGTGGTTTCGGGATGAAATAATAGGCTGGTGAGGACATTGGGGCTAAATCGTCCTTATCGAGTAAGCTTGAAGTTATTAATTTTGCATTTTCAGTATCATAATGCAAATTAAATTGATGTTTGAGGGTATAATTGCAATTAGGGAATTACCCATGTGAAATTAAGACAGAATTTGGGGTTTAAATGTGTAATTTTCCTTAACTTATGGGGCAATATATATATATATGTGTGTGTGTGTGTGTGTGTGTACATGTGTGCATGGCCAGCTTCGAGATGGAGCTTCTACCAACTTAGGGGCTAAGATGGTTTCAAGGAGTGGTGGCCAAGGCTCTTAAGGCGATGGGTAGCCTATAAATAGAGGAAGAGTGGAAGCAAAATGAAGAAGAAATGGAAATGAAGAAATGACAGCAAGTAACGATGGTTAAAACAGAGCAGGCTAGTGGTGGCCAGGGGGCACGGGCTGTGCGCAAGCTGGTAATGGTCGGGGGGGCACAGTTGTAGTGGAGGCAATTGGTGGTGGTCGTGGTTGGCCGCAACAAGCCGACAGCAACCATGGCTACAAGTCGTCGCCATGGCAACGCGAACGGAAGGCGAACAACAGCCAGGAGAAGGCTGGCCAGTGGTTGTGCCGATTCAGGGGCAGCTAATGGTGGTGCTAGCAGGCTGCGGCAACTAGCAAAAGGGGTAAGCAACTGTAGCCACGAGGATGTGCACAGGCTATAAGCTAGAGAAACAAAGAAGAATGAGAAGGAAGAAGAAGGAGAAAAGAAAGAAAAAAATAAAAAGAAAAGGAAAAAGAAAATAGAAGAAAATAATAAAAAAATGTGGGAAAAAATAGGGAAAGGCTTCTAGAAAATTTTAAAAATTAATTTGGGGCTAAAGAAGCATGTCGAAGTAAGGGAATGATCTAAGCACACATTTTGAGGTCAAGGCACACATACTAAGGAAGCCTGGGAGGCTAAGTTAAGGTGAGCGATTCAATCCAGCACTTGATTTTAGTTTATTATAAATGTTTTGTCTTGTGATATGTTAGTGAGTGGTTTTACCCTCCAAACCTTAGGTTATTCTATGTGAATAGGATTGGTTAGTGTGTGGTTTTACCCACCAAACCTAGAGACGTCCCATGGACCTGTTTTGCCAAATTGTTTTAATTTTCCAAGCATATTGTGCATATTGAATTTATTACATGATGCATTAACTAAGTATGTTTTATGGAAATACATGGTAAGTGGTTTTCGTGGCATTGATATATTTGATTCATGTCATTGTAATTGTTCGTTGGGATGGGATGGGGCCTTCTTGAGAATGGGGCAATGTTAATCTCAATCATAATGAGGAAGGGATTTTTCTCGGGTGATGTCAGTGTGCACCCCAAAGATTAAGTATGTTGCGGCAAAGTCAATCTCAACCGTATGATATGGAATGGAGCTTCCACGGGTGACCGCCGATATACACCTAAGAGATTGAGTATACTAGGAAGAGTTCTCAAGTTTGATGTATTGTGTTTATTTGTATATGTCATGCTCATGATCATACATACATTCTATAAACTATTTTTGTGCCATCACTTAGATGATTCAACATCTAATCTGGGTTATACCCCTGGAACATTCAAACATTCCAGATGAGGGTTGCGACAGGGGCGAAGACATGGTCAGTTAAAGCTGATAGAGTACGAGCAGGATAGACGCTAGTTTCATTCCTTAAAGTCATGTAATCTTTATTAGATTTGAAGACAGTTGTATGAACGATGGTAGTAATCTATGATAATAAGTTTTATTATTTTCGCTACGTAATGCCTTGTTTAGCTTAGATTTATTGATCTTGATAGTTAAATGGGCAAGACTGGATTCTCAAATTTTTGTGAGCATGTGAAGATTGTTCTTTAAAACACCATGTGTATCGAGCTGTGTATGAAAAAAAAATCCTGATAAATCCCTTATAGTATCACTCCTCATGAGGCAAGGTGTTACATGGTTGTGTGAGGCGCAAGCTGCAGCGGCTCTCGGCGGAGGTGGCCAGTGGTGACAGTCGCTCAGAGGCGAGAAGTAGCCAGCGGAGGGCAATAACGGTGACCAACGGAGGCCAGGCGGCAGGAGGCAGGTAGGCTAGTGCACGTAGGCGTCAGACGTGAAGCAGTGAGGAAAAATGAAGAAGAAGGAAGAAAAGAAAGAAAAGAAAGAAAAGAAAAAAAAAAGAAAAGGAATAAAGGAAAAAGAAAAGAAAAGAAAATAGGAAAAAATGAAGGGAAAACAGAGAAAAATAGGGAAAAACTTCTGAAAAATTTCAGAAAATTATGGGAATTAATTTGGAGCTAGAAGAGCATGCTGAAGCCAGAAAATTATCTGGGCACGCATTTTGAGGTAAGAGTTTAATATGCCTTGTGTGTAAATTACTTTTGTCATGACTTGTACAAGATGTTGAGGAAGTGCATAGGCATGGGGTGATGGGTTTTTGACTGTGAGAGTCTTAAGATGAGGACTTAGAGGAAACCATTAGGGGCCACCTAGAGCCTGAGATATGTGCGGTTGACGGGCTTGTATGCATGTTGCACTTCATTTTTATATATGATGTCATGTTCATTAATTTACTACATTGCATATTGCCTTTACTGAATCTCCAGACTCACTTCTTTACCCCTACTAACCCAACAGATGGCTCAAGGCCTAAGAAAATGAAAGCGGTATTAGTGGAAGAGTTGCCGATTAATGGTGATTGAAGATAATGAGGATGTGGGTCATGTTTCTGTGTCATTTTTGTAATGTATATATGCACTTTGTATTTGACTACAGGAGACGACTATAGCTTAAATAAAATTTGATTAAGATCAAATTAAGGTTCTTACTATGAGTAACTCAGTATGTGTGTTTGTTGGGAATTTGAACCAGTTGGTTGCGATTAGGATATAAAATATGTTTAAATATGTTGGACTGTTGGAGTATTTTATTGAGCATGTTGGTACTTATTTTGATTTATTATGGAAATTGGATTTATATTTTAAATGCCTAATCGAGCACGAGAATTGGGTAAATTTTCGTTACCTATTCATTTTAAACCCGAGTTCTCGACAGTCAAAGGCGGCGAAGCCTGGATCCCACTTAAAGCACCCACATTACTTTAATACTTTATGTTGGCAGGGCATAACCATCATTCGAGATAGGTCGGGGTTGTAACCGTGGGTTACAGTGACACCTGGTAGTAGGGGTTGGGGTGTCACAGGTCTTTAGCAAGTTACAATAGCTGAAAATTCTAGATTCCTTTCTTTTCGCTGTAATGTAACACCCCAAATCAAAATAAGTAATATCCCATATTTTGTGATGTCAGAATAGTCAAGTTCAAAGATTTAGAAGATAGTTTAATAATTTTAAACAACTGAATCAATGGAAGAGAGTACCCCAGAATGTAAATATTTAAAGAAAATGGTATATCATTAACGAGTGTCTTGAGACGGGATTTATAATGCTTAAAACAATCAAAATAGGGACAATTTTTGGTACAGTTAAGATATAACCTGAAAAATTGAATAGTTATAAGGGACTTCTGAAAAGTCAATGAAACCTTGAAAAGGCTTCGATTTTATGTATGGATCAACCCTGCGGTGGTTTCGGGATAAAACAATAGCCCGGTAAGGACAATAGGGCAAAATCATCCTTATCAAGTAAGTCTTGGAGTTATTAATTTTGTATTTTTAGTATCGTAGTGCAAATTAATTCAATGGTTGAGGGTGTATTTGCGATTAGAAAATTACCCAAGTGATATAAGGATGAAATTTGGGTTCTAATGTGAAATTTCCCTTAGATCATAATGTAATATATATAGTTATATATATATATATATATCTGTGCATGTGTGTGCGTGGCCATGCCTCTGCAAACTTCATGGCTAAGTCTTCTGCAAGTGGAGTGTTATATATACAAGAAGTGATGGCCAAGGCAGGAGAGTCGGTGGTGAGGTGGTGCATTAGCTATAAATAGGGAGCAATTGGGAGGAGAAAGGGAACAAGCAATGGCCAAGAGAGAGCAGAAAGCAAATGGAGAGATCAAGAGAGAACTGGAGCTAATGATGGTTGGCCAGAGGCAGCGAGCTTGGCGGCGAGATGGTGGCCGATGGTTGGAGGCCAGAATTGGCCACGGTAATTGGGCAACTGCTATGACAGCATCATAATGGGTAATGTCAACAATCATGGTGGTGTGGCGGTGGTCCAGCGAGGCTTATGAGGGCTGGCGACGTTGGCAGAGGACGGCAACAGCGACCGACAGAGGCCTAGGAGGGATAGCCGACGGGCTAGTGCGCATGGCTGTTCGTGCCTATGAGGTAGAGAGGAAGAAGAAGAAGAAGGATGAAAAAAAGAAAAAAAATAGGAAAAATGAAAGAAAAATGGAGAAAAATAGGGAAAGGCTTCCGGGAAATTTCAGAAAATTATAGGAATCAATTTGGGGCTAGAGGAGCATGCCAAATACAAGAAATTATCTGGGCACGCATTTTGAGGTTATGGCACGTAAATCGAGGAAGCCTATGAGGCTAAGTTAAGGTGGGTGGTTTTTCCAAACTGAATTTGGATTTTATGCAAATGGATATGACTTGAAAGTGGTTCGACCTTAAACCCGATTTTATGTAAATGGTTTTATCATGTTGGCATGCGTGGTAATGTTATATATCATGTAGATTGCACTTACACGTTTGTTGATAAATATGTATATGCTCACGATGATATTATTGATCATGCATTACATATGTTTGCGAGTACGGGTCTGCTCTGCTGCTTTATCAATGGTGTACCCATACACCTTGGCATGGTAAGGAAGCCGTAAAAATAGAGAGTAGCATTAAGACACGATAGGCTCAAACGAAATGAATGAGGACATTTTGCACTATGTATTCATGCACAAAATATGATTATTGTACCCTCACTTATATGATTCACCGTCCAACCTGGGTTTTGCTCTGAATATTCAAACGTTCCAAATGAAGATTGTAACAGAAATGAGGATGAAAGAGGCATGTAATGACACTTAGCAAAGTGCATGACGTATTGACTATATGTTTATGTAGCCTATGCATTTAAGTTCTGCTACTTTGAAACCTGAACATTTTGAAGAATGACGAGATATAAACCTTATTCTTGGTTAATGTTAAAGTTAAGATTCGATCTTTGCTTCCGCATTTTAATGTTTATGATGATTCTCATTCAAGATAAATGAATAAAAATTTTAGGATAGATATGAGGAATAATATGGTTAGAATTAGTTTTGAATAGAAAAAAATTATTATCCCAAAATTGTCTCAACTTATAACACGCATGGAAAATTGGGTGTTACATATAGTACTACAAATGTGTTGAGAGATAAAAATATAGCGATGGTGACTTCTTAGTTTTCATCAATCCCAGCAATGGCTTCTAATTTTTCTCTCTTATTCTTTTTTGTTTTCTTTATCTCATCCCCCATCATTTCTCCAAGTTCAGGATTTGAAATCAATTACTAGAAACTGATGGGTTCCCATAACATCATTTCTAGCAAACTCAATTATTCTTAGAGATGGCTCCAAACTAACATTTCTTATTTTTTATTTTTATGTTAAATTTTATTTTGGCTAAATTTAGTTGTAGTTTTTAATTTTTAATTATTTTATAACTCAAAAGTACATCATTTTGACATAGAACTGACAGCATTAGCCTTTAAAGATGATGGATGCACCAAGTACACAAAACATAGGAAATATGAGAACTTTGAGGGCCAATCTTAAAGTACATGCGACATCTTCATAAATGAGTCAAACCACAAGAGCGTATATGCAATTTACCTTTATTTATAACTATAAATTTTAAAAAATATTATTTTATTTAACAACCCGTGGCTTGCACCTCCCAAGCTCACGTGCCTCTACTTTTACATAAGTGATCAATTATACTTGAAATATAAAATACCTAAATGGATTCTTTAGGTAATTTATTTATGATCACAATAAAACTTTTTACACTCTTTACATTATAAACATTCTATTTACTTACATTACAATACAATTTTACAATGATAATATAAAAGCTCATTAGTTTACAATGAGCCGAGTAATGTTATTTTTATATGTAACCATATCTTAATTTTGTAAAGAAATATATTATGTAACTCAGACCTTTAATTTTTTTTTTTTTTTTCAGAAGCAACCTTTGTGTAACTTTGTACAGAACTATATTATGTACCAACAAATTCATTGATCTATGCTGGCAAAACAATAGAATTGAACGTACTATTCATTACATCAAATATATGTAGTATTACTAATGGTATTTTTATTATTGTTAGAATCGTACGATTTACGATTCGAATCATACGATTCGACTCAATTTATATAAAAATCGAGTCAAATCTATAAGGTAAATAAAAAATCCCTTGGAATTGTATGATTTATGATTCGAATTGTACGATTTGACTCGATTTATATAGAAATCGAGTCGAATTTGTAGGGTGAATTGAAAATCTCTTATAATCAACTATGAATCAGACGAATCAATCGTAAATCGCATGAATAACATGATTTGTCCAATTCATCCAATTCGTGCGACTTCGTTTGTATGTGCGCTTTAATCAAATATTTGTTCAATTTAACTATTTTTGAAAACAAAGAAGATGATGAAAATGATGAAACTCTTGAACTTGAAAATGATTGATAACTAATGAAGATTATGGATAATGAAATTTATTAGTAATCTTATAGTTGTACATTTTTTTTTTTTAGCTTGTTATTTTGAAAATGGTTTAATTTAGTACAATTTGAATTTAAAGGTAACATAAATATACTTTTGCCTTTTGATATAATTTTAAACTTAGCAAATATATTTAAAAGTTTATTTATCTATTTATATATCTATTTATATTTAAAAGAATTAATCATAGTGGCACATTATTTATTTTCTATGGATATATATTATTTATAGTTGAAATTGAAAATATGTACCGAATCTTATGATTCAATTCGATTCAATTCTCAATTCACGATTCATAAAATAAAGATTTCGATTCTCAATTTGAATATTAATTTAACAACTATGGGTATTTCCCATTTGTTGTGAAGACATATCCAATCTCAAGTAGCTTGTCAAAGCAAGCGTGAACACTTGCTGAAGAGGGGCTTCATTTGATGATAATCTTCAAGCCCTCACCTTGCATGTTAGAATGGTTTAAGCATCAAGTCTGATCACATTCTCTGCTCAAGACAAGTTTCTAATCAATCCGCTCTAGATTATACTTCACCATTCCCTCCAATGCTCGTCGAATCGCACTCTGAGGAAGGCATTGAAGGTTTTGGATTGCTTGGTCGGCTCTCTCTTTTGCTAGATTTCGGGCACTCTCGATGCCCCCACGCCTCTTGACTAGTTGAATTGCCTCGTCTAGGGAGCTGGTCTCACAGAATTCAGATTCAATAAGCTCCCTCAGTTTTGGTTCTTTCTGAAGCGCAAAAATCACCGGTGCTGTAAGGTTCCCTTTCGCCAGGTCACTTCCAGCCGGCTTACCCAGCTGCTCTGCTGACTGTGTGAAATCCAATATGTCATCAACTACTTGGAAGGACAGACCAAGGTTCTTCCCGAACTGATACATCTGCTCGCTAACGCTACTGTCAACCCCGCTAAAAATTGATGCTCCTTTGGTGCTAGCCGCAATTAAAGAGGCTGTTTTATAGTAGCTCTTTATTAGATACTCATCCAGTTCGACATCACAGTCGAAAAAACTGGATGCCTGCTTTATTTCTCCACTAGCAAAATCTTTAATAACCTGTTAAAGGTGCCAAAAACTTTATGTTCTCTATAGTTTCCACAGTCTATAATGGCCAACTAAAGCACTCCAGTATTTAAGGACTCGTAAAGAGTACCTGACTTATGAGCTTTATAACTTCAAGATTTTCTAGATTGGCTAGGTACCATGATGACTGAGCAAACATGAAGTCCCCAGCAAGCACTGCCACTCTTGTACCATAGAGTTGATGAACCGTTTCCTTTCCTGCAAATAGCCAGCAATATGGAACAGCTTTATTAGAAGAAAGCAAGTCAAATCTGAATAAGTTCATGACATGAGTAATAGAATTGCTTAGGGCAGGTTGAGAATGGATAAAAAATTGAATTTGGTACTATTTGTAGCACCTCTTGTAGCTGTTCTATTAGAAATTTTATGGGCATGCCATCATATGATCAAAGTCTCAGTTTCTGCGGGGCACAAAACTGGACAAGTTACCATATCAATCCCTCCTTTCTTGCGTTTGTTTAACCAAAGATACAACATATGCAAAGCAGCCTTAGCGAAAGAAAATTAGCTTAGACAACAGGTATTCCTACAGATTATTAAATCATAGTCCTTGATCTAAGACTTCATAAGTCCGTACAGGTTTCCATTGAGGTAGCATGCAGAGGCTTTGCACAAGCTGGAAACGTGCTGGGAGCAGAAAGTCCAGACCATAGCACTATGGGCCTGCACCTAAAAATGCTAACTCAATTTATATCTTAGATCCACTAAGTAATACATCCAAGACCTCTCTTTTAGACTAATAACGTGGGATTGGGACACATACGGTGGTGGAATATCCTCTGGGCTGTAGGAATCTGTTAGTCACTAGAAATGGTTGTGCTCTTTGCAAACTCCAGATGCAACTGAAAGCAATGAAGCTTGGCAAATCTAATATTGTTATGAAAACAAAAATACAATGTTAAAGACAAGTAGAGAAGAAGAAAAAGGTACTTCATCATCAAAGAAGATGAAGGGGTTCAACACAAAATCTGAACTGAAACAAACAATTGTATTGGGCTTAAGTATGTCCAAACAAGTCCCAAATAGCAGACATAATCAACTCAAAATTTAGAAATCAGCATTAACAAGGACCAACCATGCTGGGGTCTGACATGGATATGAGATTTCAAGGATACTAATCAACATGTGAAATGAACAACACTTCGCAAAAGCCATATAGCAGCAAAAACATTTCAAAAAACACAGAGCTTCAGCAAAGAGCTAAAAGTTACCTCTGCGGATGTCACTTTCATCTAATACATCATCATGTATCAAGCTTGCAGTATGGATCATCTCAATAATCTCTGCCAAGCGCCTATGTTCTTTGGTAAGTTCCCTGGTAATTGATTGTATTAAATAAAACATTCATTTTGTTTAATATTACACAAAAGAGTACACTGACGAAGAAAATAGCACACTGCTCACTTCAAGCCTGCAAGTTCTGCTGTTGCTCTTGACACTAGAAATACCAAAGCTGGCCTCATCCTCTTCCCACCAGCACTAAAAATTTGTTCTGCGGCAGACATCAAAACTGGGTTTTCTGCACCAACAATCTAGTGAAAATCTTTATCAGAACAAAGCTTATAAGAAATATGGGGGAATTCAGATTTCTGAGCGCATTGCAGCCTAACCATCAGAATTTGTTAAAGGTAAAATGGATATACATGAAAGCAAAAGATATTTTCAAGGGAATTAGAACAACTCAGTAGTCAATAAGACCTATCCTTAAATTAAGAATATTGTCTTGAATTTCAAGTACAACAACAAAATTGAAGAGGAATCTCATGATTAGTTTTCACTCAACTGTGAGATATTTAACTTAAATAAAACTTGTTTGCCTGAGCTAATAAGAGTGACTTGCTCCTTTTGTCTTAATTGACAAATATTGAAAGAAAAACTCATTCGTTCAATCAACCATAATATTCCTAACTAGTGATGCATATTGCATACCCATAGTAAAATGACCTTCATAACAAAGCTCCAAGGCAACAAATAGGTATTTATATTTCAATCAAATGTATAGGAAGAACTCAGCTATTCATGTTTATAATGCCGATTCTAAACTCAAAAGCTATCTAGCACAGAATTCCATCCCATTTGTGCAATGACAAGTGGTAAGACCAACCTTCAAAACCCAATCATTGAAGTCATGCAAATTGATTTTTCTAATCATTTCATCCCAAATGAATAAGTTTCACATTCAGTTATCACATTAACAGAAGCAATGGGTGTTTGCAAAGAGACAAGAGCAAAGTAATTAAATGTAAAAGACTTAGAGATTGACAGTTAATGCAATATCTTTCCATATATAAGGTGCAGAATCCAACTTTTCAAGAGACAAATGCTTGCCTCTTCATACTGGTGGCAGAATTAGTTTTCTTTTTTTTCTTTTCCCCAGTCTATGAAATCAAAAGCCTTCTGACCAGTTACAATACCCTGCCTCTAGTTTGACCACACTAGTTCATTTTTCCTAAAGTTCAAGACTAATCCAACATAGACTTCTAGTACTTCACGTCCAAGTAAGAAATTGGAAGAGAAAAAATCACATAAAACAAAATCCAAGAATCAGGTGGTGGAACTTAAAAGGGGAGAAACAACTAATCTTCAAAGAAAAATTAAGGGGTAGAAGGGAATGGAATGGAGAAAGACAGACAAATCAAATGTGGAAAGAAATGGCTAATGCTCTGAGAAGCACGGCAAAGGTAGTCCTTGGAGAGACAAATGGTAGAGCCCCTAACCTTAAGGAGTCTTGGTGGTAGAATGAAGAGGTACAATTGAAAATTAAAAATAAGAAAACTTGCAAGAGAATCTATATAAACGAGCTGTTAGTGAAGCAAGGTCAAAAGCATATGAGAATCTATATAAACGACTTAATACAAAAGATGGAGAAAGGGATATATATAAATTAGCTAAAGCAAGAGAAAGAAAAATACGGGATTTAAATCAAGTAAAATGCATAAAAGATGACAATCAAAATGTTTTAGTAAATGAGGGAGCGATTAAGGAGAGATGGAAGGAGTATTTCACAAAATTATTCAATGATGGTGGTGACACAAGAGTTAGGTTGGGACATCTTAGTAACTCCTAAGGGAATGTGAGCTACCAATTCTAGCGACGCATAAGTTCAAATGAAATAAGGCAAGCATTAAACAAGATGAAAAATCACAAGGCAGTGGGACCAGATAATATACCAATAGAAGCATGGAAATGCATGGGAGAAGAGGACATCTCCTGGCTAACGCAACTATTTAACGCCATCCTTAAATCAAAAAAGATGCCAGATGAGTGGAGGAAGAGTACTTTGGTTCCTATATACAAGAACAAAGGAGATGTTCAAAATTGTGAAAATTATAGAGGAATTAAGTTAATGAGCCATACCATGAAACTCTGGGAGAGAGTAATAGAGCAGAGGCTCAGAAAGGAAACAAAGGTGTCAGAAAATCAGTTTGATTTCATGCCTGGTAGGTCAACAATGGAAGCTATATATTTACTGAGGCGTCTAATGGAAAGGTATCGGGATCATCAGAAGGACCTACATATGGTGTTTATAGATCTAGAAAAGGCCTATGATAGGGTCCCTAGAGAAGTATTATGGAGGGTTTTAGAGAAGAAATGAATCAAAATAGCCTATATACAAGCCCTTAAGGACATGTATCATGGTGTAGAGACAAGGGTCAGAACATGCGGAGGGGATATTGAACCATTTACAACTACAATAGGACTGCATCAAGGTTCTGCACTAAGTCCATACTTATTTGCCCTAGTAATGGATGAACTCACTAAAGATATTCAGACAGATGTGCCATGGTGTATGCTATTTGCAGACTACATAGTGTTGGTGGATGAAACAAAAGAAGGAGTGAACACTAAGCTTGAGTTGTGGAGAAACAATTTAGAATCTAAGGGATTTAAATTAAGTAGAAAGAAAACAGAATATATGGAATGCAAATTTAGTAAAAATGCAAGAGTGGATGATGTTATAATAAAATTAGAAGACCAAATCTTACAAAGAAAAGACCATTTTCGATATTTGGGATCAGTGATTGAAAAAGAAGGAGAAATCCACGAGGATGTTGCACATAGAATTAAGGCAGGTTGGCTAAAATGGAGAAATGCATCGGGGGTGTTATGTGATGGTAAAATCCCATTAAAATTGAAAGGAAAATTTTATAGGACAAGACTGGTATGGCTCAGAATGTTGGGCAATCAAATACCAGTTGGGCAATCAAATACCAGCATGAGCAAAAGACGAGTGTAGCGGAGATGAGGATGTTAAGATGGATGTGCGGACATATAAGAAAGGATAAAATTAGAAATGAAGTTATTCGTAATAAGGTAGGAGTAGTGCCAATCGAGGAAAAGATGAGAGAGACTAGACTAAGATGGTTTGGTCATGTGAGAAGGAGACTAAGAGACGCTCCTGTGAGGAGAGTTGATGAAATGGAACAATTAGTCACAAAAAGAGATAGAGGTAGACCCAAGAAGACTTTAGAAGAGACATTAAAATTTGATATGAAATATATGGATCTAAACGAGGATATGATAAAAGACAGAAATACATGGAAGTCTAGAATTCATGTAGCCGACCCCACATAGTGGGATAAAGGCTGGATATGTTGTTGTTGTTGTTGTTTTTCAAGACTAATCCAAACAATGATGCAGAAAGTGACTTGGAAATCACTTTATTGATTCTGTGTTGAAGTCAAGGATTAAAGCCAATAAATGATGGAACAATAGACAGATTAAAGATGCTCCGATTTATAAAATTCTCTCCGATATGATAAACAGGAAAACACAGTTCTGATGGATTTTGTAGAGATTCTTTTCCCTCCATCATGAACCATAAAAAGTAAAAAGATAAATAAATGAAGGAAAAGGATATAAAGCAGAGCTCAAGAGCCTAGCAGTACTGTGGCAACATGAGAACACCATGGAAGCATAAAATCAATGGGCCATTATCTGACCTGATAAAGAGTGAGCCACCACCATGGGCAAGAACACATTATAAGTAACATCTTCAGCCACTATTGTAGTCTTTGTCAATAGCCCAATAACAGTACTCCTACACATTCTACCACCACCTCTTGCTTGCTGCACAATAGCATGCCACCACAACCATGCAGCAATAATATGCTAAATGGCGTGCAGACATGAAAGAGAATTGGCTCACTTGGATGTTGGATGGTATTTACTTTTTAAGGCATAGTTATGGCATTGTTATTATGTATGTCATCATCTATTCGTGCTTTGTTAGCAATTGTATTGGTACATGACATGTTATTAGGTCCATGCAATGCATTTTAGGTAGATTGTGTATGCACACGAACTAAATTCATTTGTAGTCTTGAGTGAAATTGTGCACTTAGTAGATTATATAACTAACCATACATGACTGTAATTGTGCCCTTTTGTGACAGATAAGTTGTGGATTCAAATTGTGGAAACAAATTTTATGCGAAGCAAGAGTACGGTTGAGCATAAAAACAATCCTCGAAAAGCAGGGAGCCTTGTGCACTAAGGACACCTGTTGAAATTATATATTTGGACCAAAGAAAACCTACTAAGAAACCTTTAAACATGACATAGCAGATAATGGGCTAATAGAAGATATGACCATAGATACAAATGATTCAAAGCCTAGAATTCATGTATCTGACCCCACATAGCATACTAAAGGCTTGGGATTGCTGTTGCTGCTGGTAGTAGATATAACACAATTTCCTTTTGATGGCATGGCATATCTAAATTGTTGGACAAATAGATTCTAGATTATTGTTTAGAACATGGTGAACTTAGATTACATTTAACATGATTGAGGTGGGCAACATATACACCATTACAACTACTAAATGTAAGTCTAGTGAAAGACAGGTAAGTATTAACTGCTGTAAGTCTAGTGAAAGACAGGTAAGTATTAACTGCTTAAAGGACTCAATTCCGGATTGCATTCACCTTAACATGCCAAATCAGTAAGACTGTTGTATTATAAATGCTTCATTAAAGTTAGATGTCCCATTTTGGGGTTGGAAATTTGTAATCTTAGAAAGGTCACGATGCTATATGAGATAAGCTATTCCCTTGATGGAATCCATTCATTGCAATCACTGTAGTGAAGATCTACAAGAATTATTAGACTGTATACTAGATGAAAATTTCAGGTTTAAAGAAAAAATTGCCAAGTGTTTATTGGTGGATGAATCCATAATTCAAGGATTAGATGTAAATCAAAATTGGGTTCAGTGTGCATTTAGTCTGGTTGTATGAAAACATCACTTCATTAGGAATTTGCTTTTATGATAACTAGTAGGAAATGAATTCACTGTGATTTCTCAGTTCAATAATGCAAGGATTATCTTTTTATTAATTTGATAGGTAGTTTATAAATTGTGTTGTTCATTAGGATTTGATAGGCAAAGGTAACTGCTTGACAGTAGCTTAGAACAGGAAAACCTCTAAGATCCTCTTTTTGCCCTTAGATTGTAATACTTTTCAATCCAAAACAAAGGGGGATTTTTTTTTTTTTTAAATGGAGTGGCTGGAATACAAGTTAGTTAGTTTACAATCTCTTCAGCCTCCGAACTTCTAGAGAGGGAGAAAGTGAGAAAGAGAAAGGACCGGATAAACCATGACCAACCTTGTGTATAATGTTCAACGAGAAAATCTTTCAGGGTTTTAAGGCCTAGAAGTTACTCGAAGCATTTGTCTTCATCAAGATTAATTCTATAAAATGTTAGACAAGTTCATCAATTCCTCCAAAGAAACATCTTCAACACAAGGCTGCAATTTGGCTGTCTACCAAACCCTTTATCAGCTAACCTCTCTCTGACCATGGCTTCATATTAATCATGCTAATACCAGTTCTAGAACTTCCATAAAATATGGCTTCCCTAAATCCATTCCCTCCATCAGTCAGTAATAATTTTCATTGTATTACAAATAAGAGTTGGATCCAAAGTACTAGAGGAAATATAATTCAAGTTGATATCAAGTGTATTTCATTGTCTCCCCCACTTTGCTTGCTTTACTCTCCATGAGAAAAATCTAACAACCTTCAAGTCTCTACTTCTTAGCAGGTTGGTATGAAGCAAAAATCGAGCCATACTGCTATGTGGCTCTCAGTTTCCTAGTTGATTGATTAGGGTCTTGGTAAGGTCTTCCATTCATTGAATAAAAGTATGTTGACAATAACATTAACTAGAACAATGCATAAGTGTCTGTCAGCAAATTTAGTGGATCAAAAGGCCAAGATTAAGTCAAGTACCAAATATCATAACACATTCATTAATATATTTATTTATTTGTTTTACAAGTGCCACAATAAGGAAAACTGGGCTGCAATTCTTAACTTATTTCGGTAGAGTAACTACGATAAAACTCTTACCATCCAAAGCCACTACTTTAAGATACAAACACAATGATCTTTTTCTGTATGTTAAATTCTGGTGCTGACACTATACTTGATCAAAAGGTAACTAATTAAATAGAACCAAGTTAAAGAAAAAACCACTGAATTTGACAAATCCTTTCAATCTCTTAGGTTCAGGTTAATAATCTCCTTTTCCCACTCAACTCGACCCAGAGCAGACGTCCATAGAATAATAAACTACAATATTTTCCTTACTATCTCGAGCAACATTAATTTTGATGCACCATACGCTTATGACGTGCAGAAGTGAGCCATGCCATTCTTCATCTGTCAAGTATCAATTGTTTTTTATGCGCATAGCCAGAACTCATAATAGTTCCTTTTTCCCTTATTTATTTTCAAACTCTTAGTAGGTTTTCATTCATAGAAAAATAAAAATCAGGATGCATAACCAGATTTTTGCCAAACAACATTCAAGCGAAAGATTTATAAAGTAGAACATCATTAGCTCTTTACCATGATAAGGTCCTAAGGTAGAATATAACATCATCTTATAACATAGAACCCATTAGAAGAATTTCTAACAAAGTACTTACGAACTGTAGATTCTCGTTCAATGTTTGGAGGTCATCAGCAACCAATTGAAACAAATTAGGCAGTGAAATAGGGCCCATTCGCTCTTTGTTCACATCGAACACCACCGGGGGACCTGGCGAAACCCCTACAATGCTCCCATAACAAGTCATTAGTCCATTCTACAAGTTCAAACGTTGGGATAAATTTAGAACCAGAAACAAAGAGAAATTGTGCTTGGCAAAGCAATGAAACTACCATTGACCACAGTCTCCGGCGTCTTTGTAGAGAAAGCGCGACACCGACCAATATCACCCCGGCAAAACACCAATCTCCGGGCGCCATAGCCTCTCCTAACTCTCCTCCGCGCACCCTTTGCATTGGAAGAAGACCTAAAGCCCACCAAATCCAGCCCAGTTCTACCAAACTCAAGATAATGGCATGTCATTGACATCATCGTCAATAATAGCCAAATGTGCGAAACACCAAAATTTTCTATTAAATCAAAAACCCAACTGCGAAAAGTCCTCAATTTAACATTTCACCAAAAACCCGCCGAGAAAGCATTCGTCCCAACCATATAATCAAGGACTTGATGGCTGTTCTCTTCGGACACAGAAGAGAATTTGGAGTTGAGTCCAAAGAGGGGCAAAGGACACGAGTTGTGAATAAATACCTGGAATTGAGTGGATCCAAGAAGGCCACACCTAACTCTTTTTAATCACTTTTGGTTTTTGGACAAAGGCAAATATATTTTCAGGACAAGAGGTGCGTATGGACTATGGTGATTGATGAGAAAGAAACAGAGAGGGAAAGAGCGGCAAAGAAACAAACGGGCTCAGATGGTCAGTCAATTTTAGTCAACGCATACTCCCATGGGTAGTTGCAACTGGTGGTCAAATGATTGCCAGCCAACTCTGCTTCAATGGGGATCACCGATCTTAGATTCTGCCACGCGTGATTCTAATTGATCCTCGTATTCAAACTTGGGTAAATTACATTTGGCACCCCTTAAGCCTTACTAAATTACAGTATGTACTTTCTATATTCTTAAAATTATACTACCTCCCTTCCTTGGTTCAAAAAAAAGGAAAATTCTATATCCACCCACAATTTTTGCTCTACACTCATATTGAAAAACACTTCAGAGAAAAAGTCATTTTTACCTTTATTTGTAGTCACTGATCATCACACTTTGTTTGTAGCTATTCATCATTGTTGGCAACTGCCCATCATTACCACCTATCATTGCTTGCGACCCAAGCTCTTATCGGTGGTTGCGACGAACGCAACCGCTATCAACTTTCACCTCTCACCCATCTTTGTATCCATTTTTTTCCATTTTTCTCTCTTTCTTGCCAGCCTTACTCTTACCGGCGGCCACAACAAACGCGGCTGTCATCATTGCACTTGAACCCCATGGTTTGGGAGTATCTGAACGCCCCTTAACCCTAGCATTTGAATGCACTCAAACCTTGGGGTTGGGGTATGATGATGGCAGTCGCGTTTCTCTCGACTGTCGACTAGTACGATAATGGGCAGCTACCAGTGATGATGGTTGAGTGCGATGATAACTGGTGATGATAGGAGATCCAAATGGGATAACTGTGTACAAGGGTATTTTTGAAAAATAATTATGTAATTGTAGAAAGTGGTTGCAAAGAGAAAACAAGATGGGTGCAAATAGAATTTTTCTTCAAAAAATTGATAAAAATATAATGTGGTTTTGTTAAAAATTATGTCAAGAATTTTGTGTTCCTCAATGAGCACAATTGGAAGTAAATCTTCTTACTTGATAGCCTTGAATGATCACAAGTGTTTAAGAAGGGTCCCGAGTTTTAATATCTTTCATGGTGATTGGTCTTAAAAAGTCGACAAGAGAGAATCTCTAATCTATGTATTTTTGTGTATTTCACATAACATGCATTAACTTGTATTTATAAAGAAAAGACCACCCTTTAATAAGAGTTTTTCTCTAATTAAAAATTAAATATTTGTCACTCATAATAAATATAGGACTCCTAATTTTGTCACAAGTAAGTCTAGATTCTAGATAACTAATGTTGTGTTGTTCTCTCGGGGCGGATAATATTTCCACTTGCAGCATCCGGGTGGAATAATTTTTCACCTGAAGCATCCATTTAGTTAAGCAAGTGAACTCTCCAATTGAAGCAAAAATAGGTGATGACACCCTCCAGGTTTCGAGTCATGCTCCTACTGGAATCTATCTTCTATCCAGAGAAAATAGAAGTAAAAAACATCATTACTCCTAGAGAAATGATGTACACGGTATACCTTGCCCTCGGGTAGCCAGTCGCGAGGCCCACTTTTCTCTTAGAGAATTCTCTTGGCTACGCAAATCCCCCGAGGGGATTCCTCCCATGCCCATCTAACAGATGCAACCTTCTTGATGCGACACATGGCCAGTATGAAATTCTTGAGAATCACGCTTATAAATACCCTACTTCCTAACAAATAGAATGATATTTTTTTCCCTACTTAAGGTAAACTGATCTCATTCATACTAATGATTGTTCTTACTTGCATCACCTAGTGCACACACATTCCACTTGGAGGGATCTCAATATCCACCCGGAGCAATTTCTACTATTTGGAACTGACTTAAGCATCGACGGGTCTACACGGGGTAAGGAATCCCTACGTGTCTTCTAACTTGTTTTTGTGTTTTAAGTCTACCCTAAACCAACCAACTTCCTCTCGAAGGACCTTTCCTCCTAGAGCCAACCAGATCTCTCCCTAAGTTAACCAATTTCTTCATAGAGGACCTTTCTCTCAGAGCCAACCAGCTTCATCTAGGAAGACCCTTCATTTTGAAGCCCAAAACTCTTCCCAAATAACCCTTTCTCCCGAACTCTGAAATTTCTCTCTAAGTAATCTTTTTCTCGGAGCACCTGCAAACCGTTAACAAATAGAAATCGGAGGCTCCACTCTAGGTTTCGGCCCTACAAATTTCAATTATTGTATTTTGGCAACAACAATTTGGCATCATATGTGGAAAACGTGATAAAAGGCCAAGTGCAATGGTAAGAACTGAAAGTAAAGCAAGATCGCTACGGGGCAAACAACGTAGTTCAAAAATTTTGAACCTTACCCCGATCCCGACAATTGGATCAATGTCGAAATCAAATCATTCACATACAAATTAAAATAAATCTAACCTTTAAATTATCGAGTCGTTCGCGGATTCGAGCCGTCCAAGGGTCCGACCTCTAACTCGTGATACGCGGTACACGTCCGTTGGCAAGGAGAGCGGAATATGAGTACTAGCTCCTTCTCATTTTCCCGACTTGTGTATGGATGGAAAAGAACGCCCACGTTACAAATTGATGCCAAAAAGAAACGGGAAAGAGTGAACAGCAATACGTTTTTCAACTCTTGAAAAACGACACTAAAAATTCTCTCTCTTTTGGGCAACCCATAAAGGGATATTTATAGAAAAATATACTAGGGTTTCTCAAACCCTAATGGATTGGGCTAGCCCATTAATTCTAATTCAATTAGAATCTTAAGTGGGCTTATTCTAGTCCAACTAGAAATATAATTAAATGGCCCAAATCATTTTATAGGTTTAAATAAAATATTTTGGCCCAAATATAATTCAAGCCCAAATATAATATTTAATATTTGGCCCAAATCTAATTTGGCCCAAATCCAATTTAGACTAAATATAATATTTAATTTAATATTTAGTCCAAATTCAATTTAGTCCAAATATTAACTTAAGCCCAAATATATTTTATTTCCTATTTGCCACTCTAACAAATAGAAAATTATTAAATTAGAAACTCCTTCCTAATTTAATCAATTGCCATTTTAGGAAACTCTTTCCATTATGACGACTCCTCGTCATATCGACGTCATTACATCTATTTGTTCTTTTTCCGTGAGAACCCACGACAGCACAACTTCTTGCCGAACTGCTCCACTTAACCATATGTCCACTCTCATGGTTTAAACCAGAGACCGTGCCTATTGCGTATGACTTATTAGGCTTTCGAATATGTTGGCAATGTGTCGGTACGAACACATAAGACAAGAATGGCCTCTAGCAAGGCATCATGCCTACCCAATTATTCAGAAGGATTCATAATCCGCAAATAACCTTTCATGAGCATGATTACCGTATAATATGATCATCTCATCAATTTATCCTATGTGATCTCAAGTTGGCGATGTGTTGCTTGATTACGATCACATAAGTTTTCTTTGGTCTTTTGGATATCTTCACTTAATAGAAAGTGAATCAATAACTCTTTATAGATCTCTTTTACCATGGCCATGGATTTAAAGTGAATATATACCGAATGCGCCTTAGATACATCATCCTCTATCAAGGGATAGATGAGTCCCATCTTGGCTATGCACCCATCTCCATAAGCCTCACGATATACCTAACGATCGCCCACATGTAGCCTTTATCCAGGCCCATCGAAACGATGTCAAAGCATACCAATCTTCTTATGAGATAACCATGACAACCTCAGGTCCAAGGATTAGTTACACCCATCTCGTATGAGAATTCCATCAACATATAACCAAAATGGATTCTCATGGCGAGTCATGTCTAGTAACACGTTCTCCAACATTGGTCACCTATGTACTTGTCTAGGTATCCCCATGCCTATGAGTGTGAGACCCCCATTGCTATCACATAGCAAAAACATAGCACATACAAGTCTTACCGCAATTGTTAATGTCCATTCTTGACATTGCTATGACTTGGGACATTTAATGATATCTAGAAACTATGATGCATCATCTCACATCTTTATAGATTAATCACAGTATACAGCATATGGACTTCTATCTAGTTTCATTCGGTTATTACAATAATAACAAGAAACTAATAGAATGACTTCTTGTGAATTTGAACAACTCCTTATTCAAATAATAAACACGATAACAATTGTCAGTGTACAACATGCCCAATCTGATTGAGTCTAGAGCACCTACTCTAACATTCTCCCACTTGCACTAGAGCCAATCATTCATGTATCTTATATCTGACGATTGAACATAACTTTCATGTTTCTCCTGGGACAGAGCTTTAGTCAAGGGATCTATGACGTTGTCATCCGTCGACACTTTCTCTATATATGTTACCTCAGCTGATAATCTCCATTATCATATGGTGATGCCATAATACAAATTTAATCCATTGATGAGACCGTGGTTCCTACGCTTACGCGATGGCTCCATTGTTGTCCCAATAACTATTATTAGATCAACAATGCTGGACACCACTTTAAGTTCATCAATGAACTTATGAATCCATACAACCTCCTTAGTTGCTTCAAAAGCTGTTATGTATTCAGCTTCAGTTGTTGAATCTGTCACTATCTCTTGTTGAAACTTTTCCAACTCATGGCCCCGCCATATAGGCAGAATACGAATTTTGATTGTACGTGATTTAAAATCATCATGGTCGAATTAGAAACTAGCATCCATGAACCCCTTCATGGTATGCTCTCATTCTCCATATGGCAAAAAACATCTCTTCAGTGCTTCACAAGTACTTAAGAATGTTTTTCACAACAATCTAGTGTTTCTCACCTGGATCAGCTTGATATCTACTACATATGCTCGAAGTAGATGCGATATCAGGCCTCGTACATAACATGGCATACATGATCGAGCCAATAGCCAAGGCATATGGTGCTCGACTCATCTTATCTCTCTCATCTTGTGTCTTCGAACACATAACCTTGGAGAGATGTATTCCATGTGACATGAGAAGATTTCTCCTCCTAGAATCTTCCATGCTAAACCTCTTTAGCACCCTGTCAATGTACACGCTATGGGAGAGTGCTAACAACCTCCTGGATCTATCTCTATAGATCCTTATTCCCAGAATATAGGCTGCTTCTCCCAAATCCTTCATGGAGAAAATATTTTGAAAGCCATATTTTAACTAATTGCATCATGGGAACACCATTCCCTATGAGCAATATATTATCCACATATAGGACTAAAAGGACCACCACGCTCCCACTAACCTTCTTGTGAAGACAAGGATCAACTTTCCTTTTGTGAAAAATCAAACTTTTTTGATCTTTTCATCAAAACATTGATTTTAACTCCGGGATGCTTGCCTTAGTCCATAAATGGACCTTTGCAAGTTACAAATCTTATTTGCATGTTTATGAGTAACAAAATCATCAGGCTGTGTCATATACACATCCTTGACCAGGTTTCCTTTAAGGAAAGCTGTTTTGTCATCCATCTGCCATAACCCAGAGTCAATGTCAGACATTGCCTCATCATAGGTAGTAGGCTCATCGTTCTCAGCTAGAAACACATCTCCATATGCTGAGATGAGAAATCCATATCTCTCTTGCTCGCAATGAACCCTCATCGACCTACGAGGTTCTTGTGTAGAAGATTGGGGAGTTGACACACCTTCTTGTGTCTGATCTTTCTCGGGTTCCTGGAGGGGAGTATTTATTTGTGGTTCGCCTCAAATCTTATTCGAGCTTAACATTCCTCCCACTAGCCACAACATCTATGAATTCCTTCTCAAGGAATACCACATGCTTGGCAACAAAACACCTTTTGTTCATATGGGTGGTAAAAGTAATATCTATTTGGATATCCCATAAACAGACATCTCATCGATTTGGGTTGTAGCTTATTACTATCAACACGTTTAACATAAATTTGACAACCCCAAATCTTAAGGAAAGACAAATTTGGCTTCTTTCCTTTCCATATCTCATATGGAGTCTAAGTAACTGACTTACTTGGAACCTCGTTCAAAACAAAGATCACGGTGAGGAGTGCGTATCCCCAAAATGAAATGGGGAGTTCAGTGCGACTCATTATGGACCAGACCATGTCCAACAAGGTCCTATCCCTCCTTTTAGACACACCATTCATCTCTGGTGTTCTAAGTGGAGTCCATTGTGAGAGAATCTCATTCTGCTTCAAATGATCTAGAAACTCAGTGTTCAAGTATTCACCATCTCGATCTGATCAAAGTACTTTGATACTTTTCTTAGTTTGTTTCTCTACTTCAAATATAAATTCTTTGAACTTTTCAAAAGCCTCAAATTTGTGTCTCATGAGATACACATAACCAAAACATGATCTATCATCAGTAAAGGTTATGAAGTAGACATATCCACCTCTAGCTTGGGTGGAAATGGGCCCACACATATCAATGTGCACAAGCCCTAGCACTTCTGTGGCCTTCACTCCCTTTACTTTAAAAGGAGACTTAGTCATTTTGCTAAGCAAACAAAATTCACAAGCACCTTATGATTCATAATCAAATGTGCCAAGATATCCAACTTTATACAAGTTGGATGTGCGAGTCTCATTTATATGGCCAAGGTGACAATGCCATAAATAAGTGCTATTTAAATCACCTGATTTAAGTCGTTTAATATTTATGTTATTGATAGGAGTATCAACATCAAGGACATAAAAATCGTTACGTGTTGTTACTTTACCATAAAATAACTCATTTTTATAAAACGAACAACTATTGTTCTCAAATAAAAATGAATATCCATCATTGTCAAATAAGAATTAGAAATTATATTCCTAGTCAAACTAGGATTGTAGTAATAGTTATGCAACTCCAATATAAGCCCTATGGGCAATGTTAATAAATAGGTCCCTACAACTAATGGAACAACTTTTGATCCATTTGCCACGTGTAGGTACACTTCTCCTATTATTAATCTCCTCGTACTCCTAAGCCCATACACAAAAGTGTAAATATGAGCATTAGATCCAGTATCTAATGTCCATGTGGACTGATCAGAAGTGAATAGATTAATTCTAATAACATAAATACTTGGAGTGCCCTGAGTAGAACTCTTCTTACTCTACACTTCCCAATTTATCACAATGGAGATAGACCGCATCCTCCTTGCCCTTTTGGGTTTTGGTCTTTTGGACTCTTCCAGATTGCGCTACAGAAGAACTCTTCTTCATTTTGGCTTTCTTACTCTTGGGCTTGCCCTTGTGCGCCTTAAGCCCTTCAACTAAGAGAACACTTCCCTTGGCCTATAATCAATTTTAGGCTCGGTCTCCCTTAGTATGGACAACCACTCTCCAAGAGTCTTTTCCATAACTGTTAGGGAGGGACTGTAGCACCAAGTCTAGGGTAAGTTTCGGCATCCATACCCAAGTTTAGCTCTAGCAACCTATTGATAAAATGTGTCATCTCCATGAGATGCTTCTCAATAGATGATCCTTGAGTCTAGCCATGATCTCATAGGCATCATAACTCTTATGTTGCAACCTATGTTTTGGGGTCATGGAAGCCAAGACGATATACCAAATGATGATCATATCACCCTTGTGTATCGCTCAGGCCTAATGTGCTACTATTTCCTTAATTGGTGGCTTCGTAAGAAGAGATCTCTCTATCGCATAGAAAATCTTATCATACGTGAGGACTATCCTCAAGATGATCTTCCAATCATAGAAATTAGTTCCATTAAAGGTATTATTGCCCTCGAGTATCGATCTTATCGACATGTTTTCAGACATTCTGGATCAACAACCGAATAGAGATATTATTATAATCATATTAAATTGCGAAATCATAAATTGCAAGAAGTAACATTTTATGATTGCTCCCACTATTTTTTACGAGTTCGCCACCCTCAAGACATAACTCGGGAAATCCCGTTGGAAGATTTCCTAATGGGCTAGGATCCCATCTCCCCTCACACAACCTTGAGTGACTCAACAAATTGTGCTAGGATCGATTAGGTAGGTACTTGCATCTCCATGCAACTCCTAGATTCATTGGGTTGACAACTCATTGTCAAGCACATCTTATATGACTCCCAATCTTTGCCTCTATACTCAGTAAGGCCTTGAGTGACTCAACAAACCTCACATTTCTAGTTAAGTCGAACCCATCATTCAGGGACATCTCATGGCCCATGAAACATAGGAATCATAGGTGACACATGACCTTGAGTGACTCAACAAATCAAGTGCCAGCTAGAAACCTAATACTTCATAATGATGGAAGGCAAGTTGGCTTAATATTAATGAGGGATTTATTATTTATTTATTTAGGTCTCATCACATGCAATTAATCAAATTAATCATGCATAATAAATGACTCAAACCGGTGTATGGTATGGATAACTACGGCTAGCCCCCTCGAGCTATAGAAGGGAAGCTAGCGGGTCAAACCTAGGTGAAGAATCACATCTTGCTTCTCAAGCACATTCTCCAAGCCTTCATTGGTCTTCGAATCTTGTCTTCAATTTGGTTCCATCTCTTGCTCTTCATACAAACTACAACTATCACTACTCTATTCTATTCTACATACATTATATAGAATCAGAAAACCCTGAGTTACATTCGGGGGAGTGAGATGAGAAGGGAATGTACATCAGAGTATAAGAGAGGTAGGACATGCATGCCCTATTTCAAAAATCAAATTTACAAGCATTCATTCCCAACATAAAATAAATGGTCGACTCGATCCATACCATACACCCATGTAATCAATCTAATTGATTCATTCACAATTATGTTAATTAATTGTCACATCAATTTTAATCTTAATGAAACGCTTTCAATAAATTGAAAATTTGTATAATTTTGGAAAAACAAATTGTTTTAATTGTGTTGGGCTTGAGCTCCATCCATTAGTCTAACTAACAAAGCTCAACAGGTCTTGGATCAACCAATGCATGTCAAACATACACTAGTAGCCTAACATTTAATAAATAACCCAATTAACAGCCCTGGACCAATTTTAATCACGGCCCATAAGTGTTATACACTCATGGATCGGATAAAAATAATTAAAAATAGCCAAACAATTTGGCTAAGCAACACCTGAGGGTACGGAACGCACTGGGCAACCAAAGGGTTAGCCCGGGTGCTTCACGTGGACCTAGGGGAAGGGTCAAACCGAAGCCCATGGCAGTGGGAGGGGCCGGGAGGTGGCTGGGTAGCATGTTGTACATGCTGCCAGCCTAAAAAGGGCGTGCCTGGGCCGCGGCTGGCGAGCCCTGGGCGAGCCTGGCGTGCACGGCCGTGGCTGGAGCTTGCGGCAGGGGCCGTTGGGGAGCGAGCGCGGGCGACTGGGGCAGCGCGTGGGTCAGCTGCGCTAGCGGGCGGGTCGCACCAGCGGGTCGCAGGTCGCGCCCGCGCTCGGTCGCACCTTGCGCACGCATGGGCTGCCATGCAGTGCTTGCGCGCGCGCCCGGCCGCACTTGGGGCCGCCGGCGCGTGCGCAGCCGCGCCACACCGTGGCCCTACGCTCGCTGGGCCGCCCCTGGCCGTGCCCTACGTGTGTGGGCCCCGCGTAGCTATGCCTTTTGGCCCTCCAGTGCATCCGTATGCACCCCGAACCCCGTTTCGCCCCTTTTCGTGTCATACACGATCTTTTGCCCTTCACCAAAAAATGTTTTGCAATCCAAAAAAATACAAACGCAACAATTATTTAATTATTTCACAAATAACAACATAACCAAATCCGCACGTAAGGAATTGAAATATTTCGACGATGCCTCTGATACCACTGAAAGTAAAGCAAGATTGCTATGAGGCAAACAGCGTAGTTCAAAAATTTTGAACCTTACCCCGATCCCGACAATTGGATCAACGTCGAAATCAAATCATTCACATACAAATTAAAATAAATCTAACATTTAGATTATCGAGTCGTTCGCTGATTAGAGCCGTCCAAGCGTCCGGCCTCTAACTTGTGATACGCAGCACGCGTCCGTTGGCAAGGAGAGCGGAATAAGAGTGCTAGCTCCTTCTCCTTTTTGCGGCTTGTGTATGGACGAAAAAGAACGCACACGTTTCAAATTGATGCCAAAAAAAAAATGGGGAAGAGTGAACGGCAATACGTTTTTCAACTCTTGAAAAATGATACCAAAAATTCTCTCTCTTTTGAACAACCCATAAAGGGATATTTATAGAGAAATATCTTAGGGTTTCTCAAACCCTAATGGATTGGGCTAGCCCATTAATTCTAATTCAATTAGAATCTTAAGTGAGCTTATTCTAGTCCAACTAGAAATATAATTAAATGGCCCAAATCCTTTTATAGGTTTAAATAAAATATTTTGGCCCAAATCTAATTCAAGCCCAAATATAATATTTAATATTTGGCCCAAATCTAATTTGGTTCAAATCCAATTTAGACTAAATATAATATTTAAGTTAATATTTGGCAATATTTGGCACAAATCCAATTTAGTCCAAATATTAACTTAAGCCCAAATATATTTTATTTCCTATTTGCCACTACAACAAATAGAAAATTATTAAATTAGAAACTCTTTCATAATTTAATCAATTGCCATTTTAGGAAACTTTTTCCATTATGACGACTCCTCATCATATCGACGTCATTACATCTATTTGTTCTTTTTCCGTGAGAACTTACGACGGCACAACTTCTTGCCGAAGTGCCTCACTTAACCATACGTCCACTCTCTTGGTTTAATCCAGGGACCGTGCCTATTGTGTATGACTTATTAGGCTTCCGAATATGTTGGTAATGTGTCGATACAAACACATAAGACAAGATTGGCCTCTAGCAAGGCATCATGCCTACCTAATTATTCAGAAGGATTCATAATCCGCAAATAACCTTTTATGAGCATGGTTACCGTGTAATACGATCCTTTCGTCAATGTATCCTATGTGATCTCAAGTTGGCAATGTGTTGCTTGATTACGATCACATGAGTTTTCTTCGGTCTTTTGGATATCTTCACTTAATAGAAAGTGAATCAATAACTCTTTATTGATCTCTTTCACCATGGCCATGGATTTAAAAAGAATATCCACCGAAGGCGCCTTAGATACATCATCCTCTATCAAGGGATAGACGAGTCCCATCTTAGCTATGCACCCATCTCCATAAGCCTCATGATATACCCAACGATTGCCCACATGCAACCTTTATCTAGGCCCATCGAAATAATGTCAAAGCATATCGGTCTTCTTATGAGATGACCGTGACAACCTCAGGTTCAAGGATTAGTTACACCCACCTCGTATGAGAATTCCATCAACATATAACCAAAATGGATTCTCATGGCGAGTCATGTCCAGTGACACGTTCTCCAACATTGGTCACCTATGTACTTATCTAGGCATCCCCATACCTATGGGTGTGAGACCCCCATTGTTATCACATAGCAAAAACATAGCACATACAAGTCTTACCGCAATTGTCAATGTCCATTCTTGACATTACTATGACTTGGGACGTTTAATGATATCTAGAAACTGTGATGCATCATCTCACATCTTTATAGATTAATCAAAGCATACATCATATGGACTTATATCTAGTTTCATTCAGTTATTACAATAATAACAAAAACTAATAGAATGACTTCTTGTGAATTTGAACAACTCCTTATTCAAATAATAAACACGATTACAATTGTCAATGTACAACATGCCCAATCTGATTGGGTCTAGAGCACCTACACTAACAAGAACAACCAGGTTTGCTTGTATAGGTAATCCACCCAACCATCCATGAAGAAATAAAAGAACCCGAACCGTAGTCATTGTTGAGCAAAGCCACACCATCCCTCTAGAACCTCGTATTTTAGAGGCCGACACTAATGAGGGATTCCCCGTTTGAGCAAGGGGATATGCCTCAAGAAGAGACCAGTAACCTCCTCGTGCAAAAAGTTAGAGGCCTCGAAAGGTACAAGAAAAATAGCAATGCACTTCAATATCTCCATAAAGCAAGACCCTACTCCATCGGACAACCACCTTTTGTTCCCACACCATTAGAAAGGAATTCGCATGGACAATCTTCGATTCTAAAAGGAAATATTGTAACTGTGGTGAGCCCCCCGGACCTTGTAGAAGTGCACTGTCTACTATCTTGTTGATTGAATATGAACGACTAAAATAGAGTTATGATGATCTAAAAAGGAGTAATGACGAATTAAGGAGCCACAATGAGGAGAACACCTGGGTAATGCATGGATTGACCTTCCTATTGTAAGACCCAATGCCTGATGTTAAGTTGCCCCGCCTTGAACCCCAGGAAACTAAGGGAATAAGGCGACCACTTCGCTCTGAAAGGTTTAGGGAAAGCTAATAGAGAGCTCATATAGAAACTTTTTTGCCCCCACACTTGAACCCTGGCTCAAGGAGACATGTAGGCCTAGTGTTGACGACGTACATGGAAGGTAGTGATGTATGAAGAAACAACTGAAAGTACCCCGTTGAGGGGAAATAAGTTACCAAATTGAGCCTCTTTGCTTGTGCTCGTTGGCAACGGAGACTATTACGTACGAGTAGCTTAAGGGAACTAATGTTAAACGATTAATTGATGAGGGTTTAGAACAAAAAAAGATGCTCATAGCTCACAAGGAAATATCCAAGAAGGGGTTCCTAATTTCTAATGAGTTAAAGGCAGCTAGCACAACCCAGGTTTAAACTCCCCCAATTGTCATTATACTTCGAGAGGGATGACCCAGAACAACATATGCAACGAGTTGAGGCCATTACCCTATTGCATGGGTGGGATGAATTGTCAGATGTTAGGCATTCCCCATTTTCTTGGTAGACCAAGCATACCAGTTGGTCAATGAGTTACCTAGCAAACACCTTGGCTCTTTCATCCAAATGAAAAGGGAATATAAACGTGTTTGCAACAAATGTTCCCATGAAGAAAGATCTAGCTTATTTGCTAAGTATTCGACCAATACCAAATGAATCCTTGAAGAAATATGTTGAACACTTTTGGGCACTACCTTGGGTCCTCAAATCATCATGATTTGCCTCGAATACCTTTCTCCTGATTTTTCGACAACTCACGGCCATACCCCACCATCCCTCCATTAAATCATGGCCACACTCGACCATACTCGACCCATACACACCCCAATCGATCCACCATGCCCTAGGGCCCACTCTAGAACCTGAAACGACCCTTCCGACAATGGCAGGAGGTTAGCCAACGGTAACCATGGTTGTTTATTTTAAAATTACGTTTGGGCCTTCTTAAATTTCTAAATTTCATTTAAGCCTTTCTATGCAAACCCTTGAGTTCCTGAAACTTCCGCAATGAACCTTATAATTTTCTCTTTCATATTTTATCCCCCAAGTTTCATTTTACCACTTTCGGCCAAGATTCAAAAATTACACTTAGGCTCGAAAATATGCAAAAATCACGTTTTGATCGTGAATCCCTTTATTTTACCCCAAAACTACTTCAGGGTTGTTCCTTATGCAAAACTTAAAACGACTAATTGGAGCTTTGAAGATACTTCCATATATGATTCTTATTAACAACTGTTTTACAGAAATTTGATAAAATTGAAATATTCAGGATTCTAGGTAATGGTGATTGATTTACATCTTTAAGGTAATTTATTAATAGGAAATTAATGGTTCAAGGAAAGTAAATGGAAATTAAATTTATGATTGCGAATGAGGGAAATGTCATAGCAATCTGGCAAGACGATTTTTAGAGCCGGAGGATTTTACTAAAAAATGATGACACGGCATAATAATTAGTAATTTGTGTGATCTATGGGAAATTATGGGTTTTAAGGAATTCAATTGAGGATATTAAAGTTTATTATGTTTACGAATTTGTGAAAAACTCAGTCGTTTCATTGAGTCTGGTTGAGGATACCATAGTTTCGTTGAGGATGAGGTCACAAGGGAGACCTAGGTGATAGGGGTTTTGATTACTGCATGGGGTGCTGAGTGGGCCTGGGAATTTGGGAGGTTGTGAAATTTTTGAGGTGATGAAATTGTGTTTTCATACATGGGTCAGGGTAGGTCTTAACCATGAGTGGAATTGTCCCCAATATAGGCATGTGTTGTGATATGGCTTGCTTAGGAAATGTGTTTCCCAGGATAGTAAGTAGTGGGATATGTGTTTCCCAGATTTGGCCTTTGAGGGGAGAATGATTCAGGTTATGACTTGACCTTCAGCTTAGTATGCAGATCATTATACACCTAGTGATTGTGAGCAGTTGGCTCTAATTTGATTGTCTTGAATCTTACCTTGTTGATATTGATGTTGGTGCAATAATAGGCACACCTTAGCACATTTGGGAACGTGAGTTGGCCTTTAAAATGGAAATAAGGCAACATGAGAATGGGAATGTTGTATCTGTCATGTAAACTGAGCCTTATGTGCGAGGTCTTACTAAAAGACATGTTTATTTTTTAGAAAGTGTGAATAAGTCGTTATAATGGATAACATGAGTTTTAGTTCCATTATGGGAATTTCGTTCGGAGTATGGGACAGTTGGCTAAGTTGTGGGACCATATTGGGTATTGCTGTTAACCCAGCGGGGATTGGAATTTTTCTTGTAAGGTTTCCATCTAAGGGAATTATTTGATGGCCAGGTTGCCAGTAAGGAGCAAGTCAAACCTGTTATCCTATGTTGGGAATAACGAAGACTTTATCTGTTTTAATGATGAAGTCACTTCCTAGATGAAGGGAAAATTGTGAGATGTGTAGCTGAACAATCATTAAAGATCATGTTAGTAAGTTGTGAATATAAGAAGCCTGTGGTGTAGGCGCATACGGTTAGTGAAAAGTGGTCAGAAAGTTGAGGTAGTGAGAGAAATACTAGAATGTATTCTCAAAAAATTTATTGGAATTATTTCTTAATGATGAGTCTGAATTTTCCATCGATAGCTTGGGATTATTGGATGCTTAGCTATGTGTGGCTTGACTGAGGGTATAAATTATCAAGCTGTGAATAAAACGATAATTAAGAGTCAATATCTTTTACCTCAAATTGATTATTAACTAGCTGCATCAAAGTCGCGTTAGTGATTATGTTTATTGATGATATACTGATATACTCCTCGGATAGGGAGATGCATGAGGAACGTTGAGAATAATGTTGGAAACTCTTAGGAAGCACTAGCTGTACGCCAACTTCTTTAGATGTAAGTTTTGGCAATCATGAGAGGCATTGTTGGAAGCATCACAATGGATTTTGTAATTGGGGTTTGCTTGCTAGGTCGTAACAACCATGAAAGAAATGATGAGAGCATGAGGCTCCATGTCAATGAACATGAGATCAAAATTGGTTGTCATATGCACCATGAGGTTGGGAGAACAAATAGGTTTGGATTCAAAGATTGGTAATTTAAGTAAGTGTAACTCCGAAAAGCATCGAGGATTCGTGAGATTTGGGTTGGTAGTGAAAAAAGTACTAGAAGTGAGGTCAATTGCAACTCTCAAAGACAGGATAAGAGGCTCTAGCATGACAATAACACCATGGGTCTGTGCCCTGTAATAGCGGATCTGAGCCTAGGGACCAAGGCAGAGGACTAGTGATGGGCTCGTGACTAATGACTGGAGCAACTTGTAAGCTAGCTCGCAACAGGGATGTGAGACCTATGAGTCAGAGCTATGTAGTGAACTGTAGAGACGGTCAGATGCCAAAGTTTGGGCAGCACTGTGGCTGTTATGTTTGGACTAGAATCCAAGTCCCAAGGGACCAAAGCACTGTGATAAGATTCCTAACTATCTTTAAATGGTTGGGAACTTTGGGGGTTAGGTTGTTATACTGATGCTTTGAAGGTAGTTATGGGTTGCATGTTAATGCAACATGGATGGGTGATCATGTATGAATCATCCCAAGGCACAAGGTGAACTACCCGACGTGTGTCTTAGAGCTGGCAGCTATGGTATATGCTCTTAAGCTATGGAGACACTACTTATACGGTGAGACGTTTGATGTGTTCACAAACTACAAAGAGCCTAGGGTATGTGTTCTTGTAGAAGGAGCTAAACATGACGAAGCGATGATGGATGGAGTCCCTTAAGAACTACAACTGCATTGTTATTATTGTTGCTAAAATACAACAATCTATTTTTTTTTTTTTTTTTTATGTGGGAGAATGTAAGGTGCGTGGTTGACTACAGAGTTTTTAAAGACTTGTGAGTCTTGAGGGTTCTGAGAGTCAAGTGTCCCGAGAGTCTTGTCTCCAAGGTGCGATAAGAGTAGAATCTTGTCTCCAACGTGCACGTGGGCTGGGGGTCTTGTCACTAAGGCGCGTTGAGGGTCATGTTACCAAGGTGCGTTGAGGGTCTCATCACCAAGGTGCGCTAAGGGTCTCATCACCAAGATGCGCTGAGGGTTTGATGATCTAATGGCCCAAAGTAACTGAGCGACCCTTGATAACTGAGTGACCTTTGATAACCGAGTGACCCTTGATAACCGAGTGACCCTTGATAACCGAGTGGCCATTGATAACTGAGTGACCCTTGACCCTTGATAACCGGGTGGGGGTCCCCGCGTAAACCCTCTGATGCCTAAGTTAGTTCTCAAGAGCAAAAGTGTGAAATTGTGTTGAGGTGCCCAAGAGTGCGTACCTTGTGTCGGGGATGTGGCCTCTTATTTATAGTGGAGGAGAGAGGGGAGACGTGCGACAATCAGGGCGAGAATCTCGAGACCCGTTTCAATGATTTTGCGGCTCATCCGAGAGATAAAAGAGGAAAGATTGGCCCAAGCCCACTCGGTCATGCCTTCTTTTGCCCTTTTCCTTGGTTCGGTCTTGAGTAGTTCTCGTACCTCAATTTCATGCCCACTTTACACCTTGATTCAGCTCGAATATCTTAAAACTAAAAACAAAAAAGTTGTAGATAATTCTCTTAGATTTCCATAGGACTTTGAATCACCTCAATCGGAGCTTGTATGAGAAAGTTATGCCCGAAAAACCAAAACAGTGTCGTACCCACTCTACATAACCGAGTGGGTCATGAAAAGTGAGGGGAGATTGGTCTACCACCCACTCGATCATGACCGAGTGGGGGACCACTCGGTCATGACCAAGTGAGTCTTCATTCCCTTGGATTTGAGGGCCTGTTTTTCCCTTTGTCTTGGTTTGGATCCATCTTCACTCAAATACTTGATTATGAGCCTTAATAGTGCAAGTGCATAAACTTAGAGCCCAATTTCAGCCTTGTTGCAGCCAGGATCTCTCAAAAATCAAAAAATGAAAGATGTAAATAATTCTCTTTACTTTCCATAGGATTTTGAATCACCTTAATCGAAACTTGTATGAGAAAGTTATGTCTAAAAAACTAAAGTAGTGTCGTACCCACTTAGCATAACCGAGTGGGTCCTCCCCACTTGGTCTCGGCTCAACCTCTTGCTCTTTTGGCTTGTTTCCTTGATCTCCTACAACCCATTGGGCCTTTGTGCTTCATGTCCATGTCTCACGACTCTTTTAGGTCTTGTGACTCTCTAATTTTGTATGGCATATCAATTGCTCCTTACTCTTTTAGTCGGGAGCTCAGGGTGAAAGAGTATCTTATCCTGTAAACTTTTGAACATTACTTCTCTTTTAGCTGCTTCATCTTCTACACATCCTCTCGAGCTTGTTCGCACACTGTGACTTTAAATTTTTGGGCTCTAGTGATTTTAAATTCCTCTGTAGAAGTATGAGGTAGATTTACTAGTAAGTTCACTTTACATAGATGTGGAACTATGCACCTAACAATGAGTTTGACTATACTCCCAGTTATTACATTATGCGCAGGACAATAGGCTTGCATTTGCTTTTCCCTTGTTGCTGGGCTTTAAGCGGGACAACCGGCTTACGTTTATTTTTCCTCCTATTGTCGGGCCATAAGCAGGACAATGGGATTGCGTTGAGTTTTTCCCTCGTTACCAGGCTATAAGTGGGGCAACGGGCTTGAGTTAGTTTTTCCCTCATTGTTGGGCCGTGAGTGGGACAACGAGCTTGAGTTGGTTTTTTCCTCATTGCCGGGCCATAAGCGGGACAACAGGCTTGAATTTACTTTTACCTTGTTGTCAGGCTATGAACGGGGCAACAGGCTTGAATGTATTTTCACCTCGTTGTCAGGCTATGAGTGAGGCAACGAGCTTGAATGTACTTTTACCTCTTTGCCGGGTTATGAGTGGGACAACAGGCTTGAATGTACTTTTACCCCGTTACCGGGCTATGAGCGAGACAACGGGCTTGAATGTACTTTTTCCTCGTTGTTTGGCTATAAGCGGGACAACGGGCTTGAATGTACTTTTACCTCGTTGTCTGGCTATGAGCGGAATAATGGGCTTGAATGTACTTTTACCTCGTTGCCGAGCTATGAGCCGGATAACGGGCTTGAATGTATTTTTCCCTTGTTGCCAAGACGTGAGCGGGGCAACGGGTTTGAATTTATGTTTCCCTCGTTGCCAGGCCGTGAGTGGGGCAATGGGCTTGAATGTATTTTTCCCTCGTTGCAGGGCCGTGAGCAGGGCAACAGGCTTGAATTTATTTTTCCCTCGTTGCTAGGCCATGAGCGAGGCAACGGACTTGAATTTATTTTTCCCTTGTTGCCGGGCCGTGAGCGAGGCAACGGGCTTGAATTTGTTTTTATTTCCTGGAAGCAAAACATAGCAAACAAACTTTCATAAAGCAATGTGTAATGAAAACGCTGACATTTTTTGAATGGTTTAGTAAATAAGTGAGTACATCCATTGTTTAATTCTGGGGTCTTATTGTTGTATCTGATCCCGAAATACACAGGTCATGCAAAATTTCAAACAGTTTAGTTTTTTTATCTTTAACATAGGCTCTCTTGAATGTGTCTGAATTTTGCTCCCAGTTTTCTCTTTAAGGGCATGAATGATAACTAATCACCTTCCCCCAAGGGCCTGTCCTTTTGTGGCTTGTCTTTGGGGAAAAGGAGGAGTCCCCTGCGATAGTTTCACCGCCCGAGATGACATGTATGGGCTCATAAACTAGTTCATTGTCTAGAGGTGGATTCTCTCCATAATCCCTTCTTCTCTCTTGACATATTTGATTTGATCTCTCTCATTCTTCCTATCTATCTTCTCCTCTTCGAGGCTCCCTATCTTTGACCTGTACATACCTTCGAAGATGTCATTCACGAACTAGCATCTCGATCTGATCTCTCAACTCCCGGCATTGATCAGTGGAATGACCACGAGTTCTGTGATACCTGCAATATTCTTCTCTATTCTTCCCCATGGGATGGTCAACCTTTTTGGGGAGTGTAATGAGACCTGACCCATTGATGGCTGCAAGTATGGTTGATCGAGGTTGAAGAAGTCTTGTGTAATGGTGGAACTGGGGTCGAGGTATATCTGATCCCTAACCCGTCTGGAGTCTTCTTCAACATCGCATTCCTTTCTTTTTGGCTCTCTGTCCTCATTCCCACCTACAGCTCTCATAACTTCCATATGGAGCACGTATTTATTTACTCTAGTAAACAAATCTGCTAGGGATGTTGGTGGGTCCAAAGATAATGATTCTTATAGGGGAGTTAGCCGTGTTCCGTGTAACATAACAGACATTGCCATTACAATTGGCAAGTCATGAACTTCGAGGGTGGCATTCCAAAATCTATCCACATACTGACGCAGAGTTTCTTTGTTCCCCTTTCGAATACTAAGCAAGTATGTGGCATCATTTTTTCTTTGACTATTAATCACAAATGCCTTAACAAATTCCGTTCTGAGCTGACCGAATGAAGAGATAGAGGCCTTAGGTAAACTGTTGAACCATGTTCGGGCATGCCTTAACAGAGTTAAGAAGAAGGCTCGGCACCTTATGTCATTGTCCCATCCGTGCAATATCATCAATGACTCATAGTTTTGAATATGATCATAGGGATCATCTTTGCATGAATAGGGGGGGTGATTTGAGGCATTTTGAATTTTCTAGACAATGGTTTCTCCAATATATCTGCAGTAAATGGACATTTTCTACGTTGTTGCTCCTCCATGGCTGGGATTAATTTCTTTTGTTCAAGTACTTCTTCAACTACCATTTTCATGTCATCTCGCATACTTGCTGTTGGTTATCATGTCTTGTTGGCATGCTGGCCCTAGTTTCATGGTATCTCCGTCTTTGGGGGCTTCTAGCCCTGTATTCCTTTCATGGGCTCTCATTTCTTCGGGGCGTGGTATGAGGGTTCTTCCTTGGTGGTGGTGATCTGGGCCTATCCTCCCGATGAGGAGTAGATCGAGAATGAGAATCGGGAGTGGCCTCCTGGTAAGAATTAGCTCCCACCTCGGGCCGAGGCTCAAGTGATGGCATAAACTTTTTCAATGTATCAGGTAATGTCCCTCCAGGCATCATTCCTTGGAGTATGCCAGCCATGTCTCCAAGTGCCTGCATGCCCTCAACATGTTGTCTCAATGCTTCATACTCTTCTCAAGGGACTGTACGCAGTGGCTATCTTGAAGTCCCTGCTTGATAAGTGGGAAGTGATCCTGAGCCAATGTTAAACGAAGGTGGGACTGATTGGTTCCCCACTTGTTGGCTCGAGGAAACAGAACAATCACCTCCTTGGGGTTGAGCATTATGAGGGGGCGGAGGTGCTTCTTGTGGGTGAGAATCTGGAATAATGGGAGGCGCTCCCTGTTGTTGAGAATTCCGTGGTGGTAGACATGTTTCTATGCCTCGAGAGAGAGTTCGTTAGTGTCCACAGGTGTTTGCCATTCTTAAGTTAACTTTTTGTCTTACGTTTCCCACAACCGGTGCCAATTGTTGTTGCCAAAATACAACAATCTATTTTTTTTTTTTACGTGGGAAAATGTAAGGTGCGTGGTTGACCATAGAGTTTCTTGAGACTTGTGAGTCTTGAGGGTTCTAAGAGTCAAGTGTCTTGAGAGTCTTGTCGCCAAGGTGCGATGAGAGTAGAATCTTGTCCCAATGTGCATATGGGTTAAGGGTCTCGTCACCAAGGCCCGCAGAGGGTCTCATCACCAAGGTGAGCTGAGGGTCTGATGATCTGGTGGCCCAAGATAACCGAGTGACCCTTGATAACCAAGTGGTCTGCAAAATGAAAGCACCATTAGGGCGCGAGTGAGGGTCCCCGCGCAAACCCTCGGATGCCTAAGTTAGTTCTTGAGAGCAAAAGTGTGAAATTGTGTTGAGGTGCCCAAGAGTGCATACCTTGTGTCAGGGACGTGGCCTCCTATTTATAGTGGAGGAGAGAGAGGAGAAGTGCGATAATCAGGGCGAGAATCTCGTGGCCTATTTCAATGATTTCACGGCTCATCCGAGAGGGAAAAGATGAGAGATTGGCCCAAGCCCACTTGGCCATGCCTTCTTTTGCCCTTTTCCTTGGTTCGGTCTTGAGTAGTTCCCATACCTTGACTTCATGTTTGATTTACACCTTGATTCAGTTTGAATATCTTAAAACTCAAAACACAAAAGTTGCATATAATTCTCTTAGATTTCCATATGACTTTGAATCACCTCAATCAGAGCTCGTATGAGAAAGGTATGCCCAAAAAACCAAAGCAGTATCGTACCCACTCGGCATAACCGAGTGGGTCATGAAAAGTGAGGGGAGATTGGTCTCCCACCCACTCGATCATGACCGAGTGGGTCTTCATTCCCTTGGATTTGAGGGCCTCTTTTTCCCTTTGTCTTGGTTCGGATCCATCTTCACTCAAATACTTGATTATGAGCCTTAATAGTGCATGTGCATAAACTTAGAGCCCAATTTCAGCCTTGATGCAGCTAGGATCTCTCAAAACTCAAAACACGAAAGTTGTAGATGATTTTGAATCACCTTAATTGGAGCTCGTATGAAAAATTTATATTCGAAAAACCAAATCAGTGTCGTACCCACTCGGCATAACCGAGTGGGTCCTCCCTACTTGGTCTCGGCTCGACCTCTTGCTCCTTTGGCTTGTTTCCTTGATCTCCTACAACTCGTTGGGCCTTTGGGCTTCATGTCCATGTCTTAGGAATCTTTTAGGTCTTATGACTCTCCAAGTTTACAGGGCATATCAATTTTGTATCACCCAGGGCATGTCAATGTGATGCCTGACACTTTAATTAGGAATATACCTACAGTTATGGCCGGGTTGATGGCCCGTGAGTGGCATCTGTTGGAGGCTTTTAGTTTATTGATTGTGAGTGTAGTTCCAAAGGGATCATCCATTCTTATCACTGGTCTAATAGTTTAGCTGGATCTGGTGAACAAAATACAAGAGAAATGTGCAGGTGACAAGCATGTATGGGTAGATGTGCATGGCCAATTCAAGAATTTCAATTTTTGAGATGCAAAATGACATTCTCAAGTTTTGAAGTAGAATATACGTGCCTAACCTTGGAGAATTGAGGAAAATGATTCTAGATAAGGCCCCACAGGATTTGATATACAGTGCACTTGGGAGTTCATTTGATCACTCATTTGCAAACCTTGATTGAGGAATTTGCAAAATTAGCTCCGACGGTAGAGCCATGCAATGACATTATGGTTGTGGTGTAGAGCTACTTGCGAGTTGACCTGAAAGATCTGAATCTATAAGTAATGGATATTCTATAATTGTTTTAGGCTTCTTAATTCTTATGTGTGAGGGATTGTGGTGAAAGTGCATTGTTGGTTACCCGATGTACCAAAATAGTCTACCATTTTTGGGAATTTAGTTTGGGTTATTGACTGTTTATGCCATGTCTATTGACAGTTGAACGTATGGGCATTAGCTATTAACTGATGTGATAAGGCTATCGACCATCTCTAAGTTTTAAGGCCCTAGCTGTGGACTGTAGAGGTGTGTCTGTCGATCGGTCTTGCATTGTCGAGTCTTATGGAATTGCTCGAATATTGCAGTTATGAGTGCCTTAAATTACTAGCCACATGACGAATAATGAGAAAGACATAAGGGAGTGCATTGGTGTTCATTTATCTATGATTTACTAAGGAATGAGTGAGGTTGTATTTGTAAGTTAATGCAATACGTGCTAATGAGTAAGAACTGGACACCCAAAATCAATGGGGGTTGTAACTTTTTACGATTCCTAGATGAAGTTGGGAACATGTGAGATAGATTATATTATGTTATTACCCCAAACTTCAAAGAAAATCAATATTGGTTGGATGGTTGTGAGTTGATTGATAAGGTCATTTGGTTGATTGGTGGATTAATTGATGATATCAACAAGCGTCTTACTTGTTGAAAGGCGTTAAATGGCTTATCCGTCCTTTGGAAAATTGTGTAGGGAGAATTTCATTGTTTATCTAAGGATCATGATTGGAAATTTAATATGTGATATTCATAGTCATTTGGAAATTTCAAGGATTATAGTTGATTCCAAAACTTTATGTGGAATATAAATGGTCGCTTGATAATTTCGGGGACGAAATTTTGTAAGGAGAGGAGACTGCCCCAAAATTTTGAAAATAAATAATAATTGTTAATTTTGGTACTAGAGGTAGTTATTGAATATCTGAGGGTATAGGAGAAAATATTAATTTATTTTGACTCAAGGAAATAGGTAAATATTTGGTAAATCTAGGGTACAAGTGGAATAAGGGATAAATAAAGTGCGGGAGTGTTTGCATTGAAGTTTAGAAAATTCAAGGGTTAGGCACAAAATCCAAAAATAGGCTAGGATCACTTTAAATTTATTGGTGCATAATATATATGTTGTTAGAACGGGAGGTGCTATGGTAGACACCAAGAGGGGGGTGAATTGGATATTTTAAAATTCTTGATAGAACTTGAAAACTTTTTGACTCAATTGAGGTTTTAGTGATTTAAAAAATAGAACATATGAAATGATAAATGTAAAGCAAGAAGAATAAATTACACAAAGGATTTATAGTGGTTTGACTTAAACCAAGCCTAATCCATTACCTTAGCTCCCACTAAGGATTTTGAACCAATTCACTAAAACCTCCTACTTACACAAGTAGGCCCTCTAGCTACATAAGCTAGAAAATACAACCTCCTACTTAAACCAAGTAGGCCCTCTAGCTACGCAAGCTAGGAAATACAAGAAGTGTACAATTGGAGAGAATCTAAGAGATGAAACTCTTAGTTACAATGTCTCTCAAAAATGATACAAGGCTTAAATGAAATAATACAAGTTAAAATCAAAGCCTTGAAGAGAGAAAATTAAAGCACAGAACACTGTAAGCTCGACTAAAATATTTTGTAATTTCTAGATCAACTCATTTCCATCCATTAGTCTTCTCTTGATCATCCTTGAGTTGTATTTATAAGCTTCCCAAGAGATTGAAGAGAAATGTAGCCGTTTGTGACCGTTGGAGTTTGAAAAACTAGCCGTTGGAAGCTTTCTACAAAAGATATAGTCGACAGAAGAAAATGCATAGTTGACTATTTCATCAAATAAAATTGAGCATAGTCGACAGACAGAAAATCATAGTTGACTATTTCTAACATGAATTTTCCATAGTCGATAGACACATAGACATAGTCGACAGATGCAAAGATATGAAGAGGATTTTGAAATTCATGAACAAATATAGTCGACAGAAGAAAAGCCATAGTCGACTATCTTTACATGATAGTCGACAGAATGAAAAATAGTCATCAGAAGCCTCAAATAGTCGACAGATCAAACCAGCATAGTCGACTATTTTTAGGTATAGTCAACAGAATGAACCACATAGTCGACTATCCATTTGAAAAAATTTAAAACTTAACAACTCCTCATTTTGATTCTTTTGAAAGCAAGTTGAGATTATCAAAAATATATTTATTTTGAATCTAAACACACTCAACCACACTTCAACATTTCTCCTATATAAATTTTCATAACTTTGCTTCAAGGAGATTTAAAGACTGATTTTCTCATACATATAATCCATATAGTAGAGATTGATTTTCATATAGTCATTATTAAAACTATTTTATTACCAAGAGTAAAATATCATATGTAAGGAAGGCTATAGCGCAGGCAGTTGCGCTTGGGGATGGCTTAGTGGTGGGCGCAGGATCGAATCTGTGCGGGTGCTAGGGACAATTTTTGTTGGAATTAATTTCCAACCAATTCCAAGCGCCAAACGTGTGCCTAACTATATTATTTTACTTTATAATTATATAGAGAATTGGGATGTGGAACTAGCACGAAGCAAGCAATTAATATGCGGTAAGATTTAATATGATTTGCGTGTAAATTTATGCTGGCATGTCTTGTATTAGATGATGGGGGAATTGTTTAGGCATGAGGCTGTAGAATTTGGGCCGTGTGAGTCTCGAGATGGGGTCCTAGATGAAATTGTTAGGGCCACCAAAATCTAGACTAGGGTACGGTGGACAGGCTTGCATGCACGATATACTTCACATCATTCGATGTTTGTCATGCATTTTAATTTACTGCATCTCATATTACCCTTACTGAGTTCCCGGACTCACCCTTATATTTCCCCATTAACCATACAGATTGCTTGAGATCTAAGAAAGGAAAAGCAGTATTGGTGGACGAGCCACCAATTAACAATAATTGCAGACAATAATAGTGTGTGTTGGGTTTCAGTGTATTCATGTAGTATATTTGTTATTGTTAGAACGGGAGATGCTATGGCACACACCAAGAGGGGGGGTGAATTGATATAATTAAAAGCTTGGTAGAAACTTGAAAACTTTTTGACCCAATTGAGGTTTTAGTGACTTAAAACATAGAACATATGAGATGATAAATGTAAAGCAAGAAGAATAAAAGACACAAAGGATTTATAGTGGTTCGGCTTAAACCAATCCTAATCCACTACCTTAGCTCCCACTAAGGATTTTAAACCAATTCACTAAAACCTCCTACTTACACAAGTAGGCCCTCTAGCTACACAAGCTAGGAAATACAACCTCCCAATTTAATGGGCCCTCTAGCTACTTCTAGGAAAAATACAACCTCCCAATTTAATGGGCCCTCTAGCTATTGCTAGGAAAAATACAAACAATCGAATAGAGAATCTAAGAGTACAACTCTTAGTTACAATGATCTCTCAAAAATGATACAAGCCTTGAAGTAAATAATTACAAGTGAAGATCGAAGCCTTGAAGAGAGAAAATTAAAGCACAGACGATTTTAAATACAAATGAGAATAACAGTAAGCTTAAATAATTTCATTCCCGTCCATTAGCCTTCTCTTGATCATCTATGACATGTATATATAAGTGTCCCACAAAGTTGAAGAGAAATATAGCCGTTTGGAGCCGTTGGGATTTGAAAAAATAGCCGTTGGAGCTTTCTGCAAAAAGAAATAGTCGACAGAAGAAATGCATAGTTGACTATTTTTACAAGTAAAGCAAGAAATAGTCGACAGACAAAATGAATAGTCGACAGACAAAATGAATAGTCGACTATCTTATAACACAAAATTTACAATAGTCGACAGACACATTTGTATAGTTGACAGATGCAGAAATATGAAGAAATTTTTGAATTTTATGAACAACAATAGTCGACAGACCAAAAGTCATAGTCGACTATCCTTACTCGATAGTCGACAGATGGCAAAAATAGTCGACAGATGCCTTGAATAGTCGACAGAACAACCAAAATAGTCGACTATTTTGAGGCATAGTCAACAGAATGAAAAACATAGTCGACTATCCTTTTGAAAAGATTGAAAATTTATCAAATCCTCATTTGATTCTTTTGAATCCTCATTTTGATTATTTTGAAAACAAGTTGAGATCATCAAAAGTATATTTTGAAACAAATCACTCTCAACAAGCAAGTTTTTCAAATCACTCTCAACCATACTCAATATTTCTTCTATAAGTTTTCATATCTTGCTTCAAAACTTATATACTAAAAATTCATTTTCTCATTCATATAATCTACATAGTAGAAATTGATTTTCATATAGTCATTTATCAAAACCATTCATTACCAAGAGATATTAGATATCAAAATACTAGGAGATAGTTTCTAAAATGAACACTTTCTAAAATGAACACACTTTCAAAAACATGTTCTAGTTGGTCTTTTGCCTTAGAATTATTTTGACTAACGATTTCAAGGAGATTCTTTTTAGATCTTAAAACTTGTTTATGCTAATCTCCAAATAATATAAAAGATCATAGATCATTTTAACAAAGCACTTTGAAATTGATTTTTGTTTCCAAACCATATGCTTTGATTGAGAAAAAAATACATTTGAAAATTTTCATCATCAAAACTAAACACAAGAGTAAAATATCAGTTATGTGTGGGACTAATGAAGGGACAAATATGGTTTAAATGGAAATTGTTTAAAGTCAAGTTAGGGTTCCTACTATGAGTAATTCAGTGTGTATTTGAACTGGGTCAGTTGCGGTTGGGACATAAAACCTGTTTATGTATGCTTGTCTGTTGGAGTATTTTATTGGGCGTGTTGATAATTATTTTATTTGTCTATGAAAGTTAGATTTATATTTTAAAGACCTAATCGAGCATGAGATCTGGGTGAATTTCCACTGCCTATGAATTTTAAACCCGAGTTCTTGACAATCAAAGGCGGTGAAGCCTAGACCCCACCTAAGGCGCCCATATTATTTTAATACTTTATGCCAACAGGGCATATTCGTCCTTCACGAAAGGCCGTGAAAGTAACCATGCATTATAGTGACACCCGATAGTGGGGGCCGGGGCGTCACAGACAGCCCTTGGGTAATTCATTTCAAAGTTTACCAAAAAAGCTTACTCTTTTTTTTTTTCAAGCTTTAAAGGGGGGAAATAATTTTCAATGGAATGAGGAATGTGAAGAAGCCTTTGACTCAACCCAACACTAAGAAGCCCTTTTATCTCTACCTGGGGTCAGTTATTACGCAATTAGTGTAGTGTTGATAACAAAGATTGAGCAAATTGATTGATCAGTCTATTACATGAGTAAGGTGTCACAAGGAGAAGAGGCTCGCTACTTGTATGTCGAAATGTAACGGCCCACCTCTCGGAGCCTCCGTGAGGATAGAAGATCCGTGAGAGGGTCATTATTTGAATGATATCGAACAATAACATAGACTAAAACCCACACATAACCCTTTTAGAAACCATCACTTTTTACATTACATAACATTTGATAATTGTCTTTACATAAACATTCACAACATGAACCATCTTAGGCTTAAATAACAAATGCTCAACTCATGAACATAAATCATTTCTCTGGCCCAACACATGACACCCAAGACCTAGATTTAGGAGAGCTCTGCACTTGCTATCATGGTTTGATGATTTGATCCCAACCCCATCGAAAGCACCTGGAATAAGGGAAAGCAAAGTGAGTTGCAAGATTCAGCAAGCTCAAGGAAGAAATGTATTAGGTTAACGATAGACTCTTTCCCAACATCCCATGCAATTCATGTCAATGCAACAACACATCATGTCATGATCAATACATGCTTAAGCTCTAAATGCATAACATAGAATCAACTGCACATAAAGGATCCTTGGGGCCCACATAAACCACATATTGGCACCTAAGTCCCGCATACAAACCTGTTGCAACCCAATATAGGCTACCATATCATCATTCATGAAAACCCACCTTTTCCTGACCTTGGTCGGCTTTTCTTGACATTCATAACTTACTCTTCCTATCATCCATCACATCATCATATCCTTCCGCGATCGTGGTCCACTTCCACGGCTTACGTTCCGTGGTGGGCGCCACCCATCCCCATCATACATAGCCACACATCCTTACCATGCAATATAACAATTAAAAAATGCAATGGCTTTTGCAGCATAAACGTGATGATAAGGCCCCTATAAACCAAGCATCAGGCTATGTTATGCCCACATAAGAATACACACATGCGATATGCTCTAAATGCACTGGCTCACCTAGAGAACCCAAGTTGGCTCTTAGACCAACCGGGTCATGCAAATGGTCACACATCCCATCACACACAAAGCATGTCCCCCAAATGAATGCAACCCAATTCCCTACAGCACACACATCATGCTATGCATAAGCCAAGGCGGGAATCTAGCAATACCAACTCTTTTGGCCCGTCTAGCGCTTATCGTAACAGTTGATGACTGGCGCCCATACATCCAGTCATCAACTGCCACGACCCACGGTCGACAACCAGAGGCTTTGTACCCCATACCCTTAGACACACACGGCCAACATTATATTTATATTGTTCAGACTTAGCATCACATAACATTTCTCCATAACTCTTCATGTACACTACCACATAAACATCATGATACCATTCTCGTTCTCTCATCTACTCAAACATAGAAAACTATCTCCTTACACTTTTTACCGATCACTACACTTTTCTCATCAAGACCCTTAGCATAGCCCTATCAAAACCATGGTCAACTCCTCTAAGAACCTAGCCCCAACAGGTTTGGCATCATTCCCAATGGAAGCGAAACGATACAAGGCCCCGTGACAGACGTAATGAAAGACACCAAGACATCACTGCTTAACTCATTCCATTAACAATAAACCCATTAGTAAAATATAAGGCATACGATGGTTGCCACGCGGATTTATATTATTATTGCATAGAACCGAGTCACGGTGAGAGAGGGAATAAAATATGAAAAACTACGGAGACTTTTACTAAAAGTTGAGAAAACAAGGAGAAGGTTGGGAACTTGCCTTTATTTGGCCTATTCTTGCCCTTCTTGTGCTCCCGCTGCGAAGTAAAACGTCCTACAAAGAATATTAAGATTACAACCTATATTAATAAAATCTAACCGTATAAAATCTATAATTTAGATATATAACACTCAATACTAATTTTGCCCACTTACTTAGGTATTTTAAACACCGATTAATCCCAAAATCTCCTTGATTTTCCTTACTTTTCCTTATATTACTGCTCCTGGTCGCCTGATCTTATTCTCTCCAATTTCTCCCCACTTCCAACCCTCGAAATGGCCTTGAAATAGCCAAAATTTGGCCAAAATGGCCTTAAATAACAGTAAGTAGTGAAGCTTGGTGGCTAAGGTGGAAGGGAGTGGCTGAGGACTCGCCACGTGGCGTGTTTCGTGCCTGTCGTGTGGCCACCCCTGCCCCAAATGACATCGTTTTAGGGCTTCTTGGGCTGGAAAAATTCTAGCAAAACCTCCAATGCACGCGCACACGGCCGCGAGTCAATCCCGCAACCTCACCCAGCACACGTGCACGCGTGACCAGCTGGGTTAGCTGCCTCCTTACTCTATATACGCATGCGGATATTTTTAAGGGGACCCTTGGTCCTCTTTCCGGAATTACATCCACACCCCCAGACTTCCGAGACTGCCACTCACGCTCCCACACTTCTTTTATTCCTTATTCCACTTACGCCCCAAATTTTTAGAAATTTACCCAAATCAATTTATTTTACTCTGTTATTATCTCCATAAATACCCCCAACTAAAATTATTAATTGCCTTAATTTCCTATTTCCTCAAAACAACATAAATAAATACTTTCTCTTAAATCTCCAAATATTCAAATAATGACCTCAAACACCGATATTAATAATTATTATTTATCTCCAATTTTCAGGATGCTACACGAAAAAATGGCCTTGCCATTGGTAACTGTGGCCAAGAAGTTGAGGCCCTATTTTTAAGCCCAGACCGTCACCGTTTTGATGGACTAGCCCTAGATCTTGCAAAAGCCAAAGTGTTCTAGATAACTAACAAAGTAGGCAATATAACTCAGCTAATATGACATCCACTTCGAACCTTAAAGAGCTATCAAGGAGCAAGCCCCTATTAATTTCATTGTTAAATGTATGCATGCCCCAGAATCCCCTAACACAATACTAGCTTAATGGATGTTTTTTGTAAATGAGGCCACAATGCCAAGGGGAGTGTGACAAGAGTTGTTCTAATCTCCCCAAAAGAAGAGGTGCTTGAATATTCATTGTGGTTTACTTTCTGAAACTCTAACAACACTGTCGAGTATGAGGCTCTTATCATCGATATGAACCTTGCTAAGAAGCTGGAAGTCCAAAAGCTTATAACCCATAATGACTCCCAACTAGTGGCGCAACAATTTTAGAGATCCTATGAAGCAAGAGAGCCAACTTTAGTGAAATACTTGCAATGGGTACGAGAACTTGCCCACACCTTTGCCAATTTCGAGTTGGTTCAGACAACTGGTCCTCCAACCAACACTCTGATGCCTTATCTAAGTTGGTTGTGGAAAAAGATACCTTGGGATGATTAATTCACATGGAGGTCTTGCACAAATCGAGCATCAAGGAGGTCACCAAACCAAATACAACCCATCTTATCATGTGTCAGAAAACTGGAGGACAGTCATAATGAATTATCTGCTAACAAGGGAACTCCTGAGCTCCCCTTCTAAGGCCAGGCAGTTGAAAACCGATATGACTCGTTTCAACATCATTAATTAGACCTTATACAAGCATGGCTATTTCATGCCATTACTCAAATGTTTGGGGCTAACGAAAGCTTAACAAGCACTAAAGGAGGTCCATTAAAGAGACTGCAGGGAACACTTAGGCAGAAAAGCCCTTGCGGCGAAAGTTATATAGGCAGGATTTTTCTGGCCTACCCTCTGCAAAGATGTTACCCAAAAGGTACGAACATGTGATAAATGCCAGTGACATGGCCCTTTGACCACAAGGCCGTCGATGGCTATCTGACCTATATTTTGACCACCCCCATTCCCCCAATGGGGATTGGACATCTTGGGACCCTTCCCAATGACCTCTGCTTAAAGAAAATTTCCACTTGTAGTCACAAATTATTTCACTAAATGGATAAAAGCAGAATGAAAGTAAAATGTAGGGTAAACACGAATGAAACCTTTTGGATGGAAAAAAACCTGTTCCAAGAATAACTTAGGTGTTCTGAGAGCAATTAGAAGTATTTCGGGAGTAGTTAGAAACAGTTTGGAAGGAGATGCTACATTCCTGGAAGAAATGACTCGGAGCACCCAGGGTAAATGAGATGAAAACGTGAACAATGATTGCTATGAAAAATGCTATATATATGTAAACTCCACTTGGAAGACGAAAGGTCACCTAAACAGCATGAGAGAGTAAAAAATTCCAACCGGAGAAAAATATAGCCAAAAAAGAATGCGATAAGCAGAGTTAAAAATTATTCATCTATTTTACCAAAAGTAAAATAGAAGAGTGGGGAGAAATTATTGTGTCATTCTCTTGGGTGGATAACATTTCCACCCAGAGCATCTACCCGACTGAGTGGGTGAACTCCCCCAGTTGAAGCAAGAATAGGTGATGGCACCCTCCAAGTTTTGAGCCATGTTCTAGGTGTAATCCACATGGAGGAAATAGAAGTAAAGGGCATCATTCCTCCCAGATGAATGGCATATATGGTATACCCTGCCCCCAGGTAGCCAATCGCGAGGCCTACCTTTCTCTTAGAGGATTCTCTCGGTTACGTAAATCCTCCGAGGGGATTCCTCCCATGCCCATATGAAAGTTACCACCCTCTTGACGTGACACATGGCTAGTGCAAAATTCTCGAGAATCGAGCCTATAAATACCTTACTTCTTAATAAAGAAAATGACCTTTTTTTTTTCTACTTAAGGTAAACTAATCTTATTCATACCAACGATCATTCTTCACTTGCATCACCCATTCCACACACATTCCACCCAGAGCTATCTCAGAATCCACCCAGAGTAATTTCTACTATATTTGGTACTGACTTAAGTATCGGAGATGTAGCACCCTCCCTTATAGCCAAGGAAAAGATGCTACGTTGACGAAATTAAAACTAAAAGAAATAATAAAAATGAAGAATTAGAAACAAACTATCATAACGGAGAGATAACATAAAGAAGTAACATAAGTCTCCTTGAGTCTATAAGCTCAACATAACATCTCGACCAATATTGGCAACTGAATAACATATCCCTCAACATAAGGAAAGAAAGTCAACTACGAACTAAAAACCATAACACCAGAATCTCACGGTGTGAGCAGGCTCCGCGTACACAGAAAAAAAACTAGCGTCCCCCACTGCTATTGCTAGGACCAACCTCAGGTGCTTTATCTCTAGTGCCTGGAATGGTGAGAAATACAAGGTGAGTCGCAAGACTCAGCAAGTAATAAGCAATGAAGAAACAATAATACGGAATCAAGGAAAGTCTCGAACTTGACTCGACCAACTCATCTCAAAATGAGGAATATCTAACTCACTCAATATAGAGGTTGGTTAGTCGTGGACCGAATGATATAAATACTCAATTGAGGGGCATATTGAAATAAACTCAATTCCTTGATTGACATGCAGGTTTAATTAAACATATAACTCATGCAGGAATGCAAATATTGGCACTAAGGCCCACATAGCTCAATGCAACACATCTAATGGCACAAGGCCGAGAAACAAATCTCATACCTACCTATGGCTGGAACCTGCAACAATAAACAATAAGCACATATAAATACACTAGGGTCGAAACCCCTGCTCCATAAGCTGGGAGCAAAAATAAAATAACTCGCTAGGGCCGTACGTGCCCCTAACTATCGGTAGTTGATAATCTCAAAAACAAGCTCAAGGGATCCCATTGCGGACTAGGCTGCCTATCAATGCATGATGCATCAAGTACATGCTAGCACATAATATGAAGTGCTCCAAGTAATCTCATGCTCAATGCTCACTCAATCATGAATGCACATAAACTCATATAATCTCATGCAATGCATGTGTCTTAATTCTCAATGTATTAGAGACTTGGTACCTTGGAATGATTATAAGAATATTGAGCCTCTAACTCTTAACTCAATTTAATTACTACTCTTCAACCAAGGCAATTAGCTTAGCACTCATTGAACTTGGAAAGCATTATTAAACTCCAATTGCAAGTCTTAAGGATTTTAGAACATTAAAACTTTGAATGTTTGATAAATTATGTTGAGGCAACTAATATTAAATCTCTTAAGAATTAATATGGAGTAATGGATACAATAATATTTATTTTAATTAAAACTCAATGATAAATAATACATCTCAAGTCTTATGACATTAAGGATAAGCTAGATGTATAAAACATGCTTAAGAATGATTTATGAGGTATAAGTGTTCATTAAAACTCATTAAGCTTCATTAATAAGAATTTTAAATCAAATTTTTAAAGACTTATTAAGAAGGAATAATTAAACAAAATAAATAAATAAATTAGTTAAAATCAGATTCGGCGCTACAGTGCATTCGCTACAATGCATTTGCTATAGTAAAATGCTACAGTAAATCGCTACAGTGAAATTTCTGCTTATAATCTGATACTAGGAGAGCCTTCGCAATGCTTATGCAATTTAATTAAGAAATCAACTCTTAAACTAGTTGATTCAAAGAAGAATCATTGGAAACATGATACATCTCAACTAGAAAGGATCAAATTGAGTTAAGAACTCAAATTCAAGGTCCCTCCATCCTCTGCAACATGATATACGTATATATATATATACTCTCTGCAACTTAACTATATATATATATATATATAACCCAAACAAATCATCCTAAGGCTAAACCATTCCGCAAGAGAGTATGGGAAGATCAAATTCCCATTGAAATGGAATTAAACTTGGAAAATCAAAGATAGATCACTAAAAGGAACTCACTGTAATACATTATATATGAGCGTATATATATATATACATACGAACGAACAGGAAACTGAAATATCACTAAAAATTTGCTTGAAGGGTTATCTTATGGCTAAAACTTGAATATCCAACAAAAATCAAGAAGAAGAAGAACTTGCCTTAACTCTATGAATTGAAATCCCAAGTCTCTGCACTCTCCTCTGTTATATATAATGCAAACCTATATGTAAATGAAACCAGCGTGACCAGTGCTTTATTCTTAATGGGTTGGAGATCTCTGTAATGAAAAGAAGGAATAGAAACCAAGAGTTACCTCAATGCTATGCGCCTATGCCTTTTCTCCCTTCTCTCTGCCTCCCAGCTTGCCCAGAATGCAACTCGGCGCAACTCTCTAGGGCACTGTAGCATGTATATATATAAGCTTAAAGCCTTTAAACTTAGCCCAAATTGGATTTACCCAAATTACCCTTTTTAAAGCAGCGCCCTATCCTCATTATTTTCCTGCTTTGCCTCTCTCATAATAATTTTTGAATAATACTAATAATACTCTCCTTTAAATGATAATTCACATGAAATAATTTCCTTGGTCAAAATAAATAAATGAATGAATAAATAGATAAAATTACTTTTGCTCCCAATAAAATTACTTTAGCTCCCAAAACTCCAAGTCTCAAAATAAATAATTTATTAAAATCTTTTAAGCCCTGACACGGGTCACTACAGAAGAGGTTTATGCACATGAAGAATCCTCGTGTGCCTTCTAACTTGCGTATGTGTTTTTAGTCTACCTAAAGCCAACCAGTTTTCTCCTAGAGGACCCTTCCTCTTGAGGGGACCTCTTGGAGGATTCTTCCTCCCAGAACACCTACAGACAATTGACAGACAGAAATGGGAAGCCCAGCTCCACGCTCCTGTACTACAAATTTCGATTGTGTTGTATTTTGAAAACAACAAAGATCCCACAAGATAGTATTTATCTTGTTTCATGTGGACACAATTTAATACATAACCAAATATTATTAAGTTTGTAAGGGTAAATTCCCCTCCTTATATGGTTTGGGAATAAAACACCTCATATGATTTGCTTTGACCATAAATTTTTTTATACTTTTCATTTATTACCAAAAGACCTTATTCTTTAGCCTTTGTAATAAGGATCTCTTTAATAAAAAAAAATAATAATAAAAATATATATCGGTTACGCCCACCTTGGTTTGGAACTAGATTGGTTCCAATGAGGTCATCGTTAAAACCTATGTAAGTTCTCGCCAACAAGGTCGTTGCACTGCCAAAACCCATCTACTTTCCAACATTGACCTTGCTGGACTTAGATTCTAGTTTCCAAATTTCTAGTGAGCAAGATCACTACCTTAGTGATTGAGAAAGATGAAAGCGCAGACAATGGGAGGATGAGATTAGTGGGTTGAGGAAGAAGAAAATGCAAGTTCTAGAAAAGGCAAGAAAAGATAGTTGCGACGATGGAGGTGATTATGAAAAAACAAGTCAAGTCTAGCGGCATCCTCCTCAGAACCTCGAATCTAGGTTCTAAACTTCTAGCAAGAAAGGTCTCTAATTGTCAAAACCTATCTCTTTTTTATTATTTTATTTTTTAATTTATTAAAGAGATAAAAAAATAAAATATTAGTCCAGTTAACTTAATTTCATTTTTGTTCATAGTCATTTGTGCTAAACCTAACGAAAAGGCCTCTTGGCAATAAATGGAAAATACAAGAACTTTTATAGCCAAAAATAAATCACATGAGATGCCTGGAAAAAAAGGCCAAACTATAAAGGATGCGGGGGCAACTAACTCGTATTTTTTTCACTAAACCCTTAAGGTTTACCTAAAACACACAGGTATCTTCGACATTTGAGAAATGACAGACATCTTCATTGACTTTATCAACCATGCATATTTACCAAAAATACCCTTTATTTCTCTTTCTCATCTCCCTATTCCTCTCTCTTCTAGCAAAACTTATCTTTAATGGCCATATAAGTGGTCTCTCTCTCCCTCCCCCCATCCTTCTCTAAACTGCTAAGCCAATTGAACCTAGCATGTTGGAGTTCTAGTGATCATTGGAGTTATTGTCACTAAAATCTTCTAATAATCATAACTCCAATGATTATTGGAGTTTTAATCTCTAGAATCTAACATCATCGAGTTCCTTTTTTAGAGTGATAAGAAAGGAAAAAGAGTCACAAAGCCACACTGAAACCATATAGGGGAGATAGATGGATCAAGTTGTAGGGGCAATGATAGATATAAAATCATTAAAGAAAAGCATCATTATCTTTTTGTCTCCCTCTCTAATTGATCTATTTTTTCTCCCATTTGCTTTCATTTCATCACAATATGGGTTGCAAAGACAGGGTTCTATGATAGGTCACAAATCTTTGAAACAATTGATTAAAAGATATGAGAGAGAAAAAAGAAAAGGTCCAATGAGAAAAAGAATGGCAAAGAAGAGAGCAAAGACCTAGTGAGATAGAGAGAAGAGATAGAAAAGGAAAGGAAAGATTACAAAGATTATAGTTTTAATCAATTTTGTATTAGTAAGGCATTTTTGTCATTACTTAAATGTTAGGGATATCAATGTTTTTTAGCCAAAACTCAAGGAAATTACATGTAATTTTAACTTTTTTCCATCATTTTGATCCCTACCTTTGATCAAATACCATTTTATCTGAACTTCATAACTAATTTTGATTCACAACTTAAGTCCCAAAATTTTAAATAATTACATTAATACTACAAATTTTTTGCATAATCGTCAATCAAGCCCATTTTAATGATTTTTATTTGAAAATTAATTTTCTAAAAATTTTGGTAGTCACACTAGTACCCAAATTTTAGAATTAATGTTCAGAAACATCTATTTAGGGATTTTTCTTAGAAATTAGCACTCTAGCCTCATAGAAAATTTTGAGCTTACATACATAGCAAGCACGGTGTCTTGTTTGAATTTTTATTTTTTATTTTTATTTTTAGTTTAATTAATTTAATTAGAATTTAATTACTCTAATTAGGGTTTAAATAATGATGTTTGTAATAGACAGGATGTCTGAACAAAAAATAAACCACAGGAACCTCCAAAACTAGTCTTGAACCATAAAGAGCCTCTATCCAAATAGTTTAAGTAATAGATGGTCCCGGGGCACAATTTACCCTTATATAATAGATTACATATTGTTCGTATGTATTAGAAATATTTAAATATTGTTGAATCCATATGTTAATAATGTTTTGATGATAATTTTGATAATAAAATATTAATTCAAAATTTTAATTATATATTAAATATTTGAGTAAGCTCTTACGCATAATTCAAGTGAACCTTGAATTCATAACTACTTGAGTAGGAGATTAGCAAGTATTCGAGTGAAAGAAATAAGCAAGGTTATGTTTTAACTATCCTTCACACTACCACTCGAGTGAACTCTTGTTAGATATACATATTTAGGCTTTCATAATTGAGTATTAAAACAAGCTTGATAAGGCTAAATCAAGTATCAGCTTGTTAATCTCAAACAATCGTGGTAGTCATCTAATCGAGTGTTCAAAAGTACTTTCGAGTAGTTGAATGAAAAATCAAGTGAAATGTATTCACTAATCAATTGGAGTTAAAATGTTAAAATATCAAGCCGTTGTGCTTGCATCAACAATCGAGTGAACTACCCACTAATCGAGTGAAGAAAAATATGCTAAAATATCAAGTCTTTGTGTTTAAATATTAAATCGAGTTAAGTTTTTATCGATCGAGTGCTAGATTTTCTTTAGGATATCAAGTTCTGAATTTAGACAACAATCGAGTAAATAATTAAGTGCCAATCAAATACTTAGAACATAACAAAGAACAAGGTTTTGCATCTCATCATCAAATCGACTATTATAATTGATATACTCAAGTAATAACATGAAAAATTGAATATAAAAAATTAGTCAATTGAGTGTTTCTTCTATAGATATATGAAACTCGATAGAAGAAAAAGAGGTGTTCGAGTAATGTTATTCAATCAATCAAGTATCTAGTATCACCCAATCGAGTGAATTAGCATGGACAGAGAATGGTAATCTATAATCTAAAGTGTAATCGACTGAGTATTCGTCCAATTGAGTGAATCTTAAGCAAAATTGATTGCCTATCTTGGCAAATCGAGTATGCATTGAAATTAATCAATTATCTCTAATTTTCACTCAAGTATTTGTATGACGAATTTGAAAAATATAGTTGTTATCTAGCCATTACAAAGACATCTAAAAATGATAGTTTTAACCATTTGACTTGATTTCTTTATTTTATATGGTCTATTGGTTGTCTCTTTTAATGAAATGAAAAATATGCTTATATATCATGCAAAATGTTTTATCTTTAACATATATATTATTTATTCTATTAATTCACTATTATCAGTCAAATCAAATGAGTTGTGAGTATGTGCAGAGTACAAGTGCTTAATTCAAGACTCCAAGTTTCTATATAAGGCTATGGAAGGCACGGAATGATGCTAATGACTTTCTAGTCATATTCTTGATGATGTTGAGCTTAAAAGTGCTGAAGTCCAGCCATGCTAAATCTGTTCTCAGGTTGTATCATTACTTGAGTGTTGTCTTCACGATCATGTACTTCTTCCAACTGAAGTGTAGTCTGGTTTCACTTTATGAAGCCTATCCTTACTAGAAAATATTAGAAAGAGTGGAGTGCTTAATTCCTATTCCTTTCACTCATTCTTGTATTTACCCTCAAGAGCTTTGTTTCATATTCTTTGAGGGAATCATTGTTGTGAACTTTCCTTGTAAATTTCCTTCCAACAAATGATTTTAAGGTTCTACCTCATCCCATGAAAAGGTATGTTAGTTTTTCCTTTGTACATAAAAGTATAGATTACACATCATCCATGAAAAGAAGTGGTTACTGTTGTTAAGTTTTAAAGTAATTTTGATGATGCAAAACTAAATTAGCTTAGAATTTGAAAATGGAAGAGTGGCATATGATTTTGCCTCTCAAATTAAAATTCTCATGGCTGAGAATAGCAATTGTTATTCTAAGATTTTAATAAGCCATACAAAATTCTCATCTTTTGACAAGTCAACTTATTTTTAAAGAGTCGAAAGTTTTTTTATAAACTTGACTTCAAATTCAAATGTTTCAAAAGAACCAGTCAACCAATTCCTTGAATTTGTCAATAGTTTTTGTCATGACAACATTAAAATAGCTATTTTTTCAAGCATTTAATGGGTAGCAACGGTCATTAAATTGAATTTTCGTGCTTGGCCAACTAGAAAGTTATAAATAAAGCATGAAGGAGCAAATGGAGAGACTAATGAAGAAAGACAAGTGCTCAAAGTGATTATTCATCTTACAATCTCTCTAAGCTTTCAAATTTTCATTCAAAGGCAAAGTGTATTTCTTGTAATATTTGTTTTAACATTTGATCTAATATTTTTGCTTCATTATAACTAAGAGGACTATCTCTTAAATCATTTTTATTTATAAAATCTATTCTTGTATTGCCTAGTTTGTGAGCTAGAGATTCTATTGGGTATTGGTAGGAGGATTTGTATCTACCTAACTTGTTGTTAGAGGGCCTATTTGAGTTCAAGTAGGAGGTGTTAGCAGATTGAAAAATTCTTAGTGAGGAGGTAAGTCGATTGAGCCGAACCATTATAAATTTCTCATGTCACTTGTATCTTTCTTGCTTCATTTCTTTCACACTTTGCAATCTCCACTAAACATTCACTAGCAAATCTTCCTTATTTCAAGCAAAAATTTTCGCATTTAAATTAATTGTTTAATTAAAACACCCAATTCACCCCCTTTTCTTGGGTGTGTGGTGACATATTTTTGCAAACCTAATAGTTACAGTTGAGCATCTTGAAAAAACTGGGGTTCCTAATTAGCCAATGAAAAGTAGATATTACAGCTACTCTTGTAAAAACTAGGGGTTCATACTTAGCTCCTGAAAAATAGAGATTTTAGTTGAGTATGTAAAAATTGTGTATGGGTTGTAGTTGATACTTTAAAAGTTAATCTCTTAATGGATGTTTTAAATCCTTAATGAGGAGTTAAGCTAGTGGAGTAGGCTTATTGATCAAGCCACTATAAATACTGTGTCTTTTGATTGCTTCTTGTGTTTTGATAATTTTGATTTTCACATGTCATGCTATGTTCATTCATAAGATGTTGCTAATCAAATTTTGCTACACTTAAGTTTCAAACTAAGCAGCCAATCAGGGCTAGAGCTTCTTTTGCAAGCAACAAGTTCACCCATCTAGAGAATCCTATCAGTGCTAGAGCCAAACTAGCAAGCTTATCTGGCATTATAGTTGGGTCGGCTCTAATTCTCTTTCTGTATTCTACACTTCACACACAAGCTTAACTTAAGCATCGCAGGGTCTGTGAGGAAGACTCACCTATGTCCCTACCTAAGTTTTTTCTTTGTAAGTCTCCCAGAGACTGCACCTGAATCACACTCCCGCTATAAACAAATTAATTGTCAATAACATTGTTACGAATAAACAGATATAGCAAATTTCCACACACACAGTAAAAAACAAGCACTGATGATATCAACAAATCTAACCGAGAGTATAAAAACAACACAATAGATTTAAAGCATAAACGAAACAAGAGGCACACGATTTATAGTGGTTCACTCCAAATAGGGGCTACGTCCACTTAAGCTCCGGTGAGAAGAGCTCACTCCACTATATATACTCAATCTGATTACAACAAAATCGAAAACAAAAACAACCCTAGTTCTCTATACAAAATGCTCAGAATCACTAACAGATTAAGAGCTTACCTTAGATCAAAAAATCAGAGAACACATATGGACAAGAGGAAGACGAACTATACAAAGATTTACAGAGAGAGAGAGAGAGAGAAAGTAAAAACCCTAAAATGACAACTCTCGGCCAACCCTTCTCTTCTTTTGTCTTCTACTCAATTGAATCATCAATCTCGAGGCGACAAATAAATAATGCAACTGGATGGCTAAGATTGCACAAGATAAAGGAAGCTGCAACGGCTTGGATGATTTCGTGCAAAGGAAACGGCTGCAGGCTACGCGACAAAAGCCAAAAAGCCAAAGGGATTTGGGCTAGCCAATGGTGGCTGCCAAATGGCCCTCCAGTGGGTGCCCAAATGTGCAGCCCATAGTTGCCAAAATGGCCCCCCAACCTTTGGGCCCTTTTGATGTTTCACAAAAATATAACAAACTCCACCTTGAAGTATCAAAAGACTATGTAATTAGATATGACATATAAGTTTAGCATGCTACAATTCTGACCTTCACTGCTTTAGATCACTAAAGTAATTAGCCATCATCGATATCCAACAAATTCAAGCAATGCTTAAATTTAGTTACAAGCAATACCTTGGTGCCCATGTCAGCAGGATTGTTGGCTGTAGAAACTTTCTGGATGCCCACAGTTCCATTGGCTATCATTTCCCTTACATAATGATACCTCACATCCAAATGTTTGGTTCGATCATGATACACTGGATTTTTGGACAGGTGGATGGCACTTTGGCTATCCGAGAAAACCACCACTTTGCTTTGAAGTAAGTGGATTTCCTTAAGAATACCTTGAAGCCATATGGCTTCCTTGAAGGCATCAGTTACAACCACATACTCTGCCTCGGTAGAGGATAGAGCAACAAGTGGCTGTAACTGAGACTTCCAACTAATACAATTTCCACCCAAGGTAAAATAGAAGGCAGTGGTGGATTTCCTAGAGTCTCTATCTCCTACAAAATCAGAGTCAACATACCCAACAAGATCGAGTGTATCAAATCTTTTCTTAAAATTTAAACCAATGCATACAGAACCATTTATGTACCTAAGCAAATGTTTTAAGGCATCTCAATGAATTTTCCCAGGGTTTGACATATATCGACTAAGTAATGAAATTGAATATGCAAGGTCTAGCCTGGTACTTATCATTGAATACATAACAGTTCCAATTACATTTGCATAAGGGACATTTTTCATTTCTACAATTTCAGAGTTGGATATGGGACATTGTAATTTAGATAAAATAAAGTGTCTAGCCAAGGGAACTATGACAGTCTTACAGTTTTGCATTCCAAATCTATGAACAACTTTTACCAAATAATCATGCTGGTGTATTTTGAAGCTATTATTGCTTCTATTTCTCTCAATTTTCATTCCTAATATTTTCTTAGCAGGGCCTAAGTCTTTCATATCAAATGTTGCATTTAACATTGATTTTAACTCCTTAATCTTTGACTTAGACTTGCTAATAAGTAGGATATCATCTACATACAACAGTAGATAAACAGGAATATCGGTGAGCATAAAATAGAAGCAATTGTCATATTGACTTCTAACAAAACCAGCCCCTAGAACAAAATTATCAAATTTTTTGTACCACTATCTTAGGGCTTGTTTTAAGCCATACAAAGATTTCTTCAATAAATAAACATGATCAGATTTTTCAGTAATGACATAACCAGTGGGTTGAACCATGTAAATGTGTTCATCAAGGTCCCCATGCAAAAATGCAGTTTTAACATCCAACTGTTCAAGTTCTAAATCAAATTGAACTACAACTGCAAGCATCATGCAGATTGTCTTAAATTTAACCACATGAGAGAAAATTTCAGTATAATCTATATATCCCTTCCCTTTGTGTAAACCCCTTAGCTACTAGTCTTGCTTTATATCTAATAGGGTCATTAGAAGACATACCTTCTTTTAATTTGAACAGCCACTTACATTGGATCAACTTTTGATTTTCTAACGAGGGACAAGAACCCAAGTTCTGTTGGCCATCAAAGAGGCCATTTCTTCATCCATTGCTTGCTGCCATTTTTTACTTTCCTTTGAGATGACAGCCTCCTCACAAGAGGAAGGCTCACTGCTCCTTATTTCAACATCTGCCACCAGGGCACAAAATACTAAATCTGAAAAGGCATACCTAGCAGGTGGTCTTACAGACCTTCTGCTTTTATCTCGGGCAAGCTGGTAGTCACCAAGATCATGTTGAGGGGAGTCATGATGCTCCACCTCAATCTCAGTTTCACCATTTTGTTCCTCATGATCAGATTCATGATCAGAGGTCTGGTCTAAGTTTGATATGGGTGAGGGATCACCTTCTGGTTGAGGTTCTGGTATGACTGAAGCACCAGGAGGGTTATCATTTATGAATGGGTGCTCCACCTCTATTTAGGTCCTTCTTAAGCTGATAAAATTATCCGTGTCACTATGTTGGTTTGTTTCTTCAATTTTAGACAATTTGCAAGGGAAGATAGTTTCATTAAATATAACATCACGGCTAATGATAATTTTTACTCCCTTAGACTGTCTTCCCATAGCCTATATCCCTTAGTTCCTTCCTGATACCCAAAAAAAACACACTTGGTGGATCTAGGTTCCAGTTTACCTTCTGACTGGTGAGCATAGGCTTCACAGCCAAAGGTTCTTAAGTAATTTAAGTTTAATTTCCTTCTAGTCCACTTTTCTTCAAGGCACTTAAAATTAAGGACAGTAGAGGGACTTCGATTTACTAGGTGTGAAGTTGTAGCTAAGTCCTCTCCCCAGAAGGATTTAGGCAAGCCAAATGTGAACAAAAGGCACCTCACTTTTTCAAGGAAGGTTCGGTTCATTCTTTCAGCCACCCTATTTTGTTGGGGTGTATTCCTAACAGTTTTATGCCTAATTATACCTTGGGAGTTGCAATAATCATCAAACTCTTTGTTACAGAATTCTAACCCATTATCTATTTTGAGAGTTTTTATTTTCCTATCATCTTAGTTTTCTATTAAGATCCTCCATGTTTTAAATTTCTCTAATGTTTGATCTTTAGTTTTTAACAGAAAAACCCATACCTTCCTAGTAAAATCATCTATGATAGAGAGAAAATACATGTTGCCGCCATGGGAGGGGATCTGGGAAGGCCCCCAAAGATCTGCATGTAAGTACTCAAGGCATGCCTTCGCCAGGTGAGTTCCCTTATGGAAACTCATCCTGTATTTCTTACCTAGCACACATGGTTCACAAAAATCGAGGGTCTCAGCAGACATTGAACCAAGGTATCCTTGGTTTGACAGTGCCTGCAAACCTTTCAGGCTCATGTGACCAAGTCTCAAGTGCCATAGTTCTGTCTTATCAGTGTTAACATAGCATGCAGAGTTTGAAATAACAGAGGAGTGAAAACAGCCATCTAAAACATATAAGCCATTTTTCTTTGAACCAATTAGGATTAACTCTTCTTCTTTAAAAACATTCATGGAACCATTTTCAGCTTTGTAAAAAAATCCTAACTCATCAAGAGTACTGAGAGAAATCAAATTTCTTATAAGACTAGGTACATATCTTACATCAGTAAGTGTTCTTACTTTGTTGTCATGTAACTTAAGAGTTATATCACCTTTACCCTGAACACTACATGAATGGTTGTTTCCCATATACACTATTCCACTTTCTCTGTTATTGAAGTTATGAAACCAGTCAATATTATGGCACATATGAAAAGAACAGCCAGAGTCCATAATCCATTCATTTTTAACAGAACTAGAAGATACATTAAGTACCTCAGCTAAACAGTTAGAACTACTAGCTGCTACTGTTACATTGCCCCCTTGCTTTTGTTTTTTCAAATAATCATAACAGTATTTCTTTATATGTCCCTTTTTCCCACAGTGGTAACACTTCCATTTTTGTTTTTGTTTACCTTTCTTATCTTTGTTTTTTCCCTTCTGCCCTGACCCATTAAGTTGTTCAGTATTCACAGTATAATTTCTTTTATTAGCATTTCCTTTTACAAACAAATTATTGCCTGTTTTCTTAGATGTACTAAGTTCTAGTTCTCTAGCCTTAATACTAGAAATAACAAGTTCCATACTAGGGACTATACCAGTATAACGTAAAGCATGTTTCACTACATCATAATCATTAGGTAGAGAGTTTAACAAAATCATGGCTTCACTAGTATCACCTAAAGCCTGATCAGTACCTCTTAATAACAAGGTAAGTCAAGTAAATTCATCTATGTTTTCATCCATAGACTTAGAGGTATTCATCTTAAAGTTAAACAACATGCCTTTTAAATAAACCAAATTTGGAGCAGACATTACAGAATATAAAGATTCTAATCTATTCCAAAGATCAAGGGGTAGAGATATACCGTCAACCTTGCAGATTACAGAATCACCGAGATGAAGGAATATCAGATTAAAAGCCTCTTCTCTGATTTCATCAGTTCGAGCTAACTGCTCAGGTGACCATTTGCGGTCATCTAGCTCAAGAGCTATAAGCACTTTGTGATGAGAGAGAAAAACCCTCATATTCTTTTTTCAACTTCCGAAATCCCCCTTTCCATCGAATGTATCGATTTCAAATCGGGTTGTTGTCATTTTCGTGTTGCACGAAAAATGCCCAAAAATAAACCCTAGATTACTGACTGAGACCAGTACAGCAAACTCCTGAGGACAGAGTCTCTTCATAAAACCCTAGGATTTTTAAAAAACAACACCAACACAAGGAAAGAAAAGGAAACCCTAGATTTCAAGGAAGAAGAATCAAACACGATTTTGACTCAAAAACTTTGGATACGCAAAACCAGAGGCTCTGATACCACTGTTACGAATAAACAGAGATAGAAAATCTCCACACACAGAGTAAAAAACAAGCACTGATGATATCAACAAATCTAACCGAGAGTATAAAAACAACACAGCAGATTTAAAGCATAAATGAAACAAGAGGCACACGATTTATAGTGGTTCACCCCAAATAGGGGCTACATCCACTCGAGCTCCGATGTGAAGAGGTCACTCCACTATATATACTCAATCTGATTACAACGAAATCGAAAACAAAAACAATCATGGTTCTCTATACAAAATGCTCAGAATCACTAACAGATTAAGAGCTTACCTTAGATCAAAAAACCAGATAACACATATAAACAAAAGGAAGACGAACGGTACAAAGATTTACAAAGAGAGAGAGAGAGAGAGAGAGAGAGAAAGTAAAAACCCTAAAATGACAACTCTCGGCCAACCCCTCTCTTCTTTCGTCTTCTACCCGATCGAATCATCAATCTCAAGGTGACAGATAAATAATGCAACTGGATGGCTGAGATTGCACAAGATAAAGGAAGTTGCAACGGCTTGGATGATTTCGTACAAAGAAAACGGCTGCAGGCTACACGACAAAAGCCAAAAAGCCAAAGGGCTTTGGGCTGGCCAATGGTGGCTGCCAAATGGCCCTCCAGTGGGTGCCCAAATGTGCAGCCCACGGTTGCCAAAATGGCCCCCCAACCTTTGGGCCCTTTTGATGTTTCACAAAAATATAACAAACATATTAATTTTTAATTGTGCAATTTTAGCATTATTTTTTAAGGATTTGGTTTGTTGCATCCATAATATCTTGCAAATCATGTGCTCCAAACTCTGTAATTTGGTGGGTTTAGCAACTCCGCACTCATTCTATGGAACATAGCTTGATTTTTGGGGTAATTTGCACTTCGCTTCTTTGAAGTTTGGATCATTTGTATAGAAATTCTTATGGTTTAAAAATATTTATTGATGTCTTTGTAGTTTACCTTTTGGTTTGAATACTTTTGTTTAAAAATATTTTTAAATTAATAAAAAGGGTGTCGGAGCAAAACAAGAGAAATAAATTATGGAAAGCTCCAAACACATAATTCACAGCGAGTCTTCATATGATTAATGATCGTGGAAGTACCATAAATACAAATCGGATTAATCCAACAAGAAGTTAGAGAAGAGAAAAATTCTAACAAAATCTCACATGCAACAAATAGATTTGGATCAAATGACTCTAGTGACACCTTCTATAAAGAAACCTGAAACTTGAATATCAAAACTTACCTGCATTGGTGTAAAAAACAAAAAAAAAAAAAAACAAAATCAGCCCTTCTCCTTCTTGTAGGCTCAACAAGCCCTACAAAATGTACAGTGGAAAAAGATATATATGGGATTTGCTTGTCTTGAATAATTGTTATCTAACAAACAGAGATTTTAGAAGTTGCCATAACCTTAAAACTTGTGTTCCCATTTATCCACTGCAATTTCAGCCAGTAATGGAGACCCAAAAACTTAATGAAGCAGCCATCTTCTTCTTCAGCTTGGAAAATGGAGGTCATTTGGCAGAGATGATGGCTCTGATGAAACAATTAGTTCCCCTGATTCTATCTGTTCAAGCATTTTAAGAACCTCAGCCATGGTAGGCCTGGAGGATGGTTCTGGTTCGAGGCACATCATCGCGATGCTGAAAACCTGATTAATTTCATTTGCAGGCGAGTTCTCTAAGCTACTGTCAAGCACAACCTCTTGCCTCTTGCTCTGGACGACAGCTTTCACCTGTTGCCCCATAGAGATCAATCATTCAAAGAGATATGCAACGTTCATTAATGCTTCAAAAGGCATATTAGTCCAAATCATAATTAATAAGCTTTTCAAGTTAAAACATCACCCATGTCACAAGCTTGGTTCCTTCTTCAATAAATGCTTCATCTGTTGGCTTCTTCCCTGTTAATAATTCAAGTAAAACAACTCCAAAGCTGTACACATCTCCCTTTGCAGTAGCTTTGCCTGTGTCAAAATATTCTGCACAAGGGAAAGCAAGCAAGCATGATCCCATACATGTATAGATATGTATATAAAATATCGTATAAGATGTTAATGGTTGAGCATGCCATACCGGGGGCCAAGTACCCAAAGGTCCCGACAACACAAGTCGAAACATGGGTTTTATCGGGTTCCAACAACGTGGCTAACCCGAAATCAGACACTCGAGCCTCCATGTCCTTGTCCAGCAGTATGTTGCTCGACTTGATGTCCCGGTGGATTATGTGAGGCACGCAATCGTGGTGCAGGTACGATATCCCCCTGGCGATGCCTACTGCTATTTTGTATCGCGAAGGCCAGTCCAGAGCCTTCCTCTCCATTGATCTCCCTACGTATAACAAAGAAGCAAAATTGAGTAATCAAATCAGATTACTGAGAAATTAACTCTTTCTTATCAGTTTATGCTTACCAGATGAGCTCGCTACTATACGATCTCTATCTGATTTGAATATGAGGAGTTATCAACACATACCATAGAGCAGATCTGCTAAGCTTCCATTGGGCATAAGCTCGTAGATGAGGAGATTGTAATGAGGGGCGGTGTAGTATCCATGAAGCGTGACGATGTTGCGATGCTTGATGTCTCCCATGGCTTCCAACTCTCTCTCAAAGCCTTGATCCCTCTCGGCGCTTCCCCGGTTTATTCTCTTCACGGCCAGCGCCGTGGAGTCGTCCATCACCATCCTGTACACTGTGCCATAGCCTCCCGATCCAATGATGTCTTTGTTGCTCAGCTTCATCGTCTTCCTCAAAAAACATTCCGGTTTCAGAGACCTCCCCTTCTGGGATCGGAACATAACCAGCTTGCCTCCTGCGTTTCTCCAGTGTCAAAATTGACAAATCGTTGGAATTAATGTTACCCAGTTTTGATCCTTAAAAAACTTGAAACAAGAGCCATATACATACATACGTATGTACGTACGTACATATAGATATATACCGGAAAGATTGTCGTTAACCAGAGTGTGTTTTCTCTGGCTTCGCCGGTAGATCAACACTGCAACAAGGATCTTTGAGACAACCAAAGCAACCACACCCACAGTGATGTAGAGAGCAAAAATCCCAGAATTTGCCATGTCTGAGCAGATGATGAATCAAGATCCAAGTTAATTTGAGTTTAATTGAAGAAGAAGAAAAAGAAGAATGAAAGTATATTGAATCATAGACAGCATGTGAAGTTACAGGAAAATAATAATCTGGAAACAAGATAAGGAGGGGTGGAGGAAGAGGAAGAGCAGCTTGCAGTGGAGGAATTGGATTTTTGTTCTTGTGATGGAGAGCTTTTTGATCATCGACAAATAGAGACATCTTGGAAAGTAACTGTATAGAGGACGAGGCTACAGGGTTCTGTCGGGCTGCTTTATTGAGAGACATATTGCTTTGTGGCGTTCCTTCATGTCCTTGATTAGTACCCGGGTGGAGGCTACCAAACTTCCGCATAGAAAATCGAGTTATTGCCCCCAAGGCAGGGCGTGACACAGCTATACAACATAATGGAGAATAATAAGAGTATCAGGTATTAGAACTTTAGTGGTGTTTTAGAAAGAAGAATTATTATTAAAAAATAGTATTAATTGAAAAGTAACAGTAAAATTAGAAGGTAATAGTAAAGTTATAAGATAGGTCACTCATGTGAAGATAATGTCATGATGCGCCTTGGAAGTCTTATTCGTAAGACGTAAAAGTGAAGTCTACGAAAAAAGTAGTTGTTTCTTGAAAATTCACTTCGAGTGCACATATAGGTTGTGACTTTATCCAAATTTATTTGGAGAGTAAACAGGAGAGAGGTCGCTCTCTCCAAAATTAGGCAAAAATTAGACACTTAGGTAATAAAAAAAAAATCGAGTTATTTATGCGCATTGGCTAAACTCATCAAATATAGGTATTCTTTAAGGAGCTAAAATATTAATGAATAAATATAATTAAATACATTTATTCGTACTAGTACTAGGTGATATTTAAGGAAAAAATAAAACTAAAACATATATATATATATAAATGTAACTCTCTATCTTCACAAATTTATTATACTTAAGTTTTTCTTAGTATTAGTTATTAAGGTCATTCTTATAAAAATAATAAATAAATTTTAGTTACAGTATACCTAAAATAAGTTTAGACTCCAATTCATTTTGTAGTCCAGACTAATCAAAACGATGTCATTTAGATCTTTTCCTTCTCCTCTCCGACTTCTCATCTTCTTCTCTTATCTTCTCCTTTTTCTTTTTTTTTTTGCAAGAATTGTTAAATATCTGATGTTGAGGCGATGAGAATGAGCAATAGCAAGGTGAACATGAGTTGAAAGAATATCTAATAGTGAGGCAACCAAGACCCACCAATAATTCGATAGGAAAGAGTGACAACGAGGTGAAGGGTCATGTAGATGACTAGAAAGGCAAAGGGTTACATCGATTACTGCATTGTCGTTAGATATATCTTCTGTAACATCCCGCATCGAGCAATAAGAAAGATCAGAACAACTTATCCTGATGGGCCTACACAAACTTTCCAGGAGGGTCACTCATTCTTAGATTACCTCAGGTCAAACACGCTTAACTTAGGAATTCTTTGCCAACATTCAGTCTAAAAGGTATCTAGCTGATATTGTTTATTTTCTTACTTATTCTCGATATATACTATTTTCCTCTGGACTCCCGAGGTATTACATCTTCAATGTTCACCTTCTCATCACTTGTTCCCATCACCATCAAATCTACCTTTAGAGCTTGTTTGGTCACCTCGCCATCACTCTTTCTGGTCACATCACTGGTCAACCTTGGTCACTCATGCCTTCAGATATTCAGGTTTTAGGCAAAGAGAAAAGGAGGAGTCTTGTAGAAAAAAAAAAAAAGAAAGGAAGAGGAAAAGAGAAGACAGGAAGGAATGGAGAAACAAATAATCAAAATAACGTCGTTTTAATTAGTTCAGACTACAAAACAAATTATAGTCTGAACTGATTTTATATATTCTATTTTATTTAAGTATGTAAAATTTGAAACATGGGGGGCATGCCCCAATGACCGAGTTCCTACGGGTACAAATAACAACTCACAAATCATACATGGTAAATAAAAGGGCATTCTTAGCATATAGAATTTTTCGCTTTACAAAGATCGATGGAAAGTAGTATTTATATGTAACATATATACCTCATACTTTTTTGTATATAAACTATTTTTGTAATTCCAACTAACCTAGATCTTCCAATAACATAAAAAAAATATATATATATTATAGATTGACATGTAAATTGGTGTAAATATCCCTAAAAATAATAAAATTTTAAAATAAAATTAAGATTTAGGGTTAGAAGGTTATCGCGAGAAACAGAGGTACGTGGAAGGGGTAAGAGTGCCAACATGTGAATGGCCGTGGTGTGATCATCGCGAGAAACTATTGTAAGGACGGAAAGAAGGTCAAAGATAAGACGAAAAGTGGGAATGAAGCATGTGAATAGCCGTGGTGTGTCCATATTTATGCGGAAGTTGAGAAATTTATGGCACCAGCATGGCTTACTCTTAATAATGGTAAGAAATTAAAGAAGTGGGTGGCCGCCGCCTGTGCCTAAGGAATTAAGCCTCTGACTCTCATAATTAATACTGTATTCTTATTCTTATTTTCATTTGAATATTTATACCAACGGGAGACAGCTGGGAGATTCTTTGGATTAAAAGACAATTGTTTACTTAGTTTTTGTTAATCAAGATATAAGGCAGAAAAGATCAGGTATGAGAAACATTTCAAATGTTTATCCTTTCTAACGTGTTTGCTAAAGTTATTTGGTAATTATTGAAAAAGAAATCACGTGACTTCTTATCTTAATTTTTTCAGATATGCTTATCTCTCCCTCCTTCAAGATAAGCATATTTTGGTCCTTATATATAAGAAAAAAAAAAAAATATATTTGTGTCATCAAGTGCATGATATTTTACTTTTGTATTTGTTGACACACATTTTTGTAACACCCGACTATGATGACACGATATGTGTAACACCCCAAGAGCCCAGAGAATAGTAGTATATATCGAGAATAAGGAAGGAAGAAAACAACACCAGCTGGATACCTTTTAAGCTGAATGTAGGCAAAAAACTCCCAAGTTAAGTATGCTTGACCTAGGGTAATCCAGGGATGGGTGACTTCCCTGAGAAATTCGCGTAGGCCGATCAGGGTAAGTGGTTCTGAACCTTCCTATCACTCGATGCGGGGTGTTACAAAAATGTGTGTCAACAGTATTTGATTTTGATAATGAAAAACAAAATCAATTTATCCCTTAAGTCATTTGTCAAGAATATAGTTATTAAATCAAAATGTTCTATGATTTTCTATATTAGTTAGAGATTAGCAAAAACAAGTATTAAGATTTAAAAAATTCTCCTAAATGACTTTTTACAAATTGATTTTAAATCATTGGATAAATAAAGTAAAATGTTTCAAAGGCAAAAGACCATGTATGTTCTTGATAGTTGATGTTTTTGTCATTAATATAATTTTAATGATGAAAATCTTTTAATGACAAAAATCCAATTACATTTTAATGGTGAAAAATAATTATTTTTGATGATGAAGTTATTTTGTTAATTTGGTGCTTCAAATTAATTTTATATGATAAATTAAGCATAATAATAATTTTATCAATTTAATGCCAATATATTGTTATGAATTTATTGATGACATTTGAAGAATTATGTTTCTATTTGATCAAAATTGTTGAATGAGAAGTGTTGATCCCTTAGGGTATAGTCACTCAAAATAAGGTGAATTGAGTGATTAAAATTTTTCTCAATTTTAATAAATATTCTTGATTAATGATTTTATTGAAAAATATATATTTGATAAATATAATAAATTATATTTGAAATTAATAATAAATATAAGCCACAAGATATAATAAAAATAAATACAAGGCACAAGACAATTTATAGTGGTTCAATGTCTTCGCATACACCTACTCCACTCTCCCAAGGTCTAACCACTCTTGGGGTTCCATTAAATCAAAATCACCAAGGTTTTCACACTAGCTTACCTTGAAAATTAGATGTACACGTAGATTATAATGGGTTTTAGGTAACCACTACACTGAGATTTTCTCCTTGAAAACTAGATTCATTTAGATTTTAACGGATCTAGGAAACTTATACAATCATCAATAATAATTTAAATGTTACAAATAATTTATCCATACTTGGATACAAATAAACAATTAAGAACAAATTATACAAGACAATAATATTTAAATAAATAAATAAATTTGTAACCTCAAATGAAGAAGTTTGGATTTGTCGTAGAAGACTTGAAGAATTTTTCTCCTCTTGCCTTGTGGCTCTTCGGTGGATGAACAATGAATTTTTGAGAGCCTTGGAATGATTGGAAATTAGTTTCAGAGCTTTTGAGAGCTTTGGATGTGCAATATGTGCAATGAATACTCTAAAAATGAGTTTGGGGGTATTTATAAATATTTTAGTCACTAAAGAAATGATTAATATGAAATTTGAAATTCAAAAAATGTTTAAACTTTATCAAATAATAAGAAAACATGTCTTACTTTTAATTCAAAATAAATTTACTTTTCGTATAAGAAATCAAGATTTGAAAATTTAAATATAAGTTTTTGAGACATAAATGATTAAAACACGAAAACATGTCTAAAAACAATATCTTTTAATTCAAAATAAATTTACTTTTTATATGAGTAAGATAAAATATGTCTAAAACCAATTCTCTTTAATTCAAAATAAATTTATTTTTTGTATGAGAAAGATAAAACATGTCTAAAAGTAATTGTCTTTTAATTCAAAATAAATATATTTTTTGCATAAGTAATAAAAATATTTATCAATAAATGAAAATTCAAACATAAACTTTTGAGACATAAATAATCAAAAGTAAAAAACATATCTAAAGACAATTCACCTTTAATTCAAAATAAATTTACTCTTTGCATCCATTCTTAATTCAAAATAAATTTATGTTTTATATGAGAAAGAAATACATTTATATCATAAAAATATTTTTGTTAATTATCAAAATTTAATTAATATGAGCAAGTTGGCTTAACAAAAAGTAAATCCAATATCAAAATATCTTGTAATAAAATTTTTATGACGATCTAGAATTTCTTGGATCTTAATTACAACCAGCTAACAACCCAAATATGTGGGTTGGGGTTCGGCCCCAAAACAGTACAATAACGGAAGCAAAATGAACATGAAACAATAACCCATGGGCTAAATCATACATAACAACACAACAACCAACCAAATCAATCACACCACCATATTCGAGCCCCTGATCACAACTCGCACCTCAAGGTACTTTTTAGTCAGGATTGCCCTGTACACATAGCCACCCAAGACTAACACGCCAAAAAGTCTAGCCTCTGCGTCAGCTTCCATACCTAAAATGGTGGTGAAAACAAGATGAGCCACAAGACTCAGCAAGCATAACAAAAGAGTATAGGTAAAATTGGGAATAGACTTCTCACACCAGAATACATCCCACCAAATGTAGGCAAGACAAAGATAAAACTAGAAATAAACCATACCCGGCATACGCCTTGCTACACAACAATGGTAATGCTGGGAATACATTCATCACCCAGAATACACCCGCACAAAGTGCAATGCTGCATATAAAAATGCCATGCCATACCGTGTAACAGAATAACCAGTGCTCAGCATAAATATAACAATGCACATAACGGTCCTTGGGACCCACATAGGAAATACACATCCCGGCACCCAAGTCCTAACATACAGACCTGCCACAACCATGAACTGGTTAGCATAAAGCCCATGAGCCCGAGGCTCCCACAACACGATCCACATGAGCCTGAGGCTCCCATTAGAGTCACATACCGGAGTCCCCGAGTCATAGTGATCTGGAGCCCAACTTTCACTCATAACTATCCAGGGTCAACTCCATACCACGATCCATAACCATATACCGGAGTTCCCTAATCATAGCTATTTGGAGCCCAGCTCCTACTCATAGCTATCGAGGGTCAACTCCATACCACAGTCCATATCAATCGGTAACCATGCAATGCAACAAATAATAAATGCATTGGCTCATGCAGCATTAACGTGATGGCAGGACCCCCATAAGCCAAGCATCAGGCCATGCTACGCCCACATAGGAACCCACACAGGCAAAATGCTCTAAATACACGAGCTCACCTATCATACCCAAATCGACATTTAGCTGGCCAACCAGGTTATGCCAATGTGCACACTTCTCCGTACATACAAAGCATGACCCCCAATGAATGTAAACTCAATCACATGCACTGTAATGTCATGCAATATGCCACATAATGGCAGAGCCAGTCGATAGTGACTAAGTACCGGTCGAAAATATGTGACTAGGAACAACTAGTCGTCAGCCACCCCCAGTTTTATGTCGGTTCGCCCCAATGTCACCAATCGTTAACACGTTACCTCACCGGACGATAGCTCAAGCCGTCTGTCATTACCACTCACACCCACGAAATAAAATCATATCTACATCATGACACACACAACACCAATAGTGGGTGTCCGGCAATACTAGCTTGCTTAACCCATCCATAATCCATCGTAACAGTTGATAACTGGCGCACGTACATCCAGCCATCATCTGCCACGATCCAACGATCGACAGTCAGTAGCTATGTATCTCACACCCTACGACTCACACAATCAAATCCCGAGACTCCCAGTTACAACAACTCACCCCAGAGGGCACCCACAACCACAACCGACTCACTAAGGCTCCCAAACTAGGTTCGGCATCATTCCCAAGAAAGTAGGGTGATACAATACCCCGTAAGCACTTACCGAATTAAATCTCGAAAGTTTCTTATTTAATTTAATTAAATTAAATCTATACAACAAATACCCACAATGCACGTAAATAATTTCTAAAACCAAACCAGGCTAAGGAAGGAAACGAAATCCACAAATGAAAAGAGATTCACAAAGGAAGTAGGGAGCTTACCTCTATTTAGTTGATTTCAACATTTTTACGCCCACACACTGCTTTGTTAATATACGCTACATAACAATAATATAATCAGCCAAAATTAATAAAATTAGATGCTAAAGAAAATTCCAACCGTACAATATCTTTAACACAATTTCCCTCGTTTACCTAAATATTTAAATTTTAATTTACCTGAATTTTCTTCACAATTACCTCTTGAATTCACTCCATTTTACTTCACCAGTGCGCCATCATTCTTCTCTTTCAAATCCCCTCGCTGCTCACTGTTTGCTGGTTTGGAGAAGCCCAAAATTGGCCTTTAAATTAGCAAAAATGGAGGGCAGAGAGAAGGCCATGTGGCGGTAGCTGGAACCCACGTTGAAGAAAAATGAGAGCTCACTCGAGATGGCTTGGGTGCATATGTTGATGCAAATAATTTTAAAAAAATAATTGGAAGTTTGAGGTATTTGATTTTTACTAGGCTAGATATTGTTTTCAATGTTGGGTTCGCTAGCAATTGGAAGTTACCAAACAATCTCATTTGTGGGTTGCCAAGTGAATTTTGAGATATATTAAAGGTATTCAGAGTAATAAAATTTTCTATTAAGGTTCTAATTTGTTGGAATTTAGATATACAGATACAGATTCGATAAGAAATATCAAAAATAGATAAAATATTTATGGTAATGCATGCCATATATTAATTTAGCCATATTCTAATGGTCTTTCTAGCACTAGGTAGTTCTTCGCAAAATACACATAAACTTTTTGTGATAAAAAATTAGCTATTGCATTATCCAATAATATAGTTTTTCACGAACCCAACAATTAAGCATATTGACATCACATATCACTTCATTTGCGATTTGATGAAAGATAAAAAAAACATCATTGAGTATTTTCTTACAAAAAACATTCATATTGCCGATATTTTTACAATGCCATTGAAGTCAAAATTATTCCTAAAGCTGAGGAAGATCCTTCACATGATGAAGTTTGAAGATCTTGGCTTAACGGAGGCAATATGAGCATATAAACCAAGCATGGATTATCTATTTAAATTAGAAATAATTTTTTTCATAATTAATCTAGTATTTATTTGATTTAGGATTGCAATCATTATTGAGTAGGGATAAAGAGTAATAAAGTAACTTCTTACTCAGTTTATTCATGTCGGTATTTGATATTCAATCTTATAATTTAAAAGTTAGTTCCAAAATAAATTCTGAAAAAAATTAATAAACCTTTTTAACGGATTTAGAGATGAAAGAAGTCGTTGGAAATTTGTGGCATACGAAATCGTTGCAAATTCCTCGCAAATTTTGTCACAAATCTCGTCTTGTATAATTTGTATGGTGACTTGAAAATCAATCACAAATTTGTAACTGAATAGAGAAATCCATTGCCAAAATTAGTGACAACCATTCTTTCAACAACTTGAACCTATCATCTTTCATCATCGCTTTGTATGGTGACTTGAAAATCAATCACAAATTTGTAACTGAATAGAGAAATCCATTGCCAAAATTTGCGATGACCATTCTTTCAACAACTTAAACCTATCATCTTTCATCATGGCTCACTACATGGCTATCTATAATACAAACCAATCTGTTCCTCCACCCTTCGAGGTGATCTTGACTATAAAATCTATGTAAACTCTAATTTGGGGTAAAATTCTATAAAATCTTGATTTTATGTGTATGATTTTACGCTTTAAAAACTCTTAAATGATTTTACGATTCAGAGACCTTCGTTGATTTAAGTTGCAAATTAGAAACTGCTTCCAATGTCTGAAAGTCACATAGCATCTGACATTGATTACATAAGTCTCAATTTATTTGATTTAAATTATAATTTTTACTTGATTTAATATTAATTACATATAACCTCAAATTAGGATTTTATAATGTTAAATCAAGTAAAAATTGTAATTTAAATTTAATGGAAGACCTTGGAAGCATCCTCTAAAGAATTTTAAATTATATTTTACCTCTAAATTACTTATATTTGGTCTCTAATTTGCCTATACCAACCTGCTAGTTTTTTAATTATATTTTGGAAGCATAATCTTTTGAATTATAATAAGGAATAATCAAGTTATTAAATGATATTAATTTATTTTTATAAAATTATGTTATTATAAATATATATTTACAAAAATTAAAAGGTATTTTTAATTTTCTCTAAAATCTTACGAATTTACGATTCGATTTTATAATTTGATTTTATAGACCTTTTTCGATCTCACTTAAAATTCTGATTTTAACTATCTTACATACATTTATTGTTAATCTTTTCCATTATAAGCTTAAGTACTTAGTCTTTTTATTTTTATTTTTATTTCCATGTATTTATTGTTTATCTAACTTAGTCTTCTCTTATCTTCCACGCATTTATTGTTTATCTTTTCCATTATAAGCTTGACTTAGTCTCCTTTTATCTTCCATGCATTTATTGTTTATCTTTTGTATTTACTTCACCCATCCTTACATTAAATACAAAAATAAACCTCGGGCTTTATCCCTTTTTCTCTTTTAAAATTATTAGTTTAGGACGTTACACTTCCTTTTGCTAAAAATCTTAATTAGTATTGGACCATAAGCTGAGCACCTGGAGCCTTAAGCACTGATCATTTCCAAAGTTGAGCATGTTCTCCTTAATCAAATCAAATATAATATTTGATATCCAAAGACTTCAACCCAGAAAACATATATAATAGATAATTCTGATCAGGGCCGGCCCAAGGCCCAGTGAAACTCTAGGCGAAAATAAATTTTTTTTTAGAGGGTGGGGCGCTGTATTTTTTGGAGGCCCCCAATTTATTTATATTTTTTGAGGGGGGAGGTGGTTTGTTCTCTCAAGTGGCTGCTATATTTTACTCTGTGTGTGTGTGTGGGGGGGGGGGGGGGGTTGTATTTTTTGGGGGACCCAAATTTTGGCTGTTATATTTTACTTTGGGAGACTGTATTTTTTGGAGGGCCTCAAATTTTGGTAGCTATATTTTACTTTGAGGGGGGGGTGCTGTATTTTTTGGAAGCCCCAAATTTGACTGTTGTATTTTGCTTAGGGGAGGGGGTGGCTATTTGGGGCCCCAAATTTTTGGGAGGCCCTAGGCATAGGCCTTAGTGGCCTATGCTTTGGGCCGGCCCTGATTCTGATCACAATAATTCACAATAGACGCAATCAATTAATCTAATAAAGAACACCAACTATTTTAATTGAGTATTTAAGCTGTATATATATGTAATCAATCAAATCAAATATAATATTTGATATTCGAAGACTTAAACCCTTAAAAAAGAGAAGACTTCTACCCAAAAAAAATTTCATAATATATAATTAAAAACTGATTAGATTGATTAATCTAATTAATAAATAAGTTTGGATATCCCTGCACCAATTGGAAGAAATCCATATGTCTGTATTTGGAGAATTATAGGTCAATTAGGTAATCCATTATATTAAATAATAGGTTAGGTAGATATCATGACTTTCCCAGTTACTGATGGCAACATCAAATGCCTGTGCGGTGACTACTTGTCAGGACCCATTCTCGGATATACTAGCTAGTATAGGACATCGGAAATAAGGTCCTTTCAAATTGAAACACAGAACATACATATCCAAAAACTTCATATTATAAACAGGCTCATTTCTAATATGAGCGCTAACCATTCTTACAACATTCTTTAGGCTTACAAGTCATACAATTCTCAAAATAAACAAAGGGTCAATAAACATACAAAAGAAAATAATCTTCGAAACTGGTCCTCCTCACAAGTTCCAAAAATCTTTAGGTCAGGGGAGATCTTTGTACACTACTGAACTCAACTTCAAGCTCCACTAGATTCCCCTTCTGCTATCGATTTTCCCTTACCTGGAATGACAACAAGCAAACAAGTGAGCCACAAGACTTAGCAAGCATAAATATAGCAAATAGAATAAGATAGATGGATCCCTGAAGGCATGCGTAAGATAAGAGTCAATGGAAGACTTCTACTCGACATTTAGAACAAAGCTTTAGATCATGCCTTCTACATTATTAATACCTCAATAATTGGTGTCTTTACTTAGCAACAAGGCACACATGCAACTCATAGAGTTATATTTGCACAATTTAAATGTTGGCATAAAACCCATTTTTTTTCATATGTGACTCATAGCACAAGAAGCCACCAATTAATATTCATGCAATTTTATATAATGATAGAAAATACATGCACCACATTGGACCTCTAGGCCTCCACATCCATGACTAGAATGCATACATATATATCAAAATCCATCAGCCACCACAATAGCGGGAGTGTCACCTGTCGGGTTTATGGTCACCTCACCCGCGCCAGGCGCTCAATAGGATATCCCGTCTCACACTTGCGAAACTTAGCCGCCGTGCCAAAATTGTAATAAGAAGCGCAAAGGTAATGATATCAATGCATCACACAAGATAAGAGATTTCCATGGACATGTCAACCGAAAACATTACTTAACAATTCCCCAAACAAGCTTGTTATGGCTAATATAGATTTAGGAAAGCCTCAACCAACTCAAAATATATCCAAAGTATATGATATTATATATCAAATCGAATCCCTCGAATTCTAGTTTATGACTTTTCAAACGGATTGTAATTCCGAGTTCTACATCAAAAGTTATGGTTAAAATAGCACAACATGCGCAGTGCTAAAAAAATGATTAGTCGACTTTTAGGGAGGGAATAGTCAACTAAAGCTTAGTCGACTGATCAACCTCCATTAGTCGACTGGGCCAAAAACGGCAAAAAAAATTGCCTAACGAAACCAGCTTCGGCTGAGTCGACTTGGGACAACCCAAAATGCACAAAATGAAGACAAAACACCCAAAACCAACCATGGCTAATCTCCTAACCCCCAAGTTGCCATTCCTTGAAGAAAATATGGGGAAAACAAGCCCCATAGAGACCCAAAAATAAGACTCACTGGCCTCATTGGAAGAAACCCACATTTAAGAAAAGATGGAGACAACCATTAACTCAAGTTTTCAAAACATCATTTGGAGATATGAACATATCAACTTGGCTAAACATAAAGATATAATCTTGCATCAAAGGATAGGAGAAATGAAGAGGGATGCTTGCCTTTTATATGAAGAAGCCAAAGAGAAGATGAACACCTCAAGAGCTTCAAATTTACCCATTTTAAAAGCTTGATCCTACCACACTAAAAGGAAGAAGAAGAATAAGAAGAAGAAAAGAAGAAGAAGATGACGAAGAATATGAAGGAGAAGCTACCGAGAGGAAGAGAGAAAGAGAAAGAGAAGGAAAAGAAAAATGGAGAAAGAGCAAGAAGGCATGGTTTGCCTTCTCGCTAGCCACCAACCCACCAACTACACTCCCATTTTTCCACATTTACCCCTTACACCACACACATTGATAGCATGCATATTTATACCATATTTTGGCATTTCACCTCATTCTTATTAGGCCATTTGAAGTAATTTTTGCTGATATTTCATTGTTTCTATTTTATTATGCTTCAAATTGTCCTTACACTATTTTCTATCTTACCTCTACTCTATGGATCCAGGCTTTAGGGAATATTGGATGGACTAGAGAAGTGGCTCAACTAAAGGAGCTTGGGCCTACTTTCAAGGAGCAGACTTGGGCTACTCATTGTGCTGTTTTTGGGCTCACTTGTTTTCTGTTGGGCTAGGCCCAACCCTAGCCTTTCCTTTCTTATCCATGTATTTAAGGCCTCTTAGCATTAATTTCCAGAATATCATGAGATAGAAAGAGAGGAGAAAATAGAGAGGATTCTGCCCGTTTTTTGTTGTTGTAGCATTTTTCTGTTTTCTACATCTTTTGTTCCATTTTGTTTTCCTTGCTGTAATGATAGGCTAGAGCATTTGTAACCGGTTGTGTGTCTTGAATCCATGTGGAATTTGAGTCCCGGATGAGCTACAAGAATCTGGTTTGTTGTTTGTTTCTTATTCATTTCTATTTGGTTTAGTTTGGGCAGATTTGTGAATGCATGGAGTTCATGGCAGGTTTGTGTGAATTTGCATGGTTTCATTTTCTGTTAAATGCTTAAGAGAGCAGAATGTTATAGCCGGTTGGTATAACATCTAGGAAATGAATATTATGTGCTTGAACGGTTGTTCTTGCATAGGTCCGGATAGGTTGAATAGAGAGTGAATGGCTGCATTTTGTTTACAAGAGATTTCTGTATTCATTTTGTTGTTCCAATCATTCTAATCCTTGGACGGTTGTTGGGGATGCTTTGAGTTTGTTATCCGGATATCAAAACATCTAGCAAGCCAAGGTATATAGGTTGGACGAGGAAGATTTCACATAGGAGACAAATACACAGCCGGTTGCATATCTTTTACTGATTTTTCATCCATCTTTATCTTTCTGTTTTGTTAATTAGTTTTCTGTCAAAAAAAACCCCCCCCAAACGAACTGTTGTTTATATTGGTTCTTTTTGTTATTAGAGGAAAGTGAGGCTCCTTGTGAGAGATGACCTAGGGTGCACTTTGCTGCAAACTAGAGAAGAGATTCGTAGATCTCTAATTCTGGAGTGGTTCGACAATCGCTGGCCACACATACAACACTACTTTAACAAGCCCCTTTTGGTCTTTTGTCTCTATTTACATTTTCTTATCCATTTTCTTTAATCACCCATTTACACACACACACACACACACACACACACACACACACACACATATTTATATAATTTATGCCAAGGCCCACTTTTATTTATCGCCAAAGCCCACTCAAAAGCCCATCCATGCTAGGCCCATGAAACTATTTAACCCATCACTTTCTTTGGGCTATAAACCCTTGGTCCAAGCCCACTTCATAACACATTTTATGCCTTAAATATCACTCACAAAATAATTTATTTTCAAGAAAAAATCTTAACCAAAAACATTAATTAATTTTTTTTATTTAATTGTATCTAACAATTAAGGCTCACATAAAATGCACTACACCAAAAATATAATTATCATCCAAGACCCATTTAACGGGTCATTACAGTTTCTCCCCCCCTAAAAGAATTTGGTCCTCCAAATTCGTACCTGGTTAAGCAAATAGTTTGGGAAAGAGACACTGCATCTCATCCTCATGCTCCTAGATAGCCTCATCTAGGGAGTGATGCTGTCACTGCACCTTCACAAAAGGAATCGACAGGTTCCTCAACACTTTCTCTTTTCGCTCCAAGATGCTAACTGGCATCTTCTCATATGCAACACCTCCCCGATCTCAATGGTCTGGTAGTCGATGATGTAACACCCCATTTTTCGAGCACGTTAAAACTCAGGACAATTCTGGGATAATATTTTATTTTTTTAAATACTAAAACTAAACCATATCATTGCTCTTAATCATCCCAAAATTTTCATACATCTATCTCGAAAGAGAATTACATAAACATCAAATGTGGAAGCTAGAATCGAACCTAATATCATAACATTAATCATAAATTAGTTCTTACATCACGGGAACATAAATTTCTCAGCATGACTTAATACATAACATAAGTTCTCAACTAACATTAACCATAAATAGGGTTCTACATCATCATTCCTCAAAACATTCAGAATTCGAAGTAGCAGAATTTAAATACATGAGCTACATAACATACGATCAACTGTTCATACCACTCATCATGCGCTTTACTAAGTGCCATTACATGCCTCATTCATCCTTGTTTCTGCTACAATCTTCATGTGGAACGTTTGAATATTCTAGGGGCAAAGCCCAAGTTAGATGATGAATCATCTAAGTAAGGGAATAAAACATTTAATGCTCATGTATGTATGCAATGCATATAACATCATAACTCTCATGTTTGTGTCGACTGCACCTTAAGATTACCCGCCATTTTTCCAGTCTCCCTACTAGACTGAGGTGTATGGGTGCACCCTTGGCAAAGTAACGGAGCCAGTACCTAATCCCAAACCCATACAACGTATGACCGTGAATCGCATCATGCTTATATGCATATTTCATAAATCAATACATGTAAATGCAATCTACATGACATACTCACATCAAGGCATGATAACATGATAAAATCATTTACTTAAAATTGGATTTTGGTGTTGAACAACTTACAAATCAAGCATTTTTATAAAACTAAATCCAGTTGGGAAGTACCACTTACCTTGCAAAAAGATAATTTTGCCCCTAACATAATTTTGCCTCAAAATTCGCATCGGATTTTCAAATATACTCAATTATGAATCTTGACGTATCCTGGGTATCATAATTACTTAAGAAAATCAGATTTATAATTTTCTCTAATTTTCTTAATTTCTCCCATTTTCTCCTATTATTTCCTCTAGATTATGAAATAAATAGCTTCTCATAATTTTTTTTTCAATTTCTCTTCACAATAATTCCTAAAACAATATTCCTAAGCCCATAAATTTCCTCATAATTTTCAGAATCCATATTCTATTTATTTCTCATTTTCTCTTTGATTTTCAAGCATCTATTGCCTCAAAAATTCATAATAAATACCAATCATGCATTTCTCTTCCAATTTCATCATCAAAAATTCTAAAATATCACTCTCATATTTTTGAAATTTTTCAAGAAATTTTTGAAGATAACTCACTTTCCTGCGGAGCGATTCAGTATTCTTTTATATTGCGACGAAGTCTCGATTTGCACATCCAACAACGCCTTCTACCACAAATTTTCACATAAACTACAAAACCCAGCCTATAGGATTTTTCTAGGAATTTTTTGGTATTTTTCTCTCTCTCTATTTTTTTTCTTTCTCTTTTTCAAATCTCTTTCTCACTCTCAAATCTTTCTTTCAACCTTTCTCCTTCTAATTTAAGTCCTCAAACCTTTCAAGTTTCCTCTATTTATAGGAGGTTAAATTAAGCTTAGCATAATTGTAGTGACCCGCTATCTTTAATTATTTTGTCACCTTTCTTAATTATTTTTCACTAAATCTCACTAAAAATCTTTAATTATTTATCCACACCTTACTTTGTCTCCCACATTTCTCAATTATTTCACTCATTATCTTTGATTATTTGTCCACACCTTAATTTGTCTCCCACATATATATATATATTTATATATAACATATTATATAGATATATACTATGCTATACAAAAAATCACACATTTATCTCAAATTTTATCTTTATTTCACTTAGAGAATTTCCTAATTACAATTATATCCTCAAACATCAAATTAATTTGTATTACAATATCAAAAATGCAAAATTAATAACTTTAAAGTTACTCAATAAAGACGATTTCGTCCATGCGCCATCACCAGACCTTTGTTTCATCTCGAAACCATCACAGGGTTGATCGTTATGAAAAATCGGAGCTCCCTCAAGGTTCCGTTTATTTTTTTGAAGCCTCTTACGATGATTCAGTTTTTCAACCTGAATCAAAGCTGTATTTTAATTGAACCGAAAACCGTCTCAATTGCATTTCTTTTTAACATCATAAATCCTATCTCGAGACACTCATTGAGACCATATCATTTTGCTTAGACAATTATGCTCCGGGACATTCCCTGCAGTCATTTTGGTACTTATAACTACTATCAAGCCATTTTTTCGGCATACTAAACTTTCTTAAATTATGTTGCAACCTCACAAAAATATGTGTTCTTACAGATGATGTGCTGTTGTATTTGATCTCGAGTTATCTCGGCCTATCTACAACAAAGCTTTGTAACAGACAAGTCTTAGCAGACCTCGAGTTACCTCGGTCTGCTACCTTTGGCCTCGAGTTATCTCGACCTATCTACAACAAAGTTTTGTAACAGATAAGCCCCAGTATACCTCGAGTTACCTCGGTTTACTACCTTTAGCCTCGAGTTATCTCAGCCTATCTACAATAAATCTTTGTAACAAACAAGCCTCGACGGACCTCCAGTTACCTCGGTCTGCTGTCTTTGGCCTTAAGTTATCTCGGCCTATCTCCAACAAAGCTTTGTAACAGATAAGCCTTGACGAACCTCGAGTTACCTCAGTTTGCTGCCTTTAGCCTCGAGTTACCTCGGCTTATCTCTAACAAAGCTTGTAATAGACAAGCCCTGGGGGACCTCTAGTTACCTCGGTCTGCTCCATGAGTCACCTCAGTACTCATCTTTTTATTACTTAAAATAGCACGGAGTCTATTCAAATAAAAGCAAATCAGAAGCTTTGTTAGCCTCGCCAAAACCCATCGCAAAGTAGACGGATTTGAGAACCCTAAATCGTTCGACACTCACAATGATTAGATAGTTAAGCACTGCAGCAAACAAATGCAAAGGAAAAGCGCAAGGTACTCATACTCAAAAAACATTCATTTCATTACTCTGTTCCATTACAAAACATGTCAACAATACAAGATCTTTTATTACGCTTTCGGTGGTCTACTTATAATAAAAATACAACCAAAACTAGCTCATTATTTTACCCTAATGAAATCTTAGCACAACAAAACCAACACAGCTAATCAAGTCTTAGCACAATAAGGTTAACCCAGCTGTCGAATACTCACCCTCCATAGAGCCCTTAGACCACCATTAATAGCATGACTAGCACTGGAGTTGATAACTTAGGGCAGATATAGACTAGAGGCCCCCTCGGCCGCACTCCAGCTAAATGACACCCCTGCAAGCCACACCTTAGTGATGCAAACCCACACAAGTAAAGGCATGAGCAAGAAGTTCAAAGTGAGGTCCAAGAAATGCGATAACACCAGCATGATGATCGTGGACCCTAGAGAACCCAAAATTCCAGGGAAGGAAGGAAGGCGACAGAGGGAGAACCCTTCAAGGCTAAGGAGTAAATCGGCCCTCGTATCGCGACCACAAGAACTACCAACCCGCATGTCACGAACACCCAAAACCACAAATCACAGCTAACTCTGGCCGTCAGCGCATCGCCTAAATTGGCCACATCGCGGCCAAAGATAGTACCGCAAACCGACAGAACCTCGACTTGACTTGACATCACCAACCATCAGACCCCAAGATATGTAGCTAAAAGAAGGATGCTCAAGCAATGAGTAAAGGATACACAAAAAGGAAGCATAAACAACCCTCTTTTTATAGGCATAATGAGAAAAACCAAGCATCATCCACCTCGCCTATGATGACGTGACTTATTTCAACATTAATGCCCCGTAGTCACCAATAGAAGAGCCACCATAGAAATAGAGCCACGTACCCAAGCAATCAATACCCCACTCTAGGGAAGCGCCCCCTCACCGTTGAAAGCGGCCCCCAGGAAAGTGGCATGTTCTGCACCACCGAGCTTCATTTCTCCCTTACTACTACGCGCCCCCAACACTGTGTCCCACACATTCTCACAACACGACGCCCAAACCACTGCATTTGGGCATCCCAAGGAAAATCAGGAATAGGACGAAGTCACCCCGCACCCCACTAACCCGTAGGCACTGATCAGCCTCGGCGCCCTGATCCTAAGCCTATAGTGACAACAAGGGAAAGCAAGGCAAAAGGAAAGAAGGGTAAGCCAAGCTATATGCAGAAATATCTCTTTTATTTAAATAAAGCCAAGGTCACAATTTCAACCAGTTACATAAGAATGAAAGAAAAAGAAGTAAGAGCCGCCCTAAGGATCGACAGCAAGCTGATCCGACTGAGTAGAATCAGGAACCCCACCTTGTTGCTTGGCATCTCTCTCTGCTTGATCGGTCACCCCCGAAACCCTCTCTGAAGCTTTGCCCTCGATGATTGGATCCGTCGAGCCCGGATCAACAAGTCGACCACCCACTACCTCATTGGAAAAGTCATACCCAGTAAAATATGCCTCCGGGCAGAGTAACGAAGCTTGTGCCAACGCCTCCTTAAAACCCCCAAGATATTGCAGAAGGGCTTCCCTCCTTCCACAAGTCTCAAAGCGGGCAACTTCTTGGCAAGAAGCGTCTCGTTCTGCCTCCAACTCCTTAACCCTTTTGCCTAGCTCGGCCAATTCCCCCCGAACCTTGTCCCTCTGGCCGCCACTCTCAGATATCTAGACATTAGCTTCTTCACCTCCTCATCGGCCGAAGCAGCCCGCCCATAAAGGCTGTCAGAGTTAGCCTTAGCCTTAGCTTTGACTCCATGAATAACAAATGAGTGGCACTGACAGCGTGTAGTCGCAACATCTCCACCCATCGATACAACCCCTTCTCCCCAAGAGAGGCGAGCCTCTTCCGATCGGCCTTCATGAGGAGTTGGTCCTGGACAAATTTCCCCAGTCAGAAGACATGACTCTAAAGACTCCGAGGATCATCCTCGACGTTATCGCAACCCCACAAGCTCGTCCTCAGAGCACACATCAATTGGGGAGGTGCTGACTCGCTATCAACCCGATCCGAGCTCGACGAGCATGAGGCATCGGTGAGTGGATTTGAACCCAAAAGGCCTGCAACGTTGATAGTCAACCCAGGACCCGAAGAGCTTGACACATCAGCAGCTTGGCTTAGAGAGCCCAACACATTAGGAGCTTGATCAAAAGACCCCGGTTCAATAGCTACCCAGCATCTCTTCCGCTAGAGAGGCACTTCCTCGACCTCTAGTGGGGAGGGGGTGCTAGCGGCAACTACAGCAATCGGTTGGGCATGAATGAGACCCCTTGGCTTCACAGTAATGACTTTTGCCTTACTTACAAGTGCCCCAGATGACACCCCAGCATCTTTTTCCACCGTGTGCCTCGCCACTTCTTCTACCGTTAAACTAGGCGCCATTTGCCCTGAAACATAAAGTCCTGATAAGAGCTATGATTAAAATAAAGCAAAACATGGACACATAGTGATAACGTACCCATATACTCGGCCAAAGCCTTAGGATCCCCTCCCAATTCCACAAGCTTTACAGATTAGAGCTGGGGGGGGGGGAGCGTGAAGGCATCCGCCAAGGCTTGGTCCTCCAGATCGAGACTTCTATACTCCACCTCCATGGGAGGATTTGGTTCCGACTGTTAGAACAAGGGGTATTTCTCCTTACCGTTCTTATCTAGGAAAAAACTGAGCTCTTCCTCGCTCAAGCCCACCTTGAAGAAGCCATCCTTAAAATGCTTGAGGGACATAGTAAAGGCCTTCAACACCGATTTTCCCATGCCACTGGTCAGAGAAATCCAACCACCTCGGTAGGATCATTTCCAATGATAACAGTGGAAGAAGACTACCTTGTTAGGTTTGCGGCCAAAAAACTCGACCAGCACTTCAAAGCTGTGGATGAAGCCCTAGCTGTTCAGGTGCAACTGCGTCGGGACAATGTTCATCACCTCTAAAACAAAACTCTAAAATTCGATCAGAGGAAGATGCAACTGTAGCCTCGTAAATAGCACCTCATATATATATAGAAACTTAGAGCCCAAGGCCGAATGACAAACACGCTCTTCCCGGCCACTGGGACTACAGAAAAACTTTTCCCCTTAAACCTATCTTTCCCCATCTTTCTCCTTCCCCTTTCTGCTCCAAGAGGCGATCTTCTCCCTCACAACGCCCAAAGATGAATCCGTAGAAAACTTCGACGCGATCCGGGCAACCTCCTCTTTTACCCAATCATACGTGCTAGCAGAACTTGAACTAGAGATAGCCATCTATGAGCAGACTAGCCGGTTAGTTGGAGCAATCGAACGTTGAAATAAGAATCCCAAGACAAAGGGTAGGTTCAAAAATGAACATAAGGGATGTGCACACACGAGGGCGACGCATATAAATAGGCATCGCACGAGTGACTGCTACGTTACCCTGCACATTTATTTATCAAAACTACAACCAAATTCATCAGACGTCAATCCTTTTATTAAAGCAGGTGTAGGGCGATTATACTCGCTAGTGTGCGAGTGTGCGTGTAGTACAATTTTAAATTTATATTTCGGTGAGTCCGAGTCAGTTCACAGGGAGATTATTTATGGTTGAAAGTAAAATCATAGAATATTTGATTTTAGGAGGTGATTAAGATGATCTAATGGCAAAATTTAAAACTAAACTAATATTAAATTTAAGTAGCTTGGGTCAAGACAATTTCAGTGCCAAAACAAATTAATTTCCGATTTAATAGAAAAGATCAGTAATATTCATCTGATTTGAGTTTTACAGATTTGTCAGTAATTTTAGTTCAGGATAATGATAATTCTTGTTTAAGCAATCTCCATACATGGCATGAAAATTCTAAGTTAAGCAATTATCATAAATTGAATTATATTCCACAGACAGAATTTATAGGTACAGATTAATCATTTGGGCTTGGGTATGAAAACATTTCCAGGTCTAGCAATCTCCATACGTGGCATGAAAATTCTAAGTTAGGCTTATGATTCAATCCAAACTCAAAGATACACTATACGCACACTGCTCAAATTAAATCAGATTAATATTACACATTTTAAGAGTAGCTTTCTTTGGAAATCATTGACGTTGGACACTGTCCTTGCCTTAACCCAAGATTGGATTTAGCTACTCATCTTCATTTGAAAATAAATTGGCAAGAATTTAAATGACGGGAATTAAAAGACAGTATTTAAAAGACTATTTTTTAACCGACCATATAGGTGGTGTATAATGAAAAGACAGTAATTGAAAGACTATTTTTTAACCGACCATATAGGCGGTGTATAATGAAAAGACGGTAATTGAAAGACTATTTTTTAACCGACCATATAGGCGGTATATAATGAAAAGACAATATTTAAAGACAATATTCAACCGACCATATAGGCGGTATATAATAAAAAGACAATATGAATAACATAATACAACTATATGGAAACAAAGGTTGAAGATTTAAGAGAGAAATTCTAAGAACGAAACTATATTGAAACTAAAGTGAAAAATTTGAGAGAGAAATCTCAAGAACACAACTATACTTTCATTATAGGAAAATTGAATTCTTACAAATGAACCCCAAGTGCTCTATTTATAGGCTTTAGGATGCAATGGAGACCATTTAATTATATAATTTAATAATACAAAATATCTAAAGAAAAACAAAATAACTAATTTAAAAATACAAAGATAAATAAAATATCTAATACATGATGTAAGCGATGATGTCATTCCAACTCATGATGTAAGAGATGATGTCATCAATTTGTGAGACTTGGGCTTTTCATATTTTTGGGCTTGGACATTCCTTGTGTTGGGCTTGGGCCTTCCTTGTTTTGGGCTTGGGCTTGGGCCTTCCTTGTGTTGGGCTTGGGCTTGGGCCTGGGCTTTCCATATTTTTATATTATTATATTATTATATATATTATATTTATTTTTTTTATATTTTATATATATTTTTATATTAATATTTTTAAACATGCACACAATCACAAAATGCATGATAATATTCAATTTAAACCATTTTAAGATCAAAATAAGGGTGAAATTATAACAAAATTTTTACAAAATTGATCACTAATCACACCCCCCAACTTAAACATTACTAGTCCCATAGCAATTAGACTTTCCACTAGCCAGTATTTATTCACAATAATCGCATGAATATAAAATTTTCAAATTCGAAACCGAAATACATAGAACAGAACAAGCTATCTGTCATACAGTCGAATATTCTAAATCAGATTTTGGTCAAAGATCATACAATCTTAGGAACGGCAATTAGGATGACCATCATTCTACCTTACTCCCTCGAAGTTTTGACTTCAAACCTTACTATGGATTTTCCCTCCAATAAAAAAAACGATTCCTCTGGTGTACACACAAAGGGGTGCACCGTTTTAAGAGTAAATGCAAAACAAGTTCAAACTCAGTGTCATCCCAAATACAAAGAACGTATTTTCATAAAAGAATAGGGAATTTGACATAGCTTCATGACTGGAATAATGCCATAGATAACTAACTTCTGAATTTAAACAGAATTCCCTACTCCGAACTCGAATCCTGAGATCACATGATTTATAGCATCAAGAGGGACCAGACCGGGTTGTAATGGGGCTATGAGGTTAATACGGGTTGTCAAAGAAAAGGGTAAAGTGTGCAAAGGGTGTGTTGGGATTTTTTTTTTTTCTCTCTTTTTTTTTTTTACACTAATATCAAATTAGACATATTTTTTTCTTCAACATTTATTTTGAAACACTCATGCTGAAAAGCTAAGAGAACTTCCCCCTTTTTTTTTTTTCTTTTTAATATGAAAGTACCGAGATAGACTGATTCCTAAAAACACACTAGGTTGGACAAACTTCATATGGTTCTAGGTTAGACGAGGGTAATGAAAGGAATTATGCTAAGAACAGCTCAAATGGGCTAGCAAGGGGGTTAATGTAAAGAAAGAAAAAAGGTTAATAGGCCCAAATTGAAAGAAATTGATCCCCTATCATGCTTCTACAAAACGATGTTACTCAGTCAACTAATTCAGAGTTTGAAACCAGCCAAATTCATTAGCTATCATACTAGACATTCAAAGCAAATTGATGTTTTGAAGCTATTGAAAATATGAGATCAACAATAAAGCGCATTTAGAATAAGTGTTATTTCACTCAGAATTAATGATTATTAGGCTCAAACACTCACTCGGGTAATAGTCTCCACTTCTGTTAAGGGATCATGCAGTGTGCTAATGAACTAATTACCATTGCCTTTGATTTTATGACCGACAAACCAATTTCTAATTATTGAACATCCGATGCATGCAAATCACTTATTCTAATCTCATACATCTACGGTTTCAAATAAGAAATTAATGCATTCATGATTTATACTGCAAATTCAACTGGCTATCAGATTATAACTCCAAAGCTTTAGGGATAGCATTATTTAAAGCGCACACAATTTTTTTAATTTTTAATAGGAGTAGATAAAAGTAAATAATTCAGATAAAACTACAAGCATGCAGTTACAAATTCACAGTTACACACGAAGAGAAAGATAGGAACAGAGCATCATGATAGGGAAAGAAACGCTATTTGTTATTAACTAATAAGCACTCAACGAGATTACAAGATGCACGCCAAAAACCTATGCTACCACATAGAATCACACTCGACTCAACTTTCCTCCGACAGGGCCACTTTATACCCTTCCTTTCTTGACTCCTCCACTTCCACCTTCACCCTTTCCATCTCGGACTGAGCAACAGGCACCTCGACCCTCGCTTTCATCCTTGTCACCGTCACCTTAAATTTGGCTAAAGCCACTTCCGCTCCAACTTCTTCAGCTCCGCGCCGGCAGTACCCAACTGAACTTAGAGAATGCCAACTGTACGACCAGCCTCATCAACCCTCTTCTTTGCCTCGACGGTAACGGCCTCCATAGCCTTCATAACCTCTCCACTTATTAACACCCGAGCTCGGTGCAACTCCTCTTTGTAATCTGCCTTCATCTCAGAAAGACGAGTCACCATGCCGGCCTCGAGCAAGCAGCAATCCGTGGTAAGTTGGAGCGCCTGGTGCTCGACCTGATGAAATGTAGCTGGCAAGCCAGCACCTGGTAATCCTCCCCTATTCGATAGCGGATCAAGATAGGCATCGATGAAGAGATCATTTCAAAACTTTGGGTCCTGAAACGAAACCTAGTAGCCACCACTCCCGATAAGATTCGAACCACTGGGTGATCGAACCTCTCTATCAGGACCCTTCTGATGCTTCTTATGCCGGGCTAGCTCTTTAAAAATGGTAGACTCCCCAGAGCCAACGCCCGGAGTCGTGGTAGCAGCAACCATAGCAGCGAATTGCATGGTAAGAACAGCCAGTACTAGCGTAGCTAAGGCCCTCCCAACTGCTTTATCCACCGGAATAGAACTCGACGCAACCTTACCTCTCTCATTGCAAAGCAAGTCCATCTCTTCCCTAATATCTTTCTTGCGATATGCGGAAGCCATTCGCCCTACAATGCACACAACTGTAAGAGCAATCAAGTAGGTTGTCGCTCGCAAAGTCTACCAAAAACCCCCGTACCTACCTCATTCTTCCTATCATTGAGAAAGCGAGGAAATCCTGGCCCAAATGGGGGATCCTTACCAGGATCGTTGAAGAGAGCCTACGGCACATCCCAACGGATCTACCGTTACAAAACCGCCACTTGTCACACATCTAAAAGAATCATCAATTATTACCCAGATAGCACCTCTATCTCCTAGGTGGAACACCTCAAATTTCGAAGCCATGCGCATTACGGGTCAGCACAAAGAGAAAACTAACCTACCCTGGTGGTCAGGCCGATCTTGAACGACCCCAGAGCCACCATTTATTTAAGTAAAACCAAGGCCATCTTGGTCGATTGCCTCGGTCGGACTTTAACCCAACTCTTCAAAACTAGCACATGCAGTAAAAATTGTATAGGTCTCCCTTCTCTAGCTCGAAGGCTCGCTACTTGAGCATCTGACCGGGGGGGCTATGGACCGTCAGGGCCTAATCTTGGCCCTCACCTCAGACCTAATGTTGACCCTCTCCCTAGGCCCAATCTTGGTCCTCCCTCTTGGCCCAATCTCGACCCAGCGCCAACCTACCACGACATCATTGTAACCCCCGTTGGGTATTCACGTGGCCGCCTCAGATCCCATCCTTATTAAGGACAAATCCCATCCACATCAATAAGGGTCCCGTCTCCACCATGCTACCACCTAGGAACCTCCACTAGCACTGGATAGTCAATCCCATCACCTACAAACGCACGACTCATCCATGTAGGAGGACGTCTCCTCCTCCTATATCAGCCAACTCTTTTCAGAGCTAAGGTATGTTCTAACCTCTGACCTACTGAGACACTGTCCTTTCCTTACTCTCTTACTTGCTCGAGTGTCGGAGTGGTTGCAAGTGCCAGCTGCCCTGCGGACGGACCCGTTGCCAAAGCTCGCACCCTACCGTTGCGATCCCACCTCCGATCGTCCTCTTTTGATCAGGAAGGAACACCAACAAAACATACGATTACATATAGATGAAGTGTAAGCTAAAATTAACCCAAGAGGGTAGTCTTCATATTTTTTTGAGTTGTTGATATATATTTGTTATCGATGCAAGTATATCAATTTCGAGATGCTTGTTTCACATAATTTATGCTTGTCAATAGAAGAGAATACCTAACCCCTCCCTTTAGAAGTAAGGGCACTGCACGATAGAATCTAATAAAATTAATATGAAGCTCAACCCTAATACCAATCGAAAAATAATAGTAATTAATCCACGATTTTTATGGGTACTTTTTAACCCTACACTTCTTACCACCTTCGTGTAATAGAAGGAATAAAATAGAGAATACATGAGAAATCATTTGTGATAATTAGTAGTTAGTAATCCCATAAATCAATTACTTTCCATCACACACAAAAAGAATAGAGATTATGTTTTAATAAATGAAATCCTAAACCTTAAGCCTTGCCGTCAACTAACCTTTCAATTTTCAAAATTAATTCAAGTGACAAGCTTACCTTAAAAGACTTGGATGCCTTGCATCTCATGCTCCATTCTCGGTTTTTGATCTCCTAGTTACCTCTAACTCTTAATAACAATAACAATAGAACTAAGAGTCCTAAAGTGGAAGATTTTCCTTCCACACAAATTCAAATAAATGAAATGCATTTAATGAGAACGATGGAGTGATACAATTCATAAGATGTGTGTTGTAATATTCAAGGGAGATTATAATGCGAAAACAAATGAGTGTAATATAAAAACAAGGGAAGATAATATAATAGTTCGACATAAGAAAAGGGTATGATGTGATTCAGATGTCTAGAGAACCATGCCTAGGGGTATGCAAACGGTCGGTTTTCAACCAAAAAATCAAATTGAAAATCAAACTTTTGCGAAAAACTAATTGAATCAAACCGATGCAAGAAAAAAACCAAACCAAACCAACAAGTTCAATTAGTTTGGTTCGATTAGTTCGAGTAAACCCAACTTTTGCTCTTCCCTAACCTTGCCTTAAGTACCCTAGACTTTTTCCTTTACAAATTACAAGATTGCTCTCTACTTGAGACTTTGGGTTTTATAGAGTGTGAATTGGGTGTTTCAAGTTTTTAAGGTAAAATATGTGTGGATGTCTTGAAATTTGGTTCAAAAACTAATTTTTTTTACATTTTTCACTACAAAAAATTGATTTTTTGCAGCGGTTTTAAAAATCGTCCCAAAACATGGTATTTTACGGCGGTTTCAAAACCGTCGTAAAATATGATTTTTGCGACGGTTACATAAAATCGTCGCAAAATTCAGTAAAACATGTTTTTTTGCGATAGTTTCCAAAAAATCGTCTCTAAATTTAAAAAATAATTAAATAATAAAAAAATTAAATTCAATTTTGCTGTGGTTTTTGAGGAACTGCCGCTAAATTCAAAAAATTAAATAATTTAAAATTAAAAATAAAATAATATTTGCGACGGTTTTCATAAACTGCCACAAAATTTATTAAAAAATTAAATTTTGCGGCAATTTTCGAAAATCGCAGCTAAATTCAAAAAAATAAATAATTTAAAATTAAAATTAAATTAACATTCTCGGCAGTTTTCAAAAATAGCCGCAAAATTAAAAAAATAAATAAATTTAGCAGCAATTTTTCAAAAATCGCCGCTAAATTTAAAAAAAAAATTAAAAATTAAAATTAAATTAACATTTGCAGCAGTTTTTGAAAACCACCGCAAAATTCAAAAAAAAATAAATTTAGAGGTGGTTTTTTAAATTTAAAAAAAATTAAATAATTTAAAATTAAAATTAAATTAACATTTGCTGTGGTTTTTATAACCGTCGCTAAATTCAAAAAAAAATCTTTAAATTAAAATTAAATAAAAATCTTAAATATTAAAATTCATTATTTTCATTAAAAAATTAAATTTTTCTTAAGAAAATAATTAAAAATTAAATTAAAAAAATAAATATAAAATCTTAAAAATTAATTTAAAATTGCATTTAAATTAATAAAAAAATTCATTAAAAATCTAATTTAAAAAAATATAAATAAATATAACAAAATTTTAATATATAAAATTTTAATAATTTTTAAAAAATATATAAAATCTTCTTTTTTATTTTTAATCAATTAATTTATTTAATTTGACTCAATTAATTTATTTTTAATGTATTCTATTATTCTTTTAAAAAATAATCAATTAAAATTGAAATTTTTTTTAATATATATTGAAATTAGTTGTTAGATTAGTATATATTTAATTTATTCTATTAATTTAACTCAATTAATAAATGTTTTTAATATGTATTGAAAAATATAAAATATAATTCTGAAAATTAGTTGTTAGATTAGTATATAATATATATATATATGTGTTTGTGTATATATGTTAAGGGATTCTTTGCAGATTAGGCGATTCACGTGCGCGCGTGCACTAGGGGTCCTGGGTTCAAAACTTAGGGAGGGGAAGGAGCGTTGGGATTTAATTTCTAGTATCTCCAGGTGGCGCGCAAGGGCAGGGCAGCCTGATGCGGGCTGGGCGGGTCGGGCTGGCCTACGCGAGAAATAAAAAAATTAAATTTTTAATTTTAGCGGCGGTAAACCGCTGCTAAAATTAAAAATTTAATTTTTTTATTAATTTTCACGACAGTTTTAAAATCGTCGCTAAAACTAAGAATTTAATTTTTTATTAATTTTTGCTGCGGTGTTGAAACAATCGTTAAAATTAAAAATTTAATTTTTTTTAAATTTTTAGCGGACCGCTGCTAAATCTTATAGAAATCGTCGCTAAATCACTTATTTAGCGGCGATTTTTAAAACCGCCGCAAAATTTAAAATTAGCGGCAGTTGCTGAAAACCGCTGTTAAACGCTCCGCAACGGCTGACTTAGCAGCGGTTTTAATTCCAATTTTTTTGTAGTGTTTGAAAATGAAGTACTAAAATTATTAGGAAAAAAAACCATTTTACCATTGTTTTAATATCTACACTTTTTCTTTTAGGTAAAAAAAATTATAGTTGTTTTTTTCAAAAATTTTAAACATGAAATTTTATATAAGAAATTCTCATCCATGTGATATTTATAGAAAAAAAGTGTAAAAGTAATTTGATCACATTTTTCTTCTCATCAATTTGTTGTATAAAATTACAGATTTTGACAATAAATGTTAATGAAATTGATGATTTTAAGATATAAATTGACTATTCTAAAGAGTTACATAATAGCTAGGAATAAATTACATTGTTAGTCTTTAAACTTTATACTTCATAAAAAGTTAGTTACTATACTTCAAATTTTTGTCATCGTAGCCATTAGACTTTAATTTTTGTTTCAATTTAGTTTTTTTTATTATTTTTCGTTAAGTTCTCTGTTATTTTATTATTTTTTATTTTTTTAGGATTAAGGTTCACTTATTTTTATAGAATATTTTATTTTATAATATGATAAATATAAATGGTCACTTTTATGTGATCAATAAATATGAAGAATGGATAATTATCTATTTGTGATGTGTCATAAGTTAAGACCCGTTAGAGTGAAGGTCCAAAAAGGCTCAAAATAGACAAAGCCCGAAGCCCACGAAGTGGAAAACACCTCAAAATCCGAGAAACTATTCAAATTGTTGACAATCTCCTAAAGAGTACTGTCAATAGTTCCTAAAGATTTTCTGGAAACTATCAAGGAAACTACTCACTCTCTTATGAGATTGTCGCCAATTTTAGCATACTAGATTCTCCCAAAGGATTTATGACAGTTTTAGAAAAAGGCTAACAAGCAAGACTTCATGACACTGTAAGGTGTCTTGAAAACCTCCTCTTATCATGAGGAAGTCCCAATTAATGCATGAACATGACGTAAAAAGTTTAACCAAAAAACTCATAATGGATAAGTCTTCTCCATGAGAACTCCAAATCCTAGTCGATCTTGGAATACCATGGATACTTATCCTCAAATCTCATATTCCTTTATTAAGAAAAAAAAAAAACTCTTACTCCAAAAAATGTATGCCACTAATATTAATTTTAGAGCTTTACAACTTCTTTAAGCATTCTCAAGAATTTGACTTAAGCATCAAAATGGACATGCAAGGACTACCCTGCACCCCCTGATAATATTCTTCCTTGCAGAAATTTACTAGCTTGAAGATGATTCCCAACATATAAATTATATTGTTGTATCTAATCAACAACAATTGGCGTTATCTATGGGAATCAAATCAAAAGGCCAAAGGAATTATGAATGGTTTGCATGAGGTATCAAGTTAGGGGAAATCACCACGACGACGAGGATCTTGAAGTCGATAGCTCTCCTAATCCAAGACCTTGAGAGATTGTTACATCCAAGGCTTTTGAAGCTTTAGATATAGCTCCTCAAACTATCTCTCTTAGCAAATATGAAGCCTTAAGAAAACATCATGAGGAAAGCACTAAAGCTCTTTGGGAGAGGGTCACATTCTTTCAGAATGCTCTCCCACAAAATTCACTTCCTCCTATTTTACAAGCTTATGCACGACCATCGCACCAACAAACACCTCTCCAAGAGATTGCTCGAGAATCTTTCTAGGAGGAAATTATTGGAAAAGTCTCGCAAGAAATTACTCAAAGAAATCCCCTAGAAAGAGGTATCCTATAAATCTTCCTAAAAGGTTGAGCACATCTCTTAGAAACCTCACACGAAATAGGGCTCTAAAAGATTGTCCCTCAAGGAACAATTGATAGTTTTAATAGGCTGTCGAAAGTTTCTAGTAAACCATCAATAATTTTTGAAGACTTCTCTATTAGACCAACCAGATCAACCTTTGGTAGCTTTGATTAAAAAAAAATCAGTCGTTCCATGCCCTAAGGAAAAATGCTATGAAATCGAAAGTATCGCAGCTAGAGTCACATGTAGTCCTCAACCAAATCATTCCAATCTCACTACTTGGGAAGCTAGAGATATGCGAAGAATACTTAAACAAGTCTTGGAATAGAGGAAACTAATAACTATGGAGGAAGATCCACATAAAAGAAAACTTCTCTTTACTACGTAAATCATGGATAAACTTCTTCCCCCCAGAATTCAAAGTGCCTCAGATCAACTCTTACTCAAGAAAGGGAGACCCTTTGTAACACCCGGGATTTTTATATAAATTGTCTATTTTGAAGAAAATATTATGCCTTGAGGATTCAAGGAGAAACAGGTGAATTTTGGGGCAAAAAGGTAATTTTTGGAAAATTTAGGGCAAAAGTGTAATTTCTCAAAAGATTGAAAATTATTCAAGGAGATCTATTTGTTGGTCAAGAATTCCTTAGAAACCTTTTATGGATGGGAAAATGAAGCTTTATAGGAAAAATGGGGTTCCAAGGTAAAATCAGATCAAATTACAATACAATTGAAACAACAAGCCAAAATGTAATTTCCTTAAACCATTTGGGGACCGTTTTGGGACAAAGATTGACGCTCAAGGGTATAAAAATTCTAGTATAATCCTTGAAATATATTTGGGAAACAAAAGAAGGGAAGTTTGGGGGGAAAATGAAATTCTAGGAACAAGGGGGGATGAAAGTGTAATTTAAGGAAACTTTGGGCCGAAACAATAAAAGGAAGCAAAACCAACAATCATGAAGGCTAAAAATATCAATAATTGGCCATCCATGAATGTCCAAGTGCCCCCCCTCCCCCAGGTGTCCTTATTGCTAGAAGAATCCAATTTGCCCAAACACTCTATAAAAACAGATGAAATTTGGGAACAAAAACTCAAAGAGGAAACCAGTCCAAAAACCACTGAAATTAGGCTTAATTAAGGGTGTTGGACATAGGGAATAAGATCATAGTGGTGATAGGAAGATTCTGAAACAAACGGGGAAGGAATTGGTGCAAAAACGAGGGAGAAACAAGGGTTGGCTTGATTTTTGGCCTTCGTCGAAATCTAGGATGGATTGGCCAAAAAATGGGTTAGAAATTGAGGTTTGAAGCCAGAAAATGGGTCGAAAAGGATCAAACGTGAGGTAAAATGGAGCTCAAACGAAGAAGTTATAGTCGTTTTAATAATCGACTTGAAAATCAGGTGACCGTGCACAAGGAAGAAGACCAGAGCGTGCAAAGCACGAGCCAGCCAATCCTTGTGCATGAAGGCGTGTGAAGAAGAATGAGGTAGCATGTGAGGGCAAGTCCAAGGCTGGAAAATTTTGAAAAAAAATGCTAAAAAATAGAAAAAAATAAAATAAAGGTATTTATGCAAAAATATTGGGTACTTACCTTACAAATATCGGTTAATTCTTGACGGATCCAAAGAACTTGAGCACAACAACTATCAGCAGTTATATATTCAGCTTCGGCAGTTTATAATGCCACCTGATATACCCTACAAACTTGGAGCGTCATGGGACCTAAAAGAGTCGCGAAACATGGACATGAAGCCCAAAAGGCCTACGGGTTGCAAGAGATCAAGGAAACAAGCCGAAGGAGCAAGAGGTCGAGTTGAGACCAAGCAGGGAGGACCCACTCGGTCATGACCGAGTGAGTGTGACACTAATTTGATTTTTTGGGCATAACTCTCTCATCCGAGGTCCGATTGAAGTGATTCAAAATCCTATAGAAATCCAAGAGAATTATCTACAACTTTCATGTTTTGAGATATTTTGGCTGCATCAAGGCTGAAATCAGCCAGGACCAAGTAGAGAGGGTCCACTCGGTCATGACCGAGTAGGTGTGACACTGATTTGGTTTTTCTGGTATAACTCTCTCATCCAAACTTCGATTGAGGTGATTCAAAGTCCTATGGAAATCTAAGATAATTATGTACAACGTTTATGTTTTGAGTTTTGAGAGATTAAGGCTTCATCAAGGTGAAAATCGGGTTTGAAGTTGATACACTTGCGCTGAAAGGATAAAAGAAGACGCTCAAAGCCAAACCAAGAGAAAACACAAAAAGCATCGAAGGCAAAGGAAGAAGGCTCACTCGATCATGACTAAGTGGGTAGGGGTCACCTCTCCTTTTCATGACCCACTCAGTCATGACTAAGTGGACCCTATCTCGTCAACATGAAACATCCACATGCGCCTAGGCGGATGGGCCGCAAAATCTATGGAATGGGTTGTGAGACTCTTGCAGCAATTGCAGCACGTCTCTTCTCTCCCTCTGCTATAAATATGAGGCCACGTCCCCAACACAAGGTACGCACTCTTAGGCCCCTCAACACAATTTCGCATTTTTGCTCTCGAGAACTGACATAGGCATTGGAGAGTTTGCATGGGGACCCCCACTTGAGCCCTAAAGGTGCTCTCGTCTTGCAGGCCACTTGGTCATCAAGGGCCAATCGTTCATGAAGGCCACTCAGTCATCAGTGGCCACTCGGTCATCAAGGGCCACTCGGTCATCAGTGGCCACTCGGTCATCAAGGGCCACTCGTTCATCAAGGCCACTCGATCATCAAGGGCTACTCGGTCATCAAGGGTCACTCCGTCATCTTGGGGCACTCGGTTATCTTGGGTCTCAGCGCATTGGTGACAAGACCCTCAGCGCACACGATGACGAGACTCTCAGCGTGCATGGTGACAAGACTCTTAGCGCATTGGTGATAAGACCCTTCGCGCACCTTGGTGACGAGACTCTCAGCGCATGTTAGCGATGAGACTTCACTCTCATTGCACCTTAGCGATAAGACTCCACTCTCATCGCACCTTAGCGAGGAGACTCTCAACGCACATTGGTGACGAGACTCTCAGCGCACCTTCGTGATGAGACTCTCATTGCACGTTGGTGACGAGACTCCATTCTTATTGCACCTTGGCAACAAAACTCTCAGGACACTTGACTGTTAGAACCCTCAAGACTCACAAGTCTCTAGAAACTCTCGTGGTTAACCACGCACCTTACATTCTCCCACGTAAAAAAAAAAATTTGATTATTGTATTTTGTTAACAACAATTGGCGCCGTTTGTGGGAAATGTAAGACAAAAAGTTAACTTAAGAATGGCAAACACATGTGGACACCGACGAACTCTCTCTCAAGGAGTAGAAACACGGCAGCCACCATGAAACTCTCAACAATAGGGAACACCTCCCATTATTCCAAATTCTCACCCACAGGGAGCACCTCCGCCTCCTCATAATTCTCAGCCTCAAGGAGGAGATCTCTCTCACTAAAAAAAAATTGATTTTTAGCGGCGGTTTTTAAAACTGCCGCAAAAAATGAAATTTTGCGGCGGTTTGTAAACCGCCGCAAAATACTATTTTAGCGGCGGGTTTTTTAACATTTTGCGGCAGTTTTGAAAAATCGTCGCAAAATTCATTAAAACATTCAATTTTGCGGCGGTTTTTAAAAAATCGCCGCTAAATTTAGAAAATAATTAAATAATTAAAAAATTAAATTAAATTTAGCAACGGTTTTTGAGAAACCGCCGCTAAATTAAAAATAATTAAATAATTTATAATTAAAATTAAATTAATATTTGCGGCGGTTTCGAAAACCGCCGCAAAATTCATTAAAAAATTAAATTTAGCAGCAGTTTTTGAAAAACCGTCGCTAAATTTAAAAATAATTAAATAATTTATAATTAAAATTAAATTAATATTTATGGCGTTTTCAAAACCGCCGCAAAATTCATCAAAAAATTTAATTTAACGGCGGTTTTGAAAAACTGCCGCTAAATTAAAAAATAATTAAATAATTTAAAATTAAAATTAACTTATAAATTCATTAAATAATATAATTTAACGGTGGTTTTTAAAAACCGCCGTAAAATTCATCAAAAAATTTAATTTAGCAGCGATTTTTAACCATTGCTGAATTTAAAAATAATTAAATAATTCAAAATTAAAATTAAATTGAATTAAATTAATAAAAAGAAATATAAAATATAAAAAAGAAATTAAAATTTTAATTTAAATTAATTACAAAATCTTTATATATATAAAAATATGATAGTCTTGAAAAAAGAAATTTCCTCCTAAAACTTGCATTAATTATTGATTTGCAATTAATACTTATTGTATTAATAATTTACATTTTGTAATTTGCATTAATAATTTAAAATTTTCAATTGCTTTGAAGTAATAAGTAGTAAAAAAATTTTCTTCCAAAACTTGCATTAATGATTTGCATTTAGTACTTATTGCATTAATAATTTATATTTTGTAATTTGCATCTTTATATATATAAAAGTAGGATAGTCTTGAAAAAATAAATTTCCTCCTAAAACTTGCATTAATTAATGATTTGTAATTAATACTTATTGTATTAATAATTTATATTTTGTAATTTGCATTAATAATTTAAAATTTTCAATTGCTTTGAAGTAATAAGTAGTAATAAAATTTTCTCCCAAAACTTGCATTAATGATTTGCATTTAGTACTTATTGCATTAATAATTTATATTTTATAATTTGCATCTTTATATATATAAAAGTAGGATAGTCTTGAAAAAAGAAATTTTCTCTCAAAACTTGCATTAATCAATGATTTAAAATTAATACTTATTGTATTAATAATTTATATTTTGTAATTTGCATTAATAATTTAAAATTTTCAATTGCTTTGAAATAATAAGTAGTAATAAAAATTTTCCCCAAAACTTGCATTAATGATTTGCATCTAGTACTTATTACATTAATAATTTACATAATTTACATTAATATGTACTAATTATTGTAAAATTAATAATAAATTTTAAATATACGAGTTTTTCAATGCTAATTGTTTTGTATTAAATTTGCATGAGTTTTATGAAAAATATTAATAGACAACTTAAACTATTAATTAAGTCATAAAAAATTATTCATTTATTTAAAATATTATTTTTATATCTTTATTCTATGTATATTTATATAATATTAAAATATGATAGTCAAATAAAGTATTTTGCCAAGTGTCAATCAATGATGAATTTTTTCCCTCAAAAACTTGCATTAAATCAAAGGTAGTGATTAATTAATTATTAATTACTTTAATAATTATATTATAGTTTTAAAAATGTGATGTTTTAACAAATTCATAAAAAATTATTTAAGGTTGTCAAGTGCTACAGTTTTTCAATGCTAATTATTAATATTTAAAGTATCACATTCTTAAGACTATGGAAGAAATCAAAATTAATTTTTTTTAAATTTTGTTATTATTGAAAAAACTTATTCTTACTCATATTTAAGAGTTTTAATTTATATTTATAATTATCATATAATAAATAGAAAATAACGAATGTTTTTAAGTGAAAATATTTATTTATAAATAATATAATATAATAAAAAAAAATTATAAGTATTTTCTCAAGTGACCTATTTAATATGTTAATTATTCTTTAATACATTAATTGAATGACAGTATATTAAATTAAAAGTGTTTTCCATTAGTATATTGAATAGTGAATAATTAAGTAAACTTAAATTTTTTCAACATGATTAAAGATTAAAAAAAAATTATAATTATCAATTTTGTTAAAATTATTTAAAATAATAAATTTATTTTCTTATTTTTAAATTAAACTCTCCCATATATCACATGGGTTCACCACTAGTTAATTAAAAATTTAATTTAAAAAATTAAAATAAAAATAAATTAAATAAAATTTTAATAATTTTAAAAATATATAATTTTTTTATTTTTAATCAATTAATTTAGTTAATTTAATTCAATTAATTTATTTTTAATTTATTCCTTTACTCTTTTAAAAAATAATATATTAATTAATATTTTTTAATTTATATTAAAAAATATAAAATATAATTATGGAAAGTAGTGGTTGTTTTGGTATATAATTTATATATGTGGTTATATAACAAGAGGGCTTGGTAGACCAGACGGTCATGCGCACACACGTGCACAGCGGAGGTTGCGGGATCGAAACTCTGGGGAATGAGAGGCTGGAAATTTAATTTCCAGCCTCGCCACGTGGCGCGCGGACATGAGGCCACATGGCTGGGCGGCACAGGCGGGCAAGCGGGTCAGCGGGTGGGCGCAGGCGGGTGGAAGAAATTAAAATTTTTAATTTTGTTTTAATTTTAGCGGCGGTTTTAGAAACCGTCGCTAAAATTAAAATTTTTAATTTTTTCTAAAATTAAAATTTTTAATTTTTTCTAAAATTAAAATTTTTAATTTTTTTTTAATTTTTGCGGCGGTTGGAAAACCGCCGCTATATATTTTATAAACCGTCGCTAAATCACTAATTTTGCGGCGGTTTTAAAACCGCCGCAAAAAAATGTGATTAGAGGCCGTTATTCCAGCGGTTGGTCAAAACCGCCGCTAAATGCTCCGCGACGGTTGATTTAGCGGCGGTTTTGAAAACCGCCGCTAAATGCAAAAAAAATCGCCGCTAAATGCCTATTTTTTTGTAGTGTCTGTTTCCCCGAACCGACAAGAGGGAACTGGCTGCGCTTAACCTTATGCATTTATTTCAAACAAACACATACAAAATAAACAATCTAAGAAGAAAAACAAGCATGCAGGCATAAGGCGTTTATACTCGCCAGTGTACGAGTGTGCGCTGTAGCACAATTTAATTTTCTGGGAAAGTCCAGGTCGATTCACTGGGAGATCAAAATGGAAATGAAAGCGATGAAAGATATTTATGTGTTTAACGGGTTTGTCAGGCTAATTCAATTGATTTTAGGGTAAAGGAAATTGAATGTGTAACTGAAAACCAAATGTCTCTGATTAAGACAATTTCAGTGCCAATCAAAATATTTTCCCAAGACTCACAAAAAATAGTATCCTCGGGTTAAATTAGTTTTAAGATCTTTGCTATTAATTATGTTTCGGAATGATGATAGTTCTAATTCTAGTAATTGACATACATGGTATGACGACTCTAACTTACACAACCATCATAAATCGAAATGTATATTGGACATTTTAGATTTGGAGATAGTGGTGTTTCCAGGTTAAGCAACCCACATACATGGCATAAGGGTTCTGAGTTAGGATATACCTCAATCCAAATCCAAATGATTTTGAAAAATCTCAAAACTTAATTCAACACCTCAACATAAACAATGAAGGCTATCTCGGGAAATCTTGGCTTGGACATTATCCTTGCCTTAGCCGAGAATTTACTAGCCACACATTTGTGAAAAATAATGAAAGAATATAAATAAAATACAGAAATTAAGTTACAAAATTTAATTGACTGAAATTAAAGGACAGAAATAAAAGTGCAAGAATTAAACTTCTTGTAATTGTAAATGACAGAATTGAAATTGACAGAAGTTGGAATCATTATAGAAATTAAAGTGGCAGAATGTAAATGTGCAAGCAGAAATTGAAACGTAAAGAACTGGAATGAGAAAAAGAAAGTAATAGTGAATTGAAATAACATAACAAAAACAACAAACAAAGGAAAAATGATGAATAGTGCTCTCTTCCTCTTATTGTGGTTAAATGGCAGATGGGGAATCCTCGAGCGTAGCTTCCGTAGCCTTTGTGCATGTAAGCTCTTGGTCTATTTATAGCCTCTGGAAGCTCTCAATTTGAATCTCAAGACGACTCTTAAAACATTCTCTACCAATTTCAGAACCCATACTTTGTAAAATTCCTTCAGCCCATCCTTTCTTTCCAGGCATACGACGTGGATGGCGTTATAAATTAATTTTGGCCCATCATTTGATACAGAAAGTAAAATCGAAAACCACCACATGTTGTAGCAATTTAACAAATATCCAGATGTGTTGAGTGGCATCCGGATGTGCGGTCTCTTAATTCTCTTCTTGGATCAGGATATGTTGTATAATATCTGGATGTGTTTCTTGTAATGGCTTTAAAGATATCCGGATGCATAGAGTAATATCCGGATTTGCCTTTTGGGTCTTCTCTATTGTATTCGAATGCGTTGGAAGACATTCGGACATGCAACTTCAGCCTTCACTCTTATATCCGAATGCGCTTGAATGTCATCCGAATATTTCTTCATTTTTGGCTCAATTTTGATTGCATCACGTCCAATTCAGATAATTCCTTGCAAAATAGATATAAATCCAATTTATCATATTTATTTAATAGGAAAGGAATAAAAATATGATAGTATTTGACATATTTAACAACTAATCAGGAACCAGCCAGCCTCACTTCCACTTAACACCGGTTCGAGGTCGCCTCCCACCAATCAAGCTGGGACTTCATAACGCCACTGCGTATGGTCTCGTGGGAAGAGTATGAAATATTGAGACGACAACATGTTGAGGGCATGCAGGCACTTCGAGACATGGCTGGTATACTCCAAGGTATGATGCCTGGAGGGACGTTGCCTGGTACCTTGAAAAATTTTATGCTAGAATCTATGCGGTCACCTGAACCTTATCCTGATACGGGAGCTGATTCCTATCAAGAAGCCACTCCGAATTCTCATTCTTGGTCCTCTCCTTATCGAGAGGATAGGCCAAGATCACCACAACCAAGAAAGAATTCTCGTGCCACGCCCCGAAGAAATGAGAACCCACAAATGGAAAATAGGGATAGAAGCCCCCAAAGACAAAGATACCATGAAACTGTGGCCAGTACGGCAACAAGATATGATAACCAAATAGCGGCAAGCATATAGGATGACATGAAAAGAATAGTTAAAGAAGTGCTTGAGCGAAAAAAGCTAATCCCCGCAGCAGAGGAACTTCAGCGTAGAAAATGCCCATTTACTACAGATATATTAGAGAAGCCACTGCCCAGAAAATTCAAGATGCCCCAAATCACCCCTTATTCCAGCAAGGATGATCCCTATGATCACATTCAAAACTATGAGTTATTGATGATATTGCACAAATGGGACGATGACATAATGCGCTGAGTCTTCTCCTTAACTCTGTCAAGGCATGCCCGAACATGGTTCAACAGTTTACATGAGGCCTCTATCTCTTCATTCGGTCAGCTCAGAACAGAATTTGTTAAGGCATTTATGATTAATAGTCGAAGAAAAAAGGACACCACATACTTGCTCAGTATTCGTCAGTATGTGGATAGATTTCAGAACGCCACCCTCGAAGTTCATGATTTTCCAATTGCAATGGCAGTGCCTGCTATGGTACACGAAACACGGCTAACTCCCCTACAAGAATCATTATCTTTGAACCCACAAACATCCCTAGCAGATTTGTTTGCTAGAGCAAATAAATGCATGCTCCATACGGAAGTTATGAGAGTTGTAGCTGGGAATGAGGACAAAGAGTGAAAAAGGAAGGAATGTGATGTTGAAGAAGACTCCAGATAGGTTAGGGGATCAGATATACCTCAGCCCCAATTCCACCATTACACCAAACTACTCCAACCTCGATCGGCCATACTTTCAGCCATCAAAGGGTCATGTCTCATTAGACTCTCGAAAAAAGTTAACCATCCCATGGGAAAAAATAGGGAAGAATATTGTAGATATCACAGGACACGGGGTCATTCCACTGACCAGTGTCGAGAATTAAAAAATCAGATTGAAATACTCGTCCGAGAAGGGCATCTACAAAGATATGTACGGAATGAAAAAGAAGAAGGTAGGGAACCCCAACGAAGGGAAGACAGGCATGAGGGGTAAGAAAGGAAAAATCCAAGACAACAAGAGAGGGGGAGAGATCGCAGGAAAGACCCCCCTCTAGATAATGAACCAACCCACCAAGCCATCCATGTTATTTTAGGAGGTGAAACCTTAGCTGGAGACACTTCAGCCACACGAAAGGCATATGTCCGTTAAGCCTACCAAGTTAATTTAGTGATGGAAGTTAGAGAAGACGAGGAGTCAATTACATTCACTCCTACCGATAGAGGTGATATAATACTCCCGATATTTATAGGAAACTTCGGCGAATCCGATCGCGCCACATGTTGAGTCATCATTCTGCCCATGTGCATCCAACCAAAACGCGCCACTTGTCCCTAATATTTTGAGCCTCATCATTATTTCCTAAATGTCCATTCGACCGTTTGGTTACCCCAAGGACTCAGTTATGAGATATTTTAAGGTTTCAAGAAACGACGTTTTGGCCTGAACTTTTTAGGTAATTACACATAGACCCCTCGCAACTTGATCCCCGGGCCACTTTTCAATTGCACTTATGTCCCTGGAGAAAGGATTTATTACGCCAATACCCCAAGGTTTTGGGTAAATTATACTTTTACCCAAACTTCAATATTTACGATTTTGTCCTTGGTTCAGAAACTGAATTTTTGTCTCAAGGCTTCTATAATCCCTTGAAATGATTTATCTCCTTAAGTATTACAGCATAATACTTTCAGGTATTATATCATATTTGAGTTTGAAAATTTGGGGTATTACATTCTCCTCCCCTTAAAAATAAATTTCGTTCTCAAGAGATATCATCCCACTCTTCAAGACTCACATCATGGAGGATAACGTACTTGGTTGGGTGTGCCTCATCCAGCATGGTTGCCCCAACTGCTGGCCTTAGGCACCTGAATTCGACTTAAAAATTAAAGTATTTATCCAAAAATCAATGTCAGGGTTTAACTCATTCCCAATTGACTTTTTTCACGAGTCTTATCATGGTCACCACTATTCTGGTGAATCCCTTCCTGAATAGATTGTCAATCTCAAAAGCTTTCAACCATCAACAAACACTTAGGGATCTTATCATAGTGTTCTAGTCCCTTAGAACTTGGATTCTAATCTGAACATAACAGCCACGGTGCTGCCCAAACTTTGGCATCTGGCAGTCTCCACAATTCACTACGTAGCTCTGACTCATGGGTCTCACACCCTTACTGCAAGCCAGCCTACAAGACACCCCGGTAACTAGTCACAAGCCCATCACTAGTCCTCTGCCTTGGTCCTTAGGCTTAGATCCGCGATTACAGACCACACACCCATGGTGTTATTGTTAAACTAGAGCTTTTTGTCCAGTCTCCGAGAGTTGTAATTAACCTTACTCCTATCACTTTTGATACTTCTTTCAGTACCAGCCCAAATCTCCAAATCATGGGTGATATAATGTTACTCACAACTTCCCCTCTCGCGAAACCCATGTTCCTAAGTGTACTAGAGTGTACCTACTAACACACCATCAGTTATACTAATAGGGTAAGACTCGGGACAATTAGACCAGAGCCAGTCACTCATAACTATTGGGATATACAACTATCTGCATACTAAACCATAAGTCAAGTCAATAACTATAATAAATTTCTCCCCTTATGGCCAAATCTAGGGATCAGGCATCCCTATGCTTGTTGTTCTGGGAAACATGGTTCCCTAAGCAAGCCCCTATCATAACACAAGCCTACATCAAGGAAACATACTGTAACACCCCACTTTCTCAGGCATATTATAAACTTAAGAAAAATTTGGGATATATTTTTTTTTCCTTAAGAACAATCTCAACATCGTATTAATTCCCAAACTTTCCATTTACCTACCTAGCATCATACATCATAAATGCTAGGCTAGGTATTCACCCATAGCGGAAGCATGAATCGAACCTAAGCATACATCGAACCATATTAACAATACATGATCACTTCGAACATATTCCATAACACAAGACTATTCATTAACAGAGCATAAGTTTTTCAACATGACTTGAAACCTAACATCACATAACCAAATTTTCATAAATAAGCTGAGCATCGGATCTACATGTAGAATCCATCGGCCATGTCATCACGTGCCTTGAACCTTAACTTTATCATTAACCTTAAATAAGGTTGTACATCATCATTCCTTAAAACGTTCAGATTTTGAAGTAGCATAACTTAACCACATGGGTTACATAACATTCAATCATTTCATCTTGCGCTTTTCTAAGTGCCATATCATGCCTCATTCATCCTTGTTTCTGCTACAATCTCCATCTGGAATGTTTGAATATTCCAGGGACAAAACCCAAGTTAGATGATGAATCATCTAAGTAAGGGTACATAAACATATTTCGTGCATGAATGCAAAATGCAACATAACATCATTCCTTTCGTTTGAGTCGACCACACCCAACTGCTACTCTCCATTTTAACAACCTCTTTACCAGTCCGAGGTGTATGGGTGCACCCTTAGCAGAGTAGCGGCACCAGTCCATAATCCCAAACTCCTATGCGTGGCATGATTAATAATATCATCGTGAACTTATGCATAATTCATCATTAATACATGTAAATGCACTATACATGATGCATAACTTAACATAGCATGTCAATATGATAGAATCATTTGCATAAAATTGGTTTTGGGTTGAACTACTTACCTTTTGTACTAAGTTCAGAACACCTCGAAAAACGTGCATTGCCTCAATTTACGTGCCTAACCTCGATTTTCGTGTCCAACTTAGAAATAGCTTAATCTCGAGCCACAATGATCCCTAGACACCATATTTATTTCAAAAGAACATAAATATCTATTTTTCATAATTTTTCCATGATTTCTTCTATTTTTCTCCCATTTTACTCTCTAAAATTTCAAATAAATACCTCTTTAACTATTTTCTCCAATATTTTCCACAAAAATTCATGATATTCGAAGAACTTCAAAATAAAATTCCAAAACATACCTTGAAGCTTTGTTTACAAGCAAAACGAGGCTGGACGTTGCGAAAACTGAGAAACTGGAATGGCACATATCAAAACTTTGAACATAAACCCCACTTAATTTATTTTTCTTGATTTTTTGGGATTGTTTTCAAAAACTTTTAGCATGTCACGCGCCCTTTTTTGTTCCTCCACGTGCCCCCACTCGCAAGGCCTGGCTGGCGCGTGCATTGCACGCGCCAGTAGTCTTCCTCAGGCAAATTCCGAACAGCTTTGGTTTTTTGGCCTTTTCTCCTTCGTTTGAGCTCCGTTTCACTCCCCGTTTGAACCTACGCCTTTTTCTCTTCATCCTTTATAGGATATTAGCTTCAAATCGATCGATCAGAGCTATTTTTTGATTGTTGAACTCGATTTTCTAGCAAAACTCTATTTTCTGACGAAGCTCCATATCTCTTTCATCTCTCAACGAAAATTGTTAAAATTTCACAGGAATGATCCTCTAGACTTGGGGAACAAAAGACCCTTATCTGTTTCCCTCAATTTTTTCTTGAACTCTCGGATCTAAGAGTTTAATTTTTTCAAAGCATTTGGTCATATCTATTTATAGGCAACCTCGAGCTTCCAAATGCTCTAGGCTGCACAAATTGACCCCTTAGACGTCTCTACCTCCCCTAGATCGACCTAGAAGCAATCTTATCCGAGCACAAATGCCACTTGCAAAGCTTTGACAAAAATGGCCAAATTTTTGATTGATTTTTGTCAAAATCCGGCCACCCTCGTGGCTGTTGTTTGCCAAGATTTAACCCAAACGCATCCCCGACCAATCCCCGTGGTTCCTTGTGGCCGAAATCAGCGGTTGGCGACCAGCAAAGTTGCTGGTCGGTTTCCTATTGCCAAATCTTTGAGCTTTTTACACTTTAGCCCCTCTTAATTTGGCTTTCACACTTTGGCCCTTTTACACAAAGCCCCTCAATATTCCATAATTCCCATTGAGACCCTTAATTCCTAAAACTTCCATTTCATTCCCGAAGATTCCAAAAAAATATCATTTCGACCTTCCTCCAGCAATTTCAGGAAATTGCACTTAGGCCCGAATCTTCATTTTGGTCGTAAACCCTTTTGTTTCTTCCTAGAACTGCTTAAGGGTTATTCTACATGCCAAATATAAACCTCCCCAAGGTTCATTTGACTTCCCGGAAGTCCCCTACAATTATTCGATTTCTTAACCTAAACGTATCTATATTTTAGCTGTATCGAAAATCGTTTCTGATTAAATTTCTTCCGATGCCATAAATCATGCCTCAAAATACTCGTTAATACCATATTGATTTCCTTAGACATCTCAGCTTCAGGGTACCCCCTGCAGTTGATTCGGTCGCTTATATCCATACTGAAATTACCCTATAACCTCAATTTATCTACAAATTACATTTTTACCTCCAAGATAAATTACTCTTGAGCTCTTTGAAAATTCTTGGGTATTACACATACCACTCACAATTATGACCTACCCTGACTCACGTATGCAACCACAATTTCATCACCCTACTCATGCACAAACTTTCTAATCTCCAAGCCCACACAATATACCGTGTAGTAGTGACCCTCCTAGTACCTAAGTCTTTTCCCTCAAATCAATGACTTAGCCCCATGACCCCAAGTTTTTCTTCATTTTCTCTCACAAAGGAAAATACTTAACTTTCAAAAGTTCTTTAAATCGTACCCATTCTATATTCGGCGTACCTTACCTTTCGGGATCTGGTAAAATTCTTATCACAGCTTTCCACCAATAACCCACCTCATCCAAAGCATAAAGTGGAACAGATGATCTTTTCCTTTTCACTTGGTTGTTGCTTTCAATCTTGTATTGCCTCCATCCTTGAAGGACTCATGGCTAACCTATTTCTCATAACTTAGAAAAATTACCTGTAGCGCCTAATTATAGGATAATCCTCAAGTATTGCTCGATTTTCCCTACAGCTAAGTAAATCAAAATATACTCAACCAATACAATCATAAACCAATCCTACTATGGTTTTCAACATCCTAGGTATTGAATCCATAAAGGCTACTAGTTATCCCAATTGCTATCATCAAATACCCATAATAATTTGTAACAAGATCTAAGGCAACCTTATTATATCTTCCTTTTTAATTCTCAATGGGTTGTGTCCTATCCCAAGACAACTTTCAAGAATAAACCATAGATAAACTATCACAAATCCCCAAATTCTCAGTAAATCATAAGTACGTTGTTTGTTTTTTTTTTTCACCCAAGGTTACATTTTACACATATCGGCTAATAACATTCCTCAACCCATAGTTGCCCACAACTTACGAGTTTCCCCTTTAATAAACCATAGATAAACTATCACAAATCCCCAAATCCTTCGAACATTTGTAATCTCTAAATACAATAAATTATCTCAACCACTATAAATCCACAAAATCATTCTGAATGGAAATACCATATATCTTTGTAGTCTCATTAGTATCCATAAAAAAATAATTAATTGTCTTAACTACCTAATCCACTATCGTACATTTCATTTCCTGTCAAACTATAAGTTGACACGTCATATCATCATTTTCTAGTAAGACTCATTAGGTCCAAGAAATTATCTTACTGGATTACTAGGACATTTTCCTCATTCATAAACGTAGCAATTTTAATTTCCTTTGGCTTCCCCGAACCACTAAATCCTTCAAATTTATTGGCAATCCATACCTTAAATACATAATTGCATAAATTTATTAACCATCATTTGTTCGTCCCGTCTTGATTAATCTTTTCCCCTTTGTGGGCAATCCCCAGAGAGATGGCCAATCTGCCTCCAATTAAAACATATGCGCCCGTCTAGACAATATCGGGCCAAATGGTCTTTTTCCCCATAGGTGTAGAATTTGCAACTTCTCTTTTCACAGGGTTTCCCGATATGGGACTTCTGACATTTGGGACAGTTACCTTTTAGCTTGAAATCTCTTCCTTGTACTCCCAAATTGCATCCTTGGTTTCTTTCATTTGGCTAGTTGACTTTCCTTCTCCGTGGACAGTCCCTAGCGAAGTGGCTAATCTATTGGCATTTGAAGCACCTGGGTCCTTTCAGACAGTCTCGTACAATGTGGTCACCCATCCCACATGGTTTCTCAGGGTGAAATTTTTGACATTTGGGGCAATTTCTCTTTGGCTTTAAATTTCTTCCTCGAACCCGAACGTCGAGTTTTTTTCATCTGGAATAGCCACACTCAAAATCATAAGGTTAACAAGTAAACCTTAGTAATAAAATAAATCCGAAACATTCGCATCCAACTAATAAAAACTCAAAAATCATAAATTTTCCAACTTCCCCGACCTTCGTGGACCTAGCTAATTGTTATTCCAACAAATTCCAAATACCTATATCCTCAAATTGGTGTGAGGATTTCACAACATAGGTGTCACTAGACCTTTATTGGGTTCATTGCTTAACTAAAATACTTACTTGTATTGTACCCTTCTTACTTACTCATCGGATTTGGTTGTCTTTATCTCTCGAATTTCCAAAATTATTGCAAAACAAAGCAGTCTTTCCAAATTTATCAAACTTCTATACAATAGTGGTAAGTACTAGACTCTCATGGACCACATCCGGAAATATCCCCCAAATCCTAATTAGTCTTCAAGATTTCAAGCTCACCAAATGTCTACAAGATAGTTGTAGATAAATAATCATATATGGAAATGTCCCCAAGAATCTAGTAAGTCATTCAAGATTTTAAGGGGGTTTCAGCCTTACCAGATGATTAAGGTACCTACTAGAGTTAAACCTTGTTTTACCTACCCATCAAGGTCCATTGGAAAACTTCTATGATTCCCAGATTGCTACATAACCCATCATGTCACCACAAACTTAGAAGTTAGTACCATCCAGTATGTGCATCATAAACACCTCATATTATCGCTATGTAACTCCAACGTTAATAGTATCAATCAAATGCCATAAACACCACGCATTGCTATTCTACCCTTATCTATGTATTAACAACCCATCCTACTTTCTTATTTCATTTCGTACATGTGAATAAGTTCTTTCCCCCAACATCAAGATTAGCCTTCCAAATTTGAAACCTCGACACAACTGCCTCTCAAAATTCTTACAAAAATAATCATATCGCAAAAGGGTCTCTCGGACTTTTATCTTCTAAAGTCCTTTAGACTTCAGATTCACCAAATTCCTACAAAATAAGTAATCTTCCCAAATGATTACCTGGTATCCTTAAAACCCCAAATTTATCAAATCCCTGTAACTCAAATAAGTTTAATCTAAAATATCCCCAAGTAAATTTTCAAGTAAGGAAAGATGTCTCTCAAAATCAAGCAAGTCTTTGAAGATTTCCTAGCAGGGGTTAGTTTCGCCAAATAATGAGAATACCTCAGATTCTTTTGACAACCATGAATAAACTTGCTCCATGTCTTATCTTAACACCAAGGAGCTCAAAAGTTAGTAACATCAGATATATCTATTGAATCCCAAAATTCCTATAGGAAATAAAATAATGTTCCAAGGAATCCCCCAAAATCCTCAAATTGACATAGGATCTTCATGACCTTGATTCCATACATTCCTGAAGTTTCAAGAATTCTCATAAATAATTTGACTTACAAAGACGCATAAGTTCAAATGAAATAAGACAAGCTTTAAAAAAGATAAAAAATCATAAGGCAGTAGGACCAGATAATATACCAATAGAAGCATGGAAATGCATGGGAGAAGAGGGCATCTCCTGGCTAACGCAACTATTTAACGCCATCCTTAAATCAAAAAAGATGCCAGATGAGTGGAGGAAGAGTACTTTGGTTCCTATATACAAGAACAAAGGAGATGTTCAAAACTGTGAAAATTATAGAGGAATTAAGTTAATGAGTCATACCATGAAACTCTAGGAAAGAGTAATAGAGCAGAGGCTCAGAAAGGAAACAAATGTGTCAGAAAATCAGTTTGGTTTCATACCTGGTAGGTCAACAATGGAAGCTATATATTTATTGAGGTGTCTAATGGAAAGGTATCGAGATCATCAGAAGGACCTACATATGGTGTTTATAGATCTAGAAAAGGCCTATGATAGGGTCCCTAGAGAAGTATTATGGAGGGTTTTAGAGAAGAAAGGAGTCAAAATAGCCTATATACAAGCCCTTAAGGACATGTATCATGGTGTAGAGACAAGGGTCAGAACATGCGGAGGGGATACTGAACCATTTACAACTACAATAGGACTGCATCAAGGTTCGGCACTAAGTTCATACTTATTTACCCTAGTAATGGATGAACTCACTAAAGATATTCAGACAGATGTGCCATGGTGTATGCTATTTGCAGACGATATAGTGTTGGTGGATGAAACAAAAGAAGGAGTGAACACTAAGATTGAGTTGTGGAGAAACAATTTAGAATCTAAGGGATTTAAATTAAGTAGAAAGAAAACAGAATATATGGAATGCAAATTAGTAAAAATGCAAGAGTGGATGATGTTATAATAAAATTAGAAGACCAAATCTTACAAAGAAAAGACCATTTTCGATATTTGGGATCAGTGATTCAAAAACATGGAGAAATCCACGAGGATGTTGCACATAGAATTAAGGCAGGTTGGCTAAAATGGAGAAATGCATCGGGGGTGTTATGTGATGGTAAAATCCCATTAAAATTGAAAGGAAAATTTTATAGGACACCTATAAGACCAGTCTTGCTGTATGGTTCAGAATATTGGGCAGTCAAATACCAGCATGAGCAAAAGACGAGTGTAGTGGAGATGAGGATGTTAAGATGGATGTGCGGACATACAAGAAAGGATAAAATTAGAAATGAAGTTATTCGTAATAAGGTAGGAGTAGTGCCAATCGAGGAGAAGATGAGAGAGACTAGACTAAGCTGGTTTGGTCATGTGAGAAGGAGACTAAGAGACGCTCCTGTGAGGAGAGTTGATGAAATGGAACAATTAGTCACAAAAAGAAGTAGAGGTAAACCCAAGAAGACTTTGGGAGAGACATTAAAATTTGATATGAAATATATGGATCTAAATGAGGATATGACAAAAGACAGAAATACATGGAAGTCTAGAATTCATGTAGCCGACCCCACATAGTGGGATAAAGGCTGGATATGTTGTTGTTGTTGTTGTAATTTGACTTACAAAATAACCTCTCGAATCCTCAAGACCTAGGTCCACCAAGTTTCTGTAAAATATTTGGTAATAAAAATTTCATATCTCCCTAAAATCCATTGCAAAGAAAATTGAGAACTAAATGATCAAACGATCTCCTTAGCACCCAATAAACCTTAAATAAACTTCCATATAAAGGGTTCTATCTTCCTTCAATAATTTAATTAGTCTCTCCCAAGATTTTCCAAATAACCAAATACTTACTCGCATCTTGTCAAGCTTACTTACTCGCCAGATCTTGTTGTCCTTAACAAGAATAACCTCGAACAACGTTTAACCTATCCTGTCATCAAAACTCGAAGACCAGTAACAAGAAAACATCATACAATGCTATTTACATTTATTCGCATATGTACATGTATATAGGCTCCTCATTTCACTATTTTGTCCATTCGGGTACATCTACATACAATCCTTTATGTTGCAAAACCAAAAATCATTCTTCCTTGGTTTCGGATCTATTCCTGCCATAAATCAAAACATCCTCAAAGTTAGTCAACTCAAATCTAAATCAAAACCACAAAGCTACCACAACCCAAAATATCCTCAAAATTAATCATTCATGTAACGCCCCACTTTTCCAAATACGCAATAACTTGAAATATAATTAAGACATCACCTACGGGCGTTATGGAAATCCTTACCAATGAAAGCATTGGATCGAACCTGCAAGCTTAACCAAAGCTAAATAAAGGGATTTCCACTAAATTTCCTTTACAAGTCCAAGAAATGTATACGGCCTTCAATACTCCATAAAACATAACACATCATAGCAGGTACAATTGTAGGACACCCACACACACCCTTTACAACCTTGAGTATCCTAGCTGCTATTTACAATACATCACTTGGTTACAAGGGTACATAATGAAATAAAATCAAAAGCTAGCCAAGCACCACCTTTTTGCCCTTGCTCGAACTATAACCTGGAACATCTGGCACTTCTGATAAACCTGGGACGTTGAATGTCCCATGGGTATGAAACACCCGAGTTAGATAATAACATCTAAATGAGTCACTCAAAAAAGGAGAGTACATGCGTGCAAATGCAATAATGCTATTATGAAATCCACCCCTGTGGTAGCAATGCCAGGGTGTTGCAATCACCCCCGCGGTCATCATAGTCACCCCTAGCTCACCGTAAGAGCACGAGTTCTTCCATGATGGCCCAACAACTAGCCACAGTCACCAACACAAACATGATGTATGATAAAGCAGAAGGAATATGAATAGCCAAGGGAAAATAGGACGTGTAAGCTACAAAGGCATGTTATGCAAGCCAACATCCACACACAAATGAAGCAACAAATGCTCAAAGTGTCACAAAATATCCAGGAATCACTCACCTTGACTAATAACCTTAGGAAGCATGGTTTACAATGAGTGGGATGGGTTTTCTAACTGCTTGACATGAACTTCGAGAAAGACTCAAAAACTCTGGCGAGGCCCATTCCCCCTCAATTCTCCACTGATTTTCTTCCTTCTTTTTGCAGGATTCTCTCTTTTTTCTCAAGAACAAGATCCTCCCCTTTGTTTCCCTCAATTTGGAAAAGATTCTCCTCTAGAATGTTTGAAATGATTTGTGATTAACATAGGCCCCTATTTATAGACTTTTCTAACCAACCACATATCGCCACCTCAAGGGTCATCATGAGTCTTTAACTTAACTTCCAAGTAGTCCAATGGTTGCTTGCCATGTGTCCTTGAAGATAAGGTTTGGAGACTTTATCAAACTTTGAGGCTAAGTAGTTTTTATGGCCAATCACGCGATGCCACCTTAAGGGGTCATTATGAGCCATCATGTGATCTTATGTTTTCTTCCAAATAACCAATGGAAGCTTGCCACATGTCTCTAGCTTGGAGACTAAGCAAAAGACTTAGAGAAGACTTAGAAAATACTTGAAAAAGACTTGGAGAAGACTTAGTAAAGACTTAAAGAATACTTACTTTAACAAAGACTTGGAGAAGACTTACTTAACGATTCAAAGCTACATTTGATTTGAGTTTGAAATCCAATATATTTTGAAGCGATATTTTAAGGTTTCAACAAACGACCCTTCGGCCCGAACTTTTCACGTAACTACACTTAGACCCTTTACAACTTGGTCCTCGAGCCATTTTTAATTGCACTTTTTGGTCCCTGGAAAATGGTTAAATTACACTTAGCACCCCAAATTTTTTTATAAATTACACTTTTACCCAACTTCAATATTTACGATTGTAACATCCCGCATCGAGCAATAGGAAGGACTGGAACAACTTACCCTGATGGGCCTACGCGAACTTCCCAGGGGGGTCACCCATCCTTGGATTACCCCAGGTCAAGCACGCTTAACTTGGGAGTTCTTTGCCAACATTCAGCCCAAAAGGTATCCAGCCGGTGTTGTTTCCTTCCTTACACTATCCTCGATATATACTAACTTTTCTGAACTCTCGGGGTATTACAACGATTTTGCCACTGGTTCAGAAATTGAACCTTTGTCTCAAGGCTTCTATAATCCTTTGAAATGACCTATTTCCTCAAGTATTAGAACCTAATAACCTTAGGTATCACCTTATATTTGAGTTTAAAAATCTGGGGTATTACAATTCACACTTAAAAACCATATATTCTAGCTCTGATACCAACTGTAATGCCCCGTTTTTCTAAATTACACAACGATGCATAATGTAAGCTAACATCTCATACGGGCGTTGTGGAAACCCTTGCTAACGGAAGCACTAGATCTAACCTGAAAGCTTAACCAAAGCTAAATAAAGAGGGTATCCACTATATTTCCTTTATAAGTACAAGAAATGCTCACGATTTTTAATACTCCAAAAAAGACTCAACACATCATTGTAGGTACAATTGTAGGACACCTACACACACACACCTCTTACAACCTTGAGTATCCTAACTACTATTTACAATACATCATTCGGGTTACATGGGTACATAATGCAATAATAACCCTAAAGCTATCCAAGCACTATCCCTTTGCCCTTGCTTGAACTGGAACCTAGAACACCTGATACTTCTGATAAATCTGGGACCTTGAATGTCCTAGGGGTATCAACCCAAGTTAGAAAAAATCTAAGTGAGTGAATCAAACAATGAAGTTTGTGCATGCAAGTGAAGAATGTAAAGAAATGACACTAAACCTCTCGTGTGGAAGAGATGCCGAGGAGTTGCAATCACCTCCGCTGATCCATCATGATCTAACATGTCCCTATGACCACTCACCAGTCTACCATGATGGCCCTAACATCAACTACCCACACCCACCACAATGATCTATGACAAAAGTGAAGATAAATGCTCGGTTTAAAAGAAAAGTATGCTATGTAAGTCAACACCCTTACCCAATGAAGCCAAAATGTTCGGGATTAAGCAAGAGCATGCAAGAAACACTCACCTTGCTGGTTTGGGCTTATCGAAGCACTATTTACAATGAATGGGAATGTTTTTCTGCAAATATCACAAGTTTTCATAAACCAAACTCAAAATATTTTTACATAGCGTTGTAAGGAATTAAAATAGGGTCAAAGCTATAGATTTTAAGTAAAAAGGTGGCTGACGTGCCCACACGCGCAACCCTTGTCGGCGCGTGAATTGCACACGCCGCCCTTAAGAATCAGCCAACTCCGCCTCCTTTTGATTTTTTTTGCCATAACTCCCTCATTTTAGCTCCTTTTTACCCTCGTTCGAACCTACAATGTAAGAACCCATATTTTCATGATTGCCACGTAATTTAAGCAAGTTTAAAATACCAAAAAACTGGCTTGATAGCAGTTATCACTACCGAATCGACTGCAGGGAGTGTCTTGGAGCTTAGATTTCTAAGAAAAATGATATGGTCTCGATGAGCATTTCGAGATAGGATTTACGGTATCGAAATAAATTGAATTAGGAATCATTTTTGGTACTGCTAAAATGAAGTTGCGATTTAGGTTGCAAAACTGAATTGTCGTAGGGGACTTCCGGGAAGTCAAAAGAAGCCTGAGGGGGCTCCAATTTTTTGTAAAGAGCAACCTTTCAGTGGTTTCAGGATGAAACGATAGCCCAACGAGGATGCTGGGATGGAATCATCCTTTTAAACTAAGACTTGAATTATTAATTTTGAAATTTTTGTATCGAAATGCAATTTAATTCAGTGTTTAAGGCTGTATTTGCAATTGGGGAATTACATAGGTGAAATAGAGGTGAAATTGGGATTTAAATGAGTAATTTTCTATATTTGTTGATGTAATATATAATTATATATATAGATATATATATATGTATATGCGTGTTGTGTGAGTGGGATGGCCCCTCAACTTAGCCATGTCTTGCAACTCCATATCTCCATGACCTGCAACCTTTGGAAAGATTTTCACGCAAAGAGAGATGGCCTAGGCAAGGGAGTCGGTGGATGCTTCCGCTATATAAAGGGAAGGGAGAAGAGAAATGGCAGCAAGCTTTGGCCGAGAGCTTGGCCAAGCAGGGCTGAAAGCAGAGGAGAAAGATCGAGAGAGAAGAGAACTTGACCAAAGGAACTGGTGGTCCAAGGTGGCACGAGGAGGCGCTTGGACGCAGCTAGAGCAAGCTGTTGCAGCTTGCGGCAGCCATGGCCGCGAGCTTCTAACAAGCAAGTGCGGCCATAGCCGAGGGTAGCAGCTACGGAAGAAAGCCGCAGGCGGCTAACGACAGTCGGAGTGCTGGCCAGTGGCCGGTGGGCTTGGTAAAGGTCGGAAATGGAAACTGTTACAGCAGCAAGCGGCTGCCATAGCAGTGAGTCCAAGCTTTCAGCAAGCTCGGTGAGCAGCGGGCGCGGCGAGGAGGCAGTCATAGCGGTATTTAGCGGTGGAGCGAAGTCCGAGGGAGGCGACGTTGCAGTGAGCAACGGACGGCGAGGGTGGAGCCAGGCCAGGTGGTGACATGGCTGGTTGCGCGCTGTTTGCTATAGAAGGAAGAATCAGAGGAAGAAGAAAGGTTGAAGAAGAAGAAGAAGGAAATAAAAGAAAAAGAAAATAGAAGGAAAAGGAAAAAGGAAAGAAAATGAGGAAAAAAAATAAAAAAGAATCCTATAAAATTTCAGGAAAATAGGAAATGGATATTTATTAGTATTTCAGAGATTTTGGAGAAAAAAATGGTTCGGGCACGTATTTTGAGGATATGGCATGCATATCGAGAAAGCCTAAGAGGCTAAGTTAAGGTAACTAAAATTCTCTAGAAAATTTTAAAAATTCTAGAATATTATTTTATGAATTTTCATAGTGAAATATTTGAGAAATATTTAGTTTGGATTTATTAAGGAAAAATAGGAAGCAATAGAGAGAAAAATAAAGAAAATGCAAGAAATTATGGAAAAATAGGTTCTAATGCTTATTTAATCAAATATGGTGATTAGGATACTTTGGGGCTTAAACTTGAAGTGACTTGTGCGAATTTTGAGATTGGCACTCAAATCGAGGCGATGCACGTATTTCGAGATAAGGCACAAATATCGAGATAGCCCGATAAACTTGAGAAGGTAAGTGGTACTACTCAACTGGATTTAGTTTATGAAAAGGACTTGTAAGTGATTCCATCCAAAAGCCTGATTTTAAGTAAATGATTTTATCATATTGTCATGTTTGAATGTGAATATGTCATGTAGATCACATTTACATGTATTGATGATGAAATATGCATATGTTCACGATGATATTATTGATCATGCATTGCATAAGGGTTTGGGATTATGGACTGGCACTGCTGCTCTGTCAAGGGTGCACCCAAACACCTCGGCCTGGTAAGGAGATTGTAAAAATGGGGAGCAGCAGTTGGGTGCTGTCAACTCAAACCGAAATGATATGAAAAATGACATTTTACATTTTGTATTCATGTACGAAATATGTTTACTGTACCTTTACTTAGATGATTCATCATCTAACTTGGGATTTGCCCTTAGAATATTCAAACGTTCCAGATGGAGATTGTAGCAGATACGAGAATGAATGAGGTATGAAATGGCACTTAGCAAAATGCATGATGAATTGAATGATGAATGAAATGTATGTAATGTAACCCATGTATTTAAGTTCTGCTACTTTGAAATCTAAACGTTTTGAGGAATGATGATGTATAATCTTATGGTTAATGAGGATGTAAGAACTAAATTTCGATTAATGTTGAGATGTTAGGTTCGATCTTTGCTTCCTCATTTGATGTGCATAATGATTCTCTTTCGAGAAAGTGTATGAAAATTTTGGGATAGATATGAGGAATGATATGATTTAGCTTTAAGTTTGAAAGAAAAAATTTATTATCCCAGAATTGTCCTAAGTTATAGCACGCTCGGGAAAGTAGGGTGTTGCAGTTGGTATCAAAGCTTAAGTTTATTGGAAGCCCTAAGTGACTCGGATATAGTTGATATCAGAGTTAAGCCCTATTTGGAAATTAGGGAATAGCAATTTGGAAACTTAAGAGGATCCAATATTGATAGAACCAATTAGAAGAAACCCCAAGTGGAGGCTTAGGTGAAAGAGACTAATGGTTCGTAAGACGAAATCCATATTTAGAGATTTGGGGATTGTCGGTTAAAGGCTTAGAGGTTATTGGATTTAAGTGTTGTGTAGTGGAAGTGCATGTCTAGGAAAGTTCTGGCTAAGGAAAGACTTGGTGTTTAAGTGTATCCATTTGTGACCCACCTCTCTTTCCTGGAAACTTATCTGGTGTACTATTAACATACAAATATTATTCTAGTATACGGTTACTATTCTTAGTGAATAGTAAAAGCCTGATGGGGCCTAATACAAGCAGAATGATCTAGTTATTGAAGTTAGGATATGATGATATGATTTGAGTGTAAGGTTGACTTGGTAACCATGATTAGGGATCCAAAAGATTTAGAGACTGTTGATTTGAGATCATTAGTCGAAATTCTTACAATGAAAAATAGGATAAATGTGGTTATCGAGGTTGATCGAATCATGGATGATTAGTCTGATGAGTTAAGATCGAATGATAAGTACTTTCGAGCATCAGTTAGTGTCTTAGAAATAAGATGTGTAGATTAGGGATCAAATAGATTGGATCAAGCAAGAGATTGAAGGTGGTCAAGTGATGGCGTATGAGTTGCGAGGTGATAGTGGTGCAACCGATGTGATTCACAAGGACAGGATAAGGAACCCTAGCAACATGACGGCACTACTGCTTTGGTGTTTGCAGTGAGGGATCTAGATCTAGGGACCCATGTGCAGAGGACTGATGTATGGCTTGTGGTAAGGTACGGGAGACCCGTCGACTAAAGGATCATAGTGAACTGCTTGGGAGACGATCAAATGCTGAAGATCTGAAACAACCCAATAAGGTAAGTACCTTATATGGGTCTAAGTCCCAATAGTCTAGGATGCAAGGTGTGTGTAACTGTAACACCCAATGTTACCGGTGTTATGAGAATGAGAAAGGAAGTAAGAAAACTTCCAAAAATGCCCTTGAGGAGGTGTTAGATCCTTGAGAACATTGGTGCCCTATGGGAGGGGCATTTTGGTAATTTGGATAGTGAAGTCCAATAAATGGTATTTTAGTAAATTGAAAATAATTCCTATGTGGAATTAGGTGAGTAAGTGAATTAAATCTCAATTTTGTATTTATGTGGAGATATGGGATTAATAATTCATGAAAGGAGTATTTTGGTAATTTGGAGTGATTCCATAAAGGAATTTAATTATGGAAAATAGGGAAAATGGTGGATATTGAATTATTTGAGAAAATAATTATGTTTTCCCTAAATTGGTGAATAAATGTGGTGGTGCCACATGGAGGGATGAGATTAGAACTTGGAATCCAAGTTTGTGTCTTAGAGTGACACTTGGCATAATCTTGAAAATTTGAGAGAAATTATATATATATTAGAAATGTGGGGGCATATATATATATATATATATGTGTGTGTGTGTGTGGATTTATGAGTTGGAGAATGATTTATATAAATAAAAAAGAAAATGGAAAAATGGTCATTTTTTGGCCCATGTGATTGTAATCATTAGGTTGCTCAAAGAAAAATACAAAAAGAAATGGAAATTAGTCACTCATTTATGAGTGAAAATGGGAGGATTATTTAAATAAAAATTAGTGAAATTAGTCACTCAAGTTGATGTGTTGAAATTAGTCAAAATAAATATATGAGAAAATGGCTAATTTTGGTATTAGAAGACTAAATTGATCCAAGGGTTAGGATCAAGTCTTGAAAAGGTGAATTATATCCAATGGCTTGTATTAAGTCTTGAAAATGGCATAAAATTGTCTCATTAAAGTAAATGAGAAAGAAATGGAATTTTCAAGAGGGATTCAATGGTTAAGATTTGGCCTTGAAAAAGGGAAAGAAATCCAATGGTTGGGATTTTAAAAGGCTAAAGCACATGGATTGTGCTTTTGGTGGAGGGCTAGGATTTGTTCTCTCAAATCCATAAAGATCCAAAGGCTAGAAATTGTTCTTGAAAGATGGAAGAGCTAAAGTAAATAAGCAAGTGTAAAGAGGACTTCTCTTCTTTGGCCATTTGAAGAGAGAAAGGAAGAAAGAAAGAATGAAGAGAAGGAAATGGGAAGAAGTAAAGAGCCTAGAGGGAATGAAAGCAAGGGAGGTCTTGAAGATTAAAGTTTATTGAAGATCTTGAGGAGTCAAGGTAAGGGATGGCCCCATGTGGAGGAGGCCTTGCATTGCATTGTAAGTAGGTTGCATAAACTTTTATGTATCTCTTTGCATGCTTTTCTTGTACATGAGACCTATGGCCATGGGGGTGGGAAAGAAATGGTAGGTTGATGCCTCAAACCATGTTGGGTTGTGAGGATAGAATGACTTAACCATGCTTGCATGCATTTGCCATTACATAGACTTGTTATGCTTGTATTTACTTTGCATATGCACCCTTACTGAGCTTTTGAGCTCATGAGGTTTGTTGGACCTCTTTGTAGGTGTTAAAAGCCTCATGGAAAATGTGAAAATGGGAGAAAAATGGCTATGAGTGTTGAAGGCTAAAGTTGTGTAGCCTATGTATTTTGGTTGGTAATGTAAAATAAATTGTATTTCATTTTGGTTTCATGTGTATGAAGCTTCCATGTTATGTATGGTAGCTAAGAGAGGGAAAAATTTTGATGTGTTTGAGGTATGTTGTAATAAATAAAAATAAGATGGTTGGTTTGTGAAATGAGGCTTTGGAATGAGAAAAGTGGAGGTTTTGATGCAAACTAGGGGTGTTTAAATTTCTGGAAAATTTGGGGTTTAAAAGCCCAAGAAAAAAAAAAAAAAAAGGAAGTGAAGGAGCAGCAAGAGGCAACAACAGCGGGCCCTGGGGCACGCTGGGCCGCGCCCGGGTGCGGGCGAAGCCGTGCGAGCGGCCGAGCGCGCGGCATGCGCGGCCAGCGCCCAGTAGGGCCCCGCGCCAGCCTCGGGCGGGCCAGCGGGCCCCGTCGTCCAATTTTTTTCAAAATATTGGAATTTTGAGGGATTTAGGGGCAATTCTTAATTGATTTTGGGCTCCGGAGGAATTTTCAAAATATCGGGATTTTTTGGACATTTTGGAGAATAATGCCAAAATTTTGGAAAATTGAAAATTATGAGTTTTCCCTCCAAAATTGGTAATCAATCAATGGATTGATTTAAATGGTGATTTTTATGGAGCCCGGTAAAATTCTTGGATGGAAAAAAAAAAGAATTAAATATAAATAAGAAAATGGCGGTTGGGCGCCTTCATGAGTTTTCTTTTCAATCAAATGCGGTGTGGTTGAAACCCAAATTTTGTTAGTGAATCCTGGGATTGAGGGAAGGGGAGGACGAGTCTAATTCCCACCTAGGGCGTTTCATCTTGAAACATGGTCCACCCTTCGCCATAGGCCGGGTAGGTGGATAATTCGGGTAATTGTTCACGAGTAACACTCGTAAGTGGGAGCGGGGCGTTACAGTAACACCCAGTAATCCTAATGTTATGAGAATGAGAAAGAAAGTAAAAAAACTTCCCAAAATTCCCTAGAGAAGGTGTTAGATCCTTGAGAATATTTGTGCCCTATGAGAGGGGTATTTTGGTAATTTAAATAGTGAAGTCCAATAAAAGGGTATTTTGGTAAATCAGAAATAATTCCTATGTGGAGTTAGGTGTGTAAGTGAATTAAATCCTAATTTTATATTTATGTGGAGATATATGGGATTAATAAATTCACAAAGGGTATTTTGGTAATTTGGAGTGATTCCATAAAGTAATTTAATTATGGAAAATAGGGAAAAAGATGGATATTGAATTATTTGAGAAAATAATTATGTTTCCCTAAATTGGTGAATAAATGTGGTAATGCCACATGGATGGTGGAGATGGAAACTTGGGAGCCAAGTATGGGTTTAAAAGATGACAGTTAGTAAAGTCTTGTTCAAGTATAAATTGGGTGATTTAATTAAATGCAAAAGATTTGAAATTAGTCTTTCAAGCATTAAAAAATAGGCATGATGGTTTGGATTAAAAGAAAAATTCAAAAGAAAATAAATTAGTCATGCATTAATGGTGGAAAATGGTCTCGTTAAATTAAATGGGAAAGAAATTAATTATGTCTCTCAAGTGTAATAGTTATGAAAATAGTTTCATTTAAGTAAATGAGAAATAAATGGGAAATTCAAGAGATCTAATGGGTGAGATGTATTCTTGAGAAAGAGAATAAATCCAAGGGTGGGGATTTAAAGAGAGGAAATGGCATGGAGTGTGTTTCTTCTAAGAGAGAGGAAATGTATCTAAAGAAATGAAATGTGGAGATTTAATTCTCTCTAAGCACATGGATTGTGCTTTTAATGAATGGTGGAGATCCATTCTTGAAAATGGGAAAGGGTAGTATTTAAGGGAAAGTGAGGAAGACTTGTCTTCCTTTGGCCATTTGGAGAAAGAAATGAAGAAGGAAAGAAAGAGAGAGAGAGAGAGAGAGAGAAGTCTCCCATGGAGGAAAAAGTGAAGAAGAAGAAGTAAGGGATCGAGGTAATATCCATCTTTCTTCTCTTTATTTTGGTTTTGTTTGTATGAAAAGTGAGTTCTTATTGGAATGTCACCTTAGATGGGAGAAGATGATGATGGAAGCTCTCTTGAAATGAAGATTGGAAGATTTAAGAATGAGGTAAGGGATGGCTCCATGGGATGGTGGCCTTGCAATGAGTTGTAAGTATGTTCATAAATGTATATGTTACATTTGGCATGTTCTTTTGTGTTCATAAAACCTATGGCCATAGGGTAGTTTGGGAACATGGTTGAAATGGTGGGTTGATGCCTCTAACCTTGGTGGGTTGTGAGGGTAAAGAGACCTAGCCACACTTGCATGCATTTGGCATCATATAATCTTGTTATGTTCATATTTATTTTGCATTGCACCCTTATTGAGCTTAATAGCTCATGAGGTTTTTACCCTCACATATAGGTTGTCAAGGCATGAGAAAGTCAAGGCAATGGTGGAATGGCATGGGAAAGCTTGGGAATGAAGATCCAAGAGCTTATTATGGCTTATGGAAGCTTATGTGTTATGTTTGATTTATGTAATGTAATTTATTTTGTTAGTTGAAATGTATGTTGTATTTAGGAAATGAGATATTAGCCTATGGCATGTTGAAGCCTAGGTTGGGTGAAACTCTCATTTTGGTTTGTGTTGTGGGAAGCACCAAGAAGTTAAATCATATGATTTTTTTTGGAAAAATAGTGGGTGTTTGATGTATGTTATGGAAGCATCAAGAGTATTGTTTAAGCCTTAATTATGGAAAATAGAGGCAAAAATTGAATGAATGTGAAGTATATTTATTTAATTTAATTTCTGAAAAATTTGGGTTAGGAAGCCCAAATAAAATAAAAAAAAAGGAAGAAAAAGAAATGGAGGCAGCAATAGCAGTGTCGGGGCCCGCACGTGGCCCGCAGGGGGCCACAACGGGCAGCAGGCGCGTGAGCGTGCTGTTGTGCGTCGCAGGCGCGGCAGGCACATGTGGCCAGCGCACCGCAGGGCCCTCGCAGGCCCCGGGCATGCCGGCGAGCCCCGTCGGCTAATTTTTTAAAAAAAATTGAAATTATTAGGGATTTTTTGGGCAATTCTTAATTGATTTTGGGCCCCGAAGGGATTTTCAAAATAAAGGGATTTTTCAAGCATTTTGGAGAATAATGCTGAATTTTTTGAAAATTGATAATTTTGAATTTTCCCTCCAAAATTGTTATAAATTGATGGGTTGATTGAACTTGTGAATTTATGGAGCCTGGTAAAATTTTTGGATGGAAAAATAATTAAATATAAATGAGAAAATGGCAATTGGGCATCTTAATGAGATTTCTTTTTAGCCAAGTGCGGTGTGGTTAAGCCCAATTCTGCTAGTGAATCTTGGGGTCGAGGGAAGGGAAGGACGAGCCTAGTTCCCACCTAGGGCGTTTCGTCTTGAAACATGGTCCGCCCTTCACGAAAGGCTAGGCAGGTGGACAATTCGGGTATTGTTCACGAGTGGCACCTGTAAGTGGGAATGGGGCGTCACAGTGTGCCACTGGCTGTGATTAATCGAGGCTGGAAGCCTAGGGAATGAACCCAAAATGAGATGGATTGAATATGGACTGAGTGTCCTATTTAAATAATTGTATCAGGGTTCGCGGTCATCTTAGGAGTGGGTGACACAACGAATAGTGCAAGGCTCGAGGAGTAGAATACCTCGGTATCTAGTATGGCAATGGGATCATGAGATGGTCGCGTTTGCAATTGCCTCAAATAAAGAGTTGGGTTGCAAAGGAAAAGCTACCTGACGTATGAAATGGACATGGTAGATGCATGCTCGTGAGCCGTTTAGGCGCTACCTATGAGGTGATGAAATCACCGGCCATGATGAGGGCCAAGAATAAATGTTCTTACAGAAGGAGTTAAACTCGGGGCAACGACAACGAATGATAGTTCTTGGAGGATTACGACGAGACTGTGTAGTTTTCACTCGGGACGTACCCGTGTGAGGGTCGACGTATGGTGTAGGAGTGAGCCTACTATGTGATTGGGGGGATGATGACAGCTTGTGTGTTGGTTGACGGTAAGTGTAGTGCCCAGGAAGAACTAATTTAATGGTCATGTGCCAATTGTCAACTGGATCTGAAGAATGGAATGCAAGATTCAGTGGATTCTCAGTAGAGGAGATTTCAGGTAGTGGAGCATGGCTAGTCTAAAACCTTGACGATGAGTTGTCAGATGGAAAACTCGGTTCAAGGTAGAGTTTAGGTACCAAAAAGGAAAGAGTTGCTTGATAGGTCTTATTGACCGTAAAAGGAATGATGAGGTGACCTAGTCAATAGAGGTTGTGACTACGGTTCAGTGTGCCAAATAGACCTACGGAATTAGGTAAAGTTGTCGGTGGTTAACCCGATGAGCAGAACTCGGAATCACCATGATGAATGGTGGATTGAGAGCAATCGTTGCAAGGAAATAGAGTTCACGGAAGATGATTGGAACTAGATATCATGATTTGATTCGAGATTTTTCAGAGATAAATCGATTTGAGATTCTAAAGGAATTTCTTGAAAGAATTAATTGAGCATCTAAGGATTTGTGATGAAACTTTAGAGTTTTTAGGAAGAAATCTAGCGAAGATTGGAGTACCATAGGTGACGTAAGTACCTGCCTACTCTAGCTAGCAGTATAGTTATGGATTGCCATCTTGGAGATTGTGAAAATCTTTGGCGTGATTGAGATAATCAAGTAGTGGCAGATGTGCTAGGATAATGGGTCACAGAAGGAAAAGCTGCAGACCTAGATAGATTGGAAATCCGAGATTTTCAATTTTGAAGAATGGAATTCATATGGCTAGATGGTTAGTCTAGGTAGCCTAGTAGGAAAATTGTGAGATGTATTGCTAAGTGATGTCAGCAAGTTATGATTATAAGGAGCATGTTGATCTGTGGTACAGGCACTTGCAGTCAATTAAAGTCCATAAAAAAAGTGGAAAATACTAGGATATATTCTCGAAAGATTTATCAAGATTATTTCTTAATGATGATTGCCAATAATAGCTTGAGATTATTAGATGCTTAGCTATGAGTGGCTTGATTGAGGAAATAAATTATCAAGTTTTGAAAGAAGTGATAATTAAGAGTCTATATCTTTAACTCGAATTTGATGAATTATAAAATAACTATAAGATGCTGGGATATTTATGATTGATGTGAGATCGAGGAATGAGACATTCCAAAAATTGGCAATGGAGTCATGATTTGATGATTTGGCCAAAGTACCATCTGCATTGAAGTCGCATGGTAATTGTGTCTATTGATGATATTGGTGTACTCCTCGGATAGGGAGACGCATGAGGAACATTAAGGATAATGTTAGGGAACATCATGATAGATGTTGAGATCGAGATTGGCTTGCTAGGTCGTAAGTAAATCAAGAAAAAATGATGAGGGCATGAGGCTCCATATCGGTGAACATGAAATCAAGATTGATTGTCATAAGCACCATGAGGATTGGAAGTTTTGAAAAGTCAGATATCCCGATAGGTTTCAGGAGATGAGCCAAATGTTTGAATAGAGGTTAGTTCGAGCAAAGGTTGGTAACCTGAGTAAGTGTAGCTCCAAGAAGGATCGAGGATCTGTGAGATTTGGAGATTTATGCTAGTATTAAGAAAAGTATCAGAAGTGACGGGAGTCGAGTCAATTTCAACTCTCAGAAACGAGACAAGAAGGCTTTAGAACGACGATAACACCATGGGTGTATAGCCTGTTAACAGCAGATTTGAACCTATGGACCAAGGCAGAAGGCTAGTAATGAGCTTGTGGCTAACGTGCCGGAGAAGCTTGTAGGCTGTCTTACGGTATGGGTTTGGGACCCAAGGTCTGAGTTGCTTAGTGAACTGCCAAGGAGACGGTCAGATGCCAAAGTTTAGGTAACATCGTGAATGTTATGTTTTGACTAGGATCCAAGTTCCAAGGGACCAGAACACTGTGATAGGATCCCTAACTGTCTGTGAAATGATTGGAAGTTTATGAAGTTGGCAAACTGTTGTCAGGGGTTCGTGAAGGAACTCTCTGAAATAGTTGTGTCTATGATAGGACTCGTGATGGGAGTCAAATGAGAATGATTTGCCGGATGTAGTGAGAGCTTGTGGTAGCTCAAAGGATCGAGTTGCATGATAGTGCAACATGACCGAATGATTGTGTGCGGATCACGCAAAGGCATAAAATGAACTACCCAATGTATGACTTGGAGCTGGCAACTGTAGTATGTGCTTTCAAGGTTATGGAGACACAATCGAAACGGTGAGAATTTGAGATTTAGAACATATGGTAAATTTCAAGGACGAAATTTTTGTAAGGAGAGGAGAATGTAAGAACCCATATTTTCATGAGATTGCCACGTAATTTAAGCAAGTTTAAAATGCCAAAAAATTGGCTTGATAGCAGTTATCACTACCGAATCGATTGCAAGGAGTGTCTTGGAGCTTAGATTTCTAAGGAAAATGATATGATCTCGATGAGCGTTTCGAGATAGGATTTATGGTATCGAAAGAAATCGAATCAAAAACGATTTTCGGTACTGCTAAAATGCAGTTGCGATTTAGGTTGCAAAATCGAATTGTCGTAGGAGACTTCTGAGAAGTCAACTGAAGCCTGAGGGGGCTCTGATTTTTCGTAATGAGTAACCCTTCAATGGTTTCGGGATGTAACGATAGCCAGGCGAGGATGTTGGGACGAAATCGTCCTTTAAACTAAGCCTTGAATTATTAATTTTGAAATTTTTGTATTGAAATGCAATTTAATTCAGTGTTTAAGGCTGTATTTGCAATTGGGAAATTGCATAGGTGAAATAGAGGTGAAATTGGGGTTTAAATGAGTAATTTCCTATATTTATTGATGTAATATATAATTGTATATATATGTATATGCGTGCTGTGTGCATGGGATGCCCTGCAACTTAGCCATGTCCTGCAAGTCCATATCTCCATGACCTGCAACCTTTGGAAAGATTTGCATGCAAAGAAAGATGGATTAGGCAAGGGAGTCGGTGGATGCTTCGGCTATATAAAGGGAAGGGAGAAGAGAAATGGTAGCAAGCTTTGGTCGAGAGCTTGGCCAAGCAGGGCTAAAAGTAGAGGAGAGAGATCGAGAGAGAAGATGTAACACCCCACCTTGCCAGGCGTGTCACTAGAAGGGTATTTTCGGGAATCTTTTTTTTTCAAGTTCATCACACGCAGTGATTTCAAGAACAACCTTCTCATGCAGATAACGAATCCCGAGAACCCCAGTCTTGCTCGTTTAACTAACAAGATCAATAATCTTAATAACTAAACGAGACATATTATAACGCAATGGATACATTAACATCAAAATATTGTGGCCTACCATGAGTTCATACAAGGTGTTTTTATACCGAAACACTTATTACAAAACTACCAAATGATAACAACATTATCATACTACCATTCATACATAACCAGAATACATACTAAAGCTTTCAAAGTGATACAATAACTAGCAAGCTAAACACCATAGGTCTCAACTAGCCACGTCCTCGCCCTCGCAGCAGTCCCTGGCTAGAATGTGTGAATGTTCCAGGGACATAACCCAGATTAAATGATAAAACATCTAAGTGATGGCGTGAAATAGTTTACATAATGCATGAAAGACATACGAGCATGGCATATACAGACACAACAACATGCAACACATCTAACTTGAGAAATCTCCTTAACATACTCAACCTCCCGTGAAACATTCATTCCACACACCGTTGGGGTTGACCTTGTCGTGACAAACTTAATCTCTCGAGTGCCCTACCGTGTCACTCGTTCACTTGGATTAACCTTGTCCCATTCTCAAGAAGACCCCATCCCGTCCCAAACAGACCCAACAATGACACGAAAAACCAATGCCCCGATGATATGAAAATCACACGCTATGCACTGACTCTTTTATAAGTAAAAACAATTGATGCAATATACCACATGATCAATATGCAAATAATGCCATAAATACATAAATAAAACGCATAAGCATAGCATCCCGAGTTCTGGTAAGACCGCTTACCTGAACTCACTACACTCACACCAAGACATTTCCAAAACAAGGGTAAAACTAGAATCAAACCACTCACCTCGAACGTATTTGGATCGCCTCGATCCTCGTGCACTACCTCGATTTGCGTGCTAAATCACAAATCTTCGAACTTATACTCAACCTTGAGCCAAGATACACCCTAAGACACCACATTTAATTAAGGAAGCATCAAAATCCATTTTCCTCAATTTTTCCATAGTTTTCTCTATTTTCTCCCATTTTTCACCTCGATAATTCCAAAATAATTACTTCCTCAAACATTTTTCCCAATTTTTCCACATGATAATTCCTATAATAAATTAAGAAAAATACTAAAAAAGGAAATATCGATTTTACCCCTGTCACATACCCTCACGCACTCAACGCGTGGGTGCGAGTGGTGTGTGGCGCGTGCAGCCATGCGCCACCTTCTTCCCTAAGTTTCCGGCTGCCGACGACGACTCCGATGGATAAACCAAGGCCACCCCCTTGAAGCCCTTGACCAGTCGATCCCAACGGCACCAATCTCCGGCCGAAAGGACACCGAAAAAGCCACCGGAAGGCCAGTTGCAGATTGCCCTAGACGGATCGCCACCCATTTCCGACTAAGCTTCAATCGGCCTTCAAATGCTATGAAAAATCCTCCAAAACCTCCAGAAACGATCCCTGATGCCTCGAGACCAAAATCCCCTTAACAAATCTCTTAAAAACATCCAAAAACATAGTCGATTTGCTTGATAAATTTCAGCCGAAACCTTGCCCTTTTTATAGCCAAAATCCGGCCACCATTCGACCAATCATCGGCCAAGGATTGGCCTACAAGAAACCTCACGCCGTATACAGCCTTCCCCAAGTCTCCCTTAGCCGTCCCGTCGCTGGAAACAGCCTCCACGTGAGGTGGAAGGCGGCGGCCAAAATCCTCCCTTGCGTTCACACCACCATTTTCTATTTATTTCACTTTGGCCCCTAGTTTTATTCAAATTACACTTCTACCCTTTTCACAACACCCTTGATAAATCAAAATATACCACCAAGTCCCTCAAGTTTAGTACTTACCATTTCTTTCTCGAAATTTCCAAAAAACATCGTTTAGACCTCCCTCGAGCAAATTTAAAAAATTACACTTTGGCCCGGTTGATCATTTTGACCTTAAATCTATTCATTTTAACCCGAAATTGCTTAAGGGTTGTTTCACACATAAAATATTGGTCCTTGAGACGCTCCGTTGATTTTTTGGATGTCTCCTACGTCGATTCGGTTTTCTCAGCCCGGTCGACAGTTGTACCGAAAACTATTCTCGATCCAATTTCTTTAATCACTAAAAATCATAACTCAAATTACTTGTCAATACTATACCATTTTCCTTGGCTATCTAGGGTCCAGGGTACTCCCTTCGTCATATTCGGTGGCGTAAAACTGCGTTAGTGTACCCTATAGCCTCATTTTTCTGAAAATTCCACTTATGCCCTTTATCAAATACCGTTTATAACCTCAAATAATTCCCGAGTATTACAGAAGAGAACTTGAGGAAGGGAGCTGGTGGGGTGAGGTGGCACTTGGAAGCAGCCGGAGCAAGCTGGTGCAGCTTGTGGCAGCCATGGTCGCGAGCTTCCAGTAAGCAAGTGCCACCACCAAAAATCAACATTTTAGCGATGAAAAATTCCATCGCTAAAATATCAACTAAATTTTTTAGCGATAGATTTAGTGATAGAACCCGTCACTAAAAAAGGCATCGCTGAAATTTAGCGACGGGGTTGACCCTGTCGCTAAATTAAAATTCTTTATTTTTTTATTTTTTTATTTTGTAGCGACGGGGTTGACCCTATCGCTAAAATTTAGCAACGGGGTCGACCCCGTCGTTAAATTATAATTTATTTATTTTTTATTTTTTAGCGACAGGGTAATTTTAATTTTTTTATTTAATTTTTTTTAATCTTTTAGTGACGGAGTCGACCGCGTCGCTAATTTCGTCGCTAAATTCAACCCTAAAATTCAAAATTCAACGCGCGCCAGACCCTAGACACCTCTCATGTGCGCCACATGGCCGCACCTCTACTCGTCACGTGGCAGCGTTGGGATATTACTCCGAACTATTATCTCAAGCTCTCTCATCTCATGTGCACCACGTGGCCGCGCCTCTACTCGCCACGTGGAAGCGTTGGGATATTACTCCCAACTATTATATCAAGCTTTCAACCAAATTCGAACCCCCAACCTCTCATGACCAAGTTTCGCGCACGAACCAGCTAACCTAGAAGCCTCCTTGTTTATTGATGTCTATAAAATATATTTATACTATTATTTTTCAAATATTTCAGAATTATATTTATACACCAAAATTTCTTAAACTTATTTAATGATATTAATTTTAATATTTAATGTTAATAAAGGGAAATGAATATTAATTTTTATTTTATTTTGTTATTAATTTAAATAAAACTTTATTAATTATTATATTAGCAGTGAAAAATTATGTTTTTGTTTTGATTTTAACTTTTAATATACTTAAAAAATTATTAGTTTAATTTTACTAATATTAATGTTAGTAAAAATTATTGTGATATGTTTAAATGTAAAATTTTTTATTTTTTATTTAATTTTTTCTATTTTTTAGCGACGAGGTCATACTCGTCGCTAAATTTGAATTTTTTTATTTAATTTTTTTTATTTTTTAGTGACAGGAGTGACCCCGTCACTAAATTTAATTTTTTATTTAATTTTATTTTTATTTTTTAGCGATAGGATAACTAGTCGCTAAATTTTAATTTTTTATTTTTTAGCGATGGGGTTAATCCGGTCGCTAAATTTGAATTTTTCTATTTAATTTTTTTTATTTTTTATCCACGGAAGTGACCCCGTCACTAAATTTAATTATTTTTTCATTTTTTAGCGATGGGGTGTGACCTCGTCGCTAAATTTTAATTTTTTGATTATAAATTTTAATTTTTTATTTTTTAGAAAAAATACAAAATTAAAAGTTAGCGACGAGTCACTCTTGTCACTAAAAAATAAAAAAAATTAAATTTAGCGGCGGGAGTGACTTGTCGCTAAAAAATATAAATAAATAAATAAAAAAAATTCAAATTTAGCGACAGGGTCCGTTGCTAAAAAAAATTAAAATTTAGTGACCCGTCGCTAAAAAATAAAAATAAATAAATAAAAAAATAAAATTTAGCGACGGGAATGACCCCGTCGCTAAAAAATAAATAAATAAATAAATAAACTAAAATTTAGTAATAGGGTCACTCCCGTCGCTAAAAATTAAAAACAAATTAAATAAAAAAATTAAATTTAGCAACAGGGTCACTCCCATCGCTAAAAAATAAAAAAAATTAAATAAAAAAAATTCAAATTTAGCGACGGGGTCACTCCCATTGCTAAAAAATAAAAAAATAAAAATTTACTAACGGGATTTCCGTCACTAATTCTGTTGCTTAATTTAGTGACGAGTATTTCGTCGCTAATTTCGTCCCTAAATTAAAAAAAATCTTTAAAAAAATTAGCGACAGAATAATTCCGTCACTAAATTCCGTCGTTAAAAATTATTTTTCTTGTAGTGTGAGGTCATGGCCGAGTGTAGCAGTTACGGGATCAAGCTGTGGGTGGCTGACAATGGTCAGAGTGCTGGCCAGTGGGCTTGGTGAAGGCCAGAAATGGAAGTTGTTGCAACAGCAAGCGGTTGCCATAGTTGCGAGTCCAAGCTTCCAGTAAGCTTGGCGAGCAGCGGGCGCGACGAGGAGGCGGTCATGGCGGTGTCTCGCGATGGCGCGAAGTCTGGGGGGAGGCAGCGTTGCAATGGGCGGTGGACGGCGAGGGCGGAGCCAGGCTAGGCAGCGACGTGGCTGGTTGCGCGCTGTGGGCTGTAAAAGGAAGAATCAGAGGAAAAAGAAAGGTTAAAGAAAAAGAAGGAAATAAAAGAAAAAGAAAAAAGGAAAGAAAATAAGGAAAAAAAATAGAAAAGAATCCTAGAAAATTTTAGGAAAATAGGAAATGGATATTTATTGGTATTCCAGAGATTTTTGAGAGAAAAATGGTTCGGGCACGCATTTTGAGGATATGACACGCATATTGAGAAAGCCTAAGAGGTTAAGTTAAGGTAAGTAAAATTCTCTAAAAAATTTCAAAAATTCTGGAATATTATTTTATGAATTTTCATAGTGAAATATTTGAGAAATATTTAGTTTGGATTTATTGAGGAAAAATATGAAGAAATATAGAGAAAAATAAAGAAAATGCAAGAAATTATGGAAAAATAGGTTTTAATGCTTATTTAATCAAATATGGTGATTAGGATGTTTTGAGGCTTAAAGTTGAAGTGACTTGTGCGAATTTTGAGGTTGGCACGCAAATCGAGGTGATGCACGTATTTCGAGATAAGGCATGAATATCAGGGTAGCCCGATAAGCTTAAGAAGGTAAGTGGTATTACTCAACTAAATTTAGTTTATGAAAATGACTTATAAGTGGTTCCACCCAAAAATTTGATTTTAAGTAAATGATTTTATCATATTGTCATATTTGAATGTGAATATGTTCACGATTATATTATTGATCATGCATCACATAAGGGTTTGGGATTATGGACTGGCACTGTTGCTCTGCCAAGAGTGCACCCATACACCTCAGCCTGATAAGTAGGCTGTAAAAATGGGGAGCAACAATTGGGTGCGGTCGACTCAAACCGAAATGATATGGAAAAAGACATTTTGCATTTTGCATTTTGCATTTTGCATTCGTGCATTAAATATGTTTTCTGTACCCTTACTTAGATGATTCATCATCTAACTTGGGGTTTGCCTCTAGAATATTCAAACATTCCAGATGAAGATTGTAGCAAAGACGAGGATGAATGAGATATGAAATGGCACTTAGCAAAGTGCATGATGAATGAAATGCATGTAATATAGCCCATGTATTTAAGTTCTGCTACTTTAAAATCTGAATGTTTTGAGGAATGATGATGTATAACCTTATGGTTAATAAGGATGTAAGAACTGAATTTCGATTAATGTTGAGATGTTAGATTCGATCTTTGCTTCCTCATTTGATGTGTATAATGATTCTCTTTCGAGAAAGTGTACGGAAATTTTGGGATAGATATGAGGAATGATATGATTTAGCTTTAAATTTGAAAGAAACAAATTGTCTCAGAATTGTCCTAAGTTATAACACGTCCGGGAAAGTAGGGTGTTACATACGACACCCTTATTCAACCCTCTACCAGATTATAAAATGAAATCAGACTTACCTTGCAATTTCGATGTCTTTTGGCACGCTTTACAGTGGTGACCTGAATTTTTCGACAAGGCCTTATCCTCCTCGTTCTTTGGCAGATTTTTCCCCTTCTTTTGGCAGCGTTTCCTCTCTCAAACTCCCTTCCTTCTCCTTTTTGTTTGGTGCCTAAAACACCCCCCCCCCCGGCAAAGCCTTATATTTATAGGAAACTTCGACGAATCTAGTCGCAACATCATTCCGCCCATGTGCATCCAACCAAAACACACCATTTGTCCCTGATATTTTGAGCCTCATCATTATTTCCTAAATGTTCATTCGACCGTTTGGTTACCCCAAGGACTCAATTATGAGATATTGTGATGAGATATTTTAAGATTTCAAGAAACGACGTTTTGGCTCGAACTTTTCAGGTAATTGCACATAAATCCCTTACAAGTTAGTCCACGAACCACTTTTCAATTGCACTTATGTCCATAAAGAAATGATTTATTATGCCAGTACCCTAAAGTTTTGGGTAAATTACACTTTTACCCGAACTTTAATATTTACGATTTTACCCCTAGTTCAGAAACTGAATTTTTGTCTCAAGTCTTCTATAATCCCTTGAAAGGACATATCTCCTCAAGTATTAGAACCTAATAATTTCAAGTATTATATCATATTTGAGTTTGAAAATTTGGGATATTACAATTATAGTGCACGATTAACCGGTCTGGCTAAAAATCAAGAACTGTTGATTTGTTGCCCATAAATGTTGATTGTTTCTTTGGGTGAGCTTTGTACCAACGAGACACTCTTTCGTTGCTTTCGACAACAAAGCATTTAATGGTCTATCGGCTCTTCATTTATTGCTCTTCAGAGCATTTATGAAGAGCGAGAGAAAGGAGAATGATTAGAAAAAGAAAATGATAAGGGTTCTCCATTTGGGAAGCTGTTCGTCTTTGCCCTAACTCAAATGTGCGAGAAGCTTCTCTTAGCTTCTGCTTCTTGCATTGTTCATCTTCTTCCTCCTTTGATCCACTTACTTTACTTCTTCTCTTACTGCCACCTACTTGTTCTTGATCCCATAACCATGAGACGGTCACTATCCTCGTTGAGAATCAAAGCCCAGCCTTGCATCATCTTCATCGTGTCTTGACTAGAAAAGGCCCGATGAAGGGTTCCTGTGGTTGCCTAGGTATGGACTGACACTACAAAAAAAATCGGTATTTAGCGGCGATTTTTTTCGCATTGAAAACTGTTGCTAAGTCAGCCGTCGTGGAGCGTTTAGCGGTGGTTTTCAGCAACCACTGGAGTAATCGCTACTAATTATATTTTTTACGGAGGTTTAAAAAATTATCGCAAAATAAGTGATTTAGCAGCAATTTTTATAATATTTAGCGGCAGTTTTGAAACCGCCGCAAAAAATTAAAAAAAAAAATTTATTTTACCGACGGTTTCAAAACCGCCGCAAAAATTAATAAAAAAAATTAAATTTTTAATTTTAGCAGCGATTTTGAAACTGCCACAAAAATTAATAAAAATTAATTTTTAATTTCCAAGCCCGCGCGCAAGCGTGGCCAGCCTGGCTCGGCCCCCGTGCGCGCGCCATGTGGTAATGTTGAAAATTAAATTCCAGCATTCCTCTACCCAAGTTTCAAACCCAGGATCTCTCCTACGCGCGCGTGAGTTCAAACCGCCTAATCTGCGAAGCCCACTTGACATATATGCACATATTTATATTATATACTAATCTAACAACTAATTTTTAGAATTATATTTTATATTTTTTAATATATATTAAAAACATTTATTAATTGATTATTTTTTAAAAGAATAATGGAATAAATTAAAAATAAATTAATTGATTAAAAATAAAAAGAAGATTTTATATATTTTTTAAAAATTATTAAAATTTTGTTAAATTTATTTTTATTTTTTTAAATTAAAATTTTAATTAATTTTGAAATTAATTTAAATTCAATTTTAAATTTATTTTTAAGATTTTATATTTGTTTTTATTAATTTCAGTTTTAATTATTTTCTTAAGAAAAATTTAATTTTTTTAATGAATTTTGGGGGTTTATAAAAACCGCCGCAAATGTTAATTTAATTTTAATTTTGAATTATTTAATTTTTTTAATTTAGCGGTGATTTCTCAAAAGTCGCCGCGAAATTGAATTTAATTTTTTAATTATTTTTAAAATTTAGCGATGGTTCTTTGAAAACCACCGCAAAATTAAATGTTTTACTGAATTTTGCGGCGGTTTTATAAAATCGTCGCAAAATTTTAAAAAAATAATCGTAAAAAATCAATTTTTTTGTAATGTGACTTGGTCCATTATGCTTGTGGGCAGAGCCGGCCTTACTGTAAGGCCAGCAAGGCGGCCGCCTGGGGCCCCCAAATTAGGAGGGCCCCAAATTTTAAAAAATTGTTATTTATATATATATTTATTTTTTAATAATAAATATTTTATTAAAAAATTAAATATAAAATATAATTTGATGAAAATATCAATGATGATAAAACACAATCTATTGAAGAATCCTTTAGAGTTTATTATTTTATATACACTATTGATCAAGTCATTTTTCACTTCGAAATAAGTTTGAGTAATTTGAAATATATGAAAAAAAAATTAGATTTCTAAGCAATTTTAAAAAATTAAAATCAATATATGAAGATGTTTTAAAAAGATATTGTTTGGATCTTAAAAATGTTCTTAAATTTGATGGACTTTCTAATATAGATGGTTTAGATTTATTTTTAGAATTAAGAGTGTTAAAGACACTTTTTAAGAGAAAAAAAAATAGTACATTGAAAATTCTTCACTACATCAAAAGAGTTGATTATTTTTCAAATACATATATTGCTGTTTATAGAATATTATTCACAATTCTAGTTTCAGTGACTTCTGCTGTAAAAAAGAAATTTAAAGTTGAAATTGATAAAGTCATATTTGAGGTCAACTATGTCGCAAGAAATATTGAATGGATTAACTATATTATCCATTGAATATGGTTTATTAGATAAACTTAATTATGGAATTTTAATCAACGATTTTGTATCTCAAAAGGTAAGAAAAATTAATTTTACATAAAACTGAATATAGGTCAACGCATATTTGTGGAATAAAATTTGTTCATTATTGGTGAACTTTACCTTTTTAATGTTATCTGTTTAATACTTTATTTTGTTTTCTTCTATAAAAAAATCAGGAATGTATAGTTTTACTCAAGTTGCACTGATCTTCTTAGAGTTTCAAGAAAAAATTAGTTTTGTTTTTTTTTTGTTTATTGTAGTAGGTTGTTTAGCATTTTTTAATCTCTGAGATATTATATTTTAGTTAAAAATTCACTATCATTAAAAAATTATCAAATTTTATAGTTAATTGAACTTTAACTTTAATTAAATGAAATGATAAAATTTAATGAAATGATTTTAATTTAAAGAAATGATAAAAATTTTTAATAAAAAAATATATTATTTATTTTTTTATAAAAAAAATAATACTCTTAAAAAGGCCACAAAATTTTTTTTCGCCTTGAGCCCCCAAATTGGTTGGACCGGCTCTGCTTGTGGGGGTGGCTTGCTCAACAAAGGACATGTAAGGAAGCTACTTTAGGAGCTGCTTGGAGGCAGTTCGAGAGTTGGTTCATGGTTGTTCATGAAAGGTTCGTGGGTACTTGAAATGAGACCAAAGGGTTCGAGTCATGAGATAATTGTTACCTATTTATGCATTTCCATACTGTATGGTTTTGAATATTGCATATGGATGTCTTATTTGAGTCTTGCAAGGGGGTTTCCAATTTGTTTCCGCTGCGTTTTGTTTTTTGTTTTTGAAAAAGTTTTGAAAACTAGTCTCACCTCTTACATGATCCGCCAAGTGTTGGCGTAAACTTTCAGCAACAACTTGGATATTTGACATATCCCCAGTAGCCTTCAAAAAGCTAGAACAAAAAAACAAGAAAAATTCTTGTAATTGGGTTATGGAGTGGAATGGGGAATTTAGATATGAGATATCTAACATTTACAACAAGGATGACAATCACACAATTGAGATAAAAGAAGTTGAAGTGCACCTGCAGGGAATGGAATTTGACAAGAATTCCATGTACACATGCTATATGTGCAATTTTCTCTACTCATCAACATCCGGAAAACTTTGTTGCACACTGGTACAAGAAATACACTTACTTGAAGTCATATAGCCATAGTTTGATGCCTATTAGTGGTAAAAGATTTTGGGAAGAGATTGGTGAGGAGCCTATTGAGTCTCCTGAGGTGAAGAAGATGTTAGGAAGACCAAAGAAAAAAAGAAAAGAGATAAGGATGATCCTAAAAACACAAGAAACCTCTCAAGGAATGGGAGAACTATGACATGTAGTTTGTGCAAGACAAAAGGTCACAATCCTTACAGGTGTCCAACCAAAACCTAGCACTTCAGGGGTAATATATTTATGCTCTAATTTCTGTTTTTATACTGATTTGTACTTATGATGTGTTCAAGTTATAATTTTGATTTAAATTCTATTTTAGACTATGTCAAGGTCTGGTAAAAAGAAAAGATGGAGGAAGAGGAAACTTGATGAGGGCCCTAATCAAGAATTGCTAAATGAAGTTAAGAGGAATCCTAACCCAAAAAGGAGAGTCAAGCCACATAATGGACATGGTTGCTTTGTTTTAGAAAAGTGCACTGATTACAAATTTAAAGTTTTGTTTCTGTGTGTTTTTTATTCCCAATTATTTTGTTTCTATTGTGTTGTATTATTTGTTGATATTGTCTTTGTTTGTTATGTGTTTAAGCCTGGACAAACTATGAGGAGAGGGAGCTCTAATATGACTTCAAACCAACTCCAACGAAAGGTTTAGCTATAGAGGCACCACAAAATGAGTGCTTCATTGCAAAGGAAAACAGCAAACATGGGGACTCAACAGTTTGCAAATTCTTAGATATGATCTGAAATATTGAATGTTGATTTTGGTGTTTTGTTAGGCTTATGTTGTGTCTAAATAATTAAAATAGTATTTATCATTATCTATATTTTATTAAGCTTAGGTCAGTTATATATATTCAAAATAATTTGGCCAAACTTATTTTGTTATGTCATGAACACATTAATTGTAGAATGTAACTCATTTAGATTTGGGAAAATAGCCAAAGAAACCCAAATCTTTTCGCCAATTTGTAAGTTTGTTTAAACGTTTTAATTTTAGCAATTGTATCCCAATTAACTCAATGCAATTTTATCTAAAATCTAAAATTAATTTCAGAGGTATGTGTCATTACTGATGTAGCGAGCGACCTATCATAAAAAATATATATTTGAGTGGAACCTACATGTACATATATAAAAAAAAATATATATCCATGTGAGTGTCGTTCATAATAAAATTATACATGTAAGTCTTATTCATATATGTATATGTGGGTCTCACTCATATTTTTTTCATGACAAGTGGCATGTCACATCATCAATGATACACGTCTCCTAAATTAATTTTATATGTTAAATAAAATTACATTCAATTGAATTAATTGAGATATAATTACTAAAATTGAAACATTCAGATAAATTTACGAAAATATTTAATTTTTTTTTACTATTTGCCCAACTCAAAATTTTATATATTCAAACTTTTTCAATACAAATAGCACTCTCGATATACTTTAGAGAGTTGAACATAATTTTCATTTTTCAAAACACATCAAACTTATATTACAAATCTATAATCACAGGGGCTTAGTCAACCTGGTTTTCAGTCACATTTTTTGATGCATCGTTTAAGTAATAACATGTCATTTAAATTACTGACAATATGTTATTTAAATATTGATAACATGTCATTAAAATCACTAATATTATTTAAAATTTATGTTTGTTTGAACAAAAAAAGACAACAAAGATTTTAATTATTAACGACGTGATATTTATATACTAGCGTGTAAATGTAAATATTTTTATAACATGCATAAACTTTTTTAACTTGTATTTAACATATTTTCTATTCACTTTATTAAGTGTCGGTATTAAATTTTTCGTTTACTCTAATTAAACTTTTAGATTTAAAATGACCTATAATATTAATTTTAAGATAAACAGTATGTATGTATTAGATAAAGGGACAAAATATCATAATTTTTAATAATTCAAGAAACTCCTAACTTATAAAGTTACTAAAATATTATTTTTAAATTTTTCGAGCAATAAACTTTTGACCTAAAAATGATCTAAAATATTAGTTACAAGATAGGGGCAATGTTATGTTACCTATTGTCAGGTAACATAACATTTGTCCGGCAGTGAGGGGGGCATGAGCCCCATGCACGAGGGACTCACTCCTGTACATGGACCCCACGTGCATGGGACCCGCGTCCCCTCATTGTTGGGCAAATACTATGTTGCCTGACAGTAGGCAACATAACAAAACTCTTACAAGATAAACAATAGACATGAATTAAATGAGGGACCAAAAACTATATTTTGTGACAATTTGAGAAGTTCCAAATGTATTTTTTCATATATATATATATATGTGTGTGTGTGTGTTTATATATATATAACTAATTTTTAAAAAATAATTTACAATTCAAATGATCTCCAAAAAATACGATAAAAACCAATTTTCTATGTACGAAAAATGAAGCCTAACAAAACTGATTTCTATGTATATTAAATCAGTTTTTGTTACCATTATTCAACAAGAAATTAAAAGAAAAACTAAATTATAACAAAAATTAAAGCTCATTTGATTTACACTTTCATAAAAATCAAATGAGCTTTACTGAGAAAATTAAAGAATATTTCTTAAACCTAAGGCTAATTAACAATGGGATCGCCAAAAACTGTTAATGCCGTGGGACACATTCATTCGTCTTCTAATAAAAGTAAAACCATTTCGTGGTGCAAAATTCACAGCTGAAAATTACCCTATATTTTCTTCCTCAATTAACTAACCATTTTCGGGCTTCAATCTTCGATTGGTTGAGCAAAGACGATCATATTCCTCCTCACCATTTTCCCAGAAAAATTCATCTTCCTCTTTGATTGGGCCGAAGGAAAATCTCAGGAAAGCTCAAAGTTGTTCTCTGTTTAACATTAAACTAACAGTAACCCAACTTAAGGTAATGCCCATCAATCTACTTTAATCTTCTCCATGCCCTGATTTTCCTTCCCCTTTTTGGGTTTGAACGAAGAGACTGCATGCATGCATTGACATAATACCATGCCGATGCCATTCTAGTTTTCACTTAAAGAAATAGATGCATGCACGCGTTCATGTACGTGAGATGCATGACTGACTCTCATGGGGTAAGGGGTTCGACGCGAAGTATATCTGAGCTGAAGCCATTTTTCACTTTCAAGATGTTTTCTATCACAATTCAATTCCACATCAATAGTTTATTGGGGAGATCTTAAATATATTACTTAAGTTTTATTAATTGAAAAGTCATTCTTGGCATGAGATAACCCTTTGGGGTGAAGGGCTTTGCCTGTCCATCCAATAAAAATCAGTCATATTACCTATTACCCAGATAACATACATCATCAAATACTGATTATTTTTAAAAAATTATAAAATTAAATAAAAATATTATAACGATGTTTGTTATCTGGGTGATGGGGTTGATTTTTATTGGATGGACAGCAAGGGGGACAGCAAACCTCGCCTTGGAGAGAGGGGGGGGGGGGGGGGGGGGGGGGTTGATTCGAAAGCACGAGTCAGTAGGCAAAAATGGTCGGATGACTGGCCAATTTCATGGTCAACACATGGATGAAAGAATTGCAGGGTGCATGGCCTTTGTTATGGGCATAGGACGTTTACTGTCACTGCCCAATTTCACATAGCTAGGGAGGTCTCGAAGTATGTTACTAAATCTTGTGAATCTAAAAGCCAGTCTTGGCTCATTTGGGTAGTCACTTAGGCCGTACAGGCACACGCATTGGCAGCATCTCAACCTGCAATTTCATCATCTTCTTTCATGAGTACTATATCTGTTCTATACATACATATTTACTTGATCAATATGCACATTGTCTACTTTGTTACTGAGGAATTGATCTGAACTGACCTGGCATGTCAAGTATAAGGATGGCCGAGCCACCGCAGAAGCAGAAGATAGCCATGGCGGAAGTACGGGTACTGGACATGAAGAAGAAGACCGGCACAGTGTCGTCAACGCCCTCATCTCCAATGGCTCTACACAAGGCATCAAGTGTGAAACAAAACTGCCTCTGCTCACCAACCACACATGTCGGGTCTTTTCGCTGCCGCTACCACAGAAACTCAACTGCCACTACTGGTGGCCTCACTCGCAACAGCTTGTCTGTTGGTGCTAAACTGTGCGATCTTGCAGCTGTCAGCTCTCATCTACTCTCCGACATCGAAAGCAAACCAGCCATGAACCACGGGCAGCAGCTGCATTCTCCATAATCAGCCACACGATTCACTACAAGGGAAGAATGACGAATTAAGGTTCATTCATATACATCTGCAAATATAAATGGAAGCAAGGCTCACCCTTCTGGTGGTGTTGTTTCACTGTTGAAAGATCTGAAATTGAATGAAGCTGCCTGATGCAGAACTCAAACTAATCTTTTGGAACTTTTATCTTTTGTTGCTTGCCTATGCATCATTCACACTATATAAATTGCATACGAATTTTTGTTGAAGTTGGCCCAATGCTCATTCCTATTTTGTCAAGAGGACTCGATTGCCTAGCTCAAGATTGATAGAAAGTTTAAACATGTCAGGCTTCTATCTCTTTCTCCGGTAGATAATTCTCTGCCGGATGACAGCTAAGACAGGATTCAAAGAGAACTGATAAGAGTTAAAACATGTACAAATCTAATTCTTGGAAGGAAAAAGGAGTAAACTGTTTTCATAAAACTTGGTAGAAAATGTACAAGGTCACTAAGGCAGTCTATGTCACAAACAAAGAGGTCTCTAGACCCCAGTGAGCCGATACATGCATTCATGCCGACTTTTTATAGGCTGCTACTATGCTATACCCCATAGTTTCCTCGTCGAGGAGCATTACTACTTTGTGGACTGATTGCTCCAAGCGCTATACCTCCTCTGCCTCCTCCATTACCAAAAAAAGGCATCCAACTCTGCTTCTGGGGGAACAATCCGAGTCCTGCAAAGGGGGCAAGTGAAGTTCCAATACCTGAGCCACTTCTCCAAGCACGTCTTGTGGAAAAGATGGCCACAAGAAAGGTGATTTATCTCTGCATCAGGTTTGAACTCTGTCAGGCAAACCGAACAATCTTGTTCAATTGGTTGCTGGCCTTTGCAAATGGACTTAAACCGAATGCCTGGGATCCGACAATGGATCTCCTCCATGCAGTTTTCTGAGGGGCATCCAAAGCATTCATAGAAATCCGATCGACTTCCTTCCCATGATCTAATTCGGATGCCAGCAACATGGAGGATTGAGAGGATAAGGTCTCTGACAATGGAGATGGATATGATTGTGCACACCAGAAGTCCACATAGTAGTCCTCCATCAGCTGGGTTTGGATAAGGTGACAGACCCATATTTGAACAGAAACCTAAATGTCAAAAGGCAAAAGAAATAAACCTTCTAACAGAAATGAAATAAAGATTAGAAGGGAGAAAGGTAAGCAGAAAATCCACACAAGACCAGAGAATTTGTTCATTGTCTTCCCAAGAAAAGTGTTTCCATTTCCAAACAACTTTATGTTCCTACCACACCTATTGCTATAAGGATTTTTGAAGATAAGGAGACAAGGAAAAAAGCAGTGTTACGAATCCTGAACGACCAACCAAACAAAGAATTTGGCATATACATTCACAGTTGCAAACATTTATAACTCATCCAAAAATTTAAGGGAAAAGAAATTAAAGTTGAACTTTGAAATGCAATCTCATTGAACAAGATAAAGAGACAAGATGCTTTTGGGGTTTCTTTTTCTTTTTCCTTTCCCTTTTCTTTCCTTTTCCTTTTTCCCTTTGTTTCTGCAGTTAGAAAAGCAAAATGGAAAAAAAAAATAAAAAGAGTAGGAAGATTCCTAAATTGCCAACAGTATTCATGCGGGAAGCTAAAAAGGGGCTCCAAAAGAAGCAAATTCTTCGAGTAAACTAAACAAGCCCAATTTAAAGTTCTACAGATCACATTGAAGAGAAATTCTTAGATACTGTAGACAACTGATTTTTCCAATATTTTCCAGTCTTCTTCGATAAGTGATTTTTCCAATTTTTAAAGTTCAATAATGTAAACAAAAGATAATATTATGCAAAAGGAAGAAATATCATTTTATTTGGCGGTTTAATGGATGTTAAACACCATTCAATATTTGAATTGGTTCGCAGACATCCAACACACAAGGAAGGAATCAATTGGTAAAGCCATAAAAGGATTTGGAAACAAGAAAGTAATTAATAAAAAAAACCCAGCATATAACAGAGACCATTTAAGCTGAAACAAGTTACTAAATTCATTTCAGGTTATTAACTGTTCATAGAGATCAACTAACTATCAGGACAAAAGAATACCCTTTTTTGCAGGTGACTGTTGGAAAATTCATCTACAAGAAATCAAATTATCAAAAACTAAGAACAGCCATTATTGATTTCACACTGAAAATTAAAAATTTATGCCAGTCTTAACAAATCCTTCAGCCACCCAAACGTGCAAAATTACTGCACAGAATATAGTCCTGTGAAAAATAGAAAGAAAATCACCTGTTTTCTGCTCTGCCAATGGAACATGAGAAGAAGATAATAGGATTCCAGTTCCCAACTTACTGATTTCAAGCAAAAATAAATAAATAAACAAAGAAACTAAACCCAGAAATTTGAGATCCAATTCACATCACCAGCTTCTGCCATTGAGGAAACAAAGCAACCAAACAAACCCAGAAAGAACCATTTTCGACAAAAGTCTGAGAGTAAACCAACAAATGGGAGAAAGAGACTTACAGCGGTGAGCTTCAAAGATTGAATGAAACTCTATAATGGGCGAAGGGTATTTCTGAAATCCCCAGCAAGGACTTGATTGAAACGGTGGAGACGGAGGAGTGGTTCTATATCTTACGCCACCCTCAACCCCCTATTTATAGCCCACCGGCTTAACCCACGTTCTTAACCACGGTTAGTTTGCCCTCCCTAACTATGGTTACTCATGCCATCTTCCATTTCCCTTTCATCATCTAGAATTTGTTTCCTAAAGCAGCGATTTTGTTTCTTTTTTCTTTTAGCATAAATATTAAATGTCAAAAATTAATCTTATTAAAACAAAAAGATTGATAGCTCAAATTTTAATGTAGATTGATGATGGGTAAAAGTGAGATTTGTGTGATTATCTTCCCCCTTTTTGCTTGAGACCGGTTGACCCATTTATTAGTGTCCTTTTATTTTAGAAAAGAGGAAGTTTTTTTATTATTTTACTTTCTTTTACCTTTAAACCCTAAACTTTACTAACAAAAGTTAACTAAAAGTTCAATTTGACCTTTGAACTAATTTGCCATTTTAATTCTAAATTACTTTTTAGCTCAAATGCAATAAATCAATCAATTTGTAAACTACAAAAGCATATTGGAGCTAAAAAAAAAAAAAAACAAAATTAAGAGTGACCGACAATCTGTTAGTTATAAAGTAAGAATAGACCGATTCATAAAGTACATGAATGAATTTGAATCAAGAAAATATTTAAATTAAAAATTAAATTTACAAATTATAAAAAATTTGTCATTAATATTAAAAAAAAAACTAAGGATGTGTTTGATTTCATTACTTATAATTTAATTTTAGGTAATGATTGTCTAGAAAATAAAAACCACCCCACCCACTTGAAAAATAAATTTTATGAAAAAAAACTTTAAATGTTTATATCATACATATTTTTTCATAAAAAAGTTAAGAATATTTAATTATTTTTATATAAAATATATGAAATAATTACATATTTTTTTATAATAAATATGTACAATCAAATACACTTTAATTGACTAGGATAAAAATACACGTATAAGAGATTGAATTTAATATAGATAAAGTGATTTAATGATTGGATATTTTGTCTTTCCTTACAAAATATTAGTACACTCTAACACATGAATTAGTGATGTGAACCCTTTAAAAAAAATAAAATAGAAAATTAGTTTGTAACTTCTCTTCTCTATATTTTAAAAAAATAGAAGACAAATTTAAGGCCTCCCTAAATGACACAAAGGTCACACAAATAACATGTGTCACTATCTTTTATCAACTCAACCTCCTTAACTATTCACAAACACCACCTTGTTTGTCGGTCAAAATTAAAAAAAAAATAAAAATTTTAAGAAAATATTATTTGATAATGAAGTACTCAACAAAGATCATTTTTAGTTTTTATTTTTAAAATATTTTTAAAAAATGATAAACACATAATAGATAAAAATAAAAATAAAAAACTGTATAGATTCACATTGTCGCGTGCAGTTCGGTGCCGTTGGCATAAACACCGGTCATGAAGACAATTTCACCTATTAGCGTTCAACTGCCAGCAATTTCGCCTACGTACGAGTGCGACATCACATCAATGGCGATAATATATATATATAATGCTTTCTTCTGCGTACACGTGTCACTAAAGTTTGGTGAGTTGTCATGTTATTGGAGCATGTAGGTAGCCAACGCTTCAAGATCTGTATCAATTGGATTTAGGGTTAGTTATTAAGAAAAATATATATATATATATATATCTTTACTCAGGCTGGGGTTTTACCCATTTTATTTGGGCAGATGAGGGCCAAAATGACGTCATTTTGGCCCAAGGCAGTGGCAGTGTGAGCGGTTGTTGGCTGTGTCACGTGGCGCGCTCTCAACTGCCCATTTCTCTTGCATGAGCAGCCTCTATTCTATTTTATTTTTAAGGTCGATTTCAGCCATTTTTGAAGTAGAAAGCAACAAGGAAATTTGGGGAAGAAAGAGCAGAGCGCAAAGGCTATTTTTTGGGAGAAAATGCGAGATTAAATGAGGTTTAATCGCAGTTTAATTGGTCAAATGAGTAGAGAAATATGTGTTAAACATTCTGTACAGTTGAAATTTAATTTTGGGTTCAATTTTATTAATTTTGGGAGTTTATGTTAATTTGATGGCGTACAAGTATAAAAACGCTGGAAATAGCTAAATAAAGGCAAGCTATTTACTCCCTTCGTGACTCTCATTCGATTTATGAATTTTATATCCTCCCTTAAGTCGATTTAGTTTCATAAATTAATTACGTTCGTTATAAACGGTTATTGTGCAAATTTTGCTTAATTAATTAATTAGGAGACTTCTGGGGTTAAATACCTTTGTGAGCTCTTTCCATTTTATGAACACCACACTTTCCCTTAATTCATTTTAGTTTCACGTATTAATTATACGAAACGGGGATTTAATTAACATGATTTAATTTAAATTAAATATGAGATTCGTTGGAGTTTTATTTGTTGTGTGCCTACGGTGTATTGTGTACCGCCCTCATTCTTTTTGGAATGATGCTAAACCCAACTTGAGAACTAGGTTGTAATACCCGAAGTTTTCCTAGGCATTGTTGTTCAAGAAATAAAACATTTCTTTGGAAATCGAATGATACATGCGAAGTTCCGGGGTAATCGCCGAGGAATGAATGAAGGGTTTTCTGAAAAATCATGGAAACTATCGCAAAGGGGCATCATCTAAGGTATTTTGGAGAAGTTTAAGGAGTTCTAGGGCTCAAGGGATATAAGTGCAAAGAAGTTTTGGGCTAAGGAGTTATTTGTAAGAAGTTAAAAATATCTTGTGACTAGTTAGTTAAAGGAACCAAATAAGCTAACTTAGTTAGGAGACAAAATCATGAGGAATCTTGAAAAACCTAATTAACATGTGGTGGCACATGTTTCGAAGGACACATGTCGCAAGGGGGAGAAATGGCACGAATCACAAGGGACACGTGGTGCGATCCTACAAAAAGCAATGATTACAGCCTTATCTAAGTAACACATAGCAAATAACACATGGCACTCTTGGATTGGCCATAAATTCCTATAAATACCAAGGCCTTGGAAGGGAAAATCTCACCATTAATCAAGAGGAAAAGAGGAGGTGAGTTGAGAGGAGAAACTTTGCCCAAAAATAGAGTGGTAAAACACTTCGTCAGAAAAGTTGGACCACCACTGTAAAAGGAGTTAAACAGTATCATAATAGCAAGGTAATTCTAATTTTTTTGTAGTTCAATAGATAATTGAATAAGGGTCGTGTGGGTTCAAACGGAAGTCAAATTGGAGTCTGGATGAGGGAGAACGGGCCAAAAAACGACAAGGTGTCAAAATGGGAGGGGTGGCGCGTGCAGTTCACGCGCCACCTGGCTGCTGCAAGTGCAGCGCGTGGGGTCCTTCCCTAGCACGTGAGGGCGCGTGAGGGGCCCCCTGGCCCCAAATTTTGTATACTTGGTCCTTAAATTTATTCCTAGGACCCTATATAAAAATATTTTAGGTTTGAGTTTCGAAAGTATGTTATTTTTGCAGAAAAGCATTCTCGAACCCTGTGAACAGTACCTTAGTGCTTCCAAACCAGCAAGGTGAGTGTTTCTTGGATCTTTATGTTACATACCGAACATTTTGTCTTCACACGGGTAAGGGGGATTACTTGCATAAACATGACTTTCCTTTAAACTAAGCATTTTCTCTTTTTTGTCATGTATCACTTGGTGTGTGTGGCTAGCTGAAGTCAAGATCTCATGTTAGACTGGTGAAAATTCATGGAGATGTGAGAACATGATTGATCAGCGGGGTGATTGCAACACCTCGGCGTCACTACCACACAGGCGGTTTCATATCATTTTGCATATCTCATTACATGTATGCTATCTCTTCTTGTTGCACTCACTTAGATATAACTATCTAACTTGGGTGTCTCATACCCCTGGAACATTCAAAGTTCCAGGTGAGTTAGTAGTGACAAGTGCCCCAGAATCAAGTCAAAGGAAAGGAAAAGAAGTGGTTCTCGGATAGCTAGCTATTCTACGTTTTAATTGTAAAAGCATTGTCTGTGGCTTTAGTGTGAGTTTTAATTACTATAAAAAGGGAGCCTAAATGATCCCTAGATTCTCAGGTTGTATTATGGCTTTTCAGGTGATTTTTGTGTTAAAAACATATAGTGGAAACCTTAAATATCTACCTTATGGTTTTTACAAAGCTTTTAGGTTCGATCCTTTGCTTCCGTTGGCAAAGGCTTCCATAAATGCCATTTGATTACCATGTGGTTGCTAGCGTTATCATGTATCTTTATACGTGTATGGAGAAAAGAAAAGTGGGGCGTTACATAGGTTCTTAGAGGTATGGGTTTATTTATGATTTTCTCAAGTATGGATCGACTAGGGCTATCGGGCAGTGGGGCAGGGGTCGGCTGTTTGGTGATATTGGAGTAAACTATTGTACGACCCTGAAGTGGACCGTCGGGCGGAAACACTTGGTCACTAACCGTTGATCGGTGCTGGACACTACTGTAATACCCGGTATTACATGGTGTTAAAAATAAATAAATTTTGGATTATTTTGAAAGGATCCCGGGTGGCCCGGGAAGCCCAAGGGTAGATTTCTAGTAATTTATTAATGAAATTTGCCGAATTGGCGGCTGGGAGTGCCACGGGACTTGGATATCCAGGGAAGAGGGCAAGAGATTGATGAGCGTCTTGAGATGAGATTAATGACGCTGGAAGCAGTTCGATCGGGAATAATTTTTGGAATAAATTTTGTATAAGCTCGAGTGGGTGCCATTACCGAATAATTGAAGGGGGCCTCTTGGAAGCTGAGGAGACCCTAGGGGTGGTTCGATTTTCTGAGTAAGGCAACTCTTAAGTGCTTTCGGGCTGAATAAAGGTCATGTGCAGGCGCAGGAACGAAATTGGCTTTATCGAGTAAAAGTCAATTATTAATTTTGGTAAATTAAGGTTTTGGTGGCTTTGGGGTAATTAATTAAAATCTTGGGAGGGTCCAAGTATAATTATTAGAATCCCCAAGTGCAATTAATGTTTCCTTAAGTGAAATTATGGGAAATTAGTGGGGCTTTATTTGTAATTATATATATATATGTGTGTTTCCCACGTGAGAGGAAGCTTCAAGGAAGCTTCCTTTGTATTGTCTCTGCCATTTTGAAATGACCGAATGGAGCAGAGCCGATTGAGGGATGAGATTGAGAGTGAGAACTCGAGGGAGTTCATACCCGAGAGAGATCGAGGCCGCGAGGGTGGCCGGCCGATGATCGAGCAGCAAGCAACGATTAAAAGGCAGGGGCGCTGCAAGTAGCGGATGGCTGGAAGAAGAAGCCAATGTGATGGCTGCCATGGCCGATGCGAGGCAGAGTAGAGGCGGACCAGCGAGGGCACGGATGAGCTCGAGAGAGAGCCTTGCCGAGTGTATGTGAGCTTGTGCAAGAGAGAGTGTGTGAGAGAAAAGCTAAATGGCAACCGGCCATGGCAGTCGCTGCCATGGCCAACGCTTGAAGCAGCGGTCGTGGCTGAGCTAGGGGTAGCCATGGCGTGCTCAGCGGCAGGTGGTGCTGCCAGGAGGAAGAGGGCGGCCGGTAATGGAAGCAGCAATAGCTCGAGGGCGGCTAATGGCAGTCGACGCTGCTACCAGACGTCGCCCATGGTGGCTGGAAGCGACCGAGCAGCAGGAGCTGCTGTGCGCGGCGGTGCTGTGTGCAGGTCGGAGGCGCGCGCGGGGGGAGCCGTGGCTACTCGCGGCAGGAGGCGGCGTTGTCGGCCAGTAGCAGCGGCCGGCGAAGCAAGGCAGCAGCTGGAGGAGGCTGCCATGCGTGAGGAAGAAGAAGGGAGACGCGCACAGAGGAGAGGCGCGGAGAAGAAGAAGTACAGGGGAGAAGAATGGGAAAAAGAAAATAAAAAGAAAAAGAAAAAGAAAACAAAATAGAAAATGAGAAAATATGGAAAAATCCCGAAAAATTCCAGAAAGATTGGGGAAAGTTCTGGAAATTAATTTGAGGCCCGAGGAGCGTGCTGGAGGCCGAGAATGGGATTTGGGCGCGAGATTTGAAGCCCAGGAAGCAATGCCAGGTGAGCGTTTTCCCAATGTCTGCTCCAGAATTAATTGAGGTAAATTAATTTAATTATTTCATTATGTGAGATAATGAATTGTGTAGTATTGGTTGGATTAAACTCCGTGTTGGGGTTATTTGAAATCTTGTTGATGGATGATTTTGTCGATGTGCGGCGTAGTTGAGGTCATTGGTTAAATGCCGGATGTTAATGGAGTTGGGGTTTTGTGTGTGGTTGCATCTAGGTTCGACTGGAGGGACGGTGATCCTAGAAGAACTTGAGATTCAGGCTGGAGTTCGTGCCGATGCAGAGTTGAAGCTTCGAGCCAGGTAAGGGACGGCCCCACGTGGAGGTGGCCTTGCAAGTTGGTAAATATGTTTGATAATGTTTTTATGTTGCATTGGCATGTAGTGGTTATATCTTGTGTGATGCAAGCTCTAGTGGACCTATGGCCATAAGGAGGACTAGTGGTGGGGGTTGATAGGTTGATACCTCAAACCTTGGTAGGTTGTGAGGATGTGTGAGCCTAGCCTCATTTGCATGCATTGGCATACATAAACATGTTATATTCATATTTACATGCATTGCACCCTTACTGAGTCTTTATGACTCATGAGGTTTTACCTCATGTGTAGATGATGCAAGTCCAGATGCAAGCAGGGATGGCGCCGAGAGGCTGTTGTGGCAACTAGCTGAGTTGCCCGAGTTATGTATTTTTAATATTGCTTATATGTAGCCAGGGGGCGTGGTGTATGTATACCCTTGTGAGTAAATGTCTGTGTTTGAGCTTAAATGTATTTAATTGTGTAATCATCATAGTGTGATAGATGATTGTGAGATTGCTTGTTGAATGTGGCATAGTCGGTAAAGCGAAGATTCGGACCGAGTCAAGATCAGCAAGGTATGTTCTCATAAATCCCCAATACTCAGCGAAGTGTTTGTATGCTAGCCTTGTGCCTGGGTCACCTCTGGCTTGCTATGGGGTGAGCTGAAGAGAGGTGAAGCTCACTCGGGTTTCGGGTCTTGGTCCGTTGGATTTTCTTATTTGAGTTGGGACCGATTCCTGAGTGGAGCGAAGGGAAGGACGAAACCTAGTTCCCACCTAGGGTGTTTCCTGTTGAAACATAGTCCAACCCTTCAGTTGAGGTTGTCGGGTGAGTAATCCGATCGATTATTTACCGGTGGCGCCCGTAAGTGAGAGCGGGTCGTTACAACTACTGACTAGCCCTACCATTATGTGGTTTATGTGATTTACTGCATGATTTGATATCTAGTATCACCGTTCATGGTTTGATATGTACATGGGTACGGGATGCATGTTGGGCTATTCATTTATTGAGTATGCTTGGACACGTACATTCTAGCATGGTTAGTTTGCATCTGGCACGGGCATATGCATCGTGTGTGGTTTACTATGTGGGCGGAGCATGGCCTAATGCTTGGATGTATGGGCACCGGTGTATCACGTTGATGCTCACTACGCCATTGCATTTTATGTGCGTTGCATGGTTACCGACAATTCATAGATCTTGGACGGGAGGACTGTTTCAAGGGAGCCTACGACTCGGCTATTCTACAGCTCGGGTGTCGAGAGGACCGACGCGAGCATTCGGGTGACGGGAGCACCGACCCGGGACAACGCGCACAGGTTTGTTGGAGACATATGTTGCCTTCCAAGGCAACAGCAGGTTGGTATGGGACTTGGGTGCCATGTGTCTTGTGTGGGCCCCAAGGACTGATACATGCTTTTATTTATGCTTTTATACTGTGTTGGGCGTCTCATGGTTTGTGTATACTTGGGGATTGGTGTTCTCGGGAGCATTTTCTGGATATGTGCAGCCTACTGCCTTTCTTTCTTTATGCTTGCTGAGTCTCTCGACTCATTTTGCTTTCCATCATTCCAGGAAGTGGCAACGTGAGTCAAGGGCAAGGGAGATAGCATCTAGCGACAGAGTCGGTATGGTGTACAGGCAGTTCTGTCAGTACCCGTCAACTCTAATGTTTGAGTAGGATTTACTTTATTATTTTTTACTGTGCCATGTCATTCCTCATGTCACATGTTGGTTGGCACAGGTGTCTGTATTTGTTTATCATGTAACCGCTGTGCTAGCGAAGTACCCATAGTGCATGTATGTGTATATCTTAGCTTCTGTTGTTTCCATTCTTGTGTATGCATGCCAGGGTAGTTTCTGTCTTGTGCTTCATTCTCTCTCCTTCCGTAGGCGCTTCTGTTAGGATAGTCCGGGTGGTTGGGATATCCAGGCAGGGGTGCTTACAGGCTTTCTTCTATAATGGATTGATCTTGGTTCTTTGCACAATGAGCAATGAGCGGCATAGGCTTTTTGCAATGTTATTGTGGTCTTTTTCAAACCCACTATCAACGTTAAAGAGATTGCCAACATCTACTACAACATAATTGCTTTTTAGCGGCATTCATTTTGCTTTTTAGCAGCATTTGTAATTATCGGTAGGAAATTTACTAGCATTTGTGGTTTGGAGGCCAGAGTCAACATCGAAAAAGGGTATTAGTAACAAAGCAACAATTGCTAGGATAGATTCAAACAAATGTTGCTAAAAGATAGACTTTTTATTACATTTATAGTTTATGATTAGTGGCATTTATAAATGTCAAAAACTCTTGGCAAAAAAATTCAATTAAATTATAGCAGAATTTATAAATATTTGAAGCTTTTTGCAATATAAAAATTCTAATAACCTATAGTGACATTTATAAATGTAAAAAATTTCTAGCCATAAAATAATTCTAATGACATATGATGGCATTTAGAAAATTCATAAAAATTTGGCCATAAAATAATTTCAATAACTTTAACAACATTTATAAAATAATTCCATAAAAGAGGTCTACTTTTGGCACCTTTTTTTGAAATATCATTTATTGGAAATTTTAAAGATCAACATGAGTCATTATATATGGTGACTTTTTGCCTATGCTTACAACATGTATAAATGTCTGTATGTATCAATATTATATAGTGTTATTTTTTAGGATAAGCAGTAACAGATAAAAGTATATATGTATCAATCATCATAATAACAAACCATAATCTTTAAGTTAATCCCTAAATTCATAATATATGTATGAATCCAAAAATCATCGTAATAACCACAATAACAATTTCGAAAATCTTTGCATTAATACCTCACAAAGTGTGACCTATGAAAAAAATAAGAAGTTCAAGTTTAAATCAAAAGATAATGGCATAATGATAAGGTTCGTATGTCTAATGCGAAAGAACAAGTCCTTGCATTCTTAGAATGTTACGACAGTTGATGTTCGAAGAAATAGACGTAACTTTCACATACGGTGTTCGTTTTGGGCCCACGACCCCATTCCAAAAAGGTCTCGACGAGACGAATCAGACTTACTACTTTGCTGTGATGTATGATGGATTTTGGTCGTTTGAAATCGTTTACAGTGTTAAAATGCGTTTCATGTGTTTTTAGTTCATTATTTTAAATGTTTCTTTATTTTGTTTTGAAAAGCCTAGCTCGTTAGAGGATTGTTGTCCCAATAGGTTTTCAGTTTTCACCTATTTAAGACATTTAATCACATTATAGGGTTTTTTGGTTGCTTATGAAATAAGAACGATATTCGTTTTCTTAGTGCAATCTGTACTTGAATGTGTACGTTGTAGGTGAGCCTACATCACATAATCAATACAACATAGCTGCAAATAAATGTATCTCTAGATAAGAATAAATGTATTTGTATCTATGTTGTATATGCATCCTAAAATGATGCGCCTACATCCTAACTGCACATTTTACTGCATCAAAACTATAAGTGAAAGTTTTGTTAGAAAGATCAAACTCTAATAGTACATTCTCAGACAATAGATAAGATGTAAAAAAAAAAAAAAAAAGAGAAAAATATAGGTACATATTCAATATCAGCCATGTCATTAATTAGCTAAACATGAACATCTAATGACATTTTGATCTTAAAGACAAACCTATTACACAACACATTGGAGATAAGATCAAGCAAATAACATGTATAGTTAACATAAGGATGAGAACTTACATTATTACTTCTCTTATAATATTGATAGCATGCATATTTATACCATATTTTGGCATTTCACTTCATTCTTATTAGGCCATTTGAAGTAATTTTTGCTGATATTTCATTGTTTCTATTTTATTATGCTTCAAATTGTCCTTACACTATTTTCTATCTTACCTCTATGGATCCAGGCTTTAGGGAATATTGGATGGGCTAGAGAAGTGGCTCACTAAAGGAGCTTGGGCTTACTTTCAAGGAGCAAACTTGGGCTACTCAAATTATGCTGTTTTTGGGCTTACTTGTTTTCTGTTGGGCCAGGCCCAACCCTAGCCTTCCTAGCTTTCCTTTCTTAGCCATGTATTTAAGGCCTCTTAGCATTAATTTTCAGAGGAGGATGATATAGAAGGAGAGGAGAAAATAGAGAGGATTCTGCCCGTTTTTGTTATTGTAGCATTTTTCTGTTTTCTACATCTTTTGTTCCATTCTGTTTTCCTTGCTGTAATGATAGGCTAGAACATTTTGTAACCGGTTGTATGTCTTGAATCCATGTGGAATTTGAGTCCCGGATGAGCTACAAGAATCTGGTTTGTTGTTTGTTTCTTATTCATTTCTATTTGGTTTAGTTTGAGCAAATTTGTGAATGCATGGAGTTCATGGCAGGTTTGTGTGAACTTGCATGGTTTCACTTTCTATTAAATGCTTAAGAGAACATAATGTTATAGCCGGTTGGTATAACATCTCGAAAATGAATATTGTGTGCTTGAACGGTAGTTCTTGCATAGGTCCGGATAGGTTGAATAGAGAGTGAATGGTTGCATTTTGTTTGCAAGAGATTTCTGCATTCATTTTGTTATTTCCAATCATTCTAATCCTTGGACGGTTGTTGGGGATGCTTTGAGTTTGTTTTCTGGAGATCAAAACATCTAGCAAGCCAAGACATATAGGTTGGACAAGGAAGATTCCACATAGGAGACAAATACACAGCCGGTTGCATATCTTTTACTGATTTTTCATCATCTTTATCTTTCTATTTTGTTAATTAGTTTTCTGTCAAAACCCCCCCCCAAACAAACTGTTATTTGTATTGGTTCTCCTTGTTGGTAGAAGAAGGTGAGGCTCCTTGTGAGAGATGACCTAGGGTGCACTTTGCTGCAAACTAGAGAAGAGATTCATAGATCTCTAATTCTGGAGCGGTTCGACAATCGCTGGCCAGAATTTTGGCGCCGTTGCCGGGGAGCCAAGTTTTTCTTCTAAAAACATAGAGGACCGACCCTATTCTCTTTTTGTTTTGTTTTCTTGTTCGAGTGTTTTCTCTGTTTTGTGTTCTTGGTGATAAGGTTATCAGCTGTTGATAAGGTTATCAGTTTTTGTGTTCTTGGTGAAGAGAAATTCTGTTCTGTTCTTGAGATGAACTGATAACAAGCAGCAACAGAAAAGCCTTATTTACCTTTTCGATCTTCTTTTTGTGTGTTTGTGTTTTCCTTTTCTGTTTTCTTGTTTCTAGTATTATTTTTGAACAAAGAAGTGGCTGTTGGAGAGGGCTGGACGACCTGATCTTCTGGAAAAGCAACCCTGCAACCCTGCAGCCCTGCAGCAACTGAAAAAGCACAAAACACCTGCAGTCCTTCTCTGGTTTTCAGTAGCACACCTGCAGTCCTTCTCTGGTCTTCATGTGCTCTGATAGGCGCTGAAAAGCAAGCTCACACAGCAAGTAGACAAGCCTGCAGCAGATCAGGAGAGCATAACCATTCTTAGAAAGCTGAATCCCACCTTTTCTGCATCTGACAGCAGATCACCTGACAGAGGACATTCCTTTTATTTTTCCCTTTTAGCATTCCTTTTATTTTCACTTCTAGCATTCCTTTTAACGTTCCCACTAATCTTCTTTTCGTTTGGCAGATAGACAACCCTGCAGCTGCAACCAAGAGGAGAAGACCCCAGCAGCTTTCCCATTCAACAGCTGTTTTGACCATCTCCATAACAGATAGTATTATTTAAGGATTGAGCTCGAGATACCGGTGCTATCCTCTTCCTTTCTCATCCTTACTTGATGTTCTTTCATGTCCATATGCTTTCCTTGATGTTTTCTTGCATTTAGAGTGGTCTTTGAGGCAAAATAGGAGCTGATTTGATAAGAAAACGATTTTGACAGTTACTGTTCACTGCTTCCTACTTTCTCCGATTGAGCTGATTTTTGGTGTCCAAAGAAAAGGGGGTGTGGGGATAAAGAGTCACTACTATGTGGTGAGGAGACCCTTTTTTGGCCAAATTCCAACGTTTAGACCACGTTTTGGGCCATTTTGTGTTTCTCAGTGCTTAATTTTGTGTGGTTTTTAGTGTTTTTAGGTCCCTCAGTGTCTTTGTGTTGAAATTCTGTGAAAAATTGCATAAAAAAAAATCATCTAAGGGCTTATTGTTTGACCTGTTTTTGTGTTTTTGTGCTTGTGTGTTTTTTTTTGTGTTTTTGAGTTTTTGAGTTCTTGGTATGCATAGGCCATTTTGTGTGCTGTTTTTGAGCTGATCTCTAAGTGCATGACCAGATCCTCTAAGGAAAAATTACTTGATTTGGATCTTGAATTAGAGACTACTCTTAGAAGGCAAGCTAGAGAACTTAAGTCTCGGGATAGGATTGACCCTAACAGTACTTCTAATACTTCATCCGAACCTATTCCAGCATTCATCAATATGGCAGATAATGGTAATGGAGATAATGCAAACAATGCAAATAATGGAAATAATGGTAATGGCAATAATGGAAATCATGGAAATAATGCAAATCATGGTCATTTGGATGGTAGAACTATTAGAGAGCTGGCTGCACCTGATGTGCATTACCAGCCCCTATGTATTCAATACCCACAGCTAGATGCCAACTTCGAACTTAAGTCTGGACTGATCCATTTGTTGCCCAAGTTTCATGGCCTTGCAGGAGAGGATCCACACAAGCATCTGAAAGAGTTTCATGTGGTTTGCTCAACCATGCGGCCACAAGGAGTAGATGAAGAGCAAATCAAGCTAAGAGCCTTTCCATTCTCACTTGATGGATCCGCCAAAGATTGGCTCTACTACCTACCACCAGCTGCTATTACCAGCTGGGATGGATTGAAAAGGATCTTCCTGGAAAAATTCTTTCCAGCCTCCAGAACAGCATCAATAAGGAAGGAAATTTGTGGTATAAGGCAGATGAGTGGTGAAACTCTACATGAGTATTGGGAGAGGTTCAAGAAGTTGTGTTCCAGCTGTCCTCACCATCAGATAAGTGACCAACTCCTAATTCAGTATCTCTATGAAGGTCTAATCCCCATGGACAAGTACTTGGTAGATGCTGCAAGTGGAGGAGCTTTGGCAGAGAAGACCCCAGCAGCTGCACAAGAGCTGATATCAAAGATGGCACAAAATGCCCAGCAATTTGGCACCAGAATTAACACTCCTACAAAAGCCATCAATGAAGTCAATGTGGCTGCCACTATGGACCAGCAACGGATGAAAAACAAGCTTGAGGAATTGGCTTCCATGGTCAGGCAGTTGGCATTAGAGAGAAAGCAACCCCAGCAGCAACTTTGTGGCATTTGCTCCTTGCCATCCCATACAACAGATCAATGCCCACAGTTGCAAGAAAATAATGAATCTGTTGCTGGCATCTTCCCTGGTAGACCTTTCCAGCAACACAATCCACCTTTCCAGCAGCATCCACAACACAAGTATGATCCATACTCAGCCACCTACAATCCAGGTTGGAGAGACCATCCAAACCTCAGATATGGCAGCCCTTCCAATCAACATGTGCACCAACAGCAGCCATACCAGAATCAACCATTTCAGCAGAGGTTCCATCCTTCAAGCAACCATGCTCCACCACCAAGGCAGAATCAAGCCATGCAACAAGCACCACCATTACCCAAGTCAGAACCTACCTTAGATGATCTTGTTAAGCAACTAGCAGCCAACACACTCCAATTCCAACAGAAAACAGAAACCACAATTCAAAATTTGGAGACCCAAATAGGCCAGCTAGCCACAAACATCAATGAGTTAAGGAGTCAAGGTTCGGGGCAGCTTCCTTCACAACCAGTTGCCAATCCAAGGGGTAATGTTAGTGCCATCATGCTTCGAAATGGGAAAGAAGTAATCATCCCAACCCCTCCACCATCATCAAACAAAGAGCAGCATGCAGAGCAGCAGAATGTAGAGGGTAGCAAAGAGCAGCAACCCTCCTCAGTCCAAGAAGCCAAGCAACCAAACTCCAGCTATCAAGAACAAGGAGAGTCTTCCAACATCCAGCCCCTGCCATTCCCACATCGAGCAACACAAAACAAGAAAAGAGCAGAGGCCGAAGTGGATAAAGAGATTCTGGAAACATTCCAGAAAGTTGAAGTCAACATTCCCCTCCTTGAAGCCATTAGACAGATCCCCAAGTATGCAAAATTTCTCAAGGATTTGTGTACTCACAAGAGGAAGCTTATGGGGAATGAGAAGATCAACCTTGGGAGAAATGTCTCTGCCCTTATCCAACCTGCCATGCCAGCAAAGTGTAAAGATCCAGGGATGTTCTCCATTCCTTGTACTATAGGAGACATGCAATTTAGCAATGCTTTACTAGATTTAGGTGCATCCATTAATGTCATGCCTAACTCTATTTATGCTTCATTGCAGTGTGGTCCTTTGAAGCCAACAGGAGTGGTTGTCCAACTAGCCAATAGAAGTACTGCACACCCCACTGGAGTCCTAGAAGATGTGCTGGTTAAGGTTAAGGATTTAATCTTTCCAGCAGATTTTTATGTTTTGAATATGGAAGATAACAGCACACTTGAGCATGCACCCTTGATCCTAGGGAGACCATTCTTAAAAACTGCTAGAACTATTATCAATGTGCATGAGGGTACACTTTCCATGGAATTTGCTGGTAACACAATTAACTTCAAGATACTTGATGCCATGAAATTCCCTGCCGAGGATCATTCCACTTTTCAAGTAAATAGAGTTGACCTGTTAGTGAATGAAGCATGTTCTGAGTCTTCTGATTTAATTGATGAAATCCCCACTGTGCATGAGTTCCTAGATACGATTATTTGTACTAATTGTAGTGATGGAGAGAGTCAATGTGCTGCATGCTTAGAGATTGCTGAATTTTTGCATAGACATGAGTTTGATTTTGATGCTAACATTTCCCAAGTGGAAGATAGTGCTGCTAACCTTGTTGAGCAGGTTGATAGTGCCTTGGAGTTAGAGTTCCAGTCAAATAGATCAGCCCCCTCTTTGCAGCAGCCACCCACCATTCAGTGCAAGCCTTTGCCTCAGCACCTCAAGTATGCATTCTTGGAGAAAGATGAGAAGCTGCCAGTCATCATTGCAAACAACTTGCAGCCTGACCAAGAGAGAAAGTTGCTGGATGTGCTGAAAAATAATAAGAAAGCAATTGGGTGGACTTTAGCGGACATAACTGGAATCAGCCCATCTGTTTGCATGCATCGTATTTTATTGGAGGAAGGAGCAAAACCAGCAAGGCAGCCTCAAAGAAGACTTAACCCAACCATCCTTGATGTGGTAAAACAGGAGGTAAGTAAATTACTTGCAGCCGGTATTATTTACCCTATTTCTGATAGCAAGTGGGTGAGTCCCGTGCAGGTTGTTCCAAAAAAGATGGGCATCACGGTGGTCCCAAATGAGCACAATGAGCTCATCCCCATGAGAGTGCAGAACAGTTGGAGAGTTTGCATTGATTATAGAAAGCTGAACCAAGCAACCAGAAAAGATCATTTCCCCCTCCCATTCATTGATCAGATGTTGGAGAGGTTGGCCGGTAAGTCGCACTATTGTTTCCTTGACGGTTTTTCTGGATACTTTCAGATTTGCATAGCCCCAGAGGATCAAGAGAAGACCACCTTCACCTGCCCCTTTGGCACATTCGCTTATAGAAGAATGCCTTTCGGTCTATGTAATGCTCCAGGTACCTTTCAGCGATGCATGGTAAGTATATTTTCAGATTTTATAGAGCATTGCATGGAAGTGTTCATGGATGATTTTTCAGTTTATGGCACTTCTTTTGATGATTGCTTGGTTAGCTTGGGTAGAGTCCTACAGAGATGCATTGAAAAGAACCTTGTTTTAAATTTCGAAAAATGTCATTTCATGGTAGAACAAGGAATTGTTTTAGGGCATGTTCTGTCTAAGAAGGGTATAGAAGTGGATCGGTCTAAAGTTGATGTCATTGCTTCATTGCCTTACCCCACCTCTGTGAGAGAGGTGCGTTCTTTCCTTGGCCATGCAGGATTTTACAGGAGATTCATCAAGGATTTCAGTAAGATTGCACTTCCACTTTCCCACCTTCTCCAGAAAGAAGTGACCTTCCACTTTGATGAACAGTGCAAGCGGGCATTCGAGGAACTGAAGAGTCGTTTGATTTCTCCACCCATCATACAGCCACCCGACTGGGAGTTGCCCTTCGAGTTGATGTGCGACGCCTCCAACTTTGCAGTGGGCGCCGTCCTTTCACAACGTGTGGAGAAGAAGTCACATGTCATTGCCTATGCCTCGCGCACCTTGGATGCTGCTCAAGCAAACTACACCACGACTGAGAAGGAGCTTTTAGCTATTGTGTTTGCTTTAGATAAATTTCGCTCCTATCTTCTGGGTTCTAATGTTGTCGTGTTTTCTGACCATGCAGCCCTAAAATACCTATTGAAGAAGCCCGATGCTAAGCCCAGGTTGATACGATGGATGCTCCTACTTCAGGAGTTCAATGTGGAGATAAAAGACAAGAGTGGGGCCGAGAACCTAGTAGCTGATCATTTGAGCAGGGTCCCTCCTTCTTCAGATTCCACAGTCATGGACTCCCAGCCTATCAGGGATGATTTCCCAGATGAGTTATTATACCACATTCATGGTGTTGAGCCCTGGTATGCTGATTTAGTAAATTATTTAGTTGCTTCTGAATTACCTGCATATTTTAAGAAGGAACAGCTAAATAAATTTAAGAGTCAGGCTCGGTATTATGTGTGGGATGATCCCTATCTGTGGCGCATGTGTAGTGACCAGGTCATTAGGAGATGTGTTCCTAACCATGAGTTTGCATCTGTCTTAAATTTTTGTCACACACTTGCATGTGGTGGTCACTTTGGTCCCCAACGTACAGCTAGGAAAGTCCTAGATTCTGGATTATATTGGCCTTCTCTCTTTAAGGATTCATATGAGTTCTGTAGGAATTGCACACGTTGTCAACACACAGGCACTATATCACGTAGGAATGAAATGCCTCAACAACCCTTATTGTTTTGTGAAATCTTTGATGTTTGGGGCATTGACTTCATGGGTCCATTTCCTGTGTCATTTGGTTATTTGTACATTCTGTTAGCTGTGGATTATGTTTCTAAGTGGGTGGAAGCTAAAGCCACCAGGACTGATGATGCTTCTGTGGTTGCAGATTTTGTTCGTTCTCACATCTTTTGCAGGTTTGGCATGCCTAGGGCCATCATCAGTGACCAAGGATCCCACTTTTGCAATAGAAAGATGGACACCCTACTTCGTAAGTATGGGGTATTACACAAAGTGGCGACTGCTTATCATCCACAGACTAATGGGCAAGCTGAAGTCTCAAATAGGGAGATCAAGCAGATTTTGGAGAAGACTGTCCAGCCCAATAGGAAAGACTGGAGCACGAGATTAGAAGATGCACTTTGGGCCTATCGCACGGCCTACAAAACCCCCATCGGCATTTCCCCTTATAGGTTGGTTTTTGGAAAAGCGTGTCACTTGCCGGTGGAAGTGGAGCATAAGGCATATTGGGCGGTGAAGCAATGCAATATGGACATCAGTCAATCGGGGTCCCAAAGAAAGCTCCAACTTCAAGAGCTTGAGGAGATTAGGATGGACGCATATGAGAACTCACGCATCTACAAGGAGAAGACTAAGGCTGTGCATGACAAGCTTATTGTGAGGAAGACATTCGAAGTTGGCCAGAAAGTTCTGCTATACAATTCTCGTCTCAAGTTGATGCCCGGTAAGTTACGTTCTCGTTGGACTGGTCCTTTCATAGTTATTCATGTTTTTCCCTTTGGTGCAGTTGCAATCAAGGACGAGTCCAATGCAAAGCAATTCACAGTGAACGGGCAGCGGCTTAAGCCATTCTACGAGAGCTTTCAGGAGCATATTGTGGAGGAGCTGCATCTCCTCAACGCCACCTACATTTGATACATCAGGCTGTTTCTCTCTCCCTAGTATTTTACATTTACTTGTCTTATTCTTGATTGGAATTGCATGTTTACATTGAGGGCAATGTAAAGTCTAAGTGTGGGGGGAGGTAGCATTCTTATTTTAGCAACATTTTCTTTATCTTTTCATATTTCTTTTTCCTTGGGTTTAGTTGAGTTTGTTTTTGCGTGGAAATGCAAGTTAAGCAATTAAGTCTAAAAGAACCCATCATGATTAGAACTTCGATCTTATCTTCCTTAATTTCGAGTGACTTGGCAATGAGTTTGATTTGATAGATTGATTGGGTAGTCTACAGCCGTGAGGATTTTGAGCCTATTGTCTTTCTTGTGTGTGCATTCACCTATCATGATCTCCACTCTAGAACTTGTTTTGATTCTTGGTTGAGGCTATATTTGTTCATGCATGACTTGAACATGATTAAGGCATTCTTTCTTGTCCCCATTTAGCCATTTTGTTATACGAAAAAAAAAAAAAAAAAAAAATTCAATCAATCCCTTTCGCTTGCCACTTAGAGCCATCATTTTTACCCTTCATTCTCATACACCCCTTTTTGGACCTTCCAACCTTAGGAAGGAAGAGGAATATTAAGTGCATTCTAGAGAGAGAGATTGAATTCATCGAGCAAGTCATAAGGCCAAAGGCCATTTGCATCCATGTAAAAAGAAAAAGAAAAGCAAGAAAAGGATAGAAGGGTGAGAAGGAGCGTAAAACGCACTCACCTCTTTCGAAAAAAAAAAATAAATAAACAAAAAACAAAAAAAAAAAAAAATTGAAAATTGATGAGAAAAAGAAGAAAGCAAAGTTGAGACAGAGCGTAAAACGCACTCAACCGAATAAAGATGCAATGTTCTTCATAACGCTTGGAAATTCTATCTCTTGATCTTAGAGTTGCATGAAATGTTTTCTCGACCTAAGGCATGTTTTCCTTCATTGTTGTCTTTCCATTTCTTTCTTCCCCACATTACAACCCTGAATAAGTCCTTTTGATTTGTGGCATGCATTTGACATGGATAGTGGAGATTGAGAAGATAAACAAGTTTATGGTAGTGGAATTGTGATTGGGTGAATTTGAGCAAAACAGTCACCACCACCTCTTGAGAGATTTTTGAGCATACATTTGTCCTGTGAGAGGCTTCTACTTTTGATTTGTCTTATTGGATGAATTGCCATGTCACTTGTTTTCTTGGAAGTAGAGGAAAGATGATCTTTGAATGATGAATTCTTGAAGACTTACCTACCTTGCATCTAATTTGTGTTTTTCCACATTTCTATTCTTGAGTCATAGAGTCTAGTGTTTTGCCCAGGAGTGCAAAAGTCTAAGTATGGGGGAATTGATAGCATGCATATTTATACCATATTTTGGCATTTCACTTCATTCTTATTAGGCCATTTGAAGTAATTTTTGCTGATATTTCATTGTTTCTATTTTATTATGCTTCAAATTGTCCTTACACTATTTTCTATCTTACCTCTATGGATCCAGGCTTTAGGGAATATTGGATGGGCTAGAGAAGTGGCTCACTAAAGGAGCTTGGGCTTACTTTCAAGGAGCAAACTTGGGCTACTCAAATTATGCTGTTTTTGGGCTTACTTGTTTTCTGTTGGGCCAGGCCCAACCCTAGCCTTCCTAGCTTTCCTTTCTTAGCCATGTATTTAAGGCCTCTTAGCATTAATTTTCAGAGGAGGATGATATAGAAGGAGAGGAGAAAATAGAGAGGATTCTGCCCGTTTTTGTTATTGTAGCATTTTTCTGTTTTCTACATCTTTTGTTCCATTCTGTTTTCCTTGCTGTAATGATAGGCTAGAACATTTTGTAACCGGTTGTGTGTCTTGAATCCATGTGGAATTTGAGTCCCGGATGAGCTACAAGAATCTGGTTTGTTGTTTGTTTCTTATTCATTTCTATTTGGTTTAGTTTGAGCAGATTTGTGAATGCATGGAGTTCATGGCAGGTTTGTGTGAACTTGCATGGTTTCACTTTCTGTTAAATGCTTAAGAGAACAGAATGTTATAGCCGGTTGGTATAACATCTCGAAAATGAATATTGTGTGCTTGAACGGTTGTTCTTGCATAGGTCTGGATAGGTTGAATAGAGAGTGAATGGTTGCATTTTGTTTGCAAGAGATTTCTGCATTCATTTTGTTATTTCCAATCATTCTAATCCTTGGACGGTTGTTGGGGATGCTTTGAGTTTGTTTTCCGGAGATCAAAACATCTAGCAAGCCAAGACATATAGGTTGGACAAGGAAGATTCCACATAGGAGACAAATACACAGCCGGTTGCATATCTTTTACTGATTTTTCATCATCTTTATCTTTCTGTTTTGTTAATTAGTTTTCTGTCAAAACCCCCCCCCCCCCCAAACAAACTGTTATTTGTATTGGTTCTCCTTGTTGGTAAAAGAAGGTGAGGCTCCTTGTGAGAGATGACCTAGGGTGCACTTTGCTGCAAACTAGAGAAGAGATTCATAGATCTCTAATTCTGGAGCGGTTCGACAATCGCTGGCCAAATATCCACCAAAACTAATCCTTTCCTTGCCTTTATTTCAAATTTTTCTAAAGATAGTTAAGTAGCCAAAAGATGAGAACAAAAAACTACCACATCCCAATGGCATTTGAATACAACCACCTTAGATCTATCAAAGAAGTTCAATTGATCAATGTCAGTTAAAGAACCATAATATACCACATCCCCCAACACAGGTCTCTTATCACTTGTATTAGCATAACTTTGGGTTTAGACTGTAATCATCACACCACTATTTTGGGTATTCAAATTATGTTCATAATCTTTGGTCTAAAACCTATAACCAATATTAACATCAAAGGCATGGAATATCCTTGCAAGATAGTTTGGGCCTTTAGCAAGTGCTTTAATATCCTCCATGATGTGCAGATTTCCTTCATCACCAACTGTATTAACCTAGTTCAAGAGGTATAGAAAAAAAGAGGGAAAAAGAACAAAAATAGGTCATATTGCACATATTTAATTCAAATTAAGGTTTCCAAATTATTAAAAAATTATGTTTAAGATTCACTTACATTTTCCCTTAACCATTCATGAAAACACTTATTGTATAAATGGTCTATCTCATGTTGTGATGGTTGATGACGTTGATTTGATCTTTTGATGTGTTCACTATAAAATAATCTGATTAGAAATCAACAAAAAGTATCAAAGTTTACAAGAGAAATTCTTTGCATTCACATTTTTCATACTTTCTAAAGGGCTCAACAATTAATGTCATAATTGAAAAGGACGTATCGATGAGCTTGTACTCGTATTTGTCCATCCATGAGAAATCCCTTGATACTTTTATAATTTTTGTTAGTGATAGTGGCCTAATGTTAGATTTAAATGACATTTAATAATTGTAATTATAAGACTAATGATGTAATTCTTACAAATGTAATAAAATATATTTTCATATTTTAAGGTCATATTTTCATTTATACCTCTCCAATCTATATATATGAATGAGTTCTTAGATTTGCTAATGAAAGTCTTATTCTTTAAGTATTAAGAATATGTGACAAGACTTTTTGATTAAAGATTTTTTAAAGGTATTCTCACTCCTTAAATTTCTCAAAAGAGGGATATGATTAATCAATTACAGACTGAAACATGTGTTATTTGAAGAGGAACTCTAACATTTGGTGTATCATGAAAGGGTTTTATCAGATTTTAAAAACATTTTTTGAAAACACATACAAAGGCAGCAAAAATAAACATAGAATCACCTTGCGAAACTTGTTTCCAATGTCCATATGCAACATATAAACAAACCATTTCATAGAGGGATTTAAAGTATCCCTCTTGGATGGTTTGAAGGCCGTTGTAGAGTCTGATAAGCTTTTCGGTAGCAATCGTTGTGTTTCCAATCTCCTCCCGAACAGCACTTTGGTTAGACTAAACCAATCCCCGAATGCACGGGGAGCTTAGTTAGTCCACGCTCCTAGGGGTGGATGAATCCCTCTACTTACTCTATGTACTAGCTAGATAGAGTGAGGGTTTTACCGGTAAGGGTTTTATTTAAGGGTTTTACTAAATTTTAAAAACATTTTTTGAAAACACATACAAAGGTAGTAGAAATAAACATAGAATCACCTTGCAAGACTTTGTTTCCAATGTCCATATGTAACATATAAACAAACCATTCCATAGGGGGATTCAAAGTATCCCTCTTGGATGGTTTAAAGGCCGTTGTAGAGTCTGATAAGCTCTTGGACAACAATCGTTGCATCTCCAATCTCCTCTTGAATAACATTTTGGTTAGACCAAACTGACCCCCGAACGCACGGGGAACCTAGTTAGTCCACGCTCCTAGGGGTGGATGAATCCCTCTACTCACTCTATGTGCTAGCCAGATAGAGTGAGGGAGATTAGGCTGAAAATGGGATTTAAAGCACAAATGGTTTCTCAACACTCAATAGTCTCACTATTGAAAGGATATTGCTACTCTAGAAATGAAGAAACAAGGAAAAAATAGAGTGAGCTTATGGATTTTGGAAGGAGAGAAAATGAGTAAAAGGCCGAGAGAGATTAGCAACAATTGCAAAGGCTTCTATTCTTCTTAGCCTTATAAATGAAACCCATAAAAACCTTAGGCATCCAAATCGAACTAATAAGCTGGGAGAGAGAGAGAGAGAGAGAGAGAGAGAGAGAGAGAGAGAGAGAGAATAGACCAAGGGGAGACAAGAAGGACACCCGTCGTCTCCCCATTCGTCCTCATTTCATCCTCCTGCGCCAAATTCCCCAAAGATGATTATAGAAATGACAAATCGATTGAACAATTCGCGTGTCTTTATAACACAAATGGTTGATAGTTTCTAAGGAACTGTTGACCGATTGGCACGAATGGTCGATATAAACGATTGACAGTCTCCAAGGGTTGTTGACCATTTTTGGCCCTTTTTTTCCAAGTTTTCAAAAATTACATTTATGCTTGCCATTAACTCTTAATGACCATTGATATAATTGTATAGTAATGGCACCGATACCCAAGATGGGGGTGAATTGGGTTGTTTACAAAAATTGATTGAACTGAAAAATCTTTTTGATGAAAAATGAGATTTTAGTGCAAGTGATGATTATTAAAATGCTTTGAAATAATAAATGAAACAAAGAGCACAAGTAAATGAGGAACACAACGATATATAGTGGTTCAGTTTAAACCAAGCCTAATCCACTACCTTATCTTCTCACTAAGGATTTTTCAAACAATTCACTATAATCCTCCTATCACTTAGGATAGACTCTCTAGCAAACAAACCAGGAATATACAACCTCTTGCTTAATGAAGCAAGCCCTCTAGAAACAAGCTAGGAAAAACAATCCTCTTACAAGCAATGTAAGCCTTTTAGCAAAACAAGCTAGGAAAAATAAACTTCCTACTCAAACACAAATAGGTCCTTTAGCTAGATGAGCTAGGAACACGAGATTAATACAAGAGGAGAAGATCTAAGAGTATACACTCTTAGTTACAATTTCCTTAAAAAATGAATGCAAGACTTAAAACAAAATTATACAAAGATAATACAAAGTCTTCGAGAGAAAAATGAATAAGCAATGAAGCATAAAAATGAATGAGCACTTGAGAGATTGTAATAAGATCACTTGGGCAACTTGAATCATCTATCTACCCTCAATTTATTGTGCACAACAAGATCTTATGAGAATGAGCACTTTGGATGAGTGGACTAACTAGCTACTAGAACGTTCTGGAATAGAAATGGTCAATAGGTTCAATAAATCAGTTGACCGATTAGTTAAAAAATTCAAATAATGGTTGACAGGTGAATCAAGGCAGTCGACTGTTTCTTAAGAACGATTAACAAGTCTTGATGCAGAAACGTTCGATAGCAAACTATAGTGAACACTCAATTCAATCGATTGTTAGCCTTCGAGGGCTGGTCTATAGCATAGGTAAAACAATCGACTATTCCATAGAACCGGTCGACAACTTGTCTCATGATTTTAAAAGATTCATTTTCTATAATGTTTTTAGAATCGATTTTTGAAAAACATTTTGGAAGATATGTTTGACACAAATCATTTTGTTTTCAATCTCTATTAAGAAATTGTGCCAAAGAAATAAGTTGTCTGAATAAAATTTTATTTTGGCTTGAAATTGATTTTGTTTGCTTAAGACAAAGAAATCTAAGGACTGAGAATACTTTTAAGAGATCCGATTAACATGAATGGTTGATAGAAACAGTCGACAATCTCTAAGCACTATCAACCGTTTTTGGCCCTTCCGTCCAAGTTTCCAGAAATTGCATTTAGGTTTGCCATTAACTCTTAATAACCCTTTCACCATCTCATGATGAAACCGAGGCCCCCGTTAACTCTTAACGACATGTTTGTCAACTCTTGACAATTTCTCCTTATTAATTTGATCATTGAACTTGATCTGTTAACTCTTAATGGTGATATCATTAACTCTAAATGATGATTTTAGATTTAATCACTTAGTTAACCACCACACTCTGATATGTGTGTGACCTTATAGGTTCACTACTAAGTAGCAATCGGGACACATTAACTCTTTGACTCTAACCAAACATTTTAGTCTACAATGAGGATCTCTCCATCTCCTTGATGTACCCCGAGAGACCTTGAGTGACAACTAGCATTATGTCAAGGCAATCCTACTAGTAATGAAGTCTTACTTCAAATAGAACCTATTTACACTTTCAATTTCTGTGTACTATAATCTTGCCATCAAATAATATCCCGATCGAGTGAGAGTCATGGACTGATTAAACTCACTAACTCAATAGTTATTCCAAAATAGTGTGGTGAGATCGAAATGATACATCAGTACTCTTTCCAACATTGGAAACACATTCCAATCAGGTGTACCCTAGTCAGGGATTTCTTCAATCAAAACCATCAGTGATTGCATAGGAAGTTCACCTCATGTTGGAGGTTGACAGATCCTATTAGAAATCACTTGACTCCATATGCTACTATGCGGGGACCGCATAGTGCATCTTCCACCCAATAATAGGATGGTTCTTATAAACGGAAAATCCCTGGCACCGACATACAAGACAACTGTGTTACCTTTGGTCCAAGGACCAATAACACAATCAAAGCCTGTGATAGATCATAGATCCTCTTAGCCATGTGATCTATCATATGCATGACATTTAGCAAATGTTCCACTAACAACTACCCACATGTCTACTATATCCATCTTTTAATCATTAGTATCTCATACTAATCAAAGGTAGTAACATATGTGCCAGTCCTTAACTTGAAAGTTTTTGTCACATACTTTTAACACTTAAGAATAATAATATCATCAGGAAACTCTAGGGGTTCATTCATATGAATTGATTATAGAGCTATGAATGAAGATATGACCTTAAAATATGAAAACATATTTTATTATATTTGTAAGAATTACATCATTAGTCTCATTATTACAATTGCTAGATGCCATCTAAATCTTGCATTAGGGCACTAATACTAACATTATTATATTTGATTAGTATAAAATACTAATTATAAAGGATGGTGAATCACATACCATAATCAATGAGATGGATATAGTTTAGTTGAACATTTATTGAATGTGACGCAATTGATAAATCACATGGTTGAGAGGATCTATGATTTGTCACTAGCTTCGATTGTGTTACTGGTCCTTAAACTGGAGGTAACATAATTGTCTTGTATGTTGGTAACTGAGATTTTTTGTTACTAAGAACTACTTGGTTTCCGAGTGGGAGATGCACTGTGTGGTCTTTATGCAATAACGTATGGAGGCAGGTGATTCCTAATGGGATTCATCGACCTCCGGTGTGAGACAAACATCCTATGTGATTAGTGGTGGTTGTGATTGCACAAACCCCTAGCTAGGGTACACATGATTGGAAATGTGTTTCTAATGTCGCAAGGAGTTTCAATGTGTCATCTTAATCACACCATGATTGATCTTGGCATAACTATTGAGTTAGTGAGTTCGATCAATCCATGACTCTCACTTGATTGGGATGTTAGTCGATGGAGGGATTATAGTACATGGGAATTGAAAGTCCAAATAGGTTCCCTTTGAAGTAAGACTTCATTACTAGTAGGATCACCTTGATATGATGCTAGTTGTCTCACAAGGTCTTTTAGGGTACATTGAGGAGATGGAAAGATCCTCGTTGTTGACCAAAGTCTTTTGTGAACGTCAAAGTGTTTGACGTGTCTTGATTGCTACTTAGTGGTGAACCTAGAAGGTCACACACATATCCAAGAGTAGCGGTTGATTTATGATTTAAATCTATAATTAATCTTTGATTTATAGTTAATGATGACACTGTTAAGAGCTAACGGGGTTTAAATTAATAAAAGTAGTTATTAAGAGTTGATAGGCATGCCGTTAAGAGTCAATAGGGGCTTTAGTGTCATTAGGAGATAATGAAAGGGCTATTAAGTGTTAATGGTGAGCCTAGATACAATTTACAAAAATTGAAACTAGAAACAACTTTTGTCAAACGACTCTTGGTTTTAGTTAACCAAACCATGGCAGAATCAACTTCGATCGATTAGTTTTGAACCAGTTGACCGAATCTTGCAAAATGGTCAATTATTTCCTCAAAACTAATCGACCATTTCTAATAGTGAGGTTCGCGATTCCACATGATCTTTTTTTCATTTCTATAACCAATAGTATGGACGCATGGAGGAGAAGGATGACGACATGGATAACATGCATGCCTGGGGCACACCATTCCCTCATCTTCCTTCTCTTCTCTCTCTCTTTCTCTTAGTTCTTTGCCTAATTTTAGGCATTTAAGGTTTTAGGTGCTCATATAAGCATTAAGGGGAAGAAGAGAAGAACACCTAAGCTTTTTGCCTTTGCAATTGTTGCATTCCTCTTCTCTTGGCTAATGCGTTTTGTTCTTCTTACTTAGAGCTTCAAATCCCTGATTCCCTTAGCTCTAATCTACTCCTTGTTTATGATTGTTATTGTAGCAATTCCAATCCAATAGTGAGATTGTTTTGGATTTGGAAAACCCCTTTGTTGAACCCATTTCCAGCTTAATAACCTACAAGAGACTTGTCTAGCACATAAGCTCTCTTGTAGGTCTCAACCATTATTCAAAGTGTGGATCGACTAGGGCCTTTGTAGTTTCAAGTGTCAAACTAGTCATCTGAGGAGCCGTTTGGGAGCTATCCAACAAGCAAAGGTTACAACCAAAGGAGGAATTCAAATTCTACTTCGAAACTGAACTACCAATAAGGTAAATAGCTAAACCGCCTATGGTTTATTTTTTAGTTTCATTGCATATGGTTATTTATACCGAGTCTTGCAAGGTGGTCTTGAACTTTATTCCACTGTGTTCTTATTCATGTTTTGAAAAAAGTTTTGAAAATGGTAAAACCCTTGTATTGATACACAAAATGTTTGTGTTCCTCTTCAATTTTTTCTAACACTATGAAAGAGACATGATTCATTGCCAACATTTGTATGATTCCTAATCCAGATAACCTTGTTTTAGCACTTTCAAGGTACTGAAAACAAAAGGTTAAGCATTCTTCCAAAAGATATGCTTTAATAATTGACCCATTTTGGTGGGCTCGATTATGCACTTTGGATTTAAGCTTGGACAAAAATCTACATAGAAAAAATTAACTGGGCATGTAAAGGCTCTAAAAGAATTTAGAACTAATTAATTATATTAAAAGTATTATACCTCTCAACTAGATACATTCATCAATAATGTACGGGTCTAGCAATTTTAGCTTCATATGCTAAATGGACAACTAAGTGCACCATCACTGTAAAGAATGATGGAGTAAATATTTCTTCCATTTGACATAATGTTATTGCAATCTTTGCTTCATGTTGGTTGAGCTCATGTACTTTAAGAGCTTTGGCACATAGTTCATGAAAAAGACCACATAGATCAATCAACACTAAACTTACTTTATCTAGAAATGTACCTTGAAGTGGAATAGGAAGAATTTGTTGCATTAGGACATGACAATCATGATTTTTCAAACCAGATAATTTGCATTATTTGCAAACACAACATGAGATATTTGATGTGTAATGTTGAATCCATTGCACAACCTTTCATTAGATTTATTTTGATGCTTAAAAAAACATGGTTTAAGTGTTTAAATGAAATCTCAAGGGTTACCTAAGTATCCATAGCATAAAAGCAAAATTAAGTATCTTATGACAACTAGAAAGTATTAGAACATGTTTCAGGACACATGTGAATGATTTGAAATAAAATCCTAAGTGTTCATATATGTATTAATTGAGTAATAACATAGGTTAAGTTTGATCTTAACTCATTAATCAAGCATCAGATACTATTAGTCAAGTAATCTTATTGAATCTTAAGACTTAAAAACTTGAAGGAAGTGTTAATCGAGTAATGCCCTTATATTACTCGAGTAACCTATAGAAACAGAGAGCCTCAAAACATTAGTTGAGTAATAGGCATTTAATACTCGAGTAACCTGTAGGAAAATTAAGAGCCTCAAAAAATTAGTCAAGTAACATGTATTTATTACTTGAGTAACAAGTAGAGAAATTGAAAGCCTCAAAAAATTAGTCAAGTAATAGGTATATATTACTCAAGCAACTTGAAATCATTCAAAACATGCTTCAAAATCTTACTCGAATAACCATGACATACTACTCAAGTAACTTTGGCTCCAAATGAAAATTTCAAATTTGTTTTGTGCATTGCTCAAGTAATGCCTTATGAAAATGCATTTAATGCTACTTGAACAACAATAAAACATTCTCTACAAGCAAAAGAACACAGAGCTATTATCTTCATCTTGCTCATTCTTTTCTCTATGTTGTTCAAGAATGTTATCACCTACATTGTATTCTTATTTATATTCATTATTATACGGGAATCCAAGATAGGTGTGAAACTCTAAAATTGCATTTTTCCAAAATCCTCAGTTTTATAGGCTTTCATCTTTAATCTACCAAGCCTTTTAGAAATGGGTTTCTCTTTCTTATTTCTTTCTTTCTCGCTTGAAACACCAAAGGTATTTAGGATTTCCACTTGCACCAAAAACCTGCTGGCTCGAGCAAGTAATTCGGGTAATAATGTTATCTAGTTAAAGGCTAGGGACTCTTTCAATGGTGTAAATGCAGTGCCTTGGAGAAGCGTTGCGACTGCCGTGCCCACCTACAGCTTATGTACCTCCAAGGTGGCATTCTTGAAGCGGTCAAAATATTACTTCAGGGTCTCCATAGGGCCTTGACAGATGCTAAGCAAGTATGTGGGGTCTTTCTTCATAAGGGCGTTAATAATGAAAGCTATGATAAATTCATTTTGCAGCAGATCAAATAAAGCAATATAACCCTTTGGAAGATCATTGAATGACATGTAAGCATGATTTATTAGGGTTAAAGGGAATGCATGGCACATAGTTACATCATCCCACTCATGTAGAAGAGTGAGGGATTCATACCATTGCACATAGTGGTTGGGATTCCCCTTTCTATGCATGCATGTCACTATAGGAAGTTGCAACCCTCTTCTATTTAAGAATTTATTCGACAATCCTCTTTACTTCAGATGACCCTAGAGGATTCTGTGAGGTAGCCTCAACAAGCTTCGAGCAGATAGCCATAACTAGACTTTTGTTACCCTTAGAGGTTGTGCTTTTTATAGTCTCATCGTGGGTAATGGCTTTTCTTATTTACGTACACTTTTTTTCCAATATTTCTTCAAGGGTAGGCTCGTAAGGTTGTGGTTCTTGACGGTTTCGAGAGGGTATATATGACCTTCTTAAAGGTGATTGGGGCATGTTTTCTTCGAAAGCCAAATGCTTGGCTAACGGGGGTAGTTCAGCACTATGCAATAGGACTTGCAACAAATCAATTAATTCCTTTAATGCTTTGGTATTCCCCTCATGGCACTTTTTCAACTCATCATATTTTTTCTTTATCTTTTCATATTCTACGAGTGAGATAGTGAGTGGTAATGATCTCGAGGGTCTTTGTACCCCTATAGGTACTTGAGGGCTCATCTTGGGAGTTGTAGAGTGTCTAGGGAACTGCATATATTGTACTTCAGCAAGGGTAGGACATTGTTTGGGAGAACATCTCTACTTTCTAAGAGAGCATCTCCATTGACCAGGTGAATGATGAATTTCTCAAGGGGAACGACAAAGTGTTGGGCCATATTTCCAACCTTGTTCTAGAGAATACTAATGGCTAACGTTGAGTTCCCCTTATATTTGTCTTTGAGAAATAGAAAGTTGTTTGGGAGGACTTTGCACTTAACCAAATAAACTTTGACCCGGAGAAGGAACTGTTCTGTTTTTTAAGAAAACTCACTCTTGTCCTAGTGGCTTCATTTGTAACACCCCGTTTTTTCTAAGCGTGGCGTTAACTTGAGATTACAAGAATATTTTTTTTTTAGAATACACTTAACATAAATCATTCCCCAACAATCCCGTTCTATCTTGTAACACCCCCTCTCCTAGAACTGACCAAGAAGAGGTGCTACTGGGGATAATAAAATAAACTGACTGATAAACTGAAATCTGATACCATAACTGAACATCTCAATCAACTGGAATAAAAGCTTTGAGTCAATATAGACTGGAAACCATAAACTCTGTCTAAGGCATAATCCCTCAACTAAAATGTGAAATAGATCTAAATTGAGAAAACACTATAAACTCAACAGACTCCCAGACATCTTTTATCTTGAGTGGCTCCACGTACACACACTACTGAATATTGCTGCTAGGCCCCACATCTGATACTCCCCTGCTAAAACCTGGAGGGGTGAAGAGTACAAGGTGAGCTACAAAAGCTCAGCAAGTAATAAGCTGGAAAGAATACTGAAGCTGAATCGAAGAATATCGATATTGATAAATAACTCACTGAACTTGTACTTTATAATCACTGTCTGATTGCATTAATAAAAATGTAATGCACATAAACTATAAATTAAATGCAGGTATGCAACTTTGGCTCATTGGCTCACATAATCTGATAATACATACCTGTCTGATCTGAAACCTGCATACATAAAAATTGTAAGCACATACTGTGGGCAAAGCCCCTAGCCCCCTGGTTACCACCAGGTGAGCAACTCATAAACTGAGCTGAAACTGAAACTGATGGGATCCCCGCGGACTAAGCCGCCTAGCGCGCATAATGCAATGCAATGCTCACATAAATGCTGGCACACGATATGTAGTGCTCCATATAAAGTCATGCTCAATACTCATACCAAAATGTATGCACATAATCTCACAAAATAATGCTAATCATGTTATAATACAATAATGCTGAACATGATATGATCTTCATCTATATATTGGAATACAAAGATTCTATGAATTATGATTTATGGTATGGGCATGATTAACTTGATAGATTCTAGCCTTTAAATTCAATATTTGGAGGTATTGAAATACATTACTTTGATTAAAACTTGGATTAAAATATCACTAGAAGCTAAAATTGGATTTCTAGAAAAGTCATCCAGATATCAGGAAGGATATCCGGATATGATGAAAGACATCTGGATATGAAAAAGGCTCATCCGGATACACTGACATTCAAAGCAGAAGTTATTCGGATATGCTGGGATGTATTTGGATATGAACTAGGACATCCGGATATGATTCTGGTTATCTGGATATCTCACTGATGCATTCGGATATAACTGGGTACTATTCGAATGAAAAATTTAACTTTTGAGGGAGACATCCGAATATCAGGTGAGACATCCGGATATTATCTTGACCTTTTCGGATGTATAAACAAACCATCCGAATATCATACTCGAAGAACTTTAGATACATCCGGATATGATACAAGGTATCCGAATATTAGAACTTAGAGTAATAGAACTTGCAATCCAAAATGGATAAGGATTAATAAAACTTGCAATCCAAAATGGATAAGGATTAATGGAACTTGCAATCCAAAATGGATGAAGATTAATGGAACTTGCAATTCAAAATGGATAAGGATTAATGGAACTTGCAATTCAAAATGGATAAGGATTAATAAAACTTGTAATTCAAAATGGATAAGGATTAATAAAACTTGCAATCCAAAATGGATGAGGATTAATAGAACTTTCTCATAACTTCACTGTTAGACGCATATATATATATACGTCTCTGTTTACTGATATAAATCTGAAAACTACAACGAAGAACTGGAATAATCTAAAATCAAAACTGATATGAACCTGTAATGGAAGGGATTACAGGAAGAATACTTGCCTGATAGAACTCTTTGATCGAACCTTGGAGCGATCTTGAAGACTCTAGCAAGCCTCTGTTATCTCTTGGCCTTTCTGTTCTTCACACAGCGTGAAGAAAGGCTAAGCTAATGGGCTCTATATATAGACATAAAGTCCTAGATCTCTTTCCTTTTATAACTTGGAATCCCTCTCCCAATTGAACTTAGAGACTCTCAAAATCTTCTCCTATTGGGACTAGGAGACTCTTAATCCAAATCCATCTCATACATGGATTCTCATTCTCCTTTAAATACATAATCTCACTTGATTAATAATAATACAAAAATTATTATTAACACTCTCAATTAAAAATAAAACTCCAAAATTACCTTCATGCCCTTGCATTTAATTTCCACAAAATAAATTCAATTTAAATGCTATTTCAATACTATTCTCTCAATTACAAATCTAAATTGCCACCTTGGCAAATTCCTTTAACTCCAACATTAAAAAGAAATAAATGCTATTCTTTTCCTTCAAAATATCTAAATTGCCACATTAAATAATTAATTGGCAAAATCTCTTAATCAATACTTCAATAATTAATTAAATAATTCCTAAATAAATACTGGGCCCTCTAATGGGTCATTACATATCTTCTCAGTATATCAAACTTAATAATCAATAAGCTAAGACAGGTAATATCATCACATATGCGGAAGCAAGATTGAAATCTCAATGATACATAACAACAAATCTTTTATTCATAATATAGAAGTCGTACAATCGTTTGACATGACATATTCAAAACAAAATACATTGAGACTCATCTCTTAGCAACAACAACTAAACAACTCAAACATAATCAAAATATATGCTAAAAATCACCAATGTAAATAACGGTTACATCTCGATAACCACTTTTCCCTTGGCATCGCTACTTTCACCTAGAATGTTTGAATATTCCTAGGACATAGTCCAAATTAGATGTTAAATTATCTAAGTGAGAGTTCAAAATATTTTCATGAATAAATGCAAGACCATGAACACATTGACATATCCCGACATGTCCCAGCCCAAGAGAATCCCATACCGCACTTAACCCATACCACGGGGAAAGAGTAGTCTCTCTAAAGGCAACACAACCACATTTGACACATTAGCATAACACAATCCTGCTTAAGAGGGGCAACATTAACGAATGAACCTTGGTATCACTCCACTATCATGTCAGGCATTACGTTCTCACTCAAAAGCATTCCAGATCTCAACACAACCCTGACCTTTAGAGGATTACATCAGCACTATCCCTAGAATCAACGTTCACCTCGACAATAATGCTATTTATCAAAGGCATATCTAGGGTGGTGTCCACTCTTAGCCCTGCCACTTGAGCCAAGATTTTGGGTGGTATCCACTCTCAGCCTTGCCACTTGAGTACATAGGGTGGTGTCCACCTCAGCCCAGTCACAAGTGGGTCACATAGCATTAATCCTTGGCATATATCCCGAGTGCTATCACTCAAGGCTATACCCCAGGTTGACATCCCACATCCCACATGGACAAAACATAAACATGCAATGCCACACCACCTACCGTGCACCATATAAAATTAACATTTCAATGCATGCATTTTAATGCATGAAATTCAATGCACATGTATAAATCATTTTGGGATGAACCTCCCACATGAAGGCAACCATTCATAGGAAAACCATTTGCATAAAGTCAAATCAAGTATAGGGTCAAACCACCCACAATAAATCAAGTTTTAGGTAGGAATGCTCATCTTGAACATAACTCAAACACCTCGATTCTCATGTCCAACCTTGATTTTTGTGTCAGGCTTCAATAATTGTACTATTACTCCACCTCAAGTCTCAACGATCCCTAGACATCATATTCATTCAAAGGAAATCAATATCTATTTTTTCCATAATTTTCTCTTATTTTCTCCTAAAAAATTCCAAAATAAATACTTTCTCAAGTATTTTCTCAAATTTTCCACCACCATAAATCATAAAGTAATTTTTTTAAAATAATAAAATAATTTTGAGAAAATACCTCGTTCCATGCGCCCTCACGCACTAACCACACGTTAGTTGTCTTCTTAGGTGAGCCCTTCGCCGTCGACAATCAAAAATTTTCCCCAATCACGGCACCTTGTAGATTTCTTCAAGTCAATCCAAGTGGTACCTTTCTTTTCTCGAAAAACCCACCATAAATGCTCTAATTGAATGGCTAAAGCCTCAACTCTAGCGATAGGTCGTGATTTCGGCCAAGCATAAAAACACTATCAAATCGACTCCAAAACTCACCAAATGCTCCAAAATTCTCCCCACACACCAAGGAAAAAAACCATGTATCCAAAAGCTTAAAAACACTCTCGAACTCAAGCAATTTGATGCTCAATATTCGACCAAAATCGTTGTTATTTATAAGCAAAGTCCAGTCATCCCTCGACCAATCATCGGCCATTGCTTCGTCCCTAAGCTTCTTGGGCCAATGATGGCCATATCCCTAGGAATATCTGTCCATCCCATCGCCAGATTTGGCTTCACATGCAACAACAAGTCGGCGGCCACTTGCTGCTACGTTCACACTACAAGTTTGGAAAATTGCACTCTTACCCCCAAGCTTTTTCCAAATGCCATTTTGGCCCTCATTTCAAGTACTCAAGCTTTGATATTTTACCATTTGAACCCCTAAGTCCCATGCTTCTCAATTGGCCCAAAAAATTTGGAAAAAATATAATTTTCATCCCCTTTTCAACTATAATTAAAAATTACACTTAGGCCCGAATATATGTTTTGATCACAAACCATTTTGTTTCATCTCGAAACCACTTAAGGGTTTTTCATTATGCAAAATATAAACCTTCTTAGGATTCCATTGACTTTCCATAAGTCCCTTACCATCATTCGGTCTTTCAGGCTATAACTTAGCTGTATCGAAAATTGTCTTTATTTTGATTTCTTTTAATGCCATAAATCACGTCTCAAGATACTCGTCAATGACATATCTTTTCCTTAGGTATTTACGTTACAGGGTACTGCCTTCCATTGATTCAGTCATTAATTAACTAAATCTGCAAGCCGATTTCCAGTTTCTTGAACTTACTTAATGTAACACCTTGCCTTCCCGGGGTGATACGTAACGTAAGATTCCAGGGATATTTTTTTTCCAATCAACAGAAACTCAACACAAAACCGTTCCTCGAAGATCCCGTTACACTTTCTCAATATATCAACTATGAACCATCAATAAACTAAGACAAGTACATCATCTCAAATGCGGAAGCTAGATCGAAACCTCAATAAACCATAATCAAACCCACCTTATTTATAATATAAAGTCAGACCAACATTTACATGACGTCATCAAAATTAACAGCATAATTGAAAATGACATAAAGTCAACTCTCCACTAATCGCCGTCACTCCCCAACAATCCCTTTTCTCTTCGCACCGTTGCCTTCACCTAGAATGTTTGAATATTCCAGGGACAAAGTCCATATTAGGTGATGAATCATCTAAGTGAGAGTTCAAAAACACATTTTTCATGAATGAATGTAAGACATGAAATAAATCAATACACCCAATAAGCCCTAGCCCAAGAGAATCCCTAGTGCTTAACCCTACCACAGGAAAAGAGCAATCTCTCTTAAAAGCTATTCCATCATACCGACTCGACGACACGACGTGATTCTAGCTTAAGAGGGGCAAGCCAAAGCATCTCTCCAACATCTCGGGAATAATCGTTACCAACTCCCGGCCTAGGAAGGTCACATCAACATAGGAACCTGGCTCACCACATTTATGTCGGAGATTATGTTCCAACTCTAAGCATCCAGGAACCACCATACAATCCCAACTCCAAAATTTCACATGGACCACCTAGTCATCCTACTGCAACTTTCTTAGCCAAACGACTTGGCACGGAAACCAAGACGGCTATCCCAGCATACTCACCAGCACAAGATACCCCTATTATTCCGTCACGCCCTTGGAGAATTATGGCTACACTATCTAGACAACATCCTAGGCTGACATCCCACATGAACAACATAATATGGACCACCTAGTCATCCTAGTGCAACTTCTCTAACCAAACGACCTGGCACAGAAACCAAGGTGGCTATCCTGACATGCACATAGCATCAGATACCCCTATTATTCCGTTACGCCCTTAGAGAATTATGGCTACACTATCCAGACAACATCCTAGGCTGACATTCCATATGAACAACAAAACGTAAGACAATGCCCCATGTCATAATTCAAAGCATCATATAAACAACAGTTTTATAAAATGCAATGCACAAGTTTGAAACATTTAGGGACGAACCTCCCTCATAAAACTAACCATCACCAGTTATCGTTTGCATGCAACAAAACTATTTGCATGAAATCAAAACACCTTTAGATAGAACAAACACCAAGTTTTTAGGGTAAGACTCTCGTAGTAAATCAAGTTTTGGGGGCGAACACTCACCTTAAACGTATTCGGATAGCCTCGATCCTCGTACACTACCTCGATTTTCATGTCAAATCATGAACACTTGAATTTATTCTCAACCTCAAGCCAAGATACACCCTAAACATCATATTTAATTAAGGAAGTATCAAAATCCATTTTCCTCAATTTTTTCATAATTTTCTCTATTTTTTGCCCAATTTTCACTTTGATAATTCCAAAATAATTATCTCCTCCAAATTTTCCAACACAATAAATTCTAAAATAATTTAAGAAAAATATTGCCAGAAAATACCAGAATTTCCCCTGTCGAACGCGCCCTCACGCGCTCAGCGCGTGTCTACGTTTGAAGTGTGGCGTGTGTAGCTCACGTGCCACATTTTTCTCCTATTTTCAGTCGCCGGCGACGGCTCTGATTGTCAAAACGTTGACACCCTTTTGAAGCCCTTGATGTGTCGATCACAATGGCACCAATTTTAGGTCGAACCACCATAGGAAAAGCCTCCAAAATGGCAGTTACAGGTCAGCGGTGGCGGTCTGCCTCCAATTTCAGGCTGAGCTTCAAACGCTGATAAAAAAACTCTAAATGCTCCAGAAACCTTCCTCTTGATGTATGGATCAAAAGCCCCTTAACAAATCCCTCAAAAACATGCAAAATTGCGGCCAATTTGTGTGCTAAAATTTGGCCAAACCCTTACCCCTTTTATAGCAAAATCCTGCTAACTCTCGGCCAATCACCGGCCAAGGTTAGGCCCCCAAGCTTTCCCACGCCGTATACCACCTCCCCCGAGTCCTACCGTGACTATCCCATCACCGGATACAGCTCCATGTGCGGTGGAAGGTGGCGGCTGACTTTGGCTTGCTACGTTCACACCACCATTTTTCAGTTTATTGCACTTTGACCCCTTGATTTCTTTCAATGGCATTTCTTCCGTTTCCCTTGAGCCCCTGATCTTTCTAACAACACCACTAAGGCCCACATGATTAGTACTCTTCATTTCATCCTCAAAAGTTTTGAAAAACCATCGGTTTGACCTCCCTTGAGCAAATTTAGAAAATTACACTTAGGGTCGACTAGTCGATTTAACCTTAAATCCATTTGTTTCAACCCGAAATCACTCAAGGGTTGTTCTAAACATAAAATATTGGTCCCCAACATGATTTGTTGACTTTTCGAATGTTCTATACATCGATTTGGTTTTCTCAGCCCGGTCGATAGCTATACCAAAAACTGTTCCCGATCTCATTTCTTTTAATTCCTAAAATCATATCTCGAATCGCTTGTCCATACTATACCATTTTCCTTAAGCATCTAAGATCCAGGGTACTCCTTCCAATCGATTCGGTCACCTAAGACTGCGATAGTGTACCCTATAGCCTCATTTCTCAAAAAAATCCATTTATGCCCTTAATAAAATATCATTTATATCCTCAAGAATTTCTTGGGTATTACACTTAACACTATGAAATACGGGGCGTTATATAATCTCTATTAGGCTTCTATTCTTTGGCACAAGTTGACCTCGTTCTAGCCATCAGATCTGACTGTTTGTCTCTTCCCATAGACGATGCAAAATTATTGTTGTAAAAAATGGAACAATAAAAATTTATAACGCGAGAAGATTAGGGCAAAGTAGAACAAGGCACAAAACTCAAGGGGACTGCTAGTTTGGAAGAGAGGAAAGTTTTGCTAACTATGAGGGAACTTGTGCTACTGTCTGGGAGAGAGCTTGACGTGCTTATGTCCCTTGAAGATTAAAGAAGCAGCTGTGGGCTTGAGTAAGTAGTAGTGTTGCTAAAGCAGGAGAGAGATGAATGGCCACCTAGGAGAGAGCTCTATTGTCCAGGAGAGAGTAGATGCTAGGAAAAACATAGTTAGAAGGCACGCAGGGATTCCTCCCATGCATGCCCTCCGATGCTTAAGTTAATATAGGTCATGGTAGTGATGAAAAAATAGGTTAGATGTAGTTTGGGAGAAGGAATGGCCTTTTCTCCAAATAAATAATTAGTTTAATGACATGCTTAAACTTAAGCATGAGAGGTTGGTGTGTTTTTCTAGTTGTTTTAGCTGTGATTTTTCTTTTTCTCTTTGTAAGTCTAGTTCCTCTTGTAAATGAAGGGTAGGGAATAAATGACCCTCTAAGATGTTGGTAGGGCAACACGTGGCACAAATTAATGCATTAGGTGTGTATAGAGTTGTCTCAGGTTAAGCGTGGATTAGGCTTTAAAAGGAACCCTAGAGGAGCATGAATCTAATAAGTCCTCGGGGAGAAGGAATGCCTTAAGGTGGGCTACCATTGCTCGAGGTAATAAAAAGTTATTTATTGCTTGTGAGTTGTCTAGGGATACATCCCCTATTTGTTGCCTTGGAGTTCTCGAGGAGAATGACTCTCCTAGGAGAACTCTCTAGGAGGATGATACTTCCTCTAGAGTTGAGAGTGTTTTTTGTAAGGGAAGTATGCATAGTGTGCCTTCTTCGGGAGAGCTACATTGTCCCTATGGTTGTTCCACAACAATATCTATTCTATTTGTACCTTTAATGGCAATTATACAATCCATTAAACAATTTCCAACAAATGCCAATTTTGTTGCAGTGAGTGAATGTAATCTTATAATTGTTATACACCTAACTCTCAAAATATGTATAGTAATAGATCACACATTGGCAACAATACAAAGAGAAAGGAATAATGTCTCTTTCTATTGTGGTGGCAACATGGTCTCCTCGCCTCAACTTGGGGACAAGATGACAATTTTTGTAACCCAAAATTCAATGGTCATCTTCTTCCTTTGCTTCAGTTTCCAACAAATTCGATCTTTGAACCTACTGGATGACACTAATTGAAGAAATCAACCAAAAGTTAGATGAAGCAATATATGTGAAATATTCCTAATGGTTTTACGAGCCCATGTATTTCTTTATTCTCTCACTTAAATGTGCCCCTTAGTTCACATTTGTCCTTGCCCAACACTACTTGTGCCTTTAAAACAATCAAGTCTATCAGAATCAATTTCTATTTTGATTCCATTGTACTTGAATTTTAATTGGTATGAAACAAAATCAAAATCGCAATGATTGAACCACAAAAACACGACACACAAACAAAATACGCGAGATAACATGTACGTGTTTAGATCCAAAACAGATCCTAATCCCGGCAGGGCTTCACCCTATTCAATCCATTAAAATGATAGACAATGGATTTATAGAGATTTACAATGATTACAACGAAATCAAAACCGAGAAGATGATACAAACCGAGAGATTACAACTCTAAAAGAACCAACAATTACAACACTCTAAAATACGATCATATACTCATCTTACACTAATCAATCCCATGAAAAAAACGTGTAAGAACATTACCTGATTGTCGTGTTCAATCCTTGATTTCATCCACTACAACTGTGACACCCATAACTTACTTACGTGCTTAACAATAATAATAATATTCATATGAACTTCGAGGTTTAACACAGAAAAACTGGAGAAACCAAAACTTTTATAAACTTAAGTAAAGTTTCGAACATAATAAAATTCAAAGCATGTTTTGTGTAAATATAAAGTTTGACATGGAAAACATGGTTTCAACAGAAGAAAGAAAGACTTTGCGAAGATGCTTTATAGCAATAGCATATATAAAAATATCTGGAGCTTAAAGCCAAACTCATACTTCCTTTAAATTAGATAAAAATCCAAGACATGCTTTATGGCATACATATAGGAAAAGATCAGAGTTCAACCCCAATAACCTTTGTTTCAAAAGGAAACTAAAACTTAAATTCTTGAAAATTCTTTTCAACGAGCCACCACGCTCCACATCCTCGTCCCGATCTCCTCATTCATGATCACCTCGGGGGGGGGAACATAGGGGGTAAGATTATGCAAATCTCAGTAAGTACAAGAGAACTATCAAACGTATTTAAACATGACATGAACTTGCAACATGAACATATATAACATAAGGGGACACGATAGGTTCTACCAACTTGCAGGGGTAAGAACTTCCATGCATAGCGCTACTAAACCCCGGTCCCATAACTTGCTTGAGAACATGAAACTTGCTTGAAACATAACATGAGGGACCACATAAACATGATTCATGAGCATACCTAAACATCATAAATAGTTCATAGTGTACTTACCTTAACTTGGTTGGAAAGGATCTAACTTTTTCGGCGAGGCTGTTTTGCTCTTGTTTCTACACCAAATTTGCTCCTTCTTTCTTCAGAATTTTCCCCTCACTCTCTATCATAAAATCCTCTCTTCTGATTCTCTCAACCTTGCCCAAATTCTTATAAAACTTGTGAACTACCTTAAGGCCTATTTATACACATTTTTGGCCAATCATGTTTTGCCACATGTCCTATCGTCATGAGGCCTCATTATTACCTTCCATGTGTGGCCAATAAATGCTTGCCACATGTTCTTAAGATAAGGTTTGGAGACTTTTGTAAACTTGGAGGCTAAGTAAGCTTTTCCTTGCCCAATCACGCGATGCCACCTCAGAGGGGTCATTATGAGTCATCATGTGATCTTATCTTATCTTTTTAATGACCAATGGAAGCTTGCCACGTATCCTTGATATTTTGAGCCTCACATGCTTAATTATATTTTCAACACTTCCATCATTACATCTCACATGGTTTAACTCATTTTTCTACATTTCCCATCATTACTCCCACATGGTTAATTGATTTTCTACATTTCCTATTATTACTCCCACATGGTTAATTGATTTTCTACATTTCCCATCATTACACCTTTAACTAGTTAGCTATATTTGGTTACCCTAACCACTTAGTTTGAGATATTTTGATGAGATATTTTAAGGTTTCAAGAACTACACCTTGGCCCAAACTTTTCGGATAATTTGCACTTAGGCCCTTGCAACTTAGTCCCCGGGCCATTTTTTAATTGCATTTTAGCCCTTGAAAAAAGGATAAATTATGCTAATACCCCAAGATTTTAGGTAAATTACACTTTTACCCGAACTTCAATATTTACAATTTTGCCACTGGCTCAGAAACTGAACCTTTGTTTCAAAGCTTTTATAATCCCTTAAAAGGACATATTTCCTCCAGTATTAGAAGCTAAAAATCCTGAGTATTACATCATATTTCAGTCTAAAAATCTCGAGTGTTACAACAACATCTCTCTTTCGCTCTATCTCTCTCATGCAGTGAGCTTCTAATTGTGTGGCATATTTGATTGAAAACCAATAAGCCTTATATACAAAGGGGCTTTTGATGGCAGCCTTTGAATCAAGGGTTTTCAAATGATGATCAACAACCCACAATTTAACCGACCACTTTAACATAATAATAAAGCCAAATCCCACATGAAACCCACATGCAAATGAAATAACATCCAAATGAATATTTATCAATTTATTTTGAATCACAAATCAATAAATTCCACCTTGATTCAAGAATGAATTAATATTGGATTTGACAAGAGACCCTATAACTCTCCCAACTATGTCAAGAGCATATTGAGTAAAAATAATGCTTGCTCAAACTTATGACCTGAGATAGACTTAGTTATTATAGGCCTCACTAAAGGCAACATGATCATCTAACTCTATCGAGCCTACTATGATCATCAGGGTTGACATTAGGGCTATCATTAGACATGGTATTTCCTAAGGTTCCACCTTGAGATTTACACATTTCCACCTCAAAATGAAAATTATCAGTTTGTTTATGTAACACCCCTTCTCCTAGAACTGCCCGAGAAGAGGTGCTACAGGGAAAATAAATAAAATAAAATAAAACTCTCTGATAAATTGAAATCTATTACCATAACTGAACACCTCAATCAAATTGAAATAAAAACTATTAATCAACATAAACTGAAAACCATAAGCTCTATTTAAGGAAGAATCCCTCTACTAAAATATAAAATAATCCTAAACTGACAAGACACTATAAACTAACAAACTCCCAGACATCTTGATCTTGAGCTACTCCACATACACACATTACTGACCACTGCTGCTAGGCTCCACATCTAGTACTCCCCCACTAGGACCTAGAATGGTGAAGAGTATAAGGTGAGCTACAAAGCTCAGCAAGTAATAAGCTAGAAGGAATAAATGAAGCTAAATCGAGAAATATCGATACTCATAAAAATACTAATTGTCCTTGCACTGAGAGTTATAATAATCACTATAAGGTTGCATTTACGAGATGTATTATGTTGTAGCATATTTTTTGGTATATGAGAATCTAATATTTTGAATTAAGTCTTTCATATTTAGAAACATGCATGATTAGTGTTTTGGTGCTAAAGGTCAAATGTTTTAAAAATCTAACTTTTAAGTATCATGTTTCGAAACTATGTTTCAATGTTTCGAAACATAGTTCTGTTATGTTTCTATACATATTCGAAATGCTCTTTGATATGTTTTAATAAATTCAATTTTTTATGCATCATGTTTCGAAACTAAGTTTCCATGTTTCGAAACATCAGTCTGCCATGTTTCTAAACATATTTCAAAATGTATATTAATAAAGGTCTCAAGTTTTACTAAATCTATATGTTGTATTTCAAAACCTTTTTGAAAACTAAGCTTCTGTTTCGAAACCTATATAGTATGTTTCGAAATCCCTGTCAGTAGTGTTTTTAAAATCCTTGTTTAACATGTTTTTAAATGTTTTTGAAGTATGTTTTGAAATCTTCCTTTTATGTTTCGAAACATCTGACTCTATCAGAAGAATATTTGAAGATCTGTCATGCTTTTGCTCTTTATTTCAAAAGCTATTTTTTAGAAGCTTAATTTTAAAATATCCCCCATACCTTGATGTTCAAAATTCAGATATGTTTTAAGTGGAGAATAAAACCAAATCATTCTGTTTTAAATAGATGTCTTTCACTCATTTTGTCTCTTGGTGCATATCCAGCTGTAAAAGTTGTATGTTTCGAAACATGTCATGTATGTTTTGAAACCTCTATGTAAAAATGTGTTGTTTCGAAACCTAATAAGTATGTTTCGAAACCTACTTTTTTATCTTGTCTCTAATGGTTATAATTAGCCAAAAGTCTATCCTTTTGTTATATATATCAGCTCTTTGATGACAAGCAAGCTCTCTCTCTCCAGCATACACAATTTTACACATCTATAAGAGATTTTTGCCACAAGCACAAGTGAACAAAGCTCTTCTAACAAACTCTCAAAGAAGTTCCTTTCAATCATTCCTTGGTGTGCATTGTGGTACAAACAGAAGAAGCAAGCCAAAACCAAAGCTCTCATTCCTTCAAGCTCTCCTTACTCCATACCAATAGGTTTGTTATAACTATTTGGTAAGGTGTTTTAATTACATTCAAATTGTTGAGTTGTAAAACATAAGTGTTATTCATCTTGTTGTAAGGTTTGAGTTGAGCCCGTAAAAACTCAATGTGTAAGGTTTTAGGGTGAACCGTGGTAAAATCCTTGGTGTCATTGATCGCTATTAAAAGTGATTGTGGTTTGCAAATCCTTCAAGTGGGTAAGCTTGAAGGTAGTGGAGTAGGCAAGTGCCGAACCATTATAAATCTTGTGTGTACTTGATTTCTCATTCCTACTTGTTGTTATCCTTGTTCATGTTTTTTTAAAAGAATCATTTTTAAAAATCTAAAGGAGTTTCATTATTTGCAAATCAGTGAGTAAGGTTTAAAAACATACCTTAGTAGGTTTCGAAACATACCTGCTAGTAAGTTTGATTTCGAAACATACTCATCTATAGTTCGAAACATACTTAATAGAAAGGTTAGTTTTGAAACATACTTCCTCAAGTTTCGAAACACAGTATCCTGCAAGCCAAAGTTTTTTTTAGTTATCAAAAATTTATGCAAATCCCAATTCACCCCCCCTCTTGGGATATTCTTACCATTATATAGAACTAACATAATGCACATAAACTGTAAAATAAATGCAAGTATGGAACTTTGGCTCATAGGCCCACGTAACTATAATACATACATGACTGATTTGAATCCTACAAACATAAAAGCTGTAAGCACATACTGTAGACAATATGCCCCTGGCCCCCTTTATGGCCACCAGGTGGGCAACTCATAAACTGAGTAGTAACTAAAACTAGTGGGATCCCCATGGACTAGCCCCCTGATGCGCATAATGTAATGCTCATATACATGCTGGGACACAATATGTAGTGCTCCATATAAAGTCATGCTCAATGCTCATACCAAGATGTATGCACATAATGTAATACCCTAGATTTTTTCAGAATCAAATAGGATGTAATGCCTGAGACTATAAGGTTTTGATACTTGAGGAAATATGTCATTTCAAGGGATTATTGAAGCTTGAGACAAAAGATTATTTTCTGAGCTAGGGGCAAAGTTGTAATTATGGAAGTTCGGATACAAGTGCAATTGACCAAAGATCTTAGGAATTAATGTAAAAGATATGAACTTCAAAATATCTTTGGATTTCAAACTTTAATTAAATGTAGCTTTGGATCATTTTAAAGTCCAAGTCCAAGTCTTTGCTTAAAGTCCAAGTCTTCTCAAAGTCTTCCCCAAGTCTTTACTTAGCCTCCAAGATTACTTAGCCTCCAAGGTTGGGACATATGGCAAGCTTTTATTTAAAACACATGAAAATAATGATTATATGGGACACATGACACTATTTGGATGGAAACACATGGAAGTAATGATTATATGGGACACATGGCATCATTTAAATGGAAACACATGGATAGAAAAGTCTTCTCCAAGTCTTTATTAATCTTTAAGTTTGGGACACATGGAACCATTTGGATGGGAACACATGGAAGTAAGATGAGTCCCAAATAATTACAGTGACACATGGCATGTTATGATTTATCGGGTAATTCTATAAATAAGCTTGAAATCTATCTTCCCAGGCCATTTCCAAATTTTGTGAGCCAAATCCATGCCACTTTGAGAGCACTTTTAGAGAGAGACAAGATCTTGAGTGTGAAGGGGAAGTTCTGTAAAAAGAAAGAGAGAAATTCGGTGAAAAACAAGGGAGAAAGCGAATGAGAGGTAAAGGCTTGACGAAAAGCGAACAACCACCAAAGAACTGTTGTAAAAATCAACAACTTGGAGAGGTAAGTTTGACTTATTTCCATAATTATATAGAGGACTGAAATAGAAGTCTGTAGCTTCAAAAGGAAGTCGAATCGGAGTTAAAATGAGGGAGATATGACAAAAATACGAAAGGGTGTCGAATCTGCCACCAGCGCGTGCAAATACGCGCTACCTCTTCTAGGGGCACGTGGAAGCCCCTTTTCCAACGAAATTTTCCAGTCTTCTTCCTATTTTAATGCCCTTCAACTTTGTGTAAAAATATTTTGAGTTTATGACACGAAACTTCTATAAATGCAGCAAAACCAAGGTCGATACCTTGTGAATAGTAACTCTGAAAGGTAAACGGGCAAGGTGAGTGGTTCTTGCATCCAATAAACTCCATATTGGTCATATGTTGGTTCATTTGTGTGATGTTTGTGGCTTTTACTTCATGATTCTCTTTAATTAAGCATATTTCTTCATTCCTGCATGCATCACCAGTGTTGTCGACGATTAATGAGGTGGGTATGGTGATTTGGGGAAGGAATCTGGTGCCCTCGGTGGGGCTAAGGAGTCCGGTGCCCTCAATGGGGCTAAGGACATCTAACCTCAATCACGTGCCTTGGTGGCTAAGGTGTTTCAGGAGACTTCATACTCACATTGCATTTTACATCTGCATTATAATTACCTTTGAACTATCTCACTTAGATGTCAAAATCTAACTTAGGTGTTTGATACCCCTGGAACATTCCACATTCCAGGTATGTTAGTTGTGCCAGGTATGGGGGCAACAAGTAGAAGACCTGGGAAGGAGGTGGCTGAGACTTAATTCTAGTCCTTTAATTTCCGTTGTGTCTATTTTAAGTGTTGTAGCATATGCCTCACGTGATGTACTATTAAACCCTATAAGAGTTTGGATTCCTAAGAGACTTGGGTTTTCTCCGTTGGGAGTTGTATGTTGTACTTAGTTCTTTAATCTTGAGAAGATTATGTTGTAGTTGGGGAATACCTGTTGTTTGGGTGGGTACATCTTTGAAATTTAAGGATTGTGTTTGTCTTCGTTTTACTTCTACCTTGTATGGGTATGTATGTGTTCGTGACATTGTAATTATGTCCGAATGTGATCTGTTGCAAATAGATGCTAAGACACTTGGAAGTCACCTAAGTATAGGTATTCATCTTTTATGACTCATGGAAATCTTAGCTATTTAAGCTCTCAGGTTCGATCCTCTCTTCCGTCAATAAAGGATTTCCAATAACGCATGTGTGTGGTAAACAACCTGAATAGCTTGAATTTAACATCATTATATATTTGGAAAAGTGGGGCTTTACACATAATCTCACGAAATAATGTTGAACATGTCATAACTTCACACAATAGTATAAAATGCACAAGCTGTTATTACTATTATTGGAATCCAAATGTTACTCGTAGTTTCACTTAAAATACCAAATTTATTGATATTTATTTATTTAATTAATTAATTATTTTGAGGGTGCAACATGAAAACTTCCAAGGGGGGTCACCCATCCTATCACTTCTCCCACCTGAGCATGCTTAACTTTGGATTTCTTTCATTATTGGTTGCCAAAAAGAATGTCGTGTATGGAAAATTTGGTGTGAATGACTTGCACCCTAGTGCCATTCGAATGACTCTCAAATTCATTCGAATGAATTTGGCAAAGTTGAAGCATTAGAACGTGCAGAATGGAAGACATTCGAATGCAACAGTACCCCATTTGAATGAGGTGAATGGAATACACACGGGTAATTTGAATGACAGAAAGTTCATTCGAATGCTAGATGAAACAAAGTAAAGGCTATTCAGATCTTTCAAGGACTCATTCGAATGACACAGTCAAAACCTCAAGAACACATTTGAATGATACAATAACACTAAGAACTCATTCAGATATCATAAAAACTCATTCGAATGACACAAGGCTCATTTGAATGTCTGAAATCTCATACGAAATAAAGCTTACGATAACAAAGACCACATCTTGAATCAAAGACTTAACATTACTACACCATTCTGAAAGAAATCTTGAAAGAACAATCTCAATTGATATAGAATAACATCAAGATGAATCAACAATCGTATTGGGAAGGAAATGCTTGTGAGAAAATCATGCATAACTTATCAAAACTCATTGTATACACATATATAGCTATATATATACATATTGTCTGAACAATCTGAAAACTCAAACGAAGAGTTACTGAAAATTGAGATTAATATTGAACATGATCCCCAAGAATGGTTTATAGGGATAGATACTTGCTCATGACTTCACTGTTATATGCATATATATATATATATAAACGTATATGTTTACTGATAAAATACTGAAACTTCAAACAAGAGCTCTTGGATAATCTGAAAATGAATTAACAAGAACTTGTAATGGAAGGGATTACATAGAAGATACTTGCCTTGATAATTCTGATCGACTCAACGATTACAATGCAAAACTCCCATGGACTGCACTCTTGAACTCTCTGTTGCAACCTTCTCAACTATCTATTTTCATAGTGTGAAGAAAACTATGTGCTATGAATTTATATATACAATGGAGAGGCATCCCTAAAGCCCACATCTCCTTCTCCTTATACAACTAGGAGACTTCTCAATCCTTCTCCTTCTCACGTATGAACTCCCAATCTCTTAATAACTCTAATTAAATAATTAAATTCTAATAACAAATTCTTAGATGACCATTATGTCCTTGTATTTAATTTTCACATAATTAAATAGAATTAAATGCTATTCTTTTCCTTTAAAATCTCTAAATTGCCACATTAAAATAATTAATTGGCAAAATCTCTTAAACACTAATTAAATAGGAAATTAAATAATTTCTAGACCCTTTAATGGGTTGTTACAGTTTAGGTTTGACTAATTCTATGAGATTAGGCACATTAATTTTTCGGCTGATTATTAGTTCTTAAAAATTCAATCCTCTTTCCTGTTTGATATTAAACTAAGATTTTCATTCCTTAAATTTCTTAAAAGATTTACTTTTATACCTAAGTATACTCAAATCTTTCTAGAATAATCATCAACAAAGAAAGAAAAATATTGGGCCCTAGAAGGAGGGAAGGGAACCCGAGGAGAACTCCAAAAATAGAGGAAGCACACTACACTCTATGGGATTTACCCATAACACAGGATTCACAAAACTCTAGATTACTAATCCCTTTTGAAATAAAAAATGCCTTACTTGATTAGCTCTTGCTGCCTCTTAAGCCTATGTGCCATAATCTTTTATGTCAAATCTTCTAAAATGGTTAGTCCTTCTCTACTCTCATATCCATATGAGAGATTTACATTTTCTTGCCTATAATCCTTCTACCTTGAAGGACAATTTTTTCTAAGATGACATTCTTTCTTACAAAACCAACAAGTTACTACCCTTAAATTTCCTCTATTCCTAGGTTGAGACCTAGACACGCTTTTACCTTTAAATTGAGGATTACGGTTAGGTTTCCCTTTAACATGAAGGCATATACCAGAATTTAATTTATCATCTTTTTGAATTCTAAATCCCTAGACCTTAAAGCCACTAAGAGATCACCTAATGTAAGGTAATTCATACTATATTTGATTGTAGTTTTCATGTCTTTATATTCATTTGGCAAAGAATTTAATAGGATAATTGCTTGGTTTTCATCAGAAATTTTCTCATCTATATTTGCTAACCCTATGGTGATAACTTTGAAATCATCTAAATTTTCTTCTAGGGTTTGTAAGGCCCCGCTCCCACTTACGGGTGTTACTCGTGAACAATCACCCGAATTGTCCACCTGCCCGGCCTTAGCGAAGGGTGGATCGTGTTTCAAGACGAAACGCCCTAGGTGGGAACTAGGCTCGTCCTTCCCTTCGCTGAATCCCAGGATTCACTAGCAAAATTGGGCTTTAGTCACACCGCATTGGCTATAAAGAAAATCTCCTTCAGGCGCCCAATCGCCATTTTCTCATTTTATTTAATTCTTTTTCATTGAAGAATTTTACCGGGCTCCAAAAATCACCATTTAAACCAATCCATTGATGGATCACCAATTTTGGAGGATAAACTCATCATTTTCAAATTTTTAAATTTTCGGCATTTTCTCCAAAGGCCCGAAAATCCATTTATTTTGAAAATTCCTCCGGGGCCCAAAATCGATTTAGAAATGCCCCAATTTCTCCCAAAAATTCCAATTTTTTTAAAAAATTGGCCGGCGGGGCCCGCGCGGCCTAGCTGCGCCCGCGCGCTGGCACGGCCGCCCGCGCGAGCCCACGCGCTGGCACGGCCGCCTGCTGGCGCGCGGGGCTGCGCGCCCGCCCGCGCGCACGCCCCCGCGCGCGGCCGCCGGCTGCGCGCCTGCCTGCGTGCGGGCTGCAGGCTGCTGCTTCCAGTAGCCTGCAGCTGCCCCCTTTCACTCCTTTACTCCTTTTTTTTTTTTTTTTCCTTGGGCTATAAAACCCCAAATTTTCTAGAATTTAACTTAAACAAATAAACTTCACATTTATCTTGGTTTGCCTCTAATTCTCCATAATTAAGGCTTAATCCACCCCTTGATGAATACACACATATCATACCAAAGTGAAGTTTTTGCCTAGGCTTCAACATGCCATAAGCCTCAATCTCATTCACTAAAAAAAAATCAACCCTTCAAGGAATATACACTCCAAATATACACTTTGGGCTTAAGAAACCCTTACATAAAGCATATACAACTTAAGCATAAATTACACCATTTGAGAAAAATATTCAATGTCTTCATGCTCAAGCTTCTTTCTCTTGCCAAACCCTTCCATAGCATGCTTCAATACCTACAAGAGGTCAAATAACCTCATGAGCTCCAAGAGCTCAATAAGGGTGCAATGACATAAAGTATGGAAATTAACAACATAGATGCTAATGCCATATGCAAGTGCCTAGGGTTCCAATACCTCAACCCTCAAGGTTAAAGGCTTCAACATACCCATCCCAACACACAATTTCATGGCCATGAGTCTCATGCACACAAGCATATGCAAAGCAAGCACAAAAATGTTAAAATGCATACAAGAGTCATGCTAGCCTCCATCCACTTGGGGCTTTCCCCTTACCTCATACTCCATGGATCTTCAAGTTTCCAACAACTTCAAGCCTCCAAAATCACTTCCTTTAATCCTCAAACTCCTTACATGAAAAACAAGCCTAGGATTATAAAGAAATCCTTTAAAAATGAGAGATACAAGAAAATTATGAAACCCTTACCTCTAGGCTTCTTGGATTTCTTCTTCTCCTTTTTCTTCTTCTTTCTCTCTTCTTCATTTCTCTTTATTTCCTTCAAATGGCTAAAGGGAAGACTTCCTCCATCTTCCTCTCTTTTCTTTCTCAAGACTCTTCAAATGGAAAATCTTGAGCTTGAAGGTCCACTTCCCTTTTTATACACTTTCATTTCTCTTTTCTTTTTGATTTATTTTCCTAGCCTTGATATTCCCAATTGCAAGACTTGATCCTAACCTTTCATTTCTCCTTTACTTTTTGAGAATAAATCTTGACCATTGGAAGAAGCACAATCCATAGCCCTTAATCTTCTTTAATCTCAACCCTTGATGCATTTTGGAAGACTAAATCCCCACCATCCAAATTAACACAATCCATGTGTTTCTCAAGAATGAATCCTAGCCATGGACTTCTTTGGAGATCCAATCTCCACCATCCATTTCATTCTTCTATTGGATCCTTACATCCCATTTGGAAATCCATGCCAACATAAAGCCTTAAATCTCTACCATTAGATAAATTCCAATTTCAAAACTAATTTTCCACCATTGGATCAAGTCTTCAAATCCCATAAATATCCCATTTCTCATTTATTTAATTGGGACTAATTTCACCACATTAAATATGAAAGACAACTTGGAGAGACATAAATGCTTTTCTTTCTCATTTATTTTAATCTCCCATTTTCCCCCATTAATGCTTGACCATTTTCTTTTCATTTGCAATTTCTTTTTATTGCAACAAATCATTACACTCACATGGGCTAAATGGCTCATCTTTTCCATTCTTTTTGGTTTATTTAAATCCTTTAATTTTGCTTGAATAAGACCATGCCAAGTGTCACTCTAAGACACAAACTTGGCTTCCAAGTCTTCCATCTCACCCATCCATTAATTATAAACATAATTTACCAATTAATTATTTCCACTCCCATAATTAATTTCCTCCTTTTCTCATAATTAATTCCTTTATGAAATTTCTCTCCAAAATTACCAAAACATCCTTTGTGAATTTTCAATCCCATTTATTTCCACATAATGCAAAATGGGAACTAATTCACTTCCATATTCAATTCCACCTTGGAATTATCTCCAATGTACCAAATTACCCTTTTATTGGACTTTGCTATCCAATTTACCAAAATGTCCCTCTCATAGGGCACCCTCATCTCAAGGATTCAACACCTTCTCAAGGGCATTTTTGGAATTTTTCTTACTTCATTTTCTGTTCTCCTAACACCGGTTACACCGGGTGTTACAGGGTTTTTGAAGGATCCATCTTAAAACCAAATAGTTGCTCTTAATTTATATTTTATTTGAAATGGACTTGGTCTTGTAAAGGGATTCTAGTTTAAACCATACCCTCACTGCAATTTCTTTTTCGCTTACCTGCCTAAGGATATTGTCTAAGAGATTGAGTATAAGGAGGTTGAATGCCAACTTGTCTTTGTCTTGCCTCTCCTGATCAGTCATTGCCTTTGGTGTCTTATTTTGGTGTCTTATTTTCTTTCTTTCCTTCCTTCTGGTATGTCAAGGCCTTTGCACATTGGTGTTGGACTAGCACATCCTTCATCTTTTTTTGCCACATATGGAAGTCCTTGTGGCCATTAAAATTTTCAAGCTCCACTTTCATAGGTTCCATCTTTGGTTCGGTTCTTGCAAGGAAAAACAAAGAAACAACAACAACACAAAATCAAAAAAAAAATGAAAAATGGAAAAATAACAACACTAGATGAATGATGTACACAGAACAAGACAAAAAAAGAAAAGGAATCAACAAAAAAATGGATCGGGAATAAGAAAAAATGCTTGCTAAAATCTTTATAACCCTAACTAGGTTTCAAAGAAAATCTCAAGAATAGTACAAAGATCATATTACAATGCTCCAAATGCACCAAGCAATAACATGCAATCAACCTCACCAATCTCTCCCACACAATCAAGTGATTCACACTTACAATAGGGAGTAATCCCACTTCAATCCCCAGTAAATCTTGCAATAAACCACAAAGAAATGTGGCAATAAACCAAAATAACAATAGCAGTTCAAAAAAAAATGAGAGAGATAACCAAAACAAAAACTAAAGAACTAAAAATAAATGAACACAAATGCACTCAAGAACACAATGAGATGTTAGGGCACAAAAGGATACAATGCACTTATAGAATCGGAAGCCGATTGCGGTCTCTGATCTCCCTTGTGTGTCGCGACCTTCTGTTCTTCTGACCGATTTCGTGATTCTTTGATCTTGATCTCCTTTGGGTCTTTAGATATGTGATCAGGATCTTGAGTCCCTCTGGTGGCTCTGATACCACTTGTTAAACCTATGATCAATCCACACACACATCCACGACAGTACCAAGATCCAAGAAAATAAAATAGAACATAAATGAAATGAACCGCAAAAACACAACACACACATAGAATACGTGAGACAACATATACGTGTTCAAATCCAAAATGGATCCTAATCACGATAGGGCTTCACCTTAGTCAATTCACTAAAATGATAGACAATGGATTTATAGAGATTTACAGTGATTACAACGAAATCAAAACCAAGAAGATGATACAAACCAAGATATTACAATGATAAAAGAACCCACAATTACAGCACTCTCAAATACAATCATATACTCATCTTATACTAATCAATCCCAAGAAAAAATGTGCAAGAACATTACTTGATTGTTATGTTCGATCTCTGATTTCGTCCGCTAAAACATCATTCTCTCTCTCTCTCTCTCTCTCTCTCTCTCTCTCTCTTGCAATGAGCTTCTAATTGTGTGGCATATTCGATTGAAATGCCAAGAAGCCTTATATACAAAGGAGCTTTTTATGGCCACTCTTAGTGCAAGGGTTTTCAAATGATGATCAACAGCCCACAATTTAACCAGCCACTTTAACACAATAATAAAGCCAAATGCCACATGAAACCCACATGTAAATGAAATAACATCCAAATGAACATTTATCAATTTATTTTGAATCACAAATCAACAAATTATATGAAACCTTTACTCGACCAAAATCGAACTAAAGAAACGTCATTGGGAAATTACAAGTGTTTTATCTTGTGGTCACTATAATTAACAAGTTTACACTACTTCATTATTACACAATGATTTGTTGTGCATGAATGACAACCCTTCGTGGCAAGCATAGTTATCAAGCCCCTGGTTGTTAAAATGAGTAAAATAAGATTGTATTAAAATAAAGGTAGAATGATTTTCGAACCAAAATATGGAATAGTCAAAATAAGGATGGAAAGCATTTCAATATTTCTATCAGACTATTTGTTAAATTTTTTGGAATGCATCGAGGAGGCATATGGATAATTTTTTCTTATCTGTAAGAATCTAGATAAATTTATCTGGAGGTGGAGAAGAGATAAATTTATCTAAATAATACTAGATAAGAAGTCATGTGACTTCTTTTTAGTGGATTTCTAGATAAATTTAATAAAAATAATGAAAAACACTTTTATTTGGAATGCTTTCCATATCAACTTTTTCTAATCTATATCTTAGTTAATAAACATTAACTAAGGTGTTGTGTCATTTATGTCTTTCTTAGTAAAATGCCATGTCATCATTTTTATGTCTAAAAATAAACAATAACTAATGGTGGTACATACTTGAAATTGTTGCCAAAATACAACAATCTATTTTTTTTTTTTTTTTTTTACGTGGGAGAATGTAAGGTGCGTGGTTGACCATAGGAGTTTCTAGAGACTTGTGAGTCTTGAGGGTTCTGAGAGTCAAGTGTCCTGAGAGTCTTTTTGCCAAGGTGCACTAAGAGTTTGATGATCACGTGGGTATTGGCGATCACGTGGGTTTTGATGATCATGTGGGTCTTGGCGATCACGTGGGTCTTGATGATCACATGGCTCTTAGTGATCATGTGGGTCTTGGCGATCACGTGAGTTTGGATGATCATGTGGGTCTTGCTAATCACGTGACCCTTGGTGAGGCTGATAATCTGGTGGAGCTGATGATCTGGTGGGGCTGATGATCAGGTGGCCCAAGATAACCGTGGGTCTTGCTGATCACATGGCCCTTGGTGAGGCTAATAATCTGGTGGGGCTGATGATCAGCTGGCCCAAGATAACTGAGTGACCCTTGATAACCGAGTGACCCTTGATAACTGAGTGACCTTGGATAACCGAGTGACCTTAGATAACTGAGTGACCTTGGATAACCGAGTGACCCTTGATAACTAAGTGACCTTAGATAATCGAGTGACCAAGGATAACCGAGTGGCCTGCAAAACGAGAGCACCGTTAGGGCGCGGGTGGGGGTCCTTGTGCAAACCCTTCGATGGCTAAGTTAGTTCTCGAGAGAAAAAGTGAGAAATTGTATTGAGGGGCCCAAGAGTGCGTACCTTGTGATGATGGCATGGCCTCCTATTTATTGCATATGAGAGAGGGGAGACGTGCGACAATCGGGGCGAGAATCTCTCGGCCTGTTTCAATGATTTCACGGCCCATCCGAGAGGGAAAAGAGGAGAGATTGGCCTAAGCCCACTCGGTTATGATAAAGTGGGGTGCCACTCGGTCATGACCAAGTGGGGGGCCCACTAAGTCATGCCTTCTTTTGCCATTTTCCTTGGTTCGGTCTTTAGTGGTTCTCATACCTCAAGTTCATGCCCAATTTACACCTTGATTCAGCTCGAATATCTCAAAACTCAAAACATGAAAGTTGTAGATAATTCTCTTAGATTTCCATAAGACTTTGAATCACCTCAGTCAGAGTTCTTATGAGAGAATTATGCCCGAAAAACCAAAATAGTGTCGTACCCACTCGGCATAACCGAGTGGGTCTTGAAAAGTGAGGGGAGATTGGTCTCCCACCCACTTGGTTATGATCGAGTGGGGGCCCACTTGGTCATGACTGAGTGGGTCTTCACTCCCTTATATTTGAGGGATTATTTTTCCTTTTGTTTTGGTTTAGATCCATCTTCGCTCCAATACTTGACTCTGAGCCTTAATAGTGCAGGTGCATCAACTTTGATCCCAATTTCAGCCTTGATGTGTCTAGGATCTCTTAGAACTCAAAACACAAAAGTTGTAGATAATTCTCTTTCCTCTTCATAGGAATTTGAATCACCTCAATCAGAGTTTGGATGAGAGAGTTATGTCTAAAAAACCAAAGAAATATTACACCCAATCGGTCATAACCGAGTGGGTCCTCTCTACTTGGTCTCGGCTCGACCACTTGCTCCTTGGGTTGTTTCCTTTATCTCCTACAACCCTTTGGCCCTTTGGGGCTTCATGTCCATGTCTCACAACTTTTTTATGTCCCGTTACCCTCCAAGTTTGCAGGGCATATCAATTGCTCCCTGCTCTTTTGGCCAAGAGTTTCGAGTGAAAGAATATCTTGTTCTATAAACTTTTTAACATTAGTTCTCTTGTAGCAGCTTCATCTTCTACACATCCTCTTGAGCTTGTTCACACACTGTGCCTTTAAATTTTTAGGCTCTGGTGCTTTTCAATTCCTTTGCGAAAGTATGAGGTAGATATACTGGTAAGTTCACTTTCCATAGTGTTGAACTATGCACCTGACTATGAGTTTGATTCTACTCCCAATTATTGAGTTATGCATAGAACAATAGGCTTGCATTTGCTTTTCCCTTATTGTTGGGCTTTAAGCGGGACAATGGGCTTGCATTAAGTTTTTTCCTCGTTGCTGGGCTATAAGCGGGGCAACGGGCTTTAGTTGGTCTTTCCCTCGTTGCTGGGTCATGAGCGGGACAATGGGCTTGAGTCTAGTTTCACCTTATTGGTGGGCTATGAGCGGGGCAATGGGTTTGAATGTATTTTTACCTCATTACCTGGCTATGAGCGGGGCAATGGGCTTGAATGTACTTTTTCCTCGTTATCGGGCTATGAGTGGGATAATGGGATTGATTGTATTTTTTTCCTCGTTAACGAGCCATGAGTGGGACAACGGGCTTGAGTCTAGTTTCACCTCATTGCTGGGCTATGAGTGGGGTAACGGGTTTGAATGTATTTTTACCTCATTGCCGGGCCATGAGGGAGCAAAGGGCTTGATTGTATTTTTCCCTCATTGTCGGGCCATGAGCGGGGCAAAGGGCTTGATTGTATTTTTTCCTCATTTCCAGGCCATGAGCGGGACAACGGGCTTGAGTTTAGTTTTACCTCATGCCGGGCTATGAGAGGGGCAACGAGTTTGAATGTATTTTTATTGCATTGCCAGGCCGTGAGCGGGGCAATGGGCTTGATTGTATTTTTCCCTCATTGCTGGGCCATGAGTGGGATAACGGGCTTGAATATGTTTTTATTTCCTGGAAGCAAAACATAGCAAACAAACTTTCATAAAGCAATGTGTTATGAAAACGTTGACATTTTTTGAATGGTTTAGTACATAAGTGAGTACATCCACTGTTTCATTTTGGGTCTTATTGTTTCTTTTGAGCACGAAATACACAGGTCATGCACAATTTCAAAAAGTTTAGTTTCTCGATCTTTAACATAGGCTCTCTTCAATGTGTCTGAATTTTGCTCCCAGTTTTCTCTTTGAGGGCATTAATGGTGGCTGACTGCCTTCTTCTAAGGGCATGTCCTTTCATGGCTTGTCTTGGCAATGGATAAAAAATTTTCGCTCTTTTTCCCTTTTGAGGAGACACATAGCAAGTGCGTGCCTTCTTTTGATCTCCTTGAACCTATCCCACTCTTGCGAGCGTAGGAAACTTCATCAATAAGTAGCATGAGGACACCATAGCCCTCATATCATTGAGTAGTAGGCGGCCCAGAATCATGTTGTATGCTGCTGAAGGGTCTTTAACCACCATAAAGCTCTCCTGTCGAGTCACGCTTTAGGGGTTTATGCCCAATGTGATGGGTAACTAAATGGACCCTGCCACCAGGACTGCTTCCCCGATGAAGTTGTATAGGGGTGAGGACACTTTTCTTAATCGGTCATGAGATATATGCATTTTCTCAAAGCAGTTCCAGTAGATCAGATTAACAGAACTGTTACTATCCACCAAGATTCTACCGATGGGGTGTTTGGCAACAACTGTAGAAATTACCATTGGATCATCATGCGGGAGTATTATATCACCTCTATCGGTAGGAGTGAATGTAATTGGTTCCTCGTTACCTCTAACCTCCATCACTGAATTAACCTGATAGGCTTGACGGGCATATGCCTTTCGTGAGGCCGAAGTGTCTTTAGCCAGGGTTTCACCTCCAGAAATAACCTGGATGGCTTGGTGAATTGGTTCGTTATCTAGAGGAGGGTCTTGCCTATGATCCCTCCCCCTCTCTTGTTGTCTTGGATTTTGCCTTTCTTACCCTTCATGCATGGCTTATCTTCGTTAGGATTCCTTACCTTCTTTTTCTTCATTCCATACATATCTTTGCAGATGCCCTTCTCGGACGAGTATCTCAATCTGATTTTTCAATTCTCAGTATTGGTCAATGGAATGACTACGTGTCCTGTGATATTTACAAACAATATTCTTCTCTATTTTTTTCCAAGGGATGGTCAACCTTTTTCGGGAGTCTAATGAGACCGGACCCTTCAATGGTTGCAAGTATAGCCGACCGAGGTTGGAGAAGTTTTGTGTAATGCTGGAACTGGGGTCAAGGTATATCTGATTCCCTAACCCATCTGGAGTCTTCTTCAACATCGCATTCCTTCCTTTTCCACTCTCTGTCTTCATTCCCACCTACAACTCTCATAACTTCTATATGGAGCATGTATTTATTTGCTCTAGCAAACAAATCTACTAGGGATGTTGGTGGATCCAAAGATAATGATTCTTGTAGGGGAGTTAGTCTTATTCCGTGTAACATGTATAGCAGACACTGCCATTGCAATTGGTAAATCATGAACCTCAAGGGTGGCATTCCAAAATCTATCCACATACTGACCTAGAGTTTCTTTGTTCCCCTGTCGAATACTAAGCAAGTATGTGGCGTCCTTTTTCTTTGATTATTAATCATAAATGCCTTAACAAATTCCATTCTGAACTGACCGAATGAAGAGATAGAGGCCTCAGGTAAACTGTTGAACCATGTTCGGGCATGCCCTGACAGAGTTAAGGAGAAGGCTCGGCACATTATGTCATCATCCCATCCGTGCAATATCATCAATGACTCATAGTTTTGAATGTGATCATAGGGATCACCTTTTCCGAAATAGGGGGTGATTTGAGGCATTTTGAATTTTTTGGGCAGTGGCTTCTTTAATATATCTGCAGTAAATGGACATTTTCTGCATTATTGCTCTTCCGTGGCTGGGATCAATTTCTTTCATTCAAGTACTTCTTAAACTCCCATTTTCATGTCATCTCGTATACTTGTTACTGTTTGGTAATCATGTCTTGTTGGCATGTTGGCCCCAGTTTCATAGTATCTTCGTCTTTGGGGGCTTCTAGCCCTGTTTTCCATTTATGGGCTCTCATTTCTTCTGGGTGCGGCGTGAGGATTCTTCCTTAGTGGTGGTGATCTGTCCCCCCGACGAGGAGTGAAATGGGGAACGAGAATCAAGAGTGGCCTCTTGATAGGAATCAACTCCCCCCTTGGTCTGAGGCTTAAGCGGTGGCATAAACTTTTTCAAGGTATTGGGCAACGTCCCTACAGGCATCATACCTTAGAGTATACCAGCCATGTCTCGAAGTGCTTGCATGCCCTCAACATGTTGTTGTCTTAATGCTTCGTACTCTTCCCACAGGACCATATGCAGTGACTGTAGTGAACTCCCAGCTCGATCAGTGGGAGGTGGCCCCGAACCGGTGTTAAGTGGAGGTGGGGCTGGCTGGGTCCCCACTTGTCAGTTCGGGGAAACAGAGCGATCACCTCCTTGGGGTTTGGAATTAAGAGGAGGTGGAGGTGCTCCCTGTGGGTTATCATCTGGAATAATGGGAGACGCTCCCTATTGTTGAGAGTTCCATGGTGGTAGGCGTGTTTCTACGCCTTGAGAGAGAGTTCGTCGGTGTCCATGGGTGTTTTCCATTCATAAATTGACTTTATGTCTTGTGTTTCCCACAGACGACACTAATTGTTGTTGCCAAAATACAACAATCTATTTTTTTTTTTTTTACGTGGGAGAATGTAAGGTGCGTGGTTGACCACTGGAGTTTCTAGAGACTTGTGAGTCTTGAGGGTTTTGGGAGTCAAGTGTCCCAAGAGTCTTATCGCTAAGGTGCACTGAGGGTTTGATGATCACGTGGGTCTTGATGATCACATGGGTCTGGGCAATCACATGGGTCTTGGCGATCACGTGGGTCTTGATGATCATGTGGGTCTTGGCGATCACGTGGGTCTTGATGATCACATGGGTCTTGGCGATCACGTGGGTCTGGATGATCACGTGGGTCTTGCTGATCACGTGGCCCTTGGTGAGGCTGATGATCTGGTGGAGCAAGTGCATCAAATTAGATCCAAATTTCAGCCTTGATACGGCTGGGATCTCTCAAAAATCAAAACACAAAAGTTGTAGATAATTCTCTTTTCTCTCCATAGGAATTTGAATCACCTCAATCGGAGCTCAGACGAGTGATTTATGTTTAAAAAACTAAAGCAGTGTTACACTTACTCGGTCATAACCGAGTGGGTCCTCTCTACCTTGGTCTCGGCTCGACCTTTTGCTCCTTTGGCTTGTTTCCTTTATCTCCTACAACCCTTTGGCCCTTTGGGGCTTCATGTCCATGTCTCGCGACTCTTTTATATCCCGTTACTCTCCAAGTTTGCAGGGTATATCAGAAATCAACTAAAAGTTCAGTACTACTATTTAAAAAAAATAAAAAGTTGAGTCCAAAATTAAAAATTTGAGTCAAGCTTTATTTTTTTCCCCTAATTAATCTTAGAATTTACAACATATGGACTTTGATAACACTTGAACTTTTTAGGCTAGTTTCATTGACATATTGAGTTTCTCTAGCGTTGATGACAGTCATTGCAAGAGAAATTGTTAGATTTGTTCGAGAGCTTGCTTGGAAAGACCTTTTAGTATTTAAGTATAAAAGGTAATACAGGCAATTAAAACAAGCTTTCCAAATATATATATATATATATATATTATAAGAGATTATGCTTTGAAGAATACTTATGACTCAAATTAAGAAGTTTGAGAAAAATATCCATAGTCATGCACTTTTATGAGTATAGGTGTTTGTTGTAAGGACCATGTTATATGTGCATACAGGCTTACACAACCTTACACACAAGTGTAAAATGACAAAAAAAAAACCCACCCATTTGTTGCCTCTTCTCTGTAAGCAGCAAATGAAGCCTGAAGCGATGAAGCCATCATCAGGCTTCGTCTGTAATGAAGCGATCAGGCTTCCTCACAGATGAAGCCCGATCTGTGTGAAGCGACAACGACCAAACGACGAGACAATAGCGGTGAGGAAATAATGACAATGACAACAAGGATGCATCGACAAGGCACACGAGGTGAGATGGTGGTTGCTAGAGGCGGCCAAGGGCAGGGGTGGTGAACTTGCAATTGGGTGAGGGGTATTTTTGTAACAACTTGTTAGAGGGGTTAAATGCATTTTAATTTAGTGTTAAAAGGATAATTTTCAATTAAATATTTAAGGTGGCAATTCAATAATTTTAATTGAGAAAATAGCATTTAATGGCATTTAGATTATGTGGAAAATAAATGCAAGGGCATGATGGTAATTTAGGGATTTAAATAATAATTTCCTATTATTAGGAATTAATTAATTAGTGGTATTATATGTTTTAAGGGAGAATCCATGCGTGAGAAGGAATTGGGAAGCCTCCAAGTTATAAAAGGAGAGTGAGATATGAGTCCAGGGCTTCTCATGTGTATATATATGTACTTTCACATAACCTTAGTGTCCTCACGCCGCTAGAGAAGAAAGCCTGTGAAGAACAAAGAGTTCAAGTGGCAGTATCTTTGCATAGGAGATATCTGATTGTTAGAGTTGATCAAGAAGACCATAAGGCAAGTATCCTCCCTGTAATCCCTTCCATTACAGGATCATGTTAGTTCATTTTCAGATGATCAAGACTTTTGTTTGATTCTTAGTTTTTATCAGTCAGTAGATACAGTTATATATATATATATATGCACGTACAGTGAGTCTTGGCAAGTCATGCATGATTTCTTTATAGCGATTCAATCAAATATAACTTTTGAATCATCCTTGATATTGTTCATGTCGATTGGGAATTTTTTTCCCAAGATTTTATTTTAGAAAGGTGTAGTTTTGTTAAGATTTGAATCAAAACAGAGTCTTTGTGTTCGTGCATTTATGTCAAAAATAGTTGCAGATATCCGGATGAGGCCTCTCATATACGGATGGCTTTGTCAAAAGTTATGAGTACCATTTGGATAGGTTTAAGCATATCTGGATGGCTTGTTTAGTTTTTGTGAGTAACATCTGAATAGCCCTTGTTCGTATCCGGATGGCTCTTGTGATATCTAGATGGTTTGATCCATATCCAGATATGTTTAGTATTTAATTTCAAGTGATATCTGGATGTCTCATATCACATTTGGATGAGTCTTATATGTTTGAGAGTGATATTCAGATGCTTTGAGCCGCATCCGGATGGGTCTAAAAGGTTTTGTGAGTTATATCCAGATGCATCGAATTGTATCTAGATGTGTCCCAAGTAAATTGTGTATGATATCCGAGTGTCCCAAGTAAATTGTGTCTAATATCTTGATGGTTTTCTCATCAGGACCAGCATATCTGGATGTCTTATTTCTATATCCGGATGTCCTCTCATAAAATTGAATCTTCATTCGAATGAACCTCCTATAGCATGCGAATAACTTATTGAGATATCTAGATGTCCTGCCCATGTATGAATACCTCTTAGCATATTCGAATAGCTTGTGTTATATAGTCCTAGTGTATCCAGATGTGCTTCCTCATATTTGGATGACCTCCTTCATATATATTCGGATGGATTTTCCAATAATTCAAATATAGTTTCCAATGAATCCCAATCCAAGTTATTAATTAAATAAGGATTAAATATAATCAAATATTGGAATCTCATGACTTCTATGATAAATGTAACATGCCCATAACTCATAAATCATTGTGTTCCAATAATGTTGATAATGATCATATGATATGTTTAGCATTATTACATGAAATTATGTGCATACATTCTGGTATGAGCATGGAGTATGACTTTATATGGAGCACTTCATATCGTGTGCTAGCATGTATATGTGCATTGCATTGCAGTATGCGCGCCATACGACTAGTCCACGAGGATCCCATAGTTCAGATTACAATTCAATTATGTGTTGGTTGCCTGGTGACAACTAGAGGGCTAGGGGACTATTGCCCACAGTATGTGCTTACAGCTTTTATGTTTGCAAGATTCAAATCAAGCAAGTATGTATTACAGATTATGTGGGCCTATGAGTTAAAGTTGCAGTACCTGCCTTTATTTTACAGATTATGTGCATTGACATCTTGTAAATGCAACCTTTCAGTGAATATTATTCTCTCAATATAAAGACAACTAGTATTTTATAAGTATCGATATTCTTTGATTCAGCTACAGTTTCTTTCATGATTATTACTTGTTGAAATTTATACCTCACCTTGTACTCTTCACCATTCTAGGTCCTAGCAAGGGAGTACCAGATGTGGGGCCTAGCAACATTGGTTAGTAGTGTGTGTACGTGGAGCCATTCAAGAACAAAAGATGTCTGGGAGTTGGAGCTATTTTCGAGTCTTGTCAGTTTAGGAGTATTTTATATATTCATTGAGGGATTTTCCTTAAACAGCGTTTATGCTTTTCAATTTATGTTGATCCTCTCATAGATCAGAGTTTTGATACAATTTAATTGAGATTTTTCAATTATGATTGATCAGCTAAATTGATGTTTCCAGTTTAGTTTTGTGATGATTTTTATTTTATTTTATCTATTTTCCTCGTAGCACCTCCTCCTCGGTGGTTCTAGGAGAGGGGTGTTACAATTTTTATCATTCTAAGGCCATCTCCAACACTGATAAAATTTCCTCCCTAAGTCAAATTTTGAGGAGGAAATAGTTGGAAACATCTCCAACGGGGCTCCCTATCCAGCGATTTCCTCCTTAAATTTTTAAGGAGCTTCAAATGGCTCCATACAGTTGAGGAGTGAAAATGTGCTCCTCAACTTCTCCAACGACTCTATGTTGCTAAGATTTGAAGAAGACAACGACTCTCTGTTGCTGAAATTTGAAGAAGACGCTGGCGACGAGCAGCGAAGGTAATGGCGAAGAGGAGGAGCAATAGCAGTTTTCGAGGCAACGAGGAGCAGCAACAGCGGCTATCGACGCCGGCAACGATGACCAGATCTGGTGTCGGCAATGAGCAGCAAGTCGTTTTCTCCAACTTCTCCAATCTGAAGACCAAATCGATTTGTGTATGTGTGTGTATATTTGAACGATGTGTATGTGTGTGTATAGTTTTTGAACGATGTGTGTGTGTGTGTGTATTTTTTGTGCAATTGTTTGGGAAATTTTTTTGTGTATTTATTTATTGATTTGTGTATTTAATTATTAATTTTGTGTATGTGTATATTTGATTATTTTATGTATTTAATTAATTATTAATTTTATTTACATGTATATTTGATTATTTTGTATATTTAGTTATTAATTTGTGTATTTAATTATTGATTCTATGTATGTGTTAAAATTATAAATAAAGTAAAATAAATAGAATTGAAGTTTATAAAAGTAAATAAATGAAATATGGAGTGAAATAGAGAGTATAATAGAGAGTGTGGTTAGAACACGCACACTTTTTGAAATAAGTTGAAAATAGAGAGTGATTTATTTATAATATAATAGGGAGTGAGATAAGGAGGTTAGAGATTGCCTAACATGTGTTGGTCAACCATTTTGTACAAGTAGCATTTTACTACTCGATTTTTCTAGGCTTGTTATGATATGAGAATTTGTGATTTTTTTTTCAATAATTACATTTTAACCCACTAGTTTTTCTAAAATTTATTTTTTATGCCCTTTAACATAACAATCTTGATAAAAATAAAGTTAAGGTAAGTAATTAAAGTTTAGTAGCAAACTTAATTTAGATTGAATTTGAATTAAAATACAATTTGCCATGAGTAATAATATTAGCGTGGAAACAATGGCCTAAATACCTATTTAGACATAAAGTACATGAATTACTCAATACAATACAAATCACAGAAATTCAAATTACAAATAATAAACTTATATTCAAATTAATTGTCAAAGAAAATAAAACCAAACCAAGATGAAAAGGCCTTCCAGATGGCAAAGCCTAGGGATGTATATTAAGATCTCAATTCGCAACATGGACAATTAGCGTACCTATATATCTATATAATAAAGTAAGAAGATTTTTGAAATGTCTCAAATGTATAGACATTCTAATGGCTGAGATCAATTTAACTGAGATGAATGGCTAGATAAAATAATGTTCCCGCCCACTCTCATTGCGTCTCTCCCTTTCCCTCTGTCTCACAGACCCATATATATACACTCACATACATATATACACAGGCACATATATATACATTTTGTCTCTCACAGACCCATATGTGTGTGTGTGCGTCTGGCGAAGCACGGTCATGGAGATATGTATACACCCTCTCTCTCACAGACCCATATATATACACAAGCACATATGTGTGTGTGCGTTTGGCGGAGCACGGTCGCGGAGACGCCGGAGAACAGGGCGGCGACACCTTCCATCCGGAAGATCTTGACCCCGACGTAGATGGGTCCCACCTTGGGCAACTGCGACGCTGGGAACTGGGCCACGACGACGGTGGTGCCGATGTTGAAAGCATAGGCAGGGCTGAGCAAGGGGACTTGGGTCTCGCCCTGCAACTACATCCGACCCTTGATGAGATCGAGCGGGTGGGTCAAACGACCCACCACGACTGAAGTAATACCCCCCTTGACAAAACCTTTCAAACGAACGAATGAATGAAAGAAGAGAAAGTTTGATATAGTATTGGTGTTGGGTTAAGAATTAAAACCAGTAGCAATTAGGGGAGGGGGTTCAACTCGGCAGACATAAGAAGGTGGGAGTGGACATCGAAGGCTATGGAGGAAGGAACACAGATGCTTGGTGTTGTGTTGGTGCTTGCTAGGCTTGAGGTGGTGGGTATGCAGAGAGTGGGGCCACTGGAAACGAAGAAAGGAATGGCATCGCCAACTCCAAGCCAAGGCGCCAATTGAACAGTTTCAACTTCATTTCATTATTATATCAAATTTAATATTAATATAATCATTGATTTTAAGTATTTTTTTAATTTATATAATAAAATACTTACTAGGGTTATTCAAATTTTGCTCATATTCTATCTAGGGAAGGGCTAATCATACTGAATTAGTGATGCAAATCTTTGTTTAAAATTTTATTTAAATTTAAATCAATTTGGCTAATCTATTTATATCAAAATTAAATTAGTTTTTAACTAATCAAATCTTTTCATAAACAGTAAACTTTACTTATTCAATAAAAAACTAAAAAAATTAAAATTAAATTAATTTATTTATTTAATTAAATAAATAAGCTTGAATCAAACCATTGAAACTCATGATCCTCGATCGATTGTTCTTCTCGCCTAACAATTATTCATCGTTTTAGGTTTCTAAGAAAGAGAGAGAGAGAGAGAATAACAATGGGTAAATGGCGACGAACAGAGAAGGAAAAAGACGGCGACGGTGGCAGCAGCGCCCATAACATCGTTCATCGTCGTCGATGGTGTTCGTCGCCGACAAGCGTGGGTCAAGGCCATAGCCGGTTGCCGTTGTGGGTCATCTTTATTGCGTTGTCGGCTGCCATGCCTTGGTGTGTTCACCATGGTCATTTTCATCTTGGCTGTTGGTCAATTGATTGGTGGCAGTCTCCTCATGGGTGTCGCTGGTTTGTGTCCGGCCATCAATTATAGATCTATCATGGCTGACAGCTAAAGCTTCTTTGATCGGTCTCGCCTCCGCCTTGGTTTTGTGTTTGAGATGGCCGATTTGTGGGTTAGGCTCTGTCATGGCAACGAAGTTCTGAGGTCGCCATTAAAGGGGGCGAGCTTGGGGCCAAAGCCACCGACAATGAAGGAAGAAAGTGGCCGGCGTTGAAGAACAAAGGCTGTGTTGGCAGCGATGCAAGGAGGAAGATGCAGTCGACTGTGGTGCAAGAAGGAAATGAGGCAATTATTATGTCGGATTAGGCTATCGAGTCGTTTCTAGGTCGCCCAATCTATTAAAAGATCCATTAGAGTGGACGAGTTTTATTTTTGGGCCTCTTTTCACGATCTCAACCCATATATATATTGGGCTATATTTTTATCATGGGTTTTATTTTATTTGTTTTGATTATATTTTTAGGCATTAAGTTAATATTTGATTTTGAGCCTAAAATTATAAATTAAATAATAAACCTGATTTTTTATTTAAAAATAAATTGAGATAATTAATATTAATAGTCTCATTTAATCGTTTGGTGCATATGATTCTCTTAAGGGCATAATTTTAATATCCAGTTATTGAATTATAGATTAAAGTGAGTGGTAGTGGTCAAACTGGCTCATAAACTGAAATCTGTAATTTTTCATAATGTATTTTGGGAAATATGTTGTCTAAATTGAGATGCATAATTTTCTATCTAAACATGTTAATTATGTATTTTAATTTAGAGAACATGAAGTAATTGTATTTAATTCTTAAAATATATCTATATAATAAAGTAGAATGTTTTTTTAAAATATCTAAAATATATTTTAATTTTAATATTATTTATACCGTGTTTTTAGGTATATGCTAGTATATATATATAGAGAGAGAGAGAGAGAGAGAGAGAAGCCGGGGATTGATTGTTGTCTTATTTTAAGTCTTTTTTCTGGCGCATCTCTCGCCCACGGCCTCTAGGTGGAGATTTCTTCTCCACAAAACCAGAAACTATTCGGCGATAGGTTTCCTTTCTTCGTGTTGTTTACCAAAATTTCAATAATTTTCCCTCCCTTTGCACAATACCTTTCTTCTCCGGCGAAATCAACCACCGCCAAAACTTCTCTGCGTGTTCGCTTGAAAAAACTGATCATCCCCTTCGATGAATTGCTGCTGCAGCTGCATGTCCACCAGATCGTAGCCAGCTCTGGATGGCTTATCTAAAAGCCTTGGTTTCAAGGTAGTCGATCTCATATATATATGTTCGCATTGATTGCAAAGATGTAAATGAATGAATTGGTTAATCGTACTTAATAGGGTTGTGGATCCAGCAATCGTGTTGAAGGAAAGCCAGAGAGTAGTATCAATGTCTTATCGGATTTCTTCCACAAGAGCGCCATCAATCTCCTACGCCGAACCGCCACTGGCCCAGAAAATAACCGACGAACCAGTCACCCAGAAAACAGCCCAGAGCACCGTCACCTCCGTTTATCAAACCCACATCGCAGGCCACTGGAGAAACATAACAGTTTTATGGTGCAAGAACCCCGTGAGCCATTCCGTCACCATTTCCGTAGACAGCGTTCACGGCGATTTCCATGGTTCTTGCCGGATCGATCTCAAACCGTGGCAATTCTGGTGCAAGAAAGGGTTCAAAACCTTCGACGTCGACAGCAACCAAGTCGAGGTCTACTGGGATTTGCGGTCGGCCAAATTCTGCGGCAGCCCCGAGCCGGCGTCCGATTTCTACATCGCGGTCGTTGCCGAGGAAGAGGTGGTGCTGTTGTTGGGTGATTACGGCAAGAAGGCTTACAAAAGGACCAAATGCCGGCCTCCTCTTGTTGAAGCGGTGATGTTTTACAAGAAGGAGCACGTGTTCAACAAGAAATGTTTTTCCACGAGAGCGAGGTTCGATCCGAGGAAGAAGGAGCATGAAATCGTGGTGGAGAGTTCGACGTCGGGGTCGAAAGATCCCGAGATGTGGATAAGCATAGACGGGATTGTGTTGATTCACATCCGAAACTTGCAGTGGAAATTCCGGGGAAACGAGACCGTTCAGGTTAACAAGCTGCCGGTGCAAGTTTACTGGGACGTACACAATTGGCTGTTCTCCACGCCGGGCTCCGGCCACGGCCTGTTCATCTTCAAGCCGGGGCCGATGGAGACCGAAAGCGACGTCGATGAGAACAGCCGGTGCGGCGACAGCGACGACTGCAGCAGTAGCAATAGCAGGTATTACTCGACTCAAAGTCAGTCCAAAGAATCGGAATTCTGCCTCTTTCTTTACGCTTGGAAGCTCGAATGAACGACGATCGGGGGGATCATGGTCTCCTCTTTCGGCTGGCATAGTTGTCACCTCCCCGCGTTCCTAAGGATTGAACCGTTGGTTGAACCACCAGTTTTAACGCGTGTTCAAGTCATGACGTTGTTGTATATTGCTCTGATCATGTCATGAGAGTTGAAGGAGCCGATAATGTTTACAGAAGCTGAAGCCATTTTCGTGGCTTCGTTCATAAACGCGATGATGAGCTTGTAATCGTTCGATAGCATAGCTTAGACCTGGCTCATCATCATCTACTCCGATCTGTGGGGCTTGCTTAATTATGTGTAATGCTACCAAATAACACATGTATCTTCTGTTAGTTCCTGTGTGTGGCAAGTGGCTATTTTAATTGCATTTACGATGGGTTTGATTCAATCACAATTACCCAATAGCCTTCTCCCATTTCTAGAGCGAGGCCTTTATTTTTTTGTTGGATTACAACCTTGAATTGGGTTCATTTTTAGTCTAAAATCGTCTTTTTTTGGCCGCCTTTTATAATTAATAATAATTATCATGCTCAAATTTTGTCCTAAAGATAGCCCTACATCTATTTACATAGCCCAAGCTGTAGAATATTTAGTCAAGTCTCAGTAGAAACTATCATCAAAGAATGTAGAAACTCTCGATGGCAGATTGAGGATAAAATTAATTTAGGAAATAACTGAGAGTTAGGAGAGCCCTCTCTCTAACTCAAATATATTGTACTGTTTGTAGTATAGTCATTCCATAATTCACAGCAAAATATTACAGATCTCTAAGGTCCTCTCAAGAAGATGGCAAATGGGATGATCCCATTCAAATCCATTTTTTCAACAAGAGCACATACAATAAGTGAAGTATCAAGACGATTGCATTGCGTTGCGCTTAAAATGTTTTTTTGGTATTGCACAGATAGACTTTATGGAGCCACAGTAAAGAACGAGGGATACAATAATAAGGGATCAAAGAACGAGGGATTAAGTTAGCTATCAGTTAAGCTCTTATGATGATGGTTTTGAAAAGATTGCAAATGCAACAGCAGCTAATGAGGCATGGGATATGCTTCAAACCTCTTACAAAGCCCAAGTTTTATAGATGAATTTGAAGCTTTACAGTTGAACAATTGAGAATCTATTTGTAAATATTTTTCAAGAGTCGTGGATGTTGATAGTCAATTGAACAGAAATGGTGAAAAGTTTGAACAATGTCTGAGTGAGAAAATCAACCCTTGTTTGCATTCAAATTTGAGCATATTGTTGTAAAAATCAAAGAAACTAAAGATTTGGATGCCATGACCATTGAGTAACTCATGGGATCCATAAGAAGAAATGCAAAACAAGAAGAGACTTTGAAGCAAGTTCTACAAACAAAACTCACTCTAAAAAAGAGGGTTGTAGCATAACCCACTCGGAGAAACAAGTCAAAGTAGGCTAACCAAAAAAGGGTCCTCTCGGAAGAAAAGGTTCTCTTGGAGGAACTTGACATCCAACCGGATCGATGCCTTTGGAAGGAAAATTTATCCCCCTAGAAAGCTCCTCTGGGAAGACAATTAATCCTCCTAGAAAGCTCTTTGGCAGAACAATTTATCCTCTCAGAAGGCTTAACGATAAACCTCCTAGAGAAGCATTCTCTCAAACGGACCGTTGGAAATGAAAGAAGACATCCCCCATAGAAGACAAAAATGCTCTTGGAAGGTTGTACATACACATTCATCAAAAGTGTCTACCTAGACACATCACAGCAACTTAGTGCTCTGACAACTCACCACAAGGTCCACCTTCTCTCAAAGAACCCTCTAGGACACTTAGTCCTTTGGGAGGGATTCCTCTTAGCCTATCCAACTTAACTCAGGATAGCTGTCCTCATGCTTGAGTGACATGTGTCCTCCTCTGACATTATGGCATAAACACCTATAAATACCCATTTCCTCGACAAGAAAATGATCCCTACTTTTGGCATCTTGATATCAGCTATTTTGACTATGTTCTTTACTTACTATGCACTCAACAGAACTACTCCAGTTCTCCCAAACAACCATTTTTCTTCCATTTCTGACTTAAGTATCAGACGACATACATGGGTGAGGAATCCCACGTGTCTTCTAATCTATTCCTGTGAGTGCAGTTCACTCGATCATCTAGGAAGCTCCACCAGAACAACGAGTGTTCCACCCAGACAATAGAGATACCCCCATCTTGTTCCCACAAGTATATGTATCTGACAGTTGTTTACCCTGCTCTACCGTGACCGAAGCATTCCTACTTTACAAATTCTAATTGTTACATTTTGGAAACAATAATTTGATACTGTCTATGGGAAATTAACAAAAAATCAAATCAAATGGTGAGAACAACTAGATCTACTTGTACCAGAAAACTACTGGGCCATCAGCAAAGAATCACTAGGATTTGACCCACTTTTTTTGGGGAACTCAATAGTGTTATTCCCTCCAGAGTAATACACTACCGGTGATCCTAGCTAGGGCTACAGTCCCCTAAGGGAAATAATTCCCCGACGAGGAAACGTTCCTCCATGGAAAGAGGCTTTGCCAAAGGAAGAAGTCCCCTTAGGCAGGGAGTTTTCTCGACTAGAGCTGCGATCGACATACCCCCAAGAGCAACATCAACCCTTTTCTATTTATAAGGGGTCAGAGGTAGCCAACTATACTCTTTGGCTTATAATTGGCAGGCAAGCCTGACTTCTCAATGCTCACCTGAGCCAAGGCCCTTTTCCTCGAGGCAAGCTACTTTCTTGATTGAAATGCCAAGTATAAGTTCTCATGGGCACTCAGCAACTCCAAGAAAGAAACCTATTCCTCGACCTTCGGGAAATGTGCCACTTACTATTTTGCAGATGGAATATGAACATCTGAAGAAAAGCTATGATGAACTTGTTATAGGACAACTAAACAAGCCCTTCGAAAGAGTCAACAAAGGGAGGCAGGAGATACCTTCCACGAACAAGTTCCCTCCAAAAAACCCTTTGGGGTTATCTTGGAGGAGAACCTCAAGACTTTTTAGGCCAATGCATTTGTGGGAAACTCTTCGAGGCTTTCTACCCCTGAAGGCTCTTTCAGGCCCTTCAATCCTAGCCTAGATACCTAAAGGCTTGTACATCTCACCCAAAGGGTTAGGCCATGCATATTGGCACAAACGTGCCATGTTTCTTGTCGTTCCACATGTCTTAGTCCTCGACGTCTATAAATAGCCCCTGGAACCACACCTTCAGGATCCAAATCGAAAGCCTGAAGACCCAAACCTAAACCAAAATTGAACACTCCAGATCCAATACCTAAACCCTTCTGAAGACCTTCATCCTTTCTGAAAGTTACATTGCATACATAACCCATCCACATACTGTAGCGACCCGTTAGCAGGCCTAGTATTTATTTAGAATTAGTTAATTAATTATTAAAGTAATTAATTAAGAGAATTTGTCATTTAATTATTTAATGTGACAATTTAGATTTTTAATAGTGAGAATAGTATTTAAATAGCATTTAATTAGTGTGAAAATTAAATGCAAGGACTTAAGGGTCATTTAAGGATTTGTTATTAAGATTTAATTATTAAATAGAGTTATTATTATTAAGAGATTGATGATTCCATCCCTGAGAGGATTGGGATTAAAGTCTCCTAGATATAGTAGGAGAAGGAGAGGGCATTAGGGCTTCCTATAGGCATATGTATATATGTATAGCCTCATTAGCCTTTTCGTCACGCCGTGTGAAGAATAGAAGAAAAAAGAGGTTGCAACAGTGTCTTGGCATAAGGAGATATTTGTTGAAAGCGTCGGTTCAATCAATATCAAGGCAAGTTCTTCTCCCTATAAACCTTTCTTACAAGATCGTATTTATCATTCAATCATTAGTTTCAACAGCTCTTTGCTTAAGTTTTAGATTAATGTTACAGTCAGTGTGTATATATATATATATGCACGAGCAGTGAGTATGTATATCTGATCATGCATGATTTCGTCCAGTGATTCTTATCAATATTATTGTCGAATCATTCGTAAGTTTGTTCAAATCAATTGGGATTCGATTTCCCAAGTTTCCTTTTGGAATGGTGTAGTTTATTTAAGTTTGAATCAAGAACAGAGTCTTTGTGAGCGTTCGTCTCTGGCTTTAAAAGTTGCAAACATCCGGATAGGTCCCCTCATATCCGGATAGTTTTTTTAGAGCATGTGAGTAGCATCTGGATAGGTTAGAGGCTATCCGGATGGGTCAAAAAATTTTATGTGAGTGACATCCGAATAGGTCTTGTTCATATCCAGATGGTCCAGTGATATCCGGATGCTTCGTTTTCATATTCGAATGTGTCTAGCAGTGATTGTGAGTAGTATCCGGATGACTTGAGTCGTATCCGGATGTGTTTAATTGTCTGTGAGTGATATCCGGATGCTTTGTGTCGTATCCGGATGAATCTAAGGCTTTTTGAGAGTGATATCCAGATACCTTGTGTTGTATCCAAATGTGTCCAAATATGTTTGTCTCGTATCCGGATGAGACTTTGCTCATCCGAATGTCTTTCACAACTTATCCAAAGCTCATGTGTCTTGTATCCGGATGAGACCTTACTCATCCAGATGTCTCTTACAATTCATTTCAAGTTCATGTGTCTTGTATCCAGATGTGCCAATTTCATATCCAAATGAGCCTAGGGTGTATAACACTCACATCAAAATTCCCTCTTTTCTCATCTTGGTTCCAATATCTTTAAAAACCCCAAAGTTAAGCATGCTCGGGAGGGGGTAATTCTATGATGGGTGATCCCCTGGGAAGTCTTCATGTTAAAATAAATAAGTCATTAAATAATTAAATAAATGTCAGAAAATATTACAATTCAAGGCAAAATACGAGTAAATCTTTGTATTCCAATATATTAGATCAGATTACATGTTTAGCATTTAATTTGACATGATCAGCATTATTTTGTGAGTTTATGTGCATACATCTTAGTATGATCATTGAGCATGACTTTTTATGGAGCACTACATATTGTGTGCTATCATGTATGTAAGCATTGCATTATGCGCACCAGGCGGCTAGTTCGCGGGGATCCCACCAGTTCAGTTTCAGTTTGTGTGTCGCTCGCCTGATGTCGACCAGGGAGCTAGGGGCTTATTGCCCACAATATGTGCTTACAATTTTTATGTTTGTAGGATTCAGATCAATTAGGTATATATTACAGTTATGTGGGCCTATGAGCCAAAATTGCATACCTGCATTTAATTTACAGTTTATGTGCATTACATCTTGTAAATGCAATCTAGTGATTATTATATCTCTCAATACAAGTTCAGTGAGTATGTTTCTAGTATCGATATTCTTCGATTCAGCTTCAGTTATTCTTTTCAACTTATTACTTGCTGAGCTTCGTAGCTCATTTTATACTCTTCACCATTCCAAGTCCTAGCGAGGGAGTACCAGATGTGGGGCCTAGCAACAGTGTCCAGTAGTGTGTGTACATGGAGCCGCTCAAGACCAAAGATGTTTGGGAGTTTATTAGTTGGTGTTTTATCAATTTAGGTTTATTTTCCAGTTTAGGGATTTTCCCTTAGATGTAGTTTATGGTTTTCAGTTTTTGTTGACTTGGAGTTTTATTTCAGTTGATTGAGATATTCATTATGGTATCAGATTTCAGTTTATCAGTTAGTTTTATTTTATTTCCCCGTAGCACCTCTTCTCAGGCAGTTCTAGGAGAGAGGGGGGTGTTACACATACCACGTTCCACATCATGATGGTGTCTAACTTAAGCATCATAGGGCTTGCAAGGGAGAGATCCATGCCTACCTTTTGACTACTTTTGTGCCGCAAACCTTGAATACTTGAAAGGCCTTTTTGGACGTTCTCAAGCCTCACAGACATCTATTAACTCTCTCGGACATCAGAGACTCTTCTGGGGGCAGTCTAAAGCCTAGGTCCTCCTAGAGACCCACATGGCTCTCCCAGAGCCAATCATAACCAAAGACCCCTTCGGGTTTCCCTGCTCGCCGAAAAAGCCTTCGGGCCACCAGTCATCCAAAGATAACCAATCTCTTTAGGGAACCTTCTAGGGCACCACTCCAACTCTTCCGAACAATGGATCGAGCCTAGCCCTCCACACGCACTGCTCACCCGAACAGCGGATTGAGTCATTCCCCTAACAGCTCCAGATTCTTACTAATGCCATTCACCTAAATAGACCTTACTCCACTTGTTTTCTCACCAAGCTCTACCAAGTCATGTCTAAGCTTTCTTAGGACCAAAAAATTTTGATTGTTGTATCCCAGCAACAACAATTTGGCCCCATCTATGGAAAACGAGCTAAAAGTCTTTAAGATAGTGAGAAAAGCAAGTTCTTCTCATGCAAGAGCATCCTAGCTCGAGGCTACACATACTAGTCTTGTTGGATAACGGGAGGTTGTTATTAAGGAGTGCCCTTCAATCATCTCCTTAGGATAGCATGCCACAAGCCCTACAATAGGTTCTTTACAACAAAGGTAGGAGAGCCGAGATACCAGGTAATAGTATTCTCCATAACAAAGCTGGTAAATTGATCACTCATTATAGGCACATCCTTCCCTTGTGTGCTAAACCTCTATACACTTAGGACAAACATTCAAACATTTGACCTAACGATGCGGGAGATGTTCAGGTCCAAGCTGATGTGCCAAAAACCTCCAAAGTTAAGAAGTCATTGATTGTGTCTCTTGTGGAATTCTAGAAGTTAGAGTAAAGGTATGAGGACTTAGTGAAAAGTGACGAAGAGAAGTCTAAGCCGCTAAAACATTTGTTTGATCTGGTGTGCACACTTCTGCCAACTAGTGAGGAACCATGCATGATTAAGCCTCTTATCTCGACAGGAGTTAAAATTTGCACCTATCCTATGCAAATGCCAACATCACCTCTACATTAACCACCAATAGCCCCACCAAACACTACAAGAAAAATCGATTTTAGTGACGGAAATCGTCACAAAAGAGGGCGTCACTGAATTCATCAAAATTCGTCACAAAAGAGGGCGTCACTGAATTTTAGTGACGGGTTTGGACAATCCCGTCGCAGATCTGTGACGGGCAAGCTTTCTCGTCGCAGATTTGTGACGAGTCACCCATCACAGATCTGTGACGGGTAGTGTACCCCGTCGCAAATCTATGACGGGACATCTTTCCCATCATAGATCATTTTAAATAATAAAAAAATAAAATATTAAAATTAATTTTAAAATAAAATAAAATAAATATTTATCTAATTGATAATATTAATTCTAAATATTTGAATTGAAATTTTATTTCTTTGTTTTATTTTAGATAAAAATCTTAAAATCTATTAATGTGCTCTTCATATTTTATAAAAACAAAATAATATTTTTTCTTAAATACTATTTTAATTTTTAGTATTTAATTACCTACATATTTGAATTAAAATAATTATCTAATTTATTTCATGCTAGTTTTAAATATTTGAATTGAAATTTTATTTATTATTTTTAATGTTTTATGTCAAATAGAAATTTTCGTATTTTTTAATGTGTATATTTTATTTATAACAATAAAAGTAAACTATATTACATTTAAAAGTAAACTATTAAAAATTACAGTATTACATCAACATTTCCTATGTATTTTATTTAAAATTACAGTATTATGTTTTAATTAAAAACAAATTATTTTCAACTAAAAATAAAAAACACAAATAACCATTAAACTAAACTAACACAAAATAACTATAACTAAACTAATACAAAATAACTACAACTAAACTAACACAAAATAACCATTAAACTAAACTAACACAAAATAACTAAAACTAAACAACACAAAATAATTACCTCTGTGACTAAAATAGTGGTGGCAATGGCACCGGAGCAGTAACAATACCGGTGGAAAACAGCAGCTATAGAAAAATTAAGAGAACCAAATGAGGAATAGAGAAATGGCGTGAGAATAGGGGGAGGGAGGTGAGAAGGCGTGAGAACTAGAGAGGGGAAGGGGGAGAATGGCCGTTCGAAATTGGGGTTTTAAACTTAAATCAGTGACGGGTGTGCCATACCCGTCGCTAATCAGTGACGGGCATGGCAGTCCCGTCACTGATCAGTAATGGGCATGGCAGTCCCATCACTAATCAATGACAAGCAAGGCACGCCCGTCACTAATCAGTGACGGGCATGGCAGTCCCGTCACTGATTAATGACGAGCAAGGCACCCCCGTCCCTAATCAATGACGGGCATTGCAGTCCCGTCACTAATCAGTGACGGGCACGGCACGCTCGTCACTGATTAGTGACGGGACTGCCATGCCCGTCACTGATCAGCGACGAGTATGGCAGTCCTGTCACTGATCAGCGACGGGCACACATCCCGTCACTGATTAGCGACGGGACTGGGTGACCCGTCACTAATTAGTGACAGAAATTCCGTCACTGAAATTCTGTGACGAACTGTTCCGTCACTGATTCCGTCACTAAATTTTGTGACAGGTAAGACGCCGCTAAAATATTTTTGTGACAGATTTCCGTCACTAAACTCATCACAAATCCCGTCACTAAATTGTGATTTTCTTATCGTGAAAGTCATAGTCACACATCCCTACGCTTGAGGATTTGGACACTGAGAGGTGTAAGAATACTACTAAGGGAGTCGTACAAGAGGAGACAGTATAGAGCACCACCTTCACTAAAGATGTACGGAAGCCAACACTGGAATCTCATCCCAGAGCACTTCTAACTTCATGGGGCTCTAGGATTAAAAGATAATTCAAGAAGTCTTTGAACGAAAGATGGCTATGACAACTCATGGTGAGAAGCAACATAAAAGAGTCCATTTTTTTGTAGAGATATTGAGTTACCCCTTCCTTTGAGATTCAAGCTCCTGCAGTTGCCTGAGTTTACCAGAAGATGAGATCATGGTCTTCATGTGCAGTGGATTAAATCCCTAACATATCTTCATAAGTGGAATGATGCCACAATCTGCTTGGTTTTTCCTCAGTCTTTAATAGAGTATGCTCATTGATAGTTCAAAGAACTCTTACATAGGTACATTATCTAATCACTACAAGAAAACAACATATTAGAGACGAATTTTTTCCATCTCTAATTTAAGTCGGATTTGAGATGGATTTTTTTCGTCTCTAAATTCATCTCAAATTTGAGACAGAAAAAGTTGTCACTAAATCCGTCTCAAATTTGAGAAGACTTTTTTTTCCATTTCAAAATCCGTCTCAAATTTGAGACGGATTTTTTTCTGACTCAAAATCTGTCAAAAATTATAGATGAATTTTTTTGTCTCAAAATCCGTTTCAAATTTGAGATGGATTTACAGACAAAAAATTTTCCGTTTCAAATTTGAGACAGATTCTTTTCCGTCTCTAAATCCGTCTTAATTTTGAGATGGAGTGTTTTTCGTCTTTATTTCTGTCTCAAACAAGAAAAAAAATCGTGATGAATTAAAAATATTAAAAAATTAAAAATATAAAATTAAATATATCCCAAAATGAAATATATTTAAGTAAAGTCTAAATAAATAGACTTAAAATTTAAGTATATAAATTAATATATTTCATATGCGTAAAATATATATTAAATGTATAATAAGTAACTATTGGTAATATTTATTAAATGTAAACAATATGCTTCTTCTTCGGGACAGAGAGAGAGATAAAATGGTGCATTTAAAAACAATAGTATGTGAATTATATTTTGTTTATTATGAAAAGTATACTAAAACTAAATTGAATAATATTTAGAGAATATATAAATACTATTCTTAGATTGAAAAGATTATATAAATATTCTTAGATTGTAAGACCCGTTATTGGGTCTATGGCATTAATGACATTTTTATTTTATTTTGGTGCATATATAAATTGGCATTATAAAGAAAATTAAGGGATGGAATTTTACTAAAATGGGTTGAGTTTAATGTATAGGGTTGGGCTAATGTGAAAAGCCCAAAGGCTTGGGATAACTAAAAATTAAATAAAATCCATTTATAATGGATTGGGCTTAAGCTATGTGACTTGTGGATTTAGTTAAATTCAAATGTAATGGGTTGGGCCAATTTGGAAAATAAACTCTTTGGACTTATGTGAGTTAGGCCTAACTAATAAGAAATGAATTCATAGGTTGGGCTTGAGCTCATTTGCAAAATGATGAGATAAATTTAAATGGAAATGAAATTAATTATGAAATGTCCAAGAGGTGTATGAGAATAATTGTGGTTGTGTGTGCAAGTGAAGGGTAAAAGGGTCATTTGGTGAGAGACATATGGCCCTTTCTTTTCCCTATTTTTCTCTCATTTGTCCCTCAATCATTCTTCTTCTCTCTCTTCTTCCCCTCTTCCAAGAAGTCTTCTCTTTCTTTTTCTTCTTCATCTTCTTGGTTTTCTTCTTCTTCTTCTCCATTTCCATTTTCTTGATCTCTTGGCTTGGAGCTTCAAGAGTGGACTTCTAGACTTGAGGGAAGCTTCTTCTTCTTGGTTTATCTCCATAAAAAATAATGGCAAGTTCTCCTTGCATCTCTTCTTATTATGCAAGTTCTCTTATTCTTCTTCTTTGTTTGTGAAAGTTTCCTTATTTCATTCTTGTTAATGCAAGTTCTTAAACCCCCTTGCTATTCTAGAAATTGTCTCCTTCCATCTATGATACTTGAAACCCTTATTTTTGGATTTTGGAATGTCGTACATAGAACTCTTATTTTTGGCAGATTTGCACATGCTATACATTTTGGGGTGTAACTTCCTATGTTTATATCCAATTTAAGATCCATTTATTTCCTTATAAACTAGACTTCATGAGCTTAGATTTGACATAGGGATTGAATTTTTTCCCCTTCAATTTGAGCCCCCGATGGCCTTGTTAATTTCTACCAAAAAAAATCGTAACTTACTACTCCATGTAATTTGACCTTGCTTGGGTTTTTGGTATATAACTTTTTGTGGTTATATCTAATTTGCAATCCATTTGTTTTTATATAAACTATACATCATAGGCTCCGTTTCGGTATAGGATTCAATTTTTTTGGTTATGATTTGGACCCATAACAACCTTGTTGAATTCTGTCAAGAATGTTGTCATTTTACCGTAGCAATTCTTCCTTGCTTCGATTTTTGAACAATAACTCATTATGATTGTTTTCAATTCCAACTCTGATTATTGATTTAGAAACTAGAGATCTGAGGCTTCAATTTTATATATCTTTCATGAAATTTGATTGAGAAACAAGCCCAAAATAGGCCTTTGAAGTTTCCCTTCGAAATCTGGAAATTTTCTAAAATTTGTCTAATTAATCCTTTTTGTGTTGGATACTTCTTCTATGATTGAGATGATGTTAACCTCATTGATTTTACATACATATTTGATATATTTTATTCAAAAACCTTAATAGGGTTTCGATTCACCCTATATTTCTTAAGGAATGACACATTTCTTTATTAGAGTCTAAGGTCATGCAAGATTTGGTGTTTCTTACATGTCTAAATTTTGGTTTCTTGCGATTTGTTATTGGGGTAAAAATATACCGTGAATATTGGTTGAGCATTTCTATAAGTGTGAATGAGTAAATAAATATATTAAAATTTACCATGTGATTATGAGATAGTGCGCAGCTTAATTTATGTAATTATGCATAATAAGCATGATGTGAGATTTTTCTTAATCATTAAGGATTGACATAAAATTGGGATATGTACATGTGATGCATGATTATATTGATTTGAGCATGTAACGACTCGATAATGGGTCTAGGTTATTTTGGAATTAATTTCTACACGTTATATTTCGGAGTATAAGTAATACAAATGCTAGTCTATTTTGTGTAAAAATAATAATAAATGATAGATCATTTTCCTTGATAATAATAATAATAATAATAATAATAATAATAATAATAATAATAATAATAATAATAATAATAATAATAATAATAATAATAATAATAGTAAATAAATTAAAATTAATTATTTTTTGAATGTTTGGGGAGCAAGTGAAATAAGGGGAAAGTTGGATGTGGGGCGTTGCTGTAATTTTGGAAAACGGGTCGCGAGACACTTTAAAATTAATTGCGTGCCTAGTATAGTTGAGGAAGCTCGTAGTGCGGGCAACATGCTATCGAGGGAGAAACCAAGAGGTCTCAGGTTTGAGTCAGAAAGCAAGTGTGCACACGAGGGAAAAAGGCTGAATAAAATTCAGCCGAGAGATGCCCGAAACGACGTCATTTCTAAAGGTCGCGTGGCAACCACTGAGGGCCATGTGGCATGCGCTGGGCCTTTCTTTTTTCCTTGGCTGCTAAGCACTCTCGTTTTTCCAATTTAAAGGCCAAATTCAACTGTTTTCGAAGCAGGAGGCATAGAAGGAATTGAGGGAGAATAAGGGTGTAGCCAACAACTTTAAGAATGAGGAAATTGGGAAAATTTGGGAAAAAAGTTTGGTTTAATCTAAGATAAAAGTGGCCGGGTAAGTGATAAAAATATACTAAAAGTATTACACGATTGAAATTTAATTTTTTATATGGTTTTATTATTTTTTTGGTAAAAGTTATGTTATTATGCAGTAGGTATTATTTTTGCAGTATGAGAGCAAAGAAACATTGAGAACAACTATTAACAGGCAAGCTCTTGTTCCTGTGCAAATTCTAAGTTTTCTACTTTTCCTCTATTACAATCATAAATTCCCGTTATAAGTCCTTTTGCACCCTCTTCTTCGATATTGAGTAATTTGGTCTGTAATGTGGGAATTTATTCACATTTATTGGTTATAATTGAGTAGTGTTTTTAGTATTTTATATATGTTTTACCTAGAATTTTTTGGTGTTTTAAGTTCCTTTTACATATATTTAATTTTTAGTATTTTTGTTATTTTATAGAAATACTACTTGGTATTTAGGTTAAAAAAATAATAAAAAAATAAAAATTATAAATAATTAATATTATAATATAATTAAAGTTATTATAATTAATAGTATATTAATTAGTATATATTATATTATATATTATGCTTTATATTATATTTTATATATTATATTATGTATATATTATATATTATCTTATTAAATGAAAGGGCATGAACATGGAGTATAAGGGCTTTGTGTGGGCTGTGTATGGAATTGATATATATATATATATATCTTATGTATAAAAAATACTGAAAGTGAAGAATGGTGTAAGCGCCACGTGGCAAGCCCCTATGCTTGACTAAGGGGGGCCACCCAAGGGGATGCCACCCCTGAGTGAGGGTCACTCGGGGGTGGCAAAAAGGGCGCGCCCCCAAGTGACACTTGGTCAGTGCGCCCGGCGCGCCCCCAAGTGACACTTGGTCAGCGCGCCCAGCGCGGCCCCCTACCCCCGCATGCCCAACCAGGTAGCACGCGGTTGCCTAGCAAGGGCCGCACCCCCGAGTGACCCCACTCGGGGGAGCTGCGCCTTAGCGTGCAGCTGCTGGTACTCGCGGCCGCGTGTGCCCCCACTCACGGCCTTCCCCCGAGTGAGGGTCATTCGGGGGTAAAGTACCCCCGAGTGACCCCACTCGGGGGAGTCACACCTTAGCATGCAGCACAGCCCCGCGCGCACAACTGCCCATGTGCGCAGCCACCCACGTGCGGCTGCTCGCACGCGGCCCCTTCACACCCAGCCCCGTGCACCCACGAGCATGGCCCCTCGTGCTCTCCTTGCCTGCGCTCGCGCATACCCCAAAGTGAGGGTCACCCGGGGTGCCACGCTAACATCTGCGTGCCCCCTATTCTTGCGCCAACACCTCCAGGAGTGTAACACCCCCATCTCCTAGAACTGCCTGAGAAGAGGTGCTACGAAATAAAACAAAACTAACCGATAAACTGAAATCTGATACCATAGATGAATATCTCAATCAATAAAACTCTGAGTCAACATAATCCGAAAACCAGAAACTCTGTCTAAGGGAAAATCCCTCAACTGAAATGTAAATTAATACTAAACTAACAAACACTATAAACTAATAAACTCCCAGACATCTTTGGTCTTGAGCGGCTCCACGTACACACATTACTGACCATTGCTGCTAGCCCCAACATCTGATACTCCCCCGTTAGGACCTAGAATGGTGAAAAGTACAAGGTGAGGTACAAAGCTCAGCAAGTAATAAACTAGAAAGAATAATTGAAGCTAAATCGAAGAATATCGATACTGATAAAATACTTACTAAATTTGTACTGAGAGATATAACAATCACTGGATTGCATTTATAAGATGTAATGCACATAAACTGTAAACTAAATGCAGGTATGCAACTTTGGCACATAGGCCCACATAACTGTAATACATACCTGATTGATCTGAATCCTGCAAACATAAAAACTGTAAGCACATACTGTGGGCAATATGCCCCTAGCCCCCTAGTCGACATTAGGCAAGCAACTCATAACTAAGATATAACTGAACTGATACTAGTGGAATCCCCGTGGACAAGCCGCCTGGCACGCATAATGTAATGCTCATATAAATGATGGCACACGATATGTAATGCTCCATATAAAGTCATGCTCAATGCTCATACAAATATGTATGCACATAATCTCACAAAATAATGCTGATCATGTCATAATTAACTGCTAAACATGGTATGTGATTTTTACTAGCTATGTTGAGATACAAAGATTCTGTAATTTCTGGGTATGGGTATGGCATATTGGATTTTATCATATCTTGGCATAGAAATTCAATAATTGAATAATTAAATATTTATATTAAATTTAAGACTTGCATTAAGAATTTATTGGAAGTCATTTGGATGCCATATGATACTATTCGGATGATTGATGAAGCATAAGGAGCAATTCGAAAGAAACAGCAGCCCATTCGAATGAAATAAATGGACTACAGCAAGGTCATTCGAATGGCAGAAACTCATTCGAATGACAGAGACTCATTCGAATTATAGATAATATATAACAAAGGCTAATCGGATCTTTCCAATGACTCATTCGAATGACTCAAAAATTCATTCAAATGAATTTTACAATTTTCCAACTTTTGAACGGGTAGAAAGCAACTCATTCGAATGCAACTATACCCCTATTCGAATGAATGAATGGAATACTCACTGATCATTCGAATGACAAAGAGACTCATTCGAATGCTAGACTATACAAGGCAACAACTTACTCAAATCTTCAAGGACTCATTCGAATGACAAGAAAACTCATTCGAATGCCAGACCCAAAACTTTAAAAACACATACGAATGATACGATAACACATGACTCATTCAAATGACAAAGGGTTCATTCAAATGACTGATACATTATAAGGGAAAAACTTACGATAACACTAAGAATTCATTCGGATGCCTCAAAACTCATTCAAATGACACAAGACTCATTCGAATGACTGGAATCTCATCAGAAATAAAACTCACGATAACAGAGACGTTATCTTGAATCAAAAACTTAACATTACTACACCATTCCAAAACAAATCTTGGGAGAACAATCCCAATTGATATAGAATAATATCAAGATGGATCAATCAATCGTTTATGAAAGAAAACACTGTAAAAATTATACATAGCTTAACATAATTCACTGGGTAATGGTATACAGCATGAATATATATATATATACACATAAACATACCGTCTGATTAAACTGGGAACCCAAAACAAAGAGTCCTGATATTCTGAGATCACTGCTAACCTAATTTGAAGATCATATTTAAAAGATTCACTATAAAGAATCACGCATATCTTCTTCATGCACTCATTGTTCTACGCATATATATATATATATACAGGAACTGATATAAATCCGAGAACTCAATGAAGAGCTGGAATAAATTGAGAATAAACTAACATGAATATGTAATGAAAGGAATTACAGATAGGATACTTGCCTTATGCTAACTCTGATCGGATCGAACGATTGCAACGAAAATCTCTTAAGCAATCTCACTATTGAACTTCTTAATCCTCTGTTTCTTCATAGACCTTCCTCTCTATGGCGTGAGAGAAAAATAAGGCTTATGGCTAAATATATATCTAGGAAGCCCTAGAAGCCATCTCAATCTCCTATTAAAACTTGGAGACTCTTAACTTCATCTCCCGCATGGACTCCCAATCACGAAAATAACTTTGATTAAATAATTAAATTTTAATAACAAATCCTTTAATGACCCTCATGTCCTTGCATTTAATTTCCACAATAAGTAAATATAATTAAATGCTATTTAAATGCTATTTCCTCAATTAAAATCTCTAAATTGCCACATTAGAATTTAATTAAAAAATTCTCTTAATTAAACATCAAAAATTAATTAAATAATTCTAAATAAATGTTAGGCCCTCTAACGAGTCATTACAAGGAGAATTGGCCTAAAACTACTCCCGCGAGACTCGGTCAAAGCCTCTCCAAGATTCTTGCCGTGAAGCTCAGGACATGCTACACATGGATGCCCCTCATGTTGCTATAAATATGAGGTCTCTTTCCCTCATTTGGTACGCAATCTCTTACTCTCGTATTTACACTCTTGCTTTTAAGTACTCTACTTCTACGGTGATCTGACTTAAGCATCGGAGGGTCCATGCGGGGACTTTCGCCCACACCCCTAATTGATTCTTTTTCCAACAGGTCACCCATCGTTCTCAACCTGACCAAGGGACTCAGCCATCACTGTTTCCACCCCCGGAAGACTCATCCATCACTCAGATACACCACAAGAGGGTCACCCATCGCTCGGATCGTCCATAAGGGAGTCATCCATCGGCAGTTTCCTTTTTTACAAATTTATTGTTGTTACCCTGTTACAACAATTGGAGCCGTCTGTTGGAAACACAAACAAAAAGATGCAGAACTATTCTCTCATTATGGCTGAAACCCGAAGTAATCGTCAGACCCTCTCCCATGGTGCCCAATCACCTTGACGAGAGACCCTCGTTCGAGCGAAAGATCAACATCCATCTACTCAAGAGGGCCTGCTACCCCTCATCCATGGGCGCCATCCACCCCTCACCCATGAGGGACATCCCCCCCTCACCCATGGGGGCCAGCCGTCCCTCATCCATCAATCCCCTCGTGAGGGTCACCCATCCCTCACTCACCAGCAACCGTCTCTTTCAAAGCCCTCTCGTCCATTGGGGGTGTAACTTCAGGTGCTGCCTCTTACTGCCTCACATGTTCTCTCAGGACCCTACCTAGGGATACAGATCCCATTTGTCATTCCATGGGCGGAGTACAAGGCCCTACGACAACAACATGCTGAAGGAATGCAAGCTCTTCAGGAAATGATAGGAATTTTGCAAAGTTTGGTTCTTCATGAGAAAATCCCAGACACATTAAGAAAATTTATACCAGAGACAATTCCCTCCCACAGGGCTCGTCAGGATGTACCAGGGGACGGCTCCTACCAAGAAGTGAGCCCCAAAACTCATGTTCAACCTGTCCCTATTCAAAACAATCCACCAAGATCTCCTTTAAGAGGAGCTAATAGCCAAACTTCTCCCCAACGAGAAAAACATGGAGGAACTGACCGTCGAAAGACTGAAAGGCAGAGTCCACAAAGAGGAAGATACTCTGAAACGGTAGCCAGTACTCCTATGGCAAGAGATCGGGATTCTAAGCCCGCAACCCAACAAAAGGACGGGCCTGATGACAACCCTACCACATTTAGTGCACGGGAGGCGGCCAGCATGAAAAAAATGATAGAGCGGGTGCTATAATAGAATAAGTTATTACTCACTTCCGAGGAACAATCTCGAGGAAAACTACCATTCGTGACAGAAGTAATGGAGAAACCCTTGCCGAGAAAGTTCAAAATGCCCAAGATAAACCCTTATTCAGGCAAGGACGACCCTTATGATCACGTGCAAAATTATGAATCCTTAATGATGCTTCATGGATGGGACGATAAGATAATGTGTAGGGCATTCCCATTAACCTTAATTGGGCACGCTCGGGCTTGTTTTAATGGTTTACCCGAAGCATCCATTTCTTCATTCGGGCAGTTAAAAATGGAGTTCATTAAAGCATTCATTATTAACAGTCAGAAGAAAGACGCAACATACCTTCTTAGCATTCGACAAGGGCATAAAGAAACCCTACGTCACTACGTGGACAGATTTCGGAATGCCACGCTTGAGATTTACAATTTACCTATTGAAATGGCAGTGTCCGCTATGTTCCAAGGGACACGACTACCCCCTTTGCAAGAATCATTGTCTCTAGACCCTCTAAAATCTCTGGCAGACCTATTTGTCAGGGCTAATAAGTACATACTCCATACAGAGATGATGAGAACAGTAGGGGGAAATGAAGATGGAGAAAGAAAGAGAAAAGAACGAGATAATGAAGAAGGATCAAACCAACGAAAAGAATGGACTAGGAGGTCGAATACAATTGGACCACAATTCCATCATTACACTAGGCTCAATCAACCCCGATCAACTATACTGGCGGCAGTAGAGGGGTCGAGCCTTCTCCAGCTTTCGAAGAAGGCAAACCGCCCCATGGGAGAAATTAAGAAGAATACTGCAGGTATCACCGAACTCGGGGACACTCTACTAACCAGTGTAGGGAGATAAAAAACCAGATTGAAGCACTCATTCAGGAAGGGCACTTGCAAAGGTATGTAAGGACTGAAGGAAGAAACGACCGAGATCGTCAGAGAATGGAAGAAAGACCCGAGGGTCAAGATAGACGAAATTTACGGCAGCATGAAGACAGAATGATGCCCCCCCCCCCCTGACAATGAGCCAACACATCAAGCCATTCATGTTATCTCCGGGGGCGAGACTCTAGTTGGGAATACTTCTTTTTCTCGAAAAGCCTATGCTTGTCAGGCCTACCAGGTCAATTCAGTGATGGAGGCAAGAGAAGATGAGGAGCCAATCACATTCACCCCTGTTGATAAAGGTGATATAATACTCCCGCATGACGATCCAATGGTAATTTTGGCAATTATCGCCAAACACCCTATCAATAGAATCTTGGTGGATAGCGGTGGCTCTGTTAATCTGATCTATTGGAATTGTTTCGAGAAAATGCATATATCCCCTGACCGATTGAGAAAAGTGTCCTCTCCCTTGTACAGCTTCACTGGGGAAGCTGTCCCGGTGGTGGGATCTGTTCAACTACCAATCACATTGGGTGCCAAACCTCAAAGTGTGACTCGACAGGCAAATTTTACAGTGATCAAAGCCCCTTCTGCAGCATACAACATGATTTTGGGCCGACCGCTCCTCAACGATATGAGCGTTGTAGTGTCCTCTTGCTACTTATTAATGAAATTCCCCATGCTCTTAGGAGTGGGGCAGGTTCGTGGAGATCAGAGGAAGGCAAGATCATGTTATGTGTCATCTACAAAAGGAAAAAGAATAGAAGAGACTTTGTCTATTGCTGAGAAAGCCATACATAAATCCTTGGCAGAAGAGATTGCTCGCAAGCCCCAACAAGTGGAAGAGTTAGAAGCAGTATACTTAAGTGATACAAACCCTGAGAAGTTGGCATATGTTGGCACGTAGCTTCCGGAACCAGTAAAAGAAGAAATCACGGAGTGCCTAAGAGAAAATTTGGATGGCTTCGCTTGGACACCAAAGGATATGCCGAGGATCAGTCCAGACGTGATATGTCACCATCTGATTGTGGATCCTCACTTCAAGCCTGTTTGACAGAAGAAGAGGAATATTGCCCCTGACAGACTGTCAGTGTTAGAAGAGGAAGTTGATAAGCTACTAAAGGCAGGTTTCATTCGAGAGGTGTTATATCCAGAGTGGCTGGAAAATGTTGTCATGGTTAAAAAACCCAATGGAAAATGGCACGTGTGTATAGACTTCACCAGCCTCAACAAGGCTTGTCCTAAAAACTCCTACCCATTACCTTGGATTGACCATCTGGTGGATGAAACATCTGGGTATCAACTATTGAGCTTTTTAGATGCCTTCTCAGGGTATCATCAAATAATGATGTATCCTCTGAATCAGGAGAAAACATTGTTCATTACAGAGAAAGGGACATATTGTTACCAAGTTATGCCCTTCAGGCTCAAGAACGCTGGGGCCACTTATTAGCACATGGTGAACAAAGTCTTTAAGGAATTATTGGGTGATACCATGGAGGCCTATGTTGATGATATGATCATGAAAAGTCGGGGAAGGAATCGCATGTAAAAAAGTTGGCACAAGTGCTTGAAGTCTTTAGGCAATATGAAATACGCCTAAACCCAGTAAAATGTGCATTTGGAGTCCAGTCTAGAAAATTCTTGGGGTATATGATCACACAAAGGGGCATCGAGGCGAACCCCAAAAAAATTCAAGCATTACTGGATATGGAACCCCTAACATTAATTAAGGAGGTGCAGCGGCTGACAAGCCAGATGGCGACCCTTGGACGTTTCCTCTCCAAGTCAACCGAGAGGGAACTCCCGTTTCTTCAGACATTAAGGGCGAGGAAAACTTTTGAGTGAACGGAGCAATGCCAGAAGTCGTTTGAGGCATTAAAGGAATACTTGAAAGAAGTTCCTCTGTTAACCGGACCCGAAACTGGGGAAATGTTATATTTGTACTTGGGCGTAAGTGACAAAGCAGTAAGTGTAGCACTAATTAAAAAGGAAGGACAAGTGGACTAGCTGGTGTACTACGTAAGTAAGGTTCTACAAGGCCCAGAAACACGTTATCCCTTCACTGAAAAGGTGGTGCTGGCCCTGCTGAACGCCTCCAAAAAATTGAGGCCATACTTCCAAGCCCATTCTATTAGCGTATTGACGGACCAACCACTGCGGAGCATCTTGCAAAAACCTGAATGTTTCGGTCGTCTCATCAAATGGTCCATTGAGTTGAATGAGTATGATATACAATTTCATCCTAGGCAGGCCATAAAAGGGAAAGCGTTGGCAGATTTTATTATTGAATGTACTCCCTCTAAGAAAGCCAAAGAAGAGAACAAAACAGAATGGTTACTGTTTGTAGATGGGGCCGCCAGTTCCCAAGAGAGTGGAGCTAGAGTAGTGCTTATCCCGCTAGAAGGAGAATCCCTTGAATACTTTTTGAGGTTTTCCTTTCCAAGCTCGAATAATGTGGTTGAGTATGAGGCGCTAATTGCCGGTCTGAGGTTAGCCCGAAAACTTGAAGTAGCGCAATTGATAGCCCACAGTGATTCTCAGCTGATTGTTCAGCAATACTATGGGCAGTACGAGACTAGAGAGCAGGTCATGGGACAGTATCTTCAAAAAGTCTGGGCACTCACATAATTGTTCGAAATTTTCCAGCTAGTGTAGATCAACAGATCCCTCAATAGTCATGCAGATGCTTTATCCAAATTGGCATCCACTAAAGAAACCACTAGGAGAGCAGTATATGTGAAGGTCCTTCAGTGACCAAGTATAGACAAACCTGAGGTAGCATGCATTGAGAATAGTAATAACTGGAGAACCCCTTTTTACAAATATTTGACCACGAGAGAATTACTAGCAGACCCAAAGGAGGCCAGAAAAATTAAGATTAGAGGGGTTCATTTCACAATGATTGATGGAATGCTTTACAAGCGAGTGATAGCGCGCATATTTTATATTATTTATCCCTCTTATTCCATCTTCATTGCACTCTACTTAGGTTATTTCATTTGTCTTGTGTTTATTTTATTTTATTAGGCTTCACACTATTTTTATTCTTATTTGATAGATTTGGGCCGCAGATTTGAGCTATTTCGACAGAGGCACAAGTAGGCTTCGCAAGGTGGACGGACATCGAGATTGAAAGAGGCAACCATACTTCATTATGGGTTATGGGCAAATTTAGAATCCATTGGGCCCTTTTTAATTAATTAAATTATGGGCCATATGTAATAAAAAAAAAACCCTAAGCCCATTTAGCCTAGGTTTTTCTTTTCCAAAACCCTATAAATAAGAGCTAGCTAAGAGGCATTAGTGTGGCCAATTTTGGAGGATTCTCATGGTTTCAACCTAGAAGCTATGGAAGGCTAATTCGCTTGTAATCTGCTACATTCCCATACCCCTTGTCCGGTTTGAGTCTCGGTCATGTAGTCGAATCTGGTTTGGAAATCGATTCTCATGTTTTTATTGATGATTTCGTTTCTTTTCCTTCTCTAAGTTTATGTATGTTTCTTTTACGCAGTTGTGTGAATGCATGTATGATCTTTGGATGGGTTTAATTGACGTGCTCGATTGAGGCTTTGATTAGAAAGAAACGGTATATTATAAATTGTATGAGCGATTGCTCGTTTTGATTTAATCTTTTACTATTGTAGAAGAGTAAAATCAAACCAAACAGATTATTTTCATAAGTGAGACGGGGATTACCGTGGTAAGGAGGTAGGGTTTGTAGCGGGTTACGTTTTAGTTGGTTGAGAATTCATCTTTGTTTCATTCTTGAGCGTTTTTAAGTTCGATTTTCATCATAACCCCCCCCCCCTCGTTTAATCTTGTTTTGACAGTTCATTGACAGTTCGTTGGGAGACGACCTGGGGAGCATCCTAGCTGCAAACCAGTCCTAATACATACACTAATCTGGTCGGTTCGACGGCCTCGATCAAGATTTTGGCGCCGTTGCCGGGGAACCATCAATCTGTTCTGCCATAATAACATTTGTTTATGTTCTATTCTTTTGTTTCTTTTTAATTCTCTTTCATTCTTTGTTGCTTTCTTCTTTTTTTTTTTCTTTCTGTTTTGCTCTTCTATTTTCTGCCATAACTAGCACTGTTCACCGCCGTCGACTATCTTGGAATGCCCTAATTTTTGGTGTCCAAAGGAATGGGGGTGTGAGGATAAATAGTCACTGCTTTGCAGTGGGGAGGGTGTTTTTTAGCCAAATTCCAACATTTAGACCACTTTTTAGGCCATTTTGTGTGTTCTTGGTGTGTTTATGTGATCCTTCCTTGTGTGTTTTTGTTTTATTTTTGCTCTTGTTGATATTTAGTGCATGACCAGATCATCTAAGGGTGAACTAATTGATTTAGATCCAGAAATTGAGAGGACCCTTAGGCGACAAGCAAGAGAACTTAGGTCTCAAGATAAGACAGTGACTAATAGTGTCTTTCCCACTGTCTTTGATACTGTGTCTGAGTTCCAACCTAAATTGATCAATATGGCTGCTAATGAAAACAATGGCAATGAGAATAGGAATAATGGGAATAATGCTAACAGAACTATTAAAGAATTGGCTGCCCCTGATGTGCATTATCAACCTTTGTGTATTCACTATCCTCAATTGGAGGCAAACTTTGAACTGAAATCTGGATTGATACATCTGCTTCCTAAGTTTCATGGTCTTGCAGGTGAAGATCCACACAAGCATCTAAAGGAGTTTCATGTGGTATGCTCCACCATGAGGCCGCAAGGGGTTGATGAAGAACAAATAAAGCTAAGGGCATTCCCTTTCTCTCTTGATGGAGCTGCCAAAGACTGGCTGTATTACTTACCACCTGCTGCCATTACCAATTGGGATGGCCTGAGGAGAATATTTTTGGAGAAGTTCTTCCCTGCTTCCAGAACAGCAACCATCCGGAAGGACATTTGTGGCATCCGACAGATAGGTGGAGAAAGCTTGCATGAGTATTGGGAGAGATTCAAGAAGTTGTGTGCTAGTTGTCCTCATCATCAGATAAGTGACCAGCTCCTTATTCAATATTTTTATGAAGGCTTGCTCCCCATGGACAGGTACTTAGTGGATGCTACATCTGGAGGAGCCTTAGTGGAAAAGACACCAGCTGCAACCTAGGACTTAATTTCAAAGATGGCTCAAAATGCACAACAATTTGGTACCAGGTTGAACACTCCCATGAAGACTGTCAATGAGGTTGGTTTTGCTGCACATATGGACCAATGGAGAATAGAAAATAGGCTGGAGGAACTAACTTCAATGGTTCGCCAGTTAGCCCTTGATCGAAACCAGCCCCCGCAGGTATGTGGCATTTGTTCATTATCTTCACATGTAACTGATCAGTGCCCATAATTGCAGGATAACACAGAATCATGTAATGGAATCTTCCCTGGAAGATCATTTCAGCAATAGCCACAACAAAATAGGTATGATCCCTATGCTCCCACCTACAATCCGGGCTGGAGAGACCATCCCAACTTTAGATATGGGGGTGCTTCAACTCAACCATTCCAACAGAGGTTCAATGCACTGGGTTAAAGTAATGCCACACCAATGAAGCAACAAGCACAAACATTATCCAAGGCCGAACCGAGCTTGGATGACATAGTGTAGCAATTAGCTGCCAATACTCTCAAATTCCAACAACAGACTGACACCACCATACAGAATTTGGAGACACAGATTAGGCAGTTAGCAACTAACATAAATGAGCTAAGGAGTCAAGGCTCAGGTCAGCTACCTTCACAACCAATATCCAATCAAAAGGGAAATGTGAGTGCGATCATGATGCGTAGTGGTAAAGAAGTGAGTGTTCCAGAGAAGGCACAAGAAGAAACCGGTAGAAAAGAGGAATCGCAGCCCCTCTCAATTCAAAGGGCCAAGCAGCACATCAACAATGATCAGGTCAAGAGAGAGAACCCCTACACCAATCCATTGCCTTTTCCCCATAGACCCACTCAAAACAAGAAGAGGGCTGAAGCTGAGTTGGATAAGGAGATCATGGAGACTTTCCAGAAGGTCGAAGTCAATATACCACTCTTGGAGGCCATCAGACAGATTCCCAAGTATGCCAAGTTTCTCAAAGACTTGTGCAACCATAAGAGGAAGCTGAAGGGAAATGAGCAGGTCAACCTTGGAAGGAATGTCTTAGCCCTAATCCAGCCCGCCATGCCTTTGAAATGCAAAGATCCATGGACGTTTACCACTCCTTGCACCATAGGAGAGCTGCAATTCACAAATGCTTTGCTAGATTTGGGTGCTTCCATTAATGTAATGCCTAAGTCTGTTTATGCATCCTTACAGGTTGGCCCATTGAAATCCACAGGAGTGGTAGTCCAGCTAGCTAACAGGAGCACGGCCTATCCCACGGGAGTCTTGGAGGACGTGCTGGTTAAGGTTAAGGATCTTATCTTCCCAGCTGACTTTTATGTTTTAAATATGGAAGATGATAACAAACTTGGACATGCACCATTGATACTAGGCAGACCTTTCTTGAAAACTGCTAGGACAATAATTAATGTGCATGAGGGTACCTTGTCTATGGAATTTGCTGATAATACTATCCATTTCAACATTCTTGATTCCATGAAGTATCCTTCAGAAGATCATTCCTCCTGGAATGTTAATTTTATTGACTTGATGGTTGATGTTGCATGTGCTGATCTTGCTGACTTTGTTTCTGAGTTCCCCACCATCCATGACTTTCCTGATAGTGTGCATTGCCCTGATTATCATAATGGATTCAGTAAGTGTGCCGCTTGTTCTGAGATAGATGAGTTTTTAAATCTTTCTGAATCTGACATGAGTTTTCAGCATGCGCACCCCGCTACCTTACACAACTCTCATGAGCCTTCCATGGCGAATGTTTCCCTTGCTGAGAATGTCATGCAAGCAGATGGTTCTCTCGACTTAAACACAAACAGGTTGCTGCCTTCAATCCAACAGCCACCTGCCTTGGAGTGCAAACCCTTACCTAACAACCTCGAGTATGCTTACTTGGAGGAGGGAGGGAATTTGCCAGTGCTCATAGCCAACAACCTCTGCCCTAACCAAGAGAAGAGATTGCTGGACCTACTCAGGAGGAACAAACGAGCAATAGGCTAGACCTTGGCGGACATACCAAGTATTAGTCCTTCTTTGTGCATGCACGGGATTCATTTAGAGGAAGGAGCCCGACCAGTGAGGCAGCCACAGAGGAGACTCAATCCCACCATCCTAGATGCGGTCAAGAAAGAGGTAAGTAAGTTACTTTCGGCTGGTATCATCTATCCTATATCTGATAACAAGTGGGTGAGTCCAGTGTAGGTCGTCCCCAAGAAGACAGGTTTCACAGTGGTGGCTAATGAAAGAAATGAGCTAGTGCCCATGAGAGTGCAGAATAGCTGGAGGGTCTGCATCGACTATAGGAAGCTCAACCAAGCAACCAAAAAAGATCACTTTCCCCTTCCATTCATCGACCAAATGTTGGAAAGGTTAGCAGGTAAATCGCATTATTATTTTCTTGATGGCTTTTCTAGTTATTTTCAGATATACATAGCACAAAAGGATCAGGAGAAGACCACATTCACTTGTCCTTTTAGCACTTTTGCCTACCGAAGGATGCCATTTGGCTTATGTAATGCTCCAGGTACGTTCCAGCAATGCATGATGAGTTTATTTTCTGAATTTCTTGAGCATTGTATGGAAGTATTCATGGATGACTTTTTTGTTTATGGCACCTCATTTGATGACTGCTTGGTTAGCTTGGGTAAAGTTTTGGAAAGGTGTGTTGAGAAAAACCTTGTTTTGAATTATGAAAAATGTCACTTCATGGTTGAGCAGGGCATAGTCTTAGGTCATGTTATCTCCAGACAAGGTATCGCGGTCGATAGTTCCAAGGTGGATGTCATTGTTTCTTTACCTTACCCCGCGTCTGTGCGGGAAGTACGCTCTTTCCTTGGCCATGCAGGGTTTTACAGGAGGTTCATCTAAGACTTCAGTAAGATTGCCATTCCATTACCCCACCTCCTCCAAAAGGATGTGGATTTCAAGTTTGATGAACAATGCAAGCAAGCCTTCTAGGAACTTAAGAGGCGATTGACTTCTCCACCGATCATCTAGCCACCCAACTGGGAGTTGCCCTTCGAGCTCATGTGTGATGCTTCAAACTTTGCAGTAGGCGTCGTTCTCTCTCAGCGGGTGAATAAGAAGTCACATGTCATTGCCTATGCCTCACGTACCCTGGACAGTGCTCAAGCCAATTACACCACGACTGAAAAAGAGCTCTTAGCCATTGTCTTTGCTTAGATAAATTTCGATCATACTTATTGGGATCTAAAGTTATTGTGTTTTCTGATCATGCAGCCCTGAAGTTCCTTCTGAACAAGCACGATGCAAAACCTAGGCTTATTCCGTGGATGCTGTTACTCCAGGAATTTGATATTGAGATCAAAGACAAAAGTGGAGCTGAAAACTTGGTAGCCGACCACCTGAGCCAGTACCTGCTTCTCCTGACTCGTCTGACATGGATCACCCGCCTATCAGAGATAATTTTCCAGATGAGTTGCTTTATCACTTACATGGTACTGAACCTTGGTATGCTGACATGGTGAATTTCCTGGTTGCTTCTAAATTACCTGCACATTTTAAAAAAGCATAATTACATAAATTTAAAAGCGAAGCTAAGTACTATGTATGGGATGATCCATATTTGTGGCGCTTGTGTAGTGACCAAGTCCTTAGGAGGTGTGTCCCTGATCATGAATTTGCATCTGTCCTACATTTCTGTCACACTTTTGCATGTGGTGGTCATTTTGGTCCGCAACGTACTACTAGAAAGGTCTTAAACGTGGGGTTATATTGGTCATCCCTTTTCAAAGATGCATATGGATTCTGTAAGAACTGTACACGTTGCCAACACACAGGTTCGATTTCATGCAGAAATGAAATGCCTCAGAAACCTTTATTATTCTGTGAGATATTTGATGTATGGGGCATTGATTTCATGGGTCCTTTTCCTGTCTCTTCTGGTTTTATGTACATTCTTTTGGCTGTGGATTATGTTTCGAAATGGGTGGAAGCTAAAGCCACCCGGACTGATGATTCTTCTGTGGTTGCAGATTTTGTTAGATCTCATATTTTCTGCAGGTTTGGCATTCCCAGGGCCATCATCAGTGATCAAGGATCCCACTTCTGCAATAGAAAGATGCAATCCATGCTCCAAAAGTATGGAGTTTTACATAAAGTGGCGATGCCCTACCATCCACAGACCAATGGGTAGGCTGAGGTTTCAAACAGAGAGATCAAGCACATTCTAGAGAAGACAGTCCAACCCAATAGGAAAGACTGGAGCCAAAGGTTGGAAGATGCACTTTGGGCCTACCGCACGGCCTATAAGACTCCGATTGGCATGTCCCCATATCGACTGGTCTTTGGAAAAGCATGTCATTTTCCGGTAGAGATCGAGCATAAGGCCTATTGGGCGGTGAAGCAATGCAACATGGACATGACAGAAGCTAGTTCCAAGCAAAAGCTTCAATTGAAAGAGCTTGAGGAATTGAGGTTAGCAGCATATGAGAACTCCAGGATCTACAAGGAAAAGACCAAAGCTGCACAAGACAAATTGATTGCCAAGAAGGAGTTCAGCGTTGGCAATAAAGTCCTCCTCTACAATTCACGCCTAAAGCTGATGCCTAGTAAGTTGCGTTCTAGATGGGTTGGTCCTTTTGTGGTTACTCATGTTTTTCCTTATGGTGCAATTGAGATTATGGACGAGTCGACTACGAAGAAATTAACAATTAATGGGCAAAGGCTTAAACATTTCTACGAGGGCTTTACAGAACACACAGTGGAGGAGCTATCTCTCTTGGACCTTCCCTCGACTTGATACCACCAGGCTGTTTCTCTCTCCTTACTTTTCTTACTTGTCCTATACCTGATTCTTGCTGCATGCTTACATTGAGGACAATGTAATGTTTGAGTGTAGGGGGGAGTTTTAGAATAGAAGTTTAAAAAATATATATATATATATTTATTTGCAAAATGAGGCAAATTGAGTTTGAAAGAATTTGGCATGTTTAGAAAGTTGATCTTATCTTTTTGAACTTTCAAGTAAATTGGAAATGAGTTTGGCTTGGTGGGTTGATTGAGGTAGTCTTTGTGAGGATATTTGTGCATGTTCTTTCTTATGCTATGCGTGCATTCACTAATTATGGGTATCACTCTAGAGCTTGTTTTGAATCTTTATTGAAGCTATCAGTGCTCATGCATGTGAAAAGATGATTAAGGCATTCTTTCATTTTACTCGCCATACCAAAAAAAAAAAAAAAAAAGATCTTTTCCCTTCTTTAGGTTGAAGAACATTCATTGCATCCCTTGATTATGGCAAAATATTAAGCAAGTCCTTTGGAATCAAAAGAAAAATAGATAGAAAGGCCAAAGGCCAAGGTGAGATGGAGCGTAAAACGCACTCACTAAGGTTGGGATGGAGCGTAAAACGCACCCACCATTCAAAAAAAAAAAAAGTTCTATTTTCCGCTTGCTTAATAGTTCTTCATTGATCTTGGATTGTCTTGAATGTTTTCTTTCTTCCTAAGGTTTACTTTTCATTGTTATCTTCCTATCCCTTTCACCTTACCATGTTGGAGCCATGAATAAAAGTCCTTTTGATTTGCATGCATAAAGCATTGAGAGTGGAGATTTAGAAGATGAGCATATCTGGTAGTGGAATTATGATTGGGTGGAGTTAGGCATAGCATTTGAGGAACTTGAGAGCATGTTCTTATTCTATGAGGGTCTGCTTATTTTGACTCGTCTTGCCAAGTAAAATTGCCATCCTACTTGTTTGTCTGGGAAGTGTAAGAAAGATGATCTTTGAGTGTTGAATTCCTATAAAACTTGTTGTGCCTCTCATTTTGCATTCTTCGCATCCTTTTTGTTTGAAAGAGTGAATGTTAGCGTTTAGTGTTTTACCCAGGAGTACAAAAGTCTAAGTGTGGGGGAATTTGATAGCGCGCATATTTTATATTATGTATCCCTCTTATTCCATCTTCATTACACTTTATTTAGGTTATTTCATTTGTCTTGTGTTTATTTTATTTTATTGGGCTTCACACTATTTTTATTCTTATTTGGCAAATTTGGGCTGCAGATTTGAGCTATTTCGATAGAGGCGCAAGTAGGCTTCGCAAGGTGAACGGACATCGAGTTTGAAAGAGGCAACCATACTTCATTATGGGTTATGGGAAAATTTAGAATCCATTGGGCCCTTTTTAATTAATTAAATTATGGGCCATATGTAATAAAAAAAAAAAACCTAAGCCCATTTAGCCTAGGTTTTTCTTTTCCAAAACCCTATAAATAAGAGCTAGCTAAGAGGCATTAGTGTGGCCGATTTTGGAGGATTCTCACGGTTTCAACCTAGAAGCTATGGAAGGCTAATTCGCTTGTAATCTGCTACATTCCCATACCCCTTGCCCGGTTTGACTCTCGGTCATGTAGTCGAATCTGGTTTGGAACTCGATTCTCATGTTTTTATTGATGATTTTGTTTCTTTTCCTTCTCTAAGTTTATGTATGTTTCTTTTACGCGATTGTGTGAATGCATGCATGATCTTTGGATGGGTTTAATTGACGTGCTCGGTTGAGGCTTTGATTAGAAAGAAACGGTATATTATAAATTGTATGAGCAATTGCTCATTTTGATTTAATCTTTTACGGTTGTAGAAGAGTAAAATCAAACCAAACAAATTATTTTCATAAGTGAGATGGGGATTACCGTGGTAAGGAGGTAGGGTTGGTAGCGGGTTACGTTTTAGTTGGTCGAGAATTCATCTTTGTTTCATTCTTGAGCATTTTTAAGTTCAGTTTTCATCACAACTGTAACGCCCCGCTCCCACTTATGGGAGTTACTCGTGAACAATTACCCGAACTGTTCACCTGCCCGGTCTGAGATGAAGGGCGGACTATGTTTCAAGAAGAAACGCCCTAGGTGGGAACTAGGCTTCGTCTGGCCCTTCGCTTACCCAAGATCCATAAACACCCTAGGACCTCGCGAGTTTCTTATGAATGAAGAAATAACCCGCTACACCGCCCAAGGGCTTCAAGATGCTTCTTAACGCCGGGCTAAACTAAGGGGAAAACTCATACTCGGAAAAAATCCTCGAATTTTTCCAACATTTCATCGCTCGGGGACTCCTTCGGGGATTTTATAATTTCTTCTATAGCCCAAAATCTCCCAAAATTGGGCCCTATTATTTCCCCTTTTATTCCCCTAATTTTTGAAATTTTTTCCCCTTTTTTTTTTTTTTCCCGCGCGCGGGCCCCACGGCCGGCTGGGCCCTCCCTGGGCCCGGCCGCGCGCTGCCTGGGGCGGCCGCAGCCCGCGGCCGCGCGGGCTGGCCGTGCGCACGCGCGCCCCCGCGCGCCTGCCGCGCCTGGCTGGCTGCCTGCGGCCTACTGCTGATGCAGCAGCCCACTGCTGCCCCCTTTTTTTTTTCTCTTCTTCCTTTTTTTTTTCTCTTGGGGCTTCCAAACCCAATTTCTCTTTTTTTTTTCCAGAAATTAAAATGAATAAAATACCTCACTTTTCTTCAAATTTACCTTTATTTCTCCACAAATAAGGCTTAAACAAAATTCTTGATGCTTCCACAACACACATCAACCATTCACTAATTTGCAACAAAGCTTACACAACCCCTTGATGCTTAAATCCCCTTTTATTAAGAATGTAGCTTTACAATATATTTGCTACATCATACATCAAAAAAATAAAAGTAATTTACAACACGCTTAGGCTTCCAAAACCCAAGCTAAATTACATGAGTTCCTTAGGGTCTTCATTTCATCAAGTATGCTTAACCTTCCAAGATCCCTTCCTTCTTGCACATGAGATACCTACATGGTGAGGATAAAAACCTCATGAGCTATTAAGCTCAATAAGGGTGCAATGACAATAGTATGAACATGAAAATAAATGTGATGCCAATGCATGTATGCAACATGGTTAGGGCTTCCACATCCTCACAACCACCTTGGTTTGAGACTTTAATCTACCCTACCCCACTCAACCTCATGGCCATAGGTCCTAGCGCAAACACATGCCAATGCACACATAGAAATCATGCATCATACTTACAACTTGCAAGCCACCATCCCATGGGGCTATCCCTTACCTTATTCTTGAATCTTCCAATCTTCATTTCAAGAGAGCTCCCATCATCATCTTCTCCCATCTAAGATGACATTCCAACAAGAACTTACTTTGCATACAAAGAAAACCAAAATAAAAAGAAGAAAATTGGATCTTACCTTGACCCCTTACTTCTTCTTCTTCACTTTTTCCTCAATGGGAGATTTCTTTCTCTCTCTTTCTTTCCTCCTTCTTCTTCTTCTTCTCTTTTCTTTACTCATTGGAAGGCTTCTCCTTCCAAGCTCTACAAATGGAGAAAAGTTTGAGCATAAAGCCATCTTTCTCTTTTTATACTTATTTCTAACATTTCAAGAATAAATCCTCATCATTGGATCTTTCCCACTTTATGAGAGAAAATCTCATCCCTCCAAAGAAGCACAATCCAAGTGCTTTTTGTCTTCTTTAATCCCATCCATTGGATTTTAATTACTTTTCAAGAGAAGATCTCAACCTTCAATTACAAGCACAATCCATGCCATTTGGTCTTCTTAAATCTCCACCCTTAGATTTCTTTTCCCTTTTTCAAGACTAAATCCCTACCATTCAAGAAAACACAATCCATGTGCTCCTTGACTTTTAATCTCAACCCTTGGAAATTCAAGACCGTTTCTCCACCCTTGATCTTGTCTTTAAATCTCAAAATAGGATTTCTTTTCTATTTATTTAACTTGGTCACTCTCCAACCATCACATGAGAGACCAATTTTGAAAGACATAAATACTTTCTTATGCATTTAAATAAATCTCATATTTTCCAAGGCATTAATGGTGACCATTTACCATTTTGTTTTGGATTTTCTTTAATCCAAATTATCATGCCTCTCATTAAATGCTTGAAAGACCATTTATCATTTCTTTTGTATTTAATTAAATCACCCCAATTATACTTGAACCACAAAATGCCAAGTGTCACCACAAGACACTAACCTTGGCTTCCAAGTTTAATCTCATCTCTCCAAGTGGCATTACCACATTAATTCATAACTTAGGGAAAATATAATTATTCTCCTCCAATAATTTAATATCCACCATTTTTTCCTATCTCCAAAATTAAATTTCCTTTATGGAATTAAATTCTAAATTCCCAATTACCCCTTGTGAATTTATTAATCCCATATATCTCCACATAAACACCAAATTAGGATTTTATTCACTTACATACCTAATTCCACATAGGAATTATTTCCAATTTACCAAAATACCCCTCTCATAGGGCACCCTCAATCTCAAGGATCCAACACCTTCTCAAGGGCAATTTTGGAATTTTCTCACTTTCTTTCTCATTCTTTTAACACCTGTAACACCGGGTGTTACAACAACCCCCTCTCGTTTAATCTTGTTTTGACAGTTCGTTAGGAGACGACCTGGGGAGCATCCTAGCTGCAAACCAGTCCTAATACATACACTAATCTGGTCGGTTCGATAGCCTCGATCAGTGAGCTTACACTATGCTGCTCCTCAAATGATTAGGTCCTCAGGAGACTGATTATGCCTTGGCTGAAGTTCACAGCGGAGTATGAGGTGAGCATCTAGGAGGAAGGGCCCTTACGGCCAAAATCCTAAGGGTAGGTTTCTTTTGGCTCACATTACAACAGGACGCCCAAACGAAGGTCAGGGAGTGTGATAAATGTGAGAGGCACGCTCCGATTCATTCTACTCCGATATCGTAATTACAGCCCACATTACAGCCTATCCCCTTTGCTCAATAGGGCTTGGATATTCTTGGCCCATTTCCACAAGCTGTGGGGCAAAGGAAATTTATTTTGGTAGCAACAGATTATTTCACCAAGTGGATTGAAGCAGAAGCCCTAGCCACTATCACTGCTAGGAAAGTAAAAGCCATGGTGTGGAAAGACATTACATGCCGATTTGGAATCCCACGAATCATTAACACTGATCATGGAAAGCAGTTTGACAGTGATTCTTGAAATTTCTGCAAAGGCCTAGATATTCAATTAAGGATTTCTTCAGTAGCATATCCTCAGGCTAACGGACAAGCCAAAATTAGCAACAAAACAATTTTACATGGTTTGAAAACTCGGTTGGAAGGCGCAAAGGGAGCATGGGCGGATGAATTACTTATTGTCTTGTGGGCCTACCGAACAACCAGCTGGGTCTCAACGAGTGAAACTCCCTTTAACCTGGTGTATGGAACAGAAGCTTTGATTTCTATAGAAATCTCGTGTAGATCACCCAGATTGGATGCTTTTAATGAATGTGACAGATCACATAACTCTGATTCACTGAAAGAAAGTCTTGATCTCATCGAGGAATAGAGAGACAGGGCGGTTGTATGAATCGCTGCTTATCATAAAAGGGTGGCCAACTATTACAACTCTCGAGTAAAGAGCCGGCCTCTCAAGGAAGGAGATTTGATCCTCAGAAAGTCAGTCATCACCAATGCGCTCCGAGAGGATGGAAAATTTCGGGCAAACTAGGAAGGGCCATATCGCATCCAGGAAATGATAGGCCTTAGTACATGTATCCTCCAAACGCTCCAGGGTGAAACCATGAGCAAGACCTAGAGCAAAAATCACCTAAAATTGTACTCTCCTCCTGACATGTAACGTAATAAAAACATGAACCCGACGAGGGACCGTGGACGTAGGCACATTTTGCCGAACCACGTAAAATACTTGTGTTTTCCTTTTTTCGTTTTATTTCAAGCAAAGGATAAAGAGAACGACCCGCTATGGGTCCCTTCTCACAAAAAAAAAAAAAAGAGAAGAGAGCTTTTTGCTTCCCCGCAAAGCAGTATGATAAGTCTTGCCCGGAAGTGAAAAAATCAAATAACATTGGCAAGTGAATTAATGTCCCGCTAGTAGGTTACTCTACTAAGCCCGATAGCAATACAAAAGGCCCTGCCACACAATGCGCTATGAGAAAAGCACGGCTCAATAGGCCCGACGAATGTGATAGTCGTCCTGCCTCAAAGCCAAGTGGCCCGGCCCAATGAAGTAACAAATATGTCCAACACAACTCGCCAATATTGAAATCAAGAGCTATCCCGCCAGTCTATTTAATTGACCTAGCTTGATAATGAGAGGTCAAGGAACTGCCAAAGGCCCACTAAGAGCCTAAAAGCCCATAATCCACCTTATAGCATGAAAAACCTAAAATCCTAAGGTCTGAACTAGACCTTCTATGGTCAGCAATAGTAAAGAAAACCAGCGAGATGCAGCTATTGTTAAGAGAAAAATCTTATTTATGCAAATAAAAGCTACTACACTCAATGGAGAAAGAGCTACTACACTTAAAAAAAAAATGGGAGGGGAGGATGTTCTTTAAGTCCGCTTCCTCCTGCCAGAGCTGGGAGCACTACTACTTGGAGCAGATGGGGCCTCACCCTCCTCCTGGCCCGAGGATGGAATAACTATGTCATCAGCCGTGGGTAGAGCGTCAGTCATCTCCACTACCTCTAAGGCAAAGGCATATGGCTCCCATGGACCCAACAAGTTCCCCAAATTATCAGCTAAATTGGCATTCAAATAAGCCCTGGGACTCGTGGGGTCAGGCTCATTATATCCTCGCTAGTCGAGAACCTCAAACTCCTCTACCTCTTCTGTATAAACCAACTCGTGGAACTGTTCTCCTGGGCGCTTGGATTCCAGGTGCGAGCATGCAAGGTAGAATCCATACTTAGTAAAGTAAGCCCCATAAGGAATCTTCCTCTCTTAGCAGTCTGTTGAAAGGCGATAGTCCCTCACAGCCTTTTCCTATGTCGCCGAGATCTCCTCATTTCTTCGAACCTTGAGCGACCTATATTGCTTCTTCTGACGAGCAAGCTCATTTACCCTCAAGGAATGTTCTTGTAAAAGATTCTCATGAGTTTCCTGGACTCCTATGAGCTCTCTCGTCAACGATTCTTTGCTCTTCCAAAGCTCCCTTATCTCCCCCCTTTATGCTTAACGACTCACCATGAGCTTTCTCCAGCTTAGAGGAAATTGAATGAAGGCAATTAACAGAGGCTTTGGTTTAAGCTAGACGCACACAAGAAGGCAATTAACAGAAGGATAAGAGCGGCACAGGGACCTTCCCCTTTACCATTCTTCATTCATTTTTTTTTTATTATTAATTCCATCTTGAACTAATTTTATTTAACTAGGGTTTGAGATGAAGCTTATTATGAATTCTTAATTTTTATTGATTAGACTTTCTATCGTGATTTTAACTATTTATTACTTGTTCTTAATGCGATTAAGTGATTTAACCATCATTTAATTAATTTTGTATTATGATTTGAGACCGAGAGGTGATTTTCATAACAGGTTGAAGTAATAAATTTCATAAAATAGATAGTTGATAAGGGATTTGATACTTGAATCTTATGAGGGATAATGAATTGGAGCTTAACAATGAATTTTGGTTTGTTATAACTATTGGGAAATAGGTTGATTGTTAACAAATTGAGATTTAATTATGTTAGTAAATCTTGCGAAATAAACTAGCCAATTTAGATATTCACCCCATTGAATTGATAGAAACCCAATTGATTGAAAATTAAGATGGATTAGTAAGTGAATTCGAAACACCCTAGTTGCCTCCATTTTTTCCAAGTTAAATTGTTTTTAAATTTGAGTTTAAGTTTAGTTCTCATTAGTTTAATTTATTCAAATTCATCTCATTTTTATAGTCTAAATAATATTAAAGTTAATCCAATTTTGGTACTTAATCCAATTCTCGTGGGATCGACACTCTACTCATTTATTATATTACTTGCGCGATTCGTACTCTTGTGAATTAGCCTAACAGTCTACTTTAATTATTTCAAATGTAAGTAAAATCCGGTTGGGTCACATCCATAATCTCAACGAGGGTTTTGAATCACCCTCAAGTTTCTAAGGAATGACACGTTATTGTTAGGGTCAGATGAGGTAAGGATTTGTGTCTCCTTGCGAAGGGATGGATATGTTGTTCTGAGGGATTTGTTTATGGGAGTTAAGGCTACAGGGTACAAAGCTACTAGTTATCAACCATTGACTCGTGACAATCGATCGTTAGATGTATGGGTGCTAACTATTATCCATTTTGACAAGTCACAGACAAGCCAAGAAAGCTAGTACTGCCAGTCACCCACATTTGATATTTTACATATCATGACGTGTGGCACATGGGATTGGTTTGCATTCATTGGGGGGACATGCTTTGTGTGTGGGGGGGAGGGGGGGAGGGGGGGAGTGTGAGCATTAGCATGACCTGGTTGTTCTATTGAGTGTCGACTTTGGTATGATAGATAAGCATATGCATTTAGAGCATTTTGCTTGTGTGAGTTCCTATGTGGGCGTAACATGGTCTGATGCTTAGTTTATGGGGGCCTTGTCATCATGTTTATAATACACAAGCCATTACATTTTTTATATGTTGCATTGCATGATGAGCAAGAATGCTTATGAGAGATGAGAAGGGCGCGTAAGACCATGTGGATGAGACCCACAGAAGCTATATGTTATAATGATATGTTATGTATGATGGCAAGAGATGATAAATGATATGATAAAGGGCATGTCAAGAATGATGATTCGATAGCCTATGCTTGGCTGCTGGCAAGTTTGTATGTGGGCTCTAAGGACTGTATATGTGCAGTTTACTTTTTGTTTATGCATTTGGGCTAATGCATAGATTGTTCATGACATAACATGTTGTTGTAAGGGCATGAAATGCATATGGTGTAGGGGAAGTGTAATATCCCGCATCGAGCGATAAGAAGGACCGGAACAACTTACCCTAATGGGCCTATGCAAACTTCCTAGGCGATCAACCATCATTGAGCTTCCCCAGCTAAAACACGATTAACCCAGGACTTCTTTACCTACATTCAACCCAAAAGGTATCCAGCTAGTGTTGTTTCCTACCTTGCTTATCCTCGATATATACTACCTTCTCTAGGCTCTTGGGGTATTACATTCTCCCCCATTGAGCAGATGATGTTTTCGTCATGCGACCTTACAACTGGTCCCAAATTTTCTCCCCTTTGGGGGATGTCATCCTAGAAACCTGCTAGGAGCCACTCCTTGTTCAGGCTTCGCACCCCAACTCCACTCCCCTCCCTCATTGGACCGCCTTCTCTAAGGGTCAACTCTGATACCACTTGTAACATCCTGCATCGATGCGATAGGAAGGACTAGAACAACTTACCCTATGGGCCTACACGAACTTCCCAGGGGGTCACCCATCCTTGAGCTTTCCTAGCTTAAGCACACTTAAACCGGGAGTTCTTTGCCTACATTCATCCTAAAAGGTATCCAGCTGGTGTTGTTTTCTTTCTTACTTATTCTCGATATATACTACCCTTATCTAGGCTCTTGAGGTATTATAGGAAGCTTCATCCTTAACCTGTTCCCTCTGTTTTTATGCTTCCTGGGCCTTACAGCTCATGTTTGCTTGCATCATTCGAAGTAAAGGCAGGGCACCTGACGATGGCAAGCTAAGCGATACTCGAGGAAGGGGTTTAGCTGGGTATAAAGAGTCCCAACTATAAGGTCCTAGTGGTGACACCGTCCAGCAGTCATGTTATATTAGAGTAATATGTTAGTTATTGTGTTATCCAGTGTAATTAACCCTGATGTATGATTAAGAATGTGTTAAGTGATTTGTAAGGCATTAGTTGTTAGTGTAAGTGCTCTAGACCCAATCAGATTAGGCATGTTGAACACTGACAATTGTAATCATGTTTATTATTTGAATAAGGAGTTGTTCAAATTCACAAGAAGTCATTCTATTAATTTCTTGTTATTATTGTAATAACCGAATGGAACTAGATAGAAGTCCATATGATGTATATTGTGATTAATCTATAAAGATGTGAGATGATGCATCACAGTTTCTAAACATCATTAAACGTCCCAAGTCATAGCAATGTCAATAATGGACATTGATAATTGCGATAAGACTTGTATGTGCTATATTTTTGCTATGTGATAGCAATGGGGGTCTCACACCCATAGGCATGGGAATGTCTAGACAAGTACAGAGGTGACCAATGTTGGAGAACGTGTCACCAGACATGACTCGCCATGAGAATCTATTTTGGTTATATGTTGATGGAATTCTCATACGAGATGGGTGTAACTAATCCTTGGACCTGAGGTTGTCACGGTCATCTCATAAGAAGACCAATATGCTTTGACATCATTTCGATCGGCCTAGATAAAGGCTGCATGTGGGCGATCATTGGGTATATCGCGAGGCTTATGGAGATGGGTGCATAACCAAGATGGGACTCGTCTATCCCTTGATAGAGGATGATGTATCTAAGGTGCCTTCGGTGGATATTCACTTTAAATCCATGTCCATGGTGAAAAAGATCAATAAGGAGTTATTGATTCACTTTCTATTAAGTGAAGATATCCGGATGACCGAAGAAAAACTTATGTGATCATAATCAAGCAACACATTGCTAACTTGAGATCACATAGGATGCATTGACGAGAGGATCGAATTATACGGTAACCATGCTCGTGAAAGGTTATTTGCGGATTATGAATCCTTCTGAATAATTAGGTAGGCATGATGCCTTACTAGAAACCAATCTTGTCTTATGTGTTTGTACCGACACATTGCCAACATATTCGGAAGCCTAATGAGTCATACGCAATAGGCACGATCCCTGGCTTAAACTAGGAGAGTGGATGTATGGTTAAGTGGGACATTTCGGCAAGAAGTTGTGCCGTCATAGGTTCTCATGGAAAAAGAACAAATAGACGTAATGACGTCGATATGATGAGGAGTCGTCATAATGGAAAGAGTTTCTTAAAATGGCAATTGATTAAATTAGGAAGGAGTTTCTAATTTAATAATTTTCTATTTGTTGGAGTGGCAAATAGGAAATAAAATATATTTGGGCTTAAGTTAATATTTGGACTAAATTGGATTTGGGCCAAACATTAAATATTATATTTGGACCAAATTAGATTTGGGCTAAATATTAAATAAAATATATTTGGGCTTGAATTAGATTTGGGTCAAAATATTTTATTTAAACCTATAAAAGGATTTGGGCCATTTAATTATATTTCTAGTTGAACTAGAATAAGCCCACTTTAGATTCTAATTGAATTAAAATTAATGGGCTAGCCCAATCCATGTCCATTAGGGTTTGAGAAACCCTAGGATATTTCTCTATAATTATCCTTGTATAGGTTGCCTAAAAGTGAAGTAATTTTTGGTATCATTTTTCAAGAGTTGAAAAACGTATTGCCGTTCACTCTTCCTCGTTTCCTTTTGGCATCAATTTGAAACGTGGGCGTTCTTTTCCATCCATACACAAGCCACAAAAAGGAAAAGAAGCTAGCACTCATATTCCGCTCTCCTTGCTAACGAACACGTGCTGCGTATCACGAGTTAGAGGCCGGACGCTTGGACAACTCGAATCCGTGAACGAATCGATAATCTAAAGGTTAGATTTATTTATTTGTTTGTGAATGATTTGATTTCAACGTTGATCCAATCGTTGGGATCGGGGTAAGGTTCAAAATTTTTGAACTACGCTGCTTGCCCCGTAGCGATCTTGCTTTACTTTCATTAGCAAAGCTTTGTTGTTAGAGATGAGTATGCTAGATGTAGCATTGTCATTAAGACTCTAGCAGGTACCAAACGTTCTGACGGTTCCCCTTGAATTCTTCGGCCATGGTTTCTAAGGAAAAGGCCGCCATGAGTTTATGGTCACCGCGCTGGCGTCGGGTCCCCAAAAATAAAAATAAAATAGTAATTAAATTGGGGACCTTACAACACACCTATTATTTTACGCAGTGGCTATATCCGTGGGTGAGAAACTGATATCTTATGAGCGCCTGACTCAAATTGATGTGGCCACAGGCTTAGTAGGCGAGGCTCAACTTTCTTTATTGTTAAATTATTTTCATGATGTATGTATACATATATGGATATGTTAGTCATGGGAGCCACGTGAAATATGTGAAAAATTCCTTACTAATGATGCATGTGCATGAGCATGGAAATGAACACATATATGTATAATGATCACGACATAGAAATGGGTGTGAATGGGAAAACTTGCGAGTTATGTCCTACTTACACATTTTCATAGAGTCGTTATTTACTATATTAGTTATCCATGCCTTTGATTCTATCTCTCCATGCTTTATACATATACTTCCTGAGCCTTGTGCCTCACCTTGTTGTACTCTCATGTCATTCCAAGTAAAGGTAAAACAGTGGTTGAGGGTGAGTCCAGTAGGGTTAGAGCCCATATCCAGAGGTCTACAGAGACAAATCCCAAACTAGACGGTCCATGTCAATGGTTTGATGAGAGCATGTTGTGAGGAAATTTTATGTTGCAAATTTCATTAATGCCCTTGTATACATTATGTGTAGGCCATGGTGCCAAGTGGATGTATACTAATGTAATGGCCCACCTCTTGGAGCCCCCGCTAACATAGAGGATTCGTGAGAGGGTCATTAGTAGGATGATATAAAAGCAACCTAATCCATACCACCATCACATGCAACATAAATAATATATGGAATATCATAATGGAACCATTATACATACACATACAACTAGAACAAAAGACACATCTTCTACATACAACACACCAAGTCACAACCACAAAACATATATACACCCTCAGCTCGAGAGTCTAGTTAATGCGAGCAGTACATGTAACATCCCGCATCGAGCGATAGGAAGGACTGGAACAACTTACACTAGTGGAATTATCCGAACTTTCCAGGGGGGCACCCATCCTTGAGCTTCCCTAGTTTAAGCACACTTAACTCGGGAGTTCTTTGCCTACATTTAGCCTAAAAAGTATCCAGTTGGTGTTATTTTCTTCTTTACTTATCCTCGATATATACTACATGTAATACCCCAGGAGCCCAGATGAGAATAGCATATATCGAGGATAAGTAAGGAAGGAAACAACACTAGCTGGATACCTTTTAGGTTGAATGCAGGCAAAGAACTCCAGGGTTAAGCATGATTGACATGGGGAAATCCAAGGATGGGTGACCCCCCTGGAAAGTTCGCGTAGGCCCATCAGGGTAAGTTGATCTGGTCCTTCCTATCGCTCGATGCGGGATGTTACAGGTGGTATCAAAGCTGACCCTTGGAGAAGGCAGTCCAATGAGGGCGGGGAGTAAAGCCGGGGCGCGAGGCCTGATCAAGGAGCGGCTCTTGGCAGGCTTCTAGGACGGAAGCCTCCAAAGGGGAGAAGGTGTGGGACCAGTTGTAAGGTCGTATGACGAGGACCATCATGTGCTCAAGGGGGGGAGAATGTAATACTAGGAGCCTAGATGAGAATAGTATATACCGAGGATAAGTAAGGAAGGAAACAACACTAGCTGGATACCTTTTGGGATGAATGCAGGTAAAGTACTCCAGGGTTAAGCATGCTTGACCTGGGGAAATCCAAGGATGGGTGATCTCCCTGGGAAGTTCGCATAGGCCCATCAGGGTAAGTTGATCTGGTTCTTCCTATCGCTCGATATGGGATGTTACACTACCCTTCTCTAGGCTCTTGGGGTATTACATTCTCTCTCACTTGAGCACATGATGTCCTCATCATGTGACCTGATAACTAGTCCCAGATCTTCTCCCCTTTGGGGCCTGCCATCCTATAAGCATGCTAGAAGCAGCTCCTTGTACAGGCTCTCGAGCCCCGGCACCACTCCCTACCCTTATCGGACCGCCTTCACCAAGGGTTAGCTCTGATACCACCTGTAACATCCTACATCGAACGATAGGAAGGACCGAAATAACTTACCCTGATGGGCCTACGCGAACTTCCTAGGGGGTCACCCATCCTTGAACTTCCCTAGCTCAAGCACGCTTAACCCATGAGTTCTTTGCCTATATTCAACCCAAAATGTATCCAACTGGTGTTGTTTCCTACCTTACTTATCCTCGATATATACTACCATTCTCTAGGCTCTTGGGGTATTACAGCACACCACAAAACATCACAGGACCATTCTTCTGGTGAGCTCTGTACACACGTACAAACACAAAATCAGCCCCTACTAGTGTAATACCTAAGAACTTTAGGGTATTAATTTAATGAAAAAATGGAAATTCGGGTAAAATTGGTATCTGAAAAGCCTAAAAAAATTACCGAATCAGCCGAAGGGAGTACTTTGAGCTTAAATGCCTGAGGAAATAGGAATGCCTCTAACGAGCATCTCGAGGCATGATTTTTAGCACCGAAAGAAGCCGAATCAAGAACCATTTTTGGTACAACTATGGATTAGGTTGAAAAATCGAATTGGCATAGGAGACTCCCGAAAAGATAACGGAAGCCTTAGAAAGCTTCAATTCATCAAGTAGAGCAACCCTTCAGTGGTCTCAGGAAGAAACGAGTAGGTTTACAGCCAAATCGGAGATTCGAGCCTAAGTGTAATTTTTCAAAATTGCCTAAGGGGGGTGAAAATGACGTTTTTCTGAAAGTTTCAGGGGGGAAATGAAGGATCAAGACTTGAGGGACTTAATGGAAATTACCAAAAGTTGAGGGGCTTTGTAAAATAGGGTCAAAACAGAAAACACAAAACAGTTGGGCCAAAAGTGCAAAAAATTGAAAGTTGGACAATGGGAATCCAGTCAGCCATTTTTCGGTAGTCGATCATCGATTTGGCCATGGGGGTCACACGAGGGGTGTTCGGGGATGCCATGGGCGTGATCATGAGCCGATAACGGCCACCGGGGTGGCTGGATTTTTGAGAAATTTGACAAGAAGTTCGGTCGAATGGTCAAGCTCTGCAACTCGTTCTTTGGTCAGATAAGGTAACATCCAAGGCGATTCGGGGAAGGTTGAGGCTTCTAAGGCGTTGCATGAGCCAGCCAAAGGCATTTCGCGAGTCAGTTTTGCTTATAAATAGCGGTTGAAGTGGTCGAGATTTTCAAAACTTTGAAGCTCAAATCGAAGGTGTTTTAGGTCGAATCGAAGGCCAAAGATAGAGGGATTTTGATCCTTGAGAGTAGTAGGTCATTTTGGTGAGCAACGGAGCAGAAACGAAGGGGATCCGAGGTCTCGTCAGAGCCCTAGGCGGACCGCCTAGCCTACACTTTAAGCTGCAAGTTGACCCACTTTCGGACCTCATTTCTAGCCATTCCAGGTACAATGATGATTGACTTGGCCTGTTCTTTGTCGTGGTGTAAAAAACTCAGTTTTTCGGTGTGCCGGCACCGAAGAAGACAACCTGCACGTGTGCTTCACGCGCCAGTCTCACTCGCTCTATCATGCGCTGGCGCGTGTGGGAGCTTGGGGCCTTGTTATTTTCCAAAATTTTTGTAATATTCCTAGAAAAATATTTTAGGATTTTGGTGGAAGAAGATTTGGAAAAAAAATTGATGTAATTATTTATTTTGAATTATTAGAGAAAATAATTAGAGAAAAAGGCAAGAAAATTATGAAAAAATAGGTTTTATTTATTATTTAAATAAATATCTTACTTAGGGTGCTTTGGGACTTGAGGTAAAATAGTTGGTGCAATTTTTTAAGTTTGGCACGAAAATCGAGGCAAGTGCATGCTTTTCGAGGTATATCGAAATTTGTGAAAGGTGAGTGGTTTTGTCCCATGGACCCATATATGACATGATTTCTTTTCTATGCATGATATTTACGCATGTTATGATCATTTTTATCATGTTTGTTCATATTTTATTTGCATGAAAAGTCGTGATATTCGCATGGCACGACATTATTGGCATATTGAAACTCGTGGATGGGATTGGGATGTCACCCTGATAGTGTAGCCATAATTCCCCAATGGCAAATGATGGAACAACATTAGGATTATCCTGCAAAGGTTCAGGATTCTGCTTAGGGTTGCTTGCCAGGCTAGTTGGCTAGGAAAGTTACACTAGGGTATCTATTTGTACATGTCCATGCATCATTCATTCATTCATGATTATTTAACCCTCACTTAGAAGATTTCATCTTCTAATACTATGTCCCTGGAATATTCCACGTTCCAGGCAAGGCGAGCAGCCGAAAGGGCAAGGAGGTGATCAAGGCATGAACGTGACGGAAATTTTGTGGGTCCCATGTGGGGCTAGGACCATCTATTTCATTCGACTGTATTGTTTATGTTTTTGAGATTCCTTACAGGTTCTAATCTTTCTTCTGCTTATCTTTAAAGTATATCATTCCTTCACTATGTTTGGGAGTGTTAATTTATAAAGGTTATGTTGAGGATTTATTGTGGTTCATGTTTGATGTATAAAAAAAAAACAATCTTAGCATATATTTTAACGCCCTAGAAGGCAGGGTGTTACAACTAGACTCGCCCTCCGCTCTGTATTTGCCCTTACTTGGAATGATGCAAAGGAAAAGAATGAGCCACAAGGCTCAGCAAGTATAACAACGAGTAAATAAGGCATGATCCAAGAATAAAGAAATATCAACAACACATCACTAGCAACCTGATCATGGCAGAAGTATAAGCAAAGGAATCATGCCAATGCCATGCATACCAAACAACCCATGAATAAGTGTATAACATAAGTGGTACCATGACCTCTCATCTGACAACCACAATCAGCACTGACACTTGGGGACAGAAAGCTCATTCCTAGGGTTGGGCCCTCTCGCCACACAACCCTTGAGGACATTCAGCTCCCACCCAAGGTCCTGGCCACAACACAAACCACAAGGTCATTAGGGCCATAAAGCTCACTCCTAGGGTGATGCTCATGAGTACATACACCCTTAAGGACAATCTACTCCCACCCAATGACTAGGTCCACCAACACCACATACACAAGACCTTATATGTATAAGTAGGACATGCTCACAAATGGGTTCAATGCCATGCCAGTGGATGCATAACTTCCCCCCAATAACATTTATCCAAATGTTCTGAATTCTATGCCAAATCGAAACTTATCGAGTCTAGTTTACAACGCAACAAACAGTTCTTGAATTGAAATTTTCTACTAAACGTTATGCCCAAAATGTTAGAGTATGCGCAGGCTGCCAAGGCCAAAAATGATCGACCGGTTGACAAAAATGATCGACAGTTTCCTCCCAAACTATTGACCGGCAATAGCTAAAAGCCTTCTTGAGTGTAACACCCAGTAACCCTAGTGTTATGAGAATGAGAAAGGAAGTAAGAAAACTTCCAAAAATTCCCTTCAGAAGGTGTTAGATCCTTGAGAATATTGGTGCCCTATGAAAGGGGCATTTTGGTAATTTAGATAGTGAAGTCCAATAAAAGGGTATTTTGGTAAATTGGAAATAATTCCTATGTGGAATTAGGTGTGTAAGTGAATTAAATCCCAATTTTGTATTTATGTGGAGATATATGGGATTAATAATTCATAAAAGGTGTTTTGGGAATTTTGGAATTAATTCCATAAAGGAATTTAATTATGGAAATTAGGAAAAATGGAGAATATGCAATTATTTGAGAAAATAATTAATTTTCCCCAAAATGATGAATTAATGTGGTAATGCCACAAGGAGGGATGAGATTAGAACTTGGGAGCCAAGTATGGGTTTAAAAGATGACACTTGGCAAAATCTTGTTCAAGTATAAATGGAGAAATTTAATTAAATGCAAAAGAATTGAAATTAGCCTTTCAAGTATTTAATGGGAGGCATGATTATATGGATTAAAGAAAATCCAAAAGAAAATGGTAAATGGTCACCATTAATGCCTTGGAAAATATGAGATTTAATTAAATGTGAAAGGAAATGGAAATTCAAGATGATCTAAGGGTGGAGGATTATTCTTGAAAAATGAAAGTGATCTAATGGATGAGATAAAATCCTTCAAGTTGGCATGGATTGCCAACTTAATTAAAGAATCCTTTCTTTTAAAATTGATTTTGAATGGTGGAGATCATGTATTAAAAAGAAAGGAAGGCTATGATTAAATCCTAGCAAAGCACTTGGATTATGCTTTAAATTGAAGGTTGAGATCTTCTCTTGAAAAGTGAAGAAAATCCAAAAAGAAATGAGAAATTGGGAGATGGTGGTTAGTGACACATGGCATAATCTTGTGAAGCAAGAATAAGCATTTAAATGAAATTCAAATTGGTGAATTAATGGCCTTTAAAGCATTAAATGCAAGCCATGATGTTGTTGCCTAAAAAGAAAATGGAAAATAAAAGAAATTAGTCATCCATTAATGGTGTGAAATTGGAGAGAATTTCTTTAATGGAAAAGAAAGTGATTATGTCTTTCAAAACTTGTCTTAAAATTAGTCCAAATTAAATAAATAGAAAAGAAATCTATTTATGGGACTTGATCCAAGGGTGGTGGATGGTTCTTGAAAATCCAAAGGATTGGATTTAAAGAGAAAGAAGCACATGGATTGTGCTTTCTTGTGTTTCCTCCAAGAGAAGGGATATGTTTATTTGAAATGGATGGTTGAGATTAAGTCTCCCTTAAGCACAAGGATTGTGCCTTTAGTGAATGGCCTAGATTCATTCTTGAAATATGGAGAATTAGTATATAATGGCAAGTAAGGAAGTCTTGTCTTCCTTTGGCCATTTGGAGAAAGAAATGAAGAAGGGAAATAATGAAGAGAATAAAGCAAAGAAAGAAGAAAAAAAGAATGTAAGTATTCTTCCTTAGGCTAGTGTGTAAGTTTCTTCCATTTCTTTTAATGGTAGCTTAGCTTCTTTAAATCTTGTTCAAGGTGCTCTTAAGGAGAAGAGTGGGAAATGAAGCTAGGAGGTTCTTGAAGCTTAAAAAAAAAAAAAGAATGAGGTAAGGGATAGCCCCATGGGATGGTGGCTTTGCAAGTTGTAAGTATGTATTTAAATTTTGACTGTGTGCATTGGCATGTTATTTGTGTTCAAGGACCTATGGCCATGAGGTTGTGTGGGGTAGGGTAGTTTAAAGCCTCAAACCAAGGTGGTTGTGAGGATGTGGAAGCCCTAACCATGTTGCATACAAGCATTTGGCATCACATATTATGTTTTTGTTCATACTTATGTTCATTGCACCCTTATTAAGCTTTGTGGCTCATGAGGTTTTATCCTCCCCTTGTAGATTGTTCTTATGTCAAAAGAAAGAAGGAAAAGTTACAAGCTTGTGGTTGGAAGCTCACGGTGTTTATTTATTTTGTTATAAATTTATGGCTTATGGAAGCCTATGTTGTTGTGTTGATTTGTGAGATGTAAATTTATTTGGTTGATAATGGTTTGATTAAGCCTAAGACTATGAGTGTATTTTATTTTGGAATGTTGACTTTATTTTGGAATGAGATGTTGGCTTATGGCATGGTAAAGCCTAAGTTTTAGTGAAAGTCTCATTTTTTGTGTGTGTTGTGGGAAGCACCAAGGAAGTAAAATAGTATGGATTTTGATTGAAATGTGGAGATTTTCAATGCATTTACTGGGGGTGTAGTTTCTGGATAAATATGGGTTTAATAGCCCAAAGGAAAAAAAAAAAAAAAAAAAGAAAGTTGCAGCAAATGGCAGCAGCCGCTCACAGGAGCAGGCGCGCGAGGGCGGCCGCTCGGGGGCACGCGGCCAGCGGCCACTACGCGCAGCTAGGCCTCGAGCGGGCCCCAAGGTGCGCCGCAGGCCCTGCCGGCCAAATTTTTTTAAAAGTTCAGAAAATTGGGATTTTGGGGGCATATTTTTAATTAATTTTGGGCCCCGGAAGAATTTTCAAAATAAAGAGATTTTTCGAGCATTTTTTGTGATAAATGCTGAATTTTGAAAAATGGAAATTTTCGAGTTTTTCCTCCAAAATTGGTAATCAATCAATGAATTTATTGAAATGGTGAATTTTGGAGCCTGGTGAAATTTTTTAAAAGAAGAAGAATTAAAATAAGTGAGAAAATGGCAATTGGGCATCTTAATAAGATTTTTCTTAGCCAATACGGTGTGGTTAAAGCCCAATTCTGCTAATGAATCCTAGGGTTGAGGGAAGAGAATGACGATCCTAGTTCCCACCTAGGGCATTTCATTTTGAAATATGGTCCGCCCTTCATCAAAGGCCAAGCAGGTGGACAATTCGGGTAATTGTTCGCGAATGGCACCTGTAAGTGGGAACGGGGCGTCACATCGAGACACACCCAATGCAACATAAATGGGGAAAAGGCACACACAAGTCATCCCCCAACCCAAAATTCCTTATGGAATTGTAGGGTGACACTAGCCCTACTTTGAAACCCAAGAAAAACCAACAAAGTAAAACAAGGAACATCGGACATTTATAATGGTTTCTACATACTGGTCCCACACAAGCTTCTTTTGAGAAAGCCTAGGATTTTCATGCCAAAATCCCCAAACATCCTAGCTAGAAGCTTAAGAGAGATAAGAGGGACTAGAACTTGCCTTGAAGAGCCTTCTTAATGATCCTTCTGTTAGATATGAGCCTTGAAGACTATTCTAGTGACACAAAGGGACTCGATCTTGTAATTCTTTAAATATTATTTAAATGGAAAGGTTATGTTTTTATTTAAATTATAATATGGTTTAAATTATAAAACATATATCCATTAGTATAATAAGGAGTGGATACCATTCTTAAGAGTAAAGAATACGAGTTACAGATAATCCATAATTCATTATACTATAAACAAGTTCCTGGCCATAGAGTTCCTAATCTGGATAATAGTAACTCGTAAAGGCCAGTACATTGTCTTCTTCCTTGTTCAGTATGAGATATTAAAATATAAGGTTGGTGAGTCTCGTGTCATTCTATATGAGATATAGAAGGAAGATGAGTGGGTGCTCGTTAAAAAAACAAGTTCACCGAATGAGATTGTTAACATTAAATCACATGTGTTATTTCTCATAGGTCAATGATTCAATGTTAGCTGCGGATGTGCAACTAGTCCTTCGACCTGAGATGACATGGATCTATGTATTGGTGGATTAGGATATCAACGATATTATAGGTTGTTCTAATCAAGAATAATCATGCGTATCTATGTGTCTAATTTTGTGATACATGAGGTATGTGTACATTAGACATAGAATCTATCACCTCGACATTTTTGAGGAAGATATCCTACGCGATCTAATAATCACTTAACGATAAATCCTTGGCCAAAGTAGTATAACGATGGAATTTGTTCCATAAAGGTTGTGTCATAATTAGTCAAGATTGATTTTGGATTTGGTCACATGACGAGATTAAGAGATTCGATCTGCTGACCATGATCTCATATCTTGTCGAGATATGGGACGATAGAAGGACCGTATTGTGTAGTAACGTAGTAAAAGGTTCACAATACCCGCTTCACAATAAATTGAATAATCATGACATAATACTAGATGTCACTTATGATTTATGAGAATTTGTCGTTGATTATTCTCGTTGCCAATTTATTTGTGAATCCAGAAAGTCTCATCCAAAAGAAATCACTTTCAAAGAGAATATGGATAAATTAGTAATTTTATAATTTAGTAATAATAGTGCATTTATTTATTGGATAAATAAGAATAATTAAATAATTATATTATGAATATAATTATTTAATCATTAATTGGATTGGGCTTTCTGCTAGCACATTAGGCTTGGTCCAATGGCACTATTGGATTCAAATAAACACCATTAGATTGGGCTTGGCCCAATAGCATTAAATGGAATGGGCTTGAGAAGCCCATCTATAAAAGCTCTCTTAACTCTTCATTTAATACACTAACATTTTGATTGTTGAGATAGTTTTGAGGAATTGTGTGTGAATCCAGGGAAGTGAGTTAGAAATTTTTGAGAAAAAATTCTTCCACTTCCATTTCTCTTGATATTATTGGATAGAAGTTGTTTCGGGTGGACCGACTCTGCATCCTACACTTGGAGGATTATACGACAAGAAACCTAACAGTGAAATCGAATTTTATTAAAGAGGTAACCTTTTATTTTTGCTTTCAATTTCTTAAACCATATTTTATGAAAAATGAGATACCTGCAAACTAAAGTTTTAATTCCGCTGCACATATGATAAGATCTATGTAATCCCAACACCTTCTTGAGCCAACAAGCTTCCAAAACCCTTTTACTTCACACTTCCTACAATGAAACTAGCAAGAAGGAAGAAAATGGGGAGAAGATGAAGTTATCTTTAACCATTTAATCCCTTTGGAGTTCCAAACACACACAAGGAAGGAAGAAGAGAAACCCTACCTTGATTCTTCCTCTCTCCCGAACGGTCTCTTTCCTTCTCCTCTTTCCTTTGCCTTTAATTCTCTCTTTACATGCAAAAATGAACCCCTTTCTCTTATATATGTATACACAACCACACACAATTACTTAAATACCCTTGATGCCCAAAACACTTAGATGAGAATTCCACATGTTTAGATATTAGCTTAAACGTTAAATCAATACTATACCACACTTTGATACATACCTTAAGTCATTGCGGACCCCTTACAATTTAAGTCAAATCTTTGACTTTTTCCACCTCCATTGCACATCACCTAGAAATATCACACAAAATTCACTAAATTATTATTCTAATAAAATAATTATTCCATTCCAATATATATATCTCCTGGACCACTAACGGGTCGTTATAGATTCTCCCCCCTTAAAAGATTTTGGTCCCCTAAATTCGTACTTAGTTACTCAAATAACTAAGGAAAATATTGCTTCATGTCCTCCTCTAGCTCCCAGGTGGCTTCTTCAGGGCTATGTCATTGCCACTGCATTTTCACATAAGGAATGGACTAATTCCTTAACACTTTTTGTAACGCCCCATTTTTTCCCAAAGCAGGCGTTAACTCGAGATTTCGGGGATATTTTTCTCTTAACATATATTCAACATAAATCAAATCCTGAAAATCCCGATCTACCATCTCGGCATATTAACTTAAAATAATAAGTTAAGACTAGTAATATCATCACATCAACAGAAGCAAAATCAAAACCTTGAATATACTTAACTGAATTCACTTTATTCATAACGTAGATATCGAACCATCCTTTGACATGACATTTCAAATCAAAATACATAGAGACTCATCTCTCAACAATAACTACTAAATGCCTCTAACATAGAAAAATATACGCTAAAGATCATGAACGTAAATGACGATTACATCTCGATAACCTATTTCCCTTTAGTGCTGTTACTTTCACCTGGAACATTTGAATATTCTAGGGACATAGTGATGGATGCCCTGGTTCCCGGAAGGGTGATTTTTGCCTAACTATCACAGGATAGAAGGTAGAAATCGAAATTGTGAAGAACACTTCACTAGTTACGTTTTTTGATTATTCATTAGCCTAAAATGAAAGGAGATCAAAGCCTTATATAGTGGCTGGCAATGACCCCTTAGATGCCTAAGTACATGAATGCAGAAATAAAGAGATACATCAATGCTGGAAATTAAAAGAGCAATTAAAGGAAATACATAATGTATGCAATTATGTATCTATTAAAGGGAGCCAGATCAAGTGAACTGACTTGGCTCTTGGTCTCCATCTGATGGGCTGGACGAAATGGACTGATGGGCCTGCTGGACTGGGCTTGTGATGGGCCAGGTCTGGTGGGCTTCATCATGCTGGGCTAGGCTGGCCCCTTGTGGCTGCACTGTGGGCTGACTGTGCATGCTGGTGCTGGGCTGGGGCCCCAGATGGCACATGCTGGTGCATTGGTTGGTAGGTTGGGGCCTCACTTGGCGCAGCATGCTTGTCACTGCTATCGAGTTGCCTTGATCTCTCGCCAGTTGCGCCAACTCCCGTGCTGCTGTCCGAGCCGGGTGCGGCCTGAACCTCAAGGGTTAAGACTTGAGATCCTAACACATAGTCCAAATTAGATGCTGAATCATCTAAGTGGGAGTCCAAAACATTTTCCTGAATATATGCAAAACCATGAAACAACCGACATATCTTGACATATCCCAGCCCAAGAGAATCCCACATAGCACTTAACCCTAACCAAGGAAAATGCAATCTCTCCCTAAAGGCAACACAACCACATCAACACATTGGCATAACACAATCCTGCTTAAGAGGGACAACCTCAACTCATGAACCTGGGCATCACCCCTATATCATGTTAGGCATTACACTCCCACACAAAAGCATTACGGATCTTATCACAACCCTGGCCACAAGATGATCAACACTATTCCTGAAATCAACATTCATGTAGGCAATAATGCTATTTCTCAAAAGAACCTTGGTTGGTGTACACTCTCAACCCCGCCACTTGAGCTAACATCCAGGGTGGTGTCCACTCTTAGGCTCGCCACTTGAGTACCGTATGGTGAAGTCCGTCTCAGCCCTATCCCAAGTGGGTCACATAGCATTAATCCTTGGCACGTATCCCAAGTGCTATCACTCAAGTGCTACATACAGGTTGACAACCCACATCCCACATGGACATCACACAAATATGCAAATGTCACTATCACCAACCGTGCATCATATAAAACCAGCATTTGTATGCACATAATTTAAAATACAAAATTCAATGCACATGTAAATAACCACTTTGGATGAACCATCCATATGCACACAACCTATCATAGATCAAATCATTTGTATAAACAAATCATGTATAGGGTTAAACCTATAATACCCGGGAAATTCTTGAGGTTATAAATAGGATTTTACGAAGGGTATAAGTGGAATTTTTGAAAAAGTGGGGCTATAGGATACACTATCACAGTTTTGAGTGATCGAATCGACCGCAAGGAGTGCCCTAGACCCTAGATGTTTAATAAAAATAATATAGTATCGTCAAGTGATTCGAGGCATGATTTCAAGTGTCAAAGGAAATTAGATCGAGAATGATTTTCTATATAGTTGCGGATCAGGCTGAGAAATCGAATTGAAGTAGGAAACTTCTGAAAAGTCCACGGAGTGTCCTGAGGACCTATATTTTATATGTAAAACAACCCTTAAGCAATTTTGGGTTGAAATGAAAGGACTTAGAGTCAAATCAATCAATCGGGCTTAAGAGTAATTTGCCAATTTTGCCCGAGGGAGGTCAAAAAGTTAGTTTTTTAGAAATTTCTAGGATGAAATGAAGAGTATAAAACTTATGGGCCTTAGTGGTGTTATTGGAAAGATCAGGGGCTTCAAGAAAAAGGCAAACTGAGATTGGAAGAAACAAGGGGGCCAAAGTGTAATTAATCAAAGTGCAGTGTGAAAACTGCAAAAACGACTGACTCACTGCCACCACACGTGGACCCATTTTCAGTGATGGGATGGCCAAGAGAGGGCTGGGGAAGGTCATATACAACAGTAAGAGAATGGAACCAGCCCAACACCGTTACCGAAATCAAGAGTTTCCTAGGGTTGGTCGGGTATTATAAAGAGTTCATAGAGGGGTTCTCAAAGATAGCCTTACCCCTTACAAAGCTAACTCAAAAGGGTGTAAAGTTTGATTGGAACGAGCAATGTGAAAGGAGCTTTCAGATGCTCAAAGAAAGACTCACAACCATTTTGGTTTTAGCCATGCCAAATGGGTCTGGAGGTTATAAGGTGTACACTGACGCCGTGAAGAATGGATTGGGATGCGTGCTAATGCAGTACGAAAAAGTAATCGCCTATGGGTCTTGATAACTGGAAAGGCATGAACAAAATTACCCGACTCGCGATTTAGAATAAGTTGTTGTAGTGTTCGCCTTGAAAGTTTGGAGACACTACTTGTACGGCGAGAATTTTGAAATCTTCACTGATCATAAAAGTTCACAGTATGTGTTCTCCCAGAAAGATCTTAACATGAGATAGCGTCGATGGATGGAATTTTTAAAGGATTACAATTGTGTCATTCAGTATCATCCCGATAAAGCCAACATGTTGGTCGATACCCTAAGTAGAAAGGAACCTGTGTGTATGGCTGGAATGATGGTGTCCGAATGGAAGTTAGTTGAAGCTTTCAGTCTGATGATAGTGGAAGCTGCTCTTAAAGGAAATTTAACCTACGTAGCTAGTCTCACCATCTAGCCAGAATTGATAGAGCAAATACGATAAGCTTTCCTAAAGATTATAGAGTAAAATTATGGGTTGACGAGCAGGGTCAAGTAAAGACCTCAAAATTTGAATTAAGAGATGGCATACTTCGATTTCAGGGAAGAATATATGTGCCTCGAATGAAGGAATTAAGAGAAGCAATTATGAAATAAGCCCATCGATCTAGATATTTGATCCACCCAGGAAGTACCAAGATGTACAAAGACTTAAAGATTGTGTATTGGTGGCCTAGAACGAAAAAGAGCCATTGCAAGATGTAACACCCCACTTCTCTAGAGCGTTAGGTAATGTAAGATTTCGGGGATATAAAATTTTTTTTTGAATCAATGGAAACACAACACAAAAATCGTTCCCCGAAGATCCCGTTACACCTTCTCAGTATATCAACTATGAACCATCAATAAACTAAGACAGGTACAACATCTCAAATGTGGAAGCTAGATTGAAACCTTAACAGGTCATAACCGAAACCACTTTATTCATAATATAAAGTCAAACCAACGTTTTGCATGACATCCTCAAAATAAACAACATAACCAAAATGACATAATATAAAAACATCCTTTAATCGCCGTCACTCCTCGGCAATTCCCTTTCCCTTCGCACCGCTGCCTTCACCTAGAACGTTTGAATATTCCAGGGACATAGTCCAAATTAGATGATGAATCATCTAAGTGAGAGTTCAAAACACATGTTTTTCATGAATGAATGCAAGACATGAAATAAACCAATACACTCAGTAAGCCCTAGCCCAAGAGAATCCCAAGCGCTTAACCCTACCACAGGAGAAAAGCAATCTCTCTAAAAGCTATGCCACCATACCGACTCGATGACACGACGACATGATGCGATTCTAGCTTAAGAGGGCAAGCCAACGCATTTCTCCAGATTACATTCCCACTCTAAGCATCCGAAAATCACCATACAATCTCAACTCCAAAATTTCACATGGACCACCTAATCATCCTAATGCAACTTCCCTGACCAAACGGCCTGGCACGAAAACCAAGGTGGCTATCCCGACGTACTCACCTGCACAAAATACCCCTATTATTCAGTCACACCCTTGGAGAATTATGGCTACACTATCCAGACAACATCCTAGGATGACATCCCATATGAAGAACACAATATGGACCACCTAGTCGTCCTAGTGCAACTTCCCTAACCAAACGGTCTGGCACAGAAACCAAGGCAGCTATCTTGACATGCACACTAGCATCAGATACCCTTATTATTCCGTCACGCCCTTGGAGAATTACGGTTACACTATCCAGACAACATCTTAGGCTGACATTCCATACGAACACACAAAACGCAAGACAATGCCACATTTCACAATTCAATGCATCATATAAACAACATTTTATAAAATGCAATGCACAAGTTCAAAACGTTTAGGGACGAACCTCCCTCATAAAACCAACCGTTACCGGTTACCGTTTGCATGCAACAAAACCGTTTTGCATAAAACCATAACACATTTAGGTAACACTAATACCAAGTTTTTAGGGTAGAAGTACCCACAATAAATCAAGTTTTGATAGCGAACAACTCATAAGGCAAACAAAGTTTTGAGAGGGGGAACACTCACCTCGATGTATTTGGATTGCCTTGATTCTTGTGCATAACCTCGTTTTGTGTGCCAAAACATAAGTACTCATACTTGTACTTGTACTCAACCTAGAGCCACGACACTCCTAAAACACCGTATTTAATTAAGGAAGCATTAAAATCTATTTTCCCAAATTTTCCTTAATTTCCTCTATTTTCTCCCAATTTCCACCTCGAAAATTCCAAAATAATTATCTCCTCAAATATTTTCCCAAATATTTCAACATGATAAATCCTTAAAATAAATCAATAAAAATTATGGAATCAAAATTACAGAAAAGCCCCTATCCACGCGCTCAGCGCGTGGCTGCGCGTGAAAGCTGGCCCGTGCAGCCATGCGCCACCGTCTTCCTCATTCTTCCAGCCGTCGACGGATGCTCCGATGGCTGATTTGAGGGTACCCCTTTCAAAACCTTGTCCAGTCGATCAGGATGGCACCGGTTTCTGACCGAAAGGACATCGGAAAGGCCACAGGAATGGCAGTTGCAGGTCGTGGTAGGCAGTCCGCCTCAGCTTTTCCGGCCTTACTCAAACAACCACCAAGTGAACACCACTCAATCCCAAATGCTCCAGATATGATCCTTGATGCCTTGAGACCAAAAGCCCTCTATCCTTTGCCTTCAATTCTCACCAAAATATAAGCAATTTGTGTGTAAAGATTCGGCTGAACCCTTACCCTTTTATAAGCGATTTCCAGCAAAAATCCGGCCAATCAGTAGCCAATCCTTGGCCACTAAGTTTCCCTACGCCGTATACAACCTCCCCCAGCTCCTCCCCAACCATCCCATCGTCGAGATCGGCCTCCACGTGCGGTGGATTTGCGGCGGCCGATTTCCATGGTGTGTTCACACTGCTAACTTTTGTTTATTACACTTTAGCCCCCCTGATTTCTTCCAATCTCATTTTGGCCCCTTCCATGATACCCTTGATCTTTCCAACACCATCACTAAGGCCCACAAGATTTTTACTATTTATTTCATCCTTGAAACTTCTGAAAAATTACCTTTTTGACCTCCTTCGAGCAAAATTAAAAAATTACACTTTGGCCCGATTGTTCGTTTTGACCTTAAATCCATTCGTTTCGACCTAAAATTGTTTAAGGGTTGTTTTACACATAAAATATTGGTCCTTAACATGCTCCGTTGACCTTCCGGATGTCTCCTACGTCGATTCGATTTTCTCAGCCCGGTCGACAGCTGTACCAAAAACTGTTCCCGATCCCACTTCTTTTGATTCCTAAAATCATAACTTGTATTACTTGTCCTTACTATACCATTTTCCTTAATCATCTAGGGTCCGGGGTACCCCCTCCGGTTGATTCATTTGCTTAAGACTACGATAGTATACCCTATAGTCTCATTTTTTCAAAAATTCCATTTATGCCCTTCATTAAATGTTATTTATAACTTCAAGAAATTCTGGGGTATTACACAAGATACGTTGGGCAGTGTGATACATGTTAGAGGATAAAAATCGAGCATCAAAGACCAAGCGGAAGTTTGCAACCTTTAAAAATTCCAAAATGAAAATTAGAACATATTACCATGGATTTCGTAACAGGGTTACCAAGAAGCCCTAGGGGAAATGATGTCATATGGGTGATTGTCGACAAATTAACCACGTCTGCTCATTTTTGGGTTATAACGGTAAGTCAATCTATAAATAAGTTTGCCCAATAGTACATCAACGAAATTGTTAGGCTACATGGTGTACCAAGAAGCATTATCTTGGACTATGATCCAAGATTCACCTCAAGGTTTTTTTTTTTTTTTAACATAGGAATCGAGGAGCTTCGCCTAGCAATGCCTTTGGCGCAAGCGTTGCCAACCCTATAACCTACGGGCTGACTCGAACCGGACCATCGGGCCAGACTAAGGTAAGTCCGGGTCAAAGATCCATGCTCGTGGCCCCTTGTGTAGTTAAGCGATACCTATCGCATTACCTAGGATTCGAACACACAACCTTGGCATACCCAACACCCGAAGCCCATGCGATCGACCACTTGAGCTACCCTAAGGGGTTACCTCAAGGTTTTAGGGTAGTCTGCAAAAGAACTTAGGCACTCAGCTTAGGCTAAGTACAGCCTATCATCTCCAAACTGATGGTCAATCAAAAAGGACCATATAGACTTTAGAAGATATGTTGAGAGCATGTGCTCTAGATTTTTTAGGAAGTTGGAAAAAACACCTGTCGTTAGTGGAGTTCGCTTACAGTAATAGCCATCACAGTAGTATTGGTATGGCTCCCTATGAAGCATTATATGGACGCAAGTGTAGATCCCCGGTATGTTGGACCGAAGTTGGAGATCGGCAAGTATTAGGTCCCAGGATAGTTCAAATAACTACAGAAAAAATAAAGACTATACAAGACAAAATCAGAGAGGTTCAAAGTCATCAAAAGTCCTATGCTGACATTAGGCAAAGAGATTTAGAGTTTCAAATCAGTGACAAAGTGTACTTAAAGTTATCCTCTCTAATAATGATAACTCGAAGCCACAAGAGAGGCAAGTTGAGTCCCAGATATACTGGGTCGTATGACGTCATAGAAAGAATCGGGCCAATTGCTTATCGACTCGCCTTGCCTATGGATTTATCTAACCTCTACGATGTATTTCATGTATCATAACTTCGAAAGCATAAGCCAAATCCATCACAAGTTATGCCACCAGAAGCTACCGAAGTTCGAGAAAATCTTTCCTACCTCGAGAGACCAGTTAAAATTTTGGATCGAAGAGATCAAGTCTTGAGGAATAAGTTAATTCCACTAGTGCAAGTGCTATGGAGAAATCCCGTAAGTGAGGAACTAACGTGGGAGCAAGAAGAAGCTATGCGAAGTAATTTTCCCTTTTTTGTTTGAAGACTTGGTAAATAGAATGGATTTGGAGTAAGCAAATTTCGAGGAAGAAATTTCTGTAAGGAGAGGAGAATGTAAGGTCCCATATTTGTAATGAATAAAACGTATCATGTTTCGTTATTCTGTGACGTTAGAATAGTCATACTCAAAGATTTAGAAGATAGACTATCGATCTTGGTTAGCCGAATTGATGGAGGAAAATAGCCAAGATATAAATAACCAAAAAGAAAGGCATATCTATGCTAAGTGTTTCAAAGCAAGATTTGTGACACTAAAAGAAACCAAATCGGAGATAGTTTTTCGGTACAGTTATGATTTAGGCTGAAAAATTGAATTGTCATAGGAGACTCCCGAGAAGTCAATGGAACCCTAAGGGGGCTTCAGTTTTTCATAAGGATCAATCCTGAAGTGGTTTCGAGACAAATCAAAGGTCAGGCGTGGACCCGGGGATGAAATCGTCCTTATCCAATAAGATTTAAGCTTTTAATTTTGGATTTTCGGTATCATAATGCCAATTAACTTGATGTTTGAGGATGTAAATGCAATTAGAGAATTGTCTAAGTGAAATAGAGATGAATTTTGAGATTTAAATGTGTAAATTTCTTATTATTTTAGCGTAATATATATAATTATATATGTATATATATGTGCACGTGTGTGTGATGGCCTCTGTGAAAGTTTAATGGTTAAGCTTTGTGCAAGTGGTGCAAGCGGGATGTAAAAATTGATGGGAGAGTGATGGACAACAAACTTAATAGTTAAGTTTTATCTGCAAGTATATGGCTATATATAGATGGAGAAATGAGAAGAAGAGCAAGAAAATGGCAATGGCCAAATGAATGCAGCAAGTCAAGATGGCCGAGATCCTGGAATTAGGAAATAAATTATCCAGGCAAGCGTTTTAAGGTCACGACACGCATACTGAGGATGTAATACCCCGCTCCAACTGAGGGGTGTTATAAATGCGGAAAACATCATCATGGATTTCGGGGATATATTTTTTTCCATAAATATATAATATCGCGTCTGTACGTGAATAGTATACCAGGTAAGTTCCCAGGCAAAAGAGGTGGGTCACAAAGGGACACACTTAAATACCAAGTCTTTCCTTAGCCAGAACTTTCCTAGACATGCACTTCCACTACACAACACTCAAATACATAACTTCCCCGACAATCCCGATTACCTTCTCAACACATAAAACTTAAAAATATCAAGCTAAGTAATATCTTTACACATAACAAATGTGAAAGCTAGATCAAAACCTAATATGGTACATAACCGAAATCATCTCATATATAATATCCAAAATCGTACCATCGTCTAACATGACATCATCAAAACGAAAAGTATATAATCCAAAATACATGCTACGATTCACCTACAAGTTTCCGTCAATCATCGACAATTCCTGTCGCTTTGCACTGCTGCCTTCATCTGGAATGTTAAATATTCCAGGACAAAAGTCCAATAATTAGTTGCAAAATCATCTAAGTGAGAATTCAAAACATTTTCATAAATGTATGAAAGACATGAAACAAGAGAAAAATCAAGACAAATCCCAACCCAAGAGAATCCCACACAGCACTTAACCCTAACCGGGGAAAATGTAATCTCTCTAAAGGCAACACAACAATATCGACACATTGGCATAACACAATCCTAGCTTAAGAGGGAGCAACGTCAATGCATGAACCCCGGGAACCACCCAGTCATCATTAGGTTCCCACTCAGAAGCTTACAGAGCACACGTCAACACAAATCCTAGGAATCCACGTCTATAACTCCCCGCTTTTTCCAAGCATTAAATAACTTAGGAATTTCGAGAATATTTTTTTTTTTTATAAACCATCTCCCGATAATCTCATTTTACCTTCTCAACACACTAAATAAGAATCAATAAGTTAAGACAGGTAATCATCATAATTGCGGAAGCTTAAAATCGAAACCTGATATGGTACATAATCAATTTCACTTTATAACAGTATAAGAATCCGTACCATACATTAACATCATATCCTTAATACAGAGTTATATAAATTCATTACTGTCTCTCAACTCATTAAAGCATAAGCTAAAACATATCCAATTCAGCTCGCTGAGTCCATTGGCCACGCCATCACGCACCGTCTCATCTCAACCTGCTCTTTATCTAAGTTGCAAGTCTAAACTGGAACGTTGAATGTTCCAGGGGCATAACCCATTAGAAGATGAAACTTCTAGTGAGGGTCCAAATATATATATATGAATGCATGATGCATGACATAATCAACATGTGCCCTTAATGTAACTTCCTAGGCCCACCAGCCTGGCACGGAATCCTATGCAAATCCCGAACCTCTGTAGGATAAGCCTAACGTTATTCCATCATTACCATTGTTGTTAAAATCCCGATTTTACGCGTACGATTTTACGATTCGAAGACCCCTAAACGATTCAAATTCCATATAAAATCCAATTTGGGATAAAATCCTATAAAATCTCGATTTTACATATACGATTTTACGATTTTACGCTTCAGAGATCCCCAAACGATTTTACGATTCAAAGACCTTCATTGATTTAAGTTGCAATTTAGAGGATGTTTTCCAACGTCTTAATGTCACATAGCATCTGATATTGGAACTTATGCAATGAATTGTTATATTTTGCCTCTAAATTGAAACTTGATTTAACATTGATTGTATAAGTTCCAATGTCACATAGCATCTAACATTAATTGCATAAGTTTCAATTTACTTGATTTAAATTATAATTTTTACTTGATTTAACATTGATTGCATAAGTAAATCAAGACAAACAAGTAATTAATTAATGGGCCACCAAACCCCAAATCGGGATTTTACTTGATTTAATCAATGTTAAATTAAGAAAAAAATGCAACATAAATCTAATGGAAGACGTTGAAAGAATCCTCTAAAGAATTTTAAGCTATATTTTACCTCTAAATTACCTATATTTTGCCTCTAAATTGCCTATACCAATCTACTAGTTTTTGAACTATATTTTGGAAGTATCATCTTTTGAACTATAATAAGAAATAATCAGGTTATTAAAAGATATTAACTTATTTTCTGCAAAATTATGTTATTATAAACATATATTTACAAAAATTGAAGGGTATTTTTAATTATCTCTAAAATCTTACGATTTTACGATTCGATTTTACGATCCGATTTTATGGACACTTTTTCGATCCCACTTAAAATCCCGATTTTAACAACCTTGATCATTACCCTAGGAGAATTACGGCTACACTCTGGGGCGACATCCCATTCCCATGCACAAATATCAACGTAACAATAATATCGTGTCATGCAACTTTCACGACTTTCCATGCAATATACCAAAATGAATATTACATTTATAACAACATGCATATATAACAACATATCATGAATATAAGTTCTTGTGAGAAAACCACTCGCAATATCATCGTTAGGATAGGAAAACTCACATTTTTTAGATAGACTTGCATTTCCTCGAAAAGCGTGCATCGCCTCAATATGTGTGCCCAACCTCGATTCCCGTGCCAATTCTCAAAAGTTGCACCAATCATATCATCTCGATCACCTTAATCATAAAAATGATATTTTATCATTAAATATCTCAAAACTTCATTTATTTCATTTTTCCTTCATTTTCTTCCATTTTTCCTTCTAAAAATCTCAATAAATACCATCGAGACTATTTTCTCAAATCCAACTCCACAACAATTCATAATATACTATGAATTTCAAAGAAAAAATACTGGCCTTACCAAAAACTCCAAATCAAAATCTTTTTTTACAAGACCTAGATCTCGATTTTAGAGTAATTTATCAATTTTTTTCATAATTTTTGGAGCCCGGACACCCCCTCACGCGCCCCCACTCGCGAGGCCCAGCTGGCGCATGTGCCCCACGCGCCGGTCTTCTTCAACCTCCAGCTTGCCGGACTGGTGCGCTGCCTTCGGTTTGATGGCCATATCTCCTTCATCCGACCTCCGATTAACCCCCCCGTTTGAACCTATGGCTTTCTCTTTTCATCCTCTACAAAATGGTACCAAAAAAAATCCCACAAACAGAGCCATTTTCAGACTGCTCGAAGCTATTTTTCGGCGAAACTCGTTTTTCCGATGAAGCTCCATATCTCCTTCATCTCTCAACGAAAATTACTTAAAATTCCCAGGAATGATCCTCTAGACATGGGGAACAAAAGCCCCTTATCCGTTGCTCTCAATTTTTGCCCAAACTCTCGGATCTAAGAGTTTAATTTTTCACTTCCTTCGGCCAATTCAAAAACCTTTATTTATAGGCAACCCCGAGCCTCCAAATGCCCATGGTTGGTCGATCCAACCTCCCCGAGGCTTCTACCTGCCCCAGATTAGTCCAAAAATGCCACCAAACACGGATTCAACGTATTGGAATTTTGGCCACAAAACGGCCAAAAATCATGCAAAATTGGTCATCATCTTGGCCAATGTCGGCCTAAGCTTGACCCAAGAACATCCTAGGCCACTTTCCTCGAGTCTCTCACCACCGAATTCGGTGATGGGAGGTGGTAGAGAAAGCTTGGTCGGCCATGGCAAATTTGCTCCATCTTCAACTTTTGAAAATTGCACTTTGACCCCTATCTTTTCTCATTTAAACTTTTGGTCCTTTGCTTGAAGCCCCTAAGCTTCCCAATACTGCCATTGCGACCTATAAGTTCTATATTTTTCATTGCATCCCTGAAAATTCTGAAAAAATATCATTTCGACCTCCCTCCGGCAAATTTAAGAAATTGCACTTAGACCCGAATCTTCGTTTCGGCCCTAAACCTCTTCGTTTCTTCCTGAAACCACTGAAGGGTTATTCCTTATGAAAAATTGAAGCCCCCTCAAGCTTCCGTTGACTTCTTGGAAGTTGTCTATAACAATTCGGTATTGCAGCCTAATTAGCAGCTGCCATTTTGCTCTACCGAAAACTATTCCCGATCCGATTTCTTTTGGCACCATAAATCCTATCTCAGGGGTGCTTGTTAATGTCACATCATTTTTCTTTGGCATCTCGACTCCAGGACACTCCCTCTAATCGATTCGGTCATTCATACGATAATAAATTACCATTATACCCTTCATTTATCCTTAAATTCCATTTTTGCTCCTAAGATAATTTACCCTTGAGTCCTTTAGAATTTCTCGAGTATTACAACGTTCACTTCGGAAACAATACTACAACGCAAGGCATCTGGGGTGGTGTCCACTCATAGCCCCCTCTTGCAGGTCCAAGGTGGTGTACACTTGGAGCCCCGCCACTTGTCGACTCACAAGGGTGGTGTCCACTCTCAGCCCCGATTACAAGTGGGTATTTTCCCTTGGCATGCTTCCCTAGTGCTTCATTTCAAGTGCCACATCATAAGTTAACATCCCATCCCATATGTACAACCTATCACCCTAGTGTAACTTTCTTCACCACCAAGTCCGGCATGAAAATCGAGGCGGTCATCCCAGCACATAGCCCGAGATATCCCTGCTTAACAAACACACTTGAGGAATTGCGGCTACACTATTGGGATAACATCCCAGGTTGACATCCTAACATAAAAACATGCCAATGCCACAAAACATAACTCGATGGATAAATAACATTTCAAGTACACAATTTATCACAAAATTCAATGCACATGCATAAAACATTTTGGGACAAACCTAATGAAAACAACCATCACAAGTTAAAACCATCACATGCAGCAAAACATTTGCATGGATCAAATCAAGTTTATAAGAGAATAATCACTTTGAATAAACCAATTTTTGGGGTTAGAACTCTCACCTTTGATAAAATTCAGGATAACTAAAAAAACGCGCACTACCTCAATTTACGTGCCAGACCTCGATTTTTGTGCCAATCTCAAAATTTGCACATATCAGATCACTTTAATCCTCAAGGCACCCTAATCAACATATAATCATCAAAAAACCTATTCTTCTCACAATTTCTCCATTTTCTCCATTTTTCTCTTATTTTCGCCTCTAAAAATCCAAATAAATATCTCCAAAACTATTTTCTCCAATCTTTCTTCACAAAAAATCATAATAACCTATAAACTTCAAGAGAAAATTACTGGACTTACCCGGATGCTGCATTTTCACGCAAAACGAGGCTTTTTGATGCTAAAATCGAGACATCGAGAAGTCTAAATCCAAATATTTTTACATAAACCTCTAGAACTTGATTTTAGAGGAATTTATCAAATTTTTCACAATTTTTGGAGCTTGAACGCGCCCTCACGCTCCCCTCTTAGTTTCTCCACGTGCGCCCACTCGCGGGGCCCAGCTGGCACGTGTGCCCCATGCGCCGGTCTTCGTCAACCTTCAGCTCGCCGGACAGCATGCGACTCGTCTGATTTTTTGGCCATATCTCCTTCATCCGAACTCCGATTGACCCCCCGTTTGAACCTATGGCTTCATATTTTGGCCCTCTACAAGATAATACCTTAAAATCCCTCAAACTGAGCCATTTTCAAACTACTCAAGCTCATTTTCTGGTGAAACTCATTTTTTCGATGAGACTTCGAATCTCACTCATCTCTCAACCAAAATGGCTCAAATTGCACATAAATGAAGCTTAGGACATGGGAAAAAAATCCCTTTATCCGATTCTCCCAATTTATTCACAAATTTGCAGATCTAAGAATTTAATTTTCAAAGGCATTCGGCTATCTCCTATTTATAGGCAACCCGAGCTTCCAAATGCTCAAGGCTTGCTAACCCGACCCCTCTGAGGCTTCTATTGCCCCTGGATCGACCTAATTGCAGCAAAAACTGACCGTAATCATCACTTTTGAAGCCTTCAAAATTTGGCCAAGAACTTGGTCGAAAAGCTTCCAAATCCGACCAACCCAAGCTCTTTTGTCGGCCCAGACCATACCCTGATGCATCCCTGACCCATTTGGAACAAATTCGCATTGTCGGTAAGCACTAGTCGGTGGTTGGATGAGGCTGGTCAGCCATGGAAGGTTGCTTGCAGCTTCATCTTTCCTAAATTGCACTTTTACCCACCTAATTTTGTCTCTTATGCCTTAGCCCATTTTCACAAAGCCCCTGAACTTTCCAATATTTCCAATACATCCCTCAAGTCCTAAAAAATTTCATTCCTTCTCAAAAGATTCCAAAAAATTGCCATCTCGGCCTCTCTTCGACTAATTCGGTAAACTACACTTTGACCCGAATCTTTGTTTTGGCCTCAAACCCATTTGTTTCCTCTAAAAACCACTGAAGGGTTGCTCTACATACCAAATATGAACTTTTTCGGGGTTCCGTTGACTTTTTGAAAGCCCCCTACAATAATTCAGTTTTACAACCTATCCCGTAGCTACATTTTTAGCTGTATCGAAAACTATTTTTGATCCATTTTCTTTTGATGTCATAAATCATTCCTTGAAATACTCGACACTACCATATCATTTTCTTTAGACATCTTAGCTCCAAGGTACTCCCTGCAATCAATTCGTTCAATCTATCGGGCTATTCTGATACCTATTTTCCTCAAATTCGATTTTTCTAATGAAATTCCTATTTCTTAATTACCCAAAGTTCTCGGGTATTATAGAGGAAGCCTGAGGGGCTAAGTTAAGGTGAGTAAAAGTTTTTAGAAAATTCTAAAAAATCAAGAAAGTTATTTTATGAATAAAGAAAGGTAAGTGGTTCGACCCCAAAACCCGATTTTATGTAAATGGTTTTATCATGTTGTCATGCCTTAATGTGAATAAATCATGTAGATTGCATTTAAATGCTATGATGAAATGTGCATATGTACACGATGTTATTATTGGCCATGCATTACACAGGGTTTGGGATAATGGACTGGCACCGCTACTTTACCAAGGGTGCACCCATATACCTTGGCCTGATAAGGAGGCTGTAAAAATGGGGAGCAGCAGTTGGGTGCGGTCGACTCAAACTAAAAAGGAGTGATGATATTTTGCATTTTGCAAACATACACGAAATATGATTTTTGTACCCTTATTTAGATGATTCATCATCTAACCTAAACTTTGCCTCTGAAATATTCAAACATTCCAAATGTTGTTGTAGTAAAAGCAGATACAAAAGATGCATGTGATGGCACTTAGCAAGTGCACGATGATCTATGATTAAGATATTGAAATTTATGTATTTAAGTTTTTGTTACTTAACATTATGAACATTTTGAAAGACAATGTTGTATTATCTAAACTATGGTGATTGTAATATTAGGTTGGATTCTTAGCTTCGGCATTTGATGTTTGTGATGATGCTCTTTCGAGATAGATGGAAATTTAGGGATGGATATGAGCAATTATATGGTTTAGTCGTAGTTTTAAATTAAAAAAATATATATATTATCTCAGAATTGTCCTAAGTTATAATACGCCCGAGAAAGTGGAGTGTTACAGTTGGTATCAGAGCGAACAAAATAGAAAAGTTAGCAATGGCTTGAAGAAATAAGAAATTAGGATATCGGAGGTTTATACTTAAAGAAAATTCTAATAGACTTTTGGTGAAATGTCAGAATGGCAGGGAATGCACTTGAGCGGGTACTGGTGGACCTTTGGGCCAATAGAATCAACTCAAGGGAGCTAGATCCCGAGGAGAGCATTTATGAGTTTCTAGTAAAAATGGAAGACATAATTGAGGATGTCCCACCCAGTTACCGATAATACTTTTATTTAGTTTCTTTTCAGATCGATTTTCTAATCGACACACTACAAGAAAAATAATATTTTGTGACGAGTTTTTTGTGATGAGGAAAATTTCCTCACCAAAGATCACTTTTGGTGATGAGATTTTTGGGTCGCCGCCTAAAGTGAACTTTTGGTGAGGACAATAAAAGGTCATCACCCAAAATTGACACTCTAATTTTTGGCCCTCAAATTTTTCTAGTCACATGGCGAGAAAATTTTTAGCGATGATATTATTACTTTTGGTGACGAAAAATAGTCATCACCAAAAGTAATTTTTTCAGCGATAATATTATTACTTTTGGTGACAAAAATAGTCATCACCAAAAGTAATTTTTTTAGTGATGATATTATTACTTTTGGTGACAAAAAATAATCATTATCAAAGGTATTTTTTGAGATAACTAAAAAGCCAGCACTAAATTAGTTCATCATTACAACTTTCCACCCTTGATAATTATCATTAATAATTAATAAATTATCATAAATTATTATTTAAATTATTTAATAATCGTCATAATTTAAATTGTAATGGCCCAAAATCATCATTTTTAATGTCATTGAACATGCTTTGGAGATTTGATGTGATAGCGTTATTACTTGAAAGTTTATCATGTGTTAGTGGGTCCTTATTTAAGTTTTATATGTATATTCATATTACTATTATTATTATTATGGTTAATATTATTCTTGTTGTTGTTAATATTATTATTAATATTATTATTATTGTTAGTAATATTTAAATTATTATTATTATTATTATTATTATTATTATCATCATTATTATTAGTAGTAGTAGTAGTAGTTTTAATATCATTGCAAATATTATTATTATTATTATTAGTATTTTTATCATTAAACAATGTGCTCGTGTATATGCATAGCCGTGCATCACCAAACATGGCTGGATAAGTTCCCAAGCCGCATTATTAGATTTATCGGGGGGCAGCGGTGGTGAGAGATAGAAAGAGTGAATCACGGACAGCAGCAAAGCGAGGGATAGCAAAGAAGAAGAGAAAACAACGAAGATCAGAGGATGAAGGGTTGCAAAACAGAGGCTCTGTTTCGGTTCCTGTAAGCCAAAAAAGGCAAGCTCTCCCCTATCCTCTTCCTTATGCAGTTGTTAGCACTTAAGGTGTGCATAGTAGCCAAATCGGGTGCCTGATTTCTATTGTGTACAGTGCAACCGTGTAGCTATATATATATATATATATCAACGTGCAAGCTAGGTTAGCCGAGTGTGAGAGCTCTCGCTTAGCGGTCGGCAGCCGCCCGTCGCCACTACCTCTCTCACTCTGTCTTGCTGGTCGCTCTCGGTCGGTCACCGCTGGCGCTGGGGGAGGTCCGACATCGCCAGTCACCTCTCATTCTCTACAAATTGCTCTTGCTCTCGCCTCTCGCTGAGTCACTCTGCAAATCAATGGTTTCAGCTCCACTATTTCAGGTTTGGTTCAATCTTTGGTTTTGACAATTGACGTGTTGTGTTAGGGTTTCAATACCAGTGGCAAAAAATGAAATAGAATTTTGATCTTCTCTATATCCAGAATTGATTATTTTATTTTGGCCCTAAATTGGTTTCGTTCGTATTGCTTGGATTCATTGTTTATGTTTTGCCCTTTCTGCGTGTACTATCTGTTTGATAAAATGCATGTGTTTAATTAGTTTTCCAAGCACACCATGTGTTTGTCAAAAGTCCTCAAAGAAGACTCGTATCACGGCCATGCCCAGAACTTGCTTGGCTTCTTCCACTTGTGTCACTGTGCAATAAAGGGGAGCCTATATTATATATCTACCAATAAAAAAAAAATAAAGAACCGATGTTAGCTTCTTGTTCTTTTAACTGACGAGGGACATTTTGGATTGTGGATGGCAGTGTATATATTGAAATTAGGGTTTAGCTTGTTTATGAGTTGTTCGCCACTTGTTGGGTCTCTATTTTGGGCTTTGGTATCTCTTATTTTTTATGAGCAATTTGAAATGCCTTTTTCATTTTGGATCCGTTCATCATGTGCACCGCGTAAATGGTTAGTCACTCGTAGTTTAGCTTAGAAAGGATCTCAATTTGACTGTCATGTTTGACAGAACCATTTCCTTCTTGTTATTTTAAATGAATGTATGTTTAGGCAAGGCTATATATAAATCTAGAAGTTTAGTATTGTGTGGCAGTGCATAAAGTGAGATAAATGTGTTAGGATTAAAACAAATCTAATTAAATTTATACTATGATTATACTATCATGTTATGGATATATATTTTTATATTTATACTAATAACATGTTAAAATATTTAAATCGTAGAAAATTTATGCTATGATTATACTAACATGTTATGGATATAAATGCAGGTTCAAATGCTGCATAATTTTCTATTTTTTCTTCCCAGTAAGTGTTGCATTATTTTTCTTTTAAGCACAAATCCATAGAACTAATTGTTTATTTATTTTGCATAACATTTAGGCTTGAAGTTCATTTTATGAATTTGTTTACGAAATTTGAAACACTGCATCTTATTAATGTTCTAGACTCCAAGTACTTTGTTAAAATTATATTATTTGTTATTATTCTTTTGGTTATTTGAACATTCATGATTATATGAGTTTTCATTTACCTCTTTATAATCACATGTTGAGACTAATGGTATCTTATTTGTTATTGTCCTCTCGTTGACTTGATATTAAGGAATGAGCTCGTTCATAGTCATCAATGGAAGAATTTTTTTTTTTTTTTTTTTTTTTTGTATCAAGTTCTGCCTATGAAATTGCAGCATTCTGTTAGCTATTGCAAGATAAACACCTTGGTTGAGACTTGAATTAATGGAAGTCCATATGTCTAGTTGCTAATAACATAGGTTCTGAAGTTATAGATTGTTTCAAATTCTTTATAGTTGGTGGATAGGTTTAGGTAGAGAGGGTCATCACTGGACTAGTTTAGTATAGCTATTTTTAAATTATGAGTATGGTTAGTTCTCTTTATTTGAATTATTATAAATCTTTCACATTAAAACAAATTATGCTAATTTATTTGATCTTTTGTTTACTTTTGTTTTTCAGGTTCTTGGCGTGCATAAGTGGAGAACTTGTTACAGTATAATAAGTCAAGAGAAATTGAGTTTGAAGCATAGAAAGAGGAAATCCATTGGTTGAAGAGTATGTTGGCCATTGTTTTAGAAAAAGTTGGAGAAAAACCTCTAGATGAACCATCAAATGCAGAAGATGGAAACAACTCTTAGATGTGTGGGACTTCAAGGATCCAAAGAAATTGAAAGTTTAGTTTGACTTGATATACTTTTTCTTGTTTGTCTTTATTTGATGAATTATGCTTGGGACATTTTTTGAATATTAGATTTGATGAGTTCTGTCATTTGTGGGATATGTTTTGATAAACTAACAATTTGAATGACGTAATTCATTGAAATTTGTGATAGTTATGTTTGATATTTTAAATAGGTTGAGAATTTATTGACAGGGATGTTTGTGGGACTATATGATGAGAATGTCATGACAGAAAGTTTTTAGTGACAGGTTGGGTGAGTCATCTATAATTTTTAGTGATGTTATTTCCTTGATAGACTCTAGCCATCAAAAGTTTTTGGTGATGATATTGCATTGTAGTAAAAAAGTTTTTGCAATGAGATGCTTTCATCTCATAAATTTTTTGGTGATGTCTAAGTCTCTTAATGTAAAGCACAAGTATTTTACCAACCATCAAAGAATATTTTCTGTGAGGACTTCACTTTTATCACAAGTACATTTTGGTGAGTAAGTGTTTTGTCACAAAAACTTTCTCATAACGAACAATTTTGTTTTTTGGTGAGGAGATAACGTCACGAGATAGTGTTGGTGATGAGATAAAAATAATTATGAGAATTAATGGTAGTCACAAATATGTTCTAGTGATGGAAATTTTTATGCCAATAGTGATGAAATAATTCGTCACTAAAAGTATTTTTGGTTACTAGATATGAAGAGACAATGATCTTAGGTGATGAGTTGGGCGACGATTTTTTTCATCACCAATAATGCATTTACCGTGATAAAATGATTATTTCGTCACCAAAAATAATCGGCGGGGGACCTACGGTGATGAGTCCGTGACGAATATTTGATCATCACTAAAAAGATTGAGTGATGAAATTCTATCTTTTTGTGACAAACTAAGGTCATCACAGAAGACCAATTTTCTTGTAGTGATCTTGGAAGGTGAACTGAAGACATTTACTGAATGGGTTAGGCAAGAAGAAGACTTTGATGTATTTTTTTTATTTTTGTGAGAGACTTCGTCACTGGTTACACGAGATGAATGAGGAAGTGATAGAAGTAGAACCGATGGAAGAAGAGAAGAGAGAGACCCTAGCGAGGACAAGGAGGAAGAGGAACATGTAATAGAAATTGAAATTTGAAAACCACCCTTCTGAATTCGAGTACGTCGGTTCTGACGAGAAGGACTTAACGGAGCCTTGGAGTGACCACGGAGGACCTACCTTTGAGTCTGAGGATGAGGCGGGTGCATGGATTTGGAGATCCGCAGGACCTAAGTAAAAAGGGCATGCAGTAGGTTTTATTATGTTCTATTAGATGATGTATCAAGTAGTGATGTGACCTTGTCATTTTGTGAACTTATAAGAAATATACATCATTGTTCGGATTAATGACGAGCTACTTAAATTACATTTTAGTGATTGATAAATGTTGGGACTAATAGTAAATCATATTTTCAGATGTTAAACACTTAGCGAGCAATAGAACCTATGATATCAAATTACCAAAGAGATACTGAAGGACGTACCAATGGCATATTTGGGGATAGCTCAAGTCGGGAGGAAGAGAGAACGAATGGAAATCATTTGGACCAAATCGAGAGAATCGTGGGGAGCATGGCAGGGGTCATGCAAGGGATGCAGACCCAAGGCGGACATCCATCTTGTATGTTGAACCTATATTGCCGACAAAATCCACCTATTTTTCAAGCAAAACTGGGAGCCGATCCCAGTGAGAGAGAGTTCTGGATCGAGCAGACTGAGAAATTGCTCGACCACCTCCAGTGTGGTGAGGATGAGAAGAAGAACTATGCGACTTTTATGCTACAAGATGAAGTCGATCGATGGTGGAAAGGAGTAGAAAGGACAATGCCCACTCCAGCTCCAACTGGTATGCCCTACGTCAACTAGGAGCAATTCAAAGAACTATTCAACGATAAATATTTTTTGCTTAGCTTTAGAATGGAAAAGGAAAGGGAATTCATGAATCTGAAGTAGATGGGAGACATGAGCGTGGCCCAATATGAGGACGTTTTTACTCAGTTGATCAAATACATGCCAATATAGTTGCACGAAAGAATCAAGGCATAGAAGTTTCTTGGAGGGCCAAAGCTAAGGATTCAGAAGGCCCTCAGAAATATAAGTACGGGGTCCTATGCTGAGGTGGTACGACAAGCAATGGCTATGAGGATAATTTGGATCAAATTGACTCTATTCAAGGAGCCAACCAGCAAGCCTCCAATCCTAAGTCAAGTTCCGAAAAGAAGTTGGACCCTAAGAAAGTTTAGTCAAACCTGGCAAGCCCTGTTTGAAATGTAGGAAATAACACCCTGGAAGGCCCTTCAAGCAAGGGATGAACATTTTCTACAATTGTGGAGAAGCAAGTCCTCTCAACCAAAATTGCCGGAAGAAGGGACCCATCTGCTACAACTACGATCAAGTGGGACATTTGTCAAGTAATTGTTCGAAGCCAAAGCAGATAGGGCAGTTGCAAGGACAAGCAGGAAACCTAAGAATCCAGCAAGGAAGGGTGTTCAACTTGACCTGACAAGACATGGCTGAGGACCCGACCGTCATTCAAGGTACCATGTTTATCTCTGGTTTTCCTACACATGTCTTGATAAACTCAGGAGTAAGTCAGTCAGTCATTTCGCATGCATTAGCTGAAGTACTAAGGGAATAACCAGAAAATCTGAATTGTCGTATGATGGTAGCAACCCCTATGGGAAAGTCTTTAGAAACCTCGTCAGGATATAGAAATAAGAAAATTTAGATAGGGGAAACTGAGTTCTTGGTGGATTTAATTCTTCTTGAATTTTGAGATTTCGATATAATTCTAGGGATGGACTTCCTAACAAAGTACGATGACACTGTGGATTGTAAGGCCAAGGTAGTCAATCTCAAGAATGGAGACTTGATTATTAAATTTGGAGGACAAGGTAGAATAAACGAAAAGAAATGGGTCTCGGCCCTAAAGGCAGATAAAATGTTATGAAATGGAGCTTATAGGTATCTAATACAAATTCAAGAAAAGATAGAAGTTCCAGTAGAACTAAGAGATGTGTTAATTGTCAAAGAATTTAGAGATGTGTTTCCCGAGGAATTACCAAGATTTCCCCCACAGCGAGAAGTTGAGTTTTCAATAGAAATTATGCTAGGGGCAAACCCCATCTCCATACCACCCTATAGGATGGCTCCCGCAGAATTGAGGGAATTAAAGATCCAGCTTCAAGAATTGTTGGATAAAGGATTCATTAGACCTAGTATGTCACCTTGGGGAGTGTCAATCCTTTTTGTCAAGAAAAAAGATGGAAGTTTAAGAATGTGCATAGATTATCAGTAGTTGAATAAGGTAACCACCAAGAATAAATACCAGGTCTCGAGAATTCAAGAATTATTTGACCAGTTGCAAGGTGCGAAGGTCTTTTCAAAGATTGACTTGAGATCAGGGTACTATCAATTGAGGATCAAAGCTGACGATGTACCCAAGACAGCTTTTCGATCTCGACACAGTTATTACGAATTCCTAGTCATGCCATTTGGATTTACCAACACCCTAGCAACATTCATGGATACGATGAACCGAGGTTTTAAGCCATATTTGTACAAGTTTGTAATAGTGTTCATAAACAACATTTTGGTTTACTCATCTTCCAAGGAAGAACACAAAAACCACTTGAGGATTATACTACAAACGTTGAGGGAACACAAGTTTACTGAGTGTGAATTTTGGCTAAGTCAAGTGGCATTCTTAGGGCATGTCATATAAGCTGAAGGAATATCCATTAACCCAGCAAAGGCATCAGCAATAAGAGAATGGAACCAGCCTAGCACCATTACCGAAATCAAGAGTTTCCTAGGGTTAGCCGAGTATTATAGAAAATTCATAGAGGGGTTCTCAAAGATAGCATCACCCCTTACAAAGCTAACTCAAAAGGGCATGAAGTTTGATTGGAATGAGCAATGTGAAATAAGCTTTCAGATGCTCAAAGAAAGACTCACAACCACTCTGGTTTTAGCCATGCCAAATGGGTCCGGAGGTTATAAGGTGTAAACTGACACCGCGAAGAATGGATTGGGATGCGTTCTAATGCAGTACGAAAAAGTAATCACCTATGGGTCTCGGTAACTAAAAAGGCATGAACAAAATTACTCGACCCTCGATTTAGAATTAGCTGCTGTAGTGTTCGCCTTGAAAGTTTGGAGACACTACTTGTACGATAAGAAGTTTGAAATCTTCACCGATCATAAGAGTTCACAGTATGTGTTCTCCCAGAAAGATCTTAACATGAGACAGAATTCTTAAAGGATTACGATTGTGTCATTTAGTATCATCCAGAAAAAGCGAACATGGTGGCCAATGCCCTAAGTAGAAAGGAACCTGTGTGTATGGTTGGAATGATGGTGTCTGAATGGAAGTTAGTTGAAGCTTTCAGTTTGATGATAGTGGACGCTACTCCAAAAGGAAATTCATCCTACATAGCCAGTCTCACCATCCAGCAAGAATTGATAGAGCAGATACGATAATCTCTCCCTAAAAATTGCAGAGTAGAATTATGGGTTGATGAGCAAGGTCAACTAAAGACCTCGAAATTTGAATTAAGAGATGGCATCTTCGATTTCAGGGAAGAATATATGTGCCTCAAATGAAGGAATTAAGAGAAACAATTTTGAAATAAGCACATCGATCTAGATATTCAATCCACCCAGGAAGTACCAAGATGTACAAAGACTTAAAGACTGTGTATTGGTGGCCTGAAATGAAAAAGAGCCATTACAAGATACATTAGGAAGTATGATACATGTCAAAGGATAAAAATTGAGCATCAAAGACTAGGAGGAAGTTTACAACCATTAAAAATTCCAGAATGGATATTACCATCGATTTCGTAATAGGGTTACCAAGAGGCACTAGGGAAAATGATGCCATATGGGTGACTGTTGACAGATTAACCAATTCTGCTCATTTTTTGTCTATGAAAGTAAGTCAATCTATGAATAAGCTTGCCCAACAATACGTCAACAAAATTGTTAGGCTACATGGTGTACCCGTAAGCATTATCTCAGACCGTGATCCAAGGTTCACCTCAAGGTTTGGGGTAGTCTGCAAAAGTGCTTAGGCACTCAACTTAGGCTAAGTATGGCCTATCATCCCCAAACTGATGGTCAATCAGAAAGGACCATACAGACCTTAGAAGATATGTTGAGAGCATGTGCTTTAGATTTTTCAGGAAGTTGGGAAGAGCACCTGCCCTTAATGGAGTTCGCTTATAATAATAGCCATCACAATCGTATTAGTATGGCTCCCTATGAAGCATTATATGGATGCAAGTGTAGATCCCCGATATGTTGGGCCAAAGTTGGAGAACGGCAAGTATTAGGTCCCGAGATAGTTCAGATAACTACCGAAAAGATAAAAACTATACATGACAGAATCAAAGAGGCTCAAAGTCGTCAAAAGTCTTATGCTGATGTCAGGCGAAGAGATTTAGAGTTTCAAATTGGTGACAAAGTGTACTTAAAGTTATCCCCTCTAAGAATGATAACTAGAAGCCACAAGAGAGGCAAGTTGAGTCCTAGATATATCAGGTCGTATGACGTCATTGAAAGAATCAGGCCAATTGCTTATCGACTCGCCTTCCCATGGCTTTATCCAACCTCCACGATGTATTTCATGTATTACAACTTCCAAAGCATGAGCAAGGTCCTTCACAAGTTATGCCACCAGAAGCTGCTAAAGTTTGAGAAAATCTTTCTGATAGAATTGCAAAAATATGGCACACACCAAGAAAGGGGGTGAATTAGTAAATTAAAAATTTCTTTGAGAAACAGAGACACTCTCGTTTGGTGAAAAATAAATATGAAATCTTATGAATGATTAAGCGAAATAAGTAAGAATAAAAATGCTAACAGGACAAATGAAAACAGAGTGCACAAGAGACCAAGATTTATAGTGGTTCTGCTTTTCAAGCTTAGTCCACTACCTCAGCTACCAACTAAGGATTTTTAAGCAACTTCACTATCAACCCCCTACTCAATATGAGCAGGTCCTCTAGTCCTTGACTAGCAGATGTACAACCCTCCCAATTTAATGGGACGTTTAGCTCATGCTAGGAAAACTTTACAAAAAATGTGAAATTGAGAGTCTAAGAGTACAATTCTTAGTTATAAGCTCTCTCTCTAAATAAATAATCGAGACTTAAAATGAATGGAACAGTAAGATATCAAAACCTCATAAATGAAAATACGGAGAGAAAGATTAATTGCTCGATGTAATAGTGAAAGCTCAGTGCTTGTTGATATTCAATAAGTTCAGCAGCCATCAATGCGTCTTCAACCACCTATTTATAGTTGATGGTGGATAAGTTTGAATTTTAGACCGTTGTGGGTGGTTGGACGAGCATTAATTGCACCAAAAACTAGCCATTATAAGTTTATGAGAAACACATAGTTGACAGATAAAATAGGTTAGTCGACTATTTCTTCAAATAAAACTAGGCATAGTTAACAGATAAGAAATCATAGTCGACTATCTCTAACACAAATTAACCATAGTCGACAAACACATTCACATAGTCGACAGATACAAAAATATGAAGAAGATTTTGAAAATCATGTACAAACATAGTCGACAGAAGAAAAACCATAGTCGACTATCCTTGCACAATAGTCGACATAATGAAATATAGTTGACAGAAGCCACACATAGTCGACAGATCAAGATAGAGAGAGCAAGTGAAGCTGCGGGATATGGCCAAGAGGACGAGCAAAGGATAGGACCGAGAACACACAAAAAAAATGGATAGGTCGCACTTAGAGAACACAAAACAAATTTAATGCTTGGATGAAACCGAATGCAAGAGGATTGAAAAAAAGAAGGGTTCGGTACTCAAGGAGAGCAAAACAGCCACACAAAGAAAAGTTAGGGTTTATAAGAAAATCGATAGTCGCCCGATCTTTAAATAGACAGCCCCCAATAGTCGACAAACTCAAGGGGCATAGTTGATTATTCTAGAGAAAATCAGAGGAAGAGTCGACAGACGCAATGTTGCTGTCGACTAAGTTTAATTTAATTAAAGCACATAGTCAACTAAAGTCTACGTGCTGTCGACAGATGAATGATTCTGTCAACTATTCTTGTAAAGATTTGACTCTTTAGTCGATAAAGACATGAATTTTGTCGACTATACTTGAAGAGGAAAAATTGATTATCATAGATGTGCCCAATCATCACTTATAAATTTTGGCCGAAATGCATTTTGTCAATAGATTATTTTATTTATTTGACAGATTGAGAGCTTGGCCTTATCAAATATATAAACAGGAATTTGTAAATCAAAAATTCAAATACCACATACTTACTCATGTTATAATTAATCCCAGTTCACTCCTAAAATATTCAAACTTTTCTCTATCAAGAGGCTTTGTAAAGATATCTGCTACTTGATGATTTGTATCTATGAATTCAAGACTTATGTCTCCTTTTTGAACATGGTCTCTAATGAAGTAATGTTTTACTCCTATGTGTTTAGTTCTTGCATGAAATACTGGATTTCTTGTTAAAGCTATAGCACTAGTATTGTCACATTTTATTGGGATATTTTGAAGTCTTATGCCATAGTCTTCTACTTGGTATTTCATCCACAATATTTGAGCACAACAATTTCTAGCTGCTACATATTCAACCTCAGTAGATGATAGAGCCACTGTGTTTTGCTTCCTATTTAACCAAGATACCAAACAATTTCCTAAGAATTGACATGAACCACTTGTACTTTTTCTATCTATTTTATATCCATCATAATCTGCATCAGTGTATGCTATTAGATCAAAGTTATTTGATTTTGCATAAAATAGTTCTAGATTTCCAGTTCCTTTTAGATATCTCAAAATCCTTTTAACTGCTTTCAAGTGTGATTCTTTTGGATTAGATTGAAACCTAGCACATAAACACACACTAAACATAATGTCAGGTCTACTGGCTGTTAAATAAAGTAAAGAGCCAATCATGCTTCTATAAATCTTGTTGTCTACAGCCTTGCCTAACTCATATTTATCTAGGCTTTGAGAACTACTCATAGGTGTAGCCATAGGTTTACAATCTTGAACATCAAACCTCTTGAGAAGATCTCTTATGTATTTTTGTTGAGAAATATATATACCTTCTTCTTCTTGTTTTATTTGCAATCTTAGAAAGTACTTAAGCTCACCCATCATGCTCATCTCAAATTCTCCTTGCATAAGATTTACAAATTGATCACATAGAGATTTATTTGTGGATCCAAATATGATATCATCTACATATATTTGAACTAATAAGATGTCCTTATCATGGCTTCTTATAAATAAGGTTGTATCTATTTGGCCTCTTTTAAATCATTTATCTAAGAGAAACTTACTAAGTCTCTCATACCATGCCCTAGGGGCTTGTTTTAGATCATACAAAGCTTTAGAAAATTTGAACACATGGTCTTCATACTTGTGATTTTCAAAGCCCAAGGGTTATTCTACATAAACTTCTTCAGTAATATACCCATTTAAGAAAGCACTCTTAACATCCATTTGATATAAATTGAAGTTTTTGTAACAAACAAATGCTAACAACATGCTTATGGCTTCTAACCTAGCAACAGGGGCATAAGTTTCATCATAGTCAATACCTTCTTCTTGGCTATAACCTTGAGCCACTAGCCTTGCTTTGTTTCTAGTTACAACTCCGTTTTCATCCATCTTATTTCTAAATACCCATTTTGTGCCTATAATAGGATAATCTTTTGGTCTTGGCACTAGTTTCCAAACTCCATTTCTTTCAAATTGATTTAATTCTTCTTGCATAGCAATAATCTAATTTTCATCTTTTAAAGCTTCTTTGATATTTTTGGGTTCAACTTGAGATAGGAAGGCAGTATATTGGCATTCATTTCTAATGGATGATCTAGTTCTAATGCCTTTGGATGGATCTCCTATGATTTCATTCCTTTTAACATATTTCCTTTCTCTTGGAAATCACTACAAGAAACAAGATTTTTAGTGGAGGCCAAGACCGTCACTAAAAGCATAAAAACTCGTCACTAAAAGTTTTAGTGGCCGCCAAATTGGTTGTCACAAACTGTCACTAAAAAGTCTGTCACAAATAGTATTAGTGGCAATTATTGACTGGCCGTCACTAAAAATACCATTTAGTGGTGGCCGAATGTGACGGTCACAAAAAAATTTTTAGTGACAATCACAGTCGTCTACCACTAATGTTATTTTTTGTGACGGTCATGGCCGTCACAAATAATGACTCTTCAGTGACGGCCACCGTTGTCATCGGTAATGAATTTTTTGTGACGGCTTTGCTGGTTGTCACAAATGGTAAGATTTTAGTGATAGTGTTGGCCGCCACAAAATGAACGTTTTTTAGTGACCACATTATATTGGTTGCCACAAAAAGTATTTGACAGATACTTTTAGTGAGTGTCATGGCTACCACAAAAAAAGACATTTTTAGTGACCACTTTTTGTTGGCCGTTACAAAAAGTGATTTTTATAAAATTTTCTCACAACCCACTGCTTGTTTTTCTATATTTTAAACCCTATTAATTTAATACATTGTATCCAAAATAAACACCATTCTAATCATCAAGAAACTTTAGAAAACAACTCTAGTCAATTAATAATTGACTAGCACTTTACATTTACATTGTCATCAAAAAAAGATATCTAGCAATTTACAATCACGTTGTCATCAAAAAAAGACATCTGGCACTTTACATCAAAAAAAGACATCAAACAATTAAGTCTAGTTAATTGTTATTTCTAATCCTTCCTGGCTTAACATCTTCCATAAAAGCTTCAAAAATTGATTGCCTTTCTTTGACTTGGTCCAATTCTGTTGACAACGCTTCATTTTCTCTTTCAAAAGTTGCATTTCATTTTTCAAACCATTATTATGTTGTCGCATTTGTCCTAGTTCTGTAACAAGCTCATGACGAGATGGAATCTTTCTAAGGACAGAAGAAGGAGTTGGTCTGAATCCATACCCACGAACACGTCCATGTCTTTCTCTTCCTATTACTTCAGAAAAAATTTCATTTTCATCAATAGCTTGAGAAGGTTCTTCCTCAGCTCTTTGGGTTACTAAAGATTGAATTTTGTCCTGAAATTTGATAATAAATAAAATAGATATGTTATAACATAATACTAAAATATATATTATAATAACAACATAAACTGTTTAAAATAAAATTTACCACTATTTCTTTTGATGTGGAATCAACCATTGACCCGTCTTTTTTCTTGTGTGTCACCTTGAACATTTCCCATGCAGACGGTTCGTGTCCTAATATTTCAGACTGTATTAAATAGACAAGTTAATCAACAAAAAAAAAAATTGTTAATGAGAAAGATCATGCATCTATCTTTTCATAATCGAGTCCTAAAGCTCGGATGAATTTCCTAGCTTCATAATAAGAAGAAGGAACAGTTTCACTCACTGGAAATGTAGATCTTATTATCTCAAGTAGCATGTTGAATGATTGTTACTCCACCCACTTAAACATTTCAAATGCAACAGTTTCACAAGAAATGAAAGCTTTAACACATGGGTGCATCCTGGAAATAGAGTTTGTTCGGCATCATGCAATAATTCATAAAAAAATTTTACACTCGAGTTCGGCTCATTCTCGTTAGATGAATTGTGACCCATATCAATATTAACACCTGGCAACCCAAATGCTTCTTCCAGCATAGGACGCATATTGTCATTATCATTGTTGTCATCATCCTCATCACTAATCTCTACTTCAACCAATACCTCTTCCCCGTGGTAGTACCAATTAACGTAATTCTTAACTATTCCATACTTAACTAGATGAAACTTGACATCATCTTGACAAAAAAAATATGTATTGTTGCATTGCACACAAGGACATCGAATTTTTCCATCTATGCGTGGGTTTCTGAACTCAAATTCAAGGAAATCATTAACTCCATTCAAGTATTGGTCACAAAGTCTATCATCCAATTGCATCTAACTCCTATCCATCACACTAATTAAAAATAAATATAAAAAAATGTAAGGTACAAGTTTTTAAACATCCATTAGACAGTCTAAACATAATGGACAAATAAACACATAAATTAGGGTGATCTCCCACCACCCGGAGGGAGTGATAAAATCTCCATCACTCACGGGGTATGTACATACACAATGTCAATGTACATATATATATATTCATTAATATTCTATACCTATAAATTAGGGTGATCTCCCACCACCCGGAGGGAGTGATAAAATCCCCATCACTCACGAGATATGTACATACACAATGTCAATGTACATATATATATATTCATTAATATTCTATACCTATAAATTAGGGTGATCTCCCACCACCCAGAGGGAGTGATAAAATCCCCATCACTCACGGGGTATGTACATACACAATGTCAATGTACATATATATATATATTCACTAATATTCCATACCTATAAATTAGGGTGATCTTCCACCACCCGGATGGAGTGATAAAATTCCCATCACTCGCAGGATACATACCTCTTACGATGAAAATACAATCTCAAATAACACAACGATTTCAAAACAAACCAACACTGCAAGGGAAATGAGAAGGGTGACAATATTAGATTAACAAAGAAATTATTTCACATTGCACATTGCACCTCTATTTAGATTAACAAACATCAGTAATAAAGTCAGTCTAATTTCTTGTACTCATCCATAATAACAAGACAATAAAGAAAATTTTGAGCTAGGAAAGCAAGAAAATTTATGTGCAAAAGATCTAATAGACGGAATTAACCATATATCCAAAATCCACTGTTATTTCTTGATTAAAAGGAATTCCTATTCCTCCTATAGATGAATCAAACACACCCTTAGTGACTTTAAGACATATGTATGACCATAGTTTTTAAATTGGCCAAGAGTTCTTATCCAATCAATAGACTTTAAGATATAAGTATGGTTTGACATGATTATATTAATTAACTTTAAGATATGAGTTCTTATGTGTATGGGACATGAATATAATGATTATATTAATTGACTTTAAAATATAAATATGATTATGGAAAAGTCCTTATTAAATCAATGATCAATCATATTCTAACTTGGTATGACTATATCCATTGACTATTTTATTATAGTACATATGTTGCTCACTTGAGATTATATCTTTTAAATTGTGTCTAATTGATATGAATAATTAGATTCCACATGTGCATGAAGAGATCTAATTTATGTACATTATTTATATTAATGCATCATATTTTCCAAAGGGGGTTCAATACCTTTCATCAAGTATAGATTGACAAATATGATAATTAGTGAACATGAAGTCTATTCTTAGAGTTATTTATTTACAAGGATTCTAGAATTTTAATAAGTTTGAAAATATTCAATTATCATTCTTTTTTGTATGACACACTACCAAAATTTAAAAGAAGAAACAAGTGAAAATAATCACTACAAGAAATTTGATGTTTAGTTATGAAATTTTTTGTCACCTAATATCAGATTTTTGTCACTAAAAGTGTTTAGGGACGAAAAATATTTCGTCGATCTTTCGTCCCTAAAAGCGTGTCACTAAAGATATTGAGTGATGAATAATGATTTCGTCACCAAATATTAAGAAAATGCGACGAAAATTATTTTCGTCATCAAATGTGAACCAATAGCGACAAAATATTTTGTCATAAAATAATTGATATATCATCAGTAAAAATCATATTTTGTCTCTAAAGAACCAAATAAGAGACTTTAAGTGAGGTTATTTAGTAACGAAATTCTAATTAGCTACAATTTATTTTGTAACTATATGTATTTTATTTTTGTCACTAAAGTGAGGATTTTGTTTGGTTCGGTGACAAATTTTTGTCGCAAAATACTTTATATTTTACAACAAAATTTATTCGTTACTATTAATTTTTATGTTAAAGACGAAATCCTTTTGTCACTAACTACTTTTATTTTGTTACAAAAATTTTTGTCATAAAATTATCGTATATTTTTATAACGAAATCAATCGTCACTATTTACATGATGTTTTTTGACAAAAAAATTTGTCCCTAATTACTTTATTTTTTATGACACATCATTTTGTCACAATTTACATTATATCTTATTATAAAATTTATTTATTTTAAATATTTATGAATATTTTCGTCACTATTATATTTTTTATGTTTTATGATAATAATCTTTTTTATAATTATTTATTTATAATTTATGATAATTTTGTAACTAATTCTTATAAATTAAAATAAAAATTTTATAACCACATAACTAAATCTATTTTTGAAAATATAATATTACCTATCACTAAATTAAATTATAATTTTTCTTTCAAAAAACACTATAAGATAAAACAATAAAATTAACATCTTTTGCAACAATATAACTGAATTACAAAATTATCAATTAAACATAAAATATTAATTGATAACTTTAGTTCAAATAAAAAGTTAAAAAAATATACCATTCATTAAATATAAAATTTAATACCAATCAAATACTCAAATGAATCCTCCTTAAAGTTACAAAAATACTTAAAACCCTAAAAAAAATAAACAAGTCAATTTTCGCAAAAATTAATACTTATCCATCCCTCTACCATCTTGATGCTTGTCGATTCCTCTACCATCTTGATGCTTGTTGATCCCTCTATCTCTTAGCGTCAATCATCTAATTAATCTGTAATAAAATATAAATAAATTAAATTATTTAAAATTAATAACTCAAGTATAGACACATAAAAAAATATATTAAATAGTAAATGTAATATCCTTAAATTTTGAAAATATTAATAAAAGAATAAATTAAATTAAATAAAAAAAATGAAAATGAAAAATGAGAGGCGGTGCGTGTGCGTGGTCTCCAAGCCATCAACAGTGGCCGTTTTCTGTCAAATGGAAAATGGAGAAGGAACAGAGAGTGAGAGCTGGAGAGGGAGAGCTTGAGAGGAAGCTGGGGGGGGCGAGTAATCGAGAGAGAGAAGAGAGAGAGAGATCGAGATGGAGAGAAAATGAGAGACCGAGAGAGGGAGAGAGAGAGAGAGGCGAGGTGTAGTGCGGCCATGGGAGCTGGCTGAGAGCTCGGCCATGGCAGCCGAGCACCCAGCCGCGGCCATGGCGACGCGAAGCGGCGATCGGCGACGGCAGCAGAAGTCCGAGAGGTTGGTTGCAGCGGGGGTGGCGGCCGCGAGTTCATCGGGCTGGCGCGCGGGGCTGGTTCGGCCGCTAGGAGAAGAACGGGGGGAAGGAAGAAAGGAAGAAGGGAAGGAGAAGAAGAAGAAGAAGGAGAAGAAGAAAGGAAGAAGAAGAGGAAAAGAAAGAAGAAAAGAAGAAGAAGAATGGAGTTGCAGGCGCGGGAGATGCAGGGAGGAAGAAGAAGAAGAAAAAAAAAAAAGAAAGGGAAGAAAAGAAAAATAAGAAAAATAATAGGATTTTTGGGATTTTTCGGCAAATGAAGTGATCAGGTATGTGGGTAAAAATTAATAGAAGCCTGATATGTTTAAATTATAAATTTTACTCGATTAAAATTAATTAATTTGAGTCCCGGTTGTGTTATTTGCTAGGAAATGATTTAATTTGCATCGGGAGCTCGAGAGAGGTCGGAATCAGCTGGTTTCAGGCAAGCTCCTAACCCTCTCCTCATGCTTTTCAATTCCCATGAAAGACCCAGTGATTTCTCGTATTTAGTCTTCTCCCTTACTTTGTCTTGGCACTTAGCTTTATCTGTTGAGTTATTATTCATTTGTTTTAATTTAAATTAAATCCGAGGCTTCTAGCATTTTATTTGTTGTGAGCCTATGGGGGTTTGTACCGCCCCCACTCCTTTCAGGAATGATGCTAAACCAGTTTGGGGACTAGGTTCCTAGACGTGAGGGTTTATTTACGATTTTATTGGGTTTACTTACAGTTTTTCTCAGATTTATTTATGGTTCTGTTAGAGCTATCGAGCAATGGGGCAGGGGTCAGTTGTTTGTGACGTTGGGGTAGACTATGATACGGCCCTGATGTGGACCGTCGGATGGACACCCCTAGTCACTGGCCGTTGACCGGTGCCGGGCATTGCTGACTAGCTCTGCCGGTATGTGATTTACTGCATGAGTAGATGCATTGTATTACTGTTCATGATTTGATATGCATATGGGAACGGGTTGCATGTTGGGATATTCATTTATTGAGTATGCTTGGACACGGACATTCTAGTTTGGTTAGGTTGCATCCAGCGCGGGCATATGCATGGCATGTGGTTTACTATGTGAGCGGAGCATGGCCTGATGCCTGGATGTATGGGCGCCTTGTATCACGTTGATGCTCACTACGCCATTGCATTTCTATGTGCATTGCATGGATATCGATAGTATTTAGTTCTCGGACGGGAGTACCGTTCCGAGGAAGCCTATGGCTCGGTTGTCGGGAGTACCGACGGATACGGGTGACGGGAGTACCGACCCGGGATTGCGCGCGCAGGTTTGTGGAGATATTTGTTGCCTTTCAAGACAGCGGCAAGTTGGTATGGGACTTGGGTGCCAAGTGTCTTATGTGCGCCCCAAGAACCGGTATGTGCTTTTATTTTATTATGCTATTGAGTTGTTGTGTTGTAGCGTCTCATGGCTTGTGTGTACCTGGGGGTTTGTTTTGGGGAGAGATTTCTGGTTTTGTGTAGCCTTTAGCCTTTCTTTCCTTATGCTTGCTGAGTCTCTCGACTCACCTTACTTTCCATCATTCCAGGTAGTGGCGGCGTGGGCCATGGCAAGGGAGTCAGCTTTAACGGTAGAGTCGGTGTAGTGTACAGGCAGTCTCGTCAATCCCTATCCACTCTGATGTCTAAGTAGAATTTACTCTATTATTTCTACTGTGCCAGGTTTTTTCTCAAGTCTTGTGTATGTCGGCACAGGAGTTTGTGTTTATTTACTTATCTTGTGACCGCTGTGCTAGCGGGGTACCCGTAGTGCATGCATGTCTTAAGCTTTGCTTCCGCTGTTCTTATTTTTATGTGTGCATGCCGGGGTGGTTTTTGTCTGTGTTTATTACTTTTCTCCTCCCGTAGGCGCTCCCGTTCGGGTAGTCCGGGTGGTTGGGGATATCCGGGAGGGGGTGCTTACAGTAAAGATAGAAATATATACCTATTAGAATCAAATCAACTCTTATTATTGCTGCATCAAACAAAGTAATCATAAAATCAAGTTATATTTTAACTATCTTTTTCTTGTAATAACAATAAATTGAATTAAAGAAACAAAGTAAATCAGAATACCTTAAATTATTAGTAATTGATATAAATCCTGAAGCATTTAAACTTTCAATCAGTTGTTGTTGTGTCGCTAAAACAGATGCCAATTGAGAATTTAAATCTCCAATTTGTGCTTGTTGAGTATCCACTAATGTTTCAGCAGTATTTAGTCGATCCAATAGCTCACGTTGAGAATTAGCTGCCTCATCACGTGTCCTTTTAAGAGCTTCTTCAAGCTCTATTGCTCTTCTATGTGCAGACTTTGAAGCATTTGCAATAGGTTTTGGACCATAACCTAAGCCTTTCACATAACCAGATTTTTTCCCCAGTACCTCATCCATAATCTCATCAATTGTCAATTGTCTTTCACCTTCTAAAATAACTTTAGATTGTAACTCTTTCATTTTATCCTATAAACAAAAGAACACATAAATTTAAGAAATAAATAATTTCTAAAAAAAATTACTACCAATAAAATAAAAACATTCTTACATAATTAGTCTCTGCATCTACTGATAACCATCCATTTCCTTCACTATAATGGGTGTGCTTATAGAATTCAATTCTATCAAGTTCCACACCATTATTCATTTTCTCAGCCTATCATATTTGCATGTCTTAACAATTAAACAAGATATAATATTCATACATAATAATAAAACAAAAAGTAACAAATTGAAATGACTTACAATTTCAGATCGACCTACTACAAAAGCTTTTGAGCCCATTACATGATTGTACTTCAACTTTAATCGATTGTTTTAGTTAATCTCACAACGTTCCTACAATACAAAAAAAAAAAATCTTATGCTATTATTATCAAGAGATACAAATATACTATATTAAATTAATATAATATTATTAAACAAATTTTCAAATTTAATTATTCAACTCAAAACTTTTACCTAGCAAATTACACATCAACCATGAAATAATTGTATACAATAAAACAAAAATAAATGTAATTAGACAAATTGAACAATGTATAAATTGATTTTACTTAATTTATACCTTATGTTTAGGATCCATCCACATTTCAGATAGGCGTTGATAATTTTGTGTGTTCAAACCAGATTCTTGTAGGAGCTTTAGCCTTGCCTCCTCATTTTGTGCTTCAAAATACTTTCGTTTCAGGTGGTAACGCCATTGCCTACTCTTATTTTTCAATAAATCCTCACAGCTATCTTTAACATAATCATCTTCCAAATTGATTTCAAATCCCTCCTTTAATTAATTAATTAAACACAAACATCAACAAAACAAAAAATATTCAAGTTAAAAGTCAAGATAATCAAAGAATAAAAAAAATAAGAAAAAAATATTTTAAAAAAGTATAATCTTACCGCGCATTTAGTAAAAGCATTGTGTTTTTCTTCTTCTGTAACTTCCTTATATTTGATCGGACATGTCATAAAGTTCCTAGCAATTACACCCAACTCATTTGATAATTTGCATGACTATTCAGCAACAATTGGCCTTCCTTTACCTGTAGCAATATTAATAACCATCTTCCCCGATGATTTTACAATTTTTTGAAGACCAATTTCTCTTGTTTTTCCACGAACTTGTTTTTTTGAAATAGAATCTACAGAAGCAAGACAAAAATAATTTAAAACTTAATAATAATAATTAGACATCAATAATGATAGTGTTAGACACTCATAAAGTATATATTTGAATAAGAAAATTTTCTTCTATCATAAAACAAACAAAATAATTATAAATGCAAAAAATAATAATAATAATAATAATAATAATAATAGATATTTATATAAGATACATACTCCTAGTCTCTTAAAACTTTTAAATTGTATGAAGTTGAAAACATAGAAGAAATTTATCCAATGTATAGTTGTAAGTTTTATTGGTCACTTTCCATAATTGAAATCATACATAACTAAATTTTCAACCAACTAGAATCATACATCATTTTAACTAGATTTTCAACAAACCTGAAGTTGTATGTTTACCATAAATCAATTAAGTACATAAAACTAAGATATTGAAGTTATTATACAAAAGTAGAATTTACCATTCTCAAAAAATTTCTTAATAGAAATGATGGAAAATTTCTTAATAGAAATGATGGACTCGTGTGCATTGGATCCCTCTGCTCCATTAGAATTGGATTGCATCATTGTCCCATGTATAGTTTCTTGGTAAAGAACATGTCCATCCAGTGGCAATAATATATTATAACAATTAAGTATAACATATAAATAACTTAATCATAGAACAATTAAGTACACAAAATAAAAAAAAATAAACTCATGTATAAAAGTAGAGTTTACCATTTTCTAAACAATTAGTAGTAGGAAGAGTGAATTCTTGCTCATTGAATCCATCTATTCTATCAGAATTGAATTGTATTGCTGTTTTATTTATAGTCTTTTGGCGAAGAACACGCCCACCTAATGACAATAAAATATTTTAACAATAACATATAACATATAATAAACTAAAATGAGTAGTTTAAGAATAACTCTCAATATTTTGTACATTTGAAATAGATTCTTGTTGGCAATTTTTACTAATTGTGATAGTTGGTAATTGGATATTTGTGCCTTGTATTTTTTTTCGCCTTAGATTGCGTCCCCTGGTGCCATTGTTGCTATAACCTGCAATCAATTTAAAAAGAATAAAACATTGAGCATTTAACATTTATACAATAATATGTGCTATACAAATTATTATATTTTAATACATGTCACATAATTTATATAATTTTTTAATTTTCCCTTTGCTGGCGCAATGCGCCTGCTGCAGCAGTCTATCCCCTCTTATACCTTCCAAAATTACAACTTCAAATTGATCACATGGAGACTAAAATTACATTTTCAAAAAGAAGGTAGTGCTTTTACTGCCTTCTTCTTATAATAATTATATTAATAATAATATAATATATATATATATTATACATCTACAATCGTTGCAACAAACATATAATATATATTATATATTTGCAGAAGCTTTGGCATAAGACAATAAATATATAATATATTTTATTTTATTTTTAATATAATATAATATTTAGGGAGAACAATTATCCCCAAATTTTAATTTACAATTTGCTTCAAATTGAACTGGCAAGAAAGAAGAAGACATAAGGGCTAAAATTGGATCCATCTGCACTGCCTTTACTGTATTCTTCTTTTGATGATAATTATTATTATAAATTAAAAACCATCCACAAGAACCAACGTTGCAAGAATCAAAATAGCCTATAGCTCTAAAATTGAAAAAATACACTATTAAAAAAAAATTAAAGAATCATGAATAAGAAGAAAAAAAAAATATTTGCAATCAAGTGATTCAGAACCCACCATATCTGAAATCTATCAAAAACACAATGAACACAAATAAGAAAATATCATCCAACCATCAACAGAGAAACAAAACAATGAAATTGATTTTTCAATCATTGATTCAAATAGTAAACAATCTTTGAAATAGATAAACGTACCAAAAAAAAACTGAGAGATGACACTATAATAGAACCCTAGCAAACTCTGAGAGAGTAAAATCTTCAATGGAAGATAGATCGGATTGAAGCGCCGGTAATATATGATTCCAAAATATATTTAAGCGGGAAATTTTTGAAGAATGCCGCCTATGTGAAAAAAAGGTTAAATACCAATTAATATAATTATCACCAAAAAAGGAAATAATAGACAAAATAAGAGGAAAAAATTGAAAGCTCGTAAAAAATGTAAATCTCATATAAAAAAGCTATTAACTAGCATTTAGTAAACGAAAAAAAAAAAGGAGAAAATTAGTGAACTACCCCATTTTTTTCTTTATTTTGCTAAATAGTGAACTATCTAATTTATTTTGCAATACAGAAAAAAAAACAAAAAATTATTTTTAGATAATTTACTCACAGTAAAAGTTGTAGAATTGACCCATTCCAGGAAGATCTTCATCAAGGGGCAAGGGCTTCCTCTCCTCATCTGACTTCTGAAGCTCCTCATACACAGCATTGTCACGTGACCAACCCCAACCCATAGTCATGGAAATCACCAATGAAAATCTCAAATAGAATTAACTTAAAATAGATAAAATGTTGAATAGAAAATGCAAGAAAGCAATAGAAAAGGATATCTTTGGTGAGAAACTTGGCACGGTGAGAGGTTTTGTGAGAGTACCTTCTCTTCTTCATCTTCCTGTACAGACACTTTCCTATCATTTTAGTGATGGTGGTTTAATGGGATGGACAGACGGAAGGGAGGAATAAGAGGACGGAAGGGATGGAAAGGAGGAGATGTACTTTACGTGCCCGGCTTCTGGTGTCTTCTTAATAATTATTTATATATATTATATTTACAAAGGATCGGTAGAATAGGCCCTGCACCCCAAATCTATATATATATTATAACAAAATACCGTCACCCAATTTTAATTTTTATTTTAATATTTTATTATGTTTTGTTTATTTTTTTCTTTCCCAAAATAGAATTTTTGTAGATCATTAATTAAGCTTAGATTTATAAAAAACGTATAGTTCTTAGAACCTATATATAATTTTTTTTAGTTGAAAAGTGGTTGGAGAATGTGTAAGCATGGTATATGAAGAGACAATATATAATCTATATTATTAATTCTTAAATATTAATATAAAATTTTAATTAAAATAAATTACAGAAAAATGAATTTTTTTTAAATCGAGAGAAATTTTGAGATATCAAGTAATACCATCGGGTGCCAAGTAATTTTTTAAAAAAAATAAATTTAATTTTTTTATTTTATTTCTCATAATTTATCTCTCATTTTGTCTTGATAAAGCCACCACTCAAAACTCTAAAATCCTTAATTAGTTTCAAAATTATGCAAAAAAAAAGTACAAATCATATATATGTTTATGTTATTATTTAATTTTAAAAAATAATTAGTTGGTAGGTTATGTTAAATTAGTTATTTAGGCAAAATTGGATTATTTTAAATAAGTCATTTAAGTTATTTTGATAAAATTAATATTTTGTAGAGACTATTTATATTTATCATATCTTGTCATATTTCTTTTGAAAATTTTATTATATTTTATATTTTTATTATTGATAGCAGGAATATGTTAAGTCATATATGGATAATTAATTTTGAAAATTTGATTATTATCATTTATATAATTAATTGATTGTTTGAATTATCTTTATTTTTTATATATAGTTTAATTAATTTAAATTTATTTTTTATAATTTTAAATGTTATAATTTTATATATAACTTAAATATTATAATTTTATTTTTTAACTTTATTTATTTATTTATTTTGCTTTCTTAAAAATTTGACTTATGTTAAATGTGGTAGTTGATTGCAATAGGTAAAGTCATGGACAATCAATTTCAAAAATTTTATTATTGTCATTTATATAATTAATTAATTATTTAAATTATCTTTATTTTATATATAGTTTTAATTAATTTAAAATTTATTTTTTTATTTTTAAATATTATAATTTTATTTTTTAACTTTATTTTTTTCGTTACTTTCTTAAAAATTTGACCTGTCTTGAATGTGATAATTGATTATCGAGAGAAATATCTGAAGTCATGTATAGATAATCAATTTCAAAAATTTAATTATTATCATTTGTATAATTAATTAATTATTTAAATTATCTTTATTTTATATATAGTTTAATTAATTTAAATTTATTTTATTATAATTTTAAATATTATAATTTTATATATAACTTAATTAATTATTATCATTTATTTAATTAGTTTAACCATATTTTCTTATTTTCAACCAATTAGTTTTAACCATGTTTCTAGTTTGTCAATGTAAACGAATTTTATGTAACAATTTAATTCTTTAGAAGTCGTCTCAGCATTAAAATTTTTAATTAATAGTTATTTTTTAACTTTAAGTTTTCTAAGAGGAATATGTAAAATCATGTATAGATAATCAATTTTGAAAATTTGATTATTATCATTTATATAATTAATTGATTATTTAAATTATCTTTATTTTATATATAGTTTAATTATTTTATTTTTTTATAATTTTAAATGTTATAGTTTTATATAATTTTATAGTTTAATTAATTTAATTTATTTTTTAAAATTTTAAATGTTATAATTTTATATATAACTTAATTGATTATTATCATTTATTTAATTAGCTTAACTGTGTTTTTGGTTTTCAATCAATTAATTTTAATCATGTTTTTGGTTTGTTAATGTGAACAGGTTTTGTGTAACAATTTAATGTTTTGGAAGTTGTCGTAATATTAAGTTTTCCAGTTAATAGTTATTTTTTAACTTTATTTTTGTTGTTACTTTCAAAAAAAATTAACCTATTTTAAATGTGGAGAAGATGTGAAATCACGCATAGATAATCAATTTTGAAATTCTGATTATTATAATTTATATAATTTATTAATTATTTAAATTATCTTAATTTTATATATGTTAGTTAATTAATTTAAATTTAGTTTTTTAAATAAGTCATTTAAATTATTTTGACAAAATTAATATTTTGTATAGGTTATTTATATTTATCATATGTTCTCATATTTCTTTTTAAAAATTTATTGTGTTTTATATTTTTATTATCAACAGGAGAAATATGTAAAGTCATATATGGATAATTAATTTTAAAAATTTGATTATTATCATTTATATAATTAATTGATTATTTAAATTATGTTTATTTTTTATATATATTGTTTAATTAATTTAAATTTATTTTTTTATAATTTTAAATAAAAAATATTTTATATAGGCTATTTATATTTATCATATGTTGTCATATTTCTTTTAAAAAATTTATTATATTTTATATTTTTATTATTGGCAGGAGGAATATGTGAAGTCACATATGGATAATTAATTTTAAAATTTTGATTATTATCATTTATATAATTAATTGATTATTTAAATTATCTTTATTTTTATATATATAGTTTAATTAATTTAAATATATTTTTTATAATTTTAAATGTTATAATTTTATATATATCTTAAATATTATAATTTTATTTTTTAACTTTTTTTTTGTTGCTTTCTTAAAAATTTTACTCATGTATGGATAATCAATATGTAAAGTTATGTCAATGTGAACAGATTTTGTGTAACAACTTAATTTTTTTGAATTAATTTTTAATTTTTGTTTTGATAGTCTATTTTTAGAAAATTAAAAACACGTTCTTTTTGCCATTTTAAAAAATTATTTCTCAAAATAGAAAATTAGAAAACGGGTTCTCTATAAAATTTTGAAAATAATTTTTTAATAATATTTTATTCAATAAATTTGAGTATTCAGTAAATTAGAAATATTTAATATTAATATATTATTAAAAATATATATACATTTTAATGTTAATGAATTTTGTAATATTTTTTCTCATTATAATAATAAAATATGAATAAATAAATAAATAAATGTATTTTGAGTTTAGAGTTTATTTTGGATGAACTCAAAATAACTTTTTGTTCTTTTGAGTTTTCTTTATAATTTTTTTTTTCAAAAATACATTTTTAAAAATAGTAAAAAGAACACGTTTTCATTATTTTAGAAAATCGAAAATAAAAAATGACTTGAAAACAATAAAGAAAACCCAACCTAAGTTTTTCAGTTAATAGGTTTTTTTTTTTTTTTTTTGTTACTTTCTAAAAATTTTGACTTATCTTGAATGTGGTAATTAATTATCAGGAAGAAAACGTGAAATCATAGATAGATAATCAATTTTGAAAATTTGATTATTATAATTTATATAATTAATTGATTATTTAAATTATTTTTATTTTATATATATAACTTTATTAATTTAAATTTATTTTTTTATAATTTTAAATTTTATAATTTTATATATAACTTAAATGTTATAATTTTATTTTTTAACTTTTTTTTGTTAATTTTTTAAAAATTTGTCATGTTTTGAACGTGCATGTGAAATCATGTATAGATAATCAATTTTGAAATTTTGATTTTTATCATTCATATAATTAATTAATTATTTAAATTATCTTTATTTTATATATAGTTTAATTAATTTAAATTTATTTTTTTATAATTTTAAATGTTATAATTTTATATATAACTAAATGTTATAATTTTATTTTTTAACATTATTTTTTTTTCTTAAAAATGTGACCTTTCTTAAATGTGGTAATTGATTGATATGAGAAATATGTGAAGTCATATATGGATAATCAACTTTGAAAATTTGATTATTATCATTTATATAATTAATTGATTATTTAAATTATCTTTATTTTATATATAGCTTAATTAATTTAAATTTATTTTTTATAATTTTAAATGTTATGATTTTATATATAACTTAAATGTTATAATTTTATTTTTTAACTTTATTTGCAAACGTAGTGAAGTTTTTAGTGTGATGAAGTTGGTAATTAACCTTAATTTGATCTCTAAGTACACGTGTATGCTAAAAGCAAGTCAGCTTAGTATAGTGTTTAAGGTTTGTAATGTGTTTAGAATGATTACGTGTTAAAACATGTTCTAACGTATTATACTCATATTTCTCAACAGTAAGAGTCTGATATTTATTAAAATACTGAAAAGACCAAAATTGAGAAGAAAAATGTGTTTCATCAATTTTTAGAATTTAATATCTATATTTGTAAAATAAGTTTGAGGGTTTCTAATATGTATGATGTAAGTACTAATTAATGACATTATATTCTAGATTTCTTCATCTAATGATGAGATTATTACGTCGCTGAAGTCGGGTTGTGAGTTATAGATACATTAAAAAATTATGAATGGTGTTTTGCCAAAAGGGCTTTCCTTGGCGATTTGTTAACTAATGCAACTAAGAAGATTCAATCGATGATCAAGAACGAGAATAACTGAAAAAAATTTATCTAATTGGTTTCATTTTGGTTGTTGTTGGATTTATATCTAGGCAATTTGTTTAATCTACATGTTTTTTGTTTTCTTTTATTATTTAGGTTTTTTTCTTTTTTTTTACTGATTCACACTTATTTATTTGCTCATTTTTTATGTTCTTTCACTTCTATTTATTTGTATATTTTTTTTAGTCTATTAATTTATAGTGGGTGTTTAACGTTTATAAGTACATTCTTACATGTATTCGTTTTTTTTTTCACTGCACAAATTATTCTTTTCAGCATATTGCATAAGAATTTATCATAATTGAGCTACAATTTAATAACATACACAATATTGAAATCATAACGAATGAGAAACATCTTCAATCAAATAATTAATAAAACGGATCAAGAAATCATCATTTATACTAAGTAATCAACTACCTTGCTACTGAAAGTTTAGAATAAGACATACCACATTTTTAGTGTTTCGTGCATCAAAGTGAAAATAGTGTATTAAAAATGGTAGACGTTAACCTCACTTTAACAAGTCACGAATATTATAGACGTTGGATATAATATTTTGTTAAAGACATACATGTGTTAGTAGAAAGACTATAATAAAAGTATAAAAAATGTCAAAAAATAAAAAAAGGTCAGGCAAAAAGAGGCATTCATATTTCGAAATAATTGAATAACTAATTTTGTTATATGTTTATTCATTTCTCATGATTGCAATATGATTATTTTGTTTATTTTTTACTTCTTTATTTTGATGTTCATTTTTTATAATTACTGAATTATGTAACTTTTACTTTAACGATTATTTTTTTTTCTTACGATATCTGTGCATCGCACTGGTGATACACTAGTTTCAATTAACAATTTGTAAGTGCAATGATGAGTTTGCTGCAGTAGCTTGCCATCTCATGTCCTTTTTTAAAATTTAATTTAAATATAATTTGTTTGACAAAACAAGAAGAAAACGGAAACGTTAAAAATTATTGTCTTCTTTTTTTATAATAATTATGTTAATAATAATATAATATAATATATTATATATTTAAAAAAATTAAATAATAAGGCAACAAATATATAATATATTACTTATAATTATGTTAAGGGAAATTCTATTGAGAATCTGAAAATTTACTCTTCAAAATTCATGTCTCATCAAAATTTTTAATAATTTTAATATACCTCTTTTACCCTCACAACCCACAACCAACTCTTTCCTCCGATCACCTCTCATCGTCGGCCATCACCTTGCATCTCTTATCGCTAGCCATCACCTACATAAATATATATATATACACACACTCAAACACACATATATATTTATATACACACAGCATGATCGCGGCCATGCAACCCAACACACACACATATACACTCACACACCTATATAAACATATATATACACACTCACACACACTTATATATATATATATATACAGCATGGTTGCGGCCATGCAACCCAACACTCACACACTTATATAAATATATATATATACACACTCACACACACTTATTTATATATATATAAACACAAGTTCCATGGCCGCGGCCATGGAAACCCCCGCACCTCGCGGTGCGGGGGTTTCTGAACTCGCCGCAATCCTCGCACCTCGCGGGGCGCGGAATTAAGCCTTCCCCGACTGAGCAATCGGGGAAGGCTGGTTTTTTTTTTGTTTTTTTTAACTAAATTTGTTTTATTATAATAAAATAAAATAAAAAATAATACAAATAAATAAATTCTAAATATTTGTATTTTAAGTAATTTAAAATTAATTAATTTTAAATTTTTTAAGTATAAAAAATTCAACAAGATGATTTAAAATTTAAAATTAGTTAAATTATAATTACTTAAAATATAGATATTTAAAATTTATTTATTTATATTATTTGGCAATTTAATTATATTTGTTATTTTTTATATTAATTATATTTTTATATTTCACATTTTAAATATATGTGTGAGAATGAAATCAATGATATTTTAAAAAACGAGTAAAAAAATTTAAAAGGCCTAAACTTAAAAACATAAAAAATAAATACATTAATAAAAAAATTAAAAAATTTAAAAGACCTCTGCACCTCATGGTGCGGAGGTTCGAGAAATCCTCGCACCTCGCGATGTGGGGCTTGCTGAGACCTCTGCGCCTCACGATGCGGGGGCTGCTGAAACCCCTGCACTTCGTGGTGCGGGGGTTTCAGCAGCCTCTGCACCGCGAGGTGCGGAGGTTTCCATGGCCGCGGCCAGGCTTTTGTGTGTTAGTGTGTGTGATATATATATATATATATATAAGTGTGTGTGTGGTGTTGGGTTCATGCCGGTCGCTGTGTGTATATATATATATATAAGTGTGTGCTGAGTTTATATATATATATATATATAGAGAGAGAGAGTGTGTGTATGTGTGCGCGCGCCTGTGTGTTGGGGGGGATCGGTTGCCATGGCCGACCCAGCAACTGGGTTCATGGTCACATGTGTGTGTATATATATATATATATATGTATGTGTTTGTGTGTATGTTTGTGTGTAGGAGAGAAATAGAGAGGCGAGGCGGAGGCTAACAATTGGAGAAGAAAATAGGTTGTGAAGGAGTAAAATAGAAATTTTAAAATTAGTATGAAATTTTATGAGATATGGATTATGAAGAGTAAAAACACAGGTTCTAAATAGAATTTCCCTTATGTTAATATATAATACATTATACATTTCAATTTACCCTTTACCTGTTGGATAATGTTTCAATTTGCAATTTGCATGTGTAATGATGAGCCTGGTGCAGTAGCGAGCCATCTCTTATCCTTTGCAAAATTTTAATTTTAAATTAAATTTATTTTACAAAACAAGAAGAAGACGGAAACGCCTGCTGCAGTAGTTGGCCATTTCTTGTTCTTTTCAAAATTTTAATTTTAAATTAAATTTATTTGATAGAAGCTTGCTGCTGTAGCTTGTTACCATCTCTTATTCTTTTTAAAATTTTAATTTTAAATTAAATTTATTTGATAAAACAAGTAGAAGACGGAAATGCTAAAAATTATTGTCTTCTTTTTTATAATAATTATGTTAATATATAATATAATATAATATAATATATTATGCATTTCAATTTATACTTTGTCTGGTGGACCATGTTTTAATTTGTAATTTGCAGGAGCAATGATGCACTTGCTGCAGCAGCGTCCTTGCCCCTCTAATTAAACACATTTAATTAAATATATTTAATTAATTAAGTGTTTAAATTATAAAACTAAATTGTAAATATATTTATAATATATTTTTTTGTTAATAATATCAAATTTTTGTAACTTAAAATAACTTAATTTAGTTACAAAAATGAAGATTAATCAAATAATTTAACTTAGTAAGTTATAAAAATTTAATATCACTAATAAAAAATATATTAAAAATATATTTATAATTTAAACACTCAATTAATTAGATGTGTTTAATTAGTGAGTTAGAGAGAGAGAGAGAGAGAGAGAGGGGGAGGAGGTTTCGTGAGAGGTAGCTGAGAGTATAATATATATTTAATAATATTATTTATTTATATATTTATAAAAATATGAATAAATTTATTAATATATTTATAACATAAGTTATTCTTAAACTTTTAATTAGGTCTGTTGATGAACTCTAATCGAGTTAACTTGTGAGTTAGTGAGTCAAATTTTTTTAAATTAAAGTTTAATTCATTTATAAATTGAATTTTAAAATTAGATTTCATTTTCACTCCTTTATCTTAATAAATAAATTTAAATAAATTTTTATTGAGTTGAATATTAAATTGTTGAGAAATGAGTAATCTCATTTACAATTCTAAACAATAAATGAATAAAAGCTATTGAAGATTAAAGAGAGTAGAAAAACTAGTTTTAAAAATTTTAGAAAGTGAAATTGTTCTTTTATATGAATTTTTATTTTTAAAATAAATTAGGATATTTTTAATTTTTTCCACTAAAACTAAAGTGGACTTTCCTAAATCAGTATCACGACGTAGAGAAGAAGTTAAATTTAAAATTTCTTTAGTTTTTAACAAATTTTATTTCTTTAATATTTTACTTTTTGATTTAAGGGTGTATTTGATAGGAGTGGAAAATGAGAGTGAATTTGAATTCTATCTAAATTTCAAGAAATTATATCAAACAGCTTTTTAATTCCATGGAATTCAAATTCTATTTTAGTTCAAAAAGTGAAAATTTTTCTTGAAATTAAGAAATTGGAATTTATAGGGGTTGGGGTGAGAATTAGAATTTCATGAAATTGGAATTTCACTCTTATTTTCTACCTCTATCAAACGCACCAAAATTTAAATCTATCTGCATATGATTTATAAGCAATTGATAATTTTATAGTTAATATTTATATTTATTGATAAAAATTATTAAATTATATTGCACATAATTTATCCCTATAATTAGAGGGATAAGTCTTTATCATTTTCCAATGTCTTGAACTTTAGACACTTTTTATTAAAAAAAGAAAAAATTAATTTTTTACTGTAGAGTTGAGTATTGTCTTTGGTAGTTGTAATATTCTTTAAATAAAGAAAAAATTAATATAAATATTAAAATATTATTTTAATATTTATTTTAAATATTTTTAATGATATTATATATCAATGTATTATATATTTATATTTAAATAGCATTTTCAATATGCATAGGTATGTTTTTTGGTTTGGAGAAAATTAATATAAACATACACATAAACGTAAAAATGAATTGGAGAAAAAAAAATGTAAAACATTATAATAAAAAACTCTTTCTGGGTCAATTTTTTTAGGACTTTTTTTAAAAATTACATAATTTTTGAAATATTTCAATAAAATAATTTTAATAAGACACATTAATAAATATTAGTATTCTAATACAAAAATTTAATAGGACTATATTTTTGAAGTGTGACAAAATTATGGATTCAATAATTATATTTTTAAATAAATATTAATTTGATATAATAATTTAAATTATTTTATTATCATATTTTTAATTATTATTATTTTAATTATTTTATAATTATCATAATTTAAATTATTTTATCAATTATCATAATCTTAAATAATTTTATTTTTACCAATCAAATAATTATTAATATTATTTTTTTATTATAATCTTAAATAATTTTATTTTTATCAAATAAAAAACACCAGGCAATGGCGGGAGTGCCCTGCCTCTTTCCTCCCAAATCCCTAAATCCCCATCACCCCCTCTCTCTCTTTCTCTGTTAACAACTCTCGCGCGTCAACCCATCCGCCGCTGCCTCCGCCTCCGGTCGCCGCCACCGCCCGTTGCCTCCGCCTCGGTCAGGCTCCTCCTCTGCGTAGGCCGCTGCCAGATCTGCCTCCGCCGCCGCCGACTCAAAGGTATATGTATATATATATATATATTCTGTGTTTGTATATATATTCTGTATGTATATATATTCTCTGTGTATGCATATTCTGTGTGTATATGTATATGTATATATATATTGTGTGTGTGTATATGTATTACAGAGTTACACGAGATAATATACATACACAGAGCCAATACTGCTTAGTTAACTTCAATGGATGCTTGCTGAGCCAATACGCTTGAATCGTAGTTAATTTTCAGTCTTGTTTCTTAAATAGTGCATTTGTATGTTATAGACTTGCAAACATTTTAATAAATCAAGAGGACTTGAAGCTCTGTAACTCTTTCATCAATTAAACAAGGGTAATAATTGATTAATCAAGTTTTTGTTTTCAGTTTTGATTTTTTCCAACTGAAAACAAAACCTAAACACACAATTTGAAAACTTAAAGTGAAAATGAATACGTGAAAATTAGGAACAAAATCAAACAGGCATTTGATCTTTGTCATGCCCCGCCCCCAAACTTTGTGATTTGTCATAGCTGGCACCCCAACTTTATTGACACAGTCACTGCCACAAACGCCCATCTTCTTTTGCCTTGTACTAGTGCTAACCCATAACAGGCAGTACTTATTTTACATCTTAACAATCCATATAGTCAAGACCATCTCCAAGGACCATTCAGAATCACTGCCTATTTGGTATTTATCTCATCTATAACAACCTGATTGCCACTGCTGCCAGTACTAATTATTAGTTCATTGAATAAGAAACCAAACGCCACTAGCTTATTGAGCAATTTCTCAGGCTGCTCTTACACTTAGTTGTTTCCCATTGAGTACGACATTATTTTCTTGTAAAGAGGCACATTAACTTGTAATTTAAGTATATTATCATTTTTTTGACTGGTGTAATTTTAAGGATAGTATTTTAGTTACATGGTGTGGGAATTTCAAGATTCATTTGATTGAACACTAAAGCCACCCTTGGACACCACCCTTGGCTTCCAAGCTTTAATCCAAGCCATCTATTTGGCTTTACCACATTTATCCTTCATTTTAGAGAAAATGGATTTCTTCTCACATATAAAGGAAATATAATTAATTTCCCTCTTTGATAATTAAATTCCCTCATGGAATTATACTCCAAATTACCAAAATGTCCTTAGGAATTAACAATTCCATCAATCTCAATACAATTACACAAATGAGAAATAATTCCCAACAAACTCTCATTCCAACTAGGAAATACTTTCTAAATTTCCCAATTAGCCTTCATTGAGCCTCATTACCCAATTTACCAAAATGTCCCTCTCCAAGAGCACCATTATCCTATAGATCCACTTATCACAAGGGCACTTTTCGGAAGTTTCTATCAACCTTCCATATTTTCTAACACTAATAACACCTGGTATTACATTATATCATATAAATAACTATAAAGGAACAAAACCTAGGATATCCACCAATCCTAAACTTGACAAAAATGAACTTGAAGCTATAGAAGTAAAAAATTACTAAATTCAATGAAGTTAAAACTTTTTGAAGCTCAGAGATCCATTGTTTTTTACACGAAGGTACCATCACCTGAAAAATGAGTCCATGACTGACAGCAATCCCAATGCCAGGGTGCCCCTAGCATTTTAATAATTCATAACTCACAAAGTAATCCATAGACCCCTTTTAAAGTTCCATCAATATATAATACATTAGAAGTAATGCATTAGCATTTTAGTTAAACAAAATATACCGAGGGCATATGTCAATTAAAACGCTCTAGGCGCTAGTCGAGCGCCAAGCTGGGGCCTAGTGCCTAGGCCACCTAAGCGGGGCATAAAAAAATTATTTAAATAAAATTTATATTATCCCAAATACATATATATACACATATATTCATATATATATAAACAAATTATATATATAGAAGTTTTATATATATAAATTTATCTCTATTTATATATATATATAAAGTTATAAATACATATATATGATATATCTATATATTAATAGAATTATTATATTATATATATAATATTGTGTGTATAGGGCGAGAGACAGCAACTAGAAAGGTTGAGACTCAGAGAGAGAGAGACCGCAAATCTTCTGCGGCTGCAACTAGAGGGAGCAACTAGACGAAGCAAGCGGCGATGGCGAGTTCACTGTCCACAAGAGGCGGCGATAGCGTGCGACAAGAGAGAGGTTGAGACAGAAAGAGAAAGTGACAAGAGTTGGCGACGACAGCAAGAGAGCAAGTGGCGATGGCGATGGCGAGACAAGAGAGAGAATAGGTAAGGGGAAAAAAATCATAAATCAACTTAGGCGCCGCAATAGAAAGAGTAAGCGGCTGAGGCAATTCATGGGGCTAGGTGACCCATGCGGCTAGGCGGCCGCTGTGGCCGATTAGGCGCCGCTCGGCATCGATTAGCTGAGCCGACGCCTAAGGGGGTTGATTAGGCCAAAATCGCGGCGGCCAGAGGTCGCCTAGGGTCTTGGCCCAATTTTTAGAACACTTAAAAATATAACTAAAATATACCAAGGGCATATGTCAATCGTTAGCTGTGACTTGGGAGGGCAGAATATTCAGCCCCCTATGGTTGAGGTCTGCGACCAAAGGAGAGCAGAGGCATCGCGATTCGCACGGTAGTAGCGATCGATGTAAAAAAATGAGAACGATCCAACACCTTGTGCGGATCTACAAATTAATTTTCATAAAAACTGTCTATTTTCGGGATTCACCATGGCCAGCGGTTTCCTGTGATCGGAGCAGATCACTAGTTTCCTCGGTCACGGTGACCCACATATATCAAAATATCAATGATTGTACAGGTTAGATATTGGTAGATCCAACTTATAAATTAATAAAACCCCACAACGCATGCACGAATGTATATACATTATATATATATATTCAGATTGCCAGAAACAAAGAAGAAGGGTCAAAAGTATACCTCACGAGGTGAGACCCCCCCGCCCCCTTCCACCCCCGCTTTGTCAAATTGTCGCCGGTGACCGGAGATTACCAGCAGTCGATATGGCCACAAACAAGATGACTGGCCCCACTTTAACAGTGGAAGGGTATTCTGATTACCAGGACGTCAGCGGAATTGGCCCAAAACGCTATCGTGACTGTCGGTACGCACAACGAGATAGAGGGGGGCGCGGTGGCGCATGGAAGAGTGGAAAACCCTAAACCATAGGGTTTCCCCCATTATTAGGTAGATGACCCAGTTGGGTCTGTTTAATCGGGCCAGATTCGATATTCGGTCTCCATCTCTTTTTTCTACTTTAATGAATTAATTTAAAAAAAATTAGTATTCGTCTAATAATTAATTTTTTTAGGAAAATTGGAAAAATTTTATTTTTCATAAATTGCGAGCTTTACACAAACATCTAATATAATATACGTATTAGTAAAATAAGAGTTTTGCAGGTGGCAATCTTAAAAAATTATTAAAATTCATTCTCTAATTTTATATTAAGTCAACTAGATTTTAAAATTAGATCTCTAAAAATTCTAAAAACTTTTGAACTTTTCAGTGTTGAAATAAAAAGAGAAAAAACTGAATAAGATATATAAATTTATTTTTAATGATTCAATTTAATGTAATTCAATTGTATTAAACTTTATAATCAGTTCAAATGAATCAGCAATAAGCATTTGTATTTATCACCAAAAAAATTGTTTGCCAAAATATTACAATGTTTATAAAATCAGCTTCTATTTCCAAGAATGCATATATATTACAATGTTTACGTACATGTTCTGTCATAGATTTTTTGAAAAAATTCACCCGAAGTGTTTCTAATTAATAAATTCAAGGGAGCATATTTTAATGAGTAATTTAAGTGAGTAATTTTTTTAAAAAATAAATCATGGTTAAATAATAAAAAAATAATTAATAATATTTATAATGTAAATATTCATGATTTGGGGGCAAAATGGTCTCAAAAAAATGTGGCACTATTCCTTATAAATTGAAAATTAAATGAACAGTAAAGAGATCCTTTTGGCATGCTTCCTGAGGCATAAATTTCTTTATGAAGCATTGTACAATTTTTCTTCTGAAGGACTCTGTAATCTCCTTCCGAAGAAGCATAATTTTTCACCCGAAATAGTAATTTTTATTCCTTTCGAATGGGCATAATTTCCTTTTCGAAGCAACATTTTTATTCCTTTCGAAGGGGCACTATTTTCCGCAGCATTTTTTTTTGCCAATTCTTCCTTCCAAAATGGCTATCGCGCCTTGTTTTTCTCCAGAAATTGCCAGCGCGTGCCACGTGGCACGCGGTATTTCTTCCCGAAGCCCCTTTCTGAATTGGCCTGCGCAGACGCAATTTCCTTCCGAGCTCGCGCCTGCATGTTGCCCCTGACACGCGTGCCACGTGACTGTGCCTCTCTGCACCACCGGAAGTTGCCACGTAGTAGTGCTAGAAAATAAAATTCTAGCACTGCCTCTTTTGGGTCTTAATCTCGCGTCTACCAAGCTGCCAGGTTCCATGTGCGCGCTCGAGAGCCGCTCGATCTGCCAGCTCCCTCATTCATGTTGTGCATATTTTAATTATAAGGTAATCTCCACACTATTTTCACAAATTACACTTACACCCCAGATTTTTCCAAACTTATTTAGTGCCGTTCAAGCCTCAAAAGCCACGTAGGCTCTTTTGGTTGGGCCATGTGGCTTTCCTAAAACCCTCTTTTTGTTAATCAAACTGCATGCGGAGCCCCACGCACTACATTGACTCTTAATCTTCAATGGGGAATAATCCCCGAAAATATTATGAAAATCCTTGAAATAATAAATAACGCTTGGAAGTATCCTATGATAACCCTAAACTCTGTCGGGATAGGCCCCCCCGAAGGACTCCCTAGGTTGTTCAGTCATCTAGGGGGATTCTTCTTAAGCTGATTCGAGTGCTTCTAACAAACATGTTCGCCCCCAATATCTGGTATTATATTATGATCAGGCCCCCTCTTATTGACAAAGGTATCTCATTTGTATTTATTAAATGCATCGTTCATTTATTGTAACTATTTTCCTACACATACTAACTTAAGCATTGGAGAGCATACGTGGGTGAGGAATCCCCGTGTGCCTTCTAACTTGTTCATGCGAGTGCAGTTATGTCCCGAGTAGACTAGAGGTTACTCCTAAATGGATTAATCCGCTACCGAAAATGCCCTTGAGGGCTTATTTGAGACCCCTAGCTAGATAATCGGAGACCGGAGCTACCCAACGTACATTTCCACAAGCAGACACCTGTCAGCTGTCCACCTCGCCTTACAGCGACTTTGGCATTCCCACCTCAAATTTTAATTATTGTATTTTTGGCAACAATAATTTGGCGTTGCTTATGGAAAACTGACAAGAAGCTAAGTTTGGCAATGTGAATAGCTAGGTCTGTTGGTGCCAGAAGTCAGTTGGGTACGAGAAGGGACACCAACCAACACCCCCCGTCTGGGGGCTGGGGGGCTTGCGCGTCGATGTGGTCTTCTAGTATGTTGTCAGAAGTCACATTTGGATTTTCACAAACCCTCAACAGCCCTAAAATGAGATCCTTAAGTGGTCATGTACACCCCAAAGTCCTCGTTAAATTGTCGCCAGCAGTTTTGCCTGCCAAAAGAGTCCAACTTGCGTTGCTAATAAAAAGATCACATCAACCTGCGTTGATAGCATCGTGTTGTGTTCTGAATGTATCATGGTCTTTCTTTAATCCCTCGTATTTAGCAGGCAAAACTGCTGGCGACAATTCAAAAGAAAATGAGAAATGAATGATTATGGGAGAAATAGAGAAATTCAAGAGAAAATAGAAATTAGTCTCCCATTTAATGTGTGAAAATGTGGGATTTATTTTCTCTTGGACATGCAAAGCTCATGTCCAAGAGAAATGAATGATTTAATTAAATAAAAAAGAAATGAGAAATAGTCATTCTAGCATTTATGGAAGGAATGATTATGGGAGAAATAGAGAAATTCAAAAGAAAATAGAAATTAGTCTCTCATTTAATGTGTGAAAATGTGGGATTTATTTAAAAGGAAAAGAAAATGAAAAGTTGTCAAGCATTTATGATGGAAAATAGTCTCATTAAAATAAATGAGAAAGAAATGAGAAATTCAAGAAGATCCAATGGTTGAGATTTGGTCTTGGAATAGGATTTGATCCAAGGGTCATAGTTGATTCTTGAAGATTGGCATGGATTGCCAAATGTGTAAATATTTATAAAGGGAGATGAGATGGATGGTGGAGATTTATTTTTCAAAATAAATCCATGGAGGAGATTTAATCTAGGATAGGCACATGGATTGTGCTTTTTTTGAGTGGTTGAGATTAAGTCTTGGAAAAGGCAAAGGAATCCAAGGGTGGAGATTAAAGTTTCCAAAAAGGCATAGATTGTGTTTGTTTGTGTGGATGAGATTTAATCTCAAAAGTAGATCCAATGGTTAAGGTTTGATCTCCCAAAAGTACTTGGATTGTGTTAATTTGGAAGGATGAGATTTGCTCTCCTAAAGTAAATCCAAAGGCTAAGATTTAATTTTGAGGCTATTAGACATAAAAGGAAAATAGAAGAAGTCTTTCAATTTTAAGGGTTGCAAATGGAGAGAAGGAAATGGGAGAAGGAAAGAGAAGAAGAAGGAAAATAAAGGAAGAAGAAAAGAAGTAAGCTAAGTCTTTATTTTTCTTTTCATCTCTTAACCTATTTTATTTTTGGAGAGTAATGTTTCAAGAATCTCTTCTTAGGTGGGGAGAAGGATTTTGACCAGAATCTCTCTTTAAAGCAAAGGCTTGGAAGCTTTTAAGGATTTTAAAGGTAAGGGATGACCCCAAGTGGTGGTGGTCTTACTTGCATTTGTAAGTGTTTCTTTATGAGTTGCATGTAGTGGTCAACATTTGCATGATATGTGTTTTAGTGTACCTATGGCCATATGGAGGACTAGTGTTGTAGGAGGGGTTGGTTGATGCCTTAACCTATGGAGGTTATGAGGGCATGGAAGACTACTCATTTGCATTGCATTTTGCATTACATGCTCTCTCATGCTTCATTTACTTATGCATTGCACCCTTAATGCTCTCTCATGTTTCATTTACTTATGCATTGCACCCTTACTGAACATTATGGCTTATGAGGTTTTCACCTTCACCTTGTAGATTTTTTCATTTGTCAAGAGGTTGGGAATGTTGCAAGCTTGAAGCCTTGGAAGATCTAGAATGTTTGATGTAAATGTGTGTTGTTGGATATAGATTGTGTTGTATGTGGTGTTTAATTTCCATGTTGGGATGTATGATTTTATTTTGAAAATTCTTTCGGGACCCAAAATTAATCAAAAAATGCCCCCCAAAATCCTAAATTTTCCAAATTTAAAAACAAATTGGCTGGCGGGGCCTGTTGGCGCCCCATGGGGCCCCGTGGTGTGCTGGCAGTGCGGGCTGGCCACACATGCTGCATGCGGCCGCACGCCCGCGCGTGTGCGTCTGCCACGCGCATGGCCACGCCGGCGTGCCTACTGCCCACTGTGGCCCCGGCTGTTGCCACCAGCCTCCACCCACCTTTTTTTTTTTTTTTTTCCTTGGGCTTCTTAGCCCAAATTTTTCAGCATTCAACTTTAATAAATAATCATAAAAATTCACTCACATTACCAAAAAAAATAATATTATTCAACCCCTTTGGTGTTTCCAATAACACGTACTAAATATGAGATTTACACCAATACTTAGACTTCAACATGCCAAGCCATTATCTCACTTTCAAAATAAAATCATACATCTCAACATGGAGATTAAACACCACATACAACACAATCCATATCCAACAACACACATTTATATCAAGCATCCTAGATCTTCCAAGGCTTCAAGCTTGTAACATTTCCAACCTCATGACAAATGAAAAAACCTACAAGGCGAGGGTGAAAACCTCATGAGCCATAAAGTTCAGTAAGGGTGCAATGTATAAGTAAATGAAACATGAGAGAGCATGTAATGCAAAATGCAATGCAAATGGGTAGTCTTCCATGCTCTCATAACCTTCATAGGTTAAGGCATCAACTGACCCTTCCCACAACACTAGTCCTCTATATAGCCATAGGTACACTAGAACACATATCATGCAAATGTTGACCACTACATGCAATTGATAAAGAAACACTTACAAATGCAAGCAAGACAACCACCACTTGGGGTCATCCTTACCTTTAAAATCCTTAGAAGCTTCCAAGCCTTTGCTTTAAAGAGAAATTCTTGCAAAAATCCTTCTCCCCACCTAAGAAGAGATTCTTAAAACATTACTCTCCAAAAATAAAATAGGTTAAGAGATGAAGAGAAAAATAAAGACTTAGCTTACTTCCTTTCTTTTCCTTCTTCTTCTCCCATTTCCTTCTATCCATTTGCAACCCTTAACATTGGAAGACTTCTTCCATTTTCTTTTATATCTAATAGCCTTAAAATTAAATCTTAGCCTCCGGATTTACTTTATGAGAGCAAATCTTATCCTTCAAAATTAACACAATCCAAGTGCTTTTGGGAGATCAAACCTTAACCATTGGATCTACTTTTGAGATTAAATCTCATCCACACAAACAAACACAATCCATGCTTTTTTTGGAAACTTTAATCTCCACCCTTGGATTCCTTTTCCATTTTCAAGACTTAATCTCAACCACTCAAAAAAAGCACAATCCATGTGCCTATCCTAGATTAAATCTCCTCCATGGATTTATTTTGAAAAATAAATCTCCACCATCCATCTCATCTCCCTTTATAAATATTTACACATTTGGCAATCCATGCCAATCTTCAAGAATCAACTATGGCCCTTGGATCAAATCCTATTCCAAGACCAAATCTCAACCATTGGATCTTCTTGAATTTCCCATTTCTTTCTCATTTATTTTAATGAGACTATTTTCCATCATAAATGCTTGACAACTTTTTATTTTCTTTTCCATTTAAATAAATCCCCCATTTTCACACATTAAATGGGTGACTAGTTTCTATTTTCTTTTGAATTTCTTTATTTCTCCCATAATCATTCCTTCCATAAATGCTAGAATGACTATTTCTCATTTCTTTTTGATTTAGTTAAATCATTCATTTATCTTGGACATGAGCTTGCCAAGTGTCACCCTTAGACACCACCCTTGGCTTCCAAGCTTTAATCCAAGCCATCCATTTGGTTTTACCACATTTATCCTCCATTTTAGAGGAAATGGATTTCTTCACACATATAAAGGAAATATAATTAATCTCCCTCATAGAATTATACTCCAAATTACCAAAATGCCCTTAAGAATTAACAATTCCATCAATCTCAATACAATTGCACAAATGAGAAATAATTCCCAACAAACTCTCATTCCAACTAGGAAATACTTTCTAAATTTCCCAATTAGCCTTCATTGGTCCTCATTACCCAATTTACCAAAATGTCCCTCTCCGAGGGCACCTTTATCCTATAAATCCACTTATCACAAGGACACTTTTCGGAAGTTTCTATCAACCTTTCATATTTTCTAACACCAATAACACCGAGTATTACATATAATCCTGATATTATGTCTTGTTGAACCCCAAAATTTGGGTCCCGGCACCAAAATTTGGGATTTGAGCTCGAAAAACAGTCTTGTATTTTTTTTCCTTTTATTTATGGGGGTTGAATTGGAGAAAAAATTTATTGAAATAAGGATGGACCACGGAAAGGAACTTCAATACTTTTCCAGATTAAGTAGTTGTGTCACTTTTCTTTGCAGTAGTGGAAGCTCTTGTAATTTAAGCTCAAGCCAAATGGAGATTGGCCTGTAGTGGTAGCATGGCTCTGTCATCCTCACGAGATCCAAAGGCAGCAAAATATATAATGTGGCTCCTTCAGAGAATGGCCTCTATCTCACTCCCACGATGTCGAAGCTTCCGATCAAAAGCAGCTCTTGAAGCCCTATCAAAAGCCTCTGCTGATAGAACCCCAAGCATTGCACTATACAACTACCCTTCACTTTCCGGAGCGTTATCGGCTCTCTTCGCCTACCTCTTCCACTCTCATCTTAACCTCCGATGCCTCACTTTGCCATTCTCCTCCGTTGAACCTCTCAGGTCTAGAACTCATATTTCCACATATATTCATACTTTCTGCAGTTTTCTTGGGAACTAAATGGCCTTTCAACTTTTTGTTTTCCTTTTTTTTTTTTGGGGGGGGGGGGGGGGGGGTTCAAAACAATGTAGGGTCGAAGATTTGTGCTTTGAAGGGTTGGAGAAGTGCTACTTTTTTGATTTTCTGGGGCCAAGAGGGTTCGCGTCAAAGCTTTCTCAGCGAACTTCATGCAAGTAAGCACATTCTTTATGTTGAAATGTGCATTTGTGGTGGCTTAACTCAGTTTTGTGGTTTGATCAGGGTGATTGCATTTGAACATAGAAAATCAGTACTGTCCAAATTTGCTTCTGAACATGATCGCAATGGGAAGCTCACGTTTTATGTTGATACTGAGAAGAGCAGCTCTACTGCAGTTTACGAGTACTTCTCTGCCAAACTTTCCAATATGAAATCTAGTGATGTAAGTATTACTTTTGTTCAGGAAATTTAAGTTTGTGATTGCCTGTGGGGAAGTGGAATGTGCCGTTCACATTAGTGCAGAATCTTTAGTCCCTTAGAGCAATAAATTTATAGAATTGAAATGGAATGTTTTTCTTCTATGAAGCTTAAAACACACGAGGCTGTCTTTTGTAGTGCACTATTAGATGTGAACTGTAGATTTAATTGCATAAAAATATGATAATTTCAGAACTTATGTGGTGGAATTGTGCTTCTGACCTTAGCCTGTTTGGAATTAAAACCAAACCATATGAAATAACCAGACATTAGAAATGGTATCCAACACTCAATACTTAGCAACTACTGAGTTACAATGCTAGGATGATTATTATTTCATTATTTATGTGTTACTATTTTGTATAACAGGGAGAGGCCATAAGTCTGTTACACCCAAAAGATCGAGATCGTGTTGAGTTACTTTTGAATTACATTGAAGATGGAGATCTTCGTCGATGGAACTTACCAAACACTAAAGCATTTAACTATGGACTGGGTGAATGGCGTCCAATGCTGAACTACTTCACTAATCCACACATTTTTGAACAGGTTTAGCTCAAATTTGGATTTAAAGTCAGTAAGTAATGATATTATTTTAACTTTTCAAACTGCAAGGCAAAGAAAGGATTGTTGGTATACCAATAATTCATCAAGAGGACAACTTTCCTTGCATATTGAGAGTAACTGTTTCCTTTTATCAATGTCTTTATCATACTAGTTTCATTAGCCAATTCTCCTTGCTTGGTGCAACAACCTTGCAAAACCTGTTAACAGGATTTCTTTGAATTTTTTCATTACCTCCTTTAGATTGTGTCCAACTGAGGTATGATTCATTCTATTTTTATGCACAGTGATTTATTAAATGGTCCTGGATAAAAGTTTCATGTCTTTTTTGGTAATACCTCTAGCATCACTTTGGTGGTGCAGATAATTTATTGATTGGGGAATTTATGGAGGCAAAAAATAAAAATTGAGCTTGCCTCAATGTTTACATTGTGTCATGCTATCTATTTCTCTTATCTGTGGTAGAATTCTCAAAACTGATTGAAGTGTGCATTTACTATTCTAGGTTTGAGAATCAAATTTCTGGGAAATCATTGTTGTTGGGCTCAAGCAGCCAAAGTTATTATTTTCACTGTAACTTATTCATGCATATCAGATATGGATATATAGTGAGGTTTTAACAGATGTGTGCACCACAGCATTTTATCATTGGCTGCAGGGTGTGATCTTTTTTTTTTTTCATAATCTGCATGTAGAGCATGAATGCAACAAACTGTTATCTGTTTCACCTTCTCACTTGCATTATTGCTTTCATGTTAAAATTTACATTTTGCATTTGCTTAACTTGGCTTAACCTTCTGTGTTGAAAGTTATTGAAGATAAGCCCAGCAGATTTAATTAGCAAAGGAAATTCTTATATATCTGCTCGTCATAGTTCTGCTAAAGGACTGCTTTATAAAGTTTTCAAGCTTCGTCTAGGCAGAGGTCTTTATGGAGAGTGTCTGGTAAGTGACTATCTTGTGCTATCACTTGACAATCGCAATAATTTCAGTCTTGATATACTTCTATGCTTTTGTTCAATGTGGTATTTATGTATAAGGTTTTGTCCACTGAAGCCAACATAACTATTGATTTTGAAATTTGTCTCGAAAGTAATCATTAGATTTGGGAGCTGATAAGCATTTTTACCTTTTTATTTAAGCTTGAGAGCACTTCTTGTTCCTCTTCTGCTATAAAGGAAGCAAGATTCTTATTGTTTCTAACATACAAACATTTTTTGATTCCAAGAATCTGTTTCTTAGGGAGTTAGAGCAGATGGAAATTCCGACTTAAGTAATGAAATTGGCAAGGAACTTAGCCTGCGGAGTGCTGCAGCTGGATTGAGGTAGTTCGTTACTAGAAAAGAGTGCTCCTCATCTTTGATAATAATATTTCAAATTTTGACATGTAGTGTTTTTTGGGCATATGAATGTACGTACGACCCCTTTTGTTTATTGCAGATGTAAAATCTCGTGTATAGAAATTCTAGAGCTTTCCTTGACAAATAAACCATAATTTGACCAAACAGACACATGCAAATGCCTTTATTTTCACCAGGCTATGGTTTTGGCTTCACTTTTAATTAGTTACAAAGAAATTTCTCTTTTATTTGAAGTAACCTTGGGCTTTCAAATGATTTCTTAATAAGATCATTTGGTTTTAATTGAGGAACATGAACTCTCAATCTTGACAATCAGTGCAATACATTGATGGGCTAGATAGAGAAGAAAGTTGATGGAAAATGTTGTTAGCAACCTCTATAGACATATAAGAGTTCTCCTAAAATTGATCCTAAGGTGCAAGCATTAATTTGGGATGTTTTGGAAGGACCTTGAGCTTTCTTATGCTTAGTTTTGATGTTTCATGCATCAGGGTATTCTAACATTCTACATAATGCCTAGAATGTGGCCTTTTGTGTACTAGGGTTGCCTGTTAACTTTACATATGTGTTAGGTTTCATTTATGGTCCAATTTCTAGTAGAAAAAATATTTTCCTACTCCTAATAGTGCTTGTTTTGTTTTCTTTGAATTGTGTGATAGAATATCTACCCTAAGTATGATACATATGTGTGAATAAAATAATGTGTATATTCCACAATGTATAAATTAAGAGAATATATATATACAATAGGTATTTTAAGTTAATTATACTAATACCCCTTACTTATATTATTTAACGCTGCCCTTCAAGCTGGTGCTTATATATTGAGCATGTCTAATTTAGTACAAATGTAATTCACACAAGAACCTCTAAGTGATTTGGTGAGTAAATCAGCCGATTGATCGTTGGAACCCACATATGTTGTAACTACATCCTCATAGAGCACTTTTTCTTTAACAAAGTGGTAATCAATTTCAATGTGCTTGGTTCTCTTATGAAAAATAGGATTAGAAACAATATACATTGTAGCCTGATTGTTAGAAATCAATTGTATAGACTTGACCTAAGTAACTCATAACTCAATTAATTGTTTAAGCCACATTAACTCACATGCTGTTTAGGCTCTGGCTTGAGTTGGTTGGGGTGGGCTTGAAAAAAAAAAATCATTTTTTTTAGGCTAAGAAGTCCACTTTATTAAAAAAAATTTGGGGGGTGGGGGGGCTCCAGCCCACCCTACCCATGGGCTGGGTCCGCCCCTGGAAACAAAGAAATCCTGTCCAATTTTTGGTATTAGGGCATAAATATCTGCTAGTCCCAAGCCTAGATGAGGTATTATTTTGCTTGTGGATTTGGTGATTCCCTTAAAACTTCTAGCATTGAAGGGAAGTACTCTATCACAGCTGGTGTCAAGCCCAAATGAAAGAGGATGGTTGAGTTAGGTAGCCAACAATGTCTATAAAAATTGTCAAATCTTTAAGTGAGTTGATTGGAGTGGTTGAATCCCCTTTTAGTTAACCCAACCAAGTGGGATTTAGAAGAGGTGAAAACTGTAGCAAACCTATTGTCATTGAAGGTCAGAGCCCATAGCTGAAATTGTCACAACTCAGCTTAGGCTAGTCTGTACATAAATGTAGCCTATAAAAAACCTATTATTGTTACTTGAAAGACTAGCAAAAACTCCATTTAATCTTGCTTAGTTTGAGCTTTGAGGGGTTTTTATTTCAGTTTGCTTTCAATCTTTGGACTTCTGATCTTTTTTGTACCCATGAATGTATGTTGTATGTATCTTTAGCCTTTTTCTTGCTAGTCTTGGTTTTCCTCCGCCTTTTGAAGCTTATATATTCTTCTTTATTGAATTTCTAGCCGTTGCTCAACATCTCCTAATATTTTTGCTTTCAGTCTTTGGTATGAAATAAGTCAATCAACCTTTTGAAGCTAATATTTTTGGTAGATTTGTTCAGTTGACTTTTAGTACCCAACAATCAACTAAAAGTTGACTTTGATATTGACGGTACAGCACTTTTGACAGCTGTCTACTAAAACAGTGGACTGTTGCCCCAACTCTTAGAACATGAATGAAATAAGTCTGAAAACCTGGGAAAGGTAGATCAACTGTGAAGACTTTGAAGTTGACTGTAATAGTATTATCCAAAATGTAAGTGAAATAAACAAACCTGATTTCTCAGCTGTAAAGTATTCCAGTTGACTGCCAAAACCGGTAACCAATTGTTTGTTTCAGATTTATGTTATGATCTTCCTACATGATCCACTAAACTTGTGAAGTACCAAATTTTGCACACACAATTATTGATAGTCGTCAAAACTTGAGTTGGCTCAACAATTTTGATGTGCAATATGTTTTTATGTCAGGCCTATAGGAGCTGTTATTTACATGCAACGAAATAATCTTAAAATGTGCTTAAGGAGTATGGATCCTACTACAGATACCTCTGAAGTTGCAAAGGTTTGCATCATGATGATGAAACAAGCATGTAACCATAGCGTTTCCTCCTTTAAAGTTGGGATATTTTGTGGTAAGTTTAATTGAGTTGCGTTGATTGTCTCAAACTTTTAAGGCATATGGTGGAGGAGGTTCCCCAAGTTCTAGCTCCTTTATCATACGGATGGATGAATATAACCAATGGCTCCCAGTGCACCAACCTAGAAGCCATTAAGGTATGCAATTATTTACTTGAGCTGCTGAAAGTTTTTAAGAGGTTATTACGGTTTATGAAAGACAACTTTTCCCCCCCTCCCCATCTCTTTTGGGTTCTGGAGGATTTACCATTTGTATTTGTTCATTTGCCTCCTTTTAATGAGATTTGTTTGCAGGTAGATGGTTTGACAGGCTGTTGGGGCTGCTGCATGTAGCTTTCCTACTTTTTACTGTATTGGTTTCAAGGAATACAGTACAGTCTACATGCTAACGATGCATCTAATAATCTGTTGACGCATGCATCTAAGCATCTGCAAGAATGCAAAAGAGCTGAGCCAAGTTGGGCCTATAGTAGTTCAGATTTGTTTACTAAGAATTTTATAGAATTCAGAATCAAGCTGAAGATTGAGTTGAGTTCAAAAGTGAGGCTTGAGCTTCTTTATTTGAAAAACTTGTTGAGCTGGAGATCAAGCTTAAAGTTGAACTCATTTGTATTTAATGAGATTTAAATAAATTTTAAATAGGATTTAAGCGAGTTTTAAGTTTTTTTTTTGTTATAAATTTTAAATTTAAAGCTTATACATTTCATTTTAGGCTTGTTTATATTAAACATATAAAATTAGAATCTTAATATATTTTTTAACCTTGAATAATAATATATGTAATATATCAAAAATTTTTAATTATAAGAAATACACATTATTTTAATAGATATTCCAAATGAGCTTTTAAACGGGTTTGTAAACAAGCTTATAAATAAGTTATGAATCTAAACGTGTCAAGCATTTTAAAGTTAAAACATATTAATTTAATTAATTAAATAAACAAGCTTAGACCAGTCCTAATTGAGGTGAGCTTTAAACCGCTTCACTTGGAAGACTGGCGCAGAGGCATCTGTAACAGCATTCATGACTGGAACGACGAGAAGCCTAAATACACCATTCTAATGCAAGTGCCCTTTTTTTCCAGCCGTCCACATATTTGCTTCCTTATCCTGTGAAAATTTTGAACTGGGAAATATATATCATACAAGAATCATTTCATCACGTTCCAATGGGCAACTCTATACGACTATGTCCTTGGCTGTTGGACAAGTTGCTAAGTCACAATGTTCATCATTTGTACCCCACCAAGTTAATCCTTTATTCTCCATGCCAAGTGAGAAATACAGCAACACAACCATGAAAGTCACCCCTACATCAAGAGCCGCTGAAAGTATATAATTGTATGCCACCAGTGTTTCAGGTAACAGAGAATGAAGAGATTGAAAATTGAAAATTGAAAATTGTTCCGACTATGATCCAGGCATTGTAATTTAATGGTATTGCTGCTGGCATGTAAGCTGTTGCTCCCAAAAGGACTGGAAGGTTAACGAGTGGAATCCAGTTCTGTTTGGGAAATGCCTTATGGAAAAGCCAAACTATTAGCACCCCCAAGAAAAAACCAATTCATGGCACTGTAGTTTCCTAGTCTCCCAAAAATCCGCTTAGGCCTTATATAACAGATGCATCAAAGAAGACCCGATCAGCAAGGCACGTCCAAGGACTGTCGAGTGGAAGCAGAGTGTCCTGACATATATGTTCTTAAACAGAGTTGAGCACCCACCATGCCACCGCGACGTTTATAGTGCCGGCAATAATGGTTCCTATGAAGTATAAATTAGATGTGCAAAACAAGAAATATCAGACCTAAACTAAAAGAACAATAGTAAAACAGACATTATGTTAAATTTGACCAGTATGCATGCCTGTTGCCTCTGCCAATAATAACCTTTCAGGGGCAAAGTATTTCTGCTAGTGTTAGGCTCACACCACACTGTTTCTTGATCTAAGAGGATGCCAATTTTTATGTAGATTATTTGGTCCTCTCTGGACACAGATGAAGGTGAATTATGAACAAATAATTCGTACTCTCCCCCCTCCCCCGGCCGCGGTAGAAAAGCATATATATGGGCAGATCTCAATTCTAGGAAAAATGTTTGCATTAACTGAATTCATACTTGATGATGATCTTTGGGATCGATCACCACATGCTGCCTTAGTGGATGGAACTCAGGAGTGAAAACTTCAGACCTGGTTATGTCTAGTCTCGAAAGTGTAACCTGCAAGACAACGGAGTGATGGGGCTAGGATCCCTTGAGGTAGACTTTGACACTTAAGTCAGTAGAGTAAATATGGGTAGTAGAAAATGTAAAAGTTGAAAACTTGTTATACTTGGTAAGGGCCTTTGTTTTTTATAGACAAGACCGTTATAGGGTACTCATGATAAAGCCCGAGGTGGTTAGGCGCGGCTCCCAAGGACCTCGGTCAAGTTGAAACAAGTCGCATGGTTCGGTCCGATTTTTTCGGACTCCAATCTAAATTGCTCTATAAGTATTGTCACGTGTCCTTCAACTAGTCGTAGAAAACTGTTCCCCACTCCGTTATTGTGGACTTGCCACATGCTCGTCTCTTGGGTGATCCATATGGCGAGCGAGCCGGCTAGTGCGTAGAGGGTATTTTAGTAATTTAGATAATATCACATCACTTGCACCCCCTCCCCCCCACTTCTTGAGCTTAGTTGAGAATCATGTTGGGTCGAGGAGTAACCTAATTTTTTAGATCATTTGAGTGTGGGCTTCTCTAAGGTGTATAAGAGCATTTGAAATGTGAATCTCATACTTAAGAGTACCATTTATTATATTGGAATTACAATGGGTGTTTGGTTGGAGAGCTTGAGTCCCTCTATATAAGCTCAATGCCCCACCCCTCAATTACCATTTCTCCTTCTTCTCTCTTTTACTTCTTCCTTTCTTTCCCTTCCTCATTTTTTTTAGAGATATCTTTTCTTGGCTGATCTCAACTTTGGTGGGGGCCAAGCTTGGCTTTGCAAAACCTCGGCTAGGCCGAGGTTGGAGCTCAACCGTGGCCGAGCACTGAGCTCGTTCTTGGCCGACCCCTTACGAAGGGGCTTAGCTCGGCCCTGCCTGTCCTCGGCCAGGTCGAGGTTGGAGCTCAGTCGTGGCTGACCTCCTATGAAGCTTTGGTGTCTCCCCCATCTTTTTAATTAATTAATTTTTTTCTTTTTATTTTTTTGTGTGTCCTGAAACTTTAAGCTTGACTAACCTATTTTTTATTGCTTTCGTCACAGGCGTGGTTGAGATTTCCCAAGCTAGGTTGCATTTGTTGAGCTCTTTTTAGCTCATGCTTAGTCCCAATTTTCCTTTCCTGGCTTCTGTCTTCTTTCTCCCAGTCAGGTCTTTCTTCCTGGTTAATCTTATTCATTTTAGCATGTCTTCTTCCTCTTCCTCGGGCTCAGAAACCTCGAGTACTAGCATCCGCAGTGAAAAATTGAGTCTAGAATTATCCAGTCCCTTCCACGGCCCCCTTCGCAGGCCCAAAAAGCTTAGAAGGCGTAAAGAAGCTTCCCTTCATCTTTCCTCGGAGTCCCGTCTGAGTAGTGATCCCAACTTAGAGGACTTGCCTGAGGATCTGACTATCGACCACTCCACTATAATCGAGAAAGAGATGATTCCCCTCTTTAAGAAATACCACCTCATTCTCGATGATTATTGGTATAGAGAACCCAGGGATTTGAAATCCCACCAGGCCTCTCATGGCTATATCACCATGTATGAGCAAGCCCTTGCTGCCGGCCTTAGGTTTCTCCTCGCGGCTCCTGTAATCAAGGTGTTCTCTGCTGTAAGGTTATGTCCTTCTCAGTTGACTCCTAATGGCTAGAGGTGTCTTGAAACCTTCATTCTCTGTTGCTGAGCTCGAAATATTGAGCCCAATGCTTAGTTCTTTTTTAAAATGTTTAAGTTAGTCCTTACCAGTAAAATCGAATCTCGATTCGCTTTCTCTGCCCTCAACCAGTGTCAGTTCATAGTTGATAATTCTACCTTAGTAAAATGATGGAAGAGTAGGTTTTTCTTTGCTAACCTGAAGGACAAGGATGTTAGTTTCGGGGTGCCAGTTGAATGGGTTTTCCAACCCTCAAAGATCCGTAGTCCCGAGGTCTTTCATGATAAGTTTCGTAACATTCAAATTTTGAGAGAGTTGAACCCTATTAGCACTCGAGCATTGATATGTGACCATACCTTATTCTTGGGGGGTCTATCAACTCCCGCCTGCTCCGAGCCCGATGTTACTTTGGGTAGTCTCTTCTTTCACTATTTTTACACCTTCGATTTGCTATTTTCCTTGCTACTAACATCTTGCCTGTGTTTTTACAGCTGAAATGGCGAGCATAACCTTCATCTGGGGAAAGAATAAGCGAAGACGCTCGGAGAGTGAGGGTGCCACCTCCCCTAAGAAGGGGAAAGTTGCCCTAAACCCCTATCTAGTTGGGGAAGGGGAGTTTAGCTGTCTTAGGAGGAAGAAGATTTCTCAACCCTTGAGACAACTAACTCAAGCATCCGATTCTCTCCCATACTGCCCAGACCACGTTCCTAACTGGGGAGTGAAGGAAAGCGATCTCAATCAGAACACCCAGGTAGCAAGACAAATGATTCACCATTTCGAAACTCCTGTAGATTGTCAAGTATTAGCTAAACATTTCTTGAAGGCAGTGGAGGCCACCTTGTGTAAGCATCTAGCCCAGGTAACCTTTTTTACCTTATTGCATCTTTTAGGCTCAACTATGTTGCACTTACTCACCTTGTTTATTACAGGTGGTCACGCTTGTCTTGGACTTCTCCGAACGCTTTGCCCAGGCTTCTAAGAAGACCCTTGAATTAGACACCCAGTTGCATAAGAGGGACGAGCTAATAGAGAGTTAAAGGAAGGATTTGGGGGAGTTGACCTCTGAGCGACAGTCTTTGGCCCAATGCATTCAGGAGCTTGAGGAGGAGCTATCCCAGGCGAGCTCCCTCAATCATAGATATGAAAGAAAGTATGCCGAGCCCACCAAACTTCCTGAGGTCGAGGATTCATCCAATAGAACCTGTAGGAGGCTTGGAGGAAAGGATTTCAAGCCCATGCTACCGACGTTTTACGAGCTCATCCGGACCTGAACATGTTCAATGTTCGATTCGTTGAAGAAATTGTGGTCGAGCTGGAGGAGGACTCAGAGATGGTGAACGAGGAAGACGCTTCTCTTGATGCTTGAGTTTTCTTCCTCATTTTCTAGTTAGAACTTTTTTGCTTTTTCTGACATCATGTATTAAATTACTCGCTTTTACATAATGCTATTCTACTTTGCTCTTCAATTCTTGATTGAAAATATATGAGCTAAGACTAGTTGTACTTTGAAAATTTGCACAGTAGAAGGGGATTAATCAGGCCCTTAGTCCCCCTTTAGTTGCCAGACTAAAGGAGACAACTTAGGGCTCTTGACCCTTTGATTTTAGCCACTCCCTTACAGATGAGAGTGTTGTCTCTAAGTTTTTTTTGGCCATTAGTCTACCTTCGACTTGGGGACAACCTATGGCTCTTAACCCTTGGATTTTTAACCACTCATTCGTGGAGGAGGGTGTTGGGCTCTAAGTTTTTTCTTGCCATTAGTCCACCTTCGACTTGGGGACGGCCTAGGGCTCTTAACCCATGGGTTTTCTTTTGACTAATTATTGACCTTTGTGAGATTATTATTAGATGGAGAGAATATGAAGTCTTTCCATTAGTCGTAAAAAGAGTAAAAAAAAGGCTCAAGGCATTCCCCTTCTTAATAATAAAACTTCCTCAAGTTTTGCACATTCCAGGTATGCTTCAAGGGATTGCCTTCCATATCTTCTAGTCGATATGCCCTCGGACTTAGGGATTCCACCACCCAGTACGGTTCTTCCCAATTTGGGGTTAACTTATTCGCGTCCCAAGGATGACTCACTTCAAACCATCGCAGCACAAGATCTCCTAGTAAGAAACTCCTGATGTGCACTCGTCGATTGTAGTACCTAACAATGTGCTGGTTATACGTAGCTTGTCGAATCTGAGCCAAATCTCGGAGTTCATCCATCAGGTCCAAGTTGCACCTTAGCCCTTTCTTGTTCACCTCAGGATCGAAATGCTCCACTCGGTAGCTAGTCACCCCTATCTCAACAAGAATAAGATCCTCCGAGCCATACATAGTGTAAAATGTGATTCTCTTATAGCTGTTCGTGGTGTATTGATAGGACTATAGTATGCTTGGGAGCTCATTTACCCATCGCCCATCCGCTTTCTCAACCCGAACTCAGAGTCCTTGAAGAATGGTCCTGTTTGTCAGCTCTACCTGCCCATTAGCTTGAGGATGGGCCACCGAGGTAAAATTTTGCCTAATCCCCAACTCTCGGCACCATTTCTGCACCGATAAGTCCTTGAATTAGGTGTCATTATCCGTTATTAGCATCTTGGGAATATTGAACCGACAGACGATGGATTTTCAGAGGAATTGCTTTACCTTTCAGCTAGTGATAGTCGCCATCGGCTCGGCCTCTGCCCACTTAGTAAAGTAGTCAATAGCTTCTATCAAGTATTTGTTGTCCAACTGCTAGCGTGAAGGGTCTGAGGATATCTACTCTCCACTGGGTGAATGGACAAGGTGACGCTAGGTGGGTAAGTTTTCTCATCAGGGTGTGAACCAAGTTTGAAGTCCTTTGGCATCTTTTGCAAGTTTAGACTAGCTATACAACATTGCTCATCATCGTTGGACAATAGTACCCTTGTCGAAGTGCTTTTTGAGAAAGAGATCAAGCTCCAATATGACTATCGCAAATCCGTTCGTGGATCACCCTTAGGATATAGTCAGCCTCGGCGGGTCCAACACACCTCAACAACGATTGGGTGAAGGACTTCTTATAGAGGTTTGGGCCAACCAATAGGAACTTGGTAACCTAGTGCTTGAGTTTTTAGCTTTCTTGTTCGTCCTTTGGTAGCCATCCCTTAATTAGATGTGCCATGATAGGATCCATCCAACTTTTTCCCTTGTCCAAGCAAAGTTGTTATGCTTCTGTCTCTATGCTCTTCTGAGGCAGTGACTCCATGTAGACAGCCCAGGAATTCTTGAGGAAAGAAAAAGCAGCTATCCTTGAGATAGCATCTACCATGACATTCTGTGCTCGAGGGACATGGTTGATTTTCACCACTCGAAAATGCGTCATAAGATCCTTGGCTATCGCCAAGTACTGGGCTATAGCTTCCTCTCGGGTCTCGAACTCTCTTATTACCTATTGTACAATCAAATTTGAGTCAGAATATACCTCCAGATCCCTGACTCCCATCTACTTTGCTAGTTTGAGTTCGATAATGAGTGCCTCGTACTAAACCTCTTGTTAGAATGCATTGAACTCGAAGTGGAGGACATATGACCAAGCCTAGCCATTAGGGCCCTGGAGCAGTAATCCAACACCACTGCCCCCAATGTTAAAGCTTCCATCCATAGAGAGAGTCCAGCTATGGGAAACCCCTTCGACTTCTTCCTTTGGTAGAGTACCTTCAACTATGAAGTCCGTCAAAGCCTATGCCTTGATGGCTGGTCGAGGGCGATAGTCGATACTGAAAACACTCTACCGCCCATTTTGTTAGAATAGTAGGTTCTATGGCACACTCCAAGAGGGGGGGTGAATTGGATATTTTAAAAAAAAACTTGATAGAACTTTGAAATCCTTTTGATGAAAAATTCGATGTAAGTGAGGATTATTGAATTGCTTGAAATAATAAATGAAATAAAACTACAAGCACAAGAGAAGAACACAAAGGATTTATAGTGGTTCGACTTAACCCAAGCCTAATCCACTACCTTAGCTCCTCATTAAGGATTTTTCAAACCATCCACTAAAATCCCCTACTTAAACCAAGTAGGTCCTCTAGTCCAAGACTAGGAAAATACAAAACCTCCCACTCAAATGGGCCCTCTAGCTACACAAGCTAGGAAGAATAAGAAATATAGAATATGAGAGAATCTAAGAGATGGATCTCTTAGTTACAATGTCTCTCAAGATTAAACAAGGCTTAAATGAATGTATTAACAATAATAGAATGAAGCCTTGGAGAGAAAAGTATAACAATGAAGGCACAGAGCACTGTAAATACAAACGAAGATAAACCGTAAGCTCAAATCAATTCATTTCCATCCATTAGCCCTCTCTTGATCTTGCTTGAGTTGTATTTATAGGCTTCCATAAAGATTGAAGAAGAAACTAGCCGTTTGGAGCCGTTGGGATTTGAAAAAATAGCCGTTGGAGCTTTCTGCAAAAAGAAATAGTCGACAGAAGAAATGCATAGTTGACTATTTTCACAAGTAAAGTTAAGAATAGTCGACAGACATATACTGATAGTCGACTATTTCTAATACAAAAATCCAATAGTCGACAGACATACTTGAATAGTCGACAGATGTTGAAATGTGAAGAAATTTTTGAATTTCATAAACAAAAATAGTCGACAAATATGAAGGCATAGTCGACTATCCTTACTCGATAGTCGACAGATGTTAAAATAGTCGACAGATGCTTGAATAGTCGATAGAACAATCAAAATAGTCGACTATTTCAAGGCATAGTCAACAGAATGAACCTGATAGTCGACTATCCTTTTGAAAATCATGAATTTTCAATACATCCTTATTCGATTCTTTAAAGACTCATTTTGATTATCTTGAAAGCAAGTTGAGATTATCAAAAGTATGATTTGAAACAAATTATTCTTAACAAGCAAGTTGAGATTATCAAAAGTATAATTTGAAACAAATCATTCTTACATCCATACTCAATATTTCATATCTTGCTTTAAGACTTATATACTAAAAATTGCATTTTCTCATTCATATAATCCACATAGTAGAAATTGATTTTTATATAGTCATTATCAAAACTATTTTATTACTAAGAGTGAAATATCAATCTCCCCCTTTTTGATGATGACAAAACAAATATGAAAAATGTGAAAATCAATTCACTCATTTTATCTCCCCCTTTTTGTCAATATCAAATAAGAAGAATACTCTCCCTTTTTGAAACACACTGAGGCTCCCCCTTGAACCAAGCTGCACATAGATAATTCAACTAAATCATTTAGCCCGATTGAGACATACATTAATAAGAGTAAAATGTCAATATTAAAACATTCATTCATAAAGTGAAGTTTGAGTTTAACAAACCATATAACAAAAGCGACTGGTAAATCTGTCAACAAATCTCTCCCCTTTTTTTGTTATAAATCAAAAAGGTATATCTTAAAAGAAATAATCTCCCCCTTAGACCAATTTTTTTTTTCAATAGAAATGAATTGGAGATAATACTACCAAGCAATGATACATATAACTCCCCCAATACATATCTCTCCCCCAACAATAGTTTGAAAAACATCATTTTTAAATAAAAACATTTCAAACGATTTCACAAATCACAAGACTTTTTCAATGCTTCTTTTATAACAACTAGAGATAGCTCCCCCTTAAGATGGCATAATTAGCATCATAGAAGATTTTTGAGCACATGCCATATAAAGAAACCTTATTCATGAGATGCCAAAATTAAAAAAAATCATACCATATTGCATACTCATGATCATATTAGAGCCGATCTATATCTTTTCAAGAAATCACTCATATTTAAGCAATCAAAGCACTGGATCAATTGCATAGCCATTCATCATATAAAAAGGCATATACATTAAGTGATCAATATAAGAGTGAAATATATCATTTCAAGCACATAGAAAGACTCTCTTTAAAAAAAAAAAAAAAACTCCCCCTTAAACTTACACGGGAGATTTTAGCCATAGAGACATTTTTCATATAAAAATAGTAATTGTCTCAATTCAAATGATTTTCACAAGGGTAAAACATATCAATGGCCAAGTATTTGAGGAATGAACCACATGAACTTACTTTCCATATATTCAAACAATAAGTGGTCATCCAAAAACATAAATCTAAACAAGTTATGACAGATTTAATGCAAGACATATTAAGGATAGGCTTTACGAACATACATTTGTCTTTTGATAATCTTAGTCATACTTGTAATCACATAGGATCATTACATATAGATAACTTCAAGAAGCAAGATGATCCTTTAGCAAATAAAGCATGATTTCATACTCAAGTATTCATTTGTCACACAAAGATAATCAAGCTATTTCATACAAGAAAAATAGCATTATAAATGATTCAAGACATGAATACTATATACCATCAAGAATATATCATTTAGCAATTTTTTGAGATCTAAGAAATTGGCGGCCAAGCCCTTTGATTTAACCAATGATAGATTTGAGAGACATGAAGGATAAAAATTTCTTCAAATAAAATCACTTGAACACAAGGATTGATAGGGATTTATCTAAAGTTTGATTTCCAATAGATTTGGACATGATACCAATTGATATTTTCTTTTTGAGCAAGATTCCTTTAATTTTTGCTAGGGCTATAGCATTTGTATTGGCACATTTGATTTAGAAGATTGTAGGGATTTATGCCATAGTCTTTTTGTTCCATCCATAAGATTTGAGCAACTACATATTCACCTTTAGTGAGAGAATAAAATGGAAATTCACTTTCTTCTAAACAAAGACACTAGGAATTTTCTTAAAACTTGATATGGATCACTAGTGTTCTTTTTAGCTATTTTGCCTCCAAGATGGAATTCATTAGGATTGGATTGAAGTCTAGCTCATAGGTAAACATTAAACATGATGTTCATCCTAGTAGCTATCAAATGTAGCAATGGTCCAATCATATATCTATATAGCTCATTTTCCACCATTTGGCTTTTCCATAAATGTCTAGGCTTGATGAACTGCTCTTTTGAGAGGCTGGAAATATTAAATTTCTTAAGAAGATGTATTTTGCTTAGACATGAGGATTATATTCATCTCAAGTTCCCTTTGCATTAGATTGGCAAATTGATTCCATAGGAATTTATTTGAAGATGCTGCATAAATCATTTGTAAATTCATAAAATGTCCTTATTATGAGGCTTAGAAACAGTGTTATATCTATTTGAGCTCTTTTAAGGTTTTCTTCTAGAACAAACTTGCTAGGACTTCCATACCATGACTTAGGGGCTTGTTTTAAACAATATACTTCCTTTGAAAATTTGAACATATGATCCTTTCATTGAGAATTCTCAAAACCAAGAGAATTTATCTACATATACTTCCTCATTTTTAACCATTCAAAAATGCACTTTCAATATTCATTTGAAATAGCTTAAACTTCTTATGACATGCACATGCCAATAATATTCTCAATGCTTCTAACTTAGCTACGAGGGCATAAGACTCATTATACTTGATTCATTTTTCTTGATTGTACTCTTTAGCTACTAATCTAGATTTAATTCTAATTTTGTTTATAAGACCCTTTTGGTTACTATGATTGGGTGATCCTTAGGTCTTGGAACCAATTGCATACACCACTTCTTTCAAATTTATTTAGCCCTTCTTGCATAGCCACAAACCAATTTTCATCATTCAAGGCTTTCTTAATGCTTTTTGGCTTTCTTGAGATATAAAGACATCATATTAACACTTATTTCTAATGAGAAGATCTTGTTCTAATTTTTCTAGAAACATTTTCTATGATCTCATTATCTTGCACACATTTTCTCTTAGAAATGATGATTTTCTCTTTTCATGAGCTACATTTTCTTCATTAAGCAATTAAGCTTATTATCATTTGATAGATTTGATTCTAATGATCTAATGAGAATTTTTCAAATCTTTATCCTAATTCTTTATCACCACTTTCCTTGGGTTTTGGAACTTCAACCCTCACATAATTAACTATAACTAGAATAGATTCTTCTATTGTTAGAGTCATATAATTAAATACTCTATATACTTTACTTTGAGTAGAATATCTTAAGAAAAATCTTTCATCACTCTAAACATCAAATCTTTCCTAAAGAGTTTTTACCACTGTTAAGGATAAAACATGTACTACCAAAAATATGAAAATATGAAATATTTGGTTTATAACTCATAGGGGTTTTCTTTAAGATAGGCTTTATAGAAATCCTATTCAACATATAGCATGAGGTGTTAATGGCTTAAACTAAAAAGGAATTTTATCATATAGCACAATTCTAGCCATTTATTGTAAAGATCTATCTTTCTTTTCAACTACCTCATTTTGTTCTAGGACTAGAAAAACAAATTATGACCAATATTATTTTTCTTTACAATAGTGCTTGAATTGTTCATTTCAAAATATCCCCATGTTCACTTTCTGATTTTTGAAATACACAAACTTTTATCTTTTGAAAATATTTCAAATGGGCTAAATGTTTCACTCTTAGATATATGAAATATTATTAAGTGAATCTAGAGTAATCATTCATAATAACTAGCACATATTATTTTTCACCTAAGTTTAGAGTTCTCATAGGACCACAAATATCTAAATGAAGTAAACTTAGAGGCCTAAGGGTTGACCACAAATGTGGTTTCTTTCATATTTGTTCTTAGGCAATCTCTCAACAAAATCACGTTGGATAGATAGTCAACAACATTCATGCTCACATGACCTAGTCTTTTATGACATAGCCAAGTTTTGAAGGCTTAAATGATATACTTATTTGTTAGCCTTTCATGGATGCCTCAAATATTTTTCATATTTAAGCTTTAGGCAATTTCTCAACATGATCATGTTTGGATAGATTATAGAAGCATATTCATATTTGCATGACTTAGTTCATTATGCCATAGATAAATAGATGGGAGATGAATGATACTAGGCATTTCTCTTATGATAGATGAGAATAAGTCTATGCACAATTTCTATCCTATTTTCTATGATCTTCATTTCATTTGCTTTGTGACAAGATACTTCACATGAATTAGCATTAAAGCATATTTGATATCTTTTGTCACACGATTAACATATGCTAATTAGGTTGAGCTTAAGACCATTTATCAAGACAATATTTTCTAGCACAAAATGTAACACCCCCTTTCCTAGAACTGCCCGAGAAGAGGTGCTACTGGGGATAATAAAATAAACTGATTGATAACTGAATTCTGATACCAATACTGTATATATCAATTAACTGTAATAAGACTCTGAGTCAACAAAAACTGAAATCATAATTGCATTTAAGGGAAAATCCCTAAACTGGAATATAAAATAAATCTAAACTGATCAAGCACTAACTAACAAACTAACAACTCCCAGACATCTTTGGTCTTGAGCGGCTCCACGTACACACACTTCTGGATACTGCTGTTAGGCCCCACATCTGGTACTCCCCCACTAGGACCTGGAATGGTGAAGAGTATAAGGTGAGCTATAAAGCTCAGCAAGTAATAAACTGGAAAGAATAATTGAAGCTGAATCGAAGAATATCGATACTGATAAAAATATTTACTGAACTTGAACTGAGAGATATAATAATCACTGAATGGCATTTATAAGATGTAATGCACATAAGCTGTAAACTAAATGCAGGTATGCAACTTTGGCCCATAGGCCCACATAGCTGTAACACATACCTGACTGATCTGAGTCTTGCAAACATAAAAACTGTAAGCACATACTTTGGGCAATATGCCCCTAGCTCCCTGGTCGACATCAAGCGAGCAACTCATAACTGAGATATAATTGTACTGATACTAGTGGGATCCCCGCGAACAAGCCACCTGACGCGCATAATGTAATGCTCATATAAATGCTGGCACACGATATGTAGTGCTCCACATAAGTCACGCTTAATGTTCATACAATGTGTATGCACATAATCTCACAAAATAATGCTGACCATGTCATAATGAACTGCTAAACATGGTATATGATTTTTACTAGAAATATTGAGATTCAAATATTCTGAAATTTCTAAGTATAGGTATGGCATATTGGATTTTATCATATCTTGGCATAAAAATTCAATATTTGAATAATTGAATATTCATATTAAATTTAAAACTTGAATCAGGAATTTATTGGAAGCTATTTGGATGCCATTTGATACTATTTGGATGATTGAGAAGGTCTAAGGAGGCAATTTGAATGAAAAAGTAGCCCATTCGAATGAAAAAAAGGATTTCAGCAAGCTCATTCGAATGGTAGAAAACTCATTCGAATGACAGAGACTCATTCGAATGACAGAAGGCTCATTCGAATGATAGATGATATTCAAAGGCTATTCGGATCTGATCTGGGACTCATTCGAATGACTCTCAAATTCATTCGAATGAATTTTGAAAATTTCCAACATTTGAACTGGCAAAACTCGACTCATTCGAATGCAACAGTAACTTTATTCGAATCAATTTGAAGATCATTCGAATGACAAGAAGGCTCATTCGAATGCTAAGCTATACAATGCAACAACTTACTCACATCTTCAAGGGCTCATTCGAATGACAGTCTAAAAACCTCAAAAATTCATACGAATGATACGATATCTCAGGACTCATTCGAATGACAAGGCACTCATTCGAATGACTGATACATTATAAGGGAAAAACATTACGATAACACTGAAACTTATTCGGATGCTTTGAAACTCATTCGAATGACACAAGATTTATTCGAATGACTGGAATCGTAACAGATATAAAGCTTACGATAACAGAGATCATAACTTGAATCAAAACTTAGCTTCACTACACCATTCCAAAAGAAATCTTGGGAGAACAATCCCAATTGATATATAAACAACTTAAGGGATGATTTACTTGTCAAAACTAATGTAAACGTTGCAAGGAACATGCATGAACTGGCTGGTACTCACTGTACGCATGTAAATACATATATAAACATGCACTGAACTGATATAACTCACTGTAACGCACATATATATATATACATGCACTGGAACTGATTCAATTCTGGAAATCTGATATCAAACTCAATCAAGACCTGTAAGAAAGGATTATAGGGGAAGGATACTTGCCTTAAACTCTCTGATCGAACTCGAATGCTACTAATCATACTGTTATGCTACTCACTGTTACTGCAATAGCTCTTGACTTATTTCCTTCTTATATGCGATCTCTAATCTCCACGGCGTGAAGAAACTCAATGCTATGGGAAGATATATATATATACAGAGAGAGAAAGAGAGCAACCCTAGGGCATCTCATTCTCCTAATACAACTAGGAGACTCCATAAATCCAAAACCCTTTCTCGGATGGACTTCCCATTCTCATAATAACTTTTATTAATTAATTAAATTAATAACAACTTCTTAAATGACCCTCAAGTCCTTGCATTTAATTTCAACACTAAATAAATATAATTAATTGCTATTTACTTAATAAAAATCTAAATTGCCATATTAAATAATTAAATGGCAAATCCTCTTAATTAATTACTTCAATAATTAATTAACTAATTCTAAATAAATACTAGGCCCTTTAACGGGTCGTTACACAAAATTTAGGGAAACAAATTTTATTCTCCCCCTTAGTCACTGCCTATATCAAAACACTAGAAATATCCCTTAATTTTGAGAAACCAATATATTTGACATTATGAATAGAAATTTTCAACAAAATCATAATGGCACACTTATAATTCAAAATCATCAAAATTATTAAACATAGAGAATTTAGGGATAGAAATGTACCACCAAGATTTTAATTAATAAAATCTTTCTTACACCTGGTTGGTAAAATAAGGAGTGATCTTCTTGTTCACTTCCTCTTTCCTTCATGCTTGATTCATCCATAAAGATTTTCCTTTGTGATATATTTTGATGACAAGCAACCTGCAAAAGGAGATCATCCACAAGCCTTTGGTGCCCAAACCACCTTGGGATCACCACTGTTAGCATAGAGCTCTTCCTTAAGAACCCAAATTTGTTTAAACCTATGTGGACTATTTCTTTCAAAACCTTTGTTTCTAAATTGATACCAATAGCTAGGATGTGAAGCAGAGAATTTATGTTTCCTTTTTATGAAAATTGTTTGCTTCTTATCCTTTTGCACATTCCTCCTAAAATGAGAATTTTTAGGTATCAAAACATGCTTGGATCCTTGGGGTTTAATATTGGAAACAGTATACACCTTAGTTCCCTTAGGAATCCATTTCAAATTAGGTCCAAATATGATTTCCTTTTTAAAGGACAGTTGTATGCAATGTGACCTAATTTACCACAATAAAAGCATTTAATTTCATGATAGGTGTGTAAATGTGAGTTCTTGGCTTTTGCTCTTGGACTATGAAAAATTTCAACACCTTTGTTATGATTACAAGAATTTGAAATCTCTACTTTTAAAATGGATTTCTCATTTAATGCACTATTCGAGGATTTCAATTCAAATTCTTCCAAAGCATTTTCCTTTGAAAATTCTTTATTGGAAGCAAGAAAATATTCATTATTTGATCTCAATACTTCCAATTCATTTGACAGTAGATTTAATTTCTTTTGAACAGATTTATTTTTCAAACAAAGCTTTTCAAAATTTTCATATAAATCATTAAAAGCATTCAATAACTCTTCATTTGAAAAAGTATCATGATCATCATTTTTAGCATTCAAAGAACTAGACTCATGGACATTTTCAATATCAATACTGTCATCAAAATCATAAGTAGAAGTAGGGGTTACCTCCTCTTCTTCTTGAGCTATGAAGCACGAGATGGGATTTGAGCTTTCTTCTTCCTCTCTTTGTTGATGATTCAAGTGATTTTCATCCTGTAAATTTTCATCAACATGCTCACAACATTTCTTAGTAAGATAAATTGAATCAAGAGTATTCAAAATATCTTTGGCATTAGTGCACTTAGAAATTTTTGCATAAATATTTTCATGCAAAGCTTGATGCAAAATTTTCATGGCTTTGATATTTAAAACAAAATGATTTTTATCATCTTCACTCCAAATGCATTTTGGTTTTGAAACGAATCCTTTATTTACAATATACCACAGATTAAAATCAATGGATTGCAAGTAAATACAGATTCTTTTTCTCCAAAAATCATAAAATGAGCCATCAAAATAAGGTGCCACATTAGTAGGATACCCTTCCTTAAGAGCCATGGATCTCTCCTGAGGTTGTTAGACCTTGAAACAAGGAGTTAGGCTCTGATACCAATCGTTAGAACAGTAGGTTCTATGGCACACTCCAAGAGGGGGGGTGAATTGGAGTGTGCCATAGAACCTACTGTTCTAACGATTGGTATCAGAGCCTAACTCCTTGTTTCAAGGTCTAACAACCTCAGGAGAGATCCATGGCTCTTAAGGAAGGGTATCCTACTAATGTGGCACCTTATTTTGATGGCTCATTTTATGAATTTACAAATGATTTATGCAACATCTTCAAATAAATTCCTATGGAATCAATTTTCCAATCTAATGCAAAGGGAACTTGAGATGAATATAATCCTCATGTCTAAGCAAAATACATCTTCTTAAGAAATTTAATATTTCCAGCCTCTCAAAAGAGCAGTTCATCAAGTGTAACGCCCCGTTCCCACCTACGGGTGTTACTCATGAATAATCAGCTTATTATTCACACGCTAGGGCAAAGATGAAGAGACGGCTACGTTTCAATGAGAAACGGCCTAGGTGGGAACTAGGCTTTACCCTCTCTCTGCTCCACTCAAGGATCCGAGAATTATCGAAACGACCTCGCGAAGATAAAACCCGAAACCTCGCAAGTGCCACCCCTTCTCAAACTCTTAATGAAGAGCTAAGGGTGACTTCCCAGGATCAAAAGAAATAAATTAATTTGCTAGCTTCATATAAATTATGGCAATATGCCTTAATTATAAGGAAGTAATTTTTCTTTTCTTTGCCCCAACCATTAACCCATTTATCTCACTTCCAAATCCTTTGGAAAATATTTGGATTAATCATTCTTGGAAAAATTTGACAAAATTTTCCTTATCAAATCTCCATTGCTTTTTCCCTTTAATTATTTCAAAATACCAAATTTTCCAAACACTTAGGAAAATAAATTTTGAAATACAACATCAAGGCATCCTCATCCATCTTCTAAAATTTAAGGAAAATACTCCATCATTCGATTTCCAAAATATAGGAGTTTTCCCACAATTGCCTCATTTTTTTATATTAATTTAATAATTAATTTGGAGGCTAAAATACTCCTATATTTATTTATTTTAAAATAATTTATTTCATAATTTCTCAAAATGTCAGAAACAATTAATTAAACAAAAAATAAAAAAAATACTTCACAGCAGCCACAAGGGGGGGCGGGCAGCAGCAGCCACGCCCCTAGTGCGCGCAGGCCGCGCGGGCCACGCGCGCGCGAGCTGGCCGCGCGGCCAGGCGCGCTGGCCTTCCGCGCGCGCAGGCCGCGCAGGCCTCGCGCGCGCGAGCTGGTCGCGCGGGCCGCGCGCTCGAGCTGGCCGTGCGGCCAGGCGCTCAGGCCGGGCGCGCGCTGGCCTTCCGCGAACGCCTGCTGCGCGCGGCCGAGCCAGCCGCGCCCAGGCGCGCCCCTGGCCACGCCCAGCACACTGCCTCCCCCTTTTTCTTTAAAAAAAAAATATATATATATTTTTTAAAACTCAAAGTTTCCAGAATGCTTTTACACTACAAATGGCTTCCAAAACATTCAAGTTTGCCACTTTTCACCCACATTAAGCATTCATTACATATTTAACAAATAAATACAACATTAACCACTAAACCCACAAAATACATATACTTCACATGCATTTCTCCCTTGCTTCATTACCTTCAACCTTGCAAAACTCTTTTCCTTTAGATGATACTCCACCTACATAGAGGTCAAAGGACCTTATGAGCCAATGCTCAGTAAGGGTGCTATGCAAATGTAAATGTAACATGAGAATATAAACATGTAATGCAAATGCAATGCACACAATGGGTAGTCCTCCATGCCCTCATAACCACTTAGGTTAAGGCACCAACCAACCCCTCTCTCATTACTAGTCCTCCTTATGGCCATAGGTCCACTAGAACACAAACATGCAAAAGACCATTACATGTAACTCATTCAAAACATGTACAAATGCAAGCAAAACCCCACCACTTGGGGTTATCCCTTACCTTTTATCCTTGAAGCTTCAATACTTCCACTTGCCAAGATTCTCTCTTTGGCTTTTAATCACCTTAAAAGAAAGAACACAACCTTAACTCTTATACACAAAATTTAAAGGCTACTTCATGAGAGGGAAAGAAGGCTTACCTCTTGCTTGCCTTTCTGCTTCCTTCTCCTAACCTTAGCTCTTTTGCTCACTTTCTCTTCACATGTGGGGAAACCTTGAACTAATTTCCCATCCCCCTATTTATAGAACTTTTCTTCTCAATCCATGCCAAATCTCAAGATTGCATTCTAGCCATAGATTTCTTCTTAATTCAAGAGACTAAATCTCCACCTTTAAACACTAGCACAATCCTTGTGCTTCTCCCAAATTTAATCCTAGCCATTGATTTTAGGAGAACACTTCTCTAGACTCAAAGAAAACACAAATCTAAGAGACTTTGTCTCCTTGAATCTCATCCATTGATCTTTCTTTGGAGACTAAATCTCATCCCTTGGATCAATCCCAATTTCCCATAATTCTCCTATTTTCCAAATAATTAAATAATGACTAATTTCAAGATTGACTAATTTCCCAATTTTCCATTTAATTTAAATCCACAACTTTTCAAGCATTTAATAGAGACTAAAATAATTTCTTTTTGATTTAAATTTAAAGGCTCTTGAAAGACATAATCCATTTACTTTAGCATTTATTTAAATCTACCATTTTCCCACATAAATGCATGACTAATTTCTTTTTAATATGGATTTTCTTTTAATTCCCTCCATCACGGCTCTCATTTAATGCTTGAGAGACTAATTTCTTTTTCTTTTTGCATTTATTTTAAACATCACTCTTGATTCATAAGATCATGACAAGTGTCACCAATTACACTCAATTAAATAATTCCTTATTCCCAATTTTAATTAAATCTCATTCCATGAGATTTTGCCAAGTGTCACAAATCTAACCATACTTGGCTTCCAATTTAATTTCCTAATATCCATACACTTAATCAAGAATTAAATTCTCCAAAAATCAATTCTCCAATATAAATAATTTCTCCAAAAATAATTTATCTTTTTATGGGACGGAACTCCAAATTACCATTTTGCCCCTCCTAAGGTATCATATATATTATGTCCCTTCTCTTTGGTTCACGGGAAATTTTAAAAATTTCCATATACCATTTTCCCTTAATTGGTAATTTTATCACGACTTATCAAGGGTATTACATCAAGCCTAGACGTTTATGGAAAAGCCAAATGGTGGAAAATGAGCTATATAGATATATGATTGGACCATTGCTACATTTGATAGCTACTAGGATGAACATCATGTTTAATGTTTACCTATGAGCTAGACAAGTCTGGCTTTCCCAACACATGTCTTAAAGGCTGACTAGACAGGATGATAATGTGGTGCTCCTCGAAGTAGGGTCTCAGCTTTCAAGCGGAGATAATTAGGGCATAAGCCGACTTCTCTGTCGGAGTGTAGTGAGTCTCAGCCCCAGCTAACCTTTTGCTCACATAATATATTGGTTTCTGAACTTTGTCCTCCTCCCGCACCAGAATCGAATTGACAGCTTCGTTTGAAGCAGCCAAATAGATATATAATGACTCCCTCGATTGTGGCTTAGCTAAGACTTAGGGGGGGGGGGGGAGGAGACTAGATATCATTTTAGTTGCTCAAACGCCTCCTGGAATTCTTTTTCCCATGCAAAATTCTAGACTTGAGTCAAGGCCTTAAAAAAAATGGCAATCCCTTCTCTGCGAACCTTGACAAGAATCTGCCCAATGCCATCATTCTTCTAGTTAATCTCTGCACCGCCTTGATACTTCGTGGAGAAGGCATCTCTAGGATGGCTTTTATTTTTGAGGGGTTGACCTCAATTCCGTAGTAGTGCACCATGAACCCCAAGAACTTACCAGTCGTAACCCCGAAGGCACATTTGGTCAGGTTAAGCTTCACTTGGTACTAGCACAAGGTTCGAAAGCACTCCTTCAAGTCGTCTGGATGCTGCTCAGCCAAGAGACTCTTGACTAACATATCATCCACATAAGCCTCCATATTTCAGTTGAGATGAGCTTTAAACAACTTATTGACCAACCTCTGATATGTAGTTCTAACGTTCTTAAGCCTGAATGGCATAACCCAGTAACAAAAGGTGGCTTTGTCTATAATGAAGGTGGTCTTTTCCTGGTCATTAGGGTGCAGTGGAATTTGGTGACATCTCTAGAATGCATCCAAGAAACTCATCAACTGACACCTCTTTGTTTCATCAATTCTGGGTAGAGGCTAACTATCATTCAGATAGGCTTTGTTGAGATCCTTAAAATCAATACAAAGCCTCCATTTTCCCGACCTTTTGGAGATGAGAACAACGTTAGCTAGCCACTTTAGGTAGTCAACCTCTCAGATGTGATTGGCCTCAATGATTTTTTCCACCTCAGCCTCTATAGCTTTAGCTTACTCCTGGAAAAACTTTCTCTTCCTCTACCTTACCGGCATGCAATCTGAGTAGAGCCCTAAACTATGGGCCATGATTTTTGAGTCTATCCCAGGCATGTCAAGTGTAGACCATGCAAACATATCATGATACCTTCATAGGAGTGATAGGACTTCAAATCGCAACGGCTCTTGTAACTTAGAACTGATCCATACTCTTTGATCAGGCTCTTCCCCCAACAGAACTTCCTCAAGCTCGTCCACTAGCTTTGAGGTCTTTGGCTCTTCCGATCCCTCCAAGATGAAACTGGTGACCACGCCTGGAGGGGCACTAGAACTCTGTCTCGCCTCCCTCATTGGCCTTTGCTCTGCTCCCATACTTGAGGCCCTTGCCTGTTCCTACTTTATCTGGCCCTAACCTACTTGAGGAAAAACATCCTGATTCAGTCTTGAGTCTAACTCTGACCCTTTGGTAATATTAGCATTCAAAGAGGCCACATAACATTCCTTAGCCTGGCGTTGGTCTCCTCTTACCTCGCCAATCCCACTTGGAGTAGGGAATTTCAACACCATATGATATGTGCTTGGTACTGCCCTTAGGGGACTAAGCTTAGACCTTCCGAAGATCATATTGTATGCTTAGGGCACATCAATAACCAAGAAGTCTAGTGCCATCTGGGATTTGTGAGAGCCACTACCGACAGTCAGGGACAGCCGGATCAGCCTCTCCGAATGTATCACCATTCCATCAAAACCAACCAACGGGACTTGAACTAGCCTAAGTTGATTGAGCATGAATCCCATTTCCAAGAATGCCATTTTGTAGAGAATCTTCGAAGAGCTACCAAGGTCCACTAAGATTCGCCTCATTTCCTACTTTCCTACTTGAGCAGTGATCACTAGAAGGTCTAAGTAGTTGGGATGGCTTGGAAGATCCTCCTCAGAGAAAGTGATGACCACCTTATCCTTTACTACATTATTGGGAGTGGTAGAGTCTAACCTGTTTCGGACCCCCAACCAATTATCTTAAGGCCCAGGAACTATTCCCGCTGCTAATGTGTACAAAATGAACTTCTGTTCCAACTCCTTGGCAGGCTGTTTTCCCTCTCTCTGGGGTAGTGTCCGAGTTCTCTCTTGGAAGCGATCACGAGTAGAAGTCCTCCCCCTATTCTCCGACTTGGACTCTACCCTGCATGAGCTCGTGCCTCCTCGGTTAATGAAATCATGGAGGTAACCTCAGTTGATAAGCTCCTGAATCTCTTCTTTTAACTGGATGCAATCTTCTATATCATGGTCATGGTCCAGGTGGAGTCGGTAATATCTCTTTTTGCTTCGAGTGTTGGGCAGAGATTCTAGCAGGGGAGGACGCCACAAATAATCCTTATCCTCTAGTGCCAGGAGAATTTTGCTCGACTTGCATTGAGGGGAGTATAACTCACTGAGCTTCTACGGGCACCCCCAAAACCCAGGCGATCTTGGGTTTGGGACGAGTGATATTCAGTCTTTTGTTTTACCACTGGCTTTTTCTTTTCCTTTTCTCTCTCCTTCTTGTTGGGCTGCTCAACCCACTCGACCTTCATCATTTCTTTAGCGTTAATGTACTTGTTAGCTCGGGAAAGGACTTATGTGAAGGTACGAGGTGGAGTCTTGGCCAAGGACTGAGTGAATGGCCTAGCCCCGCAAGCCATTCTAAAGGGGCACCATTGCAATCCTATGATCAAACTCGTCGATGCTCAAAGCCTCCTCATTAAACCTGACCACAAAATCCCTTTGGGACTCACCTTGGTTTTGCTTGACGTTAACCAAAGCCATAGAAGATTTTCGGTGACGCTTTAAGGGGAGTGCGATTTTGTTCACCCCCTTTAATGGGGGTGAACATAACCCCCAAGTATTTTAGGGGTTAAAATTAACAGAGGGGGCAGCCCCCTCTGTTAGTCATAACCCCCAAAATACATGGGGATTATGTTCACCCTCGTTAAAGGGGGTGAACAAAATTGCACTCCTTTAAGGGAGCATAATGGGCTAGGAAGCATGTCTTTAATTCTCCCCAATTGTTGATGGAACGATGGGGAAGGTAAGAGTACCACGTCTAGGCATGACGTCCCAAAGTAGCCAAAAAGGCTTAGCACCACATCCCATCTGAGCCCGACTGCACCAGCATGTGAAATGAGAAGAGCTCTACATGATCATAGAGGTCTGTGTTTCCCTTATAGAGCTTGATGGACGGGATACAAAATCTCTTCGGAGGAACCTTTTCCCTGATATTCTTACTCAGGGGTTGGTTAGAATTGAAGTGGGGTAGCTCCTTATTTCCTTTCTTGAGCTCCTGGACCTGCCGCTCCAAAAAATGCAATCGCTTTTCCTACTAGGCCCCTCATTCCCGCGAGGGGGAAGAAGTGGATCTTGCCGCTTCAGAGGGATCGATTTCCTAGCCTGACTGATGGGATGGATGAAGCTCCCAAGTAGGAGGAGGTGACTGGTGCTTCTCCTAATGAGAGGGCACCTATAGGCGGCTCTGTTCTTTCTGGTGTAGATAATCGATCAATAACTCGGTTAGCTGCTGGACTTGATTTTCCATCCCGGTGAGTCAATCTTCTGGCATTAGATTAACTAGAGGTGACAGATCCTCCCCTTACATAGGGGCCTCTAGATTAACCCTAGCTTGGCTACTGGTCACGTCCTTTCGAGGAGCTATGTAGCGAGTTATGGCAAGGAGAAAAAATCGTTGGTACTTGATTGGAGGTGAGAAGATGTCCGAGGTGAGAGAGGAAGTCCGAAGTGCGAGGTAAGAAAAGAAGAGGCTGGCAAGTCTAGACGTCGGCCCCATGGTGGGCGCCAAATCATGATGATCCTCGGGATTAACCACCACGTGCTGCCTCTAGGTGGATGGACCTCGGGAGTGGAAACTTCAGACTTAGTTATGTCTGGCCTCGAAAGTCCTGCAAGACAACAGAGCGACGAGGTTAGGATCCCTCGGGGTAGACTCTGACGCTCAAGTCAGTAGAGTAAATGTGGGTAGCAGAAAATGTAAGAGCTGGAGACTTGTTATATCTGGTGAGGGCATCTTCTTTTTATAGGCAAGACCGTTATAGGGTACTCGGGATAAAGCCCGAGGTGCTTGAGCACGGCTCCCGGGAACCTCGATCAAGTTGGAATAAGTCGTATGGTCTGGTCCAGATTTTTTGGACTACACTCCAGATTGCTCTGCAAATATTGCCACGTGTCCTTTAACTGGTCATAGAAGACTGTTCCCCACTCTGCATTGTGAACTTGTCACGTGCCAGTCCACGTGGAGAGCGAGCTGGCTAGCGCACATGGGGTATTTTAGTAATTTAGATAATATCACATCAATACTTACCACAGAATAAAAGGCAAATTAATAACATTGATCTTGGAGGGATTTTCATGTAATGTCCCATCTTGTAATCACTAAGGAAAGAGACAGCCTGAGCCATGCTCATATAACCATAGGTTTTGAAGCATACATTAGCTATTAGTGCTCCTGGATATATATATATATATATGATGCCTATAACATACTCGGTCATTATATTCAGCCCTGGTGTCTGTATAGCACATTAGAACAGGAAGGGATATGACATCAAAGTTACATTGATGTATGATAGGAAAACTCTGCTAAAGATTTGGAGGATAAAAGAAAATGGTGTGACAACATTAACTTCAATTTTTGAAGACAAATCACGGAGTTTGTAATGGGTATCATTGAAGGAAGCAATATCCTGGAAGAAGGAAAAGAAGAACCACCAAAAACAAATTAGGATTTAAGTTTATTTTGTATTTTCCTGTATAAATATAAATATATGATGATGGAGAAGAGAGAAATACTCATGGTTGAGGATATTGATTGTACAAATATATTGTTTTTGTCCTCTTCTCTCATGCAATACCTCTCTGTTGTTTCTTTGCCTCTCCTTTGTCGCTCTTTTTTTCTCTTATCCTTTCTTGGTTTCTTCTTTTCCCTCATCATTTTCTTCTTCTTTTGTCAAATTTTTCTGTCTCTTGGTTCTACTTTAATTTTTGGTATTAGAGCCTAATTGATTCTCTTCTTGTTACTTTCATTGCATTGAGAGTCATTTGACATCTTTACCGAGCCTCTTGTCAGTCTATAGAAGTCATAGATGACTGCTCTTTCCTCTTCAGGCGTAGTGATGCACCCACAAGGTGGATCCATACAAGCCCATGCCCAACCTGCCATGTTTGTTCCTGAACCCAATAACCTAGTAATTTAAGTCTAGTTCATATTAAAAAGAATAATGCAAATCATCCAACAAAGATCTAGCTAGCTAACTGCTCTCTGCTAATGAACGAGTCATAGTTTTCTTTTCCCTCTCAATTTAATATCTGCTTTGCTAATTTAGTATAAATTATCTGTGTGTGTTGTCACTTCTTGTTTTTACTCGAAACTTATCTCCACAATTTATGTGTTGTGCTATTTATGATGGGTTTTAGGGAAGAAAGGGATCTAAATTTGCTTATGTACAAGTCAAGCATCTACATTTTTAAGTCCTTGGTGTATGTTACTTGTAGATGATATTGTTTTAATAGATAAGACAAAATAATATTTGAATTTTAAGCTTAAATTATGGAAGGATCATTAGAATCCAAGTGCATCAAGTTGAGTAGGTCGAAAACTAAATATTTAGAATATAAATTTAGTAAAAATAGAAGTGTAGGTGATATTATTATTACGAGACTTAAAGATTAATTGGTTATTCTTAACATAAAATAAATATAGATATATCAAATCAATTTGTTCGAAAAGAAGGAGTTTATTCAAAATATTACACATAAATGATTAAATTGAAAGTGCATCAAGGATTTTACTTTTACACAATCATAAAATTCCTTCAAGGCAGTTTTATTGGACAACAATATGACTATTTTTGTTTACCTCTCAAAATGTTGCAAATTAAATACCAATACATGCAAAATAATAATTTAAATGAGATGAAATGATGACTATAAGACCATATAAGAAAAAGGGAAGAATTTATAATTAACCAAAAATAAATGGACACAATTGTTTTTAACCCTTTCATAGGAAAAAAACATTTTTAACCCCTTAATCAAGTTAATTACACTCTATAGCCACTTTTATGTAAGATACATAAACTACCCTTAATGAAATTTACAATGGAAAACCCTTATTACCTTTAACCTCATTTACAAAAATACTCTTGTCTCTTTCACATTACCTTTCATTTCTCTCTTCTCTTCCATCATGCATGCCTCTCATTTTCTCCATTGCCGAAACCATTGAACAAAACTCTTCCTTAACCATTCTTCCTAAATTCAAGCTTTTTGCTTGTTGGGTCATTCAACATTCTTCATTAATCGCAGTTAGAACCTCCATTGAAGCGATATTCACCAAGTTTATTTTTTTCCAACAAGCATTCTCAAGGTATGTTGTTGGTTGTTTTTTAATTATATTTTTGTTCACATTGTTTAGTTTAAACTGTGTAAAATGATTGTGCCTGTGAGTAAAACATATTAGGTAGATATCATACCAGACCTGAACTGAAAATTGTGTGAAAAAATTTGAAACTGAAACTATATTATAATCGAGTTTAATTGCCCAATTAAACCCTGAACATTTAAGGTGAGAATAGTCACGCCCATAAAAATTCGACCCAACTGGCCTTGCTTCAAAGCTTTGTTTGTCAATCAGGCCAAATTGGAGTCTAATCATTAGGATGAACTCTTGCTTCCCATACTTATATGGCATGCCACTAATCACATTTCATCATGGCGAGCACCAGGAAATGTCACCTCTTTAACCAAAACTTAATAGATCAATTATGGTGCAATCAAATGGAAAGATAGAAGTATTTGCAAGAAAGTCCTAGTGGGCCCAACATGAATCTATTCAATACTCCATAACGCTGAAGAGCTTCATGAAATAGCCCAAGGTGGTTGATCCTACAGTGAGTTTTACGTCACGTTTCGGGCGGGACTACTCAATGAGCGTGAACATAAGTAAATTGCCTCCTCTATTGATCATCCATTTATAGAAAAAAGAAAAATAATACAAAAACAACAATTGGATCAGGAAGGAGAAGCATCAAATTTTTAGTAGCCTAAAGACACATAAAACCCATACGAAACCCGAATTTCATACATTGATTCATAATAGTTCAAAGTTAAGATCTTTTTTAGACTTGTAAATTTCCAGTGGCCTAAAGACACATAACGGTCCTTGGGGCCCACATAAGAAATACACAACCTGACACCCAAGTCCCGGCATACAAACCTGCTGCATCTATGAACTAGCTAGCATAATCCACATGAGCCTAAGGCCCTCATATCACACCACATATCGGAGTTCCCAAGTCATAGCTACTTGGAGCCAAGCTCCACTCATAACTATCAAAGGCTAACTCCATACCACATCATAACGTAACCATGCAATGCAACAAATAATAGATCCAATGATATAGTAAGTATCAACATGATACATTGGCCCCCATAAGCCAAACATCAGGCTATGTTTTGCCCACATAAGAATACACATCCAATGCGATGCTCGTGCACCTAGTCATTCTAAGATGTACATGTACAATCATTCATAGCTTATGTTTCCCCCAATGATGCAAGCCCAATTTCATTCACTACTACTGCAACACTCACCCTATATTGTCACTTTTTATCCTTGTTCTAGTTATACCGAAGATTTTTTAGCAGCTCAAATCATCAAAAAAAAGAGTGAGGTGTTTAGACTCGTTAGTGCACGAGTGTAATCATAGCAAAATTTTATATTTTTCGGGTAAGTTTGGGTCGATTCATAAAGAGATTACTCATGGAAGGAGATAATCACACCAAATCAATTAGCTTAAAGAATATAAGAATTGTTTAAACTGATAGTAATTATTTGGTGTCTGGATATGGTGAAATCTTGGGTCAAGACAATTTGAGTGCCAAGCTCAACTGATTCCCATATAGCTTTCTTAAAAATAATAGAATGTTCAGATTATTTGAGGTTTAGTCATTAAATACACCACTGAGATAATGATAACTCTGGTTCTAGCAATCCCCATACATGGCATGGAGGACTCTACGTTAAGCAGCTATCATAAATTAGTGTGTAAATAATGTTTAACAATGATGGTCATTCGGGCTTGGGTATGAGGACGTTTCAAGGTTAAGTAACCTCCATGCATGGCATGGAGACTCTAGGTTAGGTATACGAACCAATCCAAGCCTGAAGTTTAAATGAAGAACAACTCTCAAGCTTTCTTAGTTTTTATTATTGAATATCTAAAGTTTGGCTATCTTGGGTAATCAGAGGAATTGGATACTGTCATTGCCTTGCACCAAGTTTAGAGTTAGCCACACATCTTCATGGAAAATAAATAACTTGAATTAAACTCAGCAAATAGGTAATGAATAGAATGAAAACAAATAATAACGATAGTTGTAAAATGAATTACTGTTGTATTGAATGCTGAAAGAAAGAAAAACTACAACTGGTAATGAACTTGCAGTAAACTAAAAGAACAAACGATGAACGAGAATCAAAGTGAGTGTTCAAAAGTACAGACCAACATGCAGAATGGAAAGTAAAAGACTACTTTCTACTAATTCCTATTTGATTCTAAACATAAAAAGAGTTTGTTGTTATTGTCCCTACTGCCTTAATTCTGAGGATGATAATCCCTTTTTAAAATTGTCCCGCATGGAGGAGGGGGACCACTTGGTGAAAAGTTGCCCAAAAAGTTAGCTGAATTTACTGCTCGTGCCATCGCGTTCATTTGTGCATTTGAAGTCTTTCTTTGGAATGTCATTTGAATGGGTGGGGGAAGGCATTCGAATGACAAGCTTAATTCCCTTGAGTTGCTTATGTCATTCGAATGAGTGCACGGGTCATTCGAATGAATTTCCCTTTACTGTACATTTCCTTATTGATTTGCTCTAACCATTCGAATGCAACAGTGATTCCATACAAATGAATTTTACTCTTTGCCTCCTGATTTCTTCACTGCATTCGAATATGTTTTGCAACATACGCATGGGCTCATTTTCTTTCGAATGTGTTTGGCTTATTCGAATGACCTCCAGTTCTCGCTTCACTGTTCTGATATTCGAATTAGACTAAGCTCATCCGAATGAGCAACTGGTAGTCTTGACATTCGAATGGTTTACTTTCTCAGCGAGCTAGTCATTCGAATGACTTTGTTTTGTCTACTTCTTCTTTCTTGGGTTGCTTATCTTCATTTGAATATACTCGATCATGCCCTAAATGAATTATCTTGACCATTGATCCTTACCTTCCATTGAGTCCTGCAAATAAGTATTTTTTTGACATTTTAGCTCATTAAATTGGTTATGGATCAATAAAATTATGACAAAATTTTGATATTTTTGATCATCAATCAACTACAATGCCATGCAATATATCACATAATGGTAGAGCTGGTCAACAATGATCAGGTACTGGTCGACAGTCCATGACTAAGAGCAATCGGTCGACAGTTTGCTCCAGCGTCACCAAACGGTCAACACTTTACCTCACCAGTTGACAGCTTTTGCACCCGATTATAATGGCTCACACCTGCAGAGATCCATAACCACAACCAAACCCCTCCAATCCTCTAGAAACCTAGTCTCAAATTGGTTCGACATCATTTCCAAAGGAATAGGGGTGATATAAACCCCATAAGCGTTTAGAAATAAAAATCCCAAGAAATCTCTTATTTAACTCAAATCGACAACCAAAAGAACCAACCCCATGGATTTATAAAAGAGGGACAAAGTGCACCCACATAAATAAAACTTGAAACCAAATCGGAGTTAGAGAGGGAATAGAACATGCAAAGCGAAGAAAATTTTCCTTTTAAAGAAGATTCCAATTTTTAAGCTCACATGCTGCAAAAATCATATTTTTATAAAAAATAATGAGATCACAGTCTAAAAATTAAATCTAAACAAACAAAATTCCTAATAAATATTCTTCCCACTTACTTGGCTTCCTTAAACTTCACTTGTGTAAATTTCTCCCCAAATTTTCCTTGATTTCTCTCTTATTTTAGTTGTTGCTCGTGCAGCTTCTTCCCTAATTTCCTTCTTCAATTTTGTTCTGTTTGCTACTCGATTTCAGCTGAACATTGTGGCATAAAAGCCATAAAAAATGAGTGGTTGGAAGTTGGCCATGTGGCAGCCAGTAGCATCACTGCCTCCCTCAAAACGACGTCGTTTTGGGTGTTTCTTTGGTTGGAAAATTCTAGCCTTTTCTTCCTCCAGCCACACGTGCCAAGCCTTGAACCCATGCCCCTAGCAGTCTCCTGGCGCGCTTGTGCTGCCTGCTCCACAAGCCTTCTCACTTAATAAATGCACACTTTTAATTTTAAAGAGACTCCACAACCAGTTTTTTAAAATTATACCTAGACTCCAAAATTTTTGAAAATTAACACTCACACCCCGCATTAATAATACCACTTATACCCCAATTTCTACCAGTTACTTGCTCATTTTTTAAAACAAAATAAATTAACATTTCTCCTTATATCCACAAATATTCTATAAATTATAAATAAATGGGTCATTACACCTCGACTTTTGGAGATCAATTCTGTGTAAGCTCTTTAGAACTATTCCTGATGGCTGCACAATTAGTCTTCCTAGATCAACACTTGGAAGTTGAGAACAGACTTGCATGCCTTCTCCAAAAGACTCACTTAGCTTTTGGTCGAAGAAAACGCCCTAGACTGTTCCAATACTCTTCCCGAAATTTTGTCACTTGAAGTGCCAAAAGTGTTCAAGATCTCCATTTACACCACAAATCTATTAGGGCGAGCAAGCAATTCAACCAATGATGTGGTCTGATCAAAGGCTAAATAATCCCTTAATAGCGCGAATGTTACCCCTTGTATGAACTTTCAAGGTGGCATTTTTGAAATAGTTGACATATTACCTTAGTGTTTCACTTGGCCTTTGTCAAACATTAAGTGGATATATGGTATCTTTTTTTGGGGCGTGCATTCATGGAAAAGGCCGTAATGAATTCTCATTGCACCTAATCAAAGGAAGAAATGGACCCTCTTGGAGCTCACTGAACCACACATAGGCATGGTCCACTAGGGTCAAGGGGAAGATGCAACATATGATGGCATCATCTCACCTATAGAGAATAATGAGAAATTTATACTGTTGTACATGATGATTGGGGTTTCCCCTTCCAGAATAGATAAGTAGTTATGGAAGCTTGAATTGTGGAAGGAGTGGTCACCTCAATAGGCCAACAGAGAAGGGAACTTCTCTTCAATGCATGTCATTATAGGTAAAGATAACATTTTTCTGCTCAAGGATTTCTTCAACAATCTTCTTGACCTCAGATGACCCCAAAGGACTCTGTTAAACAACCTCATTGGGTTTTAAACAAATTTCCCACACAAGATTTTTGTCCCCTCTAGTGAAAGTGGTGCTTTTCACAGTTTTATCAAGGGCGATGGTCTTTCCTATTTACCTAGGCCTTTCTACATATACCTTTTCAGGGTAGGTTGATAGGGTTGTGGTCCTTATAAGGGGCTTGAGGTGGCATATTTGACCATCTTGAAGGCAAGTAAGGCATGTTCCCTTTTGAAGTTAAATGCCTCGCTAATGGGGGCAAGTCAACATTAGGTAAAATGACTTGTAATAGATCCTTAAGGTCCTTAAGGGTCTTCATGTTCTCCTTGTGGCTCTTCCTCAATTCATTATAATTTTTCTTGAGTTCTTAACACTCCATGAGAGAGACATTAGGTGGGATTGTTCCTCTTAATGGCCTCGATGCTCCTATAAGGGTTAGGGGTTTCTTCTAAGAGTTGTGGAATGTCATAGGGGAATGCATGTCTTGAACCTCAACAAGAGCAAGAACTTATTCGAGAAAACACCTTTGTTATCTAGGAGGACGTCTCCTTTGTCCAGGAGAACACTAGACTTGTTTGAGAGAATTGTGGACTTATCCAAAGGAACAATGTTCTATAGATTAGCCTTGTTGCTGTGAATACTGCTGACTGGACTCAAGTTCTGCATGTCGTTATCCATAAAACATTATCCAAAGTACTTATACGGCCGGAGGAATGTTGTCCCGAAGAAGTGACAGGGAAAGGTTTTACAAGAAGACTTCTTTTACTTCTTGTGGCTTCATTTTCTTGATGTTTTTGTCCTCCAGCACAAGTGGACCTTGTTCTTTCCATTTCACTTGAGTTTTTATTAGTTTCCCACAAATGACACCAAATTGTTGTTGTTAGAAATACAATTAAAATTTATAAAGTGGGAAGCTTAAGCTGAGGTAGAGCCAGGCAAGGAAATCGAGGTGATCTGCAGACCAAGAGAAAGTGGTGGGATGCTATCTGTAATGCCCCATTTTTCAAATATATAATGAAGCTAAATACAAGCTAATATCCTCTAAGGACGTTATGCAAATTCTTACCAACGGAAGCGAAGGATCAAACCTGATAGCTAGCTAAAGCTAGATAAAAAGGATTTCTAATAATAAAACCTCTAATATGAGTACACCGTAATGCGTAACTTCAAAAAACATCAAATATCTCTTACCACGATCACAATACATAGCAATCACGACTTACAACTTTAACAACATAATAAGTATCCAAGCCCTACGTAACCCCTGTATATGCAACTGTGATATACAACTCTCAAAACAAACCCAAAGATTACATAAGATCCATAGTACATGAGTAACAGGAAGCTAAACTAAACTTCAGCCTCCTCATAGCCCTTTTCTCTTGCTTATCTCGGGGTACCTGACACGCTGAGATACTTGAGACGTTGAATGTCCCAGGTGTATGAAACACCCGAGTTAGATTATTACATTTAAGTGAGTGGTACGGGGAAAGAAACTATGCATGCAAGAGCAATATGTAGCTTTGCTAGGAGACATGCAGAAATAAGAACCAAATCTCCCAAGATCACAACTCACCGCAAGAGCACGAGATCCCCTGTGATATTCCAACAACTAGCCACAAATACAAATACTGAGATGCATATAAAATAGGCAAGATTTACTCAAAAGCAATAAAACATGAGATGTAACCTCTCGGCCCCCTTACACTGGCACAAGATATCCTTCTTATTTGCCATGTATGAACCCCTCGGCCCCTTTACACAAGCTCGAGGTAACCCCTTTACACAGACCCACGCGATCAGCCTCCTTACACAGGCCCCCGTGGTAGTTCACGCATAACAAGCCACCAACTAGCAACAGCCACCAAATGACAAGATGTATGACAAAGTAGAAGGAATATGATCACAAGCCACGCACGAAATCTGTCATGGTCAAACTCGATGCAACAAAGTAAAAATGATATGCTCGAAACAAAGGGAACAAAAGATGTAAGCAACAAACCATCCACAAATGAAATCAAGAGTGATCAAGAGGAAGCAAGAAGCATGCATAAGAACCACTCACCTTTAAGGTTTACCTTGTTGGGACATTGTTCACCGTCTACGGGAATAGGTTTTCTTGTTGTTTTTCGGTAGTTTTGGTATGAACTCCGAACTTTCCGACAAGATTGTTTCCACTTTGATTTCGGCAAAACCTCCCCCTATTTTCTATAGAAAATCTTTCTAAAATCCTTACTTTCTTCTCCCTCAATCCTACCAACATTCCCCCAAAGTTTCCCTTGAATTTTTGAACATTTAATTTTACAACCCAAAGTCTCTTTTATAAACACCTTCAGCCAATCATATTTCACCACGTGTCTTGCCACCCAAGCACCCTTATCATGACTCATAATTATCTTCCAAATTGTGGCTAATCACTTTGTGCCACTTGTCCCATCATCATGAGGCCTTAACTTAACTTCCAAGTAACCCAATGGTTGCTTGCCATGTGTCCTTAAGGATAAGGTTTTGAGACTTTGGAGGCTAAGTAATCTTAGAGGCTAAGCAAAAGACTTGGAGAAGACTTGAGGAAGACTTTGAAAATACTTGGACTTTAAGCAAAGACTTAGAGAAGACTTAGAGAAAAGGCTTGGATTTGGACTTCAAAACGATCCAAAACTCCATTTGATTTGAGTTTGAAATCCAAGATATATTTGAAAAGATATGTTAAGGATTCAACAAATGACGCTTTGACCCGAACTTTTCACGTAACTACACTTAAACCCTTTGCAACTTAGTCCTCGGGCCATTTTTAATTGCACTTTTTAGTCCCCCAAAAATGGACTTATTATGCCAATACCCCAAGGTTTTGAATAAATTACACTTTTACTCGAACTTCAATATTTATGATTTTGCCCTGGTTCAGAAAATGAATTTTTTCCTCAAGGCTTCCACAATTCCTTAAAATGCCCTATTTCCTCAAGTATTTGAACCTGAAAATCTCAAATACTACCTCAAATTTGAGTATGAAAATCTCGGGTATTACACTATTGTCCAGGGGAAAGGTCTTACCTCAATTCGGGGAAGAGATTAATAGATTTGAGTCTCTTGAATAAGTAGTTGTCAGACTTGAACGAGCAACAAAAGGTTAAAACGGGAGAGAGATGGTGACTGCCTGGGGGAAATGCTCCAATGTTCAGGAGAGTTGTTGCAAGGCAGTACATAATTAGAAGGTATGCAGGGATTCCTCCCACACGAGCTCCAAGCTTAAGTTAAAATGAGTCATAGTGATGCTATGAACAAGCAAGTGAAATTGTCTGGGATAGGTGGTAAGTTTCGAGAGAGGATCCATTCAATGACAAATTGGATAGGGAAATGTCAGTTAGTAGGACACGTGGCACACATACACGAGAAGTGCAAGGAGCTATCTCAAGTTAAGCATGATTAGTCTTGGTGAAAACCCCCGAAAGAGTGCCTTGAGGCGGGTTGTCATTGTGTAGGGTAATGATAGTGTATTAATTATTCGAGAGAAGTCTCCCTTGTTCCCTAGGAGAGTGACTCAACCGGGTGAAATACTTGTGTGATTGTTGTCATGTAAAGAAGACTTGTTCGGGAGAATGTCCTTTTTCAGAATGTGAATATCTTATCCGAGAAAATGTCATTCCTTTGGAGAACTACACTATCGAGAGGATTTCTTCCTCCGGGGGAATGAAACACTTCCTCCAAGAGAACATGAGGTTGGTGTTACAACACTAAGAGAGTTAAATAACATTTTTAAGAACACTAAAGAACTAATGTTGTGGTGATCCATAAATTTTCTTCAATTTTTAATTACAATTCAACCAAATCATACAACATACCACAACAGTAGAAGCTAAATGAACATAAATCAATCACTCAGGGGCTTAATCATACATAACAACCCGATAACCAGACAAAGCAAACAAGCCAAAATGTTCGAGCCCCTGATCACAACTCGCACCTCACGGATCTTTTACTCGGGATTTCCCTGTACACACATGGTTATCTACGACTGACACATCAAATAGCCTAGCCACTACGTCAGCTCCTACACCTGGAATGATGGTAAAAACAAGATGAGCCACCAGGCTCAGTAAGCATAATAAAATAATGGAGGTAAGACCAGGCATAGATCTCCCACACCGGAACACATTCCACTATCAACAGGTAAGACAGACCAAAACCAGAAATAGCCATACTCGACATAGATCTCGCTAGACAAAGTTAATCCAGAAGTAAACCACAATCGAGTACACCTCGCTACATAACAATAACAATGCTAGGGATACATCCCACCCAGAATACACCTGAACAAAATACAATGCATCATATGAACATGCCATACCATACTGTGAAATAGAGAATCCCGTAATCCACATAAATATAACAATGCACTTAACAGTCCTTGGGGCTCACATAAGAAATGCACATCCTGACACCCAAGTCTCGGCATACAAACCTGTCACAGCCATGATCTAGCCGGCATAAAGCCCATGAGCCCGAGGCTCTCACAACGCGATACACACTAGCCCAAAGCTCTCATCACAGTCACACACCGGAGTCCCCGTGTCATAGCTATCTGGAGCCCAGCTCACACTCATAGCTATCAAGGGTCAACTCCATACCACAAGCCACAATCATATACCAAGTCAAACGGTAACCACGCGATGCAATAGATAAGAAATGCAATGGCTCTTGCATCATTAACGTGATAACAAAGCCCCCATAAGCCAAGCATCAGGCCATACTATGCCCATATAAGAACCCACACATGCAAAATGCTCTAAATGCACATGCTCGCCTAATGTACTCAAATTGGCACTCAACAGGCCAACTGGGTCATGTCAATGAGCACACTTCCCTATACATACAAAACATGACCCCTAATGAATGTAAGCCCGAGCCCATGCACTGTAATGTCATACGATATGTCACATAGTGGCAGAATCGGTCGACAGTGATCAAGTACTAGTCGACAATCCGTGACTAGGAACAACCGATCAACCGCCGTCTTCAACCCGATGATGGTTCGCTCCAGTGTCACAAATAGTCAATACGTTACCTCACAGGACGATAGCTCACACCGCTTGTCACTACCACTCACGCCCACAGGAAAACTATAGCCAAATCATGATAGACACAACACCAAAAGTGGGCGTTCGGTGGTACCAGCTTGGTCGACCTGTCTATAATCTATCACAACAGCTGATAACTGACGCCCATACATCCAGCCATCAACTGCCACGACCCAACGATCAATGGTTAGTAGCTGTATATCCCACACCTTACGACTCTCACAAATAAAACCCCAAGACTTCGGAACACAATTAAAACCCCAAAACTCCCGATTACAACAACTCACCCCAGAGAGTACTCACAACCATAATTGACTCACTAAGAACCTAGCCCAAACCAGATTCGGCATCATTCCCAATGAAGTAGGGGCAATACAATACCCCCTGAGCATTTACAGAATTAAACCTCAGAAGTCTCCTATTTAATTTAATTTAATAAAATTCGCACGATAATTAACTGTAACGATCACAATTAATTTCTATGACTAAATCGAGTTGAGGGAGGACACAAAATTCATAAATCGAATGAGAATCACGAAGGGAGTAAAGAGCTTACCTTTAATTAGTTGATTTTAGTGATTATACGCCTTCACGCCGCTAAATTAATACACGCTGCAAAATAAAATATAATCTCCTAAAATTAACAGAATCGTACCCAAAATTAAATTCTAAACCATACAAATTTATTCACATAATTTACCACACTTACCTATTTATTTAAATCCCAATTAACCTGAATTTCCCAAAATTTTTCCTGAATTTTTCCTTCATTTTCTCCCTCGGAGTGTTGCTTCTTCTTCTCTGAATTTTGTTCCCTTATTTGCTGTTAAAACCTTCCCCGACACCCACTGTAATCGGCCTTTAAAAAGACAAAGGAGAGAGCCCCCAGCACAGGCTGCCCATCGCCTTGCCCAAAACGACGCCGTTTTGGGCAAGGTTTGGCTGAAAAATCAGCCAAAACTCCCTCCAAAATGCGCGCCTCTCCCCTGCTCGAACCCGCGACCTCCGACTGTTGAGTGTAGATTTTGATGATTGATGATTGGCATGTGTGAATGTGAATTTATATTTTATGTTCTAACAAAGCATGAAGCCTTCATAAGGCTTACAAAGCTATTCTTTAGTGATTTCATGACACAGGTTATATATGGAAACTTCTTATACTTATATAGAGATTTCATTATATATGGAAACAAGTTTTTAGAGAGCTTTCTAGAAATTTGAGTATTTGAGCTATGAATGGAAAGTTTTTCTTGGAATGGAAAGTCTAGAAGATATATGTATATGGAATCCTTGTTCATATATAAGAAGTTCAAAAGATATATATGGAAGTTTTTGAGGAGATTGGAGTAGTCCACTATATGGAGTTGCCATATATGTAACTTGGCGACATGGCATTGTTAATGTGGCATTTTGATGACATGGCAGCCACATGGAGCACACTCATCAAGGTTACATCTTCTCGTTGGTCTAAATATGGTAAGAGAATCATGGAGTAAATTTAAAGGTTCTTAGAAGCTTCTTTACTTAGTTAAATATGGAAGAATTTTTGAATTGCATTCAAATGGAGAAGTTAAAGATTCAGCATTATTATTCAACATTAATGGAGGAAATTAAGGTTTGAAAGGTAAACCTTGATTGATATTACTTTCCTTTATTGCTGATTCTATCTCATTAAAAGGATCCTCTACTCAAATCATGAATCAATTATCGTACTCATTATGACTAATTGATATCCTCATTATAGCTAATTGATATCTTCATTATGGGAGAATATTCTAAGGATATTTTGCATATATTTAGCTACACAAATTGATTCTCTTCTTGTTGTCAACATTTTTTAGTATGGAAACTTGATCAATTAAGGGCCTTTGAAGTTATAATTGATATCTTCATTATTGGACAAATTTGCTTCATTATTTGAGAATATCTGGATGGATTTTACACCATTTGGAGGTTTAAATTCAAATTTCAAATTAGCTATACTTGTTATGGAAGCTAAGGGGCCAATTGCACAATCAAAGGTGATTGAAGATTCAACTAGAAGTCAGAATTTATTATTTCTTATTTATGGTCGATTTTTCACGAATTATGAAGGATTTTGATGATATTTTAATTCTTAAAATTAGTCATGCATTATTGGAATTGATTTGCTCATTTAAGGCTGATTGGAGATCAACAAAAGTCAAAGATCTTGATGATCAATCAAGTTAGCTGATTATGGAAGGTAAATCAAGAATTCAAATGAAGGGCTGAGATTGGCTTGAAGACTTGACACATGGAGGGCTGAGATTGATCAAGGAAAGCCTTCTCTAGCACTATATAAAAGGGTCTCTTGAAGACTTTGGAACAACTTTTGGAAGCCCTATCATTTTCTACATCATTAGCCAAGATTCTCATTCTCTCCAAGTCTTTCTTTTCCTCTATCTTCTTGAGAGAAAACTAAGAGACTTCTCTACACTTCATTGTATTATTTTTGAGAGAACCCTATTTTTCAATCTCTACTATTCTTGTATCTTGTAAAGAGCGTACAAAATCCAAACTAGTGAGTGTGAGACTCCAGAAATAGTTTGGTGGTGGTGAAGCCAAGTGAAGGCTTTGGTGGTTGTAAGAAAAGTTTCATATAGTGGATTTGATTGAAAATCCTAAGGAAGGGAATCCTTAGGTAGTGGATGTAAGCCATAAGGGCCGAACCACTATAAATCGCTGTGTCCTTCTTCTCTTCACTCTTTACTTATTCTTGCTTGATTATACTTATTTGTTTTTGTTTTTGTGTGGCCAAATCCTAAGGCCTACATTCTTGTTGGCTATTATATTTTGATTTGCTTTAATTGATCATTCTTTGTACTCATTCAATATTCCATTTGGTTTATTTAAAGTCTTGTTATTGTGTGCATTCAAATCACATGTTTTTCACCAAGTTGTAATTTGAAGAGTATATTGGATCTAAGCACATATTAGCACAGCTGGCGGATATCATATTATCCATCTAGTATTTAAGTGCTCCCGTACTCTCAACTGCAATTTTGGTTTATATTAAATTTGTTTTCTCATATATATGCGTGCATAAGTTTTGCATTAAAGTTTTTAAAAGGTGTCAATTCACCCCCCCTCTTGACTAAGTTAGAACTCAACACCGACCTCATCCCTCGCAAGCGTGCCAACTGAGCTGGCTAATCTCACTAGATAATGCGCCTCCCATTATATTTAAAGACGCCTACCTAACAGCTTACAAAAATCAGATTTTACACCCCCAAACTTCCATTTCCACTTATTACACTTCCACCCCGAAATTTTCATAAATCACTAAATTAATTTATTTTCCTATTTTCATAAATACTCCCCAAAAAATTATTAATTGGCTTAATTTCTTTTTAATACAAACAATTTAATATTTTCTTTAAACCCATAAATAACTACCTTATACGCAATAATTAATAATTATTACCTAATTAATTCCATTATTATTTTTATAAATATTTACAAATAATTTCATTACTTACCTAAGTTTTCTATTTCCACAAAACAACATAATTTATTATTTTTTTTCTTTAAATCCCCAAATAAACAATAATAACCTTAATGCTGATATTTACAATTATTATTAATCTCTCAATTTATGAGATGTTACAAATGCCTTTTCCACAAATTCCAAGAATGCAACTTGAAAATTACCCTTTCCTTAAAAATTATACCAAAGGCAAGCCTCAACCAACTTTTGATTACGCCTGTGTAGAAGTCCATAGGCCTAAGAGCCTATCATAGCCTATTTGGCATGATGTTATTTTAAAGCACAATTACCTTTTTAAAAAGAAAAATAGAAATTAATATATTTTTTTTTCATTGATGATTAAGAAAACAATATTTAATAAAATACAATTTTACTTTTAAATTACAATTATTTCACTAAAAATAAAAATCAAATTAATCTGCTAAAAGGCGAAAGCATAAAAACAAAACAACTTATAATAAGATTAGAGTTTATTACTTATTTTTAACATTAATAAGTAAAACACACTCAATTATCAAATATTATTTTAAAATTACTTTAATAACACAAGACAAGACAACAATAAGGAATAAGCCCAATGGTAATTGAAATTACCAACTCCACTACTCATAGGAAGAAACAAGTCTCCAACGTAAACATCTCCCGTTTCACACAGGCAAAGGAACAAAACGACGGCAATACAACTTTGTTGCTTCATTTAATTTCCTTGACCTTCTTCCTTCTCCTTTTCACTTCACTAAGCAAAATCGAATATACCTAATAGCGGGGAAGTTCAAGTACATACTTGGAAGAGCAGTAACACATTTTTCCACAGAAAACCTCAATGACCGGATAGGGATAGGGATAGAGATCCAGAGTGTAAAATCCGACCGCATTTTAGTAAAAAAAATTTGTTGAGCATCTGCTAAATGAGGACTGTGTTCTGTAATTAACCATAAAGCAAAAACGGATATCATACAAAATGAATAGAATCCTGAACTTGCCCTCTACCATAACCAACGTGCACAAGATCATAGGAAAGATACTAGAGGGTATCGAACTAGGTCCTCCTCTCAAAATTGGACCAGTGAAGCACCTGTCTCTCTATATTCTGCCTATTGAGAATGGCCATATGATAGAACCTCCTCCCTCTTGAATGCTGCATCATGAGCTTGAAACTGCATAATGTGGTGTGTACCCCAAGTTATCGGTGGTGGAAGATGCTGTGGATAGACGGAGGGCAAACCAGTGGTACAGGTTATATACTGAATCTGCATCCAACGCAAATCGAGGGACTGCGAATTATCATTAAGTATGCAGAGTAGTGTTAAAAATAATATAAACATGACACTAAAATTGAGCAAATGAAAAAAAAAAAAAAAGCTCACAAACACCTATTTTACACCTTTTTCTCTATCTTCCATGTTAAAAATATTGAAAAGTAATTGACGTTATCATTCATTGACATACCATATCAAATTGCTCAAGGACCTGAGGGTTGTCTTTCCTGGCTAAATGATCCGAGCCGTTTAATAAGGCTCTCTTTCAATGACTCAGGGATCCGTGAGATGAATTCCCTTTTGGCATCTATCGTCAACGACTTCCTGCAGAACATAAGTAGAAAAAACATATATCAGATATTCCAGCTCATGAAAGAGCAGAAATTTTACACAAAAAAAATGGAAAAATAATAATAGATCTATCTCTAGTGAAGTAAAAATCGAAGTTTATTCAAGGTTCTCTAATCTGATGGAGACCACCAAATTTATTTTTCAATCAACAAAACCAAACGCGCACCTCTCAAGTATGTTGGACAACAGGATTCAGAGTCAAGTCTATGATTTTATCACTTTGGAAGGATCCCTGGGTGGTTCCTGTTCACTATGTAACAATTAACAGTTCATGCAGTGATGAGATTCAAGGGGCTAGGGCCCAAATAAGGCCCAATTGAGAGGCCCAAATCAAGGCTAATATCCAACTCATTTGAATGAAGTCCAAACCAAGCCCATAAAAGGAGGTCCATTCTCTCTTTCTCCTACACTTGTAATTTTTTTCTTCTACATTTTTGTTACAGCTTTATGTGCTTTCCTTCTACGCTTGCCTCTCCTCTTGGCTCCTCACCTGTAGTGACTTGATCATCAGAGGGCAGTTCCAGGAGAGCCCTAGCCAATCCTAACCTCCATTTTATAGATCCAACAAGAAGACTTGTTCATTCCGGGCACCACAACACTCTTCGTCAATTCGAATATTGATGGTGCAATTTTTGACATCATCATTGATGTCGTCTATGGGAATCAACTTGTAGAGAAAGTTTGAATTGACGGAAAGTGACCAACAATCACGATCTCCACTATTGATCAATTTGTGCCAAAAAGATCTCCATTAGAATAACTTTTGTCAAAAAGATCTGTAGTAGGAGGTAATTCTCAGAGTTGTCACTGCAATTCTTCATCTTGCGACCCAACTGCCAATGATTCTTTAAAGAGATCCAAGATGTAATTCTTTGGCATCATCTGCCATATACTTCTTGTACCTGTTGTTGGCAGAGTTCTTGCTGGCAAAGTTCCAGTATGCCTTGATTACCTTCTGCAAGATTGAAGCTCGCAAGTTCTTCCAAAGCTCAGTGTTGGGGATTGACCAAGCCATTTGGATCTTGTACACATGTTCGAAGGAAATGTCAAAGCCTCTGTACTGCTCCTCGATCACTATCTTCCCTAAATTGCCATCATCTCACAATAGAGACAACAGCGGGATTCCTGTTCCTCACTCTTGTAGTCTTAGATCATTCATCTCTAAGCAATTCTATGAGATCTGTGCCTTTAACATTTTGATCCGTGCAAAGGATGTTGTTCATCATGAAAACATGAACTAAGGATATTTCCTTTTACAGTCTGGACTTGCTGTTGAGGTTGAATTCCATATCGAGTGTCAGCGATTGCAAATGCTAGAGCAATGGTGTGTCCTCAAGAATCGAAGGTTACAACAGAGGAAAGCTATAGAAATGGCTTTATGGCCCTAACAATAGCATGCTCCAATTTGAGTGTTGAAAGGTTCAAACACCGCCGGAGGTGGCTTTGCTTTTAGAAAAAAATGGGCAAAGAGCATCAATCTGTAACCAGTGGCACTGATGTCTGATTCTAAACTCTTGAGTTTATGGAACGATATTGTGAAGTTCTATATGGGTACAAAATGAAGCTACCAAAACTGATTCGATGAAGCGGCAATTTTCTTGAGCAACATGAAGTTACAGTTCAATGAAAGGAAATTCCAAACCTTTATGCTTCCACCCCACATGCCTCAATTCACCAAACTTTGCCTCTTTGAGCTTCGGTCCTTCATGCTTTGGGTCTCTCCATGCACCAATCCTCCTTTCTTCAGTCACTTTCAGATCAACAGATTTTTGTGGCTTAGATCTTGTCATCATGCCTGGGGAATGCCAACAACATTGAGCAACACTCTAATTGTCCGAAGCCTACGAAATAGTTGATTCTGTTGGAATATCCTGGAGCACTTGAAGACATTGGCAAAAATTTCTAAATGAGTTACAAGCCAACTCAGTACTAGTGACAATGTTGAATTGCTGAGTTGACTCAAATCAACTATGGCAGCTGCTTTTAACCCAAAGACACAAATCTTTCTCATCATCTATGCTAAATAGCAGTTTCTCTTAAATTAACTACATTGATCACTTCTTACTATTTGATCTCCATTCATCAATGCCATAAAATCTCACAGCACTTTATATTGAGGCAGTAGAGAGCTCATCAAGTCAGGATGTGCAGTGGATCAAGGATTGTAACAAAGGAAAGCTACAGACATGGTACACTTATTTTTTTTCTAGAGTTCCAAGGTACTTAATTTGGCACTATCATTTCCTCAATCTCCTTGCATTGTTGCCATAACTAGTACATATAATATGTTGTGTATTGCATATGGGATGCCCCATCACATTTGAATTTGTTCGGTTGAGGTTTACTGCTGGAGAGTGGAAATTTAAAAAAAAAAAATGGCTATCAGAAATTGTATAGGTTTTGAGATGCCTTCAAGGTGTTCGACGAAATGTCACAATGACATAAAATAACAATACAATACATGAATGTATGTCTTAAAGCATGGATTAGGTATAGAACCATAGAGTGGGGGCAATCGAGCTTGGAAGCACCATGTAATGACACTGTCAGAAGGCTGTGAGAGTTCATCAATACTGCCACATTTGACAGGGTTGACAAAGGGCACTGTTCTGTTCAGCTTTCGAAAGGTCAAATAACACCATTTTTAAATGGTTTGTTGTGGATATAGAATCCTCGTGACAGTGTTTAAAATGGAATTTGTAGTACTCAATTTGGATATCATTTGGTAGGTTGAACATAGACCTAAACTTAGACTCCGGGAATGTTCTGCACAAAAATGTGCAGAATTTATATGTGATTATTAATAAATTATTTATTTAATTTTCATTTTAGTAAATGCTGAAGACCTGCTAGCCCTTATATGTGATTATTGCTTGTTGAACCACTGCCATGGTTAACACATAAATAACCAATATATCTCCTATAAATCACACAGTTGTATTAGTTTAATTTACTTTATATTTACCAATCATTTTCTTTCTTATTGATATATAATTTGCTATATGATCTGCTGAGATTTGTTATTAATTATTTGGGGTTTTAACTGACCGGAAAAAAAAAAAAAATGCTGCAAAGAGATAAAATCACAATAGGAGGCATGAACATGTGTCTTAAGGCATGTCTTAGGTGTAGGACCTTAAGGGTGACGAAGTTTAAGAACAGCACATAATGATTCACGGAAAGGCCAAGAGGGTTCATTAAAGGTGTTGGTCCACACTTTGGCAGGTTTCTCGGGGAGTCATGTTTGGCTCAAGTTTTGGAGGATTGGTTGACACTATTTTTCAGCAAATTCTTGTGGGTTGGTATTCCCCATATTAGTGATTAAAATGACGTTTTTAGTATTTAATTTGGGCATCATTTGGTGGTTTAAAATCGGACACAAATCTGATGTCACAAATTCTGCATATTTTTGGACAGCAATTTATGTTCGGGTGGCACTATTGGCACCACTGTTTGGGGCAGTTTAATGAAGGAATTTTAAAACGAATTTTTGTGTGATTATACACCCAGTATCCACATTCAAAACGGGTGACACCTCAAGACTTTTTAAGGCTGTTAAGAGTGAGTTAGTGAATGGTTAGAATCCATTCCAAAACATGTTTCTTGAACTTGTGCACAATTCTGAGCTGGTCCCTCTCTTAAATTTGGCGCCCAAGCAATTCTGATTGGTATATTCATTTAATATAAATGTGTTTTGAATAGACTTGATATGATTTTGATTTACCTTGTAGACCTTTGTCATTTTGTTTACTGGTATTGGAAGTTTAGGGGAATTGTATTCATGGATCATATCCTTTAGTAAATTGCAGTCAAACCTCCCAACATTTGGAATTCATAACTATTTAAAAGCAATGGAAAGGATAACATGATGTTGGAACTTCAAACTGGTTTGAGTAGTTTAAGTATTCAACTTTTGCGTTATAAGCTTATAGAGGTCAAATCCTAATAGATCGCCAGGTGGTAACATGCATGCTAGCTTATTGGTATTGGATTTGTATAATGTCTTTTATGTGTTCTTTTGGAGCTCTTAATGATGGTAAGAATATGATTATCAAACACTTTCCACTTGTATAAAAAAATAAAAATTTTGTTAACATGCATGCTAGCTTATTGGTATTGGATTTGTATAATGTCTTTTATGTGTTCTTTTGGAGCTCTTAATGATGGTAAGAATATGATTATCAAACACTTTTCACTTGTATAAAAAAATAAAAATTTTGTTAAATTTTCTCTAGCTTCTTTTTTAGAAGAAGAGATCTTATGATGATTTCAACGTGACACATCTCAAATTACTTCTCTATCTTAAAGAACCACACAACTGAAGCACGAAATGAAATTTGGTTCAGCCAATAATTGTGTGCATTTTTGATATACTCTGCCATCATATGGAAATGATGCATATCAATGGTGAAGCAACATATACACTATGTTGAATATTGATTCAAAATTGCTGATTTAGTGGGTTGATTGGGTCAAAAATCTGTTTACTGATTTAGTGGATTGATTGGATCAAAATTCTGTTTATTGATTTAGTGGGTTGAGATAATTTCGTTTTTTAAATTTAAATCCAACAATAAATCTTATTTTCTTGTTATTCAATTGACATGTATTGCCTATTTAAAGGCATGATGATATGAATAAATAAAATGAGATTACAACCTTTCACATTCATGTTTTTTTTCAGCTTTTGTTCGTTAACTTGATAGCTACCAATGTCTCTAAAATTCCAACAGTGGTATCAGAGCATTCAATGATCTTAAGGGGTCTGTGAGAGAGAACCCATCAACGCCTTTTTTATTTCTATGGCTTCCACCAACACATCATCTCTTTCACTACCAGTTTTTTATGGAGAAAATTATCAAGTATGGGCTGCCAAAATGAAAGCTCATTTGAGAGGTCTCAGTTTATGGCAGTGGGTCGAAAGTGAAAGAGAGATACCTTCGCTTGGCAACAATACTACAACAATCGAAGAGGAAACGTTCTTTTAGTTGGTGAGAAGTGCACCAAGAAGAATTTTTTGGAGAGAAGTGCTCCTTGAAATTGAATTGTTTTTTTTTCAACATTTGAAGGAAGTATTGATTGTGATGAGAAGTGCATCAAGAAGTGAAGAGAAGTGCTTCACAATTGGGAGGAAATTTGGAGAGAAGTGCTCCATACAAAGTTGAAGTTTTGCAACTTTGAATCAAGGAGGAATGTTGAATATTGATTCAAAATTGCTGATTTAGTGGGTTGATTGGGTCAAAAATCTGTTTACTGATTTAGTGGATTGATTGGATCAAAATTCTGTTTATTGATTTAGTGGGTTGAGATAATTTCGTTTTTTAAATTTAAATCCAACAATAAATCTTATTTTCTTGTTATTCAATTGACATGTATTGCCTATTTAAAGGCATGATGATATGAATAAATAAAATGAGATTACAACCTTTCACATTCATGTTTTTTTTCAGCTTTTGTTCGTTAACTTGATAGCTACCAATGTCTCTAAAATTCCAACACACTACTATCATGTGGAAATGATGTGTCTAGAAGGTGAAAGAACATATACTCTGCCATCATATGGAGATGATACGTTTGGGAGGTGAATCAACATATATTACACTATAATATGGAAATGATGCGTCTCAAAGGTGAATCAACATATACTCCACTATCATATGGAAATGACGCATCTCAAAGTTGAGTTAACATGAACTCCACTATCATATGGAAATTGTGTGTCCCAGATGTGGGTCAACATATACTCCAACATGATATATACTCCAACATGATATGAAAATGATGAGCCTTGAAGACTAACAAGTAACAAATGCATACTCTGCCATTTTCGTATGATGGCAGAGTATGCAATGGCATGCCTTGGAGAAAGATTATTTCATGCTCTACCATCATGGGAAGATGATGTGACACAAAAGAAAAAGCACTCTCAAAGCTTGCATTTTGGAGACTAAGTGGGCTATACTTCAACGTCATAAAGAAGGCAATGACAAAGTATAAAGAATAACCACTTTACATCCCAATAGCGTGCAACATATGTTTCATCACTATTTAAAGAGAAGCAATTGCCACTTCATATGAGGAAGCATGTCTAAGGATGAAATGGTGAAAAATGAAAATAACCCAGGTTCTCTCACCCGTTGTTGTCAAACTCATACGAGTTGACGAGTCACGTACCTTTAAATGAGTCAACTTGCTTATAAACTCGAATTTTCATAGAATTGGAGTTGACTCGCGATTCAATACTGTAAACTCGGATACTTTTGTTAGATGTTTAACAATGTGTGTTGTATTTATTTATATTAGGTTATGATTGACTTATGAGAATTTATATTATATATAAATTAATATTTACAATTTTGATTATGGATGAATGATGATAAAAAATGGACTTAATATTTAGAAATTTCATATTATTTTGTATTTTTTAAATTAATAGATGAATTTATTTTAAAATTGGTACATACATGTACTTTATTCATAAGGAATACGGTTGTAAATTGTAATAATCATGTTATTAAGCAATATTAATTTATTTTTTATAGAATTATGTCATTCTGAATATATATTTGCATACATTAAAAAATATTTTTAATTGTCTTTAAAATCTTACAATTTTACAATCCGAGTTTACGATTCAATTTTATGGACCCTGTTTCGATCCCATTTAAAATCTCAATTTTAACAACCTTGCTCTCACCTATAAAGTTTCCCTTCATTTAGCTTCGGAGAAGGGGTTAAAGGTGAAAAAGGTTGAAAGAGTTCATATTTTAAGAATGGACATGTTCTCTTCAAGAGTGTAGTAATAACATATGTTAAGGATCAAAAAGGGGATGCTTGTATATCTTATGCTCCTCTGAGATCTAGGCCTGAGTGCCATTTTGTTTTGTTCCTAAGCAATATGAACATGGTTCTTTGACATCTTTGGACTCCTATACAAGGACTGAGTACATTAAGCCTTGGTTGCTCCTATCACTTTTGATTCATTCGCTTCAGGTTCTCCAAAATCTAATTCATCATTTCCCTAACATGTTAACGACTTGGGGGGTTATTCCCCTGCTTAGTGATGTTTACACTTATATCTTCCTATAGTATTTGTTAATTGGATTTTAATGTAGGAAAAGTATATAGATTTTGCCTAATAAGTGGATGTAGGCACAAGTCAAGTTGATTAATGCCAAATTTTCAAGTTGAATCAACCTCGAGCAACGCTGCACACGCTCTAAGTTGCATCTCAATTACATGCGCTCCGAGTCACAAATCAAACTGTCCAAGAAACCTCAATAGAATATATGTTTACAAAGCCCCAAGTGTAACAAACCTCTGTAGAGTATATGTTCAACAAATCCTAAGTGCAACAAACCTTGATGGAGTATATGATTCACAAAGCTACTGGTGTAACAGACCTCAGCAATGTAGACTTTCATATATGGGTCAGTGTAACAAACCTCTGTTGTAGATCTTCATATACAATCCTAGTGTAACAGACCTTCGTGCTTTGAATCTTCATGTATAGCTCGAGTGTAACAAATCTGGTTGTTTATGCTTCAATAAACGTTGCTCCAACTCTATGGATTTTCTGAGAAGGCTCAAGTGTAACAAACCTCTGTGCTCTCACCAAATCTTCATATATAGTCCAAGTGTAACAAACCTTGGTGCTCCAAATCTTGTTGCCTATGCTTCAATAAACGTTGCTCTAGCTCTATGGACTTTCTTAAAAGCCCAGGGTGTAACAAACCTCCACCGTCTTCGCCTTGGTAGTATATCTTTAACATTTCAGATTCTATCATAAACTCTAAGTGTAACAGATGGATCTTGGTTGCCTATGCTTCAATAAACATTGCTCCACCTCTATGGATTTTCTTGGAAGCCCAGAGTAACAAACCTCAACTGCCTTCCCCTTAGTAGTATATCTTTGGCACTTCAGATTCTATCATAAACTCAAGTGTAACAGACTTCAAAGCTCGTAACCCCAGCAAGTAAAATGAATTTCTTCTACCTTCTTAATCTGATTACATCAAGCTAAGGAAGAGGGGGGGGGGGGGCACACAAATCAAGGCTAAGATGTAACTCACCTGGAGGAGGCCCAAACCAAGCCTATAAATACAAGGGGGTCCATTCTAAATTCAATTAAGTACTTCTCCAATATCTCTATTCCCTCCAACTCTCTCTTTCTCCTACACTTTCTTTTCCTTAAATACATTTCAGTTACTGCTTTATATGCTTTTCTTCTATGGCTGCCTCTCATCTTGGCTCCTTACCGGTAAGGACTCAAACATTGGAAGGCGGTTCCAAGAATGGCCAGGCAGTCCTAACCTCCATTTTACGGATTCTGCAAGAAGAGTTCTTTGTTCCAGCCGCCATGGCAATCTCCATCAATTTGGATATTGATGGTGTAAAATTTCCAGCATTATCATCAGTATTTCTTATAATTGTCAAAAGGTTCAATCTACCATCCTAAAGGTCCAGTCCAAAAATTAGGAAGAAAATAAAATTTGCACATAATACAGGAAAGAACTTTTCATGTTCATTTGGGATGATGAATATATCTATAAATTGATTATTTTACTTTTGATTTGATCCCAGAGCCAATAACTCATAAAGAGTAGTACCTATACAGATCAAAATCTAGATAGCGTCAATGCAAGGAATCTATTGGTGATGGTTTTTATGGCTTGGCTTTCCATTGTTTTTGCTGTAACCCAGACCCAAAACAATGAAACATTAAAAAATGTCCCTATTTTCACAAAATTTTCAATTCATGTAATGACTTTTAGTGAATCAAAAATATCTTATAGTGTTTCTTAAAAACACTTGCAGAATATCAAAAAATAGTTTTCAAAACATTTATCTAGTTCTGAAAAAACTATTTTTGTTTTTTAGACCATGACTAAACGAGATTGTTCAGATTAAAGGCCACTACTGCAGAAGATAAAGAACTAGCCATAGGAGAAAGTCAAAATCCCTAAAACTGGAAAGATAATGGCAAATGAAATTTGATCCATTTCTATTTGTCATAAATCTGACATGTTTTTCCCCTCATAGTTTGATATAGCTTGGATCCTCCCCCTACACAAAGCTTAGATGCAGTATTGTCAAGTTTTTTTCTACACATTCATACTCCTATTGCTGGATGTTGATGGGCTCCAGTATGTGTTGAATATATTTCTTTTTTCACTCTCCCATGTTTCAGGGAAAACTAAGGGGCTGTTTAGTTGTGGAAAACAGCCCCAGTTCTTTGGAAAATTAGAAAACTTGTTCAATTACAAAAATTTTCCAAACAGAAAGTGGAGATTAGGAATAACATAGTTTTCCAAAATTGAAGTAAACTTGGGAAACACTTAAAATGAGTTTTCTACGTTTCCCTTATTAATTTGGTGATTTGGAAAACTCAATTTCCAAAAAATTTTCCCCAAATCATCTCCTTCTCCAACACAAGTTACACAAAAGAAATTAAAACATCTCTCTTTTAAACATATGTTCCAATTTCTTGATTAGAAATTATTTTGCTGTATTTCTAACATTTGAATGCGTTTTTCAAATTTTCTATACAAAATCAATTTACAGAAAATTGGAGATAGCAAACTGGAAACTATTTTTTACTGCTTTAAATATTTGCAAACTGCACCATGTCAAAGTTATCCATGACATAAAAGTACACAAATAAGGGAGTTTTCTTTAACAGTCAGCCTTTGTCACAACCCTAGGGTTAGTTGGGGTTGTGATAGGAATTGGAGAAGAAATCAGAATTGAAGAATTGAAGGAGGGGGAAGAATTCAGTAGAAGAGGGAGAGGAATTAGAGAAGAAACGAGAGAGGGATAGAGAAATTAAAAGGAAAGGAAATTCAGTTTCATTTCACACATCATATCCAATCTCTTATAAGTAGCCTTTATATAGGCCATGGCTAGCTGTTAACTGATTCTTAACAACATCCATGTGCTTCTACCAACTTGTAAAATATCTCCTAACAACTATTATAAGCCTATTACCATATTACCCCTTTATTGCTCTTAAGATCATGACAATTCCCCCCTCCTTGAGAGAGTTCTTATCCCCAAGAACTTGCACCAAATAGCCGTTGCTTCATCCAATTCCCACATTTTCTATCTGATTTATCTTCTTTACTTTCTTTCTCCTTCTAGGCCTCTTCTTCTTCCTCGTTCTTAAGTGCCCAAGATCAATCCCAGGCCTAAGTTTCCCCAAAACTTCCATATGAGAAACTTAATCGAATTCAAGCCCAATACGACCACCTCCTTCTATGGCTGTCCAATCAAATTCGGTCTTCCATTGAAGAGCGTGATCAGCCACACCCAGCCTGATATGGTTAACAGTTGAAACTTGGAGTCTAAAGGAAGAATTAACTGTGTCTGTGACTGCCGTTAGTAGTTCTTTACCATCCAATACAAGTAAAAGTGGCAGACCTTCATCCCTAGTTGTCTTTGTTGTATTCCCATTCAACCCACAGCCATGCTTTGTTGAAAAAATATCAACATCATCCTCGAAATGCAGCAATGGAGGATTGTAGATTTTCCTTGGATACTCATACCAAGGCTATATGTGAGAATTAGCATTAGGAGCTGCTGCAACTTCAATTCCAACCAATGATTTTTCAATGACTGACACCTGGCCTCCATCTCGACCTTCTTCCATAACATGATTTATAGCTAGATTAGGTTGTGTATCATCGAGATCATCAGCTTCTTGCTCTTGTAAAGTGTGGTCTATCCCAATCTCCTCATCCAATCTACTTTCATCTTTGGAATCTTGAGTTTCCATTGACTTGTTCGCTTCATTTACAAAGCTAACTTCCTTAATATTGGTTGAAGTTTTAGTCAAAATCTCCTGATTATATGCAAATAATCCAGCAACTCCTTTTCTTTGTGTTTGCTAGAATTTTCCTCTACATGAACTTCTTTTTAAAAAATATCCAATTATCTCTTTGTCTTTGCTGCCCTATTAACCTGTTCATTGATTTCCTCTGGGTAATGCCATTCACCACCAATTTCATCATTGATGTTGCATTCCTCCTTGATAGTTTTGCTGAAACCGGTATACTTCTTCCACTCCATATTGGAGGTTGGCAGTGAATTCGTTTCCCTCCTTCTTGACTTCTCCTTTGACTGCTCCATTTTAAGGAATTCATCTTTATTAAGACTTTTGCGATAATCCTCAAAGAATTCAACAGGAAAGCTGTTGTGATACTTCTTAGTAGGTATCATCGCAACTGCAACTGTTCGTGTAACATACGTCCAAATTCCTTACAAGTTTGATGTATCCCACTGTTGGTTTTCTTGTCAATTCGGCTAAACTCATTATCTAATCTTTCCTCATCCTTCTGGCGAAACTGTTCATGATTCTTGTTGTTGCCAACTGAAAATGAAGCCTTCTCCAGCTGCCATCGAGGCTCTAATTGCCTAATGTGTGCACTGCCTCCCCTGGCTTCACGAGTAGGACACCCCACTGAATATGCAACATTCTTCTGCTGCAATTGAGTCTCTCATGGCCTCACGTGTATATTGTCTATCTTGGTAGAACTTTCACAAGCGAAACCAGCCGCAGGCCAAGAAACTGGAACTCTTTCCACCCTGCTTCGCCTCCCAAATTCACACGTCCAAACCGAGGGTTGCTCTATCACTTGGAAATTAACCATGTTAGCCAGTAATAGCCTAAACGGATTGGAATTCACCTGGCTAACTTGCCGATGAATTCCGCCTCTCGAACTCCAATCCTTAGCACTACAATAGTCGTCTATCACCCCAGGCCTTTGCATCAATTTCCAAAAATTGTCCGCTTCATTATGGATCAATCCCTAGCAAAATGAACTGCTAAGCATTAGATTTGCTTCCGCCTTCAATGTGAGACCTTAAACAACCGAAGTAGGAGAAGTCGAAGGCCACAGACTGCTCTATTGCAATCCTCAATGGAGTTGACTTGGATAACACCTCATGAATCACTTGTTGCACCCTTTTCCAGTACTTGCTTTCAAATTTTGAACCTGATTCAGGAGATTGTTCCATGAATTTCGATGGTTTCAGTAGGATTGAGTTGTCCCTAATTCCTTCAAGTCGACTCGCCTCAATCGCAATTCAATGGTCATGGACCACCATCCCTTCATTGCCTTCCAGTTGAACCAAGAATCACCATCAAGGATCAGATCTATCACCATCAAGAATCACCGTCAAACCAAAGATCACCGTCAACTCTTTATTGCCTCCCAAGGTCGAGGATCACCGACTCAGACTCAATCGCTCCAGAATCACAGTCGAAGTTGCCTAGCTTAGTTTCGCCTTCACCCGCCTTCCTTAGTCGGTCTCCTTCCCAACTCAATCAGTTGATGCTCCCGATCAGGTTGGTGTTCATTTCGTTCACTCATAACTCTGTCTTAGGCCGATTGTTGGACTTGCTTGCTCACTCTTGTCTCACCCAACCACCGCCCTACTACGCCTTGTAGTTACCTCTGCTTCGCGTCTGAAAGATTTTAGTCCGAGAATTGCTTGCTCGTTCGGAATCTGCTAGTTAGAATTCTCAATCGGACATTGTTGAAATGACAACCAGAGTAGTCTAAGTCACAACCAAAAACTGTCAAGAAATACATCGTCGAAATGACAACCAGAGTAGTCTAAGTCACAACCAAAAACTATCAGAATTTCTTGATAGAGAGAATCACCAAGGAATGAACTACTCTGATATTATTTGTCACAACCCTAGGGTTAGTTGGGGTTGTGATAGGAATTGGGGAAGAAATCAGAGTTGAAGAATTGAAGGAGGGGGAAGAATTTAGTAGAAGATGGAGAGGAATTAGAGAAGAAACAAGAGAGGGATAGAGAAATTAGAAGGAAAGGAAATTCAGTTTCATTTCACACATATCATATCCAATCTCTTACAAGTAGCCTTTATATAGGCCTTGGCTAGATGTTAACTGATTCCTAGCAGCACCCATGTGCTTCTAACAACTTGTAAAATATCTCCTAACTATTATAAGCTTATTACCATATTACCCATTTATTGCTCCTAGGGTCATGACACATGTTCATTAGAAACAGGCCCAACTAAACATGTGAGATCCAAAGGATCATGGAAATAGCTAGACCTAGATAGAGCTCACAAAAGAAATTTTAAGCTCTCAAACGTATGAGGGTGGTTTCACACCAATAATCTTGGATTGTATTTATGTCAATTTAGATGATATGCACAAAAAATTTTGTCTTGGGAGTGTGCAAGCTAATAAGGGTACATGTAGTGGTGTTGTATAGAAGAGAAGAACACTAGCAAAATAAGAAAAGAAAAAGAGAAGAAAGAATTAGAGTCGATCCCCCCAACGAAAGGAAGCACGAAGAGGATGAGCCAATTAACAATCTTACTAATATCAAATCAATGACAAACATAGGCTATTTTCTCATTACATAACATCACAAGGTATAATCCAAATAACAAAGGAAAAATAGAACATTCAGTGAATTGGATTAATTGATCACGGTAGAGTTAAGTCAAATCTAGGAAGTAAGGATTGTCATTGAGAACCAAAAGAATACAAAACCCTCTAAAGAGGGAGGGAGAGATTAAGACAACCAATATAATAGAGCATCCCTAGTTAGTGTGTTTCATGTCTATCTTGCGAAAGAAATAATGCCTCTTTATATATGTAAGGGAGGAATGTAGTTAGCACATGGGCTAGGAGAATCTTTATTAGAGCAAGAACATGTGGCTTGTTGGTCCAAATGCATTGACACCTAGGATATTTTTGGTTTCATATTCTTGGACTTTCAACTAAGAAAAACATTTTTGGATATTTTTGGTTTTATATTCTTGCTATGTCCCCCAGCTGCCTTTGAGGACTGCTTTCAATCAAAAAGGAGATGAGAGAGTTGTGACTTGCCTTCCTCGGGATTAGCCCATCTTGGATGAATGCCCAGGAGTGTGAAGGGGTACATAGCAAGTAGTTTCAGTCGAAGTGGAAGCAGTAGCAAAACCAAAACTAAAAATGAAAATGGATCGTCATCACACATATAAAGAAAGTTAGCTTAGGGGTTACCTATAATGAGGGAAGCGAAAGGGTTAACTACCGGTGGAACCATCTTCAATATTTATCTTTGACAAGAAAGGTCGCAAGGGCTACCCCTTCACCGCCCTCATAGATAACATAACATAGGATTGAAACCCTTGCCAAGGGCAGCGGGTGGGGTAGGACTAATTTTGAAGTCGTTACACGCTAGCCTTGTCTTCGTGTGTGCCACACTACGTCACATCTTTTTTTTTTATGGGTTGTGCCCTTCGCTAGCTACTTGAGTGTGATAGGGATGCTAGTTGAGCTACTTTTCATCATTCTACTATGTTGATGCTCAAAGCCCAAGTAGACTGCAATGTCTACCCCTAAATAGTGAAAGGGAGGGGATTTCTAGAGCTAGTCAATCAAACTATTACCGACCGATGGACTTGGTCTTATTTAAGGAAAACTTGTTAACTTGGTATTCTCAACGTCGATGAAGCCTCGATACCAAGGAGAAGAAAAATGAACAAGAATGAATGAAAAACGTAGAAAAGACTCCAAAAAAAAAAAAAGAAGATAACTCATTGAATTGATGGGAATGGATTCAAGTCTTATCCTTGTCTGCCAACCAAGCCACCTATCCTCCATTTGACTGACTAGCTTATTCCATATACCAACAGCTACGAAAACATGGACTAAGCTTTGTTTATGACCATGCTTGTTGACCATGCATGTGTTTGATCCCCTTGACCAGACATTGCTTAAGGTCACCGAAGTACACGAGTTAAGTTTAGCCCTCTTCCCATTAGACTTCTTTTTTAGGGACAGATGGACCTAGTTCTTAATGTTAACTGAGCCAAGCCAACAGCCCTATTCTATTGACTTAAGATTTGTGAGAAAGATCAGGATAAGTTGGTTCGAGAGAAAGGGGATATGTTAGTTAGGCGTCTGCCGTTTCATATGGGGATTGGGGTGCTTTTATTCAAAATTCCTTATTATTTTATTCGGTTGGATCTCGCCGATGGAGAATTGGTATCTCTTTCTACATCTTCAACTAGGGATGCAGTTTCGAGAAATGTGGTTTTGAGACAATCGGGAGAAAGGGAATCTCTTGGTTCAGATGAGAATGCATCTGTTATATTAAATAGTTCCTCCGGAGCAAACTTAGCAGACTAACTTGGGATAATAGCCCTTTCTGTATAAGGCTGAATCAAGACTCATGTTCACCTACGTAATTCTTTGAGTTGAATGCCCCCCAACCTTAGCAAGCCATACCTCTCACCAAAGTGGAGGAAAACATGGATGGTTGAATGGACCTATCCATGTCACAATACCCCGTTCGAACAATCACACAATCTGGGCTTCAATCATGCTACCATCTAGTTTGGCAGTCCAAACGAACAAGCCTCAACTGAGCACTACACCAATCATCGAGGCATCCGTTATCCAACCTCTCCCGCATAGGACAATAATAATAGAACTTCATAGCATTGGAAATGTGCGAAGCCTTGAAGCAATAAATCTTCTTTTCCCTCAAAAGGGAGGGAAGTCCCCATCAAAGACCCTCCTCCCTCTGGCTTATCAGTCTAGCAAGCATCCTGCTTTGATTCTGATTGGTATATCATGAAAAAAGAAAGCCATACCAGGAACACTGTGCTTTCCCTTGCCTAGATGTTCGCCTTTCTAAGTCAAGTAATGGTGACCCACAGAAGATTGGAGCTTCATAACATGTTGATGAGAACTAAGGGTTCAGTCAATAGAAGGGATGACTTTGTCTCTCTGCAAAAAGAATAGCCCACCTCTCTAGCTGACTGATCCCATTGATCATATAAGTGGGAGGGAACATGTCACATTAGACGTGTCATCTAATCACCACGATAAGGCTAGTCCCTCTTTTAATAGAGTCAACTATGAATATGAATGAAGAGATGAATGTCAGGCTCCTTTCACTACTAACCCCAAGAAGTTTCAACATGTTGATGTTCGTCGAGCCTCGAGCTTGTGGTCCTCCTTTGAGTGTGGGTTCAATTGGATGAATCTGTCAAGTCAAGATCAACATATACAGCAGTAAGGATGGTGCATCGCCTATTTCTTGCTTGAGAGCCAAAACGAACACGCCTGCTACCTACTATACAAGACCTTCGACCATGCATTCTACATTTGTCGAATTGGAACCAACCCCCACTACATTGTGCTCGAAGAGTTGAGCGGCCAGCTACTTCTATGCACAAATATAGATTCCTTCTTCGTATCTAGTTCAACCTCACTCACAACCCTTCGCGGATGGGTAAGAAGTTAGTCTTGTTTGGTACGACAGAACTAGACAAAGAAAAGAGAGTGCTCGATCGGATAACGACCAACAAAGACTGTAAAACCATATATAACTACTACTCCCCTTCTCCATCTTTAAGCTTTAAGGCGAATCGTATGGCATGGTGGCTAGAAAGAAAGGCAGGCCACCTCACCTTCCCGTAGATGGTGTCAGTGAGAGCAGAAGTCCTAGCGAGAAAGAGTCCTTCCTATTTGACTTCTTACTTGGCTTACCTAATTGTTAAGGTGGATACAATAGCTTTGGATTCTGTGCATCCATTCTAAGATCGAAAAATGAAGTTAGGTTAGATCTCGCGCTCTTAGTCCACTAAAAGGCAAGCCATACAGGGAAGCCATTGTGAGTTATGTGGCATATCATAATTGATCTTGAATTTTTAAGAGAATATGTACTATCTTCCGGTGCCTCTATACCAATGACCAGCTGAGACATTGCTTTCATTGTGGGAACGAAGTGGGTAAGCATCCTTAGTTCTAGGCTCCAATCCAAAAGTCCCAGATTGTGTACTTAGAGAAGAGTGACCTCTAATTCTTGTCTCAGATAGGTATTCAAAGATGAGATATCCAAGACAGATTACTGTAGAGGTATGTCAAGGAGACATTAAGAAGAACTATTGGGAGGAGATATTTTGAGATGATGCACTAAAGATTCTCTTAAAGGAACAAGAAGATATTAAAAAGAATCATATACGAGATAACACTAAGCCAATGTGCCCAAGAGATTGGCTTTGGCAAGTATTACGAGACAAACTGACACAAATGGAGACACTCTGTGCATATTGGTTGATCAAGGCAGTTCCTCGCAAAAATATTGCTTGAATATAGGAAAAGTATTTCACAAATTGCCTCATTAGGCTGATCTATTGTGCTTGTGACACTTGGAGAGGCTTTGGCCATGCCACATGGAAAATTGTGTCTTCACTAAGGACAATAGAGGGTTATAGGAAGGCTTGGGAATTTCACACATTACATATGGTGGGATGTGATACAAGCAACCACAAATGCTAACTTACTATAATCTGAAAATTCTAAAAAGAAAATAATACTAATATGTATATTCTCGTGTTTCTTTTTTCTCCTTTCCAAATCTTTTAGAGCTTATCTTCCTGTTCCCTTCAGTTCTACCTTGAGAAGAAGCTCCCTATAGGAAGTATTTGAGCAAATTATGACACCAAACAACGTTGCGTCAAAATGATGAAATCATCTACAATCCAAGAAGCATAAGAAGCATGTGACAATGCCCACAAGAAGAACCAATGTCATGGATGTTGAGAACCTTGTCCTTGATCTCCTGAGGCAGTTTTTGATCTTCAACACCTTAAAATAGTAGTTGATAATGTATTCATAAACTTATGAATCTAGCTTTGGGGTAAAAGTGTCAAAGTGTAACCATGTCATATCAATATAAATACAAGATAACTATGGTTGGTTGTCAAGTTGTTCATCATGTGAATTAGAGTTGTACAATAGTGCAGATATATAGTGCACGACAACACTCAACTACTTCCAACTTTGAGTGATTTGGTCTTGATGAGGATGCTCGATAGTAACATGAGCCTAGCGTAGTCAAAAGTGAGCGCCTAGCTCACCTAGGCACTCAAGGGATGTAAGACTCTAGTGAAGCGTCTTGCCTACTACTAGGTGAGGCCCTTTCAATCAGGTGCCACCTAAGCAACCACCTCTATTGAGGTGTTAAGCACCACAAGTGCTCGCCTAGGCTGTAATGAATCAAAATCAAAAGGTAAATTGAAGGGAAGTGAAAGCCTGGCTGCAGAAGGAATGTGAAAGGTTTCTCAGTTTAAGATAAAGAGTAAAATGAAAGAAGAAAAGCAGGTGCACTTGGTTTCTCCTTGTGTTGTATGTTATTTATTTTGCTTTTAGTTCACCGTTGCACTGTTTCTCAGTCAGTGTTTTAATTTTTCAAAGTTTGCTAATTGTTGCTTGACAGTCACTATTTTGCTCTATAATATATGTATGTATGTATATATATATATTTTGGTTTAGATTTTTAGTCAATATTTAGTTAATATTTGCAACAAGAGAGTTATATATGTTTGCTACAACTGTAAGCCTGTAATAAAGTAATTATAACTTCATATAAAATATTGTTTGTAAGTTACTATTATATATTATATAACTTTATATAAATTATGTAACTTGTATTTTTTGTGTGAATACTTATATCATATTGTATGTTTGTTTGCTTTCCTGTAAGTATTTAACATTGTTTATCTTTTACATAAAAATTGAACATTTGTTATATAACATATATTTTGTGTTAGTATTATATGTTATATTGTCTGATTATCTTTTTTATATTAATTATATTTTTTATTTTTTTTAAATTTAGAGCCTTGCTTTGGTCAAGAAAGCACTTTTTTAGCCTAGTGCCTCGGCCAATTTCCTAGCACCTTTGACTACCTTGCATGAGCCTCCCTCCCTATAATTCTTCTTCTTCTCATTCTTCTCCCAATTTCTCCAATCGTCTACAAGTTTCTTTGTAGTCTGACATGAAACATTCTTTGACCAATCAAAAACTTTAGTTGTAAAATTGAAGGCCTAGCCCATGTGAGAGCTAGTTCTAAAACCTAGCCTAACCCAAGCCCGATATGTTATTTTAAAACCTACAGCCAAAAACAGTTAGTGAATGCATGTCAGGTCCTCAAATCTGACAGGGAAATTCTCTGCTAATTGCGAGAATTTAGGGTAGAACTTAGGGAGAAATTGGAGAGAAAATCAGAGAAAGAGAAATAACAGGAACTGGTGAGAGAGATGAGCAAGTTAGAGAGAGAGAAAGACAAAATGTACTACAATAACTCTTTTATTCAGCTGGATTAGTTTATATACTAATCCAACATAGGCAGTAGTTAATGAATTGGCACCAATGAGGCTACCATTTCAAATGTACAACCTATAGTAGCTTGCTATCAGTACAACTACTATAACTACCAAGCCAAAAGTACAAAATAGCCCCCCCCCCCCTAAAAAAATTTCTTGTCCTCAAGAAATGGAGAGAAGGTGGGCAGCTCAAGCAAATTGAGTGAGCAAGTCTGAAAGGTACTCCCAAGTATTGTTGTCCAGATGGCAATGTGTCCATTGAACCAAAACTTGTTTTTGAGCGAATTGAGTGAGCAAGTCCGAAAGGTACTCCCAAGTATTGTTGTCCAGATGGCAATGTGTCCATTGAACCAAAACTTGTGTTAAGGGAGAACCACATCTGTACACCACCCTTTTGTCCACAATTAAGGCAGGTTCCACTATAGGAGGTGTGCAAATGAGGGCAAAGAAGGACTGACCGACTGTGTTCCCACTGATTTTTTAAGCAGTGAAACATGAATACCATATGAATTTGAGTGTCAAGACGCAGCTGAAGTTTGTAAGCCATGGTCCCAAACTTAGCCAAAACAGGAAAACGGCCATAATATTTAGAACTTAACTTGAAAACCTACTAGTGAAAGAGCCCATTGATGGGAGTGTTTCAACTTAAGATAAACCATATATCCCATGACAAACTCCCTTTCACTCCATTTCCATTCAGCAAACTACTTCATCCTATTTTGAGCAATTGCTAATTCCCTTCTTATCAACTATAACATATCCAGCAAGTGAGGTTGGACCCAAAGTGGCAGGTAGATGGGGAGGCTTATATCCATATAAAGCTTCAAAGGGGGACATTTTAATGGAGCTATGTTGGCAAGAGTTGTACCACGACTGGGCCAAAGAAAGCCATTTGTGCCAAACCTGTGGTTGTAGAACACAGAAACAACAGAGGAAAGTCTCCAATCATTGGCTGACCCTTTTCCGTTTGCCCATCTGATTTTCGATGATAGGCAGTAGACATATGAAACTATGTGCCCAAGGATTTAAAGAGCTCCTGCCAAAATAAGCTTGTAAAGACCTTATCCCTATCTGAAACTGTGGAATGGGGAATTCCATGTAACTTGACAATATGATCCAAGAACATCCTGGCTACTTCTTGGGTTGTAAAAGGATGTGAGAGACTGAGAAAGTGGGCAAATTTAGTGAATTAGTCCACCACCACCAGAATACAATCTCTACCCTCTGATTTTGGCAGTCTTTCCACAAAATCCATGGATATACTTGTCCAAGCCTGTATTGGAGTTGCCAATGGCTGTAATAATCTAGGGACTGCCACTGTTTCATGCTTACAGCACTAGCAAAAATCATAAGCCAACACAAAACTCATTACATTTTTCTTTAGATGTGGCCAATAAAACAGTTGTTTCACCTTATGATAAGTATTTCTAACACCTGAATGTCCTTCCAAAGGTGATCCGTGCAATGATTACATAATTTTATCCTTGCGTTAGATCACAATCTCCTATCACCAATCGGCCATGAAACTGAATTAAGCCATTAAACAGTGTAACCAAGCCTACTAGAAGAATTAATAATCAATTGCTCCAGTAATTCCTTAGTCCAATCAGCTATCTCATAACTAGCTGTCACCTCCTGCAACCAGTCAGGAACAATGGTGGTAATGGCAGCATATTAGTCCCTTCTTTAAAACATCGGGACAAAGCATCGACAACCATGTTTTCCTTTCCCCACCTATATTGGATAGTATAATCGAGCCCCAACAACTTTGTCATCCCCTTCTTTTGTAATTGAGTATGAAGTTTTTGTTGTAATAAGTATTTTAAACTTCCATGATTAGTCCTTGTAATAAACTGATTACCTTCCAAATAGTGTCTCCACTTATCCACAGCTATTAAAACGGCCAGCAATTCCTTATCATAAATGCTTAGACCCAGATGTTTGGGAGCTAAGGCTTGGCTTATAAAACCTATCGGTTGTCCTTCCTGCATAAGAATAGCCCCTAACCCAGATTACTTGCATCAGTGTCCAACACAAATGGTTTATTAAAATCTGGTAGGGCCAGCACTGGAGCTTTATTCATGGTTGTTTTCAACTTTTCAAAGCTTCTTCTGTCCAAGGATTCCAATAGAAATTGTCCTCCTTCAGCAATTTTGTAAAAGGCTTACTTATAATTCCATAATCCTTAACAAATCTTCTGAAATATCTAGTTAACCCCAAAAAACCCCTTACAGCCTTTACATTGGTAAGTCTTGGCCAAGAGAGTATTGCAGCCACCTCCTTAGGGTCAGTAGTCACCCCTTGATTAGAGATAATATGCCTCAAATATTCGACCTGCCTTTGAGCAAAAGCACACTTTGACTTTTTCACATACAATTGGTTAAGTCTAAGGATCTCAAATGTAGTTTTTAGGTAGTCAAGTTGTTAAACAAAGGTAGGGCTATATACAAGAATATCATCAAAGAAAACCAAGATGAAATCTCGTAGATAGGGCTTAAAAATTTGATTCATAAGGGTTTGAAAAGTGGGTGGAGCATTAGTTAGCCCGAAGGGCATAACTTTAAACTCATAATAACTTTGGCGGATGAAAAAAGCTATTTTAGGAATGTCTTCCGGTCTCATCCTAATTTTATGATAACTTGATCTTAGATCAAGTTTGGTGAAAACAGTGATATGTTTGAGTTCATCCAAAAGGTCCTCAATAATAATAATGGGAAACTTCTCTTTGACTGTTATGGCATTTAATTGATGATAATCTATGCAAAATCGCCAAGAGCCATCTTCCTTTTTGACAAGTAACACCGGTGAGGCAAAAGGGCTATAGCTGGGTTGGATGATGGATTTTTGTAACATATCTTTAACTAATTTCTCAATTTCGGTCTTTTGAGTTGGTGGATAACAATAAGACAGAATATTGATGGGTTTGGTATTAGGTTTAAGCAAAATGGCATGATCAAACAATCTTTTAGGTGGTAGGGATGTAGGTTCTACAAAGAGGACCTCATACTCAACTAAAAACATGTGCAAAAACTGTTGATAGTCACATAGAGTTCATTGGATTTCTCCTGCAACCCTTCCATTTCTTCAAAGGCTTGTATGGAGAATAACTGAGCCACTTTTCGGCCAACTTGTTCTTCAGCATCTTCTGCAGCCTTCATCCTGTAATCATCTTGCATAAGCCCATGTCTAAGTAGCCTACAAGAGCTTCCTCCTATCTTTCTCAATGGTGATTTCCAATTTGTTGAAGTCAAAACTGATTCGACTAACTGTTCTCATCTGATCTACACCCAATACTATATCACAGCCACCAAGTTTTAACAACCTCAAATCGGCTGCAAATCTCTCCCCTTGCATTTCCTACTGAAAGTCAATACAGGACAGCTTGCTGAGCACCTTACTGCCATTAGCCACAGTCGCTGATAGAGGTTGGGTGCTTGTAAGCCTGAAACCAAGATTCTTGGTTGTATTTTCGTCCAAGAAACTATAGGTGCTTCCACTGTCAATCAGCACCATTAGTTTATGATTGCTTTACCTTAATGATCGTGCTGTTTGTTAATCCCCTTAAAGCATGCAGTGATATTTCTCCGTTATCTTCTTCTTCAATTTCAGTTGCAGCTGCAGGAATTTCCTCCATTTCCTCTTCTCCTTCCAGTAATAACAATTGTCATTTATATTGATATCCCAGCATGTATTTATCTCCACAATTATAACACAAACCGGCTTGCCTACATTGTTCCACATTACCAAATTTTCCTCCTGTAGGTTGATTTGAAGTAATAGTCGGATAAACTATTAGATTCCTGTGATTCATGTTATTCTTGGTTGCTTCTTGGTCAGATCCACAATTCACTACCACTAAATGATTCCCTGCTGACTGTAATATGAATTTGCTCCTCTCGTATGAGTTCTCTACTTCTTAATCAGAGCCAGTGTTATTAATGGCCCAAGTCGCACAAGGGTGCTGGACCCTGAGATGTAAGGCACAAGGCGAGGCCTGCGCCTAGTAAAAAGAAAAATATATATCCTAGTTGAAAAATAAGGTATAAAATAGATCCTAACTCTTAATAATATATTTACAAGAATGTTATCAAGAAAATTAAAAAATTCAACATATACTAACTAAAAAAAACATTAAAACAAGTTACATGCTTGTAAATTTCTACAAAGCACATCCCATCATATTTCAATAACCGGTATATAAGCATCATAAAAGTTAAAAAACTTTTTAAGAATAAGTCTTTAAGTCAAATTAAATCTTAAACAATTTATCGGTTTTAAATCCTAATTAAGATTAACTAATTATGAATTTTAAATAATCTAAAAATCATTCTCATCATCATGATCAAACATTTCTATATAAAAAATTTCCATTGGAATAAACAAAAGACCAATTCAGATTCCAATAACTAAATACCAATTCCAATTAGTATTTAGCTATAATTGGAATCAGAATCTGAAAAATTTCCTTTTCCTATTAAGATTCTATTAAAAATTACAGCAATAATCAAAATACATATTCCAATTGATATTTAGTTATAATTGGAATCGGAATCTGAAAAGTTTTATTTTCCTATTAAAATTTTATTTAAAATTACAGCAATAAACATTTAGACAGAAAAAATATTATTAAAAAAAAAAAAAGCCAGGCGTGCCTGGCTGGTTTGCACTCGCCTGAGAGCATTCTAGGTGCCAAAGGTGCACCTTGTTTCTAGGCATGCCTTTAATAACACTGATCAGAGCTTCTACAGTAAGCTCCTGTAACCAAACACTTTCAGTTGCCTATTTCATAGTCTTAGGCTGTAACATATTGACTATAAGCCTCAATTCTTTGCTCAAGCCATTAATAAAGCTTGAGACTAAATATGCCTCAAATAGAAAAGGATTGAGGTTCAACATCAAAGACTTAAAGCTCCTCAAACTTCACCTGATAATTCTGGACAGAATTCTCCTGCCTCAATTTGTTGAATTCCTCCACATCTGTCGTATTTCTATCACCAAACCGTTCACAAAATGCTCAAGAAAATCTGCCCATTGACAGTTGTCTCGCAACTGGATCCATCCTTGAAAACAAGCATCCGCAACATCATTCAAAAAGGCAGAGGCTAAAGTAATTCTCTGCTAATCTGGAATATTATACAAGGTAAAGAGCTTTTGACATCGCCTAATCCACCACCTAGGGTTTTGGCAGTCAAACATTGGTATTTCCAGCTTTGGCAGTGGAAAATAAGGCTGATTAGACGCAGCTTGTTCTTCCTGCCTTCTTTCTACTGCTCTTTCAACTATATTTTCTCCAATTACAGCAGGTTCAATTTCGAACTCCAAAGAACCAGCTGTCCTAGGAACTGTTCCATTTCCTTGGAGGATTGGATCAAACTGTTCCTTCGGAGGAAAATCATTTGGAAGACTCACCTGAGGCAGTTTAGAGAACATAAGCATGAAACCGTCTTGTTAATCCGTCCATGGAAGCCTCAAATTCCCTGTCCAGCGCAAGAATCGCATCATAATTTACACTGGCTCTAGATTCCAGTGAATCAACTTGTGCTTGGAGATCAGATACAGTTGGATTCACTTGTTGCAACTGTGCCTTGAATTGCTTCATCCGTGTTCTGTCAGCCACGGCGATTTTCCAAGAGAAACTGAACCAGTACCCTAGGACTTGTCTCTGATACCAAAATGTCAGGTCCTCAGATCTGACAAGGAAATTTTCTGCTAATTGAGAGAATTTAGGGCAGAACTTAGGGAGAAATTGGTGAGAATCAGAGAGAAAGAACAGGAATTGACGAGAGAGATGAGCAGGTTCAAGAGTGAGAAAATCAAGAGAGAAAGACAGAATGTTTTTCCAAAAATGTACTTCGATAACTCTTTCATTGCTGGATTTATACTAATCCAACATAGGTGGTAGTTAATGAATTGGTGCCAATGAGGCGTCCATTTCAAATGCACAACCTATAGTAGCTTGCTATCAGTACAACTACTACAACTACCAAGCCAAAAGTACAAAAATAGCCCTCATACAAGTAATAAGTTCCTGGCAATGCACGAGACAATGTCAACAGCCTACTGTCATTCCCAATCAGATTGACACATCCAATTCTGAAACAAAACCAAACAACCAGCCCAGAAGTAAGAACATGAAAAGTAATGAATGGGAAATAATAGAATTCTAAAGCAATTGAAAAACATAACTAAAGAAATACTAAAAAGGCTAGGGAAAATTTCACCCAAACCCCCTACAAGTTGGGCCATTTTCAACTAGACCTCCCTGGGCAAATTCTACCCAAACCCCCATGGGTTGAGCTATTTTCAACTAGATCCCCCTCCCCCCATGGGTTTGGGCCATTTTCAACTAGACCTCCCTCCCTATCTACAACTACTCTCTCAATCTGACTCTCTTGAAATTCAACACCCACACACACTGAAGTTGTAAATCTTCACTTTCTGAAACTTAATTAGAAAACAAACCAAACAAAGCTGTCAGGACCTAAGGATTGGGCCTGACTCGGTTGGTAATTAACAGCAAAGAGAGAGAACAAGAGAGAGAGAATACTGAAAATACTTCTTCTATTCGATGCCTTCTGCTTTACACGGACAATAGTTATACAATCAATCCCTAACAGAATAACCATAGTTGGTTATGGCCAGCTTCCCACCTTATAGCTCCTAACTAACATACAATGTAGGCTTTATTCCCTGACTACCCTTAGGGTCGTGATAATTGCCCTCCCCTTCAATCAATTCTTGTCCTCAAGAATTATAAGAGTCCGGCAGCCCTAGGAAATTGCTGCAACAGTTCTAGTAAATTTTCCCAAGTAGTATGCTCCAGTGGCCGATTAATCCATTGAACCAGTACTTTCGTAATAGGTGAACTGCCCCGATATGATCCATCTCTCAACAATGGCGCGAGGCTCCACCTCTTCTTCCAGCTGCTCGGCTATTGGAGGTAATTCTGTGCTGACATTGGCTAGGGGCCCTTTAACTGGCTTGAGTAATAAAACATGGAAAATAGGGTGAACTTGCACTCCTTCTGGAAGCTGCAACCGGTAAGCCACTGCTCCCACCTTGTCCACAATAGGAAATGGTCCAAAATACTTAGGACTCAGCTTGGAAACTGGAATTGTGGTGTAAGGCTGTTGGAGGAAACGTCTGACCTTCAAATAGACCTGCTCTCCCACTTCAAATGATCTTTCAATCCTCCTCTTATCTACCACCTGCTTCATACGATTCTGGACAATGGCTAACTCCCTCCTTAGAATAGTTATCAGTGACTGCCTTTGTGAGAAATACTCGCCTACTGTTGCCATAGTAGGATTAGGGCCTAAAATTGCAGGTAGGAGGGATGGTTTGTACCCAAACATGGCCTCAAAAGGACTCCTCTTAATGGTACTATGGTAACTAGAATTGTACCACCATTGAGCTAGGCCTAACCACTTATTCCAGCTCCTGGGTTTTGTGAAACACATGCAGTGCAAATAGGCTTCGACACACTGATTTACCCGCTCCGTCTGTCCGTCCGTTTGGGGATGGTATGTAGTTGACATATGCAACCCGACACCTAATTTTTTGAATAATTCCTGCCAAAAGCTACTGGTAAAAATGGTATCCCGATCAGATACGATGGATTTGGGCACCCCATGGATCTTGACCACCGAATCTAGGAAGACTCGCAACATCTTTGTTGCTGTAAATGGGTGAGTTAAGTTGATAAAATGGCCGAATTTGGTCAACCGGTCTACTATCACTAATATCACATCCTTCCCCTCCGATCTAGGTAGGCCCTCCACGAAATCCATTGATATCTCCTCCCATGCTTGCTCCGGAATTGCTAAGGGCTGCAAAAACCCAGGGTAAGGGACCTGTTCATGTTTACATTGCTGACAGATCTCACATGACAGCACTAATTGTACCACATCCCATTTCAATCTTGGCCAAAAGAAGAGCTGCTTCACCTTTTGATAGGTGACTCTTATTCCAGAATGTCCCCCTATTGGTGAGCAGTGTAAGGCCTTTATAATCTGCTCTTTAAGCGTTTGGTCCTCTCCAACTACCAATCTGCCTTTGTAACGAAGCACCCCCTAAGTTAAAGTATATCCCTTAGGATTTCCTTGCTGCCCTGCTGGTTGCATTGCTAATTGGGCCACCGTCTCCTTAATCCATTCCGTGGTGTCATAACTTCGTACCAACTCCTGAATCCACATAGGCAAAATAGTAGATATTGCATGACAAGTGCCTTTCTCATCCCTCCTTGACAATGCATCCGCCACCAAGTTTTCTCTACCCTTCTGATATTGAATTGTAAAATCTAACCCCATTAGTTTGGAGATGCCTTTCCGCTGTAATTGTGTGTGCAATCGTTGTTGTGACAAAAATTTAAGGCTTTGGTAGTCTGTTTTTATCACAAACGAAAACCCTTCCACGTAATGTTGCCATCTTTCTACTGCTGCCAATACCGCTAGTAGTTCTTTATCATAGACACTCAATCCTAGGTGTTTTGGAGCTAAAGCCTGGCTAATGAATGCCACTGGTCACTCTCCTTACATCAGCACGGCTCCGATTCCCTTGTCACAAGCATCCATCTCCACTACAAAACCCGTTGTAAAATCTGGCAATGCCAACATCGGGGCCTCAGTTATAGCCTTTTTAAGCTGAACAAAAGCAGTTTCAACTTTAGGGTTCCATTGAAAAGCATCTTTCTTGAGTAATTCAGTTAGGGGTTTGCTTATTGTCCCATAATTTCGAATAAACTTTCTGTAATACCCCGTCAACCCTAGGAATCCCCTCAATTCTTTTACAGCCGCTAGTCTTGGCCACTCCACCATGGCAGCCACTTTAGCTGGATCTGTCCTCACTCCCTTTTCCGACACAATATGTCCCAAATATTCTACTTCAGTTTCAGCAAAGGCACATTTAGATAACTTGACATACAATTGATGAATCCTAAGGACTTCAAAAGTAAGGTGAAGGTGAGCAACATGTTTGTGTCAAATCAAGGCTATAAATGAGGATGTCATCGAGAAAAACAAGGATGAACTTCCTCAAATAGGGCTGGAAGATTTGGTTCATTAAAGCTTGAAAAGTAGCGGGTGCATTGGTTAACCCAAAGGGCATGACAGTAAATTCGTACAACCCTTGGTGTGTCCTAAAAGCGGTTTCGTGGATGTCATTAGGTGCCATTCGGATTTGGTGGTAACTAGATCTGAGATCTAGTTTGGAAAAGACCTTGGCCCCATGGAGTTCATCTAGTAAATCTTCAATTAAGGGTATAGGGAACTTATTTTTGACAGTGTGAGAGTTAAGCTGCCTATAATCAATACAAAATCTCCATGTACCATCTTTTTTCTTAACAAGAAGTACAAGAGAGGCATATGGGCTTTGGCTGGGACGAATTATAGAGGTTTATAACATAGAATTGACTTGTTTTTCTATTTTAGATTTTTGGATGGGAGAGTATCTGTAGGGCCTAATGTTAATAGGGTCTGAATGTGGTTTCAAAGGAATGGAATGGTCCAAAGAACGTTGGGGTGGTAAGGAATGGGGCTCATCAAATAAGTCCTTAAAATCCATCAAAAGTAGGCGCAAGGTATCTGAAGTATGTACCTTCTAGGAGATTTGAGCTTCAATGGTTTGATCTGCTGGCTATTAGCCATTCTGGGGCTTGTTGTCCTCTTGCACTGCCACAGCTTGTATAGAATACAGTTGTGCTATCTGTCCCCCTTTAGTGAGCATCATCTTGTCCAGCTTGCTGCCCTTAATCATTCTGCATTCACCTTGCTCCAAGCTGCCCAACAAGGTAAGCCTCCTACCTTCCACTTCCACAGTCACCTCCAACTTATTGAAATCAAAAGTTAAGGGACTAATCGTCTTCATCCAGTCAACCCCGAGGACTATATAGCATCCTCCTAGCTCCAAAACTCTGAGGTCAGCCACAAAATCTTGATCCTATATCACCCATTTGAACCCTGTGCATTTGTAATGGCTGAACATCCTACTACCATTAGCCACTGTTACGGGCCATTTCAAACTTTTGGCTGTAGTTTCACTAATAAAACTGTGGGTCCTCCCACTGTCAATCAACACCATTAGCCTTGTTTTCCCCACATGACCTTTTACCTTAATAATTTGCCCCATTTTCCCCACATGACCTTTTACCTTAATAATTTGCCCCATGGGACTGCCTTTTAAAGCATGAAACGAAATCTCGCCCCCTTCCTCCTCTTGTAATTCCTCTAGATTCCCCTCTTCTTCCTCCATCACTGCTTCTTCTTCTTCTTGATCCCCTTCCATTTGCATTATCTACTTCTTACATTTCCATTTGCATTATCTACTTCTTACATTGGTGCCCAAAGCTATACTTGTCCCCACACTTGAAGCAGAGCCCTAGCTATCGCCTCTGTTCCATAACCATATTCTTGGGCCCATGAGGATTGTAAGCCCCTTTAGGTGTTCCTTGAGTCACTAAGGGAGTCATGGTCTTGAAATTACCCCCACCCGATTGGCCATTTCCCAATCCTGGTCTCAGGGGCACCCTGTGTTTCTTGAAAATTGCTTCCAACATTAACTCTTGGAGCCTCGCTTTTTCTGCCGCTTGACTTACAGTCGCTGGCATCATCATCTTCACCATTGGCCGAAGCTCATCCCTCAATCCACTAATGAAGGTCGAGATTAGGTATTGCTCCGTTAACCCCGGTTGAGCCAAGCACACAATGGCTCTCAATTCCTCAAACCTTGTTTGGTATTCCACCACTAACCCTTCTTGTTTTAGTTTACTGAACTCTTCGATTACATCCCCAATGCTTCTTTCCCCAAATCTTGCACATAGCTTTTCCGCAAAAACATCCCAATTCCTTTCTTGATCGTGATCTTGGGCCCACCCTTGGTACCAACAATCAGTCGTATCATTTAGATAGGCTGCGGCCATCATAACCTTCTGCTCCTCTGGTACCTTATATAACTGGAAGAATCTCTCACAACACCTCACCCACCGCCTAGGCTTAGTTCCTTCAAACATAGGGATTTCTAATCGTGGGCTAGGGGTATCGTTATGAGAATTATATGGAGGGTTTCGCATCTGAGTTTCTTGATTTGACCTCGACTCCTCCACCCTTAGCTGGTCTTGATTGGGTGCATGATCCTGGGTTGACAGTAAAGGTTTCAAATTTCCCCTAGGAGGAAACTTCGGTAACAATTGGAATTGCGGTAAGGACGATAAGATGCCCAAGACGCTATTCAGTCTCTGCCCGTATTGTTCTAAAGCCTCACGGGTTCTTTCCGAATCCCCTTTTATCTCGTCCTTCATCACGACCAGTTCCTCTCGCGTCTAAGTCATCGCCTCTTGAGTCTAGTGCACCTCGAACTCCATCACCTCCATCCGCGCTTCCATCTGCCGCGTCCGTGTTCCTTCGGCCATTCGTTCCAATCCGTCCGCCTTCGCCCATCGCAGGCCTCCAATCACCCACAATCGGTTCGACCAGCTCTGATACCACAATGTCAGGACCCGAGGATTGGGCCTGACTCGGTTGGTAATTAACAGCAAAGAGAGAGAACAAAAGAGAGAGAATACTGAAAATACTTCTTCTATTCGATGTCTTCTGCTTTACACGGACAGTAGTTATACAATCAATCCCTAACAGAATAACCATAGTTGGTTATGGCCAGCTTCCCGCCTTATAGCTCTTAACTAACATACAATGTAGGCTTTATTCCCTAACTACTCTTAGGGTCGTGACAAAAGTTCATCAAGAAAACTAAGATTCAAAATTTTCCAAGGAAATGACAGAAGATTGTTGGCCATCCAATCTCTAATATAGGATCCTCCCTGGAGCTTTTTCCTAGAATTGGTGTCCATGGAAGATGCAGCAGATTGCAACCTGCAAGAGGAATGGACTGGAAGGCACAAACCAAGTGGAACCCGTTTGAAGGAAAACACAGATGATCTTGAGAATCTGGGTTCTTGGAGAACCCAGTTTATGTTTGTTGGTTTAGAGAGAGTGGGAGATTTTTTCAATTCAGTTAGAGTTATTTGATTGTGCAGATTTTAGAGAGAAATTGTAGAAAGGAAGCAACACATTCAACCCACCTTTGACCACAAAGCACAAAAGCTCATTCAAGTTTGACCTTTTGAACAAAATTAGCAGTGTTCTAAAATGTGCTAGGCGCCAGACGGGGCTTAGGAAAACTACTTTTTTTTTCTTTTAACATTCTTCATAAATATTGATACTAAGCATACTGAAATCACAAAACAATGGTTCATATACATACTTTTAAATAAAATAAGTACGGGATATTAGTATAATTAACTTAAAATACTTGTATATATATTCTCTTGTATTATACACTTTTGATAGAATATACACATTATTTTATTCGCGTGGTATCAGAGCAATTAGGCAAACCCTAACCCTAGATCTAGCCACCACCCTCCGACTCCGCTATCGGCCCGTTCTTCTTGTCGCCGGCTGCATCTGTCTGTCGTTCGAGACGCAACCACTGTTCTTGCGCGGCCATTGCCTTCGTCCAATCAATTTTCTGCCAACCACCTCTTCTCTCCATCGGCCACCTCTATTACACGATTGCAGCCGACCCAAATCAACTCAAATCCGCCTTGCCATCGCCATCATCCTCTCAGCCACCTCTACTCTGACCGGTCATCACCTTGGTCACACTTGAGAGACTAGGTGCCGATTGGGCCCGATACCTAGGATGCTAATTGGTATGAATTCGCGGCGGCACCTAACGCCTTGGCGGCGCCTAGGCTGCCTTTTTTAACACTAAAAAACAGACATTTCTAGGAATTTGCAATATCAGGCTCTTGTTGAGACAATAGATTGGAAACTTGAGAGACTGAAACTGTGGGTTTGAATTTTATAAGCAAAAGAATTCAATGAAGTGAAAAAAGTAGTGTACTAAAAAAGAAAAAGAGAAAACAAGAAAATGCCTCCCATACACATCCTAAAGGTAAAAAACTTCACATATAATTAGCCTAGAACATCCTCTTTGGAATCCAGAAAGTCATATATGGAAAAACCTAAATGAACCCTTTAGTACCAAAGATTTGAAAAACCAACATTTCAGCCAAAAGGAATTTCCATGCATTTCAAGAAGAAATAAAAATAAAAGAATAATTCTTTGTCATGATCCTAGGGCTTAACCTAGGATCAGTTTGGGAATCGGAAGAATCCGATTCAGCTAAGCCAAGAGTAGAAGGGAATTAGAGAGGAAATGGGAAGAATGAGGGAGAGATTAGAAGACGTGTTAGGGAGATTAGAGAACAGAAAAAGAGGGAGATGAAGATCAAGAAAGGGGAGAGAATTTGGAAGAGGAGAAAATCAGATTCAATTCATTAATTTCTTGGATAACAAAACAAACCATTACAGCAATCTTTTATAGGCATATTTGCCTTCTAACAGCCTAGCACATGCTTCCATGTGCTTCTAACCACTTGCTAAAATATCCCTAACAAACTATTTTATCCTATTACAATAGTACCCTTTTATTGTTCATAGGGTCATGACAATTCCCCCCTCCTTAAAGAGAGTTATTGTACCCAAGAACTTGCAACAAGTAGCCATGGCTCTTCATCCAATTCCAGCCTTTTCCATCTGGTTTATCCTTCTTTCCTTCTTCCTCCTTCTAGGTCTCTTCTTCTTCATTTTTAGGTTCTCAATTGAAACAAAAATGATAATCATTGCAGACAAGGCTGCATCTTCCTCCAAAAAGTAACATACTATTTCCCTTGGGTTTGTAATAACTACCAAACTAAGGTTGCTAGTACTCATAGTTTGGGAATCCAATATAATGCCAAAACCTGTCAAAGTGTCCACATCAAATGCCTTCAATGAATTTAGCCGCTCCTTGTCGCAGGTAGATGCTGAAATCTGCAACCCTACAGCCTTCAAATGTTGATCATTCTGAAACTCTAACCGACCAGCTACCACATATGTTCCCCTCTTCTTATCATCTCCAAAATTGGCAGCAATATGGTGGCATTGTTTAGGATCAGCAAGTCTTCCTTCTGCTGGGGCTGTCTCCCTCTTATCGTTTGATAAAAATCCCTCCAAGTTATCTAATCCTTCAGCCTTCAATTGTTGTTGCTCCTCAACCTCAAAATTTACAGCAACATTGTGGCACATTTTAGGATCAGTTCTACACACCTTCACAACATTGGAAGATATTTCAGCTACAAGTAGGCCATCTTCATAGTAGTTCTGCTTCTGGTTCCGCCTTTCCTTCACTTCTGATTCATGCTCCCACTCTTCCATAAAATGATCAATGCTCCTTGCTTCCTTGTTTGCTCTTTCTTTCAGCTTCTCCTCCTGCTGCTCCATTCCAAGGAATTCCTCCTTGTTAAAGCTTCCATAATAATCATCAAAATATTTTACAGGAAAATTGTAATGATACTTCTTAATAAGTATCATCGCGAACTCTTGCAACTTCTCGTGTATCATAAGGCCAAATTCCTTGCTCTCTTCATCAAACCCTTTGCTGGTTCCTTTGTCCCTTCGGCTAGTCTCATTCTCAAACTTCTTTTCCCAAATTTGATGCTTCTGGTCAACTGAGAATGCAGCATTCTTTGGCTACCATTGAAGCTCCATTCCAGCTGAAAATGAAGCATTATTTTGCTGCAATTTAGGGCTCATCTGCTCCATGTATGCACTGCTCCCCTTAGCTGATTTTTCACAATCAACATACTTTGAAGACCAAGGAGCTATATACATACTGCTCTTCTTCAAACAAGTTATCCCAAAATTCAAAGCCAAAATTAACCTTTGTTTACCTTACTAGCAGCCTAGGATTTGGTTGGAATTACCACCTGAAATTACTACATTAATGAAGTCGGATCAGAATTACCGCAAAAGAGCGCTGGAATTCACAGCCAAGAATCACCCATCCCAATTCGCCTTCCACAATCCACTCTCAGCTGCTCCAAACTTTGTTGGAATCAGATACCGAAATTGTTGGGCTTCTTAGCCGAGATCCAAGACCTATTCCGCCACCTTCGGAGCCATCAAGAACTGGTCGGAGGACTTGCCTAACCTACTTCACCTCCCAACGACAAACAAGAATTGCCTAACCTTCGCCAAACCAGCTTTGATTACCCTCGAAGCCAATCGACTAGTGCCACTGGGGGTTCTCTATCGCTGAATCGCTCCTGGGAGCCGCCGAGAATCACCGGCTCTAAATCTTCAACCAAGATTTCTTAATCTTGGACAATTATGATCGCTCAGAACTCCTACACCAGTCGCGACTTCTTGGCTCGCCTGCTGCCTAGCCTCCTATTCTCGCCTCAAACGCCTTCTGACTTGGAAATTAATAGCCTAGGGTGTCGGAACTCACAAGCAAAGAAGTCGGATCGGACTTGCTTGCTCGCCGTGGATTTCGGAAACCTGCTGCGCAACTCTGCTTCTGAGGTCATCCTCTTGAGTCGCACACTCCCGACTGGAATTGCCTCGCTTCCAGAAAATCCCTTCTGACAATCGTTGGCCCAATCAGTAGGCAAATTTGCTTAGCCTCTCGTCTCCTTCCTCCGATTTCGCTCTACCTGCGATCACTTCCAATCGCGAACCTCTTGCCAGTGATAACCCAACCAGTGATGAATCAACGCTTCCTTCCTCAGGTTCTGCCCAATCACCGACCAAACCGAGATCGCCAGAAACCCGCTGCACAACCATGATCGCTTGCAACTCCTGCGCCAGTCACGACCTCCTGAGCTGAGGACCACTAGCCGATGGTAGCTCCTTGAATTCGTCTGGGTTGCTGAGAATTGTGGCCGTCACCTCCTGACGCTACTCCACCTTTCAAATTCGAACTGCTTAGGATGAATTGATGCAGTTGGCGAGAACTACTTTGCTCTCTCTCGTTCACTACCGACCTTAATATCCTCCAAATCAAATTGGAAACAATCGCCTACCAACAGCTGATAATCACCATCGGAACTCACCGATAATCACCGTCGGAACAGCCGATAATCACCACAGCCAAGGATGGACTGCTCTGATACCATTTGTCATGATCCTAGGGCTTAACCTAGGATCAGTTTGGGAATCAGAAGAATCCAATTCAGCTAAGCCAAGAGTAGAAGGGAATTAGAAAGGAAATGGGAAGAATGAGGGAGAGATTAGAAGACGTGTTAGGGAGATTAGAGAACAGAAAAAGAGGGAGATGAAGATCAAGAAAGGGGAGAGAATTTGGAAGAGGAGAAAATCATATTCAATTCATTAATTTTTTGGATAACAAAACAAACCATTACAGCAATCTTTTATAGGCATATTTGCCTTCTAACAGCCTAGCACATGCTCCCATGTGTTTCTAACCACTTGTTAAAATATCCCTAACAAACTATTTTATCCTATTACAATAATACCCTTTTATTGTTCATAGGGTCATGACATTCTTCTCCTCAAATAATCCATATTAAGCAAACAAGAGAAACCTTCCACCATTCCTTTTATTCTTTCCAACTCCATGCCACCCCATCATTGGGATAACTTAATGACCTCCCAAGGGAACACCAATTTAACTCCCCAAACCACCAAAAACAAAGCCCAAAACTCTCTAATCCACCCTACAACAGATTCTGCCACTAATTTATAACATGCCCCCTCAGTACGAAATTATCCACCATCAGAAGTTTGTAATGAAGTTCATATGGGACTTAGTTCTCAGTTATCTTTCTCCATAAGAAAAAACCAACCTTCCACCTTATAAGGTAAGAAAGAAAGGCTCCAAATTCCAAGATTTGGATTTTACTCGCATCTTATCTTCTGCATTGCCTACCTGCCAACCCTATGTATACCAACATAAAGCCCCCACTTCCTCAAACACCCAAGCACATGACTGAAAGACATATATTCAATCCTTAAATAATTTGCCCCACACACTACTAATTGTCTCCTTCCAACTAAAGGCATACCACTCCATAAAAATCCTTTTAGGCCCTCCAATGCAATAGATAACCACCAAGGAAGTCAATCCTTACAATGGCTCACCATTCCTAGGAGAACTACAATGGTCTTAAGTGGATAAACGTATAACACAACTACTTAGTTGTTTTAACATCCCTGCTACAGGCAAGGTATCAGTTATAGTGACAATTTATTTGGTTACAAAAGTAAAAAATGATGTGGTTAAAAAGGACACACCCATGAATGCAAGAGAAGAAACAGCTAGAAAACAGAGAAATAGAAGTAAGAAGGAAACAAGGAAGAGTATCAGGATAAGAGGAGGGAAGATCTGAAATCAGGAGGAAGAAAAAATAGCAGCAGCCAAAGATAAGAACAAAATGAAGAGAGAAACACATTAAGGAACAGAACAACAAAGAGAGAGTTCTCCATAGCAAGTTGAAGACAAGGAGGCAAATAGGAAGAATAGAGAAAAGAAGAATATGCATAAAAGAATTTAAAGACTCTTCAACAAGAAAGAACCTATAAAAGGGAGCGATATGCCCTACACACAACAGACAATTTGGATATGGACCGGACCCAAGTGGCGAATCTGGGTCAAATTTATAAATGGGTACTTGGGTTAAATACAATAATACAAGGGAAGAAGAGCAAAGTAGCAAAAACAAACAAAGCAAGGGAAGGCCAAGGAAGACCCCCCACTCAGTCAAAAAGCAATTTAGCCCTTGATGATGCCCCACTAAACCTTTCATCCATGAAGGCACAAACGAGCAAATGAGGATGAGATTAAAGTTGAAGGTTAAACTAGATAACAATTGGAGTGCGACAGAACAATGACGAAAAATGAAGAAGCAAAGCAGGCCCACGGCAAGCAAGCCACAAGCTTCTCCTGAGCCCATTAATTCAAAGCCATGATTGAGTGGCCACCACTCAGTCAACAACAAAATTAATAAATTCATGCGTGGAATGAGTTCACAAAGTGGGGGAGATTAAATTAATAATAAGGCCATGGGTGCAATGTTCAGAGATTAAATTAGCAAGGCCACAAATTGGATGCATGAGATATATAAAATAAACAAGCCATGCACGTGAAGGCCACAATTGAATCAAGCATGCATGAGAATTAATAAACAATTGGAGTCTTGGGCCTTGGGATTGAATATTGGAATTAAGTAGTTAAGCCTCAAGCCTTGGAACAAATTGAGGGCCGAATAAGTGGCCGATAATGAAGGAATGGGTGTTGTGACCAAATGAGTGTTGTGCTTGCATGACTGAGTGGCCACTTGATTAGGACTGAGTGGCCTCTTGGTCATATGTGACCACTTGGTCACAAAGATCCTTTACCCCCAGGAGCCTCTCTCGAAGCCAACAAACCCTCTCGGGGCATTCCTTGAACCGAATATGCCAAGAATATTCCAAGATTTCGTAGAATATGCCACCCGAAAAACCCAAGATGGCTGACACATGTCCCCTCACCCTCTATAAATAGGAGGCTCAGCTCCTCTCTCAGTTACACGCTCACTCTAATACTCAAAATCCATTTTTGCGCTCAAGCACTTGAAGACTAACTAAAGCATCTGAGGGTTTGTGCGGGAACAGCTTCCCACACCCCTAACCATTTGTTCGTCTTGGCAAGCCTCTCGATCATTCAGGACCTCTCAGTCATCAGCCTGATCATTTTGGTCTCATGATCATTCGCCTCAAGGTCTCGTGATCATCCTTGCACATGGACGTCAAAATCACCTTTCCCACGTTACAAATTCATTGTTGTATTTTAACAACAGGAAGAGACACTACAAAAACAGGGGACCAAGAAAGCAAAAAGAGAGAGGGGGGGACATAATAAGAGGAAAGGAGGAAAAATAAGAAGGGTCAGACAGAGTTTATAGCTCTACTATTTAATCAAATTACAATTTAATAACACGTGAATAGGCCATATCTAAAGCTAAATATAATTCCCAAAGCACCTACATCCCTTTTAAAACTAATCATACCTGATAAAGTAATCCAACATAAATTCTAGCACCCAACCTAGTAAAAGTCCTAATAAAAACTTAAAAATAAAATCGAGGACTCCTAATCACATAAAACTAACGACTACTGGTTACCTTGACTTTATCAATCTCCCTTTGTTGAAAAAAACTCGACCTCAAGTTTTGCCCATTTTCATCATTAAGAAACCTTGACTTAGGATTTCGGTCTCCATACCAAATTGATGAAGCTCCAAAGGGCACACCTGTGAATGCAAGGCAAGAAAGAGCTAGAAAATAGAGAAATAACAAGAGGCTTATCAAATAGATATAAGGCCATTTTTATTGTATGGCTCAGAATGTTTGACACTTAAATACTAATATGTGCAAAATATGAGCAGGTATACAAGAAAAGACAATTAGAAATGAATTCATAATAAGGTTGGAGTGACACCTATTTAAGATAAATTGTGAGAGACAATTAAAATTGTTTGGACACATGAGAAGAAGACCAGAAGGTGTACATTTGGGGCATATGGATGAAATGGATAGGTTTTGTAGCAAAAGAGCTAGAATAAGACCAACAAAAACTTGTTGAGAAACACTTACATATGACATAGGATATAATGACCTTTTAAAGCCTATGGTTGTAGATCGAGATGGCTAGAGACTAAGAATTCATGTAGGAAACCCCACAGAGTGGGATTAACAGCTTGTTCACTTGTGCAGTAGGAATCCAAAAAAGTGTTTTCTTTTCATAAAAGTACTTTTATTGGCAGCAGAAGCTATGTTTCTGCTATGAAACAGAAGCAGAAAATAAAAGGGTAATACCACCCAAATCCCTTGCAGTTTGGGCCATTTTCACACAAACCTCTTAAGCATTACTTTTAGGATAAATTTCACACAGCACCCCCAGGTTTGGTAAAAAGCAACCGACTACCCTTTATGTTTTTAAAAATAGCACACACCTCCCTTGTTGTTAACAAATCACCTGAATTCAGAGGCGGACCCAGTAAGGGCCGAGCAGAGGCAGCTGCTCCCACTGAAAAATAAAATTTAGTTAATTTATTATTTTTTTTTTTCTTTTAGATTAGCATGCATATTTTAAATGTATCCAATTTATTGTTTTTGATGTTTGCTTCAGCGGCTTGTCTATGCAACATTTTAATCTCCCTTATCTAAGACATGGGTTTCAATCCTGCTATTAGCATTTTAAGTCTTTTTCATTTTTTTAATGGATTATATTGGGCCTTTCCAATAATAATACTTACAGTAAATATAATTTATTATTTACATAATCTGATATGATGGTTCAATTTGGATTAGATTTTCAGGTAATTATTTATAATAAATATAAACTATCACAGTTCAAATGTTGTCTTAATTACATGCTTATTTATCAAACATTATTCTACATTAAATAATTTTATTATTTTAATTTACACAATTCTTTATGTGAATAAGTTGAGCATTTTAAGTTTTTAGGGTTTAAACCTTCTTTACCTTGTAAGTTTAAGAAGAAATATTTGATTGATTAAGAGATGATATTTTCAAGTTAGTTTTTGTTACAATTTTCTATTTTTACATGTTTTTTCCCTCATTTTATTCGTATCTTCCATGTTTCAATCTCCAAGATTTATTTTTACCAAAGTAATTTTTTTCTTGGGAACAAAGTAAAATTTATCCTTTATTTTTGAGAAAAACTTATAGATATTATGTATGTATATATGTTTTGTTTTTGTACTTTTTCCTTTTTTTTTTTATTAAAATTTTATGAGTGCATTTTTGTCCCCGCTGAATAAATTTTCTAGGTCCACCACTGTCTGAATTGACCATATTACCCATCTTTTTAAAACCAACCCCAACCCTTTCTCTCTCCTCCCTCCTCTCTCTTTCTCTCTTCTCTTCCTCACACATCGATTGTTCTGTCTACTCTCTTTCCTCTCTTTTCCCCCCTTTCTCTCCTCTCTCCTCCCCATTTGTCGACTATGGAAGCCATTGCCAAACTGAAATCGTGGAACCCTGTTTGCAATGGGGTTCCAATAACCCCATTGCACAATGGGGTATTAGTGCAATCAGTGTACAAGGGCAAGGAAAGTCATGACATCTTTCCCCCCTTTTCTCTCCTCTCTCATCTCCTCTCTCCTCCCCATTCATCAACTGTGGAAGCCATTGCCAAACTGACATCGTGGAACCCTGTTCGCAATGGGGTTCCAATAACCCCATTGCACAATGGGGTATTAGTGCAATCAGTGTACAAGGGCAAGGAAAGTCGTGACATCAACAACAATTTCTCTCTCTCTCTCTCTCTCGTTATATATACACACACACACACATATAAGGGTTTTTCCTCTCTGGAAGAACTCATCGCCATGGCAATGGCCAACCAGCTATGCCATCAACCATCACATTTTTTTTCTTTTTGTGTAATAACAAGAGAGAGATGACGTAGGTATTTTGGGAATTTGGAAAAAAATTACTTAACAAGGGATTTAGTGTTTCACAGTATATAAAGTCAGTGAAGGTGAACGACATTTTCAAAAACATGAGGGTGGTTGGTGCCTTATTACTAAACCTTAATGGTACAGCATGAAATTTACCCAATTTACCCTTTAATGTTTAAGATCCCTGTTTTTTTTTTTTCAAAATCCCCCCTTCATTGAGTCAAGAGCTCCCATTAGGTCCCTACGACTTTACTTTCGGTTTTTTGGGCCCCATGATGTTACTTTAGTTTTTCATAAATCAAAATCTAACATCAAAGATAACCATTAGAACTATTGAATTAATGGAGAGAGGTCTTTGAAATACAAAGTAAACCACAGGGACCTTAACTGATAAAAGCAAACCAAAAGGGGTCTACTATAAAAAACCCAAAGCATAGAGGGTGGGTCTGACTGGAATTTTTCCAAAATAAAATTATTTATTGTCAAAATTACCCCAGTGAACTTTTAAAATTACAAACATTACACTTTTCAATCATATCTAATTCTTGTTCCATATCTTTACAAACAAGTCAAGACAGAATTCATATCCTCACAAAACACTCAAATAAAAAATTACATATCATGCTCCTCTAATCAATTCTTATCGTAGTTTGTTATAATATGTTCTCTACAAAAGAAAGAGAGCCTCCAATCGTTTGATAATTTTTCATAGATGTACAGTATCCTTAAAATCTCAATCTGGGTTTGTCGATTGTTTATGATTTTATCATAATCCTCAGTAGCTTGATGCATTTCTCTCAAAAGAACATCCATTTATATTTCTGTTTGAAATTTTTTTAAACAGTTTTTAGTTATTGATGATAAATAAAAAAATATGTATTGGTTTTTATAAAACTTTCTTGTTAATGTGATTTCGTAGTTTAGCTCATTTAATATAAAAGTGCTTTTACATTCAAATAGTATTAACTACATAAAGACTTTTGTCAATACATTTTCTGGGTAAAAGGATTTTTTTAAATCACTGGGTAAACATACATAACAACACTGAAAGTGTTTCTCAAATGATCAAGCCAAAAGTTTTTTTTTCTTTTTCTGTAAATAATCAAGTCAAAAGTTAAACTGTTTTTTCTTGAAAGTGATTCTTATAAAAGCTTTTTTCACATAAATGGCTTTCACAACAACAGAAATTTCTCAGCAATGCTAAACAAGCACTAAGACCTATGCCTCAAAATACCAAAAAGCTATTAAATCATGAGAAATCCATAAATAGTCAAGAGGTTATTAGAACTTTAAACAGGGTAAAGAACGTATTTTTTTGTTTTAATATGATCATCAATATTTCGCTTAACATAAGAAGAGAACAAAGAGAAGAGGTTCATCAATATATTTTTCTCCTTTCTCTATATATAGGCATATATTATATTATTTTCATTGACTGTGAACCATGAATGCCCAATAACTAAAGCCTGCTAAGCCAAGACTGAGCTCAAGCTTTTCTCTGAAACCCAGTTAAGCTAAGCTCAAACAATATTGGTCTAGCCTGACAAACCCTGCTCAACTAAGTGCCAAACTTGGCTTGCCTAGGTTTCTGCTAGACAGCATGGAGATAATTAGATTGAACTCAACAAGCTTTAATTTAAGTTGCAATCACTTGGATCAGCTAAATAAATCTACTTTCTTCAATTGGCTCTACCTGGTGTAGGCTGAGGCTATTATGTTCCTTCTCACCACCTCATCCTCAGTTTTTCTAGACCTTCTGCATGGCCTTTCAGCACACATTATCTACCCCATGTCATTTGTTCACATCAATGCATTGGCATATTTCTGTGAGCACGACCATCTCAATCATTTTTTCTCAAGGTCCAAGTACTGTCCCTAAAGAAACGTCAAAAGTATGCTTTTTGTTTTTTTTTCAATAAGAAATAAATGTCGACACACATCAAATTTGCAAGCAGTCACAGTCTATACTTCCTCATGAGGTACAGTAGTTTTACGGGTTCAAACAAATTTTAATCATAGGTATGATGTTCTAAAATTACAGGAGGCAAACATTTGTTCCAGAGTGAAAATAGCAAGCTACAAACTTAGAAGAAAAGAATTGAACAATAAAAAGAATATTTGAGCTCTAAATTCTCATCCTTGAGCAAATACATATGCAGAAACTCTTTCAATGGTCATGCTTACCTTTGAAAATCTAAAAGATATAAATTCAACATCATGTACCTCCATCTTTACTACCTTGTTTCAATAAGCTACTCATATTTCTCTCAACTAAAAATGTTAAAAGTTTAAGAAAGCTTACTTTAACTCATCACCATTTGATGTCATATCGCCTGCTTCTCGACAGCAGATCTTCTTTCTAGAACACATAAAATGAAAAACTTCCCTTGTCCAACCACATGATTGCAGAAATGAGGAAGCTTCTTTCCTTAGACTGAGAAATATCAAAAGAGATATCTATCAAAACCCATGATGTAAGTAATTATGTTAAATGACAAATATAAGCAACCTCTTTAAAACTTAGGGGAAGGAGAAAAAACAAGAGAAGGAGTGACAAGTAACATCAGGGGAAAAATTATAACCACATAAGCTTGCACAAAGTGTCAAAGAAAACGAAGTGTTCTAATAAATTCTTTGGAGAATAAAAAAGGCTGAAATAATTACTAGAAAAATAAATCTTCAATCACTTCCGTTAGGATCAATACAGAAATTCCATATAGCTTTATACCACTTGTTAAGGTACAAAGTAAAAAACAATATTCTGTATAATTCCGATACCAGTTATCACAAATCCACAAAAAAAGATCAAATCAATCTGTAAACACAAACTTAACATGATTCAGCTACATATTTAGCTGGCAAGGGAACAACAAATTTTATTATGTCCAAACTGAGCATACAATGGAACATTGAAGAAAATCTCACAACCCAAAACCTAAATATCCGCAAGCCCTCAAAGCCCAGACTATGTTCACACTCTACCCTCTGCACCTTCACAAGAGAAAATAACAATATAAATAATTGTATTGATCCCCTAATCCTCCTCAAAGTTGGATTGTCCTACAGAAACCCTATTTCTCCACTATATTAGATTGGGTTAGTAAGTGGGTCCTATCCACAAATTCAGGACGAACTCGATATGTTTCATTTTAACTTTTAACTCGACAGACAAAGAAACACATTATCAGTGTCTATCCCATTAACTTGAGGTGACATGATGATTAAAACTTGATGGATCTAACTTTTGCAATGTTTGGGCAAAATTGCCTGCTCTTTCCTAGGGTCAACCCAGTATGGTCATGCTTGTAACCAGAGCTTGTACCAACGTATCAAACAAAGCCCCTTTTCAATTCCAACTAGATGTGGGGAAAAATTTACAAATGCACAATATGGAGGTGCACAACATAACAATCAGCAGAAACAGGTAGCTATTTAGTTAACACAAGTTAACAACATCACTTCTCCAATCATTGTTCCTAATTGGTTTCAGACCCAACTATACATACACCCACACTAGAATGCATTACACCTCCTGGAAGCAGGAGATAAGTCTCCAGTATAAAGATAAGCGCTTCTATTTTTCAGTTCAATTCCCGCATACATGCCCAATGGCTATCATGTACATCTATTAATGAGCTAATAAGATAGTCATTCAACTCTTGTCCAATGTCAACAATATAAATGTAATTCGTTTTCCAAAAGAAAAAGGAAGATTATTGATAAAATGAAATAATATAACATAGTGATAACCAAGATAAAGGGAGACAACATCTACTCCTCCAATAGGAGCCTCCATTGGTCTCCTTCTCACATGACAAACTATCTTAATCATGTCTCACAAATCTTATCTTTAATAGGAGTCACTCTAAACCTTATAAAAAATAACCTCATTTTCAATTTTATTATTTTCTATATGACTCGAGGCTTAACACTAAATACCAAAATCACACCCAGAGCCATCATAACAAATATAACTGCAGGTAGTTATCTTCAATTAACACCCCACTCACCTGTTGTTGATTCTCCAAACATATGGAGTGACAAAGATCGCATTTGCATAGCTACTGCATGTGGCAGCTGTGTGCCTGTGCATATCCCTGCTAGTGCCAGCCCCACCTACGCATGGGTCTAGAGCAGGCTCACAGTCACACCACTCGCTTACCAGCTAAGCATTCTTGCTTATTTGCATGTCCAGGTGAAAGTTGCCACCATCTAACTTGAACACTTGTCCAATTGCCTACACGAGCTTCCTAACAACCACCTCTACTTACCACACCTGTGTTTCATGAGGCATGCAATGTGTGGACCCACAGCTGCAAGCAACAAGTGGCCATGCCCCCTTGTGAAGTTGCTGGAATGCATGTTGATGGCTTGTCATCACATTTTGGCACTCAGAGACTAGCTTTTGTTTCCTAAATCTTGCACCTTGTCTTGGCATGCTGCCCTTATGCCTTATGCTGGGTATAAGTAACCTCCACGCATTCCCACATAACCACGTTGCCCCATGCCTCCATGTTGCATGGGCTCAAGGTGCTCACCATAAGCATATTAGGGTTCTCACATCTTGAGTAGTGTTGTCTACCCAAGAAGAATAGTTGTTGTTTACGCACTTTAAAAATTAAGAGAATAAAATTGTAGTAATCCCTAGGTGAAAAAGGCACAAATGGTGCTCCGTAACCAAGCTTGGATTAATAAAATAAGCTTCAGCCATGATAAATAGATATTAAACATTACGAATCATAAAGCCTCCAAATAAAGTTAACTACCCAACCCTTTCAAGATCTTCCAAAAAACACCTATTCGAACAAAGAATAAACAATGTAAAATAACCACTTCAACTAAACAAGTTATTGGACACAAGTGCCTAATACTATTTTTTCACATCTGCTTCATTAACGTCTTGCATGTCAAACGTTTCACATTTTCATTAGTTATCATAGAAAAAAGAAAAACGGAGACACATGTACAATTGATTAGCAATTATAATCATATACCACCTAGATTTACATTCAAACATATGGTCAAAAAACATTTATATCCAATCCTCAACTAGATGTCCTATTGCAAAAAAGAAAATTTTAGAAGCATTAGAGGTAAAGCATAACTAGCGTACAGTTCTTTGAAGTTTTCAAGCTTTGCCTGAGAATCAGCATCTTTGGCCAACAAAATGTAGGACTTCTCATCCTGCAGTTTTCTTTTTGACCCTGAGATATCAGAGATATTGCTAACATCATTGCTCTTCAATTCATGCTCATTCACCACTCTTTCTTTTGACACCTTGTTTTCCCAATGTGTGTCCTCAGGCAAAACTGCTTCTACAGAATTGGCAGGTGCCCTCTTGGTTTTACCATTATCATTAGTGAAAGAAAATGTTTGGCTTTTTCCACTTTCTACAGTCTCCACTGCTTTACTTTTGACAACCCCATATCCAGCTAATGATGACATATTCTTCTCATCCTTCTCTATGGATATGGAGGCTTTCGTGTGCCCATCCCCATTGTACTGTCTTTTCTGAACAACAATTTTTCCATTAACACTTGCAAAAGGCTTTTTCGTAGCAGAGTTTCTGGAGCTACTTAAGTTGATCTGCACACTTGATGACACCTTATTGTCCTTAGATCTGATCAAGTTCTCTTTTTCAGAAGAATGATTAGCATGCTGATCTGTATAAGCTACACTCTGCTGTTTAGATGTATCAGTGCCATTGCACTCTTGACAATTGACTCCGTTGGAAACTGATACAAGATTAGCAGCAGTCCCTGGCCTTTGTCTGGTTCGAGAAAAGAAAAGGATATAAACCTTCTCAGACAAAACCTCCTGCAGATTTGTGAGTTTGACAAAAGAATCATTGCAGCAATACCAACGGCCCATTGCATCCTGCAGATATAAGTAATTGGTATCAGCAAAACACAATTAGCGGCTCTTCAAATCTTATGTCAAGAATACCTGAGGTTAAACGTAGCAAATGGAAAGAAAAAAGTTAAAAGAAAACCTTGATGTATGCATAATAGTGTCCAGAATCAGGTGAAAAGCCTGAATGCACAATGCTACCAAAAAGGCTATACTCTGGATGTGTATCCTGCAGTCCAACCACATCAATAAACAAAAGACAATTGGAAAAAGATGAAACACATTGAACATGATAACAAAGAACATGATGGATCATATATAAGAGGACAAGGTATTAAGCCAGCATGGATATGGAACAGAACCAGACAATAAATTTGATGCCATATGACTAAGCATGGCTCATATGATATGCAAAAGCAAATGTAGTATTGGATGGACATAAACAAATCGACAAATGCAGCATCAGTGGATGAGCAACCAAGAAACAGCTCCGGTAGGATGGCACGTCCACTGTTATAGGCTACCCTGAAATAGATCATAACAAATACAATTTCATGCGAACATTATCCATAAATTGGCTCATGACGACAGAAGTAAACAAATTATTTCATTCAACAAAATGAGAATCCCATTTAACAATTCTAGTGTCAAACAATTTACTCCTTATCTTAGCCAATCTCAACGCAAGATTAAAATTGTTGTGCTCTAGTAACTGACACTCAACAAAAAATAAAATAAAATTCTCAAGTTATGATAGATTCTATACATAATATCATTTTGTTGGGGGCTAAACCCACTTAGCAATGCATTCTAAAATATGCCAAGGCTGTTGTATTGGCACCAACTGTAGTGTTAAATTTGTAAGTGCTCTCACATATTCAGAGACAGATACAAGAAGTTAATCCAGGACCAGAAGCACAAAATTAGATCATGAAATATTAGAACCATAACAAAGAAACTGATGAATTGGTGGTTGTGATGATAATAATCAATATATTTTCCTCCAAGAGATGAGATAGGCAGGTGAGAAGGCTAAAATGTTAGCTAAGGCAAGATATAATTTTTGGTATACAAAGAAGGACAATACGAGAAATAGAATAGGGATTATGATGGAGTAAAAGATGAAATAGTAGACTTAAAGAAGTAGGAAGACAGGATTACCAAAGCCAAAGTTCCTCTAGTCAAAGAAAGTGTTGAGTAAATATTGTCAATGCAATGGACTACAATTTGGTTGCGAAAAAGTGAGAAGGTAAAAATTTTAGGAAGAATTAGCTTAGTTGTTGTAAAAAATAAAATGAGAAGATCATTTGTTGAAGAAGAAGTTCTCGAGATGATAGAGATAAAGCTAAAAGAAGATTGAACCCGAAGATAAGGCTAAATGAAAGAAGATAACAATCTTAGCCAAAGCCTAAGATTTAGGAGAAAAATTCTCCCCAAAATCTGTTGTTTTGTATTTTAAATTCCCTAAACTTTAGCTAGAAGATAAGTAGTATAGCTGTATTTAAAGGAGTCCTGTAACATAGAATGTGTAGGGGATTTATTAGTGTTTACATTTTTCATTAATTATAGATTCAAGTACTCTAAAATTGTTCATGGTATCAGAGATTAGGTTCTCGATAACCAGCGCATTCTTCGTTTCACACCAAAGCTCCTCAAGATGGCTAGTTCTTCTCCGATCAGTGAAACTTCAACTATTTCCCCTACAACCTCTCGATCCATACTCCCAGCCTCTTCCCCCATTTCGTTAGATCACCATACTCTCCAAATCATACAACATAAACTCAATGGAACCAATTTTTGGGAATGGTCTCAGTCAATCATGTTGGTGATGAAAGGCAAAGGAAAAATGGGATACCTGACAGGAAGAATTTCACAGCCAGATTCGGAAGCTGCCAATTATGAAACATGGGATGCTGAAAACTCTATAGTAATGACTTGGCTCATCAATTCCATGGAGCCAAAGATAGGGAGAACCTATCTATTCTACAAAACAGCGAAAGAAGTATGGTGCTGGAATTATGCTCAATTAAGGCTGATCTCTAGGATCAGTGTTTTATGTAAATATTATGTAAATATAGAAAGACAATAATGTAAATTAGGATGGTAGGATGCTGTCTATTATTTCTTTCCTTCTTTGCTAATAATCCTCTCCTTAAAAGAGGATAGTGTACACATTCATTCTGAATGGAATCAAGACATTGTCTTTAATAATTTCTAAGTTGGTATCAGAGCAGGATTAAATCACAGCCATACACTGTGAAAAACCCTAGCTAGCCTTTTAATCATAGCCTTCCATTTCCTGTGAAACCCTAACCTGCCTCTTCATCCATCAGATCCGATACCCATCAGCCTACGGCCATCCCTAGCCGCCGCCATCGACCCTCCTAACCGTCGCTGCCATCGGCCACCCTAGCCGACGCCAATCTCAGGTTCGATACCCATCAACGCGACCGCTTTAGAGCCATCGGTCGCGGCCTCTTTAGAGCTCGTCAACACAGCTAGTTCAAATGCCATTGACTGTCGTCGACCGCCACACCCAACGCGGCCGTTCAAGATGCCATCCGACCACCAGCCACCACAACCCAAAGTCACCGCTGCATCCTAGAGTTGTTGCTGTCCTTACACCAACAGCCACCTCCCAGGTTTTGTTAACTGTGTTTCTCTTCCTGTTCTTCAACTTCCAACTCGTTCAGTTATGTCATAAGTTACATCTGAATCCATCCCAAATCTTACCGCTGCCAACCAGACAAGAATTCCAGCGACCCATTCCAATACCCATTCTATTCAAATCGCCACCATTTGTTTAAGTGTTATGATCCTCATACAAAAAAATTCTTTATCAGTATGGATGTTTCGTTTTTTGAAAAACAACCCTATTTTACCCAAAATTCCCTTCAGGGGGTGAAACATGGAGTTGAAGATAATTTTTGGGATGTTTTTGTCCCACTTCCTAACGCAATTTGTCCTACTCAAGAACCACATGGTTCTAATAATGGTCACTTAGGAGATTCTGGTTCTAGTTCTTTGGTGCCCAGTGAAAGGGTTTCTTGTGCAGGGGGAGAAGTACTACAGACTGATCATCATAATCTGAATTCTGAGCTTCAAGTTTATACTAGGCAGAAATTTCATCAAAGGAACAAAGACTTGAATATCAACTCTGCACAAAACCAGTTTGAAAACCCGAGCAATGGCACTGTAAGTTCAAGAAATCCCATTTCAACTTTAGTTTACTTCCTTCAACTATGCCCAATAGTTCCCCAGTTGATTCTTCAACTATTATCAATTATTTACCTACTATTCATAATCTTGATGTTCCTATAGCCATTAGGAAAGGTGTCAGAAGTTGCACTAAACATCCTATTGCTAAATATTTCTCTTACCATAGACTATCAAAAAATCATAAAGCTTTCACATCTAGGATTTCACACTTGTTTGTTTCAAGGAATACACAAGAAGTTTTGGATGATCCGAATTGGAAATTAGCAGTCATAGAGGAGATGAATGCTCTAAGGCGAAGTAGCACTTGGGAGATAGTTTATTTGCCCAAAGGCAAGAAAATAGTAGGGTGTAAATGGGTGTTTACAATAAAGTGTAAGGCTGATGGGAGTGTTGATAGGTATAAAGCTAGACTTGTGGCTAAGAGTTTCACCCAGACTTATGGAATTGACTATCAGGAGACATTTGCTCCTGTTGCTAAAATAAACTCTATCAGAGTCCTATTGTCTCTTGCACATGAGTTTACCTCCAGAATTCGAAAAGAAACTTGGGAGTGACAAAGTATGTAGACTGAAAAAATCCTTGTACGGTCTCAAACAGTCACCAAGAGCATGGTTTAAACACTTTGGAAAGGCAATTACCAGTTATGACTTCCTTCAGAGTCAAGCATATCACACTATATTTTATAAACACTCAAAAGATGGTAAAGTTGCAATTTTGATCGTTTATGTTAATGACATTATTTTAACTGATGATGATGAGACAGACTTAGCAGCCCTTAAGCAGAAACTTGCGAAAGAGTTCCAAATTAAAGACTTGGGAATTCTAAAATACTTTCTTGAAATGGAGTTTGCAAGATCCAAAGAAGGTATTTTTGTCAATCAAAGAAAATATGTTCTTGATCTTCTTGGAGAAACAGGTTTACTCGGTTGTAGATGTCGAAGACTCCCATTGAGCCTAATGTGAAACTACATGCTGCTAAAGCTGATGCAGTGAAGGACAGAGAATAATATCAAAGACTTGTGGGCAGGTTAATCTACTTGTCTCATACACGGCCTGATATTGCTTTTGCAGTTAGTATGGCAAGTCAGTTTATGCACTCACCAGGGCCAGAGCATTTCGAGGTGGTCTACAGAATCCTAAGATATCTAAAAGGGACACCTGGCAAAGGGTTACTGTTCAAGAAACATGGTTGCCTGCAAGTTGAGATCTACACTGATGCAGATTGGGCAGGAAGTGTTGATGATAGGAGATCTACTTCGAGCTATTGTTCTTTTGTTGGGGGTAACCTAGTCACCTAGCAAACCAAAAAATAAAATGTAGTGGCTAGAAGTAATGCAGAAGTAGAGTTTAGAGCTGTTGCCCATGAAATTTGTGAGGGAATGTGGATCAAATGAATACTTGAAGAGTTGAAGTTTTCTCATTCAGTACCTATAAAAGTCTATTGTGACAACAAAGCTGCCATCTCTATAGGTCATAATCCAATGTTGCATGACCGTACAAAACATATAGAGGTGGAAAAACATTTCATCAAAGAGAAGATCGATGCGGGAATAATATGCATGCCATACCTTCCAACAACCGAACAAATTGCTAATGTTCTAACTAAGGGTCTTCACAAGAAGCAATTTGACAAACTTATTAGCAAGCTGGCTATGGAAGATATCTACAAACTAGCTTGAGGGGGAGTGCTGGAATTATGCTCAATTAAGGCTGATCTCTAGGATCAGTGTTTTATGTAAATATTATGTAAATATAAAAAGACAATAATGTAAATTAGGAGGATGCTGTCTATTATTTATTTCCTTCTGTGCTGATAATCCTCTCCTTAAAAGAGGATAGTGTACACATTCATTCTGAATGGAATCAAGACATTATCTTTGATAATTTCTAAGTTATGGGATGCCGTCCAAAGTCTCTATTCAGACATGGAGAACACAACAAAATGTTTTGAAGTACGATCAACCCTAAGAATCACCTGCCAAGGTAACCATTCGGTGACTGATTACTACAATATATTATCTGAACTATGGCAAGAGATGGACCTATTTTATGATGTAAACTGGGAGTGTACAAAGTATGGGGTGAAGTATTCAAAAATGATAGAGAAAGAAAGGGTATTTGATTTCCTATATGGGTTGAACTCTAACTTAGATGAAGTCAGAGGGAGGCTGCTAGGAACAAAACCTTTCCCTTCCATCAAAGAGGCCTTTGCTAAAGTTAGAAAGGAAGAAAACCGCAAAAAGGTGATGTTAAATGCAGCACTGGAGGTTAACAATCAAAGTGGATCAACTCTTACAGCCTCTAAACAAAAGGCAGCTGCAACTCGCGGACATCAATCGAGGGACAGACCATGGTGTGACCACTGTCAAAAACCCTACCACACTAAAGAAAATTGTTAGAAAATGCATAGGAAGCCTCTAATTGGAAAGGGAGGAATCGGAATCAGAATAAGCCAGAAAAAGCCCATGCGATTGATGTTGAAGAAGGTAAAAATACTAATTTTACCTTAACACCTGATCAGTTAGAGGTCTTATAGCAAGTTTTGAACCAGACCAGGGTTCCAAAACTCTCGAGTTCTATGGAAATACCCAACCCATCAACCTCCCAGGTGAAACAAGGTATGGTTCATAATTGTTATCTCTCTAAATTGCTAAATAGGAAGAGTGGATTGTTGACACTGGGGCCTCCGACCATATGACCGGATCCCTATGTAGCATGACTGACTACAAACGCTCTAAGAGGGATATAAAGGTGACTATGGTAGATGATACAATATCCTATGTTGAAGGAGAAGGTTTGGTGTATTTAGGTGACTTGTGGTTGAAATCTGTCTTATATGTGCCCTCTTTAAGATGCAATCTTTTATTTATCGGCAAAGTTACAAGAGACATGAATTGCAAAGCGACTTTCTCTTCCACTCAATGTGTATTTCAGGACCTAATTTTGGGGAGGATGATGAGCAATGCTAAGGAGAAAGGTGGTCTTTATTATGTGAAAGGACTAGCTGGTGCCTCTAGGCTACATAATTCTTTTGTTTCTTATGCTATTTCAAATTCTAACATCTATTTATGGCACAAGATATTAGGCCATCCTAGCTTTAGATATTTGAAGATTTTGTACCCTTGATTGTTTGGCAATAAAATGAGTGATTCCTTCAATTGTGAACAATGTATTCTCGTTAAACAAACAAAATCTTCTCATCCCATTCATTCCTATCAACCAACCAAACCTTTTTATCTAATCCATAGTGATGTGTGGGGGCTAACTAAAGTACCCAATCTAACTCACACTCGCTGGTTTGTCACCTTTATAAATGATCATACCAAGGTGTGTTGGGTTTTTTTGATGAAAGAAAAATCTGAAGTGTACAAAATATTCAAGAAATTTCATCAAATGGTCCTTTAACATTTTTCAAACTTCCATCCATATCCTTCAATCGGATAATGGAAGAGAATACTTCTCCACCAAATTTGAGACATATTTGAGTGACAATGGTATTGTTCACCAAAGCACATACCCCCAAAATGGAGTGGCCGAAAGAAAAAATAGGCATTTGCTTGAAACCGCCAAAACCCTAATGTTTTCCAGCTCTGTCCCTACTTCCTTTTGGGGAGAAGCTATTCTCACTGCAGCCTATCTCATCAATAGGCTTCTTACTAGGGTCCTTAACTTCAAAACTCCCTTAAACCCTCTCATTACCTTCTATCCTCTTCTAACCCGCAAATTAAATTCCTTGTCCCCTAAAATCTTCAGATGGACAGCATTTGTTCACAGTTATCATTCTAAGTTACATCCCAAGTCTTTGAAGTGTGTGTTTTTGGTTATTCTCCCACACAACAAGGCTACAAGTGTTATTGTTCTAACACTAAGAAATTTCTTGTATCTTGTGATGTCTCTTTTCTCGAGAATCAATATTTCTACCCTACCAATAGTTTGCAAGGGGAGATTCCTAGTGCAGATCAAGGTAGGGATGGTTGGTATGTTAGTATTTTGCCTAAACAGTTATTTCTTTTAGTCCTATTCCGAATGATTTAACTAATTCAGGGGGAGAACAGCAGCATATACAGTAGCATATTCCAGAAAAATCACAGCTGCCAATCAAAGTATATTCAAGAAGAAGGGATCTTGAACCAAGGCAAGACCAATCATCAACCTCGGAAGAAGGTCCAACACATGAAGAGGAAGAAAGAACTGAAGCAGCAGTACCAGTTGAGGAAAACAGCAGAATAAACAATGAAGAACCAGAATTATATGATTTGGATATGCCAATTGCTTGGAGGAAAGGGGTAAGGTCATGCACTAACACCCAATTTTTAACCATTTGGTATACTCTCGATTATCCCCAGGTTTCAGGGCATTCACAATAAAGGTTGATGACGTGCAAATACCTAAAAACATCAATGAGACCCTACAAATTCCAGAATGGAGAAGAGCTGTACAGGAAGAAATGGATGCACTAACAAAGAATGGTATATGAGAAGTGGGAAATCTACCTCCGAACAAGAAAGTGGTAGGAAGCAAATGGGTATTTACTGTAAAACACAAAGCTAATAGGAGTATTGAGAGATTTAAGGCTAGGTTAGTGGCCCAAGGCTTCACTCAAACACAAAGTATAGATTATGAAGAGACATTTGCATCCGTTGCGAAACTCAATTCTATACGTGTGTTATTGTCACTTGCAACTAACCTAGATCGGGAATTACATCAACTTGATATAAAGAATGCATTTCTTAATGGGGATCTAGAAGAAGAGATTTATGAGAATCCCTCTTGGGTTTGAAGAAAAATGGAAGGTTTGCAGGTTAATAAAATCTTTGTATAGGCTGAAACAATCCCCTAGAGCCTGGTTCAAGAGGTTTAGCAGCACATTGCATCAACTAGGATATCAACAAGGACAATCTGTCCATATCTTGTTCATCAAACATTCTGCCACTGGTCTAAAAACTATCTTAATTGTCTATATAGACGATATTATAGTTACAGGTGATGACCAGCAAGAGATTAAAGCATTAAAAGGGCAATTACAGCAAGCTTTTGAAGTTAAAGACCTTGGGCAAATGAGGTATTTTCTTGGAATAGAAGTAGCAAGGAGTAAGGAGGGAATTCTTATCTCTCAAAGGAAATATACACTAGATCTACTAAAGGAGACAAGCAAACTTGGTTGTAAACCAACCAGCACACCATTGGAACCCAACTGGAAAGTCAATAAAGATGGGACAGAGAAAGTAGTTGATAAAGAGAGATATCAGAGATTAGTAGGAAGGCTAATCTATTTGTCTCTTACACGGTCGGATATTGCATATGCGATGAGTAAAGTAAGTCAATACATGCATTCACCCACCAGCAAACACCTGAATGCAGCCTATCATATCCTCAAATACCTTAAAGGGACTCCTCAAAAGGGTATTTTATTCCGAAAGACTGAAGACCGAGGAATTCAAGGGTTTGTAAATGTTGATTGGACAGGTTCCTTAGAAGACAACAAATCAACTTCTGGTTATTACACGAAATTATGGGGTCATCTAGTGACATGGAGGAGCAAGAAACAAAGTGTGGTAGTTAGAAGTAGTGCTGAAGCAGAATACTGAGCTATAGCTGAAGGTATCTGTGAAGTGATATGGCTAGGGAAGTTCATGAATGACTTGAAGATGCCTAATACAGACCCTACAAGACTATACTATGAAGATAAATCTGCCATTAGTATAGTAAACAACCCAATCCAACATGATCAGATGAAGCATGTGAGAATTGAGAAGCATGTGAGAATTGATAAGCAATTGTCACAGTCTAAGGGGTAAACTTGTAATTAGTCCTCCAGTTAGTTGGGTAATTACCCGGATGTAGGAGTTACTGATTGTAGAGAAGCATAGCTAGCTGCACATGGCCACTTGGCCGGCAACTTGGCCAATGTAATAACCGTTTCTCTTATATATCATGAAGGCTACCGAGGATGAGGATCATGTGAGAATTATGCACTGATCTTTTCCCTCCACTTTCCCTATCAAGTTTTGCCCCTATCTTTCTCTATCTCTCTCTCTTTCTCTCTTTTTCCCTCCCTCAATTCCCTTTCCCGCCTAACCTTCCTTCTCTCAATTATGAGAAGGACCCCTAGCAGACCGAGGGTCTGATAATTGGTATCAGAGCCGGCGACCTGAGCGCGAAGGATGGCTGAAGGCACCAGGGCGAAGCAGACGAAGTCTAGATTGGATGCGGTGGAGGGTGGAATGCGACAGTATTGGGAGCAGGTAGAGGACTGACTGGATCTCTTGGAGCTGGGCATTCGTAACACCCAGGAGGAGATTAATCGTAGTCGATCGGAATACGCCACTAATTTGGATAGGACAGTGGACCGAGCGGTGACGGGGTTACAAGAGGAGATCGCGGGGCTCAGCCAACAGCTTAATCAGCAATTGAGTGATGCCTTAAGTCTCTTTGCTCAACACTCGCACGCCAGCTTACCCACCGATTTTCCCCCCAGAGCGTCTTCGGCGCCAATTCTCATGACGCCAAGAGAGAGTCGGAGATACCTGGGACATGGGGGGACAGATGAAGGAATGGAAACTGATCAACCTAACTTGTACCGTGGGGGAAGGGGAAATCACTTCACGTTACAAGGACCCAGAATGGACATCCCTCCGTTCGAAAGGGATAGACTCAGGTGGTGGATCAGGCGGTGTGAGAGAGTCTTTTACCAGTATCGGGTGGCTGAAGGAGAGAAGGTGAACATCGTAGCCGCGTATTTGGACGATGTAGCAGACGCTTGGTTCCAAAATTGGAGCCGAGACAGGATTGAATGGAGTTGGCCGGAGTTCGTTAATGGGCTCTGCAATCGGTTCGGGGAGAAGACCAGGACGGATGTTATTGAAGAATTCAATAAGCTGAAACAAAGGGGAACGGTGGAAGAGTACTAGATACGGTTCGAGGAGCTACAATCACTACTGTCGCTAGCTCACCCGTCCTTAGATGAAGGATACTTTGTATCTAGCTTCATCAGTGGGTTGGATGACTTGATCCGACCAATGATCAAAATGTTGTACCCCACATCAGTGGGGCAAGCTGCAGAACAGGCCAGACTCCACGAACTATCCCTAGAAACCTTTGCTAAGAGGCATCGCCTGCCAGCGAAAGGCATGAAGGAGGATACCTCTTACACTGGGGTGAATAGAGGCAGCAACCAACCCTGGCCAAGAAACGGTACATCAGGAAGAAATCCACCGGCCCAATTACCCGCTAGGTCCCTATCCATAGAACAGAAGAGACAACTGGGACTTTGTTTTAGATGCGGGGAAAAGTATGGAGCGGGCCACCAATGTAAAAGGATGTTGTTGACAATGGAAGGGTCGGGAGAGGAAGATAGGGATGAAGCTGAGGAGGAGGAACCAGGGGAACCTATAGAAAATGAGGAAGGGGTAGAATTGTCTATGCATGTGCTGCAAGGCCAGACCTCGGGCAAGGTGCTCAAAGTGCAGGGACTAGCAGGGAAGAGGGCGTTGGTAGTTCTCATAGACAATGGTAGCACCCATAGTTTCTTGGATGAGGAAACAGCCATTGCGTTACACTGCCCTCTACAGGTGACTGCCCCACTCTCTGTATTGATCGCCAACGGCAGCCGGATGGTGAGTCAATCAAAATGCGTGGGGTTCAGATGGGTGATGAATGGGCATGAATTCACTGCTGATCTGCGAATTCTGAGGTTAGGGGGATGTCATGTGGTCCTAGGGGTGGACTGGATGCGAACGGTAAGTCCTTTGGTCTTTGACTTCAATACATTAGAGGTCACATTTGACAGGGACGGTCAGAAGATAACTCTGGCAGGATGCCAAGGAACAGGGGATTGCAAGGCAGTAACGGGAAAGAGATTGCAAAGGCTGTTGGAACAAGGGGGGACGGCCATAGGCCAGTTACATTCCCTGTATGCTAGGGAAGTGGATCTCGGTGAAGAGGAGGAGATTGCACCAGGCCAAGGGAACAGTGGGAAGCAACACTGGGACAGATCTCTACTCACAACAGAAAATCAGGTACATTCTAATGGCTCAATTCACACATTGCTAATGGAGTTTGAGGATTTATTTGCCACACCTACCACACTCCATTCCGTTTCTTTGACCATTCCATACACCTTAAACCAAACAATGCACCCATAAACCTTCGAGCCTACCGTTACTCCCCTCTACAGAAAGCTGAAATCGAAAAACTAATTAAGGAAATGCTGTCCAAATCCTTAATTCAACTCAGCCAAAGTCCATTTGCATCTCCGATTTTGTTCGTAAAGAAAAAAGACGGGTCATGGAGGTTTTGTGTGGATTACCGCCAACTTAACTCCATCACCGTCAAAAACAAATTTCCCATTCCCATTATCGAAGATCTCCTTGACGAGCTAGTAGGAGCATCTATTTTTTCCAAACTCGACCTCACTTCAGGGTACCATCAAATCCGAATGAACCCAAAAGACTATCACAAAACAGCCTTCCACAAACACCAAGGACACTATGAGTTCTTGGTTATGCCCTTCGGCCTCGCAAACGCACCGGCAACCTTCCAAGCCCTCATGAACCATATCTTTGCCCCCCACCTTCGGAAATTTGTGTTGGTCTTTTTTGATGACATTCTAGTATATAGTACCAACCTCAACCAACACCTAACCCACCTACGGATGGCCTTTGAAATCCTCAAACACCATCAGCTCTATGTGAAGAGATCCAAGTGTACCTTCGCAGAAGCACAGGTGGAATATCTTGGCCATATTATCTCAGGGCGAGGGGTAAGTACCGACCCACAGAAAATTGCAGCTATGTCCCAATGGCCCAAACCCAAGACCCTCAAGGAATTGAGAGGATTCTTAGGCCTTACGGGCTACTATCGAAGATTCATACAAGGCTATGGAATGATCAGTAAACCCCTCACCCGTTTATTAAAGAAGAACAGTTTCTTATGGGGAGTGGAGGCTGACCATGCTTTTGTTTCTCTTAAAGAAGCCATGACCAAGGCACCCATTCTGGCACTGCCAGATTTCTCTAAGGAGTTTATATTAGAAACGAACGCCTGTGATTCAGGGGTAGGGGCGGTCCTAATACAAGAAGGTAGGCCGATTTCATACTTGAGTCAAGCTCTAGCTCCAAGGCATGAAGGCCTAAGTATCTACGACAAGGAACTGTTAGCTGTCCTCGTGGTAGTGGAAAAATGGAGATACTACTTGGAAGGCAGATCTTTCATTATTCGGACCGACCATGAGAGCCTTAAATTCCTATCCCAACAAAGGGCTCACAATCAACTACAGCGGAAAGGGATATCTAAGCTCATGGGATTTGATTATATCATCCAGTACAGGAAGGGGCGCGAAAATGTAGTCGCGGATGCTTTATCAAGAAGAGAAGCCCAGGACAGTGTCCATGCCATCTCAGCATTGATCCCAGACTGGGTGCAGGGCATATCTGCCAACTATGAAAAGTCTAACTGGATTCAAAATTTACTGGTTCAATTGGCGGTACAATCCCCAGGAGACTCGAGGTATACGTTAAAGGAAGGCTTGCTCCGTTACAACAGCCGGGTAGTCATGGGGGAGGATGAGCAACTGAAGAAAAAGATCCTACAATCTTTACATGACTCCCCTATAGGGGGACATTCGAGACTGAATGTAACATATCACCGGGTGAAACAACTCTTCTATTGGCCAAGGCTCAAGAAGGATGTAACTCAGCATGTCATCAGATGTATCACTTGTCAACAATGTAAACATGAGCAGGTGCCCTACCCCGGCCTCCTCTAGCCCTTGGAGATACCCTCCCAAGTGTGGGAGCAAATAACCATAGACTTTATCGAAGGCCTGCCCAAGTCTGAAGGCTTTGACACCATAATGGTGGTGGTCGATTGGGTCACCAAGTTTGGTCACTTCATTACTCTAGCACATCCTTTCACAGCTACTGAGGTAGCCCAAAAACTTATGGACCATGTGTTCAAGCTCCATGGCATGCCACGAGCCATCATATCCGATAGGGATAAGATTTTCACTAGCCAATTTTGGAAGACCCTACTACATGGACTGGGAATTGGGTTACGGTTGTCATCAGCTTATCATCCGGAGATCGACGGCCAAACAGAGAGGGTGAATCAATGCCTTGAAACATACCTACGATGCCTCTGCTTTAACCGACCAAGAAGCTGGAATAGGTGGATAGCCTTGGCCCAATGGTGGTACAACACCAATTACCACACTGCCCATAAGCGGACTCCTTTTGAAGCCCTCTTTGGATATCCACCTCCCATAATTCCGACGATCATACATTACAGCCCTGCAGAAACTACAGCGGATCAATACTTACAGGCCAGACAAGCAGCCTTGCAAGTTATTAAACAAGAGCTTACTTCAGCCCAACATCGCATGAAACAGCTGGCTGATAGACACCGCACGGACCGCAACTTCGAGGTAGGTGCCGAAGTTTTTCTGAAGGTTAAGCGGTTCCAACAACATCTGTTTACCAAGGGGCCTATATCTAAAATCAGTCCTAAGTATTATGGACCCTTCAAGATTGTCGAAAAGATTAGACCAGTGGCATACCGCCTACTCCTTCCAGAGGGTGTGGGATTGCACCCAGTCTTCCATGTCTCTTTATTAAAGAAAGCGACGGGCACCACAGCCAACGTCCACCAAGAGCTACCAGAATTCCAGGACGATCCCATTGTTGAAGCTGAGCCTAAAGCCATACTGGAGAAGCGGGTGACCTACACAAACTCGATGCCACTTACACAAGTTCTAGTGCAGTGGACACATTTGCATCCTGACCACACAACTTGGGAATACCTCCTTGATCTCCTACAGCAGTTCCCACGGGTCGCCAGTCTCCTGTAATTTCTTAGGGACAAGAAATAATTCAAGGAAGGGGGAGTTGTCACAGTCTAAGGGGTAAACTTGTAATTAGTCCTTCAGTTAGTTGGGTAATTACCCGGATGTAGGAGTTACTGATTGTAGAGAAGCATAGCTAGCTGCACATGGCCACTTGGCCAATGTAATAACCGTTTCTCTTATAAATCATGAAGGCTATCGAGGATGAGGATCATGTGAGAATTATGCACTAATCTTTTCCCTCCACTTTCCCTCTCAAGTTCTGCCCCTATCTTTCTCTATCTCTCTCTCTTTCTCTCTTTTTCCCTCCCTCAATTCCCTTTCTCGCCTAAGCTTCCTTCTCTCAATTACGAGAAGGACCCCTAGCAGACTGAGGGTTTGACAACAATTCACAAAGCAAGAAATTGAAGATGGTGGAATAAATCTAGTGCATATCCCTACCGGCCTACAAGAAACTGATATTCTCACCCCAAGCAATAACCAAGCAAGGATTTGAGATGATTACAAGCAAGCTAGGAATGAAAGATACCTATTCGCCAACTTGAGGGGGAGTGTTGAAAAAGTTCTCGAAATAATAGAGATAAAGCTGAAAGAAGATTGAACCCAAAGATAAGGCTAAATGAAAGAAGATAACAGTCTTAGCCAAAGTCTAAGATTTAGGAGAAAAATCGAGAGAAAAATTCTCACCAAAATCTGTTGTTGTTTTGTATTTTAAATTCCCTAAACTTTAGCTAGAAGATAAGTAGTATAGTTGTATTTAAAGGAGTCGTGTAACATAGAATGTGTAGGGGATTTATTGGTGTTTACGTTTTTCATCAATTAGAGATTCAAGTACTCTAAAATTGTTCATCATTATAGGAGGTTACTTGAATGGTCATATGAGTGGGGAAATTAATAAAGGTGTGCATGGCATTCATGTATGTGAATTTGCTAAGTACAAAAGAGTGACATATCCTTTATCTAATAAAAGAACTACTCTTCCCTTCTCTCTTATTCATAGTGATGTTTGGTGCCCGTCAACTATCTCTAATATTTCTGGGGCACATTGGATCATTGTGTTTGTAGATTACTGCACTAGGGTAGTGTGGCTATACCTGTTGAAAAGTAAATCTGAGGTGAGTACAATTTTTCCTACATTCTATAAAGTTGGAAACATGACCCTAAGAGTAAAAAAGGAAGGATAACCGAGACGATAGTGATGTAACCATAGTTGATCTTTGTTGGATTGAGCCAGGCATGACACAAGGGGAACCTTTTCCTTTTTCTCCCACTCACCCAATTCCTCAAGATAGTATAGACCACCCCTAGCTCTAGTAAGCCCAATCATCCTCTTCGTGTCCTAGTCCTAAATCTCACAGAGAGTATAATGGAAATTAACACTGCAATTAGTATCTAGGTTAAGCTTTTGGATAGAGATGAGGTTAGTGAATAATTTATGAACATGAAAGACATTTTTTAGGCTGAGATGTTCATTAAGAAAAACATCCCCTTGGCCAATAACAGTGGTTAAAGAACTATCTGCCATAGCAATTTTTTCGGAACTTGAACAAAGACTATAGGTGATAAAAAGATGAGAGAGAGGGATCAAGTGATCTGTTGCCCCAAAATCTAGGATCCAAGAGTTAGGTTTGACTATTCCCGAAGCATGTAGGGTAAGAGGAAATATCTGTAAGTGTGAGAGAACAAGTACCTTTCTCAGCTTCCTTGTCAAGGAATTCCAAAAAGCTCCTCAGTCTCTCAATTTCAACCATGTTAAGCTCCAAGCCATCTCCCTGCTCTGGAACCTTTTGTTTGGCTTGCTGGTGGCTACTAGCCACATAGACTTGACCTTGCCCTTGGCCCCTCAACTGTCCTCCTTTGGATGGCTTTTCGTGTAGCTTCCAACACTTCTCTATGGTGAGCCTAGGTTTTCTACAATAAGTACACCATAGGGAGTTTTTGTCCCCAGCTTTCTTCTTCTCTCTAGGTCCTTTATTAGGAGCTTTTAGAGACACTAGGCCATAACTCTCTATTGGAGAATTGTCTAGTATTACTCCCCTTCTTCCCTCTTCTGCATGAACTATGGAAATCACTTCATTTAGATAGGGTAAATCCTCCTTACCGAGGATTTGAACTCTTACCACATCAAATTCCATATTGAGTCCGACTAGGAAGTCGTATGTCCTCTCCTTCTCCACGAATCTCTTCTGTAATGCAACATCTTCACTACACTTCATCTTCAGGCATTGGTAATGATCCAATTCTTGCTACAAGGTCTGCAATATATTTGCATACTCTATGATGGATCTTGCCCCTTGCTTGGTGGCTACAACTTTGGTCTTTATCTCATAAATTTGTACAGCATTGTGAACCTTGGAGTAGGTGAGCTTTACTACCTCCCAAATGTCCTTGGTTGTCGTGAGGAACATCACAGTGTCACTGATCTCCGGAACCATGGAATTCCACAACCAAGACATCACTAGCAAGTCCTCATCCCATGCTACAAACATGGGATCTCCCTCCTTAGGACCAGTCCCCAAAAGGTGACTTAACTTCCCTTTTCCCTTTAGAAAAGTGTGGATCAAATGAGACCATTTGAAGTAGTTCTTACCATTCAATTGATAAGCTGCTTAAAGATTCTGCAATTCTCCACCCAAGCATACACTATTGGTTCCAGCAAACTGGAATTCCCATTGCACTGCTGGAATCAACCGAATCCGGCATAGGATCAAGGTTAGGGGTAGTAGACATAATATCGAATGAAGAAGATTGATGAAGGCCTTGACAATCCCAAAGAACGGTGACTATTCTATTGCTCTGATACCATGTCAAAGACGACGTGGGAATAATGTTTCAATCTTATTCCTCTGTTAAGGGAATGATTTCAATATATACATGCCTTCCTATCAACTTAGGAAGTTCCTAAAAAACAAAATAGGATAGTTTCCAAATTCAGTTTTGGAAGCCTATACAAATTAGGATACAACAAGATATAGAAATTTACAGCATCTAGAAGATACATTCTCTAATTTAGAAAGAAAAATATAATCAATAAATCAATCACAATCAAAATGATCTGATCTTGTCCAAGAATAAGGACAAGATCAGTCTCCCAATCATTGACAGGTTTCACCACTGCCTTCACCGTCTCTGACTCTGTTGCCCTTTATTCCATATTTCTCAGGTTACCACACCAGTTTAGCAGGTGAGAAGAAAAACTATGGGTCTTCCCTTGAATCCTCCCTGAACAATCTCACCCACTGCAATTGGCTTTTCAACTTGCTCTTGCTACAACTTTACACAAGGAAAATGTTGTATGATTGTGCGTGCAAAAAGATCTTTCCCACCTTTTGGTTTCAAGTATGGATAATGAGCGGGATGAGGGTGATTAAATCATGGAAATAATGGTGTTGTTGGGTTGTTGGGTGGTTGTGTGCCAAGAAAACCGATTGCTTGCACCAACGATCAAAGATAAACACAACTAGTGTGGACTGTGCATGTGTGGTTTCAATCTTTTTTTCAAAGTGAGAAAATTAAAGGAAAATACTAGTTCGAGAGCTATTTGTAATCTATATTGTTTAAATCCCCCAACCCTCCCTTCTATCTCATCTCTTGAAGAATAAACATATGTGAGGTGGGGAAAGTTTACCAACCATGACATTTTCCACATCATCTCTTAATGGAAAAAATTGAGAGGGGAAACCGACAGTGCACTATTTAAACATTTTAAAAAGTTAGATGTGGCTATAGAAAAAATTAAAGAAGTCATCCTAAATTTGAAAACCTATCTTGTTTCCATGTTGTACAGGTTGGTGTCGCAATATTGACTCTGTAATGGAACTGTTGGCAATAGCAGATTCCTGAGAGTCCTATCAAATGGAGACTTTTATCTCTATCTTCTCTTAGTATTTATCCATCTGTATTATCAATTTCTTATTTTCTATTTTATTGTATTTTGTAATTTGATCTTTTCCTACAAATTAGGAGAGAGATTAGGGAGTAGTATTGAAGTAGGAGTCTTTAGGGTCCAAGAGTATATGTCTATAAGAAAGCCCTTGTATCAGTTTTTCGATATATGAAGAATTAGATTGATTTCTTCTACATGGTATTAGAGCCAGGTTACCTAGGGTTTTAATTTTACCCAGTTTTTCATTACCTGGTACTGTTTTTACGTAGCCTTCATTGCCGCGCCTCTTGGTTAGTGACTGAACATCGCCTTCGTGGTCTTCTTCTTCTTCATCAACCGCTTACCTTCATTGAAGATTTTTTCCTTCTTCCATCAGTGAGTGATCTCAAAAGCCTTTGATAGTATGACAGAGACATCCGAGGTAAACCCTGCATCCTCCATTCCTTCTCCTAGCATAACCGGAGATCTAAATCTGGTAGACTCTACTCCTATGGCTGCCGAATTGCCAACTCTTCATCAATCCTACTGATTAGATGGTAGGAATTATCTTCAATGGGCTCAACTGGTCAGAACTCCCCTCAAGGGTCGAAGCAAAGGAAGTCACTTAACAACAGATCCACCGAAAGAAGAAGACCCATCCTTCATAGCATGAGATGTGGAAGACTCAAGAATTCTGTCATGGCTGTAGAGTACAATGCAACCAGACATAAGTAGAAACTATATGTTCCTAAACACAACCATGGAAGTGTGGGAAACCGTCCAGCTAACCTTCTCCAAGGTTAGAGATGCATCAATGATCTCTGAGGTAAAAACAAAGATCAACTCCACTAAACAAGGGCCGCTAACAGTGACCGAATACTACAACCAAATGAGGGGTTTATGGCTGGAACTTGATCAGTATCAAGCAATTAAAATGGTGTGCAAAACAGATGATGTTTCCCTTCATCAGATTGTGGAGAGAGATCGAATTGTAGAGTTCCTAGCCGGCTTGAATCAAGAGTTTGATCAAGTTCGGGTACAAGTCCTAGGTAAGGACAAACTTCCTAGCCTAAATGAGGTTTTTGCCATCGTTCGAAGTGAGGAGAATAGAAGAAGTGCGATGCTTATTGATTATAGTCCTGAAGGATCAGCCCTCTTTATCAAAAACAAAGAGGAAAATGGGATGAGGTTTGGGAGATCAGTCACCCAAACAAGGAATACAAGTCGAGAAGGACAATGGTGTACTCATTGCAAGAAGCCCCAACATACCAGAGAAACTTGTTTTAAATTACATGGAAAGGAGGCTGTGTTGAAGAAGATTGGAGGATTCAAGAATATGAGATCTCAAAGTTATCTCTCAAGCAAGGATCCGGAAGAAAAGGGTGAAAAAGAAGAGCCACCAGAGGTTGATCTAAAGCTGTTAAATGCTGAAGAACTCAGCAAGCTAAAAGCCTTCCTAAGAACCTTCCAAGATGGAGCTTCATGCTCCACTGATCAGCAAGATATATCTCTAACCAATTATTCTTTTTCAGCTTCGAAAATTGATAGGGATAACATGTGGATCCTTGATTCGGGAGCCACGGATCACATGACACCTAATCCCAATTTTTTTGAGACCTATGAGCCCCTTACCATTGCCAAACAAATCACCATTGCAAATGGTGTATCAGTCCCTATTACCGGAACAGGTACCATTCACATCAGCCCTTCTTTAACCCTCAATCATGCTCTTTATGTCCCAAATTTGACTACCAATCTGATTTCTATTCATCAATTAACCAAAGATCTAAATTGCTATGCTGTTTTTTCTTCTCATTTGTGCAAGTTTCAGGCCAAGGACACGGGAAAGATGATTGGTGTGGCTAAAGAGTATAATGGGTTGTACATTTTGCAAGGGGAGAATCCTAACACAAAAAGAAGAAGGTTTGGGATGGCATATTCCACTGAAACCTCTATTGATTTCTCCTCAATTTGGCTCCACCATCTTAGATTAGGCCATCCTCCTTTCATTTTATTAAAGAACATGTTCCCTAGTTTGTTTAGAAACCTAGAGCCTAGTGATTTTCAATGTGATGTGTGTGTCATGGCAAAGCACCATCGAGTTACTTACCCTATCAGAAATAAATTATCTTCTAAACCATTCTTCTTAGTCCATTCGGATGTTTAGGGACCATCTAAAATTTCAAACTGTTTGGGAACTAGGTGGTTCATCACCTTCATTGATGATTGCACTAAAATGTGTTGGGTGTCCCTTTTAAAAGACAAATCTGCCATTGGGTCTACTTTACAACACTTCCACAAAATGATTCTCACTCAATTTGGCACATCAATTCAACAATTCCGAGTTGATAATGCAAAGGATTATTTTAACAATCCCTTGCATCTATTTTTCCAAAAAGAAGGCATTATTCATGAATCATCTTGTGTGGACACCCCCAAACAAAATGGAGTGGCCGAGAGAAGGATGAGACACCTTCTCAATGTCACCCGCACTCTTCTTCACCATCATCAAGTTCCAAAACAGTTTTGGGGGGAGGTCATGCTAACAATAACTTATGTGATAAACAGAGTGCCATCTAGGGTCCTAAAACATCAAAGTCCTCTCCAAAAATTAGCCTCCTTCTATCCTGATTTTTCTTTACATTCTCAACTGCCACTTAGAGTTTTCGGGTGTGTGTTTTGTTCACATTCCTAAAAATCACAGGGACAAGTTTGATCCAAGGGCTCATAGGTGTGTCTTCCTAGGCTATTCTCCTACTCAAAAGAGCTACAAATGAGTCATACTTTGCCCCTCTTCAAACCAACAGTCAGGGGGAGCCTAATTTCAGCGAAAATCCAACATCTGAAACTTATGTTCCCTTGGTAGAAACCAGCCCTTTGGACCTTCACTGCCCTTCCATCATGAACCAGCCTCTATTCCCAATGTCTACCAGTGACCATCAACCAGCCCATGTCATTTCCCAGCCATCTCCAATTCGGTACAAGGGTTCTCCATTTGTTTACAAAAGACGACAGCACATCTCTACTCAGCAGCCTATCCAATCATCAGTCCCTTGTCCAGCCCTAGAACCTACATCACGTGAAGATGATGCTCCAATAAAGTGTAGTCCATGCCCCGAACCTGCTGACCTTGATCTCCCTATTGCTCTCCAGAAGGGAATTAGAATATGTACTCAACATCCCATGTCCAATTATTTATCCTATCACCTAACCACCGAGGATTTCTCTCTTCATTGGATGCTATTGTTATCCCAACATCAATAGAAGAAGCTCTAAAGAACCCTAAGTGGAAAGAAGCTATGCTAGAGGAGATGTGGGCACTTAACAAAAATCATACTTGGGATCTCGTGGCCAAACCCAAAGGTGTTAAGCTAGTTGGCTGCCGGTGGATATTTAATGTGAAATTCAAAGCTGATGGTACTCTAGACCGGTACAGGGCAAGGTTGGTTGCCAAGGGCTACACCCAATCCTATGGCATTGATTACCTTGAAACTTTTGCCCCGGTCACAAAGATGACTTCTGTTCGGGTTCTTATTTCATTGGCAACAATACATGGGTGACAACTCCAACAATTTGATGTGAAAAATGCATTCTTGCATGGGGATTTAGAGGAGGAGATATTTATGGAACTACCTCCTAGTTTTCACCAGGAAAGGGGAGGAAGAGTATGTAGACTTAAAAAGGCCCTCTATGGGCTCAAGCAATCTCCACGTGCTTGGTTCAACCGATTTTCTAAAGCTATGTTATCTATGAGATATCATCAAAGCAGGGGGGATCATATTCTCTTTATCAAGCATCATGGTGATCCGATGATAGCTTTACTTGTATATGTGGATGATATTGTAGTTACTGGTAATGATACTGCTGAACAAGTAATCTTAAAGCAGAACTTGGCTAAAGAATTTGAAATTAAAGCACTTGGGGTGCTGAAATATTTCTTGGGCATTAAGGTTGCATACTCAAAAGATGGCATATTCTTGTCACAAAGAAAGTATATTATGGACTTACTTATAGAAACAGGGCTTCTAGGAGAAAAAGGATCTAGCATACCAGTGGATCCAAACCTAAAGTTGCAAGAAAATACCAAAGATGAGGTGATAGATAAAGGGAAGTTTCAACATCTGGTGGGTAGGTTGATTTATCTCTCACATACTAGACCTGATATAGCATTTGCAGTGAGCCTTATAAGTCAATTTATGCATAATCCCTCCTTAGAACATATGCAAGTAGTAAGGAGGATTTTGAATTACCTTAAAGCTACACCAAATAAGGGAATCTTATTTACCCTAGGAGATGTTTTAAAGATTCAAGGATATGTGGATGCTGACTATGGGGGGTCTCTAGTTGATAGGAGATCCACAACTGGTATTGTGTGTTCCTAGGGGGTAATCTGGTATCTTGGAGAAGCAAGAAGCAAGGAATTGTAGCAAGATCAAGTGCAGAATCTGAGTTTCGAGCTATGGCACTAGGAGTATGCGAACTTCTATGGCTGCAAATAGTACTAGAAGATCTAAAAATTCCAGTACAGAGACCCATTGAGTTGCTATGTGATAACCAATCAGCAATCAGTATAGCTCATAATCCGGTCCAACATGACCAGACAAAACATATTGAGATTGATAGTCATTTCCTCAAAGAAAAGCTTGATTCAGATCTCCTTAATATCTCATAAGTGCCATTAATGTAAAGACTTGTTAAGGGGTCTAGACATTTTCGGGTGTTTTATTTTGGGTTCAAAAATTTTTGCTTTAATTAATTGAGGATTGAAAATATTTTTTTTTATGGAATGAAGTGTAGTGGAAATAAGAATTTGGTAGCCATCCAAATGAGATTCAAAAATGTGGGGAAAGTCCAAATGAATTGAGCCATTGAATTGTGTTTAGAATTTTGATTATATTATAAATGGGCTTGGATGATGATAATTTATTTGGGTTAGTGAGTTGGGCCATGGAATAACCCACGGTATAGACTGAGCCCAATTGGGAAATGAGATTTGAAATTTTTGAAAAAAAATCATAATAAAATAAATTGGCCATCAAATGTCAATAGTACCCTTTGTCTTCCATTTGACCATTGTAAATGTGAAGGACAATCAGGTCATTTCGACCAAGTGGCAGGTGTAAACTGTGCATTTTCCTTCTTCGTGCTGCACCTGCACCTGCACTGGCGACCTTTCTCCTAAGCGCACCCACATTTCCTATCTATAGCTTCTTCTTCTTATCTCTCCTTTCCCTCCTAGCTGCTGGTATTTTCGTCTGGGTTGATAGCAACTTCAGGAAGGGAGGATTTTTCTGCATAGCAAAGTTATCACGCAAGTTCTTCTTGCACTCCCCTTTGATTTTCAGTGCAAGTTCCTTCATATATCTCCTTCTGCCAATATGATTGATGCATACATGTTGGCTTGCTGTGTTCATTTTAGCTTACTGTGTTCATTTTATCTCATTGTGTTCAACCTTTTGTTTTTGTATCTCTTTGTGGGTCTTCTTGCGGTCTCGAAATGGGGTTTGTTTTCACCCCAAGCTTTCTTCGTGAATGGCATTTTATATAGCTAGGTAAGGATGAGAACCTTTGCTCGTTCTCCATCCAAAGAAACAGTGTTAACTGTATATATATATATATATATTTGCGTGTATATCGCATCTGAATAAGCTAGCTGTTCCAAATGCCTCTTATAGTTGTGTGTGTTATGTCGGAATGTAAAATGCTAAGTCATCTGCCACTCATTTGAATGATTTCATTGAGGTATTCAGAGGTCTCACATCAACAGCAAAAGCTCAACTAAGAATATATATAATGTTCACCTATATATGAGACTCACTTATAAATACACATTTACATACATGCGTAACGAGCTGTTACCCCTCACTGATTTGTAAAGCTTATTCGAGCCATGACCTGCCTAACCAATCCACCATATACTCATGCTTAAACAGTCGTTCGAATGCCCATGCTCTGTTCTGCAAACCCAGTTATATATATATATATATATACACGTTTAGATTCATTGATGTTCTAGTGAGCTCGTTCCGAGCTCTTTCTGCTTGTCTTTTCCGCGAGCCCATTTCTCAAGCTCTTGGTCGCAAGCTCTTGCCGCGCGCCTGACCTCAAGCTCTTGGCGCGAGCTCGTCCAGCAAGCTCTTGCCCAACCCTTTGACCGCGAGCTCGTTCAGCGAACTCTTTTTTAGCTCATGACCTCGAGCTCGTTCCGAGCTCTTTCCGCTTGTCCCTTTCGCGAGCTCCCTCCGTAAGCCGCGAACTCATGACCTCGAGCTCGTCCCAAGTTCTTCCCATAAGCCTTTAAATGCGAGCTCTCTGCTCACTCCTCATCCATTTACATTTAAATGTTCACATTTTCCTTAATTTATATTTTACCTTTCATTTATTTTAATACATAAATGTAAATAAGAAAGTACCCCCCATTTGGATTCAATAAAAATATCAACAAAATCAAAATCCATAACAATAAAAAGATAGAATTTTGGTTTTAGTACAAATTCACGAATCTGTAATTTTACCATCCTCAAAATACATAGTTTCCGTTTCTTGAAAAATTCATTAAAAATTATTCTTACAACAATGAATGCTAGTTATCAAAATACCGGGAGTTAGTTTTTTAAAATGAAGACATTTATAAAAATATGTTCTAGTTGGTCATTTGCCTTAGAAAAAGTTTAGATTTATTTTGACCGAAAATTTCAAAACGAATTTCGAAATTCACTTTAGGAGATTCTTTTAAATATTTTTAAACTCCTCGTATGTATAATAAGAATGGAGGTAGTTTGGTTTTCATTTGAACAAAACTACTTTGATATGCGTGAACAACTATCAAGTATTGTGAGATGGGCACAAAATATGTATAAGTATGGCAATAGCTTGTGAGAGAAAATTCTTTTTGGGTTGCCATTCTCTCTTATGATTGAGATATGAGCATAAATGCAAGTAGTTGTATACTGGAACGAGTTAAATGAATTCAACGAAATTATAAGAAGGGAAAAATAACATATTAAATCTCTAATACCCCTCAAATACTGAATCAAGCTTTAACCTTAAATAACATCTCCCAAAATTACTTCTAGGTTATAATTTACATCTTAAACGTGAAAAATGTTATAAAGTAAGATATGATGAATTATCTGATGATGGTAAAATACCCGATATGGGTAAATGGTGTCGAAAGTATGAATATTGAGAAACCAGAATTTAAATACATGTGGTTGGCAAATGCATACATGATACATACATGTACATGTTACATATATATATGTTTTGCGCACCTATTATTTTGCGCGGAGGGAGAAAGGGTACCCTAGAACACCTGGCGCGGGACGAGGTGGCCATAACCCGGCAGGTTGGCTCCATACTTATTGTGAGATTTTATGAAATGATGCACTCTTACATGTATTGATTGATGGCTTGCGAGCCTGTGAGAATTGATAATGATATTAGAATTTTATGCAAATTAGCATAGTGATACATGGTGACATGATATATATTACGTTGAATTGATAAATTCATGAATTATGAATCTTGTATATAATTGTGGAGTTCTTGATTACTCTTCTTGATGTCATCGTGTTCTTGGATCCTATCTATTATTCCTTGCTTCTCGAACTTGCTGAGCTTTGTGGCTCACTTGATCTTCTTTGTCATTCCAAGTAAAGGAAATGTGGTTATTGGGGGCGAGTCCAGTAGGACTGTAGGCCAGGGATAATGGTGTACGGAGACGCGTCCTACCTTTAAAGATCCTAGTTAATAATTTGGTGAGGTTTGTAACAATGAGAATTTGTTATGTTATGGGCATTTGAGCCTCTTATTATTTTGTATGGCCATCGAGCCTAGAGTTATGAGATGTTGGGAATGTAATTAAATCTTATTTAAATTTTCGCTGCTAGAAATGAAATGAGTTGAGTTTAGTTTTGTTCTATATCATCTCTGTAATAACCTTATTTCCAGTATTTGGAAGCGGGCCTTACAATCAAGGTGTCAAGTGGCTGATATACTAACAAAAAAATTGCCTATCGCACAATTTGAAGACCTAGTATCCAAGCTAGGGATGAGTGATATACATTCCCCAGCTTGAAGGGGAGTGTTGGCGATAGCAGATTCCTGAGAGTCCTATCAAATGGAAACTTTTATCTCTATCTTCTCTTAGTATTTATCCATGTGTATTATCAATTTCTTATTTTCTATTTTATTGTATTTTGTAATTTGATCTCTTCCTACAAATTAGGAGAGATATTAAGGAGTAGTATTGAAGTAGGAGTCTTTAGGGTCCAAGAGTGTATGTTTATAAGAAAGCTTTTGTATCAAATTTTCGATACATAAAGAATTAGATTGATTTCTTCTACAGCAACCAACATATCAATTATCTTCATTCACCCCAATCTAACGAAATTTTTTAATACAAAGATGGTATTTGAACTTTATCTCATCATTCCTCCATTAGAGGGTTGTGTCAGAAAGGGCATTTAGCATAAGATTTTGCCACATTATTCCTTTTCATGAATTTGTATTGTTGACTTTTAAAAGTATGAATGTCATGCCACCTAGCCTAACTTGGTTAGAATAAGGTACAATTGACGATGATTAGGGGTGTGCAATGGTCAGTTTGGGCAGCTCAAAAAGTGTTTTTCAAACCAAACCCCCATTAGCAATTTTCCCCTCTTCCAAACCATATGAAACCACCATATATTTGAAACCGCCCAAACAATAGCTTTAGCAGTTTGGGCAGATTTAGGTGATGTCAACTATAACAATTAGCAAAAACTAACAAACTAACCCACCCAAGTTACTAATTTGTGTGGCTGAGAGGGAGGTAAGATAGTTGATGGCATTTTGATTATTTCAAAGGCTTTACTCCAAATCATTAAACCAAAATTGAGAATTTGTCACCTTAATCAATTAAAATTCATAGTTTTATGTCTAAATAGAAAATTTAAACAATAAAAAACTTAGGTGATGTTCTCTTCGTGCTTCAATTGTTAGTTTTGAGTTTGAATTTATTTTCAATTTTATGTTTTGAGTGTCTATTTTGAGATTGCTGAAAACGCATTGTTTGTCTTATTCTGAAAAACTGTTTCTCAAAATAGAAAACTAGAAAACGCGTTTACTTTAGAATTTTAAGAAAAATTATTTTATGATATTTTATTCAATTAGCAGCCTAAACCAACCACAACCGCTGCCACCAGCGATCGTCGGCAACCATCACCAGTTTGATGAATAAAAAGAAGTTATTCATTTCCTTCTTTTCTCTGTCAACATGATATCTGGTTTCTTGGCGTCTTTAGATCTTGATTTTGCACATGGTATCAGAGCGGAGATCCGTGGAGTTTATCTGATCTGAAGGCTGAATTTTCATCAGTATTGTCGGATTAATTGTCGGAGCAATCGTAAGTTCTCGATTCCATTTTTCTTCGTTGAATCAGTTGCTTATGGCTTCGATCGGAAATAACACAGCAACAAGGGATCCGCTGCAACTGCATCCTTCGGATCATCCAGGTATGATCCTAGTTTCTGCTCCATTAACTGGACTCAATTATAGATCTTGGAGTAGGGGGATTCAAATTGCCCTAGGAGCTAAGAATAAACTAGGGTTTATAAATGGTGAAATTTCAGTTCCGAATGAGAATAGCGAGGAGTTTCACATTTGGAAAAGATGTGACTACATGGTCACTTCTTGGTTGTTAAATTCCATTTCTAAGGAACTCGTAGATGCTTTTATATACACTACGAATTCTAGACAACTTTGGTCTGAATTAGAGGAGAGATTTGGGGAGAGTAATGGAGCTCTTGTATACCAGCTCCAACGTCGGATTAGTTCCGTTAGTCAAGAAAATTTTTCTGTGTCCGTGTACTACACTCAGTTGAAACGATTGTGGGATGAGTTAGCGGCAGTTAGGCCATTACCAAATTGTAGTTGTGGTGCCTCTAAGGCCGTAACAGAGTTTGCTGAAGAAAATAAGTTGATGCAGTTTCTTATGGGACTACATGATGGTTATGATCAGGTGAGAAGCCAAATTTTATTGCTTGAACCACTGCCGAGTGTTAACAAGGCTTACTCGATGATTTTAAGAGTAGAGTCACAAAGGCAGGTAACTTCAGCTCTAAATGAAACAAATGATGGAGCTGCATTATTTTCTAAGCAGAATGTGAATAATAGAAAGGATTCGAAGAAGTTTAAGAATAAGGGTTTTTGTGAGTATTGCAAAAAGAATGGACATTTGAAGGAATCCTGCTTCAAATTAGTTGGATATCCTGACTGGTATAAGGAGAGGATAAATAAGGATTCAACACAAAGGATAGTTGCAAATGTTACAAATCAAGTTGATTCAGTTTTAGAAACACCACTTGATGCAGCAATAATAGCGAATCAAGACTTGGGGAGTTCGATTGCAGCTGCTCTTCTCAAAATGCTCAAGCAAACTCCTGGAGCTGGAAATGCCAGTCTTAACACAGCCTTGATTGACTTTGCTGGTAACCCAAATTATATCAATTCTTGTTATTTTGGTATGCTTGATGAAGGTACATGGATACTTGATAGTGGTGCCACTGACCACATTACCTATCATAAAAGGTCGTTTCGTTCCCTACATATCTTATCACACCGTGTTTCAATTCACTTGCCAAATAACACAACCACTTTTGTTTCACAAGCAGGATCAGTTTGTTTAAATCCTGCTATTGAGCTTCAGGACGTTTTGTTCATACCTTCATTTCAATTTAATCTCTTGTCAGTTAGCAAGTTGCTTTTTGATCATCAACTGCTAGTAACCTTTCTTCCTATGGGCTGCTTTATTCAGGACCTGAAGACGCATGAAGTGTTGGCTATGGGCAAGGTTGAAGGGAGATTGTACAAGCTGGACAAGTCAAGTTTTCATGTGGACACTATTACCAAATTCTTTTCCCAGCTAAAGTCTCTCAATTTACGTTTTATATCTGATTCTTTCCTTTCCAAGAATAAAACTGCAACTGCTGATATCTCTTCTTGTACTGTTCCTATTACTTTGCAATATCAAAATACTTCTTTTGCTGCAATTTCTAATTCTAGTTTGTGGCATAATAGATTGGGGCATATGCCTGTTAGAAACTTGAAACATATACCAGTATTGAGGCATTTGTTTAGTGAAACTTATTATTGTGAAACTTGTCCCTTGGCAAAGCAAACTAGATTGCCATTTCCTATTCATGAACCTAAAGTCACTAGTCCTTTGGAACTTTTACATGTTGATTTTTGGGGGCCATATTCAATCCCTTCTTTGACTGGAGCAAAATTTTTCCTTACTATTGTGGATGATTATTCCAAAGCTACTTGGACATATATGGCTCAACATAAGAGTCAAAGTCTTTCTCTTCTTCAAGCCTTTCTTCGGCTAGTTGAAAACCAATTCCAAACTCCAGTCAAGACAATTCGAACTGACAATGGATCTGAATTTGTCAATCATTCAGTCTCTACCTTTTTGCAATCCAAAGGTATTTTTCACCAACGAACATGTACATATACCCCTCAACAAAATGGAGTTGTTGAGCGTAAACATAGACATTTGCTTGAAGTGGCCAGAGCTTTACAGTTACATTCTCATTTACCTAAATCATTTTGGTCCGAATGTGTATTGACAGCCACCTATCTCATTAACCGAATGCCTCTTTCCATTCTCAAATGGGAAACTCCTTATTTTCGCCTATTTCATAAACACCCTGATTATACCTCATTGAGAACATTTGGATGTCTCTGTTATGCCACAAATACCTTTCCTCACAAAGATAAATTTTCTCCAAGAGCCATTAAATCTGTCTTTATTGGCTACTCTTACTGTCAAAAAGGATACAAGCTGTTTGATCTTTCAGCTAAGAAAATTTTTGTTAGCAGGGACGTTACCTTCTTTGAATCCACTTTTCCTTTTCAAGATAATGTTTCTACTGAACTTTCCATTAACACACCATTACCTCAAGTTCCTATCAGCCTGCCTACCCAAGATTTTGTTTCTGCACCTGTATCTACTTCATCTCCTTTGGCTGATAGGACCTTTGATATATCTTCTACTTCTCCAAGTTCACCAATAGCTACTTCTCAAAACCAAATCTCACCTTTACTTAATCCTCGCCGGAGTACCCGTGTTCCACAAAGGCCTATTTGGCTTAATGACTTTGTCAGTTTGGTTCAAGCTTCACCTGTCACTGCTGCTACTTCTACGTCATCAGGTAACATTTCTGACTCATTTTTCTTTTCTTCTACTCATGCTTCTTTCTTAAATAATATTTCTTCCACTCCCGAGCCTTGTAACTTTCATCAAGCCTCTCAAGATCATAATTGGGTTACCGCAATGGAGAATGAGTTGCAGGCTTTGGAACTTAATCATACATGGGAAATTGTTGATTTACCTAAGGGTAAGAAGCCTATTGGTTCTAAATGGGTGTATCGTGTGAAGTATAAGCCTAATGGTGAGGTTGATAGATACAAGGCACGTTTGGTAGCCAAAGGATATAATCAAATAGAGGGTCTTGATTACAAGGATAGGTTTTCTCCTGTGGCAAAATTGGTTACTGTTAGATTATTCATAGCTGTTGCTACTTCTAGAAATTGGCCTATCTATCAAATTGACATCAATAATGCCTTTCTTCATGGTCATCTAGATGAGGAAGTGTACATGACCCCACCTGCTGGTTATTCTGTGGATTCGGGTAAAGTATGTTTGCTGAAACGGTCTCTCTATGGCTTAAAACAGGCCTCACGTCAATGGAACTTGGAATTCAGTGGTTTTCTAATTCAGTTAGGGTTTGTTCAGTCTCCCTATGATCACTGTTTGTTTACCCACAAGACCAGTTCTCATTTTGTGACTCTTTTGGTCTATGTTGATGATATTCTTATTGCTGGAGACAATATTGATGTTATTGATTCTACAAAGGCTGCCCTTGATGCCAAGTTTACTATTAAGGATCTTGGTTATCTCAAATATTTTCTTGGGTTAGAGGTTGCTAGGTCCTCTAGTGGAACGTTTTTGTCACAACACAAGTTTATTAAGGACCTTATTCTAGAAACCGGCTTGCAAGATTCTAAGAGTTCCTCCTTCCCTATGTCTAAGGGTCTGGTTTTGGAACCAAATCAGGGACCACCTCTTTCCAACCCTGATCAGTACAGAAGATTAATTGGCCGATTGTTATATGTCAATCTTACCCAGCCTGATATCAGTCATGCAGTGCAGCATCTTAGCCAATTTATGTCCTCTCCTTGTCAGCCTCATTTTGATGCTGCTCTTCAGGTTGTTAAATATCTTAAAGGTACAGCATCTCATGGCCTTTTTTATCCATTTACAGCTGAACTTTCTCTTTCAGCCTATTGTGATGCTGATTGGGCCACTTGTAAGTTTACACGTCGGTCTTTAACAGGTTTTTGTGTTTTCCTTGGTGGTGCTTTGATTTCTTGGAAAACTAAGAAGCAACCTACCGTCTCAAGATCCTCTGCCGAGGCTGAATATCGAAGTATGGCCTCTACTACTTGTGAACTTGTTTGGATTTCTAATATTCTCAAGGATTTTGGTATTTCTATCCCTCTGCCTATTCCTCTTCATTGTGACAACAAAGCTGCCTTACATATTGCTGCTAACCCTGTTTTCCATGAACGTACGAAGCATCTTGATATCGATTGTCATCTTGTACGTGATCATCTTAAACGAGGCTTTATTGCTCCTCAGTTTGTTCCCTCTCATTTGCAGCTGGCAGATTTATTCACTAAACCTTTGACTGCAGTTCATCATCATTCTATGGTTGCCAAGTTGGGCTTGTGTTCTCCACAATCTCCAACTTGAGGGGGGGCTCTTGGTTATATTAGGCAGAGCAGTGTAGTAGGCAGAGCAAAATAGCTAAATGCTTATATTTATATAGTGGTAGTATGTATATAAAATGAGATCGGTTGTAGAGGATCAAGGTTAAGTTGTATATAATGTAAATAGGCTTGATAGTGTCTCTTTACCAGTTTGATGAATAAAAAGAAGTTATTCATTTCCTTCTTTTCTCTGTCAACATGATATCTGGTTTCTTGGCGTCTTTAGATCTTGATTTTGCACAGTATGGCCATATGTGAGGGAGCACGTTGAGAGTAAAAATAATAATAAAAAATAAAGTTAACCCTTTATCTATTAATTTAAACTTTTAGATCAAATAGTAGTTAATAATTTAACAACAGTTAGTTTAAGCAATTTGTTTTTTTTCTTGCTCACCCCTAATGATGATGATAATTATTGTAAATTTGAAAACACAATAAAAAGTTCTTTTTTGTAATTTACCTTGTTTTTCATACAAAAAAGACTCAAAAAATCAAATTTCAGGTATAGATAAGCCACAATCATCAGTCTTGCCATTTTGAGGCCCAAAAATAAAAGCAAACCAAAGAGGTGGGATCGGATAGACTCTCAATTATTTCGTGTGTCCTTTATACAAAGGTTTGAGACAAAATCAAGCAAAGCAAACGAATCTAACCTATGTAACTGTATGGCTAACTAATTCCCATTGGATGAACTGAAATACACACCTGGCTGCCTTTGCACATGTAGCTTGAAAGCAGAAGAACTTCCTCGAATGCAATAACCTTGTCAATCTTCCCACCAAATATGCCCTCAAACCTCTATGCAGCCGAACACAGGAAACCATTGTCATTAGTTTCAATCCATGATGGTGGTACTAATAATCATGATGATACAATAGAAACACAGTAACAAACCTTTAGTTGGATTACAAGGACATTTGGTGCCTGAAATAAAGACAACTGTTTCCTTGCTGCCACCAATTTCTTACAGCTGAACAAGAACGCTCGCAATCAAATACATGAAGATAGAAATGGATGGATGTAAGGAGAGAGATTAGTCAGTTACTTGTCACACTTGTATTTATTGTTGCCATCCAAAATCTCAGCCTGAAAAAACTTCTGCAGAGACTCTTTGAGAGAACTGCTATGCAACACATCCAGGCTTATATCCATTATCTCGTCGACCTTATTGGACTCTGCTCCGCATGAGAGACACTTCACCTGACTCTGAAGAGCACCCCCAAAAATCTCCTTGACCACCGTGCTGCCGACGAAACTCTCACCGGCGCCACCCTTGCGGCGCTGCTGCTGCAGCTTCTTGAGGCGGAGGCAGGTGTTGTGGCAAGCATCGATTACATACCTAAGGAACTCGTGCGCGTCCTCCTGGCGCCCAAACCGGAAATGCTCCGCGAAAATCCTGAGGCAGCTGCTCATCTTGGCAGGCGTATCTAGGGTTAGATCAACACTCAATGACCTCGCAATTTGCTTCTCCAGTATACAAAAAGGGCACTCCCGCTTCCTATCAGCGGAATCACCTGCAGAGAAGAAAAACCGAATCAGCCAATATAGAAAGAGAAAATATTTGGGGAAAATGTTTCGAACGATTTGGAATTGAGGAGAGAGTGAACGAGAAGCAGTACAAGAGGAGGAGTGTTGGTGAGTGAGACAGAAATAAGCGAGGGGAGGAGTGTAGGTGAGGCACTGGAGGACGCTGTTAAGATAGCAGGTGTTGCCGAGGTTCCTTAACCCTAGGGGAGGACCGTTCTTGCGCTTTTGGTGGAGCAGGAGGAGGCTCGGCTGCCACCGCATTTGCAGGGCCATTAACGATCGCCTTCTTCCGACGAGGACCGCCATTCGACCGCTGGAGACGCACCATTGGAAGACGACAACCTCCGCCACCAGCAGGAGGAGAATGGCATCGTCTCCCTCTATCTGCTATATGGTCTGCGCAGATGTAAATTTTCCCTTGCAAAGATAAGGCGGTGGTGTTTTTGAGCTTCAACAGGTCAAGGAGTGGCCGTCGCCGTCGATCGCCGGGGTTTTGCGATGGTGAGATGGGTTGGTGTTCGTTTAAGCAGAACACTTCAATTCGGGAAGGAGACAGCGGTTGAAGCAGTTTTTGCCCAGGCAAAACAGGGTGTTTCGGGGAAATTTTCAAAACTGGACCCGTTACTAAAATATGGAAAAATATGACACTTTAAAAATCTTTGCAAAATTAGGACTTTTATAAGTTGAATGGACAAAAATGCCCCCACTTTTAATAACCCCGTTATAAGATCATGTCTCTTAGGGATGGTCTTCTCCCTCCCTCCCTCTCTTTTGTCACTCATATTCTGACTCGATCGCCGTCAATCTCTCACGCTCGTCTTTCTCAAAACCATTGTTGTTGTTATTTACTTGCTAAAGTGTTGTTACTTCTTCATCAAGCGTCTTATTCGCGCCCGTTGTTCTTATTCCTTAAGCGTTGTTGCGCTCGCACATCAAATGGCTTCTCTCGATCTAGGTATTTAGTTATTTTCCAATCTTTGACAAGATAATTTTCCTCTTTTCCAAATTTATGAGTGAAAAATATGCATTTCGCTAGTTTTGACATATATTGGTTGATATATCGGCAATTTACGTCATGATATATTTCAATCGATATAGGTTTAAACACAGAAGCATCATGAAAATGATATATCGGTTTCATTATCGGTTGAGGTATTATGTTAACTGATATATATTAACCGATATGACCTCTTACAACCGACATTTAGAAACTGATAATACCTTGCAAAACCAATGATATCACATATAAAGGATGTCTCACAGGTCGCCAAACTTGCTGTAATCCAATAATTTTGAAAGTTAAGAAATTAGTTATGGGGAAAACAATATCGATGAATTCATATCGGTTAACTAACCGATGTGTGTTAACCGATTAATACTGAGGAAGTCGACATCTCGGTCAAATAGTATCGGTTTATATCCGATGAATCAGAATCGATATAATTATGACACCTGTAACCGATCCATTTCCTCTAATAGAAAGATGTCAAACTAATGGACATTAATGAGGACATATTAACAGTTAAAACATATATATTGGTACGATATAATTTACAATATTACTAAGATTATATATACATTACAATAGTTTAGTTTTCCTTTCTCTTCTTGGGATCTTTGGGAGCTTTTTCATATTCTTTATCAAGGTCGGCTGCAAAATCTAGTGCATCCAATACTGCAAAAGCATAAAGATCCACAGCCATATGAGACCTGTAAAGTTCAGCATGCTCCTGGGTCATCTCGTTTATTGAGACATTGTGGGCCATGAGTTCCATCCATTTGAGAACAAATATCCCACAATCACCACCCCTGTCAATTGTAAGCAAATAACATTTACAGGCCCTGTTTGTTGTAGCTTAAAAGCTGTAACTTCTAACTTCTAGCTTCAAAAAAGTTAGGATGTAGTGTTTGTTTTAGCTTATAGAATTCTAACTTATAGCTTCTACTAGCTTTTAGAAGGGGTAGAAGCTGGCTTTTTCAAAGCTGGGGTACTCCAGCTTTTACAACTTCTGCTTAAATAATTACATTTTTATGACAATTTTGCCCTTATTTTTAGCAAAGAATTAGCCCTCTTGTCTACGCAATCATGGGTTTTTCTTTTCCACCGCCATCTCCATTTTCAAATCTCTTCTTCTCTCTCGTCATCTTCCTATCTCTCTATAATTTAATTAATTTTTTTATAATACTTGAAACTTATACATATACACTAATTAATTTTTAAATTATCATTTTATAACTACTAAGGGTATTATGGACAATTATACAAAAATAAGTTATTTTACAGCTTATGGTATCAAACACCACAACTACTTAACTACAACTTCTAAGAAGCTGCAGCAAATAGGTTCACAACTTATTCTAAATTTTAGAAGCTATAATCTAAGAAGTTATAAGCTATAATTTCTTTAATTAAGCTGCAACAAACGGGGCCATATCCATCATAATCCAAAAACTTCAAATAAACAATGTGCTGAATAACTTTAACCTTAACCTTACCCAATTTGCTGAGGACTTTTTTGAACCTTGAAGTCCCATTTAGGCTTCAACTTAAATCCAGGTGTTAAGACGTCATAATTACAATCTCTTAGAAGCTTTGGAACCATATGTACAAGATACTCGAACTTAGTTTTGTAGTTTTTTGCTGTGGTCGAGGTATATATATGAACACATTGAACCGCGAATTCCAATGCTACCAAAATCCAATGTTTATCATCTACATTTGCAAGGCATAGCACGGCCTCAACATTTAAGAATCCGTTGGTGTCTGTTCTCTCCCCAAAAATATTGGCAAGGAATATCATGCTCCGTGAAGTTTCCCCACTTTCCTGCCTTCAACTGATCCCATGCACTCTTCAATAATTGTTGTGTGCAGTCAAAATCACAAATGCTTTGTTATTTTGGGAAGTAAATTCCAGTCTAGATAATATATATGGTTACGACACTTACACTAAATGTGCTTGGAACCAATGCTAATTTTGTATTGGTTGTCTTTGATTGTTTCATTCTTTTATTCAACATGTACACGTAGCTATCCATGTGCTGCAAATATTTAAACCAAAAATATCATAAGCAAACACGGTTATAAATATCGATTCGTAACTTACATACGAAATCGATACATGACAATGTATATATATCGGCTATATATATCGGTTCAAGACGGATGTAGGAAACTGACTAATTAACATATAACCGATAAAGTGTATCCGACGTAGCTATACAGCAAAGGATATATGTAGGTAAATATAGGCTCTTAACAGATAATTATAACCCGATGTCATACACAATAGAACATATATAGTTAGCTAATGACTTACATCAGATCGGAGCCATTGGTCTTTTTTTATAGGATCTCAAAAAATTCCTTATCCATATAACAGCAGGAAGCTTTGATAATTGCTGTTGTATTTGGATCGTTGAGAAATTTATGTAAGTCCTCCACCCAATCACCACTTGGAGCACCTGTGGGTTTGGGATTCAGCTTTGGGAGTTTGGAGGTGAATGATGTTACTCTCGAGTCCTCCTCTTTATTTCCCTTGGGGGGATTCATAATTGATTCAATGGCTTTTCTTTTGTGCCCCATTTGCACACCCGTCCTCTGGAATGTCTCCTTAATAGGAGTATCTGCTTTTATTTCATCTAATAACGGGTTTATTGATTCTGTTTGTGTCCCATCTATCAATTTCTCAACCACAGCCACAGCCTCAGCAACATCGCCTTCCGTCGTCTCCTCCTCCCTGTCCTTCTCCACCGAAACCTCACTTTCAACATCTTTCCTCTCCCCATCCCCCTCCACCTCACGATCATTCCTCTCGTCCTCCCCTTCAGGTACCGGTGGCTTGATTGACAATCGCTGGCAAATGAAAGTAAACATATTCTTTATGTCGGTGCTCTTTTCCTTATCTCGGTTCAACATGTGCCTAAGTGCACCAAGCTCGTTTTTCACTTCCCTTAGCTCGTTTCTCACTTCACCGAGCTCGTTGCTGACTTCCTTCCTTTCCTCTCGAACTTTCTCCATTAAACCATCTAAATAGTTCTTTATATATATTTTTTCCTTCGCTTCAACACTCTTTCCTCCCTGGTTTATTGAGTCAACCTCCATTACATTTGCACTCCCTCCGACTCCTTCACCTTTATTTACTTCTTCTTCTTCTTCCAATACACCATATGGCTTAATAAAATAATCTTCCCTCCTCTCCTGTTCTGTTGGCACAATGGGGATAACTTCCCCATCATCAAATAAACGCCCCTGCAAAATTTGTTCTTGGTTGATTTTTTTAGGTGAAAGTATCCATTTCTTCATCCTTGGAGCTTGAGGGCCTGATTCAATTCTTTTAACAATTCCCAGTTTAACCAAATATGACATGACCTCAAATAAAAAATATGCACATGATACAAAATTAAGAAAATAAGTATTAGATAATGTGTCTTCTACTGCTTTATACTACAAATATTAGAATAAGACATATGGTTACATATATCGGTTCTAATAAGACATGTCGGTTCTAATCAGTCAGATACCGATATGGTATAATCGATACGATGATCCACCGATATCGATCAACTAAGAGATATTGTATAACCGATATCATATTCGCATCGGTTTATCCATATCGATGATCCACTGACATCGATATATACCTGTAAGGTAATTGGGAAACCTCCAACGTCGTATGTCTTGTTATCGTTCTTCTGTCTGAACCCATTCAAGATGCCTTGTCTGGCACTATCTGTTGTAGAGATGAAGGAGTCGTTTGCCCAGGGGAACCTGTTAACCTCTGGCCAATCAAAGGCTAGGTGAAAATATCTGATATCCACCTTCGTGACATGGGACTTGGAATTGATTTCATTTATAATCATCAGATATGACATAAAGAGACGATCTTCATCAGAACACTGCTCCTTACCACTAGTAATATCCCGCATATAAATCTGTCTTAACTTAGCCTCTGAAACCCCTTTCTTTATGTTACAGTCGGGGAAGAATTTGGCAAATAGTGCAGGAGTCCCCTCCACATTGATTTTCCTCTTTGATGCTTCGATGTTTCCAAACTTCAACCTCGTGATCAGACCAAACTCATCTCTCCCAAATTTTACATCCTTCCCACATATTCTGAAGCACAAGGAGCCTTTCTCGTTGTTGTTTGCTATCTTCAGCAGCCTTAACAGTAGACTGTGGACTAACTGAATGCTCCATGTTAGTCCCTCTACTCCATATACAAGCTGTCCAAAACAAGATGGCTTAAACTGTTCCTCAAGGTCAGGCTTATGCCTCAATGTCGCCCTAATGCCTTCAACAGTCTCCTTAAAATGATCGAGTCTAGTAATCCGAGCATGGAAAAACTCCTTGATTTCCAAGTTATCATCTAACCTCTATACAAAAAAATAAAAAACAATATTAAGTTAACAAACAATACAATCTTTATCGGTTACAAGGAACCGATCAAGTATATAATATAAGCGATATCGGTTACCCCATATCCATACGGAGTAAACGCTAAACCCTAACCATCGGTTACCCCATATCAGTGGTGTATATATATGCCACCGATGTATGTTAACCTATCAACCTGTATTATGTACGTCGGTTTATAACATATCTTCGCCGAACATGATGGCCATAAACCATTACCCCTTCTTCATCTAGCGACAGATAAATGCTAACACATCCGCTGATATTATAAATACGTTGGTTTATAACATATATTTTCTGGATTCAGTTCATCTTCTCAAACCCGAACTCAGTGGTATGTATTCATATCAAATTATTCGCTGTCAATCTCGTCAAAACATCAGCAAACAAAGGAAATAGTCCGAAATCAGACCTGATGAACTGTCTTCTTCGCGCTCTTGCTCTTAGCTGCCTTCGACTGCTTCTTGATTGAGCTAGCCATCCTATCAGTAATATGGAATAAGAACGAGAACCAAATTGGGAATAACGATTTAATAGAGGAAAAGACAGTCAGACAACACAATTATAATAAAGACAGAATGTGAAGTGAAGAGATGCAAATGAAACGGTTCGACTGTTCATGTATTGGGCGAGAATGGCCTTTTTTGTCCAAAAACAATTGGTTAGTCCAATCGGTACCCGTTACGTTAGAACCGATATCACGTTATGTATGTTCGGGAGGAGATTTTGATCCTATCGGACTTTAGCGTGGTATGGATCGTTTCCATTAATGAAACAATATCAAATTAGACTAGGATATGATAGCACATCTAAAATCGTTTCAGGAATATATGATCGAACTTGATTCCCTGATAAAATCCGAATGAATATTCATACTCCATCTATCGAACTTAATACCACGATATAGTCTGAACGGACCACATCAAGGTCGATGGATTACTAATAATAATTGTAATATTTTCTTTTTAATTCGGCCAATTAGCACTAAAAATACAAACGTTGAACGGATTTTTCGTTTATATCCAATCGTTTCAATTTTGGCAACAAGTACCGATTTTATGAAATTACTTGCAATTTCGGCCTGCTCTCTAAATCGATTCCCCGGGCGTGTGCCTTTGAACAGGTGGCACGCTACGTGGCCTATTTAAATGGGAGCCATATTTACTGTGCAACAAAAAAAGACTGCACATAAAGAGTCCGATCGGACTATTCTTATATATTGTGCCCGATCAGACTATACAAGGTCCGCATTAGTGTGAAGTGTGAATTATCCGATCGGATTGGATATAATCGCAATAACTAGAAAACGTTTTGTCTTTTGGTGCTAATTGGCCTTATTTATTCAATTTTCAGTTTTTTATTTTGGTAGTTTATTTTTATAAGATTGAAAATACGTTCTCTTTGTCAAGTTTAACTTAATGCCCAAGACTCGTTTTAATTCAATATCGGTTAAATCATCTGGGTTTGTCATCGATACATATTGTCGACATCATTATATATTGTCATCTATGTACTAATTATTTCAAGTAACCGATATGTCGGCTAACCAAATCGGTGTATTACCTAATGGAACAGATATAATGGTAGCCGCATCGATCTTATGTACCGACACCATGTATCGGTTTTAATTTTATGTCAACTGATTGATGGTGACCGATATACATCATATAACGAATGATATATAGGTATACTTGAATCGGTCATAATTTTATGTGAACCGAATTTATTTTTTATGTACGGAACCCACCGTTCCGTTGCCCGACTTCTGGTATCCCTTATTTACTAGCTTATTTATTCCAACGTTCGGTTAGCCGACTTTTGGTATCCCTTCTTTACTAGCTCATTTATTCCACCCACTACTCCCATGTTATATATATATATATATACTGTATAGATTGGATTCAAAAAGCACCCACAGCAGCAGCATACGAGGGTCATGCAAGAGAAGTGCAAAACAAAGGCAAACCCATTGATCAGTGGGTTTGCCTTTTGTTTTGCACTTCTCTTGGTTCGCACGCTTTGCATTCTCAACATTTGTAATAATCCCATACCAAGGCCAGTAGTAGATGTCACTTTCCTTGAGGTGCTCAAATATTGGATTGTCCCGCATCCTATTGCTAGTTCATATTCTAGGTATGTAGCCAATGCACTGCTGACCTTAACAAACAACCGATATAACTTGGCTCATTTCCTTACACTTTCCTTGAGTGTCTTCTTCCTCAGAAAACCCTGACTGAATATCCTCGACCACATGGCTCAATTCCTTACACTTGCCTAATTGGTTTGCATACGTTGTGTGAGGATTACATGACGTATTCAAACCAGTTAGGGTACTGAAAGAATTGAGTCATGTGGTCGAGAATATTGAGTCAGGGTTATCTGAGGGAGTAGACACTCAAGGGAAGTGTCAGGAATTGAGACAGGTTATGTCGGATTGGGAAGTAATATCGGTGCAGAGACATAGAGAGATGAAGCTGGAAACCGATACAACAGTACCGATATACAGGTAACATGCTAAGTTATTTAGTTCAGCATGCTCAGATTTTCCTGCATCCTGTTGGCAAGTGAAGTTGGCAATCTCGTCTGTTGGTGCTGTACTAGAATCGGTTGGGTAAGGATACGTTGGTTAATTGATATCGGTTTAAATTTGATGTATTACATCAACCTCTGTCCATTTTTAGAACATGTATCAAATGATTGTAAATTCATTAGTTGATTACAATAATGTAAATGTAAATGTTATTGTTTCCCTATCATTTTGTCATTCTCTTCTTTGTTATTTCTCTATTGTCATTGTCGGTTATATTTCTCTGGTATGGAATTAAAATATGAATATATATAATATAATATATCGGTTTGGAACCAACATGAAAACACAATTACAACAAATTAAACCGATATGTATACACCCATATTATGATCTCGGCTAGCACATGCCAATTGTATCGAATTGAACCGACATGAAAACAAGAAACAATTTGTTAAAAGGAAGTCGGTTACGTTTATTCACTGATAAAAATAATATTGGTTTTATCCTATCTAACGTATCCGATACTAGCTCATTTAATCCATTATATCGGTCAAACACACAACCATACTTTTTACGACGGTTTGATTGGCCGACACTGGTGCAACCTCAAATATAATGAATGTCTTATCGGTTAAATTTACTATTAATAATGCAATGAGAACTGTTTATACGTTTGCTTACATATTAAAGGCAACAGAAACCATATTTGCCATCCTCCCGAACTGTCGATATTCGCACCGATACTAACATGTACGATGGATCTTGGTTAAACCATCGTTAACCGATATATGAAATCGATATCTGCTTCAGAGTCCTCTTAATGCCTCCAACATTGTTTTTGGGTGATTAAATATTTCAATATTGGTTTTGAATTAACCGATATGTATACACTGATGCGTTTGAAATATCTATGCACCGATCCAAATTATGACCGATACAACCGACATAACCTGCCTCAATTCCTTACACTTCCCTAACTGGTTTGAATACGTCGTGTAATCCTCGGCTGATTATTTATCGTTATTTGCGGCGGTTCGGTTGCCCGCCTTTTGGTATTATGTTATATGGGTTCTGTAACCGAGAACCCATATAACGTAGCAGAACATCGGTTTATGGCCAATAAGTTTCCCTCATATCCTTTAAACAAACTAAATGTCGTGCAACCAAACTGAAAATAACCATTATCTTATCGCGCAAAAATACTATTAATAATGCAATGAGACGCGTTTTTTTGTTTAAAATATTTATTTTGCAGTTCCCAATGTATGCACTGATATGACCTTTCATCCTTTGGACAACAATGCCCTTCCTGGGTAACACATGTAGATGTTATCGATCGCTTATGTTATATTGGTTCAATATTCGATACAACATAACCGGAATAGTATATGTTAAGTTATATCGATTATAACCGATATGTTTTTCCTATCTCCTTTAAACAAACCAAAAGTGGTGCTATATCTTATAGCTTAAATTTACTCTTAATAATGCAATGAGACTTGTTTTATATTGTTGTTTTTTTTCTCGCTTCAAATATTTACTTTGCAGTTCCCAATGTCTGCATCGATTTGACTATTTATCCTTTGGACAGCAATGCCTTTCCCGCGCACCACATGTACTTTGACTTTCCTTTCCCTTTTCCATGTTGGTTTCGTTCGTTTGTGTATCTGTCTAACTGCTATGTATTCTCGTTGTGATTCCTCATTACTGTCCCAGGTCCGTATTACTGAAAATGGCTCGCTCACATGCATCATTTGATAAGAACACAAGCGAGAAGGCGGCGAAGAAGGCCATTCACATGAGCGAGAATAAGACCAGAAAGAAGGTTAGAATAATATTCCTTTATTTTGTCATGTTTTGAAATACTCCACCGACGTATGTCGACATGGGCCTACCATGAAATGCTGATTTGTTAACATTTCGGTTTTAACCAGCATGTTTTCTTAACATATCGGCTGTAAGACATCCTATATGTTTGTTTAATTATTATTGTTTTCTCTATTTGCTACAGATAGTTGATGCTAAATTGGAGATCAAGAAGTTTTTCAACGCCAGAATAACTAGACTTGATCATTTTGATGCCACTGTTGATTTAATTAGGAAGGCACTGAAGAAGAAGCCTGAACTAGAGGAACAATTTAAGAATTCTGCTTTTGGCCACCTAGTATATGATTTGGATGGAGTCACATGGAGCAATCAATTAGTCCACAGTCTACTGTTAAGACTGTTGAAGAGGGAAGACAATGACGAGGAAGGCTCCCTGTGCTTCAGAATATGTGGAAAAGATGTAAAATTTGGCAGGGAGGAGTTTGCTCTGATAACAGGGTTGAAGTTTAGCAACAACGAATCAGCAAAGAGGAAAATCAAGGTGGTGGGAACTCCTAAACCGTTTACCAAGTTTTTCCCTAACTGTGACCCGAAGAAAGGTGTTTCAGGGGCCAGGTTGAGAGAGTTATTCAGGAAGGACATTGCTAGCGGCAAGTTTAAATGTTCTGATGAAGATCTTCTCTCTTTGTCATATCTCATGATCATCAATGAAATCAATTCCAAGTCTCGTTCGAAGAAGGTGGATATGATATATTTTCACCTGGCCTCCTATTGGGAAGAGGCCAACAGTTTCCCTTGGGCAAACGAATCCTTTATTTGTACCACAGATGGTACCAGAAATCACATTCTAAATGCGTTCAATCAGAAGCAGTAGAAGATGAAGACATATGACATGGGAGGTTTCCCAATTACATTATAGGTATATTTTTTTAATAATTGCATTCGTTACTATATATCGGTCTTCATTGCGAAGTATATCGGTTTTATCATTTCGGTATACAGCCGATTAATTTAACCGACATGGTTTCTATGAACCGATATGTATAGCTGATATGTATAATTTAAAACATTAGAAGGCATCTAATATATACTTTGTTTCTTTATGCAGGTTTTTATGTTTGAGGTAATGCCACATTTGGTTGACCTCCAACTTGTGGAAAGAAATCAAGAAGGCCGTCAATCTCCAAGAATAAACAAATGGAGACTTTATGATTCAAAATTTACCCAAGACCGGATTTTGGAGTTGGGAATTTTTGATGAGAAGAATAAAGGGTATGTTACCCCTATTGTGCCAACAGAGGAGGAGATGGGTGAAGATTATTACAAGAACTCACATTGTGTTTTTGTAGAAGAAGAAGAATCAAAGGATGAAGAAGAAGAAGACGAAGAAAAGGAAGTTGGAGGTGAAGGAAGAGATGAAAATGTTGTGGAGATGGAGTCATTAAACCAAGCCGGGGGTAAGCGTGAAGACCCACAGAAATAGAGGATTGTCAAGAACTATCTTCAAGGTTTAAAGATAGAAATTGGCGAAGTTGTGAAAAGAGAAGTTAGGAGGGAATTGAGAAACGAGTTGGGTGACATAAAGCGTATGCTTAATTTAATCTTCCATCATTTTTCAATCAAATCAACAGTCACCGAGGATGAGCATGAGCTGAAGGAGGATGAGGGGGATAAGATGGAGGCTAAAGAGGGTGAGGTTGATAGGATATATGAGAACCATGACGATGTCCAGGGGGAGAGGATGGAGGACGAGGGGGAGAGGATGGAGGATAAGGGGGAGGCGGAGAGGACGGAGGATAACAAGGAGGGGGCGGTGGAGAGGATGGATGATAAGGATGGGGAGGTGGATATGATAAAGGATACGAAGGACGGGGAGGTGAAGAGGCTGGCAGAGATGATTGATGCCGAGCCGAACAAGGATGGGGAGGTTGAGGTGAAAGAGGAGACAAAGGCCTCCGACTCAACAAATATGTCATTAGAATTAATACAAACTATAACTCCTGTTAAGGAGACATTCAAAAGGAGACGCACAGAATGGGGCAAGTAAAGAAAAATAGTCATTGAATCAATAATGAAGCCCCCCGGTGAAAATAAGCGCGACGGAGTTCAAACATTCATATCCTCCCTTCCGAAGCTAAATCCGCAAGGTCCTCCTAATGGGGATTGGCATTGGGAGTACCAAATTTTCTTGAAAAATCCAACCATTATTAGAGCTAGCTGTTGTGATATGGACAAGGCGTTTTTTGAGATACTGTCCACACCGGACAGTTGGCTCCTATCTGATGTAAGTATTTAAAAATATCGTATTGGATCTGTATACGGGTCTTACTCAGTTGCGTATGTAAGTTTTGATTTCATATTTAAAATCAAAACGACACATTATTGATTGCTACGTACGCATGATATCAGTTAATATCCGCTATAGAAAACCGACATATTATTCATTTTATCCTATCGGTTTTGTATATCGGGTGTTACTCGATATAGCGAACCGATATTTTTCAATTTGATGCATCATTTTCCAATTGCATTATTAATTTAATAATTCTTATTTAAGTTTCTTTGAATCACTGCAGCACATTAATAGCTACGTATACATGATTAATAAAAGAATGAAAGAATCACGGACAACCAATGATAAATTATCATTGGTGCCAAGCACATTTGCTGTAAGTTCCGATGCAATGAATATATCTGTAAATTATTTCATGAAATTAACTGTGTTTAACATTATGAACACTTTGTCATTTTGGCCCCATACAACAATCATTGAAAGGTTCGTGGTTGGAATTTCAGAAAGGCAGTTGGGAGCCTTTCGGAGAACCGGATTTACCTGTGCAAATGTTTTAGGGAGATGCACTTGCTTCCAACGGATTTTTGAACGTGGACAGCGTGCTATGCCTCGCAAATATAGATGATAAACATTGGGTTTTGGTAAGGATAGAACTGCAATCTCAGATTGTTCGTGTTATCACCTCAACCAAACCTGTAGACTATGAAAATAAGTTCCAGTATATGGTAGATATGATTCCCAAACTCCTAATAAGTTGCAAATACCCCATATTTAAACCTGATATTATTTTGATTGACAAGTGGAGGTTTTGTGTTGAAGAAGGTCCGCAGCAAACCGGGTTAGTATATGTTATTTTCTAAAAAATTGTAGTTAGTGTTTTTGGTGTTAGTCCTATTAATGGATGGTGATTGTGGGATTTTTGTGCTCAAATGGATGGAATTCATGGCCAACGGTATCTCAATATAGGAGATGACCCAGGAACGAGCTGCACATTTCAGAAAAGAAATGGCTGTGGAGCTCTATTCTTTTACAGTCATGGATGCAAAGGATTATGCAGCCCAAAGGGCTGGCAAATTATACAAAGATAAAGAAGTTGCCCATATAGAGAAAGAGAAAGAAGCTCCCAAACGTACGAGGAAGAGACGGAATTTTTTTTATTGTTGTAATAACAGTGGAACATGTACCAATATAAATGTTTTGGTATTCAATAACGATGATGCATTGTATTTTAACCGTCTTTATATAAAATGGCAAACCCTTTCACATTTGGAGGAAACTATATTTATTATTTTCAATAAACTTACCCCACCGCGCCTAACATGTGTATAAAGCCCATAAGTTCATTTTATGAGTTTAAAATCCCTTGTTGGCCCCCAACATCAATTCACCGGAATGGACGAGCTTTAATGCCCGAATAAACTCGTATCGGGTTTATAACTATAATAAACCCGATAGGTATACTTTTGAATTTGGTTGTTCATTTTACCGACGAATCCTTTAGAGGCAACATCAAATTGGGGGTTATTTATTTTCTGCATCTTACTTGATTACGATTCCCCCGCTCCCGATAACTACAAAAAACCCAAATTCAACGAATACCTGATTATTAGTACTTATTGCATATTGTTACGTATACCCCTGGTACTTCCATTTTACCCCTGAAATTTAAAACACCCGTACTAATTAAACTCGACTTGCCTTTCACTCACCTGATCGCTCCCTGTGATTGTCTTCGTTAAGCCGAACTCGCTATCTCTGCCTAAACCCCACATCCTCCCTAGAACAAGCGAGCAGCCGCCGCATTAGCGGTGAACGTCACCGCCGAACCCTAATCGCCCACGGTCAAGAGGTGAGTCATGTTGTTCTTTTGTGTTATATTTGTTGGACGCTATGGACTTAAACGGAATCCGTATCATGACCCGACTATGTCTATCGATGAGGGACGGAATGCGGGCCGACTCTCTTGCAGATGGTGCTTCGTCGTGATGAAGACGCGTTGGCGATGATGATCGTCTGCATTCGTGGCCGGTTGGCCTCCTTGTAGCCCGATGAAGCTGGGCAGCCTGCAATCGTGGGTCCCGGGCTTAAAATGTAATTTCAGGCCAATCGGGCGTCATCGTGCCATTTACGTCGTGCCTCATCGCCACTCTGAACAAAAGCTAAACCGTCTTTCATTTATGGGCTTAATATGTAATTTAACCCGTTTTAGGGCTTAAAAACTACTTTAGGCTCGCTAAATAGAACATGTTCATGTACCCCATTATTTAGAAAGATATCGCCTTCCTGTTCTTTCATAATGGTTTTCCCTTTTTTTATTTTGGTCGATCACTGTTAGATGGATGCCTACCAGATGTTGAAATTTACGTATGTTCACGCTAATCGGGTAATCCCGCCGACTACGTGGTTCACAACTCACTGTGGCCTGCACCATCTTACAATTGTTCGTGAGGCATTAGGTCGTTATCGCCTCTTGGAAACATTCACCGATGGGCCGCTGGGACATTCTATTCAGATCCCTCTGCATGATCAGTATTCTGCACCACAATTGGTTGGAGAAGTCCTGGTTAGGGAGGTCACCTTTCCCGGAGCCCGGGAGGATGAGATGTCGTTCGAGCTTGGGGGTGTGCCATATAGGTACGGGAAGCAAGAATTCATTCTAATAACTGGACTCCGGTTTGACGTAATTCATAAAGAACAATGTGAAGCGAGGTCGCTAGAGGCGGACAGTTTACGCGCCCGGCTTTTCCCACAGCAACGGGAGGTGTATTGGCGCGACATCAAAGTAGCTCTTGATTTCAGACATGACCTCCCTGCAGATGATGTCCTCAAGCTAAGTTATATTTCTATTATGACAATTTTGTTGCTTGGCCACGATGAAAGCGCACCGGTGGAGGACTTTTTGTGGACTATGGCTGAGGACTTACCTGCATTTCAGTCGTTCCCTTGGGGTACGTATATCTATAGTAAAATCCTGGATTACCTCCGGATGGCCACTGCAGATGGCAAGCTGAGTGGGGAGCTTGATAAGAAAGTCAATATTTACGGTTTTGTTTGGGCATTTCAGGTACGAATTTCAGTATAGTGACATCGGTTGCCAAATACACTTTTCATTTACTTCAATTATTTTATCGGCTTATTATTGAAATTATTTGATTTATACAGTGGTGGCTGATTGAAACATTCCCATGGGTGGAGAATAAGTGGGCCATCAGATTATCTATTACGTTCTCCATTCCCAGATGTCGGAAGTAGTGCTTTAAAAGAAGGCCACATAAAATCAACTACGTAGAAAGCCTTAGGAATGTATGTTCCAAACCTCAAATTAAATTGAGTAATTTTGTGAATATTTTGAGTAAAGTGAAAAATGATAAAATCATGTCGTAGGTTCGGGGTACGAGTGTGACGATCGAGCCAACCGATGCAGAGCGGGACACTGACTTCTGGAGGTCCTTTAACCCTATGTACTGGGTTGGTGTGGACGTATACAAATTAGGCGGCGGAGGGATTGACCATAATCTAGAGGATGAGGTCCGGTCCGACCAGGTGCCAGAGGAGGATAAGGTGCCAGAGGAGGAGGAGGCGAATGCGGCTGATGGTGCTCCTCGTACACATACGATGTCAACGTGTAGGGCGGAGACAGTAATCCCTCTTACTACGCACCGTGGACAGCACAAACAAGAGGTATGATATTGCTAATAAAATTGTTCATGTGATGTATATTTGATATATGATAAATTGTTCATATTGTATATGTACACATCTAATAGTTGGCATTGCCTTTTGCAGATCACCGATAAGCTGAATCTGATGTTGGAGATGTTGCGGTCCATAAACGGTGAACTCAATGAGATGAGCACACGTTTGGACCGAGAAATCGGTCTAATGAGCTCACACATGACGCTAACTGATAGGAGGTTGGGCCATGTGGAGTGGAGGTTGAGGCAATTGGAAATGGGGCAAGCATCACTGCTTACCCATCGACGCATCCCGCCTGTTGTGCATTCCCCAACTAACATAGACGGTGAGGAACCAGATGGTCAACATACACCTCCAGTTGGCGATGAAGTGGATTACCAGACATCAACAGGCAGAGTATGCTCGAACTTCACTTTGAATTCGTATTATATTTCAGTTTGCAATACCTTATTGTAAGGATTAGTGATTATACAGTTGCAATCGCAGTGTCGTCGGCCACAATACACTGATCCCACCAGACTTAAGCGGGTAAGGAATGCTATTACGGTGGACAGGACCGACGATGCACTTGATGGGGATACAATGCCGCAGTCCAAATCGGTTGGGACAGTGGAGGATGTTCCTGTTCCTCAATCGGACAGAGGGGCAGACAGTGTGATGGATAATGCGGCTCATGTTGCGGAACACCACCTGCAGCTATAGGGGATAGTGGATGAAGTCCCTCAAAATCTATCACCCACTGATGCTGCCGAGGTGGTCATGCAGATAGTAGCTGAAGTAGCGCATCGCCACCTGGACCCACATGATAAGGATAATCCTAACCCCCCCGAGGGCTACGGTGATTACATACGGTTGGATAAAGAGATTGCGTGAGTATTCAAAGGCTTAAGCATTTTTTACTTGCTATTTCTATTTACATATGCGCAGTCTAACTCTTAATTCGTTGTTATTGTAGGCGGGACACAGGGTACATTGTCCATCTAATACCCAATGACCTTCGGTGCATAGCGGAATTGCCTAACTGGGTAGAGGCGGCTCACATCAACAGTTATATGTGTTACCTCCGACGAATAATTAAGACGCAGTCTAGTGGTGTATATGACACCAATTACGCACTGATGTCGTCATCACTATTTGTGAGTGCTATACATAAATCTTATATTACTTATTTGTTGGATAAATATTTTGTTCATGATCATATATTCCATCCAGGTACTTATGGTATTGCACTGGAACAATACATATGCCGGGAAGCGGTTTGTGCCTGGTAAGGCGATTGTCCCAGACAGTTGGCTGAATTTTGTCCAAGGCCAGACTGATGATGAACGCCCATGGTGGACAGTGGACTTCGTATGTGTTATTTGATCTTATTTATGGAGTTACTGCCTTACAAAATCTAACGTTATATTATATGCAGGTGTTGCTCCCATGCAGTATAAATAATGGTCACTAGGTCATTGCGAATATTTGCCTGAAGCAGGGGAAAGTTGTTGTATATAACTCCCTTGCCAAGTCAGCAGATAACAGGAAGTCCAGGGTGACGGCCATGCAGGCATTGGTCAGCCTCCTCCCCATTCTCCTGGTGCGGAGTGGATATTATGAGCATTTATCCAAAGATGCGCCTGCTTACAAAAAATGGGCGTTGGAGATTCTTGATTCGGGGAAGGTGGCAGTGCCGCAGCAACCCGACGGGTACTTGAGTTATTTACATTAAATTAAATTATTATGGATTCAATTTAATATTGTTGACATTGAATGTTTTACTGATTTTGAATTTTGTCTACTACAGGCACTCCTGCGGAGTGCACGTTATGAAGTACGTTATGGACATATTGTGCACAGCGAGGACCAGTGGGTGAGCAATCACAGCATGGGTGATATGACAAGTCTCCTCTAGAAGTTTGCGATGTTTTTGTATAGACATAGTAGTGTAGTTGATAGTTGAGTGTATATGTTATTAGTAAAATTAATATGTATTTCTATAGACATTTAAGTCTAGTAGGTATATGTATTTTCCTCACATGTAATATGTATATTATGCTGATACGTAATATATATGTTGTGTTGAAATGTCTGTTGTATATACATAACTGTGTAAAATGGTTATGAGTGTGGTGATCGTCTGACCATGAAGACTCTTCCACCAGATTCGGCCTTCATCAGGTGAGTAAACCCGGATACCAGGTTTTATCAAATTATTATCCCCATTGAATTTACAACCGGGCGTTATCAAGAAATAAAGCCCGTAGTTTGTCGGGTATAAACGTTAGCAGGATTCATATGCCAATTAAACCTGAAATATTTGACTCACGGGCATAATCGTGGTATGACGACCGAAAGGCAGTCTACCCGAAGGGAAGTTGACCACGGCGCGGTTCAGGGCGATGACCGGGGGCATTCGCATCCCGGGTTGACTGTAGAGGACATCGGGTTTAAATGTTCAATTAAACCCGGCTATTATCGTTAATCAGTCAGACCACTATGAAAACTTTGGTTGTGTTTCGAGGGGGCGGGGGCGGGAATGGTGTTCCTGATTATTGTTCTTAACAAATTTGATTAAATGTTCTGTAATAAATACATTTGCATGGGTAATAGTGTCATCGTAGTCTAAGGTAGTTAAATAGTGTATCGTTAAGTTGTGAATACATCCATTATTTAAGTTGTGAATATACAAGAACAATTGTAATCACGCATTTACCCATTACTTATTTCTACTGATCTGAAGCAATAATCATTTATAGACATTCACTCTTATAAACACATGCATTGTTTGATGTTGACTTCTGCTGTAATAGAATTTCACCCCAAAATTATCTCAGAATCATATACAATATTTTTAAATTGAACGATAATGTGCAATATACATGTTACATAACTGGGGGTAAGTTGACATCCATAATGACTTAGATAAGCCTTTCTGCATCAAATTGCATTGAAGAAGGAGATGCCATCAAGCTAAAGAACATGCCAGGAAGGACGGTCACCATTCATGGCGTACTGCCTCGCATGATGGAGAGCTTGAAGATATGATTGGAAGCCGAGGTTCATCATGTTAACTGCATACCCTATAAAACCTGGAGGAGTATTTCCACCTGGTAAGGTATGCAATGGAAATGCAAGGTTCCTCTTAAGAGTATGTTAACTGCATACTCAAACGTGGATTGTCTGCAGAAAATTTTCATATTACAAAGTTATAACACAATTACATGTTTAAAAACACACATCAAACACATGCATATAATTATTGGGGAATTAATATATACGTGGCAAAGAAAAACTTATAAGCATAAACAACTAATTCACGATGAAATTGGGTATAATTCCATTAAATATTGATGAATACATATCAGATATCGGAAACATAATCGATGTGTGTTCACCGATGAAAACTGAGGAAGTGGAAATCGGTCAAAGGATATCGGTTCATATCGGGTCATTAATATCGATTATCTAACCGATGTGTATTAACCGATTCAAACCAGTTGGGGCGGTGGAGCTTGGCGGAATGGTAGCGGTTTGTATCCGATGTATCAAGTAACTTTGCAGAAAACAGTTTAATTGGTGACTATTGATTTAATGAAATTTTAAAACACAGTTTCCATGGTAAAAACGTTATCCCGATATGATCTGAAGCTTGATGGCATCTCCTCATTCGTTAAAGCCATTTGCTGCATAAGGCTCCTCCTGGATTTGGCAACCGCCGCTGCATTGGTCGCCAACAACCACCTCCATCCACACATTCCCACGATGAGATCCTACCATTACAAACGCAAAGCCATCAACATAGAAAATAATGCACCAGTTGACCGGGTCTGATTTCTTAAGGCACACATAGTGCCTACAGCTAAGTCTAGTCAGGGGTATTCGACCATCATAGGCGACCACCCCAAACCCTTATCCCTAAAGACCAACATAGATATCATCCATGCATGCTAAATCTGTCACTTAAAACATCTTTAGAGTTACGTACCTATTATTCGAGTGCTTTGACGGTGAATATACGTTCGGATTTAAGAGGAAACAGTTGGAATTATAGGATTTCTTGATTTACAGTTGTCTAGGAAGAGAAAGCGCGATGGCAGGCATGCCCTACAGAAGAGGAGGCTCTTTATCCTCGGTTGTAACATACATCATTTACATAACCGATGTGATTGAACCTATCACTTTGGTCAATCCGTCTACCCATCCCGAGGCAAATGAGACCATGGCACGTGATTACCTCCCAACGCATCCAATCAGGTGGTGCTATAACGCATCAGATCGGCTCGAGTGAGATCTGATGAGGCTAAATATCTCTTCGTGAAATGTGCCCATATTAACTGCGCTATGGACGTCTGGTATGCGTTTTGTTATTGGTTCAGCCACTACAGCTCTATGCTCTAAAACATAAATAAATGGTAACTCCTTTTATTTGTTAAAAGGTTATAAATCGTTGTTGCTGTCTCTCTCATGACTTGGCTATTCCTTCGCCGTAATCGATGTTGTAAAGCGATTAACCCATATGCAATATACAACGGTGAACAAGTATGATGGGCCCCATGACCGATTGCGCTCTCTCTTCTTAGATAGTTTTGGTAAATCAAATATTTTGAGAATTTTAACCGTTTGATCTTCAATCCCAACGTATTTTCACGGTAGAATCACCTAAAGAACAGGTACGTAATAAGATTTAGAATTAATGAATGATTTTTTTCTATATATTCTCGGGCTTGGGTATGGACGACAGTTTTTACATTAGATATATGAAGATTCCGCCGTTGGATCTTGCTGGTGTTGGGGTATGTTGGTCTATGGGGATAAGGGTTTCGGGTGGGCGCCTATGATGGGTCAGAAACCCCTACCCATGGTAGTCGGAGGGACTGTATGTGCGTTGTATTGTATGTTAACTTGGATGGCTTTACGTTTGTTATGGTAGGCTCGGATCGTGGGAATGTATGGACGGAGGTGGATGCTGGCGACCGCTGGCTATGGCAGTTGTGACCGGCGGCAGTCAGATCCAGGGGGAACCTTATGCAACAAATGGCTTTAAAGAAAGAGATGCCATCGAGCTTCAGATCATGTGGGTATAACGTTTTTACAAATCAAACTGTTCTTAAATTTTCATTTATCAGTTGTCATGTTTAAACTGTTTTGTGCAAAACCTAATGGATTATTGAGCCATTTCTAATTTGTCAACATATGCCATACAATATTTTGTACGAACTTAATAGCATGCGGTGTTCTAATGCAAACATCTGTATGGAAACAATTTTGTATGCCATATGTTGCGGTCGTTGTGGAAGGACGACTTAATTTGCTGTAATTTGCAAATGGTTGGGGGGTATGAGAACGTCAGGTTTAAGGGCACGTTTGTGTTCGGTTCCAATGAATTTGATTTGATTTCAATTTTCCATCAGTGTAGTGATATGTTCATTACTGGAATTTAACACAATTTCATTTAATTGTGAATTACTTGTTTATGCTTATAAGTTATTCTCTGCTATGTATGTTTTACTGCTATGCATGTGTGATGTCTAATTGGAAAATGTAATTGTGTTGTAACTTTGAAATATGCAAATTTCCTGCAGACAATCCATATTGGTTTGAAGGATCACTTTGGAGTCACGGTAGCAAGTTCACTTCTACCATCACTTCAATTAAATAAGCCTTGATGCAGTGAATTGCATTGTACAAGGAGATGCCATCAAACTCTAGATCATGCGAGGCAGGAGGTCATGAATGGTGATCGTCCTTTCTAGCATGATCTGGAGCTTGATGGCATCTCCTCCTTCAATCCAATTCGCTGTATCAAGGTTTATCGAATTGAAGTGATGCGGGAAGTCAACTTGCGCCGATACCTTATATCTCCTATGCGACTCTGTCGCCTTCAAGGCATTTTGCTGCAGCAAGGCTGATTTGATGATTTCTAAACCACACCATGTTACAATGGGAATTATGTAACATGTACATTGCATAATGTATCTTGCATGCTAATAAATTATTGTGTATGAATGGCATGATCATTTTGGGGTGACAATCTATCACAGAAAAAGCTCCCCATTTTTGCCCAATGCATGTGTTTTCAAGAGTGAATGTCTATAAAGAGGCAAATATGCTACTTCTACAAAATAGCAAGTAGGGTATTTTTGACATTTTTACACAATCAACCGTGATGATGGGTTGTTCATATATGTGATCTTGTAGTCGAGAAGCCAGTAGATAATTTGAATATAAAACGTAATCAAATGTATAATAAGAAGTCTACCATTAATTAATTCTAGAAAATAAAATTATGATAAAAAATCAAATTTTATCATTTCATAATTAAATGAATTAATTAAAATATTATAAATTAATATTTAATAAAATTCTAAAGTAAACGTGTTTTGTAATGATGCAATCTTATAATTTATATTCACATTATGTACAATGTCATTAAAAAATTGTTGTAAAAATATTAAAAATTAGGTTGTTTTTTAATTCTCATTTATGTTTTAGAAATAGTTTTTCAAATTGACAAAGAGAAGGCATTTTCAATATTATAAAAATAGACTATAAAAATAAAAAATTGAAAAATGAATTAAGAAGGCCAATTAGCACCAAAAGACAAAACGTTTTGTGGTTATTGCGCGATAATATCCAATTCTTTCAAATTTGGCAAAAAGTACCGATTTTATGAAATTAGTTGTAATTTTGGCCACTTGTCGAAATCAAATCCTCGGGCGTGTGCCTTTGCACAGGTGACACACCACGTGGCTTTATAAAACCACGTTAATGAAGTAAAAACAAAAGTCAAATAAAAACCACGTGGGTTAATCGGGGTTAAACCGACATGGAATCGGAACATTCAAACCAAACCCTAGAAGAGAAATAGCCCGAAGAGTCGATTGACGCGAAGAGGAATCAGAGGCCGACGGCGACATCCTTGAGGAAGCAATCCAAGGACGAAGGGAACGAGATCGAGAAGTGAGATCGAGGGTTTTGACACAGTTTTGCAGAGCTCTCCAGAAAACATATTTATTAAGAAGGTGGAGGAAGGAGATGAAACGTATGTGGTACTATTCATCGGACTATTGTTCATCGAGACTCTTCCGTCATTTTGATCTTCGTCCGAAGAAGAGTCCGATCGGACTTGTCCATTTTTTGTTTAAAATTTGTAAAAAACTTTATACAATATTTCCTTTTGAATGTGGGATGAGATTGCACTTTTGTTGAAGCTGTTTTGGTTGTTCGTGTTTGTGAGAAATGTAGGATGAAATTGATGAAACCAAAAATAGCGAAATGAATCGAACAAAAACATCTGGATTTGAAAGTTATTTTTTATAGTCCGATCAAGCTGATGGACAGTCTCGATAGAAAAGAGTAATCCATTGAAAATAGACCGATCGGCCTATTAATAGTCCGATCAGGCTGATTTTGGTTTGGGTTTTTTTTTTTAATGAATTTGTTTTTTCTGTTCAAAAACTCTTGTATTGTTGTTGTTAAAGTGGCTGAAACTCATACTATGGATCCGAAATGATTAATCAGGAGTCTGACAACAATAGTCCGATCGGGGTAGTCCGATTGGCCCTTTAAGTGAAGTGCGAAGATTTGTTGAGTCGTTGAATACTTTTGTTCTCATTTAATTTCTAAACTGTTATATCGTTGTTGTTGTTGTTAAAGTCTGGTTTAACATTAGATTTTGTGGCTGATCGAAAATTATTCATCAAGATTCTGATCGGGCTGATGAATAGTAAATGAACTTGATTTGTTTTTATTTCTCACACAATTTCTAAAGTATTCATGAGTCCGATCGGACTCTTGATGAATAGTCTGATGTCAATCTCGTTGATTTTTTGTGTTTTATTTATTTAATTATTTTTTACAGATGGATGTTCAAAAGAAGAAGCAGACATTTACTTATGTACATGCTAGCTGGGTACCACCTCCCGATACGCGAGCAACTACTCACTGTTGCATCAATAATCTTGCCCTTGTTCGTGAGTCCCTTGTGAAGTATGGTGTCTTGGAGGATTTCATTCGGGGCCCACTAGGACATTTCTTACAGATTCCCCACTCCTCCCAAGCTACTGCACCGTAATTGATTCTTCATGTAACGACCCATTAGAGGGCTTAGTATTTATTCAAGAATTATTTAATTAATTGTTGAAGTATTTTTTATTAAGAGATTTTGTCAATTAATTATTTAATGTGGCAATTTAGAGATTTTGAAGGAAAAGAATAGCATTTATTTCTTTTTAATGTTGGAGTTAAAGGAAATTGCCAAGGTGGTAATTTAGATTTTTAGTTGAGAGAATAGTATATAAATAGCATTTAAAGAGCATTTAATTCTAGTTATTTATTTTAGAAATTAAATGCAAGGGTATGAAGGTGATTTTGGAGTTTTATTATTATTTGAGAGTTTTAATAATAATTTTTGTATTATTATTAATTAAGTGGGACTATGTATTTAAAGAAGAATGAGAATCCATGTATGAGATGGATTTGGATTAAGAGTCTCTTAGTCCGAATAGGAGAAGGTTTTGAGAGTCTCCAAGTTCAATTGGGAGATGGATTCCAAGTTATAAAAGGAAAGAGATCTAGGACTTTATGTCTATATATAGAGCCCATTAGCTTAGCTTTTCTTCATGTTGTGTGAAGAATAGAAAGGCCAAGAGATAGCAGAGGCTTGCTAAAGTCTTCAGGATCGCTCTAGGGTTTGATCAGAGAGTTCTATCAGGCAAGTATTCTTCTTGTAAACCTTTCCATTATAGGTTCATATTAGTTTTTCAGATTATTCCAGTTCTTCATTGAGTTCTCAGATTTTATATCAGTAAGCAGAGACGTATATATATATATGCGTATAACGGTGAAGTTATGAGCAAGTTCTATTAATCCTCATCTATTTTGGATTGCAAGTTCTATTAATCCTTATCCATTTTGGATTGCAAGTTCCAGTAATCCTTATCCATTTTGGATTGCAAGTTCTATTAATCCTCATCCATTTTGGATTGCAAGTTCGATTAATCCTTATCCATTTTGGATTGCAAGTTATATTACTCTAAGTTCTAATATCCAGATACCTTGTATCGTATCCGGATGTATTAAAGTTCTTCAAGTATGATATCCGAATGGTTTGTTTATACATCCAGAAAGGTCAAGATAATATCCGGATGTCTCGCCTGATATCCGGATGCCTCCCTCGAAAGTTGAATTTTTCATTCGAATAGTCCCTAGTTATATCCGAATGCATCAGTGAGATATCCAGATGACCAGAATCATATCCAGATGTCCTCGTTCATATCTGAATGGCTTCTGTTTTGAATGTCAGTGCATCCAGATGAGCCTTCTTCATATCCAGATGTCTTTCATCATATCCGGATATCCTTCCTAATATTCGGATGACTTTTCCAGAAATCTAATTTAGCTTCTAGTGAGTTCTAATTCAAGTTTAATTCAATTAATGTATTCAATACCTTCCAAAATTGAATTCATAAGCCAGAACATGACAAGTTAATCATACCCATACCCTAAATCATAGTTCATTGAATCTTTGTATTCTAACATATAGATGAAGATCATATCATGTTCAGCATTATTATAACATGATCAGCATTATTTTGTGAGATTATGTGCATACATTTTGGTATGAGCATTGAGCATGACTTTATATGGAGCACTACATATCGTGTGCCACGATGAGATGTGGTTTGAGCTGGGCGGCGTGGCATGTCAATATGGGAAGCAAGAGTTCACTCTCATTACAGGACTTAGATTTGGCCCAATTGACAAGGAAATCTTGCATGACAGGCCTGCCAAGGATGGTAGCTTACGGACACGTTTATTCCTACATAAAGAGGTCGTTTATCTGGAAGACATAAAGGAATTACTTGATACGAAGACTGACCTGGATAAAGATAATGCACTGAAGATGGGATACCTTGCTGTGGTCAACATGCTTTTAATGGCCCACGACAAACGGGCAAGTGTAGAAGATTTCCATTGGAGCTTGGTGGAGGATTTAGAAAAATTTAGGTCGTTCCCTTGGGGAACGTACGTATATAGTCAGGGACTACATTACTTTCGTCTAGCTACCATCGGGTGGAAGTTCAATGCTTAGGTTGGGAAGAAAGTCAACATCTATGGATTTGTTTGGGCGTTCCAGGTTAAATCCTCACTTTATTTGTATATACAAACAATTTTTGTTTTGTTTAGTTGAATTTTTTTATTATAATTCTTTCACATTTGACAGTGGTGGTTGATCGAAACAACCCCATGGGTGGCGAGTACGTGGGCTGTACCAATAAAAGGCACATTTAAGATCCCTAGATGCATGAAGTGGTTATCAAAAAGAAGGCCCAAACAAATAAGTTAGGATGAATGTCTTTCCATGTTGGTAAGTGGCTGACGTAAATTCTCATGAATGTGTCTCTGTGTATCTATTTTGTATATTGTTGTTTTGTTTACAAAAATAGCTATGTAAATATGTTAATATTACAGTCACTTAAACCTAGTTGGACGATCAAGCCAACAGATACAGAGCGAGATAATGATTTTTGGACGTCTTTTAACCCTCTGCACTTGGTTGGACCCGACGTCTTCAAGCATGGGGGTGGGGGGGAGGAGGCGGCGGAGACTGTTGGTGTTATGGAGGGTGGGGTTGAGGAGGAGCGTGATGGATGCAGGGAGGGATTTAAGGGTGAGGAGGAGGCTGATGGATGCAAGGAAGGATTTAAGGATGAGGAGGAGCTTGGTGGGATGGAGATAGGGGAGGGAGCGGACAAGGAGGATGAGGAGGAGTCCATCGATAGGGGACTCCTTCCCAGCACGCAGGCTGTCCATAACGAGCATATGGTATGATTATTATCATAATGTTTCTCTTGTACGCATACAATTGGTTTGTTTGTAATTGTTTTCGGTTTTGACGGTTAAATGTACAGGTGACTGAGATGCTCCTTGAGGTGCTACAATTGTTGAGGAGTCTGGACGCACGGGTGGGCCAATTGGATACACAGGTGGACTGGTTGGACACATGGGTTGGCCAATTGGACAAACGGGTGGGCCAATTGGATTCACGGGTGGGGTGGTTGGAGACACGGGTTGGCCAATTCGACACACATTTGGAGCGGTTGGAGACGATAGTTGAATCAGTGTTAACTATTATACGCGCCCCGACCAGTCTAGCTTTACAACAGCACATCGATCATGATGACAATCAGTATCGAGACGGTTATGATCATCCAGTTGGTGGAGATCAGCTCCATCATGTTCATGTCAATGAGGACCAGACACCTCCTTATGTTGTAAGATACAAATTAACTTGTATATGTTAAAACCATATTGTAACGATTAATTTCTGTTGAGTTGTAGAAGGAGCCAGATGGTGGTGATCACATCTAGCGTCATCATATGCACGAGGAGGACAATCCATGTAATGTAAGTCGTAAGATGCAATTAACTTTGATACATTTGCATGTGATTATATATCTGTTAACTGTGAATTATTTTGTTCAAATGCATGAGGCGGATCAAACATCTCCTTCAATCGTAAGAAAAAAAATAAATTACTATATGACTACCTATTAGTCAACTCTACTGAATTGACACGTAATTTAGTTAATTTGCAGGAGGAGGTGGAAGAACGAACAGTACGAAAGCGGAATCCATCCAAATTTTGTCGAACACCATTCACTGATCCCATTCCACGGAAAAAGAGAAAGAAAAATGCAGTGGCGGGGCAGACAAACTTGATCGCCCATGAAGCAACCAAACAACACCTTGGGGCTGAGGGTGAATATGACGTTGGTCCTATATCGCTATCGGGATACATCCAGTACGTAAGCTCAAAAGATGAGATACAATAAGTCAGAAAAACTATCTACCTTTCTATATACATCAATAATAATAGAAACCATATTAATCATGCTCATTGTAGGCGTACCACTGGGCACATATACCGTATTGTGCCAAGTATGCTCCGCCAGATAGAGGGAGAGACGACCTGGTTGGAAGGGCAACACATTGACAACTACTTGTGTTTCAATTGACAGATTAGAGAAACGCAGTCACCACCTGGTTCTATCTATGATGAAAACTACGCCGTTGTGTCGTCATCGCTTTTCGTTAGTGTTGAACTGAAATTATATTACTATTTTTCCTTGTTTGTTATTCGTTAGTAAAGTTAAACTTTTTTTTTTCTTCACAGGGGTAAATGCAATATGTATGGGATACCGAATTCGAGAAGGGAAAGAAACACTTCGTGCCTGATGAGGTGAAGCTCCCCAAGGAATGGTCCCGTTATGTCTCAGGGGAGAATGACAAAGGTTTCCTCTGGTGGGCAGTAGACCACGTAAGTGTATTGCATATTATTTGGTTTTCTTTTATTTAGCATAACTAACGTGTTAATGTTACAAGCAGGCATTGCTCCCATGTGTTGTAGAAAACGAGCACTGGGTCCTGGCGAAAATCTGCTTCAAATATAGGATAATCATTGTATACGACCCTAAGTCAATGTCCATTGAAAGCAAGTAGCAAAGACTTAAGGAATTGAGGCCATTGTCCATACTCCTACCCATTCTCCTATTTTAGAGTGATTATTATAAGCACTGTACGACAATTGGTCGTTTATACGAAAAATGGGAGGTGGATATTCCTGATTCGGTGCAGAGGCGGATCCCTCAGCAACAGGATGGGTACTGCATTTATTTAAATGATTCCTAAAAAATTAAAATTAATTCGTTAATTGATGATTTACAGGACTAGCTGCGGGTGCTTTGTTATCAAGTACGTGGATGACATATTGCAGCATAGGGAGATGCACCATACAAAAGAGGACACTTGTAAACTTAGGAAGTTCATTGCCTTTTACTTGTACAGACATAGTAATCCAGTTGATGGGGATACATAGCAATCGATTTTATGAAATGAAATTATTGTTCTGTGTAAACGGGATGTATTGAAATGAAATGAAATTGATTAGCTACTGATTATTTTGATAAGTGATTACAATCTCAATGGACGCGTTACCTGTTGTGGCGAACGTCAATAGTCCGATCAGACTCTTCATATGGAAGGATTAATCCGATCGGACAATTAACACTTCACACTTACGCTGACCGGACAATTTAAGAGGCCGATTAGGCTCTACACATAACAATAGTCCGATCTGATCGGACTCTTCATATGGAAGGATCAATCCGATCGGATAATTCACACTTCACACTTACGCGGATCGGACAATTTAAGGCCGATCGAGCTCTACACATAACAATAGTCCGATCGAACAATTCATCTGATCAGACAATTCATTCGATCGGACAATTCACATTCCCGGATCGGACTCTTCATTACGGAAGGAGTCCGATCGGACAATTCACACTTCACACTTATGCGGACCGTAAATAGTCCGATGAATAGTCCGATCGGACAATTTAAGATGCCGATCGGGCTCTACACATAACAATAGTCCGATGAATAGTCCGATCAGACACAATTGATGCCTGATCGGCCTACACATAACAATAGACACTCCTTGTGGAATGATCAGTCCGATGGGACAATTCACACTTCACACTTAAGTGGACCGTGAATAGTTTGATCGGACATCTCTAACACATAAGAATAGTCCGATCGGACTCTTCATGTGAAGGATGAATTCACACTTCACAGCGAATATGATATCGGTTATATCATCGTATCGATTATACCATATCCGTGTCTGACCGATTATATTAACTGAGACTTACCTACATATATCCTTTGCTAAGATACGTCAGTTTCCTATATCGATCATGAACCGATATATATATCCGATATATAAAATGTTATTTGCTATAATTGACAGGGGTGGTGATTGTGGGATATTTGTTCTCAAATGGATCTGAACTTTACAGATCTCATATGCTTTTGCAGGATCAGATGCACTGGATTTTGTAGCCGAGGTGTCGAATATAAACCAATACCAATTGACTGAGATGTCGACTTCCTCAGTATTAGTCGGTTAACAAACATCGGTTAGTTAACTGATATGAATTCACCGATATTGTTTTCCCCATAACTAATTTCTTAACTTTCAAGATTGGATTACAACAAGTTTGGTGACCTGTAAGACATCCTTTATATGTGATATCATTGGTTTGCAATGTATTATGTGGATAATATTTCCACAGATACATCAGTTATGTTTCATCGGTTTGAAATCGATACCCTTTTTTCGATATCCTCTTCTTGATATTTCGTCGGCTAACACACATCACACATCGGTTAAGTAATCGATATCGATTCCATAAGACAAGAAATTCGACAAATACTACAATAATGGTGCCTGTTACATTGTTGTTCTTATTAAAATATTGGCCTTTTTAAATGTTTGAAATTACTGAATGTATGTTAGACGACGTTTATGACAACAAAGTTATTGGATTAGAGCAAGTTTGGCGATTGTGACCAATTAGACCACAACGATTGCATTTTACCCTCCTCTTCTCTTCACCGGCTGAGGGAATTTGACAAATCTGACGTCTTCCACGTTTGCGTCTACTTGCCGGCGGTAGCAATTTAATAGATGCAATTTTCGCCGGCACAGTCCAGTCGACTTGGCTGCCCAGAGGCATTATCGAATCGGCATAGGCACACAGCAGAGCTTCTGTTTGATAGTATGAGGAGCACAAATTATATGGGTGAATATTGCGTGAACGTGCACCAGCCAGGGCATGACCACATGGCAATTTGTAGAAATCAAACACTCTACAAGTGCAAGTTCTCACCTTCAAGTCCACAATACCCCCAAAGTGACCATCATGAACATTGAATCTATACATATCAATCGGTTCTAGACACCAATACTGGGATAATGCCAATCTTTTGCCTATTTCTCCCTCAGCCCAAGCTGTTATATATCCACCCATTTTACTAGCATCATCCCGTCTCTCATAAAACCATTATTGCAGCATATTCCTGATATACTCCATCAAACATTAAATCGGCAATTTACACGCATCTGCCAGAGCTGCATTGAGGCATTCCGCAATGTTTGTGGTCATTATATCAAACCTTTTGCCATCCGAATATGCACTTGCCCAACGACTGAAACTAGCCTCTCTAAGATAGGCACCGATGGCTAGAGCATATCTCTCGAGCTCAATAAAGTATTCATTAAATTCTGATTATCGATATGCCTTTGTAGCCTTGTAGAACAGAGCATGCACATTTTCCTTTTTGAATTTAGCCTTTACGTTTTGGCCAATATGATATATACATGAAACGTGCAATGAGTTAGGGAACACAGTCATGACTGCCTTATGGATGCTCTTGTGCCGGTCAGACACAAATATCAAATCAGGTATATCATCACCAAGGGCAGAGCGCAATTTATTGAAGAACCATTCCCATGAGGCATCATTCTCAGAATCTCCGACTCGCCACACTATAGGATAAACATGATTGTTACCGTCTTTGCACGTGGCAACAAACAAACTACCAAGATACTTGCCCTTAAGGAAACAAGCATCCACTGCAATGACAGGCCGCATCTTGCTATGAAATTCGGCAAGGCATGCACCAATGGCCATAAAAAGGTACTTTAATCTGTTCCCACTGTCACTCTCGAATTCTGCAATAGTCTTGGGGTTATTCAACTTCAACATGTACAGATAAGATGGAAGCAACTGGAATGATTCCTCCGCACCCCCCTGATAATGTCCAAAGCCTTTTCTCATGATCTCCATGCCTTTTGATAACTTATGTTGACCTCAAAGTCCTTGCGAATATCGTGGACAATGTTCTTAGGCTTATAAATACGCTTAACATCCTCGAAACTGCTTTTTATATAAGAACCAATTATTTTGCTCTTTGCCTGACAATGATCGCGGAGCATTATTGAAGATGAGCATGAATGAGTATTTACATATTTCCTAACTGTCCAACCAAAAGAAGTGCCAAGCGTGGCTGCCCTCAACCGTCATTTACAATCACCGTGCTTACATTTCATGTAAACTACCTTCTTAGTTGACTTGACCACTTTGTATTCGTAATTATTCTTCAAAGCCAACAAACTCATCCGTTCATGCAATTCTGATTTTGACGAAAAAATTTCGTTCAACTTAACATCTGACACAGCCGACGATGTTCCCGCACTAACCCTTGATAATCTCGAAGATGGGAGAAAAGTAGGCTGCTTAGCACAATCCCGTGAGTCTACATTGATAATGTACAAATTTTCAGCATCATCAGCATTGAATACATCTTCAACCCCATGTCCAGCATCATCCCAATTAACATCTTCAACACCATGTCTAGCATCATCCTGTTTAACATCTTCATAACCATTTCCATCCAAAGCATCATCGTGATTAACCTCATCTTTCAACGATGTCGGACTATCGCTACCCAAGCGTGTCAATGGAGAATTCTCTGCCACCACTTCCTTAGGTTCTGTCTAAAGGTAGTAATCTGTCCACAAAATCAACACACAATGGGCTTCTGGACTCTATCCGAGAGCATTCCAATAGAAAGCACTTAACATCTATATCATTACGTATCTCCAATGGAAGTGCGGATAGAACCGAGTGCTTATACTTGTACTTCAGCACAACTGACTTCTTCGCCGTACTAACGTTGAACTTGCTATATAGGGAACTTACTAGTTGGTCGAATGTGCAATCTGGTTCCACACGTAGTACCGACCCATATTCTTCGGTCATGTATTTATATTCTTTCGCATCAACATCATATTGCCACTGACCTCCATACATCACAACAACAAAGACAGGTCTTCGAGCTTCCATTCCTATAACATACATTGAAATGATTTCTAAATTAAAATAAATTTAAAACATATCGGTTTTGCAAGGTATTATTAGTTTCTAAATGTCGGTTGTAAGAGGTCATATTGGTTAATATATATCAGTTAACATATGACCTCAACCAATAATGAAACTGATATATCATTTTCATGATGCTTCTGTGTTTAAACCTATATCAGTTGAAATATATCATAACGTAAATTGCCGATATATCAACCGATATATGTCCAAACTAGCGAAATGCATATTTTTCACTCATAACTTTGGAAAAGAGGAAAAACTATCTTGTCGAAAATAACTAAATACCTAGATTGAGAGAAGCCGATTGATGTGCGAGCGCAACAACGCTTAAGGAATAAGAACAATGGGCGCGAATAAGACGCTTGATGAAGAAGCAGCAGCACTTTGGCAAGTGAATAACAACAACAATGGCTTTGAGAAAGACGAGCCTGAGAGATTGATGGCGGCCGAGTCAGAATGTGAGTGACAGAAGAGAGGGAGGGTGGGAGAAGACCATCCCTAAGAGACAGGATCCTATAGCGGGGTTATTAAAAGCGGGGGCATTTTTGTCCATTCAACTCACGAAAGTCCTAGTCTTGCAAAGATTTTCAAAGTGTCCTATTTTTGCATATTTTAGTAACGGGGGTCCTAGTTTTGAAAATTTCCCGGTGTTTCGCTTATGAGAGCACTTAAAGCTTTGAGGGGCTTATCAAAAATAAATAAATTTTTAAATAAATTATTATATTTTATTTTAAGTTAAATTATTATATTTTAAAAATAATAAAATAAATTGTCTTACTTGTAATTTCAGGATCCAATCAGTTGCTATACTTTAACAATAACCAAATTGCAATTATTCATAGTTTTTTATATCTATATTTGGGGTTTAATTTGAGATTTGCGACAAGTTATTTTGATTGGAGATAATGTAATGTTATTAGAAAATATTAAGATGACATCAACTATAATGGTAATTGATCTGAGATTTGAAAATACAATAGTTTATCTATTTTTTTTTTAAATGCACTGACTAATTTAATTTCAAGTTTAAAAATATAATGACTTATTTGCTCTTTATTAAAGTATAGTAGCTTGTGACCATGATACCAATATGTTGCCCAGAAATTGACAAGTACCATTGGTACTTTTTCTATCAACTGTTCAGCCAATAAAATCAGCATTAGTGTAAGCTTGAAGATCTATAGAGGAATTTTTAGGACACCCCAGCCTAAAGTAGGTGTTCCTTTAAGATACCTTAAGATATATTTTACAATAGATAAATGTGATCCCTTTGGATCACTCTTTGCAATCTAGCACATAGTTCTACACTGAAGAAAATATCGAGTCTAGATGCAATCAAGTATAATATAGACCTTGTTAGTGATGTGTGTAATACCCCATATTTTTGTGAGGTTGTCACGTAATTTAGATGAATTTAAATTATCAAAAAATTAGTTTGATGGTAAAATAAATCGACAGTAGAGAATACTTCAGAACTTAAATGTCTAAAGATAAGAGTATGGCATCGACGAGTGTCTCGAGACGAGATTTATGAAGCCGAAAGAAATCAAATTCGAAACGATTTTCGATACAACTAAGTTATAGCCTGAAAGAACGAATGATGGTAAGGGGCTTCTAGAAAATCCACAAAACCCTGTAGAGGCTCTAATTTTGTGATTAGAATAACCCTTAAGTGGTTTTAGAATAAAACAAAAAGGGTTTGCGATCTAAACATGCATTTGGGGCCTAAGTGTAATTTTCAATTCTAGTTGAAAATGGGGTGAAAATGATAATTTTCCACATTTTTTGGGCCAATTGAGAAGCATAGGACTTAGGGGTTCATGTGGTAAAATATCAAAGTTTAAGGACTTGAGGAAGACGGCCAAAATGCAAAAGAAATAAGTTAAGGCCCAAAGTGTAATTTTTGGAACTAGCTGCCAGAGGCATGACGGACCTGGCCGCCGCACGTGGAAGCCAAATCTGGTGATGAGATGGTTAGATCTTGTCAAGGCATGGCCACCATCGTTCTAGGAAGCGTATGGGCTAAGCAATGGTCGGTGATTGACAAAGAAATGGCTGAATTTCACCCATAAATAGGTGAGGGTTTTGGTGTATTTTTATAGCATCATATTGGTCAAGTTTTGGAGTGTTTTTAAGAGATTTGATAGATGGCTTTTGCTCTAGAGGTCATGGGGATCATTTTTGAAAATTTTGTAGGGTTTTTGAGATGTTTTGAGAGTAATATGAGGCTTGCTTGGAAAATAAAATGTCGTCGAAGCCGAGGTTTAAATCACCCGATTGAGGCATCTTCGGCCACTATTTCGAGCATTCAAGGGCACCATTGAGGTCGCCTTGAGGAGTAAACTCAAAAAGTGGAAGAAAAATCATCATCGAAGCATCGTCGACGACCAAAAAAAGGAAGAAGATGATCGACGTGTGCATCACACGCACGGGTCTTCACGCGTAAGCACTTGCAGGTGCATAGGTTAAGGCAATTTCTTGAATTTTTTTAATATTTTTTAGAAAAATATTTTATGAATTATGGTGGGGAAAAATTTGGGAAAAACCTTGAGAATGTATTTATTTTGGAATTTTCAAGAAGAAAATAGAGGAAAATTATGAAAAAATTAGAAAAAATAGATATTGATATTCCTTTGAATAAATATGATGGCTAGGAATCATTAAGACTTGAGGTTGAGCAATAGTGCTTTTGGCACGAGAATCAAGGTTGAGCACGAATTTTGAGGAATCCCGAATTAAGTTTAAGGTGAGGCTCCTAAACTCCAAATCCTATATTTTTCTCTTACGAGAGACTTCTATTGAATGAAACGTGTTTTGTGAAGTTCTTGTACACAAATTCCTGTTGTTCTCTTGCATGAAATCATGTTGCATATATGAAATGTGTTTTTTTGGAAATATATGTTGTTGGCTTTCAACTATTGCATTTACAAAATCTGTGTGACCATACTGCTATACCTATCTTTTGTTGCTCAAGAGCAAAAGTCTGGATATCCCCCGAGAGCCATCAAGAAAGCTTTCACAAGAAAGACCATGAGTTTAAATGACAATGGATGTGGTGTTTACATGAGTTCTATGAGGTTGAGTCAAGGTGATATGGTTAGGGACCTCCTGAGAGGCGTTATGCATTCGCCGTTGAAAAAGCTCTCGTTGGAGAAGGTTGACATGTTCATGAGGCACTTTGGAGTAGTCCTTGTTGTTTCCTCATATGCTTTATACCTTTTCATGCCTTTATATAAACTATTTTGGAGTTTTCACTAAAAGATTCATCTTCTAATCGGACTGTGTCCCTAGAATATTCAAACATTTTAGGTTCGACAAACGGCTCTAAGAGAAATGAGATAGTTAAAGAATAAGCTTATTTCGCCATGTTTAGCATGTCTTAAATTATGTATGAAATCTATGCAAATCTTAGTTTGTTTTTGGTTATGTTTGAGACGTTCGATTATCATTTTGAGAGATGATATCCATATAATTCATTTTGTAAACGTCTTGAATGGTTTCTCATATGATAAATAAAGCATTATGGTCATGTACCATATCAGGTTCGATCTAGCTTTCACATTTGTAATTATAACACCTGTCTTAGCTATTTGAGTTTGATAGGCTGAGAAAATGAAATTGTGTTTCTTAGGAATTGTATGTTGTATATCAGTAGATATGGTGAAAAAAAAAAAAAGAATTCTTGAAATTCAAAGTTATTTAATGCTCGGGAAATCAAGGGTGCTACAATATGCCCTAATGTTAGATTTAGATGATTCTAGTGAGCGTGTAAATACATTTAATGTATCTTTGTATATGTTAATAAAGATAAGTTTTTCATCATTCATTACTCTTTAATTTGTTGTATGAATGAGTCTTTAGATTTTCTGTTTGACATTCTTATTTTTAATGCGTTAAGAATATGTGTGACAAAATTATTTGGAAACAAGATTTCTTAAATGTAAGAATTGATAGACATCCAAAAAGAGGGGTGAATTGGGTTTTCAATTTTTTTTTTAATTTTGAAGATTCTTTTAAATAAATCGGTTTGGGTTTTTCAAGCAAAGGCTTTGAATATATCCTTTATAGAAAATTATATGAGGTAAGTGTAAGATGAAATCAAAACAATAAAACTTATCATTTTTAAGATTTAGAAAGCTTTTGCTAAAAGTATAAAAACTGAAAACATATTTGATAAGAAAATTGGAACTTGTTGAAAGTAAAATAAAAGTGCTAAAATAAAGAGAGAAATGAGAAATGCAGCACACACAATTTTTATAGTGGTTTGGCCAACAAGCCTACTCTACTCCTTTGACTTCTTACCAAGGATTTACCAATCCACTATAGTTTTTATAAGCTCAACTATAATCTTAGCTTTTCACAGGTGTAGCTATAAGCTTTGCTTTTAATAGGCTCAATAGTAACCAATACAACCGATTTTTAAAAAATCAACCGAAATCACTACTTTTTATAGGATCAAATGTAACCTCTTATCTTTTTAAAGAATTAGGTGCAATCTCTTGCCTTTTAGGGCTCAGGCGTAATCACAACAAAAGTAATAAAGATTACAGTTTGAAACACTCTTGAGAAGCTTTTATAATGATTAGAATAAAAAACAAATGATTGTTTCTCCCAAAGAAAAAGAGACAGAAAGAATATATAAAACGTAAGCACCCCATCTCTCTTTTTCTATTCAAAGATGAAAACTTGAAGAATTTCTTTAGCTCAAGATAGTAGGAAGAATTCAAGAACAAGAGTCTTTATTTTCAACTTCATCTCTTTTTTATATTTGTTATCATAAGGATGAGAAATCTCCTTTTATATTTGTTGTTGTAAGGATGAGAAATCTGCAAGGACAACTTACTTTTTCCATAAAATAATTATTAGAATATTCAAATATTATGCCCAATAATTTATGAAATATTTAGAGCCTTTTTGGAGCCTAAATAATCCAATCCGTGCATTAAAAGTATGTGCAACAACTAGTTTAATGGTTATAAAATTTGAGTTCAACAACCATTCACTTGACTAACTTAGGCTCTCACTCAACTAATGAAATTCTACGCTTAATGTTGATTTTGTGTGATTCAAAATTATTTAAATGTTTTTCATTTACATTTTGATTTATCAAAATTAATTGCATGCTGTTATATGAAATTGAGAATCATATTATATTCATGTTATTTGAATTTAATTGTTATGCTTTTTTGTTGATATATATATATCATGTGGGCTGAGTTTACTGTGGGCTGAGCCCATGTCCGTATTCTTTTGCGTATTACTGCTACTAGCCCAGCCCATTTTCAGATCCATTGTATTGCTTTAATCTCTATATTGTTTTAAGTGCCTAAGGTGTGAGAGATTGGTTGGCTGAAAGAACAGATTCCAAACCTTGATCGCGAGATCGGTTTAGAACAGGTTTGCACTTGTTCTTGTTTTGTTTTGGATTATGTTTTAGTTGTATTTGCAATACTGTTTTACTTCATTTCTTGAGATCTTGTAATCAGTTGTAAACTTAAGAAATCTAGTGGATTGACTAGAGATGGAGTCTCTGCCGTGAGTAGCATCTATTGATCCAAACATGTATCTTGCTGTGTGGATTATTTGTGTGTGTGAGTTGTGATTGTAACTTTTGTTTCTGTGTTCTTGTTTACTGTGCTTAATCTGTGTTTGGCTGAGAAAATAGGTTGGTTAAATCTACAAGTGGTATTAGAGCCACGGGGATCCAAGATCCTGATCAAGCTGTCTCATATTCGAAAGGTAAATCACAGATCTGGTAAGATCTTCGAAGAAGTAAGGGTTTATGTTCTCATACACTGATTTGCTCTAATTTCTTGTGTGTATATACTTGTCCACTTTAGTCTGTTAGATATATGCTACATGCCCTAAATATTTTGTATATTCTTGATCTTGAATAAGTAATCTGTTGCTTACTCTATTCTGTTATAAAATACTGTCATGTGTTCTAGTTTGTATTTGAAAACCTAATTTAGGTTTAATTAATTTTTTGAAAAATTAATTTTTTTCAATCTTTGACCTCGAATTCAAAATCTAAATAAGATTGATATCTTATTTGTTTTCATCTCTGTATGTTCCTATTTCTACTTTGAACCTATTTGATTAGTCTTAGTAAATTCAAATGTCACCTATAATTACCATTCTGTTTTATTGCTCATATAAATGACTAATCTAAGTATGAATTAGATAAGTTTGATGGTAGTGGTGATTTTTCATTGTGTCAAAAGAAAATGATTGCCATATTGGTTCAAAACCAGTGCTCTGAATCACTGGATGGACCTTTTGTAATTGAGAAAGATAAAGTAGAACCCCCTCTTACCCCTGAAATGTGTAAAATGGATAAATTAACCTATAGCCTAATTATTTCAAATCTTTTTTGTAACACCCCCTCTCCTAGAACTACCCGAGAAGAGGTGTTACTGGGGATAATAAAATAAACCAACTGATAACTGAATTCTGATACCAATACTGTATATATCAATTAACTGTAATAAGACTCCGAGTCAACAAAAACTGAAATCATAATTGCATCTAAGGGAAATTCCCTAAACTGGAAAATAAAATGAATCTAAACTGATCAAGCACTAACTAACAAACTAACAACTAATAACTCCCAGACATCTTTGGTCTTGAGCGGCTCCACGTACACACACTACTGGACACTGCTGCTAGGCCCCACGTCTGGTACTCCCCCACTAGGACCTGGAATGGTGAAGAGTACAAGGTGAGCTACAAAGCTCAGCAAGTAATAAACTGGAAAGAATAACTGAAGCTGAATCGAAGAATATCGATACTGATAAAAATACTTACTGAACTTGTACTGAGAGATATAATAATCACTGGATGGCATTTATAAGATGAAATGCACATAAGCTGTAAACTAAATGCAGGTATGCAACTTTGGCCCATAGGCCCACATAACTGTAACACATACCTGACTGATCTGAGTCCTGCAAACATAAAAACTGTAAGCACATACTTTGGGCAATATGCCCCTAGCTCCCTGGTCGACATCAGGCGAGCAACTCATAACTGAGATATAATTGTACTGATACTAGTGGGATCCCCGCGGACAAGCCGCCTGGCGCGCATAATGCAATGCTCATATAAATGCTGGCACACGATATGTAGTGCTCCACATAAGTCATGCTCAATGCTCATACAATGTGTATGCACATAATCTCACAAAATAATGCTGACCATGTCATAATGAACTGATAAACATGGTATATGATTTTACTAGAAATATTGAGATTCAAATATTCTGAAATTTCTAAGTATAGGCATGGCATATTGGATTTAGTCATATCTTGGCATAAAAATTCAATATTTGAATAATTGAATATTTATATTAAATTTAATACTTGAATCAAGAATTTATTGGAAGCTATTTGGATGCCATTTGATACTATTTGGATGATTGAGAAAGTCTAAGGAGGAAATTTGAATGAAAAACAGCTCATTTGAATGAAAAAAATGGGTTTCAGCAAGCTCATTCGAATGGCAGAAAACTCATTCGAATGACAGAGACTCATTCGAATGACAGAAGGCTCATTCGAATGACTGATGATATTCAAAGGCTATTCGGATCTGATCTGGGACTCATTCGAATGACTCTCAAATTCATTCGAATGAATTTTGAAAATTTTCAACTTTTGAACTGGAAAAACTCGACTCATTCGAATGCAACAGTAACCTTATTCGAATCAATTTGAAGATCATTCGAATGACAAGAAGGCTCATTCGAATGCTAAGCTATACAAAGCAACAACTTACTCACATCTTCAAGGGCTCATTCGAATGACAACAAGGCTCATTCGAATGACAGTCAAAAACCTCAAAAATACATACGAATGATATGATAATCACATGACTCATTCGAATGACCCAAAAACTCATTCGAATGACTGGAATATTATAGGGGAAAAGCCTACGATAACACCGAAACTTATTCGGATGCTTTGAAACTCATTCGAATGACTCAAGGCTTATTCGAATGACTGGATTCTTATCAGATATACAGCTTACGATAACAGAGATCAAAACTTGAATCAAAACTTAGCTTCACTACACCATTCCAAAAGAAATCTTGGGAGAACAATCCCAATTGATATATAAACAACTTGAGGGATGATTTACTGATCATAACTAATGTAAACATTGCAAGGAATATATACATGAACTGGCTGGTACTCACTGTACGCATGTAAATACATATATAAACATGCATTGAACTGAAATAACTCACTGTAACGCACATATATGAATATACATGCACTGGAACTGATTCAATTATGGAAATCTGATATCCAACTCAATTAAGGCCTGTAAGAAAGGATTACAGGGAAAGGATACTTGCCTTATGATCTTCTTGATCGACTTAATGATCTCACGAGAGCCTCCTATGCAAGACTTGAACTCACTGCTCGTGCCTTTCAAACTCTCTGATCGATCCAATGATCTAACAGAAGCCTCCAACGCAAAGCCTTTAATTCGCTGTTGAAGCTTCTTCTTCCCTCTGTTGTTCTTCACACGGCGAAGACAACATGGCTAATGACTATTATATATATACATATGCTTAAGAGAAACCCTAACGCCATCTCTCTCTCCTAATATAACTAGGAGTCTTTCAATCCGAATCCTCCTCACGGCTGGGATTAATTAATCCCTTAATCAAAATAATTCTATTTACTAATTGAATATTAACATCCAATCCGTAATATGACCAACACGTCCTTGCATTTAATCTTCTCAAAAATAAATAAATAATTAAATGCTATTTACTCAATAAAATCTAAATTGCCATATTAAATAATTAAATGGCAAATCCTCTTAATTAATTACTTCAATAATTAATTAACTAATTCTAAATAAATACTAGGCCCTCTAATGGGTCGTTACAATTTCTCCCCTCCTTAAAAGAATTTGGTCCTCCAAATTCGTATCTGGTTACTCGAACAATGAGGGGTAAAGACGTCTCATCTCTTCTTCTAGCTCCCACGTCGCCTCTTCTGCCGAGTGACGCTGCCATTGTACTTTCACGAGAGGAATTGATCGATTCCTCAAAGTCTTCTCTTTACGCTCTAAAATACTGGTAGGCGTCTCTTCATAAGACACATCTTCTCTCACTTCAAGAGTCTGAAAATCGATCACATGCTGAGGATCTGGCACATACTTCCTCAACATTGAAACATGGAACACATTATGGACATGGGACAACTGAGGTGGCAAAGCTAACTCATATGCCAAAGTCCCTATCCGTCTCAAAATCTCAAATGGACCAACGTAACGGGGACTAAGCTTTCCTGTTACGCCAAATCTTCGCACACCTTTAATAGGCATGACTCTCAACCAAACATGGTCGCCTACCTCAAATTCGAGGTCTCGCCGTCGCTTGTCTGCATAGCTCTTCTGTCTGTCTTGTGCTGTCTTCATTCTTGCTTTGATCACTCGGATCTTTTCTGTCGTCTGTTCAACAATTTCAGGACCTAATAAGGCCCTATCTCCAATCTCTTCCCAACATATCGGCGATCGACATGGTCGCCCATACAAAGCCTCATATGGTGACATTCCAATACTTGAATGGAAACTATTGTTGTAAGCAAATTCCACCAAAGGTAAATGCTCATCCCAACTACCTTGAAAATCTAGAACGCAAGCTCTCAACATGTCCTCGAGAGTCCTAATAGTCCTCTCTGACTGGCCATCTGTCTGTGGATGAAATGCCGTGCTGAACTTCAACTGAGATCCCAATGCCTCATGCAAAGCTCCCCAAAAATGAGAAGTAAAACGAGGATCTCGATCTGATACAATGCTGTATGGAACACCGTGTAATTTTACGATCTCCTCAATGTAAATTTTCGCAAATCTATTTAATGGATAAGTCTTCTTAATAGGAAGAAAATGGGCTGATTTAGTTAAACGATCAGCAATCACCCATATAGCATCGTAGCCTCTAGTAGTCCTGGGTAAACCCATCACAAAATCCATAGCAATATTATCCCATTTCCATTCCGGAATGGGTAATGGAAGTAATAAACCTGCGGGTTTCTGATGTTCCGCTTTAACTTGTTGGCATACTGAACATTGTGAAATATAACTGGCTACATCTTTCTTCATACCACTCCACCAATACTGTCGCTTAAGGTCGTGGTACATCTTCGTAACACCTGGATGAATAGTGTAACGACTCTTGTGTGCTTCATTCAAAATCTCTTGCTTAAGATTTCCACCATCGGGTATACAAATACGTCCCTGAAATAAAAGTATACCATCACTCCGTAGGGTATATCCCAAAGGAGAAAATTTCTCAATATCTGCTAAGATTTGTGTTAACTTCACATCTTTCGATTGCTGTGTCTTGAGCAATTCAAATAACTCGGGTTGTACTCTCATATAAGCACAACTCACAACTGGTTTATCTTCTGGGGTTGAAATAGATAAGACACTCAACTGTTCTAATAACCTCCATTCTTGAACCATCATCGTAGCCATAGAAGCTCCTCGCCGACTCAAAGCATCGGCTACTACATTAGCCTTTCCTGGATGATATAGAATCTCACAGTCGAAGTCTTTAAATAACTCGACCCATCGTCTTTGCCTCATGTTCAATTCCTTCTGGGATAAAAGATAATGTAGGCTCTTATGATCTGTATAAATTTCAACTTTCTCACCATATAGATAGTGTCGCCATATCTTCAAAGCAAATACTACCGCTGCCAACTCCAGATCATGAGTAGGGTAGTTCACTTCGTGTTTCTTCAATTGTCTGGATGCATAAGCATTAACTCGACCCTCTTGCATCAATACGCAACCCAAACCTAAATGGGATGCATCGCTATAGATGGAGTATTTCTCTCCACTTCTTGGAATGGCTAAAACTGGTGCAGTAGTTAACTTTCGCTTCAATTCTTGGAAGGCACGTGCACACGCGTCATTCCATTCAAACTTTTCTCCTTTTCTTGTCAGCTTACTCATGGGGGAAGATAAACGAGCAAACCCTTCAATGAATCGTCTATAATAGCCTGCAAGACCCAGAAAACTACGTATCTCTGTCACTGTCGTAGGTCTCGGCCAATCCATAACTGCTTTAGTTTTGTCTGGATCCACTGAAATACCATCTCCAGACACCACATGACCTAGAAATCCAATTTGAGTAAGCCAAAACTCACACTTGCTGAACTTGGCGTACAGTTGCTCTTCCTTGAGTCTTTGTAATACCAGAGTAAGATGCTCTGTATGCTCCTCCACATTAGATGAGTAGACTAGGATATCGTCGATGAAGACAATAATGAATCGATCTAGGTACTCACGTAGAACTCGATTCATCAAATCCATGAAAACAGCTGGGGCATTCGTCAACCCAAATGGCATCACCACAAACTCGTAGTGTCCATAGCGAGTCCTGAAAGCAGTCTTCTGAATATCATCGTCTCTAACTCGCACCTGATGGTATCCCGATCTCAAATCTATCTTCGAGAATACCTTAGCTCCTCGCAATTGATCTAACAAGTCATCCACTCGAGGTAAGGGATATTTATTCTTCACTGTCACCTGGTTCAATTGACGATAGTCAATACATAATCTCAAAGATCCATCTTTCTTCCTCACGAACAATACTGGTGCACCCCACGGGGATGAACTGGGTCGGATAAATCCCTTCTCTATTAATTCTTCTAATTGGGCCTTCAACTCCTTTAGCTCATTAGGTGCCATCCGATATGGAGCCTTAGAGATAGGCTGCGTACCAGGCAATAAATCGATAGTAAACTCTGATCCTCTCCGAGGAGGTAATCCTGGTAGCTCATCTGGGAAAACTTCTTGGAAATTTCGTACTACTGGTACCTCGGTTAAATTCTTCTTGCTTCCTTCGTCAGTGGTTACAAAGGCTAGATAGGCCTCGCATCCATCACGCATTAGCTTTTCAACTTTCATCACCGAGATCATAGGAATCGTAGACATAGGCTTGACTCCTCTATAAATAAGAATCGGCTGTTGAGGTAGTTCAAAATCAATAATCTTTCGCCGACAATCGACTCTTGCATAATGTCGTGATAGCCAATCCATGCCAAGGATCAAATCAAAATCCTTAACATCGAGAATTACCAAATCTCCCAATAGCTTTTTATCATGGACCTCGATCTCACAATTCTCAAACATTTCTCTAGCTATCATAATCTTATCTCCCGGCGTAGACACAATCAAGTGGTACGACAAAGAAATCCGGGAATGGGGAACATAACATACTGTGCGCAGTGCAATAAAAGAATGTGTAGAACCAGTATCAAATAATGCACGCACATCATGACCATATAGGGATAGAATACCTTGGATAGTCCCGTCGCCCTGCTCTGCCTCAGCTGTGGTAAGGGCATAAACTCTACCCTGCACCTGTCTATCTGCGGGCGGTGGATGCTGAGCTACTGGTAGCTCTGGTATTGGTGCCGCTCCTAGCCCTCTAGCTGCTGGTGGCCTCTGATTCGCCTGCTGACCTCTATTTTGGGGCGGTTGAGTACACCGGTTGGCTGTGTGTCCTTTTTGTCCGCACCTGAAACAAGTGACCTCTGGTGCGGGAAGTGCTGCTTGATTCCTCGGGCAATCTTTCTTTCTATGCCCCTCTTGTCCACACTTGAAACAAACGTTCTTCCCAGCTAGGCACGGTCCTCCGTGTTTCCTTCCACACTGACCACATTGTGGATTATTCTCTGTTTTATTTCCTTGTCCGGCTGTCCACTTCCTCTTCTTATTATTGTTGGACGAACCCTGAGATGTACCTGCGCCCTTCTTGGCTGCTTGTGTTGCTCTCCATTCGTTGCGATCTCGCTCGATAACATATGCTCGCTGGACCACCGTGGCATAATCCACGCTTAGAGCTCCTCCAAAAGCATGTCGGATATCCGCACGCAATCCTCTCTGAAATTTGGCGGCCTTCTTTGCTTCACTGGACACCAACTCTGGAGCGTATCGTGACAATGCTGTAAACTCCGCCTCGTACTGAGCCACCGTATTAGTACCTTGTACCAACTCCACGAACTCATAAACTTTTTGCTCCTTGACCCATGCTGGGCAATAAGCGTCGTTGAACACCTGTTGAAACTCAACCCATGTGGGTTCTCGATCACCAAACCTCTGGCGGGCAGTCTCCCACCATCTCTCGGCATCGCCTCTGAACATGAACGTGCTAAGTCGAACTCGTCGGTCGTCCGCACAACCAATAGATCGGAGATGCTTCTCTATTGATAGCATCCAATTCTCCGCTGTTGCTGCATCTGTACCTCCATGAAATGCTGGTGGTCGGAACGCCATGAAGTCCTTTAATAATTGACTCCCAGTGTCTGCCGCTACAACTGGAGTTCTTGGGGCGACTAGCGGTTCGCCTCCACTGCCTCCTGCTTCTTGGTGTACTTGCGGTTGCCTCACCTGATTCGTCACTAGGGTATCAACTACCCTCATCAAGCCTGCCAACATGCCTCGCATCTCGGCCATACCTTGTCGTAAGTCACTGCCAGAATGCCCTGGTGAGCCTGGTGTGGGAACTGGAACCTCGCCTGGCGTAGAAGTAGCCTGGCTGTGAGTACGGGGTCGTCCTCTTTGATTACTCATCTTCCTGTATCACCACTTAGGGTTAGAATACTGTAAATTGGGTTAACGTATCTAACTGACGGACACAAGTCCTAACTCTACCCAACATCCTATGTGTGTACTGGAGACTCCTCAAAACACTGCTCTGATACCAATACTGTAACACCCCCTCTCCTAGAACTACTCGAGAAGAGGTGTTACTGGGGATAATAAAATAAACCAACTGATAACTGAATTCTGATACCAATACTGTATATATCAATTAACTGTAATAAGACTCCGAGTCAACAAAAACTGAAATCATAATTGCATCTAAGGGAAATTCCCTAAACTGGAAAATAAAATGAATCTAAACTGATCAAGCACTAACTAACAAACTAACAACTAATAACTCCCAGACATCTTTGGTCTTGAGCGGCTCCACGTACACACACTACTGGACACTGCTGCTAGGCCCCACGTCTGGTACTCCCCCACTAGGACCTGGAATGGTGAAGAGTACAAGGTGAGCTACAAAGCTCAGCAAGTAATAAACTGGAAAGAATAACTGAAGTTGAATCGAAGAATATCGATACTGATAAAAATACTTACTGAACTTGTACTGAGAGATATAATAATCACTGGATGGCATTTATAAGATGAAATGCACATAAGCTGTAAACTAAATGCAGGTATGCAACTTTGGCCCATAGGCCCACATAACTGTAACACATACCTGACTGATCTGAGTCCTGCAAACATAAAAACTGTAAGCACATACTTTGGGCAATATGCCCCTAGCTCCCTGGTCGACATCAGGCGAGCAACTCATAACTGAGATATAATTGTACTGATACTAGTGGGATCCCCGCGGACAAGCCGCCTGGCGCGCATAATGCAATGCTCATATAAATGCTGGCACACGATATGTAGTGCTCCACATAAGTCATGCTCAATGCTCATACAATGTGTATGCACATAATCTCACAAAATAATGCTGACCATGTCATAATGAACTGATAAACATGGTATATGATTTTACTAGAAATATTGAGATTCAAATATTCTGAAATTTCTAAGTATAGGCATGGCATATTGGATTTAGTCATATCTTGGCATAAAAATTCAATATTTGAATAATTGAATATTTATATTAAATTTAATACTTGAATCAAGAATTTATTGGAAGCTATTTGGATGCCATTTGATACTATTTGGATGATTGAGAAAGTCTAAGGAGGAAATTTGAATGAAAAACAGCTCATTTGAATGAAAAAAATGGGTTTCAGCAAGCTCATTCGAATGGCAGAAAACTCATTCGAATGACAGAGACTCATTCGAATGACAGAAGGCTCATTCGAATGACTGATGATATTCAAAGGCTATTCGGATCTGTATATGACTAAATCTTTAACCAATAAGATTTATTTAAAAGAAAAATTATTTGGTTTTAAAAATGAATACCTCTAGATCTCTAGAAGAAAACCTAGATGACTTTAATGTCATTGTAATAGGTCTAAAAAACATAGATGTGAGTATTTTTGAAGAAAACCAAGTTGTAATTCTTTTAAATGCTTTGCCTGAGTCATATAAAGATTTAAGGACTGCAATGCAGTATGGTAGAACCTCCCTATCCTTAGAGGATGTAGTATCTGCCTTAAGATCAAGAGATCTTGAAGATGATAAGAAAGATAAGAAGATAAATAGTGCTGAAGGCTTAAATGTAAAGGGTAATTGGGAACATAAATCTAAGAATAAAGGCAAAGGGAATTCAAGGGGTAGAAGTAAAACGAGGTTAAACTCTAAAGCTAAAGGAACAAGTAGGGGATCCTCTAAAACAAGAACATGTTGGTATTGTAAGAAAGAGGGCCATGTAAGAAAGAATTGTTACAAAAGAAAGAAAGACCTAGAAAATGAGAGTTCTAGTAATCAAGATGTAGCAAATTTATCTGATGGATATGATAGTGCAGAGGGCCTAATTTTGTCTGAACATGCCATAGGTGATGAGTGGATTTTAGATTCAGGTTGCACATTTCACATGACACCTAGGAGAGACTGGTTACTTAACTTCCAGCAAATAAAGGGTGGGAAAGTCCTAATGGGTAATAATCAATCCTGTAATATAACTGGTATAGGGTTAGTTAGGTTTAAGATGTGGGATGGAGCATATATGACTTTAGATAATATGAGGTTTGTGCCAAACCTTAGAAGAAATCTTATTTCCCTAGGCATGTTAGATTCAAATGGAGGGTCTTATAAGTCTGAAGATAGTATCCTTAAGGTGTTTAAAGGATCCATGGTAGTTTTTAAGGGAATTTGTAATCAAGGTCTGTATGTTCTGCAAGCAGAGACTATCTCTGGAAGTGCTGCAGTCTCATCTTCTGAAAATTATGATACTGTTTTGTGGCATAGGAGGCTAGGTCACATAGGAATGAAAGGTTTGCAAGAATTAAGTAAACAAGGCATCTTAGATCCTAGGAGGATTAATGTTTTAGACTTTTGTGAGACATGTGCCTTGGGCAAGTCTCACAGGTTGCAGTTTGTTTCTGCAACTCATAAGTCCAAAGTTGTCCTGGATTATATCCATTCCGATCTTTGGGGATCTCCCTAAGTTCCTAGTTCCCTATCAGGTGCCCAATATTTCCTTTCCTTTGTTGATGACTATTCTAGGAAGGTTTGGGTCTATTTCCTTAGGCATAAGAATGAAGCTTTTGTAAAATTTAAGGAGTTGAAGACTTATGTAGAATTGCAATCAGGCAAGAAAATAAAGACTCTTATAACAGATAATGGCTTGGAATTCTGTAATCAAGAATTCTCAAATTTCTACAAACAAGTAGGCATTGCAAGGCATAGAACTTGTAGTGAAACACCTCAACAAAATGGTGTTGCTAAATGCATGAATAGAACCATTTTAAATAAGGTTAGATGTTTTTTGAAAGACTCTAACTTGCCCAAGAAATTTTGGGTTGAAGCAGTTTCAACTGCTTGTTACCTCATAAACAAATCTCTTTCCTCTACCATAAACTTTAGGACTCCTGAACAGTTATGGAGTTGGAAAATCCCATCTCTAAACCACATTAGACCTTTTGGATGTATTGCTTATGTCCATAAGAAAGAAGGGAAGTTAGACCCTAGAGCCAAGAAGGTTGTATTCAAGGGGTAAAATGATACAAATTGTGGCTGATTGAGAAAAAGAAGACTGTTATTAGTCGGGATGTAGTATTCAAAGAATCAGAATACTATACCCCAAATAAGGTGAAAATTACCAAGGTAGACCAAATTGAAAAATTCCAGTTTGAGGTGGAAAGGGATAGCTTTAGTGATAAGGTAGTGGAGTCTAGCCTAGAGAGTCCTCAAGTGCCTAGTTCTCTAGAACTTGCTGAATCTGAAATAAAGAATGAGGATAATGAAAATTCAGCTGAAATCATTCTTGAATTGGATGATTATGTCCTATCTAGGGATAAGGTGAGAAGAGAGATTAAACCTCCTATTAGGTATACCCATGCTGATGTTATTGCTTATGCTTTTAATATTGGAGATTCAGTTGAGCATGATGAACCTGTTAGTTATCATGAAGCTTGCTTTAGAAAATATAGATCTAATTGGTTAAAGGCAATGAAGGAAGAGATGGAATCTCTTCAAAAGAATAAAACTTGGATTCTTGTAAATAAACCTAAAGATTAAAAGGTTATAGGCTATAAATGGATATTTAAAAGGAAGCCAGGTATCCCAGGAGTAGAACCAGCCAGATTTAAGGCTAGGGTAGTGATGAGGAGTTAATTTTTCTAAATCTTAATGAATTATATCCCTATTTTTTATCTTATATTAATGTTTAATTTGAATAATTATGCACATTATATACTATTGTCAGGATGATATGAAAAAATTGACATTTATATAGTAATTGAAGATGTTAAAGAGTCAATTGGATGACCAACGTTACTACTCAAAATCTAGTGCAATTGGGTCAACTATTCAATGGAGTCCAACCAAAGAAGGCCCAAGCATTTTAATTCCAAAGAAGGCCCAAGCATTTTAATTCCAAGGAAGGCCCAAATCCAACATAAAGAAAACCCAAAACCCAACTTGTAAAAATTTATTTTTTTATTTTTATTTTTAAATATTTATTTTATGAGTGCTTTTTTTAGGTGTGTCTTTTAGTTAAAATCCATTCAAGTTTAGGTGTGTGAGTGCCCATTAGATATAATTATGTCTAGTTGAATAATTGAAATTGTGTGGTTTGTATTGCATCTTGTGGGCTATAAATAGCTCACTTGGTTGCACTTGTAAGGGAATTATTATTCTTAAATCAAAGCTTAGTTGTTTTCTTAGATTTTCTCTTTGAGAATTGCTCTTGTTCTCTCTTCTTTTCTCTATTGTCTTCTCTTGTGATCTTACTTTCTTTCTTTCTTCTCTTGAATTCTTATGTCATTTATTGTCACTTTATTATCCACCGCCTAAATGGCCGGTTAATTTCTGCTATTTTAATTCCTGTCATTTAAATTCTGTTATTTAAATTATGCCATTTAAATTCCTGTCAATTAACTTTCAAATGGAGATGAGTAGCTAAATCCAATCCTAGGTTAAGGCAAGGACGGTGTCCAACGCCAATGATTCCCAAAGAAAGCTGCACTTTAAATGAGTGACATTAATTTAAATTTCAGTATAAGTGTGTATTAATTATTGAGAAATCACTAGGTTTGGATTGGAGAGTAAACCTAACTTACAGCTTTCATGCCACGCATGGGAGTTACTAGAACTGGAAATGCTATCATACCCAAACCCGGATGATTAATTTAGTTGTTTTGTGTATTAATTGCAATTGGATTTATGGTAGTTGCTTAAATTAGAATCCTGCATATCATGTATGGGGATTGCTTAAACTAGAACTATCATCATCTTTAATTGCATTTAATAACAAACCTTCATATCTGAAATTAAATTAATGTTACTAATCTTTTCTGTTAAAAATTGGGGATCAACAGGTTGGTGTTGAAATTGTCTTAACTCAAGTGTTATCTAATTTCATATTCTTACATTCAGCGTTTATTTCAACTTCTGTCTTGATTTATTTCCTAGTATCTGTTATCTAAAAATCCATAAAAAATCTTGTTGCCAATTCGTCCAAATGCGTGTGCGTGACATTAATTTTCTTTTACCATAAATAAATCTCTCAGTGGACGGTCTGGACTCATCCAGAAAATACAAATTTAAATTTGGACTACAACTACACTCGTACACTGATGAGTATAAACCTCTCACCAAAATAAAGAAAAACATATAAAAGTTTTATTGTGTTTTAATTGCAGGGTGAGAGTGCAGCCAAGTGGTAGCCAAGGGTTTTTCCCAAAGAGAGGGCATAGACTATCATGAAGTGTTCTCCCTTGTAGTAAAGCATACCCCTATAAGGTTAGTTTTAGCCTTAGTAGCCTTGCATGACCTAGAGCTTGAGCAATTAGATGTTAAGACTACTTTTCTCCATGGAAACCCAGAAAAGAAGATATACATGAACCAGCCAGTAGGTTTCATAGAAAAAGGTAAGGGGAATAAGGTTTGCTTGTTGTAAAGGTCCCTTTATAGTCTAAAGCAGTCTCCTAGACAATGGTATAGGAGATTTGATGAGTTTATGCTCAAAGAAAATTACACTAGGTGTAACTTTGACCATTGTGTCTACTTTAAACAGCTTAAAGGAAAGTTGTTCATATATCTCCTTATATATGTAGATGATATGCTTATAGCATATAAAGAAAAGGGAGAAATAGATAGATTGACTCAAGCCCTAAAATCAGAATTTGAAATGAAAACCTTAGGAATAGCCAGGCGTATTTTAGGTATAGATATCAATGGAGATAGAAAAAGAGGCATTTTGACTTTGTCTCAATCTGGCTATTTAATGAAAGTGATAAATCTCTTTGATATGGAAGGTTGTACAACCCCTATTCCTCCTCATTTTAAACTTTAAGCTGTAAAAGAAAACTTACCTAAGGAAGAAGCTGAGTATATGAAGAAGGTTCCCTACTCTAATATAATGGAAAGCCTTATGTATGCCATGATAGGTACTAGACCTAACATAGCCTATGGAGTCAACCTAGTAAGTAGATTCATGTGCAATTCTTCTAAGGAGCATTGGTCAGCTGTTAAGTGGGTTCTTAGGTATTTGAAAAGGTCAATAGATAAGGGTTTAGTGTTTAGTTCAAATGCTAAAAATTTCAGCAGAATTTAGGGTTATTGTGATTCTGAATTTGCAGCTGATTTGGATAAAAGAAGGTTCTTATCATGATATGTTTTTGTTGAGTTCTAACCTAGTCAAGAGGGGGGGTGAATTGACACTTTTTAAAAACTTTAATGCAAAACTTATGCACGTATATATATGAGAAAACAAATTTAATATAAACCAAAATTGTAGTTGAGAGTACGGGAGCACTTAAATACTAGATGGATAATATGATATCCGCCAGCTGTGCTAGTATGTGCTTAGATCCAATATACTCTTCAAATTACAACTTGGTGAAAAACATGTGATTTGAATGCACACAATAACAAGACTTTAAATAAACCAAATGGAATATTGAATGAGTACAAAGAATGATCAATTAAAGCAAATCAGAATATAATAGCCAACAAGAATGTAGGCCTTAGGATTTGGCCACACAAAAACAAAAACAAACAAGTATAATCAAGCAAGAATAAGTAAAGAGTGAAGAGAAGGACACAACGATTTATAGTGGTTCGGCCCTTATGGCTTACATCCACTACCTAAGGATTCCTTTCCTTAGGATTTTCAATCAAATCCACTATATGAAACTTTTCTTACAACCACCAAAGCCTTCACTTGGCTTCATGACTGCACTCTCACCCTGCAATTAAAACACAATAAAAACAAATCATAATAAAACTTTTATATTTTTTTTTATTTTAGTGAGAGGTTTATACTCGCCAGTGTACGAGTGCAGTTGTAGTCCAAATTTATATTTATATTTTCTGGATGAATCCAGGTCGTCCACTGAGAGATTTATTTATGGCAAAAGAAAAAGAATGTCACACACATGCACACGCATTTGGACAAATTGACAACAAGATTTTTTATGGTTTTGTTTTTAGACAACAGATACTAGAAAATAAAGTAAGGCAAAATTGAAATAAACATTAAACGTAAAAATATGAATTTGGATAGTGCTTGAGTTAAGATAATTTCAGTACCAACCCGTTGATTCCCAAATTTTAGCATAAAAGATTAGCAACATTAATTTAATTTCAGATATGAGGATTTGTTATTAAATGCAATTAGAGATGATGATAGTTCTAGGTTAAGCAATCCCCATACATGATATGCGGGATTCTAATTTAAGCAACTACCATAAATTCAATTACAATTAATATACAAAACAACTAAATTAATCATCCGGATTTGGGTATGATAGTGTTTCCAGTTCTAGTAACTCTCATACATGGCATGAAAGCTCTAAGTTAGACTTACGCTCCAATCCAAACCTAGTGATTTTTTAATAATTAATACACACTCATACTGAAATTTAAATTAATGTTACTTATTTAAAGCGCAGCTTTCTTTGGGAATCATTGGCGTTGGACACTGTCCTTGCCTTAACCCAAGATTAGATTTAACTACTCATTTTTATTTGAAAGTTAATTGACATAAATTTAAATGACGTAATTTAAATAACAGAATTTAAATGACAAGAAATTTAAAGGCATAAACTAACCGGCCATTTAGGCGGTGGATAATTAAATGACAAGAATTAAAATTGCAGAAATTTAAAGGCATAAACTAACCGGCCATTTAGGCGGTGAATAATTAAATGACAAGAATTAAAATTGCAGAAATTTAAAAGCACAAATTAACCGGCCATTTAGGCGGTGAATAATAAAGTAATAATAAATGACATAAGAATTTAAAAGAAGAAAGAAAAAAGTAAGATTATAAGAGAAAGTACTAAAGAAAAGTGGAAAGAACAAGAACAATTCTCAAAGAGAGAATTATAAGGAAACAACTAAACTTTGATTCAAGAATAATAATCACACTTACAAATGCAATCAAGTGAGCTATTTATAGGCCACAAGATGCAATACAAACCACACAATTTTAATTATTCAATTAGACATAATTATATCTAATGGGCACTCACACACTTAAAGTTAAATGGATTTTAGCTATAATACACACCTAATATTAAATGGATTTTAGCTAAAATACATACCTAATAAAGCACTCATAAAGTTAAATGGATTTTAGCTATAATATCCACCTAATAGTTAAATGGATTTTAGCTAAAAAACACACCTAATAAAGCTCTCACATAAAAAATAAAAATAGATTTCTATAAATTAGTTTTTAATCTTCATTAGGATTAAAAATAATCCTTGGGTCTTCTCCAAATAATATTTTCCATGGGTTGCTCAAATTGGGCCTTAATTCTTCATGGGCTTGAATTCTTCATGGACTTGATTTCTTCATGGGTTTGATTTCTTCATGGATTTGAATTCTTCAAGGACTTTAATTTTTCATGGGCTTGATTTCTTCATGGATTTGAATTCTTCATGGACTTGAATGTTTCATGGCTAAAAATAAAAAAAATAATTTAATATTATTAATAAATTATATATTATATATATGTATTACACATAGCACACATATATATTAGATTATATTATATATATAGTACATGCATGCATATAATGATGTATATGTATTATATTCATTTCATTTATCTTTCAATTTAAACTTGCATATAACCATAAAATATATATTAATATCTAATTTAAACCATATTTAAGATCGAAAGAAGGGTATAATTATAATAAAATTTTTACAAAATTAACCACTAATCATACCCCCCAACTTAAACATTGCTAGTCCCTTAGCAATCAGATTATACACTTGCCAAACTTTATTCACAATAACTATATGAATGTAAAAATTTCAAATTCGAAATCAAAATGCATAAAATCGAATAAGTAATTTAGCATTCTAAATCAGATTTTTGGTTAAAGGTCATATAATCTCAGGAATAGAAATTAGGATAACCAACACACAGACTTAGTCCCTCAAAGTTTTGACTTCAAATCTCACTATGAATTTTCTCTCCAATAAAAAGGATTCCTCAGGTGTACACACAAGGGGGTGCACCGTTATAAGAGTAAATGCAGAACAAGTTCAAAACTCGGTGCCATCCCAAATACAAGGAACGTATTTTCATGAAAGAACAAGGAAATTGACATAGCTTCATGATTGGAATAATGCTCTAGATGAGTAACTTCTGAATTTAAACATGATTCCTTACTCCAAACTCGAATTTTGAGATCACATGATTTATAGCATCAAGAAGGGACCAGAATGGGTTGTAATGGGGCTATAAAGTTAATACGGGTTGTCAAAGAAAAGGTAGAGTGTGCAAAGGGTGTGTCGGGATTTTTTTTTTTTTTTTTTTACCATTTCTTTTGAAACAGTTATGCTGAATAGCTAAGAGAATTTTCTCCCTTTTTTTCACTTTTTTTTTTCTTCTTTTTTTTCTTTTTTTTTCTTTTTTCTTTTTTTTTCTCTTTAAATATGAAAATAGATAAACAGACTAATTCCCAAAATCACACCAAACGAGGGTAACGAAAGAAATTGTACTACAAATGGCTCAAATGGGATAGCAAAGGAGGTTAATTTAAAGAAAGAAAAAGGTTTAATAAGCTCAAAATGAAAGAAATTGATCCCTCTATCATGCTTCTACAAAACGATGATACTCAGTCATCTAATTCAGAGTTTGAAACCAGTCAAACTTATCCATTATCATACTAGACATTCAAAACGAATTGATATTTTGAAGCCATTGAAAAGATAAGATAAACAATAAAACATATTTAGAGTAAGTGTTATTTCACTCAGAATTAACGGTTATTAGGCTCAAACACTCACTTGGGTAATAGTCTCCACTTCTGTTGAGAGATCATACAGTGTACTAATCAGCTAATTACTGTTACCTTTGACTTTATGACCGATAATCAATTTTTAAATTTTGAATCCTCGATGAATGCAAATTACTTATTCTAATGCATATACGTTTTCAAATAAGAAATCAATGCATTCATGTTTCGTATTGCAAACTTAACTGGCTATCAGTGCATAACTTCAAAACTTTAGGAATAGCGTTATTTGAAACACAATTTTTTTTTTTTTTTTAATAAGAGCAGATAAAGATAATCAATTCACACAAGACTACAAACTAGCAATAGCAAACTCACAGTTAAATATGAACCAGATAATTCATAACTAAACCTTACACCCCCAACTTGAATTGCAGTAATAAATTAGGGTTGTTAGGAATACCTGTAACTCCACAAGTCCACTTTGCTGTGAACTGCTAAAACTTAAACAACAAATGAGCACACCATATATATATATATATTTATATTTTCATACCAAAATAAAAATTGATGCAAGTCATAAGATAAAAAAAATGCGTCTCAAGAGTACAAAAAGTACTCCTTACTCAGCCATCTTATCAAAGACTTTGCCCAACAACATTCCACAGTTTTTTTTTTTTTTTTTTAAGAACACAACCAAGAAAAATCCTGCAAGTTGTACAATAACTAGATGCGTCTCAAGAGTACAAAAAGTACTCCTTACTCAGCCATCTTAATAAAGAGCATTTCTCACAGTGATAAATCTAAATTAATCGGACCCCTTTGGCGCTTGTTACTAATTGCCTTAGACCAGTCTATCCGAGGCTCATGAGGATCGTACTGTGGAACATAAGCATGTAATTTCTCTAACAGCTTATCAATGGTGGATGCAGAAATGAGAATCTTTCTTGCTGAACGAGAAATGAACTGTTGGTCCACAGCCTGATCAAGAAAAGAGAGTAACCCATCGAAAAAATGGTTAACATTTAAAAGTCCAATAGGTTTGGTATGGAGATTACTCTTGGCCCAGGAGATTATACAAAAGATTTCTTCAAGTGTTCCAAAACCTCCCGATAAAGCAATGAAGGCATCTGACTGATAAATCTTACAAGCCATGCGCTCAGACATAGAAGTCGTTTCTATAAGTTGACCGCGTGTAATCCCGGAAATATGTGGTTCAGCTAAAGGGATTGGCATTATACCTACCACAGATGAATTTCCAAGATGTACAGCTTGTGAAACATAACCATTCAATCCACGACTTCCCCCTCCATATACCAAATTAATTTTTTTCTCTCCTAATTTTTTACCAAGTTCGCTCGCTGCAAGTGCGTAACAAATATCGCTCCCAAGTTGAGAGCCACAAAGTACACATATGGTATTGATTCGACGAACTAACTGGCCTTCCATGTTTGTTCCTTTTGTATGTCCTGAAAAGAAGTTTGGCGATCAAAAGTAGCTATACAACAATTCAACAAGAAATAAATACAAACAAAAATCATGCGTATGTATAAGTAGTTGTGATTGTGGCTCACATCTTCCTCTGGTTTTACGTCCAGAAACGGCTTAAACACTTTCTATGAAGCGGGGATAAGCTTCCCATCCAATTTTCTTATAGATTGGCAAACAGGGTCGTTTTTAGTCAGATTCCCAAGACTATAGCGTTGGTGGTCACTTCTGAACTGGGTCCATAAAGCAAGAAGTTCTCTTTGCACTATTCCACATGGATGCGTCTCAAGAGTCAATCGGATATCATCCAAAGACTCCTTACTCAGTCCATCCTTTATGAAACTAATTTTATCTTCTCGATTTATGGACGTAAACCCCACAGATTTGCATCGTGTGTTACAGGTCCATCGAGCACATTTGTAACAACCATTCACTCTTTTCGCTCTTCTTTTCTTCGCAAAACTACTCTTCCCTAAGTCTGGAAAATGCTTAAAACTAGGTGAAGTTTCACCAGCTAATCGAACTTTTGCTTCGATCAGCCAACGAATATCTTCAGGGATGTTATTAAGCATCAACAACCTAAGTCTTTCACACCTAGCAACATAAATTTTTTTCAAATCATTCTGCGGGAGAGATGGATAGTACTTGTGAATTTTTGAGAGATAAAGATCCATTTTTTTTTTTTTTAAAAAAAAATTATACTAAGAAGAAAGTAAAGAACTATAAACTTTACAAAAGGGATGAGAGTACCTGATCGGAGAATAACACAAAGGAGAGAAGATTGAGCTCAAGAGAGGTGACTTGCCTCATACAGATATGGAGTCTCTTATAGAGCAATGGACATCACTATTCTACACTCGACTCGAGGCATGCCATAATTACACCGTCAGACTTGACGTCGTTTAGCGTCTCATTTTTCAACATTTGGCAGTGTGCCTTTTTTTTTTTTTCAACGCTCGGCGCCTCTGTTTTCAACATTTGGCAGTGTGCCTTCTTTCTTTATAGGGCAGTGTGATTGCACTGCCCAAGAAAAGATGGCTACCACCAGCGTCAATTCTGTCTCTCTCAATTCAATTTTTTTTTTTAATTAATTTTGTTTTAATTTTTTTTTTTTTTTTTTTTTAGGTAAAATTTTGTAGACACCTTACCCCCCAACTTAAATTGCGTATTGTCCTCAATTGGCAATAAAAGGATAGAAGATAGGCATACCTGGCCGTCTTCAATACATAAACTCGTATGGAGAAATTTTATTTAGACGATTTTATCAAGAGATGCTTATTCTTTTTTTTTTTGCCTTAATCTCCCCGGCAACGGCGCCAAAATTTGACTGCACTCTCACCCTGCAATTAAAACACAATAAAAACAAATCATAATAAAACTTTTATATTTTTTTTTATTTTAGTGAGAGGTTTATACTCGCCAGTGTACGAGTGCAGTTGTAGTCCAAATTTATATTTATATTTTCTGGATGAATCCAGGTCGTCCACTGAGAGATTTATTTATGGCAAAAGAAAAAGAATGTCACACACATGCACACGCATTTGGACAAATTGACAACAAGATTTTTTATGGTTTTGTTTTTAGACAACAGATACTAGAAAATAAAGTAAGGCAAAATTGAAATAAACATTAAACGTAAAAATATGAATTTGGATAGTGCTTGAGTTAAGACAATTTCAGTACCAACCCGTTGATTCCCAAATTTTAGCATAAAAGATTAGCAACATTAATTTAATTTCAGATATGAGGATTTGTTATTAAATGCAATTAGAGATGATGATAGTTCTAGGTTAAGCAATCCCCATACATGATATGCGGGATTCTAATTTAAGCAACTACCATAAATTCAATTACAATTAATATACAAAACAACTAAATTAATCATCCGGATTTGGGTATGATAGTGTTTCCAGTTCTAGTAACTCTCATACATGGCATGAAAGCTCTAAGTTAGACTTACGCTCCAATCCAAACCTAGTGATTTTTTAATAATTAATACACACTCATACTGAAATTTAAATTAATGTTACTTATTTAAAGCGCAGCTTTCTTTGGGAATCATTGGCGTTGGACACTGTCCTTGCCTTAACCCAAGATTAGATTTAACTACTCATTTTTATTTGAAAGTTAATTGACATAAATTTAAATGACGTAATTTAAATAACAGAATTTAAATGACAAGAAATTTAAAGGCATAAACTAACCGGCCATTTAGGCGGTGGATAATTAAATGACAAGAATTAAAATTGCAGAAATTTAAAGGCATAAACTAACCGGCCATTTAGGCGGTGAATAATTAAATGACAAGAATTAAAATTGCAGAAATTTAAAGGCACAAATTAACCGGCCATTTAGGCGGTGAATAATAAAGTAATAATAAATGACATAAGAATTTAAAAGAAGAAAGAAAAAAGTAAGATTATAAGAGAAAGTACTAAAGAAAAGTGGAAAGAACAAGAACAATTCTCAAAGAGAGAATTATAAGGAAACAACTAAACTTTGATTCAAGAATAATAATCACACTTACAAATGCAATCAAGTGAGCTATTTATAGGCCACAAGATGCAATACAAACCACACAATTTTAATTATTCAATTAGACATAATTATATCTAATGGGCACTCACACACTTAAAGTTAAATGGATTTTAGCTATAATACACACCTAATATTAAATGGATTTTAGCTAAAATACATACCTAATAAAGCACTCATAAAGTTAAATGGATTTTAGCTATAATATCCACCTAATAGTTAAATGGATTTTAGCTAAAAAACACACCTAATAAAGCTCTCACATAAAAAATAAAAATAGATTTCTATAAATTAGTTTTTAATCTTCATTAGGATTAAAAATAATCCTTGGGTCTTCTCCAAATAATATTTTCCATGGGTTGCTCAAATTGGGCCTTAATTCTTCATGGGCTTGAATTCTTCATGGACTTGATTTCTTCATGGGTTTGATTTCTTCATGGATTTGAATTCTTCAAGGACTTTAATTTTTCATGGGCTTGATTTCTTCATGGATTTGAATTCTTCATGGACTTGAATGTTTCATGGCTAAAAATAAAAAAAATAATTTAATATTATTAATAAATTATATATTATATATATGTATTACACATAGCACACATATATATTAGATTATATTATATATATAGTACATGCATGCATATAATGATGTATATGTATTATATTCATTTCATTTATCTTTCAATTTAAACTTGCATATAACCATAAAATATATATTAATATCTAATTTAAACCATATTTAAGATCGAAAGAAGGGTATAATTATAATAAAATTTTTACAAAATTAACCACTAATCACTTCACCACCACCAAACTATTTCTAGAGTCTCACACTTACTAGTTTGGATTTTGTACGCTCTTTACAAGATAGTAGAGATTGAAAAATAGGGTTCTCTCAAAAATAATACAATGAAGTGTAGAGAACTCTCTTAGTTTTCTCTCAAGAAGATAGAGGAAAAGAAAGACTTAGAGAGAATGAAAATCTTGGCCAATGATGTAGAGAATAATAGGGCTTCAAAAAGTTGTTCCAAAGGCTTCAAGAGATCATTTTATATAGTGTTAGAGTTGGCTTTCCTTGATCAATCTCAGCCCTCCATGTGTCAAGTCTTCAAGCCAATCTTAGCCCTTCGTTTTGAATTTTTGATTTACCTTCCATAATCAGCTAACTTGATTGATCTTCAAGACCTTTGACTTTTGTAGATCTCCAATCAGCCTTGAATGAGCAAATCAATTCCAATAATGCATGACTGATTTCAAGGATTAAAAATATCATCCAAACCCTTCATAATTCTTGCAAAATCGAAATTAAATAACAAATGATCAATTCTGACTTCTAGTTGATCTTCAAACTCCTTTGATTGTGCAATTGGCCCCTTAGCTTCCATAACAAGCATTGCTAATTTGAAATTTGAATTTAAACCTCCAAATGGTGTAAAATCCTTCCAAATATTCTCAGATAATGAAGCAAATTTGTCCAATAATGAAGATATCAATTATAACTTCAAAGGACCTTAATTGATCAAGTTTCCATACTAAAAAATGTTGACAACAAGAAGAGAATCAATTTGTGTAGCTGAATATATGCAAGATATCCTTAGAATATTCTCCCATAATGAAGATATCAATTAGCTATAATGAGGATATCAACTAGTCATAATGAGTAGGATAATTGATTCCATGATTTGAGTAGAGGATCCTTTTAATGAGATAGAATCAGCAATAAAGGAAAGTAATATCAATCAAGGTTTAACTTTCAAACCTTAATTTCCTCCATTAATGTTGAATAATAGGGCTGAATCTTTAACTTCTCCATTTGAATGCAATTCAAAAATTCTTCCATATTTAACTAAGTAAAGAAGCTTCTAAGAACCTTTAAATTTACTCCATGATTCTCTTACCATATTTAGACCAACGAGAAGATGTAACCTTGATGAGTGTGCTCCACGTGGCTGCCATGTCATCAAAATGCCACATTAACAATGCCATGTCGCCAAGTTACATATATGGCAACTCCATATAGTGGACTACTCCAATCTCCTCAAAAACTTCCATATATATCTTTTGAACTTCTCATATATGAACAAGGATTCAATATATCTTCTAGACTTTCCATTCTAAGAAGAACTTTCCATTCATAGCTCAAATACTCAAATTTCTAGAAAGCTCTCTAAAAACTTGTTTCCATATATAATGAAATCTCTATATAAGTATAAGAAGTTTCCATATATAACCTGTGTCATGAAATCACTAAAGAATAGCTTTGTAAGCCTTATGAAGGCTTCATGCTTTGTTAGAACATAAAATATAAATTCACATTCACACATGCCAATCATCAATCATCAAAATCTACACTCAATAGTTTTCACTATATGTAGAAATGTGATAAGTTGGAAATCAAATCTCCAACACATAGTGGCTTTATCAACCACTGTGGCAGAATATGTTGCCTTAACAGAAGCTATGAAAGAAGCTATCTAGTTGCAGGGAATAGTTAGAGAGTTAGGTCTAGGTGACCAGATCCCTAAGGTATTTTGTGATTCCCAAAGTGCCATTCATCTCTCAAATAATAGTGCATTCCATGAGAGAACCAAGCACATAGATGTGCGTCTTCATTTTGTTAGGGATATTATATCCAAAGGATAGATTAAGGTAGAGAAGATTTCTACTCTAATAAATCCAACGGATGTTCTAACTAAATCTATCCCAGTAGCTAAGTTTGAGCAAGCCTTAGATTTTCTCAATGCTCTTCCAACGTAGCTGCAGAAGACTTGCAGGGGTCTCTATTCAATAATCCACTTTTTAATCCATTCTTGAATCAAGGTGGAATTTGTTGATTTTGTGTGATTCAAAATTGTTTAAATGTTTTTTATTTGCATTTTGATTTATCAAAATTAATTACATGCGATTATATGAAATTGAGAATCATATTATATTCATGTTATTTGAATTTAATTGTTATGCTTTTCAGTTGATATATATATCATGTGGGCTATCTGATTACATGTGGGCTAAGTTTGCTATGGGTCGCGCCCATGTCCGTATTCTTTTGCGTATTGTTGCTGCTGGCCCAGCCCATTTTCAGATCCATTTGATGTTGTTATAAAAAGGCTATGTGATGCCCTAATCATGATAGATTGCTCTTTCTCTCTCTTTTTGAAACCCTAAGTCGGCGATTTCTTGAAGCGAGACACATCCTGTGAATCTTTCTTTCCAATTTCTGGTTTCGATCGGTTGGTTGGTTGTTTCCATGGTAAGATCATTTGGTAAGGATTGTATTGCTTTAATCTCTATATTGTTTTAAGCGCCTGAGGCGTGAGAGATTGGTTGGCTGAAAGAACAAATTTCAAACCTTGATCGCAAGATCAGTTTAGAACAGATCTGCACTTGTTTTTGTTTTGTTTTAGATTATGATTAAGTTGTATTTGCAATACTGTTTTACTTCCTTTCTTGAGATCTTGTAATCGGTTGTAAACTTGAGAAATCTAGTGGATTGACTAGAGGTGGAGCCTCTACCGTGAGTAGGATCTATTGATCCGAACACGTATCTTGCTGTGTCGATTATTTGTGTGTGTGAGTTGTGATTGTAACTTTCATTTCTATGTTCTTGTTTATTGCGCTTGATCTGTGTTTGGCCGAGAATAGGTTGGTTAAAACCTACACTTGATTATATAAGCTCTATACTTGAGTATATTTTATCAGCATTCTATTATTCTCTTTAGATACTCAATTGAACTCATCAGATACTCGAGTGTGCTCATCAACAACCTGATTAAACTTGACATATAGAGATCTAGCATAAAATACTCAACTGTCACTCATTAATAGTCGATTATCCATCAACTTGTACTTGATTGCACATCACTCAATTAAACTTTGATCAAGCAATCATACTCAATTAAGAAAAAGATATACTCGATTAACACAATAATATACTCGTTATGCACAATACTTAGTAGATCAACAAGATATATCACTTGATTAAAAACTTGATCACTAGATTGCTTTTGAGATAGCCGAGACATGCAATAAATACTCGATTATACTCAAGGCCTTAATTTATTATCATTCAAACAACATATATTGTTTTGAATAACATCAAAACAACATCTAAGATATCATAAATATTGAGCTTAAATATAAAACTCAATTATCTCATTAAGAATAACACAACACATAACTGATAGCTTAACATAAGTTCAAATACATAGGATGCTTAAAACACAAGTGACATTTATGAAAGTTGATTATCACAAACTTTTCAATCACACTCACTTTGTTATATAGAAAGTCTTAGAGGATAAATAAGATGGTTTCAAAGCACATGACCTAGAGAACAATATATGATACTCAACTAAGGACTTCTCTTCCCTAGATTCAAATAAGAATAACTCTACTTAGGCTCATTAAATCATAGCAATCAAAAAGATACATCATGAATAATCACATTCACTTTGTGAATCATACTCACATGAAATATTTATAAGTCAAGTCTCGATATTACTTGACTATTTATTTTTTTTAAAAAAACATAGAGCATAACTGTAACGACCTATTTGTCTTATATGAGATTTTAGTGCATTCATTTTTAATTCAAGAGGCATTAATTAAAAACTTTAGTGATTTTCCACCCTTTTCCTTCTTTTTTTTTTCCCTTTTCGCATAAGATAATTCAAAATGTCTTTATTTTTTCTAATTTGAAATATTAGGTTGGGAAAAGTAGAGATAAATACGAGATGGAAGAAAATGTCCTTGTACCTTTGTCTTTTTCCTCTCTTTTTGTGGTTCCAATTATTTATTCTAGATTAGTCAAATGAAACCAACGTAGAATGGTTGCCTTTCCAATATAATAAGACAATATAGAATCTTATATCTATTGTTATAGTGGTTAATCATATAAATGTCTATCATATTGTAGCGTGAACCAAAGGTCCTTAATAGCTTGTATTTTCAATAATGCTCTTTAGAGATTTGAACAAGAAATATAAGTACGCCATATGATATAACTTGAAAATTACCATACTTCAACTTTTACCCTTTTCTTGTAAAAATAAATTCCTCAAGACATCCCAAATCAAAATTACTAGTAAATTAAAGTGGTCTTGAGTAGCATAATTATAGTAACTTGTTTTTATAAAATAGGTAAAGTAAGTATAATATTAAGAAGCCACTTTTTCTTTGCCTGTGCTTGAGCTCAGGGTACCTAATACATTTAATGCACCTAGAACGTTAAATGTTCTAGGGGTATGAAAACCCAAGTTAGATATTAATATCTAGTGAGTGACTCAAGATAGTTATGGTGCGTGTAAATGCATTATGTAGTATGTCATGAAGCAACCTGATGGTAGTGACGCCAGAGTGTTGTAATCACCCCCACCAGCCATCATGTTATCATAAAGCCATAGTCATCTTTGACTTGGGATAGGGTGGTCCAAGACCACGTACATGATGCAACCCATCTCATGTCACTAGCCATAATGTAATGATGCATGTACAAGTGTATAAAATGTGAAACAAAAGGAAATAGATGAAATGCAGGCCACCCAAATGAATCTACAACATGCAAGAGATGCAAGAGTCCATAAGAACATGAATCACCCATCTCAATTACCTGACCCAGTACTATTCATGGCTGTCGATTCGGATTTTCTGCATAAAACACAAGTTTTCCTAAACCAAATGTTAAATATTTTTACATAGAATTGTAGATAATAATTTTATTTATTTTCCTAAAATTTTATAGGTAAAAAAAAGCATGCACGCGCCCCTACACGCCACCAGGAGATGACCCACGCGCCTGTACATGTAGGTAGGGTAGGCTCAAGCGCTTACACTACACGCGCTGGTCGTCTTCCCTGGCAACAGTGAACACGATGACGACAAGCTCTCATTTTTTTTTTTTTTACCATTTTCTCACTCATTTTAACTCCGTAACCTACAGCTCCTTCTTTCTTCCATCTACCCAAATATAACCTTAAGTTAAACTTATCTTACCATTTTTCAATGACTCAAGCCTAGATTCCGATAAGTGCTTTGCAACTCCAACGAACCCGATTTCTCCCTTGTTTCTTGATGAAAACTCCCCCCCTTTTTTTTTTTTTTAGAATGCTCTTCACTCTCTTAAGAACAGAATTATCTCCTCAAATTGGCCTAAACTTGCCTTAACTTCTTGAATTTCTTCAACTTCATCCCAAAGCCCTATTTATAAAATTTGCTAGCCAATCACCTTAATCCACCTAGCATGCCACCTCTTCGCTTTGGGATGAGAGCCTCATGATGACTTCAAATCGCCAGTTGGGCCGATTCATTTCTCAGGTGAGTTCCATTACAAGTTTCAATAATTTACACTTTGGCCTGAAGTTTTGCATTTTTGCACTTTGACTCCTAAAACTTTTGAAACTTTAACCATTTTTGTGGCTCCTTATTTTAACCCTAATGTTCTTAAGAAGAGGTTTCTTTCATCATTCAACGTCTCCTAAAACGATTTTCCAATATTTTGAGAAATTACATTTTTACTCGATTCTTCTTAAAATAATGGTTTTATTCCCGGACTCTCGCAGATTTTTTGGGATATTTCTTATTTATTAAATCGCCTAAGCTTAGCAAAGGTCTCGGGAATTACATTCAACCCCCCAAAACAAAATTTTGTCCTAAAATTTCTTACATTTCCATGTCCTCAAAAAGATATAGATGTCGCTCACGTATTTCATCTTCTCTTTCCCATGTGGCTTCTTCATAACCATGGTGTCTCCACAATACCTTCATTAGTGGAATTGTCTTATTTCTTAAAACTTGTTTCGTTCGGTCCAAAATCTCGATTGGTTTTTCAAGATACGTGAGATCCTCTCATAGTTCAATAATGTTCTTGGTGATTTTTTGAGAAGGATCTGGCTTGTGCCTTTGCAATTGGGACACATGGAAGACATCATGAATGTTGGATAATATTAGGGGGTAGAGCTAGTCGGTAAGTAATAGGTCCAATTCGTTTCAACACTTCGTAACCTTTAAATATACTTTGTCGTCTTCATGAAATTCCAAATTTCTTTGTTAGTTGTCTGCATATGATTTTTGCCTACTTTGGACTGCTTTAATTGGCTCCTGTATGATCTTGATCTTTTCATTTGTCTTTTGCACTATCTTAGGTCCCAACAATTATCGTTCCCCTATCTCCGTTCGACAGTAAAAGGCCTCATAGGGTGCCATAATGATGCTACTATGATAACTATTATTATATGAAAATTCTACCAAAGGTATATGCTCTTCCCAGCCTCCGAACAAGTCCAATACACATGCCCGTAACATATCTTCTAGGGTCTGTATCGTTCTTTCTGATTGTCCATCCGTCTGAGGGTGATACACCGTACTCATTCGAAGTCGTGTTCCCAAACATCTTTGTAGGCTTTCCCAAAACCTAGAGGTAAATCTCGGATCTCAATCAGACACTATGCTTACCGACACTCCATGCAGCTTGATTATTTCCTTTATGTAAAATTGAGCTAACTTGTTAACCAGTTGGCTGATTTTCATTGGTAGGAAATTAACAGACTTAGTTAATCTGTCAACTATTACCTATATAACGTCATTTCCTATAGATCCTCGAGGTACCCCTATAATGAAGTCCATGGTGATGTATTCCCATTTCCATTTTGGAATTTCTAAGGGTTGAAACTTCCTAGCGGGTCTCTGATGCTCGATTTTTATTCTTTGGTAGACATCACATCTAGCCACATTGTAACACCCGGTGTTACCGGTGTTAAGAGAATGAGAAAGGGAGCCGAAAAACTTTCAAAAATACCCTTGAGAAGATGTTGGATCCTTGAGAATGATGGTGTCCTATGAGAGGGGCATTTTGGTAATTTGGATAGTGAAGTCCAATAAAAGGTTATTTTGGTGAATTGAAAATAATTCCTATGTGGAATTAGGTATGTAAGTGAATTAAATGCCAATTTGATATTTATGTGGAGATATATGGGATTAATAAATTCATAAAGGGTATTTTGACAATTTTGGAATCTATTTCCATAAAGAAATTTAATTATGGAAAATAGGAAAAATGGAGAATATGCAATTATTTGAGAAAATAATTAATTTTCCCTAAAATAGTGAATTAATGTGGTAATGCCACATGGATGACCAAGATAAAGAATTGGAAGCTAAGTTTGTGTCTTAGAGTGACACTTGGCATAATCTTGGAAATTTGAGAGAAATTATATATTAGAAATGTGGGAGCATATATATATGTGTGTGGATTTATGAGTTGGAGAAGGATTTAATTAAATGCAAAAAGAAATACTAATTGGTCTTTCAAGCATTTAATGAGAGGCATGATTATATGGATTAAAGAAAATCCAAAAGAAAATGGTAAATGGTCACCATTAATGCCTTGGAAAATATGAGATTTATTTAAATACATAAGAAAGTATTTATGTCTCTCAAGTGTGATGGTTATGAAAATGGTCTCATTTAAGTAAATGAGAAATAAATGGAAATTTCAAGAATCCAATGGATGAGATGTATTCTTGAGAAAGAGAATTAATCCAAGGATGGGGATTTAAAGAGAAGTAATGGCATGGATTGCCAACATATTAAAAGTGTGCTTTCTTTTAATGGTGGAGATGAAGCCTTGTAAAGGCAAAGGTAATCCAATGGGTGAGATTTAAAGGAAGGAAATGGCATGGATTGTGTTTCTTCCAAAAGAGATGTATTTAATCCAAAGAGATGGATGGTTGGGATTTTCTCTCAAAAAGCAATTGGAAATCAAAGGCTAAGATGAAGTCTTGAAATGGAGATTTCAAGACAAGAGTAGTATTTAAAGGGAAAGTAAGCCCTTGTCTCAAGTTTTGCCATTTCAAAGAGAGAAATAGAGTGAGAGGAAGGAAAGAGTTGTCTTCCAAGGAGAAGAAAAGAGAGAAGAAGATGAAGGAATCAAAGTAAGTTTATTTCTTCATTCTCTTTACTTTAATATGTTAGTATGTAAAGTAAGTGGCATGTTGGAATGTCATCCTAGATGGGAGAAGAAGATGGGGGAGCTCTCTTGAGAAGAGGATTTAAAGCTTCAAAGAGAAGAATGTTAAGGTAAGGGATGGCCCCATGTGGTGGAGGCCTTGCATTGCATTGCAAGTAGGTTGCATAAATTTTTTATGTATCTCTTTGCATGCTTTACTTGTACATGAGACCTATGGCCATGGGGGTGGGAAAGAAGTGGTAGGTTGATGCCTCAAACCATGTTGGGTTGTGAGGATGGAATAACCTAACCATGCTTGCATGCATTTGCCATTACATAGACTTGTTATGCTTGTATTTACTTTGCATATGCACTCTTACTGAGCTTTTGAGCTCATGAGGTTTTATCCTCCCCTTGTAGGTTGTTCTTATGTCAAGTGGCAAGCTTGTGGTGGGAAGCTCTTGGTGAATATTTCTTTGTTTGTTGTAAAGTTATGGTTTAAAGAAGCCTAGGTTTATCGTATTTAATTTGTGGCTTGATGGCTTAGGGAAGCCTATTTATTGTAAGTGCTTCATGTGATGTAATTTAATGGTTTGCAATGGCTTGTGAAGGCCTAGAACCATGGATGTAATTTATTTGGAATAAATCATGAGGTTGGAGAAAATGAATTTGTTGTGAAAAGAGGCTTGGGAGTTGAAAATGTGGAGATTTTCAATGCATTTATTGGGGGTATTATTTCTGGAAAGTATGGGTTTAAAAGCCCAAAGGAGGGGATCAAAAAAAAAAAAAAATTCGGAAGCAGCAGCTTGCGCGCGGGCTGCTGAGGCCGTGCGCGAGGGCGGGCGCGCGCGGCATGCGTGGCTAGCGCATCGCGGGGCCCCGGGCGCGCCAGCAGGCCCCGTCGTCCAATTTTTTTAAAAAATTTGGAATTTGGGGGAGTTAAGGGGCAATTCTAAATTGATTTTTGGGCCCCGGATGAATTTTCAAAAAAAAAGGGATTTTTCAAGCATTTTTGGAGATAAATGCCGAAATTCGAGAAATGAATTTTTTTGAGTTTTTCCTCCAAAATTGGTAATCAATCCAAGTATGGATTGAAATGGTGGATTTTGGAGCCCGGTGAAATTCTTGGATGGAAAAAAAAAAGAATTAAAAATAAATGGAAAAATTGAAATTAGGTATCTTAAGGAGATTTTCTTTCAACCAAATGCGGTGCGGTTGAAGCCCAAATTTTGCTAGTGAATCCTGGGGTTGCGGGAAGGGAAGGACGAGCCTAGTTCCCACCTAGGGCGTTTCATCTTGAAACATGGTCCACCCTTCGCCTAAGGCCGGGCATGTGGACAATTCGAGTAATAGTTTACGAGTAACACCCGTAAGTGGGAACGGGGCATTACACACATGGCGAGCCTTGTCTTTCTTCATTCCTGGACACCAATATAAATTTCTCAAATCATTTTACATCTTGGTCATACCTAAATGAATGCTATATTTGGCTCGGTGTGCTTCATTCAATATGGCTTGCCTTAATTCTTCAGTCATGGGCACATAAACTAGAGTTTTAAATTGGAGTATTCTATCTAAAAAATTGAAGTTGGGGTGTTTCACATGACCCTGAGCATCTACCCACGACCTTACTCTAAAGTCATCAGGAATAGCTTGTCGAATCTGCTCCATCAAATGAGAGTGAATAGCCAGACTAGCGACGTAAGTAGATGTTCTTGTAGAGACTGCTTCCACTGTCAACTAGCTAAAAACCTTCACCAGCTCCCATTCCCGGGTCATCAAATTGGCTTAGCCACTAAATGGATCGAGTAGCCTTGAATCATCACAAAAATGCCACAATTTGTTGGCCAAATTTTTCGGTCATTTCCGCATAAAATTCGATCAAATCATAACCGATCTTGGCCAATGGCCACTGCAAGTTGAACCATCATGACCTGGAACATCCTCTGGAGGCCTTGGGCGACCTTTCTGACGGCCACAGGTAGCTGGTCGGTGGTGACAGTGTAGCTAGCCATTTTTTTTGCAGGTTTCCCACCTAATTTTTGTTTATTACACTTTAGCCCCCAAATTAGTTTTCAATTACATTTTCGACCTTTCCTCAAAACCCCCGAGTTTTCCAACATTTCCATTAGGCCCCTAGAGTTCCAAACTCCTCATTTCAATCTCAAAACTTTCGAAAAACCCTATTTTTAACCTCCCTAGGCCAAAATTTCAAACTTGCACTTAGGCTTGACTGCATGAAAAACCATGATGGAATTTATTTTTATTTTGGTGCTCAATAAAACATAGAAGATATAAAAATAATTTAAAACACCAAGATAATAAACATTAATAAAATAATTTCATTATCGAAATTCAATTAATTTGTATCATCAAAATGATATCAAAGGCAATCATCATTAACATATAAGTTGTTGCAAATCTTTATATATATATATATAAAATTATAATTCATTTGATTTTCATTTTAACAAAGTACTTGAAATTGATTTTTGTTTCCAAATCATATATTATGACTTAAGATATAAATCATTTATTTTTTATCATCAAAACTAATCACAAGAGTAAAATATCAATATCTCCCTTTTTTATGATGACAAAACTTTAAATCAATTTCAACATATATATATATATATCTCCCCCTTTTTTATCATAAATAAAAAATGTTTGTTTTAAAAAATAAAGCTCAAGATTCCTCTTTAAATCAAGACTTTTAAAAGAATATTGAGTTTGAGGAAATGTTCAAAAACTCCCCCTTAAACTGATATGATTAAAAAATAAGTCATTCATTAGATTTAATCTTTCTTTAGATATGTGAGAGGGAACTATAATTGGATATAAGGTAGTATTCCAAATAAAGAGGTTAAAAGAAGGACTCCCCCTCAAACCAACATACAAAAATTGAGTTAGAGGGAAATGTACCTTAAGCCTTAAGATGACATAATCACAAATGCTAGGGAATCAAGAATTAATAAGGACATAATCTGTTCATTTAACCAAAGAAACTCATATGCTAAATAAGGAACACAAGAGTAAAATATAATATTTCTAAGATAAAAAAACTCCCTCCTAATATGATATAAAAATTAGTCATAAAACTTAAGAGATAAGGATTCAATATCAATTTTAAGAGATAGATCAGTGTTATATTCAATGACTAGAAACACATAATAACCACACATTCAATGAATGTACTCATTTTCCATATAATCAAAGGATTAGTCTTCATTCATCATACAAAACCAAACAATGATACCAATTTATACTAATTGATAGACTTGGATAGCAAAGACAAATTTCATACATGAAAATAGTATTAGAAGTGATTCAAGACATAATCATTTTAGTATCTAAAAACATGACCAATCCATATATTCAATACCTTTATAAGAGATCAAGCCATAGGTACCATATCCCAAACTTAGGATTATAACATATGATCATTACATATAGACGTCTTCAAGAAGCAAAATGATCCTTTAATTTTTAAAGATAAAGCATATATTAGAATAATTTCTCACTCAAGCTGTAAGGTCTCCATATTTAATTACTATTTTATTTTTATTTTTAGGGACCTGAAGTTGGTGTGGCTACCAAAAACTCATGGAAACTTCTTCGTTGAAAACCCTGACCGAGGAGTTCAAGGGAAAGTGTTAAAATGGTTGGGGCTTGCCGGAGTCTTAATGAACATACAACATCTAGCATACACATTTCCAACCACGGTACTCAGGTCTCACTTCATACATTATCTTTCACATTCTCATACCACCCTCAGGGTTAATTACATTAAGCAACATTATAGTTATCATGTTACCCTATCAGTACCTTATCTGTAGCGAGACAACACCACCAAGACCTTATGGTCGAGACTGCTTTATACACGTCTAACCCCCTATCTCAAATAACACCCAGCTTTCCATCGACTGGTGCCCTGCCTTACCTGGAATGACACAAGCAAAACATGAGCCACAAGGCCCAACAAGCATAATAGAATAAAAAAGAACAATATCTGAACTCACGACTATATTCTGAATCATGATATAACACATTAAGCATGACAGCTCTTGGAAAGTTTGGAAGTGACCCTCACTCACATACATTTAGGAGAGGAATCTAGCCAAGCACATTTACCACGACTCAGGTTCCTCTGACCCTTTCAAGACTACCGTAACGAAACCACAACATGACCACCACCACGAATCAGACATACAACCACCCGAGCTTGCAACACATATACCATGAGTCCGGACCCTGGCCCACTCGAGCTTGAAACACATATACCACGAGTTCGACATAAAGCTCACTCGAGCTTGAAACATCCACTAGTTCGGCCCTTGGCCCACTTGAGCTTGGTAGGATATATCTCGAGCAAACCATGTCCGCTACGTGCAATAGAACCATGCATTACACATAGATTTGAGACGACATAGTGAGCATAAATGTGATACAAGACTCCCATAGCCGACATCTGTCCATTCTATGCCTATGCAACACACCCACACACACACACATGCATACCATGATACACTACTATCCCTTAATCTTAACATTTCCTAAGCTTACTCATGCCTCTTCGTACCCATGGCAATATATTTCAAGTACCGTTCTTGTCCCCTCTCATACATATGAACCCATTTTTATGTACGAACATACTATTACATTTTACCAATTTCTCATACGGGTGACTAGTGGTACCTAGCTTCCCTGAATCATCCATCGTGTGTCATCACAACTGATAGCTAGCGCCCATACATCCAACCATCGGCAGTCACGACACTACGGTCGACAACTAATAGCTTACACCTTACACCCTTAGACACACATAACCTATAACGACCCGTTAGAGGGCCCAGTATTTATTCAAAGAATTATTTAATTAATCGTTGGAGTATTTGATTAAGAGATTTTTTCAATTAATTATTTAATGTGGCAATTTAGAGATTTTGGAGGAAAAGAATGGCATTTAATTTCTTCTAATTTTGGAGTTGAAAGAATTTGCCAAGGTGGCAATCTAGTAATTTTTAATTGAGAGAATAGTATTTAAATAGCATTTAATGGAATTTATTTTGTGAAAATTAAATGCAAGCGCATGAAGGTAATTCTAAAGTTTTATTATTATTTGAGAGTTTTAATAATAATTTTTGTAATATTATTAATTAAGTGAGATTATGTATTTAAGGGAGAGTGAGAATCCATGCGTGAGATGGATTTGGATTGAAAGTCCCCTAATTGTAGTAGGAGGAGGATTCCAAGTTAATTAAGAATAAGGACTCCAAATTATAAAAGGAGAAGGAGATGGTTTTTAAGGCTATTTCTTTCTCTATATAAAGGCACATAAGCCATAGTTTTCTTCATGCCGCGTGAGAAGCAGAGACCCAAGAAGTCTATGAGTTGCAGAAGTTGCTTTGCATAGGAGATTTCTGGTTGAGATCATGTGAGTCGATCAAGATTTATTGAGGCAAGTATCTTTCTTGTAATCCCTTCCATTATAGGTTCATATTAGTTTCGTTTTCAGATTATTCCAGTTCTTCGTCGTAGTTTTTAGATTTATATCAGTAAGAAGAGACGTATATATATGCGTATAACAGTGAAGTTATGAGCAAGTTCTATTTTTGGTTGAGATCATGTGAGTCGATCAAGAATTATCGAGGCAAGTATCTTCCTTGTAATCCCTTCCATTACAAGTTCATATTAGTTTCGTTTTCAGATTATTCCAGTTCTTCATCGTAGTTTTTAGATTTATATCAGTAAGAAGAGACGTATATATATATGCGTATAACAGTGAAGTTATGAGCAAGTTCTATTAATCCTTATCCATTTTGGATTGCAAATTCTATTAATTCTTATCCATTTTGGATTGCAAGTTCTATTAATCCATATCCATTTTGGATTGCAAGTTCTATTAATCCTTATCCATTCTGGATTGCAAGTTCTATTAATCCTTCTCCATTTTGGATTGCAAGTTCTATTACTCCTTCTCCATTTTGGATTGTGAGTTCTATTACTCATTTTCCCATTTGGAGTGCAAGTCCTATTATTTCTTCTTTCTTTTGAGTTGCAAGTTCCTTCCTCATTTTATTTCTTTTAGAGGTAAGTTCTCATATATGCATGATCTTTATAGTGATTCAATCAAATATTATCTTTGAATCATCCTTAAAGTTGTTTCATATCAATTGAGATTCGTTTTCCCAAGATTTTATTCAGAATAGTGTAGAATCATTAAGTGTTATTTCAAATTTCAGTCTCTGTTAGCGTTCACGTTCGTCAAATTTAATTGTAAATATCTGAATGGGTCTTCCCATATCTGGATAAGTTCTAAGTTCCTTGCATATGATATCCAAATGGTTCTTCGCACATCTAGATAGCTCATATCCGAATGCCCTTTCTTCTATTCGGATAGGTCTAGCATATCCGGATGCCTCTCTCCAAAGTTGAATTTTATATTCAAATAAGTCTCCTAATATATATATCTGAGTGCCTTGTGAGATATCTGGATGTCCAAAATCGTATCTGGATGTCTTAGTTTCCATCTGAATATATCCTAACATATCTAAATAGCTTCTTATTTGAGGGCCAGCGTATGCGGATGAGCCTTCTTTCTATCTGGATGTTTTTTCTCATATTCGGATATCCTCCCTAATATCCGGATGGCGTTTCCAGAAATCCAATTTAACTTCCAGTGATGTTTTAATTCAAGCTTTATTCAAATAAAGATATTCAATACCTCCAAATATTGAATTTTATGCCAGAATATAACAAGGTAATCATGCCCATACCATAATACATAATTCATAGAATCTTTGTATTCCAATATATTGAAGATGAGATTACATGTTTAGTGTTTATTATAACATATTCAGCATTATTTCATGAGATTATGTGCATACATTTTGGTATGAGCATTGAGCATGACTTTATATGTAGCACTACATATTGTGTGCCAGCATTTATATGAGAATTGCATTATGCGCGCCAGGTGGCTTAGTTCGTGGGGATCCCACCAGTATCAGTTTTAGTTACAACTCAGTTTATGAGTTGCTCGCTTGGTGACGACCAGGGAGCTAAGGGCTTTGCCCATAGTGTGTGCTTATAGTTTTTTTGTTTTCTTTACAGGATTCAGATCAGTCAGGTATGTTTTATCAGATTATATGGGCCTATGAGCCAAAGTTGCATACCTACATTTAGTTTACAGTTTGTGCATTACATTTTTTTGAATGCAAACAGACAATGATTATACAGTATAAGATCAGTTAGTTGTTTATTAGTATCGATATTCTCCGATTCAGCTTCAGTATTTTTTCTAGCTTATTACTTGTTGAGCTTTGTAGTTCACCTTGTACTCTTCACCCCTCCAAGTCCTAGTGGGGGAGTACCAGAAGTGGGGCCTAGTAGCAGTGGTCTATAGTGTGTGTACGTGGAGCCGCTCAAGATAAAAGATGTTTGGGAGTCTGTTGAGTTTTGTTGTGTTTTGTCAGTTTAGATCTATTTTATATTTTAGTTGAGGGATTGTCTCTTAGTCAGATTTATGGGAAAGAAGCTCAAGCAAGAAGAGGAGAATTGAAGGAGGAAGAAGGCGTAACCAGCAGCTAAAATCGGAAGCAAAGTGGGAAAAAATAAAGGAAAATTGTGCAAGTAAAGTTTAAAGCAATCAAGTAAGTTGGAGTAAATATTTATTTAAGTTACAGTACAATTAGATTTACTTGTTGAGCCATAACCTAATTATTATGGGAAAAAAATTCTATATTTATACAGTGCGTATTATATTCACTGTGTGCGAGTAGAACATGTTGAAATCAACTATTGTCAAGAAAGCTCCGAACCTCTCTTTCAGTTATTCTCATTTTGCTCACCGTAAATGTTTACATTATGAGTCTCCATGCACTAATCATCTTATATTTACTTGGCCTGGAGTACAAGATTCTATTGAGTTGTGTTTGTACTCTGAACGAGGGTTTTGAATCGCTCTCGAATTCTTAAGGAATGGCGTTTTGTTGTTTGGATTAGGGTATGCAAGGATTTGTGTCTCCTTGTGAAGGGCAGGTTATGTAACGCCCCCTCTCCTAGAACTGTCCGAGAAGAGGTGCTCCGAGGAAAATAAAATAAATTAACTGATAATTTAAAATCTGATACCATAAATGAATATCTAAATCAATTGAAATAAAAAATTTGAGTCAATATAAACTGAAAATCATAAACTGCCTTAATTTTGAAGCCTTTTAAAGGCTTATAGCTTGCTGCCCAAGACTCCAACTTGGAGGAAAATTGAGTGGCCTAAAAGCCACAAAAAGCATGGCTGGAAGACAGCCACGTCACAGCCAAGAGGCTGCTGCTGCTGGGCGTGAAATAGCATCGTTTGGCGCCCTAATTTGCTGAAAAAATTCGAACAAAGGCACACAGCCCAACGCCTCCCCCTCAACTCGATCCCGTAACCCCTCCTTACGCACGCGTGCACTTGGCCACCTGCGCTAGCCATCTCCATTATTTATAATCCCCGCCCAAATATACTTAAGGTGACCCGCGGCTAATTCCCCAAAATTGCACTACCACTTCGAAATTTTCGGAAATCACCCCTCACGCCCCACATCCAACTTTCCCCTTATTTCACTTACGCCCAAATGCTCCAAAATTAATTAATTTAGTTATTTATTTATTATTACCACCATTTATTACTATTATCATTTTTATTCAAAATAAACTAGCATTTGTATTACTTATATTTCGAGATGTAATGTGTATAGATGAATACTAAATAAACTAGACCCCATTATCGGGTCGTTACACAAGCAATACTCAAGAGAAAATACTGATTAGCCCATGCATGTATGTCTATTATAGCCAAAATGCAAAACAAATTTGACTTTTGACAATTTAGAGCATATATCACAAAATTTATATATATCTTCAAAAGGATATGAGATTTTGCATATCACACACAATTTAAAGATGAATCATTAAGAAACTTGGAAGGATGGATTGAAACTCTACGAACATTTCCTAGATATTCTACTTTGGAATCGATGATTGAGATAAGAAGCATGCCATATGGAAGACATTTTTTTTGTTCGTAGTGAATGCTCCAATCATTTCACAAAAATAGTAAGATTGCAAACAATACTGCCTTCTATGGATAGAATTGTACCAATTGATATTAATTGATAGGTAACGATTAAAGGCATTGGGGTAATTCAATATAAAGATCTAATGGCATCTTCATAATGATTCTATGGAGTGTAAGAAAACACTTCCAACCAATATTTTCTAGATTAATTATATATGAAAAATCAATAGAGTCAAGAAAATCAAATGTAAGAACCCTTCCTAATAAATGTTTTAACCACATAGTATATCAAGATGTAATCATCCCTAGTTCACTTATCTTAGGATTGGATTGCAATCTAGCACATAGCTAAACACTAAACATGATGTCTGCCTACTTTGATGTCAAAATTTGGCAATGATCCAATCATATTCCTATATAGCTTATTGTCCAATGCTTTGTCGATCTTATCTTTTGTCTAGGTATAATGAACTACTCATAAGAGTGACTAATGATTTGCTTTATGAATGTTGAATTTCATAAAAAGATCTCTTATATATATTTTTGATGAGATAAATATATTCCTTCTTTTTCTTACCTAATTTGTAGTCCTAGAAAACACTTTAACTCTCATCATATTCATCTCAAATTCCCTTTGCATTAGATTTGCAAATTAATCTTTTAGGGATTTATTTGTATATCCAAATATAATGTCTCTACATAAATTTGAACTAATAAAATGTTCTTGCCATGAGTTCTAATAAACAATGTGGTATCTATTTAATCTCTCTCTTGAATCCTTTTTCTAGAAGAAATTTTCTAAGCCTTTCATACCATGTTCTAGGGGCTTGTTTTAGATCACATATTGCCTATGTAAATTTGAACATATGATCCTCTCATTGAGGATTCTCAAAACTAAGATGTTGTTCCACATATACTTTCTCATTTATATCCATTCAAAAAGACACTTTTAACATTCATTTGAAATAGCTTAAAATTCTTGTGGCATGCAAATGCCAATAATATTCTCAATGCTTCTAACCTAGTCATGAGGGCATAAGTTTCATTATAATCTATTCATTTTCCTTGATTATACCCTTGAGCTACTAATCTAGCTTTAATTCTAATTTTGTTTATAAGCACCCATTTGGTTACTATAGTTGGGTGATCCTTAGGTCTTGGAACCAATTACCACACTTCATTTCATTCAACTTGATTTAGCTCTTTTTGCATGGCAATGATTCAATTTTCATCATTTAAGGCTCCCTTAATGTTTTTATATTCTATTTGAGATAAAAGTCAACGAATTAACACTCATTTCTAAGAGATGATTTTGTTCTAATTCATTTAAAAGGATCTCTTATTATTTCATTATTTTTCACATATTTTATTTTTCTTGGAAATGATGGTTCTCTCTTTTCATGAGCTACATTTTCTTCATTAAGCATTTAAGCATATTTTCATTTGATAGATTTGATTCCTTTTGATCTAATGAGAGTTTTGCAAATCTTTATCCTAATTCTTTATCACAATCTTTCTTAGGATTTGGAACGCCAACACTCACATCATCAACTATAGCTTGATTTGATTCATCTACTACAAGAGTTCTTTAAATACTCTATATGCTTTACTTTAACTAAAATATTCTAAGAAAATTCCTTCCTCACTTTTAGTATCAAATTTTGCCTAAAGTGTCTTTACCATTGTTAAGGATAAAATATGCACTACCAAAAATATGAAAATATGAAAAATTTGGTTTTCTTTCTTTATATAATTCAAAGGCGCTTTCTTTAAGATAGGCTTTGTGGAATCCCTATTCAACATATAACATGAGGTGTTAATGGTTTAAACCAAACAATTTTATCACATAACACAATTCTAGCCATTTCTTGTAAAGATCTATTTTTCTTTTCAATAACCCCATTTTGTTGAGGTGATCTAGCACTAGAAAACATTATGATCAATATCATTTTCCTCACAATAGTGCTTGAATTGTTCATTTTAAAATCTCCCCCATGATCACTTCTAATTTTTTGAAATGCATATATCTTTATCTTTTGAAAATATTTCAAATAACCTAAACGTTTCACTATTGGATGCAAGAAATATTACCAAGTGAACCTAAAGTAATTGTGGGACCCCCCACCTAGATTGTCCAGCCAAGTTGAAGAACCCCAGCGGGTGGCTGGCTGCACTCCCAGCCTACAATTAAAACACAATAAAAAAAATCACAATAAAACTTTTATGCTCGCTAGTGTACGAGTGCAGTTGTAGTCTAAATTTAAATTTATATTTGCTGGATGAGTCCAGGTTGTCCACTGAGAGATTTATTTATGGCAAAAGCAAAAGAATGTCACACACACGGACACGTATTTGGATGAATTGGCAACACGATTTTTTTATGATTTTTTTTTTAGATAACAGTTACTAGGAAATAAAGCAAGGTAGAAGTTAAAATAAATACTGAACGTGAGAATATGAAATTGGATAACACTTGAGTTAAGACAATTTCAACACTAACCCATTGATTCCCAAATTTTAGCAGAAAAGATTAGCAATATTAATTTAATTTCAAATATGAGGGTTTGTTATTAAATGCAATTAGAGATGATGATAGTTCTAGTTTAAGCAATCCCCATACATGATATGCGGGATTCTAGTTTAAGCAACTATCATAAATTCGATTGCAATTAATACACGAAATAACTAAATTAATCATCTGGGTTTGGGTATGATAGCGTTTCCAGTTCTAGTAACTCCTATACATGGCATGAAAGCTCTAAGTTAAGCTTACGCTCCAATCCAAACTTAGGGATTTCTCAATAATTAATGCACACTCATACTGAAATTTAAATTAATGTTACTCATTTAAAGCGCAGCTTTCTTTGGGAATCATTGGCGCTGGACACTGTCTTTGCCTTAACTCAAGATTGGATTTAGCTACTCATCTCTATTTGAAAGTTAATTGACAGGAATTTAAATGACGTAATTTAAATAAAAGAATTTAAATGACAGGAATTAAAATAGCAGAAACTAACCGACCATTTAGACGGTGGATAATTTAAATGACAAGAATTAAAATTGTAGAAATTAACCGGCCATTTAGGCGGTGAATAATAAGGTAACAATAAATAACATAAGAATTCAAGAGAAGAAAGAAAGAAAGAAAATAAGATCACAAGAGAAAACAATAGAGAAAATAAGAGAGAACAAAAGCAATTTTCAAAGAGAGAATTCTAAGAAAATAACTAAACTTTAATTTAATAATAATAATCACCCTTACAAATGCAATCAAGTGAGCTATTTATAGCCCACAAGATGCAATACAAACCACACAACTTCAATTATTCAACTAAATATAATTATATCTAATGGGTACTCACACACTTAAAGTTAAATGGATTTTAGCTATAATACACACCTAAAGTTAAATGGATTTTAGCTAAAATATACACCTAATAAAGTACTCATAAAGTTAAATGGATTTTAGCTATAATACACACCTAATAGTTAAATGGATTTTAGCTAAAATACATACCTAATAAAGCACTCATAAAATAAATATTAAAAAATAAAAATAGATTTCTACAATTGTTTTTTTTTTTTTTTATCTTCATTAGGATTAAAAATAATGCTTGGGCCTTCTTCAAATGATAACTTTCATGGGCTTGCTCAAGTTGGGCCTTAATTCTTCATAGGCTTTAATTCTTCATGTGTAGCGACCCATTAGAGGGTCTAGAATTTATTTAGAAATTATTTAATTTCTTAATTAAGTTTTGTTTCAGAGATTTGGACAATTAATTATTTAATATGGACATTTAGAGATTTTAATTGAGAAAATAGCACTTAAATAGCATTTAATTATATTTATTTATTGTGAAAATTAAATGCAAGGACATGGGTGTCATTAAGGATTTGTTATTAGAATTTAATTAATTAATAAGAGTTATTATAAGATTGGGAGTCCAGGTCCGAGAAGGCTTGGGCTTAGAAGTCTCCAAGTTATAATGGGAATGTGAGATGGGCTTAGGGCTGTTTATATATATATATATTTGACCATAGCCATATGTTCTTCACGTCGCAAGAACAAAGAGTTAAGAAGCAGTCAGTGAGTTCAAGGATTTGCATAGAAAGCTCTCGGGAGATCATTGAGTCGATTAAGGAGATCATAAGGCAAGTAATCTTCCTGTAATTCCTTCCATTATAGGCCCTTGTGAATTCGTTTCAGATTATTTAATAGTTTTGCTAAGATTCAGATTTATTTCAGTAAACCAGATACTTGTATATATATATGCGATACAGTGAGTTCCAGCCAGTTCATGCATGATCTTTGTAGCATTTTCATTAGTTATGATCATTAAATCATTCCTAAAGTTGTTTCTTATCGATTGGGTTTTGTTTACCCAAGATTTTATTCGGAATGGTGTAGTTTTGATTAAGTTTGAATTAAGTTTCAGTCTCTGTGTTCATTCGTTTATGGGTTATCAGGTTGCAGACACCCGGATAGGTTCCCTCCTATCCGGATAGATTTTTCAGAGCATGTGAGTAGCATCCGGATAGGTTAGAGGCTATCCGGATGGTTCAAAAATATTTATGTGAGTGACATCCGGATAGATTTTGTTCATATCCGGATGGTTCAGTGGTATCCGGATGCTTTATTTTTGTATCTGGATGTGTCAAGCAGTGATTGTGAGTAGTATCTGGATGCTTTAAGCCGTATCTGGATGTGTCTAAGTTGTCTGTGAGTGATATATGGATGCTTTGTATCATATCCGGATGAGTCTAAGGCTTTTTGAGAGTGATATCCGGATACCTTGAGTTGTATCCGGATGTGTCCAAATATGTTTGTGTCTCATATTCGGATGGGTCTTTGCACATCTGGATGTCTCTCAAAACTTATCCCAAAGTTCATGTGTCTTGTATCCAGATGGGTCCTTACTCATTCGGACGTCTCTCACAATTCCATTCAATTCATATGTCTCATATCCAGATGTGTGAAATTTATATCCCAATAGGCCTAAGGTGTATAACACTCACACCGAAATTCCATCTTTTCTCCTATTTGGTTCCAATATCTTCAAAACCCTAAAGTTAAGCGTGCTCGGGTTGGGGTAATTTTATGATGGGTGACCCCCCTGGGAAGTCTTCAAGTTGTAATAAATGAATCATTAAATAATTAAATAAATGTCAGAAAATATTGCAATTCAAGGAGAAATAAGAGTAAATCCTTATAGTCAAATATATTGAATCAGATTACATGTATAGCATTTAATTTGACATGATCATCATTATTTTGTGAGTTTATGTATATACATCTTGGTATGAGCATTGAGCATGACTTTCTATGGAGCACTATATATCGTGTGCTGGCATGTATGTGAGCATTACATTATGCGCGCCAGACGGCTAGTCCGCGGGGATCCCACCAGTTTCAGTTTCAATTTGTGTGTTGCTCGCCTGATGTCGACCAGGGGAGCTAGGGGCTTATTGCCCACAGTATGTGCTTACAGTTTTTATGTTTGCAGGACTCAAATCAGTCAGGTATGTATTACAGATATGTGGGCCTATGAGCCAAAATTGCATACCTGCATTTAGTTTACAGCTTATGTGCATTACATCTTATAAATGCCATCCAGTGATTATTATATCTCTCAGTACAAGTTCAGTAAGTATTTTTATCAGTATCGATATTCTTCGATTCAGCTTCAGTTATTCTTTCCAGTTTATTACTTGCTGAGCTTTGTAGCTCACTTTGTACTCTTCACCATTCCAGGTCCTAGTGGGGGAGTACCAGATATGGGGCCTAGCAGCAGTGTCTAGTAGTGTGTGTATATGGAGCCGCTCAAGACAAAAGATGTCTGGGAGTTGTTAGTTTATTAGTTAGTGTTTGATCAGTTTAGATTTATTTTATATTCTAGTTTAGGGATTTTCCCTTTGATGTAGTTTATGGTTTTCAGTTTGTTGACTAAGAGTTTTATTTCAATTGATTGAGATATTCAGTATTGGTATCAGATTTCAGTTTATCAGTTAGTTTATTTTATTTTTCCCGTAATACCTCTTTTCGAGCAGTTCGAGGAGAGGGGGTGTTACATCATGGGCTTTAATTCTTCATTCTTCAATCCAATTTGAGTCTCAAAGCCCACATTCTTTATGCCTACAAACAAGCAATTGAGTGTTATTAATAAATTATATATTATATATATATGTGTTACACATGGCACATATATATTAGATTAGATTATATATATATATATTACATGCATGCATGTATTGATGTATATGTATTATATATATTTATATATGTATTATTATTATTATTATTATTATTATTATTATTATTATTATTATTATTATTTTAAATTTTATTTTAGAACTTCATTTCATTCATTTTTCAATTTAAACTTGCATATAATCATAAAATATATATTAATATCTAATTTAAACCATTTTTAAGATCAAAAGAAAGGTAAAATTATAACATAATTTTTACAAAATTAACCACTAATCAGTGGCCCCGAGGGAAAAAGAAGAAACCTAAAAAGGGGTAGACTTGTCATACATACACACCTGGATTCACATATACCTGATAATAAATTTGGAAACGGAAGCAAAAACCACAACCTCGGCATGCATTTCAAAACAAAACTGGCCCACAAGGCTACAGAGTTTACATATATACAAGCTAACTCACACACAACTCAAAAGACATAACAACCTTGTTATACAACACTACCACATGGTAAGGTCAACATGAACTGCCCTGTACACTGTCTACTAAGGTAGGTCCGGCACCACTATACTCACCCTCAACTTTGGCCTTGCTCTTACCTAGAATGAAGAGAAGCAATAGTGAGTCACAAGACTCAACAAGTATATAAGAAGGAAAGGCTAACAAGAATAAAAAGCTATAGAATACCCGCACCCAAGTGCCAAAAACTCATGCAAAGCATGTCAACCAATCATATAAGAAATAATAGGTACCAACTACATAATAAAGATATGCACATACCGGATCTTGGGGCCCAAATAAAATGCACTAGCACTTAAGTCCATATCACAAACCTGCTGCTGCCCTGAAGGCAGGCTGTACCTGTAATTCGAGCTGAAGCTCGCTCAGGTGGGAGCGACCAACACTCGTTGGGGCATGCATAAACGTCCATAATATAAGTTGGGGCATGCCAAAGCATCCCTAATATATAAACTCAGTTCGGGAAACCTAACACCGTACAACTATATCTCAAAACTGGCACCAAGACTGTGCAATGCAACATATAAAGGGTGGCGTAGTAGACCGAACGGGATATGAGGCCCCCATAAGCCAAGTATCCTGCCAAGCCTCGCTCATATAGGAAGTCACATGTCGAATGAAATTCTTGTGTCCAACATCAAAAAATTTTAAATCACTATCGTGCTCATGACCAACCCCCAAATGTATAATCCCAAGCCCCCGCATGCATTTGAAGTGACAGAATAATAATTATAAAAAATAAAATAAAATGCATGCAATTACTCTTGGCCACAACAACTTCTCACGAGAACCTACCCAATCAAAATAATCTAGCTTCATTCCAAGAACAACTAGAAGGGATTACTGAGCCCTTCCAAAGCTCATAATAAAAGACTCACCATTAAGGATCTAGTCTTTATAGAAAAACTAGCAAATAATAGGCCTATAATCCTCAATTAAAATTACCTATAACTTTCGATGAGGAGATCCTTATTAAACCATCAACAATTAGAAAACTCCACTACCGTAGTGAGTAATTTAACATTACAATATGGAGATACCAAACCAATAAGGAAATAGACTAAGCTTGTGCCTTTTTGCTATAATATCAGACAAAGATAATACTCTCCAAGACCCACTAAAGGCTCGGCCTATTACTTAAAAGCCATGCATGTACTCTCATATCACTGATACAACCAGAAAGCTCAAAATTGAATACCATCAGTACATGCTCGAGGTTCTCTAAGAGTTGAGGAGGATAACTATGAAAAGAGGAAAAGCTTGAGTCGAGGAGAAGGAAAAAGAAATGACTTGCAAAAAAGGATAAGGAGCTTGCTTGAAGTGAAAGATCAAACCCCTGTCTTTTTCTCTGCACTTTCTTCTTCACTGCTCACGCCCAAGCCTCACTCTATAAGATAATTTCCTCTCTTACAAACACTCAATATATATATATATAAGTAAGAGATAAATGGTAATGGGTGCAAGTACTGGCAAGAAAGGAGAATAAATTCCTGACATGTCTTTTGAAAAGCAACTTTTGAATCGAGAATATGGCTTGGGAATTCAGTCTCAGAAAGACCCATTTGGATGCTATGGTAGATAATTCGAATGAGAGGAATTAAATGAAAACGGACATTCTGGACAGATTTGACAAATCTTCATATTTTGGGCATAACTCTCTCGTCGAAGCTCCGATTGAGGTGGTTCAAGATTATATAGAAAAAAAAGACAAAGATCTACAACTTTCATGTTATAAGTTTTTTGAGATTCGGACTGCATCGAGGTTGAAATCGGGTCACAAGGAGAAAACTACACTCTGGAAGCGTAGGCAATCCGAGTCATTAGCTCCCTATTCAAATCACCCTCTCCCCCATTTGAATCCCTTCACTGTAGCATTCGAATCACTTCACTAAAACTCAAAAACTCATCCAAATCATCCCCCTCTCATCCAAATGCAAAGGCTCCTATCCGAATGCCAAACATAAGCCATCTAAATACTAAGCAACCCATCTGAATGGCTCACTCTCCCATCCGAATACCTAACTCCAATTCAAACACAACTTTAAAAACATTTAGATATTCCAACTTATACCCTACACTTAATTAATAAAAGCCCAAAAAAACATATATACACATATGCCATGCCTTGACACCTAATTACTTAGGAAATAATCACCAAAAAATAATATGCTACACATTAAGGTTAATAATTCAATCCTTAAAGCATTAAATAACATTGAATAATTTAATTCGAGTCATTACAGTAGTCATCTATAATGACAAGAGCATAATGTTTTCCATATAGGTTTTGGATTCTCATAGGTCTAAAAAAATCTAAATGAGGTAAGGTTAGAGACCTAGAGGTTGTGACTCTATTGTTAGGCTTAAATGGTATACTTATTTGTTTGTCTTTCATACATGCTTCACAAATATGATTTTTTTTTTTCATATTTGACATTAGGCAATACTCTAATAAGATCATGTTTGCATAATTCATTAAAGAAAATCATACTAGTATGCCTTAGCCTATTATGCCATAGCTAAGAATTTTGAGCAATATATGATACCAGGTAATTTTTCTATACTAGATAAGTCTAAGTACAATTTCTATCCTATTACTTATATATAATTTTTTTTATTTGTTTTGAGACATGATTCTTCATATGAATTAACGTTAAAGCATACTCTATGTCTCTTGTCACACAATTGACTTATGATAATTAGATTGTGCTTAAGAACATCTACTAACACAACATTTTCTAACACACAACAATAAATTTTATTCTCCCTCTTACTCAATGCATATATCAGAACACTATAACTCTCCCTTAATTTTAGAAATCAATACAAGTTTTCAAGAAAATCATAAAAGGCAAACTCATAATTCATTATCATCAAAACTAATAAGCATAGGGTTTAGGGAATATACCACCAATGATGAAATTTAAATATATCTTACTTTTGGTTGGTAAAATGAGAGGTGATATTCTTCTTCACCTTCCTCTTCTTTTCATGCTTGATACATCCATACAAATTTCATTTTGAGTTCCATTTGGATGTCAAGCAGTTCTACAAAAATAATAATAATAATTCATCCACAAGCTTTTGGTCCCCAAACCACCTTGAGTTCACCATTGTTAGCATAAAGGTCTTCCTTAGGAACCCAAATTTGTTTAAAGCTATGTGAATTGTTTCTTACAAAACCTTTGTTTATAATATGATACCAATAAATACGATGTGAAGCAAAGAATTTTTGTTTGAAATTTATTTTCATTTTATCCTCATGCACATTCCTCTTAAAATGAGAATTTTTAGGTATCAAAACTTGTTTGGATCCTTAAGAATTAGTATGAGAAATATTAGAAGGCCTGGTTTCCTTAAGAATCCATTTCATTTTAGGACTACTAATTAATTTCCTTTTAAAAGGATAACAAAATGTAATGTGGCCCAATTTACAACAATAAAAACATTTAATATCTTGAGAGGTGTGTAAAGATGAGCTTTTGACATTAGCTCTTTGACTATTAAAATTTTGAACACCTATTTTATGATCACAAGAATTTGAAATCTTCCTATTTAAAATAGATTTCTCATTCAAAGTACTATTAGGAAATTTCAATTGATTTTCTATCAAATCTTTTTCCAAAGAAAATTCTTTATTGAAAGCCAGCAAAAATTCAATTTTTGATTTTAGAACTTCCAATTCATTTGACAATAAATCTAATTATTTTTTGAGATTTTTGTTTTTCAAACATATTTTTTCAAAATTGACATATAAATCATTAAAAACATTCAACAACTATTCATTTGAAAAAGTATCATGATCATCATTTTTAGCATTCAAAGAACTAAACTCATGATCATTTTCAATATCATTACTATCAACAAAATCATAAGTAAAAGTAGATGTTATCTTCTCTTCTTCTTGAGCTATGAAGCACGAGATGAGATTTGTGTGACGATCCATGAATTTCCTGGGTTTATAAATACAACAAGCTAATATCCCAAATACATGGGCTGGGGTTCTGCCCCAAGTAATACAACAGCGGAAGCCAAATGAATATGAAATACACCACTAAGGAGCTTAATTATACATAACAATATCACAACTAATCAAATCAAACAAACCACAATATCTGAGCCCCCGATCACATCTCTCACCTCATGGATCTTTTAGTCAAAATTGCCCTATACACACAGCTATCTACGACTGACACGCCAAACGATTAGCCACGATGTTAGCTTCCACACCTAGAATAATGGCAAAACAAGATGAGTCACTAGGCTCAGCAAGTATAACAAAAGAATATATGTAAGGCTGGGCATAGATCTCCCACACTAGAGTGCATCCCACTAAATGCAGGCAAGACAGACTAAAACCCAAAATAGCCATACTTGACATATGCCTCGTTAGACAAAGATAAATCAGAAATAAACCACAATCAAGTACACCTTGCAACATAACAATGACAATGCTGGGAGTACAACCCTCACCCAAAGATATACCCGCACAAAGTGCAATGCAGCATATGAAAATGCCATGCCATATCGTGCAATAGGATATCTAGTGCTTAACAAAAATATAACAATGCACATAACAGTCCCTGGGGCCCACATAAGAAATGAACATCCTGGCACCCAAGTCCCAGCATACAAACCTGCTACAACTATGAACTGTCTGGCATAAAGCCCATGAGCCCGAGGCTCCCACAACACGATCCACACGAGCCTGAAGCTCTCATCACAATCATATATCGGAGTCCCCGTTTCATAGCTATCTGGAGCCTAGCTCACATTCATAGCTATCGAGGGTCAACTCCATACCACGATCCACAATCACATACTGGAGTTCCCGAATCATAGCTATCTAGAGCCTAGCATCCACTCATAGCTATCAAGGGTCAACTCCATATCATGATCCACAATCACATACCATATCAAACGGTAACCATGCAATGTAACATATAATAAATGCAATGGCTCTTGCAGCATTAACGTGATGGAAAAGCCCCCATAAGCCAGGCATCAGGCCATGCTATGCCCACATAAGAACCCATACAGGCAAAATGCCTTAAATGCACATGCTCTCCTATCAAACCCAAATCGGCACTCAATAGGCCAATTGGGTTATACCAATGTACACACTTCCCCGTACATACAAAGCATGACCCCCAATGAATGTAAGCCCAATCCTATGCACTACAATGTCATGTAATATGCCACAAGACCAAGCATGGGTGTCCGTCAATACCAGATTGCCTGGCCCGTTTATAGTCTCTCATAATAGCTGATAATCGGTGCCCATACATCCAACCATCAACTGCCACGACCCAACGATCGACGATCAGTAGTTGTGTATCCCACACCTTATAACTCACACAAGCAAATCTTGAGACTCCCGATTACAACAACTCATCCCAGAGGGCACCCACAACCACAACTGACTCACTAAGAACCTAGCCAAACCAGGTTCGGCATAATTCCCAAGAAATTAGGGGCGATACAATACCTCATAAGCACTTACCGAATTAAACCCCAGAAGTCTCTTATTTAATTTAATTAAATTTAATCTATACAACCAATACCCACAACGCACGAAATTAATTTCTAAAACCAAATTAGGCTAAGGAAAGAAACGAAATCCATAAATCAAAGGAGATTCACAAAGGAAGTAAGGAGCTTGCCTTTAATTAGCTGATTTTGGTGTTTATACGCCCACACACCGCTAAATTACTACACATTGCAAAATAGTTTAATTCAATTAAAATTATTAAAATCGTGCCCTAAATTAAATTTCAAACCGTATAAATTTATTCACATAATTTACCCCACTTACCTGCATACTTAAATCTCGATTATACTAAATTTTCCTACAATTTCTTCTGAATTTCCTTCCCGTTTCACCTTTCACTACGTTGCTTTCTCTCTGTAATTTTTTCCCTTTCTGCTCATTGTTTAACCCCACCCAAATTCACCCCATTCTCGGCCTTTAAAAGGCAAAAAAAGGCAGATCCAAAAGCTATTACGTGGCAGCCAATGCAACCCACCGCTTGTAGGCCAAAACGGTGCCGTTTTAGGCGCCCTTGGCTTAACAAACTTTCCACAAAATCCCTCCCAGCGCGCGTACATGTCGAGCCTCGATCCCACAACCTGCCACAAGCCCCCTCTCATGCGTGACCGCTTGCGCATGCCATCACCTTCAACCTATAAGCGCTCCAATTAAATTTAAAGTATCCTCGTCACAGTTTCTGATTATTACATTTAAACCCCACATCTTTCAAAAATTACCACATACACCCCACTTATTAATAACTCTTATACCCAAAAATTTTCCAACATTTAATTACCCATCTCTTTAACACAAAATAAATTAATATTTTCTTCAAACGCACAAATATTCGATAATCATCTTGAGAACAATAATTATTATTTCTCTAAATATTCAATAATCACCGTAAATACAATAATTAATAATTACTAACTATTCTAAATTTAAATTAATAGCTATTAATTATTCCTGAATTATCGGGATGTTATAGTCTCCCCTTCTTAACAAAATTTTATCCTCAAAATTCTCATTGGTTAGCTCAAGCCAATCAGCGAGACACACTTATTTCAAAGAATTAGATTTATTGGACTCGCCTTTAACTCTATTTCAACAAAATGAATTCGTAATTCCCATGACAACATCCCACACGCTCCCAAAACATTCCATATTATCATTTTCCAATATTCCCACAAGTCCGAGTCTACTACATATCCTACTTTACTTAACATACTAGCACATCTCCCCAATCCATCACCCCAATTAGGCCACGTTATGACCACTAATACCTTAACTAGCTTAAGGAACACCATCAATCATATTACATACAACAACAAGGTTCTCCTATCATAATATCATAATCCAACCGTTCCCCAAGGCTATCTCGCGTTCTCATCGCACTTTCGTTTGGTACTATCTCAACCACATACCAACATAAAGACAAGCTTAAGATTCAGAGGGATTCAATCCCAATGATAATCTAATTCGTAGCACAAAACTCAATGAAAATACAATTACCTCAAATGCTACTGATAGTGGCAGGGGTGGAGCTACCCCTTGAACTCTAAGCCCCATCAAACGTGGCGCTCGTCTCTGCCTCTGCCCCTCCAGACTTCTATCCACCAAGCTTAGGCAATTATATACACTCACTCACTTTGTGACCCCCTCTAGCCACACCAAAAACAAATAATCTCCCGACCAACAGCTGCCTCCGAAATCTGCGAATAATCTCGTTGCAAATGGCCCGATTGGCCACACAAATAATAGACAGATTAATGAGGCCAGTACGACCCTCGATATCTCTTTCCATACAGTCAGCACCTCAAAAATCCAACCGTTAACCCTACTGGCAACTAGACTCATACAACACCAACGAGACCAAAAGTACATGCTAACCGAAGACGTTCGGAATGATCAACCCATACAGTTTATAAGCATCACCATCGTGTTAGCCAACCCAAACACCATCAAGTAAGCTACTCTACCCCTGCCCGAGTAACAAAGTAATGATGTCCTTTCCATTTTACACATGACCATCCTTGTGATGTTCTACCCTTGTGCTTAGTTTTGATGATGAAAAACATATGTTATTAAATCCCTAAGTCATGAATCAAGGTGGTGGTTTTCAACAAAATCAATTTCAAGTGCATTGTTAAAATGAAAACCAAAAAGATTTATGATTTTCTATTTTAGTTAGAGATTTGCAAAGTCAAGTTTTTAGTCTTAAAAGAATCTCCTAAAATGATTTTCAAATTAGCTTTGAAGTCGTTGGTCAACATAGAGCTAAAATTGTTCTAAGGCAAAAGACCAACTAGAACATGTTTTTGAAAGTGTGTTCATTTTAGAAAGTGTTCATTTTAGAAAACTATCTCCTAGTATTTTGATATCTAATATCTCTTAGTAATGAAATGGTTTTGATGAATGTCTATATAAAAATCAATTTCTATCATGTGGATTATATGAATGAGAAAATGAATTTTTAGTATATAAGCTTTGAAGCAAGATATGAAAACTTATAGAAGAAATATTGAGTATGGTTGAGAGTGATTTAAAAAACTTGCTTGTTGAGAGTGATTTGTTTCAAAATATACTTTTGATAATCTCAACTTGCTTTCAAGATAATCAAAATGAGGTTTTAAAAGAATCGAATAAGGATGTATTGAAAATTCAAGATTTTCTATAGAATAGTCGACTATCAGGATCATTCTGTCGACTATGCTTCAAAATAGTCGACTATTTTTGATGTTCTGTCGACTATTTAAGCATCTGTCGACTATTTTAGCATCTGTCGACTATCGAGTAAAAATAGTCGACTATGCCTTTTGATCTGTCGACTATTTTTGTTCATAAGTTTCAAAAATTTCTTCATATCTCAGCATCTGTCGACTATTGGAATGTGTCTGTCGACTATTGAAATTTTGTGTTATAAAATAGTCGACTATTCGTTTTGTCTGTCGACTATTTCTTGTTTTAGTTGTAAAAATAGTCAACTATATATTTCTTCTGTCGACTATTTCTTTGTGCAGAAAGTTCCAACGGCTATTTTTTCAAATCCCAACGACTCCAAACGGCTATATTTCTCTTCAACTTCGTGGGACACTTATATATACATGTCATAGATGATCAAGAGAAGACTAATGGACGAAAACGAGATGATCTAGCAATTGCAAATAATTTTATTTGAGCTTACAGTGTTTGGGCTTTCATTGTTTTATTTTTCTCTCCAAGGCTTGGTTATTCTATCATTGTAAATTTATTGTTAAGCCTTGTTTTTCATTGTGAGAGAACTTGTAACTAAGAGTGTTAACTCTTAGATTATCTCTTTCATTTGTATTGTTTCTATTTTCCTAGCTTGTGTAGCTAGAGGGCCCATTAAATTGGGAGGTTGTATTTCCTAGCTTGTGTAGCTAGAGGGCCTACTTGTGTAAGTAGGAGGTTTTAGTGAATTGGTTTAAAATCCTTAGTGGGAGCTAAGGTAGTGGATTAGGCTTGGTTTAAGCCGAACCACTATAAATCCTTTGTGTCTTTTATTCTTCTTGCTTTACATTTGTCATTTCATATGTTCTATATTTTAAATTGGGTTTAAAAGTTTTTCAAGTTTTATCAAGATTTTTTTTAAATATCCAATGCACCCCCCCTCTTGGTGTGTGCCATAGCATCTCCCGTTCTAACACCTTGCTCACTCTTAAATCCATTTTTTTTCCTTTACTCACATAACATAACACACCTCAAGGGACACCCTTGGTCAAACTAGACAGTTAATGAACCCAAACATCAATCCATCGCTATCCTCGATTTTCAGCTTAAAGGGTAACTCTTCCCAAAAATGCACTTGAGTATACTCTTATGTCCTGACATACTCTCTACACTCACTGAAGTCTATCACTTCTGAATTTCCATTATCAACACAACCATTAATAACTGACTCAAGTGATCTGACTAGACCTCATCTAGTAAGTCCCAATCACTTAATTACTCACTTCCCTAAAACCCAATTGCACGCCTCACCGAGACAATAACTCCCCACTCAAAGTTACACTGGTATCCCATATCTTAACGACCACAAGTCATCAGTAGCACTGTTCGATCTCAGCACCTACACGTGCCTATTCCATATCCAAGAAAATGTCCAAGTGTCACATGACAATCATCCTCGAATCACAATTAGGCTTTTCAGGCACAAGACTTCCAATTCACTTGATCGCCATACACAACAACTGACTTCAACATACACATGTTTACACAGCCTGTAAACATACCAACATGTTCCATTCCTTACTTCGCCATCTTTATATTCTAATACCATTAATTTAATATCATATTTCAACGTTCAGCTATATAGCCAGACACTTCAATTCCATCCTTGAAAATAACTGCCACTGGTAGATACTCGAGTAACTCATACACAAATTATAAAAAGCTGACTGGTTTCATGAGTTATAGCAAGCAAACCGAGTCATATACACAAATTTTCATTCCCCCAACTCTTCATTTTGTTCACTCTTCCTAACTCGTAACAAATTTTGTTCACAAATTTTAAAAGGCAAAAAGAAGGCGGATTTAGAAGCTATCACGTGGCAGCCAACGCAACCCACCACCTCTAGGCCAAAATGGTGCCATTTTGGGCACCCTTGGCTTGACAAAATTTCCACAAAATCCCTCCCAGTGCGCTCAAAAGCTGAGCCTCGATCCCGTAACCTGCCGCAAGCCCCCTCTCGTGCGCGATCACCCGTGCTAGCCATCACATTCAACCTATAAGCGCTCCAATTAAATTTAAAGTATCCTCACCATAGTTTTTGATTATTACACTTAAACCCCACATCTTCCGAAAATTACGACATACACCCCACTCATTAATAACTCTTATACCCTAAATTTTCCAACATTTAATTACCCATCTCTTTAACACAAAATAAATTAATATTTTCTTCAAACACACAAATATTCGATAATCATCTTGAGAATAATAATTATTATTTCCATTAAATATTTAATAATCACCATAAATACAATAATTAATAATGACTAACCGTTCCCAATTTAAATTAATAGTTATTAATTATTCCTGAATTACCGAGATGTTACAATTTGAGCTTTCTTCCTCCTTTCTTTGTTGATGATTCAATAGATTTTCAATGTAACATCCTATATCGAACGATAGAAAGGACCAGAACAACTTACCCTGATAAGCCTACGTGAACTTCCCAGGGGTCATCCATCCTTAAACTTCCCCAGCTCAAGCACACTTAACCTGGGAATTCTTTGCTTACATTTAACCCAAAAGATATACGGCTGATGTTGTTTTCTTTCTTACTTATCCTCAATATATACTACCCTTATCTGGGCTCTTGGGGTATTACATTCTCCCCCCCTTAAACACATGACGTCCTCGTCATGCGACCTTACAACTAGTCTCAGATCTTCTCCTTTTAGGGGGTTGAGATCCTAGAAACCTGCCAAAAGCTGCTCCTTGTACAGGCCCTCGAGCCCCGGCACCACTCCCCACTCTCATCGGACCGCCTTCACCAAGGGTCGGCTCTAATATCACCTGTAACATCCCACGTCGAGCGATAGGAAGGACCAGAACAACTTACCCTGATGGGCCTACGCGAACTTCCCAGGGGTCACCTATCCTTAAGCTTTTCTAGTTAAAACATGCTTAACCTGAGAGTTCTCTGCCTACGTTCATCCCAAAAGGTATCCAGGTAGTGTTGTTTCCTTCTTTACTTATCCTCGATATATACTACCTTTCTTTGAGCTCTTGGGGTATTAGAGTGGTGTAGCAGAAGCGTAGTGGACTCATAACCCACAGTAGTCATGGCCAAAATTGAACCGGACCGGCGGTTCGAATCGGAACCGGACCGGCCGGAACCGGACCCGGAACCGGCCGAACCGGAATTGGAACCGGAACCGGACTGAACCGGCGAAATTCGGTCCGGTTCCGGTTCAAGGTTTCGGGGAACCGGAACTGCCGGTTCCACAGAACCGGAACCGGAACAACCCCCCCTCCCCCCGTCCCGTGCAGCATCCCCTCCCCCCCCCCCCCAACGGTCCAAAATTGGACCGTTGGCAGCCAACGGTCCAATTCTAATTTTATTAATTTTTTTTTTAATTTTATAATTCCTATCTATATATACCCCTCCCTCCCCCACTCATTTTTCACACTTTGTCTCTCTCTCTCTCTCTCTCTCTCTCAAGTCTCAAGCTATTATTCTCTCAATTTTGTCTCTCATTTAATATTTCAATTTCAATTTCTTCAATCTTCTCATTTTGTTATTTATCAATTTATTCAATTATATTGTTAATTATTTATTACTTGTTACTATATTATTTTATCATTATTATATTTTTTTATTATCATACTTTTTTCAAAAAAATGGCAAGTGAAGGTAGAAATTTTGAAAATGTTGAAAATATTGAGTTTGAAACTCAAAATTTTCAAACACAAGAGAGTGAAACTCAACAAAAGGGAGGTGGAAAAATTTCTATTTCTGATATTTTTAATATTCATTTCAAGAAAACACCAAAAGGAGATGGTAAATTTGATGTATCTTGTAATTATTGTAATCAGGTATACAAATTCAAGCAAGGAGGTGGATATGGTACTTTCGCCCGACATTTGCAAACAAAGCACCCGCTCAAGGTTGGATTGAGCCGCGATCAAACACAAATATCCGGGTTTGCTACCTCTTCAAACTCTCCTCAATTATTTCATTATAATGAAGCTAATTGTAGGTCTGGTTTAGCTGAAATGGTAGCAATTGATCATTTATCTTTTAGTTTTGGTGAAAAATTAGGTTTTACTCGATTTTGTCAAAACTTTATTAATCCTAGTTTTAAATCAATTCCTAGAAATACTTTGAAAAGGAATTTGTTAAAATTGTTTAAAAACTCAAAAATTGAATTGATAACATATTTTCAAAACAATAATATTAATGTTTCTATTTGTAGTGATATTTGGAGTGATCATTGGCAAACTCATTCATATATGGGTATTACTTGTCATTGGGTTGATGAAAATTATGTTTTACAAAAAAGAATTCTTGCGTATCGATGTTTTGATGAAAGTCATAATGCTGAAAATATTTGTAGATTAATTCAACAAATTTTACAAGAATATAGATTAGTTAATAGAATTTTTTCAATTTCTTTTGATAATGCATCGGCTAATACTGCTTCTATTAATGAATTGAAAAGAATTTGCCAACCAAATTTTGGTGGAAGATTTTTTCATGTTAGATGTGCATGCCATGTTTTAAATTTATGTGTTCAAGATGGTATTAAGTCACTTAATTCTTATTTAGATCCAATTAGAAATGTTATTTCTTATATTTGGGTACACCCTCGAACTGCAAAAGCATGGGCACATTTTTGCACCTCCAATGGTCAAACCCCAAAACGTTTTTCAAAAGATGTCCCTACTCGTTGGAACTCAACTTTTAAATTACTTAATCAATCTTTTGAATATAAAGATTTATTGTGTTCTTTTGCAGCAAATTATATTCCACAATATCCTATTTTTCCAACTATGTGGAATGTTTGTAGTTCAATTTTGAATATTTTACGAATTTTTAATGATGCTACTCATACACTTAGTAGTGTTTATAAACCAACTTCACATCAATTTTTAATAGAAGCAATGAATGTGGCCGGTGTATTAATGGAAGGAATTAATGTTGAAGAAATTTGTCATGCTGTTTTAGAAATGAGAGAAAAATGGTTACGTTATTATCAATTTATTCCTGAAATTTTTCTTGTTACTATGGTATTTGATCCTAGGTGTAAATTTGATGGTTTAATTGAGTGTTTGTTTAACTATTATTCGTTGTTAGGATTAGAAAATAATGAAGAAATTGATGTGAATATTATAATTTCTAAGGTTAGAACTTTATGCAATCAATTATATGAAGCATATGTTATTGCTCCTAGTAGTGAAGAATCATTTCCATCCATGGCTTCGCATTCCTCTTCCTCCCAACCAATGAAATGGGGTCATAAATTTTTAGATCAAAGGAGGAAAAAACCTAGATCGAGCTCACATTCGGAGCTCGAAACTTATCTAACCACAGTTTTTGAGTTTGGTGATGATACAGGTTTAAATTTTGAAATTTTGGAGTGGTGGAAAAGGCACAAGGAGACATTTCCAACTCTTGCAATTATTGCAAGTCAACTTCTTGCAGTTCCAGCTTCAACTGTAGCCGTTGAACAAACATTCAGTAGTGGAGGCAACATTTTGGACGAAAGAAGATCAAGATTGGCTCCAGAATCATTGGAAGCTCAAGTTTGCCTCGATGATTGGGAAAGAGCTAACATGCGACGTCAAGAAGAACTTATCCATTCATCATCATCTGACGAATGGGTTAATGATGGTTCAACAACGGCGACTTCCGACTCCAATGAAGATGCGTATGATCCAAGTCCATATTTTATTTTTTTTCACATTTGTAAAAATTAATTACTTGTATTACATTTTTGTTGTAATTATTTTTTAATGAAATTAAGTCTAATTCTATTTTTTATTTTTTATTTTTCACATTTGTAAAAATTAATTACTTGTATTACATACTTGTTTAGTTGTTTTAATTATTTTTAATGAAATTATTACTTATATTTCTTCAATTTTTAGTAGTGTTTTTTTATTAAAAATATGGTTGAGAATATTTATATTTACAATTACATTTAACAATTAAAAATCGAAACCAAACCGAATCGAACAACGGAACAAGGACCAAAATTGAATACAACAATATTTAAAAAAAATTTAAAAAATTCGGTTTGAACCGGAACCGGAACCGTTGACCGAACCGGCTCAAACCGTTAACCGAACCGGTCCAAACCGTTGATCGAACCGGCACGAACCGGAACCGAACCGTCCCAAACCACCCTTGGGCGGTTCGGTTCAGGTTCAAAGATTTCTTGAACTGGAACCGGCGGTTCATGAACCAGAACCGGCAGTTCATGAACCGTGGCCATGTTTAACCCACAGGTCCCAGGATCGAAATCTGGCTCTAATATCACCTGTAACATCTCGCATCGAGCAATAGGAAGGACCAGAACAGCTTACCCTGATTGGCCTACGCGAACTTCCCAGGGGTCACCCATCCTTGAGCTTCCTCGGCTTAAGCACGCTTAACCCGGAAGTTCTTTGCCTATATTCAGCCCAAAAGGTATCCAGCTGGTGTTGTTTTTTTTCTTATATATCCTCGATATATACTACCATTCTCTAGGCTCTAAGGGTATTACATTCAACCTATAAATTTTCATTAACATGCTCACAACATTTCTTAGTATGATAAATTGAATCAAGAGTATTCAAAATATTTTTAGCATTAGTGCACTTAGAAATTTTTGCATAAACATTTTCATGCAGAGCTTGATATATGCAAAATTTTCATGACTTTGATATTTAAAACAAAGTGATTTTTATCATCTTCACTCCAAATGGATTTTGGTTTTGAAACAAATGCTTTTTCTATAATATACCACAAATTAAAATCAATGGATTACAAGTAAATACAAATATTTTTTCTCCAAATCTTTTTCACCATTGGAGTTTAAAAAACTAGTCATTATGACTTTCTACGAAAAGAGTTAGTCGACAGAAGAAAAAGTTAGTAGACAAAATCAATTAACAAAACAAGACATAGTCGATAGAACCAATTTATTGATTCTATTAGTCAACAAAACCAAGAAGGTAGTCGACATAATTAATTTCTATATTCTGATAGTCAACAAACTGAAGGAGATAGTCGACAAATGCAAGGGTTAGTCGATAGAGTCTAAGGCTTAGTTGACAGATGCATGGATTTAGTCGACAGATTGAAATATATATATTAGATTGCGCACATATAAACACAAGGGAACTTCTAGATAGAGTGGTTCCATACCCATACTTAAGTCTTGAGCTTTGGCTAGATCATGGGTTCAAGTCAAGGGAGCAACAACATTGGTTTTGTTTTTAAACTCTTTGAAAAATAACTTTTTGAAGTATTTTTAATCAATTGAAAGTCATAATATTTCAAATACAAATTTATCACATGATGAAATTAATTTTTACTTAATAATTATTATTATATTTATTTTTAATAAAATAAAAACATAATATTCCAAATGCCATTAAGAAAATTTGTCATAAGATATTTTGACATTGGATTTAATTTTCTTTCAACAATTTTAAATAAAAACATAATACTTCAAAAGTCAAAAAAAAAAAAAAATCTATAACAAGATTGTTGACATTTAATTGTATTATGGAATTTATTTTTATTTTGATGCTTAATAGAACATATAAAAATAAGTTAAAACACCAAGATAATAAACATTAATAAAATAATTTTATCATCAAAATTCAATTGATTTTTATCATCAAAATGATATCAAAGGCAATCATCATTAACATATAAGTTGTTGCAAATCTCTATTTATATATATATATATATAGAAAATTATAAGTCACTTGATTTTCGTTTCAATAAAGTACTTTAAATTGATTTTTGTTTCTAAATCATATATTTTGACTTAACATATAAATAATTTGTTTTTCATCATCAAAATCAATCACAAGAGTAAAACATCAATGCACTTAGTAGAAAAAGCCATGGAGCAATAGCTATCTTGTAAGTCATTCAAAAACCATTGTTGATAGATATCCAGAGGCTTAAGTTGGAGATCATTTTGTGAGGCAAATCAGGCTATTTCACCAATATGACTCTGGAATCGACATTTCTTAGGAGGATCAAAACCTTACAGTTCGAGGATTCTAGAATGTTGAAAATTCGAACTGAAATGGCTAAGGGAAAACACTTTGACTATGTTATAACTGCAGATGGTGCTCTTCAGTATGGTAATAGACTGGTGGTCCCTAACAATGAAGAACTGAAGCAAAAGATTACGAGGGAAGCTCATAGCACCCTATACTCGATTCACCCTGGAAGTACAAAGATGGTTCGAGATTTGAGAAAACATTTTTGGTGGATCGGCATGAGTCATGATGTGGCAACTTACATTTAGTGTTGCCTTACTTGCCAACAAGTCAAGGCTGAACACCAACGACCCTCAGGCCTATTACAACCCCTTATGATTCCAGAGTGAAAATGGGAACAAGTAGGCATGGACTTTGTTGTTGGCTTACCTAAGACAAAGAAAGGTTATAATTCTATCTAGGTGATTATAGACCGTCTTACTAAGTCATCACACTTCTTGCCAATAAAGACTACTTATAATATGGAAAAGTATGCGAAGTTGTACGTGGCAGAAATTGTCAGGCTTCATGGAGTTCCGTTATCCATTGTATCTGATCGCAACCCAAAATTTACCTCCACATTTTGGAAAAGCCTACATAAGGCCATGGGTACACAATTGAGGTTCAACATAGCCTTTCATCCACAGGTAGATAGGCAGTCAGAGAGAACAATTCAAACTCTTGAGGATATGTTGAGAGCTTGTATAATTGATTTTCGGGGTACTTGGGACGAATTCCTCCCATTGGTCCAGTTTTCTTACAATAATAGCTACCAAGCAGCGATTGGTATGGCACCTTATGAGGCATTGTATGGAAGAAAATGTAGATTGCCAGTTCACTAGGATGAGGTTGGAAAGAGAAAATTATTAGGCTCAAAGATAGTATAATAGACTACTGAGATTGTTGAGAAAATTCGCTAATGGATGAAAACAACGTAGAGTAGACAAAAGAGCAATGCTAATAAAAGAAGGAAGCCATTGGAATTTGTTGTAGGTGACATGGTCTTTTTGAAAGTGGCGCCAATGAAAGGAGTTATGAGATTTGGAAAGAAAGGAAAGCTAAGCCTGCGCTTTGTTGGACCCTTTGAAATACTAGAAAAGATCGGTGACTTAGCTTATCAAGTTGCACTGCCACCAGCATTATCGGGGGTACACAATGTGTTCCATGTCTCCATGCTGAGAAAGTATATCCTGAACATCTCTCACATTCTCAATTATGAGTCATTGGACCTTCGTGAAGATTTAACTTACGAGGAATCACCAATCAAAATCTTAGAGAAGCCTGACAAGGAACTCAAGAAGAAGAAGATAACATTAGTCAAGGTCCTAGGGAGAAGTCATGCTGTAAAAGTGGCTATTTGGGAGCACGAGGATGAGATGCGTGCCAAGTAAAGAGGCCATTTAGTAAGTTTTAATTTTGAGGATGAAATTTATTTTTAGGGGGTAAGGAGTTGTAACACTGAGTGTCACTTTACATGCATTTATAAATTTTGCATAATTTTATTACTTATGCATAATAAATGATTAAATTATAATTATTACTGTCAATTATTGAGTCTTCTTATGTAGTGGAAGGAATTGGACGTCATCGTGCTCAATGTGCCAATTTGGAAAAAAAATTCATAATTTGTTATTATGCAATTCAATATCTTATTATTAATTTAAAAATTACCAAATGTATTATTTTCTATTAAATTCAGTTCAAGTGGCTAAATACATTTATTTGGGTTGGAAATTTTTAGTAGCACTTAAGAGGATCTAGAACACAAATTAATTTAATGTTGAATTTAATTTATAAGAGACTCATTCTTGGCCCAATAAGTGAGGGAAAAAAAAGGAGAAAATAAAAACCCAAAAGCCCAAATAAAGCCTACCCAACTCAAAACCTAATAAAAAAAAAAACCCTAATACACCTTTTCCCCCCTCAAACCCCATGCCTCCCTTTCTCCCTCACACATCTCACTTCTCTCTTCTCTCTCAACACATATCACTTCTCCCCAAGAAGAAGAAGAAGAAGAAGTTAACTTTTTTTTTTTTTAATTTTTCTCAAATCAACCTTTAATAAGATGTGTATTTTACATGCAATATATATATATATATATGGTTGAATACATATAAATGGTTCAATTTTATGTCAATTGGGTATTATAGGCATGCAACTTTGATAGATTTAATAGAATAACAATGTTGTCCAGATTTGACAGCTTTTCTACCCCTACTTTAAAAATTCGTCACAGATTGTATATGTTGAATTTTTTAGAGATTCAAATTGAAAAATAACCCCCTGTGAGTTGTCTATAATCTGGACTTGGAATGACATTATTCGGTGGCTCGTAGATGTTTTTATGATATGTTTTGTATATATGGGCAGATTTACGCGAGAATAGTGTTTTGGAGGATAGAAAAATATTTTGGTATCCCAAACATTTCTTTCATGAGTTCATTTTTAAATATGATAAACTTATAAGAATTTTCTACATCTTGTGTAAATTTTATAATTTTACGACATTGTTTCCTATTTCAAAATGATTTTTTTATATTTTATTTCATGATGCCAGAAAAAAAATCTATTTATGGATTTGAAAAATATTCTGAGAGTTCTATAATCTAAATCTTGATGTGAATTTAATTGAGAATGTAGCCCTATGAGTTATTTAGCCCATCGAATTGGATTCACATGATTTCGTGCTATGAATTTCAAGTTATGCTTGCTTTTGTAAGGGCCGACAATTTGATTTCATGAATTAGTAGTGTTTCACTAGTTGGTTCCCATTGTAAATATTTTCTTTGTATCCTTGCATTAATTACTATTTATTCATATAGTGCTATGATAAATTTACTTAAAAAAATATAATAGTGAGCAAGAGTCATCTTTAGAAGGTAAGGATTATTGAAATTTTTAAAATGAATAATAATGAACTAGGATTTTTGGGGCACATTGATGTCGGGGGCAACCAAGACTCTTCCACTTGCAAATCCAAGAAGTGAACTTTAAAAACTTTAGGTAAGTAAACTCTCTCTAACTTTCACCCCATGTTAATTGGTTAATGTGGAAACATTATGCTTTGTGGTTGGCTTGCAGATATTTAAATCTAAATATTTTCATTACTTTGTTTCATTTCTTTATATTCAATGAAAATGATTAAGCATGCATATATATATATATATATATCATGTCATTGCATCAATGAGCACGCATAGGCTTCGATTTGAGAAAATTAAATATTTTCAAATGAAATGTGTGTAGAAGTGTAAATATTTTCAAATGGAGGACTAGCGCACCCGACCTATGAAGTAATGTGTATGTGAAAGTTGAAAGTGGAAAGGAATTTTTGACTGCTTTGTGGTACTATCGATGGAATGAACCTAGTTCCAAATAAGAATTGTTCATTGCATTTTGATTGCTTATATGACAGATCAAGTGAGCTCACGATAGTAATGAATTATTTTGAGATATTAAAGTAAATGGGGATACATTTTTTAAAATTTATTCAAACTTTGCATGTCATAGGCATGCATCATGTGCATGGAATTTACTTGCTGATCTTTAGCTCACCCTTTTTTATTTTTTCCAATATTTCAGGTGACGAGAGCTAGATGGATTGAGGAAATCGCTTGGAGGCACAGACTCATCTAGTAACCCATGGAATATGATTTTAGTTATGGACTAATAGTGTTGAAACACTTGTTTGTATTCATTTATTCATCCATCATTTTAATTGTTAAATCCTTAAATTTTGAATAAGTTAGTTTTGGTTTGGTTGGATCCAAACCTTCCATTTGGATTGAGTTAGTTACTCTGTTGGTTAATGTTTCTATTATTGTGAAGTTGGGAATTAAAACTTAAATTATTTGATGGTAGCTAAAAACAAATTTATTTTATTTTCACATTTGAAGTGAAGTGAACATTAACACATCAAGATTTAGAACTTCTAAACTTGGAATATTACAGTGGCAATATAATTCTTTCTCATTAAGAAAGTGAGAGAAAGAGATAATTACCACTGTTATGAAAGATTTCCACAGTTGTTGATCCCCTTTCCCCTTTCTCTTGTGAATCAGAACCCATTGCAATCGTAAGATTTCATTTGAAACATAGTTTTTTTTTTTTTTGAAACCCCATCACTTACAGTGGGGTTTTCTAGTCTAATTTCTATTTTGGTCAATCAGTCACAATGGAAGGCTTCTAGATTATTGACATTTATTGAAAATTGATGAGGTTTTTGGTCTGTTTTTTAGAAAGCCCCATCAAAACCATAGGGTTTTTAGTGAAGCCCATCAATCGTGAACCCTATTCTGATGTAAATGAACAATGGATCATTCATTTATGATGTAAATGAACAATAATATATATATATATATATTTTTGGAGAAATGATCTGATGTCATATAAGTAAAAATAAAATTTATATTATTTTAATATTAATATATTATTCATCCGACCGTTGAATCTATCTCTTGAAATAAGTATATTAAATGATTTTTAACATTTAAATGAATGGCTGTGAGGAATACAACTATGAGCTTAACTGAAGATTACCCATTTTTTATTCGTCTTTTGCCGATTTCTTATTGCCATATTGGAACCAATTTGCATAAGTTTGCAACACCAACATCAAATGGGAAGGGAGTAGAGGCACAAGACGACGTTTGGATCAGTTCCACATCACCAACACCACTCTAAATGCTCTCCCCCTCTTTTCTCTTTTCTCTTTCTCTCTAATTGAATTTGACAAATGGACTCTTTTTTAAAATTTTATATTTGTACCAACAATATTTATGAATTCCCATATTAGCAATTTAATCGCAATTAATCTAACTAATCAAGGTTCTATATAAAATGGAGTGTAAATCGAACCTTGGTGAAATTTATATCAAAAAATTAAACATCAAAAGTTAATAATCCAAATTCTTGCATCTTGTGTTCCAATGTACAGACAATTTGAAACAATAAGAAAATATTCTAGATAAAAAAATCTAAAAATGTGTCTATCCTTTATTGTCTATTTTCTCTTTCTCCCTCTGAGCACATTGCCTATGACATGTCCAAATATGTCAAAATAAGTTATGAACTACCTAATGACATCTAAAAAATAATTTTTTTATGCATATGATCAAATATACAATATACATGCATATTTGACACTCATTTATAATAAATAGGGTGATAATTTTTATTTATTACTAATGAAGTTAATCTTACGTTGTTTGATTTGTCGTAAAAAGCCAGTCACTCCCTTAATAATATTGTATCTCCCTATTTTATCTATTGAGTCATAATAACAATGATAAGACCACATATGTATGTATGGTATTAAAAATAAGTTTTAATGCAATAAGCATAAACATCAAATTGGTGCATAAATTTCAATGATATAATGCAATTTTTTCCCAAAAAACCAAATTTATGCATATTAAAAAAAAGTAAAAATATGTTATTTCTAAAAATACAGGAATATTCAATATATTTCCATCACACCTACAAATTATTGCATGACATTCATTCTCTTTTAAGGAAAATGCTACTTGTATAAAATGGTGGACAAATATATGTTAGAATAACAAAAATATCTCACCCAATTACAAATTCATCACCTTTGCCATTGGACGTCTCCCCTCTCCTCTCTCTTCTCTTCCCATGGCCACCTCATCCCTCGCTGTCGTCCCCTCGTGCACCTAATCGATGCATCCTCATCGTCGCTATCGTCTCACGCCAATTGAGCTTCATCCTTGATGATGCTTGATTGCTTCATCTCGAACGCGGATGAAACCTGGGCTTCAGCCCCTCGCAAATAAGGGAAAGAGAGCAAAGAGAAGATAGCAAATGAATGGAGTTTTTTTTTAATATTTTACAGGTGTGTAAACCTATATGTACATATAACACAATCCCTCTTTTAATTACACAAGATAGTTCGGCAATACTCTCAAAGATGGTGAAAAACGTATATGCCATTACATGAAAAAAGAAAAAAAAATACAGACCTAGTAACAAAGTACTAATAGAACCATGGATTAATCTGCAGCAATCCCTCTGGTAAATCTCCATTGTCACACTCATGACGAACAATGAATCCACACACAGAATAGGACCATGGATTAATCTCAACTAAGCCTGCCTCTCTAACTCTTTTGAGCTTATGAACGTGCCATGGAAACCGTATGGAACTCGCGACGGAAGCTTGATCGAAGCTTCCAACTTCATAGTCATGGCATTCACGATTTGCAGCTCTGATTCCCTTTCCTCCTCGTCGTGCACGAAAACCAGAACGTACCCATCGTCTTCAGCCTCCGAATTGGGCTCTCTCGGAACAAACATCGGCTCGCCGCCGTACTTCTCGCCGCCGTATATGTACTTCGCCATTTCACCGGAGGCGAGGTCGACCTTGGCGAAACCGGAGACTCTCGGCCACGGTTCGGCGATGGAGAGATAAGCGAACTGGGACTTGCGCCCGAGCTTGTTCCGGTTCACCATTCCGGCCTCCAAGTTTGCTTCGGGAATGATGGGCTTTCGGCTGGATTTCCCGGTCTTGAGGTTGAGCCTGATTTCCGATAGAACGCTCTGCAGTTTGGAATCGGATTCGTTGAAAATGGAATCCGGTGGAGTCATGCATGATCCGATCACGACGACCTCGTCGGTCTCTGGCTCCTCCCAAGCGTTCCAGAGATGGAAACAGAAGCAATCTGGAGCTTCCACCCATTTGATCCCGGAAGAATCAGTGGCGTGTTTGTCCAAAATCCCAAACCTTGACATCTTGTTCTTGTCGTAGACCACCGGAGAGCCGCCGCGGATCATCTCCGGCAGCCTGAAAACCAGCTGCTGGTCGGGAACGACCACGAACCTCTCCGTGATGGCAAAGTCATGCATCATGGTTGGTTCCGCGAGCGGAATTTCGACGTCCGGTGACTTCACGCCGGTGGGTGAGAATCTGAAGTATTTGAGATACGGTTTCTGGATGACGTCGTAGCTGAGAGCGAAGAGCTCGCCGGAAACTGGGTCGAGCTTCGGGTGAGCGATCATGGCGGACTTCAGCTGGTTATCGAAGGTGTACCTTCCGGACGTTTTAAGGTCCCCGGCGGGCGTGAGGCGTACGTGGTAGGGCAGGTCGTCTTCGGACATGGCGAGGAGGCGGTTGTTGAAGAAAACCAGGCCGGCGTTGGCGACGCCAGTGCCGTTAGTACGGTCGACGAGGCCGAAGAGCCCGCGAGCATAGAACAGCAACAGCCGGGCTACGCCAAAGTGGCCGTGGAGCTCGCCGATGGCCTTCGGAAACACCGGACGGCCTAAAGCCCGTTCCTGAACAAGCCTCCGTGTTTCAGTGAACCGGCAGGCGTAGCTGGCGACGCCGCCTTCGAACTTGACGGCGTGGACCATGCCGTCGCCGTCGAAGAAGTGGTGGCCGGCGACAGGCTCGAACTGTGGGTTGGCGCCATTCCGAACGTAGACCCCTCGAATGCAGTCGGGTATCTTTCCGGTGACCATAAGATTTCGCCGGACGGGCTGCTCCGGCACGGGGGCGAAATTGCCGGCAATCTGGACGGCGGGGTCGGCTGTTTTGGGCAGAACACACTGCCGCTCGCGTGCCACCACCGCGCTCGCCATAACGTCCAACGCCATGGCCGCCGTCCTCTGCAAGAAATTCCACTGCGAAGCATCGCCGGACGTTGAAACTGAGGAAGGAGGAGAATTCTCCTTTCTGTATATGGTGGCAGCAGAATTAATCTGCTTGGGAAAATGGAGGAGCACAAAAGGGGCCTGAAGGAAGCAACAAACTGCGTCTTTTCCAATGGGCTTGGGCTTGGGCTTGGACTTATTTGGAGAAATTAAGGTAAAACAAGAGCCCAAATCCCTCGATGAATGGGAGAAATCGGGCTTAACCCATACAGTACTGATAGTTCCAGTTGGCGCAGCCATTGGTGACAAGTGGTGTAAACGTTTGGATTTGGTTTGGAAGAATATTAGAGAGAGAGAGAGAGAGAGACTTGGAGAATGAGAGGAGGAGTTAACAATTTATAGGCAAGAGTGAGGAGACCGAGTGAGGTATACATAGGGAGCCAAGTGGGCGCAGAGGGGCCCTTCAAACATGTAGAAGATAGCCACGTGTGTGGGATTTGTCAAATGGCAGACGCTGAAGTACTAATGATGAACTGACATAAGGACATAATTGCGGGACACCACTCCCCTCTAATCTCTATCTCACCACCCCTCTTACAACCTGCCTATATTAATATTAATTTCTTAATATAAATAGTTATACAGGTTTCATAATTTTTTAATTTTGAATTTTAAATTTAAATTTATTTTTATATTTTAAGTATTTATTTTAAAATTATTAAAAATATATTTTTTATTAATAATATTTTTTATATTTTAAAATTTTTAAATGAAAACAGTTAAAATATTTTTTTTTATTTTGAGTTTTATTATAATTTTTTTAAATTTAAAAAATATATTTTTAAAAATCTAAAAATAAACAATTTTTTTTTACTATTTTAAAAAACTAAATACTAAAAACAGTTTAAAAATAATAAAGAGATCAAAAATCTACTTTTTGAGTTTAAAATTTTAAGTTAATTATACTCAAAACTCAAAGAAAAATTAAATTGAGTTACAAATAAAGTCATAAGTACGTGTAAAGTTGTTAATCAAGTATGTTAGAAGACAAGCTTAATAACAATAAGGTGACTTAGAAGACAAATGTCAAGTGGGAATTTAGTATGTCACTTAAATATTATGGGCTCAATTTCGTTAATATTTAGATAATTTTATATTTTTAAATTTATTTTTTTGATACAAAATTAATAAATACATAAAAAAATAACATAATATTTCTCCATCTACTAACTCCTATAATGAAGTTAGGACGACGAATGTAAGTCAGCTTTCTCTTCTTTTTATGTTCCAACCCAACGATGGGACAAAAATTAATTTCTTAAAAGTCAAATTATGATATTTTATTTAATTTATATATAAAAGTAATAATATTATTAAAAGAATTGAATATGATAAGAAACACTCCACCTTAGAAGGAGATGTTTTTTGGGGTCGGGATTGGGAATTGGGTGCTATGTACACGCATGCATTTGGCACTTCGCTTTACGTGCTCTCCGCGCTGTGCCCTCTAAGACAAGGGCAGAGCCTAAGCCTTATGACTCCAGAACACTTGGCATCTAATGACTGCCCTAAACCTGAAATCTACGTCACCTTTGCAGTACCCCACACGTTTCTCACCGACCTTCACTATACCCCTGCCGTCTCGTCTCCTTCCGACAGGCATTTGGCACTTAAAATCTTATGTGTTTATTTTTTAGGATTATTTAAAAAATAAAGATATATGAACCCGTGATCCTACATGTTAAAGATATATGAGTTCGAGACCCTAATAATATAAATATAATAATTTTTACAATATTAATATGATGACAAGGTCCCTATAAACCAAACATCAAGTCATATTACGCTAACGTAAGAATTTACACAAGACAAGTTATATTTGTTCTACTTTATTTTTAATTCTCAATTTTTTTATTGATTGATATATTTTTAAATAAAGCATAATTATTATATCTTATTTTTAGTTATTTAACATTTTTATTGGTTGATAACATATATGTGTATATATATATATATTATGTTTTGAAATAATTTATCAATCGATTAGAGTGTTTGAGAAATTTAGATCACCTGCCATATAATAATTCACATTAAGAATCTGTAAGATGATGAGGCCAAATTATTATGATTTTGTGTTCTTAAGTGTTTGCCTTTTTTATTTGATAACTAGAGTCAACGGAACGTGAGTGACTAGTTATCTAGATTTGGGATGTTTGCTGGGAGAGTTCTATAATTTTTGCATACAAAACTATTGGTTAGTGATATACAAGTTAGCTTACAAGTGGAGTGAATTAAGATATTTTACCATTTTTTAAAAATAAATTTAAATAAAAAGAAATAAAATAAGATTGTTGTAAATAAAGAATAACAAGAGCAAACATAGTATACATAGTGGTTTGGGCTCAATTGACTAATCCACTACCTTGGTTCACAATCAAAAATTTTGCAAACACACATACACAGGTGTATTATATATTAATTGTAGTTTTTATAGACTCAACTACAAACTTTTACAGTTCGCTTTTCAAATAGACTCAGCCAGAACCATTACCTTTTACGGAATCATGTGTAACCTTTACGAAAGGTTTTTTTACAAAAAGAGTAAGCCACAACCGCTACCTTTTAAAAGGATAAGGTGTAACCTTTTACAAGTTCACAAGAAGTTGTGAAAAAATTTCTCAAAAGAAAATATGAATGAAATAGTAAACACAAATGTTTTTCTCTTGATAAAGAGTTACAAGATTTTTGAATGAAGCATGCTCTCTAAAATTCTCACTGAAAGATTTTCAAGAAGAAAGCTCGTGAGAAGTAGGAAAAAAATGAAGGATGATTTCTTAAAGCTCTAGAAGATGTGTGATCAGTATATTTTACATTCTTATTTAGTGGTTCAATCTTAGCATTTAAGTATTCAATGAACATGATTGCTACTCATTTTAGGTTCAATATTGTCAATATAGGTACACATCATATGCAAAGCGGACATGGAACAAAAAGAAACAATTTTGGTGCATGATAGGAGTGAAAATAAAACTTGAAAGCATAGTCAGCTATCAACTTGAAATGAGATGGAGAAAGTGAAAGTAGAACAAGAGTGAAAAGTGAAAAACGAAGAAGAAAGAGGCCAAGGAAGAAATATAGTGGCCTACAACGGATTGCATACTGCTGTAGAACTACTGTAAGAATTAGTTTTTGGTGCTCACGATTTTACAACGAAATGCATACTGCTTTAAGAATTGCTATCTGGAGTTCATGGGTCTACAGCAACAAGCATATCGTAGTAGGATCGCGGTAGAGTTCTGAACTTCAATTCAAAGCGCGATTTCGGCCCATCTCCGTCCAATTCAATGGGAAACGAGAGTTTTCACTGTGTACGACTTTAATAACCTAAAAAGCACTATATAAAGATTTATTCTTGAGGGATTTGGGGAGTTTTTGGATAGAGGAGGAGCTGACGGAAGATTGAAGACTATACTCTTGGGTTATATTTTTCTTTTCTTTCTCAAATATTTGTTATGGATTCCAACTCTTTTCTTTTTCTTTTGATTGTAAGAATGCATTGTTAAGTGTTTATACCTAGGGTGAATGATGAAACTTCGACTTCTAATGGTTTGATTTAAAGTTACTCGGTTTGTTATTTGCTTATTCATTCGAGTTGATTGTTTGTTATATTCATAATGTCGTTTTGATGCTTGATCACCATTGAAACATATTTGTAATTTGTGTTGCTTTTGAGAGATTCAATACGAATTAGACATCGCAAACAACGTAGGGTCCTATAATAGGTAGAGATACCGTTATGCCCTATGAAATCATTTTGTGATGATCACCGTGATTGAATGCATGTTTATATGTTCGATGGTTGACTAGAGATAGTTAATCTCATATATATACATAGAACTGAATGACCATCGAGAGAGGCTTTTGGTTGTAATTAGATCATCAATTTTCAACCTAAGATAAGAAATAACAAGATCCAAGTAATGAATAATTGAATCATAGAAAGTCGACGGTGGATTCACAAACCCTAGTGCCTTAGTCTTGTGAGTTTTAAATCAAAGAAATTATTCTAGTTGCATATTTTATTCATAAATTAGTTTTTATTACAATTAAAGTCATTGTTAATGTGTGTGTTAAGTTAAGGTTAAATCAGTTAGAGTAAACGTCAAAAGTTAGTTCTGGTGCGTACAACACTCTATTCATCACTATATTACTTGTCACGATCCGTCCACTTGTGGGATAGAATAGGCAGACAACGTGTAATGAACGTGTGAATAGTTCAATGTTACTTGGTGTAACCTTCGTCAAGCAACTTCATCTCTTATTTATAGATTTCTTGCATTGAATGTTAGTTAACATGACAGAATTCAAATTGAATGTTCCATTTTTTATCTCACAACTGCCACTTTTTGTCTCTATGAACATTAAACAACATTTATTAATTCATTCAAGAAAGTTCATGTTGTTTGAAATGCATTAAATGATTTGAAAAGTTGAAACTGGTAGACATTTAATGCGTCTAACGACTATATTTTTCAAAAACAGATAACAATTACTTGACTAAGTTATAGAGATACTCGACTAATATAGCACTTCAATCAATTGGATAAAACAAGTGATCGATTATATGTAGAGCTTACTTGAGTATGACTAAGTCATTACTCGATTAACTCATAAGCCACAAAGACTGTGCATTAATCACTTGACTACCTTGCTGGGCTTACTCGACTATTAGAAACATTTACTTGAGTACAAAAATTTTGATACTCGATTAACTTGAATACTAGAAACTCAGCCAGAGATAACCCAATCTTTACTCTACTAACACATAAAGATACTCGATTAACAAAAACATATTAGTTAATTAAAAGCCAGCTTTGCTCAATTGAAGATCAAAGTGATGTGTAAAGCACTCGACTAACATATATAGATACTCGATTTATTCAAGTACATTAGTCAATTGAGACTTAGGCTTTACTCGATTTAATGCATACTCAGATTTCAATGATATAGAGACACTCGATTAATCTCCAAAGCTTACTCAAATAGTGAAGGATCGTTACTCTATTACAAAAGTGTCATACTCGGTTATTGCTTTAGGAAACATAGCTTTTGCAAAACATACTCTAGTAGGAACTTATATAATCGATTAAGTCACTTCAATACTCAATTATTTTGAAAGTAAGCTAAGTAATGCTTGATTGAATTCATAAAGGGCTTTTTATACTTAGCTAATTTTCAAAAATATTTTCTCACAAGCTTTATATCATGCTTGATTAATAGAAAACCATATTTGGTTGTTTTGAATACATACATGAGCATAAAATTCTCTAATTTAAAGTAATTCATAAAAAATATTTTGGAGATCATCAATAAACCAAATTTACTGAAAATATATTTTTTAAAATGATTTTCTTCATAAATCAACACACAAATTTCTCAGCAGTTAGTGAACTTTTAATGTGAACGGTAAAGATACAAAGTCAAGGGCTGTCCAAGAGCATATAATTCCAATTCTTGGGCCAATTACTCATGTAAGGGCTAAACAATTTCAAAAGAAACTTGAGTTATTTATTAGGAAGACTCTGACCCATTTGGAAGAGTCAGAGTTCAAAGTGAAGGAGTTAAAGCCTAAGCTTAAATTAATCACATTGCTCATTTGCTTTGAAACCCAAGTCCAAAAGGAAACCTAGGCACTTTATGATCAAGCCCAAGTCTTTACAATAAGCTCAAGTCTCCTAACTGATGTCATGCATGATGTCACCCTTCATTTGTCATTTATGTTTGAGGGTCCTTTGTCTTTTATGTATCATTGTGTTTTATCATCATGATTCCCTTTGTCAAAAGTGGCATGATGATGTTTTTCTACTGTAATACCCGGGAATGATTTAAGGCTATATTTGATGAAGGGTACAAGTGGAATTCTCGAAAAAATAAGACTATAGGGTATACTAACGCAACTTTAGGCAACCGAATCAGACGGAGGGAGTACCCTGGACCCTAGATAGCCAAGGAAAATGGTATAGTATCAACAAGTGGTTCGAGATATGATTTTAGACATCAAAAGAAATGGGATCAGGAATAGTTTTTGGTACAACTAAAATACAGTTGTGAATCAGGTTCAGAAACTGAATTGTTATAAGGGACTTCCGGGAAGTCAATGGAACTTTGAGGGGGCTTCGGTTTTTCTTAAAGAACAACCATTCAGTTGTTTTTGGATGAAACAATAGCCCGGTGAGGATATTGGGGCGAAATTGTCATTATCGAGTAATCTTGGACTATTAATTTTGCGTTTTTGGTATTGAAATATAAATTAATTTAATGTGTGAGGGCCTAAGTGCAATAAATAAATTGCCCAAGTGAAATTAAGATGAAAATTTGAGGGTTAATGTGTAATTTGTTTATATTAATAGGGTAATATATAGTTATATCTATATATATATATATAGATACACACGCACGTGCGTGGCTATTTTCTGTGAAGGTGTCGAGAAGCTTCATGGCCAATTTGCTTGGAGTGGTGGCCAAGTTTTGCTGAAAGAGTGGTGGCCAAGCTTGCTAAAGTCGGTGGGTTTGCTATAAATAGGTGAAGAGGTTGAAGGGAAAATGGAGAAGGAAGAAGGAAGCTAGCCGAGAGTTTTCAGTGAGAGAGAGAATGGCCGAGAGTTTTTCAGCGAGAGAGAGAGACTAGCCGAGAACTCGATGGATCAAGAAAGAGTTGGGAGCGGTGCTAGGTGGCCGGAGGAAGCAAGGAGGTTGGCTGGAAGCGGCCAGAGTAAGCCGCAACAGTAAGCAGCAGCCATGGCCGTAAGCTGTTGCAGCAACGCAGCAGCTAGCCACGACTAGCAGCGGCCGCGACCAGCAACCAGAGACTGCAGAAGGTCGAAGCAGTGGCCGGAGAGGCCGACGACGGCCGACAGAAGGCCTGGCGCATTCGGTGGCGGCAGTGCGCACATGGCAGGTGTGAAGAGGAAGAAACAAAGGCGGGCGGGAGGAAGAAGAAGCAGGGGAGAAGAAAGAAAGAAGAAGAAAAGAAAAGAAAAAGAAAATAGAGAAAATGGAGAAAAAGGAAAGAAAAATAGGAAAAATTTGAGAAAATTCTCAAAAAAATCCTAGAAAATTCTAAGGATTAATTTGAAGCTAGAGGAGCATGCCAAAGTCAGGAAATTATTCAGATGCACATTTCAAGACTTAGCACGCATTACGAGATAAAAATTAACTTTTCGCATAAGGTGAGTGATTTGACTCTAGTTTTACCCTTGTTTGGATATGTCTTGGTGTGAGTGTAGTGAGTTCTAGTTAACGGTCTTACCAGAACTCGGGATGCTATGCTTTTGTGTTTTATTTATGTATTTATGGCATCATTTGCATATTGATCATGTGGTATATTGCATCAACTGTTTTTACTCACAAAAGAATCGGTGCATGGCGTGTGATTTTCATATCATTGGGGTGTCAGTTTTCATGTCGTTGTTGGGTCCGTATGGGACGGGATGGGGTTTTCTTGAGAATGGGACAAGGTTAATCTAGGTGAACGAGTGACACAGTAGGGCACTCGAGAATTAAGTATGTCGCGGCAAGGTCAACCCCAACGGTGTGTGGAATGGATTTTCCACGGGAGGTTGAGTATGTCAGGGAAATTTCTCAAGTTAGACGTGTTGTATGTGTCATTTTGTTTGTATATGCCATGCTCGTATGTCTTTCATGCATTATGTAAACTGTTCATGCCATCACTTAGATGTTTTATCATCTAATCTGGGTTATGCCCCTGGAACATTCAAACGTTCCAGCCAGGGATTGCTGCAAAGGCAAGGACGTGGCCCATTGAGAGCAACGGTGTTTAGCTTGCTAGTTATTGTATCATTTGGAAGCTTTAGTATGTATTTGGATGTGTATGAACGGTGGTATGATAATATTGTTATCATTTGGTAGTTTTGTAATAAGTGTTTTGATGTTGGAACACCTTGTATGGAACTCGTGGTAGGCCACGATATTAATGTTATTGTTTCCACTGCATTATGATATGTCTCATTTAGTTATTAAGATTATTGATCTTGTTAGTTTAATGGGCAAGGCTAGGGTTTTCGGGATCCGTTATCTACATGTGAAGATTGTTCTTGAAATCACCGGGCGTGATGAAATTGGAAAAAAAAAGATTCCAGAAAATACCCTTCTAGTGACACGCCCAATGAGGAGGGGTGTTACATCTACTTTATGCTTTTGGTGTATCTTTAATTATCATTAGCCCCCTTTTATCAAAAGAGGTAGTGATGTTGTCTATCTTTACTTATTATGTTTGTCTTTAATCATTGTAATTTGTCAACAAGACTAGTATTTATATATGTGATCTTGTAATGTTTTGGGATGAACATTTTTATGAAGAAAGTGCAGAGAGCATTTTATGTGATCTTGTAATGACCCCCTAAGGTGGCATCGCATGATTGACCAAGAAAAGCTTACTTAGCCTCCTGCAAAAGTCTCCAAACCTTATCCCTAAGGACATGTGGCAAGCATTCATTAGCCACTTAGAAGATAGGATTTGAAGTCTCATGATGACACGACACGTGGCGTGATTTGGTTCGTTGGAGTTTCCTATAAATAAAGGCTTTAAGGTTATTCATTTTGGGCACCAAGCAAGGAGGAAAAGGAAGGGAGTTTGAGAGAGGAAACACTGTCGAAAAGAAGGGACAAAGTCAAGGGAGAATGAGTCTTGACAGAGTTTTCGGGTCTTTCTTGAAGTTCGTGCCAAGCAGTAAGTAAACTACGAGAAAACCCATCCTGCTCATTGTAAACCGTGCTTCCTAAGGTAATCGATCAAGGTGAGTGATTCCTACATGTTTTGTGACACTTTGAGCATTTGTTGCTTCACTTGTGTGTGGATGTCGGCTTGGATATCATGCCTTTGTGGCTTACATGTCATATTTTCCCTTGTTTATGCATATTCCTTCTGCTTTGTCATATATTATGTTCATGTTGGTGACTATGGCTAGTTGTTGGGATATCATGGAAGATCTCGTGCTCTTACGGTGAGCCAGGGATGACTATGATGACCGCGGGGGTGATTGCAACACCCTAGCATTGTTACCACATTGGTGGATTTCATAATAACATTATTGCATTTGCACGCACATACCTTTCCTTTTCTGATTCACTCACTTAGATGTATATCTAACTTGAGTTGATGCCCCTAAAACGTTCCACGTTCCAGGTATATTGGAAGTGTCAGGTGTTTTAGGTTCCATTTCAAGCGTGGGCGAGGAAGTAATGCTCTACTAACTTAGGACTTTTGGTTTCATTATGTACCCTTGTAACCCAAGTGATGTATTGTAAATAGCAGCTAGGATACTCAAGGTTGTAAAGGGTATGTGTGGGTGTCCTACAATTGTACCTGTTGTGATGTGTTATGTTTTATGGAGTATTGAAGGTCGTATACATTTCTTGTACTTGTAAAGGAAATCTAGTGGAAACCCTTTTATTTAGCTTTGGTTAAGCTTGCAGGTTCGATCCAATGCTTCCGTTGGTAAGGGTTTTCATAACGCCCGTAGGTGATGTCTTAATTATATTTCAAGTTATTACATATTTGGAAAAGTGGGGTGTTACAGTTGGTATCAGAGCTAGAATATATGGTTCTTATTTAAGTGTGATTGATTAATTTTGAGGATATTTAGGTTGTGGTGGCTTTGTGGTTTTGATTTAGATGTGAGTTGACTAACTTTGAGGATGCTTTGACTTATGGTAGGAATAGATCCAAAACCAAGGAAGAATGATTATTGATTTGCGAGACAAAGGATTGTATGTAGATGTACTCGAATAGACAAAATAGTGAAATAAGGAGTCTATATATCTGTACAAATGCGAGTAAACGTAAATAACATTGTATACTAATATTTGAGTTTTGATGACAGAATAGGTTACACATTGTTTGAGGTTATCCTTGTTAAGGACAACATGATCTGGTGAATAAGTAAGTTGGGCAAGATGCAAATAAGTATTTGGTTATGTGGTAAATCTTGGGAAAGACTAATTAAATTATTGAAGGAAGATAAAACCCTTTATATGGGAGTTTATTTGAGGTCTATTGGGTGCTAAGGAGATCGTTTGACCATTTTGGGAGATAAGAAATTTTATTAACAAATATTTTGCAGAAACCTGGTGAACCTAAGTCTCGAGGATTTCGAGAGGTTCTTTTGTAAGTCATTATTTATGAGGATTCTTGAAACTCAAGGAGTGAATGGAATCAAGGTCATGAAGACCCTATGACAATTTGAAGATTTTAAGGGTTTCTTTGGAAGATTATTCAAGAGATATATATGATGGTACTAACTTTGGGGTTCCTTGATGACATGATAGATTATATGGTTGTTTTGAGGATCCTAGAAGGTAAAATAGTAAGATGAGATGTTTTAATTGATGTTACTAAATATTTGGGGCTTTGGTGACAAGACAGATTACATGGCATTTGAGGTTGTTTCAATGACTATGGTAAGTGTTTTGGTAAAGAATAAACCCTTAGCTGTAAATTTGTGTGAGACTAACTGGATTTGGGAGATATTGGAATCCGATGAGTAGGGTATACGTAAGCATTTTTATTATCTGATGAAGATTAAACCCTTAGCCGAAATCTTGAATAACTTACAAGACTTTTGGAGACATTCCGTATGTGGGTTGTTAGGGTACCTCACTAATAACTGCTTTGTGGAAATCTGATAAATATTGGGAGTCTTGGGAGACTAATTGGATTTTGGAAGTATTCTCATATATGGTTCATTAGAGTCTTGTACTAATAGTTAGTTTACAGGAGTTGATGAATTTGGAATCTTGAGGATTCTAGGTAATAATCGTTTGGGAGGTGCCTAATTGTTTTATAGGACGAGACTTGGTATGAGCAAGTATTCTAGTCACTTGGTGAAATTAAACCCCTGCAAAAAAAAAAAAAAAAAAAATCTTGAATGACTTGAGGGATTTCGGGAGACATATTCCTTACTTGAAGATTACTTGGGGATATTTTAAGTGAAACTTATTTGAATTATAGGGATTTGATAAACTTGGAGTTTTGAGAGTACTAAGTAATTGTTTGGGAGACTACTTATTTTGCAAAAAATTGGTGGATCCAAAGTCCAGAGGAATTTAGAAGATACATGCTCGAGAGACCATTTTGCTATATGGTTATTTTGTAGGTGCTCGATGGATTTAAGATCTTGAGGATTTTAGATAATAAATTCATGGGAGACTATTCTATTGTTTAATTGTTTATAGAAATTTGGAATATGGTAATGATATACTCATTGAGGATTTGTGACTTTAAGGGATTCAATTGAGGATAGGATACAACCCATTGAGAATTAAAAAGGAAGATATAGTAAGGTTTCCTTAGATCTTGTTATAAATTATTATGGGTATCTGATGATAGCAATTGGGATAACTAATAGCATTTATCGATTCGATACCTAGGGTATTGAAAACCATAGTAGGATTGGTTTATGATTGTAGTGGTTGAGTATATTTTGAATTACTTAGCTGTAGGGAAAATAAAGCAATACTTGAGGATTGTCCTATAAGGCGCTGCAGGTAATTTTTCTAAGTTATGAGGAACAAGTTAGCCATGAGTCCTTCAAGGATAGAAGCAATATAGTATTGAAAGTGGCGATCGAGTGAAAAGAAAAAGATCATCTGTTCCACTTTATGTTTTTGACAAAGCGATCTATTAGTGGAAAGCTACGATAAGAAATTTTCCAGATCTCGAAGGGCATGGTACGTCGAATATAGAATGGGTATGATTTAAAGAACTTTCGAAAGTTAAGTATTTTCCTTTGTGAGATAAAATGGAGGAAAGCTTGGGATCATGGGTCTAAGTTGTTGATTTGAGGGAAAAGACTTAGGTACCAAGAGAGTGACTACTACATGATATGTTGTGTGGGCTTGGAGATTTGAAAGTTTGTGCATAAGGAGGGTGATGAAACTGTGGTTGCATACATGGGTCGGGGTAAGTCATAACTGTGAGTGGAAATATTTTCCCCGATGTAGGCATGTGGTGTTGTGAGCTTGCTTAGGTAATGTGTTTTCCCGTAATAGCAAGCAATGGGATTGTGGTTCCCATACTTGACCTTTGGGAAGGGAAATTTTACTCTAGTTATTGACTTGACCTTCGGTTTAGTATGCAGATAGTTGCACATCCCAATAGTTATGGGCAGTTGGCTCTGGTTTGATTGTCTTGAATCTTACCTTGTTAGTATAACTGTTGGTGTACTAGTAGGTACACTCTAGTACACTTAGAAGCATGGGTTTTGGGAGAAGGGAAGTTGTGAGTAATATTATATCACCTATGATTTGGAGAATTGGGCTAGACTAAGAGAAGTATCAGAAGTGACAGGAGTCGGGTCAATTACAACTCTTGGAGATGGGGCAGGAGGCTCTAGCTTAACAATAGCACCATGGGTGTGTGGCTTGTAACAACACATCTGAGCCTAAGGACCAAGGCAGAGGACTAGTGATAGGCTTGTGACTAATTATCGGAGAAACTTATAGGTTGGCTCACGGTAAGGGTGTGAGACCCATGAGTTAGAGCTACATAGTGAATTACGGAGACGGTCAAATGCTAAAGTTTAGGCAACACTGTGGCTGTTATGCTAGGACTAGAATCCAAGTCCTAAAGGACCGGAGCACTGTAACAGGATCCTTAATTGTCTGTAGATGGTTGAAAGCTTTTTGAGATTGACAATTTGTTGTCAGAGATTCGGTAAGAGATTCTTTGGAATAGTTTGTACAATTATGAGATGATATCTTTTGAGGAAGGTGTTCTAGGGACACCATAATCTTAAGGAATAGGAAAAATTTCGAGGACGAAATTTTTATTTTTATGGGGAGGATGTAATACCCCAGATTTTTAAAATAAAAAATGAGGTAATACCTGAGATTGTTAGGTTCTAATACTTGAGGAAATAGGTCATTTCGAGAGATTATAAAAGCCTTGAGTTAAAGGTTCAGTTTCTGAACCAGGGGTAAAATCGTAAATATTGAAGTTCGGGTAAAAATATAATTTACCTAAAATCTTGGGGGTACCAGTGTAATTTATCTATTTTTCGGGGACCAAAAAGTGCAATTAAAAATGGGCCGGGGACCAAGTTGCAAAGGGTCTAAGTGCAGTTATGTGAAAAGTTCGGACCAAAGCGTCGTTTGTTGAAACCTTAAAATATATCTTCAAAATATCTTGGATTTCAAACTTAAATCAAATGGAGTTTTGGATCATTTTGAAGTCCAATTCCAAGTTTTTACTCTAAGTCTTTTGCTTAACCTCCAAGATTACTTAAGCCTCCAAAAGTCTCCAAACCTTATCCTCAAGAACACATGACAATCAACCATTAGCCACTTGGAAGATAAGATAAGGTCACATGATGGCTCATTATGACCCCCTGAGGTGGTATAACATGATTGGCCAAGAAAAGCTTACTTAGCCTCCAAGTTTGCAAAAGTCTCCAAACCTTATCCCTAAGGACATGTGGCAAGCATTCATTGGCCACTTAGGAGATAAGATTTGAAGTCTCATGATGACGCGACATGTGGCACGATTTGGTTCGTCGGAGTTTCCTATAAATAAGGGCTTTGGGGTTATTCATTTTGGGCACCAAGCAAGGAGGAAAATGAAAGGAGTTTGGGAGAGGAAACACCGTCGAAAAGAAGGGAGAGAGTCGAGGGAGAATGAGTCTTGACGGAGTTTTTGGGTCTTTCTTGAAGTTCGTGCCAAGCAGTAAGTAAACTGTGAGAAAACCCATCCCGCTCGTTGTAAATCGTGCTTTCTAAGGTAATCGGTTAAGGTGAGTGATTCTTTCATGTTTTGTGACATTTTGAGCATTTGTTGTTTCACTTGTGTGTAGATGTTGGCTTGCATATCATGTCTTTGTGGCTTAGATGTCATATTTTTTTCTTATTTATGCATATTCCTTCTACTTTGTCATATATTATGTTCGTGTTGGTGACTGTGGCTAGTTGTTGGGACATCATGGAAGATCTCATACTCTTACAATGAGCCAGGGGTGACTATGATGACCGTGGGGGTGATTGCAACACCTTGGCATTGCTACCATAGGGGTGGATTTCATAATAGCATTATTACATTTGCACGCACATACATTTCCTTTTCTGATTCACTCACTTAGATATATATCTAACTTGAGTTGATGCCCCTAGAGTGTTCCACATTTCAGGTATATTGAAAGTGTCAGATGTTTCAGGTTCCATTTCAAGCGTGGGCGAGAAAGTGATGCTCTGCTAGCTTAGGACTTTTGATTTTATTATGTACCTTTATAACCCAAGTGATGTATTGTAAGTAGCAGCTAGGATACTCAAGGTTGTAAAAGGTGTGTGTGGGTGTCCTACAATTATACTTGCTGTGATGTGTTATGTTTTATGGAGTATTGAAGGTCGTATATATTTCTTATACTTGTAAAGGAAATCTAATGAATACCCCTTTATTTAGTTTTGGTTAACCTTGCAGGTTCGATCCAATACTTTCGTTGGTAAGGATTTTCATAACGCTCGTAGGTGATATTTTAATTATATTTCAAATTGTTATATATTTGAAAAAGTGAGACGTTACAACTATTTGATGCTTACTCTATTGAGAAAGTCTCGAATGGCTTTCTAAGCTTCCTAAAGCCTAAGAAGTTCTAACATAATGGGTTTAGTCAAGGTAGATCTAGAAATTTTATATAGTTACAATATACAGTTTGAAGGTACAATTTATAGTTTGAAATACAGTTCACAAAATTAAATGATTATAGAACTTAGATTACTTCATATAAAAATACATGTTTTTTTTAGTATTTCACTAAATGAAACAAGAGATCTTTCAATGAACAAGAAGAAGTATATCTTTCATTGACAAATAAATAATTACATATCTGGTTGATATTTTTGAAAGAAAAAAGAAAGAGAAACAAAAAAATTAAAAAAAAAAAATTGAGACATGCTTTGACAATAACTAGACTATGTAATGATAAATATATTAATTTTGTACTCATGGATAAGTTTATCTTTTTTATTTATGTTCTTAATTAGAAGGTCTAATCAACTTTAACTAAGTAAAGACATGTTTTAAGAAAATTAAAAAAATTAAGTCAAACGAATTAAAATAATTGGTCCAATTTAAGATGAATCTTGACTAATCAAGTTTTTAGTCTATGGTAAGAGATGTATCGAATTTTTTTTTCTCATCTCAATTTGGGACCAAAATTGATTTAATATAATAATTTATAAATTATATTTTTATATGATATTATACATACATTACAGATACTTATAGTATCACCAGAACCCAAAAACCCTAAACTAAAGAGATTGCATTCTCTGCCTAAGCCTTAGGCGTCTGCCCCTGCCTCTCTCTCCCTCCCCTCCAGCCCAACCTAGTGCTAGCACCTGCCGCCGTCGCTTAGGTCCAGCCCAGCCTAGTGCTAGCGCCTGTCGGCGCACTTGGATTATCTGCTCACCTTCAACCCAACTTCACCGCCCTCCACCGCCTGGTCGTCACCATCCACCACCGACTCTCAACCATCTCAGTCCGTCTACACGTCTCCACTCTTGTAGACTTTCACTGTTTCAGTTTCAGTGTTTACTGATGTAACTTTTGTTTGTGATTTTTTTTATTTTTTTTACAGTTTTTCAATAAATTCGTTTATTTATTTATTTTATTAAGATACTTACTGAAAACAGTTTATTTATTTGCAATATATTAAAACTCTACTGAAATACAATTTTTTATTAAAAATTTCCCTTTTATTTATTGAGTTTATTTATGTATGTCTTCCTCTCGTTAAATGTACTTTTTTTTTAGAAACTTTTATTTACATATATGTATATATGTTTACTTATTAGTTCCAAAAATGGCTAATAGTAAAAAAAAATCTAAACTTTTTCTCAAATTTACAATTTAATCCAACCCTTTCAATTTTGGCAATCAAATACCAATTGGTTCAATTGAATGCAATTTTATCTACCATATAAAATCTATTTAGAAAAGTATGTTCTAGTTGACGTGGCATACTAGGTGTTATATATTAATATCTATCGTTATTGCCATCAGAATCTCATAGTCACCGTCGACTGCATGAGTTGCAGTTTCTCACTATTGCGGTTGCATGTTCGTCTTCTCTTGCCACTATGGTTATAACGCCCTATTCCTAAATATTACAACATTATTAAGTACATACTAAAAATCATTTGCAAGCGTTAAGGAAATTCTTATCAATAGAAGTAAATGATCGAAGCTGAAAGCTAAAAGTTATGATTTTTACTATGTTTCTTTAATACAAGCTCAATGATAACACACACCCACGCTTACACCCATTAATTTTTAGTATCATAGTAGTTGTCCATAGTACAACATTCGGGATACATATAAAAATAATGTTTCCTTAGAAAGATTAAGCTACACGTTAGCCACCTATTTTCCCTTGCCTTTATTTGATCCTGGGGCACCTGGCATGTTTGAATATGTCGATGTGAGATATGAAACATCTCAGTGAGTGATTTAGAATAAAAGTTTGTGCATGTATATGCAGTATACCATATGTCATGAAACCCTTATCTATGGTAGTAAGGTAGCGATATTGCAATCATCTTGCTAATCATCATGCCCAAACACCTTGCACCCCCACGAGCTGCGCGATCCTCATGGTCACACATGATGAACCTGACATCAACTTGCCACAAAATGCCATGATGCATGATAACAATAAAATGAGACACGTAGGTAATAGAAGACACATGATATGCAAGCCACAAGCCACACAAATGAAGTACAAATGTTCAAGATGGTCAACACATCAATAATTACTTACCTTGCTATTTTACCTTTAGGAGTACTGTTCATACTTGTCGGTTTTGGATTTTCTACAGTAAACACGAGTTTTGTAAAACAAGTACCAAATATTTTTACATAAATCTATTCTATTTATTTTTTGTTATTTTTCTAAAAAATTACAAGGAAAAATGACCTGTCACGCACCCTCACGCGCCACTGAAAGCTGCCACCACGCGCAGCCCTTTCTAACATATGTTTTGCACGCACTGATTGTCTTTTCCGGCTACGACGTTCACAATTCTGACCAACCTCTGATTTTTGGCTTTTTCTATCTCATTTTAAACTCGATTCATACCCCGTTTATCCCTATGGATTTCTCTCTCTTACTTCTACCTGAATATAACCTTAGACCGACCTTTCGTGGCCGTTTTCTGAAAGCTTCAACCTAGATTATGGCGAAGCTCAAAAATTCAGCAAAGCTTCATTATCCCTAGTTTCTTCACCAAATTCATTCGTTTTTCTTGTAGAATCTTCTCCTCTTCCTCAAGATTTATTTATCCTCTCAAATCCACTCAAAACGACCTAATTTTGGCTCAATTCTCATTGGTTTACTTCAAGCTTCCATCTTTAGCCAATTTATAAAGTTTCCCTACCAATCCCCTTTCACCACTTGCTATGCCACTTGTTACCTTGATTTTAGAGCCTCATCATAACTTTGAACAACAAATTTGGATGGTTCATTTCTCTGGCGAGTTCGTTTCGGGTTTTTTAAAAATTATACTTTGGCTCGAAACTTTATACCTTTGCACTTTGACCCCTGCATCTTTTAGGGTCTTGGTCGTCCTTGAGTTTCTTTATTTCGACCACTAAACATCTTTTGGAATAGGATTCTTGCATCATTCAATGACGCCTTGAAGAGTTTCCAAAACTTTTGGTAAATTGCATTTTTACCCCCTAAACTTCAATGATCCTTTAAAATGTTCTATTTCCTCAAATGTATAAGTATTACAAAAATTTTGGGTATTACAATGGTCGTCTTCAAGAAAGAAAGAAGACAGACAAGAAGAAAACAAAGACAAACAGGAGAAGACAACCATTAGGGCCGCGATGGTCGTCTTCGAGAAAGAGAGAGAGAGAAGAAGAAGAAGAATATGAAGATGAATAGGAGAAGAAGACCATTGCGACTGCGATGCTCATCTTCAAGAAAGAGAGAAAATGAATAGGAGAAGACGACCATCGCAGCCGCGATAGTTGTCTTCCAGAAAGAGAGAAAATGAATAGGAATAATGTAACCACCTTAAAGTGGGTCTAGGTGTTTTAATATTTAATGTTAGTTTAATGTCATTCTAAATGTGGGTATGAGTATTATAATATCTGATGATAATTTGTTTTGATGGCATAAAAATAACGATGGTTTAGTATAAAACTTTCTTCGGGTCATGAGATCAGGAATTTAAGTGAATGGGCCACATTTAATTAGTTAATGAGTTCATGGGTTTATCAAGTGGGCCAATAAATTGTTGGGTTGGGCTTGGGCTCAATGGTAAAGGAAATTTAGATTTTATTATGTGAAATAAGAAAAAAAAAGAATGAAAATAAAAATAGGTGGCAACGGAAAAAAAAAACCCTAAAAAACTTGCTTGTTATAGGGGCAGATTCGTCATTTGCTAATGGCAGGCACAGCCTACATGTAAGATCCCATATTTGAAATGAATAATATATAACATGTTTCGTTATTTCATAACATTAGAATAGTCGTATTCAAAGATTTAGAAGATAGATTATCAATCTTGGTTAATCGAATCGATGGAAGGAAATACCTGGGATATAAACACCAAAAAGGAAAGGCATATCTATGGAAATTGATTTAAAGTATGATTTTTGACACTTAAAGAAACCAAATCGGAGACAGTTTTCGGTACAACTGAGTTTCAGGCTAAAAAATTGAATTATCGTAGGAGACTTACGAGAAGTCAACTGAAGCTTGAAGGGACTTTGGTTCTATGTGAGGAACAACCCTTTAAATTGTTTTGGGGTAAAACAAAAGGATTTGTGATTAAATATAAATTTAGGGGTTTAAGTGTAATTATTTTGGAGTAAAAAGTGTAATTTTTCATAGTCAAAGGGCTAAGGATAATTTTCAAAAAACCTAAGGACTTTAGGGCATTGGGACAAGGTGATAGGAGGTGAAAGAGGAAGGACCAAATAGCAATTTGAAGCACAAAACATGGAAGAAAACCCGGAAGGCTGGTCGGTTGCCGGCCATTGGCGTCCTATCACCGTTTTCGGTGGTGGGATGGTCATTATGGCCTAAGAGGTAGGTTAGGCAACTCAGGGGGACTTGATTGGTCGAAAAATCAACTGGAAACAACTATAAATAGCCAGGTATGGCCGAGTTTTGTTAAAAAAAAAATTAGGTTTCTAAATTGTTAGTTTTGGGAAGAATCGAGAGGAATGGTTAAAGGGCTTTTGTTCCTGAGATTACAAGGATCATTTTTGAAAAATTTGGGGTATTTTGGCGTTAGTTTCAGTGAGTTATAGGGGTTTGCTAGAGAATCGGCCAAGTCGTCGGAGCTGAGGCTGTAATCAACTATTTGAGGGTGCTCGACCGATCATTTCAAGGTATAAAGCGTCCCATCATGTTCAGAAGGTTGAGGAGATCAAAAAGCAAGAAGAAATCAAACGGAAAAGAGGTCGGCCAATCGTTGGTGACAAGCAAGCTCACGGGAGAAGATGCGTGGGCTGCACGCGCGCGCTAGCCATGTGAGGTAAGTGGATTTCTGGAAGAAAAGATAAAAAAAAAAAAAAGGAAGAAAGAAAGAAAGAAAAATGAAAAAGAAATAGGAAAAAATTGAGAAAAATTTCAAAAAAATTCAGTAGAGGAATTAGATTTTTATGAGTTATTATGAAGAAAAATTGGAGAAAAGCGTTGAGAATTTTTTAGTTTAAGAGAAATGAGGTTTAGGGAAAATAGGAAAAATAGGATGAATTTGAGAAAAATTCCATAAAAAATTTCAGAAAAGTAGGAACATGATTTTATGAATTTTTGCAGAGGAAAATTGGAGAAAAATGTTGTGGAAGTATTTAATTTTGAATTATTTTGGAGGAAAATAAAGAAAATTAGAAAAATTAGGGATAAATATAGGAAAAATATGAAATATTGATTTGGTGAAATATTTATTGATCAGGAGAATCTTTGGCTATAAAACTTGGAGATTCATACGTTTTTTGAGGTACTTCGAGAAATTTTGAAAAAGTGAGATTAAGTTAAGTGATTTAAACCAAATTTTATGTGAGCGGTCCTACCAAGCAAATTTTAGTTTTATGCAAATGATTTTATGATATTGTCATGCCTTGCTATGTTGCACATCATTTAGAGTGCATTTTTCATGTATTGATGATGAAATATGCTTATGTACACGATGATACTTTTTTGTCATACATCGCATGAGTTTGGGATTAGGGATTGACACCGCTACTCTGTCAAGGGTGCCCCCATATACCTCGGTCTGGTAAAGAAACTGTAAAAATGGACAGTAGCAGTTGGGTGCGGTAGACTCAAACGAAAATAATGATGTCATGTTGCATTGCATACATGCATGAGATATGAATGATGTACCCTTACTCAAATGACTCAACATCTAACGTGGGCTATGTCCCTGGAACATTCCAACATTCCAGCTAGGGTTTGCAGTGAAGACACGAAAATGGATGAGATGTAGCGATTCCAGCTGTCATGGTTTTGATAAAAATGTTTCCTTGCATTTTTTCTTCTCTATAAAGAACCAAATATAACTTGAAACATAACATAACCAAGACATCACTAGCATTTAGGATGTATGATTTTCATGCTAGGTAGGTAAATGGGAAATTAAGTAGAAAACCTAGTGATGGCTTGAGGAAAATAGAATCATGGGATTTGAGGTATCTTATATATAAAATTGCTAATGAATTTCATGATAAAATGTCAGGATAGCTGAAAAATTTTCCTGATCAAGTTCTAGTAGATCATTGGGCCAATCGGATTAAGTAGAGAGAGCCAGACCCTAATAAGAACCTTTATGAGATACTAGCAAATATGAAAGATATAATTGAGGATATTGATGTGTGATTTATGCACAATTAATTCGGGCAAGTATACCCTAGTCAAATATGCATACAATGATGAAAAGAGTGTTGATCCCACAAGAACTAGATCACAATACCAAAATAATTTTAATTAGCTTAACTTAAACTAATTAATTAATCGGATAAATAAAAATAAAAATAAAAATAAATGAAAAGCTGAATTCTTTATGAAAAAAATAATTAATGAATGTACTAGGGTTTAAATTTTATTTAATCTGGATTATGTAATTATTTATACGACTCGATTCAAAATCACAAATACTCTTATTATAGTTATTTGGATGTGATGGTGGATTTTTCTCAATTAATTAATAAACTTTCTTAAGTCATATTAATTATTTATTAATTCAATTTTACTGTCAGATTTCTAAGCATATATCAACGGAATAAATAAGCATTAAGTTCTTCGAAAATCTCTAATCTTGAAAGGGATTTGACTCACTAAGGTTGTGTTCTCTTTGATATTTTTAAGTCATTTTTAGTTTTAAATTTTTTAAAATAATAAAAACACGTTCTCTTTACTGTTTTTAAGAATTCATTTTTGAAAACAGAAAAAAAATTGTAAAGGAAAGTCAAAACAACAAAAAGTTATTTTGAATGTTTTCATCCCAAATAAACTCAAAACTTAAAACATATTTATTTATTTACTTATTCATATTTTATTATTATAATGGAAAAAAATATTACAAAATTCATTAACTTTAAAATGTAGATAGTTTTTTAATAATTTATAAACATTAAATATTTTTAATTTACTAAATAATCAAATTTATTGAATCAAATATGATTAAAAAATTATTTGTAAAATTTTAAAGAGAATGCGTTTTCTAATCTTCTGTTTTGAAAAATAGTTTTTCAAAATGACAAAGAGAACATGCTTTCAATTTTCTAAAAACAAACTACCAAAACAAAAAATTGAAAATGAATTCAAAACTGAAAACTGAAAATTGAAAAGTAAAGAGAACGCAGTCTAAGCTTTTTCGATTCTCACACATGAGTTAATCATCTCTCGATATCATAGTTAAGCATGTAATTTATATTACCTATGAATCTAATTTATAACAATCATTTAGTCAGATATGTAAAAATCATTAAATCATTAAAAGGTGGACAATCTTTTAAAGTATTAAACGCAACAATATAAGTTTCTCACACAAATAATAATCGAATTTTTAATCAAACTAAACAAATAATCACATAATCTTAAAATTAAAATCTATCCAAACTCTAGCCAAAACAATTTAGCTAGACATAATTAAAATGAAAATAAATACTAAAAATTTAATGGAGAAAAGAGGAACTCCCTGCCCGGATCTGTTCTAGATATGGGTCACAATTGCTGCTACTATGCGTGAGGCGTCCGCCTTGCTGTCCGTTCTTCTCCCTGTGTCCGCTTGTGTGCTGCTTCAATTCCCAGGATCCATTGTGCGCCGCGGAGAAGCCTCTCCCATCAGCTCTCACTCTCACTTTATTCTTATTATATAAATATGAGGCGCTGGGCGCCCTAGCCATCCAATTCCAACCACATTCACGTCATTTGCCACTATAATAATATTCTATATATATATATATATATATATATTCACGCAGCCCCAATATAACCCTAAGCCTCAAATTATAATAATATTATAAGTGAAATACAATCCCATTACATTCACATTGACGTCACTTATAATATATAATATAATATAATATATAATATATTATTAATTATATTAACTTTAATTATATTATAATATTAATTATGTAAAATATTTATTTATTTTTATTTATATTATAATATAAATTTTGAAATTAACTTTATAATATCTTTTTTTCTTCTCTTTTTACATCAAAATCTTTTAAATAATATCATTTACTGGGTTCCTAAAAAAAGAGATTAAAATAATGTAAAATCTATATAAACATACATTTATGTAAAAAAAATAATACAAGATTAAGATAAAAATTAGATAGAAATATCTATATAGTTAAGCCATATCAGATATACCACCTAGCTACCACTAGTGGCTTAACGTAACTCAATTTAAAATAGATTTTTTGGTAAGCGTCCTGGAAGGAGAGTTGAGAACAATAGTCAAATGGGTTTAAGAGAATGAAGAGTTTGACTTATTTATCTATTTTTGTGAAAGGATTCATCACTTGTTAGACGAACTGAATGAGGAAATAGTCGAAGAAGAACCCATAGAGGAATTATAAGATGAAGATCCTAGTGAGGATGAGAAGGAAGAGAATGTGGTCGAAATCGAGATTAAAAATGATTCCTCTGAGTTTGAGTATAGCAGTTCTGATGATGAGATAGACTTAGAGGAATCGCATAGTAAGCATGAGGGACTTGCCTTCGAGTTTGAAGATGAGGCCGACGAATGGGTTTGGAGGTTCGCCAGTCTTAAGTAGAAGAACACCCAGTAATTGTAATAGTTTTGTGAAATGTTGTATCAATAGTGTTGTACCCTGATATTTTGAGAATCTATAAGAGATATGCTTCACTGTTTGAATTAATGATAAGTTAACTAAGTTAAATTTGGGTGAATGAGAAATTTTTGCGATCTAATAGGGAACCATGTTTTTAGATGGTAAACACCCGCCAAACTTATACAGTAGAGACTATGATGTCAAACCATCAGAGAGATACTAAAGGGCGTGCTAATGACGTTCCAAGAAGTAGCTCAAGTCACGAGGAAAGAGCGAATGAAAACCTATTGGACCAAATCGAAAGAATTGTGGGAGGCATGATGGGAGCCATGCAAGGAATACAAGTCTAAGAAAGATGTACATCTAACATGTTGGACCTGTACCACAGAAAAAACCCGTCTGTCTTTCAAGGGAAGCTTGGAGCTGACCCCTGTGAATGAGAGTTTTGGATCGAGCAAACTGAAAAATTGCTCGACCACCTTTTGTAAGACCTCATTTCGGCATAAGGTTGTCACGCAATTTCAGTAAGATTAAAATACTGAAAAGTTGACTTAATAGCAAAATAAATCATCGAATCGACTATAGGGGATGCCCCGGAGTGTAATTGATCAGCGTTTCAAAATAGGATTTATGGTATTAAAAGAAATCAGAACTGAGACGATTTTCGGTACAGCTAAAATGCAGCTATGATTTAGGCTAAAAAATTGAATTATCGTAGGGGACTTCCAAGAAGTCAACAAAACACTAGGGAGGCTCCAGTTTTGCGTGAGGAATAATCTTGAGGTGATTTCAGGATGAATCCATAGCTTGGTGAGGACACTAGGGCGAAATCGATCTTGTCGAGCAAATTCGAAGTTATTAATTATGGATTTCAAGCATCGTAATGCAAATTAACTTGAGCATTAGGGGTCTATTTGCAATTAGAGAAATTCCTAAGTAAAATAGAGATCAAAAGTGAGATTTAAATGTATAATCTTTTTATTATTATAATATAATATACAATTATATATATATATGTGTGTGTGTGTGTGTGTGCGCGGGATGACAGCCATGCCTCTACATCTCTAAGCCGAGATTTGTGCAAGATTCGGAAGGATCTGGGTAGTAGGATTTGAGGAAGAAAATTGGAGCAATTGTCGGGAAAGATTAGTGTAATGTATATATATATATAGAGAGAGAGGGGGGAAATGGAGAGAAAGAGTGAAGAAACAGAGAGTTGCAGAGAGAGAGCTGTGAGGCTATGGTCGAGAATAAAGAGAAGTCGAGAGAGTAAGATCGAGAGGGAGCTATTGGCTAGGCTGAAGGCGGCCAGAGTTGGCTGCGAGCTTGCAGCGACAACCATGGCTGCGAGTAGTGTCGTACCTGAGATTTTGGGGCCCTAAGTCAGAAATATAAAAATAGGCCCCTAAATCGTAGTGTACATTCAAATTTTATTTTTTTATAATAAAATATCAAAAAATAAATAAATATTCATACCATATCAAAGAATAAAATAAAAAAATTTTAAAACAATCAATTAAAAACTACTCTTTTTACAATTTTAAAGGCAAAAATATCAATCAAATTAACATAATCAAATTGTTTGAGCATTTTTTTTTAATAGACAACATAGTCTATCCATTCAATCTGTCTTATCACATAGTATATCCCAAAGGGTCAGCTATTGCGTGCGTCTTAGCCCATTATTTGATCAACTAATATAATATTTTAATCTATTTATGTATTATAATTAATCCTAACTTTTAGACAACACTAAATCAGTAACATCAGCAAATATATATATATATATATAACGAGTTTAGGGTTGAGGAGGAACCAAACCCAATTGGTTGTGGCATTATAAAAGTGTTAAAATAAAAAATAATTATTGAGCCTTAACTATAATAAGGAAAAGTATTGATTTACATAGGTGTTTTTGAGAGAGGGAAAGAAGGAGAGAGAGAGATTGCAAGAGAAAGAGAAAGAAATATTAGGCCTTCTGCAAATTTTGGAGAATGAGAGACTTTATACAAGGGCAAAACTATCATTTTAAAACAGGGGCAAAATAGTCAATTTATCCCCAAATTTATGGGCCCCCTAAATTGACAGAATTTTTGGGCCCTAAGACAACCATCTCTTGGGTCACACTCTAGGTCCAAGCCTGGCCACGAGCTCACAACAGCTGGGCGAGGAGGCGACGTGGGCAGCAAGTTGGGCGGAGTTGGATCACGACTAGGACAGCTCAGTTGAGCCTCGATTAAGGCCGGTGTAGCGGTCATAGGTGGCCGAAACTGGCTGCATAGTAGCAGCTGGGCATGAGGTTAGGCACTGGTTGCGTATGGTAGTGGCCGAGCAGTCGCGCTGCAGGCGATAGTGCAGAGTGACCGTGCGCGTGGGGAAGAAGAAGGGAAGAAGGAAAGAAAAAGAAAAGAAGAAAGAAGAAAAAAAGAAAAGAAAGAAAGAAGAAAAGAAGAAAGGATGGGCATGGCTGGTTTGTGGAAGAGGAAGCAAGGACTGGAGGTAGGAGATGAAGTGAGAAAAAAAAAAAAGAAAAGAAAAAGAAAAATAAAGAAAGAAAGAAGGAAAAAGAAAAGAAAAGAAAAGAAAAAAATGGAAAAAAAATGGGAAAAGGTGAAGAAAATCTTGAAAAATAGGAAATTGAGATTTAGTAATATTTCGGATAGTTTGGTGAGGAAAAACTGTTCGGGCATGCGTTTCGAGGTGGTGGATGAAAATTGAGGCGGTGCACGAAAATCGAGGTGCTGTATGAAAAATTGATGTGGTGTGCGAAAATCAAAGTAATGTGCGAGAATCAAGGCTAGGCATGAGAATCGAGGCAAGGCTAGGGGATCAAGGTTGTGCACGAAAAATGAGGCATGACACGCATACCGAGGAAGCCTGAGAGGCTAAGTTAATGTGAGTAAAATTTCTTAGAAAATTTCATAAATTTAGAAATGTTATTTTATGAATTTTTATAGTGAAATATTTGAGAAAATAATTGAGAAATATTTAGTTTGAATTTATTGAGGAAAAATAGGAAGAAATAGGAAAAATAAATAAAATACAAGAAATTATGGAAAAAAATAGGTTTTAATGCTTATTTAAAGAAATATTATGATTAGGGTGCCTTGAGATTTAAGTTGAAGTGACTTGTGTGAATTTTGAGGTTGGCACGCATATCGAGACGATGAACACAAATCGAGCCAGTTGCACACTTGAGGTTAAAAGCACACTTCTCGAGTTTTAAGCATATTTCAAAGGTAATCTAGTTTTCTCAAACTTAATTTATTTATGAAAGGTATTTTCTAAAAACGTGCCTTTTGTTTGAAATAATATGCCTATATGTTGATATGATGTATGCTTCAAAGTATGTTTTGGCATGTTAACATGTTATGTTTCGATGTGTTTTCACGTAGATGCATTGGCATGCTATGTTGAGATGCATACATACATAAACGTTACCATCCATCATGCATTGCATATGTTTGAGAGTACGGATAAGCAACTCGGCTCAGGCCGGTACGAAAGTTGTTACGTCGGCTCAGGCAGGTACGAAAGTTGTTAAGTCGGCTCAGGCCGGTATGAAAGTTGTTAAGGTCTTGTCGGCTCAAACGGTCAAGTGGTAAAGGACATTGTTGCATTTTGCACTCACGCATGCAAATTTTTAAATGTATCCTTACTTAGATGATTCATCATCTAACTTAGGTAATGCTCCTGGAATATTCAAACGTTCCAGATGGAGATTGTAGTAGATACGAGGATGAATGAGGTATGAAATGGCACTTAGCAAAGTGCATGATGAATGAATGATGAATTGAATGATGTTATGTAGCCCATGTATTTAAGTCCTACTACTTTGTACTCTGAACGTTTTGAAAGTCCATGATGTAAGATATGATTTATGATTGACGTTTAAGGAATGATAATGTATAACCCTATTTAGGTTAATGTTAGTTGAAAACTTATGTTACGTATTAAGTTATCTTGAGAACTTATGTTCCATTGATGAATAGCCTCGTATTGAGGATTAAGTTCGAGAAGCAATGATGTAAAAGTTCATTTATGAGTAATGTTAAGATGTCAGGTTCGATTATAGTTTCTGCATTTGACGTATATGATGATTCTCTTTGATATAAATGTATGAAAATTTTAGGATGGATAAGAGCAATTATATGGTTTAGTCGTAGTTTTAAACAGAAAAATTTATTGTCCCAGAATTGTCTTAGTTTATAATATGCCCGAGAAAGTGGGGTGTTACACCTTCACTATGGTGAGAATGAGAAAGTAAATTATGCAACTTGTATGTTGCAAGATGAAGCAGATAGATGGTGGAAAGGAACAAAGAAGATGATGCCCCCTCAAACACAAGCTAGCATACCGTATGTCAGCTGGGATCGATTTAAGGAGTTGTTCAACAAAAAGTATTTCTCCCTTAGCTTGAGGGTGCCAAAAGAGAGAGAATTCAAGGAATTGAAACAGACTGGAGACATGACTATGGTGCAATACAAAGATGCTTTTACTCGGCTAATCAAGTATATGCCAGTATACGAGATCAATGAAAGGATTAAGGAACAAAAGTTTTTGGAATGATTGAAACTAAGGATTCAAAGGGCCCTTACTAATGTGAGTACTTGGTCCCATGCCAAAGTAGTGTTGTAAGTAATGACCTTAGAGTCTAATCTAAACTTGATTGATTCCATCCAAGGAACAAGCCAAAAAGTTTCTAGCTCTAAGCTGAGTACAGGAAAGAAGTTAGATCCCAAGAAACCCAATTCAAGCCCAGTAAACCTTGCTCGAAATGCAGTAAGCTGCATTCTGGGAGGCTCTGTAGGCAAGGAATGAATGTCTGCTACAATTGAAGGGAAGAAGGACATATTAACCGAAATTTCCCTAAGAAGGGACCCATATGCTACAACTGCAACCAACCGGGACATTTGTCAAGAGATTGCCCAAAGCTGAAGCAAATGGCATAGCCTCAAGGGTTAGCGGGAAACTCGAGAATCCAGCGGGGAAGAGTATTCAACCTGACACGACTGAGGATCCGACTATTATTCAAGGTACCATGTTTACCTCTGGTATTCCTATGCATGAATTGATAGACTTAGGAGCTAGTCATTCATTCATTTCATAAGCATTGGCCAAGGTACTAAGGGAATAACCTGTTAATCTAAACTATGTTATGATTATAGCAACCCCAATGGGGAAATCTCTAGAAACTTCCTCAGGGTATAAAAGTAAGAAAATTCAGATAGGAGAAACCAAGTTCTCAGTGGACCTAATTCTTCTTGAAATCCAAGATTTCGATGTAATCCTAGGGATGGATTTCCTAACAAAGTACAATGCCACGATGGATTGTAAGGCCAAAATAGTCAGTCTCATGAATGGAGACTCGATTACTAAATTTAGGGGTCAGGGTAGGGCAAATGAAAAGAAATGGATCTCTGCCTTAAAAGCGGACAAAATGTTGCGAAAGAGAGCTTATGGGTACCTAGCACATGTCCAAGAGAAGATAGATGACCCCATAGAAATAAAAGATGTGTTGGTAATCAAAGAATTTGAGGAAGTGTTTCCCAGAGAATTACCAAGATTGCCCCCACAGCGTGAAATTGAGTTTTTAATAGAGATTTTGTTAGGAGCGAGCACAATTTCTATACCACCTTATAAAATAGCTCCCGCAGAAATAAAGGAATTAAAGACTCAACTTCAGGATCTATTGGACAAGGGATTCATCAAACCTAGTATGTCACCATAGAGAGCGTCGGTTCTCTTTGTTAAGAAGAAGGATGGAAGTTTAAGAATGTGTATAGACTAACGGCAATTGAATAAGGTAATCGTCAAGAATAAGTACCCGCTTCTCAAGATTGAGGAATTATTTGACCAATTATAAGGAGCAAAGGTCTTTTCAAAGATTGACCTGAGATTGGGGTACTATCAATTAAGGATCAAAGCAGATGATGTGCTTAAAATAGCTTTTCGATCTCGTTACGATCATTATGAATTCTTGGTTATGCCATTTGGATCACCCAATGCCCCAATGACATTTATGGATATGATGAACTAGATTTTTAGATTGTATTTGCATAAATTTGTGATTGTGTTCATAAACGACATCTCAGTTTATTCTCCTTCTAAAGAAGAACACGAACATCACCTGAGGACTGTACTACAAATGTTGAGGGAGCACAAATTGTATGCCAAGTTCTCTAAGTGTGAATTTTGGCTAAGCGATGTAGCATTTTTGGGACACGTTATAGCAGCTGAAGGAATAACAGTAGATCCAACAAAGGTAGAGACAGTAAGAAATTGGAACCAACCTAACACAGTTATCAAGATCAAGAGTTTCTTAGGGTTGGCTGGATATTATAGAAAATTCATAGAGAGATTTTCAAAGATTGCTTCGCCCCTTATGAAGTTAACTCAAAAGGGCATAAAGTTTGATTAGGATGATCGGTGTGAAAGACGTTTTCAGGCACTTAAGGAAAAAATCACAACTACTCCGGTTTTAGCCATGCCAAATGGGTCCGAAAGCTATAAGGTGTATACGGATGCCGCGGTGAATGGGTTGGGATGTGGTGTGCTAATGCAGCATGATAAAGTAATCGCCTATGGGTTTAGGAAACTTAAGAGGCATGAACAATATTACCCGACCCATGACTTAGAGTTAGTTGCCACAGTGTTCACCTTAAATGTGTGGAGACACTACTTATATGGTGAAAAGTTTGAAATCTTCACCGATCATAAGAGTTTACAATATGTATTCTTCCAGAAAGATCTTAACATGAGACAACGTCGATGGATGGAATTCTAAAAGGATTATGATTGTGTTATTCAATACCATCTCAATAAAGCTAATGTTGTGGTCGATGCCCTGAGTAGGAAGGAACCTATTTGTATGGCTAGAATGATGATGTTTGAGTGGAAGCTAGTTGAAGCTTTCAGCCTAATAACCATAGAGTTACCCCGAAAGGAAATTCTTCCTACATAGTCGGTCTCACCATTCACTTAGATTTGATGAAGCAGATACGACAAGCCCTACCTGAAGACTGTAGAAAGGAATTATGGGTTGATGAGCAAGGATAGGTGAAGACCTCGAAATTTGAGTTAAGAGATGGCATACTTTGATTTCAGGGAGAGTTTATGTGCCTCGGGTAAAAGAATTAAGACGAGCGATCTTGAAAGAAGCCCATCGATCTAAGTATTCAATCCACCCAAGAGGTACCAAGATGTACATAGATTTAGAGACCGTGTATTGGTGTCCAGGAATGAAGAAAGCATAGCACTGTATGTTAGTTAATGCAACACGTGCCAGAGAATAAAAATTGAACAATAGAAACTAGGCGAAAGGTTGCAACTGTTAGAAGTCTCGGAATGGAAGTGGGTGCATATTACCATGGATTTTATAATAGGGTTATCGAGAAGCCCTAAAGGAAATGATGTCATATGGGTGATTATTGATAGATTGACTTAGTCCGCTCATATTTTGGCAATGAAAGTAGGCCAGCCTATCAATAAGCTTGCCCAATAGTACCTCAATGAAATTGTCAGACTACATGGAGTACCAGTAAGTATTGTCTTGGACCGGCACTCAACTCAGGTTAAATACGACCTATCATCCTCAAATTAATGGCCAATCAGAAAGAAATATTCAGACTCTAGAAGATATGTTGAGAGCATGTGCGATAGATTTCTCGGGAAGTTGGGAAAAGCACCTACCGTTGGTAGAGTTTGCTTACAATAACAATTATCACAACAGTATTATTATGACTCCTTATGAAGCACTATATGGACGAAAGTGTAAGTCCCCAGTTTGTTGGACTGAAGTTGGGGATCGACAAATGTTGGGTCCTGAAATAGTCCAAGTAACTACTGATAAGATAAAGACTATTCAAGAAAGAATCCGAGAGGCTCAGAGTCGTCAAAAGTCTTATGCTGATACCAGGCGAAGGGATTTAGAATTTCAAATCGATGACAAAGTGTACCTAAAGTTATCCACTCTACGAATGGTAACTCAGAGCCACAAGAGAGGCAAGTTGAGTCCCAGATATATCAGGTTATATAACGTCATAGAAAGAATCAGGCTAGTTGCTTATTGACTCGCCTTGCCCATGGCTCTATCCAACCTGCACGATGTATTTCATGTATCACAACTTCAAAAGCATGAGCCAGATCCGTCACAAGTCATGCCATCAGAAGCTGCTAAGGTTCGAGAAAATATTTCCTACCTCGAGAGACTAGATAAAAGTTTGGATCGAAGAGATCAAGTCTTGAGGAAAAACTCAATTCCATTAATGTAGGTGCTATGGAGAAATCCAGTAAGCGAGGAACTAACGTGGGAGAGAGAAGAAGATATGAGAAGAAATTTTCCTTTTTTGTTTGAAGACTTATTAGTTAGAATGGATTTGGAATAAGAAAATTTTGAGGATGAAATTTTTGTAAGAAGGGGAGAATGTAAGATCCCATATTTGAAATGAATAATATATAAAATGTTTCATTATTTCATAACATTAGAATAGTCGTATTCAAAGATTTAAAAGACAAATTGTCAACCTTGGTCAGCCAAATCAATGGAGGGAAATACCCGGGATATAAACACCAAAAAAGAAAGGCATATCTATGGTAAGTGATTTAAAGTAGGATTTTTGACACTGAAAGAAACAAAATTGGAGATAGTTTTCAGTATAGTTGAGTTTCAGACTGAAAAATTGAATTATCGTAGGAGACTTTCAGGAAGTCAACGGAAGCCTGAAGGGGCTCTGATTTTATGTGAGGAACAACCCTTTAAATGGTTTTGGGGGTAAAACAAAAGGATTTGTGATTAAATATAAATTTGGGGGTTTAAGTGTAATTATTTTGGGGTAAAAAATATAATTTTTCATAGTCAAGGGGCTAAGGATAATTTTCAAAAAACCTAAGGACTTGAGGCAAGGGGCCAAAGTGATAGGAGGTGAAAGAGGAAGGACCAAATAGCAATTTGAAGCACAAAACATGGAAGAAAACCTGGAAGGGTAGTCGGCCGTAGGCTGTTGGGATCCCAACGTTGTTTTTGGTGGTGGGACGATCATTATGGCCTAAGAGGTAGGTCGGGTAACTCGGGGCAACCTGATTAGTCGAAAAATCAACTAGAAATGGCTATAAATAGCCGGGTATGGCTAAGTTTTGTTAGAAAAAAAAGTTGGGTTTCTAGATCGTTGGTTTTGGGAAGAATTGAGAGGAATTGTTAAAGGGATTTTGTTCCTAAGGTTGCAAGGATCGTTTATGGAAAATTTGGGGTATTTTTGGTGTTAGTTTCAGTGAGTTATAGGGTTTTGCCAGAGAATCGGCCAAGTCGCCAGAGCGAGGCTGTAATCGGCCATTCGAAGGTGCTCAGCTGGTTATTTCGAGGTATAAAGCGTCCCATCGTGTTTGGGAGGTTGAGGAGATCAAGAAGCAAGAAGAAATCGGAAGGAAAAAAGGTTGGCCAGTAGCCAGCGACGAGCAAGCTCATTGGAGAAGACTTGTGGGCTGCACACGTTCGCTAGGCGCATGAGGTAAGGGGATTTCTTGAAGAAAAAAGAAAAAAAAAGAAAGGAAGAAAGAAAGAAAAATGGAAAAGAAATAGGAAAAAATTGAAAAGAAATTCTAGAAAAATTGGAGAAAAGCGTTGAGGAGTTTTTATTTTGAGAGAAATGAGGTTTAGGGAAAATAGGAAAAATGGTAGGAATTTTAGAAAAATTCTAGAAAAAATTTCAGAAAAGTAGGAACATGATTTTATGAATTTTCGTAGAGGAAAATTGGAGAAAAATGTCCTGGAAGTATTTAATTTTGAATTATTTTGGAGGAAAATAAAGAAAATTAGAAAAATTAGGGATAAATATAGGAAAAATCCTAAATGTTGATTTGGTGGAATATTTATTGATCAGGAGAATATTTGGCTATAGGATTTGAGATTCGTACGTTTTTTGAGGTTGACACGTACCCTGAGAAATTTTAAAAAAGTGAGATTAAGGTAAGTGGTTTAAACCAAATTTTATGTGAGCGGTCCTACCAAGCAAAATTTAGTTTTATGCAAACGATTTTATGATATTGTCATGCCTTGCTATGTTGTATATCATTTAGAGTGCATTTTCCATGTATTGATGATCAAATATGCATATGTACACAATGATACTTTTTGTCATACATCGCATGGGTTTGGGATTAGGGACTGGCGCGCCGCTACTCTGCCAAGGGTGCTCCCATACACCTCGGCCTAGTAAGGAAGCTATAAAAATAGAGAGTAGCAGTTGAGTATGGTCGATTCAAACGGAAAGAATGATGTCATGTTGCATTGCATACACGCATGAGATATGAATGATGTACCATTACTTAGATGATTCAACATCTAACATGGGCTATGCCCCTGGAACATTCAAACATTCTTGCTAGGGTTTGCAGTGAAGGCACAAAAATGGACGACATATAGCGATTCCAACTGTCATGGTTTCGATAAAAATGTTTCTCTACATTTTTTCTTCTTTATAAAGAACCAAATATGTCCTGGTTATGTTATGTGTCAAGTCATATTGAGAAACTTATGTTCTGTTGATGAATAGTCTTGTATTATGGATTATGTTTGAAACGATCATGTAATATTAATGGTTAGATATATGCTTAGGTTCGATTTATGCTTCCGCTATTGGTGAATATCTAGCCTAGCATTTAGGATGTATGATTCTCATGCTAGGTAGGTAAATGAGAAATTTTGAGAATTTATATGATGTTGAGATTTTTTTTTTTTTTAAATATAACCAAAGTTTCTTAAGTTATAACATGCCCGAGAATGTGGGGTGTTACACTGCAGCCTCTCCCTCTCCTTTTTTCTCCTTCTTCTTTGCATCTAATTTTGTGCCATTACAACGATTTGTTACCTGATATTATCTTTTGTTCCATTAGCTGTCGTTTTCTTTTCTTACTTCTTCTTCGTCTTCTTCTTCTGTTTGTTGTTGTTGTTGTGTTGCTTCCATTGCCCTGGTGGAGCTTTTCTTGGATTTTTGGATCTTTATCAGACAAGTTTCCTTGACTTTCATCTTTTCTCTTTATGCATGTTCCTTCGCATTTTTCTTATTTTTGTGCAAGTCTTCTGATATTTTCCATCTTGTATGCGAGCTTTCTATACACCCTTTCAGCTAAGTTACTATGCTAATCTCCCTTATATATATATATATCTGGTTATCAGTGGGTCTCTTTTGTGGTTGCATTATTTGTGTTGAAACCTTTAATATTCATAGGTCTCATTGTTATCTCAATTGGGGTCTATGTTATCCCAGATTTCCTTCATGAATGGCATTTTATTTGGTTAAGGAAGGATGAGAAACTTTGTTCATTTCTACATTTGAAGAAACCTTGTTGCATATATATATATATATATACCTCATTCGAATGTGTCTTAAATTCGTGATTTATTGTAGTGAATCTGACCATACTTCATTCTTTTAGGTATATCTTCTTGTGATGATATCCGATTTAAGATTCGTCTGATGTGTCAGAAACTAGACTTCATAGGCTTCCATTCGATGTATCATTTGAATGATTTGGTTACATTTTGGGCCCGTAACAACCGGATTGATTTCTGCCAAGAAATTCGCAGCTTACTATTTTTGTGTAATCTTACTATATGGAATTCTTTGGCCTTTAACTTTCTATTCTCAACTCTGAATTAAGATCCATTTGTGGGGATGTAAATTAGACATCCTAGATTTATTTTGATATATTACACACATTATTTGGCTTCATATTGAGTCCGTAATGACCTCGTCAATCTTGGCCAAAAATCTGGAATTTTACTATTTTGAATTCCGTATTGTTGTAGTTTTTGTGGAATAACTTTTGGTTGATAATTCCCATTGTGAATCCGTTTGTTGTTCCCAAAACTAGAGTTCTTGAACTTAAATTTCAAAATTTTGTTTTGGGAAATTGATCAAATATCAAACCCGAATCAGTCCTTTGAAATCACCCAAAAATTTGAAAATTTAAGGAATCCTTGATATGTAATTTTTTTTGGGTTGCCCATTCTTTCTTATGGTTGAGCTATGAGCATGAATGCAAGAAAATGCATATTGGCACTAGTTAAATGAATTCAAGGAAATTATAAGATGGAAAAAATAGCATATTAAAACTATAATACTGCTCAAATGGTGAATCAAGATTTAACCTTAAATAGCACCTCCCAAAATTATTTTGGTGTTAAAAAGAGGTGTTATAAATTGCATCATGAGTGCAACGCCCCACTTTCCAAACATATGATAACTTAGGATAATTCTGGGATAATAATTTTTTTTATTCATACTACTACTAAACCATATCATTTCTCATATCTATCCCAAAATTTTCATTCACCTATCTCGAATGAGAACATCATAAACAGCAATCGCGAAAGTTAGAATCGAATCTTAATTTCAACATTAACCAATAAAAATGTTATACAACATCACTCTTCAAAACGTTCAGAATTCAAAGTAGTATAACTTAAATACATAGGATACATAACATACATTCATTACATCATGCACTTTGGTAAGCGCCATTACATGCCTCTTTCATCCTCGTTTCTGTTACAATCTCTATCTTGAATGTTTGAATATTTCAAGAGCAAAGCCCATATTAGATGCTGAATCATCTAAGCAAGGGTACACCATTTAATGCACATATATGTATGTAATGCACATATCATCATTACTCTATGTTTGGGTCGATCGCACCCAACTGTTGTCCACCATTTTTACAGTTTCCTTGCCAAACTGAGGTGTATAGGTGCACCCTTGGCAAAACAACAACGCTGGTCCTTAATCCCAAACCCATGCGAAGTATGATCGAAAATCTCATCATGCACATATGCATATTTCATCATCGAAAAATGTAAATGCACTCTACGTGATGCATAACATACCAAGACATGACAACATGATAACAAAACGTTTGCATGAAACTAGGTTTTTTAGGTTAAACCGCTTACCTCAAACGTATCTCAAAATATCTCAATTCTCGTGCTGGGCTTCTAACAAACTCAATTCAAAATCTCAACATTCCATAACCATTATATTTATTCAAAAATATTAATATTTTATTTTTTTCTAAATTTCTCATAATTTTCTTCTATTTCTTCCCATTTTTCCTCAATAAATCCAAACTAAATATTTCTCAAATACTTTCTCCAATATTTCTCTATAAAAATACATAAAATAACTTTCCTAATTTTCTGGAATTTTCTAAGAAATTTTACTCACCTTAAATTAGCCTATTAGGCTTCCTTGGTATGCATGTCATGACCTCGAAATGCGTGCCCAGATAATTTTCTAGCTAGGGCATGCTACTCAAGGCCCAAATTAATTCCCTAGAATTTTTGAAAACTTCCTCCTATTTTCCCTTATTTTTCTTATTTTTCTTTTTCTCTTCATTTTTTCCTTTTCTTTTATTTTCTTTTTTTCTTTTCCTCCATCCTTCCTTCCTCACCTGCTCCTGCGCCACTAGCCTTGCGGCCACCTGTCTCCTGCCACTAGCCTCGCCGATCGCTGTGCCACCGCCGTCGACGCTACCTCCCCTACTCCTGCGTGACCAGCCTTGCGGCCACCTGCCACTGGCCTTATCGGTCGTCGCGCCACTACCGTCGTCGCTGCCTACCTCGCCGCCCCTGCTTTGTTTCGCTGCCCACCACCGCTCATGTATTATATTTTACTCTTGGTGATAAAATAGTTTTGATAATGACTATATGAAAATCAATCTCTATGGATTATATGAATGAGAAAACAAATTTGTAATATATGATTTTTGAAGCAAGGTATGAAATCCTATGGAAGAAATATTGAGTATGGTTGAGTGAGGTTTTGTTTCAAAATATACTTTTGATGATCTCAACTTGCTTTCAAAAGATCAAAATGAGGATTTATTAAGTTTTCAATGTTTTCAAAAGGATAATTGACTATGTGGTTTAATGCTGTTGACTATGCCGAAAAATAGTCGACTATGTTATAAGGATAGTCGACTATGTATACGGATAGTCGACTATGTTGATTTGATCTGTCGACTATTTAAGGCATCTGTCGACTATTTTTGTATCTGTCGATTATCATATAAGGATAGTTGACTATGGCTTTTCATCTGTCGACTATTTTTGTTCATAAAATTCAAAATCCTCTTCACATTTTTGCAATAGTCGATTGTGCATATGTATCTGTCGACTATGGGATTTTTGTGTTATAAGATAGTCGACTATGCGTTTTTGTCTGTCGACTATGTTTTGTTTTATTTGTAAAAATAGTCAACTATGCATTTTCTTCTGTCGACTATATCTTTTACAGAAAGCTTCCAACGGCTAGTTTTTCAATCCCAACGGTCACAAACGGCTACATTTCTCTTCAATCTCTTGGGAAGCTTATAAATACAAGTCATGGATGATCAAGAGAAGGCTAATGGATGGGTACGAGTTGATCTAAAGAGTTCAAATCATTTTTACTTGAGCTTATAATATTTGCGCCTTCACTGTTGTATTTTCTCTCCAAGGCTTTGTTGTTTTATCATTGTAAATTTATTATTAAGCCTTGTTTTCATTGTGAGAGAACTTGTAACTAAGAGTGTTAACTCTTAGCTTATCTTTTTCATTTGTATCATTGTTATTTTCCTAGCTTGTGTAGCTAGAGGGCCCATTTGAGTGGGAGGTTGTAATTCCTAGTCTCGGACTAGAGGACCTACTCGGGTTGAGTAGGGGGTTGATAGTGGATGGTTTGAAAAATCTTTAGTGAGGAGCTAAGGTAGTGGATTAGGTTTGGGTTAAACCAAACCACTATAAATCTTTGTGTTCTCTCCTGCTTATGTTTTTTGATTTGTTTATCATTGCTAGCTTTTCATTATCCTCACTTGCATTGAATTTTTATTTTTAATCAAAAGGATTTCAAAGTTTTAAATCAAGTTTTTAAAATAACCAATTCACCCCCCTCTTGGTGTGCGCCATAGCACTTCCTGATCTAACAATTGGTATCAAAGCCTAACTCCTTGTTTCAAGGTCTAACAACCCGAGGAGAGATCCATGGCTCTTAAGGAAGGTTATCCTATTAATGTGGCACCTTATTTTGATGGCTCTTATTATGATTTTTGGAGGAAAATAATTTGTATTTTCATGACATCCATCGACTGTTATTTGTGGTATATTGTGGAAAAGGATTTTGTTTTAAAACCAAAGATGGAATGGGATGATCGTGATAAAATGAATTTTTCTTTAAATATTAGAGCTATGCATATTTTACAGCATGCCCTAAGTGATGATATTTATGGTAAAGTTTCTAAGTGCTCTAGTGCTAAAGAGATATTGAGTACTCTTGATTCATTATATATATATATATATGTGTGTGTGTGTGTGTGTATTGTACATCACAATCTTTATCTCCATTCCTACTCTTAACTTTTCCTCAAATCATGCTGCCAAATCTCCCTCAAATCTTGCTGCAATTTTCTTTAAATCTTGTGCAAATCTCGACCCCCTCACGCACACTCATGCACAGCTATATATATATCACTATATATTACCCCATAATAATAGTAAAATTACACATTTAATTCCCAAAATTCATCTCTATTTCACTTAAGCAATTCTCTAATTACATTTACATCTTCAAACATCAAATTAATTTGCATTACGATACCGAAAATCCAAAATTAATAATTCATAACTTACTTGATAAGGATGATTTCGTCTTTGCATTCTCTGTTCATCCCAAAATCACTTCAGGGTTGATATTTATGCAAAAATGAAGCCCCCTTAGGGTTTCGTTAACTTCTCAAGAGTCCTTTACAATGATTCAGTTTTTTAACCTAAATCTAAGTTGTCGAAAACTGTCTCGATTTTGATTTCTTTTAATACCATAAATTTTATCTCAGAATGCTCGTCAATACCATATCATTTTCCTTAGATATCTAAGCTCTAGGGAACTCCCAAGTTAAAATTACTCTTAAGCCCTTTAGAAAATTTGGGATATTACAATGAGTGGTAAATATTATAAAGTAAGATATGCTGGATTTATCTGATGATAGTGAAAGACTCGGTATGGGTGAATGGTATTGAAAGTATTTATGTTGGGAAAACAAGGATTTAAATGCATGTGGTTGGTAAATGCATACATGATGCATACATGTACATGATGTATATATATATATATCTTGCGCACATATTATTTTGTGCAGAGGGAAAGAGTACTCTAGATCATCTGGCACAGGATGAGGTGGCCATAGCCTGGCAGGTTGGCTCCATATTTATTTGTGAGATTCTATTTACATGATACACTTTTGCATGTGTTTATTGATGGCTTGCGAGCCTACAAGATTTGATACTAACATTGAATTTATATGCACATTTACATAGTGGTACATGGTGGCATGATACTTTAAATTGGAATTGATAAAGTCATAAACTATGAATCTTGTACATAATTGTTGAGTCCTTGATTACTCTTTTTTTTTGTGTCACCATGTTCTTAGATCCTATTCAATATTTATTATTTCTCGAACTTGCTGAGCCTTGTGGCTTACTTGATCTTCTTTGTCATTCCAGGTAAAGGAAAGTCTGTTATTGGGGGTGAGTCTAGTGGGACTAAGGCACAGGGATAGTGGTGTATGAAGACGCGTCCTAGCTTGAAGATCCTTAATAGCATTTTGGTAAGGCTTGATATGAAATGAATTTTTATTTTGTGAATTCACTCCAGAGCCTCTTATTTATTTGTATGGCCTTCAAGGCTAGACTTATGAGGTATTGGAAATGTAACTAAATTTTACTTAAGTTTTTGTTGCTAGTAATGAAATGAATTGTTTGTTTTAATATGGTATTGTTCTATATCATCACTGTGACGACCTCCTTTCGAATATCCTATGCTAGCAGGAATATTCGAGAGTGAACCCTTGCAAAGAAGATGAACAGGAGAAGACAACCATCACGACTTCCTATTTGTCTTCTCCGGCCATGATGATCGTTTTTGAGAGAGAGAGAAAAGACAAACAAGAAGAAGATGAACAAGAGAAGATAATCAATATCACGACCACCTATTCATCTTTTCCAAGTGTGATGGTCATCTTCGAGAGAAAGAGAAGATGAACAAATAGAAGATTGAGATGAATAGGAAGAAGATGACCAAGTGACCATCGAAGACAACCATTGCGGCTGGAAAAGATGAATAGGCAACCATAATGGTCGAAAACTGCAACTGATGTAGTCAACGTCAACTGTGATCGGTCGACAACAACGACGATAATGACGACGATGAAGATACATTTATCTTTTTTTTTTTTTTTTACTTGTGTGTATGTGTGGGTCCCATGTATATTATTAATATATGACCCTTGGCATGCCATGTCAGCTAGAATACACTCCCCTTAAATCAATTTTATGTGGTGAATGAAATTGCACCCAATTTAACCAATTGAGAGCTAATTACTAGAATTAAAAGGATTGGATTAGATTGCAAATTTGCAAAATTTTTGGATTCTTTTTGCTATTAGCCCTTAAAAAAACTGATATAATATGACTTATTCCTTGCTCACCAAGGTATTCTTCTAATCTTGGGAATTTATCTATTTTAAAACTCACATACTAAAAACATGACTACAAAAAATTAATAAATAAAAAATAATTATGATATGCCCTGCAAACTTGGAGAGTTACAAAACCTAAAAGAGTCGTGAGACATGGACATGAAGCCCAAAGGGCCAATGGGTTACAAGAGGTTGAGCCGAGGCAAAGTAGGAGGACCCACTCGGTCATGATTGAGTGGGTGTAATATTGATTTGGTTTTTTGGGAATAACTCTCTCGTCGTAGCTCCGATTGAGGTGATTCAAAATCCTATAAAAGTCCAAGACAATTATCTACAACTTTTGTGTTTTGAGTTTTGAGAGATCCTGGCCGCATCAAGGCTGAAATTGGGATCTAAGTTGATGCACCTGCACTATTAAGGCTCAGAGTCAAGTATTGGGGCGAAGATGGATCCGAAGCAAGACAAAAGGAAAAAGAGGCCCTCAAATCCAAGGGAATGGAGAACCACTCAGTCATGATAGAATGGGCCCCCACTCAGTCATAACCGAGTGGGTGGGAGACCAATCTCTCCTCACTTTTCATGACCCACTCGGTTATGCCAAGTGGGTACGATAATGCTTTGATTTTTCAAGCATAACTTTCTCATACTAGCTCTGATTGAGGTGATTCAAAGTCCTATGGAAAGATAATAGAATTATCTAAAACTTTTATGTTTTGAGTTTTGAAATATTAGAGCTACATCAAGGTGTAAATTAGGTATAAAGTTGAGAAACGGGAACCACTCAAGACCGAACCAAGGAAAAGGGCAAAAGAAGGCATCAAAGCCAAGGGAATGAAGACCCACTCGGTTATGACCGAATGGCACTGTCCACATATTCTATCCCGCAAGTGGACAGATCATGGCAAGTAATATAGTGATGAATAGAGTATCGTACCCACGAGGACTAACTTTTGATGTTTACTTTAACTGATTTAACCTTAACTTAACACACACATTGATATAGCTATTAACAATGACTTCAATTGCAATGAAAACTAATTTACTAGTAAAAGATGCAACTAAAACAATTTCTTTGATTCAAAAAATCACAAGACTAAGGCACTAGGGTTTGTGAATCCACCGTCGGCCTTCTATGATTCAATTATTCATTACTCGGATCTTGCTATTCCTTATCTTAGGTTGAAAATCGATGATCCAATTACAACCAAAAGCCTCTCTCGATGGTCATTCAATTCTATGTATATATATGAGATTGACTATCTCTAGCCAACCTTCGAACATATAAACATGCATTCAATCATGGAGATAATCATAAAAGGATTTCACATGCCATAACAATATCTCTACCTATTATAGTACCCTACGTTGTTTGTTACTATATCTAATCTGTATTGAATCTCTCGAAAGCAATACAAATCACAAATATGTTTCAATGGTAATCAATCATCAAAACGGAATTATGGACATAACAAACAATCAACCAGAATGAATAAGAAAATAACAAATTGAGTAACTTTAAATCAAACCATTAGAAGTCGAGGTTTCATCTTTCACCCTAACTATAAACACTTAGCAATGCATTCTTGCAATCAAAAGAAAAAGAAAAGAGTTGGAATCCATAACAAAGAATTGAGAAAGAAAAGAAAAATACAACCCAAGAGTATAGTCTTCAATCTTCCGTCCGCTTATTCTCTATCCAAAAACTCCCTAAATCCCTCAAGAATAAGTCTTTATATAGTGCTTTTTAGGTTACTAAAGTCGTGCATAGTGAAGCCTCTCGTTTCCCATTGATTTGGACAGAGATGGACCGAAATTGAGCTTTGAATTGAAGTTTAGAATGCTACCGCGGTCCTATCATGGTATGTTTATTGTTGCAGACCCATGAGCTCCAGATAGCAATTCCTAAAGCAGTCCTACAGCGGTATGCATTTTGCTGTAGGCCACTAGATTTCTTCCTTAGCCTCTTTCTTCTTCACTTTTCACTTTTCTCTCTTGTTCCACTTTCACTTTCTCCATCTTATTTCAAGTTGATAGCTGACCATGCCTTCAAGTTCCTTTTCCACTCCGATCATGCACTAAAATCGTTTATTTTTGTTCGATGTCTGCTTTGCATGTGATGTGTACCTATATTGAGCCCAAAATGAGTAGCAATCATGTTCATTGAATACTTAAATGCTAAGCTTGAACCACTAAATAAGAGCACAAAATATGCTGCTTAGGCACCCCACTCGATCATGACCGAGTGGGCTTGGACCAATCTCTCATCTTTTCCCTCTCGAATGGGCCGTGAAATCATCAAAACGGGCCGCGAGATTCTCACCCCAATTGTCGCACGTCTCCCCTCTCTCATCCGCTATAAATAGGAGTCCACGTCTCTAACACAAGGTATGCACTCTTGGGCCCCTCAACACAATTTCACACTTTTGCTCTCGAGAACTAACTTAGGCATCGGAGGGTTTGCGCGGGGACCCCCACCCACGCCCTAATGGTCCTCACAGCGCATTGGTGACGAGACTCTCAGCGCGTGTTGGTGACAAAACTCTCAAAACGCTCATGAGGCCTGAGCGAGACTACCGTGATCAACCACGCACCAATTATATTCTTCCGCGAAAAAAAATAGATTATTGTATTTTGGCAACAACAATTTAGCGCCGTTAGTGGGAAATCCTGGGCTTTAAACCTTGGCCGAACCACCATCTATCACCCCTAAGATGGTCCGCGCCCAAGAGCGCCACCACACTTAGGGGGGGATGTGGTGATGGTGTTGTAGCACCTGTTCTCAATCCCACATCAGTTGCCCAGGGGGCAACCACTGAGCTTATAAGTGCGGTGGGGCTCTTATCCTTTGAGGGCGAGCGTTGATCCGTGGTTGTAGGCTGATGCTGATGCTCTGCATCAACAATTGGCGCTGTCTGTGGGAAACGCAAGATAAAAAGTCAATTGAAGAATGACAAACACCCGTGGACACTGGTGAACTCTCTCTCAAGGCATTGAAACACGCCTGCTACCACGGAACTCTTAGCAACAGGGAGCGCCCCCTATTATTTCAGATTCTCACTCGCAGGGAGCACCTCCGCCTCCCCATAATTCTCAGCCCCAAGGAGGTGATCCCTCCATTTCCCAGAATTGACAAGTGGGGAACCAACCAGCCCCACTTTTAGTTAACACTAGTTCGGGGCCACCTCCCACCGATCGAGCTGGGACTTCACGACAGCCACCGCATATAGTCCCGTGGGAAGAGTATGAAGCATTAAGACATCAACATGTTGAGGGCATGCAGGCACTTCGAGACATGGCTGGTATACTCCAAGGTATGATGATTGGAGGGACGTTGCCTGATACCTTGAAAAAGTTTATGCCACTGCCTGAGCCTTAGCTCAAGGGGGGAGCTGATTCCTATCAAGAGGCCACTCCCAATTCTCATTCCTGTTCCACTCCTCGTCGGGAGGATAGATCACCACCACCAAGGAAGAATCCTTGCGCAACACCCCGAAGAAATGAGAGCCCATGAAAGGAAAATAGGGCTAGAAGCCCCCAAAGGCGGAGATACCATGAAACTGGGGACAACATGCCAACAAGACATGATAACCAAACAACAAGTAGACGAGATAACATGAAAAGGGTAGTTAAAGAAGTACTTGAATGAAAGAAATTGATCCCAGTCACGGAGGAGCAACAATGCAGAAAATGTCCATTTACTACAGATATATTGGAGAAGCTACTGCCTAGAAAAGTCAAGATGCCCCAAATCACCCCCTATTCTGGCAAGGATGATCCCTATGATCACATTCAAAACTATGAGTCGTTGATGATATTGCATGGATGGGACGATGACATAATGTGCCAAGCCTTCTCCTTAACTCTGTCAGGGCATGCCCAAACATGGTTCAACAGTTTACGTGAGGCCTCTATCTCTTCATTCGGTCAGCTCAGAATGGAATTTATTAAGGCATTTATGATTAATAGTAGAAGAAAAAAGGACGCCACATACTTGTCCAGTATTCGACAGGGGAACAAAGAAACTTTGCGTCAGTATGTGGATAGATTTCGGAACGCCACCCTCGAAGTTCATGATTTTCCAATTGCAATGGCAGTGTCTGCTATGTTACATGGAACACGGCTAACTCTCCTACAAGAATCATTATCTTTGGACCCACCAACATCCCTACCAGATTTGTTTGCTAGAGCAAATAAATACGTGCTCCATACGGAAGTTATGAGAGTTGTAGGTGGGAATGGGGACAGATAGCAGAAAAGGAAGGAACATGATGTTGAAGAAGACTCCAGACGGGTTAGGGAATCAGATATACCTCGACCCCAGTTCCACCATTACACAAAACTTCTCCAACCTCGATCAGCTATACTTGCAAGCATAGAAGGGTCAGGTCTCATTAGACTCCCAAAAAAGATTGACCATCCCTTAGGAAAAAATAGAGAAGAATATTATAGATATCACAGGACACGTGGTCATTCCACTGACCAGTGTTGAGAATTGAAAATTTAGATTGAGATACTTGTCTGAGAAGGACATCTGGAAAGATATGTATGGAATGAAGAAGAAGAAGGTAGGGAATCTCGACAAAGAGAAGACAGGCATGAGGGGCAAGAAAGGCAAAACCCAAGACAACAAGAGAGGGGGAGGCATCATAGGCAAAACCCTCCTCTAGATAACGAACCAACCCACTAAGCCATCCAGGTTATTTTAGGAGGTGAAACCCTGGTTGGAGACACTTCGGCCTCACGAAAGGCATATGCCCGTCAAGCCTATCAGGTTAATTCAGTGATGGAGGTTAGAGGTAACGAGGAGCCAATTACATTCACTCCTACCGATAGAGGTGATATAATACTCTCGCATGATGATCCAATGGTAATTTCTACAATTGTTGCCAAACACCCCATTGGTAGAATCTTGGTGGATAGCGACAATTCTGTTAATCTGATCTACTGGAACTTTTTTGAGCAAATGCATATATCTCATGACCGATTAAGAAAAGTGTCCTCCTCTTTATAAAGCTTCACCGGGGAGGCTGTCCTAGTGGCAGGGTCCATTCAGTTACCAATCACATTAGGCATAGACCCCCAAAGCGTGACTTGACAAGCGAACTTTATGCTGATCAAAGCCCCTTCAGCAGCATACAACATGATTTTGGGGCGCCCACTACTCAATGATATGAGGGCCGTAGTGTCCTCCTGTTACTTATTGAAGAAGTTCCCCACACTCACAGGGGTAGGATAGGTTCGAGGTGATCAAAAGAAGGCATGCACTTGCTATGTGTCATACACAAAAAGGAAAAACAACGAAGAGATTTATCCATTGATAAGACAAGCCACGAAAGGACATGCCCTAAGAAGAAGGCAGTCAGCCACCGTTAATGCTATCCAAGAGAAAACTAGGAGAAAAATTCAGACACATTCAAGAGAGCCTATGTTAAAGATCGAGAAATTAAACTGTTTGAAATTGTGCATGACCTGTGTATTTCGTGCTCAAAGGCAACAATAAGACCTAAAATGAAACAGTGGATGTACTCACTTATTTCAAAAAATATCAGCGTTTTCATTACACATTGCTTTATGAAAGTATGTTTGTTATGCTTTGCTTCCAGGAAATAAAAATAAATTCAAGCCCGTTGTCCCTCTCACAACCTGGTAACGAGGGAAAAACCAAACTCAAGCCCATTGCCCCTCTCATAGCTCGGCAATGAGGTGAAACTAAACTCAAGCCCGTTGTCCCGTTCATAGCCCGGCAACGAGGTAAAAGCACATTCAAGAGCGTTGCCCCACTCATAGCTCGACAACAAGGTAAAAGTATATTCAAGTGCATTGTCTCGCTGATAATCCGGCAACAAGGTAAAAGTACATTCAAGCCCATTGCCCCACTCATAGCCCGATAACGAGGTAAAAGTACATTCAAGTCCTTTGTCCCGCTCACAACCTAGCAATGACGAAAAAACCCAACTCAAGCCCATTGCCCCTCTCATAGCTCGGCAATGAGGTGAAACTAAACTCAAACTCTTTGTCCCACTCATAGCCCTGCAACAAGATAAAAGTACATTCAAGCCCGTTATCCCTCTCATAGCCCATCAATTAGGTAAAAGTACATTCAAGCCCATAGCCCCACTCATAGCCCGACAACGAGGTAAAAGTACATTCAAGCTCATTGCCCCACTCATAGCCCGACAACAAGGTGAAAGTACATTCAAACCCGTTGTCCCGCTCATAGCCCGACAACGAGGAAAAAGTACACTCAAGCTTGTTGTCCCGCTCACGGCCCAGCAATGAGGGAAAACCCAACTGAAGCCCGTTGCCCCGCTTATAACCCGACAATGAGGGAAAAACTCAACGCAACCCCGTTGTCCCGCTTATGGCCTGACACCGGGAGGAAAAATAGACTCAAGCCCGTTGCACTACTTATAGCCAGGCAAGGAGGGAAGAATAAATTCAAGCTCGTTGCCCCGCTTATAGCCCGATAACGAGGGAAAAACCCAACTCAAACCCGTTGCCACCCTCACAGCCCAGCAATGGGGGAAAAATGAACTCAAGCCCATTGTCCTGCTCACAGCCCGACAATAAGGGAAAAGAAAATGCAAACCTATTGTCCTGGGCATAACGCAATAACTGGGAGTAGAATCAAACTCATTGTTTGGTGCATAGTTTGACATTAATGGAAAGTGAACTTACTAGTATATCTACCTCATACTTCTGTAAAGGAGTTGAAAAGCACTAGAGCCTAGAAATTTAAAGGCACGGTGTGTGAACAAGCTCGAGAGGATGTGTAGAAGATGAAGCAGCTAAAAGAGAAGTAATGTTCAAAATTTTACAGGACAAGATACTCTTTCACTTGGAGCTCCCGACCAAAAGAGTAAGGAGTAATTGATATGCCCTACAAACTTAGAGAGTTACAAGACCTAAAAGAGTTGTGAGATATGGACATGAAGCCCAAAGGGCCAATGGGTTGCAGGAGGTCAAGGAAACAAACCGAACGAGCAAGAGGTCGAGCCTATGCCAAGTAAGACGACCCACTCGGTCATGACCGAGTGGGTGTGACATTTCTTTGGTTTTTATGGCATAACTCTCTCGTCTGAGCTCTGATTGAGGTGATTAAAAATCCTATAGAAAGAAAAATGAATTATCTACAACTTTTATGTTTTGAGTTTTGAGAGATCCCAGTCGCATCAAGGCTGAAATTGGGATCTAAGTTGATGCACCTGCACTATTAAGGCTCAGAGTCAAATATTGGAGCGAAGATGGATCCGAACTAAGACAAAAGGCAAAAGAGGCCCTCAAATCCAAGGGAATGAAGACCCACTCGATCATGACCGAGTGGGCTCCCACTCGGTCACGATCGAGTGGGTGGGAGACCAATCTCTCCCCTCACTTTTCATGACCCACTCGGTTATGCCGAGTGGGTACAATAATGCTTTAGTTTTTTGAGCATAACTCTCTCATACTAGCTCCGATTGAGGTGACTCAAAGTCCTATGGAAAGCTAAGAGAATTATTTACAGCTTTCATGTTTTTAGTTTTGAGAGATTCGAGATGAATCAAGGTGTAAATTAGGATTGAATTTGAGGTATGAGAACCACTCAAGACCGAACCAAGGAAAAGGGAAAAAGAAGGCATCAAAGCCAAGGGAATGAAGACCTACTCGATCATGACTGAGTGGCACCCCACTCGATCATGATCGAGTGGGCTTGGGCCAATCTGTCCTCTTTTCCCTCTCGGATGGGCCGGGAAATCATCAAAACAGGCTGCAAGATTCTCGCCCCGATTGTTGCACATCTCCCCTCTCTCCTCCACTATAAATAGGAGACCACATCCCCGACACAAGGTACACACTCTTGGGCTCCTCAACACAATTTCACACTTTTACTCTCGAAAATTTACTTAGGCATCAGAGGGTTTGCGCGGGGACCCCCACCCGTGCCCTAATGGTGCTCTCGTCTTGCAGGCCACTCGGTTATCCTTGGTCACTCAGTTATCAAGGGCCACTTAGTTATCTAGGGCCACTCGGTTATCTTGGGTCACTCAATTATCAAGGGCCACTCGGTTATCAAGGGCCATTTGATTATCTTGGGCCACTCGGTTATCTTGGGCCACCTGATCATCAGACCCACCAGATCACCAGACCCACTCGTTCATCAGGCTCTCAGCACATGGTGACGAGACTCACAATGCATTGGTGACGAGACTCTCAGCCCGTGTTGGTGACAAAACTCTCAAAACGCTCACGAGGCCTGAGCGAGACTACCTGCAATCAACCACGCACCAATTGTATTCTCCAACAAAAAAAAAAAAAAAAATAGATTGTTGTATTTTGGCAACAACAAATTAAAACCAAAAAATTTAAATATTAATCATAACTACACAAATAAAAACAAAATAGAAACACAAATAAAAAAAAATGCTATTATTACATCAAACATTAAAATGGCTCATCTACAATTGTTAGAGTTGCATAGGATTGATCTTTCTATAAATTCTAAGATGTAGAACCCTTGTGTGCTTTCAACTGTTTGTTCATCTTTTTTTTTTTTTGGTCATCACAATAGTCAATTCACATTCTATGGTTGTCACAACCAATTAATAACCCTCTTTTCTTGTTTCCATCATCAATGATAGCTTTCTACCATAGCTATTGGACTTTATCATCTTCGGCTAGCTATTATTGTTACATAGCCTTTGGGAGACCTTTGCAGAAAGGTAGTTCCCCTAGAGATGGTGAGACTACCCAAAAGGGTTACCTGCCAAAAGGGTCTTTAGGATCTTGGCACTCGAAGACCTAGCCAGTCCATTCAAGGACCCTTTTAGGGGTTATCTTTCCCGAAGACCTGGCCTATCTACCTTGGTAGCCTTCTGGCCGAGTTATTTCTCGAGTGCCTTAGGGAGACCCTTCTCCCACAACTCAACCCAGGTTGTTCTTCAATAACCTGGCCTAACCCTTGTTAGGCCTCCTTCCTCCAAAGACCAGTCTTTAGAGTGGTCTATTCTAGCCTTCTAAGTCTAATCCAAGACACCCTGAAAGGTAAAAAAGACCACTCCAAAGGGTCCTACTGCATGTCTTCGTGCTTGGGTGCCACTTGTTCTTGTCACTCAATGGGTATAAATAGCCCTAACTCTTCATCTTCAGAGATCCTAATCTCGAAGCTTAAGACTAGACACATGTACACTTTAGTAACAGCTCTTCCGAAGAGTCCTTACTCTTTCAAAGCCACATTTGTGTATCATACTATACCTGCATTATCTCTTTAGTGTCATGACAACACCTAACTTAGAAATCGAAGGACCACATTTGCATATCATACTATACCTGCATTATCTCTTTAGTGTCATGACAACACCTAACCTAGAAATCGAAGGACCCACGTGGGATAGATCCTCATGTACCTTTTGAATGCTTCTTGCCTTTTAGATTTGAAGACTAAACGTTGCTTCCAAACACTCATCAACTGTCTTGAACAACAAAGACTCTTCTAGAAAGCCCTTCAAAGCTCTTATGCACCCTCTCCTAAAAACACTCATAGCTTTCCCAAAGACCCATTACTTGGTGCTTGTGCCAAAGACCTCTCATGAATTGCACCCTTTGAAGATCCTTTAGGTCCATCTGCTTCGAAAATCCTTCATGTGGCTGATGCGTTCCAAATGCACCAAGAAATAAAATTACTCTACTTACAATTTATAGCAATAGCAAGTAAATGTCGATTCACATAGATTAGTCAATCAAATTTAATATCAAAATTAATTAATGAAAAAAAAGAAAAAAAAAGGGGATTTTAATGTTGCAAATTAATTGACAGAAGAATACTTCAAAACAAATAAAATTGAGTAACAAAAATTCAATTAAATACAATATCGATTCAAGGAAAATTACTCACAGTTGCAAATTGATCACTAATCTCTAATAGATATATTTTTCTATAGTCAAATATTTAATAAAAAATTGTCAAAAAGCATAACAAGCTTTACCTTCTCTAATTTCATTAATTTGGGCCCAACACCCAAATTAGTTTTTATTAATAAACCAATTGGTATTAAGAAATCCTCATGAATTTATTGACAGTATTATAAACTAAGAAGGAGTTAAAGATAAATAATAATCAACAAGCGTCAGATTATTTAATTCATTCTATGTTTCTCTTAAGCAAGCAACAAAAATTGGGATCATAATTGTTTTGCTTAATTGCTACTTCAACTAAACATCATAACAATTACGGATTATGGATTTAGTTTAGCTATAGACCACACAATTTAATCAACTAATGGACCTTTTTAATTAATCAAATTATGTAATCATTAACATGTAAAACAAAGAAACACAAATATTTGACTAAAAAGAAAATAACTAAGATTAAAAATAGGATATCACAAATTTGCTAACAATTTTTAAATTCCATGAATCAACTAAAAATCTTAGCTGGACAAAATGGAACAAAAATAAAAAAATCTAACATATTATCTTCCTTTTGATCCTTTTGCTTTGCTCCTTCCAAGGCTCTCAAAACTTCATTGTTAATTCATTAAAAAGCCATTAGGCAAGAGGTGAAAGGCATTTTAAGTCTTCCAAAATTTCTGCATCAAAGGTCACAAATTTATATAGTTATATTTCATTACCTTGAATATTTGTATTTAATCGTTTTATTTATTTCTCTCTCACAAAGGCTTTACATTTATAGTATATTAAATTGCTATCAAGTCTTGAAATTATTTTGAGAGACTCTGTATCTAAGAGATTTATCTCTTAGAATTTATTTTCTATATAATCTCTTGTATTTCCTACCTTATTGCTAGAGGGCTTACATTGATTGTATGAGGTTGTATTTTCCTAGCTAGTTGCTAGAGGGCCTACATTGATTGTTGGACGTTGTATTTCCTAGCTAGTTGTTAGAAGGCTTACTTGTCATAGTAGGAGGTTTGTATTTCCTAGCAGTTTATGTTAGATGGCCTATCAGTTGAGATATGAGGTATTTAGTAGATTATTTGAAAAATTCTTAGTGAGAAACTAAGGTAGTGGATTAGGCTTGGTTAAGTCGAACCACCATAAATTGTTGTGTCCTATTATTGCTTTTACTTTTCATTTTATTTATTGTGCTTAACTATTCCCAAATCACTTTCATTTGCATCAAAATTTTATTTTCCAACAAAGAGAATCTCAAGCTCAACTAAAATTTTAAAAATAACCCAATTCACCCCCCTCTTGGGTTGTGGTTCTATTGATATACGATTATAACACCTGTAGCATAAGTCTCTCCCCATCTTCTCGTCGAGCTTTGCTGACTCTTGGCCAAGATTTCCCAAAACAAACAAGTTTTGATTGTTGTATTCCAGTAACAACAGCTATTGTCGAAAACTAACCAAAAGTTGTGTCTGCCCAGATCTACCCAGATTCGATCTACTTTATCTAGATTTGATAAATTCATATATGTCTTACCTAGATTTGTTGTTTAGATCCACTGTTTTACCATAGCGATAGGGAAGACAATGATCGAAGAAGATGATCAAACAATCATCGTCTGATATAGTCAACAACAACTGCAAGGTAAGTAATAATTAATGGTTGAAAGCAACAATGAGTAGGTGGCTGATGGCGATAGTCATAGTGGCGGTAAGAACCCCTAGAAAAAGATGATGATGAAAAGTTGTAGATGTAACGACAGAGACTAAAAGTTGATGATACTTGATCCAATGGCTCTTATTCCAATTTGTAAGATTTTAGGATAGAAAATTTTCCATAATCAAACTATCAAACACACAAAAGAACACAACAAATTTATGTGAAAAACTCAAATTGAGAAAGACCACGAGCAAAGAGAAAAAATATCACTATGATGAAATTAGTATAATAAATTCCAAAATCTTGGATACCTATTTTCTATTGGGCCTTTCTTTTATTGGCTTTTGACACTATTTGGAGTTGTTTGATCTTGGCAATGGCAACTTTGAAATATGATATTCCATTATTGGATTGAAATATTTGATTTTCATTATGGCAAGTTAAAATGCAAGCAATTTTGCCACAAATGGATTTAGATGATGCATTGTTGAGATTTGACAAAATGCCACAATCTTGGAGTATTAAAGAAAAACAAGGTAAGGATCATAAAGTCTTACCTTAGATTCATCTGCATTTATCAAATCAAAATTTACAAGATGTTTTGAAAGAAAAAAATGCTACTATATTATGGTTGAAACTAGAACAACAGTATATGAGTAAAAAGCCGGACTAGGAAGTCGCATCTAAAACAAAGATTATATTATCATCAAATAGTAGAAGGTATATTTATTGAAAGTCATTTAATAGTTTTTAAAGAAATTATTTCTAATTTGAGAAGCATAAAGGACAAATATCATGAATAAGATTTAGGTTTAATTTTGTCATGTTCTTTGTTTGTCTCATATTCAACTTTTAGAGACACTATACTTTATAGTCATGACACTGTCACCTGAGAAAAAATTTATGAAGCTTTGTTCTCGAAAAAAAAAATAAAAAGCAATTATTAGGAAATTTAGAAACTCAGGAAGAGAGTCTTTTGATTAGAGAAGAACACATGAGATAAAAATTTGATGGTAGAGGAAAAGATAGATCAAAGTCTAGGAATAAAAACAAGACCAAGATCCTAAGAATGTAGTGGGAACTAACACCTAGCTTGAGACAGTCCATATAAAAAAAGGACTGAAAGTCAATATTCTGAAACCTAAGTGAGCTTCACCTTTCTCCATCTCGTCTCTCAGCAAGCTAAAGGTGACCTAGGCACAAAGCTAGCATAACAAATGCTTCGCTGAGTATTAAGGATTTATGAGAACATACCTTTCGATTCTTACCTGATCCGAGACTCGGCTCCACCATCTAAAGCCATATACATCACGCAATCGCACAAACACCTATCACACTATGGTGATTACAACAACTAGAAACATCTAGCACTCAACAGCATTTACATTCACAATCAAGATTACATAGATACATGATAATGCATAACATACAACTCAGGCAACACCGCTAGTTGCCACAACAGCCTCTCAGCACCATCCCTGCTTGCATCTAACTTGCCTCATCTACAACATGAGGTAAAATCTCATGAGTCATAAAGACTCAGTAAGGGTGCAATACATGTAAATGTGAATATAAACAAGATTATGTATGCCAAGTGTATGCAACCGAGGCTAGATCCATTCATCCTCACAACCCACTGAGGTTTGAGGCATCAACCTACCCTTTCCTATAACACTAGTCCTCCATATGGCCATAGGTACACTAGAACCCATATTATGCAAGTATTAACCACTACATGCAAGTGCTACATAAAATTTTATAAACCATATTTACCAGCATGCAAGGCCACATCCACATGGGGCAATCCCTTACCTGGCTCGAAGGCTCTCCTGCCTCGGCACGAACTCCAAGCTCTTTTAGGATCACTGTCGCCCTAGTTGAACCTAGATGCAACCACACAAAAACCCTACCATACATGATACATTAGACCAGTGCCTTTAACTTCGCCATATACCGCAAAACCAACTATCAACAAATTTTCAAACAACCCCGACCCAGGGTTTAATTCAACCAACACCTATACATTATCTCGCATAATGTAAATAATTAGAAAAGAAATAAATTAATTTACCTCGACTCATCTGGGGAGAAACCGGCCAAACACCCACATTAGCCTTGCCCCTCGAGCAGATACTTGTGCCCCAAATCCCATTTTCGAGCCTTCGACACACTCCTCGAGCCTACAATAATTTTTAGAACTTTCTCCAATTTTTTTGGAATTTTCTATCATTTTCCCTCTAATTTCTCCATTATTTCTTTTCTTTTATTTTTTCTTTATTCTTCTTTCTTCCTCCTCCATGCGCGCGCACAATGCGCCTCTGCACACGGCCATCAGCTATAGCTTCCAACCACCATCGCCAGGGCCTACGCCGGTTGTTGACCGCGGCGCACTGCCATCTTCAGTCACCAACCACTACGAGCAACAACCCAGCCGGCCTCCTGCATGCCTTCTTCCTCCCCGCGCACTGCCTGCTGCCACCACTACAACCTGCCATGGTCGTTCGCCTTGCTGCTTCCAGCCGCGGCCGCTGCAGCCAACTACTTCCCGCGCGACCACCACTAGCCTCCATAGCCACTCCAGCTTTGCCCGACCACCACTGCGCTTCATCGTTGGCCATGACAGCAACTGCCATGGCGTATTGTCTCTCTCTCTCGCTCCTTCATCTATCTCTCTCTCGCAATCTCTCACTTTCTCCCATGCTCGACCACGCTCCCTACCTCCCAAGCTCTCTCTTTCTCACTCTGCTCCTCTCGGCCATTTCAAATTTTAGAGGGAAAGCTTCCTGGAAGCTCACGCATGCGCGTGCGCGCACGCACACACACACACACACACACACACACACATATATATATTACATAATTTACATATTAATCCCCCAATTTCACATTAATCCCACTTTAGGAATTTTAATTTCACTTTGAAATTTTTGATAATAGCACTTGGACCCTCCAATGCTTTAAATAATTACATCAAACCACTCGACATCTTGATTTCTCCAAAAATTAATATCTGACTTTACTCAATAAAGACAATTTTATCCCTGCGCCCGCACGAAACCTTTATTCCACCCGAAATCACCTCAGGGTTGCCTCACTCGTAAAATCGAAAAACCTTTAGGGTCCCCTCAGCTTCCCGGAGGTCCCTACGACCATTCGATACCGGCACCCATTTGGGCTTATACATAATTTATTCTAAAAAATTATTTTTGATTGGACTACTTCCAGCGTCATTAACCTCTCCTCGAGACGCTCATCAATTTCATGCCCTCATCACTAGATATTCAAGTCCCAAGGCATTCCCTATCGTTGATTCAGCAATTTTATTAATTAATTTCTTGAAATCGACTTTTGGGTTTCCCAGACCACCCGATGTCTTTTCAAAATAATTGAAAAATATTCTTTTCCAACACCATGTAATACGGGATATTACATTCCACCCCACTTAAAAGAATTTCGTCCTCGAAATTCACTTCAACTTACTCATTTGCCCCAGACAAGCCACATTCTCGAGCAAATCACCGAACTTCCGAATTCTAGAATCTCAAAGCTTAGCCATTGCTCACATTTCCTCGAGCTATCCCCACCTCGAGGTTCTTCCTTGGCTTTTAGTCCTCTAGCTCTCCAGACATTCATCAATCAATGCCTCTTTGGCCTCTTGCCAAATCACACTACTAGTTGCTGGTCATGACTACCACAACGATGTCCATCTCTTGATGGATTTTAACTGCCTCTAAGCATCACATTGCAGTCCACTTCACATTTTCCACATCAACCAATACCCGACATGATAATGCCAATCAACTCAACAACACTGCATCATAGATCAGTCCACAACGATTTTATGCCGATCACACACGGCCACTATTTTATGCTAGTCTAACGCAGCAACGTCTGGGCACTGATCAAACGTAGCAACGTCACTTCCAATATCCAACAGGCACACTAACACCCAAGCATCCCTAGCATTTTGTCGTCAATTACATGCATCCATAGCCTGAGTTGATCCTCATGGTAACATGTCATTACCGATCGACTGTAACCATGCTCGCACAATATGGGAAGTAACCATCTGGCTACTCTAGCCTCACACGACCATTCCTCATATGATCTACTACCTTGACCAGTAGACCTCCGTTTATTGCCATAACTTGAGCATGACCCACATACCCATACTTCATAGTGGGTAATCTCATGCTTCAGCCAATAACGTGCATTACCTGAGTCCACACCTCGAGCTTAACGATGCAAGCAGCTATAACACTTTCCCAACTAGCCATTCTTTCCATCCTCAATAAGGATACTAAGGTTTTTCTTATTGGTCATTACCACTCGCCAACTGGGGTTACTTACCCACACTGTAGTTTTTTTTTTTTTTCCACCATCATGACCCAAACTAGGCCTTATTCCGATTGACAACCTTATAATGAGTGAGTGGTCCTACCATTTTGCTTTACTAACATGGAACCTTAACCACAGCCCTCGTCATCCATACCGTGCATGCCACAAATCTTCGAACCCTGCCCACCTGCGTAATCATTGTGTTGCCCTATGCATTAGGCGAGCCAACACCTAGTCCCCATGACCATGTTGCTCCCCAACAGGCACATCGAGGCCCAACACCAGTCGTTAGCAATGTGGCCCAGGTCAGTCACTGATTGCACTGCACCCAGGGTATGACTTCGAGCTTTCGGGTACCCCTCCACTACCTCAAGCCACTATGGTTACACCACTACCCATGTAACGGTTTTCTAGCCAAGCTTACTAGCCTAGCCTCAACTCCATTGGAGCACTTATAAATTACACAATTCCTCGCCACAGCCTTACCCTCATAGGCACGAGCCTTCATGGCCATCCCCTAACAGCTTACTTCTCAATTCGCAATTGACACTTGACCTTGAGACTCTACTATGCCCAATGGTCCTCTTTTCCCTCCTCAACAATGACAATACCATGACCACAACGAGTCTCTTCCTAAGGTCATTACATCTTAAATTTCACAGGTTGTCTCAACCACCACGACCTCAATCTTGGATTAGCCATTTCCTCATCACCTCATCATTCATTTAATAGCTTACTAATCCCTGATAAACTCTAGCTTCTCTCGAATTCCTCTTGTACCTTTCACTTCCAACAAGATCACACCACTGGTTAGTAGCCACATTGGCTCTAATACAATCATCGCCAGCTAAGACGACCTTCTCCCATCCTTCGCTCGCCACCACATCTAGCCGCAACCACGGTTCCAGAGCAACCAGCGCTACTGACTAACAATTCATATGACGTCGCACGACCATGGCTAGTCGTTCCTTGTCGTTACCACTATCATCGATTGGCACCTTTGACCGCCATCGATCAACCCCACTAGATGATTTCTTTCACACCCATTAACCCTAACTACGAGGTTAATTTCCATCAATTGCCCAAACACCAAGGTATCCTCCTATCTGTATCACACACAACTATCGGGTGATCTCTTTAGCACCAAAACCTCGTTCATGAGAACCAATCCCATTCATAACTACTCATTCGAGCTATTTTACCCATTGGCGAAATCTCCAATTCGCCCCACAACATCCATCTAATCCATTCCATTAGATTTAGTTGAATTACTAGGCTCGCAACCAATGCAACATTCCTCTAAGCACTACTCTAGCTGCAGAAACATTCTTGAGCTTAGCAGCTCAGCCTCTAACCAGCTCAGCAACTCGACCTTAAGCCAGCTCGGCAACACGGCCTCCCACAGCTCGAAAGCTCGACCTCCCGCCAGCTTGGCACATGACCTTCCGCGAACTCGCCCGCTCGGCCTTCCTCCAGCTCGAGATACATGGCCTCCATAGCTCGGGAGCTTGACTTTCCACCAGCTCGGAAGCTCAGCCACACAGCTTGCTAGCTCGGCAACCCTGAATCTAGGTCATCCTTGCTCCGACCAACCACCTTCTAAAACTTTGGATCTCTTTCTCAAACTGACCAATCTGACCTCTAGATCTCGCTGAACTCTCACATTAGTGGCATACACGACAATCAACAAAGCTTTACCTCACAGTCATCGAGCCTCATGCTCCCGTCATTGCCATTACAAGTGCCATCACCTGGTAATCGATCATGTGTCGTCAACTGGACACCATCTAGTGCTATATGAGGATGCCTCATTATCACATCGACACATTCAGGATTTACACTTGACTATGCAATTATAACCCTTCATAGAGCCCATAAGCATGCCTTAGCCACATGTTCAACCTATAACAACTCTCGTCACAGGTTTAGAGATCCATATACCTGAAACCCCAATACGTTTCAATATTCCCATCTCATGGTTGGCTTTCACCTCATAAGTCTTGCCCTTCACGGTACTTACTTCACATGACTTGCCGGGGTCACATGCCAACTTTTCTAACCAACCCTATATTCCCACATCGCATAGGGTCACATTGGGTTCATCACCCCAATTTACCAGCTCAAACACGATAAACTCTAAGCACCATGCGCTAAGATCCTTTAACAAGGAGCATTATCACCCGTCTTGCCATCATCCCACAGGCATCACTCAATCGCTTCACAAGCTTTCGACTACCACGACAAGCTAACGGTACTACTACGACACTTTTGTCCCCATAGAACTTAGGCTTAGCCCGAACATAACCTATAGTTCACTCCCAGTCTTTGGTGTCTAATCGTCTCCACAACAGACTAGTTATCTCATATAGAGGGTCGCGGTCCCTCACCATGAGATAACCCAATGGCCACCTACCATCTGCCTTCTGTGGTCCCTAGCATTAGACTCATCATCAGTAAGCATCAATTGTAGCATTATTCCATGCTAGAGCCATTCCTCATTACTTTGATTCCACTCTTTAGACTTCCCAAACCACCGTGCAACCTCAACATTCGCTGGACCATTTCATCTCCGCTTTACTAAAGCAAAGGGTTTTAAACCCTACTTGGGCCTTCGTGCACTTTGCCCAATGTGGCCTCTATGTACTACCTGTCTCGCATTTCTCAGCTACTCACTGAGCTCGCCTCTCAACATTAAGCTCAATCACCACGATACATGAGACATTATTGCTAACTGTACTACCCTAGACTCTCAGTCACCTTGACCTTCACGGAAGATTAACGATCCCACTAAACTTATACGCTTACCCACTAAAATTCCTATGGTGCTGCTCCAGGTCTTCGGCATCTGATCATCACCTGCAGTCCACTATGTTGCTCCAGTCAATGGGCCACCTACCCCTACTGTGAGCCAACCCACTAGTCTTCTACCACATGGTCCCTAACATCAGATCCGTCATTGCGAGCCTCGCACCAGTAGCTTTAATGCTACGTTGAAGCCTCTGTGAGCTACGATGGTTCCACCACCATCAAACGAAGCAACCTCATTAGGCTATCCTTACCTTGATAACCTCAAGCTCACTCCATTAGCCTATACCTCACTGCTTTATATCTCTTACAACCTAAGAGAATCTCTAACCACTCCAACTCTTGAGGCTTTGTGATCTTGCCTCACGAGATCATACCTCACAGCATTCAACCACAATCTGAAAGATCTATCTTTCCTCATTAATGGATCCAAGTCCATCATGATCCACTTTTCCACTAAGCTAATCCCAAAGCTTGATGACCTCAGGTTCTGGCACCCACTGTTCGGAGCATATCCTGTCACCCTCCACGTGAGTCGAGACCTCACGTCTCACCTTACATACCCTCGTATGCATTCAGTCATTACGCCTAGCTCAACTTTCCAACACTCCTCACTCGGGCTCCCTAGACTTTGGGGATTACAACCCGGGGCCTCTGCATCACTCGCCATACCCCTGCCTACTCAGGCATCTGGAGTTGGTATTTTCTTCACGTGTATAGCCCATGGATGTCCAGCTGCCATAACTCGCCATTACTGCACTTGGACCACACAACCTGTACACACCCCTCATCAGGTAACCTCCTCGTCACCCCAACAAGGATCTCGTGACCTTAGGCGTCATTCCGAAGCCCAAGCATCACAATAAGGGTCTATTCACTTTTCATCTCTCAACCTTAGGCGTCCCACCTGACCCCAAGCGTCACCATGAGAGTTTGATTGGTCTCTCATCCATCAATCACATGAACGGTCTCTTGGCCTTACACAACATGGACTTCTAATCCTATGGCCCTCACACGCATATCAACACCTGCCCAACTCCTACATTCCCAATCTGGATTCCCCTAAATCCCAGCTTGACCCGTTAAGGACTTTCCATCTCATATACATGCCCTCTAGGGTCCACTTGCCACACACGTCTATCCTTCCTAGGATAGACCTCATTTGATCCCGAAACCAACTAGGGTCCACTCATGCCCTAGGTGCATCCCCTCCGGGATCATCATAACGATACGATCACATTGTACCATATACATAATATGCATTCATCACACACGACTCCCCCCAGAGCCTCATAGCAAGCAATGTTACTCCCTTCCTGGGGCTCATCACACAACCCAACGACGACTCCTTTCCTTGAGTCTCGAGCTAACTCCCACTATAACTCACTTTTTCACAAGCACTGAAGCCTTATCACACATCTTCTAAGGGAAAAACTCATTTTCCTCAAACATGCTTAGCTAAGTCCCTAACATAGGGATGCTCCACAAATCCCCTCCCGGATTAGTTATACCTAAGACTCTACTTGCCCCACATGAGCCTCAACACTTCCACAAATCCCACTTCAGGTTTCCTTGACACCAACACCCACACTTGGGTTTTCGATTCCTCTTTGCTCGACCAATATACCTCTTACGGATATATCATCTTAACGGATGGTATTTTCCTATTCCTAGAACATGAATATCCGAGCATACCATTCAAACCTTCACAGGCCTCAACGCTTCAACCCAATCCCTATGGTCCTTATACCACATGTCCTACAATCGAGGCCATTGGATCAATCTCAAATCCAAACCTTGAAATCACAAACCAACCATTCTTGACCCCAACTCAGCAGCTAGGACATTCCGACATACGTCTAAATTATGCCGAACAATCCCCAACTCAAAATTCTAGCAATCGGTCATATTAATCACTTCACCAACCATACATAACACCATAACATGCTAGCTTTCCCCACTCATATTGCTAGCCATGCTCTGACACCAAACTATAACGACCCGCTCCCACCTATGGGTGCCACCAGTGAATAATCGACTAGATTACTCACATGACAAATCAACAACTGAAGGGTTGAACAATGTTTCATCGAGAAACGCCCTAGGTGGGCTCTAGGTTTCATCCTTCCCTTCGCTCCACTCTAGAAATCGGTACCAAACACAGAAAAAGAAGTACAATGGAATGGGACCCAAAACCCGAGTGAGCTTCACATTTCTCCAGCTCGCCTCATAGCAAGCCAAAGGTGACCCAGGTACAACGTTAGCATAACAAATGCTTTGCTGAGTATTAGGAATTTATGGGAACATACCTTTCGATTCTTACCTAATCTGAGACTCGGCTCTACCATCTAAAGCCATATACATCACGCAATCGCACAAACACCTATCACACTATGGTGATTACAACAACTAGAAATATCTAGCGCTTAATAGCATTTACATTCACAATCAAGATCACATAGATACATGATAATGCATAACGTACAACTCGGCCAACACTGCTAGTTGCCACAACAGCCTCTCGGCACTAGTCTTTCTTACATCTGACTTGCATCATCTACAACATGAGGTAAAACCTCATTAGTCATAAAGACTCAGTAAGGGCGCAATACATGTAAATATGTAAATATGAATATTAACCATATTATGCAAGCATTAACCACAACATGCAAGTTCTACATAAAATTTTATAAACAATATTTACCAGCATGCAAGGCCACCTCCACATGGGGCCATCCCTTACTTGGCTCGAAGGCTCTCCTGCCTCGGCACAAACTCCAATCTCTTCTAGGATCACTACCTTCTTGGTCGAACCAAGATGCAACCACACAAAAACCCAACCATACATCATACATTAAACCAGTGCCCACAACTTTGCCATACACCGCAAAACAAACTATCAACAAATTTTCAAACAACCCTGACCCAGGGTTTAATCCAACCAACACCTATACATTATCTCACATAATATAAATAATTCTGAAAGAAATAAATTAATTTACCTCGACTTATCTGGGGAGAAACCGACCAAACGCCCACACTGGCCTTGCCTCCCGAGCAACCACTTGTGCCCAAAATCCCACTTTTGAGCCTCCGACACACTTCTCGAGCCTCGCAATAATTTTCAGAACTTTCTCCAATTTTCTACCATTTTCCCTTTAATTTCTCCATTATTTCTTTTCTTTTTCTTTTATTTTTTCTTTATTCTTCTTTCTTCCTCTTCCATGCACACGCACAATGCGCCTCCTGCTCACAACCATTAGCCATAGCTGCCGACCACCATTGCTAGGGCCTCTGTCGGCCGTTGACCTCCGCACACCACTATCTTTAGCTGCCAACCTCCATGAGCAGCAACCCAGCCGGCCTCCCGCACACCTTCTTCCTCCCCGTTCACTACTTGCTGCGACCACTGCAACCTGCCATGACTGTTCGCCTTGTTGCTTCTAGCCGCTGCCGCTGCCGCCAACTACTTCTCGTGCAACCACCGCCGGCCTCCACAGTCGCTCCAGCTTCACCCGACCATCACTGCGCTTCATCGTCGACCATGGCAGCAACTGCCATAGACGATCGTCCCTCTTTCTCGCTCCTTCATCTCTCTCCCTCTCGTAATCTCTCTATTTCTTCCATGCTCGGCCAAGCTCCTTGCCTCTCGGCCATTTCAAATTTCATAGGGGAAGCTTCCTGGAAGCTCATGCACGCGCGTGCGTGCGCGCACACACACACACACACATATATATTACATAATCTACATATTAATCCCCCAATTTCACATTAATCCCACTTAAGGAATTTTAATTTCACTTGGAAATTTTTTATAATAGCACTTGGACCCTCCAATGCTTTAAATAATTACATCAAACCACTCGAAATCTTGATTTCTCTTAAAATTAATATCCGACTTTACTCGATAAAGCTGATTTCGTACCTGCGCACGCATGGAACCTTCATTCCACCCGAAATCACCTCAAGGTTGCCTCACTCGCGAAACTGAACCACCCTCCCCTCTGCTTCCCGGAGGTCCTCTACGACCATTCGTTACCGGCACCTATTCGGGCTTATACAAAATTTATTCTAAAACATTATTTTTGATTGGACTACTTCCAGCGTTATTAATCTTATCTCTAGACGCTCATCAATCTCATGCCCTCATCCCTTGAGATCCAAGTCCTGAGGCATTCCCTGCATTTGATTCAATAATTTTATTAATTAATTTCTCGAAATCGACTTTTGGACTTCCCAGTCCACCGAATGTCCTTTCAAAATAATTGAAAATTATTTTTTTTCAACACCATGTAATACGAGGTATTATATCATGCCTCTTATATTGTGGATTTTTCACCTTCTTTTTATTCTTTTTTTTTTCCTCGTATAGGATAGCCATAATGGGCTTCTTACTTGGACCTTCATAGACAAAGCCTGGAAATGTAACCCTTGTTTTATTAGCTAGGCTAGCTCTTCATTTTAATTAATTAATTAATTATTTATAAATCATAATTTGAAAATCTTGCATTTTATTTATTTAATTTATTGACCCTCACTTATATAAAAATGAAATTGGTTTTATATATTTATTTTACCAATTTGTCTATGAAAACTTGAGTTTTAAAATTCTTAAATTAATCTGAATTTCCAAGGTATTACAATGTTACATATATATAAAGAGTTATATAAATAGTAAAATAATTCCAAAATATATTTATCATAAAATATCTCTCAATTTTTTTTGAATAATTCAAAATTAATTTTTTAATTTTTTTCTCTGGATTATATATTTTTCTCAATATATATATATTTTTTTGAACAATTAAAAATGTTATTTCCATCACAAAATCAGTAGCAAATTAGTGGCAAGTATTGTTTCCTTGCTAATTTTCATTGAAAATTTATTGAGCAATTAAAAATATTATTTTGTACCAGATAGTATGCTCCATTAGAATATGCATACCTTTTATTGAGCAATTAAAAATTTATTTTTTTATTTTTCTAACTTTGTGACGGCTTGTTCTGTCATATATCAACGACACATTAGGAACTGAAAGTTCTTCCATCACTAATTTTCTTTGGAAATTTAATTGAATAATTAAAAATATAGTTTTCTTATCTTCCTAACTTTGCAACATCTTGTTTTGCCGTAAAATCAGTTGCGAATTAGCGACAAAAAGTTTTTCTATCTCTAATTTTCATTGAAACTTTAATTGAGCAATTTCATATATATTATATATATATATATTTTTTATTTTTCAAATTTTGTAACAGTTTGTTCCATCGTAGAATTAGTAAGAAATTAGCAACAAAAAAATTTTCTCATTAATTTTCATTGGAAATTTAATTAAGCAATTAAAAATATATATGTTTTGTTTTCCTAATTTTGCAACTACTTGTTCCATCACAAATCTGTCATATATTAGCGATGGAAAGCTTTTTGTCTCAAAGTCCAAATATGAAATTTGGTCATTAAATTAATCATTCACAAAATTTGTCGTTAATTTTTCAACTATATTGTCCATCACAAAACCCTTCTCAAACTTTGTATTCTTAATTAGATTGTAAAAATTGCAATTCGATAGCAAATTCATCCCAAATTAGTGATAGAAAAAATAATTCTATTGCTAATATGTTGTTTTCTTGTAATGCCTCAACTTGAGAAAAAAGCCATCAAATTTTTGAAATGCCTAAAATGTCTTTCCTCTCTTCCCTCTTCATCTCTCTCTTTGGTGAGCATGGCAATAGTGGTCACAAGAGAGTTTCTCTTCCCGATTCTCCTCTCTCTTTCCACCTTATATCGGCTAGGTGGCACCATTAACAACCAGCTATGGTAACCAACCACCATTGATATATTTTTTTTATTATACATATATGTAAATCTTATATAGTATAGTTTATATTTAGTTTAAGTTTCTAGCCATATACATTTAGGTTATATATTTGTTAGTGTTATGCCCAACAAAGAGCCCAAGTATGATAAAATGGGCCCATAGTATGTTGGGTAAGTCCATCACGAAGCAAAATCATGTGAGTGGAAAAAATGGGCTAAATAGCTAAAAGGAAAACGAGGGACGAAAGCCACAATAAGGAAAGAGTAAGTAGAAGGCTACACATTGCAAGTAGGAAGTAGCCGCAAGGCTTGGCATGCGGGCAACAAGCTTATCTAGTAGGTATGTGCTGGAGGTCACCTGGCATAACGACAAAGTAAGGCTATACGTGTAATACCTCAAGAGCCCAGAGAATGGTAGTATATATCGAGAATAAGTAAGAAAGGAAATAACACCAGCTAGATACCTTTTGGGCTGAATGTAGGCAAAGAACTCTAGAGTTAAGTGTGCTTGAGATGGAGAAACTCAAGGATGGGTGACCCCTTAAGCAAGCTGGAGAAGCTCAAGAATTGATGACTCCCTAAGAAGTTCGCGTAAGTCCATCAGGGTAAGTTGTTATGGTCCTTCCTATCGCTCGATGTGGGATGTTACAGGTGGTATCAAAGCCGACCCCCGAGCCTCTGAGCGCGGTGGTGGGGCAAACCTCAGCGAGGACGCTGAGTCCCTAAGGGGGGGTGCGTGTAGGCACCTTAGGGAAATCCCACATCAATCATGCAAAGGGAGGAGATCTGGGATCAGTTGTAAAGTCGCATGACGAGGATGTCATATGCTCAAGGGAGAGAATGTAATACCCCAAGAGCTCAGAGAATGGTAGTATATATCGAGAATAAGTAAGAAAGGAAATAACACCAACTGGATACCTTTTGAGCTGAATGTAGGCAAAGAACTCTAGGGTTAAGCGTGCTTAAGCTAGAGAAGCTCAAGGATGGGTGACCCCCTAGGATGTTCGTGTAGACCCATCTGGATAAGTTGTTCCGATCTTTCCTACCGCTCGATGCGGAATGTTATAATACGGCCTGCACGGATTGAGAAATCCATGTGTGTGGCATCGAGAGACTCTCTCGAACATGTGGTTGCGCACTAGCAATGAGAGACTATGTTGCGTGTTGCACAATCCGAGTGCCTTGCAGCCATGTTGTGCTTCTGTAGCCATACCGTGAAGACCTAAGCTATGTAGCCATGCGATTGCCTAGCAAAAATCCATCTGGCCTAACTGAGGGCCATGTGGCCATGCCATGCTGGAAACTTGTTGAAGGCCATGTCGCACACTGAATCGATTAAGTTCAAAATTGCAGGTCTCTTGCCACCTTTTAGTCCCCTCCCTATCTATAAATAAGAGAGTCATCCTCCTACTTAAGGTATACCCACTACACTGCTAAAACTTTAATTCCTCTTCAAGCATGAGACTGACTTAAGCATTGAAGGGTTAGCAAGTGACCTCACCCTTACCCTTAACTTGTTTCTTTCTTAGCAAGTCTCTTATTATTAAGGAGGTCTCTAGTCATCAAGTCGCTTATCATCAAGTCACGTGATTGAGGGTCACTTACACTTTATTGAGACGATCTCTTGCACTTAAAATGCATTGTTGTATCTTCTCAAAAACAATTGGAGCCATCTGTGGGAAGCTCAATCAAAAAGTCACAAGAGCAATAAAAAGTCTAGAGACTAACTTGCGATGGCCTAAATAAGAAGTAACAAACTCATCCTCCAAGAAAAACTCACCTTCCGCGAGAGACTCTCCCATTAGAAACTTACCCTCATGACCAATGAGAGACCCACCTCCAATAGGTGACCTTCTCACACCTCCAATAAGAGACCCTCTCCCACCTCCAACAAGAGATCCTCCCCTATGTTCCACGAGAGACCCTGTCCTGCCTCCAACAGGAGACCTTCTCCCATGTCCCATGCGAGACATGTTGTGGGGTGCCCTAGGTAAATCCAAATATCCCATAAATTCATAGAAGTATTCGGATACGCCCAAATGACCCCAAAAAGCCTAGTGGGGCAAGAGTTCCCTGGAGCCTCCTAAGAGTCTCTGGGACGGTCAAGCCTCAGTGATGGTTATTTTTTGCAAGTGTATGGATTGCACAAGTGGGGACTGGTGAGGCTTTTTAGCCTGTGGCATTGGATGTGATTCCTGATGGAACATCTATTTACGTCGCTAGCCTGGCAATTCACTCTTATCTGATGAATAGATCTGGAAAGCTATTCTTGAAGACTCGAAGGTATGGTCATGAGTTAACAATTGGGAAAGGGTTGAAACCTTGAAACCGATTTTTGGATGAAACGTTTTGATTTATGAGTTGACAATTGGGAAAGGGTTGAAACCTTGAAACCGATTTTTGGATGAAACGTTTTGATTTATGAGTTGACAATTGAGAAAGGGTTGAAACCTTGAAACCGATTTTTGGATGAAACGTTTTGATTTATGAGTTGACAATTGGGAAAGGGTTGAAACCTTGAAACCGCTTTTTGGATGAAACGTTTTGATTTCTGAGCTAAAAATATGTGCCTTAGGCCAAGAGTTAAGGCAAACCATATTGGTCGAGGCACGTCAGGTCAAATAAATTGACCTTGAAGTGGGTTTTGAGGAGTAAAATAATATTTCTTGGAGAAGGTGCTCTGGAGACACCATGATTTTGAGGAATTTGTTTGGGAAAAATAAATTCTAAGTGAGCTAAGAAGAAAAATTTCGAGGACGAAATTTATTTTAAGGGGGGGAGGATGTAATACCCCATAATTTAATGTAAAGCTTGGATGTTGCAATAAAATGTTTCAAATGGAAGTTTAGAGCTAAAGTGTAAACAAAAACGATTTTGAAGGCATTAAACCGAACCCAAGTGAAAATATCACAACTTGTAAAAGGGTTAGTTTGTTTCCAACAAAAGGAATGAATGCAATAATGATTCCTTATCCTAGAAGCCATGTGTTGGAAAGATAGGGATGGATTTGGACGCTTCACCATAAAGTCTCATGATTGTAATGATTGATTTTTATCCTAAAAGTCTAAACTTGGAAGACAAGGATTGGCTAGGATTTGCTTGCAAAGGAAGAAGATGATAGAGCTTATCTTGAAGGTGTATTTGGAGGCCTAGGATTGGAAGAAGATGAGGCTTGTATTGGAAGATAGGAAATTTTCAAAGTTGTAATAATTACTAGGGTAGAAAATAAGTAACTTGGAGGCCAAGAGAAATCTTAAAGATTTGGGCATTGAAAGGCTATATAAAGGGGAGGAAGAGAGGCCACGTGAAGCTAAGAAGAAAGAAAGCAAGCAAGTGCAAGAAAACCAAAGAAACCAAAGAAGAAAGGATAGAGAGACCTAGTCGGAAAGACACAAAAACAGAAGCAAATTCGAAGAGGTAAGCCAATTTTCTTTCTGTAGGATCATAGATCACAAAAAGAGGAGTCTGTAGGTTCAAACAAAGAGTGAATTAGAGAAAAAATGAGCAAATTATAGCATTTTTAATTTTAGGTTGCAGAATTCGTAACAAGGGAGGAGGTGGTGCATAGCCAACCTTCCAGGGGCACGTGAGGGTGCATCTAGCCTCCGTTTGGCCTAAAAGTTTCACCGTTGTTCTTCTATTTCAATTATCTACAACCCTATGTAAAAATATTTAAGGTTTGGTTCACTAAAATCCATGATTTCTGCAGAAATAACCCCTAGTGCTCGAAATCGGGCTGTAAACCGTGCTATCGAAGGGAAACGATCAAGGTGAGTGGTTCTTGTGCATGCTTCCTCTTGATTATTCTTGGTTTCATTTGTGAGTGGTTCTTATGCATGTTCCTTGATTCCTATTGATCACTCTTGGTTTTCACTTGTGGATGGTTTGTTGCTTACATCTTATATTCCCTTTGTTTCGAGCGTATCTTTTCTACTTTGTTGCATCGAGTTTGACCATGACAGCTTTTGTGCGTGGCTTGTGATCATATTCCTTCTACTTTGTCATACATCTTGTCATTTGGTGGCTGTGGTTAGTTGGTGGCTTGTCATGTGTGAACTACCACGGGGGCCTGTGTAAGGGGGCTGACCATGTGGACCTGTGTAAAGGGGCTGAAGGGTTCATACATGGTAAGTAAGGAGGATATCTTGTGCCTGTGTAAAGGGGCCGAGAGGTTACATCTCATGTTATATTGCTTTTGATCAAATCTTGTTTATTTTATATGCATCTCAGTATTTGTATTTGTGGTTAGTTGTTGGAATATCACAGGGGATCTCGTGCTCTTGTGGTGAGCCGTGATCTTGGGAGATTTCGTTCTTATTTCTGCATGTCTCCTGGCAAAGCTACATATTGCTCTTGCATGCATAGTTTCTTTCCTTGTACCACTCACTTAGATGTAATAATCTAACTCGGGTGTTTCATATCCCTGGAACATTCAACGTTCCAGGTATGTTAAGCTTATCAGGTACTCCAGGTTCCAGCACGAGCAAGGATTCAGAGGTGGTGCTTGGCTGATTTAGAGTTGGATTTATTTGTGTACCTCTATAATCCCAATGTTGTAATTTAAATAGCAGTTAAGATACTTAAGGATGTATAGTGTTTGTGTGCGGTTCTGCGACTGTACCGTAAAATTTATGTAGTTGTGAAGCTGCTATAACTTTCTGATATGTGGGTACGTGACAGACTTTTATTTAAACTTGTGGAAATCCTAGCTATTTAGCATACTCAGGTTCGATCCTTACTTCCGTTGATAAAGGATTTCCAGTAACGCCCGAGGTCATTATTAGCATATAATGAATATCTTATTGCTTCATTGTGTAATTGAAAGTGGGGCGTTACACCTTACCTCCATAATTTTCTCCTCCATGTTTTCCTTTCCATGTTTCATTCCACCCATGTCCACTCAAAAGTTTAGGTCTTATACTCAATACAAAATAATCCCTCAAAATATCAAGAATTACAATTTAAGGATTTTTGTAAGATATGGGCTTAATTTGATTAGAATTTTAGGCTAGGCTTCTTAGGTCCAATTAGGCCTAATTCCACATGAAATAGGCAGCTCAAATAACCCTTAAAATACCTCTTAATCCATCTACAAATTTGCCCAACTTGGAGAAAATGGAATGAAAAAATTGTAGGTAATGCTAAATTTTTGATAGGTTTGACCTTCTGTAACTCCAATAGCTATAACTTTCTGTAAAAAATTTAGATTTACACATCGTTTGAAGTGTAGAAAAATAGATATATAGAGCTCTCATATATATTTTTTTAGAATTTTTTGACATTCCAATTGGTACAAATTTTATTTTTAATCAGATCCTTGAGTAGCGAAAATCCATAACTTTTACTCTTCTTTCTTACTTTTCCTTCAAATCCTATCAACATGATAAATTACCTAAAATTAATATAGAAAACATATATAAGCAAAAGAATTAAGTATAAAATCAAGTAAGAATGATATAGAAAATACGTAAAAATAATAACACATCACTTAGCATTGCACAACCTAAAGACTCACTTAGAGACTCCCAGAACCAAAACTCTCAGTGGTTCTAAAGAATCTTTAGACCCACCTGGAGGATACTCATCAAGCGTTCTTGCCTCAATGATACCTCTACGCCCTCTAGCCTCACTTGAAGCATCTTCCTTGAAGAGTCTGAAGACTTTTATGGGCCCCACCAGTAAATGTCTATAAATAGTCATCTATTCCACAACAAATAGACCTTTCTTAATTCTCTCTCTCTCTCTCTCTCTGAGACATCGGTCCTTAAAACTTTGACCTTGGACCATTCACGACCTATCAAGAGATGACTCTCAGAAAGACCCACACTGGACATACAACATACACACTCATATGTAATTTTATATCTTCATCAAGACATCAGTGTCTAACTTAGGCATGAGAGGGCTCATGGGGGTTAGATCCCCACGTGCCTTCTAATTGTCTCTGTGTTGTAGACCTAACTAGCACCACATCCCCGAAGACCCTTTCAGATTCCCCTCGAAGACTCTTTGGGACCTTCCTACCCTTAGTCCCCCGAAGACTTTCCAGGGGTTACCACCTTGAAGACTCTGAAGACCTATTTAGGAACCTCGAAGCCTCAGCTGTCTTGGATAACGGATTAAGCCTAACCTCTATTGATTTCTAGAGGCATCTTGGGCCTCACCATTTTCCCAAGGAGCTCTATGTTAGCTTTTCCCTAAGATAAATAATTTTAATTATTGTATTATGGCAATAACAATTTGGCATTGTCTGTGGGAATTGAGCAAAAGGTCACCTTCTATGGATAAAGGGACAAGGTTCACTCGATTAAAAGGATCCCAACTTGACACTACACATTCCAATCTTCCTTTACAACATAAAGCTACTATTGGGGAACATTTGCTAGCCATATCCCTATAACCTATTGCATCCCGAATAAGACAAACAATTGATGAGCAATATCCACAGACACACAACTAGTCTATTGAGAAAACGTCTCTTGCACCCACGTCTCCTGCTCACCAAGTCCCTTGATCTAGTCCAATAGAGCAATACCGAAGATGGCCAATCTAAGGCTGATGTGCCTGGAACCTCTGGAGCTAAAAAATCCTCCACTGTGTCCCTTGAGGAATTCTAGAAATAAGAGTAAAGATATAAGGATTTAAGGAAAAGTGATGAGGAAAAGTCCAAGACTTTATAGCATTTATTTGAGCTGCTGCATACACTCTTGCCCATCCATGGAGAAATATAGGCCTCTAAGTTGCCTGCTTCAAGAGGTATTTGCATTAGTGATTTAGTACCCTTGCAACATCATTCTTTGGAACCCCCAGTGGTTTCCTCAAAATCACAACAACCTATTCCCGTCGCAGAGGCCTTATAAGCGAAAAGGCATAAGAACACAAGGAAAAGTGGCATGCAGGAAGAAACAACGATGAGCATAACCTCTACTAGAGAAGTGAGTAAGCCTGAGCGGGTTCCCGCTTCTTGGGGCTTAGAAATCAAAAGTTGATCAAGGAAGTCTTTGAGGAAAAGGTAGCGGGGGAGATATCTGATGACACACATCTATGGCTGATTCCTTTTTTTAAGGATGTGCTCAGCTAGGCCCTTTCACCCAAATTTAAGCTCCCTCACTTGCCTAAGTATAGTAAGACAAAAGATCCCATCCTCCACACTCAACGATTTAAATCCTTGGTATATTTGTATAAGTGGAGTGACACCACCATGTGCTTGGTTTTCTCGCAATCCCTGACAGCTTATGCCCATGCTTGGTTCAGCAGGTTACCCTTCGGTTACATCACCTCTTATGAACAATTGCAAGCAAAATTAGTTACAGCTTTCTAGCCCACGCCTCGAGGAAGAAGGACCCCACTTCCCTCCTTAGCATCTGATAAGGCCCCAAAGAAACTTTAAGGCAGTATATTGACCATTTCAAAAATGCAACGCTAGAGGTCCAGGATCTATCAGTTGGGGTAGCAGTTTTGGCTTTCCTACAGGGAACAACCCTTGTGTCATTAAGGGAGTCCCTAGCACTTAAACAGCCAACCACATTAGTTGATTTATTTTCTCGTGCGAATAGATATGTTGGTCGAAGGGCTTAGACAACATGATGTAAAGACCCCCAAGCCTGACGATTATCACCGGTATCGTTAGCAAACATACATGTTAGCCCCCATTAGAGCTCAAGTTTATACTCCGATCACCTCTCCTAGAGAGGCTATCCCTTCTCAAATGGGCCTTCTTAGACTTCCCCCATCCCCCGACGAGCCAAAAGAAAAGGACCCACTGCATTTCTGCTAGTTCTACCAACGCTTAAGCCACTCCATAGAAAACTGTCACCCACTTCACAAGCAGATTGAGAAGCTAGCCAAGGAAGGTAAGCTCGATCAACTCCTCCCAAAGGGTGCCCTATCACAACCACGCTCCGTAACAAGATAGATTTCCTAGAGTGGATCGCGACTTATGGAGGGAAAGGCCCCAATCCAATAAAATAGTAGGACCTCGCCAAAACAGTAGAGAATACCCCAAGGGGGAGAAACCTCTACGCCTCCAATGGTTAACAAGCCTACAAAGGAGCATATCCAAGTTATATCTGGAGGGGAAACTTACCCGGTGATTCATCATCAACCAGGAAGTCATATGCACGCCAGGCCCTATATGTGAACTTTGTGGCTCACATAATAATTGATGAGGAGCCTATCATCTTCACTCCTGTAGATTAGGGGAACATCCTCATACCTCATGACTATCCCATGGTCATCTTCGCCATTATTTCCAAGCACTTAATCAATCGCATCCTTGTACACAATGATAATTCCATCATTTTGATTTATTGGAACTACTTTGAACAAATGTACATTGTCCATAATTGCCTCCAACCTATTTCCTCGCCCTTGTATTGAAAGGGTGAAGCCTGAAAATCCAACTCTTAGTGGATCTATGTAAGAGGCAAGGGATTTTAAAACATTTCAAAAACCACATGCACAACGAAAGCGAAAACAACCCTTTGCAAGACTTGGTATAAGGCACCCACATGCACAAAACCAAAAACCATCCCTAGGGGGTTACAAAGGAATACCTCTAAGATGGTTCATTATTGCCGATTATCCACGAAGCCAAATCCAAGATGCTTCAAAGAAGCTCCCACGAACCTATGAACCGGGAGACTAGCCTTCCTCTACAAACATAGAGGTCCTAGTCCGTCCATGCCCAACCTTCCACCGAACCCTTCACCAAAGCACAATTAGCACCCTCTTGGTGAAGGTGACCCACGGCTAGAGCAGTTTCAAGGGATGCAAGTTGTTGTCCAACAACAAAGACCAAAAAGGAATAAGCAAACAATAAGGTTGGGTGTAATGACCCATTTATTTATGAATTAATGTAAATTTATGTGTAAGGTGTGTTGTGCCATGAGAATGGAGGGGGGAAATGAGGAATTTTAATAAAAAATGAAGGCCTGCAGCAAAAGGCTTGCTGCAAGGGAGCTTGCAGTGCCCTTACGGCAGCCTCGCGGCAAAAGGCTGGCCTCGAAGTGGCCTCGCGGCTAGAGGCTGGCTGTGAGGGTCAGCCTAACGGAAGCCTTGTCGGGAGTTACCTCACGGCGAGAGGCTAGCCACAAGGGTCAACCTCAAGGCAGCCTTGTCGTGAGTTGCCTAGTGGCTTGAGGCTGGCTACAAGTGACCTCATGACAGCCTTACCGCGAGCAGCCGAGTAGCCAAAGGCTTGTTGTGAGTGGTCTCGCAATAAAAGCCTCCTCTTCGTGAGACCAAAGCTCCATTCAATAATTACCATGTGTCAACACTAGCCATCCTTAAGAATCGTGTCCTGCCTACAACGCCCACAAGTCAGGAACAACACTCCCTCCGATAGTCTTCAATTCCCAAGAGAAACCTCGTAGCGACTTCAATACCTCTACGACCCTCTAGGATAGCTTTACCCATAGTCCCACTCCCGGATTATGAACAGTTGCAAAAGAATGGCATGGTGGTATAATCAAGGGTTATCTGAGGTCACTTGGACATGTTTTAGTTTAGGGTTGATTTGTTTGTGCTTTTGAATGGTATTATGTAATGAGACGAGACAAGATCGATCTTTCTAAATGATCAAATGTGTTGTACTTAAATAGATCTATTGTATACAGTTGTTATACTTATTGTGTGTAGCGGGTGAATCTTTTAAAATTGTTGGTGGTTTTTTGTTGCCATGGTTATTGATTGTTATACAGGTTATTTATTGATTGTTATATAGTTTTTAAAAATCTTATTTTTTAAAATTGCTAACAGTTTTTTGGTTTTTGCCGGCGGTTTCATTAAACCACCGAAAGTTTTTGGCGGTTTAGAAATACCGCCGGTAATGATTATTTTTACCAGCGGTTTATGAAAACTGTCGATAAAGTCTTTTATGGCAATTTTCAACCACTAGCAAGCTTTCCCGACTAAGGTATTTCCGGCGGTTATAATTACAGCCAATAAAACTTTTACCGATGATTTTTTTTACTTTTTTCGGCAATTTTTTCACTGCCAAAAAAGGTCCAAACTCTTGTAGTGTTGTGGCAAAGATACATCATTGTGGCGAAATCCTTGCGGTGAGACAGATCCTTGTGGTAAAATCCTTGCGGCGAAAGTCTTAAGGCAAAGGAGCTTGAAGTAAAATCCTTATGGCAAAACCTAGATACATCCTTGCGATGAGATCTTTATGGCAAAGATACATCCTTGTGACGAAATCCTTGTGGCGAGATAGATTCTTGTGGCTAGAGTCTTAAGGCAAAGGAACCTAAGGTAAGATCCTTGTGGCAAAATCCTTGCAGTGAAAGTCTTAAGGCAAAGGAGCTTGAAGCAAGATCCTTATGGCGAGACAGATCCTTGTGGAAGACTCCCTTTTGACAACTTCTCTCACAGCAACCTTACTTCACCCAATAGCGAGCTCGAGTGGACCCCACATTATAAAATTTAATTGTTGTATTTTTGGTAACACCAGCTGGATACCTTTTAGGCTGAATGTGGATAAAGAACTCTCGGGTTGAATGTGCTTAAGTTAAGGTAGCTCAAGGATGGGTGACCCTTAGGAAGTTCACATAGCTCCATCAGGGTAAGTTGATCCGGTCCTTCCTATCGCTTGATGTGGGATGTTACAAGTGGTATCAAACCTGACCCTTGGAGATGGCAGTTCGATGAGGATGGGGAGTGGCACCAAGGCACGAGGGCCTGAACAAGGAACGGCTCTTAGTAGGCTTCTAGGATAACAACAATTAAAGGAGATAAAATTTGGGACTAGTTGTAAGGTCACATGACGAGAACATCATGTGCTCAAGGGGGGAGAATGTAATATCTCGAGAACCTAAGGTCAGCTCTAAGAAGGGACTCTAGAGAAGCTAGTATATATATCGAGGATAGTAAGGAAGGAAACAACATCAGCCGGATACCTTTTGCGTTGAATGTGGATAAAAAAACTCCTGGATTAAGTGTGCTTGAGTCAGGATAGCTCAAGGATGGGTGACCCTTGGAAAGTTCACGTATACCCATCAAGGCAAGTTGATCCGGTTGTTCCTATCACTCGATGCAAGATGTTACATAAGGTATTGGGTGGAAGCAATTAAAATTAATGTATTTTTGGTTAAGGGAGTTTTAGCAATTATTCAAAAATGTTGGGGTTTAAGTGTAATTTCAAAAACTGGGGTTGAATCACCTTAAATATAAAATGTGTGCATTATTAAATAAGGAAGTAGCTATAGCAGGCGACACGGACTCGGGTGGCCATGGGGTTGGTCGTGGGATCGAACCCTCGGCCATGCAAGAAAAAATGGTTGGGTTTTTAAACCTAACCAAGTGCCAAAACAGTATCATTTCAGGGCGCCAGACGATGCCCATGGGCACGGGAGCTCATGTGGCCAAGCACATAGCATGCACACGATCGCGCAGCTATAGGCGGCCTTGTCGTGCCACACAGCTGCCAGTCGCGACCATCTATTACCTTACGCCATGCCATGTGTCCCAAGCCTTTTTGCCACTAGAAATTGATATCCCCTTGCCTCCATGTTGCTTCTACATCATTTCTTCTTCAAGTGAAATAGCCTACATATATATGGTGAAGGTTTGAGTGAAATGCAAGAATGCCAGAGAGATATTGGGAAGATTTTGGTGGTGTGGGCAGGCTTAATTTTTGAGTCCCAACCTTTTCAAGCCTATAAATAGAGCCATGGGGTTGTTCACAATCCATTTCAAGTGAGTTTGAGGTTGAGGGATTCTAAGGTGAGGATCTTATTCTTGAGAGAAGGGAGAAAATTTTACAAGAAAAAGGGAAAGAATCAAAGGAGAAGCAAAAGAGAACATACCTCACCAGAGTTTCGAGTCTTTGTCAGAGTTCATCCCAACTAGTAAAAAAAAAGGCGAGAAACCTAGGCCGTATGCTGTGAAACTATAACTTCCAGAGATAAACTTTCAAGGTAAGGCTCCTATACTCCAAACCCTTTTTTTTTTTTTCTCTTACAAAAGACTTATATTGCATGAAACGTATTTTGTGAGAATCATGTATGCAAACTCTTGTTGTTCTCTTGTATGAAATCATGTTGAATATATGAAATGTGTTTTCTTGGAAATATATGTCGTTGCTTTCAACTGTTGCATTTATAAAATTTGTGTGGCCATACTGTTATACCTATCTATTGTTGCTCAAAGGAAAAAGTCTGGATATCCCTCAAGAGGCGCTATGCATGCACCATCGAGAAACCTCTCATAGGGAAGACCATGAGTCTAAAGGATAACAGATGTGGTGTTTGCATGAGTTCTATGAGGTCGGGCCGAGGTGACATGGTTAAGGACCTCCCGAGAGGCACTATGCATGAACCATTGAGAAAGCTCTCGTTAGAGAAGGCTGACGTGTTCATGAGACACTTTGGAGTAGTCGTCGTTATTTCCTCATAGGTTTTATACCTATTCATGCATTTATATAAACTGTTTTAGAGTTCCCACTAGAAGATTCATCTTCTAATTGGACTGTGTCCTTGGAATATTCAAACATCCCAGGTTTGACAAGCGGGTCTAAGGGAAAGGAGATTATTGAAGAATAAGCTTATTTTGCTAAATGTAGCATGTTTCAGCATGTCTCTAATTATGTACGAGAATTTTAGTTGATGCAAACCTTAGAATGTTTTGGTTATGTTTGAGATGTTCAATTATCATTTCGAGAGATGATATCCACATAATTCATTTTGTAGACGTCTTGAACGGTTTCTTATATAATAAATAAAGTGTTATGGTTATGTACCATATCAAGTTCGATCTAGCTTTCACATTTATAATGATATCACCTGTCTTAGTTGTATGATTATCGGGTTTGATAAGCTAAGAACGTAGAATTAGGATTTTTAGGAATTGTATGTATATCAATGGTTGTGGTGTGAAGAAAAAAAAAAGAGAAATTCCTAAAATCCTAAGTTATAACATACTCGAAAAATTTGAAGTATTATAGTTGTTATCAAAGCAAAATTTTATTTGGAGGCTAAGGAAAAAGCCTAACTTGGAGACTTAAAGGGCTCTGATACAATTGGTATCAGAGTGAAGTCCGTTAAAAACCCTACTTAGAGATTTAGGGGTCGTGGATTCAGAGAAAACCTATGGGATGGTTTGCATGAGGGGTACCATAGAGGTTAACATTGTTTAGTTAGAACTTGTTAGATGATCAAAAAATTGCATGTGGCTAAATATGCAAAGCCACGGTGAATCTTGGGATTTAGGCCAAGAATTTTGAGGAGCCTCTCAGGGATTTGAAAAATACTAAGTGTATGCAAGGAAGGCACACCTCAGAGCTGACACCCAACAGGCTAAGGGGTGACCCCAGCTTTGTGGCCACCCATGTAAGAAACTTAGTTGTGTAATGGGGTGAGGGAGGTGCGATAGCTGCCCAAAAGTTTGGTAGGCCTAAAACCTTGGCCATGATAGGGTGAGAGAGGTGCGAATGTTACCCAAAATTCTTGTAGGCAAGGTGGGTAACCCCAGGTTCGTCGATGGATATGGGTGTGTCTGAAGACCACTCGTATATGTGTGTGTGAACGCTAGCCTTGAATAGAGGTCAGGGAGGTGTGAATGCTGCCCAAAAGTCCGGTGGATCAAAAGTAGTTGAGGGAGGAGGTTCTTGGACTATCTAAATTGAGGTAGGAGTAGTGCCTTGGATTTTGGAATTGCGGTAAGGTTACCTTAAAGAAACAACTCATAGGAACGAGTAATGTCAGTTTGGTATCAACTTAGCTGATGAAGTGGCCAAGGTGAAGTCTTGAGCCTCGTAAAGATTTCGAGTTGGAAATTTTAATTGTTCATAATTTGGGACATGATGATTTGATGTATAAAGTTATTGAGATGATAGTATATACATGAAAGGAAGACATGCGATGATCAAAAGTCTGGGTATAATATGTGAAATGAGACACGCGAATGGGTTATGCCATAGGCAACCGCATGGGACCCAAATCATTATCGAGATAGCCAAAAGGCGCACCTTTAGGAGATTTATGTAATATGGTTTGAGGTATATAGCTCAAGCCATAGTGAAATTTCACTAGGAGTTTGGGAGTAGAAACCAAACCTATGGGATGTTTGATGGTGAATTCAACACCTATGGGAAGAAAAAATAAGTCCTCAAAAATGGTAAGAGGATGTGAAGTTAGTATGAGTGACGCTCAATTTTAAGCAAATTTGATTTCACTCAAAGTATATGACTTTGACATAATCTTCCTGTCCAAGTATGACGCTAATATAGATTGTTGAAGGAAAAATAATGACCATAAGGAAACCCAAAGAAGGATGGGACAAATTTCGGGGGCAAGGTGACCCTGAGGTTGGAAAAATGATTTTGGCAATGAAGGCAATGAAGTTGTTGAGCCAAGGAGCTCATGGATACATAGCTTATTCTCAGTTGGAGAAGAAAGAGGTACTGAAGCTCAATGAGATACGAGTAGTACAAGAATATAAGGACGTGTTTTCTGAACAATTATCAGGACTACCTCCATCTCGGGAGATCGAGTTCTCAATTGAGTTAGTGCTAGGAACCCAATCGATAACAATCCCGCCGTACTGGATGGCTCTAGTGAAGATGAAAGAATTGAAGAGTCAGCTGCAGGAGCTAACTGATAAGGGGTTCATTAGGCCAAACACGTCGCCATGGGGCGCACCAATGCTATTTGTGAAGAAGAATAACGAGAGTCTAAGGATGTGCACTGACTACCGTCAGCTAAATAAGGCCACAATAAAGAATAAATATTCTCTTCCAATGATAAATGAGTTGTTCAATTAGCTATAGGGAGCAAAGGTGTTCTCGAAAATTGATTTGAGATCCAGATATTATCAATTGAGAATTAAACCAAATGATGTTCCAAAGATGACATTTCAGTCGAGGTATAGCCATTTTGAGTATTTCGTAATGACATTTAGATTAACTAATGCTCTAGCAACATTTATGAATTGTTTGAATAGGTTGTTCGGACCTTACTTAGATTGGTTTGTGATTGTATTTATAGAATACCCCCAAACTTGAATTATTGCTTGTCCTCAAGCAAAGAAAAGAAATTCTAAATCCTCAATTCAAAATGTAACAATAGAAAATAAAGGAAACTAAGTATACTTACGTTCCCCCGTTCAAGAATCCATACAAAATTCTAAACTCAATTATGCTTTGTCATCTAATTCGCATGATCGAATAGTGCAACAACTATTATTGTAACCATCCTTTTTCACTACTACAAACAAAGTAGTAAAGTAGGGTTCCTTTTTTCTCTCTTATTTCTCTTCCTTTCTTTTCTTTTTTCCTTTTTTTTTTTTGAACGAGTACATTTTATGCTCCATCTCATTTTTTTCTTTTCTTTTCTTTTTTAACTAAAGGAGTGCATTTTATGCTCCATCTCGCTCAACATCAATCACCCTATTTACCTAAACCCTGTTTAGGTAAGCTCAGAAGGAATAATCACAAGAAAAGCATTACATTTATCTTTCATGAATAGTCACACAAAGAACGTGTATTTCAATGATCTTAGAACCCAAGTATACTTAATATTGCTTTATAGGATATTATCCATTCCAAATCAAAGACTCAATGTTAAACACAATAAAGAACCCAAATGCAAATCATGATTCCAAATAACAAGTTCTGCTTATTTTATCTTTCACAAAAAAATTTAGTTTAGGGGTTAGCCAAATATGCACTTGATATAAATTTCGCTAAAAAATTTCATGTCAAAAACACCCAAGCAAAACAAATAGCATAAATCAACAATTAATAATTTCACCCCCCCCCCCCCCAAACTTATTTAATGCATTGTCCTTAATGTGAAAGACAAAGAAGAAGGAGAATAAAAAAATGAATACTCCCCTAGCCACATAATTGAACACTATGAATACCCATGCCAGTTCAAGCTGAATCAGCTTTATTTTCCTTTCTTTTGAATTTGCACAACATCACAAGTATGGGTTATTAGTCATATTTATTCAATAAAACAAAAATAAAATAATAAAGACAAAAAGGAAAAAAAGAGCTTGGGTTGCCTCCCAAGAAGCGCTTGCTTATAGTCATTAGCTTGACTAGGTTTCCATCTTCATGGAGGCTTGAATCTTTCTTCTGTTAAAATTTTATGCATGCCAGTTGATGGACTTATTTCTTGAATGTTAGTAACTTTCAATCCAATCCCCTTCTTTTGCTCCCTCAACACGTTTATCAACTTTTCCTTTTTACAATTTGGTGGCTTGGCTTTTAAAGAAGGAGAACAAACATCCAATAGTGCAAGGAATAGAAAAGCCCCCTGGATCTTTGAGTTTTACAGGTAATTTGTTCTAAATCACAACACTACATTCTTCAGTCAAGGCAACTGTCTCGTAGTCTTCAAGCTGTCTCTTTCTTGAGAGTATGTCCTTAATGAATTTAGCATAACTTGGCATCTGCTCCAATGCATCTGCAAAAGGAATATTAATATTCAATTTCTTAAAAACCTCAAGAAATTTAGAAAAAAATTTGCTTTTGTTTTTGTAAACATTAAGGAATGAGAGGAGGTGGGTATCCTGATTTGGGGTCATATTTGGTTGAATAATTCTCCTCTTCTTCTTCCTTTGCCTCCTAAAATTTTCTCCATATACATCAGATTTAGCCTTATTTTGATTAACTGAAGGCGCTCCTTGTTCAATCAACTCATCACCCATATCCACAAATTGCTTAAAATCTGATTGGCCTTCCACTAGCTGTTGACTTGTTTCCTTGGGGTCTGACTGTGGAGCATATAAGCTAGTCAGCTCGTGAGATTAACGACTTGAAATTGCTTTGTATTGTTCTTTGCCCTCTCGCTTTGGATTTTGCTCAGTGTTGCTCGGTAAAGCACTTTGTGGTCAAAAATTCATGGAATTTGCCAATTGCCCCAATTGGTTCTCTATATTTTTAATTGTAATTCCTTAACTCTGAATTTGTGCTAATTGATTCTGAAAAAGATTTGCAGTCTACTCCATGAACTTATTCAAAGACTCCTTGTCTGATTTAACCTTGTCTTGCATTGAATTGTTATGGAATCCTAAAGGACCATTATTCATCCTTTGAATAAGTTGTTGAACATTCTGATTGTTGCTCCATGAAAAATTTGGATGATTTCTCCAACCCAGATTATAGAAATTCGAGTTGGTATTATTTTATTGCCTAGTATAATTATCAACATATTGTGCAAACTCCGTGTTCAATCCACACCTCCCTGAAATGATTTCCTCCACATAAATCACATGATGCCACAGTTTCTTAAGGTGTATGAATTCTACTTTGAGCTACCTGCTTAGTTAATGCATGTACCTGAGCAATCAAGGCGAATATTGCATCAATTTCATAGACACCTGCAGTTCTTCTTTGAGGATTCCTACCAGGATTCCATTGATAATTATTTGCAGTCATGTCTTCAAGTAAGGTGTACGCATCATCAAATGACTTATCCATAAGTGCTCCACCTGTAGCAACATCTGTGATTGTTCTCATATGTCTTAATAAACCATTATAAAAAGTCTGTACCTGCAACCAATCGGGAATACCATGAAGTGGACATCGTCGTAATAGCTCCTTGTACCTCTTCAAGCCTCATACAAAGTCTCTGAATCCTGTTGCATGAATGAGGTAATTTCATTCCTCATTTTTGTAGTCTTTGCAGGTGGAAAACATTTCACCAAAACTTTTTGTGCCAAATCAGCCCAAGTAGTAATGGATCCCTGCGGCAACGAACTCAACCAACTCTTAGCCTTATCTCGAAGAGAAAAAGGAAAGAGTCTCAATCTCACTGCATCATCGGACACCCCATTAAACCTGAAAGTGTCGCATATCCCTAGAAAATTAATGAGGTGTTGGTTGGGATCATCATTTGGAAAACCTCCAAATTGAACAGATGTCTGAATCATTTGAATTATGGCTAGTCCAATCTCAAAATTATTTACCTGTATTGTTGGTCTCTGAATGCTCGAGCTAATCCTATCCACCTTAGGTATAGCATACTCTGTAACATCCCAAAATTTGGAGATAAATAATAATTATAAATACTAGTGCTAAGGTCATTATTGAATATCTGAAGATGTATGAGAAAGTATTTATTTATGTTATTTGAGGAAATAGGAAATTAAGACAATTAATAATTTTATTTGGGGGTATTTATGAAAATAATGAAAGAATAAAATAAATTAAATTGGTGGATTTTTGGAAGTTTTAGGGTGTAAGTGAAATTAGAGGAAATCGAAGTTTGGGGTGTGTGTGTGAATTTCAGAAGTCTGGGGGTTGGGGGGTGCTGGCGCAATTCTAGAAAGTGGGCTGAGCATTAGTTTAAAATTAATAGGAGGTATATATATGTTGAGGGAAGTTGTTGGCGCAAGCGGTCACGCGTGCGTGTGTGCAGGTGGTTGGTGCGAGATAGAGACCGAAGGGGAGCAAATGCGAGCAAAGGATTTTGGATTGATTTTAATCAGCCCTTATGCCCTCGAAACGACACTGTTTTGATTAGGCGGTGGGGGCGACACGGCAAATGCAAGCCACCCATTTCCCCTTGTGCTCCAAGAAGCATTTTGGTACATTTTTAAAGGCCAAATTTGGCCACTTTTCAGGCCAAATCGAGAGGAAGAAGAGAGAATTATGGGAGAAGAAGATGGAGCTCGGCTAGCAGGAAAATGGAGGAAAAAGTGGGAAGAAATTGGAGGAAATCAAGGATTTTCTAGCTATTCGGTGTCTAAAAGTATCCCGGTAAGTGAGTAAAATTACTATAAGTGCTATATATCTAAATTATAGATTTTATACGAATGGATTATGTATTCTATGCAGTTGGGTTTAATTAATGTAGGTCACGATTTTATTAATTGTTAGGAAATATTTTACTTTGCATTAGGAGCGTAGAAGAGGCAAGAATCAGTCAAGTAAAGGCAAGCTCCTAACCCTCTCCTCACCTTCTTTATTTCCTGTGAAAGTCTTCATGGTTTCTTGTATTTTATTCCCTCCCTCACTGTGAATCGGTTCCACGCATTAATAATGAGAATTCGCATGGCAACCATTCTAAGATTTATATGTTATTAATGAGTTTGTTGTGTTGAGTGTAGATTTTGATGATTGATGATTGGCATGTGTGAATGTGAATTTATATTTTATGTACTAACAAAGCATGAAGCCTTCATAAGGCTTACAAAGCTATTCTTTAGTGATTTCATGACACAGGTTATATATGGAAACTTCTTATACTTATATAGAGATTTCATTATATATGGAAACTTCTTATACTTATATAGAGATTTCATTATATATGGAAACAAGTTTTTAGAGAGCTTTCTAGAAATTTGAGTATTTGAGCTATGAATGGAAAGTTCTTCTTAGAATGGAAAGTCTAGAAGATATATTGAATCCTTGTTCATATATGGGAAGTTCAAAAGATATATATGAAAGTTTTTTAGGAGATTGGAGTAGTCCACTATATGGAGTTGCCATATATGTAACTTGGCGACATGGCATTGTTAATGTGGCATTTTGTTGACATGGCAGCCACGTGGAGCACACTCATCAAGGTTACATCATCTCGTTGGTCTAAATATGGTAAGAGAATCATGGAGTAAATTTAAAGGTTCTTAGAAGCTTCTTTACTCAGTTAAATATGGAAGAATTTTTGAATTGCATTCAAATGGAGAAGTTAAAGACTCAGCATTATTGTTCAACATTAATGGAGGAAATTAAGGTTTGAAAGTTAAACCTTGATTGATATTACTTTCCTTTATTGCTGATTCTATCTCATTAAAAGGATCCTCTACTCAAATCATGGAATCAATTATCCTACTCATTATGACTAATTGATATCCTCATTATAGCTAATTGATATCTTCATTATGGGAGAATATTCTAAGGATATCTTGCATATATTCAGCTACACAAATTGATTCTCTTCTTGTTGTCAACATTTTTAGTATGGAAACTTGATCAATTAAGGGCCTTTGAAGTTATAATTGATATCTTCATTATTGGACAAATTTGCTTCATTATTTGGTTGGATTTTACACCATTTGGAGGTTTAAATTCAAATTTCAAATTAGCTATGCTTGTTATGGAAGCTAAGGGGCCAATTGCACAATCAAAGGAGTTTGAAGATCAACTAGAAGTCAGAATTGATCATTTGTTATTTAATTTCGATTTTGCAAGAATTATGAAGGGTTTGGATGATATTTTTAATCCTTGAAATCAGCCATGCGTTATTGGAATTGATTTGCTCATTCAAGGCTGATTGAAGATCAACAAAAGTCAAAGGTCTTGATGATCAATCAAGTTAGCTGATTATGGAAGGTAAATCAAGAATTCAAATGAAGGGCTAAGATTGGCTTGAAGACTTGACACATAGAGGGCTGAGATTGATCAAGGAAAGCCTACTCTAGCACTATATAAAAGGATCTCTTGAAGGCTTTGGAACAACTTTTGGAAGCCCTATTATTCTCTACATCATTGGCCAAGATTTTCATTCTCTCTAAGTCTTTCTTTTCCTCTATCTTCTTGAGAGAAAACTAAGAGAGTTCTCTACACTTCATTGTATTATTTTTGAGAGAACCCTATTTCTCAATCTCTACTATCTTGTAAAGAGCGTACAAAATCCAAACTAGTGAGTGTGAGACTCCAGAAATAGTTTGGTGGTGGTGAAGCCAAGTGAAGGCTTTGGTGGTTGTAACAAAAGTTTCATATAGTGGATTTGGTTGAAAATCCTAAGGAAGGAAATCCTTAGGTAGTGGATGTAAGCCAGAAGGGCCGAACCACTATACATCGCTGTGTTCTTCTTCTCTTCACTCTTTACTTATTCTTGCTTGATTATACTTGTTTGTGTTTGGTATTATATTCTGTTTTGCTTTAACTGATCATTCTTTATTTTCTTATTATTGTGTGCATTCAAATCACATGTTTTCACCAAGTTGTAATTTGAAGAGTATATTGGATCTAAGCACATACTAGCACAGCTGGCGGATATCATAATTATCCATCTAGTATTTAAGTGCTCCCGTACTCTCAACTACAATTTTGGTTTGTATTAAATTTGTTTTCTCATATATATACGTGCATAAGTTTTGCATTAGAATTTTTAAAAGGTGTCAATTCACCCCCCCTCTTGACTAGGTTAGAACTCAACATGTTGGAGATGAAAATAGTCAAGTAAATGGTGCCTTGATGTCTTTGACTTCGTCAGTCATGGAGCTTTGTATCACTCCACTTTCTTTGGGAATGATATCGTACCTATTGGGGCTAGGTTCTTAGAAGAGTGGGATATGGTCGGATTTATGAGGTTTTGTTATGAGTCTTCATGTGAGAGGTGGAATGTTTAATGTGTGGGTATCAAGACAGGTTTTTATGTATGATAAGAAATGAGGACAATAATGGTTTGTTAATGTTTATGTTACCAGGTGCATGAAAGGTCATGGGGTGTTGAGCTGGAAGGGTGTAAGTTTAATGTCGTCTGTGTGTGTCTAAGGGTATGGGGGTACAAAGCCACTGACTGTCGATCGTGGGTTGTGGCAGTTGATGGTTAAATATATGGGCACCAATCATCAGCTGCTATGATAAGCGCTAGACGGGCCAAAAGAGCTAATACTGCCAGATTCCCGCCTTAGCTTGTGTATAACATGATGTGTGTGCTGTAGGGGATTGGGTTGCATTCATTTGGGGGACATGCTTTGTGTGTGATAGGATGTGTGAGCATTTGCATGACCCAATTAGTCTAAGAGCCAACTTAGGTTCTCTAGGTGAGCCAGTGCACTTAGAGAATATTGCATGTGTGTATTCCTATGTGGGCGTAGCATGGCCTAATGCTTGGTTTATGGGGGCCTTGTCATCACGTTTATGCTGCAAAAGCCATTGCATTTCCTATTTATTGCATTGCATGCTAAGGATGTGTGGCTAGAAGTGATGAGGATGGGTGACTCCCACCATGGAACGTAAGCCATGGAAATGGACCACGATCGCGGAAGGATATGATGATGTGATGGATGTTAGGAAGAGTAAGTTATAAATGTCAGGAAAAGCTGACCAAGGTTAGGAAAAGGGGGGTCTTATTGAATGATGATATGGTAGCCTATACTAGGTTGCAACAAGTTTGTATGTGAGACCTGGGTGCCAATGTGTGTTTTATGTGGGTCCCAATGATCGTTTATGTGAAGTTTATTGTATGTTTATGCATCGAGTAATAGGGCAGGTATTGGACATGGCATGGTATAACGCTGTATTGACATGAATTGCATGGGGTGTTATGGGAAGAGTTATGTCTTTAACCTATTGCCTTCTTTTCTAGAACTTGCTAAGTCTTGTGACTCATGTTTGCTTTCCATCTTTCTAAGTCAGGGATTTGTCTGAGTGTCAGATTCATTCAGCGGGTTTGGGTTTAGAGGACAGCAAGTGCAGAGTTCTCCCGAAACTAAATCCTGGGTATATCATGGTGCTTGTGTTAAGGTTAATGTTTATGTTTTTTAGATGGATGTATGTTATGTAAACCCAAGTGGGCTCATGTTGTAAACAATTATGTAAAGATGGTTATTATGAGTTATATGACGTAAAAGAAAATGTATGGTTTCAATAAGGGTTGTAGTGTGTTTTGGCTTATGTTATTGTTTGGTATCATTTAAGTAATGACCATCTCACAGATCCTCTTGGTGCACAAGGAGGCTCCGAGAGGCGGGCCATTACATACTCTCTCAATTTTTTATGTTCTTCTTGGTGAGCCATTGGTTCCTTTTCATCTTCACTTAATAATTCAGATTGATCTAAATGGCTAGATTCACCTCTCCTTGCTTTTCTTAAAAGAGAAATAGTTTACTCAATTTCCAAGTCAAGTGGAATAGGTTCAATGCCCTTGGATCTTGTGTTCATATACTAGCCTATTTTCCTGCACAAGTAAAAAAAAAATATATATAAATAAATGAATGAATAATAAAATAAATAAATAAAAGGTCCAAATTATAATTAATTGTAATTGGTATTAATATTAAAAGAAATAATAAACACAATCCCGACAACGGCGCCAAAAACTTGTTCGTGATTTTATATAACCCACGATTAACACGCAACTATACGCGGTCAAAACAAGTAAAGTGATGGATAAGATATCGTTCCCACAGAAATTGGTTACTAACCTTCTAAATACTAAAATTATTCACAATTAACTATATTTGGACAATTGATTAATTAAGAAAATTAATTAATATATAACTAACAATTAACTAAGAATTAAAAATCAATTGGTTAAGACCTAGTGTTTTCTAAATTCACCTAGCAAATCCACTTTATCAAATTACCTCAATTTTTGGTTGATTAGATTACAAACTATGTCAATGAAGCACTCTAATTTATTTGTTAACCTATGTCTAGGTCTAACAAGTTTATTCAACTAACCTAACTCACTATATGTCCATGTGAATTAGAATTAGAGAACACATTAAGCACACGTACTCATTATATGAAAATATTCATTACAAATATAATCACAAATTGCACATGTAATCAAGTGAATGTCTTTCTAATTAACATATGTTATTTTGTCCAAAGTCTATTTCTCATTTATCTATGTCTAGCATCATAAGAAATCTCAAATCATGTAATTAGTGATCAAGCAATTACAAGCATTAAGTTTAGAACAAAATAAACATAGTTGATGTAACAATCACAACCAAAAATTGAGTAACCAATAAAGTTTCAATGCATAAGATTCTTTAAAAACCCTAGATAATTATTTAGCCACTCATAAGAATAAAATATTCTCAAAATCAATCAACAATTGCTGCATAATTGAAATCCTAAACAATTAAAGGAAAATAGAAAAGGAAAACTTAAAAGAAGGAAGGAAGAAATTCCTTAGCCCAGATCTGGGTGTTAGATCCGATGTTGCGTGCGTGAGGCCCTTTGCGTCGCTTACTGCTTCTAAAGTCCTTCCGTGCATGGTGCGCCTCCCTTCAATTCCTCTACCTTTAATTCTTCACTGTGCTACCTGTCTCATGCTCTCCTCTGCTCTTATTATATATATAATATACACATAGGGCATAGAGTTCCAATTGCTTTGCAATTGGACTCCATTTATTATATTAATATATTATTATATATACACACTCACGCATTCACGTAACTATTAATAATATATAATATAATATAAAAATAATATAATTTGTAATATATAATATACTATTAATTATATTATAATATTAATTTTAAAATTATATTTATATATTAATTTATATTTTTTTTCTTTAATCCCAAACACCAAATAACAGTATTCCTATAAAATAACAAGAAATACTAGCAATTAAATATCTATAAAAGAAACTGAAATCACTAGACAATTCTAAATAAAACACATAAAACACTAAAATACTACTCAATTATGATCAATAAATGTGTGAATAAATTCCCACATCGATGATATATTGGTGTATTCCTCGAATGCGAGTGAGCATGAGGAGCACTTGAGAATAGTACTAGAAACTCTCAGGAAACATCAACTGTATGCCAAGTTCTCAAAGTGTGAGTTTTAGGCTATCCCAAGTTGCATTTCTTAGGCATGTGATCTCGGCTGAAGGAATCTCAGTGGATCCAACCAAGATTGAGGTTGTTTAGGGATGGAAGCAGCTAATGTACGTGATCGAAGTGCAAAGCTTTTTAGGATTGGTAGGCTACTATCGAAGATTCGTTGAAGGGTTTTCGAAGATAGCTGTAACTATAACGAAACTCATACAGAAAGAGGTCAAGTTCGAATGAACTGTCAAGTGCAAGGAAAGTTTCAAGGAGCTTAAGGGCAGGCTGACGTCGGCACCTGTTCTGGCAATACCTAATGAGCTAGGTGGGTATGTTGCATACACCAATGCCTCGAAGGTTGGCTTAGGTTGTGTGTTAATGTAACATGGTCGGGTGATCGCTTATGGATCACGCCAATTGAAGGGGCACAAAGTGAACTACCCAACGCATGACTTAGAGTTGGCAGCGGTAGTATATGCTCTAAAGCTATGAAGGCACTACCTATATGGAAGGACGTTTGATGTATTCACAAACTACAAAAGTCTGAGGTATGTGTTCTGTAACACCCCACTTTCTCGGGCATGTAATAACTTAGGACAATTCTGGGATAATAAATTTTTTTTCTTAAAAACTATTGCTAAACCATATCATTCCTCATATCCATCCCAAAATTTTCATACATCTATCTCAAAAGAGAATTATCATAAACATCAAATGCGGAAGCTAGAATCGAACCTAACATCTTAACATTAATCATAAATCAATTCTTACATCCTTATTAATCATAAATAAGGTTATACATCATCATTCCTCAAAACGTTTAGAATTCGAAATAACAGAACTTACATACATGGGCTGCATAACATACATTAAATTCATCATGCATTTTGCCCAGTGTCATTTCATGCCCCATTAATCCATGTTTCTGCTACAATCTTCTTCTAGACGTTTAAACATTCCAAGGGCAAAGCCCAAATTAGATGATGAATCATCTAAGTAAGAGAACAAAACATTTAATGCACGTGTATGAATGCAATGCACATATCATCATTACTCTCATGTTTGGGTCGATCGCACCTTACTATTACTCGCCATTTTTACAGTCTCCCTGCCAAACCAAGGTGTATGGGTGCACCCTTGGTAAAGCAACGGCGCAAGTCCCTAATCTCAAACCCATGCAACGTATGACCGTGAATCTCATCGTACTCATATGCATATTTCATCATTAATACATGTAAATGCAAGTTACATGACATGTTCACATCAAGACATGACAACATGATAAAACCATTTACATAAAATCAAGTTTTTGGGTCTAACCACTTACCTTCTCAAGCTTATCAGGATACCTTGATATTCGTGCCTTGCCTTGAAATACGTGCATCATCTCAATTTACGTGTCAACCTCAAAATTCGCACAAGTCACTTCAGCTTAAGCCTTAAAGCACCCTAATCATCATATTTATTTAAGTAATCATTAAAACCTATTTTTCCATAATTTTTTGTATTTTCTTTATTTTTCTCTCTATTTCTTCATATTTTCCCTTAATAAATCCAAACTAAATATTTTTCAAATATTTCACTATAATAATTCATAAAATAACATTTCTAAATTTCTAAAATTTTCTAGGAAATATTACTCACATTGAAGGTTTATCTCTAAAAGTTACGGTTTCACAGCAAACGGTCTAGGTTTTTGTAGAAAACACAAGTTTCAGTAAACCTAACCTCCAAAACTTTTACATAGCGTTGAAGGGAATTAAATATGGATCATGACTGAAAATTTTCGATGAAAATGGGACCCATACGTGCCCTCACGCGCCCTTTGAAGGTGGCCCACGCACCTTCACGCGCAGCCATGATAGCACTGCGTCATTTTCGTATTTCGGTCATATCTCTCTCATTTTAACTCCGATTCAACCCTTGTTTGAACCTACAGGTCCCTCTCTTCCCCCTCTACAGGAATATTAAAAATAAATTGGGTTTACCTTGCCCTTTTTCTAACTATTTGGGATGAATTCCGATGAAGACCCAAAACTTTAGTGAGGCTCATTCTCTTTCGCTTCTCCTCCGATTCCTTCCCTTCTTCTTGCAAAATTTTCTCCCATCTCTCTAGAACAAGCTCTTCACCTTAGAATCCCTCAAGCCTCAAACTCCCTTGGAATGATTTGAGAACAACCCATGATCCTTATTTGTAGATTACTCGGACAAATCACATGTCGCCACTTGTCACTTGATAAGCTTTGGACTCTAAAAACTCAAAACTAGAATTGAATGTTGCTTGAGATCCAAAGTCATATTGGATTGAGTTTTGAAATCCACCAATCACATGATGCCACTTATCCCTTGATAAGATTTGTACTCTAAAGACTCAAAACTAGAATTGAATGTTGCTTTAAATCTAAAGCCATATTGGATTGAGTTTTGAAATCCAAAACTAATACCCCACGTTTCTTCCAAATGCCATTTTCGCCCTTATTTCAAGTCATCAAGCTTTGATACTTTACCACATGAACTCTTAATTTAATCCTTATTTCATTTGGGTAATTCTTTAATTACAATTGCACCCTCAAATATCAAATTAATTCTCATTTAGATACTTAAAATCCAAAATTAATAACTCAAACCTTAATCAAAAAGGACAATTTCATCTCTGCACCCTCTCAGGACCTTTGTTTCATCCCGAAACCACCCCAGGGTTGATCATCATGAAAAACCGGAGGCTCCTCAGGGTTCCATTGACTTCTCGGAAGCCCCCTATGATGATTCATTTTTTTTCCAGCCTAAATCGAAGCTGTATTCTAACTGTGCCAAAAATCGTCTCAATTTTGATTTCTTTTAATACCATAAATCCTATCTCGGGATGCTCATCGAGACCATATCTATTTTCTTAGGCAATTACACTCCGAGGCATTCCCTGTAGTCAATTTGGTACTTATAACTATAAGAAATTATACTTAAGTCCTTAATCTTTTGATAATTTCACCTACAGCTCATGTTAAAATTACTCTTGAGCCCTTTAAAAAATATGAGATATTACATGTTCTCACAGAAAGAGCTAAACATAAGGCAGCGGCGATGGATGGAGTTCCTGAAGGACTACCTAGTAGGTGAACATATGCTACAATTAGATTACACTAAAAGGTATTTATTTGTTTTCTTCCTCGTTTAGTAAATCATAAAAATAGAAAAACATGATACCTAAAAATTAATTTTTCACTACATATGATTTTATCTAATCCAATAGTGGTTGCTTCAATATGTTGGTTGCCGAAGGCGCTTTTTTCTTATATGAGTTATCACGAGTGACAATAGCTTCTTCCCATCAATCACTTCCTCGACAATCCTTCTTACTCATGACATCGAACGGCCCAGTTCCAACGAATATTGTTTGTTTGCCTATTAGCTCCCTAATCTCTGTCAAGATGTTGTAAGGCCCATGACCCTTGAACATGGGGACATAGATGAAGGATGCTCCCTAGTAATAACCTCCTGCTAACTTTTTCATGCCACAACCTATATCTTCCATGATGCCAAGCAGGCATGTGTCCTTCATTCATAAAACACTCTTGTAGATGATCGAGTTTCATCTTTGTGTGGGAATATGCTTGCGAGACCATTTGATCCGAGCAAGATGTCGTCCTCCCTAGAAGATGACTACACCCAGAAACTTTTAAATGAGTAGTAACTTCACCAGGCTGACTTTGGGTAACATTCTTCCTTGGTAAGCTGTATTATTGGGAAGGACAATCATTTCACGTTCGAGGAGTCTCCTCGTTTGTTTCCCAATCTTGAATCTTTGAAAGATAATATGAGGCATCATCTTCCAGCCGTTGCTTTCCCAGTTTGCTTCACCTTGTCCTATATCTGGCCTTCCGATGCCTAAGTAAGATGGTGCCATGCTACAGAATGAAATGTATGTATGTTATGTGAGGCTTTGGATGAGTGTCTTCAAATTGGATTCTCCGGATGAGTTTGGAGTGTAAGTGTAACAATCCGCCCTCCCACAACGTGTCATTATGCTGGGATTTTTTTTTAATATATATTTTCTCTTCCCACAATACCATATCTTAATGCTACAAGTACTGTATTTAAAAATTCCTAACATATACATGTTTAACATTCCAAACAATAAGCTAAGGAAAGGTAAACTAAACACCTATAGAAACATAATCAAAACCTAACGAAATATTGTAATTGCAAAGGAAGTAAATCCATACAAGATCGTTTAATAACCACAATATTACAATATCCGGTAAACAAATTTAACATAAAATAGTTGAAACATGCCACTTATCATGATTCTCACAATTTGTCCTGGCACGAGAATAGGACTTATTACACAACTACCAACATAATCATATCTCAGAAATGTCTTTTCCTTTTCTCCTACTTGTCTTTCTTGAAATATTGAATATCCCAGGGACAAAATCCAAATTAGAAGATGAAACTTCTAAATGAGGGTTTAAAACAATTTTCATGAATGTCTAGAGTAGCCTTGATAGCATTCTAGCCCCCACATGGAAACTATAAGGCAGTCATCCCGACAAACATACACGGCACGAGATACCCCTATGGTCATTTCAGCAATCACCCTTGGGGAAATGTAGATCAAACTATTAGGGTAACATCCCACCTCATCATGTCCAACATGAATGACACAAATAACGATATGCCAATAATATCATGCCCAATGCAATATCATGTTTACTGAGGTAATATAAAATGAATATGCATATGTATGACAAGATGCACATATGTCAACATAAATTTGGTGAAACCCTCATAATTTCATGCTCACTTAAGCAAATAATACCACATAAAATTTTTGGGCAAACCACTCACCTTGATTTAGCTCCTTAAGCTTTCTTGATATGCGTACCCTGACCTCAAAACTCGAGCCCTGGCAAATTTCTTAGCCAAAATTTTTGAAAAATTAATAAAACATAATTTCCTAATTTTTCAAAAAAAAAATTCTAATTTCCTCTATTTCTTTTTTTCCTATTTTTCCTTACCTTTACAAGCCCTCACGCACCCACACCCACATGTCTTGTGCATGCACCCTCGCGTTTGAAGCCCGTCGTCTTCTTCGGCCTTTTCCTCATCGCTGTTGATTGGTTTTGGGCTTGTTTTTTCAGTTTTCTTCTTCCGTCTTGGACTATTTCTTCTACCAAACACAATGATATCCCTATTGCATGGTGATTTTGACTAGAACACCCTCGATTTGGCTATTAAAGCTCGGCTCTGGTGACTTTTTAAATTTTCAGCAAAGCTTGAAACTACCTCAAATCGACACCTCACTCCCTCAAATTTTTCAAAAATAATCTCCACAACTTGGAGAACAAAATCCCCTTAACAATACTCTCAAATTTTCCCTCAATTGCTCGAATTTCACAGCTTAAGTTTTGTAAAACCCTCAGCCCATTTTCTATTATTTATAGCCTCTTCGACCTCCCTACTAACAGCCAATGCGACCGTTAACTACCATGGCAGGTTTCACATCTGCTTTGTAGTTTAGCCCTCTAATTTTCAATTTCTTATATTTTGGCCTTCTTTCCTCAAGCCCTCAAGTTCCCAAAATTTACACTAAGTCCCCACAAATTTGAAAATTACACTTTAGCTCCAAATTTTCAAAAAATTGTACTTATGCCCCAAAATAATTATACTCAAGTCCTTAAGAAATTCTCAAGTATTACAACTGGACTTGGGTCTGAGTCTTCTAGTCCTAGATTTAGGCCTTCTTATTTTGGCGTGTACCTGAAGCTACTTATAGGTTCTGATGATGAGGACTGATGGCAATTTTTCGCAAGTGTACGAATCGCACAAGTAATAAAGTAGTAAGTAGAATATCATTCACATGAGAATCGGGTGATAATTACCAAAATTATATTAATCCAAATGTTATTTAAACAATTGATTAAGGGAATTAATTTAAAAAAATAAAATAATAACACATAAAGTAAATATGGAGAGTTTTAAAATTTGGAGTGTACTAGGGTATTTCGATTTCACCTAATTAATCCAATTTAATTTAAATGGTTGATAATCTAAATTTAATTATTCATGCAATGATAATTAACCACACAAGCCAAATTTTTACTTCCGTTCCAATTTTATTCTTGTGGTGTTTATTATCTAGATCAAGTTATAGATTTTTCCTTCCGATCTAAATCTATATCAATATATCAATCAAATATTTGCCAAGTATTTGATAGCATTAAGCATAATAATAAACAGTTGCATGAATAAAGAAAATCAATCCATGAAAATTAAATTATCATAATTAGACTACATCAAAACACCCTAGTTATAGAGCTTAGTTCATATTACAAATGATAGAATCCATAAAAAAATAAATGAACATAAATATAGAATTTAAAGGAAATGGAAGAAGAGAATAAAACTCTTTCGATGTGTAGGATTTTTTTAACATCCCAAAATTTGAGAAATAAATAATGATTATTAATTTTGGTGTTTGAAGTCATTATGGAGTATTTGAGGAATTAAGAGAAAATGTTTATTTATGTTATTTTGAGAAAATGGGTAAATAAGGTAATTAATAATTCTTGTGTTTATGGAGACTATTGGTTAATTGTGAGTTTAAAGAAAATATTAAATTATTTAGAGATTTAAGAAAAATAAAAATTTATGTTGTTTTGTGGAAATAGGAAATTAAGGGTAATTAATTAAATTATTTGGGAGTATTTATGAAAATAGGAAAAGAAATTAATTTAGTGATTTCTGAAAATTTCGGGGTGCAAGTGAAATAAGTGGAAGTTAAGATTAGGGGTGTGTGTGTGATTTTTCAAAGTTTCTGGGTGTTGAACGTGATTTGCGAAAGTGGCCGAGTTTCATTCTAAATTTAATGATGTGAGTATATGTAGTAAAGAAGCAGTTGAAGCAGGAGGTTCGCGCATGAGGAGGCTGAGGCGAGGTCGCGGGTTCGAGCGAGGGGAGGCGCACGCGGGAAAGAAAATGGGCTGATTTTAATTAGCCAATGAGGGACTGAAACGACATCGTTTCAGCCCCAAAGGCGATGGCCTTCCGCGTAGCCTAGTGGCAGCCACGTGGTCGTGTCCTGGCCGTTCATTTTTGGCGAATTTAAAGCCCATTTTAGGCTGATTTCGCACACAGAACAGAAAGGAAATAAAGGGAAGGTAATGGAGAAGAAGCAGCACGCGAAATGGAGGAAAATGGAGAAGAAATTGAAGATTAAAAGAGGTTTAATTAGCCAGGTAAGTAAAGAAATATGTGATAATCATGCTGTATGGTTGAAATTCCATTTTGGGTCCAATTTTATTAATTTTAGGAGTTTATATTAATTTGTAACGTGTATTATTTTGGTGGCATTCAAGCGTAAAAACGCTATAATCTGCTAAAACGAGGAAAGCTTTATCTACCCTTGCGATCTCCTTTCATTTTATGAACCCCACGCCTTCCCTCAACTCATTTCGGTGTCACATATTAATTATATAAACCGAGGATGTTATTGGCATGATTTAATTTAAAATAAATAGGAAATTCATTGGGGTTTTATTTGCGGTGTGCCTACGTGGGTAAAAAGTATTAAAAGCGGCATATGTTTAAGAATTTTATACGGCTAGATTATTTATATTACACGGTAGATTTATTTAATTAAAGTTACGATTTTATTAATTGCTAGGAAACGTGTTAGTTCGCAATGGGAGTGCAAGAAAGGCAAGAAACAGCCATGTAAAGGCAAGCTCCTAACCCTCTCCTCATGTTCTTTAATTCCCATGAGAGAATCCGTGGTTTCTCGTATGTTATCCCCTCCCTTACTCTAATTCGGCGCCTAGCATTATTTATTGAGTTATTGTTCATTTGTTTTAATTTAAATTAAATCCAAGACTTCTAGAATTTTAATTATTGAAAGCCTACGACAGTTTGTACCACCCCCAGTCCTTTCGAAATGATGTCGAACCTAACTTGGGGACTAGATTCCTAGATGTGCGGGTTTATTTATGGATGTCTCGGGTGTGGGTCGGCTAGGGCTATCAAGCAGTGGGGCAGTGGTCGGCTGTCTGGTGACTTTGGGCTAGACTATCATACGGCCCTAATGTGGACCGTCGAGCGGACACTCCTAGTAACTAACCGCTGACCGGTGTCGAACATTGCTGATTACCTCTGTCAATATGTGATTTATTGCATGATTTGATATGTTGTATTACCATTCATGGTTTGATATGCACATGGGTACGGGAAGCATGTTGGGGTATTCATTTATTGAGTATGCTTGGACACGGACATTCTAGCATGGTTAGATTGCATCTAGCACGGGCATATACATCGCGTGTGGTTTATTATATGGGTGGAGCATGGCTTGATGCCTGGATGTATGGGTGTCAGTGTATCACGTTGATGCTCACTACGCTATTACATTTTTATGTGCATTACATGGTTACCGACAGTTCACAAATCTCGGACGGGAGGACTGTTCTGAGGGAGCCTATGGCTTGGTTATTCAAAGGCTTGGGTATCAGGAGGACCGACGCGAGCATTCGGGTGACGGGAGCACCGACCCGAGACAACGTGCACAGGTTTGTTGGAGATATATGTTACCTTTCAGGGCAGCGGCAGGTTGGTATGGGACTTGGGTATCGTGTGTCTTGTGTGGGCCCCAAGGACCGATACGTGTTTTATTTACGCTTTTATGCTGTGATGGGTGTCTCATAACTTGTGTGTGCTTGGGGGTTAGGGTTTTGGGGAGAGTTTATTAGATTTGCTCAGCCTACTACCTTTCTTTTTTGTATACTTGTTGAGTCTCTCGACTCACTTTGCTTTCCATCATTCTAGGTAGTGGCAGCATGGGTCAAAGGCAAGGGAGTCAGCCTCTAGCGGTAGTGTCGGTATAGTGTACAGGCAGTCCCATTAGTCCTCGTCAACTCTGATGTCTAAGTAAGATTTACTCTATTATTTTTTACTATGCCAGGTCATTTCTCGTGTCTTGTGTATGTCGGCACAGGAGTCTATATTCATTTTTTTATCTTGTGACCGTTGTGCTAGCAGGGTACCCGTAATGGATGCATTATATAGCTTAGCTTTCGTTGTTTTCATTCTTGTGTATGCATGCCAGGGTAGTTTTTGTCTTGTGTTCCATTCTTTCTCCTTCCGTAGGCGCTTTCGTTCGGGTAGTCTAGGTGGTTGGGATATCCGGACGGGGGTGCTTACATTGTTGGTATCAAAGCATAGTTTGAGTCAATTTTGGGGGATGAGTTCTTGTACACCAAGGTTGTCGGGTAAAGTTAGGGAGGTTTAGGTGAATTGAATGGGGTTAGGCTGCGTCAAGTTGTGTTTTGTTGATTTGTGTGAGAGACTTTGTCCCAATTTATATTCGTGCAGGGGTGATAAGTGCACGTTAGGATTGGACCATGAGGTGGTATGAATAGGATTTATTTAGGACTTATGCCTGCCCCTAGGTGTTTGGGTAAGAGATTGGTTTAGCCTTAATATATGTGCTTGATATTTGGTGTTATATGTAGATTTTGAGTATTGCCAATGGAACCTGGAGGACTAGATCCCGGTGTACCTAATCTGGATGACCTCCCAGCATTGGATCATTTATGGTGTCGATGGGAACAGGAGTTTGCTTCTGGATGGGGAAGTGGGCAAAATGAAGAGGAATATCTAGTGAGTTATATGTATTGGCTTGACGAGTTGTTTCAAGAGACGATCCACGAGACTTTTTGGGGATTTTCAGAGAGACAAGTCTTGTTCGCCCGTCAACACATGAATTGTAATACCCAAGAAATTCTAAAGGACTCAAAGGTAAATTATCTTAGGGGCAAAAATGGAATTTAAGGATGAATGAAGGGTATAACGGTAATTTATTACTGTATAGATGACCGAATCAACTGCCGAGAGTGCCCTGGAGCCGAGATGCCAAAGGAAAATGATGTGGCATTAACAAGCACCCCGAGATAGGATTTATGGTGCCAAAAGAAATCAGATCGGGAATAATTTTTGGTACAACTAAAATACAGCTGCCAATTAGGCTGCAATACCGAATTGTTATAGACGACTTTTGGGAAGTTAACAGAAGCTTGAGGGGGCTTCAGTTTTTCATAAGGAACAACCCTTCAGTGGTTTCAGGAAGAAACGAAAAGGTTTAAGGCCAAAACGATGATTCAGGCCTAAGTACAGTTTTCTAAAATTGCCAGAGGGAGGTCAAAACGATAATTTCTCGAAATTGTCGGGGGTCAAATGGATGTTTTAGGACTTGGGGGCATAATGGCAATAATTAAAAGTTGGGGGGCTTGGTGAAAGAGGGGCAACATGAGAAAACCCAAATTAATAGGGTAAAAGTGCAAAAACTCAAAAGTGGCAGCATGGGCAAATCTAACCAGCACATGGCCGGTCGACCATGGCCGATTTTGGCCATAGGGCTACACGAGGGATGGTCAGGGGAGCAACTTTTGCAAAGGAAGATTTGACAAAAGCAACCGAGGTGGCCAAAAATCGAGCAAAAATCAACCAAGAATTCGGCCGATTGGTCAAGCTCCTGCAACTTGATTTCTTACTCAGCAAGGGCAGCTTGAGGGTCAATCTAGGGGAGGTTGAAGCTCCTAAGAGGTCGGGTAAGGCAGCCAAGGGTGTTTGAGGGTTCGATTTTTCCTATAAATAGGCGTTGAATGAGGCCAAAAATTTCAAGAGTTTGAGCTTCAAATCGACCGTGTTATTGAACGAATTGGCCGCCCAAAATAAAGGGCTTTGAAGCCCATGAGAGGTAGAATCATTCTGGAGAGTTTAAGCTATTTCGGTTGAGGTTTTGTGAGGTTTCGAGAGTCGCCGGAAAGAGAAAAGCGGACCGCCTGGCCGAGGCTTCGAGCCTTTGGTTGAGGGCCTTCCGACCGTCCTTGCGAGGCTCATGAAGTGACATTAGGATCGACTAGAAGCAAGGATTCACAAGGTGGAGAAAACCAGCATCGCCGGCTAACCGACGCCGGAGAAAGAGGACCGGCACGTGCCTCTCACGCACACCTAGTCACCCTAGCAGGTGCGGGCGCGTGGGCAGTCCGAAAATTTGGGGAAAATTTCTAAAAAATAGAGAAAAATATTTTATGGAGGTCCATGCAAAAAGTTTTAAAGTTGGGATTCTCGATGTCTCAATTTTTGCACCAAAAAGCCTCATTTTGCGTGAAAACGCAGCATCCAGGTAAGTTTAGTATTGTTCCCTTGAAGTTCATAGTCTATTATGAATTGTTGTGGAATTAGATTTGAGAAAATAGTCTCGATGGTAATTATTGAGATTTTTAGAAGAAAAAATGAGAGAAAATGAAATAAATGGAATATTGTGGATATTTAGTGATTAAATATCATTTTTATGATTGAAGTGATCGAGATAATGTGATTGGTGAAACTTTTGAAAGTTGGCACAAAAATCGAGGTTAGGCATGCATGTCGAGGCGATGCGCGCTTTTCGAGGTATCTCGATCTTTGGGCAAAGATGAGTTTTCATATCCTAACTATGGTTTTGCGAGTGGTTTTCTCACAAGGACTTATATTCATGATATGTTTGTTATATATGCATGTTGTTATGAATGCAATATTCATTTTGTCATATTGCATGGAAAGTCGTGATAATTGCATGTCATGATGTTATTGTCATATTGATGTTTGTGCATGGGAATGGGATGTCACCCCCAGAGTGTAGCCGTAATTCCCCTAGGGCAATGATGGAATAACGTTAGACTTATCCTGCAGAGGTTCAGGATTTGCCTAGGATTCCATGCCGGGCTGGTGGGCCTGGGAAGTTACATTAAGGGCACATTTTGATCATGTTATGCATCATGCATTTGTATATATATTTTAGACCCTCACTAGAAGTTCCATCTTCTAATGGGTTATACCCCTAGAACATTCAACATTCTAGTTTAGACTTGTAGCTTAAGCAAGGAGCAAGTTGATATGAGACGGCACGTGATGGCGTGACCAATGGATTCAACAAGCTGATTTGGATACGTTCTACCTTATGCTTTATTGATGATTAGACTTGTTAGAATGTTTATGGAATCTTCATGTATTTTATATTTGAGAATATGATGTAATATATGGTACGGATTCTTTATGGTATAATATAAGGTGAATTCAGGTATGTACCATATCAGGTTTCGATTATCGCTTCCGCATTATGAATGATTTGCTGGGGGTTTTGTTTGAAATTCGGTACTTAAGGTTTAAGTTATGTACCAAGAAAGAAAGAAAAAATAATTTATGTATATTTTAATCCCAGCATAGTGACACGCTCGGTAAGAGAAAAGCAGGGTGTTACATGAATGACGTGTGGAGGCAGACAACTGAAGTAATGATGAATGATGTGAGCCTTCGTTCCCATTCTGATACTTGTGCCAGGGCTGTGAGATAACAAGCTTCCATTTGGGAGCCTTACCAGGGATCGATACAGGACGTACCTAGGATTGGAGCACTACCTGACACCCAGTCAGTCCAAGCCACCAGAGGGACCTGTTAGACCCAGCTCCAGCGTAGCTAACAATGGAGACTTAGTTTACCTAGTAGATGAAGCTACCTCGGTTGCCAGGGGTGATGAGGGGAGCTCTAGTTAGTATGATTAGTAGGGGACTGTAATGTAAATGTATGGTTGTAAATTATGAGTTTTGTAAGGATGGGAATTGTGTGAGAACCATCATGTGCCATGTTTGAAGGTATTATGTAATGAGATGTATTAGGTAAACTTGTAAGCCTTAAGATCCTTAAGAATCAAGTAGTCATTGCTATTAGCAAAGAGTATCCTAGTGACCTGATGTGAGGAATAGTATGAACTTGGTAAGTCACAGGTTTGGTTTGTGATGGACATTTGGTTGCGGACTGTTCTCGCTAAGACCGAGTGGACTGGACACCTGATTTGTGGTGGACTTGTTAGGTCCCTAGCCATTGTCTATTAGTGATATAGATTAGAGATAACACGTACCTCGTCTAAGGGAAGTGATTAAGGGAACTTTTAAAGCTGCATTTAGGGCGTACGTTGCTCATGATAAGGGTGTGTATGGCTAGATTCTTTCCCTGATTGTGAATGAGCGAGGGATACTCTGGTCTTTCTTGAAGATTTACTAGGGAGGTTGCCTTAGTAAATGATTGACCCTGCAATTGAACCAGGCAGCCTTGAGGCATAAATGTCCTTTCTCCTGAGCAGGTGATTTGTTGGGCTAACTCTGAGATATTTTCTAACGATTGCTTGTCGTACCCATACAATTGCTATAAGTTCGTGGCCATGCCATTTGGGCTGATCGATGCCTTCGCAATATTTATGGATTGGTCGGGACCGACGATAGAGGTAGAGGTCTGGAGTTTCCTTTGGTCTCGCCAAGCATTGCCGACACCCTACAAAAGGCTTGCGTCAATTTCATGAGGGATGAGGTCGTGGTAGAATGTGAATTGGAGGTCTATGATTGGATTTTGCCAGGAATGGTACGAAAAGGTCGCACATGATGGGAATGTGCTATAGGAGTCCAATGGTAAATAGAAGATACGTAGGTACCGAGATATGTACATGGCATACTGAGATGGAAAACTGAAGGTTGGGTAATTCAGTAACTTGTGTGTAATTGACAATTAAACTGTCTATACATATTCGGATGAGAGATACGTAATGTCATGGGGTATGAAGGCAAATTGAGGTTCTAAGGGATTTGCATTTCTTAGAGGTTTAAGGCATCAACCCTAAATTTAATCGAATCTAGATGGATAAATTGGAACACCAATACAAAGTTCCAAGTCTTAGATGGAGCTTAACTGATAGAGCACTGAACCAAATGTGCTTATGATAAGCTTGACTATAGGGGAAATCTGTGATAGGAATCAACCGAAGGGCTATTACGAAATTGTGGACTTGGAGTATACAACGGTTACGCTACTTGGAGATTTGGCATCATTACCTAGATAGGGTGTAGGTGCTTAGCTCTCATAGGTGGAGCGGAGTATAAGCGACGTCGCGGTTGGCGTGCCAAAGGACTAAGGCTGTGAGATTCTGTAATAAATAGGGTAAGGCAAATGTGGTAGCAGACATTTTGGGCCATTGTGGAGTATTCGTGATAAAGTGAATTAGACATAAGAAACACCTCTAAGATTATTGTAGATACTTGGGTGTATGGCCTAGACCAAAGTTAGTTGTGTGTATGAGTAACTGTTGGGTTCTACTATACGGATAGTGGTTGCTATGAGTACACTCGGTACTAATCGCAGATCATACGCCCTAGGGTCGGTTGTTAACCGATTGAGAGTGCTGGTCAAGTGGTACATCGATAGAAACATGAGATGGCTTGTTATGTTAGCCAGAAGAATGTTTAACCCACATTTTTAAGATACTTTTCGCTTTTGGGAAGACCTATGAGATGCCTTGAGGATTAGAACGGTTACTGATACGGTGAGGTGCTATCAGTTGAGCAAGCTACGAAATTGATAACATCAGTTCTAGAGCTAGTGGTCTAGCTAGGGTATCAAATCTTTGAGAAGGTCAGGGTTAGTATTTAGCGATCAAGAGGAGGTATGGCCAATTAGCTATTTGGAGTTAAGATTAGTAGCAGAACAAGACTGAGGGTTGGTGGTTACCGAATGAGTCATAGTAGGAACCCACAATTGGGTTTGTCGATTCCTTTAGGGGGGAGATCTGGCGACATTTTAGATCTTAGGATGTATTGAGTGGAGAACATATATCCCTTGATAGTTTTGATTAAATGGCTATCCATATTTATTGATGGGAACCCGAACGTACATGACAAATTATGAAAGAAAGTATTGCCGAGAAAATGTTGTGTATCTGGTTAAGAATCAATTGGAAAAAGTTAGACTAAAGGATATTGCTGTTGAATTCTTGATTGAGTATGTCGTATCGTTTCCATGTCCCTATGCCTTGTAGGTACGTGGTAGGTCCCAGTTACGTTACCGAGTATTAGCCTCTCGTCATGCAAGAGGATGGCTCCACTCCTGTCACTACCGGTTATATTTGAAGTTAGCTGCATTGCATTGAGCTTTGTGCTACGAACCAGTTTATCATTGGGATTGAATACCTCTGAAGTTTGAGTTTGCCTTTAGGTTGATATATGGTCAAGATAGTACCAAATGGAAGTGCGATGAGAACGTGAGATAGCTTCAGGGAACGGTTGGATTATGATATTGTAATAGGAGAACCTTGTTGTTGTATGTCATATGATTAATGATGTTCCTTAAGCTAGTTAAGGTATTAGTGGTCATAACGTGGCCCAATAGAGGTGATAAATTGGGGAATTGTGCTAGTATAGTAAGTCAAGTGGGATACATAGTAGATTCAAACTTGTGGGAATACTGAAAAATGATGATATGGAATGTCCTAGAAGAAATGTTGGGTAATATCATGAGAGTTGTGAGTGTATCTTGAGGACATGGATTGAACGCGAATTTCGAGGACAAAATTCTATTAAGGAAGGAGAATTGTAACATCCCAAAATTTGGGAAATAAATAATGATTATTAATTTTGGTGTTTGAAGTCATTATGGAGTATTTGAGGAATTAAGATAAAATGTTTATTTATGTTATTTTGAGAAAATGGGTAAATAAGGTAATTAATAATTCTTGTATTTATGGAGACTATTAGTTAATTGTGAGTTTAAAGAAAATATTAAATTATTTAGAGAATTAAGGAAAAATAAAAATTTATGTTGTTTTGTGGAAATAAGAAATTAAGGGTAATTAATTAAATTATTTAGGAGTATTTATGAAAATAGGAAAATAAATTAATTTAGTGATTTCTGAAAATATCAGGGTGGAAGTGAAATAAGTGGAAGTTAAGATTAGGGGGGGGTGTGTGATTTTTGGAAGTTTCTGGGTGTTAAACGTGATTTGCAGGAAGTAGCCGAGTTTCATTTTAAATTTAATGATGTGAGTATATGTAGTGAAGAAGCAGCTAAAGCAGGCAGTTCGCGCAGGATGAGGCTGAGGTGAGATTGCGGGTTTGAGCAAGAGGAGGCGCACGTGGGAGAGAAAATGGGTTGATTTTAATCAGCCAATGAGGGACCAAAACGATGTCGTTTCGGCCCCCAAAGGCAGTGGCCTTCCGCGCAGCCCAACGGCTGCCACGTGGCCACGTCTTGGCCGTTCATTTTTGGCTAATTTAAGGCCCATTTCGGGCTGATTTCGCTCACAAAACAGAAAGGAAATGGAGGGAAGGAAATAGAGAAGAAGAAGCATGCGAAATGAAGGAAAATGGAGAAGAAATTGAAGATTAAAAGAGGTTTAATCAAGGTTTAATTAGCCAGATAAGTAAAGAAATATGTGATAATCATTTTGTACAGTTAAAATTTCATTTTGGATCAAATTTTATTAATTTTGGGAGTTTATATTAATTTGCAGCGTGTACTATTTTGGTGGCGTTCAAGCGTAAAAACGCTATAATCTGCTAAAACGAGGCAAGCTCCCTCTACCCTTGCGATCTCCTTTCATTTTATGAACCCCACACCTTCCCTTAACTCGTTTCGATGTCACGTATTAATTATATAAACCGGGGATGTTATTGGCATGATTTAATTTTAAATAAATAGGAAATTCATTGGGGTTTTATTTGCGATGCGCCTACGTGGGTAAAAAGTATTAGAAGCGGCATATGTTTAAGAATTTTATACGACTAGATTATTCATATTACACGATAGATTTATTTAATTAAAACTACGATTTTATTAATTGCTATGACACTTGTTACTTCGCAATGGAAGTGCAAGAAAGGCAAGAAACAGTCGTGTAAAGGCAAAATTCTAACCCTCTCCTCATATTCTTTAATTCCCGTGAGAGACTCTGTGGTTTCTCGTATTTTATCCCCTCTCTTACTCTAATTCGGCACCTAGCATTATTTATTGAGTTATTGTTCATTTGTTTTAATTTAAATTAAATCCGAAACTTCTAGAATTTTAATTGTTGAAAGCCTACAGGGGTTTGTACCGTCCCCAGTCCTTTCGGAATGATACCGAACCTAACTTGGGGACTAGGTTCCTAGATATGCGAGTTTATTCATGGATGTCTCGGGTGTGGGTCGGTTAGAGCTATCGAGCAGTGGGGCAGTGGTCAACTGTCTGGTAACGTTGGGGTAGACTATCGTACGGCCCTGATGTGGACCGTCGGACGGACACTCCTTGTCACTAACCGATGACCGGTGTCGGACACTGCTGATTAGCTCTGCCCGTATGTGATTTATTACATGATTTGATATGTTGTATTACCATTCATGGTTTGATATGCTCATAGGTACGGGATGCATGTTGGGGTATTCATTTATTGAGTATGCTTGGATACGGACATTCTAGCATAGTTAGATTGCATCTGGCATGGGTATATGCATCGCATGTGGTTTACTATGTAGGCGGAGCATGGCCTGATGTCTGGATGTATTGGCGCTAGTGTATCACGTTGATGCTCACTACGCCATTGCATTTTTATGTGCATTGCATGGTTACCGGCAGTTCACAGATCTCAGACGGGAGGACTGTTCTGAGGGAGCCTATGGCTCAGTTATTCAGAGGCTCGGGTGTTGGGAGGACCGACGCGAGCATTCGGGTGACTGGAGCACCGACCCGGGACAGCGTGCACAGGTTTGTTGGAGATATATGTTGCCTTTCAGGGTAGCGGCAGGTTGGTATGGGACTTGAGTACCATGTGTCTTGTGTGGGCCCCAATGACAGATACGTGTTTTATTTATGCTTTTATGCTGTGATAGGTGTCTCATGACTTGTGTGTGCTTGGGGGTTAGGGTTCTGGGGAGAGGTTATTGGATTTGCTCAACCTACTACCATTTCTTTTTTGTATGCTTGCTGAGTCTCTCGACTCACTTTACTTTCCATCATTACAGGTAGTGGCAACATGGGTCAAGGGCAAGGGAGTTAGCCTTTAGCGGCAGTGTTGGTATGGTGTATAGGCAGTCCCGTCAGTCCTCGTCAACTCTGATGTCTGAGTAGGATTTACTTTGTTATTTTTTACTATGCCAAGTCATTTCTCGTGTCTCGTGTATGTCGGCACAAGTGTTTGTATTCATTTATTTATCTTATGACCGCTGTGCTAGCGGGGTACCCGTAGTCCATGCATTTATATAGCTTAGCTTCCGTTGTTTTCATTCTTCTGTATGCATGCCAGGGTAGTTTTTGTCTTGTGTTTCATTCTTTTTCCTTCCATAAGCGCTTCCGTTCAGGTAATCCAGGTGGTTGGGATATCCGGGTAGAGGTGCTTACAATTTTCTTCTCCAAAAATATTGTCACCAATTCTTGAAGAAAATACAAGAAAACTTTCACCAAGACTGATCCAATTCTCCAATCCTTCAAACTCTCTCACCTCCAACCCCCTATTTTTCCAGCATTCCTTCTTAATTTATATTCCTCAATTTCTTCTTTTCCTTAATTTTCTCTTTAAAACATGGCATACCCTACCTTCATAATTTCCTCCTCCATGTTTTCCTCTCTATGTTTCATGCCACCCATGTCCACTCAAAAGTTGAGGCCCCATATTTAATACAAAATAATCACTCAAAGTATCAAGAATTACAATTTAGGAATTTTTATAAGATATGGGCTTAATTTGATTAGATTTTTGAGCTAGACTTCTTAAGTCCAATTGGGCGTAATTCTTCATGAAATAGACAACTCAAATAACCCTTAAAATGCCTCTTAATCCATCTACAAATTAGCTCATCTTGGAGAAAATGAAATGAAAAATTCGTAGATAATGCTGAAGTTTTGACAACTTTAACCTTCTGTTACTCCAACAATCATAACTTTTTGTATAAAATATAAATTTATACACAGTTTGAAACGTAGAAAAGTAGACATATAAAGCTCTTACAAATATTTTTTTTTTCCCAGAATTTTCGACATTCCAATTGGTACAGCTTTTATTTTTAATTGGACCTTTGAGTAGTGAAAATTCATAACTTTTGTTCTTCTTTCTCACTTTTGCTTCAAATCCTGTCAATATGATAAATTGCCTAAAATTAATATAAAAAACATATATAAGAATAAAATTAAGTAAAAATGGTATAAAAAATATATAAAAAAAATATTAGCACATCAAGGCCCATATGACACGTGGCATGCATATGTGACCTAACTCTTTAGGGAAAAAGGTTGTAGATGAGATTGGAGGGTCTAAAGGTACCATTGGAGATGAGATGCCCCAAGAGAGAATCTTTCAGATGAGGTGTTCTCAAAGACTTTTTGGAGTCATCAAGAAGTCGGGGCTCAGAAAACTCTTCAGAGTGAATATTTGGGTTTAAGATCTTAAGGGTTTGGCTTTCCTAAAGACTTTTCGGAGTTATCGAGTAAGTTTGGCCCATAAGACTCTTCGAATGAGTCTTGGGCTTAGGTTTAATGAACTTAAAGAGTATGGTTAGTAATAAAGCTTAATTATTTACATATTTTTATCTAATTTTTATTTTAATCTTGTGCTATTATTCTTACTTAAAATAGATGTTTATATGAATTTTACATTATTTTTAATCTTTTATGTAGAAATCCAGTAAAGAAAATAAATTTAAAAATTTTAGCATAAAAAAATATATTATAAAATTAATTTCAAAATTAATGTTATAAATTAATATTATAATATAAATAAAATAAATAAATATTTTAAATAATTAATATTAAAATATAATTAAAGTTATTATAATTAATAGTATATTAAATATTTTATATTATATTATATATTAAATTATAATATTTATATATGTATTATATTATATATTATTTTATATTATTTATATATAATATTATAAAAAAGAAAAATAATATATCTATATATATATATATAATAAATGGTGGCAGTGGCCTGAATTGAGGGGACTCGAGACCTGGGCTAGGGCTATATATTATAATATACAATGGATTTGGGGAAGGAAGGAGGAAGGGCAGCTGCCAGCCCTTCGCATATATATATATATATATATAATACTTATAAATTATAAAGTGAAGGGGGATTGAATGGAAGCAGAGCAGCGGCAGGATTTGGAACTTTCGGGCGCACAGAAGAAATTGCACGAAGAGGCGCACAGTGAAGGCCGCGCGAAGAGCGCCTCACGCACAGCAATAGCAATCTGTCTGACCCAGGTCTATTTTAGATCTGAGTAGGAAGTTTCTATTCTCTTCTCAATTTCAGTGTTTATTTTGATTTTAATTATGGCTAGCTAAACTATTTTAGTTAGGGTTTAGATGAATTTTAGTTTTAAAATTATGTGATTATTTATTTAGTTTGATTCAAAGTTTAATTATTATTTGTATGAGAAATTTATATTATTGTGTTTAATATTTTAAAAGATTGACCATCTTTTAATTATTTATGTATGGCTGACTAAAGAATTATCATAAATTAGATTCATAAGCAATATAAATCACATACTTGATTATGATATCGAGAGATAATTAGATCATATGTGAGAATTGAAGAAACTTAGTGAGTCAAATTCGCTTCCAAGATTAGAGATTTTCAAATAACTTAATGCTTATTTATTCTTTTAACATCTATTCAAAAATTTGACAGTAAAATTGAATTAATAAAGGATTAATATGACTTGAGAAAATTTATTAATTAATTGAGAAAATTCCACCATCACATGCAAATAATTATAAAATTCTATAAGGGTATTTTTTATTTTAAATCAAATTAAATAGATAATTACATAACTTAGATTAAATGAAATCTAAATCCTAGTACATTCATTAATTAATTTCTCATAAAGAGTTCAGTTTTTCATTTATTTGTATTTTTATTTATCCTATTAATTAATTAGTTCAACTTAAGCTAATTAAAATTATTTTGGTATTGTGACCTAGTTCTCGTGGGATCGATACTTTTTTCATCACTATATACATATTTGACTAGGGTATACTTGTATAAATTAATTGTGCATAAATCACACATCAAGTTTTTGAATATGGCTGAGCCAAAGACTCCGAAGTCTTCAAGAGACTCTTGATTGGAAGACTCTTCAAGCTCATTCGAATTTTTGGACTTTTTGGATTTTTTCAATTTTTGGTTTTGATTTTTCTAAGGGAGCCCATAATTACTTTTGCTTGAAAATTAGCTTGTATATAAATATTTTTCTAGATATATTTATATATATTTTTAGTTTAAGTTTATTTAAAATATATGTTTTAGGTTTATATTTTTGCTTTGAAATATAATTATATATTCAGCTTTCATCTATATTTTAATTACAAAATTATATCAAGTGGGGATGGTATCAAATAATTTTTTAACTGCAACGGAAGTTATTGTCATACTAATAACTAGAGATGGCAAACAGGCCGGGCCGGGCCGGCCTGGCCCACCACCAAGTGGCCCACGGGCCAAGCGGGCCGGGCCAAATCGGCTCGCTTAAAAACGGGCCAGTAGATTGCTGGCCCTAGCCTGGCCCTACACGGGCCCGCGGGCCAAATGGGCCTGCCCAAATTTTTTTTTTTTTTATACCATTTTTGGCCCAGAGGCAGGCAGCACGAGCGAGAGAGGGCGAGGGGCGAGACTGAGAGCGAGGGGCGCGGGCGACATAGGGCGAGCAAGGGCGAGAGCGAGGGGCGCGGGCGAGGGTGAGGGCGAGACAGAAGGCGAGCGAGGGCGAAAGCGAGGGGCGCGGGCGAGGGCGAGACGAGGGCGACGGCGAACGAGGGCGAGAGTGAGGGGCGCGGGCGAGGGCGAGACGAGGGCGAGGGCGAGGGCGAGACGAGAGTGAGGGCGAGGGCGACAAAAGGCGAGGGCGAGGCAGAGGGTGAGGGCGAGGGCAAGAGGCGAGGCTGAGGGGGGCAGGGGGGTTTTGTGGCCGATTAGCGGGCCAGCCCGGCCCGCCACCATTTGGCCCGCCGGGCCAAATTGGCCCGGCCTTAAATGGGCCAGCAAAATCCTGGCCCTAGCCCGTTCCCAAGTCGGGCCCCAACGGGCCAGCCCGTCGGGCCAGGCCCATTTTGCCATCTCTACTAATAACTAGGGAGTTTTGTGTATTTTTATCAAATTTTAAGAGCGTTTGGTATAATTTATCTTTAAATCTATATGTTGATTAGTATGAACGGTGCTTTCAAGTGGTTTATAAAGGCTTAGGTTGTCTTCTCTTTATATTTTAATTTTTTAATCTTAAGTTTTGAATTTATTTTGAATTTTTTATTTTGCTAGTTTGTTTTCAAAAAATTAAAAACACATCCTATTTGTTATTCTGAAAAACTATTTCTTAAAATAAAAAATTAGAAAACACATTCTATTTAAAATGTTGAGAATATAATTTTTAATGATATTTAACTCAAAGAATTTGATTATTTAATAAATTATAACTATTTAATCAGGAGTTTGCAAATCCTCAAGTCGGATATATAACATATCTATATGTTAATTTTTTGCAAAGCTTATCGAGGAAGTTGAGCTTCAAGAAAAAGTTGTTAAGCACCTTGTTAGCAATTCGGCGTAAGAGAAAAATTCGGGATCAATAAAAATACAATTATTATTTGGCTCGATATGTTTTAAATACAGTTAAACATTCACCATACGAAAAATACATTTTCTATCTTTCACTTATTGACTCGTATAACATTTCCTATTGTAGCCTTCTACCGGCAGTCACACATGCTACCCTAAGGTCACCCAAGAACTTATCCTCAATAACCTATGATCACTCATCATGCACCTAGGCTCTCACTTATATCAGAGCTGCAAACTAACATCAAAGTCAACCTAGACGTCGAGCACGTACCTTGAGTGGGGTCTACTCCTACCATTTACCCATGGCTAACCTCAATCTACGGAATCCCGACCCGAGTCACTAGCCTTCCATCACGCGTTGTGACATTCCATTCCTCATTACCCATTTTCTTGCATAATAACCATACTTAGAATCCAAGATTTTGACTAAGCTCGCATCGCATTAAGAATACAATCCTAACCTTATAACCAATGACACACTTTTAACTCTATCCGACCGTCTTATATGTGCAAAGTCTCATTCCACCTAATCTGGCTTTGATACCAAACTGTAACGGCCGGCCTCCCTGAGCTTCCGTGCGCATAGAGGATCTGTGAGAGGGTCATTACTAAAATGATTTCGAATAATAACACAACTACACTCTTACTAAAATCACAATCTTATTGTCATAGCACATCTCATAATCATCTTTACAAAACCATTCATCACTTAGGCCCACCTGGGCTTAAATAACACATATCTAATTCAAAATTATAAACATTACACAAAAACACCCAGGATCTAGTTTCGGGAGAGCTCTACACTTGCTACCATGACACGACGGCCTGGACCCAAATCCCGCAGAACGTACCTGCTATCTCAAGCATTTCTCTTACCTAGAATGATGGAAAACAAACGTGAGTCGCGAGACTCAGCAAGCTCATTAAAAAAAGGCTAAAGGGTACAGACAAGACTGTTCCCATTATACCCCATGCAATTCATGCCAATGTAATGTCATGTCATGCCATGCCCAATACCTGCCTTATTTCTATATGCACAAACATATAATAAATCTCACATAAACGGTCATTGGGGCCCACATAAAACGCACACTAGCACCCAAGTCCCACATATATACCTGTTGGCAGCCTTCTATAGGCTACCATTCCATTTCCCTTACTCGTCCATTTCCCTATCACCATCGTCTTATCATGCCGTTGCCATGGGACTCTAACCCCCGGTCTTGTTGTTGCCGTGGGACTCTAACCCTCGGTCTTATTATTGCCGTGGGACTTTAACCCCCGGTCTTGTTGTTGCCGTGGGACTCTAACCCCCGGTCTTATCGTAGACCACGCCACCGTGGGTCTCACCCCAAAGTCTTACCGTGACCACGTCGTGGACCACACCGCCGTGGGTCTCACCTTAAGGTCTTACCGTGGCCACGTCCACCACCCATGCCCAACACTTAAAATCGCATATTCTCACCATGCAATGCAACAAATAGAAAATGCAACGGCTTTTGTAGCATAAACGTGATGACAAGGCCCCCTTAAACCAAGCATCAGGACATGCTACGCCCACATAAGAATTCACACATGCGATATGCTTCTAAATGCACCGGCTCACCTAAAGAACCCAAGTTAGCTCTTAGACCAACCGGGTCATACAGATGCTCACACATCCCATCACACACAAAACATGTCCCCAAGCGAATGCAAACCAAGTCCTATGCAGCACACACATCATAATCTGCACAAGCCAAGGCGGGAATCTGGTAGTACCAGCTCTTTTGGCCCGCCTATCGTTTATCGTAACAATCGATGACTGGCGCTCATACATCCAGCCATCAACTATCACGACCCACGATCGACAGTCAGTGGCTTTGTACCCCATACCCTTAAAACACACATAGACAACATTAAACTTAGTCACTTAAACTCATCATTTGGCTCACTTTATCCATAACAACATAGACACCATTATGTCATTCATGTTCTCATCTCTTCTCATACACAGAAAACCATCTCCACATTCACAACAAATTATTAACATAATCCCATTAAACCATAATCAACTCTTCTAAGAATCTAGCCCCAATGGGTTCGGCATCATTCCCAAGGAAAGCGAAGCGATACGAAACTTCGTGACAGACGGAATGAAAGACATCAATACATCATTGTTTAGCTCATTCCATTAACAATAAACTCATTAATAAAATAAAAGTCATAAAATGGTTACTACGAGGATTATTATTATTTATGCGTAGAACCGAGTCACAGTGAGGGGGGATTTAAAATATGAAAAATAACGAAGACTCTCGCAGGAAATGAAGAACATGAGGGAAGGGTTAGAAGCTTGCCTTTATTTAGCCGATTCTTGCCTCTTTTATACTCCCGATAGGAAGTAAAATGTACTAAAAAAAATAACAAGTTTATGACTCAAATTAATTAAGTTTAATCGCACAACCCACATAATCTAACCGTGAAAAATCCATAATTTAAATATATAACAATTTCAGTAATTTAACCCACTTATCAAAATATTTTAAATACCGAATAACCTAAAAAAATCCCTTAATTCTTTCACTTTTCTTCTATTTTCTCCCATTTTCTCGCTGCCGAGCGCCTCCCTTCTTCCTCCTCATTTTTTCCTCTGCTCGCTGGCTCCAGAGCGCCTTTCTTTAAGGCCTTTAAAGGCCCCTGCTTGCTGCCCACGCCTCCCTGATTTATGCTAAATTTGAGTGGCTTTTAAGCCACAAAAGGTAATGGCCAAGAGAAGGCCACGCACAAACATACAAATATATATATATATGTTAATTAATTAATTTAATTTAATTTAATTTAATTTGATTAACTCTTCTATTATTATTATTTTTTTAAATATATTTTATTTTATTATTTTCATAAATACTTCTAATTAATTTAATTAATCACCTTAATTTCCTATTTTTTCAAAATATCATAGATAAATATTTTCTCAAAAATCTCTAAATATTCTAAGATATCCTCAAACACCCAAATTAATTATTTTTACTTGTTTCCAAATTTTTGGAATGCTACAGCGTTGACCTACGTCCAAAGCACTGCAAATGGAAAACCCAGGTGTACTCGAGGTCCTGTGAGGGACCGCATTAACCTAGGTCCGGAAAATTGCAAATGGAGGATAGAGGTGGGCTCGAGGTCCTGTGACGGACCACATTGACCTAAGTTCGAACCACTGTAAATGGAGGACCAAGGTGGAGTCGAGCCCGCCTCGGTCCTCCATTCGCAGTGCTTTAGACCTAGGTCAACGCAGTAAGTCACAGGATCTCGAGCCCGCCTCGGTCCTCCATTTGCTACGAACCTAGGTTGACACGATCCGTCACAGGATCTCGAGCCCCATTCGGTCCTCCATTTGCAGTGCTCCAGATCTAGGTCGACGCTGTTTGTCACAAAACCTTGAGCCCGCCTCGGTCCTCCATTTGCAGTGTTCCGGACCTAGGTCGAAGAGGTCAGCCACAGGACCTGGAGCTCGCCTTGGTCCTCCATTTGCAGTGCTCCGAACCTAGTTCGACGCTATCTGTCAGAGGACCTCGAGCCCGCTTTGGTCCTCCATTTGCAGTTATTCGAACCTAGGTCGACGCGGTTCGTCACAGTACCTCGAGCCCGCCTCGATTCTCCATTTGTAGTGTTCCAGACCTAGGTTGATGCGATCCGTCACAGGACCTCGAGCCCGCCTCGGTTCTCCATTTGCAGTGCTCTGGACCTAGGTAGAGGCGGTTCGTCACAAGACCTCGAGCCCGTCTCGATCCTCCATTTGTAGTGCTCCGGACCTAGGTCGACGCAGTCTGTCACAGTACCTCAAGCCCGCCTCAGTCCTCCATTTGTAGTGATCCAGATCTAGGTGGACGCGGCCCATCACAAGACCTCGAGCCTGCCTCGGTCCTCCATTTGTAGTGATCTTGACCTAGGTCGACGCGGTCCGTCACAAGACCTCGAGCCCGCCTCAGTCCTCCATTTGCAGTACTCCAGACCTAGGTCGATGCGGTTCGTCACAGGATCTTGAGCCTACCTCGGTCCTCCATTTGTAGTGCTCCGGACCTAGGTCGACGTGGTCCATCACAAGACCTCGAGCCCACCTCGATCCAACTTCTTCTCTAAAGTCTGTATGAGGCAAGCACGCTGGACCTTGAGTCTACCTAGGCCCGACTCCAAAGTCATGCCTCGAATCAGACATCCAGCTCTCCAAAACTGGCATATGCAGCAAAAATCGTTCAAACTTTCCTTTCTCTTGCTCGAATGCTCGCTTCTCGAGTATTTGATATGGGGGGTTATGGACTATCAAGGCCCAATCTCGACCCTCTCCTTAGGCCCAATCTTGGTTCTTCTTCTGAGCTCAACCTTGGCCCATCGCCAGTCTGTCATGGCATCATTGTGACTCTCACTGGGTATCTGCACTGCCGCCTCAGACCCTGCCCTCATTAATGTCGAATCTCATCTATATTAATGAAGGTTTCGTCGCCACCATGCTACCGCCTGAGAACCTCCTCCAGCGCCAGATATCCAGTCCCATCACCTGCAAATGCACGACTCATGCATGCAGGAGGATATCTCCTTCTTCTATATCAACCAGCTATCTTCAAAGCCAAGGTATGTTTTGAACTCTAACCTATTGATACACTATCTCTCCTTACTCTTTTATTCACTTGACTGTCGGAGTGCTTACATGTGCTAGTCGCCTCTCGGATGGACCCATCGTCGGAGCCTGCGCCCCGCTTCCAATCGTCATCTTTTGGATCAGGAAGGAACAGGTAGAGAAAGTGAAGATGAATGTATTTTTCGTGTTTTAGATGGTGAGTTTGTTTTGGCTAAAAGAGCCAAAACAAATTTTTGTTGTTTGGGATTTTCTTTGTAATTTTTTTTATTTTCTAAAACATATTTTTGAAAAGATCAAAGCAAATGTATTTTTATTATTTTAAAAAATTAAAAAATAAAAATAAGAAAGAAAACGCAGCCTTAATACCTAAAAATTTAATAGAAAATTATTAGATTTTTTGAACAAATTCAGCTCCTTTAATCAGTTTAGCTATTTTGGCCAAAATGGCAAAATTAAGGTTGCGTTCTCTTTACTGTTTTCAAGTCATTTTTAATTTTTAGTTTTCTAAAATAATGAAAAAGCGTTCTCTTTACTGTTTTTAAAAATACATTTTTGAAAACAAAAAAAAAATTGTAAAGAAAACTCAAAACAACAAAAAATTGTTTTGAGTGTTTTCATCCAAAACAAACTCTAAACTCAAAATACATTTATTTATTTATTTATTCATATTTTATTATTGTAATGGAAAAAAATATTATAAAATTCATTAAATTTAAAATATATATATATTTTTTAATAATATATTAACATTAAATATTTATAATTTCCTTAATAATCAAATTTATTGAATAAAATACCATTAAAAAAATATTTTCAAAATTTCAAAGAGAACGCGTTTTCTAATTTTTTGTTTTGAAAAAGAGTTTTTCAAAATGATAAAGAGAACGCATTTTCAATTTTTTAAAAATAGACTATCAAAACAGAAAACTGAAAATGAATTCAAAACTCAAATTTGAAAATTAAAAAGCAAAGAGATAGTAACCTAAATAATTTCAATCTAGCTTAGTTTGTCAACAGCAATAACAAAGAAAAAAAAAACTAGTTAGTCTTAATGGACCATCAATTTCTCTTAAAACTGATTCCATTAAGCCGTTAACTGAATGTTAGGATTCAACCGTCATTAGAGGTGCTTGACATTGGTTTGTGAACATCACTGCCACTTTTTTGTAATTTAGAGACTTCAAAAATATATGGGTAAAGTAGTCTTTTGTTAATTTTCAACAATATAGAGTGTTCACTGTAATTTTTGAAAAATGATGGTTGTTGTTGCAGTTTAGCTCAATCTTCAGTGTGCCGAATGTAATTTACCCCTAAAACACTAGGGCATTTTCTGAAATGACAAAATTAACCATGAACCGGTACAATTACACTTTGAAAATGTGAAAAGAAAATCACTAGTTAATTTGATAATAGTGACATTTTCAAGAAGTAGTTGAAGTGCCGCATCAGGCATCACAGGAAGAAAGTTCTTAACTTTACCATTCTTCAACGAAGACGATTTTGTTTATTCTGAGGTAAAAATATCATTTTGGCCTTTTCTTACCCATCGCCCCATTTCTTTCTCATTCTTCTCGTCGATCGCTACTCATTGTCGCGCCGACCAGCTCCACAACAGTGATGCAAAGTAGCGGGTCCACAAGGCAATAGGTAGGCGACGACGAAAAAAAAGAAAGAAATGAGAGATAAACAGCGAGGCAGAGTGATGAGTCGACAAGGCAGTGGGTCAACAACGATGGAAGGAAAGAGAGAGAAATGTAGAAACGAGGTAGAGCAATAACGAGAGAAAATTAAGAGAAAAGAAAAAAACGACGAGACGAGACGAGGTGACAAATAGTAGTGAGTCGGTGAGGCAAAGTGACGAGTAACGACGAGATGAGGCAATGATCGACAAGTCAATAAAAGAGAAAAAAGAGATCGAGAAAAGAGAAATAGGGTGGATAAAGAATGAGCCCCTACATAACTTTTTTACCCTCCAAGTTGAATAAAATCGCACTCCTCTCCAACGGCTAAACCCTGCCGAAACGGAATAGGACCAGTAGATTTGCGACACGTCCACCTGAAAATCTTCGAACCAGAACGACATAGGAAAGTGCATGGCAAATGACATATTGGGTCCGATTGAGAGTGGCGGCCCCGTTAACCGACAATTGCAGGTTGCCGTGTCTTTGGGTCAAATCCATAAAGTAAACCCCAAGTAACCGAAAGGTGCCGGTAGTCAAAAAGGCAAGGCGCAGTAGAGGATTACCATGTGGCCTATCAAAATGCTTCCACGTTATGTTATTAGTATTTTATTATTTGATGATATTTTATCATATCTATGTGGCATGTGAGGTCTCGACGATATGTTTTATATATATATAAAAAAAAAAACACTTAACCATGTGAATAATAACTTTCCCACGTCAATGAATTCCACAAATACTCCAAATAAAAATATTATTTGTTAGAAAAATATAATAATAATTAAAATTTAAAAGGGATCAAGAGAAGTCAATTTAATCAAGAATAAAATAAAATAAGATAAGGTCTCATCCTAATATAATAAAAAGTTAATTTGATTAACACATGATAGTTAGTAATTTTTTGTGTCTCAAATCTCGTGCAAGAACTTTTATTTATTTGTAGAGATAATTTTAAAATTAAAATTCTAGTTCATCTTTATTTCTTAAACTTTATTAGTTAAAATTTTCTCTCAGATAAATAAAGGTTCTTGCACTAGATTTGAGACACAAAAAATTACTGAGTATCGTATATTATGAGTATAGTGGGTATTTGAGTTGTGACTTGAGTGCACTTTGCATCCTGTGATTGTGTACTTAACTTGAAAGTTTGAGAAAACTTGTGACACAAGTTTCAAAGATCCAAAAATTTTGCAATTGATTAGATATTTATTTTTATGATATTTATGATTTATACATAGAATAACTAACATATGGTATCAAAGGCAAGTTTTTTTTTTTTTTTAAACTTGTGTATTTTTCATTTAAAGTTATTTAATTTATGTATTTGCGTAAATTAATTTGTGATATTTTACTCTTGTATTTGGTTTTAATGATGAAAAACAAAATCAATTTATTCAAATGATCTATAATTTTTTATAGATGGAGATTTACACAAACAACCTTTAAGATCTAAAAGAATCTCCTAAATGATTTTACCAAATTGGTTTTGAATAATTGGATAGTGGATATTTTACCTTTAATATAATTTTTCTAAGTCTAGAAGATTAGTACATTATAAGGAGACATATAAGAAAAAGTTTTTATTTTGAAAAACTATCTCCCAATATTTTGATAACTAGTATTCATTGTTGTTAAAATGATTTTTAATGAATTTTTCAAGAAATAGAAAGTATGTATTTTGGAGGTGATAAATTTGTTAAATCCCGAGTTTGTACTAAAACTAAAATTTTATTTTCTTATGGTTATGGATTTTAATTTTTAGATATTTTTATTGAATCAAAATAGAGGGTACTTTCTTATTTACATTTATGTATTAAAGTAAATGGAAGGTAAAATATAAATTAAAGAAAATGAAGACATTTACTTAAATTAAAGAAATGTAAATATGCTGTAATGATTTGTATCAATCAAGTGTTCTTTTACATGTTATCAGTTTAGTTTGAGTTTTCCTTGTGAAATAGTCGACTATGTATGATTGGTCTGTCGACTATGCCTGGCATTTGTTGACTATGTGCTATGTATCTGTCGACTATGCCCAAGCATTTGTCGACTATATTTGGTTTTGTCGACTATTGTATAGGTTCTGTTGACTATGAAAATTATTCTATCGACTATCCTTGTGTATGATGATAGCAATTTTCTTCATATATTTTGATCGGTTGACTATGGGTATGATTTTGTCAACTATGTCTTGTTTTGTTACTTGATTCTGTCGACTACTCATTATATTCTATCGACTATCTCTTTTCGTAAAAAGCTATAACGACTAGTTTTTCAAATCTCCAACGGCTCAAAAATAGCTAGTTCGGGTAAAGCTCGTGCGATGCATATAAATACAAGTCATGGATGAACTTGAGAAAGCTAATGGACGAGAATGAATTGATTTGAGCTTATATTTATATTCGTTTGTATTTATAGTGACTGTGCTTCATTTTTCTCTCTTCAAATATTTGATTTTAACTTGTATTAATTCATTCAAGCATTGTTTTCATTGTAAGAGAACTTGTAACTAAGAGTGTCAACTTTTAACTTCTCGCTTTCATCTATATCACTTTTATTTTTCTAGTTTGTTGTGCTAGAAGACTTGCTCATTAAAGTAAGGGGTTGTAATTCCTAACTAGGTGCTAGAGGGCTTGCTTATATAAACAAGAGGTTTGTAATTTCCTAGTCTTTGACTAGAGGGTCTACTTGGTTAAGTAGGAGGTTTTAGTGGATTGTTTGCAAAATCCTCAGTAAGGAGATAAGGTAGTGGATTAGGCTTGGGTTAAGCCGAACTACTATAAATTCTTGTGTTTTTTTTGTGCTTGTGTTCTTTGATCTATTTATCTTTCCAAGCATTTCATTATTCCTCACTCGGTTCACATATTTATCTTTGTAAATTTACATTTGTCATTTCATATGTTCTACGTTTTAAATCACTAAAACTTCAATTTGTATCAAAAAAAATTTCAAGTTCAAAATTATTTTTAAAATCACCAATTCACCCCCCTCTTGGTGTGTGCCATAGCACCTCCCGGTCTAACAATTTGTACGTAAATAATTAACGAAATCTTATCAAAAAGTTCAATAGCGATTACTGGTAATGACCGATCGGTCATCTCTTCTCGATCATGAAAAATGAGGAGACATGCAAAAAATGTGGCTAGTGGAAGGTTCATTCACGTTGCCAGTGATCGCAGGGCGTCGTGCCGAGGCTTTGATACCACTAAAAGGGAATGCCAACATTTGGTGTATCAATGCAAGGGTTTTACTAATTTTCAAAAAACCATAAAAACGCAGCGAAAATAAAAGCGATAATCACCTTGTAAGACTTAGTATCAAACGATCATATGCATTACAATTGAAACCATACCATAAGGGATAGGAAGGTATACATCACAATGGTTTCAAATTTGATGTAGAGGCTGGAATCCTCCCTTTGATAGTAACACTTACACACCAACAGTGTAATGCCCCACTTTTTCAAATACATAACAATTTCAAATACAAACTAACATCACTTACGAGCGTTATGGAAATCCTTAATCAACGGAGGCAAGGATCGAACCTGAGTATGCTAAATAGCTAGGATTTCCACAACTTAAATAAAATCTATCACGTACCACATACGTTAGAAAACTATATCACCCTTATGAATACATGAATTTGCAGTATAGCCATAGAACCACACACAACACCATACATTCTTAAGCATCTTAACTGCTATTTACAATACGATATTGAGATTACAACGGTACATAATGAAATAAAGCCCATAGCTAGTAGCAGACCCAAAACTAGCCATCTGGAACCTGGATCACCTGGCACGTCTAACACACATGGGACGTTGAATATCCCAGGGGTATGAAACACTCGAGTTAGATTGTTACATTTAAGTGAGTGACTCAGAAGAGGAAAGGATGAATGCAAGAGCAATATGCAATTATGCCAAGTAATATGCTGAAATAAGAACGAAATCTCCCAAGATCATGGCTCATCGCAAGAGCATGAGGTCTAGGCTCATCGCAAGAGCACGAGATCACCTGTGATGTCTCAACAACTAGCCACAAATACAAATATCGAGATGCATACAAAAATAAATAAGATATACTCAAGGCAACAAGCATGAGATGTAACCTCTCGGCCCCCTTACACAGGCACGCGATATCCTTCTTTCTTGCCATGTATGAACCCCTCAGCCCCCTTACACAAGCTCGAGGTAGCCCCTTTACACAGGTCCACGTGGTCAGCCCCTTTACATAGGCCCCCGTGGTAGTTCACACACGTCAAGCCACCAACTCGCCACAGTCACCCAAATGACACGATGTCCGACAAAGTAGAAGGAATATGCATAACCAAGGGAAAATAAGATGTGTAAGCCATAAAGACATGATATGCAAGCCAACATCCGCACACAAGTGAAGCAACATATGCTCAAAGTGTCATAAAACATGCAGGAATCACTCACCTCGTTCGTTTCCCTTCGATAGCATTGTTTGTAGCCCAATTTTCGAGTACTAGGGCTGTTTCTGCAGAATCACAGATTTAGGTGAACCAAAACTTAAATCTTACTATATGGGTTGTAGACAATTAAAATAGGAGGAGAATGGTAAAAATTTCAGGCCAAACGGAGGCCGGACGCGCCCTTACGTGCCCCCGGAAGGGTGGCCACGCGCTACTCCTTTCTCTATTTTGCAACCCAAAATTAAAACGGCCATATCTTGCTCATTTTTTATCCGATTCGCTCTTTGTTTGAACCTACGGACTCCTATTTTCATGATCTACAATCCTACAAAAAGAAAATTAGCTTACCTCTTCGAATTCCCTTCTGTTTTGGCAATTTTCCAGCCAGGTCTCTCTTTCCTTTCTTCTTTGCTCTTTCCTTGCACTTGCTTTCTTTCTTCTTTCCTTAGCTTTTCGTGGCCTTAATTCCTTCCCTTTATATAGCCTTTTAATGCCCAAATTTTCAAGATTTCACTTGGCCTCTAAGTTACTTATTTTCCACCCAAGTAATCATCACACTTTGAAAATTCTTCCAATCTTCTCAAGCAAGCTTCCACTTCCTCCAATCCTAGGCTTCCAACTACACTTCCAAGATAAGCTTTATCATCTTCTTTCCTTGCAAGCAACTCTTATCCTTTAAGTTATCTACTTTTCTTCCCTAGTAATGATGGCTTATCTTTGAAAATTTTACCATTTGATTCTTTCTTCTTTTGAAAAGCTTTTATTCTTCCAATCTCATTCCTCCATTTGCCCTTTACGTGGCTTGCAAAGCAACCCTTCTTATCTTCATCTTTTAGAGAACCAATAGAATTCTTACTTATTTTGACTTTAAGGTGTAGGTAATTATTATTTTCTCCAAAGCTTTAAGACTTTTAGGTTAACCTTCCAATCCCATTTCTCCAACACAAAGCTTCTTAAATAAGCATTTATAATTACAATTATTCATATTGTTGGAGAAGTTATCCTTTCTTATTTGCATTTAGGTCCTTAAAGCCATTTCTATTTGCACTTAAATCCAAGACTTTCATTAAAACACACTTTATTACATCATCCATCATTTACATTTAAATTTTGGGGTATTACAAGTAGCTCTCGAACAACTCCACCAAGAAATCGCCTATTGGTCAGAACAAGAAATGGGATGACTAATCCATCTCCTGAAAGTACAAGGGACCTAGTTAGTCCACGCTCCAAGTAGATAATGAAACCAACAAAAATGCATATGTGCTAGCTAGGCTTCTTGTTGGTGATTCAAGTTGGAAATGGGTTCATAGAAAAATACCCAATCCAATAGATAATCTATTTGGATGGAATTGCTACTCTAATAATCAAGAAATGAGTGGAGTAAGAAGCATAGCAATAGGAAGGGTTGTTGGCTCAGGAAAAAGAAATAGAAAAAGCACTGGCTGAAAGAATGGCCAAATATCAAATGCAGACATAGCCATCATTTCTTTTCTTTTTCTCTTTTATATATAAAGTCATAGAAACCCTAATATGCTCAATAATCGGTCAATAGCCAAAGAGAGAGAAAGAGGACAAGTGGGAGACAAACTCACATCATAAAGAACATATTCCACCCCCTTAATCATTCTCCACACTGGCTTTCTTTTCCATCCGAAGCATAAATGACAAAACGAGTCATGAATCTCATGACCCTATGCAACAGAAACAGTCGTCAACAGCTTCTAAGAAACTGTTGACAAATATTTGTTAAGTTTCTACAAATTACACCTAGGCTGGCCATTTAACTCTTAATAACTCTTTCATAATCTCATGATGAAACCGAGGCCCCTATTAACTCTTAAGGGCATGTTTGTCAACTTTTGACAATTGCTCATATTGGTTTAATCATTAAACCTGATTCGTTAGCTCTTAACAGTGATATCATTAACTCTTAATGATGATTATAGCTTTCATCGCTTAGTCAACCATTACACTCGAATATGTGTGTGACCTTCTAGGTTCACTACTAAGCAGCAATCGACATACATCAAACTCTTTGACGTTGACCAAACACTTTGCTCTACAACAAGGATCTCTCATTCTCCTTGTTGTACCCCAAAAGACCCTAAGTGACAACTAGCATTATGTTAGGACGATCGTACCAGTAATGAAGTCTAACTTATTTGAGAACCTATTTGGGCTTATGATTCTCATGTACTATAATCCCTCCATCGACTAATATCCTGATCGAGTGAGAGTCATAAACTGATCAAATTCACTAACTCGATAACTATGCCAAGAATCAGTATGGTGTGATTGAGATGACACATCGGAATTCCTTCCGACATTGGAACACTTTCAAATCGAGTGTATCTTAGCCAAGGGTTTTTTCAATCAAAATCACCACTGATTGCATAAGATGTTCACCTAACGGTAGAGGTTAATGGATTCCATTAGCAATCATAAACCTCCATATGTCACTGCACAGAGACCACACAATGCATTTTTCACTCGATAATTGAATGGTTCTTATTAACGATAAATCCCTAGTATCGACATATAAGACAATTGTGTTACCTCCGATCTAAGAACTAGTAACACAATCGAAACCTGTGATAGATCATAGATCTTCTTAGCCATGTGATCTATCACGTGTGTCACATTTGGTAGATGTTCAACTAACATCTACCCACATGTCTACTATATCCATCGCATGGATTATGGCATGCGACTCACCATTTTTTATCATTAGCACCTCATACTAATCAAATGTAATAGCTCATGTGATAGTCCGTAATTGATTAATCATAACCTACTTTTAAGAATCCAAGAACTGAAAATACGTTTAAAAAAACCTTAACCCAAAAGTCTTTGTCATATATTCCTAACACTTAAGAATAAGGCTATCATTAGAAAATGTAAGGACTCATTAATAAGATTGATTGGAGAGGTATGAATGGAGATATGACCTTAAAATATGAAAATATATTTTATTACATTTGTAAGAATTACATCATTAGTCCTATAATTACAGTCACTAAATATTATCTAATATCATCTAAATCTAGCATTAGGGCACTAATACTTAGAACCGGTTAACAACTTGTCCTTTACTTTTTAAAACATTTTGTTCCATTTTCTCCAATGCTTTAAAACCGATTTTGAAACACTTTTAGGAGAATTATTTGAATCATAAAACTTTATTTTTCCAATCTCCATTAAGATGTTTTGAGAATGAAATGATTTGCATTTTGAAGAAGAGTTGAAATTGATTTAGGACATAGATATAAAGCTAATGTTTTTCATCATCAAAACCAAAACATAAAAGCAAAATAACAATATTGCTTCATCACCAACTATCTACTCCACTACCTTAACTTCTCATTAAGAATTTTTAAAAACTTACTATATTTAGCTTTTTAGAAAGCTAACCTAGAACCTTTGCACAACTTTTGCCAAGATGCAGTTGGAACCTTTATATAGAATGCCTTTGTGGCTCAAGCACCTAACATTTCAGCTTAGAAAACAAAGGTTTTGCAAATGAGAAGCTAAACAATTTGGCACTCTAGGTGAATAAGGCTTCTCATTTGGGTTTAAAAGAATAATGGGTTTTATAGTTACAAACAATCTCTTTGAAAATAGAAAACAATTGATATAGCTTTGATGAACTTTTTTGAATTCAAGACTTGAGTAGGATTTTTCTCATATCAGCATTCTATCTTTTGTCTTGAGTCTCTTGATATATATATATATATATAGCTTTTGTTTCTTCAATGCACTTGTCAGTTTATCCAAAAAATAAAAGCTTTTACACTTGTAACCTGCAAAAACATTTTTTTTTTCTCTTTCCAACAATTAGTAATTAGTTTCAGACTCAACTTGCATACTATTTTCATGAAAGAATGAGTCGACAACAATTAATGAAGAATTATCGCATATAATATAGTCTTAACGGTTATATTTTTGAATTTTTAGAGAGTATTAGTCGAGTAAAACATACTGTTACGATAGTGACATACAAGATTACTTGAGTGATTCTAGCATTTATATGATTAAGATAAACATTACTCGATTACTGAATAATCTTACCGGATTAAGATTATAAGTTACATAAGCGTTATTACCTAATTACAACAATTAAATTTATTTGTCTTAGGGAATGACTCAAGATCAGAGTCCAGATAAAGTTTCAAGGTCAGGGGCACCACAACAAAACCTATTAGTGTCGGGCTCGATCCACTATTTAGGAGAGCCAAAAGGACTCAAGTGCTTTCGAATAGGTCTTCAAGGGTCTCACCCTGGAGGGTCTTTGGGTATGAGCCACTGGCAAGGTCTACAGCATAGAAAGGTTAGAAGGCACACGTGCATCTTTCCTACTTAGGCTCTCCGATGCCTAAATCATGCAATGATGTCTTCAAGCAAAAGTGTAGATGCATGTATGTATATGTGAGGTATTCTTTGTAGGGGAGTCTCTTGATGGGTTGTATCCTGAAAGGTTCTGTGTAGTTTAGAGTTGTTTTTAGGTTTGTGTGGTATAGAATAAAACTTGTTGTGTGATTTATGCACAATTAATTTGGTCAAGTATACCTTAGTCAAATATGTATATAGTAATGAAAAAAATGTCGATCCCACGAGAACTAGAACACAATACCAAAATAATTTTAATTAGCCTAAGTTGAACTAATTAATTAATCAGATAAATAAAAAAAATAAAAAATTGAATTCTTCATGAGAAAAATTAATTAATGAATGCAGTAGGGTTTAGATTTCATTTAATTTGGGTTATGTAATTATTTATTCGATTCCAATTCCAAACCAAAAATACCCTTACAGTATTTTATAATTATTTACATATGATGGTGGATTTTCCATAATTAGTTAATAAGCTTTCTCAAGTCATATTAATCCTCTATTAATTCAATTTCACTGTTAGATTTTTTAGCAGATATCAATGAAAAAAATAAGCGTTAAGTTCTTTGGAAACCTCTAATCTCATAAGGGGATTTGACCCACTAAGTTTTCTCAATTCTCACACATGAGTTAATCATCTTTCGATCTCATAGTCTAGCATGCGATTTATATTGCCTATAGATCTAATTTATAATAATCTTTTAGTCAGTCATGTATAAATCATTAAAAGGTAACTAATCTTGTAAAATATTAAATACAACAATATAAATTCTCTACGCAAATAATAATTGAGTTTTGAATCAAAATAAACAAATAATTACATAATCTCAAAATTTAAATCCATTCAAACTCTAGTTAAATAAATCAGTTAAACATTATTAAAATAAAAATAACAATAAAAATTTGAAGGGAGAAGAATTTTCCCTGCCCAGATCTAAAACAGATCTGGGTCGCATCTGCGCCTCCTTGATGCGATTGCTCCAGCGTCCGCCACTTTCCTCCTTAATTCCTTCGCCTCCGGTGCTCGGCCGCTTCCCCTCTCCCTTCACACCTTTTTTCTCATATATTATTATTATATATATATATACCGTGGCCGCCCTAGCTAGTGTCCTCAATTTGAACTTCAATTCCAGTGCTCCTGCCTTTATTATCGTATAATATATATAAAATAATATAGTGTAATATAATATATATTTAATTATTAATAAATAAATAATTAATTATAATATAATATACAGATAAAGTACTATAATATATATGTTTAATTATTAATAAATAATTAATTAATTTGTTAATTATATTATAATATTAATTTAATATAATATTAACTTTATAAATTAATTTATAATCTCCTTTTTTTTTTTACGTCCAAATCTTCGAATTTAATATTCTTTACTGAGTTCCTACAAAAAAAATTAAAATAATATAAAATCTATATAAACACCTATTTTATATAAGAAAAATAGTACAAGATTAAGATAAAAATTAAATAAAAAATATATACAATTAAGCCCTATCAAAGGTCTTTGGGTATAAGCCACCGGCAGGGTCTGCAGCATAGAAAGGTTTGAAGACATGCGTGCATCTTTTCAACTTGGGCCCTTCGATGCCTAAATCATACAATGATGTCTTCAAGCAGAAGTGTAGATGCATGTATGCATGCGTGATGTATTCTTTGTAAGGAAGTCTCCGGGTTGTATCCCGAAGGATTTTGTGTGGTTCAGAGTTGTTTTTAGGTATGAGGTCTCAGATAGTGTGTCCTAGAAAGTCTTGACCTAGAAAGGTTTCCAAAAAGGTCCGTTTGCCTTAGAATATACGACTATTTATAGACATTTGGTGGTAAGGCTCATGCTACACATGGTATGCAAATGAGAGTCTCCCGACTTTCTAGAAAAATGCATCGGAAGAGGTCGGAAGGCTTGGAGGTACCTTTAGGGTTGATGTCCCCCAATGAATATCCTTCGGATGGGTCCGAAGACTCTTTAGAGTCATCGGATGGCTTGGGCCCCGGAGACTTTAATTGAGTCTTAGGCCTTTGGCAATAATGAGGCTTAACCTTCCTGTAGACTCTCCGGAGGCTTCAGGGGACTCTTACCCTGGGAGACTCTTCAAGGTCATCTGGGTTTTTGACTTAGATTATTTCCATGAATTTTAGGATTTTTGGTTTTGATATTCCTAGGGACCCCACAACAATGGCTTCCCACTCTTACCTTTGGCTGAAAGGCAAAGAAAAGAGTAAAATGTGGGTGCCCGATTTTCAAAAGTGGGGACATGGGTTGGCCTAAATGGGCTATTGGATATGAGTTATCGGAAGAAAAATCTCTGGGTCACTTTGGCAATGCTTAGGCTTCCAAAGGCTCGAACTATAAATAGGCGGTGGTCCCCCACAGGCCATATTTTTGCCTTTCTTCCCGAAAAGCTAGAGTCATTCAGAGCTCCCAAAAAATCTCACGATTCTTCAGAAGACTTCACAAACCTTCTGATTTCCCCAAAGACTCTGAGTCTCCGGAAGACTTTTGCTCTCAAAGACTCCTATCCTTCTCGAAAACTCTAACAAATTTTGAGGTAAGCCCTCATGGCTTCTTCACCTTCTAGGCCTCAAATGGGCATGTTAGGCCTTAACCAAATCACCATCTCTCCTAGGCTACATCACTTGGTGCTAAGGGGTGAACTTATATACAATATTGCACGATCTTTTCACATCCCAAGATCATGGAAATTAAGGGGTCCTAAAGCGACCGAGTATACGACCACGGCTACAAGGGTGGGATAGTGATTCACCTAGACAACTTAAAAGCAAGGCTCAGGCTTCCATTGCACCTATTTGGGATGCAATTTTTAGAGGAGGAGAAGATGATGTTGACCTAATTACATTTGAATGGATGGGCCAGGCTAATGGGATTTTTCACCTTGTGCAAGGAGCGCGGGGTAGAACCCACAACTTCCCTATTTTGTTGTTTCTATCGCGTCCAGTCCACAAGATGAGAGAAAGAGTTTGTGACCTTCCAAAAAATAACTAATAAGGTTAAGCTATTTGGGAGTGGGTCGCAAAAGGTGGACAACTTTGAGGCTAGGTGGCTGGTGGTTTGCTCGTCCTGAGATTATTGGAGATCGTTACAATTCTAACACATAGAGGAGATTATGAGTTCAGTGCACAAGTGGTCAGACGTGAATTCGCTGGTGAATGAACACCAGGAAGATGTTAATAAACTGGCTCAATGAGATCCAGAGGCTTTGCTTAACTTAATAGTTGACAAGCGCCTTATTGTGATAGGATGGATAGTTGTTGAGGAGGATAATTATGTCAATTCTTTGGGATCGATTGAGTCTGAGGAGGCTGCTTCCTCGTTATCCTCTTCATCAAAGGATAGTGGAGAAGGAGATGACAAAGATGTGGTGAGAGATGTGGATGCGGTATGAGAGAAAGAGGAAGAAGGGTGCGAAGGGGAGACAAACCTTGAGGGTGCTCACCCTGCCCATTTTCTTTTTGCTTGCTTTTTTTGCTTTTTGATTTCAACTGCTTTGGATATATACTAATGGTTGGCTACTTTTGATTATGATAGAGTTGTAATCTGGGAGCCAATCATAAGAGTTGTGAGTTGGTTGCGTCTCTTATAAATCCTGGACATATTTTGATTAATAAAAGTATTTTTCTTTTTAATACTTGACAATACATTAATCTTTATTTTTGCCTATTTAGATGAAGCCCAAAGAGTGTAACAATGTCATTCGGGTTATGATGAGATCATACAAATGAGATCGAATGACTGATGCTTTATTCTTAAACTATTCCTGGTCATAGGACTATAGAGTGGGGCCTCTATAGTACCATCAAGATCGGTACACACTATGCATGCACGTAAGGAGGGTAGTTGATCTCATTGACTACTTGTGTGGTGACACTAATGCAAGTGTGTAGGTACTCATTGGTGAATAAGTTCATTGGATAACCTAACTCAAGAACACCTAAATGGTAACTCTTACTAAATGTCAGTTGGGAGTTCTCTATGGTGACAAGTGCTAGTAATCTTTATTCTTGAGGTATCACGATTATCTTGTATGAGGAGCATATGTTTTGATGCCACTGTACGGGGTTCAGTAAGATGAGTCTCTAATAAGGTGGTTATTAGGTATGAATTTGAATCATACGAAAGTAAGTAAATACGCAAGATGAAATATATTGACCTTAGTAAGAATCTTAAAAGGTATATGCCCTATGTGAATGATGAAGTCATAACTGAGAATTATTAAAGAACTTAGTAAGAATCTTAAAAGAAGTCATTGGTCAATGCGAATAATTGAGAATTAATAAGAGTTACTAATTCAACTACTGGAGTTGTGGACTTAGCATTCGAACACATAGTATTGGTTATTATAAGTTTGACATTTCACCATACTTCTAGACCATACCAATAAATCATTACTCAATTATTTAGATTTGTTATTTGACTAAAAATGATAATACTCGATTATTAGCATTTCTTAGTTGATTAATTTTTAAACCACTTTGCTCTTTCAATGTGTTATTGGATTATGCAATTTTGATACACGACCAAAGAACATCATTACTCGATTAAATATTTCCCTTAGTTGATTAGATATTCGAGTACTATTTTGTTCAAGAATTATCACTCGATTAAAAAATTTAGTTACTCGAGTAAGTAACACGTTACTTGATTAAAGAATCAGTCACTCAAATCTGGTGAACATATATGTATACATACATGTTTACTTAGATAAAAATGAACAACTCCAACATGGTAAATGCATTAAAAACCTCTTATATTAGATGTTCAGATAAACTACAAAATTAGTGGAACTTAATGTCATAAACCAAACAAAAACAATATCCAGCAAAATATCTTCCATTCTTTCTTTGTGAATAGTAGCACAAAATCTGGAACCTTTAATTGGATTATATTTGTTACACTTTCTGTTCTACAACCAATATGTGTTTTCAAAATAGAAAGCCTGAATAAAATTTGCATTAAAAGGCAACCAAGTGAAACAATAAGAAGGGTTTATTCAATTGAGATTACGTCTTCCATTGTAGGTAGATGGGTTTGTTACTCGATTATTTAGATTTGTTACTCGACTAAAATTGATAATACTCGATTATTAGCATTTCTTAGTTGATTAATTTTTAAACCACTTTTCTCTTTCAATGTGTTATTGGATTATTCAATTTTGATATTTGATCAAAGAATATCATTACTTTATTAAATATTTCTCTTAGTCGATTAGATATTTGAGTACTATTTTGTTCAAGAATTATCACTTTGTAACTCCCCTGATTTTTCGGGCGTGTTATAACTTAGGAATTTAGGAATATATTTTTTCACACCACATCCACTGATGTACTACATACAATTCCAAAAAATTTTCCAAGTTCACCTTCTCAGCCTATCAAACCTAATAATCGAATAGCTAAGACATGTGCTATTATTACAATGGAAGCTAGATCGAACCTGATATGGTACATAACCATAATGCTTTATTTATCATAAATAAAGCCGTTCAAGACTCTACAAAACGCATTACATTAATATCATCTCTCGAAAGCGATAATCGAACGCCTCAAACATAACCACAAACATACTGAAGTTTGCATAGGTTCGTACATAATCAAAGACATGCTAACACATACTACATACAACAGATAAACTTAATCTTCAGCTATCTCTTTTCCCTTAGAGCTGCTTGTCGAAGTTGGAACGTTTGAATATTTCAGGGACATAGTCCAACTAGAAGATTAATCTTCTAGTGAGAACTCCAAAACAATTTATATAAATGCATGAATAGGTATAAAATGTATGAGAACAACGGGGATTACTCTGAAGTGCCTTGTGAACATATTAGCCTTATCTAACGAGAGATTTCTCAATGGCGCACGCATAGCGCCTCTCGGGAGGTCCCTAACCATGTTACCTTGGCATGACCTCAAAGAACTCATGCAAACACCACATCTGTAGTCCCTTAGACTCACGGTCTTCCCTACGAAAGCTTTCTCGATGGCGCACGCATAGCACCTCTCGGGAGATATCCAGATTTTGCCTTTGAATAACAACAGATAGGTACAACAGTATGCCTACACAGATTTTATAAATGCAAAATTTGAAAGCCAACAACATATATTTCTAGGAAAACACATTTCATATATGTAACATGATTTCATGCAAAAGAACAACATGAGTTTGAGTATAGGATTCAACAAAATACATTTCATGGAATAGAAGTCTCACGTAAGAGAGAAAAATATAAGGTTTGGAGTTTAAGAGCCTCACTTTGAATGTTTATCTCTGGAAGTTACAATTTCACCACAAACGGCCTAGGTTTCTGCAGAAAACACGAGTTTCGATAAATCTAATCTCCAATATTTTTACATAGGGTTGATGGTCATTAAATAAGGGATATAAGTGAAAATTTTAAAGGTAAGGGGGCCCCTCATGCGCCCTGAGAAAGTGGCCCACGTGCCTTCACGCGCAACCCTTTCCCGACGCGTGTATCACATGTGCCGCCCCTTTATTTCAGACATCTTCGCCTTTTTTTTTGGTTTTCAACCATAACTTCCTTGTTTTAGCTTCGATTTGACCCCCGTTTTAACCTACTGGTCCCTCTTTTCCCTCTCTACAGGAATATTAAAAAAAAAATAAAACTTACCTCACCGTTTTTCTGACTATTTGGGGCAAACTCTAGCGAAGACTCGAAACTTTGACGAGGCTTGTTCTCCTTTGTTTCTCCTTCGATTCCTTCTCTTTTTTTGCAGAATTTCCTCCCATTTCTCAAGAATAAGATCGTTACCTTAGAATCCCTCAATCCCTAACTCACTTAGAATTATTTGAGAACAATCCCATGATCTTATTTATAGATTTCTCAGATCAATCACACGTCACCACTTGTCCCTAGATAAGCTTTGGACTCTAAAGACTCAAAGCTATATTGGAGTGGGATTTGAAATCCAAAGGTAGAATGAAATGAATTTTGAAATCCAAAATTAGAATGAAATGAATTTTGAAATCCAAAACTAATACCTTGAGTTTCTTCCACATGCCATTTTGGCCCTTATTTCAAATGCTCAAACTTTGATATTTTATCACATAAAACCCTTAAGTCCCATGTTTCTCAATTGGGCCAACAAATTTGAAAAAAATATTATTTTCAACCCCTTTTCAACTAGAATTAAAATTACACTTAGGGTCGAATACATGTTTTAATCGCAAATCCTTTTGTTTTATTCCAAAACCACTTAAGCATTGTTATATTCACAAAATTAGAGCTTCCTCAGGCTTCCGTGGATTTCCTGGAAGCCCTTTACTATTATTCGGTCTTTCAAGCCGACCCTCAACTATACCAAAAATTATCTCTAATTTGATTTCTTTCGGCATCATAAATCTCGCCTCAAAATACTTATCAATGACATACTTTTTTCCTTAGCTATCTAAGCTCCAGGGCACTCCGTGCAGCTGATTCGATTATTTATTGCCCTTACAAATCCATTTTTTGATATGTTAAACTTACTTAAATTACGTGACAACTTCACGAAAATATAAAGTATTACACACTTGATTAAAGAATTTAGTTATTCGAGTAAATAAAATATTATTTGATTAAAGAAATTAGTCACTCAAATCTGGTGAATATATATGTATACATACATGTTTATGGAGATAAAAATGAACAACTCCAACATGGTAAATGCATTAAAAACCTATTATATTAGATGTTCAAATAAACTACAAAATTAGTGGAATTTAATGTCATAAACCAAACAAAAACAATATCCAGCAAAATATCTTCCGCTCTTTCTTCGTGAATAGTAGCACAAAATCTGTAACCTCTAATTGGATTATATTTGTTTCACTTTCTGTTCTACAACCAATATATGTTTTCAAAATAGAAAGCCTGAATAAAATTTGCATTAAAAGGCAATCAAGTGACACAACAACAAGGGTTTATTCAATTGAGATTACGTCTTCCATTGCAATTGAGAAATGGCCAAATCTATATTTTTGTTTTTTATTTTTACTTTTTTTTGTTGTTATTTAAAATTTTCATTATTTTGATTATACCTCTTAACTTGATTTTTGAGTCAATTTAACCTCTGTACTTTAATTTTTGTTTATATCAACTTAAACTTTTTGTTGTTCCGATTAAATCCTTAAACCTATATTTTTAAATTAATTAAAATTGTATCATTTCATGTGTAAAAAAAAAAGGTGATAAAGTGAGATGTTAAAGTACCCGTCACACTTTGATCAGCTTAAAGTAGATGGATTAAATTGATTTAAAAAATACAAGTTTAGAGGTGTAATCGAAATAATAAAAAGTTTATATTGCTACAAAAAATAAAAGGTTAAAAGTATAGGGGTTAATATGACTCAAAAATACAAATTTAAGAGTGTAATCAAAATAATAAAATTTTTAAATAATTATAAAAAATAAAAGTATAAGAATAAAAATATAACTTTAACCTAAATTATAGAGATTATTTATTTCATTCTATCAATTGTGTTACAATCTTTTGATATGATGCAGTGCATAATTTACAATGTATTGGGTAGGCATTTTGGTAATTTACAAGCTAATACCAAGGTAATACAATGTTGTAAATCAAACATGGGAATAATTTAATTTCGGGTAATACCTCATTTTCCAAACATGGAATAGAATTATTTACTCTCATTATTTTATTTGGATACCAAATAAGCTGTTTAGTGTTTTTATGTGTTATATTGCTCTATTGGTGAATTGCAGAGTTATTATTATTTCTTTTTTATTTCAACAACAAATGTACTTAATAATTAATTTATTATTAAATGTTTATAGCATCTATATCCTTAACTCAACTAGAGTTTAATTTGCCAACCCAATAATAAATTAACCACACAAAGGCCTATCGTTTAACCACCCTAGGTTAATTATCTATGTTAACTTTAGGTTAATTAGTAATTATCAATCTTGAGCTCACACTTGGGCCTTAAATCAGCACTTGGCCCTTCTCAATTATGAACTATTGGGCTTTGGATAATGCAAAGATGGGCTTGAGGATATATTAAGCCCAACAGGCCCACATGACCCCAATTAGGCATGCATTTTAAAAATACACATGGGTTATAAAATTAAGGCCACATGATCTTACTTTCCCCCCTCTTTATAACAATTTTTTGGTCTCCAGCCTGCCCATTTGTTTTAACATCATTTGGGTCTAACCATATTATTCCAAAATTTCATATTTATTCACAAACCAAGCACAAATTAAGTTCACCCTCAAAACACTAAAACCCAATAAGAACATATTTATTTCCAAAGCAAGCCCAAAGAATATCCTTAAGTTCTCATTTTCATACCATTTAAGCTCCCAAACCTCAGCCCTTAACCCCCAAAATCATATCCTTAGGGTTTTAGAAAAGGAACATTTGGTAAAGTGCTTTTTTGAACCACAGTTATTTCTCTAAAAAAGCAAATTAAGTTGCTTAAAGACAAAAGCAAGGGACGGATTGGGTTTTATAAAAAGTAAAACAACTTACAATAGGACTTACATTTAAGATTCATTTGGTGTGACTTAAGGTAAAACTCAATCTTAAACTTATGGATGCTTTTGAGAAGCAAGCTTATAAAAAGTTTGTAGAGTGTTTGGCACAAAAATACGAAAATCTATTTTTCAATGAGCTTTTGGCTTCTGGACATGGTGAGCTTTTCATTTGAAATGCTTCGCAACCAAACACTTGTTTTTTCACAAGCTTCCAGCAACAAAAGTCAAGTAAAAAAAGTATAGCAAACAAGCCCTTATTAATTCTAACATTAATAAGCATAATGTCACATTCACAGTTACCAAAAATTTCTTTTCAACATTGTGTTTATAACACTACATAAAAAGCATAATAACTACTAGATGACCTAACAAAGTAGTATCAAATAGAGCCTCAATGTGTCATTTCTTACCAAAATCATTCCACAACAAATGCAAGATTTTAGCTAACATTTGAGGTGTCTTCAAACACAATTTTTAACCAGTTTTAGGGATTGATTGCAACTCCATTTTTCAGTCATATAATAGTATAAAAACTGTCCCTCTCCCAAGAATTGAACCCTTTTAAGTTCAAATGGTTAGAGAGAACATATAACTTGTAATACCTTACATTCTATAGAGGAAGATCCATATTGAAACAGAATAATAGATTCCTAGCCTTAACAAAGGTCTAACTAGTGATGCATCACAATTCACACCATGATCAAAATAGTGCTAAAAACTTGCACCATATGAACACATGTAATAGGACATGATGGACAATGTAAACTTAACGTTTCATTAATGCTAAGTTCATGTACCAGAAGAAACCTAGGTTCTAATACCACTCTATCACAACCCAAAAATTCAGATCATAATTGTCATTAATCCCATTGCTAGGGCGACCCTAACCCTTGAGGCTAACTAGCCGTTTATACAAAGTTACTCAATACATTATCAAATAAAATTGGTCTCATTTATATCCAATATCTAATAGCAGATTTACAATTAAATCCAATCCTTCGAATTAGAACAAAAATTCATGTAAACAAATAAGACAAAGAAATATATAACTCGAGATTGAACTTAAAGTATTAGTGTATCCACATGGAGCAAGTCTAGGAGCAAATTCACCGAAAACTGATGATGCTAGATAACTAAACCAATGACATTGCATCATCGGGAGGAAACCAAAAAATATTAATATCAATAGTGTGAGTCCACAAGGTACCCACAATTAACAAAAGCATGCCATGACCATTAGAAGAAGATATAAAATCTTATGCCACATGAGACATGTGAAAGATAGTAAGAATTTATACATAGTTTGACATATTAGTTGATGCAAGTCTCTAAAATCTTATTTTCATATGAATTATTGAGTTTGATTTTGAGAATATTTTGATAGGATGACTTGATAATGAGAATCTAGGATTAACCTTAATGTGTTATTCTAGGGTTTCATGGACTAACTTAAGTATCCATAGCACATAAGTGAAATCGTAAGTGTATTTAATTGAAGTGTTCGATCAATATCAAAAGAGTTTAACATTATCTAATTGCTATTAAGCAGTGAAGCTAGATAATCACACACCATATAACATGGCGTCCAGAATTAGAACTATGTACCTATAGTATTTTTGTAACACCCTATGTTATTGGTGTTATAAAATAAGGAAGGATGGTTGAAACTTTCAAAAGTGCCCTTGTGGAAGAAGTGGATATATGGGAATAATGGTGCCCTAGGAGAGGGGCATTTTGATAAATTTGGATAGTGAGACCCAATAAAGGGTAATTAGGTGGCTTGAAAAATAATTCCTCTTGGAATTGAGTATAGTTGTGAATCATTCTCATTTGTGCATTTGTGTGCAGATAAATGGGATTGAGGATTCACTAAGGGTATTTTGATAATTTAGAGTATAATTCCATGAGAAAATTAAATTATTGAGAGAGGGAAAAATATTTATAACTCAATTATGTGAGAAGTAATTTATTTTTCTCTAAAATGGTGAATAAGTGTGGTAGTGACTCATGGATGGCTTAGATTGAAGCTTGGAAGTCAAGGTGAGTGTTTAAGAGTGACACTTGGCAATTTCTTATCCAAGAGAATGGAAGTATTTAAATTAAATCAAAAAGGTAAAGAAAAGTCTCTCAAGCATTTAATGAAGGTCATCATTATGTTGAATAAAGAAAATACAAAAAAAAATTAGAAAATGGTCATGCATTTATTGTGGAAAATTGGAAGAATTAAATGAATGAGATCTAAATAGAAATTAGTCTTTCAAGATGATGGCATGAAAATAGTCTTATTAAAATAAATGGGAAGAAATTAAAAATTCAAGATGGATCCAATCAATAAGAATTGGTCTTGGAAGGGGAATTGATTCAAGCGCCACAAATGAGTCTTGAAAGTTGACATGGATTGCAAACATAAATGAAAATTAATTTTAAATGATTAGAATGGATGGTAGAGATAATTCTTGGGTGAGAATGAAAGGCCAAGATGGAATCTTCTATGAAGATAAGGATTGTGCTTTTTCCTAGGGTGAAAATTAAATCTTATTACATTAATGGATAAGATTAAGCCTCCCAAAGTACATGGATTGCGCTTATAATGGAGGGTTAGGATTTGTTCTCCAAATTCATTAAGATCCAAGGGCTTGAATTAAGTCTTGAAATGGAAATAATTAAAAAATAAAGAAAAGAAGGGCAATATAAAAAGGAAGAAAGAGAAAAAGGCTAAACTTCTTGGGGCGAGAGTGCACTTTTGAAGAAGAAGAAGAAAGGAAAAGTAAAGAGCAAGAAGAGGTAAATATTTAACCTAATTGATTCTAAGTAAAAGCAAGGAAAGTCTTCTTGTTTCTTTTATTTTCTAGTCTTCAAGAAATCTTTTACACAGGCGCATCACTATAAAGGAATCCTTGGAAGCCCCAGTCTTGCCCGTCTAACTAACAAGATCAATAATCTTAAACTAAACGAGTCATAGAATAATGCAGAGGATATAATAATACCAAAATACCGTGGCCCATCACGAGGTTAATACATAGTTTTTTCACACCAAAATACGTATTACAATGCTACCAAATGATAACAACATTATCATACAACTGTTCATACAAATATCAAGGTAAATACTATCGCCTCAAAATGATACGATAGCTATCATATTAACCACCATTGGCCTCAATTGGCCACGTCCTCGCCTTAGCAGCAGTCCCTGGCTGAAATGTTGAATGTTTCAGGGGCATAAATCAAATTAGATGATAAAATATCCAAGTGATGGCATGATACAACTTATTGAATGCATGAAACACACACGAGCATGGCATATACAGACAATAACAACATGCAACACGTCTAACTTGAGAAATCTCCCTAGCATACTCAATCTCCCGTGAAAAATTCATTCCACACACCTTTGGGGTTGACCTTATCGTGACATACTTAATCCTTGAGTGCCATTCTGTGTCACCCGATCATTGAGATTAACCTTGCCCTATTCTTAAGAAGACTCCATCCCGTCCCCCACGGACATAAAAACCACACGAAAATCAATATCCCGATAATATGAAAAAAAAAAAAATCACACGCCATGCACCGACTCTTTTACAAGTAAAAATAGTTGATGCAATATACCACATGTTCAATATGCATACGATGCCACAAGTACATAAGTAAAACGCCTATGCATAACATCCCAAATTCTGGAGGATATAATCGCTGGCTGGAACTTGGTTATAACACATGTAACCTAAGCTCAGGAAGGTAAAATCGCTCACCTGAACCCTCTACACACACACCAACACACTTCCAAGACAAGGGTAAAACTGGAATCAAACCACTCACCTTAATTTAGAAAAAGCTGATTTTTACCTCGAAAAGTGTCGTACCTCGAAAATCGTGCAATCCTTCCCTCTATCAGTCAAGCCGTCTCCTACTTAACATTTATGTCTATAGAAATCAATATTCCTATTTTTCCTCAAATTTCTCAATTTTTTATATTTTTAAACCTTTCTTTTTTTTAAAAAAAATTCATAATAAATACCTAACACCTAATTTCACCAAATATTTTTGCACCAATATTCCTAAAATAATTTTAGAAAAATTATAAAATTACTTTCGAATTTTTCTCATACCTCACGCACCCTCACGTGCCACCCCCAGCCTCGGCGAGTGAAGCTCACGCGCAGCTTCTTCTCCAGCTCGGCGGTCTGCAACAGCCTCCGATGGGCAATCCGATTGCAGGGCCTTGAATCTCTCGATGAGGTGACTTCGATGGACCCTCTAAATGGATGGAACAACCATCGAAAAACCCTCAAAAGCTCGGTTGCGGGTGCGACTCTGGTGAGGCCTGATTTTCCAGCCAGCTTCTTAAAACCCTCTAAAACATACACCAAAACCTCCCAAAATCTCCATAAATCCTCCTTAGCACTCAAGGAACAAAAGCCCTCTATCCTTGAGGCTCAATTCTTGCTAAAGCACGGCCAATCTACTTCGATTTGTATTAAAATCCTCGGCTATTCGAACCCTATTTATACCTAATTTTAACTGGATTTTCGACCATTAAGAAGCTTTCCTGGTTGCCAAGCTTCAAATCCTCATCATATTAAGCCTCGAATCAAGATAAATGGTGATGAAATGCCCTCAAAATTTCTGGCCAAATTTTGATTTCCTTTAAAAATTAATTCCCGTCGACACACCGTAGATCTCGACCAATGGCTGGGTTCAATCGAACCATCATAGCCTGAAGCACATCTTGGTGCCCCTTGGTAGTTCCGAAGACAGCCGCCACAAAGTTGGCAGGTGATTTGCAAGCTTCACACCTATTTTTCATTAATTGCACTTTCATCCCCCAAACTTTGATATTTTATGATTCTACCCCCATCACTCAAACCCTAGGTTTTTCATTAATACCATTAGACCCCTCAAGTTTTGTAGCGACCCATTAGAGGGTCTAGAATTTATTTAGAAATTATTTAATTTCTTATTTAAGTTTTGTTTCAGAGATTTGGCCAATTAATTATTTAATATGGCTATTTAGAGATTTTGATTGAGGAAATAGCATTTAAATAGCATTTAATTATATTTACTTTTTATGAGAAATTAAATGCAAGGACATGAGAGTCATTTAGCAATTTGTGATTAGAATTTAATTAATTAATTAGAGTTATTATTCTTAAGGGATTGAGGTATCCGAGCGTGAGAAGGTTTTGGGTTTGTGAAGTCTCCTAGTTATAATAGGAGAATGAGTTATGGCATTAGGGCTTCTCAGATCAATGTATATATATAGTTTCATAAGTCACAATTTTCTTACGCCGCGGAAAGAGAAGAAGTTTGTGAAGAACAGAGAGTTTGAGAAGCATTGCAGTGTTTAGATTTTCCATTGCAATCGTTCGATCCAATCAGAGTTAGCATAAGGCAAGTATCCTATCTGTAATTCCTTTCATTACAGATTCAAGTTAGTTCGTTCTCAGATTATTCCAGTTCTTCATTGAGTTCTCATATTTATATCAGTTCCAGTGTATATATATATATATATGCGTAGAATAGTGAGTGCATGAGGAAGATATGTGTGATTCATTATAATGAATCTTTTAAATATAATATTTGAATCATGTTAGCAGTGATCTCAGAATACCAGGACTCTTTGTTTTGGGTTCCCAGTTTAATCAGACGGTATGCTTATGTATATATATATATTCATGTTGTATACCATTACCCAGTGAGTTATGTTAAGCTATGTATAATTTTTACAGCGTTTTCTTTCATAAACGATTGATTGATCCATCTTGATATTATTCTATATCAATTAGGATTGTTCTCCCAAGATTTCTTTTGGAATGGTGTAGTAATGTTAAGTTTTTGATTCAAGATATCGTCTTTGTTATCGTGAGTTTTATTTCTGATGAGATTCTAGTCATTCGAATGAGTCTTGTGTCATTCGAATGAGTTTTGAGACATCCGAATGAGTTTTTGGTGTTGTCGTAAGTTTTTCCCTTATAATCTATCAGTCATTCGAATGAGTCATTTGTCATTCGAATGAGTCATATGTTATCGTATCATTCGTATGTGTTTTTGAAGTTTTGAGACTGTCATTCGAATGAGTTTTCTTGTCATTCGAATGAGTCCTTGAAGATTTGAATAAGTTGTTGCTTTGTATAGTTTAGCATTCGAATGAGTCTCTATGTCATTCGAATGACCCGTGAGTATCCCATTAATTCATTCGAATGAGGGTACTGTTGCATTCGAATGAGTCGCTTTTTGCCAGTTCAAAAGTTGGAAAATTATCAAATTCATTTGAATGAATTTGTCAGTCATTCGAATGAGTCCTTGATCAGATCCGAATAGCCTTTGTTATATATCATCTATCATTCGAATGAACCTCTGTTATTCGAATGAGTTTCTGTCATTCGAATGAGCTTGTTGTAGTCCATTTTTTTCATTCGAATGGGCTGCTGCTTCATTCAAATTGCTTCTTATACTTCCTCAATCATCCGAATAGTATCATATGGCATCTGAATGGCTTCCAATAAATTCTTAATGCAAGTCTTAAATTTAATATAAATATTCAATTATTTAAATATTGAATTTTTATGCCAAGATATGATAAAATCCAGTATGCCATGCCCATACTTAGAAATTGCAAAATCTTTGTATCTCAATATAGCTAATAAAAATCGTATACCATGTTTAGCAATTAATTATGACATGATCAGCATTATTTTGTGAGATTATGTCAATATTTGTATGAGCATTGAGCATGACTTTATATGGAGCACTACATATCGTGTGCCAGCATTTATATGAGCATTGCATTATGTGCGCCAGACGGTTTGTCCGCGGGGATCCCACTAGTATCAGTTTCAATTATATCTCAGTTATGAGCTGCTCGCCTAATGTTGACCAGGGGGCTAGGGGCATATTGCCCACAGTATGTGCTTACAGTTTTTATGTTTGCAGGATTCAGATTAATCAGGTATGTATTATAGTTATGTGGGCCTACGTGCCAAAGATGCATACTTGCATTTACTTTACAGTTTATGTGCATTACATCTTGTAAATGGAATCCAGTAATTATTATATCTCTCAGTACAAGTTCAGTAAGTATTTTTATCAGTATCGATATTATTCAATTCAGCTTCAGTTATTCTTTCCAGTTTATTACTTGCTAAGCTTTGTAGCTCACCTTGTACTCTTCATCATTCCAGGTCTTAGCAGGGGAGTACCAGATGGGGGGCCTAGCAGCAGTGGTCAGTAGTGTGTGTACGTGGAGTCGCTCAAGACCAAAGATGTCTGGGAGTTTATTAGTTTATAAGGTTATTAGTTTATAATGTTTGTCAGTTTAGTATTAGTTTACATTTCAGTTGAGGGATTTTCCCTTAAACAGAGTTTATGGTTTTCAGAATTTGTTGACTTAGAGTTTTATTGATTGAGATATTCATTTATGGTATCAGATTTCAGTTTATCAGTTAGTTATTTTATTTTCGTAGCACCTCTTCTTGGGCAGTTCTAGGAGAGAGGGGTGTTACAAGTTTAGGATGTGTCACTACACCATTGAAATTCTAGAAAAACCCTCGTTTTGGCCACCATCCATCAATTTCTAGATTCTGTATTTTGGCCCCAATGCCCCTAATTTTGAAATTTCAACCCAACACCTTTTTTTGACATCCCATGACTCTTGAACATTTTTACCCTCCAAGTTTCGTCTTGGTTTAGTCACTTACCTTTTTGTTCAAGTTTTGAATATTACACACTGGCCCAAAACTTTGATAAATTTCATCATGACCCCAAAATTTCCCAAAAATACATTTGATATTAACTACTGGGTATGACATCCTCCCCCTATAAAAAGGAATTTCATCCTCGAAATCACTCATTCTACAATTTAAACAGGCGTGGATAAGAAGTTTTCATCTTTTCTTCGCGTTCCCAGATGGCTTCTTCTTTGTCATGGTTCTTCCATAGCACTTTTACCAATGGGATAACCTTGTTTCTAAAGACTTAATCCCTTTGATCTAATATTTGAAATGGATTTTCGGGGGAAGTCAGATCTTTTCGTATCTCTATGGTCTCATTTTGAAGAACTTGCGTAGGATCTGGCTCGTGTTTCCGCAATTGGGACATGTGAAACATGTTGTGGATATTTACTAGTGCTATTGGCAAGGCTACTCTGTAGGCTGCTGGTCCAATTTTCTCCAAAATTTCATATGGACCGATATATCTAGGGCTTAGTTTTTCTTTCTTTTTCCCTCGGATCACTGTTTTGAATGGGGAGACTTTCAAATATACCTTATCATCGATTAGAAATTCCAAATTTCGTCTTCGGTGGTCAGCGTACGACTTTTTACGACTTTGACTTGTTCTCATTCTCTCTTGAATTCTTTTGATCTTTTCAGTAGTGATCTTTTTGCCCGTACAATGCCTCGTAAGGGGCCATTCCAATACTATTATGGTGCCCGTTGTTGTAAGTGAATTCCACCAGTGGTAGTTGCTTCTTCCAACTTCCTGAGAAATCTAAAATGCATGGCCTCAACATGTCCTCAAGTGTTTGAATTGTTTGCTTGGACTATCCGTCGGTCTGAGGATGATAGGCCATGCTAAGCTTCAACTGCGTTCCCATACACTTATGGAAACTTTCCCAAAATCTTGACGTAAATCGTGGATCTCGATCTGACAATATGTTTGCAGGGATTTCATGCAATCGGATTATTTCTTCAATATACAATTGAGCTAAGGCATGAATCGACTGCCCTATCTTAATAGGCAAGAAATGTACTGACTTTGTCAATCGATCTACTATCACCCAGATAACATCGTTTCCTTTGGGACTTTGAGATAGATTGGTCACAAAGTCCATGGTGATGTGATCCCATTTCCACTCAGGAATGTCTAGAGGTTGTAGCATTCCTTCTGGGCGCTGATGTTCAATTTTGATGCCCTGACAAGTATCGCATTACGCCACGTACCATGCCACATCTTTTTTCATTCTAGGCCACCAATAAATTTCCCTAAGGTCCTTATACATCTTTGTGGACCCTGGGTGGACGGTGTACTTAGCTCGATGAGTTTCTCCTAAAATAACTTGTCTCAAGTTTTGACCTTTTGGCACATAGGTCATTCCTTGGAATTGAAGTATACCATCATGGTAACTGAATTCTGGTGCCCTTACTTGGTCATTTTCATCTATCCACTGACTTCTTCTTGCGTCCATCTGAAAAGCTAACCTGATCTAATTTACCACATCTGATTGGATGGTTAAATTTTCCAAATACCCGTTGGTTGGTTTTGGACACTTACTATTAGGTGATTGAATTTCTCAATCATTCTCCATTCTTTAACCATCATGCTTGGCAAAATTTATGAACTCCTTCGGCTAAGAGCATATGCGACTACATTTGCCTTTCCTAGATGATAGGAGATGATATAATCATAGTCTTTCAGGTACTCCATCCATCTTCTTTGTCGCATGTTCAACTCTTTCTAGGAGAATATGTACTTTAGGCTTTTGTGATATGTGAAAATGTCGAACTGTTCTCCATATAGGTAGTGTCTCTACAATTTCAAGGCATAGATTATGGCTGCTAATTCCAAATCGTAGTTTGGGTAGTTCTGCTTGTCCTTTCTTAGTTGTCGAGATCCATAAGCAATTACCTTATCGTCTTGAATTAGAACACATCCTAAACCTATTCCAGAAGCATCACTATATATCACATATTTTCCTGACTCTATTGGCATCACCAAGATTGGTGTCGTGGTTAATTGTGCCTTAAGCTCTTGGAAGCCTTGTTCACACTTTTCATCCCATTCAAATTTAACTTCCTTCTGCATCAATCGTGTAAGTGGAGCAGATATCTTCGAGAATGCTTCCACGAATCTTCTGTAGTATCCAACTAGTCCAAGAAAACTATGAATTTCTCTGACGATCTTGGGTGCTTGCCAATTCTGAACCTCCTCTATCTTTGCTGTATCGACAGCTATACCTTCCGTGTAAATTAAATGTCCAAGAAATGCTACTTGAGTAAGCTAGAACTCACACTTTGAGAATTTGGTGTACAACTTGTGGTTCTTTAAGGTTTGCATCACTGTCCTCAAATGTTCTTCGTGCTCGCTCTCATTTGCAGAGTATATCAGGATATCATCGATAAATACTATCACGAACTTGTCCAGATAGGGTCTAAAGGTTCGATTCATCAAGTCCATGAATGCAACAAGTGCATTTGTCAATCCAAACGGCATCACCAGATATTCATAGTGACTATACCGAGATCGAAAAGCGGTCTTAGTTACATCTTCTTGGTTGATCTTCATTTGATAGTATCCTGACTAGAGGTCTATTTTTGAAAATACCCTAGCTCCTTGGAGTTGATCAAACAGTTCCTCAATCCTATGTAGAGGGTACTTATTCTTTATGGTTAGCTTATTTAATTGCCAATAGTTAGTACACATCTGTAAGGTACCATCTTTTTTCTTTACGAAAAGTATCGGAGCTCCCTAAGGTGATATGCTTGGTCTAATGAATCCTTTGTCGGTTAAAGCCTGCAATTGCTCCTTTAATTCCCTCATTTCGGCTGGGGCCATCTTGTACGATAATATAGATATAGGTTGCATACTTGGTACAAGGTTTATTGAGAATTCAATCTCTCGATGGGGAGGTAATCTTGGTAAATCTTCGGGAAAAACCTCAGGTTATTAATTCATGACTCTCACTGACTCAAGATTTTTCTTACTTGGGTTCGGGTTTGGCTGATTGCAATGCTTGCAAAGTCATGCCCTGTTTTCTCTTATTCTTACTATTCTGGCCTTAAAACGTAATCCACTTTCCGCTAGGTTTGAGTAAGCTCACTGTATTATTCTTACAATCTACCTTAGCCTCATGTATCTATAGGAAATCCATTCCTATGATCATGTCGAAATCTTGAATATCCAGTACTACTAAGTCTATCTTGAGACTTTCTCTTCCCATGTTGAAAATACATCATTGACACCCTATCACAGTTTCTAGAGTCGTACCCATAGGAGTAGTTATTACCATTTGATAACCCAATTCTCTAGGTTCTAGCTTTAGACTGTCTACTGATGCATGCAAAACAAACGAATGCCTAGCACCTGGATCTATTAAAGCATGAACTGGAATATTCGAAAAGAACAGTGTACATTTGTTGAGCCAACTTGCTCATATTAATTAAGTTTTGATGATTAACAAAAACATTTTTATGATATAAATATTTTTTATTCATGCAAAAAGTAAATTTATTTTGAATTAAAGGAGAATTAAAGGAAAAATTGTCTTCATGCTCCACATCTCATGAATTATGGAAAGAATTAGAGAGAATTTATGAAGGAACCAATAATTCTAAAATGAGTTTTCTTATGTCTCAATATCAAAGATGTAAGTTATGGCTTAGTGAGACAATTAGCAATAATTTGAATGGATGGCTCGAAAAAGTCTCAAATATTTTTAGAATGCTAAGGAAAATGAATGAAGGTGCTAAAAAGTATAATGAAAAGAAAACATTAGCTAGCATTCAAAGGTGAGGAGAAAAAGAAAAAGAAGAAGGAAGAAAAAAGAGCTAAGAAATCAAAGAGAAATGTCATTCCCACATGGGATATGGATGATTTTAGTGAGTCATTCCAATCCAACAAGGAAAAAGCACATGTATGCTTTATGACTATAGAAGAAGATGAAGAAGAGGAAGATAACTTAGAGTTAGAAGAATTACAAAAAGCATATGAAGAACTATATATAAAATATATATCTATTAAGAAAGAAGTAAAAACAATCAAGAAGAATCATAGAGAAGAAAATGAAAAATTAAAGAGTGAAATAAAGAACTTAAAAGAAAAATCACAAGAACTCAAGAAAGAAAATGAAGATAAATTAAAAGATCAATTAATTAATCTTAAAGAAGAAAACAAAATATTAAAAATTCAAAATGATAAATTATTAGTAGAAAACAAAGCCATAGAAAAAAGTTTACCCACATTAATTTTAAAGAAAATTTCAAAACTCAAATCAAGGTACAAAACACCTAAAGGAGAATGAAAACAATCTAGATGCAGACTCCAAGCTAAGAGAAACAATATAGTACAAATGTGGATACCCAAATGGATAATACAAACAATGAATGAGTTAGATCATAAAATCTTAAATGTTGCTCCTCATCCACATACATCAAGAATAATTAAATCATTTGATCTTAATGAAGAAAGCTTTAAGGGACCCATTTATAGATGGGTACCCAAACCTAAAACGTGATCTTATCAAATATGTAGAAGTGCGTGAGGACACAATAGGTAGTAAACGATATATGGATAAGTGGATGCTCACATCACATGACTGGTGAGAGACCTATTTATAAGATCTCACTTCCAAAGATGGAAAGTCTGTCCCTTTCCAAGATAATGCCAAATAGTAAAGAATAAGGATATTATTTTTGTGGCATAAAAGATATATTAGGTCATGTAAATCCAAACCTAATCAAGAAAGTTTTGATCTAGTTGTCAGGCTTCCTAAAATGAAAATCAGTGAAGAAATTTTTTGTGATGCTTGCTATTAAAGTAAGCAAATTAGAGCCTAAATCTATGAGTGAAATATCAATCAGTAAGCATTTACAACTTTTACGCTTAGATCTATTTGAACCCACACAAACTAGAAGTTTGGGTGTAAAATATTATATGTTGTAGTAGAAAATTTCTCTAGGATTACTTGGTTGTGCTTTTGTTTTCAAATGATAAAAAATTTCAAATCTTTAGAAAGAAAACTAAGAGAATTAGATGATAAAATTGTCTCTCTAAGATAAAGATGATTTAGGTATACTTTTCAAGAATTATAAATTTGTGCAAGATCATCCAATAGATCAAATAATTGGAGAACCAAGTCAAGGTATAAGGACTATATGTTTTACAATGTGGCATTCATATCTAATGATTGAGCCAACTTGCATGAATTAAGCCTTAGAAGATGAATTTTGGATCAATGTTGTGTAAGAAAAATGAAGATTGAAAGTTAGTTCCAAAACCAAAAAGATTTGTCTATATTTGGAACATAATGAATTTTTAGGAATAAATTACAAGGGAATTAGGGATAATAAATCCCTTTAGGTAGCTTAGAATATTGAAGTGGAAAAATCTCTTGTGCAAATTTTGTTTCTATTCTTAAAAAAAGTAAAATAAAAAATAAAAAATAAATAAAAATAAAAATAAAAAAGGGGTTGACTAGATAAGGTCGAACCCTCTCTCTGTTATCTCTCTCTCCCTCTCTCAATCTTTTCCAAAAACATTGCTGTAAATCACCAATTTCTTTGAAATCCAACCATCCGATCTTGAATCCAATCGGATTTTCACCGTGAAAGTAGTCTTCTCCCTCAAATCTCTTCATCTCGGGCATCTCCCTGGTTCGTTGCCGCCTCTTCGCCCCTGGAATCTCCCTCAGTATCTCCCTCATTCGCCACTGTCTTTCTGCTTCTGGTATCTCCTTCATTCACTGCCGCTTCTCCGTTGTGAACCAATCAGATCCACGAAGTTGATCGGATCCACGTGTCCCGAGTCTCCCTCATTCAACTTCATGGTGAGCTCCATTTCATTTGTATTTTTTTTTCATTTTTTTTGTCTTTGTGATTGTTCTTATTAGGGTTTCACGATTATTTGTTGTTCATTGTTGTTTGTGTTTGTTTGTTTTTTCTATTGCCCAACATTCGTTGCGTCTACCATCACCAGCCCCCAAATCCCTTGTCTCTCGTTGCTCTGTCACTCGCTGCCTCTCTCTCCTCTCACTGCTCTGTCTTGCTCTCATCCTCGCCCTCTTGCTCTCACCCTCGCCCTCTCGCCTCTATTAATCGAAACCCTAAAAATAGTGACAAGTCATTGTTTAAAAATAATAATAATAATAATAATAATAATAAATAAATAAATAAAATAAAAAAACAAACTAGAAGATCATGTTAAGACTTGGTTCTCCATGTGGTGCCTGCAAAGTATTAAGAAGAAAGTGTACTCAATCATGCGTCTTTGCCCCTTACTTCTGCCATGAAGGAGGACCTACTGATTTTGTAGATATCCATAAGGTTTTTGGTGCCAGTAATGCCTCAAAACTCCTGGCCTAACTTCCAGTTTGTGACCGTTATGGGACTGTCGCTACACTCTTGTATGAAGCTCAAGCTAGACTTCAAGATCCTATTTACGGTTGTGTCTCCTACTTTTTTTCCCTCTAACAACAGGTCGTCGATCTTCAATTTCATCTAGCTTTATTGAAGCTATTACTATTTACAAACTCTTATGCAAACCTTCTCAATGTTCAAAATTGGTTTCACTCAGAAACCAATTCAAACCTATATTATGACAATGGATATTTCCTCGTAGATGATCCAAACCCTATTTGGAAATTGGAAAACCTAGTCATCCAAGAAGAAAATGTGTCATTTCCTTATTTTCAAGAGGCTAGTTCGCAACCTTACCCAGTCGAAACTAGCAGCAGCCAGTGGCCATTCCCACATAATATCGATGAACTTGGATCCATTGTGTTCAACAACCATTATCAGCACTGAGCATCGACGAAATCCAAAGCTATCAACGTGGATGACTTAGATTATTGCTTTGTAGATTCTGTAATGCTACTGTACCCCTTGACTATTCTATGATTGTTTTCTTTCTAGATATATTTTATGTTGTGTAATCTTAGATCTATGGTTGAAATGGTTAGTGCAAAATTCCATGATGGATATGTTGTACTGTTTTTAATACTTAATGTTACATCTATATTGTCAGTACTTTCTGTTTATCATCCATCATATTATTTATGTGAATTATTCTTAGTAAATTTCCCTCATAGACTATTTTGTTTAAATATTTATTTTCTTCGTTAACAATGCCTTTTTGATTATGACAAAAAGGGGAAGAAGAATAAGATGTTATGAGATGAGAGATTGTATGTATGAGAGTGTGAATTGTATATTATTTTTGTATGGGAGAGAAAAATGTATTATGATATTTTTCATGTATGTGAGGAAATAGTATATCTGAGAGATAGGACATCAAGCAGATACAATCAAGACAATCAAATTTGAAAATCATATTTGGTCTTTAAAAATCTTAAAAATAATTTTATCTATTAAGCTATATCTAAAATATTTTTATACTATTAGTATTTTTGAAATAGGGAGCTTATAGTATAAAACTAAGGGGGAGTTCAAAAATATTTTATCACATTAATCACCTTATAAATCATGTTTTTTGTCATCATAAAAAATGGGGAGAATGTTGAGCAAACTTGCTCATATTAATTAAGTTTTGATGATTAACAAAAATATTTTTATGATATAAATATTTTTTATTCACGCAAAAAATAAATTTATTTTGAATTAAAAGAGAATTACTTTTAGACATGTTTTCTTATTTTAATCATTTATGTCTCAAAAGCTTATATTTGAATTTTTAAATTTTGAATTAAAGGAAAATTATTTTTAGACATGTTTTTTTTCTCATACAAAAAGTAAATTTATTTTGAATTAAAAGAGATTATTTTTAGACATGTTTTCTTGTTTTAATCATTTATGTCTCAAAAGTTTATATTTAAATTTTCAAATCTTAATTTCTCATGCAAAAAGTAAATTTATTTTGAATTAAAGGTGAGACATGTTTTCTTATTGTTTGAGAAAATCTAAATATTTTTTGAATTTCAAACTTCATATTAACATTTTCTTTAGTGGTTAAAATGCTTATAAATACACCCTCAAACTCATTTTTTGAGTGTCCAAATACTTCCATTGTATTTTCAAAGCACCCAAAAGCTCTCAAACGCTCTCAAACAAAACATTCAAACAATTCGAGGCTCTTGAAATATTATTGCACATCCACCGAAGAGCCACAAGACAAGAGGAGAAAAATTCTTCAAATCTTCTATGACAAACCTGAACTTTTCCATTTTGAGGTTACAAATTTATTTATTTATTTAAATCTTATTGTCTTGTATAATTTGTTCTTAATTGCTTATTTATGTCCAAGTGTGGACAAATTATTTGTAAACATTTAAATTATTATTGAGAATTGTATAGGTTTCCTAGATCCGTTAAACTCTAGTTTCTAAGATAAGTTAGAGAGAAATCCTTAGTGTAGTGGTTGCCTAGAACCCATTATAATTTAGATGTATATCTAGTTTCCAAGGTGAACTAGTGTGGAAACCTTGCTGATTTTGATTTAGTGAAACCCCAAGGGTGGTTAGACTTTGGGAGAGTGGATTAGGTGCGTGTGAAAATACCGAACCACTATAAATTGTGTTGTGCTTTATATTATTTATTTTTTTTATATCTTATGGCTTACATTTTTTATTAATCTTAAACATAATTTATTATATTTATCAAATATATTTTCCAATAAAATCTTTAATCAATAATATTTATTAAAATTGAAAAAAAAATTAATCATTCAATTCACCCCCCTCTTGAGTGGCCATACCCTAAAGGACCAACAACCTTAAATAACTGCAGGATCGGCCTCAGCGTCCTCGCATGTTAGATTGTACACACGACTTGGATGAACATTCTGTGCTCCTCAGCCCGATTGCTCCATCTTCTGCCTTTTCGGACATTCTTGCGAGATACATCCCGATTACCGGCAATTGTAGCACACAATCTTTCCTTGATACCCAACTTGGGGCGTCCCTTTGCTCTTCGGGCAGTTCCTTCCGACGTGACCTTCCTCGCCACATCCATAGCATCTTATGATGCATCTCTTCCCAGGTTGTTTCCTCTTACGCTGAGGGCATTTCCCTTCGTCCTTAGGTTGAGCTATTGAACTTCCTGGCTTACCGCCCTTGCTTCCTTCTTCAGACATGATTATCTTTACTCGCGTTAGATTCCTCTCAATGATTAGAGCTTGGTGTAATGCTTCTTTATAGGAATTGATATCCCATGCGCTCAAAACTTGCTGGAAATTCATTTGCAACCCTGAAATGAACTTTTATGCCTTCTGACTTTCATTAGTCTCATACATGGGCACGTACTTTGATCAGTTGAGTAAATCGGTTATCATATTGGTTCACTGACATTTCATCAGTTTTCTTAAGCCTCATGAACTCCCAAATCCTTTCCTCTTCCCAGCTCTTAGGGATGTACTTACCATTAAACTCCTCCTTGAATCCTACCCAAGTATAGATTGGTGCATCCTCATCCTGATCCTCATGTTCTTGTTGAGATCTTATTATAGAACGCTCGGTAGACTGCCACCACCGTCCTGCCTCTTCCCCTAGCGTGTATACGACGCACTTTACTTTTTCTTCCTCGCTAAACTGGAGGTGTTGGAGTAATTTCTCCGTTTGCTCAAGCTAGTACTCAGCTGAGATGGGATCATCGCAAGTCCTACCTTTGAAAACAGGGGGCTTTAAATGTCGGTACCGTTCCAATGCTATGGTCGTGTGCCGAGTAGGTTCCTCTTTACTCATGTAAGTTAGCATGTTCTCAAAAAATCTTTCCATTTGCTCGAACCAATCTTCACCAGCGCTTGATTCCCCGATGTACCTCCTATTTCCTCCCAAATGACTTATACGGTCACCTTGACTCTCGAGATTATCTTCCCCTCTTCTCCCACAATCATTGTTGACCACATCTCAAGGTCGTCGTGTATTCACCATCTGAAGTGAACCACGGATATAAGTTATATTCAAGACAAGCTCGTCTCTTAAAAAAGGAACAGTGTTATTTCTTGAAACTAAACCACGAAACATAACATCCTAACACAACATCTTATTATATTATTTTTTTTAGCTAATCTTTCGACCTCCAAATCCATGGCTTCTTAGTACCGATGTCATCGTCTGACTCAGCCGGGGGTCTTTCTTTATCCTTGTAACGCCCCGTTCCCACTTACGGGTGTTACTCGTGAACAATTACCTGAATTGTCCACCTGCCCGGTCTTTGGTGAAGGGTGGACCATATTTTAAGACGAAACGCCCTAGGTGGGAACTAGGCTCGTCCTTCCCTTCCCTCAACCCCAAAATTCCCTAGCAGAATTGGGCTTCAACCACACTGCATTTGGATACAAAGAAAACTCATGAAGATGCCCAACCGCCGTTTTCTCAATTATTTTAAATTCTTTTTTTTCGACCAAGAATTTTACCAGGCTCCATAAAAATCACCATTTAAATCAATCCATTGATTGATTACCAATTTAGGAGGAAGAACTCATAAGTTTCAATTTTTCAAAATTTTGACATTATTCTCCAAGATACCCGAAAAATTCCTTTATTTTGAAAATTCATCCGGAGCTCAAAATCAATTTAGAATTGCCCCTTAATTCCCCAAAATTCCAAATTTTAAAAAAAATTGGCCGACGGGGCCCGCTGGTGGCTGCCCCCCTGCTGCTCCTTTACTTCTTTTTCTTTTTTTTTTCTTGGGCCTTTAAAACCCAATTTTTTCCAGATTTCACACCCCAAATAAATGTAATAAAAATCTCCACATTTCACCTCCCAAAGCCTCATTCCTCCACAAAAATCATTGATTTAATCACTTTGGTGTTTCCCACAACACACCAAAAATAAGGCTTCCACCAAAACTTAGGCTTCAACAAGCCATAAGCCAACATCTCATTTGAAAATAAAATCAAACACTACAAAAGGGAATACACCCATGGTTTAGGCTTTACAAGCCATTACCAACCAACTAAATTTACATCTCATAAATTAAACACATAAGCTTCCATAAGCCATAATATACACTTGAATCTTCTTTCCATGCTTCCACATGCCATTCCACCATTGCCTTTACTTTACCATGCTTTCACAACCTACACGTGAGGGTAAAAACCTCATGAGCTATTAAGCTCAATAAGGGTGCAATGCCAAATAAATATGAACATAACAAAATTATATGATACAAAATGCATGAAAGTGTGGCTAGGTTTCTTTCCCTCACAACCCTCCAAGGTTAGAGGCATCAACCCACCATTTCAACCATGTTCCCAAACTAACCCATGGCCATAAGTCTCATGAACATAAAAGAACATGCCAAATGCAACATATACATTTATGAAACATATTTACAACACATTGCAAGGCCACCCTCCCATGGGGCCATCCCTTACCTTTTCTTAAATCTTCAAATCTTTATTTCAAGAGAGCTTCCATCTTCATTTTCTCCCATCTAAGATGGCATCCCAAAAGAAACTTACTTTATATTCAAACATACTTAAAATAAAGAGAAGAAGGAACAAAGCTTACCTTGAATCCCTTACTTCTTCTTCTTCACTTTTCTTCCATGAGAGACTTCCTTATCTCTTTTTCTTTCTTTCTTTTCTTCTTCATTTCTTTCTCCAAATGGCCAAAGGAAACCAAGACCTCCTCACTTGCCATTATATACCAGTTTTCCATATTTCAAGAATAAATCCTAGCCATTGGATTTATTTGGCGAGAATAAATCTTCACCCTCCAAACTAACACAATCCATGGCATTAAGTCATGCTTAAAATCTACCATTGGATCTTTTCTCACTTTACAAGACAAAATCTTAGCCATCCAAAGGAAGCACAATCCATGTGCTTTGCTAGGTTTTAATCCTAGCCTTTGATTTAATTTGGAGATTAAATCTCCACCTTCCAATCATCTCTCTTTAAAATCTCTCCACCCATTTGGAAATCCATGCCAACTTCTAAGATTTAATGGTGGCCCTTTGATCACTTTCCAAATCCAAGAATTAATCTCATCCCTTGAATTTTTTATTTCTTTCCCATTTAAATTAATGAGACTATTTTCATATCCATCACGTGAGAGACCACTTTGAAAGACATAATACTTTCTTTCCCATTTAAATAAATCCCACAATTTTCCAAAGCATTGATGGGCGACCATTTTCCCATTTTTCATTAGATTTATTTAATTCACCATAATTTCAAGTATTAATGGTGACCATTTACTTTTCTTTTTGGATTTTCTTTTAATCCAATACTATCATGCTTCTCATTAAATGCTTGAAAGACCAAAATCATTTCTTTTTGCATTTAATTAAATCATCCCATTTATACTTGAACAAGACTTTGCCAAGTGTCACCTTTTAAACCCATACTTGGCTCTCAAGATCTCATCTCATCCATCCATGTGGCATTTCCACATTTACTCACCAATTTAGGGAAAACATAATTATTTTCTCAAATAATTCAATATCCACCATTTCCCTATTTTTCATAATTAAATTCCTTTATGGAATTAATTTCAAAATTCCCAAAATACCCTTTGTGAATTTATTAATCTCATATATCTCCACATAAATACCAATTTGGGATTTTATTCACTTACACACCTAATTCCACATAGGAATTATTTTTAATTTATCAAAATACCCTTTATTGGACTTCTCTATCCAAATTACCAAAATACCCTTCTCATGGGCACTCTCAATCTCAAGGATCTATCACCTTCTAAAGGGTATTTTTGGAAGTTTTCTTACTTTCTTTCCTATTCTCTTAACACCGGTTACACCGGGTGTTACAATCCTCATGGGACTCCTCGTTAGTACTGAAGTCAAAGACGTCTTCTTCTTCTTCAAGTTCCACAGCAACGGGTTCTTCCTTAGCTTCCTCCTCCATAGGCTCTCCATACAAATCTGCATATTGATCCCGCATCCTTGTGTAGAATTCGTGTAAGGTTTTGAATTCCAAATCCTGCCATATCCACTAGGCATAAGTTTTCCACTCCCCTACCAACTGGCTGATAAGAAAGTCGATATGGTACTCCGCCAGATCTTCTAATTGTTGGTAGCTCGGGGATACATCATCTATGATTTCCTCCATTGCATTCAAAAACACAACTACGTCTTCCTCTTGTAGGTTTCCTCGAGCTTCGATCCTATGCTCCCAGAGAGTCAATAGCACTTGATCCACCATTGTTGCTAATAACACGTAAATTTTTACTCAGAAACCTTGAATGTATGTGTCTTAGAGCTTTTATTTCGTTTCTTCTAAGTTTCAAGTGTTTCTTAGGATCCATAATCCTACTCTAAGTTTTTGCCCAACAGTTCTAACCAGTCTAAGTTTGATAACCTAACTTAACCTAGGGCTCTAATACCAATTGTAACACCTCGCCTTACACGAGTGTGTCACTATAAGGGAATCCCAAGAATTTTTTTTTTTTCAAGTTCATCATGTGTGGTGCTTCAAGAACAATAGTCACATGCAAATAAGATCCTGGAAGCCCCAGTCTTGTCCGTTTAACTAACAAGATCAATAATCTTAAACTAAATGAGTCATAGAATAACGCAGCAAATATAATAACACCAAAATACTATGGCCCATCACGAGGTTCATACATAGTGTTTCCACACCAAAATACGTATTACAAAGCTACGAGATGATAACAACATTATCATACAACCGTTCATACATATATCAAGGTAAATACTATCGCCTCAAAATGATACGACAACTATCATATTAAACACCTTTAGCCCTCAATTGGCCACGTCCTCACCTTCATAGCAGTCCTTGGCTGGAATGTTGAATGTTCTAGGGCATAACCCAGATTAAATGATAAAACATCTAAGTGACAGCATGATACAGGTTACTGAATGCATAAAACACACATGAGCATGCCATATACAGACAATGACAACATGCTACACGTCTAACTTGAGAAATCTCCCTAGCATACTCAACCTTCCTTAAAAAATCCATTCCACACACCTTTGGGGTTGACCTTACCACGACATACTTAATCCTTGAGTGGCATTTCGTGTCACCTGATCATTGGGATTCACCTTTACCCATTTTCAAGAAGACCCCATCCCGTCCCCCACGGACATAACAACGACACGAAAATCAATACCCCGATGATATGAAAAAAAAAACCACACGCCATGCACCGACTCTTTTACAAGTAAAAATAGTTGATGCAATATACCACATGTTCAATATCCATACGATGCCACAAGTACATAAGTAAAATGCCTATGCATAACATCCCAAATTTTTGAGGGTATAACTGCTCGCTGGAACTTGGTTATAACACATGTAACCTAAGCTCGAGAGGGTAAAATCGCTCACCTGAACCCTCTATACACACACCAACACATTTCTAAGACAAGGGTAAAACTGGAATCAAACCACTCACCTTAATATAGAAAAAGCCAATTTTTACCTTGAAAAACGTGTTATACCTCAAAAATCATGCAATCCTTCCCTCTATCACTCAAATCGTCTCCTGCTTAACATTTATGTTTATAGAAATTAATATTCCTATTTTTCCTCAATTTTCTCTATTTTTCTCTATTTTTAAACCTTTCTTTTCTTCGAAAATTCATAACAAATACCTAACACCTAATTTCACCAAATATTTTTGCACCAATATTCCTAAAATAATTTTAGCAAAATTATAAATTTAATTTCGAATTTTTCTCATACCTCACGTGCCACCCCTAGCCTTGGAGAGTAAAGGCCACGCGCAGCTTCTTCTCCAGCTTCGACGGTCTGCAATCACCTTCGATGGCCAATTCGATTGCAGGGCCTTGAAGCTCTTGATGAGGCAACCTCGATGGACCTCCTAGATGGCCGGAACAACCACTGAAAAACCCTCAAAAGCTCGATTGGAGGTGCGGCTCCTACGAGGCTCGATTTTCTAGCCAGCTTCTTAAAACCCTTTAAAACATACACCAAAATCTCCCAAAATCTTCAGAAATCCTCCTTAACGCTCAAGGAACAAAATCCCTCTATCCTTAAGGCTAAATTCTTGCTAAAACACGACTAATCTACTTCGATTTGTTTTGAAACCCTCAGTCATTCGAATCCTATTTATACCTGATTTCAACCAAATTTTTGACCATTCAGAAGCTTTCCTGGTTGCCAAGTTTCGAATCCTCATCATATCAAGACTCGAATCAAGCTAAATGGCGATGAAATGCCCTCGAAATTTTGGCCAAATTCCAATTTCCTTTAAAAATTAATTCCCGTCGACACATCGTAGATCTTGGCCAATGGCTGCGTTTAATCGAACTATCATGGCCTAGAACACATCCTGGTGCCCCTTGGTAGTTCCAACGATGGCCGCCGCAAAGTTGGCCAGTGATTTGCAAGTTTCACACCTAATTTTCATTAATTGCACTTTCATCCCCCAAAATTGATATTTTATGATTCTGCCCCTATCACTCAAACCCTAGGTTTTTCATTAATACCATTAGACCCCTCAAGTTTAGGATGTGTCACTACACCCTTGAAAGTCTAGAAAAACCCTCATTTTGGCCACCCTCCATCAATTTCTAGATTCTACACTTTGACCCAAATGCCCCTAATCGCGAAATTTCAACCCAACACCTTTGTAAATCTCTTATTTTTTAACATCCCATGACTCTTGAACATTTTTACCCCTCCAAGTTTCATCTTGGTTTGATCACTTACCTTTTTGTTCAAGTTTTGAATATTACACATTGGCCTAAAACTTTGATAAATTTCATTTTGACCCCAAAATTTTCCAAAAACACCATTAATATTAACTACTGGGTATTACAGCATGGGTGCAGCCCAGTGAGCGAGCGCTGGCAGTAAGCGCGACCCAGTGCACAGGTGCGGGCGGGGCTGTGAGAGTGTGACAAACGTGAGGGGCTAGTGACTAGCGAACCGCTGGGCCCGGGGTGTGCCAACAGGCCCTACTAGCTATTTTTCCTTAATTGTTTTTGTAAGTCTGATATTTTTTAGCCATTTTGAGATATTTTGGGTCCGGGAGGAAATTTAAAAAAAAAAAAAAGGATTTTTGGGCTATTTCGGTAAAAAAAATCTATTTTTAAAAAATATAAAAATGTAAAGAATTTTCCATAGGCGTGGGAAAATAGTCCAATATTTTGGAAACCCGGGAGATCTTTGATGTTTTTTGAAGAGAAAATGAATGAATGGGTTTTTTCTCAAAAAACGTGCAAGCTGAGGATTTTTGAGCAAAGGAAATAAAAATTAAATTTCACTCAAGAGTAAAAGCCGAACTAAGCAACAAAACCTAGATATCACCCAAGCCTGGGGTAGTCATTCTTGGCTTAAGTTAGTTGAGTTGAAGAAGGATGGTGCTCACTTGAGGTTTTAGATTTCTTCTACTGCGATGGTTTTCAAAATCTCATAACCGACTCCTCGAGTAGAGCGAAGGGAAAGATGAATCCTAGTGCCCACCTAGGGCATTTTTTGTTGAAACATAGTTTAACCCTTCTGAATCCAGTTAATGGGTGAACAATGTAGTTGATTATTCATTCGTGACACCAGTAGGTGGGAGAGGGGTGTTACAATTTTCAACATCATTAATAGTTAATGATGGGTCTTAACATGTCGTTAAGGGTTAATGGCGAGGTTCGTCAAGTGTTAATGAACCAGTTAAAGCTATACGTGGGACCATACAATATGCAGGTTCAAACTATCAACTGCTTTTGTAAATAGTCGGTTGGTTTTCCTTATTGTTAAGACAAACGATCGATAGTTTAGGGAGACAGTAGACCATTTTTCTAAAGAGTTGGAAAATAGTCACAGTAGACCATTTTTCTAAAGAGTTGGAAAACAGTCGACAACTTGAGTGAAGTAGTCGATCATTTTTATTGCCTTTGGTCCATTTAGTGGCTTACATATGTCATCTTCATGGTTGTTCTTGAGGAGATACGTGGAGTCTAGCTAATAACCCAATTAAAGGTAGAGAATCGAGATTTTGAGAGAAGAAGGAATCGAGGGAAATTAAGACAGAGCTTGGGCTTCTTCCTTTTACATGTTATGTTCGTCTTTTTTGCTTCTACTCCTTGTTTGTTGTGTTCTTGCAGATAGCTTAATCATTGAACTAGGAAATTTCAGATAAATTGGGAGAGTCTGACAAGTACGAGTGACTTAACGTCCTCTGGCTAGGATGGGATAAGGACCACGAGTTGATACTGTAACGCCCCACTTTCCAGGGTGCGTTATAACTTGGGACAATTCCGAGACAGTAATTTTTTTCTTTCAAACACTAAAACTAAATGACAACATTCCTCGAATTCATCCCAGAATTTTCATACATTTTATCTCGAAAGAGAATCATTATACATATCAAATTGTGGAAGAAAGGATCGAAACCTGATATCTTAACATTGTAATACCCCATGTTCATATGAGGATGCCATGTAATTTTGATGAATTTAGAATATCGAAAAATTGGCTTAATAACAGTTATAAGTATCAAATCGACTGTAGGGAGTGCCTCGAGGTGAAATTGTCTAAGAAAAATGATATGGTTTCGATGAGCGTTCCGAGATAGGATTTATGGTATCAAAAGAAATCAGATCGGGAACGATTTTTAGTACAGCTAAAATACAACTGTCATTTAGGCTGTAAAACCGAATCAACGTAGAAGACTCCTATAAAATCAACAAAACCCTACGGAGGCTCCGATTTTGCGTAATGAGTAACCCTTCAGTGGTTTCGAGATGAAACAAAAGTCCCGAGTGGACGCAAAGGCGAAATCACCCATATCAAGTAAAATTTAAGTTATTAATTTTACGTTTTCGGTATTGTAATATCAATTAATTCAGTGTTTGAGGATATTATTGCAATTAGAAAATTATTCTAATGAATTTAGGATAAAAATATGAGGTTTAAATATATAAATTTGTTATTAATACAATATAATATAGAATTATATATATCTAGGCGTGTTGTGTGTGCGCGTGAGTGATGGCAGCCATCTGGAACTTACTCCATGCCCTACAAGATTGAAGCCACGCCCTGCAAGCTTTGAAGGATTTTCACGCCAAAAAGGTTCTTCACGCAAGCATGTGGGTCGAGTAAGGTGAGGTTGATTGAGTGATGTATAGCATATATATATATATACACGTGTTCGTACCAAACAAGCCATGGCTGCCTATAAATAGGTAGGGGTTCGGCCGATTCAGAAGCATCAAGCAAGGGAGAGAGAGAGAGCTGGGATGAGGTGTGGCCATGGCAACTGCAAAGCTGATGTCGCAGCAGCCATGGAAGCACCATAACGAGCAAGGGAGGCCGACAGAGCAGCAGCGCGGTGGCACGAGGAAGCCATAGAGACGACCGAAGGCTCGCCGGTTGTAGCATGAGGCGGCAGCGACTATGATCGACGCTAGCGAGTAGCAGCGCTGAAGGAGCTGCTGCAGTGAGGGAAATAAGGCGCGGCCGCGACGGCGACTTGCAGCGGCAGGCACGGAGCAGTCGACGATGTTGATGGTGGTTGTTGGGGCAGTCGCGATGGCCGACGAAGCTAGCCAAGGCGGTGGTCGGGCAAGAGGCTGGCGCGCACAGGGGCTACACGAGGAAGAAGGTGAACAGGGAGAAGGAAGAAAGAAAAAGAAGAAAAGAAAAAATAAAGGAAAAAGAAAAGGAAAAATGGGAAGAAAATGAAAAATAAATGTCAAAAAATCCCAGAAAAATCTCAAAAATTAGGATTTTAATATTTAGTAATATTCCAGAGATTTTTGGGCGAGAGAATGGTTTGGGCACGCATATCGAGGATGCCAGAGATGCTAAGTTAAGGTGAGTAAAATTTTCTAGAAAATTCCAAAAATTCAAGAATATTATTTTATGAATTTTTGTAGTGAAATATTTGAGAAAATATTTTAGAAATATTTAGTTTGGATTTATTGAGGAAAAATAGGAAGAAATAGAGAGAAAATTAAAGAAATTGTGGAAAAATAGGATTTAATATTTATTTAAATAATTATGGTGATTAGGATACTTTGAGACTTAAGTTGAAGTGTCTGGTGCGAATTTTGAGGTTGGCACCCAAATCGAGGCGATGCACGTATTTCGAGGCAAGACACAGATATCAAGAAAAGCTTGAGAAAGTAAGTGGTACTTCCCATCTGAATTTAGTTTTATGGAAAATGCTTGTAAGTGATTTATGTTCCTCGAAAATGTTTTCATCATATTGACATACTCTGATATGTACCCATCACGTAGACTGCATACATGCCATGACTATGAAATGCATAAATACATATTGATATCATTGATCACTCGCATTTAGGTTGTAGAAAGTACGAACTGGCACCGCTGCTTTACCAAGGGTGCACCCATACACCTCAGCTTCAGAAGAGGTGGCCACAAAAATGGTAGGTAGCATGAGAGGTGCAGTTGACACCTACGATGAAAGACATTGCATACAAACATGATATAGCATTATGTACCCTTACTTAGATGGTTCATCATCTAATTTGGGTTTTTGCCCCTGGAATATTCAAACGTTTCAGATGGAGATTGTAGCAGATCAGAGGATAAATGAGACATGAAATGACACTTAGCAGAGTGCATGAAGAATGAAATGTATGTTATATAGCCTATGTATTTAAGTTCTGCTACTTCGAATTCTAAACGTTTTAAGAAATGTTGATGTATATCCTTATGGTTAATAAAGATATAAGATTTGATTTATGATTAATGTTAAGATATTAGGTTTCGATCATTGCTTCCGCATTTGATGTGTATAATGATTCTCTCTCAAGACTAATAGATGGGAATTCTGGGACGGATTCGAGGAATGATGTGGTTTAGCTTTAGTATTTGAAAGAAAAAAATTATTGTCCCGAAATTGTCTCAAGTTATAATGCGCCTGGGAAAGCGGGGCATTACAGATACCAGGAGGCTTGCTAGGTGTGGACGAACTAGGCCCCTTCCACACAATGATGAGGATACGATCTTTGTGTAGAAACAGTTTGTACACCGACCTGACATCATGCTTTCAGGTACACATTTAATATGTTGCATATGATGTAATACCGTGTTGCTTAAATGCCCAAGCTGCATATGGTTTGTGTAAGCTTCTGTAGTACATCTCTGATCTAAAATTTTTTAAAAATTTCACACTGCCATATGATTATTCCAACATAAATGTTGCAGAAGATTTTTACATGCAGATGCTTTAGGAGGCTATACGAGCATTTTGCTAATGCCATCCAAATACTCCTTTTCGCAAGTAAATCATTTATAGGTAATATTTTTGTTAACGTGGTTTAGCAAGTCTCAGTTATATTCGCAATAAGAGCATAATGATAGAAGAAATAATGAGACTAACGATAATGAAAGATTACCCAAGATGAGGGTGAATTGGGTGTTTTACTATTTTTACAAATGATGAAATATCTTTTAACTTATTTGAAGAAAATAATTTTCTTAAACTACAAAACCAATACAATAACGGATAAAATAAGCACAAATGCATATACAACACATAACAACAAATAATTTGAGAAAACTTGTAGACATTTGATAAGTTTATATATATGAAAAAATTAGTATGAAGATATATGTATGCATTTAAGAAAGAATATAAGAGACATTTTCGAAAAGATAGAAATCAATTTGAAACATATGAAATAAATGTATGCAGTGAAAAATGACTATGCAGTTAGAAAATATCAAAATAAGTTCTTATATGCAATCAAACTAATGTTTAAAAGACTTTTTATGAAGTTTATTGAAAGTTGAAACATAAAAGTTTTATAAAAACTAAATGTAAGATATACATATAGTTTTGTTATAAATATAAAGAATTATATTTAAAAATATGAGTTTGTAAAACAGTTATTAAAATGTAAAAGTACATAATTTTTAAAATGATTCCAACTAGGAAAACATTTTAATGATAGTTAGAAAAACAATGCCTTAAGTTGTTTTTATGTATGAAAAACATATGCGTAGCATATAAAGAATAGAGTTGTTAAAATGTAAGAAATAAGAAAGAAGCAACAGGAACATAACAATTTAGTGTGGTTCGGACAACATATCTAGTCCACTACTTTAACTTCTTATTAAGAATTTAGAAAACATCCACTAACGATATTAGCTTTTAGAGCTCAGCTATAACCCATACATAGTTTTTACAAGCTCAATTGAAACCTCCACTTTTACAGGCTAAGTTGGAACCCCAGCTTTTACAGACAAAGCAGTAACCTCTACTTTTAAAGGGCTAAGTAGGAATCCCCTCACTTTTCACAGCGTAAGCAGTAACATTTACATGTGGTTTTTTCATATTTGACTTAACCATAACCAAGACATTGCTTTTTAAGTCGCAAGCATAACCTTTACAAGAGTTTTACAAAGAATTGTGAAAAGATTTATCAAAAGAAAAATATAAGATGTATAATGATACCAATATTTCTCTTGAACAAAAGAGAATTCAAAAATATTAATGAATAAAACACTCAGCTCTCTTAATCTAAATCTAGTTTACAAAGATATACATTGAATCTCACCAAATAAATGCCTAGAGTGAAAAAGATAAACTATAAGAATCACTCACTCAAGCATAGCAAATTGGCTCGTAAAAAAAAAAAAAAAAACTTGTTGTATTTGGATTGGCTCTATGTTGTTCAAACATTAGCAACCATGGCTATGTCCATAGTATAATCTTTCTTTTGTGGCTCAACAGCTACTTGATCGATCTCACAACTATTGAACCAACTTGCTCATATTAATTAAGTTTTGATGATTAACTAAAAAAAAATTTAATATACAAATTATAATATTTTTGGTGATTAACAAAAGAGTATTTTTATTAAATATATTAATTATAGAATCAAATTATTTTTAATTAATTTATAAAATATTTTTCATAGCATATGTATTACCAAAAATATTATTTTCTATTAAAAATATTTTTTATATAATTTTTAGATTAATTTATAAAATATTTTTCATAGTATATGTATTACCAAAAATATTATTTTCTATTAAAAATATTTTTATATTAATTTATAATATTTTCTCATAGCATATGTATTATCAAAAATATTATTTTCTATTAAAAATTGTTAATATTTTTAGATTAATTTATAAAATATTTTGGCACAATATATGTATTATCAAAATTATTATTTTCTATTAAATTATTTTTCAAGTAAAAACTCATATAAATATTTTTTTTCACAAAATTTGGACCAAAAATCAAAATTTTCACTACCGCTACGGTGACACTACAATACCCCCCAACAATAAGAATTTTTACTGTTTGCTACAGTGAACTTGACCGTTGCTACAGTACACATTACCGTTGCTATAGTGAACTTGACCGTTACTATAGTGAATTTGACCGTTGTTACAGTACTACTACAGTATTTTCTAGAATACTTATAAATAGCTCCAAACTCATTTTGGAGATTATTCATTGATCATATTACCTATCCAAAGCACTCAAAAGATCTCAATATAATTTTCAAGCAATCCGAACCTCTTGAAACATTATTACACATCCACCGAAAAGCCATAAGGCAAAAAGAGAAACGTTCTTCAAGTCTTCTACAACAAATCTGAATTTCTCCATTTGAGGTTATAAATTTATTTATCTTATTTATATTTCATTTGCTTATTTGTGTTTAAGTATGGACAAATTAGTTGTAAACATTTAAATTATCATAGAGGATTATATAGGTTTCCTAGAACCGTTAAAATCTAGGTGAACATAGTTTCTAAGGTAAGATAGGGTGAAAATTTTGGTGTAGTGGTTGTCTGAAACCTGTTATAATCTAGGTTTGTATTTAGTTTCCAAGGTGAACTAGTGTGAAACCTTGGTGAAATTGGTTTAGTAGAACCCCAAGTGTGGTTAGATCTTGAGAAAGTGAACTAGGTGTGTGTGGAAACACCGAACCACTATTAATTGTCTTGTGCCTCATTTTATTTATTTTTCCTATATCTTGTGGCTTACATTTATTATTAATCTCAAATATAATTTATTATATTTATCAAATATATATTTTTAATAAAATCATTAATCAAGAATATTTATTAAAATTGAAAAAAAAAATTAATCACTCAATTCACTCATCTCTTAAGTGGTCATATCCTAAGGGAGCAACACTTGGTCTTTTATAGAAGCTTGATGGTCAGATTCAACATTGAGACCTGCACAACTCACCTCTTTAATTTGACCAATAACGATCAAATTTGTTAGAAACCATATGCAAATTATATAGATAAATATTAAACACACTTGCATAAATATAATTTATCAATCTTTTATAAGAGAACATAGTTAGACGTATTGGGATAAGCAAAAAAAGTTTTAATAATCAAAACTGTAGCACCCCAAATTTTTCGGGCCTGTTATAACTTAGGATTTTAGGAATTTTTCTTTTTTTTTCTTCACACCACAACAACTGATATACATACAATTCCCAATAATCATAATTTGACCTTCTCAGCCTAACAAATCCGATAATCATACAGCTAAGACAAGTGATATCAGTACAAATGCAGAAGGTAGATCGAACCTGATAGGTACATAACCATAATGCTTTATTTATCATATAAGAAACTGTTCAAGATGTCTGCAAAATACATTACAAGGACATCATCTCTCGCAAGTTATAACTGAACGTCTTAAACATATCCAAAACATACATAGGTTCGCACATAAACAAATATATGCTAAACATGCTATAGACAGCAAATTAAACTTATTCTTTAGTTATCTCATTTCCTTTAAAGCCACTTGTTGAATCTGGAACGTTTGAATATTCCAGGAACATAGTCCAATTAGAAGATGAATCTTCTAGTAAGAAACTTATAAAACAGTTTATATAAATGCATGAACAGGTATAAAATGTATGAGGAAACAACGAGGACTACTCCAAAGTGCCTCGTGAACATGTTATCCTTTTCCAACGAGAGCTTTCTCAATGGCGCACGCATAGCACCTCTCGGGAGGTCCCTAACCATGTCATCTTGGCCCAACTTCATAGAATTCATGCAAGCACCACATTCGCTGTCCCTTAGGCTCACAATCTTTCTCACGAGAGCTTCCTCGATGGCGCATGCATAACGTCTCTCAAGGGATATCCGACTTTTGCCTTTAGCCAATAACAAATAAGTACAACAGTATGGCCACATGAATTTTATAAATGCAACAGTTAAAAGCCAACAACATATATTTTTAGGAAAACACATTTCATATATGCAACATGATTTCACGTAAGAGAACAATAAGAGTTTACGTATAGGAACTTCACAAAACATGTTTCATGCAATAGAAGTCTCTCACAAGAGAGAAAAAATAGGGTTTGGAGTATAGGAGTCTCACCTTAAAGGTTTATCTCTTGGAGGTTACGGTTTCACTACAAACAGCCTAGGTTTCTACAGAAAACACAATTTTTGGTAAACCTAACCTCCAATATTTATATATAGGGTTAAAGGTAATTAAATATTGGTCATAACTAAAAATTTTCAAGGAAAATGGACCTCACACGCGCCCTCACGGGTCCTGGGAAGGTGGCTCACGAGCAGTCACTTCTATGCGTGTGTATCTCACGCATCGCTATGACAGTACTGCATCACTTTCGTATTTTGGCCATATCTCCCTTTTTTTACCTCCGATTCGACCCCCGTTTGAACCTACGAGTCCCTCTCTTCCCCTTCTATAGGATTATTAAAAAAAATGTGACTTCTCTAACTTTTTTTTAACTATTTGGGACAAACTTTGTCAAAGACCCGAAACTTCAATGAGGCTAGTTCTCCCCCGCTTCTCCTTCGATTTCTTCCCTTCTTCTTTCAGAATTTACTCCCCTCACTCAAGAGAAAACTCCTCACCTTAGAATGCCTCAATTTTCAAACTCGCTTGGAATGATTTGAGAACAACCCATGACCTTTATTTATAGATTCCTCGGACTAATCACATGATGCCACTTGTCTCAAGATAAGCTTTGGACTCCAAAGACTCAAAGCTATAATTGAATATTGCTTGAAATCCAAAGCCATATTCAATTGAATTTTTAATTCCAAAGCTAAAATGGAATGAATTTTGAAATCCAAAGCTAATACCCCAAACTTCTTTCAAATGCCATTTTGACCCTTATTTCAAGTCCTCAAGCTTTGATATTTTACCACATGAACTCCTAATTTCATCTTTATTTTATTTGGGTAATTCTCTAATTGCAATTACATCCTCAAACATAAAATTAATTTGCATTACGACTCATACAATGCAAAATTAATAACTCGAAGCTTACTCAATAAGGACGATTTCATCCCTGCACCTTCACAGGACCTTTGTTTCATCCTAAAACCACTTCAAGCTTGATCCTTATGTAAAACCGAAGCCCTCTCAGGGTTCTGTTGACTTCCTGGAGGTCCTTTACAATCATTCGATTTTTTAGACTAGAACTTAGCTGTACCAAAAATCGTCTTTGATTTGATTTCTTTTAGCATCACAAATCACGTCTTGAGACACTTGTCAATGCCATACCTTTTTCCTTAAGTATCTAAGCTCTAGGGCACTCCCTGCAGTTGATTCGGTGCTTTATTTTACTATCAAACAATTTTTTGGTATTTTAAACTCACTTAAAACACGTAACAACTTTACAAAAATATCAGGTATTACAAAAACTATCATATGAGGTATTACAAAAACTGTTATATTTTACTTTATGAGTAATGGCTATAAAATTTGAAATCAGATGTCAGTTACTTGATCGAGTCTTAGAGATATTCGACTAATATAGAGCATACTTGATTAAACATTTCATGTAATTGATTATAAATAAGGGTCACTTAAGTATGATCAACTTATTACTCGACTGACTCACAAGTCATAGAAACTTTGCATTAAGCACTCGACTACTAGGCTAAGCTTACTCGATTAGCACAAGCATATACTCAAGTACAAATAACTGGTATTCGATTAATTTTAAGAACAAAGACTTAGCTAGATTCTATCTAATCTTTACTTGATTAAAACATATAGATAATCGATTATAAAAATACATTAGTCGATTAAGAGAAAGATATACTCGATTAAGGAGATACTTGGAGTTTTGATAATAGAAAGATACTCAATTGAAAATATTCCTTACTCGATTGATTTTTGAAACACAGAGAACTTGTAAAAATTACTCTAGTAGGAAAGATTAATAGTTGTTTGAAAGAAGATTTGCTAAAGCATATACTCAACTGATTTGAAAGATACATATAGTAATACGTGACTAAAAATATGCTAAAATTTTAATAGCTATAAAGACACTCAATTATAAACATACCACACTAGATTGTAGCTTTAAGAAATAAGATTTTGTGTAACACATACTTGAGTAGGTTTTTAAGACACTCGATTAATTTAAAGAAATGATAAGCAATACTTGATTAAATCAAAAGTTATTTTTAGACTGAAGGCAAGTGTAGAAGATTTAAAAGAATGTTTGAATCCTTTACCTTTAAAGACTTGAAAAATACATATATTTAGTTTATCAAAAAGCTTTTATATATAGTTGAACTTTCAAAACATTTTCTCAAACATTTAACATCAAGCTCGATTAACATAAAACTATATTATACTGTTTTGAAATATATAGGAATATATGAGCTTAAAGTTCTCCAATTTAAAGAAAAATATACTTATAACCTTCATACTTCTTTATCAACCAATGGATCATGTTCACTGCATGATCCTGCTTTTCATGGAGCTTCACTGATTCGGAAGACGTGTTTAGAGTGTCGCTGGTTCTGGAGCTGACACTTTGATCTAGATTTATAACTTATCATTTCTTTCGTGTTTCTTTTTAGTTTGTCTATGTTGTTTTGATCCCGTTTGTGCAAGGATCTTGAGTGTTTTCTTTATTTCGTTTGTTGTGTCATTATGCACTGGGGTATACCCTGATTTGGGTTCTATACAAACGTTTTCTCTATTTATACATATCTTTTTACTTAAAAAAAAAAACCAAATCGGTACTTAGTTGTTTTTGAAATAAATATTCCCAAAATTTTTGCCTCATTTTTTTTTTTCTAATACCGAGTATTCAACAATAATGAAAACCAATATATATATATATATACACATCACCATTTATTACATTACATTCACTATTCACATAATAATTATATGACTTTTTTCCCACGACTCAATATAATATCATGCCTCTTATCCACATTTTTCATAACATTACGAGATCATTTCATTTCCCACTCACAACATGTGAAATCATCAATGCATAATTGTGTGCTCATGCATAGCCATAACAACATATAAAAAATATATAGATGCTTGCTCATAGCAATTTATTTATCAATTTCATTTCATCTTATCATGCCCACCCATATTGTGGTATAGTATGATATGATGTCCATGCAATGCATACATGCCATATTTTTATCAAGTACAATTGGTACTATGCATAGCTTTGAGTGTGGTGGAATCTTCAAATGGTGCTGTTGTGGGGTCCTCCCCCATCAGTCTTACATGTCCTTTGATTACATGTCCTTTGATTTCACCACAACCACCCTTTGCAATTATTAACATTTTCAATTGATCTTCATGAATGCTCACATATACTATGCAAGATGATATTTTTGTTTCCCACATCTCAATATTTCATTTACCACTACACAAATAAGCTTCCCATAATATCAATATTTTTCCATATGCAAAACCCATCTTTATAACAATATTTATATATCTTCGATAGATTCGTGGTTCCCTTGGCATCCAACTTTAGTAAAATTATCATATTAATATTGTGAAAGATTTCAACATATTTGAATGAGCCCATATAGGCATGTATGTTTGTTTCCACTTCTACTTCACCCCATGATTAAAAATGCCGCCTCTCTTTTTATACTCACCGATATCCCAATTTATTTGATGGACACAAATATTTGATAAGATTGATGTTAGGGCAACACTGGATAGAAATTATGATTTGAAACAAAATCCTAGCAAGACAACACCAAAGTCTTGTGTACCTGAACCCTAACCAAGAGACACGTAATTCCTTAAGAAAGATAGGGTGAATTGAACCCTATTTGGCTTTCAGCAGGACTCAACATGAATCCAATAATATCACAAGGTTAACAATGCAAGAAAATGGGCAAGAGTCATGATTTCATCCATAGAAAGGATAGATAAAACAAAGAACATTCAATAGACACAATTTCCAAACAACTTGATTTCAAGCAAGTAATTCAAAAAGAACTCATGATTTCAAAACTTGCCAAATGGCCCAAATCCTACACCGAATCAAAGCCTTTCAAGTCTAGGTTACAAAAAAAAAATGGATCTCAATTCTGATATTTGTACAAAACGTTATGGCCAAAATAGTCGAACATGCGCAGTTAGAGTCGACTTGCGCTGAGTTGACTTGGAGGGTTATCGAGTCGACTCAACCGAGGCTTGGTCATACCGAGTCGACTTGTTGGCCCAAAAACACGAATGAAAGAACTGAAAACCCTTAAATTCACTCAAACTCCAATTTTCTCAATTCTTAACCCAAAAATACAAAATTCCATAATTCATGGTCTCCTTCGGGTTATAAACTCGTTTTACCAAAATTTTGAGAAATTATTCATGAAATACAAACAACCAAGCTTCCTAAGCAAAACCCTAACCCATTACAACAACCCCTAAAATTTTAGAAATTAAACCAAAAACTCATGATTTGAAGACACTATAGAAACCCCCAAGACTCCGATTTACATCCCACAAGAAATAACCGTAAGATTTTGCAACAAAATGAAGTGAAGGGAATGAAACTTGCACAACAAAAATGAAAAACAAGTGCAAGTGAGAACTTGCCTTAAAATGGATGACCCGAATGAAGAAATCCAACCCGCTAATGATGCCGCTTGAGACCAATTGAAGCGTCATCCAAGAAAAAAGAGACAAGAAGTGGAAGAGAAGAAGAAGAAGAAGAAGAAGAAATGGAGAAGGAAGAATAAGGGTTGTCGTGAGCCATTATAACACCCCTTCTCCTAGAATTACCGAGAAGAGGTGCTACGGGAAAAATAGATAAAATAAAATAAAACTCTTTAATAAATTGAAATTTGATACCATAAATGAATATCTCAATCAACTGAAATAAAAACTTTGAGTCAAATAACTAAAAACCATAAACTCTGTCTAAGGAAAAATCCCACAACTGAAACATAAAATAACCCTAAACTGACAAGACACAATGAAACTAACAAATTGACTAAACTCTTAAACATCTTTGATCTTAAGCAGCTCCACGTACACACACTACTGACCACTACTGCTAGGCCCCACATTTGGTACTCCCCCACTAGGACCTGAAATCGTGAAGAGTACAAGGTAAGCTACAAACCTCAGTAGGTAATAAGTTGGAAAGAATAATTGAGGCTGAATCGAGGAACATCGTTACTGATAAAATACTTACTGAACTTGTACTGAGTATATTCACTGCCTGTTTGGATTCATCAAAATGTAATGCACATAAACTGTAAACTAAATGCATGTATGCAACTTTGGCACATAAGCCCACAAAACTGTAATACATACCTGATTGATCTGAATCCTGTATATACAAAAATTGTAAGCACATTCTGTGGGCAAAGCCCCTAGCCCCTTGGTCATCACCAGGCAAGCAACTCATAAATTGAGTTATAACCAAAATTGATACTAATGGGATCCCGCGGATAAGCCGCCTGGCGCTTATAATGCAATGCTCATATAAATGCTAACACACAATATGTAGTGCTCCATATAAAGTCATGCTCAATACTCATACCAAAATGTATGCACATAATCTCATGAAATAATGCTGAACATGTCATAACTTCACACAATAGTATAAAATGCACAAGTTGTTATTACTATTATTGGAACCCAAATGTTACTCGTATTTTCTCTTAAAATACCAAATTTATTGATATTTAATTAATTAATTAATTAATTATTCTGAGGGTGCAACATGAAAACTTCCCAGGAGGGTCACCATCCTATCACTACTCCTCCTGAGCATGCTTAACTTTGGAGTTTTTGGCAATATTGGTTGCAAAATTAGGTATAGAGCATGGAAATCTGGTGTGAGTGACCTGCACACTAGTGCCATTCGAATGACTCAAATTCATTCGAATGAATTTGGCAAAGCTGAAGCATTTTGAACAAGAAACTACAAAACATTCAAATGCTACAGTACGCCATTCGAATGAGATGAATGAAATACACAAGGACATTCGAATGGCAGAAATTTCATTCGAATGCTAAATGGTACAAAACAAAAGCCATTCAGATCTTTCAAGGATTCATTCGAATGACACACTCAAAACCTCAAAAACATATTCAAATGATACAATAACATTGACAACTCATTCGGATACCACAAAAACTCATTCGAATGACACAAGGCTCATTCAAATGTCTGAAAACTCATACGAAATAAAGCTCATGATAACAGAGACCATATCACGAATCAAAAACTTAACATTATTACACCATTCTGAAAGAAATTTTAGGAGAACAATCCCAATCGATATAGAATAACATCAAGATGAATCAACACTCGCACTGGGAAGGAAACGCTTGTGAGAAAAATTATGCATAGCTGATCATATCTCACTATACGCTGATATACTGCATGAATATATATATATATATGCATGAACATACTGTCCGATGAAATTGGGAACCAAAATACAGAGTCTTGGTATTCTGAGATCACTGTAAACATGGATCCTGAGTTAAAGATTACAAGAAAGTTACTTGCTCATGACTTCATTGTATACGCATATATATATAGATATATAAACGTATCTGTTTACTAATAAAATACTGAAACTTCAAATAAAAGAGTTCTTAAATAACTTGAAAATGAACTAACAAGAACATGTAATGGAAGGGATTACAAGGAAGATACTTGCTCAAGAAAGCCTTTGATACACTAATCTGAATATGCATATAGATATATACAGACTGGCTGATAAATTGAGAATCAAAATGAGAGTCTTAAGAATCTGAAAATGAACTATCATGATCCTGTAATGGAAGGAATTATAGGAAAGATACTTGCCTGAAAAAACTCTCTAATCGAACCCTTGAACAAACTTGAAAACTCTTGATCGACTCAAATGCTTCAACAAAAGTCCCTATGCAACACTGCTACCTCTCTTGGCTCTATGGTCTTCACGGCGTGAAGAAAGCTAAGGCTGATGAGATTTATATACACACATAAGAAGTCCTAGAAGCCCATCTCCTTCTCTTACTATAACTTGGAGACCTTATTCTTAATTAATTTGGATAATTTCCACTTAATCCTTCTCACTCATGGATTCTCCCTTAAATACATAATATCACTAATGAAATAATTCCTAATAATAGGAAATTATTATTTAAAACATCTAAAATTACCTTTATGCCCTTGCACTTAATTTTCACATAATTAAATAAAAATAAATGTTATTCTCTCAATTAAAATCTCTAAATTGTCACTTTAAATATTTAATTAGCAAATTCTTTTAACTCAAAAATTAAATAAGAAATTAAATAATTTCTAGACCCTCTAACGAGTCGTTACGGCCACCCATCTCTCTCCCTTTTATACTCCCCCACTTCCCATTTTTTACCCCCACACTTTAATATAAATACCCTCCATATCCTTCTTCAATTCCTTTAATTAATAAAGTATATGTATATATATATACATATGATTCCTTTCTTCCTACTTTTCTTTTAAATACAACATAACCATACACCTTTAAATCTAACTTTTCTTTCCACCCATGCAATCTCATCCCGATTAAAATTGCACACGCTCACATTATTTATTTCCAACATCGGAATATATTTGGTAAGTGGGACAGGTAATACCGGAATATCTCACACATTAATTATCTTCGGTATTTACTTAGATCAAATAATACCAAAATATAACACTCATCAAAATATCATCAATATGAGTGTGAGATTTTTTAATATACATATATAAAATGATTTATATAAAATATTTTAGAAATCATCAACAAACCAAATTTATTAAAAATATATTTTCTAAGATTATTTTTTACATAAATCAAAATATAAATTTCTCAACAATCTTCCATTTTTTATTTACGAGCCCATTTGATGATAACAAAATGTTTTGACTCAAAGGGCTTTAGAAAATATATAAGGAGATATTTTTAGAAAATATTATATTTAGAAAATATATGTTTTTTTAAGCAAATATAGAGTTTTAAGAAAACTTCCCTTAGCATTTTACCTGTAAGAAGGAAAGCTCTCTCTGAAACTATTATCCCTCTTTTCTACTTGAGTCTAATATATATTGTCTTCTCCTAAATCCTATTTTTCCTTCTAGAAAACTCCCCCTAAGCTAATATGTCTTATTTCTCTCCCCCTTGAGATATACTCTATTTCTCCCCTTTTTTGTCAAACATCAAAATGGATCAAAAAGGATTTTTGAAAAATATTTTGAGAAGAGTCGTAAAGAAAGAATCCCCCTAAAACATTAACATATATATCTTAGAAGGAAAGATAGAAAACTCCCCCTGACGGATAGAATATATGACCACTAATGATCATTAAACAAATCCTAGGGATTGTTAAGAGGAAAAATTTAACTCCCTCTGATTCATAACATAACACTAGGGAAACTAACCTAAAATATAACGCATAGGCATATCAAGTACAAAGAATATAATGTAAGACATTTTTTTAAAAACAAAAGATATAGACATAAGAGTTAAGGTATGAAAATAACATGAATCGTATGTGTACACATAATGTAATTAAATAAGTAGCTTAAGACACAAGATTATCCAAGGAGACATATTAAGATAGATCTTATAAAATTCACAGAAGACTTTCTTGATCTATTGGTTCTTTATCCAATTCAGTTCCTTTGTTCTTCTTCTACCCTATCTTTCTCTTTTTCCGTCCTAGAAGATTTTTGGGTTTGTATTTTTGAAGTTTACGGAGACTCCTTTTTTAACTTACCTAATATGTAATATTCTGATATTTTAAGAATAAATAATAATTATTAATTTTTATATTTGTAGTGAGTTATGATTTATTGGAGTTTTGTGGATTTGAGGAATTTAGTAAAAGATATTAAATTTATTATTGTCGATGTTTGGAGTTGGTCGACTGTGATTCGTAGGTTCGCAATGAGAAAATGAGCACAAATGCAAAGAGGAGAAACATATAGAACAAACAATAAATCATGCATAGGAAATATTTTACGTGGTACGGCTAGAATGATACTTAGTTCACGATTGTTCTTGGTTCTTCTGACAGAGTAACATTATATCATTATTGTCCATTCTCCTTTTACAATGGTCTTTGACCACTATTTATAGTGTCGAGTGTTTCCAATTTTCATTAAATCCAAAATAAGTGGATAATATTATGGAGACAATATGTTCTTATTAATTCCATGAAATTGGGAATGGACCCCGCATTATCAGGGGTTTGATTTGTCCCGAATAAGACAGGTGGGCATCGCCTCCAATTATTTTGCAGTCTTATTGTTATGCGAGCTGAACGGTTGGCCAGCGAGCTAATAGCATCGCTGGGAGCTTGCTTGGTTTCGTGGTTTGAGCTCGAGTTTCAGAGATGTGCGACCTTGCTCTGATGACCTCGACTTTGAGCCTATTGGGCTTCAGGAGATTATGCTGATTTGCTTGGTCGAGTCCAACCTATAAGAAATATGGTCCGAAAAATACCCATAACAATTATATTTTTAAACAGGGATTAAATCATTTATTACGATTGATAAAGAAAAATATTAATATAATAGACGATGTACATTATGTAGTATGCTAAAAATAATAATAGAAATAATAAAGTAATTGAGAAATGGGATGGCTAGTGGGGTGAAATTGGGGTGGCTGACATTTGTAAATATATGTAAATAATATATAGGTTATTGTAAAGGAAATTGGAGATTTAGTTTCCAGGGTTGTATACGTGAATATAGATACATAAATATACATTGTGTTCTATATTACATTAGCAAAATCAAAGAGAGAGAATTGAGGGACTGCACACATGAATATTAAGATAAAATATATGTTATGCTAAGAAGTTATTATGCCGTATTGGTTTATAGGCAACTATTATGTTGCCTATCGTTGGGCAACTGTTGCCCAACTGTTGCCCATCTGTGGGGTTCAAGTCACATGCATGGAGTCCATCCCCTCTTTCTCAGTCGGATAACATAACAGTGCTCTTGGTTTATATTTACATACCAGATAGTATAATATTATATTAATATACGAAGGAGATGGAAGAAATTGGTGGCAATTTTCTGATCATGCGACGTGCACGAGAGTCACTTTCTATAATCTTCTACTTCCTTCTAAGCATGTGCAGCCAAGTTGATATATGATATATATATATATGTATATAATATTATATCTTTGTAAAAGAGAGATTAGGAATTCAAGAGATTGGATTTGAGAGGGTGACGCTGTGCACATATATATGTAGATATATATAATATGTTATGATACTAATAGATATATATATATATATATACATAGTTTAAGGAGCAGAAAGAAGGCAGCCGCACCAGCCCAGCGTCCGTTCTTCTTTTTATGCGTCCGTTTCCTCCCCTCTCTCTCCCGGTTAATTTCAGAAGCAGCGCGGGGAGCAGGGGCGGATCCAGCAAGTTGGGGTGGGGTGGGCTGGGACTGGACTGGGCTGGGCTGGGTCAGGGGTGGGCTGGGGCTGGGCTGGGCTAAAATGAATTTAGGGCAAACTTTTGTGTTAAAATTTTAATTTTTTTGTGGGCTGCCCTGGGCTTCAGCCCAGGGCAGCTCACATGTGTATCCGCCCCTGGCGAGGAGTAGCAGGAAATCAAGAAAAAATTTGGTGCAATTGAAGTTTAAAATTGTTATGCCTATTTAAATAAGTAGTTCGAAAAAAAGAAAAAAAAAAAAAAAGGCCACATGGCAGCTCTTGAGAGCTGCCACGTGACACCCATAAAAGTAGCCTGGCTGCTCCATGCAGCCAAGAAACAGCCTGACCACATGGAAGCGGCCACTTTTGGCCGCTTCCTTCCTCCCCACGCTGCCACGTGGCAGCATGGCTAAGACAAGGGAAAGGGCTTCACCCCCCCCCCCTCTCGGGGGTATTTTCATACCCTATGCCACGCTGCCATGCGGCAGCGTAGCTAAGGCAAAAGAGGGCTTCACCCCTACCCCTGAGAGAGGTCTTTCGGGGGTGCCTCATACCCCCGAGGGAGGTCACCCGAGGGTGCCTAATGCACTCTTCTTTGTGCGCGCTTACGTGCCTGCATTCATGCATCATCGCTGCCGTGACCCCCGAGAGACTCATCCATCGCTCTCAAACTAGCCAAGGGACTCATCCATCGCTGCCGTGACCCCCGAGAGACTCATCCATCGCTCTCAAACTAGCCAAGGGACTCATCCATCGCTGCCATGACCCCCGAGAGACTCATCCATCACTGTCGTGACCCCCTGGGAGATTCATCCATAGCTATCACTCTACTCTGGGAGGCTCATCCATCGCTGTCACTCCACCTCGGGAGACTCACCCATCTTTCCCAATAATTACTCATCGTTTGGACAATCCACACATCACCCATGGCCCGAAGGAGTCATCCATCCCCCGAGTGAGTCATCCATCGCTCAGATACACCCCACAGAGTCATCCATCATTTGGATCAGCCATACGAGGGTCATCCATCAGTAATTTCCCCTTTTACAAATTCATTATTGTAATCGTGTAACAACAATTGGCGTCGTCTGTGGGAAACACAAATGAAAAGCTACAAAACTATTCCCTCATTATGGCTCAAACCCGAAGTAATCATCAGACCCTCTCCCGTGGTGCCCAATCACCTCGACAAGAGACCCTCGATCGAGTGGAAGATCAACATCAATCTACCCATGAGGGCCCGCTACCTCTCATCCATGGGGGCCATCCGCCCTTCACCCATGAAGGACATCCCCCCCTCACCCATGGGGGTCAGTAGTCCCTCACCCATTAATCCCCTCGTGAGGGTCACCCATCCCTCACTCACCAGCAGCTACCCCTTCCAAAGTCCTCTCACCCATTGGGGGTCCAACTTCAGGTGCTGCCTCTTATAGCCTCACATGTTCTCTCGGGACCTTACTCAGGTATGCAGATCCCATCTGTTGTTCCTTGGGCTGAGTACGAAGCCCTACGACAGCAACATGCCGAAGGAATACAAGCTCTTCGGGAAATGGCTGGTATTTTGCAAAGTTTGGCCCCTCATGGGTCAATCCCAATCGCATTGAGAAAGTTCATACCAGAAACAGTTCCATCACACAGGGCTCGTCAGGAGGTACTAGGGAACGGCTCATATCGAGAAGCGAGCCCTGAAACTCACGCTTAACCTGTCCCTACTAGAAACAATCAACCAAGATCTCCTTTAAGAGAAGCTCATAGCCAAACTTCTCCCCATCGAGGAAATCATGGAGGAATTGATCGTCGAAAGACAAAAAGGCGAAGCCCACAAAGAGGAAGATATTCTGAAACAATGGCCAACACTTCTATGGAAAGAGGTCGGGATTCCAAACCCGAGACCAAGCAAAATGATGGGCCTGATGACAAACCTACTACATTTAGTGCATGGGAGGCAGCCGATATGAAAAAGATGATTGAGCGGGTGCTACAACAGAATAAGTTATTACCCACTTCCGAGGAACAATCTAGAGAAAAACTACCATTCGTGGCAGAAGTAATAGAGAAACCCTTGCCGAGAAAGTTCAAGATGCCTCAAATAAATCCTTATTCAGGCAGGGACGACCCTTATGATCATGTGCAAAACTATGAATCTTTAATGATGCTTCATGGATGAGACGATAAGATAATGTGCAGGGCATTTCCATTAACCCTAACTGGGCACGCTCGGGCCTGGTTTAACGGCTTACCCGAAGCATCCATCTCTTCATTCGACCAGCTAAAAACGGAGTTTATCAAAGCATTCATTATTAACAGTTAGAGAAAGAAAGATACGACATATCTGCTTAGCATTCGACAAGGGAATAAAGAAACCCTACACCACTACGTGGACAAATTTCGGAACGCCACACTTGAGATCTGTAATTTACCAATTGAAATGGCAGTGTCTGTTATGTTCTAAGGGACACGACTAACCCTTTTGCAAGAATCATTGTCTCTAGACCCTCCAAAATCTCTGGCAAACCTGTTTATCAGGGCTAATAAGTACATACTCCATGCGGAGATGATGAGAACGGTAGGGGGAAATGAAGATGGAGAGCGGAAAAGAAAGGATCGAGATATTGAAGAGGACCTTAATCGGCGACAAGAGAGGACCCGAAGACTAGATGATGTCAGGCCCCAGTTCAATCACTATACCTAGCTCACCCAACCTCGGTCTACGATATTAGCAGCCATAGAAGGATCAAGCCTAATCAAGCTTCCAAAAAAGGTGGATCGACCTATAGGAAAGAATCAGGATGAGTACTGTCGATACCATAGGACTCGTGGCCATTCGACTAATCAATGTAGGGAGTCAAAAAATCAAATTGAGATGCTTATCCGAGAAAGGCACTTACAAAGATATGTACGAGAAGAAGAGAAAAATAATAAGGAGCCACAAAGAAGAAAAGAGAGGCCTAAAACACAGGAAATACATAATCCAAGACAACAAGAGAGAGGAAGCGATTACAGACAAAATCTCCGTCTGGATAATGAACCAACACATCAGGTTATACATGTCATTTCGGGCGGCGAAACCTTGTTAGTGATAGCTCCTCTTCCTAAAAAGCCTACGCTCGTTTGGCCTACCAGGTCAATTCTGTAATGGAGGTTAGAGAAAATGAAGAGCCCATTATGTTCACACCTGCCAACAGAGGAGATGTAATCATTCCACATGATGACCCGATGGTAATCTCAGCTATCATTGCAAAGCACCCAATTGAGAGAATTTTGGTAGACAGTGGTAGCTCAGTTAACCTCATTTATTGGAATTGCTTCGAGCAAATGCACATTTCACAAGATCGATTGAAAAATATCTCTTCCCCTTTATATAGTTTTATCGGGGAGCCTGTCTCGGTGGCTGGTTCAATTCAGTTGCCAGTGACATTGGGCTCCGATCCTCAGAGAACAACACGTCAGGCCTACTTCATGGTGGTTAAAGCCTCATTAACTGCATACAATCTAATTTTTGGTCGTCTCTTACTCAACGATATGAGAGCCGTAGTCTCTTCCTGCTATCTGTTGATGAAATTTCCTACACCCCAAAGAGTAGGACAAGTCCGAGAGGATCAATGGAAGGCCCGCACGTGCTATGTTGCATCTACAAAAGAGAAACAAAGTGAAGAGACTTTATCGATTGCCAAGAAAACTATGCAAGACTAGGTTGTATTATTTCTTTCATTAGAATTATTTGTATTATAATAATGTGAGTTCAAAATAGGATTGTGGACGTAGGCACATTTGGCTGAACCACATCAAAATGTTTGTACTCACTTCTACAAATAAATTATCGTTATTGCGTCCACTATTATCTACCAGATTTCATCAAGGGTTCTTTCTAGAACGAAAGGCCCGTTGCCCCGTGCACAGCCTGGTAGCGAGGTGAAAGTTAAAAGCTCGTTGCCCTGCTCATAACCCGACAATAAGGGAGATAACAAGCCCATTGTCCTGCGCGTAGTCCGACAATAGGGGAAAAAATAAGACATTGTCCCACACATAGCCTGACAATGGGGTGAAAATAAAATTACTGTCATGCAAAAAGTCAAATAGAAATGAGCCATAATATTTGTTGCCCTGTGAGCGACCTACACTGCTTCGCTTGGTGACCTAAGGCCCATTACCTTACTACTAGCCCGACAATGAGGTAAACACAAAAAGACCTATTGTCTCGCTAACAATCCAACCACAAGGTGTAAACAACAAGTCTGTTACCCTACTCATACCCGGGCAATAAGAAAATACCAAAACTAATTGTAGACATAGGCGCTACACCGAACCGCGAAAATAAAAGATGTATATTCTTTCTAATTGCGGACGTAGGCATTATGCCGAACCGTAAAAATAAAATATTTATGCTATTTAATTGCGGACGTAGGCATCATGTCGAACCGCAAAAATAAAATATTGCAAACTTAGACACTGCACTCACAATACCAACAAGCATGTACACCTGAAGCTAGAGAGTCGCGCCATTGTAACAAAAAAGCTCGTTGCCTAGCTCACAACCTGGCAATGAGGAGGCAAGAACATCCGATCGCCTTGCAAGCAGCCTGACAACGAGATGACATGAAACCGTTATCCTGCAATACATCGAGGGAGCATAATTTCAACAGCCCTGCAAGTGACTTACACTACTTCGCCTGGCATTCGAATGGTGCAATAGCTGCTACCCTACAAGAAGATATGTCATATTCATCATTTTGCAAGTAATCTGACAAACCAGAAAATGGAGTGACAATCATCACGAACACCCTTGGATTCAAAGAAAATTCCTCAATACGCCAATTCATCTCTCGGCAACATGTAGATACATATACGAGCCAGTAATGATATGGTCACTCTTGACTTGATTTGAAGATCTTTCCGAGCCCCCATCACCTTGAGAGCTGGGAGCGCATGAAAAAATTGTGTTTATACTCCTAGGAGATGAAGAACTGAATGCATGAACCACAGCTGCAAGGGCAGGAGCTTCAGCACATCATTCAAAGACTCTGCCACATCTACTTGAAGCCATCGTGTTTATGAAGAGTCGACATACAAAAATGCCAGAAAACTCATTGAAACAATGGCTAAACGAGAAGCTCAAGCCTCCTTTTATAGAGGCACCCAAGGAGCAGAATGCCAAAAATAGCTACGAAAGACGTAAAGGAGGAGATTGCTACAAAGGAGGAAAAATAACCTCTTAAAAATATGACAGTGTTGCTGGAAGAATACTCTTTCTCCCGGGAGACCCGACAGAAAGAGTTGGGAACAATTGTTATGCTTATTAAATAAATAAGTAGTCTGAAAAAGAAAAAAGAAAAAAGGCCATGTGGTAGCCCTAGGAGCTGCCATGTGGCAGCCCATCAAAGTGGCCTGGCTGCTCCATGCAGTCAGGAAGCGGCTTGGCCGCATGGAAGCGGCCACTTTGGCCACTTCCTTCCTCCCCCACGCTACCACGTGGCAGCATGGCTAAGACAAAGGGGGGGGCTTCACCCCCCGCACCCCTGAGAGACTCTCTCGGGGGTATTTTCATGCCCTATGCCACTCTGCCACGCGGCAGCGTGGCTAAGGAAAAAGGGGGCTTCACCCCTACCCCCGAGAGAGTCTCTCGGGGGTATTCTCATGCCCCCGAGAGAGGTCTCTCGGGGGTGCCTCATACCCCCGAGGGAGGTCACTCCAGGGTGCCTAATGCGCGCCCCTTTACGCGCGCTTGCGTGCCTGCATTCATGCACCATCGCTGTTGTGACCCTCGAGAGACTCATCCATCGCTGTCAAACTAGCCAAGGGACTCACCCATCGCTGTCGTGACCCCCAAGAGACTCATCCATCGCTGTTGTGACCCCCCGAGAGACTCATCCATAGCTATCACTCCACTCTGGGAGGCTTATCCATCGCTATCACTCCACCCCGGGAGACTTACCCATCTTTCTCGATAATTACTCATCGTTTGGACAATTCACACGTCACCCATGGCCCGACGGAGTCATCCATCCCCCGAGTGAGTCATCCATTGCTCAGATACACCCCACGGGAGTCATCCATCATTCGGATCAGCCATACGAGGGTCATCCATAAGCAATTTCCCCTTTTACAAATTTATTATTGTAATCGTGTAACAACAAAAATATTCAGTGTATTAATTTAGTGACATGTGGACAGAAAAGCACTGAAATCTACTATTAAAAGGCAAGCTCTCTACTTTTTTTTTATGAGTTTCCTTCATTTTACGAATTCCATTTCCTCCCTTAACTCGATCAAGTTCCGAGCATTACTTAGATGAGTTATGAATTTCTTTAGTGTAATTTAAATTAAATTAAATAAAAGACTTTTAAAATTCTATTTGGTAAATGCTTACAAGATATTGTACCGCTCATATTTTTTTTGGGAATGCTACCGAACCAAATATAGGACTAAGCTCCTAAAGGTTGGGGTTTAGTTATGGGTCCCTCGAGTGTGAGCGGTCGTAACTGTGGGGGGAGGCATGAGTTGTCGAGCAATGAGGCAAGTGTCAACCGTTTAGCGACGATGAAGCAGATCGTCAATTTGCCCAAAGAAGGCAGTCGACTGGTTATTCTTAGCTATGAATTGTCGACCTGTGCTTAGTCACTGTCGATCAGTTCTACCATTATACATATATATGTTTATGTATATAATATTGTATCTTGGTGAAAGTGAGATTAGGAATTTAAGAGTTTGGATTTGAGGAGTGTGATTTTGTTCACCCCCTTTAACGAGGGTGAACATAACCCTTGTTACTTGTGGGTTAAAAATCACATTTTTACTAATAGAGTTTAGTAATCTGTTAGTATAAAGAGGAAGCCAGATATTACAATCTTCCCCCCATTAGAGTCTTCATATCTCTCTTTCTCTCTCTCAACCTTTACCACTGTCTCTATTTGCATTTTTCTCTCTCTCTCTCACTAGCAGCACCAGCGTCCTCACCAGCAGCAGCATCGGCATTGGTCCTCTGGCGTCCTCTCCAATAGCAGCGTCTCTCTCTCTCCATCGCATCTCCTCCACCTCGGGCGATGTCTCTCTATTCTCGCCCTTCTTTAGGTAAATACTGCTTTAGTTTTTTGTTTGGAAATGCTCCGACGTCTCTCTGTTCTCTTCATCTTGGCCTTTTTCTTCGAACAGTTTAAGTCTACTGCCATCATGTTTGAACCATTCTTTATCAAAAATAGGTTCAATTATCAACGTCATCTCTCCTAACACTCGTATATCACTTATTTGAACACAATGATTCTGATATTCTTGCATGACCTTTTTTTCTTTACTTTCTGTTCCTTTATTCTGCTTATTTCTAGGATTTATTGCAACATTACTATGTTGCCCAACACATTTGGGTTTCCAATGGTCTAGAAGTGTGCTATTCACCATACAAGCAACAATAACAATCACAAACCTAAATTTATCATACAAAATTCATTTACATCCATTAACGTATAGATACATATTTTAACATCACCGTAATTGTTCTGTAGCCCTATGGAATTTACTTTATAAGGTATGGAACATAATAACAATTGCAAGCTCTGCTTTTCCAGGATAACAAGCTTACAAATGCAAATGCTATAACTGATTTTATGGTTTTCTTTTTTAGGGTTTATTGATTATAATAGGAATATCATCAAATGCGATGATATTGGTCTGAAGAGAAAGCAATGCATGGATGATGGCAGTCCCCTAAAAAAGATGAGAATCAGTGGAATTAACTCAAGTACCCATCGCGTGCATTTTGGATTTTTTATAGTTTAAAGGCCCATCTTTCCCTATGTTGATATCCCATGGTTATGTTGTTTGATGTTCAGAAAATACTTTTATATCTCTTAATATCAATATTTAATCTTAACTGATGCATTTTCTTGTTCTACTCCAGGTTCAAAAGCAGCAGAGAATGGTCTTTCCAGTACCGTTTCAAAAATCCAATTTTGTTGCAATTCTTTTGGTGACAGTTTGAAACGAATGAGAGAAGATGAGATAGTTACTACTGCTCCTAGCAAAAGGATAAGGTGATGAGGAAGATGATACCGATTTCCTTGTCTTTTTCACTGTGGATTTACAGATAAAATCAGCCCTGTAGATTGCCTGAGGGATGACCAAGGAGCTCTTGTAAGATGGGAACGCAAGAATAGTGTACAAATGTTTTCTTGTTATTGTAATGATATATTAGTTTCCTGTTAACGATCAAATAGGCTTATTTGTTGAAGAATATAGTTATCTCCATATGATGCAACCAAATCATACCTTGATTTAGTATATTTCCATACTTTTGACGACATTTGTTCATATGTAGCTATGCCCAAATCAGACCCTGTGGCTATGAATGCATACTGCACAAGAGCTGTAACCTAAGCAGAATCTTAAAAGTAAAATTTTCTCAAGCAAAAACATGATACATGATAGTTAAGAAGATAATTGAGTCTTTTGACTATCTTATACCATATTTGTAACTCAAAAATTATACAAGAAATAACTGGGGATAAGAAAGAACATATTGTACAAGAGGTTCATTCCTAGCTTGCTCATGAACTACCGAAAATAAAACTACCAAATAGCAGCTAAGCAAGCCACCAAAATTACTTTAATAAACAACTAGGAAGTGACGGCCACGGTAGTCGAACACAAGGTAGGAAGCGACAAGAATAGAGAGACGTTGTGGAAGGAAAGGAGACGCAGTGGAGAGAGACGATAATGGTGGAGAGAGAGACGTCGCTGCTGGGGGACACCAGGGGACCGATGTCAGTGCTACTGTTGGTGAGGACGTCGGTGCTGTTGGTGAGAGAGATAAAGAAAGATGAAGGCTCCAATGGGGGCAATATTGTAATATTTGGTCGCCCCTTTTTACTAGGTGATTTTTAACCCCCAAAGTAACGAGGGTTATGTTCACCCCCGTTAAAGGGGGTGAACAATATCTCACTCGGATTTGAGAGGATGACGTTGTGCACATATATGTAGATATATATATATATAAATGTTATGATATTAATAGATAGATATATATATATTTATATACATAGTTTAAGGAAGAAAGAAGGTAGCCGCACGAGCCCAACGTCCGTTCTTCTTATTCTTCTTGTGCATTCGTTTCCTTCCACCACCACCCCCCCCCCCCAATTTCTCAGTTAATTTTAGAAGTGGCGCAGGGAGTAGCAGGAAATCAAGGAAAAATTTGGTGCAATTGAAGTTTAAAATAGTCAGTGTGTATTAAATTAGCGATGTGTGGGCAGAAAAATATTGAAATCTGCAATTAAAAGGCAAGCTCTCTACTTCCTTTGCTAGTTTCCTTCGTTTTACGAATTTCATTTCCTCCCTTAACCCGATTCAATTTCAAGCATTACTTACATGAGTTATAGATTTTTTTAGTGTAATTTAAATTAAATTAAATAAGAGACTTCTGAGATTTCATTTGATAAATGCTTACGAGATATTGTACCATCCATATTTCTTTAGGAATGATGCTGAACCAAATCTGGGACTAAGCTCCTAGAGGTTGGGGTTCAGTTATGGGTCCCTCAAGTGTGAGTGGTCATAACCTAGGGGGGGGAGAGGCATGAGCTTTCGAGCGGTGAGGCAAGTGTCAATCATTTAGCGACGATGGAGTAGACCGCTGATCAGCCTGAAGAAGGCGGTTGACCGGTTGTTCTTAGCCACGAATTGTCGACCCGTGCCTAGTCACTATCAACCAGTTCTGCCATTATATGACATACTACATGGCATTATAGTGTATGAGATTAGGCTTGCACCTTTGGGGGGTACATAAGCTATGTATGTTTGGGCACATACATCTTAGAATGACTAGGTGCACAAGCATTACATTGGATGTGTATTCCTATGTGGGCGAAGCATGGCTTGATTCCTGGCTTATGGGAGCAAATTTATCACGTTGATGCTTATTATGCCATTGCATTTATTATGTGTTGCATTACATGGTTCCGTTGTGATGTGGTATGGAGTTAACAATCAATAGCTATGAACGGAGTGGGGCTCCAAGTAACTACGACTCGGGAACTCCGGTATGTGGATTATGTTGTGAAGGCTTTGGACTCACGTGGATTACATTATAAGAGACTCGGGCTCATGTGGATTACGTTGTGAGGGCTTCACATCGTCTATGATCTGCATAGCTTTTCTGTCGATCCTGGGCTGCCTTCATTGGAGCCCTAATGATTATGATCTTCTCTGTTGTCTATTCAATGATCACAAGTCCCAACAGTGCTCTATCGCCAATCTCTTCCCAAGAAATAGGCAACCTACATAGCCTTCCATATAATGCCTCATAAGGCGGCATCCTAATACTGGCATGATAGCTGTTGTTGTAGGCAAACTCCACTAATGGCAAGTGGTCATCCCAACTACCATGGAAATCCAATGCACATGCCCTCAACATATCTTCTAGCGTTTGAATTATCCTCTCAGTCTGTTCGTCAGTCTGCGAATGAAAGGCAGTACTAAACTTCAATTTAGTCCCCAAGGCACTTTGCAATGCTTCCCAAAAATGTGATGTGAATCGGGGATCACGATCTGACATAATGCTCGACGAAATGCCATGAAGTTTCACAATCTCTTCGATGTACATCTTCACCAAATGATTCAAGGGGTAAGTCTTCTTTATTGGCAAAAAGTGTGCTAATTTTGTTAGCCTGTCTACTATCACCCAAATAGCGTCATTTTTCTTTACTATTTTAGGAAAACTTGTCACAAAATCCATGGAAATGTTATCCCATTTCCACTCCGGGATAGGTAATGACTATAATAAACTGGTTGGTTTCTAGTGTTTAGCCTTGACTTGCTGACACACTAGGCAACGAGAAACATACTTTGCCACATCCCACTTCATTCCTTCCCACCAAAATTATCGCCGAAGGCCTTGATACATTTTAGTAGTACTAGGGTGAATGGTATAACGGGTCTTATGGGTTTCAAATAAAATCTCCTGCCTTATTCCCTCATCATTAGGCACAAAATCCGACCCTGATACAATAATAAGCCATTGCCCCTTTAACTGTATCCCAAGGGTGTAAACCTATCAATATCTACCACAATTTGTGCTAACTTCACATCATTCTGCTGCTGAGCTCAAATCTAGTTAATCAAGTCTGACTACACTTTAATATACGCACAATAGGCCTCCCCTCAAGAAAAGAGAGAGACATCTCTCTCATCTGCTTGAGAAGAATCCATTATTGGACCATCATGGTTACCACAGACGCCCCTTGTCGACCAAGTGCATCGATCACTACATTAGCCTTCCCTGGATGATAAAGGATATCACAATCATAATCCTCAAATAGTTCGATCCATCTACATTGCCTCATATTTAGTTCTTTCTGCAGGAACAAGTACCTTAAGCTCTTGTGATCAGTATATATCTCTACCTTCTCACCATACAAATAATGCCTCCAAATCTTAACTGCAAAGACAATCGTCCCTAACTCCAAGTCATGAGTAGGGTAGTTCATCTCGTGCTTCTTCAATTGTCTCGAGGTATAGGTATTAACTCACACATCCTGCATTAACACACACCCCAAACCCATGTGTAAAGCATCACTATAAATAGTAAACTTTTACCCACTTCTCGGAATAGCTAATGCCGAGGTCGTAGTCAACCTTTTTTTCATCTCTTGGAAACAATTTTCACATGCCTCATTCCATTCGAACTCGACTCCATTCCGAGTCAATTTAGTCATAGGCGATGATAGACGGGCAAAACCTTCAATGAATCTCGTATAGTAACCAGCCAATCCCAAGAAGCTTCTAGTGCCAGTCACCGTAGTTGATCTTAGCCAATCAACAACAACCTTGATCTTCTTGGGGTCCACTGAAATACCCTCACCGGACACAACATGTCCTAAGAAACCCACTTGTCTTTTCCAGAAATCACACTTGCTGAATTTGGCATACAACTACTTTTCTTTAAGCCTCTACAGGGCTGTTCTAAGATGGACCTCATGTTCTTCCAAACTTGGGGAGTAGATCAGGATGTCATCAATAAACACTATCACAAAATAGTCAAGATACTCCCTGAAGACCCTATTCATCATATCCATTAACACTGTTAGGGCATTCATCAACCTAAATGGCATAACCACAAACTCAAAGTGGTCATACCGGGTGCGAAATGTGGTCTTCTGCATATCCTCTTCTCTAACTCTCACTTGGTGATACCATGATTTCAAGTGGATCTTTAAAAGACTAAGCCTCCTCGGAGTTGATCCAATAAATCATCTACACATGGAAATGGGTATTTATTTTTCATAGTCACTTGGTTCAACTGCTAATAGTTTATACACAGCCTCAACGATCCATCCTTCTTTCTTACGAACAACACCAGAGCACCCCAAGGTGAGGCACTCAGGCGAATAAATCCCTTCTCAATTAATTCGTGCAACTAAATTTTCAACTCCTTCAATTCATTAGGGGCTATCCTATATGGAGCCTTAGAAATAAGTTGAGTTCTAGCATCAATTCAATTGAAAGTTCCACTTCTCTTAGAGGCGGCAAACCAAGTAATTCTTCTAGAAATACATCGAGAAAATCTTGAACTACTGGAATATCTGACAGCTCTGCCTTATTCTCCTTACTTGTCATCACAAGAGCTAGATACGCCTCACATCCATGCCACATCAGTTTCTCAGCCTTCATTACAGAAATCATTGGAGTGGAACTCATCGGCTTATGCCCCGATACACTATAACCAGCTATTGAGGTAACTCGAAATCAATAACTTTGTGTCGACAATCTATCTTGGCATAATGTTGAAACAAGCAGTCCATGCCCAAGATGAGATCAAAGTCTTTTATGTCTAACACCACAAGGTTTCCCGACAATTCCTTATCATGAACCTTAATCTTAAAATCTCTACACACTTCGCTACCCACCATTTCTATATTTCCCGACGTAGTGACAATCAAATAATATGGCAGCAAGGTCTTAGGAATAGGAATATGACACACAATTCGAGGAGCAATAAATGAGTGTGTGGATCCTGTGTCAAATAAAATACGTACATTAACATCATAAAGCAAAAGAATACCTTGGACCGTATCATTCCCTTCCTCGGCTTCCGCTGTGGTTAAGGAAAAACCCCTCCTAGACATGAGGTTTGTCAACTCTTGTAAAATGTTGTGACTGAGGTAGTGCAAGGGTGGAGTTGTCCCCTGACCCAGCCTATGACCCTAACAAGCATTAGCCTTGTGACCCTTCCGACCGTATTTATAACATGTCACCTCTCTATTGCCTGCCACGCTCGAATTCTGAGGGCAATTATTTTGTACGTGCCTTGCCAATCCACAGAGATACCATACTCCTTTAGCAAAGCGACATGGTTCCCTATGTCTCTTTCCACATGTTTACATGGTGGAATCTCAATTCTATTCCTTGTTGAGTTTGCTTCCCACTTTCTCTTTTTGTTGTTGCCATGCCCTAGGGATGGGCCAACTCCCTTAGAAGCTGCTTGAGCCATTCTCAATTCCTTTCTGTCCATTTCCAATGTATAAGCCCTCTGAACCACAATGGCATAATCAGTAAACCCAGCAGCCCTCATTGCATATCGAATTTGCACATTCAAGCCCCTTTGAAACTTCATAGCTTTCTTCTCCTCTATCGACACCATGTCTAGTGAAAACCTTGCTAATGAGAGAAGCTTTGCCTTGTACTGCGCCCCAACTTGTCCCCTTGCTTCAGCTCAATAAATTCATAAGTTTTCTGCTCATAGACCCAAAAAGGAAAGAAGTTCCCATTGAACAGCTCTTCGAATTCTTCCCACGACGGTTCCCTATCTCTGAACCTCTAACTATTGGTAGTATCCCACCACCTTTCTGCACCGTCTCTCAGTAAGTATGTGGCCAACTGAACTTTTTGTGCATCATTACTTCCCATAGTTCAAAGAGGCCTTTCAATTGCTCTCATCTAACTTTTTGTTACCAGTGAGTTAATTCCCCCATAAAATTCTAGGGGTTTAAGAGCTATAAAATTCTTTAAAAGTTAGCTTCCTGTATGCCCGTCTGCCCTTGAGCCTCCATTCCCTAAGTCACTAGATTTGAGGTTTGCCCCTCATTCAAAGTTGGCTTAACCCCTACCTCCTGCGGCACATGACCTTGTCCTCTCTGATTGGCCATGAAGGCCTCAAAATGCCTCATCATTCCTACCACTATACCCCTCAATTCGCTCATCTCCTGGCATAAGTCTATAGTAGACTCACCCGAAGTAGCAGGCACTGGTGGTGGAGTAGTAACAGGAATCGGAATAGCCCTATTACCTCGGGCCCAGGCGGGTGCTCTACCTCGACGTCCACTCATTTCCTAGACAACCAAATCCTTTTTAGCATACCTTCTTAACGTAATCTTATTCAGACTACTAGATTTAGTGCTAACTCTATCCGACACTTCCTATGTTTACAGAAACTCATCTCATCCCAGCCTTTACTCTGATACCAAGTTGTCAGGGCCAGCTCCCGAATTTACCCGCTAGCATAGGAAATCCGAGAGAACGTCAATTCAAAATGGATATAGAAACAATAACTCAAATGAAACATGGACACACATATTTCTTTTTCCTTGCTCACTGAATATCAGGAGCCAAAATAAAAAAATTCAGCCATAATTGGATTTACTTATCCAGTTGGGCGCAATGGCCATTCTACAAAAAAAAAACATGGGCAATAAATGCAAATTACAAAATAATTTCTTAATCTACATGCCCTATACAAAGTACTCCCAAGAACATCTTGGATGAGACATCTCTGTACACGACTACCCTTGGGCTCCAGCCCTACTGGATTCGCCCTCCACCACTATCATTCCCTTACCTGGAATGACAAGAAAGAAGTAAGGTGAGCCACAAGGCTCAGCAAACATATGTATAGCAAATGGAAGCATAATGAAATCAATATATGAAGGCATGCATAATGTAGAGCCAAGGAAAATTGCTACCCGACAAATAAACATAAATGGGATCATGTCTTTCTTATTAACAACACTTCCTTGGATTATGATTTCTTTTCATAACATCAAAACACATTTTCAACTCCATAAGGTGACATTCACATACTTAATATAATGGCACACATGGCCTTCATCGTACATAGCTTGTATCTCTCTACACATAGCACATAACAATGTATATAACATGAGACCTTCCAACCTTGGGTTCAAGATTCACACTCACCAGCTAACCTATCGGGTCCATACCCTGCAACCTGCTCATATCATAACCTTGTACTCACTAGCTAACCTACCAGGTCCATGCCGCACTAAGATTATTGGCTATTTCACACAATTCAAAATTTAAATAGGTTTCACCACATCAATTAAGTGCATCTATATGATAATATTGATAACCAGATTAAGGTGGAAGTATTTGTTTTCAGAATTTAAGCATGAACAAAATTTAGTGAAGCAAAAAGCTTTGAATCAATCATACATTTAAAAGGAATCCCACAGGCTCAATAGTTGTCCAAATGGTTCAAAACTTATACCAAATCGAAGCTTATCGAGTCTATATTACAATGCAAAAAGCATATCTCAATTCTGATATTTCTACAAAAAGTTATGGCCAAAATAGTGTAAGGTGCGCAGAAGTCCTTATGTTAAAAAATGTGGATGCTGACATGGTTAAGTATCTTAGGTCAACCAAAGTTCAACTTAGGTCAACCGAAGTTGGGCAAAATTCTGGATTTGAAGCTTCAGTCGACCAAAATCTAACTTAGGTCGACCGAAGATGGCCAGAATGATGACTTATGAGCTTTAGTCGATCGAAGATGGGCAGATTGCTAACCCATAACCTTAAGTCAATCGAGACTTCAACCAAACCAAAAACAATCTACTAGACCCATGATCATTGTAACTTCAGTTGATCTATGTTACAACGGAGCTGAAAAATAATAAACACACCCAAACTCCCAAGTTTGGTTTCCTAACCCCCAATTTTTCCATTCCTTCGAGAAAGTAGGGTGAAATAAACCCCATGGAGACTTTTATTGGGACTTAATAACATCTTAGGAAATATCCAAGAATATTTGAAAGAAAATGGAAAAACAAAACCCCATTAACTACAAAAATGTTTTTCAAGAACACAAAGAAACAACTTATGATCATTGATGCAACAAAAGAGGCTTCAAACCACATTTGGGGATAGAGAGATAATATAGACTTCCTTAAAAAAAGAAGTGTAATACCCAGTATTTAATATCAAAGGCATATTTGGAATTGAAGGGTCAAAATGGAATTTAGCAAAGTTTTCGGCCAATGTGTAATATCCAAAACATGAACGAAAGGAAAGAGTCCATGTCAAAGCAAGTCAAGGAAGGTAAAATAGCCCAAATAAGTAGTATTTGTCAAAACCAAGAGATTCGCGAAGGTTTAAGGTCGAAAACACGCGATTAAGGGCATTTAGGTAAAAGTGCAGATTGTGTAAACTGCCCAAGAGAGGTCAAATCGATGAGTTTTTCAAAAATATTTGAGGGAAATGAATAAATTGGAACTTGTGGGCAGTATAGGAATTAACAAAAAGTCTAGGGGCATCATAGACAGGGGAGAAATGAGGTTGGAAAATACTTGGGGGGCTAAAGTGAAAAAAATGAAAACCCATGGTGTGAAACTGACTAGCCGCCCTGAGGCATTGGGAATGTCTCCTGGAGGCTCGAAGATAGCCTCCAGGTGATGATGAAGCGAGTGGGAGTCACCATAGGTTGGAAAAGACTGCGATGTGATTGATTTTAATGGCAGAGGTGACCGCCAATTCGGCCAAATTTTTTAGGCGATTTTCTCATGATTTAGGGCTAGTTGATGGGTTTAAAGGCTAGATTTGGTGCTTAAGGGATAAGATCAAGCAAGATTTGGTGGAAATTGACGTGAAAAATGGGTATAAATAAAGGTTGAAGACTAAGGATTTCAAAAGCAAATCGGGAAAAATTCCTCTCATTTGGCTTGAATCGAACCTTAGGTATAAGGGGATTTTGTTCTCTGGGTTGTGGGGAGAATTTTTGGAGAAATTGGGAGAGTTTGGCATAGGTTTCATCGGGTTTTAGCGAAGTGGCTGGAAAATCAGGCCTCGCCGAACCGCAACTTGCAACTGCCTTTTAAGGATTTTTTCAGCGACTATTTCGGCCATCTAAAGGTTCCATCGAGGTCACCTCATCGAGAGCTTTAAGGCCTTGTAATCGGTTTGGCCACTGGAACCGGCCGTTGTCGGAGAAGAAGGCCGGAGAAAACAGCCCGCGTGTGTGCATGTGTAAACTTAATCCTCACCCACGCCCCAACGTGTGAGGGCGCATGAGGGCCCAGGTTTTTCTTGAAATTTCTATTATTATTTTTGTAAAATTATTTTAGGATGGTTTGGAAAAATAGGAAAAATTGAGGAAATTATGGGGAAAATAGAAATGTTGATTTTTATAGTCATAATGGTAATCAGGAGATGGTTTAACTGTTAAAGGGAAGGATTGTACAATTTTTTAGGTATGACACGCTTTTTAAGGCAAAAATTAGCTTTTTCTAAATTAAGGTGAGTGGTTTGATTCCAGTTTTACCCTTGTCTTGGAAGTGTGTGATGGTGTGTGTGTAATGGGTTCAAGTGAGTGGTTTTACCCTCCCGGGCTTAGGATACATGTGTTTGAACCAGTTCCAACGAGCGGTTATACCCTCCAAAACTTGGGATGTTATGCATAGGCGTTTTACTTATATACTTGTGGCATCGTATGCATATTGAACATATGGTATATTGCATCAATTGTTTTTACTTGTAAAAGAGTCGGTGCATGGCGTGTGATTTTTTTTTATATCATCAGGGTATTGATTTTCGTGTCGTTGTTATGTCCGTGGGGGACGAGATAGGGTCTTCTTGAGAATAGGGCAAGGTTAATCCCAGTGATAGGGTGACACAGAAGGGTACTCGCGGATTAAGTATGTCACAGCAAGGTCAACCCTAAAGGTGTGTGGAATGGATTTTCCATGGCAGGTTGCGTATGCCAGGGAGATTTCTTGAGTTAGACGAGTTGAATGTTGTTATTGTTTGTATATGGCATGCTCGTGTGTGTTTCATGCATTTAGTAAGTTGTATCATGCTATCACTTAGATGTTTTATCATCTAATCTAGGTTATGCCCCTGGAACATTCAATGTTCCAACCATGGATTACTGCAAAGGCGAGGACGGGACCAGTTAAGGGCCAACGGTGTTTAATATGATAGATGTCGTATCATTTTAAGGCGATAGTATTTACTTTGATATATGTATGAACGGTGGTATTATAATGTTGTTATCATTTGGTAGCTTTGTAATACATATTTTGGTGTGAAAACAATATGTATGAACCTCATGATAGGCCACAGTATTATGGTGTTATTATATCCGCTGCGTTATTCTATGACTCGTTTAGTTTAAGATTATTGATCTTGTTAGTTAAACAGTCAAGACTGGGGCTTCCGAGATCTTATCTGCATGTGAAGATTGTTCTTGAAATCATTGCAGATACTGGCCATCGTATTTGTCAGGCATGTTAAAACATGTGACAATTATTCTTAAAGCACAGTGCATGATGAACTTGGAAAAAAAAAAAAAAAGTCCTGGGGATTCCCTTATAGTGATGCGCTCGTGTAAGGCGGGGTGTTACAAGAAGAGTAGAAGAAACTTGCACAATCCAAATAAAAGTGCAAGAAAGAACTTGCCTCAGAGTTGCTTGCCAATGAGAGGAAAGAGGAGAAGTCTAACACCCCACTTTTTTGAGCATGTTATAACTTAAGAAATTTGGGATATTTTTTTTTTTTTATTGACAATCTTAACATCATATTAATTCCAAAAAATTTCCATTTACCTACCTAGCATGAGAACCATCATAAGTCATAAATGCTAGGCTAGGTATTCACCAATAGCGGAAGCAAGAATCAAACCTAATATTACAATCACCATAGTTCATCATAGTCTTTCAAAATTTCCAGAATGTTAAGTAGTAGACACTTAAATGCATTAATTTCAATATCATAATCATAGATCATCGTGCACTTGCTAAGTGTCGTCACATGCATCTTCTGTATCTACATTTGCTACAACAACATCTAGAATGTTTGAATATTCCAGGGACAAAGCCCAGGTTAGATGATTCATCTAAGTGAGGGAAACAAAATCATATTTTTGTGCATGTATGTAAAATACAAAATGTCATCATTCATTTCTAGTTTGAGTCGACCGCACCCAACTGATGCTCCCCATTTATACCTCCTTACCAGATCGAGGTGTATGGGTGCACCCTTGGTGGAACAACAGTGCCAGTCTATAATTCCAAACCCTATGCAATGCACGATTAATAATATCATCGTGAATCTACGCACATTTCATTATATCATGTAAATTCAATCTACATGACATATTCACATCAAGGCATAACAACATGATAAAACCATTTACATAAAATCGGGTTTTTGGGTTAAACCACTTACAAAACTAGGTTTAGGACAAATCGCTCACAATAAATCAAGTTTGGGGTGAGAACTCTCACATTAAACCAAGTTTTTAAGTCAGGAGAGTAACCTTCAAATAAAACTCAGTTTCCTCGAAATACGTGTTTTGCCTTGATTTGCGTGCCAAGACCCGAAACTCTCACCAACACCCAAACTTTGGCCTTAAGGCACCCTAAACACCATATTCAATCAATAAACACCAACACCAATTTTTTTTTTCACATTTTTCTTTAATTTCTCCCTATTTTTCATCACTAATCACTAATATTCTAAAATAAATATCTACACAAACTTTTCCCAAATCTTTTTTCATAAAAATACCTAAAATATTTTTCTATAAATTTAAAAAAAAATGGAAAAAACCTCAGTGGTACTCACCTGAACGCATCGCGCGTGGCTTCTGCGCGTGAAGCTCGCTCGTAAAGGCCACCCTCTGGCTTTCTTCCCCGGCTTTAGTACATCAGCATTTCGAGATTCTTGCACCTCGATGATCTTTTCCCTTAATCGATCCGAATGGTGTGGTTGGATGCCCGAAAGAAGCAACGGAGATGCCTCAACCAGAGACTCAAAATCTCGGTCCGTCCGCCCGCCTCGTTTTCCAGCGACCCCACAAAACCCCACCAAATGAACACGAAAACCCTTCATTTTTTCCAAAAATGATCCTCACACCCTCTAGAGAAAAAACCCCTTATCCACGACCTCTGATTTTCCTTAAAACGAGCTCGATTTTGAGTTCAACCCTTAAAATTTTTTGGCCACTTCAAGCTCCTTTTATACCCAAAATCAAACCTCCAAACAACAAATCTCGCTTCATCCAAGGTCACTAGATCCTCTCTTATCCCAAATAAGTCCAAAATTCATCGAAAAATCCCCTCAAAATCGATTTTCAATGCCCAAACTTTCGCCCATTTTTAGCCAAAAGTTAGTCATTTTCGACGGTGATTTGGCCGTTTGTCGGCAAGAAACTTATCTTGGCCTTGCTCCGAGGCCCCCCAGCCACTTCCTCGAGTCTTCCATGGCCGAATTCGGCGATTGGATGGTTGGTCGGCCATGGCTGCTTTTTTTTAAAATTACACTTTCACCCCTTTAATTTCTAAAATGCAATTTTGGCATTTTCCACAAAGTCCTTGAGTTTTCCAAAACTTCCGCTGAGACCCTCACGTTCTAAACTTCTCATTTGACCCCCGAAGTTTCAGAAAAAATGTCATTTCGACCTTCCTCAAGAATTTTTAAAAATTACACTTAGGCCCAAATATTTATTTTGGTCGTAAACCCTTTTGTTTCTTCATGAAACCTCTGAAGGGTTGTTCCTTATGTAATATTTGACTTCTTCGAAGGTTTCATTGTCTTTTCGGAAGCCTCTTACGAAAATTCAGTTTTTCAATTTGATTCAAAGCTGTACCGAAAATCGTTCTTGATTTGACTTTTCTTAACACTAAAAATCTTATTTTAATATGCTTGCTATGGATATCTCTTTCCTTTGAAACATGCATGTCCTGAGGCACTCCCTTCTATCGATTCGGCTTTTCAGTACCTTTAAACTGTCTCCTAGATTCCATTATTGACACCAAATATGCAATATTTCATAAAATAATTATATATTTATTCATTTTGATTCAAGACATTACATTTTCCCCTCCTTACAAAAGTTTCATCCTCGAAATTTGCTTATTCTACATCCATTCTACCTACTGATTCTTCGAACAAGAATGGAAAGTTACTTCTCATATCCGTTTCTTGTTCCCATGTTAACTTCTCGCTTACTAGATTCCTCCACAGCACTTGAACCAGTGGAATTGACTTGTTCCTCAAAACTTGATCTCTTCGATCCAAAATTTTGACTGGTCTCTCGAGATAAGAAATATTCTCCTATACTTCGGCAGCTTTTATTGGCATTACTTGAGATGGATCTGGCTCATGCTTTCGGAGCTTCAACACATGGAACACATCATGTAAATTGGATAAGGTCTTGGGCAAAGCAAGTCAATAAGCCACCGGACCGATTCTTTCTATGATATCATATGATCCAATATATCTGGGAGTTAACTTACCCTTCTTGTGGCTCCGAGTTATCATCCTTAGAGGAGATAACTTTAAGTACACTTTATCACCAACTTGAAATTCTAAATCTCTTCGTCTGACATCAGCATAAGACTTTTGATGACTTTGAGCCTATCTGATTCTGTCTTATATGGTCTTTATTTTTTCGGTAGTTATCTGAACTATCTTGGGATCTAATACTTGTCGTTCTCCAACTTCAATCCAACATACTAGGGATCAACATTTGCGTCCATATAACGCTTCATAGGGAGTCATACCAATACTACTATGATGGCTATTATTATAGCGAACTCCACTAACGGCATGTGCTCTTCCCAACTTCCTAAAAATCTAAAGCACATGCTCTCAATATATCTTCTAAAGTCTGAATGGTCTTTTCTGATTGACCATCAGTTTGGGGATGATAGACCGTACTTAGCCTAAGCTGAGTGGCTAAGCACTTCAGCAGACTACCCCAAAACCTTGAGGTGAACCTAGGATCAGGGTCCGAGACAATGCTTATTGGTACACCATGTAATCTAACAATTTCATTGATGTACTGTTGGGCAAGCTTATTTATAGATTGACTTACCTTCATAGCCAAAAAATTAGCAAACTTGGTTAATTTGTCTATAATCACCCATATGGCATCAGTTCCCTTAGGGCTTTTCGGTAAACCTGTCACGAAATCCATGGTGATGTGCTCCCATTTCCATTTTGGAATTTCTAATGGTATCTTGCAATGCTCCTCTTCATTCCAAGCCACCAATACACAATCTTTAAGTCTCTATACATCTTGGTACTTCCAGGGTGGATCGAATATCTAGATCGATGGGTTTCTTTCAAAATTACTTCTCTTAATTCCTTCATTCGAGGCACATAGATTCTTCCCTGACATCAATGTATTCCGTCTCTTAATTCAAATTTCAAGTCTTTACTTGACCTTGCTCGTTAACCCATAATTCTACTCTGCGATCTTCAAGGAGAGCTTGTCATATTTGCTTTATCATTTCTGATTGGATGGTGAGACTCGCCACTTAGGCTGAATTTTCTTTCGGAGCAACTCCCACTGTCATCAAACTGAAAGTTTCAACAAACTCCCATTCGGACACCATTATTCCAGCCATACACACTAGTTCCTTTCTACTTAGGGCATCGACCACCACGTTGGCTTTACCGAGATGATACTGAATGACACAATCATAATCCTTTAGAAATTCCATCCATCGACGTTATCTCATGTTAAGATATTTCTGGAAGAATATATACTGTAAACTCTTATGATCGGTGAAGATTTCAAATTTCTCACTGTATAAGTAGTGTCTCCAAATTTTCAAAGCGAACACTACAACAGCTAATTCTAAATCGTGGGTCGGGTAATTTTGTTCATGCCTTTTCAGTTGTCGAGACCCATAGGCGATTACTTTTTCATACTGCATTAGCACGCATCCCAATCCATTCTTTGCGGCATCAGTGTACACCTTATAACCTCCAGACCCATTTGGCATGGCTAAAACCGGAGCAGTTGTGAGTCTTTCTTTGAGCATCTAAAAACTCCTTTCACATTGCTCATTCCATTCAAACTTCATGCCCTTTTGAGTTAGTTTCTTAAGGGGTGAGGCTATCCTTGAGAACCCCTCTATGAACCTTCTATAATACCCAAGCAACCCTAGGAAACTCTTGATTTTAGTAATGGTGCTGGGCTGGCTCCATTCTCTTTCTGCCAATACATGTGCTGGGTTAACGAATATTCCTTCAACTGATATGACATGCCCTAAGAAAGCCACTTGACTTAGCCAAAATTCACACTTGGTAAACTTGGCGTACAACTTGTTTTCCCTCAATGTTTATAATACAATCCTCAGGTGGTTTTCGTGTTCTTCCTCGGAAGATGAGAAAACCAAAATGTCATCTATGAACACTATTACGAAATTGTCCAAATGTGGCTAAAAAACTGGGTTCATCATGTCCATGAATGCCGCTAGGGCATTGGTCAATCCAAATGGCATGATTAGGAATTTGTAATGATCATATCGAGATTGAAAAGCTATCTTGGGTACATCATCACATTTGATCCTCAATTGATAGTACCTCGATCTCAGGTCAATCTTTGAAAAGACCTTCGCACCTTGCAATTGGTCAAATAATTCCTCAATTCTTGGAAGTGGGTATTTATTCTTGATGGTCACCTTATTCAACTACCGATAATCTGTGCACATTCTTAAACTTCCATCTTTCTTCTTAACAAAAAGGATTGGCGCTCCCCAATGTGACATATTGGGTCTAATGAATCCTTTATCCAACAATTATTGAAGCTAGATCTTTAATTCCCTCAATTTTGTGGGAGCCATCTTATAGGGTGGTATGGAGATGGGGTTCGCCCCTAGCACAATTTCTAATGAAAACTCAATTTCTCATTGTAGGGGCAGTCCTAGTAACTCCCCAGGAAACATATCTCCAAATTCTTTGACAATTAACACATCTCTTAATTCTACTAGAACTTCTATCTTTTCTTAAATGTGTGTTAGATACCCGTAAGCTCTCTTTCGTAACAGTTTATCTTCCTTTAGGGCTGAGACCCATTTCTTTTCATTTATTCCACCTTGCCCTCGAAATTTAATAATCGAGTTTCCATTCTTGAGACTGACTACCTTAGCCTTACAATCCACAGTGGCATCGTACTTGGTTATGAAATCCATCCCTAGAATTATATCGAAACTCAAGAAGGATTAAATCTACCAAGAACTTAGTTTCCCCTATCTGGATTTTCTTATTTCTATATCCTAACCAGGTTTCTAGAGACTTCCTCAAAGGGGTTGCTACTATCATACGACAATTTAGATTTTCTGGTTCTTCCCCTAGTATTTCAAATAATGCAAGTGAAATGAATGAATGAATGACTTGCTCCCGAGTCTATCAAGACATGCATAGGAAAACCAAAGATAAATATAGTACCTTGAATGGCGGTCGGATCCTCAGTCGTGTCCTGCCACGTCAAGTTGAATACTCTCCCTTGTTGGATTCTTGGATTTCCTGCTGGCCCTAGCAGCTGTCCCATCTGTTTGGGCTTTGGGTAATCCCTCGATAAGTGCCCTAGCTGGTTGCAGTTATAGTAGACAGGTCCCTTCTTCTGGCAATTGTGGTTGAGATGACCTGCTTCTCCATAATTGTAGCAAACATTCATCCCTTGCCTGCAAGGCCCTCCAGGGTGTTGTTTCCCACATTTCAAACAAGGCTTTCTGGGCTTGAACTAAACTTTCTTGGGGTCCAACTTCTTTCCAAAACTTGACTTAGGATTGGAGGCTTGCTAGTTGGCTCCTTGAATAGAGTCAATTCGATCCCAATTAGCCTCGGAAGCCATTGCTTTTCGTACAACCTCAGCATAGGACTCCGTACTTATATTACTAAGAGCCTTCTGAATCCTTAGCTTTAGCCCTCCCAAAAACTTCTACGCCTTGATTCTCTCATCCGACTCATATATTGGCATGTATTTGATTAGTCAAGTAAAAGGTCCTCATATTGAGCCACGTTCATGTCTCCTGTCTACTTCAGATCCATGAACTCCATTTCCTTTGCCATCCTCAGGCTAAGCGAAAAATATTTATCGTTGAATAGCTCTTTGAATTACTCCCAGATGACATAGGATGTACACATTAGAGCTGGGGCGGCCATAGTCCTCTTTACTCTTTTCCACCATTGTTCGGCTTCGCCTTACAGCATAAAAGTCACACAGTTCACCTTCTCGTCCTCTCCACAGTGGAGGTGGTCGAGCAATTTCTCAATCTGCTTGATCCAGAACTCTCCCTCACTGGGATCGGCTCCCAATTTTCCTTGGAAAATGGGTGGATTTTCTCAGCGATATAAGTCCAACATACAAGATGGACGTCCACCTTGGCTCTGCATCCCTTACATGACCCCTTCCATGCTTCCCACGATTCTCTTGATTTGGTCCAAACGGTTTCTATTCGTTCTCTCTTCCTCTTGACTTGAGCTACCCTCAGGTATGCCATTGGTACGTCCTTCAGTACCTCTTTGGTAATTGTGTCATAAGTTCTATAGCTCGTCGAGTGTTTATCATCTGAAAATATGATTTTCTATTAGTCCCAACAATTAACAGTCACTAAAATGCAATTTAAGTAGCTCATCATTATATCCAAATAGTGATATACGTTTCTTATAAGTTCACAAAATGACAAGGTTACATCACTACTTGATACATCATAATAAAACCTACTATATGCCCTTTTTACTTAGGTCATGCAGACCTCCAAATCCATGCATCTGCTTAGTCCTTGGACTCAACAGTAGGTCCTCTGAGGTCACTCCGAGACTCTGCTAAGTTCTCTTCCTCGTCAGAACTGATGTACTCGCTAGGGTCCTCCTTTTTTTCTTCTTCTTCCATTGGTTGTACTTCTATCTCTTCTTCATTCATCTTGTCTAACCAATAACAAAGTCTCTAAAAAAAATAAAAAAAATACATTATGATCTTCCTCTTGCCTAACCCACTCAGTAAATGTCTTCAATTCACCTTCCAGGACGCTGATTAGAAAATCGATCTGAACAAGAACTAAATCAAGGTATTATCGGTAACTAGGTGGGACATCCTAAATTATGTCTTCCTTTTTTGCTAGAAACTCATAAATGCTCTCCTCGGGATCTGGCTCCCTTGAGTTAATTTTGTTAGCCCAATGGTCCAGCAGTACCCGCTCAAGTGCATTCCCTGCCTTTCTAACATTTCACCAAAAGACTATTAGAATTTTCTTTAAGTACAAACCTCAGATCTCCTAATTCCTTATTTCCTCAAGCCACTGCTATGTTTTCTACTTAGTTCGCTCTAATACCAACTATAACACCCCACTTTCTCGAGCCTATTATAACTTAAGAAATTTGGATGTTTTTTTATTAACAATCTCAACATCATATTAATTCCCAAAATTTCTCATTTACATACCTAGCATGAGAACCATCATACGTCATAAATGCTAAGCTAGGTATTCACCAATAGCGGAAGCAAAAAATCAAACGTAATATTACAATCACCGTAGTTCATATAATACATCATAGTCTTTCAAAATGTTTAGAATGTTAAGTAGTAAAAACTTAATTACATTAATTTCAACTGTTAGAACGGGAGGGTGCTATGGCACACACCAAGAGGGTGAATTGGTTATTTTAAAAACTTGATTTAAAACTTTGAAATCCTTTTGATTGAAAATAAAAATTCAATGCAAGTGAGGATAATGAAATGCTAGCAATGATAAACAAATCAAAAAAACATAAGCAAGAGAGAACACAAAGATTTATAGTGGTTTGGTTTAACCCAAGCCTAATCCACTACCTTACTCCTCACTAAGGATTTTTCAAACCATCCACTATCAACCCCCTATTCAACCCGAGTAGGTCCTCTAGTCTAAGACTAGGAATTACAACCTCCCACTCAAATAGGCCCTCTAGCTACACAAGGTAGGAAAATAACAACAATACAAATGAAAGAGAGAAGCTAAGAGTTAACACTCTTAGTTACAAGTTCTCTCACAATGAAAACAAGGCTTAATAATAAATTTACAATGATAGAACAACGAAGCCTTGGAGAGAAAATACAATAGTGAAAGCGCAAATATTATAAGCTCGAGTAAAAATGATTTGAACTCTTTAGATCAACTCGTTCCCATCCATTAGCCGTCTCTTGATCTTGCTTGAGTTGTATATATAGACTTCCCAAAAGATTGAAGAGGAAACTAGCCGTTTGTGACCGTTGGAGATTGAAAAACTAGCCGTTGGAAGCTTTCCGTAAAAGATATAGTCAACATAAGAAAATACATAGTTGACTATTTTTACAAGTAAAACAAGACATAGTCGACAAACAAGAAGGCATAGTCAACTATCTTATAACACAAATTTTCCATAGTCGACAGACACATAAACATAGTCGACATATGTAAAAATATGAAGAGGATTTTTTTATGAACAAAAATAGTCGACAGATGAAAAGCTATAGTCAACTATCTTTACATGATAGTCGACATATCTAAAAATAGTCGACAGATATAAGATATAGTCAACAGACTGAACAAGCATAGTCGACTATCCTTATGCATAGTCGACTATCCTTATAACATAGTCGACTATATTCAGGCATAGTCAACAGCATTAAACCACATAGCTAACTATCCTTTTGAAAACATTGAAAACTTAATAAATCCTCATTTTGATTCTTTTGAAAGCAAGTTGAGATTATCAAAACTATATTTTGAAACAAACCACACTCAACCATACTCAACATATCTCCTATATAAATTTTCATAACTTTGCTTCAAGGAGATTTAAAGATTGTTTTTCACATTCATATAAATTGATTAAAAACAAACTTATCCATAAATATTTACTCATAAAGATTTAAAGATTGATTTTCATATAGTCATTATCAAAACTATTTTATTACCAAGAGTAAAATATCATCAATATCATAATCGTAAATCATCGTACACTTGCTAAGTGCCATCACATGCATCCTCCATATCTGCATCTGCTACAACAGCATTTGGAACGTTTGAATATTCTAGGGGCAAAACCCAAGTTAGATGATGAATCATTTAAATGAGGGAAACAAAATCATATTTTTGTGCATGTATGTAAAATACAAAATATCATCATTCATTTCTAGTTTGAGTTGACCGCACCCAACTGTTGTTCCCCATTTATACAGGCTTCTTACCAGGCCAAGGTTTATGAGTGCCCCCTTGGTGGAACAGCGGTGCCAGTCCATAATCCCAAACCCTATGTAATACATGATCAATAATATCATCGTGAATGTATGCACATTTCATCATAGCATGTAAATATAATCTACCTGACATATTCACATCAAGGCACGACAACATGATAAAACCATTTACATAAAATCGGCTTTTTGGGTTAAACCACTTACAAAACCAAGTTTAGGACAAATTGCTCACAATAAATCAAGTTTGGGGTGAGAACTCTCATATTAAACTAAGTTTTTAAGTCAGAACACTCACCTTCAGATAAAACTCGATTTCCTCAAAATACTTGTTTTGCCTCAGTTTGCGTGCCAAGCCCCAAAACTTGCACCAACACCCAAACTTAGGCCTAAAGGCACTTAAAACACCATATTCAATCAATAAACACCAACACCAATTTTTTTCACATTTTTCTTTAATTTCTACCTATTTTTCATTACTAATATTCTAAAATAAATATCTACACAAATTTTTTCCTAAATCTTTTTACATAAAAATTCCTAAAATATTTTTCTATAAATTAAAAAAAATCAAAAAATACCTCAGTGGCACGTGCCCGCACGCACTGGGCGTGAAGCCTACGCGTGAGGGCCACTCTCTGGCCTTCTTCCCCAGCTCCAGTACACCAGCGTTTCGGGATCCTTATACCTCGACGATCCTCTCCCTTAATTGATCTGAATGGTGTGGTTAGATGCCCAAAAGAAGCACCGAAGATGCCTCAGTTAGAGGCTCAAAACCTCGGTTTGTCCGCCCGCCTCGTTTTCCCGTGACCTCTCAAAACGCCACCAAACGAACACGAAAACCCTCCATTTTTTTCCAGAAATGATCCTCACACCCTCTAGAGAAAAAGCCCCTTATCCATGACCTCTAATTTTCCTTAAACGAGCCTAATTTTGAATTCCAACCTTGAAATTTTTTGGCCACTTCAAGCTCCTTTTATACCCAAAATCAAACCTCCAAACTACAAATCTCACTTCATCCAAGGTCAATAATATCCTCTCTTGTCCCAAATGAGTCCAAAATCCACCGAAAAAGCCCCCCAAAATTGATTTTCAGTAGTCAAACTTTAGGCCACTTTCGACCGAAAGTTAGCCCTTTTCGATGGTGATTTGGCCGTTTATTAGCCAAGACACTTCTCTTGGCCTTGCTCCAAGGCCACCCAGCCACTTCCTAGAGTCTCCCATGGCCGAATTCGGCGATTTGATGGTTGATCGGCCATGGCTGCTTTTTTTGAAAATTACACTTTCACCCATTCAATTTTTGAAATGCAATTTTGTCCCTTTCCACAAAGTCCCTGAGTTTTTCAAAACTTCTGTTGAGGCCCTCACATTCTAAACTTCTCATTTGACACCCGAAGTTTCAGAAAAAATGTCGTTTTGACCTCCCACAATAATTTTCAAAAATTACACTTAGGCCCAAATCTTCATTTTGGCCATAAACCCTTTTGTTTCTTCCTGAAACCGCTGAAGGGTTGTTTCTTATGTAATATTTGACATCTACGAAAGTTTCGTTGTCTTTTCAGAAGCCTCTTACAAAAATTCATTTTTTTCAGTCTGATTCGAACCTGTACCAAAAATCGTTCTTGATTTGACTTCTCTTGGCACTAAAAATCTTATTTTAATATGCTTGCTATGGATATCTCTTTCCTTTAAAACATGCATGTCTAGGGGTACTCCCTTCTATCGATTCGGCTATTCAGTGCCCTTAAATTGTCTCCTAGATTCCATTATCGCCACCAAATATGCAATATTTCATAAAATAATTATATATTTATTCATTTTGATTCGGGACATTACAAGAAAAAGGAACCAACTGCAAAAGCCCCACTCCTGTGAGCTTCTAAACCACCAAGAAGAGAAGAAAAAAGAGAAAGAAGATGAAGAAGAAAAGGAATCGGGAGCCAAAGTGAAAATGAAGGAGAAGATGCAAGCAAGCAAGGAGGAAGAAGAGCATAGCATACACGTCTCCCCCACCTGCTCCCATCAATTTTTTGTCTTCTTTCCACAATTGCCCTTTAATTGCACACACATCACACAAATATCCAAGCCCCTTTTAGTCATTTTTCATTTCTCTTATTCTTTCTCATTTTCTTTATTCTCCTATTTAGGGAATTCCCATTTTTATCCTTACTTTTTTCCTACATCATATATACAAGGTAAGCCCTCTTTGGACTTTTCCCATTTCCTTTTCTTTTTCCTTTACCTTAATCAACCCCCATGATATATATATATATATAATCCAATTAACCATTTAATTAATTAAGCATTATGCACCCATATATGCATATATATTATATTCTCATTTATGTGGACTCATCAAATTTAATTTTCCTTACATTTATTTCTCATAAAAATATTTCCCTTTAATTCACCCTTCTTTAAGCACACATAAATTATTTCCAACCAATAATTAAAAAGTCAAAAATTTCTAATGCTCAAAATAAAATACCAATAACTCCTAGATTTACTAACAGGTTGTTACAAAAATATTTGAGTATCTCAAAGACATGTAGCTAGGGTTTTTACTTATTGCCCATTATGTCCCCTCTTTCAATAGATAGAGCATAGGCTTGACTTAAGGTTTAATTTGCCTAACTTAGGCTTTACCTATTGGCCTAAGTTAGGAAAATTAAAGTGAAGCCTTACATAGGCTCTATCCATTAAAAATTTAATGGAGGTGACCAATCCCTCTTGTCACTTGTTAAGTCCATCTTGCCCTCATACCAGATCAACTAAGAGTGAGGACTCACTATGCATATTAGCATGCCATGGGCTCTCTTCCAATAATTACTTAGAAAGTGAAAATTTAGTGTTCTTATCAAAAAGGGAAAAAAAAAAAAGAAAGAAAAAGCTTGGTTGATCTATCCTTATGTGTCTATATGATCTCTATTAAACTCTATCGAGTCAATTACATGATTTTTAAACCACCAATCATCTAACTATAATACACCTTTGAAGCAAAATGAAAGTAATCTAAAGGATAATTCTGTCTTCAAAGGATAAATGTGTGAATATGATTATTTTGTTTAATTGAAAGGTGATGAGGATGTGAGTAGATAAGAAGATGACTAAGTTTCCACAACCTTCCCCCTTTCAATTGGAACAATATTGCTTTCAATGCAGTTTCCCTCGCTTTGACAATGAAATCACACATAGGGAAGGGTTTGGCATTCAGTATGAAAATGGCCTTTACTCCAATTACAGGAAACTAGGCTATATATTAAATATCTCCACAAATGGCGGAAATATATTTCTCTATATATGTTACAAAATTGCTAGCTGCTAACACTATTTTATCAAGTGGACAAAAGTTAAAAGCTTGAAACACAAATTATAATCTGTTTACAGGTAAAGATAATGGGGTTCTCATCTTTTATGTTTAGAGCAATTTTTTATCTTAAATCCGTTTCTTATATGTACTAAAATATTTATTGAATTTTAGTTCATTAGTTATTTCTCTTTGTAGATATTTTTATGTAAAACTCTTATGGCATATGTTATATATGTCCTATTATGTTCTTTTTGAGTTTTCTTCTATTTTATTCGTATTGTTTGTATCTGTATAGAAATGCCTTGGGGATGTCATTTCTAGGGGCGGATCCACCGAGGGGAGGGGCAAGGGGGCAGTTGCCCCCTTGCCCAAACAATTTTTTTAAAAAAATTATTATATTTATTTTGACTTTACACTTTTACCCCCCAACTAATCTCTTGGTTCAAAAAAATTTGAAAACTTAGGTTATTATGGTAATTTTACTTATAATTGTAATTCATCATAAATATCATCTCTTCCTCTTCTCACATTCTCTAACCTTTCCTTCATTTTTATTTTTTTGGGTTTGCATTCTACCTTCTTTTTATCTCTCAAATTTCTTTGACATTTTCTTTTTATCTCTCAAATTTTATTAACAAGTTAAGGAATATTGAAGATGGGTTTTCAATTTTCTTAATTTCAATCACTCATAGTTTGTCTACTTTTCGTGCATGGAAACCACACCAGATCTCACTGCATTTTGCAGTGCGATTTGGTACTTCCTCTACTATACCACCTTTTTGTTGTCCTTATATTATATATATATAATATTGCATATAATGCTTGGGCAATGCCATTATATATATAATGTTATATATATTATATTTTATATATCTTTTATTAGTACATTACTTGGATTGTTCGTTAACTACAAACTGCACAGTTTGAAAATTTTTCAAATTGTGTCGAACCGTTTCCTCAAAAAAATCGCTCAATGCCATCGATTTTTGCGATTTGCCAATTTTTTTGAATAACCCTAACTACAGGCAAAATCTTTTTCTTAGTTTATTTATTTTTTAACATTTTGATGTCTTTAAAGTAGATTAGAAGTGATTTAACTTATTTTTTTAATTTTGATTTGTTAATAAGTTAGGGAGTATTGAAGATGGGTTTTTGACATTTTGAAATTTAAATCAAAAGTATTTTTGAAGGATTTTAGGACTTTAGTGATCTTGCACAAAAGTTAGTAGTGACAAAAGAAAAATGATGTGTATCCATTAGTTTACAAACTTGTGACATTATCATTAATTTTTCCTGTTGCTATTGTTACAGTAGAAAGAGCATTTTCTACCATGAAGCTTGTTAAGATCTGGCTATGCAATCGAATTAAAAATTAATGGTTGAATAATAGTTTAGTTGTGTATATTGAAAATGATATATTTAATGAAATTAATAATAATATCATTATACGACGTTATAAAAATATAAAAATTAGTTGAGAACAATTATAGTAATTTATTGATATATTTTTTTAATATTATATTATTTAAAAAAATTTATTATTTAAGTTTTGCCCACCTAGATAAAATTTCTAGCCCCACCCCTAACCATTTCGATATTTTTGAAATGTTTCCTGTACCAAAATGCTAAGAAACACACACACACACACAAAAAGCGTTTATAGGCCATTTCTACAATTTCAAAAATATTTTAGGGCTATTTCGTAATATTAAAAAAATATTAAAAATACATTTCCATCCACAAATAGATTAGAGACCAAAAAAAAAATCATCTCTAACTAGGTTTATTTTTTAGATTCAATAACTACTTTTTATAATTTTTTATATTAAAAAATATATTTATAAAAAGATCCTTATATTTTTTTTACTTAACCATTTTTCCGAATTTTTGTCTCCTACTTTCTTGAAGAATGTCGTTTCTTCATTTCTATTTCACATCGTATTCATTTCTCATTTTTATTTCATTCCAACCTAGATTTGTATTACAATCTTTGTTGGTCTTTCTATCACATTATTAAAATAATTTAATAGTTTGTGACAATTTATCTTCAAAAAAAAAATATTTACTTTAACTTTATTACAAATAATATTAATTTTAATTCTACTCTTTGTAGTAAGACTACATATTTATCGTACTACTTGCATTTCCTTACACATTTATCGTACTACTTGCATCCTTTTACACATAAAGAATTTTTCTTTTCTTAGTAAATGGAAAAGGTGAGGCAACTAATGCTGTAATCATCCCGTTGAGTTGCCACACGTCTCCCCCACCTGCTCCCATCAATTTTTTGTCTTCTTTCCACAATTGCCCTTTAATTGCACACACATCACACAAATATCCAAGCCCCTTTTAGTCATTTTTCATTTCTCTTATTCTTTCTCATTTTCTTTATTCTCCTATTTAGGGAATTCCCATTTTTATCCTTACTTTTTTCCTACATCATATATACAAGGTAAGCCCTCTTTGGACTTTTCCCATTTCCTTTTCTTTTTCCTTTACCTTAATCAACCCCCATGATATATATATATATATAATCCAATTAACCATTTAATTAATTAAGCATTATGCACCCATATATGCATATATATTATATTCTCATTTATGTGGACTCATCAAATTTAATTTTCCTTACATTTATTTCTCATAAAAATATTTCCCTTTAATTCACCCTTCTTTAAGCACACATAAATTATTTCCAACCAATAATTAAAAAGTCAAAAATTTCTAATGCTCAAAATAAAATACCAATAACTCCTAGATTTACTAACAGGTTGTTACAAAAATATTTGAGTATCTCAAAGACATGTAGCTAGGGTTTTTACTTATTGCCCATTATGTCCCCTCTTTCAATAGATAGAGCATAGGCTTGACTTAAGGTTTAATTTGCCTAACTTAGGCTTTACCTATTGGCCTAAGTTAGGAAAATTAAAGTGAAGCCTTACATAGGCTCTATCCATTAAAAATTTAATGGAGGTGACCAATCCCTCTTGTCACTTGTTAAGTCCATCTTGCCCTCATACCAGATCAACTAAGAGTGAGGACTCACTATGCATATTAGCATGCCATGGGCTCTCTTCCAATAATTACTTAGAAAGTGAAAATTTAGTGTTCTTATCAAAAAGGGAAAAAAAAAAAAGAAAGAAAAAGCTTGGTTGATCTATCCTTATGTGTCTATATGATCTCTATTAAACTCTATCGAGTCAATTACATGATTTTTAAACCACCAATCATCTAACTATAATACACCTTTGAAGCAAAATGAAAGTAATCTAAAGGATAATTCTGTCTTCAAAGGATAAATGTGTGAATATGATTATTTTGTTTAATTGAAAGGTGATGAGGATGTGAGTAGATAAGAAGATGACTAAGTTTCCACAACCTTCCCCCTTTCAATTGGAACAATATTGCTTTCAATGCAGTTTCCCTCGCTTTGACAATGAAATCACACATAGGGAAGGGTTTGGCATTCAGTATGAAAATGGCCTTTACTCCAATTACAGGAAACTAGGCTATTAAATATCTCCACAAATTGTGGAAATATATTTCTCTATATATGTTACAAAATTGCTAGCTGCTAACAATATTATTTTAAAAAAATTATTATATTTATTTTGACTTTACACTTTTGCCCCCCAACTAATCTCTTGGTTCAAAAAATTTTGAAAGCTTAGGTTATTATGGTAATTTTACTTATAATTGTAATTCATCATAAATATCATCTCTTCCTCTTCTCACATTCTCTAACCTTTCCTCCATTTTTATTTTTTTCGGTTTGCATTCTACCTTCTTTTTATGTCTCAAATTTTTTTGACATTTTCTTTTTATCTCTCAAATTTTGTTAACAAGTTAAGGAATATTGAAGATGGTTTTCAATTTTCTTAATTTCAATCACTCATAGTTTGTCTACTTTTCGTGCAGGGAAACCACACCAGATCGCACTGCATTTGCAGTGCGATTTGGTACTTCCTCTACTATATTACCTTTTTGTTGTCCTTATATTATATATATATAATGTTGTATATAATGCGCAGCTAGATGAAGTATGTATATATATATATAATATTGCATATATTGCTTGGCAATGCAATTATATATATAATGTTATATATATTATATTTTATATATTTTTTATTAGTACATTACTTGGATTGTTCATTAACTACAAATTGTGTCGAACCGTTCCCCGAAAAAAATCGCTCAATGCCATCGATTTTTGCGATTTGTCAATTTTTTTGAATAACCGTAACTACAGGAAAAATCTTTTTCTTAGTTTATTTATTTTTTAACATTTTGATGTCTTTAAAGTAGATTAAAAGTGATTTAACTTATTTTTTTAATTTTGATTTGTTAATAAGTTATGGGTTTTTGAAATTATATGTCTATTTTTACTATTTAAATAAACAAACACTTGTACCATTACATTCAAGTTTATTTTTATATAAATATTATTTAAAATATTATTTTTTAACTATAAAATATATTTTTTGACTTATACGTGCATGATACTAATCATCCCCTATAAACGATGTTTGAGGGTTTTTTTTTTTTTTTTTTTTTTATCAAAGTGAACACAAGTCTTTATGTTTTTGAGAAAAACAAAAATACCAACCCAATTTTGTGGGTCAATTCTTCATCGATTTTTGGGTGCAAAAGGTGAAATCCCTTATCTTAAGAACCCCCCACACTATTCCATGCACGTAGGAGGGATTAATCACAATATACGACGACGCACCAAGTAGGAAGTACAGTGCATGGTATCCATAAGAAGTCACCCCACAGGAGGGTGAAACTCCTACACTACGACTACCATGACTCGAACTTATATCCTTGGATGCAATCTGCTACTTGAAAACCAACCGTGCTACGTTTGTGGGAGCAATTCTTCTTCGATTATTCGTCGATCTAACTTTTAACAATTGGCCAACTAAACCCTTTTCATTAGTAATAAGAACAAAAAAAAAAAAAAATTGTTGTATAATAGAAGTTGTAACTTATTTGTGATATCATATTATATAGATTACAATTTTAAATAAGAGATCAATAACTTGTGAATAAGATACTAATAATTCATACTCTATATAAGATAGTCTCCTAAAAAAAAAAATATATATATATATATATGTTTTTCAAACCATTTAAGATTACAATCTTATTGAAGGCGACTTTATTAAAAAAAATTAATAAAGTCCCTTCAATATTTTGACTTTTTTTTTTAAAAAAAAAATATCTAGATTATATATTGATGAAGAATGAATCTTAAATCTCTTATGAAATGTGAAGTTGAATGAGCAAAATGATTTTGCGTCTTGGCTTTAACAATTACCAAAAGTTGTTAAAGCAAAGGAAAGACATTTTGGCTTGATATTTTAGTTCATTGGTTATTATTTAGTATTATTATCACTTAAACACAATAATAAAATTATTAATTAAAGATATCGCGGTCAAACCATTTAAACTTTATGAGATAAAAAATTATTAGAGGGCGCAACACAAGGCAATCCCTAAACAAATACTCTGATGTTTAACTCAGACATTCAAAACTTAAATGTTGTATTGAAACCAGTATCAGATATATATTTTTTTTAAAAAAAAAAAAAAAACTTACCTATTTATAAAGAAGTATAGAACTTTTTCAAATTCATTAAAATTAGAATTTTTCTAAATAATGTATATTCTAATATTCTGAGATCCAAAATCTACTAAAATTAAAATTCTTCCAAATAATATATATTCTAATATTATGAGATCTATTAGAATTAAAATTTTTATTAATAATATAAATTCATTTTGCCTAACTCCGAAAACAATTTTTTGACGTCAAAATTATCTTATTTATGTTTTATTTGGGAACAACCCTTTCCTAATTAAGTGGGCATTTACATAGACAAGTCACAAAGTAGGGGCTTGGTTGCAATCTTTGGAGAGACTGAACAGTCTCCCAGTCTTTTGATAGCCAACAGACCATCATGGTTTCTTGGTCATTTAGTTTTCGAGAAACCATTTAATCTCTCGATTTTTCGGTTTCTAGGAGATCGTAGTGGTCTCTTGGTTTTTCGATTTTACATTTTTAGCATGAAAATGGTTTGGCATAGGGAAGGGTTTGGCATTCAGTATGAAAATGGCCTTTACTCCAATTACAGGAAACTAGGCTATTAAATATCTCCACAAATGGCGGAAATATATTTCTCTATATATGTTACAAAATTGCTAGCTGCTAACACTATTTTATCAAGTGGACAAAAGTTAAAAGCTTGAAACACAAATTATAATCTGTTTACAGGTAAAGATAATGGGGTTCTCATCTTTTATGTTTAGAGCAATTTTTTATCTTAAATCCGTTTCTTATATGTACTAAAATATTTATTGAATTTTAGTTCATTAGTTATTTCTCTTTGTAGATATTTTTATGTAAAACTCTTATGGCATATGTTATATATGTCCTATTATGTTCTTTTTGAGTTTTCTTCTATTTTATTCGTATTGTTTGTATCTGTATAGAAATGCCTTGGGGATGTCATTTCTAGGGGCGGATCCACCGAGGGGAGGGGCAAGGGGGCAGTTGCCCCCTTGCCCAAACAATTTTTTTAAAAAAATTATTATATTTATTTTGACTTTACACTTTTACCCCCCAACTAATCTCTTGGTTCAAAAAAATTTGAAAACTTAGGTTATTATGGTAATTTTACTTATAATTGTAATTCATCATAAATATCATCTCTTCCTCTTCTCACATTCTCTAACCTTTCCTTCATTTTTATTTTTTTGGGTTTGCATTCTACCTTCTTTTTATCTCTCAAATTTCTTTGACATTTTCTTTTTATCTCTCAAATTTTATTAACAAGTTAAGGAATATTGAAGATGGGTTTTCAATTTTCTTAATTTCAATCACTCATAGTTTGTCTACTTTTCGTGCATGGAAACCACACCAGATCTCACTGCATTTTGCAGTGCGATTTGGTACTTCCTCTACTATACCACCTTTTTGTTGTCCTTATATTATATATATATAATATTGCATATAATGCTTGGGCAATGCCATTATATATATAATGTTATATATATTATATTTTATATATCTTTTATTAGTACATTACTTGGATTGTTCGTTAACTACAAACTGCACAGTTTGAAAATTTTTCAAATTGTGTCGAACCGTTTCCTCAAAAAAATCGCTCAATGCCATCGATTTTTGCGATTTGCCAATTTTTTTGAATAACCCTAACTACAGGCAAAATCTTTTTCTTAGTTTATTTATTTTTTAACATTTTGATGTCTTTAAAGTAGATTAGAAGTGATTTAACTTATTTTTTTAATTTTGATTTGTTAATAAGTTAGGGAGTATTGAAGATGGGTTTTTGACATTTTGAAATTTAAATCAAAAGTATTTTTGAAGGATTTTAGGACTTTAGTGATCTTGCACAAAAGTTAGTAGTGACAAAAGAAAAATGATGTGTATCCATTAGTTTACAAACTTGTGACATTATCATTAATTTTTCCTGTTGCTATTGTTACAGTAGAAAGAGCATTTTCTACCATGAAGCTTGTTAAGATCTGGCTATGCAATCGAATTAAAAATTAATGGTTGAATAATAGTTTAGTTGTGTATATTGAAAATGATATATTTAATGAAATTAATAATAATATCATTATACGACGTTATAAAAATATAAAAATTAGTTGAGAACAATTATAGTAATTTATTGATATATTTTTTTAATATTATATTATTTAAAAAAAATTATTATTTAAGTTTTGCCCACCTAGATAAAATTTCTAGCCCCATCCCTAACCATTTCGATATTTTTGAAATGTTTCCTGTACCAAAATGCTAAGAAACACACACACACACACACACAAAAAGCGTTTATAGGCCATTTCTACAATTTCAAAAATATTTTAGGGCTATTTCGTAATATTAAAAAAATATTAAAAATACATTTCCATCCACAAATAGATTAGAGACCAAAAAAAAAATCATCTCTAACTAGGTTTATTTTTTAGATTCAATAACTACTTTTTATAATTTTTTATATTAAAAAATATATTTATAAAAAGATCCTTATATTTTTTTTACTTAACCATTTTTCCGAATTTTTGTCTCCTACTTTCTTGAAGAATGTCGTTTCTTCATTTCTATTTCACATCGTATTCATTTCTCATTTTTATTTCATTCCAACCTAGATTTGTATTACAATCTTTGTTGGTCTTTCTATCACATTATTAAAATAATTTAATAGTTTGTGACAATTTATCTTCAAAAAAAAAATATTTACTTTAACTTTATTACAAATAATATTAATTTTAATTCTACTCTTTGTAGTAAGACTACATATTTATCGTACTACTTGCATTTCCTTACACATTTATCGTACTACTTGCATCCTTTTACACATAAAGAATTTTTCTTTTCTTAGTAAATGGAAAAGGTGAGGCAACTAATGCTGTAATCATCCCGTTGAGTTGCCACAAGGGCCCTCTTTCTCAAAACATATTGGATTTGACCCCTATCTACTCCTCAAATGACAAAAGTCCACCACATTATAGTGTCAAGCTCTAAACCTGCAATCGTTGAGTTTGAGGGGAGGGGGTGGGGCTCATGCCCAGGCCCACACCCCCCACTCTCGTGTCGGGCAAATATAACAATTTTGATTAATTCTACTACCACAAATTGATTCATTTGAACTCACTCTCTTAAGCTTAAAAGGAATTAAACATCTCGGACCAATCGAGCTACCATCCTTATATTGTTGCTTCACTACTCAATTTAAACATTAAACATGAAGAAGATGACTTTATTTTATAGTATTTTGATTAAAGAACGCATATGTGATGCATCATCATCATCATCATCATCGACGATGAGGATAAAGTGGAGCAAAAATCAATGAACAAACTCATCTAGTTAATGAATTCATCTTTGAGGATTAGAAGTACACATGTTTGCAAAGTGTTGCAACATGAATGGCGATGGATGATATAAACATGTGTTCATTAATAAGAAAGCAAACTGATATTTTTACATCAAGTGTGGGAAAATCGAAAGAGGGGTTTACAGAAAAGAACGAACAAGGGTACCTAAGTTTTCTTGCATCCTATATGACTGGTGGGAAACCTATTTCTTTTTTTCTTTTCTTCTTTTTCCTTACTAAACTTAAAAGGATAAAAAGTCTTGACTCAGAACCACCTTATCGGGAAATGCGATTCCCAGGAATTTTCTCGGGAAAGTGGGGAAAACCATCACGAGGCTGGAACTTTCTCAAAGAGACCAAGCCTGTTAGCAGCCAGCATTGAAGACTTGGCAAATTTCTTGTACTCAAACCAAGTAAATTCCTTGTACAAGCTGTCTTCTCCTTGGACCAGTGAAGGCAAGGGCCCTATCTTTTCACTCAGTGGTGGCCCCCCAAAGTAGATCATTGAAACCCTTGATTTCAAACTGTTAGCAACCACTCTATGCCTCACGCTCTTGAACCTCCCATTAGTCATCACCTGCAAGAAGAATCATATTTAGTGGACCATATTTAGTGAGACCAAATCTCGAGTTGGAGTCCCGTGAATCTTGGTTGCTATCCAACTAGATCCCAAGTGGTAAAAAAGCTGCACCTGCAAGGAATCGCCAACATTGACAAAGAAGGAACTTTCGTCAGGTGGGATAGAGACCCAGTTGCCATCTCCCAAAGAGATTTGAAGGCCAGAAGTATTGTTGGATCTTAGAACAGAAATGATTTGTGGATCAGTGTGCTCTCCGAATCCAATCAAATTCCTTCCATCGGTGCCTTGGATTTCCGGGCATGGAGGGTAGTGGTTGAGCCGCAGAGCTGAGTCACTCTGTTCATCCATCAAGAGCTTACTGAACACATTCCTGGGCTGAATCTTCAACCCATCAGCCAGCAACTCAAGAACCTCACATGCCATCCTCTTAACAGCTGAAACATATTCATTCACAGTACATCTACAGCAAGAAAAAACAGAAGAATTTAAGAGCCATAGAACCGAAACAAGGCAAGTTCTTTGATCAACTGTTCCATTTCTCACCGAAAATTTTCCGGGTTTTGGCCAGGTATTGATATGAATCTCTGAAAGCCTAACTCTGTGCTGGTTGTCAGGAGGAGATATTCAACCCAGCCAACATCGCCGTTGGGTCCAATGCTCTTGCTTCCATAGCCAAAGGGATCAGGAGAGCCAGCCTTCTGTTTTTCAGAAATGGGAAGCGAGAAGAATTTAGTGGCTTCTGATTCAAGTTTGGTGATAAATTTTCCTGGGACGCCATGATTGACCACCTTGAAGAAACCAAACTCCTTGCAGGCCTTAACTAGGAGGTTCTTGGAGTCTGGTCTTGAGAGGTCTATGAGGGGAACACCAGAGAAGAATGTGGCGGATTTGCAGGTTTTGATGACTGGGAACTGTTGAATTCCGGGTTTGGATAAAACCACCATTGTTTTTGGAGTCTAGATTTTTTATTCAGCAATTATAAGAGAGTAGAGATACTGAGATTTGTAATGGGTTGGGGGAAGATTATCAGTGGGAGAGCGGCTTTGATAGCACGAATGGAATAGTTTGATATTCTGTTGGTTGAGGCATTTCAACAAACAGGTGGAGGATGCTTTAGTATTTATAGGACTCTCGGACCAATGATGCTTGGCCACTGGCTATTTATAAGATTATAGGAGAGAGGATGGCAGGGCTGAGGTTTTCAGTAAGGATAATGATGATATTGAGTCCCACGGAGGGGTCAATTGAATTGGCTGAAGAGAAAAAGTCTATTTTGCCTGCCTTAAAATTAATTGATGTGATGTGCTTTCTTTTTCAGAATTCTCGCCATCCGCTATTTGACTAATTGATTTTTTTTTAGGTGACGCGTCAATTGTTACATTATCTATCGTCGCACAATATAACAGTTACCCGATTAAGAGAGAGGAGGTGAATCTTATGTGAGACCCACATCACATACATAAACCCACCCTATCTCTCTCAGTCGGGTAACTGCTATATATTGTCCGATAATGAACAACATAATAGTGCCCTAGATGACACATTACAGACGTCTTCATTATTTGACCTCATAATTCTAATAAAATATATAAATTAAAAAATCACAATAGTCAAAGGTTGAATATTGGTACATCACACAAATGTAAGGTCAAAAATGTTTTTTCCATACTAGGCCTGATCACTGGATTATGTATCTGATTTTTATTTTTTTTCACACTTATGAAACAAAGAGATAAGTGATTGACAAAAGGATTCTTCCAATTAATTTCATCTAAATGTTTTTAATTCTAAAAGTTCACTTTCAATTCTCAGATATTTGTATTTTTTTTAATTTCAAACATAACAATTGCTTGATTATATTTATTTGTAAACTTTTTAAGTATCCAAATGTCCTTCACGTAAACTCCATCTTCCTCATCTCCCCACCTTTATCCTCCATCTTTTTATCTAGCAACCTTTCTCTCCTATCCATTTCTCTTTGGTGGCAATGGTAGTTCCTCTCTCTATCTCTCTCCAACTTTATCTCTATGTTGAGGTTTTCATCCCTCTCCTTCTATTGTGAACCTTATCTTGTTGTTGTCGTAATGCTATAATTAAAATTTATTTGTTTTAGAAAAATTCAACAAAAAGTCAATGGGACCAGACCGAAGAACAAGGTATGCTCAAATGGGGTCACCTAAAGAGGGTCCTATGGAATGATAGCTCCAGAATGAGAAGGATCCTTAGATATGAGAAGGCACGGAGGTCTTCTGACATGTAAGATAATAGACAGTTAAAAGGCACTCAGGGATCTCTCCCGCGTAATTCCTCCAATGCCTAAGTCAAACGTGGTCATGTTGCTGAAGAATGCAGGAGCAATGCATATGTGTGTTGGATGATGTTCCCTGAAAAGCTGAAGGTCTTCGAAAGAATATGTGGGAAAGAGTAAAAGATAGGTCTCCAAATTTAAAAGAATGATTCAAAAGATGAGAGGTCATGAGGTATCTATACCCCTCGAAGAATTGGGACACGTGGCACATATGCACAAGGGCATGTGACACAATCTTTTGGATAAGCCCGTCACGAGGCAAAATCAAGTGAAAGGAAAAAAAAAAAAAAAAAGGTTGAATAGCTAAGAGGACAGCGAGGGACGAAAGATACAATAAGGTGCAAGCAACTAGTGGACCAAGTGTTGCAAGCAAGCTCGCGCAGAAGTTCACATGATCGCATGCATACGGTACTCTCTCAGCTATGCAGCCAAGTGCACGCAACACTTAATTGGTCATGCAGCTCCACGTGTGGCACCAAGTGCCTTACACCATGTTGTGTGTGCCTTGCACCTAGGTGCACCGAGCGCGATGTAGGCATGCCACGCATTGAATCGATCAAATCACCTTTGAGATACCCACTGAAAATCGCAAGTCTCATGCCAGCTGTCAATCTCATCTATTTTTATAAATAGAAAAGTCATTCTCCTTACTCAGGTATGCCCACTACACCACTTAAATTCTAATTCCTCTTCAACCACGAGACTAACTTAACCATCAGAGGGTCTATGAGTGACCTCACCTACGCCTTTAACTTGCTTCTTTCTCAGCAGGTCTCAAGTCATTAAAGAGGTCACTCGGTCATCAAGCCTCTCGATTATTAGGTCTTCTATCACTAGGGTGGTCACTCAGACATCAGGTCTCTCCCCGAGAGCCTAAGGTCAAGTCCAAGAAGGGACTTTAGAGAAACTAGTATATATATCGAGAATAGAAAAGAAGGAAAACAACACCAGTTGGATACCTTTCGAGTTGAATGTGGATAAAGAACTCTGGAGTTAAGCGTACTAGAGCTAAGGTAGCTCGAGGATGAGTTACCCTTAGGAAGTTTGCATAGGCCCATCAGGGTAAGTTGATCTGGTCATTCCTATCGCTTAATGTAGGATGTTACATGTGGTATCAGAGGTAACCCTTAGAAAAGGTAGTCCGATGAGGGCGTAGAGTGGCACCGGGGTGCGAGGGCCTGAACAAAGAGTGTGTCTCCTAGCAAGTTTCTAGGATGGCAGCTCCTAAAAAAAGAAGATTTGATAATAGTTGTAAGATCACATGACGAGAACATCATGTGCTCAAGGGGGGAGACTGTAATATCCCGAGAGCCCAAGGTCAGAAAATAAATAAACTCTAGAAAAGCTAGTATATATATCGAGGATAGTAAGGAAGGAAACAACACGAGCTAAATACCTTTTGGATTAAATGTGGATAAAGAACTCTCGAGTTAAGCGTGCTTGAGTTAGGGTCGCTCAAGGATGGATGACTTCTGAGAAGTTCACGTAGGCCCATCAGGGTAAGTGATCCAACCCTTCCTATCGCTTGATGCAGGATGTTACAAGTGGTATCAAAGCTGACTCTTGGAGAAGGCAATCTAATGAGGGCGGGGAGTGGAGCCAAGACGTAAAAGCCTAAACAATGAGTGACTCCTGGTAGGCTTCTAGGATGGTAGCTCCCAAAGGGGAGAAGATCTGGGACCAGTTATAAGGTCACATGATGAGAACGTCATGTGCTCAAAGAGGGAGAACGTAATACCCCAAGAGCCCAAGGTCAGGTCTAAGAAATGACTCTAGAGAACCTAGTATATATATCAACAATAAGAAGGAAGGAAAACAACACCTGTTAGATACCTTTTGGGCTGAATGTAGATAAAAAGCTCCCGAGTTAAGCGTGATTAAGCTAGGATAGCTTAAGAATGGGTAACCCCTGGGAAGTTCGCATAGGCTCACCAGAATAAGTTGATTCGATCTTTCCTATTGCTCGATACGGGATATTACAAGTCTCATGCTAGTTGTCAGTCTCATCTTTTTCTATAAATAGGAAAGCCATTCTCCTTATTCAAGGTATGCCCACTACACCACTTAAATTCTAATTCATCTTCAATCAAGAGACTAACTTAACCATCGGAAAGTCTACGAGTGATATCACATACACCCTTAACTTGCTTCTTTGTCAACAGGTCTCAAGTCACTAATGAGGTCACTCAGTCATCAAGCCTCTCAATTATTAGGTCTTCTGTTACTAAGAAGGTCACTCAGACATCAAGTCTCTCATCACCAAGTCACGTGACAAATGGTCACTTGCCACCCTCTCAAGACATACTCCCACACTTAAAAAAAATAATAATTATTATTATTGTATTTTGATAACACTTATGCCATTAAGGATGTGTTTCAAACCCCACCACTAATAGGGTTGTTTGCTTGTAATGCCACTCACAAACAATTTTTTTCTTTTTTTTTAATTTTACATATATATTTAGGTATATTTATATATATATTTGGTTTATTTATATATTCAATTCTTATAATTATCTATATTTGTATTTTATATAAATATATTCATAACTTATATTTATTTTCACATGTATATATTTACATATACATTCAAATATTAATATTTCTATATTATATTTTAGGAAATAGATTTGCTAGACTATATTTTATGTAATTACAAAGTATACATAGATTTGTTATAAAGATCATACCTCATAATGAAACAAAAAATAACAACTATTTATAACAATATACAATGTCGGAGGAAGTCTTCAAAAGACTACTCTTTAAAATGTGAAATCCACGCTTCAACTAACAACTTTTCCTAAACATTTAAAAAAAAATTAACACGAATATTGACATTTGTGATGGCGATACCTGGCTACTCATCGAGAAATATTAACAAATTGATAAGTTAAATAAATAAATTGTTAAATTTAAAAGTTTATTTTAAAATTATAAGATTCTTAAAAATTCAATATTTTAATAATTTATATAATAAATAATTACAAAATTAAAAAAAGAAAAAAGAAAGATGCTTATTACATTGACCTCAAGAAAAATAGTCTCAATCAATTCCTATAATGGGATTTGGGTCATGACAAGATGTTGCGGTTTCTTCAACTTTGATCTTATCATCCATCCCAATGGTTGATCCAAATAATTGCAATCAATTCAAATTTAGTTTATCATCAACTCATTCAACATATTTTAAGTTAAAAAAAATTAAAGAATAATTCAACCAATGTCTTATTTTTTTATAAGAATAATTTAATTAATGTCATAATAAGAAACCATCACCTAATTGATGCTAAAACATGTCTTATAATGAACTTATAGACATATTTATACCATTCTAATGAGAGACACATTTATGAATTATGTCAACGATATTTTTTTTTTCATTTTGCTCCTCTTTTTTTTTTATTTTCCATTAGCTCTCTTCCCTTCGCCTTCTTCGTTTTCAGATTCACAACTCTCTTCATCTCCTTCGTTCTTGTCATCTCGCCTCCATCTCATCCTCCTCAAATTCACAACCCTCGTTCATTCCTATATTCATAGTCTCCTAATTATTTGACAAAAATGAATACATTTTTCATTCTTTTCTAATTTTTTGTAAAAATTGAAATTTAAAAACAAAGATAAAAACTAGAGACGAAAAACTAAAAATATTCTCCATCTCTAGACCGACCTTTATGTTTTATAAAAAACACAATAACTTTTAATGGGATCCACAATTATAAATAAGTTATTTATTCTTATAAGAATTCTCTTTCTTTATAATTATACCACTTTTTAATATAATTATTTAACTTCCTAATATGTTTTTTTAGTCATTTTACAAATTTATTATATAACCAAACACTTTTTACTTACTTTTAATATTATAAACACAATTTAAATAGTTAAATTATAAAATAGCATCAAATACTATCTTATTAATATTAATCCCACCTAAGTTGCATGAAAACGGAAATGAAAAACGGACACGATACGAAACAAAAACAGAAAAATAATACTTTTTAAAAAAATAGAAGTAAATAAAAAATATATAGGGGTATTTTTGTAAATATACAAAATCATAAAAAAATAGTTATTCAATCTAAAAATAAAACATAAATTCTACAATACATTCAAATAAATTTCAGAAACAAATTCTTGAAAACATTAACATTAAAAATTTTTAGTAAGAGAGAATAAAAAATTCGTCTCTAACTTGGTTAGTGACCTTTTGATGTTTTGTCTCAAAATATTATTAAAATTACAAAAAATAACTTAAAAATATTTTTTAATATTTTAAAAATATTGAAACAACATATTGGAGATATTTTTATACATGATGGAATCCCACAACACAATACAATAACATACAGGAGCGTGCAGTAATAGCAATCAGGCTCCTAAAATGTTAAAGTCAAGGTTCATATTCAAACCAATAATTATATCAACTTGTAATGGAAGTAATTCAAATCGAATTAAGACATATGGAATGGACAACTTTAGAACTTCCGTTTAGCCAATATATATATATATAATGGTTGGAATGCAACCATCAAGGAAAGCGAAGTTGGGCTGATAAGGACGCCAATCAAAATGAGATGGTCATTGCCATAATTCGCCTTTATTTTGAGGGGTAGGGGCCATTCAAATTATATGTCTATTTTACTATTTAAATAAACAAAAACTTGTACCATTACATTCAAGTTTATTTTTATATAAATATTATTTAAAATATTATTTTTTAACTATAAAATATATTTGTTTACTTATACGTGCATGATACTAATCACCCCCTATAAACGATGCTTGAGGGTTTTTTTTTTTTATCAAAGTGAACACAAGTCTTTATGTTTTTGAGAAAAACAAAAATATCAACCCAATTTTGTGGGTCAATTCTTATTCGTTTCTTGGATGCAAAAGATGAAGTCTCTCACCTTAAGGGCTCTTCACACACTGTCTCATGCATATGGGTGGGGTTAATCAGGATATACGACGACGTACCAAGTAGGAGACATAGTAGATGATGCCCACAATGAGCCACCCCCACAGGAGGGTAAAACTCCTACACTGCGACTACGTACCATGACTCGAACCTACAACATTGAGTGTAATCTGCTACCTAAAAACCAACCGTGCTGCACCCGTGAGGTAATTCATTATCAATTCTTCGTCGATCTAACTTTAACAATTGGCCAACTAAACCCTTTTCATTCGTAGCACAAAAAAAAAAAATTATTGTATAATAGAAGTTGTAACTTATTTGTGATCTCATATTATATAGATTACAATTTTAAATAAGAGATCAATAACTTGTGAATAAGATACTAATAATTCATACTCTATATAAGATAGTCTCCTAAAAAAATATGTATATGTTTTTCAAACCATTTAAGATTACAATCTTATTGAAGGTGACTTTATTAAAAAAAATTAATAAAGTCGCTTCAATATTTTGACTTTTTTTTTTGAAAAAAAAAATATCTAGATTATATATTGATGAAGAATGAGTCTTAAATCTCTGATGAAATGTGAAGTTGAATGAGCAAAATGATTTTGCGTCTTGGCTTTAACAATTACTAAAAGTTGTTAAAGCAAGGAAAGACATTTTGGCTTGATATTTTAGTTCATTGGTTATTATTTAGTATTATTATCACTCAAACACAATAATAAAATTATTAATTAAAAATATCGTTGTCAAACCATTTAAACTTTATAAGAAAAAGAATTATTAGACGGCATAACGCAAAGCAATCCCCAAGCAAATACTATGATGTTTAACTCAGATATTTAAAGCTTAAATATTGTGTTGAAATCAGTATTAGAGATGTATTTTTTTAAAAAAAAAAATTTACATATTTATAAAGAAATATAGAGCTTTTTCAAATTCATTAAAATTAAAATTTTTTCAAATAATATATATTTTAATATTCCGAGATCCAAAATCTACTAAAATTAAAATTCTTCCAAATAATATATATTCTAATATTTTGAGATCTATTAAAATTAAATTTTTTATTAATAATATAAATTCATTTTGCCTAACTCCGAAAATAATGTTTTGATGTCGAAATTATCTTATTTATGTTTTATTTTGGAACAACCCCTTCCTAATTAAGTGGGAATTTACATAGACAAGTCACAAAGTAGGGGCTTGGTTGCAATCCTTGGAGAGACTGAACAGTCTCCCAGTCTTTTGATAGCCAACAGACCATCATGGTTTCTTGGTCATTTAGTTTTCGAGAAACCATTTAATCTCTCGATTTTTCGGTTTCTAGGAGATCATAGTAATCTCTTGGTTTTTTGATTTTACATTTTTAGCATGAATAATTAATTTAAATTTTTTGGGCTTTTTTAAACTTTTGTCTATGATATATCAAGCATAAATATATAGACAAAAAAATATTATATATGAAAGAGCATTGACATTATATTTTGTATAAAGTAAAAAGTGTTTCATATATAACTCAAAAGATTATATTGCATAACACGTGAAAATTGATTTTTATTATTAGCATTATTCAAAATAGCTTCAACCTTGTATATATAAAATCCCGATAGTATTAGATAGATAAATATATAACATTTTCCAAACATACGTATACACACATTAATTACATATAAATATATATATATATACATAGAAAGGTGACATATCAAAGAGAGTCTGTTTTGTCGAAGTCAATGGTGACTGGTTTGCTCGGCTTTTTCCTGACATGGCGACGGCCATGACGTAGAAAGCACTGCCTCTGAGCTCGACTTCCAAACCGAAAGTTTTAACGTCAACCCTCAACTTCAGGCAGGCCGATACTGCAAGAATCACTCACACTCAGTGGGTTTATCAAATTTATTCAACATACGTTTGTGGAATGAACACAGTGACAGGTATCCACTGAATTATTATCGAGGGAGGAATCCTTCCGTCCTCAGTGACGGAAAATGCTAATTTGGTTTTATACTTGTTATTGTGATATCTTTTAATTAATAGACTTTTACATCACATTAATTGTGATATATAATGAGCAAATCCCTTACGTCCCGTCTCAAAACATAACTCGATCGATCGGATCAGCAATATCTTAATATGATCAATCAGTAATATCTTAATATCAATTTAGTGGGTTGTAAGTTTAATTCTTATTTTGTACAAAAATTAAAGGTCTAATCTATAATTTATCTTTTCTAACATAATCGAAAGTACGAATACCAAGACCTATATAAAAACAATATTCCAAATCCCTTTCGCCCCATTTTATTAATTGGGTCGATAAAAAAGATAAAAATAAAAGAGGGAGTTTCCATATTTGAAAGGAAGTTGAAGCCATACTGAGAATGATGATGACAAGGACGGTGGCTGAAAGGGGATGGAGGATAGGGATGGAGGAAATGGAGGAACACGTGGAGAAAAGGTGGCCTCAGGAGAACAGTAGAATGCTGAGGATTGGACAGTTGGAATTAGGTGGAGGGACCATTACGACTACGACGTCGTTACATATCTTTCTGTCTACCTTTCTCCATCCGTTGGACGTAACAGCAATGCAATCTAAATTATTGTTTACACCTTTCGTCATCGTGGGCTCCCCTTTAGTATCTCACGAGCCACCATGGCCCCCCCCTCCCCCCCGGCTAGAATAATTATAATAGATTAATGATAATGGGTTTGAAAATTTAGTACGATATAGAGGATAATCCGACCATATAAAAAACCTTCTTATGAGGGTCTTTTTACCCATTTGAATACAATCTTATAAAGTTCCTTTCACTAATATGTGCCTATACTTTTACAAATCTTAGGTATGTTGAAAACTAAGTTAAATAGCTAATGTCTCATTAAATTAAAAGGCTTATACTTGTCTAGTCATTTAAATTTTCTCTTCTTACTCAACAATAAAAAGAAAGAAAATAGCTCAAAGATGTGAATAGAATCGTGTCTAAACCATTTATAAATCTTAAATCTTAAGGATTTGTTTGGTCGTCAGAAGTTAAAAGTGTATTTTTTTTATGCTTAAAACTAAAAAAAAAAATTAAGAATAAACTTACATACAAATTTTTAGTTGGGGGGGGGGGGGGGGGGGTTTGGTGGATTCTACTTTCTCGTGATGAAATCACGTTGCAGTCTTGATGACACTTGTACCATGTTGACCAAGTATGGACCCATTCAATTATTAGAAGAAAATAAAAAGAGAAAGAAAAAGATGGAGAGTTCTTAGAAAATGAATGCTGAGTCCATTGGTCTCCATTGTGTGGTCCATATTTAGGTAAATATATTTTTTTATATTACTTATTATTAGTAGGGATGTTCATTGTGCGGTCCATATTTAGGTAAATATGTTTTTTATATTACTTATTATTAGTAGGGATGTCCATTGTGTGGTCTGATATTTAAGTAAATATGTCTTTTATACTGTTTATTATTAGTAGGGATAGATCTGGAGAGGATTGACCTCAGATTTATAAGTTATTTTAGATTTTCTCTCAAATGAGACAGATCTACAGGGCAAATTTGAGGGAGGATTGACGCTGGCATGAACTGTAGCCCAGGGCCAGACCTTTCATGAGGCAGTTGTCTCAGGACCGATGAAAATTTCATTAATTAGGGGCTCATAAATTGAAAATATCCATATTTATAAGGGCCCATTGCCCAGGCCCACCTGCCCACCCCCTTTCTTCGCCACCCTTCTCCTTCCATCTCTTTCGTTCGCTGCCCTAGCCCTACCTTTCTCGCTTCGTCGCGCCTCGCCTTTTCCATCACCATCGGCGGCTCGCCCTTGCTCCTCTAACTGATCCGTCGCTGGTCGCTAACTGCATCCCTCTCCTCCTGCTGCTTCGTCACCCTTCGCCATCGCCCTTTGGCTCTCACCCTATCTCTCTCGCCTCTCGCTGCTCGATCGGCGGTCGCTCGTCCTGGCCTGCTCATCTCGCCCTCGTGGCCGGTGGCTTGCTGCTCCATCGCTCACCCAGTAAGCATCGTCTCTCGCTGCTTTGCTTCGTCACTCGCCCTTGCCAGCTCGCCCTCGTGCTCGTGGCGGTGGCTCGCTACCCCTTGCTCCATTGCTCGCTGTTGCCGGTGGCTCGCTGCTTCTCGATTGCCGATTGGCTCTCATCAAATTCAGTCTTTCAGATCTGCTTTTCAGAAGCTCCAGCTCCAGTCTCCAGATCTGCTTCAACTTTCAGTAGTTAGTTGCTCATTCACTTCGTTTTGTTTATGATGCATAAAGCACTTCATTTTGTTTATGATGCATAATGAATTTAGAGATTTAGATAGCTTGGGTATGTCTATTTTATTGATGTTGGCTGAATTTGGCAATTATGTCACAAGAATGACTATTAAAAAAATATATATTCAAACTGATTGATATTTTTGTCTAAAGTAAATTTCAATTGATAATTTAATTTTTTTTAAATTTGGATGTACTAGGGACTCATTTTTACATTTTACCTCAGGCCCCAAATTTCAAGTCCAACACTGCTGTAGCCGATGTCTTTCCCTCAGATCAAATTTTTTTAAGTTATATATCCATTAACATGTGATTAATTTACTTTAACGTACATAATGTGTAAATTGTTATACGTATTCAAAATTTATTCAAAAAATAATAGACATAAATTGCTCTTGAGAAACAAAAAGGGTCGACTTAGTCACCAATGGACTAGACGTGTGAGGACTTATTTTCATGCATATGCTGGTGTTGGCTGGTTGGCTTGGCTGGTTTGACCCGCAAACAGGCTTAGATTTAGAGCCATAGGGTGGACCTTTTGCATGGGCAGGACTGGATTTGGTAAAGAGGGGATTCATCTTATCTGTTGGTGTTGAATGGTTTGCTGGTTTGACCCACAAACAGGCTTAGATTTAGAGCCATAGGGTAGACTTTTTGCATGGGCAGGACTGGATTTGGTAAAGAGGGGATTCATCTCATCTGTTGTTGTTGAATGGTTTGTTGGTTTGAGCCACTGCTCGACCCATGGGATTCATCTTGTCTGTCCCACTGCATGCTCGACTTGACAACTCTTCCTCCTCAACATTACCTTATCACTCCATGAGGTGGGAGCCCTTCTTTGATTCAATGCACGCCATTGTACCCTCCCAATCATAGCGGGGCACCGCGGAGTCCAGTTCTTTTGCATTGCATCTCTCTCTAAACTTGATATTTTGTATTTTATTTGTATTTCTTTGAGATATAAATATTAAACTCTATCATTATGTATGATGTACCAACACGTTTTTGGGATACCGTTTTGACATTTTTGAAACGTTTCATGTATCGAAATGGTAAGAAATATCAATTTTTTTTAACTATTTTTATAATTTAAAAAATATTTTAAAACTATTTCATAATATTAAAAAAATATTAAAAATACGTTTCCAATTTAAAATATCGCTTCCACTTACGAAAAGATTAGAAAAGAAAAAAATTCAGTATTTAACTAGGTTAAAAATGAAATTTTCTTTTTTAAAATTTTCTTTTTATTTTTAATTACTAAGTTTTATTAAATTTAAAAAAAAGAAGAAGATAATATCCATATCATATCATTATTTTCTTTCTTTTTTTGATTTGTTTAGAAAAAAAAATAAGAAACACGAAAACATCTTTGATTTGGCGGTTCCTTCTGATCTTAAAAAAACATATTAAAAAACCACCGACTAAGAAAACGTGCCCTTTATGCCCAATGATTCCGAAGAACTTATATTCTTGAGATGTGATTGTTAATAAAATATATCATTTTGCTTGAGATGGGGTTTACCTCAGTTGTCCCAATCATTTGGAATTACAAATTTACTATTTAGATATACTTTTGTAAGAAAATATATAGATTTATGTCCAAATCTATCTAGATTACCTTAGATTTAAAATCAAGAAATAAAGTAATTTGAAATGTACATATTTAAAATTCTTCAATCCAAACGCAACCTAAAAGATTTTTATTTAGTGGACAGTATTTACTTTATGTTTGAAATACAAGTGTATAACTACATGACCATATTCTTATTAATGAAAAGGAAAATCACAAATTACCAAAAGAATCTTGAACTTTGTCTTGTTTATTAGTTATATAATGAATTTTAATTTTTATGAAATATATACTTAAACTTTCATAATTGTAATTGCTATTGTGAAGATATAATAATGAATTTTTTAAGTGTGAGAGACTGTTTCAATGAAGTATGCAAGTGACTTTCTATTCATGTAACCTAATGACGAAAGAGTGTGCGAGTGATTCTCTTAATGACGAGTGACTCTCAAGATAATTTGTGACTCTTCTTGTAACAAATGACCTCCTTCGATAACGAGGGTCTCTTATGGTGATGAGAGTTTTGTTAACCAATAGACTTAAGATAATCAAGAGATTTGTAGAGAAAAATACAAATTAGGGGCATGCGTGAGGTTACTCGTGGACGTCACTCATAGATCTTTTGATAGTTAAGTCAATCTTAATTTAAAAAAGAATTAGAATTTAAGTAGTCTAATGAGCATACACAGGTGGCGGGAAACCCACAGTTTTCAGCGGGCATCCATCAGATGTCAACTTACCAATTCAACTATGACTCTCGGGTGACACAACTTCTCGTGTGGCATGGCTATATGGCCGCATGGCCACGGGTCTCTCGGCTGGTCCGCAAGCCACTTGGTTGGTCACAGGTCACTCGGTTAGGTGTAGGTCACTCGGTGGGGCACAAGGCACTAGGTTATTCCTGCCCGACCGCGTGCTGCGTAGGTCTCTCAACTAGCCTGCGCGGTCGCGTGCCGCGCAAGTTCTCTCAAGCACCTGTGCAATCGTATAACCGGGTGAGTTTTGCACGCATGCGGCCGCATAACCAAGTGAGTGCCACTTGCGCAAGGCCGCATGGCTGCGCCCTGCCTTGCGCACCTTCCTGCTGCCCCGCATGCTTGCCTACTACCTTGGGCTCTACCTTGCATGCTTGGGCTCCGCCTTGCGCACCTGCTGCTTTGTGTGTTTTTAGGCCTATTTTCTTTTATTCCCATGATGGGCTCGCCCCAATGTGCCGTGAGTCCATTCCATCATATGTAGCCTTATTATTTGTGTGATAATTGTCACTCAAAATTTAAATTTATTTAGATTAAATTTTTTAATTTGACCGTGACTAAAACTTTAAATTTGACTATGATACACTAACTATTTGTTGAAGCATAATCGAAAGCTAAGGGAATATTGTAATTACAAAGGAAGTAAATCCATACAAATCGTTCAATAACCACAATATTGCAATATCTAGCAATCGAATTTAACATAAAATAGTTGAAACATGCCACCTATCACGATTCTCACAATTTGTCCTAACATGGTATAAGACTTATTACATGACTACCAACACAATCATATTTCAATGATCTTTTTTGCTTTTCTCCTGCTTGTCTCGCATAGAACGTTGAATATCTAGAAACAAAATCCAAATTGGTAAATGAAACTTCTAAATAAGGGTTTAAAACAGTTTTCATGAATGTATGATGCATGGGTATAAAAGTCAACCGACACCCTAGAGTAGCTTTGATAGCATTTTAGTCCTGGCACGGAAACTAAGGCAGTCATCCTGACAAACACACGACACGAGTACCCCTATAGTCATTCTGGTAATCACCTTTGGGGAAATGTAGATCAACCTATTAGGGCAACATCCCACCCCATCATGTCCAACACGAATGACACAAATACAATATGCCAATAATATAAAATGATTATGCACATATATGATAAGATGCACATATGTTGACATAAACTTAGCGAAATCTTCGCAATTTCATGCTCACTTAAATTAGAGATGGGAAATGGGTCAGGCGACCCATGCCCGCCTCATAGCCCGGCCCGGCCCACTACTGTAGCAGACGGGCCAGGCCAGCCCGCCCAATAGAATGCGGGCCGTGCCGGGCCAGGGATATCTGGCCCGGCCCACCAAAAAATAAAAAAATATTTAAAAAATTATGTTTATTAAATATTTAAACACATGTTTAAAAAATATGTTTAAATATATTTAAACATATTTTAAATATAATAATTAAAATTATACAAACATAAAAATTATACATATTTTAAAAAAATATAAAAATTTTACAAACATAAAAATTATATTTAAAAATTATAAATAAATGGCCCATGGGTCGGCCCAGACAGCCAAGCCCACAGGCCAGCCCTACCCAACAGGTTCACGGTCAAGCTCGGCCCATTTATTAAGGGCCACAGGACCGTGCTGGGCCCCAATATTCATTATCTCAGCCCAGCCTTGCCAGGCCTGTCTTCCTTGCGAGCTAAATGGGTGGGCCAAGCGGGAGGCGGGCCGAGCGGAGCCGGCCCACCCATTGCCCATCTCTAACACGAACCACTCACCTTGATCTAGCTCCTTAAGCTTTCTCAGTATGCGCACCCTAATCTCGAAACTCAAGCCGTCCTGGCCAAAATTTTGAGAAAATTAATAAAACTTAATTTCCTAATTTTCAAGAATTTTTTAGAATTTTCCCCCCAATTTTTCTCTATTTTTTTTTTCCTTTTTTTTCTATTTTTTCTATAACAATCAAGTAATGGGTATAGAATATTTTGGTATTTTGGGTATTAATGTTATGTGAGTGAAATTATGGTGTATTAATTGAAATGGATGTTTTTAAGTGTTGTAAGTAATATATATGTGAATTTCTGATTAATTAAGAAAGGAAAAGAGGAAGGGACCCATTGGGGATATGCATAATGGAATGGGGGGCAAAATGGGAAAGACGGGATGTTATAAAAGAGATAGTAGAGAGCAAGCCTCATTCATTCTTCTCTCTCTTATTCCTTTCCTCTTCTTTCCTTCTTCCACCCCAATCTCTTCTTCTTTTACTTGAAGCTTTAAGAGAGGAATTGAAGGCTGAATCTAGGGGGCTTTTGGTGGGGATTGGAGACCAAAGCTTGGGGACCATCTACTTCTCCAAAATCTTCCATTTGTGATCCAAGGCAAGTTCCCTTCTAATTTTTTCATGGCAAGCTTCCACTTAGGATCCTTGTTGTGGGGAGAATCTAGAGTTTTTCCATTTCATTAAAGTCTTTGAAATGCTCATTTTGGGGTGAAAGTTAGAAAATTCTTCCTTTTGGAATGGGGTTTTGGAGAAAACCCAATTGTTTATGTCTCGTGTGTTTTTCTTTGAAATTTCGATTATTCGTTAGTACCATCCAAATGGAGACTTGTTTCTCTCCATGATTTTAAAAAAGAATGATGCATTTTGTTAGGGTGTAGAAGCATGCTTAGGTTTGGTGTAAATGGCATGCATTTGGGGTTATGTTGTGCTACTTCTCAGGTTGTGTTTGTCGACAGTCTTTGGGCAACTATCGATAGTTTTTAAGAAACTGTAGATAGTTTACATGCAAAGACTGTCAACAGTTGGATACCAAGAGGGTATTTTTGGCTGTCGACAGTCCCTTCTTTGTTGTCAACAGTTTTGTAATACCCCGAGAGTCCAGAGAAGTTAGTATATATCGAGGATAGTGTAAGGAAGGAAACAACACCAGCTGGATATCTTTTGAGTTGAATGTTGGCAAAGAACTCCCAAGTTAAGTGTGCTTAACCTGGGGTAATCCAGGGATGGGTGACCCCCCTGGGAAGTTTGTGTAGGCCCATCAGGGTAAGTTGTTCCGGTCCTTCCTATCGCTCGAACGGGATGTTACAAATGGTATCAGAGCCGACCCCCAAGCCTCTGAGCACGGTGGTGGGGCAAACCTCAGCGAGGAGGCTGAGTCCCTGAGGGGGGGTGCGTGTAGGCACCTTAGGCGAATCCCACATCGGCCATGCATCGGGGAAAGATCTGAGACCGGTTGTAAGGTCACATGACGAGGACGTCATGTGCTCAAGGGGGGGGGGGGAGAATGTAATACCCCGAGAGCCCAGAGAAGTTAGTATATATCGAGGATAGTGTAAGGAAGGAAACAACACCAGCTGGATATCTTTTGGGCTGAATGTTGGCAAAGAACTCCCAAGTTAAGCATGCTTAACCTGGGGTAATCCAGGGATGGGTGACCCCCCTGCGAAGTTCGTGTAGGCCCATCAGGGTAAATTGTTCCGGTCCTTCCTATCGCTCGAACGGGATGTTACAAGTTTCCTCCCAAGCCCCTCAAAACTATCGACCGATAGCTCCTTTTGTTATATATCATTTTTATGTATCTATTTCAACTTGCCTTAAATCAATATGGGAACTTCTAGCAAGACCTCCACGTCTAAAACCTTGAAATTTGTTAATGGAGGGTGGGAATTGAGGTGGTTTTGTAATATGTGTACAGTCTTGGTATGTTTGTGTAAATGCATAAAAGAAAAAGAGGCTATGGGTGCCATTTACGAATATGAGTATAACAAGGGAAAACGTTTTTATTAAATGTTCTCGGAATAAGATTATGGTAAATGTTATGGGTAATGCATGTTTCATACATGGGCATATATGTGTATATCTAACAAATTGAGAAATGGGGTGTTATGTGGTAATTGAGGATATCCTCACATGTCGGTGGGTTTATACTCGATTGTGGTTGTTATGTTGGTGGGCTTATGCTTGACCATGGTTATCATGCCGATGGGTTTATACCCAACACTAGTTGTTATGTCGGTGAGCTTATGCCCGATCGTGGTTATCATGCCGGTGGATTTATACCTAATTGTGGTTGTTATGCCGGTGGGATTATGCCCGACCGTGGTTATATTATGCCGGTGGCTTATACCGACAGTGGGAGCTAAGGCTCGTAATACCGCCTAGTATGGACTAGGGCGGGGGTGGATAACGGTCCACAGTTGATAATGGTGTGAAATTATCATTTCATGGTATAAGGGCATGGTGGGTGTAACGCCCCGCTTTCTCGGGCGCGTTATAACTTGGGACAATTCTGGGACAAATTTTTTTTTTTCCTTTTCAAACTTAATGCTAAATCACATCATTCCTCAAATTCGTCCCAGAATTTTCATACATTTTATCTCGAAAGAGAATCATTATACACATCAAATGCGAAAGCAATGATCAAACCTGACATCTTAACATTGATCATAAATAAAGTTTTACATTTTCAACATTCCTCAAAACGTTTAGAATTCAAAGTAACAGAACATAAATTCATGGGCTACATAACATACATTTCATTTATCATGCACCTTACTAACTACCATTTCATGCCCCATTCATCATCGTATCTGCTACAATCTCCATCTTGAACGTTTGAATATTTCAGGGGCAAAACCCAAGTTAGATGATGAACTATCTAAGTAAGGGTACATAATGCTATATCATGTGTGTATGTAATGTCTTGCTCATCATAGGTGTCAACTGCACCCCTCATTATAACGCCCCATTTTTTCAGGCGCGTTATAAACTTGGGACAATTCCGGGACAATAATTTTTTTTTTTTTCAAATACTAAAGCTAAACCACATCATTCCTCCAATTCATCCCAGAATTTTCATACATTTTATCTCGAAAGATAATCACTTACACATCAAATGCGAAAGCGAAGATCGAAACCTGATATCTTAACATTAATCATAAATAAATGCTTACATCTTCAACATTCCTCAAAACGTTCGGAATCTAAAGTAGCAGAACTTAAATACAAGGGTTACGTAACATACATTCCATTCTTCATGCACTTTGAAAAGTGCCACTTCATGTCTCAATTATCCTCGTATCTACTGCAATCTCCACCTGGAACGTTTGAATATTCCAGGGGCAAAACCCAAATTAGATAATGAATTATCTAAGTAAGGGTATATAATGCTATGTCATGTGTGTATGCAATGTCTTACCTCGTAGGTGTCAACTGCACCCCTCATGCTTCCTACCATTTTAGCGGCCCCTTCTTTCGAAGCCGAGGTGTATGGGTGCACCCTTGGTAAAGTAGCGGTGCCAGTTCGTACTCCTTACGGCCTCAAATGCGAGTGATCAATGATATCAACGTGTATTCATGCATTTCATAGTCATATCATGTATGCAGTCTACGTGATGGATACATATCAAGGCATATTAATATGATGAAAACATTTTCAAGGAACATAAACCACTTACAAATCAAGCATTTTCCATAAAACTAACTTTAATTAGGAGTACCACTTACCTTCTAGAGCTTATCGGGCTACCTCGATATCCGTGCCTTGCCCCGTGCATCGCCTCGATTTGTGTGCCAATCTCAAAATTTGACAAGTCACTTCAACTTATTCCTCAAAGCATCATAATCACCATAATTATTTAAATAAATATTAAAATCTATTTTTTCATAATTTCTAGCCTTTTCTTTAATTTTCTTTCTATTTCTTCCTAATTTTCCTCAATAAATCCAAACTAAATATTTCTAAAATATTTTCTCAAATATTTCACTACGAAAATTCATAAAATAATATTCTTGAATTTCTAAAATTTCTAAGAGATTTTACTCACCTTGATTTGGCCTCTCAGGCTTCCTCGGTATGCGTGCCATGATCTCAAAATGCGTGCCCCAACCATTTTCTTGCCTAAAATCTCCGGAATAACCATAAGACTCTATTTCCTATTTTTCAGAAATTTTTTCCACATTTTCTTAATTTTTCCTATTTTTTCTTCCATTTTCTTTTCTTTTTTTTTTTCTTCTCTTCTTCTCCACCTTCTTCTTCCTCCTCCCGCCTGCAACTCCATCTTCTCTTTTTTTTTTTTTCCTCTTTTCTTTTCTTTCTTCTTCTTCTTCTTCTTCTTCTTCCTCTACTCTGCATGCGCGCCCAGTACCTGCGAACCAGCTTCCCCCAGCCGCTGCACCGCCTGCTGCCACTGCCCTTGCCGATTGCTACCGCCGCCCTCAGCCGCGACGGACCATCGCCGCTCACGGCCGCGCTACACAAGCACCCACTGCAGCCGACCCTGCGTCGTGATGGCCTCCTAGAGCTCGTGGCCATGGCTGCCATGGTCGCAGCTCAGCTGCTTCGGGCCGCTTTTCGGGCCTCCACAGGGCTCTGCAACCGCCTCCACGAACGCACGCACCGTCGGTTGAGCTACCCCGCACACCCACTGCTGCTGCATCGGCCCCCTCAGCTCGCCATGGTGCTGCCATGGCTGCAGCCCGTCTCCATTCCAGCTCTTTCTCTCTCGATCTCTCTCTTTCTTGCTCTCAGCCTTGGCTCAGCCCAAGCTTCCTCTCTCAATCTCTCTTCCCTCTGCTTCCTTCGAGCATTTCTCTCATTCGCTTGCCCTTTGTTGCTTCCCTCAATCTCTCTACTCCTATTTATAGGCCCTCAACATCTCCCTTACCTCATTGCCAATTCCTTCTTGCGTGGAGAACTCTTTGGCGTGCAAAATCTCCCATAAATCTTAGCGTACAGGGCATGGAGTTTGCGTGTAAATCTATCTAAATGTTGCAGGACATTGCGAAGTTACAGGGGCATCCACGCTCACAGCAAGCTTATAAATATATATATATATAATTATTTATTACATAAATAAATATAAAAAATTACTCTTTTAACTCCAATTTTCTCATAATACTACTTAGGAAATTCTTTTATTACAATTATGCCCTTAAACCTCAAATTAATTTATATTACAATTCCAAAAATACAAAATTAATAACTTCAAAGTTACTTGATTTGGACGATTTTGTCCCAGTGTCCTCACTGGGCTATCGTTTCATCCCGAAACCACTGAAGGGTTACTTATTACGAAAAGCCGGAGCCCTCCTAGGGTTTCGTTAATTTTTCGGAAGCCTCTTACAACGAATCGATTTTTTCAGCCTAAATGGCAGCTGTATTTTAGCTGTACCGAAAACCGTTCCCGATCCAATTTCTTTCGATACCATAAATCTTATCTCGTTACGCTCATCGAGACTATATAATTTTTCTTAGATAATTTCACTTTGAGGCATTCCCTGCAGTCGATTCGGTACGTATAATTACTATCAAACTAATTTTTCGGTATTCTAAACTCATAGAAATTACGTGGCAACCTCATATGAACATGGGGTATTACATTCTCTCCTCCTTACAAAAATTTCGTCCTTGAAATTTGCCACATTCTAAACCTCAAAATTAGAACTCTTAGGCTGATCACAATTATCAATCCCTAGACAAGTACACTTGTCAACCATGTATATCTTTCAAATTATAATTGCATAACTCGATCCTTAGGCCACGAATCTTAACCTAAACTCCTATCCAAGCCGGTACCCACATTATAATAATGAGCCCATGGCTCTTACATCCTCAATTTTTAATTTGCTTTTCACTAAGTTATCCAATCAATATCCTTATTCTTGTCACTTCTTTATTACCAATTTTTCACGACGTCAATTCTCTTTGAACTAATAAATCATGTTTTGATAATCTTCCAACCTTAGCACAACAATCCTTGATCTCGGTACATCTTGACTTTTATCAAATCGATCCTCAAAGTATTATTTTTATGCCATCAACTATTTCACGTACCCTTAGATCCTATCACAAGTATACGTCATCACATATCCTCGAAACTAGTTATGCCTCATCTTAAGTCATCACAACTTAATCATTGCTTAATCTTACTCGAGCTAACCTATTCAAGGTTACGTATAAACGGTTGCTTCCTCATTCTCGTAGGTATTCATCTCCAGATATAACCTTATGTTTATGCCAATTGACCACAATCATCTTCTAATCATGTCATGTAACTATTTTCTCCAGAAATCTTCATTAATAGATTCTATTTGTCTCCAAAACTTCCTTCTGTAACTTCACTTTTAATATTAATTGAAATCTTATGCTATCTTCCAAATCTAGCAGTACTAATATCTATACTCATAACTCAAATAAGTCCTCGCACTCTTCAAAGTGATCCTCGAATAGCTTTTTATATCATCAAATCAACCATTTGATCCTCCATTTTTTTTTTTTTTGAATTAATCCTCGAGTAATGTCAACTAACTTTAATCATGCTCGATCCTCAAGGCACTATCTTATGCCAATCATATCAATTTTTTTTTTGAAATAATCCCCGAGTGATAACATTTCATATCAATTGGCTCTAAATATGCTCGATTTTTTTCGGAGCTACTCACTCAGGTTACTGATCTTTGCTCGGACTAACTTTTTCCAAAACTTTTGATTTGTCTCCCGAAATCTATCAGGACATCCTACTTTTCGGAACTTCATAAGTTTATGGTGCTTACGATAACCAACTTTGATCTCACGTTCCTGACACGGAGCCTCATGCTCTCATCATTTCTTTCTTGATTCGCTCACGACCTAGCAAGCCAATCTCAACATCTATCGTGATGTTCCCTAACATAATCTTCAATGTTCCTCATGCATCTCCCTATTCGAGGAGTACATCAATATCTTCAATAGACACAATTACCACGTGACTTCAATGCAGATGGTACTTTGGTCAAATCATCAAATCATGATTCCATTGTCGATTTGTTTGGAATGTCTCATCCCTCGATTGCACATCAATCGCAATTACTCTAGCCTCTTGCAACTGTTTATAATTCATCAAATTTGAGGTAAAGACATCGACTCTTAATTATCATCTATTTCAAAACCCGATAACTTACGTCCTCAATCAAACCACTCATAGCTAAGCATCTAATAACCTCAATCTATTATTGGCAATTTCATCACTAAAAATAAATTCGAAAAACCTTCTGAGAATATCTCCTGGTATTTTCTATTTTTTCTTACGGCTTTTCACTGACCGCAAATGCCGGTACCACAAATCAACAGGCTCCTTATAACCATAACTTGCTGACATCACTCAGCTATATATCTCCCAATTTGCCTACCAGGGCTACCTAGACTAACCGTCTGTCATACAAGGGTTTCATTCTCCAAAATCGAAATATTGGATTTCAAATCGATCTAGGCCTGCAGCTTTTCCTATTGCGACCCGTTATCCTAACACATCTGTCATCACTTGATTCTCTCTATCACATCTAAGATTCGCACAATCTTCTAGATAACAATCCATAATTATACTGTCAACTAGAGCAAGCAAGTACCTTCATCACCTACGGCACTCCAATCCTTGCTGGATTTTTTTTTTTTTTTTCTAAAAACTCTATAGTTTCCTCATGAATCCTCAGATCCTTAATCAATTCTTCCAAGAAATTCTCAAGAATCCCAAACCGATTTATCTCCAAAAATCTCGAATCAGATCACGATATCTAGTTCCAATCATCTTATGAGAACTCTATTTCCTTGCAACGATTTCTCTCAATCCACCATTCATCATGGTGCTTCCGAGTTCTTCTCGTCGGGTTTACCACCGACAATTTTATCTGATTCCACAAGTTTATGTGGCACACCGAACCGTAAACACAACCTCTGTTTGACTAGGTCACCTCATCATTGATTTTACGGTCGATACAACCTATCAAGCAATTATTTCCTTTTAGGTACTCAATCTCTTCCTCAAACTGAGATTCACAACTCATTGTCAAGGCATTGAACTGGCCATGCTCTACTACCCGAAATCTTTTTTATCGAGAATCCACTGACTCTCACATTCCGTTCTTCAGATCCAATTGACTATCGGCACACGACCATTCATGATCTCACTAGATACCGAGGTATTCTATTCCTCGAGCCTCATATTGTTCGCCATGTCGCCCACTCCTAAGATGATTGCAAACCCCGATACAATTCTTTAAATACGACACTCGGTCCATATTCAATCCATTTTATTTTGGGTTGATTCTCCGGCCTCAATCAATCATAGCTAGTGGCACACCTCGCCTCCTAGACCATTGGGACTTAGACCCATACAAGGTACTAACCCTACTGGGCTGTCCCAGATCTTCAGCATCTAATCATCTCCCAAGCAATCTACTAGCATGCTTCGATCGCCGGGCTTCCCATACCTTATCGCAAGCCATCTCTCAACTATCTGCACGTGGGTCCCTAGACCCAGATTTGTCACTGCGAATACCGAACCAGTAGTGCCGTCGCGCTGCTAGAGTTCCTTATCCTATCTTTGCTTGTCACATCGGTTACACCACTGCCAGCTCATCGATTGACAAAACTCATACGCCATCATTTGACCATTTTCGGCCTCTCGCTTGACTTAATCAGTTGGATCTCTGATCTACACATCCTATTTCTGAGATATTAAATGATCCTCGAAATACTTATCATTTGATTCTAACTTTTTAACTAGGTCATGCCACATTAGACTAATCATCCATGATTCGATCATCCTTGATAACCACAGTTACCTTATCTATTCTCGCCACGATTTCGACTAATGATCTCAAATTACAGTCTCTAAATCTCTCAGATCCATAATCATGGTTTACCGAGTCAACCTTACACCTGAATCATATCATCGAATCCTAACTTCAATAGCTAGATCATTGTATTAGCTTCCATCAGGCTTTTACTATTCATCGAGAATAGTAATCGTATACCAGAATAGTGTTTGTATGTGAATAGTACACCAGGTAAGTTCCCAAGAAAGAGATGTGGGTCACAAATGGACACACTTAAATACCAAGTCTTTCCTTAGCCAGAACTTGCCTAGACATGCACTTCCACTACTCAACACTGAAATCCAGTAACCTCTAAGCCTTCAACCGACAATCCCTGAATATCCTAAATAGGGATTTCGTCTTACAAACCCTTGTCTCCAAATTGTTATTCCCTAATCTTCAAATAGGATTTAACTTTGATATCAACTACATCCAAGTCACTTAGGGCTTCCAATAATCTTAAGCTCTGATACCAATTGTAACGCCCCACTTTTACGGGCGCGTTATAAACTTGGGACAATTCCGGGACAATAATTTTTTTCTTTCAAATACTAAAGCTAAACCACATCATTCCTCCAATTCGTCCCAGAATTTTCATACATTTTATCTCGAAAGATAATCACTCACACATCAAATGCGGAAGCGAAGATCAAAACCTGATATCTTAACATTAATTATAAATAAATGCTTACATCTTTAACATTCCTCAAAACGTTCAGAATCTAAAGTAGCAGAACTTAAATACAAGGGCTACATAACATACATTCCATTCTTCATGCACTCTAATAAGTGCCACTTCATGTCTCAATTATCCTCGTATCTGCTGCAATCTCCACCTGGAACGTTTGAATATTCCAGGGGCAAAACCCAAATTAGATGATGAATCATCTAAGTAAGGGTATATAATACTATGTCATGTGTGTATGCAATGTCTTACCTCGTAGGTGTCAACTGCACCCCTCATGCTACCTACCATTTTAGCAGCCCTTTCTTTCGAAGCAGAGGTGTATGGGTGCATTCTTGGTAAAGTAGAGGTGCCAGTTCGTACTCCCTACGGCCTCAAATGCGAGTGATCAATGATATCAACGTGTATTCATGCATTTCATAGTCATGTCATGTATGCAGTCTACGTGATGGATACATATCAGGGCATGTCAATATGATGAAAACATTTTCGAGAAACATAAACCACTTACAAACTAAGCATTTTTCATAAAACTAACTTTAATTAGGGAGTACCACTTACCTTCTAGAGCTTATCGGGCTACCTCGATATCCGTGCCTTGTCCCGTGCATCGCCTCGATTTGTGTGCCAACCTCAAAATTTGACAAGTCACTTCAACTTATTCCTCAAAGCATCCTAATCACCATAATTATTTAAATAAATATTAAAATCTATTTTTTCATAATTTCTAGCCTTTTCTTTAATTTCCTTTCTATTTCTTCCTAATTTTCCTTAATAAATCCAAACTAAATATTTCTAAAATATTTTCTCAAATATTTCACTACGAAAATTCATAAAATAATATTCTTGAATTTCTATAATTTCTAAGAGATTTTACTCACCTTGATTTGGCCTCTCAGGCTTCCTCGGTATGCGTGCCATGATCTCAAAATGTGTGCCCGAACCATTTTATTGCTTAAAATCTCTGGAATAACCACAAGATTTTATTTCCTATTTTTCAAAAAAAATTTCCACATTTCATTTATTTTTCCTATTTTTTCTTCCATTTTCTTTTCTTTTCTTTTCTTTTTGTTCTCTATTTTTTTTTCTTTTTTTTTTTCTCATCTTCTTCTCCACCTTCTTCTTCCTTCTCTCGCCTGCAACTCCATCTTCTTTTCTTTTTTTTTTCTCTTTTCTTTTCTTTCTTTCTTCTTCTTCTTCTTCTCTTCTTCTTCTGCTCTGCGTACGCGCCCAACACCTGCAAACCAGTTTCCCCCAACCGCCGCACCGCCTGCTGCCACCGCTCTTGCTAATTGCTACCACCGCCCTCAGCCGCGACGGACCATCGTCGCTCACGGCCGCGTTACACAAGCACCCACCGCAGCCGACCCTACATCACGACGGCTTCCTGGAGCTCGCGGCCATGGCTGCCATGGCCGCGGCTCAGCTGCTTTGGGCCACTTCTCGGGCCTCCACAGGGCTCTGAACCGCCTCCATGAATGCACGTGCCGTCGGTTGAGCTACCTCGCGCACCCTTTCTCTCTCTTGCTCTAAGCCTTGGCTCAGCCCAAGCTTCCTCTCTCAATCTCTCTTCCCTCTGCTTCCTTCGGCCATTTCTCTCATTCGCTTGCCCTTTGCTACTTCCCTCAATCTCTCTACTCCTATTTATAGGCCCTCAACATCTCCCTTACCTCACTGCCCATTCCTTCTTGCATGGAGAACTCTTTGGCGTGCAAAATCTCCCATAAATCTTGGCGTGCAGGGTATGGAGTTTGCGTGTAAATCTATCTAAATGTTGCAGGACATTGCGGAGTTGCAGGGGCATCCACGCTCACAACAAGCTTGTAAATATATATATATATAATTATATATTACATAAATAAATATAAAAAATTACTCTTTTAACTCCAATTTTCTCATAATACTACTTGGGAAATTCTTTTATTACAATTATGCCCTTAAACCTCAAATTAATTTATATTACAATACCGAAAATACAAAATTAATAACTTCAAAGTTACTCGATTTGGACGATTTTGTCCTAGTGTCCTCATTGGGCTATTGTTTCATCCCGAAACCACTGAAGGGTTTCTTATTAATTAAAACCAGAGCCATTGATAAGGGTCAATATTTCCTATATCCTAATAAATTTTATCCCTATTTTCGCTTTATATTTATGCTTAAAGTAAATAATTATTCGTATTACATATTATTTCAGGATGAAGCAAGGAAGTTGGTTTCTACAATTAATTAGGGGCATAATCGAAGACATTTGATTACCCATTTTTTATTGCTCAAATTCAAAGGCCAATTATGGAGTCTAGAGGATGTTTCAAGTGCACTTGGCCCAACTATCAAATGGAATCCAACCAAATGTCCAAGACCAACCAAAGGCCCAAGACCAATCAAAGGCCCAACAAAGCCCAATTTGTAGAAGACTTTTCTTTGTTTTGTATTTTTTTTATAAGTGATTTACCACCTAAAGTCTTTTGTATTCTTATGAGTAGTCCACCACCTAAAGTCTTTGGTATTTTTTGTCTTTTACCTTATTTTCTTCCAATAGTTAGGTGAATATTTTGTGAGTGCCCATTAGATATAATTATGTTTAGTTGAATAATTGTATGGTTTGTATTGCATCTTGTGGGCTATAAATAGCTCACTTAGGTGCATTTATGAGGTGGTGGTGATTATTTGAATCAAAGTTTAGTTTTATTCTTAAAGTTTCTCTTAGAGAATTGCTCTTATTCTCTTTCTTGTTTTCTCTTGTAATCTTACTTCCTTCCTTTCTTCTTTTAAATTCTTATATCATTTATTGTTACTTTATTATCCACCGCCTAAATGGCCGGTTAATTTTTGCAATTTTAATTCTTGTCTTTTAATTTTCCATCGCCTAAATGGCCTTTTAGTTTCTGCTATTTTAATTCTTGTCATTTAAATTATGTTATTTAAATTACGCCATTTAAATTCTTGTTAATTAACTTTTAAATGGAAATGAGTAACTAAATCTAATTTTGAGTTAAGGCAAGGACAGTGTCCAACGTCAATGATTCCCAAAGAAAACTGCGCTTTAAATGAGTAACATTAATTTAAATTTCGATATGAGTGTGTTTTAATTATTGAAAAATCACTAGATTTGGATTGGAGTGTAAGCCTAATTTAGAGCTTTCATGTCACGCATGGGAGTTACTAGAACTAGAAACGCTATCATACCCAAATCCGGATGATTAATTTAGTTGTTTTGCATATTAATTGTAATTGGATTTATGGTAGTTACTTAAACTAGAATCTCACATATCATGTATGGGGATTGCTTAAACTAGAACTATCATCATCTTTAATTGCATTTAGTAACAAACCCTCATATCTGAAATTAAATTAATGTTACTAACCTTGTCTGCTAAAATTTGGGAATCAATGGGTTGGTACTGAAATTGTCTTAACTCAAGTGCTATCTAATTTTATATTCTCACGTCCAGTATTTATTTCTACATCTGTCTTGCTTTATTTCCTAGTATCTGTTGTTTAAAAAAAAAACCATAAAACAATCTTGTTACCAATCCATCTAAATGCGTGTGCGTGTGTGTGACATTCTTTTTTTTTTTGCCATAAATAAATCTCTCAGTGGACGACCTGGACTCATCTAGAAAATATAAATTTAAATTTGGATTACAACTGCACTCGTACACTGACGAGTATAATTCTCTCACCAAAATAAAATATATATATATATATAAGTTTTAATGTATTTTTATTGTGTTTTAATTGCAGGATGAGAGTGCAGCCAGCCATTCACTTCCAATTTGCAGCAAAATCTCGGCCAAGAAGCCTCACACGCACACGCGCACAACCATATATATACATATATATAACATTATATATTATATTAATAATAGAAAAATTACACGTTTAAACTCTAATTTTTATCTCTATTTCATTTGGGCAATTCTCTTATTGCAACCATGCCCTCAAACACTGAATTAATTTACATTTTAATACCAAAAATCCATAATTAATAACTTAAATTTTACTCGATATAGATGATTTCACCTTTGCGTCTTCTCGGGACCTTTGTTTCATTTCGAAACCACTGAAAGGTTGCTCATTACGCAAAATCAAAGCCCCCTACAACGATTCGGTTTTGTAGCCTAAATAGCAGCTGTATTTTAGCTGTACCGAAAACTGTTCTCGCTTCGATTTCTTTCAATACCATAAATCTTTTCTCGGAACGCTCATCAAGTCCATATAATTTTTCTTAGACAATTTCACCCGAAGGCATTCTCTATAGCTTATTCAGTACTTATAGCTGCTATCAAACCAATTTTTCAATATTTTAAACTCATCTAAATTACGTGACAACCTCATATGAACATGGGGTATTACATTCTCCCCTCCTTACAAAAATTTCATCCTCAAAATTTGTCACATATTCTATATTTCAAAATTCCATCCTCGAAATTAACATCCGACTAATCGAGTAATTAGGGAAGATCCTATCTCATTACCTTATCTCAAATAATCCTGCTAAAGCTCTTTACAGCAATCTTATCTCTAGGACAATTATACCGTCTATAATCGTCTCTTAATCACCAGACCTCTAGCACATATATCTTATTCGAAATTTAAGAATAGCATTACATATATAAATTAGAACCCATGGGCTGGCCATGCTCATTAATCCCTAGCCAGTACACTTGCCTTTCTAATTTATTTTTCAAACCCCATAACCACATATCCCGGTCCTTGGGCCACGAGTCTCAACTCGAGCTCCTATCCAAGTCAATACACATATCATCGTAATGAGCCCGCAATTCTTATTTCCACGTTATCAATTTTCAATTTGCTTTTCTCTAAGTCATCCAATCAATATCGCGACACTTCTCTAATTTCGATTTCCTATGACATCCTTCATCTTGAACACAAAAGTCCCTGATCTCGATACATCTTAACTTTTATCAAATTGATCCTCAAAGAAATATTTTTTATGTCATCAAACTATTTCACGTACCCTTGGATCCAAAACATCACAAATATACGTCATCACATATCCTCGAAACTAGCTATACCTCACCTTAGGTCACTTCAAACTTAGTCATTGCTTAATCTTTGTGCCAACCTATTCAAGATTTCTGTTGTTTCCTCATTCTTGTAGGTATTCATCGCTCGACATAACCTCGTGTTTCCTTCTATTTCCCACAATCATCTTCTAATCATGTCATATAACTATTTCCTCAAGAAATCTTTATAATTTACTGATAGATTATATTTGTCTCCAAATCTTTCCTTTCATAATCTAACTTTTAATATCCATTGAAACATAACATTATCTTCCAATCTAACAATATCAATATCTATTCATCCATACCCATAACTCAAATAAGTCCTTGTACTTTTCAAAGCGATCTTCAAATAACGTTTTATATCATCAGATTAACCATTTAATTCTCAAATTTGCTTGAACTAATCCTCGAGTAATAACATTTCATATCAACTAACTCTAGTCTTGCTCGATTCTTAAGGCACCATCTTATGCCAATTATACTTTATCATACGGAAATCATCTAATTTCTTTCGTCGCATTTGACCATCGGCTCTTTTGATTTCCAGTCAATCGTAACACAGGTTCACTTGCCAACTTGCAATCTCTGGACTTGCTCCCTAACTCTAATGTCTAATCGTCTTGACAATAGTGCTATCAACTTTATTCGTACTATTCTAGCCTCTTAGTCCACACATAACTCAGCATCCAATAATCTCCAGCCATCATTAGTAGACTCATCATTTAAGAAATAATCCCAATAAATCTTTTGGGAATACGTCCTAGCATTTCTCTTGCTTACTACTTTTTACTGACCACATGCACCCGGACCACATATCCACAGGCTCATTTTTTTTTTCTCTTACTGACATCATTTTAATCATCGTCCAGCTACACATCCTCGATTTCCCCACCAAGGCTATCTTAGACTAATCATCTAGACCAACAGGAGCTCTATTCTTCAAAATCTTAGATCTCTAATAGATTTCAATCTATTACTGTGACCTGACATCCTGGCACATTTGTCATTACCTGTCTCTCTCAAGCACGTCAAAGATTCTCACCACCTTCTAGACAACAATTGATAACTATACGTCAACTAGAGTAGATAGGTACTTACGTCACCCATGATACTCCAATCCTTAGGAAAATTCCTCAAAAAATCCCAAATCGATTCATCTTTGAAGATCTCTATTCAGATCACGTTACCTGGTTCCAATTATTTCCTAAAAACAATCGAACCTCAAACTTCCAAGGACTCTTTAACGATTGATACTTTAAACCTCAAATAACGATTCAGGTCCCCATACCGATGCACAAGGCATAACTTATTTTCAAGACTTTTGAATCCTCGAGCCCACTTGGCACACTGAACCGTAGTCACGACCTCTATTGACTAAGTCTCCTTATTATTCCTTTAGGGTCGATATGACCTATCAAGCAACTCTTTTCTTTTTCTTTTTGGTACCCGAACTCTACTTTGAACCGAGGTTGCCATCTCACTACTCATCGTCAAAGTTTTAGACTAGCCATGCTCCACTACCTGAAATCTCATTTACCGAGAATCCACTAACTCTCGCATTCCGTTCTTCAGATCCAGTTGACTATTGGCACATGACGATTAATGATCCTATTGTATTCTACTCCTTGAGCCTCGCACTGTTCATCGTGTCACCTTCTCCCAAGATGACTGCGAACTTCGATGCAATTCTTTAAATAGGACATTCAGTCCATATTCAATCCATTTCATTTCGAGTTGATTCTCTAGCCTCAATCAATCACAGCTAGTGGTACACCTTGCTCCTAGACCATTGGAACTTATACCCATACAAGGTACAGACCCTACTGGACTATCATAGATCTTCAGCATCCGATCGTCTCCCAGGCAGTCTGTTATGGTGCTTCGATCGACGAGCTTCCCGTACCTCATCGTAAGCCATCCATCAACCATCTGCACGTGGGTCCCTAGATCTAGATCTGTCACTGCGAACACCGAACCAGTAGTATCGTCATGCTGCTAGGGTTCCTTATCCCCTCTCTGCGAGTCACATCGGTTGCACCACTATCACCTCATTAATTGGCGCAACTCATACCCCATCACTTGGCTATCTTTGGTCCCTCATTTGATCCAATTTGTTGGATGTACTCATCTTATTATCGAAACACTAAATGATCCTCGAAAATACTTATCATTTGATCCTAACTCTTTAACTAGGCCATGCCACATCAGACTAATCATCCATGATTCAATCATCCTTGATAATCGCAGTTATCCTATCATTTCTCACAATGATTTCGACTAATGACCTCAAATCAACAGGCTCTAAATCTCTCGAATCCATAACCATGGTTACCGAGTTAATCTTACACCTGAATCATATTATTGGTTCCTAACTTTAATAGTTAGATCATTGTACTAGCTTCCATCAGGCTTTTACTATTCACCGAGAACAGTAATCGTATACTGGAATAGTGTCTGTATGTGAATAGTACACCAGGTAAGTTCTCAGGAAAGAGAGGTGGGTCACAAATGAACACACTTAAATACCAAGTCTTTCCTTAGCCAAAACTTTCCTAGACATGCACTTCCATTACACAACACTTAAATCCAATAACCTCTAATTTTATCTTACGAACCATTAATCACTTTCCCCTAAGCCTCCATTTAGGGTTCCTACTAACTGGTTCTATCCATATCGGATCCTCTTAAGTCTCTAAATTGCTATTCCCTAATCTCCAAATAGGGTTTAACTCTGATATCAACTACATCAGAGTCACTTAAGTCTTCTAATAAACTTAAGCTCTGATACCAACTGTAACGCCCTACTTTCTCGGGCGCATTATAACTTGGGACAATTCTGGGATAATAATTTTTTTTTCCTTTTCAAACTTAATGCTAAATCACATCATTTCTCGAATTCGTCCTAGAATTTCCATACATTTTATCTCGAAAGAGAATCATTATACACATCAAATGCGGAAGCAATGATCGAACCTAACATCTTAACATTAATCATAAATAAATTCTTACATCTTCAACATTCCTCAAAACGTTTAGAATTCAAAGTAGCAGAACATAAATTCATGGGCTACATAACATACATTTCATTTATCATGCACCTTGCTAAGTTCCATTTCATGCTCCATTCATCCTCGTATCTGCTACAATCTCCATCTGGAACGTTTGAATATTCCAGGGGTAAAGCCCAAGTTAGATGATGAACCATCTAAGTAAGGGTACATAATGTTATATCATGTGTGTATGCAATGTCTTACTCATCATAGGTGTCAACTACACCTCTCATGCTATCTACCATTCTTACGGCCACCTCTTTCGAAGCCGGGGTGCTTGAGGGCACCCTTGGTAAGGTAACGGTGCCAGTTCGTACTCCCTATGGCCTCAATACGTGTGATCAATGATATCATCGTGTACATATGCATTTCATAGCATGTCATGTGTGCATTTTATGTGATGGGTGCATACCAAAACATGTCAATGTGATGTACGCATTCCCGAAAATCGGGATTTAGACATAAACATTTATAACTGTACTAATTCGTAACAGTACACTTACAAACCATGCATTTTCCATAAAACTAAGTCTAATGGGAAAGTACCACTTACCTTCTCAAGTTTATCGAATTACCTTGATATTCGGGCCTATGTCGAAATTCATGCAAGGCCTCGATTTGCGTGCCAATCTCAAAATTTGCACAAGTCTCTTCAACTTTAGCCTCAAAGCGTCCTAATCACCATAATTATTTAAATAAGTATTAAAACCTATTTTTCCATAATTTCTTGCATTTTCTTTATTTTTCTCTCTATTTCTTCCTATTTTTCCTTAATAAATCCAAACTAAATATTTCTAAAATATTTTCTCAAATATTTCACTATTAAAATTCATAAAATAATATTCTTGAATTTTTAGAATTTTCTAGGAAATTTTACTTACCTTGACTTAGCCTCTCCGGCTTTCTCGGTATGCGTGTCATAGGAAATTTTTCTTTTTCTTTTCCTTTTTTCTTTCTTCTTCTTCTTCTTCTTCTTCTTCTCCCTCTCCCGCCTATGCGCGAACAGAACCAAGCCCACCGCCGCCCGCGCGCCTTCTGGCCTGCCGTCGGCCACCTCGACCACCGCGCCGCTACTGCAGTTACTCGCGGCCGCCATTGGTCGTGGCTGGTGCGGCCCTGCTACAGTTGGAGCTCGCGGCCATGGCTGCCATGGCTGCGGTTTTGTTGTTTCCGGCCACTTCTTAGGCCTCCGCTCGCCGCCACCGGCCTCGCCAGCCATCCTCGATTGCCACCAGCAGCCCGCGTTGCCTCCTTGACGTTGCTGCTGCTTGCTGTGCGTCGGCCATGGCCGCTTGGAGCTTGCGGCTATGGCCGATTGCCTCCAGCCAACCTCACGACCCAGCTCTCTCTCTTTCTCTCTCTCTCTAGCGAACTCTCGCTTACTTACTGCTCTCAATCGGTCAAAACGCATCCAATTTATAAACCCAACACCTTAGCCACCACTCCATCCGTATACATTTATATATATATATAGCACTGTTGCATGCTTGCCCACTACGCACATCAGAAAATCCCCACAAATCTCGTTGCTATTCTCTCAAATCTTGCTGCCATTCACTTCCAATTTACAGCAAAATCTCGGCCAAGAAGCCTCACACGAACATGCACACAGCCATATATATATACATATATATAACATTATATATTATATTAATAATAGAAAAATTACACATTTAAACTCTAATTTTTATCTTTATTTCACTAGGGCAATTCTCTTATTGCAACCATGCCCTCAAACACTGAATTAATTTACATTTTAATACCAAAAATCCATAATTAATAACTTAAATTTTACTCGATATAGACGATTTTGCCTTTGCGTCTTCTCGGGACCTTTGTTTCATCTCGAAACCACTGAAGGGTTGCTCATTACGCAAAATCGGAGCCCCCTCTGGGGTTCCGTTGATTTTTCGAGAGTCTCCTATAATGATTCGATTTTGTAGCCTAAATAGCAGCTGTATTTTAGCTATACCGAAAACTGTTCTCACTCTGATTTCTTTCAATACCATAAATCTTTTCTCGAAACGTTCATCAAGACCATATAATTTTTCTTAGACAATTTCACCCCGAGGCATTCCCTGTAGCCGATTTGGTACTTATAGCTGCTATCAAACCAATTTTTTGGTATTTTAAACTCATCTAAATTACGTGACAACCTCATACGAACATGGGGTATTACAGTGGGTATGAACTAGCTCATGGTGAGACTTTCTTAACTATGTATATGATGTTATCCATTGTGTTTTCACTCATCGGAGGGAATGTACTCTTACCCTTGTTATTGATTTATCATGCCTCTATTTGTTGCTTATACTTATTGAGCTTTGTAACTTATGTTGTTTATTGCATCATTTTAGGTTCAGGTAAAGGAAAAGTTAAGGAGAGTGGTGAGCCTAGTCATGTTGAGCGGGGATAAATATATGTATAGAGTCACTACAAGCCTCTAGTCCTTGGGGGTTGTTTTGAGAGTGAAGGGCTAAAAGTTGTAATTGATGTTTTTTATTTTGTGCCCTTCTCATTATTTTATATAAACGGGCTAATGGGTCCGGTTAAAAGGATGATGTAATGCTTCATGGTGTTATATATTTTATTTGAAATAAGATAGATGATGTGGAGATTATATGCTTGATTTACGGATTTTACTTCTGTGCCTTCTCCATGGCGACCCTCTCACGGACCTCTTATGCTAGCGAGAGTTTCGGGAGGTGGGCAGTTATATTTTCTCACTTTCATGCGCCCTTACAAGCCCGCAACCACGCGCCTTGCTCCAATCATCTTCTTTAGTGAGCCTCTCGCCGCCAGTGACCTAGTCTTGGCTAGTTTCTTCAATTTTTCTCCCCCTCCTGACTTGGTTTTTTTCTCCTGAACACGATGGAACCACCATTGGCTTCAAATTTTGGCTAAAACACCCTCAACTTGGCAGTTTAATGCTCAGCTTCAGCGATGCCTGATTTTTCGGCCAAGCCTCAAAACACCCTATCTCCTACCTCAAATTCCAAATCTCGCATTCTCTCATCTGCATATAACTTCTGCCGACTTTGTGCAATTTGGATCCTTTCTTGAATTTATCGTATCTTTTATGTAGTTTGTTGCATAAGCTCGAGTCTTAATATTTTCCTTTCTCTTACTTCAGTCCAACAGATAGGTGATCGACACTTTCTTCTGTATAGAGCCTCGTAAGGTGCCATCCCAATGTTGTCGTGGTAATTGTTATTATATGCAAATTCTACCAACGAAAGGTGTTCTTCCCAATTGCCTTCAAAATCCAGAGCACAAGACCTCAACATATCTTTAAGCGTTTCTATGGTCATTTCATATTGCCCATTGGTTTGCGGGTGATAGGCTATACTAAGTTTCAATTGTGTCCCCATGTATTCTTGTAAGTTTCCCTAAAATCTTGAGGTAAATCTTGGATCTTAGTCAAAGACTATGTTTATCGGTGTGCTATGGAGTCTGACTATTTCTCCATTGTATTGTTCTGCAAACCTTCGTACCGGCCTATCCATTCACATAGGCAAGAAATGTGCTGACTTTGTCAGTTTATCTACGATGACCCAAATAACATCATTGTCTCTACGACTATTTGGAAACCCCGTAACAAAAATCTATAGTGATGTGCTCCCATTTCCATTTAGGGATGTCTAGAGGTTTTATTAACCCTGTTAGTTTTTTATGCTCAATCTTGACTCTTTGGCATGTATCACATTGAGCCACTTTTCTTGCCATACTCGTCTTCATTCCTGGCCACCAGTAGACTTCCCGAAGATCCCTATACATCTTTGTGGCTACCATGTGTATTATATATCGAGCTCTGTAAGCCTTGTCTAAAATTCTTTGCCTCAAGTCCTTAAGGTTTGGCACGTATATTCTTCCTCAAATCTGAGAATTTCATCTCGCATCTCAAAATTGGGATTCTTGGGCTGGCCATGCTCATCTACCCATAGATGTATGCGCTTGTCATCCACATATGCCTCCCATATTTCGTTCACCAAATCTAGTTGAACTGTCATGCTAGCAATAAGGACGGACGATCTCTTCGGCACTACACTCACCGTCAGTTGTCTAAAAGCCTCCAACAGATGTCACTCATGGGCCATCATCCTGGCCATAACTGTAGGCACATTCCTACTCAAAGCATCAGCCACCGCATTGGCACGTCCCGGGTGATACTGAATGATGCAATCGTAGCCTCTGCATATTGTTGATCGCTCGATATCGAGAAGTAACACGAAGGCCACAACTAAGAATGGAAAATGTAAGCAAAACACCAATTCTTGCCTTGGTTTAAGCCTAATCAAAAAGATGCACCATTCCTTGAAGAAAAGAAGGGTGGAACAACACCCTATTGAGACTTTGAATGAAACCATCAATTATCCCAAAAAACCCACCAAGCCTACAACCAATAAGGAAAACCCACCAAGTCCAAAATAGCCTTCAAGAACCCAACCCCAAAGAGAAAATGGATGATCCCTTGACCCATGAATTAAAAGAGGATTTAAATCCTTATCTCAAAGAAAAGAACAAGGAAAGAACTTGCATTAACAAAGAAGAAGAAGAAAGGAAGAACTTACCTTGATAGATGAAATCCAAGGAAGAGGCTTGCCAAAAGCTAAGAATCCACACCCCTTGAAGCTCCAAATCAGCAAAAGAAGAAGAGAAGAAGAAGAAAAATAAGAAGAAGAAGAAGAGTTAATCGGGCAAGAAGAAGAGAAGAAGAAAGAATAATGGAGAAGAAATAAGGGATAGGGGAGGAGTGGTTTGCCACCACTTTTCAACCACCCCTCTTACTTTTTTGCTTTCCCATTTTTTCCTTCTCTTTATAGCATATATTCCAACATATCCCCCCCCCCTCCCCACCCCCAATCCATTTGACTTTTCAACTTAACTTTTCCCCCTTTTCACTTTTTAAACTTTTACTACCTCTAAAACTTCAGCCCTTTCACAACCCCATTTCATTTCACTTGGGCTATCACTCACATAACTTTTTCATCACACTTATACCATCTCAATCACATTGATCAAAATACAACAAAATATAATACACTTTAAAATATTAATTAAACGCGTTAGACCCACTAACGGGTCATTACACCTAATATGTAGAGTCGACATAGCTAAGAGCCTTTCTTGGACAGTCGACTCTCACTTGATGGAAGTCGACTCCATTTTAAGTGACATTCGACTATAGCTGCAGGACAGTCGATTGCTAGACTCCAATGGTTAGATTTTTAAATGTTATGCAGGTCGTCCAAAGCTACCTATAAATAGTTGGAGCTCGAGATAAAGATAAAGTTTTTATCTCTTGAACATCTAGAGCAATCTACAGCTCTCACAAAGCTATCAAATAATTTCCAAGTAACCAAAGACTCTTAAGCTCAATTGTCAAATCCATCAAAGAGCCACAAGGCAAGTGGAGAAGAAGACTTCTCAAGTCTATTTCAATTCTCTCCATTAAACTGAGGTTTATTGATTATTTTATTTCATTGCCTTGTGTCATTGTTCTTATTTGTTGATTTATTTGTGCACAAGTGTGGACAAATATTTGCATTCATTAAACTCAATGTTGTGGATTGTTTTGGTTGCCTAGAACCCTCATAATCTAGGTGTGTATTAGTTTACAAGATGAGCTAAGGTGAAAACCTTAGTGTGATTGGATTTAGTAGAACCCCAAGGGTGGTTAGATCTTGAAGAAGCAAAGTAGGTATGTGTGTGATACACTAAACCACAATATATTGTGTATTGAATCATCTTTATTTTTCTTGCTATATCTTGTGGCATAACTTCATCAAAAATCTCAAACAAATTCACCTATTCATATTTATACAAGCATAATTTTTATAAATTTATTTTTCAAGAGTTTTCTTTAAAAATTCGATAAAAACTTTAATCACTTAATTCAACCCCCTCCCCTTCTTAAATGGAAATTCCCTAAGGGAAACATTATCTTGTTGTGAGCTTACTCTATTTCTTCTTCCAACAAATAAGTGTAAAGGATCTTAGCCCATAAAAGGTACGTATGGTTGTTGTTTTGTTCTTAAAAGCAAAGGTTACTATTGAACCTGTAAAAGTAGAGGTTCCAACTCAGTCTTGAAAATTTGAGGTTTTAGTTTAGTTTGCAAAAACTGATTTTTTTAATTGAGTCTTGAAAAATTATGTATGGGTTGTAGTTGATCCTTTAGAAGCTAATTCATTTAGTAGATGTTTTTGAATTTTTAATAAAAAGTTAAGGTAGTGGAGTAGACATGTTGATCGAACCATTATAAATGTTGTGTCTTGAGTTAGCTTCTTATTTTCCTTTGACTTTAGTTTTTTCTTACTCCATATTTCCATGTCATGTCATGAGTTTTGAATTTACACCTTCTAGCATAAATGTTTTCTCATGAAACAAGAATCTTTGTAATTACAAACTTCTTTCATTGACAATCTTATACTCAATAATTGTATTTGTTTGAAATGTTAATTATATAAAATCATAATTTATGTACAGATTTCAAAAATAGAAAAAAAATTTAATAAATCCAATTCACCCCTTTTTTGGGTAGACACTCCTATATATTCTTTCAAAATATATATATTGATAAATGTTAAAGTTCATTATATAATTTATATACACGAAAAATTTTGAAATTTTCTTTTATAGTTTGCCCCAAAGAACCATATTTACAAGTTTGTATATTAGAGTATCTTACACAAATGCCCAAACTCAGTGTTACATTTCCTTTCTATGAAATCTAGACATTTGAACTATGTTAGTGGAATAACACATAATTTTGTATAAGAAAAGGGTTAATTACATAAAAAATCCTAAAGTTGCGTTCTCTTTGCTGTTTTTAAGTTATTTTTAATTTTTAATTTTCTAAAATAATGAAAACGCGTTCTCTTTATTGTTTAAAAATATATTTTGAAAACAAAAAAAAAATTATAAAGAAAACTCAAAACAACAAAAAGTTGTTTTGAGTGTTTTCATTTAAAATAAACTCTAAAGTCAAAATACATTTATTTATTCATATTTTATTATTGTAATGGAAAAAAATATTACAAAATTTATTAATTTTAAAATGTATATTTTTTTAATAATATATTAACATTAAATATTTCAAATTTACTAAATAATCAAATTTATTGAATAAAATATCATTAAAAAATTATTTTTAAAATTTCAAAGAGAACGCTTTTTCTAATTTTCTGTTTTGAGAAATAGTTTTTTTAAATGACAAAGAGAACGCATTTTTAATTTTCTAAAAACAGACTATCAAAACAGAAAATTAAAAATGAATTCAAAATTCAAAATTAAAAATTAAAAAATAAAGAGAATGTAGCTTAACCTTTTCTTGTTTTTAAAATTTTAAAACCATCTTTTAATTTTTTCAATTTCCATCACCACCTTTTTAATTTGTAACAAATCTATAACACTATCAACTTTTGTTATCTCTCATTATTAATTGTTGATGTGACTTAGTGACGTGGACTAAAAAACCCTAATTTACTTTGCTTATATGGACTACATTGCCACATCAGTTCCCCCCTCCCCCACCTTAATAAGATTGTGCAGCTGCTATGAAAAAAATTGTGGCATCCTGAGTGAATAATCGACAACTTTGAATCTCCCTTCACGCCATAAGCTTCCACACATATAATAGATATGCAATATATATAAATATGTGGAAGTTGATAGCAAGAAGGGAGATTCGAAGCTGCCAACTGCTCATCGTCCCCACAATCTCTTTTGCAGCCAGCCTTGCAACCTTATCAGGGTGAATTTTAGATATATGATGCAAAACCTCTAAAAAAAAACTCAATTAAAAGAATTTTAGATTAATATTGTTGTTGTTCGAATACAACAATAAATCTATTCATTGAATACGTCATCGTCAAGCCACTTTAACTCTGTAAGAAAGAGAATGATCAGAAAATACAGGTACTCTCCATCAAACACTTTGATGTTTAAGTTAAAAATACTGAAAACGTAAATATCGTATTTGTCGACCATGATTCGTCCTGCCCACACTGAGAAAATAAATATGGGAGAGAAGAAGAGAGAACACACAAAGGGGTTTTTACGTGGTTCGGCCAAAACAATACTTACTCCACGACTATTCTCTGGTTATTCCAACAGAGTAACAGTATATCATTTTTGATATGGTTCCTTCTTTTCTTTACAATAGTTTTAACCCTTATTTATAATGTGGGGTATTTACAATTTACATAAAATCTAAAATAAGAAGATAATATCGATGGAGACATGATATCCTTATCTCTTCTGTAAAATCGGGGGTGAATCCTGCATTGTTAAGGATTTGATTTGCCTCAAATAAAGCAAGTAGGCCCTGCCTTTGATTATCCTGCGGTCCTTTTGTTAGGCGAGCTACAGGGTCGGTCAATGAGCTTCATGGTCGTCCACCAAGCTTCATGGTCGTCCACTGAGCTGGAGGCTTTGCTACCAGCTCACTTGATTCAGCTGTTCTAAGCTCGCTTGATACCCATGATCTGAGTTTGGGTCCAACGACGTACAACCTCATTTTGAAGGTTTTGGCCTTGGGCCTATTGAGCCTCGGGAGATTGGGCCGGCTTGCTAGGTCGAGACCATCCCGCTTATTTCTTTCCGGGAAATACCTATAACATAAGCCCTCCCAGCTCATAGTGCGATCTTCGGACTGGGAGCTAGTACAAGCTATTTGAAGTGGGCTTCGCGAGCTGCCAATCTGTTTGTCAGACCTTCGCCCAATCGAGCTTTTAAGTGAGACTTCGACAAAATGGTACTTTGAACCAATTTCCCGGATGTAATTTAAAATGAGCTCCAAGAAGCTTCCAATAAATTCCCAGCTCACGACTTAGCACACTTGCAATAGCTCATCATTGATTGACGTAATAAAATATGTTCAGTAGGTCGCGAATAGCCATACGTAGGAAAATCAAGGCAAATCGTAATGAACACGCCTTGACAAAATAATATGAGTCATATTGAAAATATTGCCAAGATATATGTCCAGGTAGATCGTGCTGCGATCTCAGCTATACCATGGCTTTCATTTAGCTAACTTGGAATCCAAAGAAATGCCAACTCGCATGTCTAAAATATCTCGTCACTCACGGACATAAAAATCAAGATGAATTCAGTCATTGTAACGACCCATTTATTTGTAAATTAATGTGAATTTGGGTGTGGGAAATTAATTTGAGAAAAATTAAAATTTATCAAGTGAGTTTTGGTAACTATTCGGAATTATTTGAGGTCGTTATGGAATATTTGCGGATTTAAGGGGAAATAATAATTTATGTTATTTTGAGGAAATGGGTAATTAATTAGGGCATTATGGAAATAAGGAAAGGTGGAAATAAATTAATTTGGGTTAAATCCTAAAAGTTATTGGCATTAAAATGAAGTTTTGGAAGTTGAAAATACCTTAAAAATAAATTGATTGCGATGAGGAGCAAGGAAGGCTGTAGGAGAGATGGTCAAGGGTGTCAGGGAGGAAGGCGAGGTCGTGGGATCAAACCCGTGGCCAAGCAAAAATGCAGCTGGGTTTTTAAAACCCAGCAGGTGCACCCATGCGGGCGTGCATGGCCGCCCGGCCACGCGACTGCACGTGTGTAGCCACGCAGCTATGCGCGCGCATGCCTGCTGCGCGCCAGCCACTGCCAAGTGTCCAAAAACCTTTTTTTTCATCAAAATTTTTAATCCCTTTGCCCCCACGTAACCCCCTACATTGTCCTACCCCCTTGGCCTAGAAATAGGCCATGACATTGAGTGAAATAAGAGATTTTGGGGGGAAAAGTTTGGGGAGAAATTAGGGAGAATTTTGGAGAAATTAAAGGAAATTCTATCCGTGTAGGTTTGGGCTGTGGCATAAGCAACCTCGGTATGCTACAAGAATTAAGAAGATAATTAAGGCAAGTTCTTCTTTCTCTTTATTTCAATTAAGAGGCAAGATCTCAGTTTTCTTATTAATATGCAAGTTCAATTTCTCCCTCTTCTCAAGTTCATGTTTGCAAGTTCTTCTCCTATTTTATAAGTTCAGTTTCTCTTTGCTCAAGTTATGTTTAAATTACAAGTTTTATTCTCTATCTCTTGTTATTGCAAGATCCTACCTCTTAATTTTCTAAATTGCAAGTTATTTTTCTATTTTACGAGTTATTTCCCCTTTTACTAGTAAATTATTTCATGGTTCTCAGTTATACCTCTTGAGTCTCAAATAGGGTTTTGTATCAGCCTATCTTTCTTTGGGAATGATGCTTTATTGAGGACATGCAAGGATTTGATATTATCTTGCATGAATGTTGTCCTATTATGCTTATTGTTTTGTTATTCATATGTTAGTTATATATGAAAAATTATTACAAATTTGCTTATTACGATAATGCATGAAGCACGTGCATAAAAGTGGTTTTTAAGAATGTGTAAAGGCCTCATGATGCGCGCAGCGGACGAGTCCGCATGATATAACCGCAGAGAAAGTGTTGAGCTCAAAGTTGACTTCGGTCCTAAGATTATGTTATGGACTTCAATCCCAAGTTTATGTTATGGACTTCGATCCCAAGTTTACGTTATGGACTTCAGTCCCATGGTTTTGGACTTTGGTCTCATGTTTATGGTTTTAAAAAGATTGCATATGAGCATGGATGCATGTTTTATTATATTATCATTTGAAAGTACCTTAAATGGCATCCATGACTCTTTTTGTTTCACGATACCCATGACTCTTATGCTCGCTTTCTTCCAGTTATACTTGCTGGGCCTTGTGGCTCATGTTTTCTTGCATCATTCTAGGTAAGGATAAGGCTAAGGTAGAGGCCGAGCCAAGTGAACCAGGATCCATGGGGTAGCAGTGTGTACAGAGCCATCTCAATCAAAGGTCCTTGGGATGTCTTGTGGTGTGTAATATTAAGTTATGCTTATTTATGTTTCAGGTTGTACCCCTGAGGGGATATGGTGAGTTTATGGACCCTGATGTGGTGTGTAATATTGAGTTACTTTTGTTTATGTGAGGCTTCCATTGTCAAGGAGGATGTGTAATGTTTTAATGGGTTTTGACATCTATGACATCTTGTTGTGGGTCCCTAGTTAGGGGCGCCTATAGCCGTAATGGCAAGATAATAATGATCCATTTGCGAGATGATAATCAAATCGATTCGAGTCTCAACTGATGTGTCATAAAGAGATAATATATCTGGATCATATCAGAAATTCTGCCAAGATATATGTCCAGGTAAATTGCGTTGCGACCTCAGCTAACATACCATGGCTTTACAAGTTTAACGACTTGAGAAGGAACACCCAGATAGGTCATAGACCATGACTTGTGTCAAGATGAAATGACTCTAGCTAGTGAACCCTTAACTCGAAATAATTTGTGGAAGTGGTTGCCCAGTAGGTACCAAACCATGACATTAAGTCAAGGTGAATGGTCCTCAGCTAGCGAACCCTTAACTTGAAATAATTTATGGAGGTGGTTGCCCAGTAGGTACTAAACCATGATATTAAGTCAAGGTGAATAGTCCTTAGCTAGCGAACCACGGCCTAGGGTGAGAACTAAGGTGAATACTCAGATAAGCCTCAAACCATGGCGCGTAGGCCAAGTTGAATGGGCCCTAGCTCGTAAATCACGACCCGAGGCAAGACTAAGATGAATGTTCAGATAAGCCGCAAACCATAGCACGGAGGCCAAGATGAATGGGCCTCAGCTCGCAAACCATGGTATCTCTACCCCTAATTTTTAAGACATTCAATCGAATATTTAACAATAATTAATATTAACAAAGCGCAATAAGCTTACTGAATGAAGATTCATGAATTCTAATAAGAATTATGAAAGTTAACCGGAATTCTCAGCCTCTTCTTTATGCTCAGCAGGCTTCTTCAAGCCAAAAGCCTCCTCCCACCAGATCTCCTTAGCAGTTTGTTCATAGAATTCCCCCAAATCTTTCATAGGGGACTTGTAAATGCTCTCATAGACCTTCCCATCCTTGCGGAGGCTGGCGGAGATCGCAGTCAAGATGCTTTCCTCAGAGGGATCTTCAACACTGCTTACTTTGCGCTTGAATCTGGTGATGTAGTCCTTCAAGGACTCGTCTTTTCTCTGGAACACTATAATGAGGTGGCACGATAGGGCGAGCTACCTTCTCAACATCTTGTATTGGTTGAGGAACCTTCGTTGACATTCCTCCCAACTATAGATATTGCGAGGATGGAGACTCCTCAACCAAGTCCGAGGTATGTCTCCTAAGATCGTGGGGAAGACACGGCATTTTACCAGCAAGCTCGATGTTTGAAGGTCTATCTGGATGTTGAAGGCATCAAAATGGTTATATGGATCGCCATCTCCGCTTTACTGAAGGATTTTGGGGACCTTAAATCTACATGGGAAAGGCTCCAGCTCGATTTCTTTAGAGAATAGGGTCCTCTCTCTACGATCTTCCCTCCAATCATGAACCCCGTGTCTTGCCTCCAACTGTCGGATTCTCCGCAGTAATTCTTCCGTGGTGGGGGTTGGATCCACAGATTGCCCAGTGGGAGATAGTTTTTCCCATCCACTTCCTCGCTCTGGCAAATAGCGACCTCACGGCGCACGCCACCTTCTATTTTCAAGATCTGACGAACTGCGATACGTGGCACGACTTAGGCTAACCCTGACCGAGCTTTTTTCTCGCCGCGAATTTTCATGTCGCTAATTCCCTTCATGGACCTTCTCATAGTGATCTCCATAGCGACTCGACTTCGCCCTGCGATCTGCGAGATGCACCCCTTGTTTACCATGGCGGTGTTGTCGTTCTCCCAACCTTGGAGATCACGAATTTGAGGAACATACCAATTCAGCCCGTTACGATGCTCTTTTAGCTCCTCTTCCATCTGGAATAGGTCTTTTACCCCGAAGCTAAGGGACACCCCTGGATGGCACAGTCTCGACCTATTTTTGTGCTGCGTGAGCCTGCGTTTGAGCCAATGCCCTAATCACGTCAGCAAGCTGCGTGACCGTACCTTCTAGCACTTCTTGGCGTTGTTGCCAAGTATGGATCATCTCCATCCCTAGGATCGGAGCAACAGGTTAGGCAGGAGCCCATGGGGGCACACCGATGGTAACCCCAGTTGGTGGCGGAACAGGGGTACCTGCTGCAGAAACAACAGGTGTCAAGACTGACAGAACATCCTACAGTTATCAATAGTGAATCTCCGACAAATCGGCCACTACATCAGAGCTTCATGAGTTCCTTCCTCTCACTATGGTTGGCGATCAGAGTGGCCCCTTCCTCTAGCACCAAAATGTCGACGGTGAAAATTGGTCGACTGTGATTCATCCTGACCGCATTGAGAAAATAAATATGGGAGATAAGAAGAAGGAACACACAAAGGGGTTTTTACGTGGTTTGACCAGAACGATGACTACTCCACAACTATTATCTGGTTATTCCAGCAGAGTAACAGTATATCATTCTTGATATGGTTCCTCCCTTTCTTTACAATGATTTTAACCCCTATTTATAATGTGGGGTGTTTACAATTTACATAAAATCCAAAATAAGAAGATAATATTGATGGAGATAGGATATCCTTATCTCTTCTGTTAAATCGAGGGTGAATCCTGCATTGTCAGGGATTTGATTTGCCTCAAATAAAGCAAGTGGGCCCTACCTCTGATTATCCTGCGGTCCTTTGGTTAGGCGAGCTACAGGATCGATCAGTGAGCTTCATGGTCGTCCACCGAGATGGAGGCTTCGCTACCATCTCGCTTGATTTAGTTGTTCTAAGCTTGCTTGATACCCACGATTTGAGTTCGGGTCCAGCGACGTGCGACCTCATTTTGAAAGTTTCAGCCTTGGGCCTGTTGAGCCTCAAAAGATTGGGCCAGCCTGTTGGGTCGAGACCAACCCGCTTATTTCTTTCCGAGAAATACCCATAACAGTATTAAAATTAGTATGAGAGTTGTATCTTTTTTCAAGATCTACTAGAATTAGGATTCAACTATTTATAGAAGAGTATAGAATTTCTACTAAAATTATGATTCTTATAAATAATACTTATCTTGACATTTTGAGATCTATTATTTAAGATCCTTATGAATAATATATATTATTTTCATAGAACTCAAAAGGGTTTTCGAATGTAGGTGTTGTTGTATAGATACAACAATAAATTTGTTTGACTAAGAATGTCATCGTCAAGTCAACTGAATTTGTAAAAATAACAAAACAATCAAATGGCAGTGGAAAGTCTCTATGCAAATACTCCGATATTTAAGTTAGACACTAAATATGATAAAAAATTATATTGAAACCAGTATCAAAGATGTATCTTTTCAAGAATGAATGTCTACTTATTTATAGAGGAATATCCAATAATTTTAAACAATCCGAAATTAGAATTATTATACATAACGCTTATCTTGATTTTTTCCTAATATTGTTAGAATTAGAATTGTTATAGATGATATATATCTTTTATAGATAATATTTATCTTGCCCATTTTGTAAATGTTTCTTATGGATGATTGTTTATCTCAATATTTTGAAATCTTTTTAAATTAGAATTACTTATAAATAATTGATTATCTTATCGAAGAAATTTTTGAATGTTAAAGTTATCTAATTTGCACATTTATGTGAGATTCTCCACCCCGCGTATGACAAATTTACACTTTTTAACTCAAAAAGATATTTTAAGCTCTTGAGTTTTTAATGGCCATTTGCTCATGACACAACAATAAGAATTATCCTACTTTATTTTGGACCCCCTCCCCCTAATGAAACAGAAACTTACATGATAACTTACAGTTTCTCCAATTTTGTTACAATTTTTGGAAGACTATGAAGTCTCCTGAATCACCTCCTGGATGGTCTCCCCGACAACGGTCTCCCCAAAAAAGTGTATTTTCAATCTTTAGGAGACCATGTTGAGACCATGTTCTCCTAGAATTTAATAATTTCGATTTTCATTTTTTTTATCAAAAATCATTTCAAGTTTTTTGAATTTTTTTTTATCCTTTTATGAATTTTTGTCAACGATATATCAAATGCCATATGGGTAGAGATGGGAAATGGGTCAGCCGGCCCACCTCATAGCCCGGCCCGTTACTATAGCAAACGAGCCGGGCCAGCCCGCCTAGCAAAATGTGAGCCGTGCCGGGCCAGCAATATGTGGCCCGCGGCCCGGCCTGGCCCACCAAAATAGCCCGTGGGCCGGCCCACCAACTGGCCTGCTAAAATGGCCCGACCCGACCCACCAAAAAATAAAAAAATATTTAAAAAATTATATTTGTATTTAATAATTATAAACATAATAATTAAAAATTATGTTTCTTGTAAGCATAATTTTATTGTAATATTTGTAAACATAATTTTAGTGTAATTTATGTAAACATAATGTATCATAATTTTAACTCACATTCATAATTTTAATTCACAAACATGAATCTCACGTTCGCAGTGTGTAAACATTATAATTTTACAAACATCAAAAGTATAAGTAAACATTAATAAACATATTTTAAAAAATATTAGTTATGTTTGGAAAAAAATAAAAATATATATTTAAAAAATTATATATAAAAAAATTAAAAATAAATTACTAACGGATCGGCCCGGCCCAAATAGCCAGCCCACGGGCCGGCCCAGCAAGCCCATGGCCCTGCCCACTTTGGCCCATTTATTAAGGGCCACAGGGCTATGTCGGGCCCAAGTTTCCATTTCCTTGGCCCAGCCAAGCCCGACCTGTTTCTCTCGTGGGCCAAATTAGGCCTAGCCCACCAAATGGGTGGGCCAAGCGGGATGAGAGCCGGCCCGGCCCGCCCATTTCCCATCTCTACATATGGGAGATGAGATACATGTGAAGGGAGCGGCCAATTGGAGCAACCGAATGGTTGAAATGACATTTTTACGTGTGAGCTAGCAAATGTACAGCTCGGCCTTCAAAGCAAATCATGAAGAAAAATGCCATCGGTTCAAATTAAAGAACATGGGCAAAAACGACATTTAAACCATTTATCAATATTCAAATCATATAAATATTAACCGTGTTCTATCAAAGAACAAATCCAAAGGAGATTATATATAGGCTGTTTATACCATCCTACTTAGAAACTCTTGCGCAATCCCTACTTAGGACTCTAGATAGTTAAAATGGAAACATATATAATAATAAAAAAGATATATTAATTTCTAAATTCACTTCCATGCCCCCTCCACAATATATCCCAAAATATTTACTTGCTCTCCATCTACGTGTCCAATGTCTCAATGGTAGGGCCTTGGATGAATTAAAAACAAGAAGTTTCCTCTTCTTACAATGATAGATTTCATCAAACTTTACTTACAGATATAGTCCCATCCATCCTTGTGGTAAGCCCTCTGTGCCTGCTTCTAATTCTGAACTCCAAATCAGCAAGCCAGACATATTTCAAACCCAAAATTTGCCTTGCTAATGGGAGTTCACATGTCTCAATGAGCCCAAGGGGGCTCTGCTTTGTCCAAACTTTCAGCTCCCTGGATTATCTGCACAAGCATCAATCACAATTCGCATTTCAGGTTTTTTTTTCATATAGAGAGTCAAATTTTGGTAGCAACAGCAAAGTTGTTTTTTTGTGACTTGAAAGTTGAGGATCTGAGTGCGAATTGGAGAACCCCATACAATGGGGACACCCCATAAGAAATGAAATAAATAAGTAGAGTAGCGCCGCGACAGGGATAGTTGATTACTATGCAGAAAACTCTTAGCTAATGAGAAAAAAAAAAAACAGAACACTGATGCTATAGTACAAGACCCTAATGATCAATTTAGATCATAGATCAGTTGTTGGTGAAAATATGTAAGATGATAAACATCATAGAGAAAGGGACAGGATTATATAATTTTGTTTGAAGATAAAGTAGTCTCTAGAATGGACACCATCCATACATCCAAAGCAATGTACCTCAGAATGTAAGCAAAATTAGAATGCCTCTATTTAGCACATATCATAGAACTAACAATCCTAAATAGTATAAATAGTTTCTGAACTTTACTTTAAGATATAAAAAGGTCATTAAATTTCAATTTAATATACAATTCCATATCTACCGTCAATTGTCATTAAAAGAAGTTAACGAAATACTAAACGTTTTTGTACTTTAGTGCAAAGTTCAGTGACTTTTTTGTAGTTTTGTGCAAAGTTTAATGACCATTTGTTCTATTTAGCCACTCATGTTATTAACCATGTCAACATACTGTTAAAACTCTTTTAACGACAATTGACAGTAGTTATGGAATTGTATACTAAATTGAGATTCGGTAACATTTTAGTTACAAATTGAAGTTCAGTGACTTTTTTATACCTTAGTGCAAAGTTTAATCACCATTATGCTATTTAGCTGAACTAAGAATGAAGCTAAGTTGCTAACAGTACAAAAAGCCAGAAAGATTATTTTTTGTTGACAGTGCAGAAATGAATGGCATGGAAACAAAAATTTAACAGTAAAACTTCAGGCTTTGAAGATATTATCTCTAGTACGTCAGCCATTCTTGTTAATTTGTTGTATATGAAGCAATTTGAACAACTATATATATCTATGTATATATATATATATATGTATGTATCAAATATGTGAGCCTAATTAGGAATTCTCATGGCACATAAATCATACCGTTGCTTGTTGCTTGGTGTGCATTTCTTTTTCCATCTTCAAGTTTCAATTCTTGTTGAATTTGATGAGCCATGTCAAAAGTTGCATGGAGGCCGACAAACAGATAGTAAACTATCATCACAGCACTGCAAATGATGAACCTAAAGAATGCTGCCGAACCCAGTGATCCAATCAAAAACAGATTCATCCCAATCGACACAGATGGCAACCATGGAACAAGAGGAACACCCCAGACCTTTGGAATTCTCTGCTTGGGAAGCAACGTCATCCCCAATGTACCCAAAAACCATACTAGACCAGCGACTGAGTACCCAATCCATCCTCTCTGATTCGAATTCCAGAGTGCTGCTACCCCAGTTGATGAACCAATCACCACAAGCAAGCACACCAAGAATTTAACCAAATCCCTCTTTGGAGTAACATCCTTCACGTAATATCGCCTCACAAGCAATGCAACAGCCATAAGCATGAAAATGAAGAGCGTGCTCATCGAAAACACGCTAGACAACACATCCAAGCTCGTAAAAAATGCTAGGATGCAGCTGATGACGGTTACAAACAATGTAGCATTGACTGGAGTCCGAGTTTTCGGATGAACCAGAGCAAACCAGGGTGGAATCATATGCGCCCTGGCAATCTGCGTGGTGTATCGAGCTTGCCCCAAAGACCCAACAAGTAGACTCGTGGTCATTCCCTTGAGGGCACAAATATCCACCAAGTACTTAGCCCATTTCATCCCAATGCCATCAAACGCCACCGAAAAGGCCGCGTTTACATCAATCTCAGTGTACTTGACCATAGCGGTCAGTGAAAACGACATCAAGCAATACAACAAGGTGATCAAGGACATTGAACCAACCAAGCCCACAGGTATATCTCTTGATGGGTTCTTGGTTTCCTCGGCCATGGTTGCGACCAAGTCGAAACCAGTGTAAGACCAGTACACAACTGCTGCAGATTGGAAAGTCCCCTTAACCCCATATGGGAAAAAGGGGGTCAAATTTGAGCTCTGGGAATGCATAAACCCTACAATTATGATGAACACTATGACTATTGAACTGAATATTGAGCTGATCCAATTCAAAATGGATGTGTGCTTTGTTCCAGTCATCGAAATTACGTTAGCAATTAACAGAATTGCAACAGCAATGGGGTCCAAGAGATCAAACCCTTGATCGAATTTGTCGACTCGAATGCGTAAGAAATCGCTGTCGGATTTGATCAAACTGCCGAAGTAAGACGACCACGCGCGGCCCAGACCGGCGGCGCCGACGATGGCCTCCAGGAGGATGTTGCCAGCAGCGAGGAAGGCAACGAAGTCGCCGAGCTCTATGCGGAGGAAGGAGAAGGAGCCGCCGGCGACGGGGATCTGGACGGCGAAGTCGGTGTAGCAGAGGACTGAGAGCAAGGCGGAGAGGCCAGAGACGACGTAGGAGAGGAGGATGGAGGGGCCGGCGTGGTTGTGGGCTTCCTGGCCGGTGATGCCGAAGATGCCGGAGCCGACGACGGAGCCGAAGCTGAGCCAGATCAAGTCCCACCAGGAGAGGCAGCGTTTCATGCGGTTCTCGCTCTGCTTCGGGAGGTGGAGGAGCTCGGTGGCGTCGGTGGAGCGGGCAGAGAGGCGGTCTCGGAGGCGGCGGGCGGTCTGGGAGAGTGCGGCTCGGTAGGAAGAAAGGTCCTTGAAGGAGTCTTCGGGGAAGAAATCGTGCTTGCTGAATCTCCAGTAGGACCTTGATGGGTCTTGCTGAGCTTGAGCTTCGACTTCCATGGCGCAAATGGATCAAAGGGCGGGCGGAAGAAGATAAGCGTAGGGGTATGGGTTGGGCCAACTCGCGAAGGGGATATAATGGGCGTTGTTACTCCCCCGCCGCAATTCTTCCCCATCTTTCGCAACTTCTTTCTTTGGGTACGCAAAATGGCATTTGAACGGGACTGTGATCCATCCATGGACAGCGATCGGTGGCAGGTGGGCCCCATTTGGAGCCCAAGCTCCCAAACTCGTTTAGCTTTAGTAAATTTTGGGATATTTTAATAATTAATATTTTGGGATATTATAATACACAAAAAAAAATTTTAAGATTTTTGAGAATGTTAAGTTAGGAGTCCGTGTTTCCATAATTGGTATAAATTTTTTATAAAAAGAATTTCGAGAAATAGGATTCTCGAAAATAATTTTTAAACAACTTTCCCACAAAAAAATTCTCATGAGATTGAGTCGTTGAGAATCTAAATTTTCATGGACTTGAGAATATTTTTAATAAAGAAAAAAACTAAAATACCTCTTACCCTTTTATAATCCCATACAAACATATTATATATGTTATATATTATATATTAAATATAAAAATATATATTCTAATATATTTATATTATTTATTATAAAATATTATATATATTATATATATACATAATGTATAAAAATATATTTTTTTTTTACTTTTTAAAGATATTATAGGTCTCAATACTCAACATTCTCGAAAATATTTAAATATAACAAAACATAAAATTACATAAATTTTAAAAATCAAATATTTTTAAGAACATTTTCAAAAATCATGAATTTCAAAAATTTAAAACTTTCTCATGTACCAAACATCCCCTTACAAACTATTAGAGCTCATTGTAGTAGAATTGATAATGACCTTTGAACCTTTAATACCTTTTACTCGTATGTATCTTTTAATACCTTTGTCTACTTGTTTAATTATGCATTATCCTCCGTAGGACAGTTTTCATGAATTATCATGATAAGTTGAAGCCTTTTTCAACTGAGCAATGCATTCCTAATGGGAAGATGTAATCTTTTTGTTGTTTTTGGTGAAGGAGGCATAGGTGGAAGTGTTTCTCATCAATTAATTAGGTTGAAAGGAAAGTGTGGAACCCATTAAGAAAAGGGATTTTTTACTCCAAAAGAGGCACAATTCTTTTGGCCTAAAGGTTGATATATGAAGGGAATTTCTTTTCCCTCTTTCAATTTTTGTTTGAAGGAAAACTTAGAAAACAGAGCGGGATTTGAAGCCACACCCTTTAGGACCCAAATTTTATTTGAACACCTTACACCAACTCAACTACTCAAATTTATTTTCAATAATAGTGTAATACCCCATGTTCGTATGAGACTGTCACGTAATTTCGATAAGTTTAGAATATCGAAAAATTGGTTTGATAGCAGTTATAAGTATCGAATCTGTCGCAGGGAATACCTCGGAGTGAAATTGTCTAAGGAAAATGGCATGGTATCGACGAGCGTTTCGAGATAGGAATAATGGTATCGAAAGAAATCGAATTGGGAACAGTTTTCGGTACAGCTAAAATGCAGCTGTCATTTAAGCTACAAAATTGAATCGTTGTAGGAAACTCTCGAAAAATCAACGGAACCCTAGGGAGGCTTCGGTTTTGCGTATTGAGCAACTTTTCAGTGGTTTCGAGATGAAACGACAACTCGGTAAGGACACTGGGATGGAATCGCCAATATCGAGTAATCTTGGGTTATTAATTTTGCGTTTTCGGTATTGTAATGCAATTTAATTTGGTGTTTGGGGGTATAACTGCTATTAGGGAATTGCCCAAGTGATATTAATATATATAATTATATATGTATATATATATTGCATGTGTGTGTGCGTATCAATGCATGCAGTGGCCATGCCTTGCAACCCATACCCTTTGCAAATGGTGGCCACACCTCTGCCAAATGATGGCTGTCATGGAGTGATCTTCACACCAAGAAATGTGGGTAAGATAGTGAGGAGAGGGGCGGGTTGCCTATAAATAGGCAAGGAGCTTGGCGATTGAGAAGCAGCAAGGGAAGGAGAAAGAGATCTGATGGGAGAAATAGAGAGATCTTGGTCGAGAGAAAGGGAAGGAATGGAAGAGAGAGTGAAAGAGAAAGCTTGGGCTGAGCTTGGCCGAGAAAGAGAGGAGAAGATCGCGAGAGAGAGACCAATCAGTGGTGGCCAAAGCAGCAAGTGGCCATAGCTGCAAGCTTCAAGCGACCATGGCTGTAAGTTCGAGCGAGGCTGGGCGATGCGCGAGCAGGCATTGAAGGCGACCGTCGGTGCATGCGTTCGTGAAGGAAGTTGCAGAGCCCGGTGGAGGCCCGGGAAGTGGCCCTAAGCAGCAGAGTAGTGGCCATGGTAGCAAGCTCCAGCAAGTAGCAAACGGGCGGAGGGCTGTCAGCAGCTTCAGTGATGGCCTAGCAAGGCGGCGGCGGTCTGGCGAGGCCGAGGCGGTCGGTAGAGGGCCGGGTAGAGGCCGGTGGAGGGCGGAGCGATAGTGGCCGCAAGGCGCTGGTGCGCCGGTGCGTTGCAGGCGGAAGGGGAGAAAAGCAAGAAGAAGAGAGGGAGAAGAAGAGAAGAAGAGAAGAAAAGAAAAAAGAAAAAAGAAAAGAAAAAGAAAGAAAAAAATAAAAAAATAGGGAAAAAAATATTGAAAAATCTTAGAAAAATTTTTAAAAAAATGGGAAATAGAGATTTATTAATATTCCAGAGATTTTGGGTGAAAAAGCGGTGCAGGCACGAGTTTCGGGAATATGGCACGTATATCAAGAAAGCCTGAGAGGCTAAGTCAAGATAAGTAAAATTTCTTAGAAAATTTTAAAAATTCAAGAATATTATTTTATGAATTGTTATAGTAAAGTATTTGAGAAAATATTTTAGAAATATTTATTTTGGATTTATTGAGGAAAAATAGAGAAAAAAATAAAGAAAATACAAGAAATTATGAAAAAATAGGTTTTAATATTTATATGGTGATTAGGATGCTTTGAAGCTAAATTTGAAGAGACTTGTGCAAATTTTGAGGTTGACATGCAAATCAAGGTGATGCACAAATTTCGAGATATGCGCGATTATCGAGGTAGCTTGATAAGCTTGAAAAGATAAGTGGTACTTCTCAACTGGATTTAGTTTTATGAAAAATGCTTAGTTGTAAGTGATTTATGTTTAAAAACCCGATCATCGGAAATGTTTTCATCATATTGACATGCCCTGATATGTATCCATCATGTAGACTGCATACATGACATGACTATGAAATGCATATGTATACATTGATATCATTGATCACACGCATTGAGGCCGTAGGGAGTATGAACTGGCACCGCTACTTTACCAAAGGTGCCCCCAAACACCTCGGCTTCGAAAGAGGTGGCTGTAAGAATGGTAGGTAGTATGAAGGGTGCAGTTGACACCTACGATGAGCAAGACATTGCATACACGCATGATAAAACATTATGTACCCTTACTTAGATAGTTCATCATCTAACTTGGCCTTTGCCCCTGGAATATTCAAACATTCCAGATGGAGATTGTAGCAGATACGAGGATAAATGAGGTATAAAATGACACTTAGTAAAGTGCATGAGGAATGAAATGTATGTTATGTAGCCTATGTATTAAGTTCTGCTACTTTGAATTATGAACGTTTTTAAGAATGATAATGTATGGCCTTGTTTAGGGTTAATGTTAGATGAGAACTTATGCTTTGTATAAAGTTATGTTGAGGAACGATGATTTAATAATCAATGTTAAGATATCAGGTTTTGATCATTGCTTCCGCATTTGATGTGTATAATGATTTTCTTTCGAGAAAGATAAATGGAAATTCTGTGATGGATTCGATGAGTGATGTGGTTTAAAATTAGTTTGAAAAAAAAAATTATTATTCTAAAATTTTCTCAAGTTATAACGTGCTCGAAAAATGGGGCGTTACAAATAAGATATGAAACTATATAAAGATAGATTACATCTTCTAATTACGGAATCACATTGGACACCTTTATTTTAGAGGAGAAAATGAAGTTTAGATGTTATCTTGTAATTTAGTAATGATTAACACAATGACCATCTAGGTTGTAAGAAAATAGAGATGAAAATAAATATAAAATGAAATTAAAATCGAAAAAATATATTTTTTTAAAAAGTAAAAAACAAAAACATGGAGGAAACGCGTAATAAAAATATGTATTTACATTTTATAAATATAATTTTAATATTAAAAATTAAAGAAAAATAATTATTCAATCAAATTACTCACATATATGTATACATTCATAAATATACTCACATACAACTATATGTAACATCATGTATCGAGCGATAGGAAGGACCAGAACAACTTATTCTGATGGGCTTACGTGAACTTCCTAGGGGAGTCACCCATTCTTGGATTTTCCCAAGTTAAGCACACATAACCTTGGTGTTCTTTGTCTGCATTCAACTCAAAAGATATCTAACTAATGTTATTTCATTTCCTACACTATCATCGATATATACTAATTTCTCTGGGCTCTCAAAATATTACACACACATATATATATATTCATAGTCACAGGCTCCCAGCTATATACATACATCATAGCTATACATATATTTATAGATGTCTGTCGTCTATCAAAAAATAGAAGATGAATGAGTTGCAGTTGTTGGTCGAAAAGATCAGAGATGGTGTTTGTTACAGTTGCTAGTCACTAATGAGAAGATGAATAGATGATGTGGAATGATGAGAAGACATCAACGAAATGGAAAAACAAAATGAGAAGATGGAAGCATGATGATGATGGCGAGAAGACAAACGGACAATGAAACGACAAAAAGAGGTAATAACGATAACATCAACAAAGGAAGCTAAGGCTAAAAGATTTAAATGAAGAAGGAAGAACAATATTCAAGTTTAAACCTGAATCTTAGTTATAGATTGACTCTTTTTGTCTCTAACGTCGTTGCCATTACAAGAAACACATTTCCAAAATTATAGAAATGACCCAATTTTTTTTATCTTTTTGTGTGTGTGTGTGTGTGTGTGTTTCTTGGTCTTTTGGGAAACAATATATATCAAAGACCATTTAAACATTTTTGTGTATCAGAGGTAACTGTTAGGTTTGTATAATAGAATGGCACCACGCACCCAAGAGAATGGTGAATTGGATGTTTAATAATTTTCAAAGTTTTGTAAAAACTTTCAAGAGAAATATGAACAACACAAGAATCTAGAATCGTTCGGTTCAACTTAGCCTACATTCATTACTCTACATCTTTATTAAATATTTTGAATTCCACTATAAAAATTTTTGATTGCAAATCACAACCTTTTACATCAACTAGCTCCCTAAGTTAATTCTTTTAGCACAATCTACTAAGAAATATATAATATAATACAAGGAGAATATGAAGAGAATCAAATTTGACACCACTTTCCTTTGAAATCTATCTAAAACAAGGCTTATAAAAACTATTACAATGAAGAAAAAAGACTTGAGAGAAAAATAAGAGTGAAATTAAGCATAAAGAATTTGAAAATGTGTAAACTGAAATTTGCAAGCCCAAAGAATCAAAATTCTCCTTGATTTTGAAATGGACTCTTATTTGTAGTCATGTTTGCCCCTTTAGAGTTAAAAAGATTAAAAAATCCAACTTATAGAGATCAAGTCTAGTTAGTTGTTAAAATTTTTGCAACAAGAATGATCGATTGACTTTGATTATCGGTTGATAGATTTTTGAATTTTTAAAAGGACCAGTCAACAGATTATAAAAATCGATCTACTGTTCATATAACTTTTGATTGAAAATGATATAGTAATAGTAAACAAAAAAAAAATGACTGAGAGCATGCAAAATAGATGATCGACAGTTATATGTACTTTCAACAGTTTATAGTGGTTGGTCGACTACTTTTACCCTAAAAATTATATTAAAAAAAATATAACAACTAGTCAATAAATTTAATCATCCAGTCGATAATTTTGATATTTAACTTTGACATTTGACTTCAAAATAGATGTTTCAAGACTTTTGTACTAAAATTTTATAAAAACAATGATCATCATCAAAACATCATCACAATTAATACAATAGTGATCATTTATGATATTCGAATTTCTCTAAAAACCATTTAAAATTATGTTATTCTCTCCCCCCCAAAAAAATCTTCACATCATTTTATTTTACTTTCCACCTTCACCTAATACTAATTTTTCCTCTATATTATTTAAATCCACCAATTTGATCAAATAGTAGCAGTGTCCACTAACCAACTGATCCATCCATACGGAGCCCAACCAAGCTAAACCAAACCAAAAACTATAGATTTGAAATAGGTTTGGTTCGGTTTAGTTAGAAAAAAATGGCCTAACCAATAGGTTGGTTCGGTTAGAGGTTATGGCCTTCCAAACTGGCTAACCAAATCAATCCGAACTAACTATATATACACATGCAAAACTATGCCGTTTAAGTTGCAAATATATATTAGGATTTTTTTTTTTTTGTTTATTGGTTTGATTTGGACTTGTAATTTTAATTTATAAGTTTGTTGTTCTCTGGTTTGATTGGACTTGTAACTTGGATTTGTAGTTATATAATTATTATTGTATGTTATACGTTTTATATATATATATATATTGATTGTTAAATGCTTAATATTATTTATAGTTGATTTAAGCTCATTAAATTTAAATTGATTCACTTTTTGGATTAAAGTTTATTTAGTTTTAAAAAAGTCAACCCAATAACACAAAATTGATAAATAATCACTTTAACCACTCAAATTGAACCGAATAAAAAATGATTGGTTTAGGTGATTATTAACAATGGTTAGATTGGATTAGATATGAAAATTTAATAACTGATGAAGTTGGATTGAATATGGTTATATCACATAATTAATCCAAATCGAATAGCAAACACCTCTATCAAATAGTGTTCATCTTGCAAACTTTAATAAATTTAGAGGGAACTCCCCATTTGCACTTTGTTATTTGAACGATGAATTTCATTTTGTTGTTTGATAAATTTGTTTATTATTATAATATGATGATTCATCAAGTGAAGCATATGGTCCAAATCAAATTCTCGATATAATATATGAACATAGATGACATGTAAGAATAATCTCGTGGCTCCAGTGATAATTAAAGAAAATATCTCATCAGATAATTAATAATAATTATATAATACTTTCAAGATAATTAAAATAAATATTTTATCAGATATTATTGATGTGGCACCAACTGAAATTACTAGAATACCCCTACGCGCTGATAGTCTCACCTGCCACGCGAATCACCTAAGAGACCGACACGTGGCAAGTCAACACTCTGGAGCAGAGCCCGGGAAATTCGGGCCGAACCGCAAGACCCGTTCCAACTTGACCGGGATTCTCGGGAGTCGTGCCCGCTCATCTCGGGTACCCCAAAACGGGTTCGCCTATAAAAGACAAGGACTCTCGCCAGGTATATTCAAGCTCCACAGCTCCCTCATTTACTACTATTTGCATTTACTCTACTAATTTGAGCGTCGGAGTCCACCCCGGGGGATCCAAGCCCCGGCCCTCCATTGTCTTGCAGGTCCTACACCCGAGGTCCGACATCCCCAAGTCCGAGGTTCCATTCCCGAGGTCCAGTCGCAGAGGTGGCACGTGGTGGTCGGTCCCAAAAACTATCATCATTTGGCGCCCACCGTGGGGCTGACGTCCATACTCGCTAGCCTCTTCATTCCCTACCTCGCGCTTCGGACTTCAACTCCTCACCTCGGACCTCGGTCTTTCTGCGAGTGTCAAACGACTTTCACTCCTAGCCATAACTAACCACATGGCTCCCCGAAGAGACGTGACTCGCAGCCAGGTCGGAGCCAATCTAGAAGCCCCGCAACAAGGAGAGAATCCACCACCTCCAGCCAATCCCATGCCGGAGGACCGACTCACCAGGTTGGAAAACCAGGTCCAACAGCTAACTGAGTTGTTAACTGGTTATCTACACCAGACTGAACAACATCGTTCGCATGTGCCCTCTTAGCGGGCGGAGCATCAGTCACCTCCTCCTGCTCGGGAGCCTCGTCAATCTCGCTAGACGGGTCAGGAAATCCACTCCTCTGAGGCGGCAGGATCCACTTCTACCCCCTCGCGAGAAAGAGGGACTTCGCAGGAGAGACGATTGTGTTTCTTAGAGAGGAAAGTCCAGGAACTCAAGAAGGGAAAGGAAGAGTTGCTCCACCTCAGCTCTAACCAACCCTTGAGTAAGGGCATCATGGCGGAGGTTCCACCGGAAAGGTTTCGTATCCCCTCCATCAAGCTCTATGATGGAAGCACAGATCCCTATGATCACATCGAGCTTTTCTCCTCTCACATGCTGGTGCAATCGGGGTCGGACGCGATGTGGTGCCGGGCATTTTCGGCCATTTTGGGAGGACATGCCCGGACCTGGTACTCCTGCCTTCTCCATCGTTCCATCAACCGCCGGGAAGAGCTGAAGACCTGTTTCTTAGCCCACTACGCTCCCTTGAAGCACCACCGAAAGTCTTCCATGGCTTTGGTGAACATCAAGTAGAACCAGGGTGAATCCCTAAGTGATTTCGTGGCTAGGTTCAACGAAGAGGCATTAAGTATCGATAAGTTTGACCAGCGAATCGCAATGGTGGCTCTTCAGAATGGCTTGAGAGCTGGGCCATTTGCTCAGTCCTTAGCCAAGACTCCACCTCATACTTTCACAGAGGCCTTAGCCCGGGCTAATAAGTACATCAACTCCGAAAAAGTGATGAAGGTGAAGTGGGCGGAACAACCTGACAGGAAAGAAAGAGAAAAGAAGAAGAAAAAACCGGCCCCAGAGCAGAAGACGGACTATCGCCCCTCCCGAGCTCCCGATCGCCCGAGTTTTGGGGGTGCACGTGGAACCCCGGTGAATTACACTCCCCTCAATACAAGTCGAGCAGAGATTCTCCTGGCATTGGAGGATAAGAATTATTTACGGCGTCCTCCCCCGCTAAAATCTCCACCCAACACTCGAAGCAAAAAGAAGTATTGCCGTTTTCATCGCGACCACGGCCATGATACTGAGGATTGCATCCAACTGAAAGAAGAAATACAAGAGCTTATCAATCGAGGATACCTTCGGGATTTCGTGGGTCGATGAGGTACGAGCTCGGGCAAGGTATAATCCAAGTCGGAGCATCGAGGGAGGTCTCCTACTCGAGATCGCTTTTGAGAACGAAGCCGAACACCGCCCCGGAGAAAAGGAAAGTAGCCCGCTGAGGAGGGGGAACAGAAGTTTATCTTGTACATGCTGGCGGCAGGGACAGTTCCAGGGTCCCACTCAACTACTCCCAAGAGCACGGTAAAGGAAGGGGTGGTCATCACTTTCTCTGAGGAGGATCTTCCGAGTTATCCCAGCTATTCGGACCTTCTGGTGATCACTGCTCAAGTGGGAGAGTGGGAGATGAGGCGAATCCTCGTGGATCCAAGTAGCTCTTCAGAGATTCTCTACAAGAGGGCATTCCTAGGGATGGAGTTCACGCTCGATCAGCTGAGGCTAGTCCGTGTCCCATTGGTGGGTTTTGATGGAATGGTGATCCATTCTGAAGGTTTGATCCGGTTGCCCCTGACGGTCGGTAGTGGTCCTCATAAATCCCGGGTGACGTTGGATTTTTTGGTGGCAGATGTGCTCTCGGCGTACAATATGATTCTTGGTAGGTCTGGGCTTAGTGCTCTGAGGGTAGTACCGAGTACGTATCACGTGGTGTTGAAATTCCCTACTTTGGGAGGGATTGGCAAGGTAAGAGGAGACCAGCGGCAGGCTAAGGAATGCTACGTGGCCTCTTTGAGTGCCACTATGGCCAAGGGGTCAGAGTTAGACTCAGGACCGAATCAGGAGGCGATCCCTCAAGCTGGTCAGGGCCAGATGGAGACGGAACAGGTGAGAGACCCAAGTATAGGAGCAGGTCAGAGGTCAGTAAGGGAGGAGGGACAGAATTCCGCTGCCCCTCCCACTGTGGTTACTAGTTTCATCTTAGAAGGTCCGAAAGAGCCTAAGACTTCAGAGCCCGTGGATGAGCTCGAGGAAGTCCCACTGGGGGAAGAGCTCGATCGGACAGTGCGAATCAGTGCTAAGTTACAGGAGCCCTTGAGGTCCGAGATCCTTTCACTCCTACATCGATATCAAGATGCGTTTGCATGGTCTACCCTGGATATGCCGGGGATAGACCCAGCGATCATGACACATCGCTTGCCGGTAAGACAAAGGAAGAGGAAGTTTGCCTCGGAGCGAGCTAAAGCTATAGAGGCGGAGGTGGAAAAGCTTATGGAGACTAATCATATTCGGGAAGTCAACTACCCAGAGTGGTTAGCCAACGTGGTTCTTGTCTCCAAGGGATCGGGAAAATGGAGGCTTTGTATTGATTTTAAAGATCTTAACAAGGCTTGCCCGAAAGACAGTTACCCTCTGCCCAGGATTGATGCGTTGATTGAAGGAACAACGGGGTGTCAGCTAATGAGTTTCCTGGATGCATTCCAGGGGTACCACCAAATCCCACTACACCCTGAAGATCAGGAAAAGACCGCCTTCATCACGGATAAGGCTACATATTGTTACCGAGTTATGCCCTTCGGGCTGAAGAACGCTGGAGCTACATATCAGAGGTTGGTCAACAAACTGTTCAAAGCCCAACTCGGTCGAAACATGGAGGCTTACGTGGATGACATGTTAGTCAAGAGTCTATTGGCTGAACAGCATCCGGATGACTTGAAGGAGTGCCTCAGAACCTTACGCCAGTATCAGATGAAGCTCAACCCGGCCAAGTGTGCCTTCGGGGTTACAGCTGGTAAATTCTTAGGGTTCATGGTACATTACCGGGGAATTGAGGCTAACCCCTCGAAGATAAAGGCCATACTCGAGATGCCTCCCCCTCGAAGTATCAAGGAGGTGCAGAGGCTAACCGGGAGGATAGCAGCATTAGGGAGGTTCTTGTCAAGATCTGCAGAAAGACAGTTGCCATTCTTTAAGGCCTTGACTCAAGTCCAGAATTTTGCATGGACAGAGAAATGCCAGGAGGCATTTGAGCAGCTGAAACAATGTCTGGTCTCCCCCCCAGTCCTGGCAAAACCACAGCCAGGAGAGTCACTATATATTTATCTAGCTGCCTCGGATGAGGCTGTCAGTTTGATTTTGGTACGGGAGGAGGACAAAATTCAAAAGCCGGTCTATTATGTGAGCAAAAGGTTGGCTGGCGCTAAGATTCGTTACACTCCAACAGAAAAGTTGGCCTATGCCCTAGTCATCTTCGCTTGAAAGTTAAGGCCTTACTTTGAGGCACACCACATTATCGTCCTATCAAGTCAGCCACTGAGGCATGTGCTGGGAAAGCCGGACTTGTCAGGGAGGATGCTCAAATGGGCAGTAGAGCTGAGTGCTTTCGACATCGACTATCGACCTCGGCCGGCCATCAAGGCACAGGCTCTTGCCGACTTCATCGTGGAGGGTACCCTACCAGAGGAAGCAAACGAAGGGATTTCCCAAACTTGGACTCTCTCTGTAGATGGTAGCTCCAGTGTCGGAGGCAGTGGCGCTGGATTACTACTATAGGGCCCCGATGGCCAGGCTTGGCCGTATGCCCTCCACTTCGAGTTCAATGCCTCTAACAATGAGGCCGAGTATGAGGTGCTCATTGCCGAGCTCAGACTAGAGGAACAGATGGAAGTCAGGGATCTGGAGGTATATTCTGACTCAAATTTAATTGTGCAGCAGGTCACAGGAGAGTTCGAGGCCCGAAAGGACGTCATGGCCCAATACTTGGCGATAGCCAAGGATCTTATGGCACGATTTCGGACAGTGAAGATCAATCATGTCCCACGGGCACAGAATGCAGTGGCGGATGCTCTCTCGAGGATAGCTGCTTCTTCCTTCCCTAGGAATTCCCGAGCTGTTTACATGGAGTCGTTGCCCCAGAGGAGCATAGAGACTGAGGCAGAGTAGCTTTACGTGGAAGGGGTTGAAAGTTGGATGGATCCCATCGTAGCACATCTGACCAAGGGATGGCTACCCGAGGAGGAACAGGAAAGTCGAAAACTCAAGCGCCAGGCTGCCAAGTTTCTACTGGTGGGATCAGACCTTTATAAGAAATCCTTCACTCAGCCGCTGCTGAAGTGTGTGGGACCAGTCGAGGTCGACTACATCCTCAGGGAAATCCACGAAGGGATTTGCGGCAGTCACATCGGAGCTCGGTCTCTCTCCCAGAAGGCACTTCGGCAGGGGTATTACTGGCCGACAATGATGAGCGACGCTGGGCATTTGGTCCAGACTTGTGAGAGATGCCAAAAAACTTTCAACCTGGTTCACACCCCGGTAGCTGAACTCACCCACCTGGCTTCGCCTTGTCCGTTTGCCAGGTGGGGAGTCGATATCCTCGGGACTTTTCCACTAGCGGCTGGACAGAACAAATACTTGATAGCAGCCATCGACTACTTCACTAAGTGGGTGGAGGCCGAGCCTGTGGCGACTATTACAGGTCGGAGGGTAATACAATTCCTTTGGAAATCCATCGTCTGTCGGTTTGGTATTCCAAGGGTGCTAATAACTGACAATGGCACCCAATTCGAAGACCGATCAGTGCAAGAATGGTGCCGAGAGTTGGGGATTAAGCAACATTTTACCTCGGTCGCCCATCCTCAAGCTAATGGGCAGGTAGAGCTTACGAACAAGACCATTCTGCAAGGACTCCGAGCTTGGGTTGAGAAGGCGGACGGTCAATGGGTAGATGAGCTCCCCAGTATACTATGGTTTTACCGAACCACACCGCGAACGGCTACAGGAGAATGCCCTTTCTCATTGTGTTGTGGCTCGGAGGCTCTCATCCCTGTCGAGATTGGGGTGAGGAGCTACCGAGTGGAGCATTTCGATCCTGAGATTAACGTGCAAGGGCTAAGGTGCAACTTGGATTTGATGGATGAGCTCCGAGACCTAGCACGAATTCGACAAGCCGCATATAACCGGCGCATTGCTAGGTACTACAATTGACGAGTCCACACTAGGAGCTTCATGCCAGGAGATCTTGTTCTACGATGGTTCGACGTGAGTCATCCTCGGGACATGAATAAACTAACTCCGAATTGGGAAGGGCCGTACCGGGTGTTGGAATCCCTAAGTCCGGGGGCATATCGACTAGAAGACATGGAAGGCAAGCCCCCGAAGCATACTTGGAATGTGCAGAACTTAAGGAAGTTTTATCAATGAGCAGGGGAATTCCCTGAATCTCTTTGTACTCTTTTTCTTTACGACTAATGGCAAGGCTTCATATTCTCTTCATCTAATAGCGATTATCCAAAGGATTATACTTCGTCGAAGAAAAATCCAAGGGTCACGAGCCCTAGGCCATCCGCAAAAGTGGACTAAGGGCCATGGAAAAAACTCTAGCCAACACCCTCCTTCGCGTGGGAGTGGCTAAAACCTAAGGGTCATGAGCCCTAGGCCGTCCTCAAAAGTGGACTAAGGGCTATGGAAAAAACTCTAGCCAACACCCTCCTTCGCGTGGGAGTGGCTAAAACCCAAGGGTCACGAGCCCTAGGCCGTCCTCAAAAATGGACTAAGGGCCATGGAAAAAACTCTAGCCAACACCCTCCTTCGCGTGGGAATGGCTAAAACCCAAGGGTCACGAGCCCTAGGCCGTCCTCAAAAGTGGACTAAGGGCCATGGAAAAACTCTAGCTAACACCCTCCTTCGCGTGGGAGTGGCTAAAACCCAAGGGTCACGAGCCCTAGGCCGTCCTCAAAAGTGGACTAAGGGCCATAGAAAAAACTCTAGCCAACACCCTTCTTCGCGTGGGAGTGGCTAAAACCCAAGGGTCACGAGCCCTAGGCCGTCCTCAAAAGTGGACTAAGGGCCATGGAAAAACTCTAGCTAACACCCTCCTTCGCGTGGGAGTGGCTAAAACCCAAGGGTCACGAGCCCTAGGCCGTCCTCAAAAGTGGACTAAGGGCCATGAAAAAACTGTAGCTAACACCTTCCTTCGCGTGGGAGTGGCTAAAACCTAAGGGTCACGAGCCCTAGGCCGTCCCCAAAAGTGGACTAAGGGCCATGGAAAAACTCTGGCTAACACTTCGCGTAGGAGTGGCTAAAATCCAAGGGTCACGAGCCCTAGGCTGTCCCCAATGGTGTACTGATGGCCACGAAAAGATTCATTCATGGGTCACGAGCCCTCGGCTGTCCCCCAAAGTCCAATGGCCAAGGAAAAATTACAACACATCACCCAACTATGGAAAGGATCGAAGTTCAACTCGTCTCAGACCATATGTTCACAAGCAAAAGATGAACAGTCAAAATAAAATGGCATTGTATAAAAGCGAGATGGTCCAATACATGATAATAGAGGAAGTACAAAAGGCTCCAGCTAGAAAAAGAAGAAAAGCTCAAGCATCAGGAGGCGCATCATCATCGCCGGCCATCTCCGAGTCCTCCATCCCGGCCACAATCTCCACAACAGACCGAACATTAGACATGTCCAAGTTTGGATGAGCTCGTAATACCTCAGTTGCATGAGCTTGGAATCCCTTTGTCCAAGTGTCCTGCAGGTTCTTCTGGAGGAACTCCTCTACCTCAAGAAGCTTGATAGGCTCGGCATACTTGCGCTCGTATTGGCGAATGACTGAGTTCGCCCGGGATAGCTTGGAGCTCGTCCGAGATAGCTCTGCTTCTAGCTCCTGAATACGTAGGTCTGAAACCTGCCGCTGGGAGGACAACTCATCCAATTCCTTCCTGTGGCTCTCCAGTAACTCGTCCCTCTCCTGCAGCTGGGTGTCTAGCTCCAAGGTCTTCTTGGAAGCTTGAGAGAAACATCCAGAAAAGTCCGAAACGAGTGTGACCACCTGCAATGGGCAAGACAAGTAAGGACAACATAGATGAGACTGGATGATGTTGATCAAGTATAAGTGATTACCTGGGCCAGATACTTGCACAATACGGCTTTTATGGCCTCCAAGGACTGCTCGGCCAACACTTGGCGATCGACGGGAGTGGAAAAGTGGTGAATCATACGTCTTTCCACCTGAGTGTTCCGGCTGAGATCGCTTGCCTTCACTCCCCAATCGGGAATATGGTCTGGACTGTGGGGAGGAGACTCTGGGGTTGGCATGAGCTCTCTCGGAGGATGGGAAGTCCTCTTCCTCTTAGCACGACTAGGCTCTCCTTCCTCAGCAGGAGGAGCATTCAAAGCAGCCTTTCCCCTAGTGAGAGTTGGGGCGCCCTCGTTCTCCGTGGGTCTCCGTTTGTTCTTCCCCCAGATGAAAGCTGTACTCACCATCTCAGCTGCAAATGCGAAAACAAGATATTAAGGGCAAGAAAATCAAGTTAAACAAGTATGAAAATAGTGGGAAAATGACTACCCAAAGTGACATCAGGCTCGAAGCAAGTGTGAGTGGATAAACCCCCCAGGTACAAGGTGCGATCACATATCAGGATCCGAGCGCTGATAAGGTTCAGCTCCCTCAAGATCTGAATATTATGAAGCTCGTCCTGCGTGATCTTGCGACTACGGACTTTTGAGGGCTGGAAAGCCCACTCAACTGGCACCCTGAAGCTGACCCCCTGGTCTTTCAAGCCAGCAAAGAAAAATCTACTCTTCCATCGTTTTACCGATGTGGGGTTATCGACTACGAACTGACGCTGGTTGAGGGGGGAAAAGGCGAATCGAGGTTCAGTTTTGCTAATGGAGATTACCTTGAACATCCTAAAGAAAAGTTGAGCAGTGGGCTCAAGGTCCCGAGCTCGACAGTAGAGAACAAAGGTAGATAGGCACCTCCAGCCATTGGGAGTCAACTGAGAGGGGCATAACCCCACAATAGCGAACACCTCAACTACAGGAGTCGCGAGGGGGAATCTAAGGTCGGCAGCCAAGGCCTGCTCGCAGACGGTGATACAGCCATAGGGGGCCTGGTGAGCTTTCAGACCTCGAGGTTCACTATACCAATACTCATCATGAATGAGGTGGTATTTTCGGAGGAGGGGAAACAACTCCCTCTCGGTTATGGTAGAATGGTCCGCGGTTAAATCCTCGGGTAAGCTTCCTAAGTTGGGATCACTACTCACATGAGACTCTGAAGTGGGATGAAGTGAAATTCTTTCAGGCCTCCTAAGTTTTCCGGGCCTACGAAGGGGGCCATGGGAGGGGCTGGATAACTCGGTGTGTGATTCCTCACTACTAGAGCTGGTACTAGAGTTTTCGGAATTAGAGGAAGAAGAAGAAGAAGACATACTAAAAAACGAGCAGAAGTAGTTAAGAGAAGGTCACTGACCAGGAGAGTAAAGGCCGAGGTCAGGAAAAAACAACCACGACTGGGCTAGAGCCTCGGAGAGCTCAGTAGACGCAATTTAGCTTGGGAAAATCTCGAGTCATGCCTGCGAAAAAGAAGAGCCAAGGAAACAGGTCAGTGAAGTTAAGCCTTGTTTTAAAGATCGTTTTGTTATTATTAACAAAGGAAATGCCTAAGGGCTTTGTCAAAGCCCAAGGGTCGGCCATGGCTAACCCAAGGGGATAAAAATATATATATATATATAAAATAATAATAATAAATAAATAATAAAAAAAGGGGCAAAAGTCTCAAGGGTCGGCCATGGCCGACCCAAAGACGCCCCTGATATATATATATTTTATATATGTATATATTAAAAAAAAGATAAAATTTGCAGAAGGAGAAGCAGGAGGGGGGTCGGCCATGGCCGATTCGGCCAGGGCCGAACCCCCCGGCCTTGGCCGACCTCGGCCAGGCCGAGCCAAGCGCTCGGCCGTGGCCGAGGGGCTCGGCCTCGCCGAGATCTGGCGAGGCCGAGCATGGCCGAGCCAGAGCTCGGCCATGTCGGCCATGGCCGAGGAAGCTCGGCCTTACCTTGGCGAGGCCGAGCAAGGTCGACCTCAGCCGCGGCCGAGGTCGGGCCAGGCCAGGCCGACCTCGGCTATGGCCGAGGCGGCCTGGCCAGGTCGACCTCGGCCAGGCAAGGGCGCCTGGCCGAGGGAAAATTTGATTTTTTTTTAAAAAAAAAAAGCACAAAAAAGCAAAAGGGAAGCAAAGATAAAAAAATGAATAAATAACAAATAAGGAAAAATAAAAGCAAAGGAGGATGGGAAAGACTAACCTCAAGGAGATGAATGCTTGTCTTGAAATAATGATTGTGGGGTGGGGCCTTAGGGCTTATATAGAGGGGACCCAAAGGAAGAAAAATTCAAAATGACAATGTTTCCCTCCAAGCGAATTCTTCCCTCCAACCAAAACCCATCCCTATAATTCCAGGGTAGTAAAGGAGGTTTTTAAGCGCTAATCTCAACTTTAAAAACACTCTCGTGCGTCTTGGTAAAAATCAACAGTCAGGTAACCTACTCCTCGACCCAGCATGGTTTTCAGCTCGGCTCAAGGAGTGGGAGGCAAGTGATGTGGCACCAACTGAAATTACTAGAATACCCCTACGCGCTGATAGTCTCACCTGCCACGCGGATCACCTGAGAGACCGACACGTGGCAAGTCAACACTCCGGAGCGGAGCCCAGAAAATCTGGGCCGAACCGCAAGACCCGTTCCAACCTGACCCGGATTCTCGGGGGTCGTACCCACTCATCTCGGGTACCCCAAAACGGGTTCGCCTATAAAAGACAAGGACTCTCGCCAGGTATATTCAAGCTCCACAGCTCCCTCATTTACTACTACTTGCATTTACTCTACTGATTTGAGCGTCAGAGTCCACCCCGGGGGATCCAAGCCCCGGCCCTCCATTGTCTTGCAGGTTCTACACCCGAGGTCCGACATCCCCAAGTCCGAGGTACCATTCCCGAGGTCCAGTTGCAGAGGTGGCACGTGGTGGTCGGTCCCAAATACCATCATCAATTATGATATTTAATTAATGAAATAATCAAATCAAACATCAAATATGATGATATTAATATGATGAGATAATTAAAGGATTTAATAAGATAATTGATTACTTTAAAATTCTATTTGGTTTAGAAAATGTGGATAATTCCTAAAAAGTCTTGATGAGAGATTACTTCTATTATTATAAATAGGGTTTGGTTCTCTCTCAATCCAACATAGAAAAATAATTACAATTAATTATATTTTTACGTCCATAGTTAAGGTTTGTGTGAAGGGAGAGAAATCAAATTATGATATTTTCGTCATCAACCGACAATTCTTTTACAACTTAATTATTTGATGGATCAAGGTACGCGTTTATTTATTGCATTACGTGATTTACATGAGTCTCTTCAATTCATAGGTATAACATGTAATTATTTGTTATTAATGTACAAGTAATATAATGGTTTACATGACACTGAAGAAGATAGTTCTTTATTCTTAGAATCTCAATTTTAGAGGCATTTGAAAGAGCATGATTGTGTTGGAAGTTTGTCACAACTAGTAAGGTTGCGTTCTCTTTACTTTTCAATTTTCAATTTTGAGTTTTGAATTCATTTTTAGTTTTCTGTTTTGATTGTCTATTTTTAGAAAATTGAAAACGTGTTCTCTTTGTCATTTTGAAAAACTATTTCTCAAAACAAAAAATTAGAAAACGCGTTCTCTTTGAACTTTTGAAAATAATTTTTTAATGATATTTTATTTAATAAATTTAATTATTCTGTAAATTAAAAATATTCAATGTTAATATATTATTAAAAAATATATACATTTTAAAGTTAATGAATTTTGTAATATTTTTTCCTATTATAATAATAAAATACAAATAAATAAATGTGTTTTGAGTTTGTTTTGGATGAAAACATTCAAAACAATTTTTTGTTGTTTTGAGTTTTCTTTGTAATTTTTTTTTTTTTTTGTTTTCAAAAATGCATTTTTAAAAACAGTAAAGAGAACGAGTTCTCTTTATTTTAGAAAATTGAAAATTAAAAATGACTTGAAAACAACAAAGAGAACGCAGCCTACGGTATTTGTGTAAAAGTGTAAAAACTCTCCAAAAAAATGAAAGAATGATTTGATATTTTAGCTTGGTGGAAGGTCAATTCAACAAAGAATTCGTGTTATTTCCCAAGATGCAAAGTATGTATTGATTATTCCAATTTTCACTATTTTTTGGAAGAATATGAATGTGTAGAAAGTTTGTCAAAAGTAGTAAGGTATTTGGGTGACAAAAATCCCCCAAAAAATAAAAAATAATTTGATATTTTAGCTTAGTGAAGGTCAATTCTACAAAGTATCATGTTATTTCCCAACTTGCAATGTATTGATTATTCCAATTTTCACTATTCTTTAGAGTATGTATTGATCCATTTAAGAGTTTATTGTCTTTTAAAATGGTGAAAGCTCTTATACATTGCCAAAATTGGTTAAAGATAAATTAAAATCCCATTAATCTTTGAGAATTTTTTGGATGAAAATGAAGATCTTTCCTCGAGGTTAAGGTTCTAGCTTAGATTCTCTCTTAAGAGATCAACTCATGTTCTCTCGAGCCTTTATCGCATTGGGATGTTTGTTGTTGTTTTCCCATAAATATATGTTATCTCTAGTTTATTTACTCTCTATCCTGCATGTTTGACGTTGTTATAATATTATTTATTTTTTTAGTATGAGTGTTGAATTGTATCTTTGTTTCTTATTAGGGGTATGTTTCGGTTTTTTTCTTGTAGACGCTTTTGTGTTTTTTTTTTGTTAATATATTTTTATTTATAGAAAATTAAGAAAATTGAACAAATTGTAAAAAGTTGTGATTACTATTATTAACAAATTTTATTTTCTTGTTAATGATTACTATTTTGTTCCTTTTGGTATTTTCAAGGACAATCGAACTCAGTCATTCCCATTGAGCCGACCCCATTTGATGATTAACTTGGCTTTTACTTAAAGCTTTAAATTTTATGACATATTATTAACTTAGACATGACAATTGATATATGGCTTGTAACTTTTTGTGCTTGATTATTGGGTCTTATGTTTTGTAATAGCTTGGAAGCTAGTTGACGATTGAATCTCTTGTGATAAAAGGTGTTAATTGTATTTTGTGTGTTTGATTATTGGTTTAGGAAAATCTTTTGGCGATATCCTACCATTGGGAATAGATTTTTATCAATGATTAACAAAAATTGTCGATAAAATATTGTTTCACCTGTAGAGTATGTTTGATTGCACACATTCATCATAGAAAATATATAATTATTATACATATTTTTTATAAAAATAATCAAATATTCTTAATTTTTCTATGAAAAATATGTGTATGATACAAACATTTAAAGTTTCTTTTTATGAAATTTATTTTTCAAGGGGATGTGGTGGTTTTTATTTTTTAGGCAATCATTACCTAGAATTAAATTCTAGATAATGCAATCAAACACACCCGTAATTTCTGAAACTGTCTATAAAGCTAGTAATACTGGCAATAGTTACTGCCAGTGAAAACCATATTTATTGACGATAATTAATCGTTGCTAATAGTTTATTATTGTTGGTAAAAACCAATTTAACTTGTAGTAAAATTATTGTTAGTATTAATCTTTATCAGCGATTAATTACCGCTAGTAAAAGATATTTATAATAAGATAATAAAATTTTGATAAAAAACTTCCCAAAAATAGACAAAAACTTGCCTAAATTCACAACCAAAAACCCATATAGAAAACCAAAAAAAAAAAAAGGACTTTACAGAAACTGTTGGTCAGAGGCCAAGTTGGGTCAAGACCAGCTCCTACCCTGGAAGAGGTCAGGTTGGACTCAGTCACAATTGAACTATGGTGAAAGGGGCTGCTATATTACAAGGAGAAAAGATTGCACCAATCTTAATGACTTAAGTTTTTGGTCTAGTGGTAAGCATCTAATCCTAGAAGTAGTATCAGATCTAAGCGTTATGGAAGGGCACGTTGTTGGGCAGAGGCCAGGTTGGGTTGAGTCTTGCTCCTGCCCTAATGAAGGCCAAGTTGAGCCAAGTCACAATCAAACTATGGCATAATGGGTTGCTACGCTTTAAGTAAATAAGGTTATACTTTCTACTAACAACTTCATATCCAATAACTAAACAATTGAAAAAACTAACGCAAACTCAAATAAACAAAAGAGAACCACATTCTAGCCCCCACGAGCGTAACACGGTTGGTTATTGGGTAGTAGATTGCACCTAAGGATGCAGGTTCGAGTAATGGCAACCGCAATGTAGGAGTTTTACCCTCTTGTAGGGGTAGCTCCTCGTGGGCATCATGCACTGTACCTCTTACCTGGTACGCTGCTGTGTATTGTGATTAACCCCTCCCACGTGCGTGGGTCAGTGTGTGAAAGGCCCTTAAAGTGAGTGATTTCACCTTTTGCACCCAAGAGAACCACATCCTGCCCAAATAATGTCCAACAACTAAAAGTAAAAGAAAAACACTTAGAGAACCACATCCTGACAATAGGCTAAGCCACAAAGCAATGGAAGAAAAGCCAAATAAAAAAAAAATTGTTATGTTTTTTTATGTTATTTTGATGATGGAAAACTTTCATTGTGGTTTATTTATGAAATTATTTCGTAGCTTTTGAAATTGAGGCATATCTTTCGAAGTTCAAATTGGGCTAAGGATGTTAATTTTTTCAATTACTTTGTCAAGCCACATATAATCCAATTTTTCCTTTTGGCAAGTATCTTATTATGGAAATTATATCTTTTCCATTTAAGAAATATAGGTCATAAATCATATAAATATTGTCTATGTTGTTTTTTAAAAATCATATTCTTTTTCATATGATGAATGCAAAACTATCGACTTCTCTATGTAAACTATCAACTATTTATGCCTTTGTCTTTTGGGTTATCTTAAAAATAAAAAAAGTCAACTTGTTGTTTTTAAAATGTTGACCATTTTATGTCTAAAAGCTAAAATAGTCGATTGTCTTTAAGAACTGTCGATATAGGTATTTTTCAATCTCTTGATTGTTTAATTCTAAGATAAAAAACAATCAACAGTGACTGTAACATGTCGACCATTCCTTGAAACAGTCGACTTTATGCCTAAAACAATCGACAATTTGTCTATCCAAGTTGACTTCTTTTTCTTAATGTTGAAAGTTCTTGAAATCTTATTTGAAAATTCAAATATTTTGAAAGAAACAATCAACCAAGTTTATGCATTTGTCGATAGTTTCTATTCTGACATCATTAAAATAGCTAGTTTTCAAACATTTAATGTGGGGCAACAATAATTTATTTCAATTTTATTGCTTGATCGATCAGAAAACTATAAATAGAGCATGAAACAACATGTGGATGAGCATGAAACAACATATGGATGAGCTAATGAACAACTGCAAGTGCCAAGCTAATCTTTTAACCTTTCAATTATTATTCAAAGGTAAAGTGTATTTCTTGTAACATTTTTTATAGCCTTTGATTCTTATCTTTGAGCTTCATTGTAACTAAGAGAGTTATCTCTTAGATTCTCTATTAATTGTAAAATTTACTATTTTATTGCTTATCTTGTAAGTTAGAGTACCTACTAGGTTATTGGTAGGAGGATTTGTATTTTTCCTAACTGAGTACTAGATGGCATACTTGAGTTTAAGTAGAAAGTGTTAGTGTATTCAGAAATCCTTAGTGAGGAACTAAGGTAGTGGAGTAGACTGTCTGCCTATTCTATCCCGCAAGTGGACGAATCTTAACAACTAATATAGTGATGAGTAGGGGTGTCGTACCCATGAGAACCAACTTTTGACGTCTACTCTAATTAATTTAACCTTAACCTAACACACACATTGGTAAATCTATTAACAATGACTTCAACTGTAATGAAAACTGATTAACTAATAAAAGATGCAACTAAAACAATTTCTTTGATTCAAATCTCACAAAGCTAAGGCACTAGGGTTTGTGAATCCACCGTCGACCTTTTATGATTCAATTGTTCATTACTCAGATCTTGTTATTCCTTATCTTAGGTTAAAAATCGATGATCCAATTATAATCAAAAGCCTCTCTCGATGGTCATTCGGTTCTATGTATATATATGAGATTAATTATCTCTAATCAACCTTCAAACATATAAACATGCATTTAATCACAGTGATTATTACAAAATGATTTCATAGGGCATTACGGTATCTCTACCTATTATGGGACCCTATGTTGTTTGTTACCATGTTTAATCCGTATTGAAACTCTCAAAATCAATACAAATCACAAATACGTTTCAATGGTGATTAGGCATCAAAACGACATTACGAACATAACAAACAATCAACCTGAATGAATAAGGAAATAGCAAACTGAGCAACTGTAAATCAAACCATTAGAAGTCGAGGTTTCATTATTCACCCTAGCTATTAACACTTAGCAATGCATTCTTACAATCAAAAGAAAAAGAAAAGAGTGGGAATCCATAGCAGAGATTGAGAAAGAAAAAGAAAAATATAACCCAAAAGTATAGTGTTCAAGTTGCCTTTTTTCACCCCTTCAATCTTCCATCGGCTCCTCTTCCAAAACTCCTTCAAAACTCCAAGATAGAGCCTTTATATAGCCATCCCTAGGGTTTTCGAGTCGTGTTTCGTGAAAACTCTCGTTCCCTAATTGTTGTTGCCCAAATACAATAATTAAAATTTATGATGTGAGGTTTACTCGAGCTCGTTGTCGGGGGAAGTTAGGTTGTCGTAAGAGAAGTTGTCTCAAGGGAGTTCGCTGCAAGGAGTTTGCCACAAGCTTCTTTACCACAAGGTATTCGCCACAAGCTCTTTAACCACTAGCTCTTTTGCCACAAGCCTTCGTCGCTAGATTTTAACCACAAGGCTTCGCCACTAGCTATTTCTCCACAAAGCTTCGTCACTAGCTTTTTTGCTACAAGGCTTCGCCATTAACTTTTTTACCACAAGGCTTTATCTTCGCCACTAGCTCTTTTATCACAAGCCTTCGCCGCTAGCTTTTTTGCCACAAGGATTTGGTCTCACCGTAAGGTCTCGTTGCAAGGATTTGGTTTCGCCGCAAGGTCGTACCGTAAAGATTTGGCCCGTTGATGCTCAAAAAATAGGTTAGAAGGCTCGCGAGAATCTTCCCCCGCGAAAACCCTCCGATGTCAAAGTTAGTTTCTGATCCCAATCACTATTCACCAAGACAGTAAAGATGCAATCAAAGTGTCTAAATTTTACCAAAATTGAAAGTTCTTTTCAATGTTCTGTAGTTGGGTATTTATAGGGTACAACTCTCAAGGATGGCTGGTGCTAACATATGGAAGTTGCTGAATGGGGCTAATTTTAACAAAGGAGGGGGATCACCATGAAGCCACCACGAGGTAACTCGTGGTAGGGTGCCGCAACACTGGCCCTCACAGCCAGCTCGTGGTCAGCCAGCAGCGCGACTGGCACTTGTGGCCAGCCCTACTGCGAGGCCGCTCGTGAAAGGGTGCTGTAAGGCTAGCCACGAGGTTGGCCCTTGTGGCCAGCTCGCAACCAGCTTGCCGCAAGCTAAACCTTTCTTCCAGAAAGGTTTTATTTTATTTTGAAAAATCCAACATTTTTCCTATCAATTTTTCATGGCACAACACTAATGAATTAGATGGAGATGGGCCGAAATCGTGTTTTGAATTGAAGTTCAGAACCGTACCGCAGTATGCTTATTGTGGCAAACCCGTGAGCTCCAGAAAGCAATTCCTAAAGCTATCCTATAGCGGAATGCATATCGCTGTAGGCCACTAGATTTCTTCCTTAGCCTTTTGGTTCTTCACCTTCCATTTTTTTTACTTTTGTTCCACTTTCACTTTCTCCACCTCATTTCTAGTTGATAGCCGACCATGCCTTCAAGTTTTATTTCCACTCCTATCATGCACCGAAATCGTCCCTTTTTGTTCCATATACGCTTTGCATGTGATGTGTACCTATATTGACAATATTAAGCCCAAAATGTGTAGCAATCATGTTCATTGAATACTTAAATGCTAAGCTTGGATAACTAAATAAAAGTGAAAAATATAATGATCAAACACCCCCAAACTTAGCTTTTTGGTCATCCCAAACAAGATTATCACTCATGCACACATTGGATAGCCTTCCCATTAGTCTCAAATTTTGGTATCTTTTAAAATTCACAATGAGTTATAAAGTAATGCTTCACATAGTTTTGGACTTATTCCATGCTTGACGTATGTTCATGCATAGTCGGATTCTTTATCACGCATAACGTTGTTGCTACCCAACCCTTCAATGGTCATGTTTTCCCTTTCCTCTTATGACTTGCACTCCACCCCCAAACTTAATACTTTTTTTTTTAAGTCTAGTTAGGTCTAGCTAGAGATAATGTTACCTCGATTTGTGAAGATTCTCCTTAATTTTTGAGTGCTTTGACATTCCAATCTCTACCAAGCAATCAAATCCACTAGTTTTCTTCATTCCTCATAATATAAGTGTCAGCACAATTATTCTTTGCTTTTTTTTTTTTTTTTTAGCAAAGCCTCTCCCCATTAAACTTTCTAGACGACCCTTATAGCAAGCTTTTAACCGATGACTCCCAAGTCAAATGACCTTAGGGAACCAGGTGTTGAGACACCCCTACGGACTTAATCACCCGATTCGACTAGGCTACGAAGATAGGTGCATAATATATATGCAGGCTGATTGATATAGTGTGCATAACATAATAATATGAGATAAGATTTCTAGCCTTTGGTCATTGCTTAGTTTTCATTAGTTTGTTTACACACACCACACAAATTTTAAATATGCACGAAATCAACATATTCCTTAGTAGACACTACCACAGCTTGACCTTCCCCAAACTTTTTTTTTTTTATGAGTTACAATACTAGGTCGAATGGGAGAGTCCACTAGACATCTAAGTAAGTGTATTCAACCTATACGATGTGTTAGCTGACACACATGTTCAATAGAAGTCATCACATGGATATATATGAGTAATTCAAACAATGTGGGGGGGGGGGCATCACTATCAAATACTCTATGAATCAAAAAAATACCATGTAGTTTTCATCATTGTTGGTAGTGATATCCAACTAATTTTTTTTTTCTTTTTATAAATGGCTACAACCAAGTAGGCTAACACATCATGCATGATCGGACCAACTAAACCCTCCCCCCAAACTTAAAATGAGCTATTGTCCCAAGGGCTCGAAAAGCAATAGACATGAAGGAAGGTACCTAGGATGGAAAATTGGTGTGGTGATGACCGGAGTGAGTCAATGGTCTTCGGGAGGTGGTGGTGGCTGGTACTGGAGTAGTTGAGCAAACATGAATCTAACCTCTTCATGCTGAGTACGAAGGTCAGCTTTGAGGACATCTAGGCCGGCTTGCAATAATTGGAATTACTAATCTTGCTTTTCTCGATTTGCTTGTATCTGCACTTGCATGGCTTCTAAGGTGGGGTCGAAGTTGATCCCTCCAGGCCGGCGCCGAGGTGGTGGCCTCACTATTGTTGGTGCTTCTGGTTCCATATACTCCTCAGCTTCAACTTCTTCCTCAGCCTCTATGTCTTGCATTCGAGTTGCATGTCGGCTCTGGGCAATCTGAGTCTTTGACTTCCAAATAGTATAGAGATTGATGATTATGGGTTTCGTCTTGTCCAGCTTAGATGATGGTGTAGGGACTTTTGCTTGTTTGCACAATGCCGAGATGAGTGTTGGAAAATAAATTCTTTTCTTGTTACCCTTGGTCAAAGCGAGGGCGACAATTTGTTGGACAATGTGCTCGCCAAAATTCAAGACATGTCCGATAGCCAAGGTATGTAGTAGCTGCATTCGAGGAGGATAAATCTCAATCATGTGCGATGATGGAGCTATATTATAGGATAAGATTTAATGAAAAATCTTCGCCTTGAGGTTGAACTTGTTATGGAGCACCACATTGTGGCATGGCCACACTGGTGGAATATCTTCACTGATGGAAAAATAGGCCACTTGAATCCAATCTGCTATGCCTGGGAGATTTGGCCCTGGTGCCACTTGATAAAATTTTTGGATTATGTTGGGACTGAATGGTACCCACATTCCTCTCACATATGTATGGAAGGCATGATCTTCCTCATCCTCATCGTCATCCCCAAGAATGTTATCGTTGAAATTGGTGAGGAATTCTCGAATCACTTATGGATAGATCTTGTGAGGCTTGGCACAAAATTTGTGCCACTTCTTGGCATGAATGACTTCTGGAATGCCTGTGAGCTCAATGCTAGAGAGGTCAACTTCTCGCTCCTTATGGAGGGGCCACGATTCTATCACTCGGGGCCGTTCTTCAGCTTTGATAGTAAGGTAAATTGGGTAGGATGGAGGATTAGCTCGCGGCCATTTGAAAGCATTTGAATTCTTCGCAATGGATTTACCCTTGTTTGCAGCTAGAGTATAGTGAGTTTTTGGTGCCATCTCTGCTCAGAATCGTTCCTACAAGCACAAAACCAACCATGAGACTCGGAATAAAGAAGGGAAAGAATCAATTATTTCTCTATTTTTTTTTCATTTTTTTTGCATTAGTTTTTATTATATTTTTTTATTATATATATATATATATATTAGAAGCCAAAGGGTGCCACAATATCCCCCAAACTGAAATCATTCCACTCCCCCAACTCATAGTGCAACGTGTGTGAAAATGCTTAGTTGGAGCATTTCATCAAACACTTAGTGTGCATGGTGAAGGGGAAAAGGGAAAATAGGGCTTAGGATACACTAAAGGTCCCCCAAACAAAAGCACAAAAACAACAACAAAATCACCAACCACAACATCATTGCTCCCATTAACAAACCAAATCAACACCCATTTCAACCCTAAAGCATCAATCCATACAAAATAAATAAATAAATAAATAAAATTTTCATACATATTTCAAATGCCAAAAATAGAGGGTTTAGAGGAGAGATCCTTGAGGAAATCTTGTGTATTTTGTATGGGTAGCAAGTTGGAAGAATTGTGGGGAACTGGGTGAGGGTGGGCCACACCGTGGTACAAGTCGACCTTAATAAGTCAACTGCCTGTCCCCTTTTTCTCTCGACCTAAAAGAGGATTGCCTATCGGACGTGGGTGTTGAGGCGTCGAAGGATTCAGTTCTAGCAACAACGCTATTGGGGGGTGGCGGTTGACACCTACAATCACTCCGACGCTCAAATAAAAATAAGAATTGACAGTATAACAGTAAGGTCAAAAAAGAATATGCACTGGCATGTGATCAACAAAAAGCCCATCTGCTGCACGTATATACTTATATATATATATCATCGAAAAACCGTCGTAAACCACTAAAAAGTGGCCAAAACTACTTATTTTGTGATGAGAGTACTCTAATGGGCCGTCGCGACGATAGTGACTTGCCGGTTGTAGAATTTAAGACCGCAGCTGGGGAGATCAAGTTCAATTTCATGATGGTTTTGGTGTCGCATCATTGATGAGTGGTCCCACATTCCCGTTTTCTCTATTAAAATGAAGTACTTACACGACATGATAGGAAATAAATAAATATATAAATGATATAATTACTAATCTAAATATAAAAATTTAAAAGCGTATGGACTTATAAAAATTAACCTTATTTTATGTCCGAAGTTTTTGATTAATTAATATAACATATAATTAATAATTTCTACATTTTATTTCTTTGTTTTTACCTAATTTTTTTATTTGTGTTGGTATCATTTGATATTAGTTGGTATCATTCGATACTGCCTAATATCTGTCAGTACCCTTATTAGCAATTAGTAGAATAATTCGCATATAATACGCGAATAATTCTGTATTTTTACCTAAAATATTATACTCACATATTTTTCAAATATTTAGATTAATACGCGAATTATTCCACTAAAAAATATAAAACAGATACTAGTTGAATTTTTAAAAAAATTGTGGAGGTATAGCTGACGATTGGCAATGAGAGAAGGAAGGGTGTGCAGCGAAGGTGACAAGGGAGGATGTAGCGGCGGTTGTTGAGGCAGCGAAATGGTCGGTGGCGAGAGGCGAGGCGACAACGAGAGGTGGTTGCTAGATTAGAGAAGAAGAGTAACAGACAGGTGTGGCAAAGGAAGGGGAGAGAGATGAGAGAGAGGGAGAGTTGCTGGAGTCTGGACTAGAGAAGAAGGGTAAAGGCAAGCGTGGCAAAGAAAGGGGAGAGAGAGGAAAAGAGTTTCTTGGAGAATGTAAGGGTTTTTTTTTGGAGAGAGTGAGGGTTTTTTTTTATTTGGAGAAAGAGGTTAATTATTATTATATATATCTAATATATATTATCTAATTATAAAATAATATATTTATAAAATTATATTTACAAAATATACTATATACATATATTTTATATGCAAATTAAAATATATATTTAGCACGTTATCTATATATAATATGTTAATTTTTTTATTATCAAATTTATTCAGTTAAAATATATTAAACACAAATTAATTATATTTCAAATATTTTTCATATGACAAATATTTAACTGAATTTTTTATTATACTTAAAAAATATTGAGTCAAATAATATTTATATTTTTACCGTCTCAAATTTTTTCGAATTGCAAACAATGGTCAATACCATTGATATTGATTGATATTTGAGGCGAAATGGTACTAATATTTAAATATTTTTTTATTCATTCAGCACTGATGAGGTACGTAATAGCCAGTACAAGCCCGTGTAATATGAGAGTAATAAATATGTGCCACCTTCACATTCACAATTCAATATTAGGCGAATTAATATTTTTATCTTTGTATTTTTATATTTTTTAATTATTTAATTTTTTATTATTTAAGTTATACTCATGTATCTATATGTTCAAGTTAATTGACCTCTTGGACTTTAATTTTTTTTAAATTTTTTTTGTTATTTTGATTACACATATATATTTACATTTTTAAGTCAATTTAACCTCTATTCTTTGATACGTAAAAAAAAAAAAAAAATGAGTCAATTTAACATTTTTTTTGCACGTCAAAGTATACAAGTTAAATTGATTTGAAAATGCAGATATAAGGGTGTAATAAAAATAACGAAAAGTAAGGGTTCTCACAAGAAAAAAAGTCAAAATATATGGGTTAAATTGATTCAAAAATACAGATATGTAGGTGTAATTGAAACAATAAAAAATTTGAATGGTTACATGAAAAAAATCAGAAAGTATATGGGTAAAAATATGGATTTGGTTATTCAATATTGGTAAAAATAAAATTTTGTTATAAATTTAATTTTTTTAAAAAGCCCTAATAGCAACATATTTAGGGGTGATCAAAATTTTGAATTAATCGAAATAATCGAATCAAACTAATCGAAATGCTGTATCGGTTCAGTTCAAACTCTCAGTGCTGTTCAATTTTTAAATTTGACAATTTCGATTATTTTGAATTAGTTTGGTTTTCGTATTGAAAAAAATCAAAATAACCTAACCAACTGATTACTTGAGTAGAATTTTGATTATTTGATTAATATTGCATGTTAATAGAGTATGATATAGTAATTACTCGCGTAGTTTCATGAATTAGTCAATTAATATTGTTCGTTACTTAAGTAATATTAGTCTGAAAATCAGCTTACTCTCTGTTCTAAAGATTAATCGACTAATATTGCTCATTAGTTGACTAATAATTGAATTACTAGCATATAATATTAACGAAAGTCGAGTAATAAATAAAGGATTTTTTAGCCCTTCTTTGTTTTAAAAAATAATCAATTAATTATTTTTGTTAATTGAGTAATATCTAGGATTACTCGTGTAACTTCACTATTTACTCGAGTAATTAGAAAACCTTACCTGAGTAATTGAAAAACTCACTCGCGTAACTTTTCGATTTTATCGATTTTTTGGATTGTTTGATTTTTCAGTTTTTTTGGTTTTTTAATTTTTGTTTTCGGTCAGTTTGGTTTTTTCGTATTTGTTCTAATTTTTTGATTTTTGCCTTGTTCGATTTTTATATTTGTTCAATCAATCCGTTATAGTTTTTTACATAATTTCAATCTATTCGATTTCAGCATATCAATTGATTAGTTACCGCTAAGCATATTCACATATCCAAATACATGACATTTTTGTTATTGGATATGTTAGATAAAGTTTACACAAATGACCAATTTCAACAACAAATAATTTCTCTTTTCTCTCTTTTGCAAATTAAATAGGCAATGGTGCCATCAAAACCTCTCATTTTGCCTATTGTGAGCATAACTTTGAATCTTATTATCACACTCTTACTCATGATTACTAAATATGATTAATAGGCTTCAAGATTATCGCCTAGAACTAATTAAAGCCCTAAATTTATGAAAAAAAAATTCTTATATAGGAAATTGTCATTAACTTATTAAGCATGATAATATGCATGCTAGGTTAAGCTCATTTTATTCGGGGTAATTGACTTGAGTGGCAGCCTAAGACAAACCTAAAACCCTGCTAAGATGAGTTATAAGCCGAACTAACGCTTTTTTTTTTCTTTTTTTTGTAAGTAAGATATATAAACAGAAAAAAAATGCGCAAAGGCTGCAAACCAACGCAAGGGTATACCCCGCGAAACAAAACAAAAAATCACATCTCAACAAACAAGGCACAACCAACACAAACTAAAAGGCTACTCAAAAGGGCAAATTAAAACAAAACAAAGCTAACCCAAACTTCAAGTCGGTTCCATGATCACTTGGCCACCCTTACCATGGGCCTACTTGGCTTGGGACCTTGTTATTGCATTCTTTTTCTTCCTTTCACGCTTTAGTTGGGATTTTGACTTCACGGGCACATATTCTGAACTCGAACTTCCCAACTGACTAGAAGTAGAATCCCCATTCTCAGCATGAACCCTCTTACCCTTATCCTCAACAGCCATATCAGCTCCCCCTAGGCACTCCATCATCATCGGCAAGCTTTCCTCCTTAAGAGAGGGAATATCCATATCAACTTCCTAGAGGAAACCAAATCGATTTGCAACCACCACTCTAGAGGCCCTACATTGAATTGAATTAGGCAAGGTTGCACCCTCAACAACCTTATCCAAAGACACTTAAGAAGTGGACTTCTCCACAAACACCTGTCATACCTCACCTTGAGCCACCCCCTAGCAACTGCCCGCTTCTGAGTTTCCTATTTAGGATGATTAGGACATCGAGCTAGAGAATGCCCGAAAACCCCAAAATGTGAACAACTAGAAGGAATCCACTGATACTCCGCAAGCATTCGGGAAAAAATAAGCTCCCTAGTACTCTCATTAAGACCCTTATATAGGTTAATGAACTTTGGAAACGTAGAGGACGTATCCATTTCAACACATACCCGAGCAAACCCTAGTCTAGACCTATCCTCAGTCGTAAAAGTAGCATGAATAGGCTGCCCTAAGAAGCTTGCGACAGAGGTAATACCATCCTTATGCTAGCCTTCCAAAGGGATTTTAAAAATTTTAACCCAAATAGCCAACGACGAGTGAACATCTTGAGATAAATCTGAACCCAGTTCCCATATCTTTAAAATCAATGGACGATGAGAAAAATGCCAAGGTCCCCCGTCAAAGACTCGCATCTACTATCTTCAGAATCAAAGAGAAATAAAAAGCATCTCGAGTTGTTTGAGATTACCTTAAGAAGACCAAAACGTTGCCACAAACTATAATACCTGATTTTACACTGTGATGGAAAAGATATAATTTCCATTGATTTTGAAGGGCCTCAAGTGGTCTAGGAAGCCCGAAAGTCAATTTTGAGTAATTAATTAATGAAAAATATTGAATCAATGATAGGAAATGTCCCGAGACTTGGATGTCCAGGGAAGAGGGCATGAGATTGGTGAGCGACTCGAGATGAGGCTAATGACCTTGAAAGCAGTCTGGAATAATTTCTATATAAGCCCGAAATGGTGCTAGTACCGAATGGTCATAAGGGACCTCTGGGAAGCTGATGGGACCCTAGGAGTGGTCTAGTTTTGCCAGTAAGGCAACCCTGAGGTGTTTTCGGGTGGGGTGAAGGTTCTGTGTAGGTGCAGGGACTAAATCGGCCTTTATCGAGTAAACGTCGACAATTAATTTTTGATAAATACAAGATTTTGTGTAGCTTAATGTAATTAATTAAGCTTGGAGGTCCCCAAGTGCAATTAATAAGTTCCTTAAGTGGAATAAAGGATTTATGGGGGAACTAATGTGTAATATATATGTATTATATATATATATTCACACATGGATTGGGGGCTAAGTTTGCTCCCATCTTTGAAATTTGAGAAGCATATGAGAGAGAGAGGGGGGGGAGAAAGAGAAAGGGAGAGAGAGATAGAGGAAGAGAGAGAGCTATGACCGTGAGGGAGAGAAGTTGAGAAATGAAGAGAGCAAGGAGAGATGGTGGTTAAAGCGTCGATCGGCGCTGGCTAAGGGCGAGGCTGGTGGTGACCTGAAGTAGCGAAGACGCGACCATGGCTTCGCGATAAAGGTCGATGGCAGCGCAGGTGGCTAAGGGGCGACCAATGGCAACGACGAAGCGGTGACCGGGAGGCAACGACGATCACCTGAAGTGCTTGCGATGGAGGCCAGTGAAACTGAAGTAGCAATGGTGGTCGGGCAACAGTGACGCTACTATGCGCGGGAGGCCTCGGTGGCTGCGGCTAATGGCGGTGGTGGAGCGAAGTCCGGTGGAGACGGCATCGGCAGTTGGTAACGGAGCCGGTAGCAGAAGGTGTTGGCAATGGCTGAAATGGTAGCGGGCGATAGTGCTGGTGCATGTGCTCGAAAAAGAAGAAGAAGATGAATAGAAAGAAGGGGAGAAGAAATAGAGAAGGAAAAAGAAAAATAGAAAAGAAAAAGAAAAAGAAAAATAAAAGAAATATAGAAAAAGGAGAAAATTTGGGAAAAATGTCAGAAAATTCCAAAAAATTAAGACATATTCTAAAAATTAATTTGGGGCTTGAGGAGCATGCTAGAGGCTCGAAAATGGGAATTCGGGCTCAAAGTGGCAGCTTAGAAGGTAGCGCCGGGTGGGTGTTTTCCTGATTTCTTCTCCAGATTAATCGAGGTAAGTAAATTAATTATTTTCATGCTAATTTCATTATGCAAGATAATAGGGAATAATTATTGGTTGGAATAAATCCTTGGTTGGGGTTGGTTGGAAATTGTCGATGGGTGATGTTTGCGGTGTTTGGCAAAGAGTGAAGGCCCTAATTTGGATTAATTTCTTATATTGTGGGGTTTTTGTGTGTGGCATCTAGGTTCTACCGATGAGGCGGTGGTCCTAGAAAAGTTGACATTCAGGCTGGGGTTTGTGCCATGGCAGAGATGAAGCTTCGAGCCGGGTAAGGGATGACCCCAAGAGTGGTGGTCTTGCATGCATTTGTAAGCATTTTCTTATGAGTTGCATGTAGTGGTTAACACTTGCATGATATGAATTCTAGTGTACCTATGGCCATATGGAGGACTAGTGTCGTGGGAAGGGTTGGTTGATGCTTTAACCTATGAAGGTTTTGGGGGCATGGAAGACTACCCAGTTTGCATTGCATTTTTGCATTACATGATCTCTCATGCTTCATTTACTTATGCATTTGCACCCTTACTGAGTCTTTATGACTCATGAGGTTTTACCTTATGTTGTAGATGTTGCAAGTTCAAATGCAAGTAGGTATGGTGTCGAGAGAATGATGTGGCGACTAGCATTATCGCCTAAGTTTGTATGTGGTATATAGACATATATGTATTCATGAGATTGAATATAAATATTGTTGAGCACTAGATATATCTAGTTGTTGTGATCATCATAGTGTGATGGGTGATTGTGAGATTGATTGAGGTATATGGCTTTATTTGGTGGAGCTGAGTTTCAGATTAGGTAAGGATCAAAAGGTATGTTCCCATAAATCCCCAGTACTTAGCAGATATTTGATGAGCTAGTTTTGTGCTTGTGTCACCTTTGGCTTGTTGTGAGGCGAGCTGAAGAAAGGTGAAGCTCACTTGAGTTTGGGGTCCCGCTTCGCTGTGTTGCTTTTGTAATGAGACGGATTGCTCGAGTGGAGCGAAAAGAAGGATTAAGCCTAGTCCCCACCTAGGGCGTTTCTTGATGAAACATAGTCCATCTCTTCATTAGTTTGGTTGTTGCGTGTGAGTAATCTGGGCGATTATTCACTGGTAGCGCTCGTAGGTGGGAGCGGGTCGTTATAGTTGGTATCAGAGCATGGCCAGTAAGATAAGTGGGGAAAGCTAGCTTGTTGGTGGTGTTATGTATGGCCGGTTAAGTTATTGATGTGAGCGATTGCCAAAATTTTGAGTCGGGATGTCTTAACTGCTGAGTTGGGGTTGGGAACGATAGGTTTGAAATTTTGAAATTTCAATGTGAGATTGATTTGATGACCTTGAAGGTAGGACATGTGGTCCGAGGACCCTAGGGATTGGGTCGAGGCTTGTGATGGTTTGAAGGGTAAGCTCGGATATTCTTGTTATAGGAATAGGAGAATATGATGGGTCGAGATGATATACCCATAAGTGGTATACAGGTCGGGGTAATGAGGAATCAAAAACCTAAGTGTGGGTGTGGTGTTGAGAAACTCAAATGTGAGAATTTGGGTGATATTAAGTGTTCTAAGGATGAGAATTCCTTGAGATTAAATTGTTGAGGCTCGTGTGAGAACACGAAGCCAAGCTAGGGCAAGGGTCATGAAGGGGCAAGAAGAGCCTGAGGCATGACTGGTCTGGGAAAGGATTAGTGGAGCATCCCTATGTTGGAGAATTGGGCAAGCATGTATGAGGGAATAGAGTTTTTCCCTTAGAAGTGGTGCGATAAGACTTGTGTGCTTGAGATAGAGTGAGCTAAAGTGGGAGTTAGCTTAAGACTCAAGGAAGGGAGTTGTCAATGGGCCATGTAACGAGCTCTAGGAAGGGAGTAAGGTTGCATGCAGTGAGGCTCTGGGTGAAGCGTGCATGTAATGTATATGCATGTCATAGCCAGGGTAGGCATAATGTAAGTAGCCTTCGAAAGGACTCCGGGGGGAGGGAGGGAAGGGAGTCGTGTGTGTGTGTGTGTATGCTAGATGTAAGTGGTTCGAAGTGATCATATCATTATGACAGTGGCAGAGGGGATGTACCTAGGGCATGAGTGGACCTTAGTTGGTTTCAAGATGAAACGAGGTCTATCTTAGGGAAGGATAGGTGTGTGGCAAGTGGACCCTAGTAGGCGTGTGAATGAGATGAAAAGTCCCTAGCAAGTTAAGTTGAGACTAAGAGGAATCCAGATTGGGAATGAATGAGTTGGGTATGTATTGATATGAGTGAGAGCCATTGGATTAGAAGTTCATGTTGTGAAGGACCAAGAAAACCGTTCATGTGTTGATAGATGATAGGTGAAGCAAATACTCATTGTGACGCTTGGGGTCTGGGGGACGCCTAAGGTCATGGGAGATGAGGAATGAATAGACCCTCATTGTGATGCTTGGGGTCAGGGAGGACACCTAAGATTACGAGATCCTTGTTGGGGTGATGAAGAGGTAACCCAACGAAGGGTATGAATGGGTGGTGTGGGTCGAAGGCAGTGATAGACCAGATTGTGGTAATAAGACATCCATGGGTTGTGCACGTGAAGGAAATGCCAACTGTAGATGCTCGAGTGGGCAGAGGAGTGGCGAGTGATGTAGAGGTCCCGGGTTGTAATTCAAAAGTCATGGGAGCTCGAGTAAGGCATGTTAGAAGGCCGAGCTGGGCGTGGTGATTGAATGCATACATGGGTATGCAAGGGGAGACGTGAGGTCTCGACTCACCTAAAGGGGACAGTATGTACTCCGAACGATGGGTGTCAAAACCTGAGGTAGTCAAGCTTTAAGATGAGCTTGGTGGCAAAGTGGTTCGTGATGGATCAGGATCCATTGGTATAGACATATAGGTTTTTCAGATCTTGATTAAAAAGCCGTGAGGTATGATCTCGTGAGGTAAGATCATGAGGCTTTAAGAGTTGGAGTGGTTTGAGATTCTCTAAGGTTGTAAGATATAAAGTCTTGAGGAATGAGGCTCATGAAGTGAGCCTGAGGTTATTAAGGCAAGGACAACCTGATGAGGTTGCTTCTGTTTGATGGTGGTGGAAACATCATAGCTCGCGGAGGCTTCGTCGTGGCATTATTGCTGCAGGTGCAAGGCTTGCAGTGACAGTTCTAATGCTATGGACCATGTGGAAGAGGACTAATCAATTGGCTCCTAGTACGGGTTGGTGGTCTATTGGTCGGAGCAACATAGTGAACTGTAGGTGATAATTAGATGCCGAAGATCTGGAGTAGCACTATATGAGTTATGTTGGGCAAGGATCTAAGTTTCGTAGGATCGATAATTTTTTCTGAATGTCAAGGTGATCGAGAGACCAGGATAACACGGTTAGCAATAATGTCTCGTGTATCATGGTGATTAGTTGCTTAGTGTCGAAAGGTGAGCTCAGTTGAGTAGCTGAGAGTTGTGAGTCGGGTAAGTGCATAGAGGCCAAGTTAGGCGAAGTGCACAAAGGTCCAACTGGGGGTTAAGTCCTTTGTAGCAGTGAAGCGGTGATGCAATGATTTACCGAATGTTGAGACCATGTAGTGGCTCGAGATATCCAAAGAGAGTGGAACCCAAGGAACGAGGAATGGCGCTAGCATGGAATAATGCTACAGGGATGCCTACCAGTAACAGGTCTAATGATAGGGACCACTAAATGCAGATGGAAAGTGGCCATTAGGTTATCTCATGACGAGGGACAGCGGCCCTCTATATGGGGTAACTAGTCCATTGTGAAGACGATTAGATGCCAAAGACCTGGAGCGAACTGTAGGTTATGTCTAGGTTAAGCCTAAGTTTCATGGGGACTGAAGTGTCGTGGTAGTGCCATTAGCTTGTCGTGGTAGTTTGAAAGCTTGTGAAGCGATTGAGTGATGTCTTGTGGGATGATGATAAGATACGTGATGATGCTCCTTGTTAAAGGATCTTAGAGCATTTGTGCCTAGAGTTGATCATGATTGGAAGTGGTCTAGTAAATTGGGATGGTGAACCCAATGTGACCCTGTGGCAGTGCGAGAAGATAGGGTTGATTTAAGAGTTGGTAAATGACCCCAAGTGGTTATATGAAGTAAGTGTCACGGAGGGCGAGACTTGTGAGGTGGAGGCCAACTATGAGTTGGGAATATTGAAACGTGTGAGGGTTTCAAGTATAGGGATCTCTAAACCTGTTTTGTGAGTTGTGATAGGCTGAATGTGTCGACATGATAATAAGGAGGCATCCTCATGTAACACTGGATGGATTTCCAGTTGATGACACGGGATTGATTGCCAGGTGGTAGCACCTATAATGGCAATGATGGGAGCGTGAGGCTCGGTGATTGTGAAGTAAAGCCTTGTTGATTGCCGTGTATGCCACTAATGTGAGCGTTTAAGGAGATCCAGTGGCCAGATCGGTCGATTTTGAGAAAGAGATCCAAAGTCTAGAAGATGGTTGGTCGGAGCAAGGATAAGCTCGATTGAGTGTTGTTCCGTAGCGAGGGTTAAAGATGGAAGTTCCAAGTCTAATCTGGGATGGATGTTCTCCCAAGAAAAGCTGATGGAGGTCAACCTGTTGAGCTGGTGGAAGGCCGAGTTGCCGAGTTGGTGGGAGGCCGAGCTACAGAGCAAATGGCCCAGCTATCGAGCTGCTAAGCTCGAGAGGGTTTTTGCAGCTAGAGTAGTGCCTAGAGGAATGTTGTGTTGGTTGCGAGCCTAACAATCTAAGTAGATCTAATCGAGTGGATTGGATGTATGTTGAGTGCAACTTAGAGATTTCACCAATGGGTAATATTGAGAGCTCGAATGAGTATTTTATGAATGGCATTGGTTCTCATGAATGAGGTTTCGGTGCTAATGAGATCACTTGATAGCTACGAGTGATACAGCTAGGGGGATCCCGTGGTGTTTTGGGCAACTGATGAAAATTAATCTCATGGTTAGGGTTAATGGGTGTGAAAGAAAGCAGCTAGTGGGGTCGATCGGTAGTTGCGGTGGCAGAGGCCGGTGGGGACCGAAGGCACTGATCGGTGATAGTGGCAACGGCGAGTAGCGGCTGGCTATGGTCTTACGGCGTTATAAGAGTGGTCAATCAGTGGCCCTGGTGGTTCTAGAGTTACGGTTGTGGCGAAAAATGATGGCAGGAGGTTGTCTTGGCCGACAATGGTTGCATTAGAGCCAATGTGGTTGCTAACCAAATGATGTGAGCTCGATGGAAGTGAAAGATACAAGAGGAATATGGGAGAAGCCGGAGTTTCTCGAGGATTAGTAAGTTATTCATTGAATGATGAAGTAATGAGGGAAAGGATAATCCAACATTGAGGTCGTGCTGGTTGAGACGATATATGAGATTTAAAATGCGACAACCTTAGGAAGAGATTCGTTGTTGTCATGCTATTGACATTATCGAGGAGGACAAAGAAAACCATTGGGCATGGTAGAATTTCAAAGTCAGGTGTCAGTTATGAGTTAGGAAGGAAGTTGTTTGTGGGTTGGCCATGAAGGCTCATACCCTATGAAGGTGAGGCTGTGGCAAGGAATTGTGGAATTTTTAAATGTTCCAATGGAATTGATACTAGGCCGGTAAACTTGGCTAGAAGACTGTTATAAGAGTGGTGGTGTAACCATGATAGCTTGCAATAGTAGAGGTGGGACCCAAAGGCCCGAAGTCATACTACGGGTATGATGCAATCAGTGATGGACCTGAGGCATGTTGCTGGAAACTGGTGTTAGGCCCTGATATGCCTGTATAGGAGCAACACAGTTGTGAGGACTGGGTGTTAGCTCGCCTAATGCACAGGGCAACACAGTGATTGTGTGAGTGGTCAGGGGCTGAAAATCTGTGTCAAGCACCGTAGTGGTGACGAGGGCTGGGGTTAAAAGTTCCACAACCTTAAAGCAAAATGGTAGGATCATTCACTCATTGCAAGGTTTTGACAACCGGAGTAAGGCCTAGCATAGGATATGATCGTGTGGAAAACTGAGTTATGGGTATAGAATATTTAAGAAGGGTTTCCCAATGAGAATTCCCAGGTAGGGGTAAGTGACCCTAGTTGGCAAGTGGCATTGCCCAATAACAAAAAATCTCATTATTTTTGTTGACTGTGGGAAGAATCCCTAGTTGGGAGAGTGTTAGGGCGTGTGTATCGTTAAGCTCGAGGTGTGGACTCTAGTAGTGCATGTTTTGGCTAAAGCATGAAGCTACCCATTATGAGGTATGGGTATGTGGGTTAAGCATAGTCAGCAATAAGTGAAGGTCGGCTGGTCAAGGTAATAAACCATATGAGAAATGGTTGAATACGGCTAAAGGAGCCAGATGGTTGCTTCCCATATAGTGCGAGCATGGTTATAGTCGATCGGTAATGAGATGTTGCCATGGGGATCGACTCAAGCTATGAATGTATGTGGTTGATGACGAAATACCATGGTTGAATAAGTGTCAGCGTTCCTAATGGGCATTAGAAGTGACACTGCTATGGTTGATCAATGTTAAGACGTTCTTGTGTTTGATTGAGGTAAAAATCGTTGTCATGTGTGATCGGTAAGGGAAACGTTGCGTTGTGTGATCAACGTAAAATCGTTGTTAACTAATCAGTGATGCAATGTTGTCGAGTTTGATTGGCATTGTCATGTCTTAGTTTTGGATGGATGTGGAAAATGGGAAGTTGACTGCAAAGTGATGCTTAGAGGTAATTGAAATCAATCAAGAGGATGAACATTATTGCAGTAGTCATGTGTCATGCCCAGCAACTAGTTGTGGGATTTGGCGATAGGCCAAAGTAGCATCAGTTGAGGAATATCCTTGAGAGTTAGAGGATCAGTAGTCTAAACAAAACCTCGGGGTGGGAATAGCCCGAGGGAAGGTGAGCAATGGCTAGGCTATGAGATTCTCAAGTATGGGAGTTTGGTGAATAGCTCGAGAATCTGGTTGTTTTGGGTAGAAGAATAAGGTAAAGAGAATTTCGAGAACGAAATTCAATTAAGAGGGGCTAGATGTAATACTCGGTATTACATGGTGATGGAAAAGATATAATTTCTAGTGATTTTGAAGGACCTCAAATGGTTCAGGAAGCTCGAAAGTCGATTTCGAGTAATTAATTAATAAAAATTATCGAATCGACAGCAAAGAATGCCCCGGGACTTGAATGTCCAGGGAAGAGGGCATGAGATTGGTGAGCGTCTCGAGGTGAGACTAATGATGCTGGAAGTAGTCAAATCAGGAATAATTTTTGAAATAATTAATGTATAAGCCCGAAAGGGTGCCAGTACAGAATAGTCGTAAGGGACCTCTAGGAAGCTGAAGAGACCTTAGGGGTGGTCCAATTTTGCCAGTAAGGCAACCTTGAGGTGTTTTTGGGTGGAATGAAGGTTCCGTGTAGATGCAGGGATTAAATCGACCTTTATCAAGTAAACGCCGACAATTAATTTTTGATAAATTAAGATTTTGTGTTGCTTGATGTAATTAATTAAGCTTGGAGGTCCCTAAGTGCAATTAATAAGTTCTTAAGTGGAATTAAGGATTTATGGGGGAATTAATGTGTAATATATATGTATTATATATATATATATATGTTCACGCGTGGATTAGGGGCCAAGTTTGCTCCCATTTTTGAAATTTGAGAAGTAGATGAGAGAGAGAAAGAGAAGGGGGACAGAGCTCATGAGAGCCATAGCTGTGAGGGAGAGAAGCTGAGAGATAAAGAGAGTAAGGAGAGATGGTGGCTGAAGCGTCGATCGGCGCCGGCTAGGGGTGTCGCCGGAGGCAGCCTGAAGCAGCAAAGTCGAGAGGCCATGGCTGCGCGATGAAGGTCGATGGCAGCGCGTGTGGTTGAGGGGCAACCAACGGCAACGACGAGCGATGATCGAAAGGCAATGGCGGCTGCCTGAAGTGCTTGCAATAGAGGCCAGCGGAGCTGAAGCAAAATGGCGGTCGAGTAGCAGCGACCCTGTTGTGCGCGGGAGGCCTCGGTAGCTGCGGTTGATGGCGACAGTGGTGCGGAATCCGACGGAGGAGGCTTTGACCGTCGGTGACGGAGCTGGCAGCATGAGGTGTCGGCAATGGCTGAAATGGCAGCGGGTGGCGATGCTGGTGCGCCTGCTTGGAAAGGAAGAAAAAGATGAACAAGAAGAAGGAGAGAAGAAATAGAGAAGGAAAAAGAAAAATAGAAAAGAAAAATAAAAATAAATAAATAAAAGAAATCTGGAAAAAGGAGAAAATTTGGGAAAAAATGCCGAAAGTTTTTAGAAAAATTGGGAAAAATTCTGAAAAATAATTTGGGGCTTGAGGAGAGTGCTAGAGGCTCGAAAATGGGAATTCGAGTGCAAAATGGCAACTTAGGAGGTAGCGTAGGGTGGGCATTTTCCAAATTTTTTCTCCAAATTAATCGAGATAAATAAATTAATTCTTTTCGTGCTAATTTCATTATGCAAGATAATGGGGAATCATTGTTGGTTGGAATAAACCCTTGATTGGGGTTGGTTGGAAATTGTCGATGGGTGATGTTTGCGGTGTTTGGTAAAGAGCGAAGGCCCTAGTTTGGTTTAGTTTCTAATATTGTGGGGTTTTTGTGTGTGGCATCTAGGTTCTACCAATGAGGCGGTGGTCCTAGAAGAGTTGAGGTTCAAACTGGGGTTCGTGTAGTGGTAGAGATGAAGTTTCGAGTCAAGTAAGATATGACCCCAAAGATGGTGGTCTTGCAAGCATTTGTAAACGTTTTTTTATGAGTTACATGTAGTGGTTAACACTTGCATGATATGAGTTCTAGTGTACCTATGGCCATATGGAGGACTGGTGTTATGGGAAGGGTTGGTTGATGCCTTAACCTATAAAGGTTATGGGGGCATGGAAGACTACCCAGTTTACATTGCATTTTTGCATTACATGCTCTCTTATGTTTCATTTACTTATGCATTTGCACCCTTACTGAGTCTTTATGACTCATGAAATTTTACTTTATGTTGTAGATGTTGCAAGTCCAGATGTAAGCAGGAATGGTATCAGGAGGATGATGTGGCGACTAGCGTTATCGCCTAAGTTTGTATGTGGTATATAGTCATATATGTATTCATGAGATTGAATGTAAATGTTGTTGAGCGCTAAATGTATCTAGTTGCTGTGATCATCATAGTGTGATAGGTGATTGTGAGATTGATTGATGTATATGGCTTTATTTGGTAAAGTCGAATTTTAGATTAGGTAAGGATCGAAAGGTATGTTCCCATAAATCTCCAGTACTTAGCAGATATTTGATGTGTTAGTTTTATGCTTGGGTTACCTTTGGCTTGTTGTGAGGTGAGCTGAAAAAAGGTGAAACGCACTCGAGTTTCGAGTCCTACTGCGCTGTATTGCTTTTGTGTTGGGATTGATTTCTCGAGTGGAACGAAAAGAATGACGAATCTTTGTTCCCACCTAGGACATTTCTTGATGAAACATAATTCATCTCTTCATTAATTTGATTGTTGTGTGTGAGTAATCTAAGCGATTATTCACTGATAGCGCCCATAGATAAGAGTGGGTCGTTAAACAAACGCCTTGCAATTTAGTGAACCACTTGAAGGGCTAATGCTTGTCAATAAAATAGCTGACTAGCGGTATTGTGCCAATATTTAACACCCTGGTCAATGACTTCATCAGAAAATTGCACAATTGGATACTCCGCAGAAAAACACATAGGCAGATAGTACCCTAATTTTTTTGGAGAACGGAAATCTCTAGCATCCACCATACCAGCCCAAGATTTTGGAATTTCAGTGGCCGATCACCATCATCAGAATCAGCAATAATTTTGCTCCAGTGGGCCTGACCATCTGGGCCTCGACGTGTGGCAGAACAAAATTGGGCCTCAGCCCTCTTTCTCGTGACTCCCAGCCCGGCCCCATCAACCATCATACTCGAATCCCCACCAAGCCGCATGCTGGCGGAATTATTAAAACCACCCTTTTGAGCCTCAACAACTTGGGCCCAACCTACTCGGATACCTCCCTGAAGTGAACCAAACCTTCTTGGGCCCCTCGAGAATGCCCATTATGGACTCCAGATGGCCCACTAATTCCAGGCTGCCCTAAAGAATTAAAAAACTGAGACTAATTAAGCCCATCAGGTCCACCCGACAAATCAAAGCGCATTCCTTTTGAATTAAATCCATCAAACCCAAGGGGCCCACCACCTTGACCCAAAGATGAAATCTGAGGTATCCTTCCCATCACTGCAGGATGCCTCTCAAGAAGGAAATGAATCCCGAATCTGTAGGGGGATTCAACGGCTGTGAAGTCGTCGGGCACGTTACCGTCCTGCTCCGACGCTCCGGCCTACGTGCATGCTCCATCGATCCTCCATCTCATCTGCCCACCCCGAAGGATGTCTAGCCGGCGAGAGCTCATTCCGACCCTGGTTTCCCAAAACAATGATATTCAGCCCCTCCGTAAAACCCAGAATACCATCACCATTCCGCACTCCACCAGCCCCCACATCGAAATCCTTAGGCACTCCAGGACTCGATGTATTCAACATAAGAGACACCCCCTTCTCCTGTTCCATACTAACCTCATCCTCAAAAACCGAGTTTACGACTTGCATGGCCTCCTTCCATAACTCGGGGATATCATCACTGTCCCCCGCCGCCGCCGACTCATCCGATCCATTGATGCCACCCTCCGATGCCGTCCGCTTCTCGGATGAGCCCTCCGATGGGCATAGGTCTTCCAATCCCATCTCATCTGCCGAACTAGAACCATCACCCACAACACCCGCACCCCCTCCTACACCATCAAACAAGGTAGCAGCCTTCAGCCAAAGACCACGTTCATCCTCAACTCCGGCCTCCAGAGGAAAACGTTGGAGAAGCAGGTTAAGAACATGCCGCTCATCGGGAGAGAGATTCCTTTTGGGATCATCCAGAACATATCCCATCCCCAACTCCTCAAGACCCCCCGCACCAGGGTCTCTCGACTGACCACCGCACCATCAGCACACCCAGTCTCATCCATACTCCCAGAACCCTCCACAACGCGATCCTCAACCAGATTATAAGCAGGAGGAAAGGAAAATACTAGCGAAACAACCTTACCTGCCGTCACTGACTTCAATCCACCATCACCGGAAGGCCGTTGGACATCCCTCGAAACTGGTCGACGTCCACATCCGCGTCGACCCTTCCGCATTTTAGCTGCAACCGCCTCTGCAATAGATCGATTATCAACCCTATCACGAGACTTTGACCGCGACCTTCCGACCAAACTTCCAAGCACACCAACCCCGGCCACGGCCTAGCCTGCCTCTTTGGGACGTCCCCGCCGACGAAGACCGCCGGGAGCGGGGTGGATCATCCGTCTTTTTAAATTGCAATATGATGCAATATGTTATTTTTTAAATGTTATATGACCATCTTAAAATTTAAGTTTTCAATTTTAAATTGAAATCTCAAACCCCTTTAGATTTAAATTTCAACTTTCCACCAAAGGGGAATAAATTCTCAAATATGAAGTTTGAAAATCAAAATTTGAAGTTATGAGATTTTTCATTATTTCAGAATTTTAGTTCTAAGATGACTTTGGAATTTAAATTTCAAATGTCATAATTTGGAGGTGTTGAATCTGATTGCTGAATCCAATGCTTAAACCTCTCGTTGGATTGATTTTGATGTCTAATAAAATATGGTTTAAGAGTTTACATGAAATCCCAAGGGCTACCTAAGTATATATGGATAAAAGGCTAAATTGAGTATCTTATGACAAACAAAGAATATGAGAGCATGTTTTGGGACATATGTGAATCGTTTTCTAAGTGTTTGAATAGGTATCAATTGAGTAATACATGGGATAACCTTGATCGTAACCTATTACTCGAGTAAAATATTTTATTAATTGAGTTATGTCATTGAATCTCACAATAATAAATCTCACAATAATAAGTGTTAATTGAGTAATACCTTCACATTACTCGAGTAACATGCAAAAATAGAAAGGCTAAAAAATTTAATTGAGTAACATGAAATTTTTACGCAAGTAACCTATAAGAAAAAAAAGAGTCTCAAAAAGTTAGTTGAGTAATAGATAATTTTTACTCGAGTAACCAATAAAGAAACAAAGAGTCTCAAAAAATTAGTCAAGTAATACATATATATATTACTCAAGTAACATGAAACCATTCAAAATACACTTAAAATCTTACTCAAGTAATCCAAGTATATCACTCAAGTAACATTGGCTTCAAAAAAGAAATTCAAATTTATTTTATGCATTACTCGAGTAATGCTTTTACAATACTTGAGTAAGACATGTCATCAAGATTTGGAGAAGTTTCGGTGATGAGTCAAGGGGTTGACCGATATCGAAAAGAGTTTCAATGTTATTTGATTGCTAATGGGTAGAGAACCTAAAATGTCACACACCATATAGTGTTGCGTTTGGTATCGATATTGTGTGCCCAAAATGTCTCTGAAAATATTTAGTCAAAAGTTGACCCTTGACCATTATTGTTAATAGTGCATAGTATTTGTGTGAAATCAATTATTGATTATACAGTAAGAGGCGATTGATTGCAAATAGTGCACAATACATAATACATAGTGCATAGTAAAATCAATTATTGATTGTATAGTAAAATCAATTATTATTTGCATAGTAACTAGTGGTGGCGGACGCGAGAAAAAATAGAATTGGGAAAAGAAGAAAAAGGGAGGGGGGAAGAAAAAAATAAATAAATAAAGGGGCAAGGCATCTGCCCCCTTCTCTTTTTTTTTTCTCTCTCTCTCCCTCACACGTTTCTGCTTTCTCTTCTTCTTTCTTCTTCCCTGAAAAATATTATATTGTCACATAAATATTTTACGTGTGAAGATCATGCGTAAAATTTTTTGAGACGTATAATATTTTACATCGTACAACAGGTATGAGATTTATTTATGTATTCAATTATTGAATACGTGTATTGATTAAATACCCAAGCCCTGTATGACGTATATATTATATTTCATTGCGTGTATATGATATATAGTAAAAAAAAAAAAAAAAATTATTTTTGCCCATACCACAATACTATTGAAAAATGACACTTCGAGTTGACTTAGGATATTATTGAAAATGTTACTCGAGAAATTAGAACATAATAGTTAAAATAGAAAAATGTTATTAGCGTTTTATGTAATATCAATTAGTAAAATTCTTTTACAAAAATGAATTTTTTTAGGTCTATGCATTAGAAAAGTGTGATCAGCGTACATGCAATTTTTTACAAGAATAAAATGTTATTCATCTGATACATTACATATCCTCCTAATTCATTTTTACTATATATAATTCAATAGTTCCTATACATCGCTTTTTTACTTTATTTAATTTTTATATGTATGGAGAAAATAATGAAATTTTGGAATAGTGTTTGTATACCAAAATATAGACTGAAAAAAGTGGGATATGGAAAGTATTCCGGATAAAAGTATTTTTCATTATATTTGTTAAATTTATCCAGTTATCTTTTGAAAAAAAAATCATGTGACTTTTTATCTTGCACTTTTTAGATAAATTTATCTTTCCCTCCAGATAAGTATATCTTACACCTTACAGACAAGAGAAAATGATGCATATATCCTCTAATACATTCTAAAAATTTTAATAAATAATTTAATAAATTTTTTAAAATACTTCTCAAATTTATCTTGATCATTTCATATCTTAATTAAAAATATATTTTAATTTTATTTTGATATAACCTTATCCCATTCATTTAAACAATCAATAATAGAAAGGTCAAATGTCTAATAAGTTTCCCTCCATTATTAATTAATTACTCAAATAAAAAAGTCCAACTACTAACTTAGCTCAACTAGGATGGGTAATGGACACATTTCGATATTTTTAAATTAAAATAATATATTGGGCAGCGACTTGTTATACAATTTATTATAAATTTAAAGGAAGCGATAAGTTAAAAAAGTTATCTAAAGTGATGGCTTTTTAATGTATTGATGACGAATATGTATATCTTCACTATATTATAAGCTAATACATATAGTTTTTTGGTTACGTAAATTTCTTCATTTATTAAAAAAAGTCAAATTTTTATGCAATACCAATTGGCCTTTTTTTATGCACTACGTCATATTACATATTAGTATTGCATTATAGATTTTAAGTTTCTCGATCTTCAGGATGTGGAGCTTTAGCAACTAATTAAGCCTAGTGTGTTAGCTTTTTTTGATTACTCATTTGTGAAAAATTAAACTTTTTGTGTCTATATATTCTTAGTTATAGAAAAAATATATATTCTTAGTTATAGAAAAAGTTGTTGGCGTCCCTAAATTAGGAACACACAAAAAAGATGGCATATATGCAAAAATCAATTAAAAGCATCACACATACTCCTTGCTATTAACAATTAAAGTCACACTCATACATTTTTACTCATAGATATATATATTAGGGTCCATATACCCATATATCCCCTCAAGGGTGCATCATAGAACATAAGCAAACAGAACTTAATATTACAACCACATTAAGGTCTATATTCCCTCAGGGGTACAACATAGAACATAAACAAGTGTAACTTAATATTATACATCACAAAATACCCCCCAATGACCTTTTGATTGAGACGGCTCTGTACACACTTCTATCCAACGACTCCAACTTCATTTGACTCGCCTATTTCTTTAGCCTTACCCTTACCTGGAATGATGTAAGCAAATATGAGCCACAAGACTCAGCAAATATAACTGAAAGAAAGTGAATATAAGAGTCATGGGTATCGAGAAACAAAAGAATCATGAATGCCATTTAAGCGACTTTCATAAGGTAACACTATGAAACATGTATTCATGCTCACATGCAATCCTTTTAAAACCATAATCATGGGATCGAAGTCCAAACCCTATGATTGAAGTCATATCATAAATTGGGACTGAAGTCCATCTTTGAGCTAAAGCTTTCTTTACGGATATATACTGCAGACTCGTCCGCTACGCGCATATGATACCTTTACATTTTAAAAACCATTTTCATGCACATGCTTCATGCATCATCATAACATGCATGTTTAATATGACATTTCTTATATAGATGACACATGTTTACTCGAAGCAACACAACCAAAAAGGCAACACTTATGCAAGAAAACATCAAACCCTTGCATGTTCTCAATAAAGTATCATTCCCAAGGAAGATAGGGTGATATAAAGCTCTATTTGATACTTTTGAACAAGATTTAATGTCTTTAAAGACTACTAGGAACAAGCCTTTTAAATAAAGTAAAAGAGATGTGCTTTTTAAATAAAGTAAAAAAGATAATAAAACTTGTAAAAATAGGAAATGAACTTGTAAAAAGAGGGATTGAACTTGCCTTAATTATTTTTCTTAATTCTTGCAACGTACCAGGGTCGTTGATGTCTTAATCGAAGCCCACACCATCAAATTTTTTCCTAATCTCTCCCTAAAATCCCCTCCCATTTCCTCAAGCATTCATAGCCTATTTATAGGCCCATAGGTAGGAACATCGTAGGAGTAGCAAGGGAGATCAATTTTGGTGGCAAAACAACAAGTGGAACAAGCGGCATGGTTGGCAACAACTGGGCGCGCAGCCGCGCTCATGCGGGCTGCATGGCCATGCGCTTGGCCGTGGGGCCGCGAGCGCATGGGTGCCTCGTGGAGCCTTAAAACGGTGCCGATTGTCGCCAACTAGGTTTTAAAAACCAAGCTTTCACTTTGCTTGGCCGTAGGTTCAATCCCGTGACCACTCCCTCCTCATTTGCATGCCCAACCATCTCGCTTACAGTCTTCATTGATTAATAATCTGCGCAACTTATTTTTTAAGGTGATTCTAGTTTCTAAAATTACACTTTAACCCTAATATTTCAAAAAATTCACTAATTTAATCTATTTTATTATTTCCATAAATACCTTAAATACTCCTAAATAAAATAATTAATTACCTTAACTTTTTATTTTCTCAAAACATCATAAATAAATATTTTCTTTGGAATTTTCAAATATTCAATAACAACCTCAAATATCGGAATTAATAATTGTTATTTGTTTCCAAAATTCTAGGATGTTACAAAAGTGTTTTTCATTGTATTTATTAATTTTATTTGGCAACCCTTTGAAAAAAAAAATCACGTGACTTTTTATTTTAGACTTTTCAGATAAATTTATCTCTCATTCCAAATAAGCATATCTTGAGCCTTACAGATAAAAAAAAAAAAAGACTCACATGTCCTCTAATACATTTTAAAAAATTTAATAAATAGTTTAATAAAAAATTTATAATACTTCTCAGCCTTATATTGACTATTCCATATCTTGATTTAAAATGCATTATAATCTTATTTTGAAACAATCTTATCTTGGACTGTACTATTCCATTAGGCTAGCCCATTACTTGACATCTAGCCTGGTCCAGGGAAAATCTTAGCCCAGAAACTCAGATAGCATTTCCATTTAAGTCGAGATTCTTGTACCAATAATTGATTCTATTAACCTCAAACAATTCGTACTCTGATCCTCATCAGCTCGTAATTTTCATCGAATTTGGGATCTTCGAGAATAATCCCTATCATTACCGTGCATCTTGACCCTTCACTATTTCACAACGACTGACGACACGCAAGGTACATTCATTTCTATATAAGTTAGTTTGACCACATGCCAAGGTATATTTTTTCAAACTTTACCAATACTCTAAGATTCTGAATTTTCATTAAATTGAGTATCAGAGTGCTTGTAGGTGTCAGCCATCCCACAACAAAGATCGTCAAATAATGACATTCCGCTATCGTTACAGCAAGTCCCATCCACCTGGTTGAACAGGAAGGAACGTATCTCCCTTATTTAAACAACCGTTGCCCTAGTTAATTGAAAGGTCAAATGTCTAATAAGTTGGCGTTCACTATTAATTAGTTACTCAAATAAAAAAAGTCCAACTACTAACTTAGCTCAGCTAGGGTGGGTAATGTATACATTTCGATATTTTTAAATTAAGATAATATATGTTCCGTTGTTTGAGCGGCGACTTGTTATGCAATTTATTATAAATTTAAAGGAAGGGATAAGTTAAAAAAATTATCTAAAGTGATGGCTTTTTAATGTATTGATGACGAATATGTATACCTTCACTATATTATAATTAAAGCTTAAAGCTTAGTGTGTTAGCTTTTTTCGATTGCTAGTGTTGTGCTCGGGGCATGCCCTAACATTATTTATGTATAGTTTGATTTTTTTTTGTGTCTATATATTTCTAGTTACAGAAAAAAAAAATCAATCTTTTCTATCCATATATTTCTATCATTTTTTAATATATATGTGTGTATATATATATAAGGTCATGACATACATCCATAACTTTTTGTTCTTCAATTGTATAATTTGTGTTCTGTAGTCTATAAAAAATTAATAGCGGCTTTCAATTTATAAATTTAGACTTTCTGCATAATAACATCATTACAAGCCGGGGGTATGATAGAAACATAAACGATTCAAAGGGGTTTAAATCTAATACAGGCAAACCAAATACCAGAAACCGCGATTCATGATTTTATCGGGGTGGTATTTCGTAAATAGAAAATAAATTCTCCAGTCAATTCTAGTCGCTGGAGATGCGCAAGAGATCGAACCCATCGCTGAACAGGCGGTTCTCGTTCCGAAGCTTCCGGAAATCCACGAAATTGATGGGAGTGAAAACAGCAGGATGATCGGAATCCACCAGCTCCGGTGGCGGCGCCACCTCGCGATCCTTCGGCCCCATCATGAAGCAGCCAAGCGACACCCGCGTGCTGGTTTCGTAGCACTGCACTCTGTGCTTCACACTCCAGAGTCTCCCATTGCTCCACAGGGTGGCAAGGTCCCCGAGGTTGACGACGAGGGATCCGGCCATGGGAGGCACCATGACGAATTCGCCGGTGAGCTTGTACAGCATCTCCAGGCCGCCGACATTTTCGTCGTCCTGCAGAATGGTGAGAAAGCCGGGGTCCGTGTGGACGTTGAGGCCGGTGGTTCCGACGTGCTCTGCAGTGTTGTTGTACTTGTTGATCCTCAGTTCCAAACCCCATTCCTCAAACGATTGATCTCCGGCGACCCCCATCCCTTCGGCCATCTTCCGCCCTATTTGGAGCGCCACCTCCCGAATGGCTTCACAATACTTCCCTACTGCCTCCCTGCAACACTAAAAACCATTGAACTCATCCGGCACGATTGATATTCTCCGACCCTTGATAGGTCTATTTAACATTCAGCAGAAGCTCATCCGAGACATAAACTAGAGATGAGTGTCCAATTATTTTGGTCCATTACGAACCAATTTGAGATCTAAACCAAATCAATCAAACTTACGTACCTTTGGAGAGGGGAGGCATCAAGGATGGAACAAAAGGCTTCTAGATTGGAGGGGGAACCCATGTCGTAGCAGCCGAGGGCCTCGAAGAGCGGCCCCCCATGCTGGGTCGTGTAGCCTTGGATCACCGGCTGGACATTGCGCTGCTTGATCTCTTCCGGCTGGTCGAGCAGCGCGCGAGCCACTGTCTTCATCTCCCACATCAACGCCGGCGGGAGGCCGTGGTTGACGATGCGGAAGCATCCCCAGTCCCTGCACGCTTCCATCAGCTTCTCCAACTCCGATGGGTTCGCAAACTCTTTCACGTCGATCACCGGAATGCAATTTCCGACGGCCTTCTCCATTGGGCGCTGTTGTTGAATCTACTATCGATCGGCGATTTCTGGTTCGTTGGGATTTGTTCAATGATATGATATAAGGTGGCGCTACGTGTTCCCTGTATATATATATATATATATATATATGCGCATGCGTTTGTTCCTTTTCATTTTCTATTCATGTGCATCTAGAACATCTCTTATGTTGACAATTACAAGTTGATGATGATCTTTCAGATCGACCACCACTTGCTGCCTCGACGAATGAATCTCGGGTGCAAAAGCTTCGGACTCAGCTATGTCGGGCTTCAGGAATGTAACCTACAATACAACGGAATAACGAGGCTAGAATCCCCTGAGTTGGATTTCGACGCTCAAGTCAGTATAGTAAATGCATATAACAAAAATATAAGAGCCGGAGAGAATTCCCTTACTTGGTGAGAGCCTCTGCCTTATATAGGCGAGACCGCTATAGGGTACTCGAGATAAAACCTGAGGTGGTCGACCACAACTCCCTGGAATCTCGGTTAAGTAGGAATGAGTCGCATGGTCTGGTCTAGATTTTTCGGACTCCACTCCAAATTTTCTATCAGTGTTGCCACGTGTCATTTAACTAGTCGTTTAGGACTATTCTTCATTCCGCTTTGTGGACTTGCCACGTGTGAACCTATTGGATGATCCAAGTGGCGAGCGAGACCACTAGCCCCGCGCAAGGGGTATTTTAGTAATTTAAATAATGCCACATCACTTGCCTCTCCCTATTCCTTGAGTCGAGTAGAAAATCGTGTTGGGTCGAGGTGTAGCCTAATTTCTACAGTCAGTTGAGTGTGGATTTTTCTCGAGATGAAATCATTTGAACGTGAATCTCACACTTAAAAGAGTCATTTATTACTTTAAAATTATGAGAGGTGTTTGGTTGGAGAGCTTAGGTCACTCTATATAAACCCAAAGTCTAACACCCCGCTCTCCCAGGGCATTAGGTAAATTAAGATTTTGGGGATATATTTTTTTTTCAACGGAAACTCAACACAAAAATCGTTTTCCAAAGATCCTGTTACATCTTCTTAGAATATTAACTTAGAATCAGTAATAAATTAAGATAGGTAAATCACCTCAAATGCGAAAACTAGATCGAAATCTTAATTGAATATAATTGAAATCACTTTATATTATAAAGTCTAACTAATGTTTTACATGACGTCATTAAAATAAACAACATAATTGAAAACAATTATGATATCACTACAAAAAAATTAATTTTTTATGGTGGTTTTTTTGCAGCGATTTTTAAAATCGCCGTAAAAAATTGAACTTTGCGGAGGTTTTTTTAAAATTTAGCAGTGGTTTTCAAAAAATCGTAGCTAAATTTAGAAAATAATTAAAAAATTAAAAAATTAAAAAATAAAATTGAATTTAACGGCGGTTTCTCAGAAAAAACTGCTAATTAAAAAATAATTAAATAATTCAAAATAAAAATTAAATTAACATTTGCAGCGATTTTGAAAAATTACTGCAAAATTCATTAAAAATTTCAATTTAGCGGTGATTTTTGATAAATCGCCGCTAAATTAAAAAATAATTAAATAATTTAAAATTAAAATTAAATTCAAAATTTATTAAAAATTTGAATTTAGCGGCGATTTTTGAGAAACTTCCGCTAAATTCAAAAATAATTAAATAATTCAAAATTAAAATTAAAATTAAAATTGAAATTAAAATTAAAATTTTATTTATTTTTAATAAAAGAAAAAATAATTAAAAATTAAATTTTAATTCATTAAAATTTAAATTTTACTTAAGAAAATAATTCATTAAAAATTTTAATTTTACTTAAATGAATAATTATAAATTAAATTAATAAAAGGAAATATAAAATCTGAAAAAGAAATTTAAAATTTAATTTAAATTAATCTCAAAATTAATTAAAAAATTTAATTTAAAAAAATAAAAATAAAAAGTAATTTAACAAAATTTTAATAATTTTAAAAAATATATAAAATCTTTTTTATTTTTTAATCAATTAATTTATTTAATTTAAATCAATTAATTTATTTTTAATTTATTCCTTTATTCTTTTAAAAATAATTAATTAATTAATTTTTTTTAATTTATATTGAAAAATATAAAATATAATATATAATTTTAGAAAATAGTTGTTAGATTAATATATAATTTATATAGGCAGATATATATTTATGAGGCTTGGCAGATCAGATAGTTATGCGCGCGCACGCGCATAGAGGAGGTCCAATGTTCGAATCTGGGGAAGGCAGCATCGCCACGTGGCGCGTGGACATGCGGCCATGTGGCGCGCAGGTCCAGGTGGGTGCGTGAGCCCGCGCGGGCGCGGGCAGGGGTTGGTGGCCCCATTGCAAGCCCACTCGCGGGTTTGGGCGCGGGTGCGGGTGGCCCTTGGGAGAAATTTAATTTTTAATTTCTTTTAATTTTAGCGGCAATTATTTTTTTTTTTAATTTTAACGACGATTTTTCGACCGCTGCTAAATATTTTAAAAATCACCACTAAATCACTAATTTTGTGGCGGTTTGAAAACCGCGTCAAAAAATGTAATTTGCGGCGGTTATTCCAGCGGTTGCTGAAAACCGCCGCTAAATAAGAAAAAAATCGCTACTAAATGCCCTTTTTTTTGTAGTGTATATTTTTCATTAGTCGCCGTTACTCCTCGGCAATCTCTTTCCCCTTTCGCATCCCTGCTTTCATCTTGAACGTTTGAATATTCCAGGGACATAGTCCATATTAGATGATGAACTGTCTAAGTGAGAGTTCAAAACACGTTTTCATTAATGAATGCAAGACATGAAATAAACCACACAACCCGATAAGCCCTAGGCCAAGAGAATCTCACACAGTGCTTAACCTACCATGGGGAAAGAGCAATCTCTCTAAAGGCCATGCCACCATACAGACTCATCGACACGACGCGATTCTAGTTTAAGAGGGACAAAGTCAGCGCATCTCCCCAACATCTCGGGAATAATCGTTACCAACTCCCAGCCTAGGAGGGTCACATCAACGCAGGAACCCGGCTCACCACATTTACGTCGGGGATTACGTTCCCACTCTAAGCATCAAGGAACCACTATCTAGTCCTAACTCAAATCTCATATGGACTACCTAGTCATCCTAGTGCAACTTCTCTGACCAAACGGCCTGGCACAGAAACCAAGGCGACTATCCCGGCATGCACATCAGCGTAAGATACCTCTATTATTCCGTCACACCCTTGGAGAATTATGACTACACTATCTAGACAACATTTTAGGCTAACATTTCATACAAACAACACAAAACGCATGACTATGCCACATTTCACAACTCAATGCATCATATAAATAACATTTTATAAAATACAATGCACAAGTACAAAACATTTAGGGATGAACCTCCCTCATAAAACCAATCGTCACCGATTACCATTTGCATGCAACAAAACCATTTTGTATGAAATCACAACACATTTAGATAGAATAAGCACCAAGTTTTTAGGATAGAAACACCCGCAGTAAATCAAGTTTTGGGTAAACTACTCACAAGTTAAAACCAAATTTCTAGGTAGAACACTCACCTCGAATGTATTCGAAATGCTCCAATACTTCTTAAACATCATATTTAATTAAAGGAGTATTAAAATTCATTTTTTCTCAATTTTTCATAATTTTCTCTATTTTTCTCTCAATTTTCACCTCGATAATTCAAAAATAATTATCTCTTCAAACTTTTTCTCAAATTTTTCAACACAATAATTCCTAAAATAAATTTAGAAAAATACTAAAACAAAATTCCAAAAATACACCTATGTCACGCGCCCTCACACGCCTTGCGTGTGTCTACGCGTGGAGTGTGGCGCGTGTAGCTCACGCTCCATCTTCTTCCTCATCCCCAATCACCAACGACTCTTTCGATAGCCGATCTGAGGGTACCCCCTTGAAGCCCTCGACTAGTCGATCCTAAGGGTACCCTTTGTCGGCCGAAAGGACACCGAAAAATGCCCCAAATGGCCAGTTGCAGGTGGCCCTAGGCGGTTTGCCTCGTGTTTTCGGCCGAGCTTCAAATGACCACCAAATGTGATGAAAACTCTCTCAAAACCTTCAGATTTCTTCCCTTTGATGCAAAAAGATCAATAGCCCCTTATCAAATCTCTCAAAATCGCACCAAAACGCGGCCAAATTATTTGCTAAATTTTGGCCGAACCCTTGCCCCTTTTATAGCCAAAATCCAGCCATTCCTCGACCAATCACCGGCCAGGGCTTGGCCTCCAAGCAACCCCATGCCGTATACTGATAGGGCTTAATTGTATACATAATTTTATTTATTTTTTATCTTAACCTTGTGCTATTTTTCTTACATAAATGTGTGTTTATATGAATTTTACATTGTTTTATTCTTGTTTTGTAGGAATCCAACAAAGGAAATAAATTCAAAGATTTGGGCGTAAAAAGAAAAAAAAATATTATAAAGTTAATTTTATAATTAATATTATAAATTTAAAAAATAAATAAATATTTTAAATAACTAATATTATAATATAATTAAAGTTATTATATTTAATAGTATATTAAATATTATATATATATTATATTTTATCTTATATTATTTATATATAATATTATAATAACCTAACTATTATATATATATATATATAGTAATTGGCAGTGGCGTGAATGCCATGTGCATATTTATATATATATATATATATATATTATTAAACAAATCAAAAGAAGTGGCTTGAATTGGGCTTGGCTAGGGCGGCCCATGTCATGCATATATATATATATATATTAATATGTGAACATGGAATAAAAGGTGAGGAGGCTGGGAGCCGCGCATACGATTGAAAGGAATTGGAGATTAAAACAGAAAAGGCTTGGAACGGCGCACAACGAAGCAATTGGGAAGCCGCACATAGTGAGATTGAAGAAGAGAAGTAGTGGACACAAAAGGGAAAATTGAAGTCGCGAACAATACAAAGATTGGAGCCAGCAGTCGCGCCCAGATCTGTTTCAGATCTGGGACAGGGAGCCTCTCTGTTTCATTCATTTAATTTCTGTTTTTATTTTTATGTTAATAATGTCCAGTTAATTTATTTTAGCTAGGGTTTGGATGGATTTTAATTCTGAAATTATGTGAGTATTTGTTTGGTTCGATTCAAAACCCGATTATTATTTGCATGAAGAATTTATATTGTTGTGTTTAATGCTTTAAAAGATTGACCACCTTTTAATGATTTAATGATTTATGCATGATTGACTAAAAGATTGTTATAAATTAGATCCGTAGGCAATATAAATCACGTGTTTGACTATGAGATCGAAAGATGATTAGCTCATGTGTGAGAATCGAGAAAACTTAGTGAGTCAAATCCCCTTCCGAGATTAGAGGTTTCCAAAGAACTTAATGCTTATTTATTTCATTGATATCTGCTCAGAAATCTGACAGTGAAATTGAATTAATAAAGGATTAATATGACTTGAGAAAGCTTATTAATTAATTGAGGGAAATCCACCATCACATGCAAATAATTATAAAATACTGTAAATGTATTTGTGGTTTTGAATCGGATTGAATAGATAATTCCATAACCTAGATTAAATGAAATCTAAACCCTAGTGCATTTATTAATTAATTTTTCTCACAAAGAATCTAGTTTTCCATTTATTTTCATTTTGATTAATTAATTAATTAATCGGTTCAACTTAGGTTAATTTAAAATCGTTTTGGTATTGTGATCTAGTCCTCGTGGGATCGACATCTTTTCATCACTATATGCAAATTTGACTAGAGTACACTTGCCAGAATTAATTGTGCATAAAATCATATACCACCTCCCCCAACTCTCACTCGACTATCCCATTGCTGAAAATGGTGGCCACATGCAGCGGCAGTGCGGCGATCGATTTCTCCTTTGTGTTCACATTGCCAAGTTTATTTTATTACACTTCCACCCCTTTGATTTTTCAATTGACATTTCTACCCTTTCCATAACACCTATGTTAATCCAACTATGCCACTAAGGCCCACAAGTTTAGTAATCTTCATCGAGTTCTCAAAATTTTTGAAAAACTATCCTTTTGACCTCTCTCGGGCAAAATTAGAAAATTGCACTTAGGCCCGGCTGATCGATTTGACCCTACGTCCTTTCATTTCAACCCAAAATCGCTCAAGGGGTGTTCTACATATAAAATATTGGTCCTCAGTACATTCTGTTGACTTTTCAGAACTTTCCTACGTTAATTCAATTTTTTGGCCCGATCGACAGCTGTACCGAGAACTGTTCCCGATCTAATTTCTTTTATTACCTAAAATCACACCTCAAATCACTCATCGGTACTACTCCATTTTCCTTAGCTATCTAGGGTCCGGGGTACTCCCTTTGGTCAATTCGGTTCTTTAAAACTGCGATAGTGTACCCTACAACATCATTCTTTCAAAAATTCCACTTATACCCTTCATAGAATACCATTTATAATCCTCAAGAATTTTCCAAGGTATTACACAAAGCCCCACCCCTCAATCATCACTTCACTTGGCAGTGAAGCTCCCAACTTTTGAGGTTAGTTTTTCCCTCTTTCTCTTTTTTTACTTATTCCTTTGTTTTTTCTTTTTACATTTATTTGTTTTTTTTTCTAAGCCTTTTCAGGGCCAAAGTCGGACAGGCCATCCTCGGCCATGGCTGAGCTCAGCACAGCCGAGATCGGCATGGTTGACCTCAGCCTTGCCAGACCTCGATCCGGCCGAGGTCGGAGCTCGGCTGCCTAAGGCAGGGGCTAAGATCGGCCATGGCTGAGCGCAGCGCTCGACCATGGCCGAACTCCCTTGGGGCTTCTACCCTGCTGCTGCCCTCCTTCCATCTTTTTTTTTTAAAACTTTGGCTTAACTAACCTATTTCTTGTTGCTTTCATCGCAGGTGTGGTTTAAGAGTTCCCAAGCTAGATCGTGTTTGCTGAGCTTCCCTTTAGCCCGTGTCTAGTTTTGATTTTCCTTTTGTGACTTCTGTCCTTATTTTCTTGGTCAGTTCTTCACTCTTGGTTAGTCTTATTCATTTTAGTATATCCTCTTCTTCTTCCTCTTTCTCAGGTTCAGAAACCTCGAGTACCAGCCTTCGTAGTGAGGAATTGAATCTAGAATCATCTAGTCCTTCCCACAGCCCCTTTCGTAGGCCCAAAAAAGTTAGGATGCCTGAAGAAGCTTCTCCTCATCTTTTCTTGGAGTCCCATCTGAATAGTGATCCAAACTTAGAGAACTTACCTGAGACTATTGACCACTCTATCATAATAGAGAAGGAGTTGATTCCCCTCGCAAAGAAATACCACCTCATTCTCGATGATTATTGGTATAGAGAACCCAAGGGCTTGAAAGCCCACTAGGCCTCCTATGGTTGTATCACTGTGTATGAGCAAGCCTTTGTTACTGGCCTTAGGTTTCCTCTAGCAGCTTCTATAATCGAGGTGTTTTTTGCTGTGAGGTTATGTCATTCTCAGTTGACTCCCAATGGTTGGAGGTGTCTTGCTGCCTTCGTTCTCTATTGCTGGTGTAACACCCCGCCTCGTTGGGCGTGTCACTATAAGGGTATTTTCGAGAATCTTTTTTTTTTTAAAATAATATCATCACGTGCGGTGCTTCATGAACCACCTTCACATGCAAACACAAGATCCCAAAAACCCTAGTCTTGCCCGTTTAGCTTAACAAGATCAATAATCTTAACAACTAAACGAGAGATATCATAATGCAGCAGATACATTAACATCAAACACCGTGATTCTTACATAGCATTTCCATAACGAAATAGGTAATACAGATAACCAAATGATAACAATGTTATCGTACAACTACTTACACACACGCTGGAATACATACCAAAAACCCCAAAGTTTACAATGACTATCAATCTAAGCACCGTTGACCTTCAACCGACCATGTCCTTGACCTCGCAGCAGTCCCTGACTGGAACATTGAATGTTCCAGGGGCATAACCCAGGTTAGATGATAAAACATCTAAGTGACGGCATGAAACAGTTTACATAATGCATGAACAAACATACGAGCATGGCATATACAGACAAAACAACAAATGTAAACACGTCTATCTTGAGAAATCTCCCTGACATACTCAACCTCCCGTGGAAACACCTTCCACACACCGTTGGGGGTTGACCTTGCCGGGACATACTTAATCTCTCGAGTGCCCTACCGTTTCACTCGTTTACAAGGATTAACCTTGTCCCATTCTCAAGAAGACCCCATCCCGTCACATATGGACCCAATAACGACACGAAAATCAATACCCTAATGATATGAAAATCAAACGCCATACACCGACTCTTTTACAAGTAAAAACAGTTGATGCAATATATTACATGATCAATATGCAAATGATGCCATATATACAAGAATAAAATGCATAAGCATAGCATCTCGAGTTCTGGTTTCAAGTGCCCTACCATGTCATTCGTTCACCTAAACTCACTACACTCACACCAAAACATTTCTAGAAAAAGGTAAAACTAGAGTCAGACCACTCACTTGAACGTATTTGGATTGCCTCGATACCTCGTGCAATGCCTCGATTTTCATGCCATATTACAAACACTTGAGCTTATTCTCAACCTCGAGCCCCAATATTTCCTAAACACCATATTCAATTAAGGAAGTATTAAAATCTATTTTCCTCAATTTTTTCACATTTTCCTCTATTTTCTCCCAATTTTCACCTTGATAATTCCAAAATAATTATATTATCAAATATTTTCCAAAATATTTCAATATGATAAATCCTAAAATAAATAATTAAAAATACTGGAATTGGAAATACCAATTTTTCCCTTGTCACGCACCCTCACGTGCTCAGCGTATGGCTGCGCGTAAGGTGTGGCGTGTGCAGCCACGCGCCACCTTCTTCCTCAAATTTCTGGTCATCTCTGATGAGTCCGATGCAAGATCTGAGGGCATCCTCTTCAAGCCCACGTCTAGTCGATCACAACCGTATCGATTTCAGGCCGAAAGGCCAGTTGCAGGTCCGGCTAGCCGGACCGCTCGCTTTTCCGATTAAACTTCAAACAGCCCCCAAATGTATACCAAAATGCTTCAAAACACTCCCAATCTCTTCCCCTTGATGCAAGGATCAAAAACCCCTTAATCACTCTCTCAAAAACATTCGAAAACGTGGTCGATTTGATGCCCCAAAATCCGAAAACCCTTAGCCCCTTTTATACCCAAAAATCGATCGGATTTCGGCCAATCAACGGCCATGGCTTGGCCACTAAGCACCCTCACACCGTATACAGCCTTCCCCAGCTCCTCCCCGGCTGTCCCATCTCCGAGATCAGCCTCCACGTGCAAAGATTTGCGGTGGTCGATTTTTCGTTTCACTGTGTTCACATTGCAACTTTCCTTTATTACACTTTCACCCCCCAGATTCTTCTAATGACATTTCTGCCTTTTTCCTTCAGTCCCCGAACTATCCAAATACGCCACTAAGTCCCACAGGTGTATTATATCTCATTTGACCTTCGAAATTCCTAAAAAAATTACCGTTTTAACCTCCCTCGATCAAATTTAGAAATTACACTTAGGCCCAGTTGATTTTTTGACCTTAAATCCATTCGTTTCAACCCGAAATCACTTAAGGGTTGTTCTATACATAAAATATTAGTTCTTGACATGCTTTGTTGACTTTCCGAACGTCTCATTCGTCGATTCGGTTTTCTCAGCCCGGTCGACAGTTGTACCAAAAACTGTTCCCGATCCAATTTCTTTTATCACTAAAAATCATAATTTAAATCAATCGTCAATACTATACCATTTTCCTTGGCTATCTAGGATCCGGGGTACTCCCTCCGTCTAATTCGGTCGTCCAAAGCTGTGTTAGTGTACCCTATAGTCTCATTTTTTCATAAATTCCATTTATGCCCTTCATTAATTTTCATCTATAGCCTCAAGAAATTCTTGGGTATTACAGCCAGGCTCGAGATATTGAGTCCAATGCTCAAGTCTTTTTTAAAATGTTTAAGATAGTCCCTACTAGCAAGACCGAATCTTGATTCACTTTCTCTCCCCTCAATCAACGTCAGTTCATAGTTGATAATCCTACCTCAGTAAAATGATGGAAGGGTAGATTTTTCTTTGCTGGTATGAAGGACAAGGATGTCAGTTTTGGGGTGCCAGTTGAGTGGGTTTTTGAGCCCTCAAAGATTTATAGTCCCGAGGTCTCGCATGATGAGCTTCGAAACATTCAGATTTTGAGGGAGTTGAACCCTATTAGTGCTTGAGTATTGATATGTGATTGCACCTTGTACTTGGGGGGTTTATCAACTAATGCCTGTTTCGAGCCTGACATTACTCTAGGTAGTCTCTTCTTCCACTATTTTCGTACCTTCGATTTGTTATTTTCCTTACTACTAACATCTTGCTTGTGTTTTTGTAGCTGAAATGGTGAGCACGACCTTCATCTGGTGAAAGAGTAAGCGGAGACCCACAGAGGGTGAGGGAGCTACCATGGATCCCTCCCTCGTCGAGGAGGGGAAGTTAAGCAGTCCTAGGAGGAAGAAAACTTCACAACCCTAGAGACAACCAATCTCAGCATCCGATTTCCCCTATATTGCCCAGACCACATTCCTAATTGGGGAGTGAAGAAGAGTGATCTCATTTGAAATAGTCAAGTAGCGAGATGAATGATTCATCATTTCACCACTCTTGCAGACCGTCAAGTGTTGGCTGAACATTTCTCGGAGGCAGTAGAGGCCGCCTTGTGTAAGCATCTAACCTAGATAACCCATTTTTCCTTACTGACATCTTTTAGGCTCAGCTATGCTGCCCTTACTCACTTCCCTTATTGTAGGTGGTCACGTTTGTTTTGGACTTTTTTGGACTCTTTGTCCAAGCTTCTAAGAAGACCCTTGAACTAGACACTCAATTGAATGAGAGGGACGAGATAGTAGAGAGTCAGAGGAAGGACTTAGAAGAGTTGGCCTCCAAATGACAATCTTTGGGCAATCACATTTAGGAGCTCGAGGAGGAGTTATCCCAGGTGAACTCCCTTATTCACCAATACGAACATAAGTATGTCGACCCCACCAAACTTCCTGAGGTGGAGAAGTTCATCCAGCTGAACTTGCAAGAGGCTTGGAGGAAGGGATTCCAAACCCATGCTACCGAGGTTTTACAAGCTCATCTGGATTTGGACATGGTCAATATTTGATCCGTTGAAGAGATTGTGGCCGAGCTGGAGGAGGACTCGGAGATGGCAGGCGGTGAAGACACTGCTTTTGATGCCTGGGGGTTTTTTTTTCTATCCAGGACTTTTTGTACTTCATCTGATATCATGTATTAGGCTACTTGCTTTTTATATAATGCCATTATATTTTAACTCTTCACTTTTTGATTGCGAATATACGAGCTAGGACTAATTGAACTCTGATCCTTTGCATAGTTGAAAGGGATTAATCTAGCCCTTGATCCTCATTTGGTTAACAGATTAAAGGGGATGGACATCTAGGGCTCTTGACCCTTGGATTTTAGCAACTTCCTCACGAAAGAGGGTGTTGGGCTCTGGCCATTAGCTCGCCTTCGACTTGGGGATGATCTAGGGCTTTTGACCCATGGATTTTAGCCATTCCCTCGCAAAGGCGGGTGTTGGACTCTGAGTTTTTTCTAGCCCTTAGTTCGCCTTCGACTTGGGGACAGCCTAGGGCTCTTGACCCTTGGATTTTAGCTACTTCCTCACAGAGGAGGGTATTGGACTCTGAATTTTTTTTGGCCCTTAATCTGCCTTCGAATTGGAGATAGCTTAGGGCTCTTGACCCTTGGATTTTAGTCACTCCCTCGCGAAGGAGGGTGTTGGATTTTAGCCCCTAACTTGGAGACAGCCTTGGGTTCTGCCCGTTGGATTTTTCTTTATCTAATTGTTCACCCTTGTGAGATTATTATTGAAGGGAGAGAATCCGAAGCCTTGCCATTAGTCGTAAAAAGAGTACAAAAGAGATTCGGGGTATTCCTTCTTATTGATAAAACTTCCTTAAGTTTTGCACATTCCAGGTATGCTTTAAGGGCTTGCCCTCCATGTCTTCTAGTTGATATGCCTCCGGACTTTAAGGGTTCCACCACCCGGTACAGTCATTCCCGATTCGGGGTTAGCTTATTCGCGTCTCGAGGATGAGTCACGTTGAACCATCACAACACAAGATTTCCTGGCATGAAACTCTTGACATGCATTCGACGATTGTAGTACCTAGCAATGCATTGGTTATACGCAACTTGTCTAATTCATTCCATTTCTCGGAGTTCATCCATTAGGTCCAAGTTGCACCTTAGCCCTTGCTCGTTCACCTCAGGATTGAAATGCTCCACTTTGTAGCTAGTTACCCTAATCTCGACAGGAATAAGAGCCTCCGAGCCATATCATAATGTGAAGGGGCATTCTCCTATAGTTGTTCGTAGTGTGGTTCAGTAGGACCATAGTATACTGGGGAGCTCATCTACCCATCGACTGCCTGCTTTCTCAACTCAAGCTTAGAGTCCCTAAAGAATGGTTTTGTTTGTCAGCTCTACTTGCCCATTAGCTTGAGGATAGGCCACCGAGGTAAAATGTTGCTTAATCCCCAACTCGGGACACCATTCTTGCACCGATCGGTACTTGAATTAGGTGCCATTATCCGTTGTTAGCGCCCTAGGAATACCGAATCGACAGACGATTGATTTCCAAAAAAATTGTGTTACCCTCCGGGCAGTGATAATCGCCACAGGCTCGGCCTCCACCCACTCAGTAAAGTAGTCAATGGCTACTATCAAGTATTTGTTATGTCTAGTTGCTAGTGGAAAGGGTCCGAGGATATCAACTCGGCACCTGGCAAATGGGCAAGGCGATGCCAGGTGGGTAAGTTTGGCTACTGAGGTATGAACTAGGTTTGAAGTCCTTTGGCATCTCTCACAAGTATGGACCAGCTATAAAGCATCACTCATCATCGTTGGACAGTAATACCCTTGCCGAAGTGCTTTCTGGGAAAGCGATCGAGCTCTAATATGACTGCTGTAAATTCCCTTGTGGATCTCCCTCAGGATGTAGTCGGCCTCGGCGGGTCCAACACACCTTAGCAGCTGTTGGGTGAAGGACTTCTTGTAAAGGTCCGAGCTAACCAGTAGAAACTTGGCATCATGGCACTTGAGTTTTTGGCTCTCTTGTTCCTTCTCTAGTAGCCATCCCTTGGTTAAATGTTCTTTGATAGGATCCATCCAACTTTCTACTCTATCCAAACAAAGCTGTTATGCATCTGTCTCTATTCTTTTTTAGGGTAGTGACTCCATGTAGATAACCCAAGAATTCTTAGGGAAGGGAGAAACAATTATCCTTGAGAGAGCATCCGGCTACAATCAAATTTGAGTAAGAATATACCTCCAGATCCCCGACTCCCATCTGCCCTGCTAGTCTGAGCCAAAGCACGAGTGTTTCTTACTCAGCCTCATTGTTAGAGGCATTGAACTTGAAGTGTAGGGCGTATGGCCAAGCTTGGCCATCGGGGCCTTAAAGTAGTAATCCAACACCACTGCCCCCAGTGCTAGAGCTTCCATCCACAGAGAGAGTCCAGGTCTAGGAAACCCCTTCACCTTCTTCCTCCCGTAGAGGGCCTTTAACTATGAAGTCTGCCAGAGCCTGTGCCTTGATGGTTAGTCGAGGGTGATAGTCGATATCGAAAGTGCTTAGCTCTACTGCCTATTTGAGCATCCTCCCAAACAAGTCTGGCTTTCCCAACACATGCCTCAATAGCTTACTAGATAGGATGATAATGTGGTGTGCCTCAAAGTAGGGTCTTAGCTTTCGAGCGGAGATGATTAGGGTATAGGCCAACTTCTCTGTCAGAGTGTAGCGAATCTTGGCCCCAGCCAATCTCTTGCTCACATAGTAGACTGGCCTCAGACCTTTGCCCTCCTCCTGTACTAGAATCGAACTAATAGCTTCATTTGAAGCAGCTAGATAGATATATAGTGACTCCTTTAGCTGTGGCTTAACTAGGATTGGGGGAGAGACTAGATATTTCTTTAGCTACTCAAATGCCTCTTGGCATTCTTCCGTTGATACAAAATTCTGGACTTGAGTCAAGGCCTTAAAAAATGACAATCCCTTTTCCGCTGACCTTGACAAAAATCTCCCCAATGCCTCCATCCTTCCAGTCAGTCTCTGCCCTCCTTGATACTCTGAGGAGAAGGTATCTCCAGGATAGCTTTAATCTTCGAGGGATTGGCCTTAATTCCGCGATAGTGCACCATGAACCTCAAGAACTTACCAGTTGTAACCTCGAAGGCACACTTAGCCAGATTAAGCTGCATTTGGTACTGGTGCAAGGCTTGGAAGCACTTTTCCAAGTCGTGTGGATGCTTCTCAGCCAAGAGACTCTTAACCAACATATCATCCACATAAGCTTCCATATTCTGATTGAGCTGAGCTTTAAACAACTTGTTGACCAACCTCTGATACGTAACTCTGGTGTTATTAAGCCCGAAGGGCATAACATGGTAACAAAAGGTGGCCTTGTTTACAATGAAGGTGATTTTTTCCTAGTCATCAGGGTGCAGTGGAATTTGGTGGTATCCCTGTAATACATCCAAGAAACTCATCAATTAGCACCCTGTTGTTCCATCTATCAACACGTCAATTCTGGGTAGAGGGTAATTGTCCTTTGGACAGGCTTTGTTGAGATCCTTAAAATCAATACAGAGTCACCATTTTCCCGACCCCTTGGAGACGAGAACCACGTTAGCTAGCCACTCTGGATAGTCAACCTCCCGGACATGATTGGCCTCGATGAGTTTTTCCACCTCAGCCTCTATAGCTCTAGCCTACTTTGGGGCAAACTTCTTCCTCTTCCTCTTCCTCTTCCTTATCGGCACACAATCCAGGTAGAGCTCCAAACGATGGGTCATGATAGCCGGGTCTATCCCAGGTATGTCTAGTGTAGACCAGGCGAACACATCGCGATACCTTCACAAGAGTGATAGGACTTCAAATTGCAATGACTCCTGTAATTTAGAACTAATTTGCATTTTCCAATCAAGCTCTTCCCCTAACGAAACTTCCTCTAGCTCATCTACCGGCTCTGAGGTCTTTGGCTCTTCTAGACCCTCCAAGATGAAACTAGTGACCACGTTATGAAGGGCATTAGAACTCTATCCGACCCCCTCACTAGCCTCTATTTTGCTCCTATACTTGGGGACTTTGCCTGTTCTAGCTCCATCTGGCCTTGGCCAACCTAAGGAAAAGCATCCTGATTTAGTCTTGAGTTTGATCCTAACCCCTTGGCAGTAGTAGCATTCAAGGAGGCCACATAATATTCCCTAGCTTGCTGCCTAGAGTAGGGAATTTCAACACCATGTGATACATGCTTGGTACCACTTTTCCGAGCACTAAGCCCAGACCTTCCAAGGATCATATTGTATGCTGAGGGCACTTTAGCAACCAAAAAGTTCAGTATCCCCTGGGACTTGCGAGATCCACTACCGACAGTCAGAGGCAATAGGATCAGCCCCTCCGAATGTATCACCATTTCATTAAAACCAACCTACTGGACCCAAACTGGCCTTAGCGGATCGAGCGTAAATCCCATTCCCAGGAATTCCTTTTTGTAGAGAATTTTTGAGGAGATGCCAGGGTCCACGAGGATTTGCCTCATCTCTCACTCTCCTACCTGAGTAGTTCCAAATTAGATGCTGAATCATTTAAGTGAGAGCTCAAAACATGTTTTCATGAATGTATGCAAGACATGAAACAAAATGACATAACCCGACAAGTCCCAGCCCAAGAGAATCCCACACAGCGCTTAACCCAACCACGGGGAAAGAGCAATCTCTCTTAAGAAGGGCAACATCAACGCAGCTCTCCAACACCTCGGGAACAATCGTTACCACTCCCAATATAGGAGGGTCAACATCAACGTAGGAACCCGACTCACCACAATCACGTTAGAGATTACATTCCCACTCAAAAGTATCTCGAAAACACTACCTATGTACCATACACATGCCAATGTCATGGAGTTCTTTACCCATATTAGCTCAAAAGGTATATAGATAGAGTTGTTTACATCCTTACTTATCCTCAATATATACTACCCTTCTCTGGGCTCTTGGGGTGTTACATTCCCCCCCCCCTTGAGCACATGACATCCTCGTCATGCGATCTTACAACTGGTCTTAGATCTTCTCCCCTTTGGGGCTTCCATCCTAGAAGCTTGTCAGAAGCTGCTCCTTGTGCAGGCCTCGAGCCTCGGCGCCACTCCTTGCCCTCATCGAACTGCCTTCACCAAGGGTTAGCTCTGATACCACCTGTAACATCCCGCATCGAGCGATAGGAAGAACCGGAACAACTTACCCTGATGGACTTATGCGAACTTCTCAGGGGGTCACCCATTCTTGAACTTCCCCAACTCAAGCATGCTTAACCCGGGAGTTCTTTGTCTACATTTAGCCCAAAATGTATCCAGCTAGTGTTGTTTCTATCCATATTTATCTATATATATACTACCATTCTCTGTACTCTTGGGGTATTACATATTTTGTTTTGGATGCCTGTGGAGTATCAGTGGATTTCTTTTAGTTATCCACATTGTGGGGTCTTTGGGCATTCTCTAGCTTGGTGTCCTAATCAACCTAAATAGATAGCTCAGAGGCCGGCGATTGCTAAGGGGTGGCTCAAGGTGAGGTGTGATAGGTGTTTGTGGATTGTTAGAACGAGAGGTGCTATGGCACACACCAAGAGGGGGGGTGAATTGGATATTTTAAAAATCTTGATAAAACTTGAAAACTTTTTGACCCAATTGAGGTTTTAGTGATTTAAAACATAGAACATATGAAATGACAAATGTAAAGCAAGAAAAATAAATGAGACAAAGGATTTATAGTGGTTCGGCTTAAACCAAGCCTAATCCACTACCTTAGCTCCCACTAAGGATTTTAAACCAATTCACTAAAACCTCCTACTTACACAAGTAGGCCCTCTAGCTACACAAGCTAGGAAATACAACCTCCTACTTAAACCAAGTAGGCCCTCTAGCTACACAAGCTAGGAAAAACAAGAAGTATACAATTGGAGAGAATCTAAGAGATGAATCTCTTAGTTACAATGTCTCTCAAAAATAATACAAAGCTTGAAATAAATAATTACAAGTGAAGATCAAAGCCTTGAAGAGAGAAAATTAAAGCACAGTCAATATAAATACAAATGTGTATACGATGTAAGCTCAAATAATTTCCTTTCCATCCATTAGGCTTCTCTTGATCATCCATGACTTGTATTTATAGGCTTCCCAAAAGATTGAAGAGAAATGTAGCCGTTTGTGATCGTTGGAGTTGAAAAACTAGCCGTTGGAAGCTTTCTGCAAAACACATAGTCGACAGAAGAAAATGCATAGTTGACTATTTTTACAAATAAAACAAAACATAGTCGACAGACAAAAACGCATAGTCGACTATCTTATAACACAAAAATCCCATAGTCGACAGATACATATGCACAGTCGACTATTGCAAAAATGTGAAGAAAATTTTAAATTTTATGAACAAAAATAGTTGACAGATGAAAAGTCATAGTCGACTATCCTTACTTGATAGTCGACAGACTGAAAAATAGTCGACAGATGCCTTAAATAGTCGACAGATCGAAACAGCATAGTCGACTATCCTTAAATATAGTCGACTATCCTTAACAGCATAGTTGACTATTCTCAGGCATAGTCAACAGAATGAAACACATAGTCGATTATCCTTTTTATAAAAACTGAAACGATAAATGATAACATGAAAAAGAATATTTTGAATCATAAAATTCTTTTAACATTGAAATCTCATAACTTTATTTCATCATCAAAATACAATTATTTTTCATCATCAAAATTATATCAAATGTAAAACATCAATCTCCCTCTTTTTGATGATGACAAAACATTTTATGAAATACCCAAAAGTCTCCCCCTTTTTGTCATAAATCAAAAAGGATATATTTGAAAGAATTTTAACACAAGATTAAGAGGGGATTGGGCAAAACATCAATGGGGTAAGAGTACATGTGAGAAAAGATAAATTTTTACAAACTCCCCCTTAATTTTAGAAACCAATATAAGTTTTCAACAAAATCATAAAGCCACAATTATAACTCAAGATCATCAAAACTTATAAACACAGAGAGTTTAGGGATAGAAAATATACCACCAAGATTAAATTTAGCAAACTCTCTTACTCTTGGTTGGTAGAATGAGGAATGGTCTTCTTGTTCACTTCCTCTTTTCTTCATGCTTGATTCATTCATAAAGATTTTTCCTTGAATTTCATTTGAATGACAAGCAACCTGCAAAGATAAATCATCCATAAGCTTTTGGTGCCCAAACCACTTTGGGGTCACCATAGTTAGCATTGAAAATTCCTTTTGGAACCCATATTTGTTTATATCTTGTAGGATGGTTTTTTATAAAGCATTTGTTTACATAATGCCCACATTGACCACAATAATGACAAGTGATTTTAGAATGTGAGGCAAAATTTTGTTTTCTTTTCACAAAGCCATTTTGCCCTTTTCTTCTTTTATGAAAATCTTTTCTTTGAATCTCAAGAGCATTTTTCAAATCTTCTTTCTTTTTGTCAGCTTTTTCAAGAGATAATTTTAAACATTTATTTTTCTCTTGAAGTTCATCATTTTGAGCTTTCAACATTTTCTTCTCATTATTCCACGAATCTTTTTCTTCTTTCAATAAGCTCACTTCTTTATCTAAAGATTTTAATTTCTTCTTTAAGACATTGTTTTTCATACTGATATTTTCAAATTCATTCATCAAATCATTGAATGCATCATGCAATTCATCAAGAGTAAAACTTAAAATTAAATCACTAGAATGGGAAGGATTCTCTTCTATGTTGGTCATAAGGCATAGGTTGACCACTTCCTCCACTTGAGATTCGTCACTAGAGGATGAATCATACATTTTCTTCTTGAACTTCTTTCCATACCTCTTAAATGATGGACATTCGGATATGATATGCCCATACTTTTGACATCCATAACATTTAACTGCATTTTTATATTTCTCCCCCTCAAACTTATCTTTCTTCTTCCTTAGGTTTCTTCTTTCCAATTCTTTCAACATTTTTCTACTAAGAAACTTTTTGAATTTCCTAGTAATTATCATCAAATCACCACCATCATCATCTTCATCTTCATCATCATCATCATCACTAGATGATTGTGAAACTTTGAACAAAAGATTCTTATCTCTATTTATCTCATCATTATCTCTCTTCAACATGATCTCGTGAGTCATGAGAGATCCAACCAAATCATCAAAAGATAATTTATCTAAGTCTTTAGCTTCTGTTATGGCAGTGACTTTGGATTCCCACGATCTAGGTAAACTTCTTAGAATTTTTCTAACTCTTTCTCCATTTGTAAATGTTTTACCTAAGGCCTCTAAATTTGTGACAATATTATTAAACCTAGTAAACATCTCATTAATAGGTTCCCAAGATTTCATAGAAAAAAGTTCATACTCATGAATTAGTAGATTTACCTTTGATTCCTTAACCTGATTGGTGCCTTCATGAGTGACCTCTAATTTGTCCCAAATCTCCTTGGCCGTTTTGCATGTTGAGACTCGGTTAAACTCTTCGACACAAAGAGCACAAAACAAAGTGTTCATGGCTCTTGCATTTATCTCCATATCTCTTCTTTCCTTTACTGTCCAAGTCTCCATATTTTCCATATTGGCCAACGTAACCCCTTTCTTAATCACTTGCACAAGGCTTGTATCCTGCATAAGATAGATGAGCATTTTTGTTTTCCAAAAATTAAAGTTAGTACCATTAAAGAAAGGTGGACGAGTGGTACTTTGACCCTCAACTATTGATGAGCCGAAAATATGTGCCATTTGACAAGATCTTTTTCCCTAGGTTGTTAAACCAATGAAAAACAGTGGGAACAAGGCTCTGATACCAATTGTTAGAACGAGAGGTGCTATGGCACACACCAAGAGGGGGGCTGAATTGGATATTTTAAAAATCTTGATAGAACTTGAAAACTTTTTGACCCAATTGAGGTTTTAGTGATTTAAAACATAGAACATATAAAATGACAAATGTAAAGCAAGAAGAATAAATGAGACAAAGGATTTATAGTGGTTCGGCTTAAACCAAGCCTAATCTACTACCTTAGCTCCCACTAAGGATTTTAAACAAATTCACTAAAACCTCCTACTTACACAAGTAGGCCCTCTAGCTACACAAGCTAGGAAATACAACCTCCTACTTAAACCAAGTAGGCCCTCTAGCTACACAAGCTAGGAAAAACAAGAAGTATACAATTGGAGAGAATCTAAGAGATGAATCTCTTAGTTACAATGTCTCTCAAAAATGATACAAGGCTTGAAATAAATAATTACAAGTGAAGATCAAAGCCTTGAAGAGAGAAAATTAAAGCACAGTCAATATAAATACAAATGTGTATACGATGTAAGCTCAAATAATTTCCTTTCCATCCATTAGGCTTCTCTTGATCATCCATGACTTGTATTTATAGGCTTCCCAAAAGATTGAAGAGAAATGTAGCCGTTTGTGACCGTTGGAGTTGAAAAACTAGCCGTTGGAAGCTTTCTGCAAAACACATAGTCGATAGAAGAAAATGCATAGTTGACTATTTTTACAAATAAAACAAAACATAGTCGACAGACAAAAACGCATAGTCGACTATCTTATAACACAAAAATCCCATAGTCGACAGATACATATGCACAGTCGACTATTGCAAAAATGTGAAGAAAATTTTAAATTTTATGAACAAAAATAGTCGACAGATGAAAATCCATAGTCGACTATCCTTACTTGATAGTCGACAGATGCCTTAAATAGTCGACAGATCAAAACAGCATAGTCGACTATCCTTAAATATAGTCGACTATCCTTAATAGTATAGTTGACTATTCTCAAGCATAGTCAACAGAATGAAACACATAGTCGACTATCCTTTTTATAAAAACTGAAACGATAAATGATAACATGAAAAAGAATATTTTGAATCATAAAATTCTTTTAACATTGAAATCTCATAACTTTATTTCATCATCAAAATACAATTATTTTTCATCATCAAAATTATATCAAATGTAAAACATCAAGGTCCACTTTCAGGTTTCTTTGGATGGGGTTGTTGAGGGTGCGGCCTTGCCTAATTCAATTCATGAGTGTAGGGCCTCTAGGTGGTGGTTGCAAATCGGTTTGGTTCCCTCTTGGAAGTTGATATGGATATTCTGTAATACCCTAAAATAAAAATAAAAAAAATTGAAAGCTTTTAAGAATTTTTAGGCTGAAAATAGTAACTCTTGAGTTGTTCAAAGAACTAAAGGTCAGTTTAATACTTTTAAACAGCTGAATCAATGGATGTGAGTACCTCAAAATTTAGATGTCTAAAGAAAAGGGTATGACATGGACGAGAGTCTTAAGACGAGATTTATGACGCTAAAAGCAATTAGAACAGAGTCAATTTTTGGTATAATTAAAATATAGCCTGAAAAATTGAATAATATAAGAGACTTTTGAAAAGCCAACGGAACCTTGAAGGGGCTCCGATTTTATGTAAGAATCAACCTTAAAGTGGTTATAGGATAAAACGATAGTCCTATTTGGACACATTTTTTGAAATTTTGGTATTTTAATCCAAATGAAATTTATATTTAAGGATATAATTGAAATTATGCAATGCCTAAAGTGGGACTAAGAATTTAATTAAGAGACTTATATATAGTTTTCATAATTTTAACATATAATATAATAAATTATATAATACATACATGAGAATGAGTGGGGGCCAAGTGTGCGTGGTGGCAAAGATTTCTACGAGAAGCATAATATAATATATAAATATATATGTATAAATAGGCGTTATGGCCAAGGAGCTTCTTGGCCAAGATTAGCAAGAATAATAATATATATATATATAATATAAAATGCATATAGGTGCGTAATGGCCAAGGCAGAGAATTGTTATAAATTGGAGGTGAAATCTACAAATGGAAGAGGGAGGAGAATGAGAGAGAAGAAGAGGAAAAGAAAAAGAAAAGAAAGAAAAGGAAGGAAAATTGGGGAAAAATAATAGAAAGCCTTCGAAAAATTTTAGAAATTTATTTGAAGCTCGAAGAACATGTTCGGGTCTAAAAAAGTAAATTTGGACAATAAGGTGACGACTAGTGAGGTGGCATCGGTATTTTACCCGCTTTCTCCTTTGAAGTAAACAAAGGAGCGTCAGGGCCCAGAATTTAGCATTCAAAAACCTGACACGAGAGTCAAGGTTGAGCACGAATTTTGAGGCATTTTGAATTGCATTCAAGGTGAGTAGTTCTACTAAAAAACTAGTTTTATTGTATGTGAGAGTTTATACTTCAAACTTGGTTTATTGTGGGTGGTTCGACCCTATACTTGATTTTGTTACATACAAATGGTTTGACCTGTGATAGGTTGATTTCATGTGGATGGTTCATCCAAAATGTTTATTTACATGTGTATTAAAATATGTACATTGAAATGTCATTTTATGTAATGTATTGTTATATGTTGTGGATAAGGCATTGGCACGTGTGTTTGGAAATAGGTAGTGTTTTCGAGTTGCTTTTGAGTGGGAACGTAATCCCTGATGTGACTGTGGTGTGTCGGGTTCCTGCGTTGATGTTGACCTTCCTATGAAGGGAGTGGTAATGATTATTCCCGAGGTGACAGCGAGATGTGTCGATGTTGTCCCTCTTAAGATAGGATTGTGTTATACTAATGTGTCAATGTGGTTATGTTGCCTTTACAGAGATTTTTCTTTCCCCGTGATATGGGTTAAGCGTTATATGGGATTTTCTTGGGTTGGGACATGTTAGGATATGTTAGTTTATTCATGGTCTTACATATATTCATGAAAATATTTTTAAACTCTCGCTTAGATGATTCAACATCTAATTTGGACTGTAACCCTAGAATATTCAAACGTTCAAAGTGAAAGCAATGGCGCCAAGGGAAAAAAGGTTTTCGAGATGTAGTCGTTATTTACATATTACATCTATAGTAGGTCTTTTGAGAGATATTTAGTTGTCATGTATTTTGTTTTGAAAATATGATGTAAAATGATGGTACGGTTTCTATGTTATAAAGCGTTTACAATTATGTATCATTTGAGATTTCGATGTTGCTTCGGCACATGTGATGATATTACATGTCTTAGCTCATTGATTATTAAGTTTGATATGTTGAGAAGGTGAAATGGGATTGTTGGGGAATGATTTATGTTAAGTGTACATTAAAAAAAATATATTCCCAGAATCCCGAGTTGACGCTACGCTTGGGAAAAGTGGGGTGTTATATTTTCCCTCTCCTGAGGGGGAGAGCTTGCCAATGGAAATGGAGTGTCCGAGGAGAACTGATATGGCTGTTGAGGATAAGGGTAAGAGAGTTTATGCTGAGGATGGGGATTCTTCTTCAGGTTAATTGGGAAGTTCAAGTTCAAAATATGTGCCTATAAAGTCAAAATCCCAATTGAAGCGTGAAAGGAAGAAAACAAAGCAATAGTGCAGTCCCAAGCCAAGTAGGCCCCTAGTAAGGGCGACCTTGTGATCACAAATCTGACTTGAAGTTTTGGGTTTGTTTTGTTTTGTTTTATTTTTTGTCTTTTGTAAAGGGGGGTGTGTCTTTCTGTTGTTGGCTTTGAGTAGCCTTTTAGTTTGTGTTGGTTGTGCCTTGTTTGTTAATGCATGGTTTTCTGTTTTGTTCCACGGGGTATGCCCTTGCGTTGGTTTGTAGACTTTGTGCCTTTTTTCTGTTTATATATCTTACTTACAAAAAAAACAAAACAAAAAAAAAAAAAACAAAGTGTTAGTTCGGCCTATAACTCATCTTAGCAGGGTTTTAGGGTTGTCTTAGGCTACCACTCGAGTCAATTACCCCGAATAAAATGAGCCTAACCTTGCATGCATATTGCTAGGCTTAATAAGTTAATGACATTTTCCTATATAAGAAATTTTTTTCATAAATTTTGGGGTTTAATTAGTTCTAGGTGACAATCTTGAAGCTTATTAATCACATTTAGTAATCATGAGTGTTGTTGCCAAATACAACAATAGAAACTTGTATGGAGTGAGGGAAACTGTCTTCTAAAGCAGTATGAGATACCATCGACCGAGGATATCACTGCCGATTGAGCTCTATGGGAGAGGAAGGACCTCGCGGAGAAAGAAGCCTCTCGGAAAGAGGAGTGGCTGGCAAGATGAGCATGCTTGCGAAGAGAAGATTCCTTGTGGAGAGATTGATACCCCACGGAGAGAAGAAGTCTCTCAGAGGGGATAGCTTCTTAGAGAGAGCTGCCAACGTACTCCCTCGAAAGGTTCAGGTTGGCCAGGTATCCGATTTAGCTTAAGTGTAACATCTCGTTCGAGCGATAGGAAGGACCGGAACAACTTACTCTGATGGGCCTACACGAACTTCCCAGGGGGGTCACCCATCCCTGGATTACCCCAGGTCAAGCACGCTTAACTTGGGAGTTCTTTGCCAACATTCAGCCCAAAAGGTATCCAGCTGGTGTTGTTTCCTTCCTTACACTATCCTCGATATATACTAACTTCTCTGGGCTCTCGGGGTATTACATTCTCCCCCCCTTGAGCACATGACGTCCTCGTCATGCGACCTTACAACCGGTCCCAGATCTCCTCCCCTTGGGGGCTGCCATCCTAGAAGCCTGCCAGAAGCCGCTCCTTGTACAGGCTCTCGAGCCCCGGCGCCACTCCCCGCCCTCATCGGACCGCTTTCGCCAAGGGTCGGCTCTGATACCATTTGTAACATCCCGTTCGAGCGATAGGAAGATCCGGAACAACTTATCCTGATAGGCCTACGCGAACTTCCCAGTGGGGTCACCCATCCCTGGATTACCCCAGGTCAAGCACGCTTAACTTTGGAGTTCTTTGCCAACATTCAGCCCAAAAGGTATCCAGCTGGTGTTGTTTCCTTTCTTACACTATCCTCGATATGTACTAATCTCTCTGGGCTCTCGGGGGATTACATTAAGGCTCTCAGAGAGGGTCTGGTACACCTCTCGAAGAGGATTAGATCGACTTTCGAAAAGATTATTGGCCTCTTTCGAGAAGGTGCTCTAAAGTCCTCGGAGAGAATGGTGGTTCTCTAGAGAGAATGCGGCTAGCTCGACCTCGAGTTAGTTCCGAAAAGGTTACTGCACAAGATGAGGGCTAGAAGGCTTGCTGGAAGAATCTCCCGCGAAGACCCTCCGACGATCAAGTTAGTAAGCAGAGAGAGAAGGAACCACAGAAAGAAACATAATGGCTTCAGAGAGATAAGTTTGAGAGAGAATAGAAATGGGTTACCATATGTCTTTTTTCCTCCTCTTAATAGTGTTGCTCCTTGCCTTTTATAGTCTCAATTTTGATGGTCGAGGGTGACACGTGGCTCTCGAAGAGATTTCTCTCGGAGACAAGGCATCTTCTTGGAAAGACCTTTCCCCGAGAGGACTCTTCCCAAGAGGATCTCTTCAAGAGAGAGGCCTCCCAAGGAGACAGGGTACCACAATGAGTGACATCGTGATAATAAGATTAAAAGTTATGCTCACAAAAGGCAAAATGAGAGGTTTTCACAACACCATTTTATATTTAATTTGCGAAAGAGAGAAGAGAATTTATTTGTTATTGAAATAGGTCATTTGTGTAAACTTTATCTAACATATCCAATAGCAAAAATATATGTACTTGGAAATGTGAATATGCTTAGTGGTAACTAAACCGATTAATATACTAAAATCGAATAGATCAAAATTATGTAAAAAATTGAAATGGATTGACCGAACAACTATGAAAATCGAACAAAGCAAAAATTGAAAACAGAAAATCAACTTAGCAAAAATCGAACCGACCGAAAAAATATAAAAAAAAACCAAAAAAAGATGAAAAAACTAAAAAATTGAACAATCCAAAAAATCAACAAAATCAAAAAGTTACGTGAGTGAGTTTTTCAATTACTCGAGTAAGGTTTCTCAATTACTCGAGTAAAGTTTTCTAATTACTCGAGTAAATAGTGAAATTACACGAGTAATCCTACATATTACTCAATTAACAAAAATGATTAATTGATTATTTTTTGAAACAAAGAAAGGCTGAAAAATTCTCTATTTATTACTTGACTATCCTTGAGATTGTACGCTAGTAATTCAATTATTAGTCAACTAATGAAAAATATTAGTCAATTAATCTTTAGAATAAAGAGTGAGTTGGTTTTCAGATTATTATTACTCAAGTAACGAACAATATTAATTGACTAATCCATGAAACTACACGAGTAATTACAATATTGTACTCTATTAATATGCAATATTAATCGAATAATTAAAATTCTACTCAAGTAATTGGTCAGTTAGGTTATTCGTTTTTTTTTTTTTTTTCAATACGAAAACCAAACGATTCAAAATAATCAAAATTAACAAACTTAAAAATCGAACAGAATCGAACCTTAGGTTGAACTGATCCGAACTAGCAATTTCAATCGGTTTGATTCGGTTATTTTGGTTAAATCGAAATTTTGCTCACCCCTAAATATGTTGCTATTAGGGCCTTTTAATAAATTTAAATTTATAACAAAATTTTATTTTTGGCAATATTGAATGGCCAAATCCATATTTTTGGCTCTGTATTTTCACGTTTTTCTCGTGTAGCCACTCAAACTTTTCAGTGTTTCGATTACACCCACATACATATATTTTTGAGTCAATTTAATATTTATATTTTAACATTTTTTTCTTATGACAATCTTTACTTTTCGTTATTTCGATTACACTCACATACATATATTTTTGAGCCAATTTAATATTTATATTTAAACATTTTTTTGTAGCAATTCTTACTTTTCGTTATTTCGATTACACCTTTGTATTTGTATTTTCGAATCAATTTAACTCATATACTCTGACATGTAAAAAAAGAGTTAAATTAACTCATCTCACTTTAATTTTTTTTATATATCAAAGTATAGATGTTAAATTGATTCGAAAATGTAAGTAATCAAAATAATGAAAAATCTACCAAAAAAATATCAAAATACAAGAGTTAAATTAAATGGAAAACATATATATATATATATGAGTGTAATTAAAATAATAAAAATTTAAATAATTAAAAATTATAAAATTATAAAGATAAAAATATTAGTTGGCCTAATATTGAATTGCGAATGTGAAGTTGGCACATATTTATTAATCTCGTATTACCACTGGCTTGTACTGGCCATTACATACCTCATCAGTGCAGAGTGAATAAAAATATTATTTGTATTTCTTGAACTATATTTTAGGTTATATAATGTAATTAAAATAATAAAAATATCTCTTATTTAAGGCGGTGATACAGCGTGTGAGGGTGAGACATATGACTAAAATACCCCTCATCTAAGACGATAAGACGGCGCGAGGTGGTGAAGCGAGAGAGATATTTTAATCATTTATGCACATCAGTGGCTTAAAGTGAAGCTCTTGATGTATAAGTAGCGTTGTTCTATTAGGGACTAGTGAATGATACCACCTAATATCGGATAATACCAACACAAATAAAAAAATTAAGTAAAATCAAAGAAGTAAATGTAGAAATTATTAATTATATGTTATATTAATTAATCAGAAACTTCGAACATAAAATAAGATTAATGTTTATAAGTTCATACGCTTTTAAATTTTTAAGATTATTTATTTCCTATCATATTGTGTAAGTACTTCATTTTAATAGAGAACAGCAACGCAGCACGTCTTGGGTTACCAAATGCCAGGACTCAACGACCCGGATATAAAAGGATGGGAGCCTCGAACAGCCTTCCCTCTTCTTCCCGAAATCGTTCATGTTACTGTCCTCCCTCTCTCCATTTTCTCTCCTTCTCCGGTTAACTGCCAGCCTTAAATTCCACAACCGGCAAGTCACCATCGTCGCAACCGCCCATTAGAATACTCTCATCACAAGAAAAGCAGTTTTGGCCACTTTTCGGTTGTTTATGGCAGTTTTCCGGTGATATATTTATATATATGTATGTATGTATGTATGTATATACGTGCAGCGGATGGGCTTTGTTTAGAAAAAAAATTAAAACCTAAACTTAGTAATATCAAGTCTTTGGATCATGTTGATTTTTGGGTACATGGGTTACAAGACCAAGGCCATGTAGATAGTTGGTTTCAATTATCGAAATTAGCCATGGATAGTGATCGGTGGTGCCCTTCCAAAAACGTGAGCAGTTTTTACAAAAAAAAAAGTTTCCAGATCTCGTAAGATGTTGCTGGATCTGTTGATTTTTGGGTGAGTTACAAGACCAAGGTGAATCTAGTAGTTGTTTCCGATCATCGAAATCGATTATTGACGTTAATCGACGGTGCCTTTTAAAAAATGTGGCTCGGTAAAATGTAGCCACTAGATCATGTTAGATTTTTTAGTACCGGGGTTACAAGACCAAATTAGTGCTTTTAGAATCATCTTGTGTAAGTACTTCATTACAATATCTACTAAATCAGTATTTTTAGAATCGGGTGTTTGATTGGCTGGTCGAACCGCTAACCTAAATAATCGAACTGGTCAGTCCAGGCCCAGTTCTTTCTTCCCGAACTTCTCTTTGTCTTCTTCTCTAATTTACATGGCTGCAATGGTTAACTTATTAGCTCCTCTGACAGACTTCTCCCTTCTCTGTTGGTAGGCAATCTAGTGGCTTCTGTTGACTTGGGTGGCTCCTTCCTAATCCCACATCGTTTAGAACTTGGGTGGCTCTTTTCTAAATCGTTTAGAAGTAGGTTTTGGGAGTGAGGGCTTTCTTTTCTCTATAGAAGGAGCCCTCCTCCCTTTTATGTAGATCATCCCAAAAATTGTATTCTCCTCTCTCATTTGTATTTCTCTCTTTAGAAATGAGTGAAGTATTTTTGGTAGTGTCCAAGGACGTAGGCAAAATTAGCCTAACCTTGTTAAATTCTAGGGTTTTATTTATTGCTATTGTTAAGTTCAAGGGTAAGTAAATATGATTTTGATAATAATAAAAATATTTTTATGATATCAATGTATTTTATTAGCCTCTTGTGAAGTAAAAATCTTATTTTTCGTGTCTATATGTCTTAAATCGACTTAAATTCTAGCCTAAGTCAACTAAAGTGAGGCAAAATGTTTGAATCTTCTCGTATGCCATTTAGGTCCTCTAAAATTTAGTTTTGATCGATCGAAGTTGGCCTCAGAGTTTGGCCTCATGTCTTAGGTCGACTTAGCTTTTGACTGAAGCTATGGCTTTGGCTAGTAGACAACTTCAATCGACCAAAGTTCTGCCTTAGGTCGATTGAAGTAAACCAGAATGTTAGCTTCTTGTCTTAAGTCGATCGGTTCTTCAACCGAAGTTGGGCATTAGCCTACTAGACGACTTAGGTTGATCGAAGTGGAAACTTCAGTCGACTGAAGTCTAATGGTTATTTCTAATTATACGTTGCTTTCTATATCTTTCTTTATTGCATGCCCATGGGTATATTTTTCAAAATATTTTTTTCCTTGTACCTTAATATAGCCTAATTTTCTCATGCAAAAATTTAAATCTCTTTTTGAAGAAAATGTGCTTTTTACTTAGTTTTTGCAGATTTTGATTTTCTTGTCTCTAACTCTCAATGGCTTTTGTCTCAAAAAGTTTATGGTCAATTTTAATCTTAGGTTGTCCTCTCAGCTTTCTTTATTGATATTTCTATGTAAAATATTTTTTCTGTAGAGATTGTGCTCCAAGATACCAACAAGTGCTAGCTGAAGACTGGAAAAGCTTATGGTCTTTTTTGTATTTCAAAATTGCTTCTCACCTTTCTTTGTAACTACTAGTTATTTGAAAATGTCTATATAAAGAGAGAGCATCAAAGCTTCATAGATAGAGAGAACAAACTATTCAAGAGCATTCTTAAGCAAGAGATTGTATGTTTTGTTCTAGTTCCAACTAAAAGTTAGAATTATCTTTTCCCTAGTAATACCCTCAAGCTTAGTCTTGGGAGAGAAGTAGGCTCGTAAGAGTTCGAACCTTCATAAAAATTTCCTTGTGTTCTTGTGGTTACTTGATCTTATCATTCATATTATTGTTACAATCACCATTTAACTAAGATCACAATTTAAGAGCTTTCAACGAGAGTTAAAAATATTAATTTTTCAAAAACCCAATTTATTCTCCCTCTTAGGTATTTATCTGGACAACAACTATATTCAATAGTTTTTATCGGGTATATTTGTAGTGGTGTTTGTGATATATTGTGTTATTAAACGTATGTCTAGAAAAAATCTATCTTAAAAGTCTGAGTTTTAAGTGGGACCACTTGTGACCCCTCTAGTCTTTCCTAGAATTTTTCTTGGTGCAATTTTTGGTATGATTGTTCACGCATTATTCACTTATTCAGGTACTATTCATCTATACGGTACTATTAATGGTGAAGTTGAATTTGGGGAAAATAACCCAATTTTTCCAACAATTGGTATTAGAGCCAAGGTTACTTAATATGCTCTATGGTTGCAGTTGTGTTTGATCTCCCACATCAGAAAAGATTTTCTTAGATTGTTGATATTTCGATTTAATAACTATTGAATATAGAAGATGGAAGAAATAGTAGAGGAAAAGAGTTCAAAACCATCCTTATTAGGAGTTTTTTTCCTCATTTACTTTGGCAAGAAATTTAGCAAATACAAGAATTGCAATGGAGGTGTTTAATGGTTCGGGCCATTTCAACATATGGTAATGTAAGGTTCTAGACGCTCTCTTTCAACAAAGTCTAGATATCGCTATTGAGGAAAAGAAACCAGTTGATATTGAAGAAAAAGAATGGAAGACCATCAATCAATTGGCATGTGGTACAATTTGATCATGTTTCTCTAGAGAGAAGAAGTATGCATTTTTGAAGGAAACTTCTACAAGTACATTATGGAAGGCATTGGAGGAAAAGTTTTTAAAGAAAAGCGGTTATAATAAGATCTACGTGAAAAGTATATTATTACGCTTTACTTATGTTCCTAGTACCACAATGAATGATCATGTCACTACCTTTAATCAATTGATAGCTGATTTGATAAATTTGGATGAAACATTGAAACATGATGATTTGGGTTTAATGCTGCTGTGGTCCCTTCTTGAAGAGTATGAATTTCTTGAAACTACTCTGCTTCACTAGAAGGTTCAAGTGTCTTTTAGTAAAGTTTGTGCTGCTTTGTATAGTTATGAGTTGAGAAAGAGAGTTAAGAAAGAAACAATGCATGACTCAATATAAGCATTAATTGTAAGAGGTCATTCGTAAAGACAGAAGAAAAGAAGAAGAGGGAGAACTAGTTCAAGATCCAAACCAAACAAAGATGAGTGTTCTTTTTATGAGGAAAAAGGCCATTAGAAGAAGAATTGCCTAAAGTTAAAAATTAAAGGCAGACCTGACAAAGGGAAAGCTATCTCAAATGTAGTTGAGTTTGATAATAAAAACTCAAACCTTCATTGGTTCTTACGTCTTCAACAAGTTATTCTGGTGCTTGGCTTTTGGCTTCGAGCTGCAGCGACCATATGTGTTCCAATCGATATTGGTTCTTTGACTTTCAAGAACTTAATGTAGGAGTTCTTTACGCAACAAATGACACACATTGTGAAACAACCAGAGTTGGCACAATCCATTTAAGGAATCATGATGTGGATCAATCAGAATACTAATAGAAGTGAGATATGTGCTGAGTCTGACAAATAATCTCATTTATGTGGGAACTTTAGAATCCAAGAGACTTAAAGTAATAGTAGAAACTAGAGTTATGAAGGTGATCTCTGGTGCATTTGTATTGATGAAAGGTATTCGAATAAAGAATAACTTGTATTACCCTGATGTAATTATTGGGCCAGTAACAATAGTAGCTTCCATTGATGACAGGGATAATGAAGCAACCAAACTATGGCATATACATTTAGGACATACAGGTGAAAAATCTTTGCAAATTCTAGCTAAGCAATAATTATTGGAAGGTGTAAGATAGGAAAATTGGATTTTTGTGAGCACTATGTTAAGGGGAAGCAGATAAGAGTGAAATTTGGCATGACAATCCATGATACCAAGGGTATTTTTTATTATGTTCACTCAAATGTATAGGGACCTTCAAAGACAGCATTTATGGGAGGCAAAGACTACTATGTTACCTTTGTTGACGATTATTCCCAAAGAGTATGGGTGTATACTTTGAAGAAAAAGGATGAAGTGTTGGGATGTTTCCTTAATTGAAAAAACATGGTGGAAACTTAGATTGACAAAAGGATCAAATAACTCAGAATAGATAATAGTAGTGAGTATAGAAATTATCGATTTGACAAAGTCTGCTAAGATGAAGGTATTGTTCGACACTTCATAGTTAGAGATACACCGCAACAAAATGGGGTGTCAGAGCGCATGAACCGAATGTTGCTAGAGAAAGTTCAGTGTATGTTGTCCAATGTTGGGTTAGGCAGACAATTTTGGGCTGAGGCTATGATATATGCAAGTCACCTCATTAATTGATTGTCATTAACTGCTACTTGTGGGAAAATACCTTTTAAGGTATGGTCTGGAGAACCTACTAATGATTACAATTCCTTACATGTGTTTGATTCCACTACATACTACCATGTTAAGGAATCCAAGTTGGATCCAAGAGTAAAGAAAGCATTGTTCATGGGGATCACTTTTGGAATAAAGGGATACTAGCTCTGGTGTTTAGAATTGAAGAAGATAATCTTTAGTAGGGATGTTACCTTTGATGAATCTGCCAAGTTGAATAAGGTAACAAATGAAGTTGACAATAGATTGGTGATACTCCATAGCAAGTGGAGAATACTCCAAAGTAGGTGCAGTTTGATAGAAGAATCATTGGCCCAGCAGTGAATGATGAAACAGATGGAGACACTCCTATGACAGAGGATTCATTAGATGAAGAAGAGGTTCGGACCCAAGAACCATCACAGCAATAGGAATCAATTGCAAAAAAAAGGCCACGACTAGAGATTCGAAAACTTGCTCGTTTTGTTAATATGGTGACCTGTGCATCTCTAATTGTAAATGATGACATTCCTACCACTTATAATGAAGTTGTTTAAAGTTCAGAAAATGAAAAGTGTAGGAAAGCCATGAGTGAAGAAATACAATCCATTCAGAAGAATAAGACATGGAGGCTGGCTAGCTTACTGAAGGGAAATAAAGAAATTGGACGTAAATGCGTATATACAAAGAAGGTAGGATTTCCTAACAAGAATGATATCCACTACAAGGCAAGGTTGGTGGCTAAATGTTATGCTCAGACGGAAGGCATCGATTATAATGAAGTTTTTTCTCTAGTTGTTAAACATTCCTCCATTAGAATTTTGTTGGCCTTGGTAACATAATTGGATTTGAAACTAGTTTAAATGTGATGATGCGGTAGCTGATCACCCTCTTCCGCCTCTTTCAGTGTGCCTGCAATGGAGATGGGGACTCACTCCCCCAGTGAATCTCTGACGATCAAGTCAGACGTCTTTTTTACCAACAAAAACCAATATAATTACTTATGCTCTAATTATCAAGAGATGATTCCGTCCCTTACCTTTACCCTTCCTCTTTCTTTTATCCTTGCGTTGAGATCAAGATTCCAGGTAGAGATCTTTGGGATCTCTATCCCACCTTTCTTGGGATCTTATCGATAAGGATTCCATAATCATCGCCCTCTCCAAAGAGTTCGGGATAGTTTTCTTCCTCCATAACCTTTGGTGAAAGGATTAGTCCCTAGACCTCGGAGGCTTCCTTGCCGAGCATCCTGCTAACTGGCATGGTGATACATATCTGCCACATACACTTCTGAATCCAAACAAGATAGCATCTGCGAAGTACCCCTTAAGCGAACACGTGACACGACTGCTATTGGACGCCTTCCCAAGGTATGGGAGTAATTACTGACCCGAGGGTATTCCCCTCATTATTTGCCCCCTCACTTCTTAAGCTCTTTGGCTCAAAGGGCTCGTGGATTTTGATCTCACCTAGAATCATAAAGGAGGGTTGCCTCTTTGCCCCCAAAGAACGCCTCGAACTTGAGATCAAAGCCTCAACCCTATTGCATTCCGGCGGATCGAAAGACTCAGATGATTGGAAAGAGCGTTTTGTCTTCGTCCGTCCTCGATTAGCCGGCTTTCCCCAAGAAATTTGGTCTGTCAGCAATGGATGGACTTTGGATACCAAGCACAAACGTCCAAGCATCGAGAACATCAAGGAACCTGCCAACAAGCTTATGAAGGTCAGTCGGGACTGGGTAGAAGGATGGATTTCTAACCCAGCTCTTACCGAAGTGGGTTTGGATGGTGTAAATTGTAAGTTCTCGCCCTTCGCCTTCTTCTTCATTTTTCGCTCCTATCAGATGTTGACCTTTGTCGTTATTTTCGTAGTTAAAAATCTTTGGGAGATAACCTATTCTCCCATTATCGAGAAGACGATCTTGGACTTCCCGAAGAGCAAGGGCCTCTCGGCCCTTCCTAGCAACAGGAAGATATCTGAAAAGGCTGCCCCTCCTGAGCGAGCCCCGAAGAGCAAAAGGAATAAAAAGTCCTTGACAGCTTCCCGATCACGAAGAACAGCGGAAGGGGATCCTTGGACTTTCCAAGAAGCTTCCAAGAACAGCACTAATGGGGGTCCGAAGGACTTTTCTTTGGAGCCGCCCACCTCAAAAACCAAAGACCCCCCTTCTACACAACAAAGATCCACAGCCATGTCTTCCTTCTTGCCGATCCCCTTCGAAGATGATACGACGACCATCGCCCAAGTACTTGAAACGACTCACGCGGAAGCACAGAGAAAACCAACTTTTGCAGGTACAGAGCCCACTGTAACGTCTCCCAGCATTCCTATCAGTTCTGTGTTTAAGCGAATATTAATGCCACTAGGCCCAGAGGGGCACTTAGAATTGACAGGGGAGGCTTCGCTGGAAGGGGCTTCCATGCTATCAACGAGGGAGATACTAGCGTGCCAAAGGAAACGCCGTAGGGTGGAAACTGCAACTTCTACCGCTACTATCCCTGACCCTTCGGTTCCTGAAGCCCACAATGCCCCCCTAACGACTTTGGCCCTCTAAAGCACTCCATCAACTTCGAGTGAACTAGATTACTGTGCCGAGATTCTAGAGGTATGACCATAGTCTTTTCCTTTTGAATTCTTTTGTGTGGATAGATCTTAACCCTTACTTTGTTTCCGCTCCTCAGAACCTTACGATTTTCCAAGATTCAGTCTCCCGACGAGAGTCCGAGCTCCGCGCCCAGATCACCTCCCTAGAGTCCGAGGTCGAGAGGCTCTGAGGGCTTGAGTCCCTCTCCTCCCAGCTGTCAGGTCTCGAACACCGCATTCACATTTTGACTAAATATGTTGAGCTGGCACAAGAAGATGCAAGACTTACTAACAAAGCCGAAGCTCAGGTGCGCGAGGATCTGGAGGAACATGCTTGAGGCTAACCAGGCCAATTCCTGACTCAGGGAGGAACTGGATGCCGCGAAGGGCGCCAATGACTAGCTCCAAGAAAATATAAAGAAGCTTACGTTAGAGTTGAAAGAGGCCAAAAAGGAGCAGGTCGAGGCGTTAGAGTCCTATTCTCGTTGCAAGGAAAACCTTCGCACCGCTCACGCTCAACTTTAATCCGCCCTCAAGGATGCCCAAGTAGCCTTCCAAAATGGTCGCGAGGATTTTCGAAGCTCTGAAGCTTACACTGCGGAGCTGGAAGAAGTCTTTCGGGGCGGGTTCAAGCATATGAAGAAACTTACCAAGGAGCGCTTCCCGAACTTGGATGTGGACTCCATCCCTTTCGATGTTATTGCTGCCTTATCCTCCTTAGAGTAGATATCTTTGTATTCAAACCTTATAATAAAAATTTTTAGCTTTTTGTCTGATCTTTGGAAATTTTTCTTAGCTACTGCCTTGCTTTTGTCGTCTTCCTTTGCTTTTCATCGAGAAAAAGAAAAAACCCTTAGGGATCAGGCTTGATCCTTCGTCTTGATCTTGCCATTTGTTCCAAGGGTCCGGGCCCCCATAAGGATCACATATGATCCCTTTATTTTTTTTGAGGGGTCAAACTTCGCGAGGATCATATCTGATCCTTTCATTTTTATTGAGGGTTTATGCCCCCCAAGGATCGCATCCGATCCTTTCATTTTTGTCGAGGGTTCGAGCCCCTCGAGGATCGCATCCGATCCCTTTTGTTTTTGCAGAGGGTTTGGCCCCCTCGAGGATCGCATCCGATCCCTTTTGTTTTTGCCGAGGGTTCGGCCCCCCCGAGGATCGCATCCGATCCCTTTTGTTTTTGCAGATAGTTCGGCCCCCCCGAGGATCGCTTCCGATCCCTTTTGTTTTTGCCGAGGGTTCGGGCCCCTCGAGGATCGCATTCGATCCCTTTTGTTTTTGTCGAGGGTTCGGCTCCCCCAAGGATCACATCCGATCCCTTTATTTTCGATTTTAAGGCTCGAGGCCCTCCGAAGTTAGGCTCACTTTGCTCAGGTGCGCCTTCCTGGATCTTCGGAAACAAAGAGTTTTTACTCATAGGAGAAAAGGATAAGTTTATTCTTGAATAACATATGAAAATAACAAAGAAATACTACTGCCAGGACATATGGAAATAATAAAGAATCATTACTGGTAGAACTTTCTTAAATTCTGCACGTTCCACGCGTTTTTCATTGGAGTACCCTTGGGGGTCTAGAGTTTGTAAGCACCGGGGCTGAGGACCTTTGCTACCCTGTAAGGACCTTCCCAATTCGATGTTAGCTTATTTGCTTCCTGCACCCCCAAACATCTGCTCATCGCAACACCAGTCTCCAGGAAGAAAATTTCGCGCCCTTACCCTTTGATTGTAGTATCTCTCAATACGCTGCTTGAAAGCAGCTTGTCGAATCTTCACCTGATCGCGAAATTCATCGAGGAGGTCAAGGTTGTCCCTCAAATTTTGTTCGTTGGATTAGAGGCTCAAAAGCTCCATTCTCAGCGTAGGTAGTCCAATTTCAACTGGGATCAATGCTTCCAAGCCATAGCATAAGCTAAAAGGAGTTTCACCCTTGGATATCTTCGCCGTGGTTTGGTAAAACCACAGGATGTTCGGTAGTTCTTCCGCCCAGCTTCCATTTGCCTTATCCACTCGTGCTTTTAGACCGCGTAACAAAGTCCTGTTAGTGAGCTCAATTTGTCCATTAGCTTGTGGATGGGCTATCGAGGTGAACTGCTGCCTAATTCCCAATGCTTGGCACCATTCTTGGACAGATCGATCAATAAATTGAGTGCCATTATCGGAGATTAGTACCCGAGGAATTCCAAAGCGACATACCACATTCTTCCATAAAAATTGCTTCACACGTCGGGCGGTAATAGAGGCCACTGCTTCGGCTTCGACCCACTTTGTAAAATAATCGATAGCGGCCATGATATACTTAACCTGACCAGCCGCTGGTGGAAAGGGTCCCAAGATGTCAATACCCCATTGAGTGAAAGGGCAAGGCATAGCCAAATGAGCTAGTGTAATAGCTGGTACATGGACCAAGTTGGATGTCCGTTGGCATCAGTCACAGGTCCTGACTAGCTGTTCTGAAGCTTGTACCATTGTTGGCCAATAATACCCCTGTCGAAGAGCCTTTTGGCTGAGAGTTTGGGCTCCGATATGGCTTCCACATATGCCTTCATGAATCTCTCTCAGGATATAATCTGCTTCGTGGGGCCAGATGCACTTGAGTAATGGCTGCGAAAATGACCTTCTGTAATGCTCCCCATTGACTAACACAAAGCTTCAGGCCTTTCGTCCAACCTCCCAAGCTTTTGAATCATCTTCGGGGAGCTTCTCCTCCCTTAAGTACAACAGCAAAGGATCCATCCAACTAGGCTCGTCCTCCACACATGATTGATCAGTGACCTCTTCGATACTCTTCTGTGGTAGGGACTTGATCCGAATTTCTCCGGAGCTTGTAGGGAAAGAGGAAGAGGCAATTCGGGACAACAGGTCCGCCCCCATATTCATAGCCCGAGAGACATACTCCACCTTTACCTACTTGAAACGCACCATCGATTCTCTGACCATGGCTAAGTATGGTGCCATGTCGCCTTCCCAAGCTTCGTACTCTCCATTCACCTGTTGCACCACCAAATTAGAATCAGAACTCACCTCGACGTTCTGAGCTCCCAACTGTTCAGCCAATTTCAACCCTGCCAACAAAGCCTCATACTCCGCCTCGTTGTTTTGATACTCGGAATTCGAAATGTAAAGCATAAGGCCATATTTGTCCTTTGGGACTCTTTATCATTAATCCTGCTCCTCCGCCACCCGAGGTTGAGCTCCCATCTACGGCCACTGTCCATGGTCTCTGATTTTCCTCTGCCCCTTTGGGAGTCCCTATCCCTTCGACGATAAAGTCCACTAACGACTGCGCCTTAATAGCTGGCTGCGACTTATATTCAATGTCAAAAGCGGTAAGCTCCATTACCCATTTCAACATCCTCCTTGAAAGTTCTGGTTTGCTAAGAACCTGCCTCAAAGGTTGGTTAGTAAGCACAATAATTGTATGAGCTTGAAAATAGGGCCGAAGCTTCCTAGCCGAAACTATCAAGGCGAAAGCCAGCTTCCCCATGGGAGGATATCGGACCTCCGCTCCTGTTAACCGCTTACTTGCATAATAAATGGGCCTTTGTATCTTATCTTCTTCTCGTACCAGCACCGAGCTTACGGCTTCCTTGGCCACCGACAAATAGATATACAATGGTTCTCCTGGCTTTAGCTTGGTGAGAATTAGTGGCATAGCCAGATGCTCTTTCAGCTTTTTGAAGGTTCTTTGACATTCATCATTCCATGCAAAGTTGTTTGCCTTTGGTAGGACCTTGTAGAAAGGAAGGCCTTTTTCCGCCAAACGAGAGAGGAATCTCCCCAAAGCCGTCATCCTGCCGGCCCGTAAGACTCTGCACTTCCTTGATACTCCTCGGGGCTGGCATATCCATAATGGCTTTAACTTTTTTCCAGTTTACCTCAATTCCTCGGTGGTGTACTATATAGCCCAAAAACTTTCTTCCAGAGACGCCAAAAGCACATTTGACAGGATTAAGTTTCACATGGAACTTATGAAGGGTTTTGAAGCATTCCTCTAAATCTTCCGGATGATGCTCTGCCTCCATGCTTTTCACCAGCATGTAGTCCACGTATGCTTCCATATTTCTCCCGAGATGGTGTTGAAAAAGCTTATTTACTAACCGTTGGTAAGTGGCTCCTGCATTTTTCAAACCAAAAGGCATCACTGTGTAGCAGTAAGTTGCCTTATTGGTAATGAATGTTGTTTTCTCCTGATCTTCCGAGTGTAATGGAATCTGGTGGTATCCCTGGAAAGCATCCAGAAAACTCATGAGCAAACAACCGACAGTCCCATCAATCAGGGCATCAATCCTCGGGAGAGGATAGCTGTCCTTTGGGGAAGCTTTATTAAGATCAGTGAAATCAATGCAAAGCCTCCACTTGCTCTCCCCTTTTGGGACCAACACGACATTTGCTAACCATTCCAAATAATCAACTTCCCGAATATACTGTGCCTCCGTTAACTTCGCAACTTCCTCCTCAATTGCTCGAGCTCTTTTGGGGTCGAAGCTTCGCTTCTTCTGCTTGACAGGTCGGAAGCCCGGTCGTATTCCCAGCTTGTGCGTCATAACTTTTGGATCTACTCCTGGCGTGTCCTGAGCAGTCCATGCGAAGATGTCCGCATACTGCCTAAGAAGTGGTAATATCCAACCCCTTAACAGATCTTTTAACTCCGCAATCAACCTTATACAACAATCTGGGCAATCTTCTTTCAAAGGTACTTCCTCCAATTTATCCACCGGCTTTGCTGTTTTTGGATCTTCCAGCCCTTCTAGTAGAAAAATGACCTCCTTCGGAGGATCTTCCCCCTTTCTTCCTTGGGGATCCCTTCGGGAACCTGGAGCTTCTCCTTGCAACATTGCTTCTCTATCTTTTGCTATACCTACAGAGGCCATATAACACTCGCGTGCTGAGCGCAAATCTCCCCGTACTTCACCTGTTCCATTGTCTGTAGGAAACTTCATTATCATATGGTACGTGCTAGGAATAGCCCGAAGGGTGTTAAGTCCAGATCTTCCTAGAATTATGTTATAGGCCGAAGGCACGTCTGCTACCAGGATATCTAGCATGACTTGAGAAGTTCGGGAACCTTTCCCTACAGTCAGTGGAAGTTGAATGATCCCTTCTGAATATACGACCTCCCCATCAAATCCCACCAAAGGGACCCTCGCTGGCCTTAGTTGTGCCATTTTGTACCCCATGCTTAAAAAGGCTTGCCGATACAAGATTTTAGAGGAACGTCCTGGATCCACGAGGATCCGTCGAAGCTCCCATTTCCCGAGCTCGGCTGTTATCACCAGCGTATCATTTTGATTTGGGTACTCCGGGAGGTCACTATCTAAAAAAGAGATTGGCTCGACATACCTCGACCTTTTTAGCCTAATGGCTTGACTACCCGCACCTCGTTCGTCTTTTAGGACTAGGACCTCCTCTGCAACAAGTGTATGGAATACTAGAGGCTGGGGATGATCATCTTCTCCCCCCTGCGATCTCTCCCCTCGAGGCGAACGTCGAGCATGATCTCGATCGTCCGTTCGATCCCTCTTGGGAGGACTGCTCGACCACGATCGTCGGTCCTTCCTTCTTCGAGAATCACCTTCCTTGGCCACCTAACTCCTTAAGAAACCTCAGTTGATGAGCTCTTGGATCTCCTCTTTTAACTAGTGATATTCCTCCGTATCATGGCCATGATCCCGATGGAAACGACAGTATTTATTCCAATTCCTTTTATCAGACGGTGCCTTCATTGGTTGAGGTTTCTTCAAATAGTCCTTACTTTCGATGGTGGCCAGGATCTCCGCTCTTGGGGTATTCAGAGGGGTAAAACCACCCGAATCCCACCGAAGATGATGTTTTTCCTTCCAGTCATCATTCTTCCTTTCGTCGGGGGTGCTTCTTTTTGTCTTTCTTCTCTGTGTGTTCTGCTCTCTTGGCTTGCATGACTTCTTCGGCATTTATGTACTTCGTAGCACGACCCAAAACGTCCATGAACGTAATCGGGGGCGTTTTGGCTAATGACTGAGCAAAAGGGCCAAGCCTTAGGGCGTTCTGGAATGCCACCATAACCACACTGTGATCAAAGTTCCCAATGCTCAAAGCCTCCATATTGAAACATGAAATGAAGTCTTTCAGAGGTTCTCCTTGGTTCTACTTCATACTCACGAGGGCCATGGTGGACCTTCGATACCTCCGAAGAGGTGCAAAATGCGCTAGAAAGCTGCCTCAGAGCTGTGCGAAACTTGCGATAGAATGGTGGGCCAGGTTTGAATACCAAGCCCGTGCGTGCCCTTCCAAGGTTGCCAAGAAGACCCTACACCACATCATATCTTAGGCATCCTGCACCATCATATGAGAGGTAAAAAGATCGAGGTGGTCTATCGGGTCAGAGGTCCCTGCATAAGATTTTATGGTCGGAATGCGAAGACGTTCCGGTGGTACCACCGCCATGATCTCTGGGTTGAGGGGCTGATTCACCCTTATCCCCTGAGCCTCTCCAGGCTTCGGCTTCAAAGCGGCGATCTCTTCTTCCAATTATCGTAGTCTCCTTTCTTGCCGCTGCTGCACATACAACAAGTCGGAAGATTCGGCCACCTCGCCATGCCCGTCGTCTTGCCCTAGCCTCAGCGGATTTGCCTCCCGCAGATATGACTCCTCCTCCCTCGGGGGCTCTTGTCTTTCCTCCGTCCGAGAATGCTGGGCTTGCTATCGATCCAAGAAGCCCGTGAGTAACTCTGTCAGCCGCTGCACCTGGCCTTCTAGGGTGCTATCTGATCAGGAGGGGGTGGAGGCTCCTCCGGACTCCGATCTCTCCCTGGCGGGCTTCTTAGAGAATTTTGATGACTGGGCTCTAGAAGGGGGTTACCCCCAGCGGCTCGAGATTGCTACCTCCTTGTCACCATTATAGCAAAAGGAGATTACTAAAGAACGTTCCGACTTGCTATGCTGGAGAGACAAAAAAGAAAATGCCTTGGCCCCACGGTGGGCGCCAATTGATGATGTGGTAGCCAATCACCCTCTTCCGCCTCTTCCAGTGTGCCTGTAATGGAGATAGGGACTCACTCCCCCAGTGAATCTCCGACGATCAAGTCAGATGTCTTTTTTACCAACAAAACCCAGTATAATTACTTATCCTCTAATTATCAAGAGATGATTTCGTCCCTTACCTTTACCCTTCCTCTTTCTTTTATCCTTGCGTTGAGATCAAGATTCCAGGTAGAGATCTTCGGGATCTCTATCCCACCTTTCTTGGGATCTTATCGATAAGGATTCCATAATCATTGCCCTCTCCGAAGAGTTCGAGATAGTTTTCTTCCTCCGTAACCTTTGGCGAAAGGATTAGTCCCTAGACCTCAGAGACTTCCTTGCCGAGCATCCTGCTAACTGGCTTGGTGATACATATCTGCCACGTACACTTCTGGATCCAAACAAGATAGCATCTGCGAAGTACCCCTTAAGCGAACACGTGGCACAATTGCTATTGGACGCCTTCCTAGGGTGTGGGAGTAATTACTGACCCGAGGGTATTCCCCTCATCAAAATGAATGTTAAAAATGTGTTTCTACACAGTGATTTGGAAGAGGAAATCTATATGACTCAGCCAGAAGGATTCAGGATTGCTATTAAAGAAAATTGAGTTTGCAAACTAAATAAATCATTATACGGATTGAAATAATCTCCAAGGCAATGGTACAAGCAATTTGACAACTTTATGTTAAGGCAGAGGTACACAAGAAGGAAACATGATCACTATGTGTAGTTGCGCAAGCTACAAGATGGATCTTTCATCTATCTTCTCCTATACGTTGATGATATGATGATAGCTTTAAAGAATAGAGAAGAAATTGACAAATTAAAGGCTCAGCTGAATAAGGAGATTGAGATGAAATATTTAGGAGAAACCAAGAAGATTTTCGGCATGGAGACAATCAGAGACAGGAAAAGATGAAGATTGTGTTTGACTCAGAAAACATATCTAAAGAGGGTACTACAACTTTTCGGCTTGAATGAAAAGTTAAAACATGTGAGTACCCTATTAGCTCCTCATTTCAAGCTTAGCGCATCTTTATCTCCGAAGAGTACTGCGGAACAAGAGTATATGTCAAAAGTTCTGTATGCAAATGTTGTTGATAGCTTGATGTATGCTATGGTGTGTATAAGACCCGATATCTCATTAGCAGTTGAAGTTGTGAGCAGGTATATGCATGATCCTGGAAAGGAATATTGGTAAGCTGTAAAATAATTCGGCAGTATATTTTGAACACAATAGATGTTGGTTTAGTGTTTGAGTAGGATAAAAGGATGGGTAAATATATAGTTGGTTATTGTGATTATTCCGATTATGCTAGTGATTTGGCTAAATATTGATCTACAACTAGTTATGTTTTCACTCTAACGAAAGCGCTAGTTAGTTGGAAGTCTGCCTTACAGTCTACAGTTGCTATTTCTACAACAAAAGCAAAGTACATGGCAATTATAGAGGCCGTGAATGAAGTAATTTGGCTTTATGAGTTGCTTGATGAATTGAGAGTAGGTCAGAAGTACATTAAGATATATTGTATCAGTCAGAGTGCTATTCACTTAGCAAAGAACCAAGTTTATCATGTAAGGACGAAGCATATCAACGTAAGATATCACTTTGTATAGGAAATTCTGGAAGAATGTGATATACAAATTTAGAAGATCCGACCCATTAATAATCCTATTGATATGATAACTAAAGTAGTGATAGCGGTCAAGTTCCAACATTGTTTGGACTTGATTAATATCCTTAGTATTTGACGTTGGTGCTACAAAGCGCATTTGAAGACATTACTGATGATAGCTTCTTTGGTGAGAATTTTGTAAATTGAGGAATTTGGTTGGAATTTAGGAAATTCACCAAGGTGGAGATTTGTTGACTTGGGTGGCTCCTTCCTAATCCGACATCATTTAGAACTTAGGTGGCACTTTTCTAAATGGTTTAGAGGTAAGTTTGGGGGGAGGGGGGGAGATGGGGCTTTCTTTTCTCTATAAAATGAGCCCTCCCCCCTGTGTAGATCATCCCAAAAATTGTATTCTCCCCTCATTTGTATTTTTCTCTTTGAAAATTGTGAAGTATTTTTGGTGGTATCCGAGGACGTAGGCAAAATTAGTCAAACCTTGTTAAATTCTAGGGTTCTATTTATTACTATATTCAATAGTTTTTCGGTATATTTGTAGTGGTATTAGTAATATATTGTGATATTTAACTTATGTTTAGGAAAAATCTATCTTAGAAGTTTGAGTTTTAAGTGGAACTGCTTGTAATGCTTCCAATCTTTCTTGGAATTTTTTCTGGTGCAATTTTTGGTTCGATTGTTCGCCCACTATTTACCTATTTGAGTACTGTTCATCTATATGATACTATTCATAGTCAGGGGCGGAGCCATGTACAATCAAGGGTGGGCAACTGCCTACCCTATATTTTAAAAAAAATTATATTATATATAATAATTTAATATCTTTTTAAATTTTTTTTGAATGCCCACCCTGAATTTTTAAAAAATTCGTAATTTAGTTGTGTATATAGAGAAATATATATTTAATAAAATTGATAATGATGTTATTATGTAACGTTATTAAAATATGAAAATGTGTCAATTAAATAATTTATTGATATATTTTTTAATGCTATATTATTTAAAAAAAATTCCTATTTAATTTTCGTCTATTCTGTCTAAAATTTTTAACTCTGCTCCCATCCATGGTAAAATTGAATTTAAGAAAAATAGTCCCATTTTCCCAACAGCTTCTCCCTCACAGTGCTTCTCTGGTATAGGTAGCCATGGAGGATCTTCCTTCTCACCAGCGAGATCCCCACTGGTGGTGGTCTGGTCTTCACTTAATTTTGTTATACGGCGACCCACCGAATTTGGGTATTTGTAGTCTACATTGGTTCTAGTGAAAGTGAAGCCAACTTGTTGGTTTTGGAGCAAACCTTCCCGACAAAGTCAAATCAACAAAAATCTTAGAAAATTTATTATTTATTATTGTTTATGACATTTGTTTAATTTACAATGATATATATAATATATATTTCTTTCTTATTGTTTATATTTTTTATGATAACAATATACTTTATATTTAATTTATATATTAATATATTTGAGGTAATTGACACCACTCAAATTTTAATGTTTGTTGTAAAAATATGTAATAGATTTTAGTTTTTATTATCTCACTATAGTTTTAATATTAATATATATATTTAATAAAAATAAGAAAATAATTCAACTACTATTCAACCTCAATCCGACCACTAAACCATGAATCTCTCCTCTTTCTAGCATAATACCCGATTCAACTTTCGAAACACTGAATCAAATAGACATTTTTCTTGCTTTGCAAAAAATCGAGAATTTTTTATTTCTTTATATACTGATCCAAAAACACTGTAATTTTGTTATATTAAATCTTTTATTTAGGCAATATTCTTAATAGTAGTAATGATTTACAATCTTCTATAATTTGATTTGGTATGATACTTTTAGTATAGTTGTCCACAAATTAATAAATATTTATTATTAATTTATTATAATAATATATCAAAAACAAATCTATTGATTTATTTTTGAACAGGTATCATGTATAGTATCAATGACAAATCTAATATTTTGTCACTATAACTTGGACAAATTATACTTCAATATATCTCAATATATAAATTCTAAACATAAACTCTAAATCTTAAACTCTACATTAAACATATTTAATATACAAACCCCTAAACATAATAATGTGTTATCATAACTACACTAAACATATCTCAATATATTCCTCATGAATTAGCAAAAATAAATACATAAAATATCTCAATGTATTACCATCAATTGTCATGTACAAAACTTCCTAAATATATTTATGTTTCCAAAATGCCTTTGTCAAAAAGGCATGGATGCTTTTGTAAAAAAGACAAGCATGCCTTTTTGAGAAGAAGATAATGTGTGCAGCAGTCGAAGCAAAAATCAAAAGCAACATGTGGAGCGTTAAAATTTTTTGCGACTGAAGAAGAAAATTGTAGCAGTAGGAGAAATGTGGCAAAATTGGAGCAGTGCACGTACGCAACGCATAAGGAAGGCCTATAAATTGGCCTCCCTAACTCATTTGTTAGCTGTTCAAGCAGCCCAAAAATAGAGAAGAGAGAGAGAGCTAAGTGAGAAGAAAAATTTGAAGGGTGTATTTGGGTTATGATTTTGTGAGTAGAGAGTGTTTGTAAAAACACTAAGTATATTTTTCGACATAGTGAAAATACTGCAATAGTTCCGTGGACGTAGGGGAGTTTCCCGAACCATTTAAAATTCTCATGTCCATGTTTTATTTTTCGTCCTTATTGTTACTTGTGTATCTCCTTCATTCTCCCTACATTCCTAACAATTGATATTAGAGCCTGACTTGGGTGTTGATCTCTACTTATCGTATGCTCTATGGTTGCCACTATAAAAGTAGATCCTCGACAGTAAATAATAAGTTAGATTATTAATCACTCTTTTTGAAGGTACTGGGTACTATTCAAGTATACAAGGGATACTATTCACATGTACAAGTGTTGTTCACGTGAATAGTGGTAGCTGTAGTGAAACAGTGAGATTCAAGTGGGAGTAATGGCATCTAAGAATGATTCATAAAAGATTGAGAAGTTCGATGGTTCAAATTTCAAATTCTAGAAGATGCAAATGGACAATTATCTGTACCAAAAAGACTTGTACTTACCACTAAACAAGATGTCACGGCCCACCACCCGGAGCACCCACTAGCATAGGAGATCCATGAGGAGTTCATGAAATGAATGATATAAAACAACTAAAACATAAACAACCATGCACATCTCATTTATTTTAACCAGGCTCACATGGTACACACATACCACAATACTCACTACATAAATCTTGTTAGGGCTTAACTGCCCATACAACGAAATAAAAATGGCAACATAAATATGTAACAACAAAACAACTCAACTCTACAAGCCCTCAAAACCAACTCCCAAAGATCTTCTGGCCAGAATGACTCTGTACACAACCTATCTCAGGAACTCATACACCACTAGGCCCGGCTCCCTCTTTAGCTTTACCTTTATCTTCAATGATGTGGAGTAAACAAAGTGAGCCACAAGGCCCAACAAGTATATACAAAAGGAATAGTTGATCAAATATAAAATGGAAATACGAGCATCAAATATGGAAGGAAATAAATTCCGTAAGATGAACATGTAATTTCCTGTTCATCATTCACCATCTCATAATACATCATATCATTTTATGCATCATTAGACAATTATGAAGTTTTTGTGTCACAACCATATTATAAACAAGTATAATGTGAACCATTGTCCACCCCCGCTCTAGCTTTAAACCAAACGAATATTATGAGCCAAGGCTTCCACAGACAAGCAAATGCCTTCCGAGCTTGCATTTGGATATCGTTTTCCCCCCATAGAAAAGCTGTAATGCAAAATAAGAGGTACACCAATATATATGTGTATATATCATGCAACACTTAGGCATTTCCACATTAAGACAATCCAAGTTAGAAGCAAGACAACACCAATATCTTGCATACACTGCACCCTAATCAAGAAATGCATCATTCCTTAGGAAATATCGGATGAATTGAAACCCTATAGAGGCTTTTGAATAAAATACATCAAATATTTAAGAACATCAACAAGATTAAACATGACAACATAGGCAAGAATTATCATCTCAATCATATCATAAAATTCCAAATTTTAGACTAAAATTAATGAGGCTATAACTGGTAGAAATCATAACCAATTAAGTCAATTCTTATACCGAATTGAAGCCTATGAAGTATAGTTTCTATAGCAACAAATGGATTACAAATCGGATATAACCATAGAAAGTTATACCCTAAAAACTGAAGTATGGTAGACTGCATACTACAGTGACTTACGTAATTATTTTGGCAGAGCTTAATAAGGCCACTTCAGGTCCAATTCGAAGCCAAATGATTCAATATATATATATCAAAACTAAGCTTATCGAGTCTAGATTACACAGAAATAAACGAATCTCAAATCAGATATAACCATAGAAAGTTATACCTAAAAGAGTATAACATGCGCAGATCTGGCCGAAAATTAAGAGATCTGAAAATTAAAATTACAAGAACACAAGACTTAGAAAATACATTATCCAAGGCAACAAAATCCACCAAAAGATTCTGATTTACATCTCCAAAGAAGAGGAGATAGATTTACAAAGAAATAAGGAAAGAAGAAAATGGATCTTGCACAAATAAAGAAGGAGAAGAATAAGGAACTTGCCTTGATTAATGGATGATTTGAGAGAAGAAAGGTAGCCACAAAACCAAGCCTCCAATTTCAACCAAAAGCCTTCTAAAATCAGCCACCAAATCCCCTCTTGAAGCACCAGTTTGAAGAAGAAGAAACTAGGGATTGAAGAGAACAAGGAGAAAAGAAAAATGGGAGAAGAAGAAAATGAAGAAAACTCACACTAAGGCACCCTTATATACTTCTCTTCCTTTCACATTTTGCCCTTACCCAAATAAGTAAATTCCCCACACATCCCCTCTTCCATTTTTTATTTATTTAACTAAATGCAAGATACACGTATATTTACACACACAAGGAGACCAATCGGTAATCCCATTCTCTTCTAATTTCAAGCTCACAAATTTTGACTTAGAATATTCAATACACCCAACTTTCATTTAATTTTTAACTTGCACAACACATGCATATCTTTAATCATCTAAATCAATTCATGCCCAAAATATAGCGCACATAGAAATAATACCAAAATGCCAAAATAATCTAAACTCATTATCAAGTCATTGCACATGAAGCCTTAAACCATGAAGGACAAGGAATTAAAGGTATTAGATTGCAAATCCCTAGGAGCAGTTTGTCTTAGTTTGATGAGATATGTTGCCTTCAATGTCAAAGATCAAGATACAACTACAAAACTCATAAAAGCTCTCACCAATATGTACGAGCAGCCTTCTACAACCTACAATATATTTTTGTTTAAGAAGTTGTTTAATTTAAAGATGTCAGAAATCGATAAGTTCAAAGAACATCTGAACTCCTTCAATGAGACCAAGGATCAGCTAAAGTCGATGACCCATGAAGATGGTAAACTGCCAATGCCGTTGGCAAAAGATGGTTATGTAACAACTTTTGCAAGAGACACTTGGAAGATTTCAAAGGGAGCTATGACTGTTACCCAAGGTAAGAAAACATGAACTCTATACACAACTATGAATGGAAGTTGCTCTATTGCAATTGCAGAATGTAAAGAAGATCTGAATTTGTGGCACCAAAGGCTTGGCCACATGAGTGCAAAGGGGTTGAAAGTTATGCATTCGAAAGGGAAATTGTCAGGATTGAAATTAATGGATACTGATTTGTATGAGAGCTATATATTCGAAAAACATAAACGGGTGAGTTTCAAGAAAGTAGGAAGAACTCCAAAGGCATTAAAGCTCGAGTTGGTTCACATAGATGTTTGGGGTCCAACAACAGTTTCATGAATTGGTGGTAAGTAGTATTTTGTTACTTTTATTGATGATCATTTCAAGAAAGTATGGGTATATTTTATCAGACATAAATCTTAGGTATTCAAAGTATTTAAAAGATGAAAAGCAATGGTAGAGAATGAAATTGGTTTGAGGATTAAAAGGTTGCATTCTAACAACGGTGGAGAATATGAAGACATTGGGTATAAAAGGTTATGTTATGAGAGCGGGATTAAGCTCGAAAGTACTATGCTAGGGACACCACAGCAGAATGGCATAACAAAACTTATGAACAGAACATTAACTGAGAGAGCTAGAATGGCATATTCAACACTGCAGCTAGCTTACTCAACCACGAACCATCAATAGCCTTAGATTTCAAAATACTAGAAGAGGTTTGGACTAGAAAAGAGGTTAGACTTTCACATTTGAAAGTATTTAGTTGTGTCTCTTACATGCATATTAGTGATAATTCTAGGAGTAAACTTGATGCCAAATCACTTAAATGCACATTTATTGGTTATGGTGGCGATGAATTTGGTTATAGATGTTGGGGTGACCAAAATAAGAAAATCATATAAGTATGGATGTAGTTTTTAATGAAAAGGTCATGTATAAAGATAGAGACACATTAAGTCCACTAGTCTAAAGGATCAAGAACCTGTTTACTTTGAGCCCAATGATGTCCCAGATAGTGTTATTGTTAAAACAAGTCAGAAACCTCAAGAAGAGGAAATTACAAGACAAGTTATTGAAAAGCCACAAGATCAAGTTCCTATGTTGAGGAGATCCAGTCGACTGCATGTACCAAATAGGAAGTACTTGAGCTATTTACTATTGACATATGAAACAGAACCTGAATGCTCTAATGAAGCATGTGAAGTAAAAGATGTGAGCAAGTGGGAGCTTGTAACGGAAAATGAGATGAAGTCGCTTAAATCCAACTAGATTTGGGAGTTAGTAAAGCTACCAACTAGCAAGAAAACTTTGTAGAAAAAATGGGTGTACCGAGTCAAAGATGAGCATGATGTCTCCAAGAGATGCAAAGCAAGATTAGTGGTTAAAGGCTTCCAACAAAAAGAAGGTATTGATTACACAAACATCTTTTCTCCAGTCATCGAGCTGACTACCATTCGATCAGTTTTGAGTATATTGTAGCAACAAAGGATCTATATATAGAGTAGTTAGATATGAAGACATATTTTCTCCATAGTGATCTAGAAGAAGAGATATACATGCAACAACCAAAGGGATTCACAGTAAAAGGTAGTGAAGGTCTAGTGCACAGGTTAACTAAAAGCTTGTATGATTTGAAACAATCACCCCAACAGTGGTACAAGAAGTTTAATGGCTTTATTAGCTGCAATGCTGATCACTGTTGTTACTTTAAGAAGGTCGATTCTAGCTTTATTATTTTGCTACTTTATGTTGATGATATGTTAGTAGCAGGAGTTGACAAAGATGAGATTAACAAGTTGAAGAAACAACTATCTAGTGAATTTGAGATAAAGGATTTGGGTCCAACAAAATAGATACTTGAGATAAGGATTAATAGAGACATACAGAAATGTACCTTACAATTATCTCAAGGAAAATACGTTTGTAAGGTCTTGTAGAGATTTGGTATGAATGATGCTAAGCCAGTTATAATCCCATTAGCTAATCAATACAAGCTATCTAAGGAGTAGTGTCCAAAGACAGACGAAGAAAATGAGTATATGGCTAAAGTTCCATATCCCTCAGCTATTGGAACCCTGATGTATGACATGGTTTGTACGAGACCAGATATTGCTCATACAGTTGGAGCAATGAACATATTCACGTCCAATCCAGGCAAGCAACATTGGGAAGTAGTAAAATGGATACTAAAATACCTTCAGGGCACTACTAAAAGGTGTTTATGCTTTAGGAAAGGCGAACTGAAATTACAAAGTTATGTTGATGATGACTTCGCTGGAGAAATAAACCACAAAAGGATCACTACAGGGTATGTGTTCACATTGGGGACTACAAAAGTTAGTTGGATTTCTCAGTTGCAAAGGATTGTGTCTCTCTCTACAATTGAGGCAGGGTATGTAGCAGTGACAGAAGCAAGCAAAGAGTTTATCTGATTACAAGGTTTGTTAACAGAAATAGGTTTCAAACTAGAAATGAATGTGTTACATAGTCACAGTCAAAGTGCAATACACATGGATAATAATTCATCATTTCATTCAATGACCAACCATATAGGACTCCGTTATCATTTTATTCAATCATTGTTGAAGGATGGAGTATTAAAGCTTGTGAAGATACAAAGCAACAGGAACCCAGCTAACATGTTAACCAAGGCAGTCACTATTGAGAAATTAGAGCTATGTACAACTCTAATTGGTCTTTAAAGATAAAAGAATTAAAATGAGCTACTGCATTGATTGGGTGTGAAGACAGATTGAAATCAGTTTCAAGTAGGAGATTGTTGCCAAAATGCCTTTGTCAAAAAGGCAACGCTTCCTTTGACAAAAGTACCATGGAATTTGTGAGAAGTAGATAATGCGTGGAACAACCGAAGCATAAATCAAAAGCAGCATGTGGAGCGCCGAAATTTTTTGTGACTAAAGAAGAACATTGTAGCAAAAGGAGAAATGCGGCAGAATTAGAGTGGCGCACGCAACGCGTAAGGGAGGCCTATAAATTGGCCTCCCTAACTCATTTGTTTAACAGTTCATGCAACCCAAAAATAGAGGAGAGAGAGAAAGAGTTAAGTGAGAAGAAAATTTCTGTGGGTGTATTTGGATTGTGGTTTTGTGAGTGGAGAGTATTTGAAAAACATTGTGTATATTTTTTCATAGTAAAAATACCGCAATAGCTCTGTGGACGTATGGGAGTTTCCCAAACCATGTAAAATTCTCATGTCCATATTTTATTTTCCATCCTTATTGTTACTTGTGTATCTCCTTACTTCTCCCCGCATTCCTAATAATTTATATATATAATAATATATTATTAAATTATAATACTACATCAAACAAACAAATTAAATACTTTTCTCCGCAAGTATGGAGCACCTAAGCTAAGTGGTAATTTAAAACAATTAAAGTGGTAACAAACTTCAAATTAATCTCCATCACTTATTTGTTGGGTGAGCTCAAAACAATACAACGTCCTGCTTCCTTTTCCTTTTAATTCCTTTTTGTCACACAATTAAGTTTCAAATTTAGTTCATTAATTCATTTGGGTTGTTGACCTAAACAACTCAATAAATGGTAAATTACATTCTATGTAAAGTCAACTTAAATGGTCAGCCTGGGTTCAAATGTAGATCACTGACGCTAAAATTAAGCACTGTTATATAGGCAACATGGTTGGTGGCCTATGCCACTTATTTGTGACTTTACACTGTGTTGGAAGAGATTGGTTGAACTATATATAGTCATCCTTTCAAGATCACAAATTTCTCTTATTCAGAAAATTTTATATTATTTTTTGATCCCTTCCGTTTGATAAAATAACATAGACATCTAATATATTAGAAATGGGAAAGATCTTTTATTTGTGTAAATGGACAATTTTGCTCTCATTATTTTAGACATGTTCAAACGGTCAGTTTGATAACCAAATCAATCAAAATTCATAAACTAGAAAAATTAAAATTCTATAAAAAATTGAATCAAGCAAACTGAACAAACCAAAACACCTAAAAAATTGAAAATAAAAAAAATGAATAAAAATAAAAAAAATTAAAATAATCGAATCGATCAAAATAACCAAAAAAAAAAAAAAAAAAATGCAAAGTCCTTTGATGTGGTATGGGCCCTGTTTAATCCCCCCCACTTTTCGCTCATCTTTATCTTTTCCCTCTTTCCCCTTCTTTATATCACTCTCTCTACAAGTCAAAGGGTCTGTGACCCTTCGATTTTTTAAAAAAGGTTTTTTCTAGCATCAATGAGAGAGAGAGAGAAATAAAAACTTCAAAATTATTTTGTATGTGTGTTTTTTTGTTCTCTCTCGATTAAAGGAGCATAGAACCCAAATCTAGCTCTTTCGACAACTTTAATGAACAATTGTTTTGATTGATTCAAAGAAACAATCAGTTGCTTAAAGTTATCATCGAAGCAATTGGTTGCTTTGATAGTCAACAGTGCTGGCCAGTAATGGTCATTGTCATCAACCACTATTGATAATTTTTTTTATTTCTATTTCTGGTGAAGATTTTATTCTCATAATGGGAAATGATGATGGAAATCAAACAAGTAGCAACCCACAAGTATTCCACAAAATCTACGTCTATTACCCCAGGATACACTTGGAAGTGATATTCACGAAATCGATGCCCACTAGGAATTTGGATTGTGCGGGAAGTGATGGTATTAAGCTTGGGACAAATTGAGGCAGTTCAAAGACCAATATTTGCCCTTAAAGTCTCTAATGTTTTCAAGAAGGAGATGGAGGATTATTAAACTTTGCTCACTTGTGGTAGTGATCTTTGCCTAGGTCGAGTGTTAGTCCCTTTGGATATGGTCACTCAAAAGAGGAGATGAATTGAGTGATAAAACATTTTACCAATTTTTAAATAAAAATCTTGTTATTACAATTTTATCCAAACTAGATTTATGTAAATATATATATATATATATATATAAAAGTTTGAAGTGATGAATTTCACGCCACAAGATATATCAATGAAACACAATATATGACACAAGACAATTTTTAAGTGGTTCGGTGTATTTCATACACCTAGTCCACTTTTTCAAAATCTAATCACCCTTGAGGTTCCAGTAAAACTAACATAAAGGTTTTCCCTTAAATTACCTTGAAAACTAATACAACCCTAAATTACAAATGGTTCTAGGTAAGCTAAGCAATCTACAACAATGTTTAAATAAGTACAATACTTTGTCCACACTTGGACTCAAATGATTTAAGCAATAAATACACTTATACAAGGCAATAAATGAAATGATACAATAACCTCAAGAAGGAGAAATTCGGATAAGACTTGAAGTGATTTTCTCCTCTTTGCCTTGTGGCTCTTGAGTGAGTGAGTAATGAAGCTTGAGAGCCTTTGGATGCTTGGTTAGCTTGATGAGAGATTGAGCTTTTAATGCTTCTTTGAACTTAAATGAATGCTAAACTTCTCAAGCAAAACAACCCTTATGCATTTATAGACACAGATGGAGAACCTGCCCCATGTTCAAAAAATTGATCATTAGACCCGAGGAGTCGATTTTCCTGAAATAAGAGTCGACTTCCATTTTAAGTAGGAGTCGACTTCTCCATTGCTAGAGTTGACTCTTCGAAATACACCAATGCTGCCAGGTCGACTCTGCATAACTTGCTCTCGGTTGGGTTGACTCTAGCTTTGCAAGAGTCGACTTCAGCTTAGGGGGAGTCGACTCTATTGAACTAAAAGTCGACTTCTGAAGTCAATTTTACAGAAAATAACTTTTATACATATAGTAATTACTTGAGACTTGGTTTTAATTAAAAAAACATAGCTTTAGTGGAGATTATGAATTTGCAAAAAAAATATACAATAATTTACTTAAAATAATTAGGGGCTACAAATTATACATCAATTATAAAAAATTATTTTTGTTAATTATGAAAACTTAATTGAAAAATAATTGGGGCAAGTTGGTTCAACATTCTCCCCCTTTTCGATAATGATAAAAACATTTTTTATTTTAGATGGATAACTTTGAAAAATTAGCCCCTTTTTTAAAAAAACAAAAATTAAGGCTCCCTCTTACTATTATGCTATAGGCTCCCCTTATCGAAATATACATAGGGCGTGATAGAATTTGAGAAAGCATCAAATGAGCATCAAAATTAAATACTCGACAACTTTAAAGTTACCAAATTTCTCTCCCCTTTTTTTATCATGATCAAAAATAACAAGAGAACAAAAAGAGTTAGTAGAGAAAGCATGATATAGCAAAAAAATAACCATGCAATGAATAGATAACTACAATAATAATCAATTAAAATGACATGAGAGCAATGAATGGATAACTACAATAATAATCAATTAAAACGACATGAGAGTAAGATACATAAAATATATCAATTGTAGTAACACAAGATATCATATCAGTCCCTAAAAAAAGAAACGTCTAAGACAGTCCATGCACATAAGATAACCTAGGCATCCTTAGGTGGCGAAGAAACCCATGATGGAGTGTCATCAGGCTGGTCCGACTGACGAGGGAAGCGTCTGTCGATGACGTGATAGAGATCTCAAAGCATGTTAGTCACACAAGTTCAAAAATCCTATAACTTAGCTTGTAGGGCAGCATAATCGACATCGGTGCGTGTCCGAGCTAAGATAAATCAAGGGTGAGCTGCGCGAGTCGAGCCTATGTACGAAGAGGTGGAGGAGGAGTGGGCTAAGGTGGTGCAGAGGAAGGTCTAGCCTGATCAAATGGAGGAGGACAATCAACCAGGGTGCGAGGAGGATCATTCTCGACAGGCTCAACAGAAGGAAGAGAAGTGGAAGAAGCTCAGGTCTTGGGATGTATAACCAAGTGTTTCAAACCCATGCATATAGTTAACAGTGGCTTCATTGATAATATCACAGTGAGAGGGAGGTTCAAAGTGTTCATTTTCAAGGTCAATTTAGAGGCAGGTGAACAGGTGAGTGAGAAGGCAACCATAAGGTAAAGGGGAAGTGCTACGATTGATGACACTATGAACGTGATCAACTATGAGGATAGGCATGTTGATAGGGTGGTTCTTCATGAGAGCCCATAGAAAATGAGCCTCGAAAGGAGTGAAGCGTTCAAGGGTTCCCTTTCGGGGAAGGATGATGTGAGAAAGAAAGTTATGAGCAAGGCAAAGGTCAAGAGACTTGAGGTGAGTAATAGAGTAGAACGTCTCACATATGAGTTCCTTGTTGCCTGTGAGATCAAAGAGAATGGTGGTCTAGGGAACTTCATCATGGAATTTTAGACTCATCAAAGGTAATGGGTAGAGGTGTGCATTTGGTTATAACCGAATCGAACCGCCCCATTTTTGCCTAACCGAACTAAACTGCCATTATGGATATAACCAAACCGACTTAATACACTAACTGAAATCGAATTAACTGATTTGGACCTTAAACTAACTGAATTGAAAATTGAACAGAAAAAATAACTTAAAAACCAAACCGAATTAACCATTTTAGACTTTAAACTAACCGAACCAAAAATTAAACCGAAAAGCAATCAAAAAACAAAACTAAAAACACTAAAAACACCAACATCAATAGCAAAGACTAAAAACCCATTAACAGAAAAACACCTGATCAATACAAATATGCACTGCAAAACACCAACAGCAAACACTAAAAACCAACAAAGCAGAAAAAAAACATTCATTGCTGCACAATTCACTTATATATAAAAACAATAACACCAGAAAGCAAAACAAATTAACCAATAACAGTAACAAAAAGCAGAAAGCACAGCTGCACAAGATGAAAACCAATAGGTACATGGAATGTATTATGATGTATCTATAGGTTAAATAAACAACAAATCACAAAACAAAACCAAATATGAAATCAAATCACAAAACACAAAACAAAAATACACTTACAAATTAAAAGAGAAACCACAACTTCGCAAAGCCAACGAACCAAATCACAAAGCCAAGTTAAAGCATCAACAAACCAAAGACCTAAGGCTAGGTGAAAGTGTTTGAGTCTGACGGCGAGGTGAGGGTTAGCCGGTGACCTAGGACTAGGGTCGATGCTTCGACGATCGGGGGGGCTGGGTCTCAGGCTATCGGGTAAATGGGCTGGGTGTTGGACTTAGGTGGGGAAGAAGCCGATGGTGAAAGGCTTGAAGGCGTTTGGGTCTGGCAAGGACGACGATGCGTCGATGGCGAGGTGAGGGTTAGTCGCTAAACACCTAGGGCTAGGGTTGATGCTTCGATGACAAGCGAGGGGGGCTGGGTGTTGGGTCGGGTGGGGGACAAACCGACGACAAAGGCATTCGGCTCTGACGACGATGGCGATGTGAAGGTTGACGACGGGTGGGGGGTCTGTGAGACAGTCTCTCTCTCTCGGCTCAGGTGGGCTATCGGGTGTGATTCGTGTGATATGCAAGGAAGAAGAAAGGCAATGAATGAAGTAGCACCGTAGGTAGCAACACGGGTCGATTAGCGCAGGTCAACACGAGTTGGTTAGCGCGGGTCGGTTTAGTTTTTTGGGTATTTTTGCCCAAATACCCGAATCGAACCGACTACTCAAAGTTTTTGCAAAAAACTAACCGAACCCGAACCACCCACCATGGATAACTGAACCAAACCAACTGACCGTCGGTCGGTTTGATTTAATCTATTAAACTGATTTTATGCTCACCCCTAGTAATGGGAATTCCAAGGATGGTAGAAAAAGATTCAGTAGTGACGAGGATGTCAACACCTTTAACGAAAGAGTGGGAATTGCATTGAGGTTTCTGAAAAAGGTTCAAACGATGAATGGAAAGATGAGACATTACAGAATGTGAGATTGTGAGTGTCAAATTAGCTTCGGTATATGTGTTTGCCATGAAGAACTTCTCGATTTTGAAAAGAGTTTTGAATTTTTTTTTCAAATTCTAGGTTAGGAAAATATGTGGGTTGAGTGGATGATGCGGGTGGTGGTTGAGAATTGGAGGATGATGAGGAATGGGAACGTTTACGAGGGGACATGAAGGTGGTTTAGGTACAAAGGAGTCAACTCTGAGGATATATGGGAGTTGACTGTTAAGAGAGTTTGGAGTCAACTCTAGAAGCAACAGGAGTCGTCTCTGTTATGAAAACAAACGATTCTGGACATAGAGAGAGAGAGAGCAATTACATGGAAGAACAACAACCACAAAATAAACACAGAGAGGCGATAGAGATGTAGTAAATAAACAAAATCAAACTCGAAGCATCGAAATTCCATTTATCAACACAAAGATGAAAGAAACATTGAACAACAAATCAACCAAACATTCAAAACAAAAACAAAGAAATAAAAAGAATGAGGACACATACCTAGGCGTTCGAACCACGTTCGAACCAAAGAGAAGTCACGTGACAAGGATGAGAGGGTTTGAGAGAGAGAGAGTTCGGTAGAAGTAAAATGGAATGAGATTGTTTGAGGGTTTTTAAAGGAAGGAGGAAGAAGGCTGACAGTCGCGTGAACGCGGCAAGAAATTGTTGCAGAGTCAACTTCCAATAAGATAGGAGTCCACTTCTATGAGAGTCAACTTTTATTAATAATGGAGTCATCTTTAGACTAAGAGTCGACTATGAGATATACAGGGGTCGACTTTTAATAGGAGTCAACTTTTACAAAATAAGAGTCCACTTTCAATATGCGCCAGAAAAAGATTACACAGAGGCATGAAACTTAGGTAGAAATAGATATTCAATGCTAACTGAAGGGATTCATTATCCCTAATTCACTTCGAATAAAATTAAAACAATCTTTTGGAAGGGGCTTAGGGTAACACCCCATTTTTCCCAAGCGTTCGTTAACCCGAGATTTTAGGATTTTTTTTTTTTTTTCAACATACACACAACATAAATCAAATCCCGACAATCCCAATTCTACCTTCTCAGCATATCAAACTTAATAATCAATAAGCTAAGACAGATAATATCATCACATCAGCAGAAGCAAGATCGAAACCTGAAATGATACATAATTGTAATTCCTTTATTCATAATATATAGATCATACCGTTGTTTGACATGACATCTTCAAAACAAAATACATAGAGATTAATCCCTTAGCAACAAAACTAAACACCTCAAACATAATCAAAATATATGCTAAAAGTCTCCAATGAAATCAACGACTACATCTCGATAACCTCTTTTCCCTTGGCGCCACTGTTTTCACCTGGAACTTTTGAATATTCCAGGAACAAAGTCCAAATTAGATGTTGAATCATCTAAGTGAGAGATCAAAAACATTTTCATGAATATATGCAACACCATGAATAAACTGACATATCCCAGTCCAAGAGAATCCTATACAGTGCTTAACCCATACCACGGGGGAAGAGCAATCTCTCTAAGGGAAACATGATCACATCGAGGCATTGGCATAACACAATCCTAGCTTAAGAGTGGCAACATCAATGCATCTCTCCAACCCCTTGGGAATAATCGTTACCACTCCTGATACAGGAAGGTCGACATCAACACAGGAACCCGGCTCACCACAATCACATCAAAGATTACGTTCTCACTCAAAAGCATCCTAGAAACACTACCCATGTCCCATACACATGCCAATTCCATAATCACAACATGAAATGATGCATTACATTAAACGACATTTCAATGCACATAATTTAATGCACAAAATTCAATACACATGTGTAAAACATTTTGGGATGAACCTCCCACATGAAAACAACCATTCACATGTAACAAAATCAGTTTTTCAGTAGAACCACTCACCTTAAATGCAATTCAGAATACCTCAAAGTTCGAGCTCAACCTCGACTCTGGTGCCAAGCTACTAAATTCTGAGCCCTATCACGTTTCTCAAGCTTCAAATAAATTTCTAGAATTTTTCAAAAAACTTTCTACTATTTTTTCCTTTTTTTCCCTTCATTTTCTTTCTCTTCCTCTTCTTCTTTCTCCTCATCCTCCTCCTCCTTCTCTCTATTCTCTCCCTGCCTTCTACCTTTTGCGCCGAAGCCTATTTATACCCTCCATGTCGTTGCTGCTACCTAGGCCACCACTCCATATATACATATTATAATTACATCATCCTTGGCCAAGGAGCTCCTTGGCCTTCATACACACTTCACACACACATAAATATATATATATATATATATTTCTATTATAACTATATGTAATATAATATCTTAAAAAATTATTTACTTAATTTCTAAATTTCTTCATCATCTCGCTAGAGTATTTCTTTGATTGCAATTGTAACTTAAATATTAAATTAATAATCACTAAGATACTTAAAATCTAAAATTAATAACTCAACACTTACTCAATAAGTACGTTTTTGTGCCGGTGTCCTCATATGACTATCGTTTCATCCTATAACCACTTCAGGGTTGATTCTTACAAACCGGAGCCTCTTCAAGGTTCTATTGACTTTTCGAAAGTCCCTTACGATCATTCAGTTTTTCAAGCTTCATTTTAGTTGTACCGAAAACTGTCACATTTTTAATTTTTTTTAGCGCCATAAATCTCATCTTAAGGTGCTCGTCCATGTCATACCCTTTTCTTTAGACATCTAAGTTCTGAGGTATTCCCTGTCGTTGATTCGACAACTTATTTTACTATCAAGCTAATTTTTTGATATTTCAAACTTATTTAAATTATGTAGCAACCTCATAAAAATTTTGGAGTATTACACTTAGTGAAAATATCGACTAATTGCAAGTCGGTCGAGACAATTCTAAAATAATTTCTTGGTTTTGCACATGATCCCTTAAGAAGTGATGCCTGACTTCAATATGTTTCGTTCTAGAATGTAACACTAGTTTTTTTGATAAGTTAATAGCACTAGTGTTATCACACTTGATGGGAGTTTGATTAAACGAGATTCCAAAATTGGTTAATTCTTGATGGATCCAAAGGACTTGAGCGCAACAACTACCGGCAACTATATATTCAGTTTCGATGATTGATAACGCTACTAAGTTTTACTTTTTGGAAAATCATGAAATCAACTTGTTTGAAACAAGCTTGATGAAAGGGGTAACATTATTAGAAATAAAGCTAGATTAGTTGCTCAAGGTTATAGTCAAGAAGAAGGCATTGATTATGATGAAACCTATGCTCCTATAGCAAGATTGGAAGCTATAAGAATCCTATATTCTTTCTCATGCTATAAGAACTTCACTTTATATCAAATGGATGTTAAAAGTGCATTCTTAAATGGTTTCATTTTGGAGCAAAATATCCAAATCATGTATATAAGCTTACTAAAGTCCTATATGGTTTAAAGCAAGCTCCTAGAGCTTGGTATGAAAGGCTAAGTAAGTTTCTTACTGAAAATGGATTTCAAAGAGGTAAGGTTAACACAACACTTTTCATTAAGAAAAAAAGAAATGATATGTTGCTTGTCCAGATTTATGTAGATCACATTATTTTTGGATCATCAAATCTTAAGTTATGCGAAGAGTTTGCCTCAATAATGCAAAATGAATTTGAAATGAGCATGATGGGAGAATTAACATACTTCCTAGGTCTTCATATTAGGCAAACATCTCAATGAACTTATTTAAGGAAAATCAACCCCTATGAGTGCATCTAGTGTCATTGATAAAGATAAGAAAGGAAAATCAATGGATCAAAAGCTATATAGAGGGATCATTGGCTCTTTGTTATATTTAACGGCATCTAAACCCGATATTGTATTTAGTGTTGGTATATGTGCTAGATATCAAGCCGACCCAAAAGAGTCTCACTTGAAAGCCACTAAAAGAATCTTAAGATATATTAAAGGTTCTGAAAACTCAAGCCTATTCTATTCAAAATAAAAAACATTTGAACTTATGACCTATACCAATGTTGACTATGGCGGATGCAAAATTGATAGAAAAAACAAAAGTGGAATATGCCACTTTCTAGGGAAATCGTTAGTAACTTGGGCTAGTAAGAAGCAAAACATCGTTGCCCTATCCTCAACCGAAGCTGAATATGTAGCATTCAGTTTGTGTTGCACACAAGTTTTATGGATTAAGTATCAACTAGAAGATTATGACATTCATTTAGAAAGAATACCAATCAAGTGTGATAACACAAGTACAATAACTTTATCCAAAAATCCAGTATTCCATGCAAGAACCAAGCATATTGAAATCAAACATCACTTATTAAGGGATCATGTTCAAAAAGAAGATGTCACATTAGAATTCATAGATACAAATAATCAACTCGCTGATATCTTTACCAAACCATTGAATAACAAAAAGTTTGAACACTTTAGATCGTGTCTTAATTTGTTGGAAATCAAATTCTAGATTCGCTTCTATCAAAATTTGATTCTAAGTGTTTTTGCTTAAAGAAGTTTTGAAACATCTCTTTCAAGTTTTGAAACATGTGCTATACTAAGAACATCGTGTTTCGAAACACAATTTCTAGAGAGTTATATTTCGAAACATGTTTTCCCATGTTTCGAAACCTGTTTTCCATAGAGCATTATTTCGAAACATACTTGATTTATGTTTCGAAACTTCATTTCCAGATAGGTATGTTTCGAAACATGTACATCATGTTTAGAAACCTAATGTCGAGATTATAAATACCTGGACCATTTCAAAACCTCATTTCTTTCGAAAATTCCTCCTTATTTTGAAACCCTAGCCTCTGAAACCTCTCTCATTCTCTCACCCACTCAAAATCTCTCTGAATCTCTCTCTCAATTCTATCAAATCAATCATGGTAAGGTCGAAGAGATCCGCCGGCAAGCGTCAACTCACACCGTCTCCGCGTCCTTAAGAGTATCACGACGACTTTCTTACCGTTCAATCCTTCCAGATCTTCAAATCCTCATTCAAAAAATGAGAGGTAAACCCTGGTTGCCTCTTTGATCTTGATGTATTAGGAAAGGCTAACTTCTCGTATCTCATTACTCTTCATAATAGAAATTGGTTACAACTCCTTGAACTTAAAGTTCCAGTTCTTCAAGATTATGTTTGTATTTTCTACTCCAATGCTCAATCTTCCTTCGATGGGCATGATTATACCGATCGTTTTAAAACCTTCATTCACAATACTAAAATTGAATTAAATCCCAATATCCTAGCTACTTTTTTGGAAATTCCAGCCACTGGTGATGTTTATGTTCCCTATACTTTCAAATCCTTAGATGCATGCAAGAAAATCTCGGGAAACCCTAATCTTACAAAGGCTTTCAAAAACATTAACGCCTTATCTGTTGACTTCCGTATCTTGCATCTTATCATTTGCCAAGTTTTACACCCTAGGAATGGCAATTATGCTCAACTCTATCCCGAAGACTTATGGTTCATGAAAAAAATTATCGATAATAAGCCAATCAATCTTCCTTCCATTATATGCAACAAAATGGTAAATGCCCGTGCTCACCGCAAGCAATCACTTCCGTACGGTTGCTTACTTTAAGCATTTATCAAATCCAAATTTCCTAATATCCAATCTTCATCCATTCTTCCTAAATCAAAACTTACTCTCTTCAATCATACATCTCTTACCAAAATGGGATATTAATATGATGATGTGAATCAAAGATACACAAAAATGATCCATCGTCACCAAAGATTCAGTTTTGAGATGGATGCGCAAGCTAAGGAAGAAAATGAAGAAGATGAAGACACTCTAGCCACCTTCGACGCCGAGCCATCGACTCGAGTCATGCCTGATATGCTAGCATTGCTTCAGTCTACTATGGCTGAAGGCTTTGCCTCCATGACTCAGAAATTTGATGATGTTTTGGCTATCCAAGCTTCTTTCGGGACTCAGTTGCAATCCTTAAACGACAAGGTCAACAACAATCATCGCTAAACAAAAGAGTACCTTGATAGTCTTAGGGATCAGATAGGGAAATTAGAAGAGTTGGAAGCTAGCTTCCCAAAGCCAAGTTCCCCTAGTTCCCCAACTCCCTAGATTTTGGCTCATTTCTATGTTTTGTAATTGACTATCCATATGTCACTATTTTTGGGATATTTTTTTTCAATTATTAGATATTTAGCAATGAATTCCTATTTGTTTACATTTTGTACCTTGCTTGTTTTCATGAATGTTCTTAACTTGACTATCATATTTTTTCCTTATGATAAAAAAGGGGAGAAAAATATGAAAAAATATGAAAAATGTATGATGTATGCAATGTATGCTTAGTATAATTGGTACCAAATATGTTTTTATGTTCACATTAAGAATTGGTATCCTATTCATTTCTGAAACACTAACTCTTAGTATCAAGAAAACCTTTGTGTTATGTACTTTCAAACAAATACAAAAAAGGTTGTCCCACTTCAAAGGTTTGTACTTCCACTACAAAAAAATTGATTTTTTGCGACAGTTCTAAAAATCGCCGCAAAACATGATATTTTGCAGCAGTTTTGAAACTGCCGCAAAATATGATTTTTGCGGCGATTTCATAAAACCACCGCAAAATTCAGTAAAACATGTTTTTTGGGGAGGTTTTCAAAAAATCGTCGCTAAATTTAAAAAATAATTAAATAATAAAAAAAATAAATTCTTTTTCGTGGCGGTTTCTTAGAAATCGCCGCTAAATTAAAAAAAAATAAAAATAAAATTAAATTAACATTTGCGACGATTTTCAAAAACTGCCGCAAAATTAAAAAAAAATTAAATTTAGCGGCAGTTTTTCAAAAACTTCCGCAAAATTTAAAAAAATTAAATAATTTAAAATTAAAATTAAATTAGCATTTATGGCGGTTTACAAAAACCGCCGCAAAATTCAAAAAATATTAAATTTAGTGGCGATTTTTGAGAAACCGCCGCTAAATTTACAAAAATTAAATAATTCAAAATTCAAAATTAAATAAAATAATTCATTAAAAAATTAAATTTAGCGGCAATTTTTGAAAACCGCCGTAAAATCCAAAAAATATTAAATTTAACGGCGATTTTTGAGAAATCACCGCTAAATTTAAAAAAATTAAATAATTCAAAATTAAAAATAAAATAAAATAATTCATTAAAAAATTAAATTTAGCGTCTGTTTTTTAAAATCGCCACTAAATTGAAAAAAAAATTAAAATTCATTATTTTCATTAAAAAAATTAAATTTTGCTTAAGAAAATAATTAAAAATTAAATAAATATAAAATCTTAAAAATAAATATAAAATTGCATTTAAATGAATAGCAAAATTCATTAAAAATATAATTTAAAAAAAATTAAAAAAAATTTAATATATAAATTTTAATAATTTTTAAAAAATATATAAAATCTTCTTTTTTATTTTTAATCAATTAATTTATTTAATTAAACTATATTAATTTATTTTTAATTTATTCTATTATTCTTTTAAAATAATCAATTAATAAATATTTTTAATATATATTAAAAATATAAAATATAAAATATAATTCTAGAAATTAGTTGTTAGAATAGTATATAATATATATATATGTGCATATATGTTAAGGAGTTCTTCGCAGATCAGGCGATTCGTGTGCGCACGCGCGCACAAGAGGTCTTGGGTTCGAAACTTGGGGAGAGCATGCTGGGATTTAATTTCCAGCATCGCCACGTGGCGCGCAAGGGCAGGGCGGGCTGGCTTGTGCAGGCCGTAAAAAAGTAAAAATTTTTATTTTAGCGGCGGTTTTGAAACCGCAGCTAAAATTAAAATTTTATTTTTTTTATTTTTTAAAAATAAAATTTAAAAAAATTAAAAAAAATAAAATTTTAATTTTAGCGGCGGTTTCAAAACTGCTGCTAAATATTATCAAAAGCGTCGCTAAATTATAAATTTAGCGGCGATTTTAAAAATCGCTGCAAAATTTAAAATTAGCGGCGGTTGTTGAAAATCGCCGCTAAACGCTCCGCGACGACTGACTTAGCAACGGTTTTTAAAACTGCTGCTAAAATACTTAGAGGAAAAATCGCCGCTAAATGCTGATTTTTGTGTAGTGTTCTATCTCTGATATAAGTTTATGGGGGAGTTATGTGTATACTAAGTGCATATCGATTTTTTCAAAAGGTTTTCATCATTATCAAAAAATAAGGGGAGAATTGTTGTATCATATTTTTTTATATATGAGAAAATGTGTTTGATGAAAAACTAACCTTAGAATAAAAAATCTTTATGAAAATCTCATATTTTGAAATAAGTTTTTCATATTTTGAAACATGCATTATTAGTGTTTTGGCGCGAAAGCTGAAATGTTTGAAAAATCCAAAATTCATTTATTATGTTTCGAAACCATGTTTCAATGTTTCGAAACATAATTCTGGTGTGTTTCTATACGTATTCGAAATGCCCTTTGTTATGTTTGAATAAATTTAATTTTTATGCATTATGTTTCGAAACTAAGTTTTCATGTTTCGAAACATCAGTCTTTCATGTTTCTATACATGTTTCGAAATGTATATTGATAAGGTTTCAAGTTTTGCTAAGTTTATATGTTGTATTTTGAAACCTATTTGAAAACCAAGCATATGTTTCAAAACCTATATAGTATGTTTCAAAACCTCTGTCATCTTTGACAGCAGTGTATTTAAAATCTTTGTTTAACATATTTTGAAACATGTTTCTGAAGTATGTTTCGAAACCTTCATATCATGTTTCGAAACATCTGACTCTATCAGAAGAATATTTGAAAATTTGTCATGCTTTTACACTTTATTTCAAAAGCTATTTTAAAATCTTATTTTTGAAATAATCTCCATACCCTGATGTTTTAATTTCATATATGTTATAAGTGGAGAATAAAACCGAATCATTTTACTTTTAAAAGATGTTTCCAGCTCATTCTCTCTCTTGGTGCATATCCAGCTATAAAGATTGTATGTTTCAAAACCTCTGTGTAAAAATATGTTGTTTCAAAACCTAAAATGTGTGTTTCAAAACTTACTTTATTATCTTGTCTCTAATGGTTATAATTAGCCAAAAGCTATCTCTTTGATATATATATCAGCTTTTGAAGACAAGAAGCTATCTCCAACAAATATACACAAGTTTACACATCTACAAGAGATATTGCCACATACACAAGCACAAGCAAACAAAGTTCTTTCAACAAACTCTCAAAGAAGATCACGTCGATTATTCCTTGGTGTGCACTGTGGTGTGAAAAAGAGAAGCAAACTGAAACCATCATCATTTCAAGCTCTCCTCAATCTATACCAATAATTTGTAATAACTATTTGGTAAGGTGTTTAAATAAATTCAAATTGTTGGGTTGTAAAAGATAAGTGTTATTTATCTTGTTGTGAGGTTTGAGTTGAGCCCATTAAAACTCGTTGTGTAAGGTTTTAGGGTGAACAGTGGTAAAACCCTTGGTGTCGTTGATCGCTAGTAAAAGTTATTGTGTTAGCAAATCCTTCAAGTGGGAAAGTTTGAAGGTAGTGGAGTAGGCGGGTGCCGAATCACTATAAATCTTGTTTGTACTTGATTTCTCATTCTTACTTGTTATCTTTGTTCATGCTTTCAAAAGAATCATTTTTGAAAAACTAAATGAGTTTCAATATTTGCAAATTAGTAAGGTTTTGAAACATACTATAGTAGATTTCGAAACATACCTAACAGTAAGTTTGATTTCGAAACATACTTAACAAAAAGGTTAGTTTCGAAACATACTTCCTCAGGTTTCAAAATATACTGTCCTGCAAGCAAAAGCTTTTGAGTTATCAAAAATTTACCCAAATCCCAATTCACCCCCCCCTCTTGGGATGTATTTACCATTATATAGAACTAACAGATGCCTTCTTCTTGGCAATACCCTTTGGCTACTAGCCTTGCTTTGTTACTAATTATGTTCCCATTTTAGTCTAATTTGTTTTTGAGCACCCACTTGGTTCCTATGATTGATTTATCCTTAGGCCTAGGAACTATCTCCCATACTTCATTTCTTTTGAATTGATCTAGTTCTTCTTACATAGCTTTAATCCAAAATTCATCTTCTAAAGCTTGATCTATGCAAGTTGGCTCAACCTTTGAAATGAAAGCAACATTGTTGCAAAAATGATGCAATGAAGCCCTAGTCCTTATACCTTTACTTGGTTCTCCAATGACTTGTTCTATAGGATGGTTTTGAACAAACTTGTAACTCTTGGGTAGCTTATCTAGATTGTCCTCATCTAATGGATTCTCTTGGGTTCTAGGTTGATGGTTTGATGAATCATTCTTGACTTCTTCTTAAATGTTCAATTTGTTCATCTCTTTTGATGGATCTATGGATATCTCATCTTCCTCTTCATTGATTTTCTTTGGCTCAAAAGATTCATTAAATTTCACATAAATGGATTCTTCTAACATGTTTGTTCTAATATTATATACTCTAAAAGCCTTACAAGAGTTTGAATATCCAAGAAATATGCCTTGATCACTTTTAGCATCAAACTTACCTAAGTTATCCTTAGTGTTCAAGATAAAACACTTACATCCAAAAGCTCTAAAATAGGGCACATTTAGCTTTTTTCATAATATATCTCAAATGGTGTTTTCTTGATTCCTTGCCTTAAGTTAAACCTATTTAGAATATAACAGGCAGTATTGACCATTTCCACCCAAAACTAAGTAAGCAAGCTACTCTCCAAAAGTATAGTCCTTGTCATCTCTTGAAGAGTCCTATTTTTCTTTTCAACAACACCGTTTTGTTGTGGAGAATTGATGAAGAATCCCTTGATCTTTGCAAAACTCCATAAAAATTTATTCTCAAATTCCCCACCATGATCACTCCTAATGCAAACAATTTTGTTATCTTGTTCTCTTTGAATTCTTTTAGCTAATTTGACAAAGTTTTGAAACCTTTCATCATTTGCAAATAAAAACATGACCCAAGTAAACCTAGCAAAATCATCCACTACAACAAATACATAAAATTTTTCACCCAAACTTCTAGTTTGTGTAGGACCAAATAAATCCATGTGTAATAGTTGTAGGGGTTTACTTGTTGATATCGCATTCTTAGATCTAAAAGAAGCTCTAGTTTGCTTTCCTTGACAACAAATATCACAAAAGATTTCTTCATTAAATTTTATCTTTTGAAGCCCTAAAACTAACTCTTTATTAGAAATTTTTCTAATTAAGTTTGGATTTAGATGACCTAATCTTCTATGCTATAAAAGAACATCTTCATTTTTTACCATTAAGCATTTTACGTTAATTTCTCCAATATCGGCAATGTAAACATTGCCTTGCCTTTTAGCACAAATAATAATGGAATTATTACCATCAATAACAAGACAATACCCTTGTTTGAAAATAACTTCATAGCCATTATCACAAAATTAACTAATGCTAAGAAGATTATGGTTTAAGCCATCTATTAAAAGAACATTTCTAATAGTAGTAAAATGTGGTTGGCCAACAGTACCAACTCCAACCACTTTACCTTTGGCATTGTCACCAAAAGTGACGGATCCTCCATCCTTGGGAGTAAGATCTATGAATAGATCTCTCTCACCAGTTATGTGCCATGAGCAACCATTATCCATATACCACCTGTTGCCCATTGTGGTCCTCACACACACCTGCACATTAAAAATCATGTTTTAGTCTTGGGCACCCATCTATAGATAGGTCCCTTAACTTTTGCTTCACTAGGATGCAATGATTTTACAAGTATTTTGCATTTGCATGATGTACATTAACAACCTTGGTGCTTTGAAAATCTAAAGCTCTGATTGTTTGTACTAGCCTTTTGGGTATCCACATTTGCACTTGATTGTTTTTCCTAGGTTGAGACTTCTACCTAGGTTGTCTCCATTCTCTCTTAAGTGCCTTGTATTTTGGTCTAGGTCTTGAATTCTTCCTAGATATCAATGTGGCTAATGTTCTCTCAATTGCATTCTTTTCTACGATTAGCTTATTGTTTTGAGATTTTAGAGACTTATTTTCCTCTTGAAGGTCGATTAGTTGACTATCTATTTTCTTTTCCTTTTCTTTCTTTAATTCTTGTGATTCTTTGTGAAGATTGTCTATTTCATTCTTTAGCTTTTCACTTTCTTCTTTATGACTTTTCTTGGAAGCCTTTAATTCCTTTTTGAGACTTTGGAATTCTTTATATAATTCCTTATATACTTCTTGAAGTTCCTTGAATTCCACATTGTCTTCCTCATCATCATCTTCTAATTCCATGAAGCACACATGTGCTTGTTCATCTTCAAATTGAGAAGACTCACTTGAGTCATCTGCATCCCATGCCACAAAGGCATGTTTCTTTGGCTTTTAAATCCTTTTTTTTTTCTACCATTTTATCCTTATTTTCTTTCTTATCTTCAGGGCAATCATATTGCATATAACCTACTTCTTGCATTTATAACATGTTGGAGGCACTCTCTTGTGCTCTTTTCCTTTTCTCTTCATTAGCCTAGCAAAGGTTTTTGTTAGTAGGATCGTTTCATCATCTTGATCTTCCTCACTTGATTCTGATTCTTCTTTTTCTTTTAAGACTAAAGTTTTCTTACCCTTAGTATCTTCATTTACCTTGTTCAAGATCAATTCATGAGTTAGTAGAGTTCCTATTAATTCTACCTTTTTTAATTCCTTCAAGTTTTTAGCTTAAGACATGGCAGTCACTAATGGTTGTCAATCTAAAGATAGTGACCTAAGTATTTTCTTAACTTGATCTACCTTATAAATTTCTTTACCTGACATTTTAAGACTGTTTATAATCTTTTGGAACCTACCATTCACTTGACTTATATTTTCATTAGAAAGCAACTTAAATTCTTCATATTGAGACATTAGAAGATTAATCTTTGTATCCTTTACTTAATGGATTCCCTCATAGACTATTTCAAGCTTTTTCCATATTTCATTAGATGTTGAGTAAGCTGTGAGTTTTTCATATTCACTTGGAAGAATTGAACAAAAAATTATATACTTTGCTTTATGATTCATTTAATGTTTTTTATATCATCTTCAATCCATTCTTCTTCTATGGTTGAAGTTATGGTAAAACCATCCCTAACTATCTTCCATAGTTGATAATCTATAGAAAACAAAAAAGATTCCATCCTCATTTTCCAATGGTTAAAGTTTGTGAAATCAAAGAATGGTGGCCTAGAGGGCGATGGTCCTTCAGCTAGGCTTGATTAGAGAACGAGGCCATTATGGATCTCTTCTAGGTTGAAACTATGGATTAAAGATTCAACTATTTTAGAAGTCCGCTCTGATACCAATTGTTGGTCCCTTGGGGTATGGCCACTCAAGAGGGGGGGTGAATTGAGTGATTAAAAATGTTACCAATTTTTAAATAAAAATCTTGTTATTACAATTTTATCCAAACCAGATTTATGTAAATATATATATGAAAGTTTGAAGTGCTGAATTTCACGCCACAAGATATATCAATGAACCACAATATATGGCACACTACAATTTTTAAGTGGTTTAGTGTATTCCACACACCTAATCCACTCTCCCAAGGTCTAACCACCCTTGGGGTTCCACTAAAACCAACACCAAGGTTTTCTTTTAGTTCACCTTGGAAACTAATACAACCCTAGATTACAAATGGTTCTAGATAACCTAAGCAATTCACAACAATGTTTAAATAAGTACAATACTTTATCCACACTTGAACTCAAATGATTTAAGTAATAAATACACTTATACAAGGCAATAAATGAAATGATACATTAACCTCAAGATGGAGAAATTTGGATAAGACTTGAAGTGATTTTCTCCTCTTTGCCTTGTAGCTCTTGAGTAAGTGAGAAATGAAGCTTGAGAGCCTTTGGATGCTTGGTTAGCTTGATGAGAGATTGGGAGCTTTTAATGCATCTTTGAACTTAAATGAATGCTAAACTTCTCAAGCAAAATAGCCCTTATGCATTTATAGACGCAGTTGGAGAACCCGTCCAACGTTCAAAAAATTGACCGTTGGACCCGAGGACTCGACTTTCCTGAAACAAGAGTTGACTTCTCCACTGCTAGAGTCGACCATTTGAAATACACCAATACTGTCAGGTCGACTCTGCATAAGTTCCGCTAGGCTGGGTCGACTCTAGCTTTGCAAGAGTCGACTTCATCTTAAGAGAAGTCGAATCCATTGAACCAAGAGTCGACTTCTAAAGCCAATTTTACAGAAAATAACTTTTATACATATAGTAATTGCTTGAGACTTGGTTTTAATTAAAAACATAGCTTTAGTGGAGATTATGAATTTGGAAAAAAATATACAATAATTTACTTAAAATAATTAGGGGCTACAAATTATACATCAATTAAAAATATTATTTTTGTTAATTATCAAAACTTAATTGAAATATAATTGGGGCAAGTTAGCTCAACATCAAGAACAAAGGTGACCTTCTCACCTTCATCTCTTAAAGGAGAAAGAGTCTGGCAAGAACACTTAGCGATAGCCACTTGAGATGGTATAAAACTGTAGGAGGTTGAGAATGAGGAGGAGGAATTGTTAGAAGAATTGTCGATGGTTGTGAGGAAGTAATTAGAGGATGAGAAGGAACAAGAGATGACCCTCAAGGCACGCTAGGCTAAGAAGATGGTCTCGCTGAATCTTGTGAAAGGGAAGTTTATTTGCGTGTCGATGCATCATTGGCCACCTTGCATGTTTGAGCCATCCCTTCCTACATCCTCTTATGATTAATGCTTCCAAAATGGCTTATTTTTGCAAAGTCAAAAGGAATTTGAAAGAAGACAAGAAAAAATGAAGGAAAAAGAAAAACTAATAGAGAAAAAATACCCTTAGGAAAGGCATGCTCTTGTGTAGCGATTGTAAGTAAACCTCTTCTCTTCTCATGCTCTTCCTCTCTTTCCACCAATCACTATAAGAGGAATCATTGGTAGAAGAAGAATAGAAAGAAGAGTCCTTATTGAAGTCTAAGGGAATTAGATTTTTGCCTTGACCTGAGGTTAAACTGGGGAGTCTTCCTCCACCGCGACAAGCACCTAAAAGTTTGTTAGGACTTGTGTTTATCCTATAGGCAGACTTTATCCCACCACAATAATTTTTTTAGCAAACAAGGCCTTATGAAGGCGAACAAGGCCCAAAGAACTACTATATAACCTCCTTATAAATAGTGCAAATGATCTTTGCCACTAGAAATTTGGTTGTTTGATCCACACATTCATAATCCCAACACCATTGATAGGGGTATTCCAATCAGCCAAAGGCTTCACCAACTAAATAATCCAAGTGATCTTTTTTACTCGTTGAAGGGTAAAAAAGTTAACTCTCCATTCTATTGCCCTAAGTTTATACAAACAACTAAATAATCCAAGTGATGGCATCACCCTTCTCTAATAGTAAAGAATAGAGAAGGCTATGACTTAAGCCCATCTATTTGGTAAAGTTGGGTCAGACCAGATAAAAAATCCTCAAAAAACTAAGGTCAAATTCTGATAAGGGAAACTGAAGGCCAACCACCAAGGAAGCCTTGTGGATACCTATACAGTTTTCACCAAAGCCGTCTAGGTTTGCCTCTGAACAGGTAACCTTGCCTCATAATTATTAAGAAAAAGGAAAATCACCCTTATCTTATCAAGGTCTACCTCATCAAACTTAAAGCTCTTCCCAAGAAGCCTCATTGGTCCTTAAGGAGAGACATCCCTAGTGGTTTGATTTGTCCCAACCATATAACTATACTACGATGAAAAGAGTATGCAAAAGTCTAAGAATGACACCGAAAAAGATCTTTAAGAGATGCAGAAAGGTTGGCAAAAGGTCAAAAGATTACTAAGGAAGTTCACAAGTGACTAAAGAAGTCTTTAGGAAAGTGCATGAGTAGTTACTAGGATATTAAGAGAATAATCCTCAGGAGACAGGTAAGAAAGCAACAAGCTTAGAAAGAAAGTGACTGCCAAGGTGAAAAGTAAAAAATAATTATTGAGGGCCTCTTTCTATAGGAAATCCTAAAAGATGAAATAACTAAGGTGGTGCAATCTAGATCGTGAGACAAAAGCCATTGGAAACCCCAGCCAAGGCCAGCTCAAGACAGAAGACGTCGGAGAAAGAAAGAGACACTGGAAAAAATGTTGAAAGAGGCACCGAAGAGAGAGAGAGAGAGAGAGAAGAGACCCCAAACCAGAGATGCCAAAGAAAGAGAGATGAAACAGGTAGGAGAGGAGACTAACCACTACCAGGAGACGCTGATGGCAACGAAAGGAGATGTTGATGGGAGCCAAGAAGAGACTAGGAGATGCTGACCATTGAAGACCAAGAGACGCGGTCACCAGTCATGACATAAGATCACACAGTCCGATCGACATCTTTAAAGACAATGGAGAAAGCGATGGCATCGTCAAAGACCAAGGGCGATAGCATCTTTAAAGACAGTCATCGATCACGATAGACGGCAGATGCAATATTGTGGTCGGTTAGGCGATCACGTGAGATGGTGGGAGAAAGAGAGAAAGCAAGTTGTCTTGTTACCTAAGGGCCCACCAACTCGCCCAACCATTGGATTAGAAGAAAATGATCCATTAAGGCAAGGTTCATACTAAAATTACCCATATTAGAAAAAGTCTTATTCAGAAGAAATATCTTAGAGGGTAGCCTAACAAAGGCGAAATACTCTTTTATCTAAGAGACTTGAGAAAATAATGGGGAGCAATTGATGTATAATGGGTTGAGGCCAATGACTAAACCAAGGCTCATTTTTAATACAAAGCCCCAAAGGTAAGGAACAAAAACAAATAAGGAAAGCCACAAAGTAGCCCAGAAGACCTTCTTAGTGGAAGCCTAAAAGTTAAACTCTCCCAAGAGACCCCTTTGAATGAAACTTAAAAATTTACCCTTCTGGGAGACCTTTCCAACGAGGAATTCCCAAGGAAAACATGAAAACTGTTACCTCTGCAATCTTCACCCTAAAAGTTGGAACATCCCTAATCTTGAGATGGCCAAATACTCTGCCACCTGTCACCTACCACCTCTATAAATAGGAGGTGACTCCTCTCTAAGCATGTAAAAAATACTATACAGAACTTTCTCCAATTTTTTGTGATTTTCAGTGAGTCTAACTTAACCATCTAAGCATTTGCGTTAGAAAATATCCAACGTACTTTAACCAGTTTTTTTTTTTTTTTTTTTGTAGCGCCTTGAGAGTTCAAAGACAATTTCTAGACATGTAAATTCTATTGTTGTATTCAAACAATAAGAAACACTTTAAAAAAATTATTAGTGTTGTGTGCCCAGATGCTAGATTTGGATAACATCTAGTAAGCTTGTTTGTAATGCATTAATTGTATTTTTGTATAAATCAATAAAAGTCAAGATTTTTTTCATTCATATTTTCTCCAATCATTTATATGAATGAGTCCCTAAATCTTCTATGTTAGAAACTTATTCTCAAGGTGTTGAAACTATGTGAGAGGATTTTTTGGTAACATAACTTCTTAAATTATTCCTAGTCCTTAGATTCTTTAGATAGGGACTCTGATTAATTGAGTATGGAAGCATAGGGGTTACTACCTCGTTCGATATGGGGATACTAATGGGAGGATGGTGTGTGTAATGCCCGAGAATTTGCAAAGGGCTCAAGACTAATTTATCTTGGGGTGAAAATAAAATTTTCAGAAGATTAGGGTTATAATGTAATTTTCGGTACAGTTGTGAGTAACCGAATCGACTGTAAGGAGTGCCAAGGAACCGAGTTGCCTAAGGAAAATGATATGCCATTGTCAAACATCTCGAGATATAATTTATGGCACTAAAAGAAATCAGATTAGAAATGATTTTCGGTATAGCTAAAATGCAACTATGATTTAGGTTGAAAAATCGAATTGTCATATTAGACTTCCGAAAAGTCAACTGAACTCCGAAGAGGTTCATATTTTTCATAAGGAATAACCCTTCAGGGGTGTCGGGAAGAAATAAAAAGGTTTATAGTCAAAATGTGGATTCGGGCCCAAGTGTAATTTCTTAATTCTACCTGAGGGAGGACGAAATGACGTTATTCTTGAAATTTTGGGAATGAAATGGAAATTGTAGAGCTTGTGGGTTGTAATGGTACTATTAGGAAGCTCAAGGGCTTCAAGGAAATGACCAAAGTGAAAATGAAAATTTATAAGGGGTCAAAGTGTAATTTTGCAAAACCTTACAATAAAGAAATCTTCCATGGCCGACCAAGCTTCCACCAACACCTCCCATCACTAAATTCAGTGGTGAAAGACTTGACAAAATGGGCATAGGGGGCTCAAGGCTAGGCCTAGGCCGATAATCGGTTGTGTTGTGAATGAAAATGGTCAAATTTTAACCGAAAGTGGTCGAAACTTCAGTCCATTATAATCGACTTTTGAGGGCTTTAATAAAGGGTTTTGAACTAATCTGGGGCAGGTAGGAGCCACAGGGAGGTTGGATTTACCAGGCACGAGCATTTGAAGGCTCGAAATCACCTATAAATAGAGGTTTTAGGAGATGGCCAAGAGAAGGCAAAAATTAAACTCTCAGATTCGAGAGTTTGAGAAAAAATTGAGGGAAATGGATAAGGGACTTTTGTTCCCCATGTTCAGAAGGTCATTTCTGGAGAATTTGAGCAATTTTCATTAAGAGTTGAGGAGGATACGAAGTTTTGTTAAAAAAATGGGCTTCGCCAGAAAATGGGTTTGATAAGTCAAAAAATGTCTCTGATCGAGCAATTTAAAGCTATAATCCTGTAATGGATGAAGAGAGGAAGGTGTAGGTTCAAACGGGAGGTGAAACGGAGCTCAAACGAAGGAGAAATCACCAAAAAACCAGAGTTGTTCTGAAATCGCCGAAATTTGGCCGAGGAAGAAGACCGGCATGTGCAGTACACATGCTAGACAACCCCCGCAAGTGGGGGCACGTGGAGGATCAAATGGGGGCATGCGAGGACGCGTCCCTTTCTAAAAAAATCTAGAAAACAAAATCTCTAAAAATCAAGAAAAATAAAATAAAGAAGGTTTGTGTTTAAAGTTTTTGGTTTTTACCTTTCGGGTTTCTTGGTTTCCACAACAACCAACCTCTTTATGCAGGCCAATGAAGCATCGCGGTAAGTCTTGGAATTTTCTTTTAAATTTCTTAGAATATTATGAATTGTTGTGGAAAAATATTGAAGAAATTAGTTAAGAAAGTATTTATTTGGAATATTAGAGAGGAAAATGGGAGAAAAATGGAGGAAAATATGAAGAAATTGAGGTATTGATATATTCCATGTGTAAATATGATTTATAGGATCATTGTGACTTGAGTTTAAGTGATATCTAAGGTCGGCACAAAAATCGAGGTCAGACACTCAAATTGAGGCGATACACATTTTTTGAGATGTTCTGAGCTTCATGCAAAAAGGTGAGTGGCTTTCCCCAAAAGCTAATACATGTTATATTTTGCCTATTTTGAGCATGATAGTCATGAAAGTGGCTAAGTTATATGTATTTTATGAACATCTTGTCATATCTGTATATATATTGGTGCATCGATGGTTATGATATTTCATTCGGCATGATATAATTGGCATATCAATACTTGTGTCAAGATGAGGTGTCGCCCTGATAGTGTAGCTGTAATTTCCAAGGGCAATTGATGGAACAACGTTAGGATTATCCTGAAAGTAGGTCGGGATTCTGCCTAGGGTTTCCTACTAAGCTGGTGGGCCAAGGAAGTTACATTATGGCATATGTTGTTTATGTGTTTGCATCATGCATTCATGTATCTATTTTTAAACCATCACTAGAAGATTCATCTTCTAATTAGGTTATCCACTAGAATATTTAAACATTCTAGTTGAGACTTGCAGCTTAGGCAATGAAGTGGATGAGATGAGACAGCACGTGATGACGTGTCCGATGAGTTTAGTATGTTGTTCCGGTAATCTGTCTGTTCATGAAGATCCAGATATGTTTCAGCCGAGTTGAGAAATGACAATATATATTGAGGTATCATTTGATTGTACCTGAGGTGTTTAGTTATTACCTTGGGAAACAAGTCTCCATGTATTTAACTATTGAAGATATGATGTCAAACTATGGTACGGATTCTTATATTGTGATTAAAGTGAACTTAATTATGTACCATATCAAGTTTCGATTATTGCTTCCACATTTATGATGATTACCTATGTTAGCTTATTGATTCCTATTTTGGTATGCTAAAAAGGTAGAACGGAATTGTCGGGGAATAATTTATATTAAGTTTATGTTGAAAAAAAAATATCTCTGAAATTTCATGAGTTATTTAACACTCGGGAAAAGCGGGGCGTTATAGTGTGTCATGCGCCATATGACATGAAATGTCGCTAATAAACCTGTCGGTGGTCGTTGGGGAACGATTAGTAGAATGTGACACCAATGACTGACCACATGGTCTGGTGGATAATGGTTGAGTTATCAGGTTGCAATGGTGTGTTAATCCTTAGAGTTGAACCGACATAGTTGTTTTGTGTATTGATGTGCGAGATTTACTAATGAGTTGAACCATCCAATTGAGATATGGGAACATTCATCTATATGGTTCCATATTGCTAGCATATGGAGATATGTGTTAGGAATAGGATTCGTCGCCCTCATCGATATTTGATGGGGTGAACGTCCTATGTGATCTACTATTGATGTGATAGAACAGTCATTAATCAGGGCAAATTGAAAGTTAGAAAAGGTATTTCCTGAGGTGTCATCTAGTCACATTAATGAGGTCTGACAAATAGTTACTGAGTTTATGAGTTTGTCACTCCATGGCTCTTGCTCAGTCGGGACGTTAGGTGATGGAAGGATTATAGCACACAGTAATCGTCAACTGTAATATATTCACCTGAAATGAGACTTCACTACCACCTATACTATCCTGAACCGTTGTTAGGCGCTATTTAGGAACTCTCGGAATGTTGTTAGAATTTGGAGAAGTTTCGATGATGGGTCAAGTGGTTGACCGATAGTGAAAAGGATTTCGGTGTTATTTGATTGCTAGCGGATAGTGAATCCAGAAAGTCACACACCATATAGTTTTGTGTTTGGAATCGACATCATGTGTCTAAAATGTCTCTGGAAATGGTTTGTCAAAAGTTGACCCATGGCCCCTCTTGCCAATAATGCATAGTGCATAGTGTGAAATCAATTTTTGATTGCATAGTAAGAGAGGACGGATTACAAATAGTGCACGGTACATAGTGCATAGTGTATAATGAAATCAATTATTGATTGGACAGTGAACTCAATTATTGATTGCAGAATAACCAGAAGTGACAAACGTGAGGAAAAATGGAATTGGGAAAAGAAGAAAAGAGGAAGGGGGAAGAAAAAATAAATAAATAAAGTGGCAAGGCCTCTACCCCTTTCTCTCTTCTCTCTCTCTCTTTCTTTCTCTCTCTCTCTCCCTCACATGTTTCTGCTTTCTCTTCTTCTTTTTTCTTCCTCTAAAAAATATTTTGCTGTCATAGAAATAATTTACATGTGAAGGTCACACGTAAAATTTTGAGACACTATCACTAGTGATACGCAGATCTTCTGTATGTAGCACAGGAAGAGGTGATTGCATACTAGGTGTGAACAAACTAGAGTTGGCAAATGGGTCGGGCGGCTCGCTCGACCCGATACTATAACAAACAGGATGGGCTGGTCTGCCCTAAGCAAGAAAGGTCATGTCAGGCCAGTGCTTTGTGGCTCGCAACCTAGCCCACCAAAAAGGCATTGCCCGGCACTGCCCTCCACACTGGCTCGTTTACAAAAATTATATATAAAAAAATTAAAAATTACACATAAAATGAAAAAATAAAAGAAATTGAAAATCATAACTCATATCCATTTTAACTTTGTAAGTACATAAAATTAAGAAGATAATTGAATTCAATTTAAATTCAACAATCGCTTGTAAAAATTTGACACATAAAATTGTAAGCACAAAAAAAATTGACAATTGCTTGTAATTATTTATAAACATATTTTAAAAAATATTTGTTGCATTTGAGAAAAAAATAAAAATATATTTAAAAAAACATGTTAAAAAATTAAAAATTAATGGCCTACAGCCCGACCCACCTTGGCCCATATATTAAGGGCCATAGGGCCATGTCGGGCCCCCAATTCCCATTGCTCAGCCAGGCCTGCCTCACTCGCGGGCCAAATTCAGCCTGGCCAGCCCATTTGCTAACTCTAGAACAGACTAGGACCACCATAATGTGAGGTAGATATAGTCTCAATACAAAAATCATTTATGTACAACAACCTTACATCAGACAGCATGTATGAGATTGATTTATGTATTCAATTGTTAAATATGCGTGTTAATTATATATTTAAGCTTTATATGGCGTGTATATTATATTACACTGAGTATATCTGATACAAGATAAAAACATTTATTTTTGTCCATACTATCGTACTGGTGATTCTCTTCAAAAATGACACTATGAGTAGACTTGGGATATTATTGAAAATGTTACTCGTGAAATTAGAACATAATAGTTGAAATAGAAAAGTGTTGTTAGCATTTTATGCAATATCAATTAGTAAAATTCTTTTACAAAAAGGAAATTTTTTAGGACAATGTATTAGAAAAGTGTGATTAGCGTACATGAAATTTTTTACAAGAATAAAATGTTATTCATCTTATACATTACATATCCTCCTAATTCATTTTTAATATGTATAATTCAATAGTTCCTATACATTGCTTTTTTATTTTATTTAATTTTTATATGTATGGAGAAAATAATGATAATTTGAAATTTTGGAAAAGTGTTTATTTACGTTCGTGGATAGTGTTTGTGCACCAAAATATAGACTGAAAAAAGTGAAATATGAAAAATATTCCAAACAAAAGTATTTTTCATTATATTTGTTAAATTTATCTGACGATCCCTTGAAAAAAAAAGTTACATGACCTCTTATCTTGCACTTTCTAGATAAATTTATCTTTCTATGTTGAGATAAGTGTGTCGAGATAAGTATATCTTGAACCTTATAAATAAAAAAAAAAAAAAAAAGACACATATATCCTCCTATGCATTCTAAAAAATTTAACAAATAATTTAATAAAAATTTTAAAGACTTTCCAATCTTACCGTAAGCATTTCATATCTTAATTCAAATTATATTTTAATTTTATTTTGATATAGCCTTATTTCTCTCATTTAAACAACTATTACCGTTGTTAATAGAAAGGTCAAATGTCTAAGAAGTTGGCCTCCACTATTAATTAATTACTCAAATAAAAAATCCCGACTACTAACTCAACTTAGCTACGATGCGTCATGGATACATTACGATATTTTTAAATTAAAATAACATATGTTCCGTTGTTTGAGCAGCTTGTTATACAATTCATTATAAATTTAAAGGAAGGGATAAGTTAAAAAAGTTATCTCAAGTGACCCCTCTAATATGTTATTTTTAATGCATTGATGACGAATATGTATAGCATGCTTAATCAGAATCCCAGAAAACTTCAAAAATCATTGACGAAAAATCTGCTTCAAGCTGTAAATAGATTCGTAAAGCTTATGCACTAATCTCTTTCCCAAAACACGAGTTTTCGGCTGATAATTAGGGGACAAGTCCATATACACTTCTTCAAACAAATCACTATTTAAGAACGTATTATTCACGTTAAGTTGTACAAAGGACCATTGATGAATAGCAGTAAGAGCAAGTAAAACCTTAAATGTTACCAATTTTATAACAGGAGAAAATATATCAAAAAAATCTAAACCCTCCTATTGAGTATATATAGTTCAATTTATCCAATTAAAAATGATAAATTGAACTATAGATTAACTGTTTTCTATCATGGAATGAGTATCTATCTATCACCAAAATTGAACCGTGACAGTGATACATGTAAAAAAATAAAATAAAAATAGTTAGCATAAGAAATGGAGATGGCAATGTGGATACGGATATGGATACGTGGATCAAGACTTAATCATTTTATTTGATTTAAGTCTATTTATTCTGTTTAGATAATATTAGTGGATATTAGTGGGTTAGTTTGTTGTTAGTGCTTTCTTATTTTTTAGCTTAGTGAATTTGTTTAAATCCATTTGATAAGCACTTAAATTGTATTAGTTATTATGAAAAATAAAAAAAATTATATCTCTCTCTTGAATCTTTCTCTGCACCTCTACTTTTCTGTTCTTCTCTTCCTTGCAATTTGTAGCAAGCTTCATTCCCTCTAAACTCTATCTCTATCAGACAGCCACCATAGATTCTCCAATCAGCCCTTTTTTCAGTCGTTCATATTTGGGAATATCTTTCAACTCTGGATTTACCTTTTTGACCTATTTCAACTAATATAGTCAACTTTGAAACTCGTGAGTTCTATAACAAGTAACTATATATATATCCAAACAATTAGTAGATGCTAAACTTGAGATTTAAGACATCAAATATCAATATGATTAGCAGACCTAACATCTTAAATAATAAAGCATCCTATAATTTCATGGTACCGAAAGGGTAAGTTCATCTCAGCATAACGCACTAATTAAGCAAGAGGATAATTCCATATCCATAAGCATTTACAGCTGCCCTAACCAAAATGGTCTTTAACGAAATTTTAGGACTCCTTACCCTACAAACCCTGATCCAGAAAGTCCTCATTTGAAGCAAAACAATGCTATTTATTTACCACACACAAACAACACACAAGTCAAACAAAGCATTATAACTCATATTTTGAGTACAAAAACTACTTTCTTAATATCATATAGTTTAAATATAATACATGAATTATTGTCTCAGATAAGCTTCAATTATGAGCAACCAAATCTGTAATAAATATACAAAATTTAATGATTAATAACCAGATTTGATGTTACTCCCGATGTGTGTTAATTAGAATAATATAGAAATCCAACATAATATAGAAATCTTTTAACTATACTTTATACAATCATAAATCATACATTTTATTATAACAGTATATAATAAAATATACTCAAATATAATATGAGATACGTACGTACCTTGAAACTTTCAGACCACGAAAGATATATAATAACAATCAAGAATTTGAACCTTTTGTTGATCTTTAATCTGTACTTTTGCTTGAAATGATGATCATCCTTATTATAAAATAATAATAATAATAATATTTTAATAAAAATCAAAATTTAATGATTATAATAATAAAAATTAAAAAAAAAACTTGGATTTTTTACGAAAAGCAAGCTGTGATTTGCAAAATAATCGACGTTCAGCGGCGAACTCCGCCTCCAAATAGCTTCACCCCGTTAAAACCGCCGCTAAAAGTAGAGGTTCAAAGCTGGTTGTACCAAATTTAGCTGCCCAATTCGGTACCTTAATTACCGGTAATTGTCAACAGAAGAGATGTTCTAGATGCATCATATCATTGAACCAAATCCCAAGGAACCATAATTTATTTCCGTGCCAGATCAATCGATAGTAGATTCAACAACAGCGCCCAATGGAGAAGGCCGTCGGAAATTGCATTCCGGTGATCGACGTGAAAGAGTTTGCGAACCCATCGGAGTTGGAGAAGCTGATGGAAGCATGCAGGGACTGGGGATGCTTCCGCATCGTCAACCACGGCCTCCCGCCGGCGTTGATGTGGGAGATGAAGACGGTGGCTCGCGCGCTGCTCGACCAGCCGGAAGAGATCAAGCAGCGCAATGTCCAGCCGGTGATCCAAGGCTACACGCCTACCCAGCATGGCGGCCCGCTCTTCGAGGCCCTCGGCTGCTACGACATGGGTTCCCCTTCCAATATTGATGCCTTTTGTTCCATCCTTGATGCCTCCCCTCTCCAAAGGTACATAAGTTTGATTGATTTCGTTTAGTTCTCAAATTGGTTCCTAATGGACCAAAATAATTGGACACTCATCTCTAGTTTATGTCTCGGATGAGCTTCCTTCGAATGTTAAATAGACCTATCAAGGGCCGGATGAGTTCAGTGGTTTTTAATGTTGCAGGGAGACAATAGGGAAGTATTGTGAAGCCATCCGGGAGGTGGCGCTGCAAATAGGGCGGAAGATGGCCGAAGGGATGGGGGTCGCCGGAGATCAATCGTTTGAGGAATGGGCTTTGGAACTGAGGATCAACAAGTACAACAACACTGCAGAGCACGTCGGAACCACCGGCCTCAACGTCCACACGGACCCCGGCTTTCTCACCATTCTGCAGGACGACGAAAATGTCGGCGGCCTGGAGATGCTGTACAAGCTCACCGGCGAATTCGTCACGGTGCCTCCCATGGCCGGATCCCTCGTCGTCAACCTCGGGGACCTCGCCACCCTGTGGAGCAACGGGAGACTCTGGAGTGTGAAGCACAGAGTGCAGTGCTACGAAGCCAGCACGCGGGTGTCGCTTGGCTGCTTCATGATGGGGCCGAAGGATCGAGAGGTGGCGCCGCCACCGGAGCTGGTGGATTCCGATCATCCTGCTGTTTTCACTCCCATCAATTTCGTGGATTTCCGGAAGCTTCGGAAGGAGAACCGCCTGTTCAGCGATGGGTTCGATCTCTTGCGCGTCTCCAGCGCCTAGAATTTACCGGAGAATTTATTTTCTATTTACGAAATACCACCCCCGATAAAATCATGAATTGCGGTTTCTGGTCTTTGGTTTTCCTGTATTAGATTTAAACCCCTTGTAATCATTTATGTTTCTATCTTACCCCCGGCTTGTAATGATATTATTATGCAGAAAGTCTAAATTTATAAATTGAAAGCCGCTATTAATTTTTTATAGACTACAGAACACAAATTATACAATTGAAGAACAAAAATTTATGGATGTATGTCATGACCTTATATATATATATATATATATATTAAAAAATGATAGAAATATATGGATAGAAAAGATCGATTTTTTTATTCCCAATTGCTTTTAGTCAGTGTTCTTTTGGCTCCGTAGTCGTCTCATTGGATAAAGGGATCCTCTCATTTCTCTTATTAAGACACTTGAATTGTAGAATGAGTAAACTCTAATACTAATAGTATAATGGGTTAACAATCTCCAATAGTGACTGAATCTAGAACTAGGGGACTATTCAAATTAAAGATTGAAGAAACCCTAAATAAGATTTAATAATAGCGTTATTAACCTATTCACCCCATAAAATAAATTAAAGTAGCAACGAGAACAGCTTGCACAAGAACTAAATGGTAAGCTTAGTCGTAGAGATGGCAATTACAAGTGAAATCGTGAGAAATTAAATCGAAATCAAACTGGTTAACACGATTAAAAATTGTTTGACTGAGTAATGGTTTGATTTGAAAAAAAATCGAATACTATTTCAATGAGTATGATTTTGTTATAGTTTTCATTAAATTCAAATCAAAATCCAAATCAAAATAATGTGTGGGTAATTGAATTAAACCAAATCGATTATACATATATATAATATATTTATTTATTTAATATATCTTATATACAAATAATATATATATTGACGAATGCATTTTTTTAATTAATACATTACAAATATATAAAATATAAAATGTTTATAAAGTAATTAACAAATAAAAATAAATTTTAATCTTAAATTATTTTATTCTTATCAATCAAATAATTATTAATAAAAAACTAATTAAATATTTAAAAAAAATAAACCCTAAGCGAGAGATTATGGATCAAACTAAAAAAATCATGGTTAAACTATTGCTAATCTTACTTAGCCACCCCCAAGGTTCCGCTTGCCATTGGAGTAATTTACTGCAACCGCTCCTTTTTCTAAATCTAATTATTCGGTTTAAATTTAAGAAGAAAAAAAAGGCCTCTTGTCTTCTCTAAATCTAATTGTTTGGTTTAAATTGGGGGGGGGGGGGGGGGGGGGGAGACTTAATTTTAATTGTCGTGTGTGTTGGTAACTTGTTGCTTGATATGTTTTTATTTAATAATGTAGATGTTGATGATATAAAAAAATAGTCAAGAAAGAAAATCATTTTTTCTTTTTTAAATCTTATGAAAGAGAGTTAACAAAGATCTAATGACATACTAATTCGGGATCTTTGGGTGTTTCTATAGTATCTAAAGATATCAATATCTTAAAAACTTTAATCATTGGATTAATTTTGATAAATCTTGGCCTTTAGATTGCGTGAAATTAAGATCACCTATTCAATTGGTCAAAATTAAAAATTTTAAAAAGATTAATAAAAATTAAGTAAAATATAATAGTCACCCCTAAAGTTTGATTTAGTAGTAAAAAGTAATCCTCATTTTAAAAATAACAAAGTTTATCTTTATAGTTAAAAACTAACTCAAATTTACCACTAGGACCCATAGTTCTCTCCTCTCTCTCCCCCCACTATATATATATATAAATTTCATTTGATAAAAATATATTGAAAATCTAATTATAAACTAAAAATAATTCAAAAATATTTTATAATTTTAAAAATAAAAATAATAAAAAATATAAAAATATATTTTTTGTTTCATAAAATATCTTAAGAAAATATAATTCTAAACAAAATATATTTTTCTAAAATACATCTAAGTTTTATATAAAAAAATTTGATATATATTATATAAAATTGAAAAAAACTATATATAATCTTCATATATAAACTAAATATATAATATAATTTAAACATAATTAAAAAATCATCATAAATTGTTAGCAATGAATATCTTTAAGTTGTGCTATAGTTGTATATATGTTACCTTATATATCATGGGACTCAAATGTTATACTACAAGTAAGAGTATGGTCGAACCTTCTATGAGGCTCATGAGATAGTTGCCTTAGGGCTCATGAAAAATTAACTATTTAGGGGCCCAAACCTCCTTCTTGTAAGGCCCCATTGCCCAGGCCCAGCTGCCCACCCTCTCCCATTCTACAAAGCTTTGCCCTGCACTTCTCCCTCTCTCACTTTCGCTGCCTCACTTGCTCTGTCTATCACTCCTGGCTTAACGTTCGCCTTCGCATTCGTCGTCGATGACTCGTCCCCGCTCTCATCTCTTGCTATTCCGTCGGATCGTTGCTCGCTGCCTCTCTCTTCTCTCCCTACTCCATCGTCGGTCACCCTTCGCTCTCTTACTTGTCGTTGCTCGGTCGCTTACTTGCCCTCGTCGGCTAGATCTGTATCTGCTTTAAGCCTTCAAATTTCAGATCTGCTTCAGCCTGCAAGTTCAAGCCTTCAAATTTCAGCAGTTAGTTGCTACAATTTGGGGCCCATTTTTATATTTCACCTCAGGGCCCCAAAATCTCAGGTACGACACTGGGTAAAAGTGTACAACCAACCTAAAGAAACTAGAAACCTAAATCAAATAGAACTTTTTGACTCTATTTGGTTCAATTTTTTATATAGATGAGTTCAAGTTCTATTCGTAATGTAAAGAACAAATTATGAGATATTTGGTTTAGTTTGACATAGAGGTGCTAGAAAACTGAATTGAAAGAAAAACTAAATCAAAGTCTAATAATTGAATCGGACTCAAATCTAAAACTATATCAAGCCTCTAAATGGAACTATCTATCATAAAAAATTTGTCATTTCTTCTAAATTTTGTGAAACTTTTATTGATTTTACCTTACTATTCATTACAACAAAAATTATTTATTGAGACATCTTTTTAGAGCATTTTTTAAAAAATATCCTCTAAAATACTATTTTAACCCATAATTTAAAGAAGTGTCACAATACAATAACTCTAATGAGACACACACAACAATTAAGTGTCCTAATAGACAAATCTAAGTGCCCTATAAAATACCATTTTAAGGCACAATTTAAAGAAGTGTCTAATAAAATAATTCTAATGAGACACGACGATGAAATGCCCTAATAAACAAATCTAATAGGGTATAATTTTTGAAATGCTCCATAAAAATAATTTTAACAAGACATTTTGATAAAATATCCTAATAGACAAATCTTAAGTATCCTAATAGAATAATTCTAATAAAACTTAGATATACTATAAAATTAATATACGCACATATATATGAATAAGATAATGTATAGATTAAGTGGTCACGTGCATACAAGAAGAAGGAAATGTTCAAGATTCGAGCTGAGGGTATGTTAGAGTTAAGAGAAAGCCTTATAGGGATGTGAAGAATAAATTTATAGTGATATTTTAAACATTTTTAAGTAACACAATAAACTTAAATTTATAGTTATTTTTGAGTCATTTGTAAGTGTCTCAATATATTTTTTGGGCACAATTAGATACGACATTAGTATTAATATCCTAATAATTAAAATACCCCTATAAACTATCTATTAAGGTATTTTTAAATGCCTCTTAATCTAAACTTTAGTCCACAATTACACACAACATTATATGGTATTGTTTAAAACCAATCAAATACCCAAATCAATCTTTCTTAGGTTACAAAAATACTTAAAACCCAAATCATTAAGTACTAAAGTTTCAAATAGGTACAATAAAATATATAAAAATAAATAAACAAGTCAATTCCCACAAAAAGTAATGCTTATTCATCCCTCCACCATCTTGATGCTTGTCCATCCATCTACCATCTTAGTGTCAATCATCTAATTAACTTGTAATAAAATATAAATGAATTAAATCATTTAAAATTAATAACTCAAGTATAGACACACACAAAAATATTAAATAGTAAAGGTAAAAATATATACCTATTGGAATCAAATCAACTCCTATTATTACTGCATCAAACAAAACAATCACAAAATCAAGTTATATTTTAACTATCTTTTTCTTACAATAACAATAAATTGAATTAAAGAAACAAAATAAATCAAAATACCTAAAAGTATATATAAGTTATTATATTTTAATACATGTCACATAATTTATATGATTTTTTAATTTTCCCCCAGCAGGAGCATTCATAATTTATATGATTTTTTAATTTTCCCTTTACAGGCACCGTGCGCTTGCTGCAGCAGTCTATCCCCTCTTATACCTTCCAAAATTACAATTTTCTAATTAAACATAAGGAAGAAGAAGATAGATGCTAAAATTACAATTTCAAAAAGAAGGCAGTGCTTTTACTGCCTTCTTCTTATAATAATTATATTAATAATAATATAATAAAATGAATATATTATATATCTGCAAATTGAAAAAAACACTGTTAAAAAAAAGAAAGAATTATGTAATAAGAAGAAAAGAAAAATAAAAAAATATTTACAATCAAGTGATCCAGAACCCACCATATCTGAAATCTATCAAAGAGACAGATGAACACACATAAGAAAAAATCATCCAATTATCAATAGAGAAAAAAAACAATGAAATTAATTCTTCAATCATTGATTAAAATAGTAAACAACATTTAAAATATATAAACGTACTAAGAAAAATTGAGAGGTGACAGGGTAGTAAAACTTTAGCAAACTTTTAGAGAATAAAATTTTCAATGGAAGATAGATCGGATTGAGGCACCCAGTAAAAGAGGATTCTAAAATATATTTAAGCGGGAAAATGGCGTCTATGCAAAAAAAAGGTCAAATACCAATTCATATAATTATTACCAAAAAGAAAATAATAGATAAAATAAGAGAAAAAAATTGAAAGCTAGTAAAAAATGTAAAATCTCATACAAAAAATTTATTAACTAGTATTTAGTAAATGGAAAAAAGAGAGAAAATCAGTGAATTTAATTTCAAATTAAATTTATTTGACCAAAGAAGAAGCTTCTTGTGCTGCAGTGCAGTAGCTTGTCATCTCTTGTCCTTTTTAAAATTTTAATTTTAAATTAAATTTATTTGACAAAACAAGAAGAAGAAGACGAAAGCTAGAAATTATTGTCTTTTTTATAATAATTATGTTAATAATAATATAATATATTGTATTATATATTTAAAAAAATTTGAGGACAAGGCAGCAAATATATAATATACAATATATTATATATAATTATGTTAATATATAATATAATATAATATATTATACATTTCAATTTGGCCTTTGGCTGTTGACCCTGTTTCAATTTGCAATTTGCAGGTGCACTGATTGCACTTGCTGCTATCTTCAATTTATAATGATGCACTTGCTGCAGCATCCTTGTCTCTTTCAAAATTTCAATTTCAAACTTGACGAGGAAGAAAAAGACGAAAGTGGCTCCATGGAGATACTACAATGGTAAAATACATCAAATTTATATAGAATATTAGGATCAAATCAGTATAAAAATTGCCTCCGAGGCATAGCTTAATTGGCAAAGAAAGTATAATATGGGGTGTTACACTTGAGCCCACAAGTTCAGTGTTTAAGTTCTGGTCTGGAGAAAGTTTAACAATTAGAGTGATGCTAAAAATTGAAAATCGCTTGCCGCCTTCATGTTTGCGACGGGATTAGGGATCGAATTGGTCACTAAATTCTCTGATTTACATTTCCTGCTGATATCGTGGGGTCGAATAGCGGGAGACATTTGTGATAGTGCATTAACAAAAAAAAATAATATTAAAATTTGTTAAAAGGTTTAAGTTCTGTGTGAATTATTCTGAATATTCAGTTTTGAATATGTATAAATTGTGTCAATATTCAGATTTATCAAGAAGATGTATCAGGAAAAAAGATCACCCATCCTTAGAGATTACTTGTACAAAACTCAAACACTCTAGCTAAATAATGATAATCTTATGCAGTGGTAGCCACACGTTCCTTTCAATGTCTCTTCAGACGTACCTGCAATGGAGACGGGGACTTGCTCCCCCGGTCAATCTCCGATGATCAAGTCAGATCTCCCCCCTCAAACCGAATTCAATATATTAACTTAAATTGTAGGCAGAAACCAAAAAGAAGTCCATTCCTCTTACCTCTGATTCTCCTTTTAACCTTTTCTCAGGATAGGGATCATAGAGAGATCTTCGGGATCTCCCCTCTGCTTTTCTCGGAACCTTCCTGATAAAGATTTCATAATAGCGTCCGTCTCCGAAGGGTTTGAGATAGCTGCTGCATCCGTGACCTTCGGCGAGTTAGTCTGTTCCTACGACCTCGGAGATTTCCTTACTGAGTGCCTATCTGATTGATGTGGTGATGCTTATTTGCTACGTGTCTTCTAGATCTAAGTGAGATGATCGCAGGCGAAACTCCCTTTTAGGAAACATGTGTCCTGGCCGCCACTGAATATCTGCCTGGGGTATTGGCGTAATTATGGGACCGAGGGCATTCTCCTCATCAGTAAATTAAAAAAAATATATGAAAATTAGATTTACCCACACGACTATTGTTGTTTTTTTTATGTGATACTAATATTATAATATATATTATATTTGTAAGGGCTTCGGCAGAATGGAACAACAATTCTCTCTAAATTTTAGTTTCCCTAACCTCAACCAACATAAAAATAATATTTAGGTAAATAAATTTAATAATTTTTTAAAATTTAAAATTTAAAAGATACATATATTTTAAATTAAGTATATAATAAAATTTGCCATATTATAATAAGAAATAGAATGATTTTGATAAAGTCCATCATCAAGCCTATCCTACAAGTAGAGTGCACATGCCTAGTAGTTTTGTCTAACTCTTTTAGTTAATTTATTTATTAAAAAATAAATATAAAATAATTAAAAGACACATTGAGAGTGCAGGAGATAAATTAAAATGGGAGATAATTGAGAGATAAATTGTTCCCCCTTTCACCGTCAATATGTATATAATATATATATGTATATATATTTAATAATATAATTTATACTATATTTTTTATTTATAAAAATATAAATAAATTTATTAATATATTTATAAATAACTTATTCTCGAACTTTTAATACTTTTAATAGATCTAGTCGAGTACTCTAATCGAGTCAGCCGGTAAACTAATGAGGCAATTTTTTTTAAATTAAAGTTTAATTCATTTATAAATTAAATTTTAAAATTAGACTTCACTTCGAGTCATTTATTTTAATAAATGAATTTAAATAAAAATTTTATTAAGTTGAATATCAAGTTGTTGAGGCATGAATAATCTCATTTACAATTCTAAAAATGAAAAGATTAAAAGTTATTGAAGATTAGAGACAAGAGAAAAAGTTGTTTCAAAAATCTTGAAAAGTGAAATTGTCCTTTTATATGAATTTTTCTTTTTAGGATGAATTATGATATTTTGAATGTTTTTTCCATTGAAGCTAAAGTGGATTTTTCTAATCAATATCACACGAAGGTTGAGAGTTGAATTTAAATTTTTTTTTTGCTTTTTAACAAATCTCATTTCTTTAATATTTTATCTATTCATGTAAGAGCTTAGATGTAACTGCATATGATTTATAAGTAATTGATAATTTTATAGTTAATATTTATATTTGTTGATAAAAATTTATTAAATCTATATTCCATGTTATCATTATAATTGGAGGGACAAGTTTTATCACTTTGTAGTGTCATGGACTTTTGGTATTCTCCAAAAAGAGAGAAAATTGATCTTTTATTGTAGAGTTGAGTCTTGTCTTTGGTAATTGTAATACTTTTTTAATAGAGAGAAAATTAATATAAATATTAAAATATTATTTTAATATTTATTTTTAATTTTTTAATGATATTATATATCATGTATTATTATATATTTATATTTAAATAGCATTTTCAATATGCATAGGTATGTTTTTGGTTTGGAGAAAATTAATATAAACATAAACATAAACATAAAAGGGAAGAGAGAGGAGAATAAGGAAAATACTATAACAAAAAAACTCTTGTTGGGTCAATCCTTTTAGGATATTTTTTAAAAAATACAAAATTTTTGAAGTGTCCTTTTAATAAAATAATTCTAATGAAATATAGTAATGAAGTGCCCTAATATAAAATTTTAATAGGGCAAAATTTTTAAAGATAACAAAATTATGGACTCAATAATTATATTTTTAAATAAATATTAATTTGATATAATAATTTAAATCATTTTATTATCATATTTTAGATTATTATTATTTAAATTATTTAATAATTATCATAATTTAAATTATTTTATCAATTAAATAATCATTAATATTATTTTAGTTTTTATTTAACAGTTAAATGCCAATTACCAAAAAACAAAAAAACAAAAAAAGCCAAGGGCATGGTGGGAATGCCCCGCATCTTTCCCCCCAAAACCCAAAATCTCCTTCGCCGTTCCAGCCTCTCTCATACTCCCCCCAAAGCTGTCTGTTGCCTCTTCACCACCGCTGCCTCAAGTTCCATCGAGGCCTCCTTACTGCTCAAAGCCGTCGTCGCCTCAAACTCCATCGCTGTCTCTACGTCACTGCCTCTACCCACTATCGCCGCCTCAATGTCGCCGTCGTCGTCGCCTCCAGCTCTATCACAGCCTCATCACCGCCTCTGTTGAATCACCTTTGCCGCCTTAAAGGTATATATGTATTTTGTGTGTGTGTGTATATTTATATATGTATTTCGTGTATGTTGTAATCCCAAGAAAATGGATTGAGATGGAATGCTTTTGTTTTGGTTCTATGTATTAATTATTATAATGTTATTAGAATACACCATAGCACAAATTGGGAGATCATAGTTATTTGTATGTATTAATTATTTGTATTTTGTGTGTGTGTGTGTGGGGGGGGGGGGGGGGGGGTAAATTTTTTGAGCAACTTTACAGTAAGATTAAAAATAAATGTTGAAGAGTATTTGGAAATGGACATTGCTAAAATTTTATGTAAGATGGAATTGATTTTCCCTCCAGTATTTTTTGATGTTATGGTACACTTAGCAATTCACTTATCACGGAAGGCCATGTATGGAGGACCAATGCATTATCGGTGTATGTTCTCGATTGAGAGGTTTCTTGGGACACTTAAGCGCTATGTGCGTAACAAAGCTTATTCAGAGGGGTCCATAGTAGAGCTTATGCTGTAAAAGAATGCTTAACATTTTGTTCTTTGTATCTTGGGCGAATTGAGACTATATTCAATCGAGAAGAATTGTAAGCCCGCTTCTCGAAGCTCCCGCTAGCATAAGAGATCCCATGAGAAGGTTGTCATATGGTGGCACAGAAACAAACCTAGTTAAAACATCCATATCGCAAACACAAACGAAGCTTGGCCTAACGAAAGCAAGGCCACAAAACACATACGAAATACATAGCCAACCGCTACCACCGTGGTTACATGATTTACATACATAAGGTTCATACCGGTACATCACAAAAGAAATGACAAAACAGCCTCCCGGTACTCCCAGAAACTCTAGACGCCATAGGACTTGAATGGTTGAGATTGCCCTTGACATTGTACTACCTAGCCAGCTTATGCACTGCCACCCTCGCCCATGACCTAAGCTTTACCTTTGTCTAAAATGATGGTAAAATAAGGGTGAGTCATAAGACTCAGCAAGTATATACTAGAAACAAAGCTTTAGGAGAATAACTCAGTGCAACTCACACACCATGCCCCCACAACATGAATCATAAGACAAAGAATAATCACATAAATAAATATGCACATAATGGTCCTTGGGGCCCACATAGAAGACACTGACACTCAAGTCCCTAACAAACCTGTCGCTACCATGAACTGACAAGCTTAAATACTTTATGCTCCAGCGCGGAATCCAAAGCTTCCCCAGGTCGGTCCCTTCGCTCGTGAATCACGCAAAATCTCAAGTCCAATTAGGTCTTCCCTTAAGCCCTTCCCAAGCTAATCTAAAATCAAGTCTTCTCTCAGGCTTCCCCCCAAGCTAGTTTAAAAATCGAGCCAAAGCTCCCCTGCGTTGGTACTCCCGTCACCCGACCCAGCACAGTACTCTCGCCCAGCATGAAAGTAATAATAGTAATAATAATAACCGCGTGTAATAGGACCACACAATGCACAAATAAGAATGTAATGGCCTAGTAAGCATATATTAATACAAGGCTCCCATAAGCTAAGCATCAGCCCATGCTTCACCCACATAGCAATTCACACTCAATGCAATGCTCGTGAGAGACACACCCTAAGACGCCCGTGCTCAAGCACTCACAGGATATGCCCCCCCCCATTGATGCAATTCTCAAATCCCGACGCACATACTATCAGCACATGACTGTAGTTAAATAAATATTAAATTCACACACAAAAACTCAAGACCCACAATCGTCACACACATACCTATCTAGAACCTAACCTAACCAGGTGTGGCATCATTCCTAAGGAAATGGGGCAATACAAAGCTCCATGTCGGTTAGCAAGAAATAATACATAAATCATAAAATGGTTGCCACATGTAGTTACATAGTTAGTGCGTGGAACCGAATTATGGTAAGGGAGAGAATAAAATATGTAAAACGGTAGGGACTTACATAGGGATTAAAGAGCATAAAGAGAAGGTTTGGAACTTGCCTTTAAATAACTAATTTTCGTCTTCCCCACACTCCCACTGTAAAGTATTACATTTATAGAAAATAACAAAACCACAGCCCAAAATAATTAAATTTAACTATGTGAAACTCATAATTTAACCGTATCAAGCTTCTAATAATTTTATCCACTTACCCAACTACTTCAGACCCTTGTTGTGTAATATTATAATTTAATAATCAAACAAACATATTAAATATTTTTCTCGACAAGTAGGGAGCACCTAAACTAATTGGTAATTTAAAATAATTAAAGTGGTAACAAACTTCAAATTAATCTCCATCACTTATGTGTTAGGTGAGCTCAAAACAATATCTAAATATATAAATACTACAAGTATGGAGCACCTGCTTCCTTTTTTTTTTAAGCCCTTTTTGTCACACAATTAAGTTTCAAATTTAGTTTATTAATTCATTAAGTTTGTTGGCCTAAACAACTCAATAAATGATAAATTACATTCTATGTAAAGTCAACTTAAATGGTTAGCCTGGGTTCAAATGTAGATCACTGACGCTAAAATTAAGTACTGTTATATAGGTAAAATGGTTGGTGGCCTATGCCATGTGACTTTACACTGTGTTGGAAGAGATTGGTTGAATTATATATAGTCATCCTTTCATGATCACAAATTCCTCTTATCCAGAAGATTTTATATTATTTTTTGACCCCTTACGTTTGATAAAATAACATAGACATCTAATATATTAGAAGATCTTTTATTTGTGTAAAATGACAATTTTCCGAATCAACCGAAATTCATAAAATGAAAAAATCAAAATTCTATAAAAAATTGAATTGAACAGATTGAACAAATCAAAAGATAAAAAAAATTGAAAACCAAAAAAATTGAATAAAAATTAAAAAAAAACTAAAATAATAAAAAAAATACAAAGTCCTCTTATGTGTAAGGAGCCTTGTTTAATCCCCACACTATCTGTCCTCTCTTTTCCCTTCTTTATATTGCTTTCAATAAGTCAAAGGATTTGTGACCTTTCAATTTTTTAAGAAAGGATTTTTTGAACATCAACAAGAGAGAGAAAGAGAGAGAAGAACTTCGAAGTTATTTCGTGTGTACGTGTGTGTGTTTTTCTGTTCTCGCTTACTATTAAATGAGCTGATGATGCAGTGACCGATCACCTTTCTCTGCCTCAGACCAGGTACCTGCAAAGAGATCACGTCGGGGACTTGCTCCTCAGTGTTCACTTCGATGATCAAGTTAGTTTTTTTAGTTTATCTCCAGTTTTTAGTAAATAGTCAAGAACTTAGCAAAAAAAGAGAGTGGAATCCTTTACCCGCACTGTTCCCTTCCTTTTATCCTCTTGTTAACATAAGGATATTTTTTCCGAATCACCAAGATCCTTATCCCATCCCTTGCAGAGCCATGATCTCAAATATGTGCATTCCATAATTGCTTCAGAGGGGTTCGAGATAGTCTCTATCTCCATGATCCTCGAAGTGATGATTGATGCCGAGGAATCCAGAGAATCTTTGTTGAACAATAAGTTTAGTCGATTTGCTGAGATGCCTCTGCCACGTGTCCTCATCGAGCTTAAGCGGGATGATGTTGGTGGAGTGGCTCCCCAGCGTGCACGTGTCATTGCTGTTGGCTATATTCTTGGGGTATTGGAGTAATTATGAATCCGATGGCACTTCCCTCATCATTTGCCCCTTACTCCTCAAGCCTTTTCCTTTGAATAGCTCAAGGAGTGTCGAAGTCTCCGAAGGTTTCGAGCACAAAACGCCAACTATCTCCGAGGGTTTGGGCTCCATTTTCCTTCGAAGGATGCAATCCATTGGGACCGAGAAGCCAAAGAGTTTCCTTTTCTTATATATATATATACTACAAGAATTTGAGAGATTTACCCACACATAAATTATCCACACATATTATACGTGGGTATTTACCCACACATAATGGTAATATGTGTGAGTGATTAAATTAGACAAACTCGTTACAATATCCACATTTATTATGTGTGGGTAAATTGATATACCCATACTTATTTTGGTGGAAAAAATTCCCTCCACTTATAGAGGTTGGTGGGATATTTCCCAATAAATTTTTAGCTGATGTGGCATTTATTTTGAATTATATTACCCACACATATTAATAAATGTTACGCATATGTCAGTAATTATTTATAAACTTACTCACACATAATTGCAAATGTTATATATGTGTGGGTATCCACGTATTAGCTGATGTGGCAGTTTTTTGAATTATATTACCCACACATATAAATAAATATTACGTATACGTGGGTAATTATCATGTTGACTAATATTAACTGCCATGGCTATGAGCTATCTGTTTTAACATTTATTAACAAACTGTTTTCCTGCAAGGTTGATGTTTCCAACATAATCAGTTATTCTCTAGCATATTGGCCAAAGGTACCATTTTATAAGTTTTCTAGGGCATGAAAATATATGGAAGTTTCTTGTATTGCAGTGAATTTCTTTTACAAAACATTAGTGTCTGAACTACAGGTCACTAACAATCACACACAAATTGTATGTCTGCATTGTTGCTTGATTGTATCCCTATCCTCAACTTTAAATCCATAGCTGCATTGTTGCTTGATTGTATCAGCTCTCCTAAAGGAAAACATGCCATTTGTTCCTTAAAACAGGTCATGTCATGCATATTAGCATCCACCATTTTTATATTTGTAATGCTGCCAATCCTTTGCTGTAGCATAAATTGACAAAGAAGCAGATATTCAACCATAGATATTCAAGGGTTCTGTTCATTATGCATGGGCAAGTGTTCCCACATACCCTAGGTACTCGATGCATTCCCTCAATTGCTACGATACTGATGTTTTCTTTCTATAATTTTTATGATGGAAGATTTTAGTTTTAAATGTTTCTCACTAGATTCCATGTTGTGTTATTTTTATCTGAAAATGGCTAGTGGAGTGATTGGATTTCTAATATGCTCAATGTGGATTTTATTCATCCTATCAATCCTATTAAAAAAGTAGAGGGAGGGCTGAAGTTTAGAAGAGAGCTGAGGTTTTACAACTTTGAGGTAGTTACACTCCATTCCTTGGGACATAATCTATTTTTTTCTTAGTAATAATTACTTGATAATGGTAACTTTATTTCTATTTTAGTCTTTTATTATTACAGTTACTGACTTATAAAAAGAAGGATATTAGTAATTGACTTTTACAGCTAGATTTACGCTTGACTTGAATTTTAGTACAATAGAATTTGTTTAAGTTGAGATAAAAGAAAAGGATATGTGATCAAATTGTTACAGTTGATTGCACATGAATTTTATTACTACAAGTATTTCTTAATTTCGCAACTGCTAAAATTCTAACATGCTTTTGATGACCAAGAGATAATTATATATAAGTTTTCATATTCAAGTACTTATATGGTCTATTTCTTTTCTAGATAATTGTATGTTCTCAATTATTTGCTTCAAACATTTTATGTTCACGCTGGAATAATAAATTGTTTACTGTAATAGAACGTGTTGAACTGAAATTACTGCCATTTAAAAAGTATGACTCTCTTACAAACTAGTACACATAGCAGGTAGTTGGCCAAATGCTTAATTGAGTCAACAGCTATCATTATTATTAGAATTTTCACTATCACTTTGTTACTAGAACATTATATGCGTGCAGCACTAGAAAGAAATGTGAAAAACTAATGTTCTGACTAAATATTGCAGAACCAATCTCACGTAAGGCATGCCTTTTAAATTCAATAATAATGGCTTTGTTTATTACATTTTAGGAAGCATTTGTTGTTGTGAGAGAGGCTTCAAAGAGGGTTCTTGGCATTCAACCATTTGATGTGCAATTGATAGGTAAATTTTTATTAAATTATATATTTTTTTCTTTTGACACGTTAATTATTTTGTTGAGTTATGTTATATTTCTTTGGAATTGTCTTCTTCCCTAAACCCGGTGAACGCTTTTGGACTTGCTCTCTTGTGTTTTAACATTTGCCAAAAGACAAGGAAAAAGATGCCAGTAGCAATTTTAAGTTATAAGACATAGCATGTTTTGAATCTATAATTGCTAGATACTCTTGACTGAAATAATTTTCCCCAATGTTGGCAATGAATATTTCTTTATTTCATATTTAAATTTGAATGCCCCTGAACCTACTATTAATTTTTAATTATACCCTACCATGCATTTGAAATAATTTCATTTTCAAGGTTACACATATGGTTTGCATGGTTATTTTAGCTGAATCTAGAATGGTTATGTTTATGGTCATATTCTCATACTTCAGTTGAAGCTCATCACCAATTAGAGAACGGGTTAATGCCAATCTATCTTATTTTGTGCCCTGCAATATCCCTTGCCTTTTTATTCAGCTAGTTGAAAGCATTATTCATATCTTAAACTATTATATTCTTGAAATTTTGGTCATTTAGGTGGGATGGTCCTATACAAGGGAGAAATAACTGAAATGAGAACTGGAGAAGGAAAGACACTGGTTGCTATTTTGCCAGCTTATCTCAATGCATTAACTGGGAAATGCGATCTCTTTGTATTTCTGGGGCAACATGCACTAGTGAGAGTCCAGTCGTCCAACCTACTATCAATTGGTTGAAGATTTGAACTCGTACAAGTCTATTTTTCAAGAGTTCTAGGGAAACGTAAACATGTTGCAATAAGTGTTGATTGTGAAGAATATTATGCCTCCTTTGTTTACTCCACATGTACCATTAGATCATAGTTCCAGACGATCCCGCCTCGACCTATCCAGCTCCAACTCTTCCCTCCATTCTACTGAACATGAGTTTGGCGACGAGATTTAATAATTTATTTTATAATTTTTTTTCATATATGTTTGAATTTTTTAGGTGCCTTTATGACTTTATTCTTATTTTTTTACTTTATGACTTTTTAGGTATGTATATGTTTGAACTATATTGTAATAGATATTGCAACGATTGAAATTTTAAATATAAAATTTTAGCTTTGCTCACAGATGATATGTTTTTTAGCCACATATGAAAATTATCCTCTCATACGAAAATTATTTTTTATATTATTACCCATACATAATATGTTTATTACCTACATTATATTTTTTTACCCACACATTTAAATTTTTTTTATATTATTACCCACACATAATTTTTTTTTACCCACACATATGAAAATTATTTTTTATATTATTACCCACACATAATCTTAATTTTACCTACACATAAACAAATACACATGTCATGCCACATCATCATCCAATTAAAATCACGTCACCAGCCACGTTACAATTATAACCTTCTGGCATAAAAATACCTACACATATAGAAATATTTACCTACACATATATGTGTGGGTAGTATATTAAGTTTTACCCACACATAATTATATGTGTGGGTAAAAGTTATTTTCTAACCCCTCTTTACCCACACATCTTGACATTTGTATTATGTGTGAGGATAAATTATAGTTGACACATAAGGTAATTTTTATCCACATTTACGTGTGTGGGTAAATCTCTCTAATTCTTGTAGTGATATATATATATATATATAGGGCGTGGCTACCGCCATTTTCTAATGTCGACATGTGTTTTCCCTGACGCTGTCCAAACCTTTCACTTCTCGAGCCACGCAATTTTTGGATAATTAATGCTCATCATTACTTGCCCCTTCATTCCCCACCTTCAAGGCTTTAATAGGCGACTCTCTCCCTTCTGTTCACTTCTTCCTTTGACTCTTTTTCAGCTTAACCTATTACCATGTTAGCGTGTATTCCTTTCTTTTCGCATCTTCTTTGATCTCCCTTCCTTTTAACTTTCTTTCATGGCGATTACCGAATATGGGAGACTTAGCTCGGTCAGCGCGGAGCTCGTTGAATGGGAAAAATAGCCTACCTCCTCCATTCCTTGCCAATGGATGAGCGAGTCAGAGTGTCAGCAGTTCAGGGAAAAATATAAGATTCCCGAAGAATGGGAGGTCGAGTTTAACACCTATTTGCGAGCATGCCACCTTATCGCTGGCCGTCTCTGCGTCTACAAGTGTGCCTTCGACAAGGGCTTCTGCCTGCCCCCCCGAGGGAGGGTCAAGTCCCTTCTTTAACATCTTACCATTGTTCTAGCCCAACTATCTCCCTTTGGATGGATGTACTTGATGGGCTTCATCATCATTTGCCACTTCAGTCGAGTAGATCCTACATGAGAGCTTTTTGATTATTTCTTTACTACCAACCGCAACTCGGGAGGTTGGATCTCTATCTCACCAAGGATCGTGAAGGAAGGCTGCTTCCTCGCATCCAAGGAGCGTCCTGAGCTTGAGATCAAGGCCACGTCACTCATGTATTTTGAGAGGTCCAAAGATTCAAATGACTAGAAGGAATGCTTCGTCTTCATCCGCCCCAAAATATCCAGTTCCTCTCGAGAGATTTGATCCGTAAGCAACGGGTGGACTTTGGATACCAAACTCAAACGCCCAAGCATCAAGGCTATAAAAGAGTCAGCTAGTAGGATCATAGCCCCTAGCCGGGACTGGAAAGAGGAATGGCTTTCCAATCTGAAGCTTAGCTAAGCAGGCCTGCATGGTGAAAATTGTAAGCGTTAGCCTTTTATTTTCTTCCTTACTTCTTCATTCCTTTCATCTTTATTGGATATTTATTTTCCTCATTTTTCTTGTATAGTTGAAAATCTCTGGGAGATAACTTATTCCCCTATCATCGAGGGGATGATCTTAGACTTCCTTAAGAGCAAAGGACCTTCTGCCCTGGCTAAAACAAAGAAAGCACCTGAGAAGGCCCACAAGACCTCTCAAGGTAAAGGGTTCCTTGCTTCATCCGAGAAGGCTCCAAAGGCCTCTTAGGGTAAAGGATCTTCAGTGTAACGCCCCGTTTTCCCGGGCGCGTTATAACTTGGGACAATTCCGGGACAATAAATTTTTTTTTTCTTTCAAACACTAAAGCTGAACCACATCATTACTCGAAATCATCCCAGAATTTTCATCTATTAATCTCTAAAGAGAATCACTATACATATCAAATGCGGAAGCAAAGATCGAAACCTGATATCTTAACATTAATCATAAGTAAATTCTTATATCTTCAACATTTCTCAAAATGTTCAGAATACATAGGCTACATACATTTCATTCTTCATGCACCTTGCTAAGTGTCATTTCATGCTTCATTTATCCTCGAGTCTGCTATAATCTCTACCTGAAACGTTTGAATATTCCAGAGGTAAAACCCAAGTTAGATGATGAATCATCTAAGTAAAGGTACATAATGTTATATCATGTGTGTATGCAATGTCTTACCTCGTAGGTGTCAACTGCACCTCTCATGCTACCTACCATTTTTGCGGCCCCCTCTTTTGAAGCCGAGGTGTATGGGTGCACCCTTGGTAAAGTAGCGGTGCCAGTTCGTACTCCCTATGGCCTCAAATGCGAGTGATCAATGATATCAACGTGTATTTATGCATTTCATAGTCATGTCATGTATGCAGTCTACGTGATGGATACATATCAGGGCATGTCAATATGATGAAAACATTTTCGAGGAACATAAATCACTTACAACCCAACCATTTTTCATAAAACTAACTTTAATTGGGAAGTACCACTTACCTCGATATTTGTGCCTTGCCTCGATTTGCGTGCCAACCTCAAAATTTGCACGAGTCTTTTCAACTTTAGCCTTAAAGTATCCTAATCACCATAATTATTTAGATAAACATTAAAACTTATTTTTCCATAATTTCTGACATTTTTTATAATTTTCTCTCTATTTCTTCCTATTTTTCCTCAATAAATCCAAACTAAATATTTCTAAAATATTTTCTTAAATATTTCACTACGAAAATTCATAAAATAATATTCTTGAATTTTTGAAATTTTCTAGGGAATTTTACTCACCTTAACTTAGCACCTTGAATTTTCTCGGTATGCGTGCTCTATCCTTGAAACGCGTGCCCGGACCGTTTTTCTCACCAAAATCTCCGGCATATAACCAAAACATAATTTCCTATTTTTTTGGATTTTCTAGGATTTTTTCCCATCAATTTCCTATTTTTTCTTCTTTTTCTTTTTTTCTTTTTCTTTTTCTTTTCTCTCCACTTCATCTTCTTCCTCCTCCCACCCCTGCCATGCGCCCGCAACTTCTTCTTTTCTTCCTCCTTCTTTTCTTTCTTTCTTCTTCTTCTTCTCTTCCTTCTTCCCCTTGCGCCTGCAACCAGCACCTGCGCCTGCTGCTACCCACGAGCCGCCGCCGCCTTTGCCGACTGCTGGTGCCTCCCGACGGCCGAGCACTGGTTTCCGGCCTTGCTGGAAGCTGCTCGCGCAGCACCTTGGTCCCGCGCCCAGCTGCTGCTAGCGACCCTGCTCGCTGCCAGCAGCCATTGCCGCGCCTGGTTGCTGTAACAGCAACCTTGCGGCTGCTATAGCTGCGCCCCTCGGTCATCTCTACCGCCTATCCAGCCTCTCCTAACCTTCTCCTTCCCCGATGCAGCTCCGCCCTTGATGGAAGTAGCTCGCAGCTGCTGCGACCGCGGCTGGTTGTTGCTTCAGCACACCTGGTTGCGGCCATGGCTGCTTGGAGCTCACTGCCATAGCTGAGGTTGCTTGCTTCAGGCCACCCTCTTGCTTCCTCACTCTCTCGATCTCTCCACCAATCTCTCACTCTCGGCCTTGCCTTCTCCCTCTACTATAAGCTCTCGGCCAAGCCTGCCTCTTCCCTCTCCTTTTTCCCCCTTTTACTGCCAACGGCCTGCCTTGCCCATCTCTCTTTGGCGTGAAATCCTCTCTAAATCTTGCAGGGGATGGTTATGTAGAGGCATGGGGCAATTGGCAGAGGTATGGGTAGCATTTATTGAGGCATGGCCTCTGTTTTGCGCGTGTATATATATATATAATTATATATTATACTATATTAATAATAATTTTATGCATTTAAACTTCAAATTTTATCATAAATTTATTAAAATAATTCTCTAATTGCAACAATATCCTCAAATTCTGAATTAATTGACATTATAATATTGAAAACACAAAATTAATATCTTTAAAGTTACTCGATTTGGATGATTTTGCCCCAGTGTCCTCACCGAGCTATTGTTTCATCCCGAAACCACTGAAGGGTTGGTCGTTATGCAAAATCGGAGCCCCCCTAGGGTTCTGTTAATTTTTTGGGAGTCTCCTACAACGATTCGGTTTTACAGTCTAAATAGCAGTTGTATTTTAGCTGTATCGAAAATTGTTCCTGATCCGATTTCTTTTGATACCATAAATCTTATCTCGATACGCTCGTAGAGACCATATAATTTTTCTTAGGCAATTTCACTCCGAGGTACTCCCTGTAGTCGATTCGGTACTTATAACTATTATCAAGCCAATTTTTCGGTATTCTAAACTTATTAAAGTTATGTGACAACCTTATCTAATTTAGCCTTGATTCTTTGAAAACTGCCGCAAAATTAAGGTTTTAATGAATTTTGCGGTGATGCTAAATGTTAAAAAAATTATCGTAAAAAAATAATTTTTTTGTAGTGTGGTGTTGTTTTCTTTCTTACTATCCTCGATGTATATACTAGTTTCTCTAGAGTTATTTTTTAAACTTAACCTTGGACGCTTGGGATATTATAAGAGGGCTTGTAAAATCTTGTGAAAGGAAAAATCATTTACGTGTCGATGCATTATTAGCCACCCTACATGTTTGAGCCATCTCTTCTTACATCATTTTATGAGTAATGCTTCCAAAATGGCTCATTTTTTCAAAGTCAAAAGGAATTTGAAAGAAGACAATAAAAAATAGAGAAAAAAAAATAATAGAGAAAAAATACCCTTAGGAAAGGCATGCTCTGGTGTGGTTGTAGAGGTGCCCAAGTGAACCTCTTCTCTTCTCTTCCCATGCTCTTCTCCTTTTTCACCTGTTATTAGAAAAGGAATCATTGGCAAAAGAAGAATAAGAAAAAAGTCCTCATTGAAGTCTAATGGAAAGATTCCTCCATCGACTGAAGGTTAAACTAGGGAGTCTTCCTCCACCGCGATAGGCACCTAAAAGTCCAATAGGACTTGTGTCTATCCTATGGGTAGACCCTATAGCGCTGTAATAATATTTTCACCGAACAAGGCCTCATGAAGGCAAATAGGGCCCAACGAACTACTGTATGGCCTTCTTATAAATAGTGCGAATGATCTTTGGCGCTGGAAATTTAGCTGTTTGATCCACACGTTCATAATCTCAACACCATTGATGGGGGCATTACAATCGGCTGGAAGCTTCACCACGAGCCAACTATTCTCAAAGCAATCTACCTTATTTGGGAGATTGAAAAAAAGGCTTGTCTACTCCCAGTACTCGTTGAAGTGTATGAAAGTTAACTTTCTATTCTATTGCCCTAAGTTTATAACAACAACTAAATATTCCAAGTGATGGCATCACCCTTCTTTGATGATAAATAATAGAGAAGGCTATGACTTAGGCCCATCCATTTGGGTAAAGTTGAGCCGGGACCAAATAAAAAATCCTCATAAAACTAAGGCCAAATTCTGATAAGGGAAACCGAAGGCCCGCCACTAAGGAAGCCTCATGGAGGCCTATACAGTCTTCACCAACGTGGGCGGTCTAGGTTTCCCTCTGAATATAGGTAACCTTCCCTCATAATTATCGAGAAAAAGGAGAAGCACCCTTATCTTATCAAGGTCCACCTCATCAAACTTAAAGCTCTTCCCAAGAAGCCTCCTCGATCCTTGAGGAGAGACATCTCTAGTGGTTTGATTTGTCCTAGCCATATAACTTACTATGAGGAAGATAGTCTATAAAAGATTAAGAAGGTCACCGAAAAGATCTTTGGGACATGCAAAAAGGTTCGTAAAAGGTTGAAAGATTATTAAGAAAGTTCGCAGGTGACTAAAGAAGTCTCTAGGAGAGTGCTTGAGTAGTCATTATGAGATCAAGAGAATAGTCCTTAAGAGACAGGTGAGAGAAAAAAAAGCTTAGAAAGAAAGTGACTGCCTAGGTGAAAAGTAAAAAACAATTACTGAGGGTCCCGTTTATATGTAGGGGTGTTCACGGTGCGGTTTGATTAGTCTGAACTATTTTCAACAAGCCAAATCGCTAATGCGGTTTTTTGACCAAACCAGACTGCGATTTGGTTTGGTGCAGTTTACCGTGGTTTGAAAATCTAATACAAGTGCCTTAAAATCACTAAAACAGAAACTAATGGACCTATATATTAGCATCAAATAAAACAGAAACTAATAGAGCTTTCTGAATGCTTCAAAAATAAATTATCAGGAATTTTTGTTGGTTCCTTCCTTTCGACTGAGCTTTTGGATTAGGAAGGGGCATGTATATACATGAAGGATATATACCATTTAAAGCACTACATGATTAAAGTCTGTCGATATTCTTTTCTTAGCATTGTAAGTATACGTAGCAATGAATGTGATGCTTAGATATATATTCACCTTAAACTTGAAGTAGATTAACACTGAATGATCATCGTTGGTGAGATCGACGAATCATTTTAGCCCGAGCTTCGGCCCCAACTATGTCTCGTAGATAGCTCTAGATCTATCGAGCTTCCTTTCATTTGTCTTGATCTGCCTCAGCTTCCTCTCCCGTGCCTCGATCTACTGGGCTTCCTCTCCACTTCGGCTCGAGCTTCCTCTCATCTGCCTCGATTTGCCGTAGCCGGCGGTGGAACCGTGGGTGTGGGCTGTTGACGGATGATTCCGATTGGGGGAACTGGGGAAGGGTTGCAAGGGTGGGGGAGGGCTGGATGGGACTACCATATAGGGTTGCGCAGGTGGAGGGGGCTACTGATTGCGATAGGGTTGCGGGTGGGGGAGGCGACTCTGCCGAATGTGATTAGGGATTAGGGTTGCGTGTGGGGAGGGGGTTGCACGGGGCTGATGGTGACTTTATATATTAATATATTTTTTTAATTTTTTTTATTATTTTCTGGGCGATTCGATTTAAAACCGAACCGCCTGTTGTCCAAACCGCAAACCGTGCGGTTTAGACAGCCTTCAAACCGTTTTCGACTGCAAAACAAAAAAACTGACTGGTTCAGTCTGGCCGATTTCCGTGGTGCACCGGTTTTTTTGAACACCCCTATTTATATGAAATCCCAAAAGATGAAATAACTAAGGTAATGGAATCTAGATCGCGATATAAAAGCCATCGAAAACCCCAGTCATCGGATTAGAAGGAAATGATCCGGCAAGGTAAGGTCCATGCTAAAATTTCCCACATTAGAAAAAGTCTTCTTCAAAAGAAGTCTCTTAGAAGGTAGGCTGACAAAGAAAAAATACTTTTTTCTCTAAGAGACTTAGAGAAAAGGGTAGGGTGCAATTGATGTATAATGGGTTGAGGCCCATAACTAAACCAAGGCTCATTTCTAATACAGAGCCCCAAAGTTAATAAGTAAAACAAAGAGGGAAAGCCATAAAGTAGCTTGTGAGACCCTCTTGGCGTGGAAGCCCAGAAGTTAAACTCTCATAGGAGACTTTTTTGATCAAAACTAAAAAATTAATCCTTCTAGGAGACCTCTCCAGTGGGATAATTGTTAGTAATGTATGCCTTAATGTTAAATTTGGATAACATCTAGCGAGCTTATAATGAATACATTTGTTGTAATATCCCAAATTTTCTAAAGGGCTCATGAGTAATTTTAACATAGATCAAAGGTGAAGTTATCAAAAGATTAAGGACTTAAGTATAATTTCTTGTAGTTATAAATATAGAATCAATTGCAAGGAATGTCCCAGGGTGTAATTGTCTAAAAAAATGATATGGTCTCGATGAGCGTTCCGAGATAGGATATATAGTATTAAAAAAAATCAGAATTGAGATAGTTTTTGGTAGAACTAAAATACAGCTTCAGTTTAGTTTGAAAACAATTAAATCATCGTAGGGGTCTCCCGGGAAGTCAACGGAACCCTAAGGGGGCTCCGATTTTTTATAACGATCAACCCTGAGGTGGTTTCAGAATGAATCAATAGTCCAATGGGGACACTGGGGAGAAATTGTCCTTATCGAGTAAACTATAAATTATTAATTTTAGATTTTTGGTATCGTCATGCAAATTAATTTGGCATTTGAGGATGTAAATGTAATTAAAGAATTATCTAAGTGAAATAGAGATGAAGATTGGGATTTAAATGTGTAATTTTTCCTATTATTATGGGGTAATATAAAGTGATATATATATATATACATATACAGCTATGCGTGCGTGTGAGTGAGGCGGTCGAAAGTTGCAAAGTTGCTGCAAGCTGGAAAACTAATTGTAGACAAGATTGAGGGAATTTAGCAATAAAGTTCGGAGTGATTTGAGGGAGAAAGATTAGTGTATAATATATATAAAGAGAGAGAGAGAGAGGAAATGAAGAAGAAGAGTGAAGCAGAGAGTTCATGAGAGCAGAGACTCGAGAGATCGCGTGAGAGAGAGATAGGGGGCTGAAGTAGAGCAGCATCAAACTTGGCGTCGAAAGAGTGGCTGGTTGGCTGGATTGATGGCCAAGATGGTGGCCGAAAACAGCCGCAGTAAGCGGCTAGCAGCCATGGCCGCATGGAAGAAGGCAAGCCGCGGGCAGCAAGCAGCCGTGGCATTCCAATAAGGCCGGCAAGGTGAGGCAGCGACTGAAAATTGCCTAAAAATGTCGAAATCGGCCATGGCAGCTGCAACGAAGTTGCTGTATGGCAACCATGGAAGTGGATAACGAGCAGGGGAGGGGCTACGGTGGTGGCTAGCGGCAAGAGCTGCAGCCGCGGAGTTGCTCGGGGCATGCAACACGACTGAGGAGGCCGGTGGCGGTCGGCGGAGGCTGGGCATGGCACGAGGCTATTCGCGTAGGAGTTGCAGGGGAGACGCGCTAAAGAAGATGAAGTGAATAGGAAGAAGGAAAAAAGAAAAGAAAAGAAAAAAGAAAAAGGAAAAATGTGGAGAAAAATTCTACAGGCAAGAGGAGTATTCTAAAGCCAGAAAATTGATCGGACATGTTTTTCGATGTTAGTGCATACATATTGAGAAGCCTGAGAGGCAAAGTCTAGGTGAGTAAAATTTTCTAAAAAATTTTAGAAATTCAGGAATGTTATTTTATAAATTGTTATAGTGAAATATTTGAGAAATATTTATTTTGGATTTATTGAGGAAAAATAGGAAGAAATAGAGAGAAAAATAAAGAAAATATAAAAAATTATGGAAAAATAGGTTTTAATGTTTATTTAAACAAATATGATGATTATGATGCTTTGAGGCTTAAGTCGAAGTAACTTGTTCGAATTTTAAGGTCGGCATGCAAATCGAGACTATACCCTTATTTCGAGGCAAGACGCGAATATCGAGGTAGCTTTAAGTAAATGATTTTATCATGTTGTCATGTCTTGATGTAAATATGTTTATGTAGATTGCATTTACATGTATTGATGATGAAATATGCATATGTACACGATGATATTGATGATTATGCATTCGCATAAGGGTTTGAGAGTACGGGCCGAGACCGTTGCTCTTCCAAGGGTGCACCCATACATCTCGACCTGGTAAGGGGGCTATGAAAATAGGGAGTAGCAATAAGATATAGTCGGTTCAAACCGAAATGAAATGGAAAATGACATTTTGCATCCATATATGAAATATGTTTTTGTACCCTTACTTAGATGATTCATCATCTAACTTGGGCTTTGCCCTTGAAATATTCAAACGTTTCAGATGGAAATTATAGTAGAAATGAGGATGAATGAGGCACGAAATAGCACATAGCAAAGTGCATGATGAATTAAATGTATGTTATGTAGCCCATGTATTTAAGTTCTGCTATTTCAAATTCTGAACATTTTGAGGAATGATGATGTATAACCTTAATTATGATTAATGAAGATGTAAGTATTGATTTATGATTAATGTTAAGATGTTAGGTTCGATTCTAGCTTCCACATTTGGTGTTTATGATGATTTTCTTTTGAGATAAATGTATGAAAATTTTGGGATGGATATGAGGAATGATATGGTTTAGAATTAGTTTTAAAGGAAAAAAATTATTATCCCAGAATTATCCCAATTTATAACATGCCTGAGAAAGTGGGGTGTTACATTTGTTGTATCTTTATATATATCAATAAAAGATAAGTTTATCTTCATTCATAAACTTTCCAGTTTTTATATGAATCCCTAGCTTTGAGAAATCTTATTCTCAAGATGTTAAGATTGTATGACAAGATTCTCTGATAACAGGACTTTTTAAAAGATTCCTGGTCCTTAGATTCTTTGGATGGGGACTTTAATTAGTTGAGTATGGACTAGCACGTAGTTTATTACCCTTGATCAGTATGAGTTACTAATGGTAAGGGATGGTGTGTCACATATCATATGACATGAAGATATCTCTAGTAAACTCATGGGTGATTGTTGAAGAATCATGCACCGAATGTGACACTGATGACTGACCACATGGCATAGTGGATAATGGTCATATCGTCAAGTTGTGATGGTGTAGTAGATCCTTAGACTAGAAATGACACGGTTGTCTTGTGTATTGGTGTGTGAGATTTGCAAATGGACTGAACCATCCAATTGCGATGTTGACAGGTTCACCTATGTGATAGGTTTGAAATCCTATGGCACACACCTAAGAGGGGGGGTGAATTGGGTAATTTAAAAACTTGATAGAATTTAAAAAACTTTTTGATATAAATTGAGGTTTTAGTGATTTAAAACATTAAACATATAAAATGACAAATGTAAATTTACAAAAATAAATGTGAACCAAGTGATGAATAATGAAATGCTTAGAAAGATAAATAGATCAAAGAACACAAACACAAGAGAACACAAGGATATATAGTGGTTTGGCTTAACCCAAGCCTAATCCACTACCTTAGTTCCTCACTAAAGATTTTGTAAACAATCCACTAAAACCTCCTACTTAACTAAGTAGGCCTTCTAGTACAAGACTAGGAAATTACAAACCTCTTTCTTATACAAGCAAGCTCTCTAGCACCTAGTTAGGTATTTCAACCCCTTGCTTCAAAGAGTAAGTCCTCTAGCACAACAAGTTAGGAAAATAAAAACGATACAAATGAAAGAGAGAAGCTAAGAGTTAACAATCTTAGTTATAAGTTCTCTCACAATGAAAACAAGGCTTAAGAACAAATTTACAATGATAGAAAGAAGCCTTGGAGAGAAAAATATAACAATAAAAGCACAAACACTATAAGCTCGAATAAAAAGATTCATAATCTTTAGATCAACTCATTCTCATCCATTAACCTCTTCTTGATCATCATTGAGTTGTATTTATAGGCATCCCAAAAGATCTAAGAGACAACTAGTCGTTTGTGACTGTTGGGATTTGAAAAACTAGCCGTTATAGCTTTTTGCAAAAAAAGTTAGTTGACAGATAAAAATAGTTAATCGACAAAATCAGGCAAAATAACAAGGTTGGTCGACAGACAAAATAGGTTAGTTGACCAAGTCATAAAAATAAAGGACACTTAGTCGACCAAGACAAAAATAGGTATGGCACTTAGTCGACCAAAGCTATCATTCTGTCGACAGACTTAAGGAGTTAGTCGACCAAGTCAACACATAAACACTGTTAGTCAACAAAGCTTATAACTTAGTTGACGAAGTCAGAAATAAGCATGTTGTTGGTCGATAGAGCCTAAATAAGCATGTTGTTGGTCGACAGAGCCTATAACTTAGTCGACCAAGTCAATATATTTATTCTGATGGTCGATAAAGTGAAAGCATGTAGTCGACATATCACATTACAACATATATCAGATAAGAGTCAAAGGAAGACTACTACCTGACATTTAAAAACAAATCTTTTGATCATGCCTTCCTCATTAATAATACCTCAGAAACTGGCATTTCATCACTTAACAACAATGCACACACTTAATTCATAGAGTGATATTCGCACAATTTACGCAATGGCATAACACCATTTTTCCATACATGGCTCATAGCAAGAAGTCATCAACTCATGCTCATGCAACATTATATAATGACAGAAATACATGAACCATTCTGGCCCTCTAGGCCTCCACATCTATGAGACTATATGAATACATATTTAGCAAAAGTCATCAGCTACCCACAATGGTAAGAGCATCACCTACCGGGCTTATAGCTACCTCACTCGCGTTAGGTGCTCAATGGGATATCCTGTCTGACACTTGCAAAACTTAGCTGCCGTGCCAAAATAATAATAAGAGGTGCAAATATAATGATATCAATGCATCACACAAGAAAAGATATTTTCGTGGACATGCTAACCAAAAACATTACTTAACAACTTCCCAAAACGTGATCGTTATGGCTAATTTAGATTTAGGAAAGCCTTAACTGATCCAAACCACATCCACAGTATATGATATTATATATTAAATCGAATCCCTCAAAGTCTAGTTTATGAAACTACAAATGGATCCCAATTTCGAGTTCTACATCAAAAGTTATGGCTGAAACAACGAAGCACGCGCAGTGTAATCAAGTCGCGACTGAGTTGACTCGGGGAAATCCAAGTTGACTTAAGCCGAGTCAACTCGCCTAAAATCGAGTCAACTTGGGCTGGGTCGACTTGACCTCCTGGACTAGTCGACTTGGCCAAAAGTAGGAGAAAAAGGCCAAAAGAAACCAGCCTTGACCGAGTCGACTTAACCCACCAACAAGTCAACTCGGTGCAACCCGAAATGCACAAAATGAATACAAAACACTCAAAACCACCCATGGCTAATCCCCTAACCCCCAAGTTTCCATTCCATGAATAAAAGATGGGGAAAAACAAGCCCCATAGAGACCCAAAAATAAGACTCAATGACCTCTTGAAAGAAACCACATTTTAGAAAGAAAATGGGAACAACCCACTCATCTCAAGCTTTAAAACACCATTTGGAGATATGAAAATATTAACTTGGCTAAACATAAGGAAATAATCTTGCATTAAAAGATAGGAAAAATGAAAATGGGTGCTTGCCTTTAGATAGAGAGTCTAAGAAGATGAAGACCTTGCCCAAGGTTGAAGACCCTTCGCTTGAAGCTTTATTCTCCACCAAGATAAGAGAATATCAAATGAAGAAGAAGATGATGATGATGAAAAAATAGGAGAAGAAGGGAGAGGCTGCCAAGAGCACCAAGAAAATGAGAGAAAGAAGAAGAAAAATTGAAGAAAAAGAAAAAAGGTATGGCAAGCCCTCTCGCCAGCCACCAAATCCCACCTAATTGCCCCATTTTCCACATTTACCCCTTGCACAACACACACACAACACTACTTTATCATACCCATTTTGGTCTTTTGGTTTATTTTCATTTTCATACCATTTTTTTTCCTTATTCACAATTTTGCACATAATATATATATATATATATATATATATTCCAAGGCCCACTTCATAACCCATTTTATGCCTTAAATATCACACACACAATAATTTATTTTCAAGCAAAATTTTTAACCAAAAACATTATTTTTTATTTAATTGCATCTAACAATTAAGGTTCGCATAAAATGCACTACACCAAAAATATAATTATCATCTAAGACCCATTAAATGGGTCGTTACAATCCAACCTTGCTTCCCTTACTCCGCTAGTACCAACGACCAATGGAGTCCTTTCTTGGCTCTCCAAAGAAGCCTTAAGGAAATTAAGTTGGCCTTGCATATCGACAGTGGCATCCATCACCTTTGTCTCCATTTGACGTATGAACCCAACTCGTTCCTCCTCGACATTGAGGCACTAATCAACATTCGTCCTCAAGTTCTCAAGTTAGGCCAAGGTTTGGGTTTCAGGTGTGTTGAAGTCACTCTCCACCCTATCAACCTTAGACACTATGCCTTGCAATGCATAATTTAGAGCAACTAGCTTCAAAGATAGGGTGTTGAGGTCCTCAACATAGAGTGACTTGCTAGTGCCTTGGGTCTTCTTACCTTGGTGCGAATGTTGGGTCTCCCTAGCCCTTTCCTCCATACCCATAGCAACTTCCTCGGTCATCACCGACATCTTTGCCTACTAGATGGCTCCCTCGAACCATGGACAAAGCTTTGATACCACGTTGTCATGGTCTTGTCACCTTCCTTACCTAAACCGTGCTATCTTAGGTTGATCACCCTACTTAATCACACGTTAAGTAAACTGAACCACAAGAGTAGGTAAAGACAAGTGACTTTGGAAGCTAAGAGTTTGAGTGAATGAAGTGAACTGGTATTACTCTAGAGAAAGCTTACAACTTTGCTTGGATGTCTCACAAATGAAGCACCTCCTTCTATTTATAGCCTTCCACCTCCTCAATGGATGGTAGAGATCATTTTGATCCTACGGTGGTGAATGCTCCTCTAGAAACTTCTCTCACCTCTACCATATTCTAGAATATTCTTCATAATTGTATAAGGTTCCATAGTATTTTAGAACATTCTAGACTAGTCCAAACCCTTCTAGGCTAGTCTACACATTTCTAGAGTCTTCTGGAGCATTCTGGAACATTCTAGATCTTTCTAGAATCCTCTAGGGTATTCTACACAATTCTACACTTATCTACATTATTCTGGAAGCTTCTAGACTCAGCCATATAAGCACTTGCATGTCGCTTAGTCATCTCTTGTGTGGTGCCTGCATGGCAAAGTCTGAACCTCTAATGCAGATGAGCATCATCGCGTGCTAATCATCTAGTGTTCCATGCAGTGCGTGGCATTTAATAACTAATTAAACCTAGCGTGTTAGCTTTCTTCGATTACTTTTATTGTGTTCAGGGAATACCCAAACATTATTTGTGTACATAGTAAACAAGACAGAGTAAAAATAATGCCTCATCGATCTAATAGATCTTTGCCCTTTGTTTAAATACCAAAAACTACTATATTGTCTAATTACAAAAATGCCACTAACTTGGTTTATCAAGTAAAACAAAACTAAAACTATATAACAATAATACAAGACAAAACATATCAATATAACAAAATATAAAATACAAAATCACAACAAACTCTAATATGCCCCCCTCAAGATGGACTGTGTATGTCATAAACTACATCTTGGCTAACAAATTAAGGAAACAAATGAGCTGCTAGTAATGCTTTGGTGAGGACATCAGCCAGTTGATGCCGTGATCGAATGGGAAGCAATTTAAGAGGGCCTGTGACCAGCTTCTTGCTAATAAAATTGATGATGCGGTAGCCGATCACCCTCATCTGCCTCTATCAGGACACCCGCAATGGAGACAGGGACTTGCTCCCCCGATTTATCTCTGACGATCAAGTCAGAACCCCAGACCCAAAATCTCAGAATTATTCCTTACGCTCAAGAAAATCAAAAGAGTGGAATCCCTTACCTCTCTTTGTTTCTTTTTTTTTATCCTCGCACTGAGATAAAGATCTTGGATAGAGATCTTCGGGATCTCTATCTCGCTCTTCTCGGAATCTTGTTAATAAGGATTCCATAATCGCCACCACCTTCAAAGGGATCAGGATAACCCCTATCTCCATGATCTTCAGCGGGATGGTTGATCCCCGAGAGCTCAAAAACTCTCTTTCCTATCATCAAGCCAATTGTCGTGGAAATATATATCTACCACATTTCCCCCTTGGACTCAAGTGAGATAACGTAGGCGAGGTACCTCTTTAGTGGACACGTGGCGTTGCTGTCAACTGTTGCATGCTCAGGGCATTAGAGTAATTATGGATCCGAGGGTATTCCCCTCATCACTTGCCCCCCTACTCCTTGAGCGCTTCGGCTCGAATGGCTCTAGGAGTGTCGAAGTCTCCGAAGCTCAGCTCCCCATCATCTCGAGGATCAATGTTTTTAGGGCCCGAAGGGTTGAGGTGTCTTTTTTTTTTTTTTTTTTTCCGCGTGTCTAGAGGGCACAGGTATCGATTTGCTTTGATGGTCATATCTCTTCCCAAGGCGTTGTCCAAACCTTTTCATCTCCTGAGGCACGCCAATTTTGGGTGGTTAATGCTCATCATTACTTGCCCTTTGGCTTTCCACCCCTATGCTTTAAATAGGGGTTTCTCACTCTTTCCCTCTTTCTTCCAACTCTTCTCAGTTTTTTATCTATTGTTGTGCTATCAAGCATTCTCATTTTCTTCACATCTTCTTCATTCTCCTTGTCCAATCTCTCTACGATGGCGATCACTGGCTCTAGACGTTTCACCTCGACCAGCGTCGAGCTCATGGAGTGGGAAAAACACCCTACTGCCTCCATTCCCTGCCAATGGATGAGTGAGATAGAATGCCAACAATTTTGGGAGAAATACGTGATTCCAGATAAGTGGGAGGTTAAGTTCAACATCCATCTCCGAGCGTGCCATCCCGTCGTTGGTCGACTCTGTATTTACAAGTGCGCCTTTGATCAGGGTTTCTAGCTACCTCCTCGGAGGTGGGTTATGTCGCTTCTCCAACATCTTACCATTGTCCCTGCCGAACTTTCTCCCTTTGGGTGGAGATATCTGATGGGCTTCATCGTTATCTGTCGCATTGCTAAGGTGGAACCCACGGGAGAACTCTTCGATTGTTTTTTCACCACCAACCGAGACCCCGATGGTTGGATTTCTATTTCACCTAGAATTATAAAGGAGGGTTGCCTCATTACCCCCAAAGAGTGCCCCGAGCTTGAAATCAAAGCCTCAACACTCATGCAATCCGGTGGATCGAAAGACTCAGACGACTGGAAAGAGCACTTCGTCTTCGTCCGTCCCCGATCGTCCAGCTCTGCTCAAGAAATTTGGTCTGTGTGCAATGGGTGGACTTTAGATACTAAGCACAAACGTCCAAACATCGAGAACATCAAAGAACCAACCAGCAGGCTCATGAAGGTCAGCCGGAACTGGGAAGAGGGATGGCTTTCTAACCCGGCCCTTGCCAAAGCGAGTTTAGACGATGTAAACTGTAAGTTTTCGCCATTCGCCTTCTTTCTCATTTTTCATTCCTATCAGGCGTTGACCTTCGTCGTTATTTTTTTTCACAGTTGAAAATCTTTGGGAGATAGCTTACTCTCCCATTACTGAGGGGGCGGTCTTGGACTTCCCTCTGAGCAAGGGCCCCTCGGCTCAATCCAAGAGCAAGAAGAACTCCGAGAAAGCTACTAAACCTTCTCAAAGCTGCGGACCCTCGGCACTACCCGAGTCAGCCCGGAAAAGCACTAAAAATAAGAAATCTTTGGCCTCATCTTGATCAAGAAAAGCGGCGGAAGGGGACCCTCGAACATTCCAAGAGGCTCCCCAGGATAGTACTGAAGCGTGCTTGAAGGATCCCTCCCTGGGATCACCTGCCCCCGGGAATAGGAAAGATCCTGCTCCTATTCAACTATCCACTACCACAACCCCCGCCTCAGCATAGAGCCCCTTCAGCGAGGACACTGAGACCATCTCTCAGGCCCTGGAGACAGCTAGGGCGCAGGCCCAAGGTGGTCGACCTTTTGTAGGTACGAAACCCCTCTCGATGCCTCCTAGCATTCCTATCCCTTCTATTTTCAAGCAGATCTTAACGCCACTGGCACCAAAAGGGCGCCCAGAATTAACAGGAGAAGCTTCACTGGAGGGGGCTTCCGCTCTGTCGGCGAGAGATTATAGCTCAGAGGACGAAGCGGAAAAGAGTAGAGCCTACCTCTCTCCCCCCTCATCCCAGGCGACTCCTACCTCTGAGGTGGCCGAGGCAGCCGAAGCTTCTGCTGAGGCTTTAGCAATTTGCAGAACCTCTCCCACTGCGGGCGAACCAGACCATTATGTCGAGATTCTCAAGGTAACTTGCTTCCATCCGCCCTTCTCCTTTTGAATTCTTTTTGCACTGAAAAGCCTTGATCTTGATTTTTCCCTTGTTCTTTAGAACCTCTCGAGTTTTCAAGATTCGATCGCCCAGCGAGAGTCAGGGCTCCAAGCCCGAATTATCTCTTTGGAATTTGAGGTTGAAAGGCTTCGCAGGCTCGAGTCACTTTCTTCAAAACTAGCAGATCTTGAGCACAGCGTATATATCCTCAACAAATCGGTCGAGCTGGCGCAAGAAGAAGCAAGACTTGTTAACGAGGCCAAAGCTCAAGCTCGCGAGGATTTGGAGTTGGCTCAAAGAAACATGCTAGAAGCCCATCAAGCTAACTCCAGACTCGAGGAAGAACTGGATGCCATGAAAAACGCAAATGACCTGCTTAAAGATAATATAAAGAAGCTCACTCTGGAGTTAAATGAGGCCAAGAAAAGACAAGTCGAGGCGTTGGAGTCCTATTCTCGGTGCAAGGAAGATCTTCGTACTACTCACGCTTAGCTTCAATCCGCCCTTAAGGATGCCTGCGTGGCTTTTCAGAATGGTCGCGAGGATTTCTGAGGCTCTGAAACTTACGCCGCCAAATTGGAAGGTGTCATTCGAGGTGGGTTCGAGCATATGAAGAAGCTTACCAAGGAGCGCTTCCCGAACCTGGATGTGGACTCCATTCCCTTCGACATTACTGTCGCTTTATCCTCCTTAGAGTAGATACCCTTGTATTCACACTTGTTGCTATGTAAACTCGTTTGCTGCAATAAAATTCAACTTCATTTTCATGACTTTTGGAAATTTTCTTGAAATGTTTCCTTACTAATTTAATTTTTCCCATTTCCCACCGCGAACTATGATGTGAATCAGCTTGCTAAATCCTCACAAGATCTGTTGAGCATTCATGGAGGCCCAATAAGAAGATTGCAAGATTTGGGGTTGATTGATTGATTGGTTGATTGATTGACAAGATTGCCAGATTTGGGGGTGAACCCGTGATGGGACAAGGCCAAAGGAACCCACAAAAGATTGAAACGAACCCCAGAAAAGCCAAAATCGGATAGAAGGCAAAGAATTCCCGAGCCGTTGATTCACGAACCAAGAACCTAGACTATATTAAAATCTAGACCCGTTGATTATACGGAAGCAAGAACCAAGAATTGTTGAACGCCACAAAAACTGCCCAGATCTTTGATAAGTTCGGGTTTTGAACGCCACAAAGGAATCACTCCATTGATAAGTTCGAAGTTTTGTTCATTGAAGAACAAGATAAAAGAGATAAATCTCTCAAATTCAAAAATTCATAATAATTTCTATCTAATGTTTACAATGGAAAAGCTTTTAAATAGGCAAATAATTAAAAATCCTAATTCTACATGGAAATTAATAAAAATCCTAAATTACATAGAAAATAAATAAATAACTAGATCTGGTCAATCAATCATTCCTTTTATATTCCCAGATCTTTTCAATCAATCAATCAAGTAATCAATCAATCATCCATTCCTTTTTATGCTCTCAAATTTTGTCAATCAATTAACTAATCAATCAATCAATCATGCACCCAAATCTTGCAATCAACCAATCAATTAATAACCATTCCTTTTTATGTGCAAATCTTGTCAATCATCCAATTCCGACATGGTTGACGAGGTTAACTTGTCCGATTGCAACATTGTTAGTCGGCCCTCCATGATTCTCATCATGTGTTGGGCCCCCGGAGGATCATATCTGATCCCTCTATTTTTGCCGAGGACCATAAATCTCTTAGGGATCAGGTTTGATCATTTTAATTTTTGTCGAGGATTTGGGCCTTCCGTGGATCACACCTGATCCTTTTGTTTTTGTCGAGGGTTCGGTCCCCCCGAGGATCGCATTTGATCCTTTTAATTTTTGTCGAGGGTTCGGGCTTTCCGCAGATCACATCTGATCCTTTTGTTTTTGTCGAGGGTTCGGGCACCCGAGGATCACACCTGATCCTTTTGTTTTTGTCAAGGGTTCAAGCCCCCGAGGATCGCATCTGATCCTTTTGTTTTTGTCAAGGTTCAAGCCCCCCGAGGATCGCATCCGATCCTTTTATTTTGTCGGGGGTTCGGGCCCCCCGAGGATCACATCTGATCCTTTTATTTCGTCGAGGTTCTGAAGTCTTCCCAAAGTTGGGCATATTTTTGGTTAGGGGTAGTCCCCTGGGTCTTTCGAGACAAAAAAACCTTTACTGATAGGAGAGAGAAAAAAAAATGTTTATTTCAGAGTAACACATAAAAATCGTAATAAAGAAAAACATTACTGGTAGAACTTCCTTAAATTTTGTATGTTCCAAGCATTTTTAATTGGTGCCCCCTTGGAGGTCTGAAGTTTGTAAGCGCCAAGGCTAAGAACTTCCACCACCTTACATGAACCCTCCCAATTCGATGTAAGCTTATTCGCTTCTCGGGCCCCTCGAACCTCTGCTCTCCGCAATACCCAATCTCTAGGAAGAAAACTCCGGGCCTTTACTCTTCGATTGTAGTATCTTTCTATGCGTTGATTGTAGGCAGCCTGTCGAATCTTTGCTTGATCACGAAGTTCATCAAGGAGATCTAAGATATCCCTTAGGCTCTGCTCGTTGGATTCTGGACTAAAAAGCTCCACCCTTAGCGTGGGTACTCCTATTTCAACTGGGATTAATGCTTCTGACCCGTAACACAAGCTAAAAGGGGTTTCCCCCATGGATACCTTCATAGTGGTTCGGTAAGACCATAGGATGTTTGGCAATTCTTCCACCCAGCTGTCGTCTGCTTTGTCCACCCGCGCTTTTAAACCACGCAGCAAGGTTCTGTTCGCAAGTTCAATTTGTTCATTGGCCTGCGGATAGGCTACGGAAGTGAACTGTTGCGTTATTCCTAACTCCCGGCACCATTCTTAGACAGATCGATCAGTAAACTGAGTGTCGTTATCAGATATGAGTACTCGAGGAATCCCAAAACGATAGACTACATTCTTCCACAAGAACTGCTTGACCCGCCGAGCTGTGATGGAAGCAACTGGTTCAGCTTCAACCCACTTTGTAAAGTAGTCAATGACTGCTATGATATACTTAACCTGCCTAGCCGCCGGAGGAAAAGGCCCCAAAATATCAATGCCCCATTGAGCAAAAGGGCAAGGTATAGCCAGATGAGCTAGGGTGACAGTCGGTACATGAACCAAGTTGGAGGTCCTTTGGCATCTGTCACAGGTCTTGACTAGCTGCTCTGAGTCCTTTACCATCATTGGCTAATAGTATCCCTGTCGAAGAGCTTTTTGGCTAAGGGATCAGGCTCCAATATGACTTCTACATATGCCTTCATGAATCTCCCTCAGGATGTAGTCTGCTTCGCAAGGTCTGATGCACTTGAGCAACGGCTGGGAGAATGATCTTCTATAGAGCTCCCCGTTAACCAATACAAAACTTCAGGCCTTCCTTCTAATTTCTCGAGCCTCTGAGTCATCCTCTGGGAGCTTCTCCTCTCTCAAGTATAACAACAAAGGATCCATCCAGCTAGGCTCGTTATCTACGCATAATTGATCATTGACTTCTTCGATACTCTTCTATGGTAGGGACTCAATCCGAATTTCTCGAGAGCTTGTAGGAAAAGAGGAAGAGGCAATTCGAGACAATAGATCCGCCTCTGTATTCATGGCCCGAGGGACATACTCCACCTTTACATACTGGAACCGTGCGATTAAGTCTCTGGCCAAGGCTAGGTACCTGGCCATGTGGGCTTCCCGAGCCTCATATTCCCCATTTATTTGCTGCACCACCAAGTTAGAGTCCAAACTCACATCGACTTGACGGGCTCCCAATTGTTCGGCTAATCTCAAACCTTCCAACAGAGCCTCATATTCCGCCTCATTGTTAGATGCCTGGAACTCAAAATGCAAAGCATACAGCCATGCTTGCCCATGGGGACTTTTAATCATCAAGCCTGCTCCACCGCCTCTCGAGGTTGAGCTCCCATCTACAGCCAATATCCAGGGCTTGTGATCCTTCTCTGAAGCTTCTGGGGATTCTGCAATGAAGTCTGCCAATGCCTGAGCCTTGATAGCTGGCCGAGGCCTATACTTAATATCAAAAGCTATAAGCTCCATTGCCCATTTCAACATCCTTTCGGAGAGCTCAGGCTTGCTAAGAACCTGCCTCAAAGGTTGGTTAGTAAGCACAACAATTGTATGAGCTTGAAAATAAAGTCGAAGCTTTCTTGCCGATATTATCAAGGCAAAAGCTAACTTCTCTATGGGAGGGTACCGAACCACCGCCCCTATCAACCGCTTACTAGAGTAGTAAACGAGCCTCTGTCTTTTTTTTTCTTCACAAACCAACACCGAACTCACAACCTCCTCTACTATCGCCAAATAGATGTACAACGGTTCTTCTGGCTACAGCTTCGTGAAAATCGGAGGTGTGGCCAGGTGCTCCTTTAGTTTGTCAAAAGCTTCTTGACATTCGGCATCCCATACGAAGTTCTTCACTTTTGATAGGACCTTATAGAAGGAAAGGCCCTTTTCTGCTAGGCGAGAGAGGAATCTCCCCAAGGCTGTCATTCTCTCCGTAAGGCTTTGTACTTCTTTGACATTCCTTGGGGCTGGCAAGTCCATAATGGCTTTAACCTTTTCTGGGTTTACTTCAATCCCTCGGTGGTGCACTATATAACCTAAGAACTTCCCTACAGAGATGCCAAAAGCACATTTGAGAGGATTAAGTTTTACATGAAACTTACGAAGGGTTTTGAAGCACTCCTCCAAATCTTTCGGATGATGCTCAGCAGCAAGGCTTTTCACCAGCATGTCGTTTACATAAGCTTCCATATTTCGCCCAAGCTGGTATTGAAAAAGCTTATTCACCAAGCGTTGGTAAGTGGCCCCTGCATTCTTCAAGCCAAAGGGCATCATTGTGTAACAGTAGGTTGCCTTATTGGTGATGAATGTCGTCTTCTCTTGATCCTCCGAGTGCAATGGAATTTGGTGATACCCCTAAAAGGCATCCAGGAAACTCATAAGTAGACATTAGGCAGTTCCATCAATTAAGGCATCAATTCTCGGGAGAGAATAGCTATCCTTCGGGCAGGCTTTGTTAAGATCGGTGAAATCAATGCACAGTCTCCACTTGCTCTCTCCTTTAGGCACTAACACGACGTTCGCCAACCATTCTGGATAATCAACTTCCTGGATATATTGTGCCTTCTCTAACTTTGCGACTTCAGCTTCAATTGCCCGAACCCTGTTAGAGGCAAAGCTTCGCTTCTTCTGCTTGACAGGCCGAAAGCTCGGCCTTATTCCTAACTTATGCGTCATAACTTTTGGATTTACTCCAAGCATGTCTTGAGCAGTCCATGCCAAGATGTCTGCATACTGCTGAATGAGTGTCAATATCTGACTTCTCAATGGGTCTTTTAACTCTGCACTCATCTTTATGCAATGGTTTGGGCAATCCTCCTTCAGAGGTATCTCCTCCAATCTGTCCACCGGCTCCGCTGTTTTTGAATCCTCCAACCCTTCCAACAAGAAGCTGATCTCCTTCGGGGGATACTCTTTCTTCTTCCCTCGAGGCTCCCTTCGAGGTGCTTATTTTTCTTGTAACGCTGTTTCTTTTGCCCCCACATGCTTTGCCATACTTATGGAGGCCATATAACATTTACGGGCTGAGCGTATATCTCCTAGTACCTCTCATATCCCATTGATCGTAGGAAACTTCATCATCATATGATATATGCTTGGAATAGCCCGAAGGGCGTTAAGGCCCGATCTTCCGAGGATCATATTATAGGCTGCGAGCACGTCTGCTACCAGGATGTCCAACATGACTTGGGAGGTTCGCGAGCCTTTCCCCACAACTAATGGAAATTGGATGACCCCATCTAAATATACAGCCTCCCCATCACATTCCACTAAAGGGACCCTCATTGGCTTTAGCTGTCCCATTTGGTACCCCATGCCGAGGAAGGCTTGACGATATAAGATTTTTGAAGACCTTCCCGGATCCACAAGGATTCTCGGAGCTCCCATTTTCCAAGCCTGGCCGTTATTACCAGCGGATCATTTCGATTCGGGTAGCAGGGAAGGTCATTGTCTGAAAAAGAGATCGACTCCACACACTTTGACCTTTTTAGTCCCTCGGCTCGGCTGTTAGCATCCTCTTCTCCCTTCGCCACTAGAACTTCCCTGTGGCAAGTGTATGAAATACTGGAGGCTGAGGATGATCACCTTCCTCCTGTCGCGATCTCTCCCTCCGAGGCGAATGCTGAGTATGATCTCTATCATCTGCCCGGTCCCGTCTGGGGGGACTCCGTGTCCGTGACCTTTGATCTTTCCTTCTTCGGGAATCACCTTCCTTAGCCACATAAGTCCTCAGGAAGCCTCGGTTGATTAGCTCTTGGATCTCCTCTTTTAACTAGTGACATTCTTCCGTATCATGGCCATGATCCCGATGGAAACGACAATATTTATTTCGATTCCTTTTATCAGACGGTACTTTCATCGGCCGAGGCTTTTTGAGGTAGTCCTTACCGTCAATAGTGGTCAGGATCTCCGCTCTTAGGGCATTTAGAAGGGTGAAACCACTCTAGTCCCACCGAGGACGATGCTTTTCCTTCCGGTCCTTATTCTTCCTCTTTTCAGGGTGTTTATTCTTCTCCATTTTCTTTGCGTGCTCTGCCCTCTTCACTTGCATGACCTCTTCAGCATTTATGTACTTCGTAGCATGGCCTAAGATGTCTGTTAACGTGATTGGGGGCATTTTGGCTAACGACTAGGCAAAAGGACCGGGCCTTAAGGCATTATGGAATGTTACCATAGCTACACTGTGGTCAAAGTTCTCAATGCTCAAAGCTTCCATATTAAAGCGCGAAACAAAGTCTTTCAAAGGTTTTCCCTGGTTCTGCTTCAAACTAACTAGAGCCATAGTAGACTTTCGATGCCTCCAGAGCAGTGTGAAGTGCGCCAGAAAACTACCTCGAAGCTGCGCAAAATTTGCTATAGAGTGGTGGGCCAGGTTTGAATACTAGGCAGGCGCATGCCCTTCCAAGGTTGCCAATAAAACCCTACACCACATTACATCCGAAGCATCCTGCACCATCATATGAGAGGTAAAATGGTCCAGGTGATCCATTGGGTCGGTGGTCCCCACATAGGGCTTAATGGCCGGAATGCGAAGACGCTCCGGCGGTATGGAAGCCATGATCTCCGGATTTAGGGGCTAATTCACCATTGTCCCTTGAGTCTCACCTAACTTTGTTCTCAAGGCTGCAATCTCTTCCTCCAACTGACGCAATCTCCTTTCCTGCCGCTGGTGCATATACAACATGTCAGAAGATTCGGCCGCCTCGCCGCGCCTGTCATCTTGTCCGGGCCCCCGAGGATCCGCCTCTTACGGATAGGACTCTTCTCTCCTTGGGGGTTCTTGCCTCTCTTTAGCTCGAGAGTATGAGTTTGCTGGTGCTGGCGGTCCAAGAAACCAGTAAGCAACTCCGTCAATCGCTGGACCTGATTCTCCAAAAGCATTATCCGATCTGGCGGAGAGGAGGATCTTATGAACTACGGTCTCTCCCTGGCGGACTCCTTGGAGAGTTTTGTTGGCTTGATTCAGGGGCGGGGTTAGCCCCAGCAGCTCGAGACTGTTCCCTCCTTATTGCCATTAAAACCAAGAGGGTTTGCTAGAATCGTCACTGCAAGTTATGCTACGGAGACAAAAGAAAATGCCTCGGCCCCACAGTAGGTGCCAATTGATGATGCGGTAGTCGATCACCCTCCCTGCCTTTGTTAGGACACCTGCAATGGAGATGGGGACTTGTTCCCCAGTTTATCTCCGACGATCAAGTCAAAACCCCAAACCCAAAATCTCAGAATTATTCCTTATGCTCAAGAAAATCAAAAGAGTGGAATCCCTTACCTCTCCTTGTTTCTTTTATTTTATCCTCGCACTAAGATAAAGATCCTGGATAGAGATCTTCGGGATCTCTATCCCGCTCTTCTCAGAATCTTGTTAATAAGGATTCCATAATCGCCACCGCCTTCGAAGGGATCGAGATAGCCCCTATCTCCATGATCTTTGGTAGGATGGTTGATCCCCGAGAGCTCGAAAACTCTCTTGCCTATCATCAAGCCAACCATCGCGGAAATATATATCTGCCACATGTCCCCCTTGGACTCAAGCGAGATAACGTAGGCGAGGTACCTCTTTAGCGGACACATGGCGCTGCTGTCAACGGTTGCATACTCAGGGCATTAGAGTAATTATGGATCCGAGGGTATTCCCCTCATAAAAAATGAGAATCCAATTCAATGTGCTTTGTGCGCTCATGAAACACCAGATTGTTAGTAATGTGAATGGTAGCCTGGTTATCACAAAAAAGAAAAGTAGGAAGTGAAGTATGAACATGAAAATCCAATAATAACTAAGTGATCTAGACCAGTTCACTTATAATGGATGCAAGTGCCCTATATTCAGCCTCTGTGGAAGAACGAGAAACAATACTTTGTTTCTTAGCCTTCTATGAAACCATATAATCACTAAGAAAATTATAAAATCTAGAAGTAAACTGCCTTTAGTCCAAATATGATCCCCAATCAGCATCAGAAAAAACTCTAAGTTGAAGTGATGAATTAGTAGAGAAAACAAACCTTGATCGGGGGTAGTTTTAAGATATTGTAACAAATGGTGGGTAGCATCTAAGGGAGGCTGACGAGGTTGTGCGATAAACTGACTGAGCTTATGAATAGTAAAGGTGATATCAGGCCGAGAAATCGTAAGATAAAATAACCTACCAATAAGCCTTCGATACATCGAAAGATCCAGTAATAAATTACCCTCAAATGAACATAATCTGGTATTAAGCAACATGGGTAATGAAGTTGGTTTGCAAGCAAGAAAACCTATATCCTCTAGAAGTTGCAACGTATAATGACTCTGAGATATAGAAATACCTTTAGAAGACCAAGCTATTTCCAAACCAAGAAAATACTTAAACTGACCTAGATCTTTCATTTGAAATTGATTATGAAGAAACTCCTTGAGAGAACTTATATGGTGGCTACATTAAGACCAGTGATGATAATGTCATCAACATAAATGAGTAAAGCCACAAAAGAATTACCAACATCTTTAGTAAACAATGAATAGTCAGACCGAGAGTGATGAAACCCATGCTTAATAAGAACCCCAAAAAACTTCGTAAACCATTGACTTGAGAAGCCTGTTTCAAGCCATAAATAGACTTGTATAGCTTACATACTAATCTCCTTCCTGAAACATGAGTTTTAGGCTGATAACCAAGGGGACAAGTCCATATACACTTCTTCAAACAAATCATCATTTAAGAATGCATTATTCACGTCAAATTGTACAAGGGACCATACCATTGATGAATAGCAATAAAAGCAAGTAAAACCTTAACTGTTACTAATTTTGCAACAGGAGAAAATGCATCAAAAAAATCTAAACCTTTCTATTGAGTATATATAGTTCAATTTATCAAATTTAAAAATAATAAATTTGACTATAGATTAAGTGTTTCTATCATAAATTGAACATGGTACAATTTGGTTATTTTGTGTCCATATATTCCTATTTACAGAAAAAAAAAAATCAATCTTTTCTATTCATATATTTCTATCACTTTTTAATATATATATCATAAATTTTTGTTCTTCAATTGTATATTTTGTGTTCAGTAGTCTATAGTTCTATAAAAATTAATAGCGACTTTTAATTTATACGTTTAGACTTTCTACATAATAATATCATCACAAGCCGGGGGTATGATAGAAACATAAACGATTACAAGGGGTTTAAAATCTAATACAGGCAAGCCAAAGACCAGAAACCGCAATTCATGATTTTATCGGGGTGGTATTTCTAAATAGAAAATAATTTCTCCCGTCAATTCTAGGCGCTGGAGACGCGCAAGAGATCGAACCCATCGCTGAACAGGCGGTTCTCCTTCCGAAGCTTCCGGAAATCCACGAAATTGATGGGAGTGAAAACAGCAGGATGATCGGAATCCACCAGCTCCGGTGGCGGCGCCACCTCGCGATCCTTCGAACCCATCATGAAGCAGCCAAGCGACACCCGCGTGCTGGCTTCGTAGCACTGCACTCTGTGTTTCACACTCCAGAGTCTCCCGTTGCTCCACAGGGTGGCGAGGTCCCCGAGGTTGACGACGAGGGATCCGGCCATGGGAGGCACCGTGACGAATTCGCCGGTGAGCTTGTACAGCATCTCCAGGCCGCCGACATTTTCGTCGTCCTGCAGAATGGTGAGAAAGCCAGGGTCCGTGTGGACGTTGAGGCCGGTGGTTCCGACGTGCTCTGCAGTGTTGTTGTACTTGTTGATCCTCAGTTCCAAAGCCCATTCCTCAAACGATTGATCTCCGGCGACCCCCATCCCTTCGGCCATCTTCCGCCCTATTTGCAGCGCCACCTCCCGGATGGCTTCACAATACTTCCCTATTGTCTCCCTGCAACATTAAAAACCACTGAACTCATCCGGCCCTTGATAGGTCTATTTAACATTCGAAGGAAGCTCATCCGAGACATAAACTAGAGATGAGTGTCCAATTATTTTGGTCCATTAGGAACCAATTTGAGAACTAAACGAAATCAATCAAACTTATGTACCTTTGGAGAGGGGAGGCATCAAGGATGGAACAAAAGGCATCAATATTGGAAGGGGAACCCATGTCGTAGCAGCCGAGGGCCTCGAAGAGCGGGCCGCCATGCTGGGTAGGCGTGTAGCCTTGGATCACCGGCTGGACATTGCGCTGCTTGATCTCTTCCGGCTGGTCGAGCAGCGCGCGAGCCACCGTCTTCATCTCCCACATCAACGCCGGCGGGAGGCCGTGGTTGACGATGCGGAAGCATCCCCAGTCCCTGCACGCTTCCATCAGCTTCTCCAACTCCGATGGGTTCGCAAACTCTTCCACGTCGATCACCGGAATGCAATTTCCGACGGCCTTCTCCATTGGGCGCTGTTGTTGAATCTACTATCGATTGATCTGGCACTGAAATAGATTATGTTTCCTTGGGATTTGGTTCGATGATATGATGCAAGGTGGCGCTACGTGTTCTCTGTATATATATATATACGCATGCGTTAGGTAACATGTTGCTTTTCATTTTCTATTCATGTTGCATCTAGAACATCTAGAACGTTGGTTTATTAGGAAGAGCGCAGGTTTTATCAAAATGACGTCAAATCGAGGAGCTAAATTTGGTACAACCAGCTTTGAACCTCTACTTTTAGCAGCGGTTTTAACGGGGTGAAGCGATTTGGAGGCCGAGTTCGCCGCTGAACGTCGATTATTTTGCAAATTACATCTTGCTTTTCGTCAAAAATCCAATTTTTTTTTTAAAATTTTATTATTATAATCATTAAAATTTGATTTTTATTAAAATTGTAATAAGGATGATCTATCATTTCAAGCAAAAGTAAGATTAAAGATCAACAAAAGGGTCAAATTCTTGATTGTTATTATATATATATCCTTCGTGGTCTGAGAGTTTCAAAGTACGTACCTATCTCATATTATATTTTATTATATATTTGTTATAATAAAATGTATGTATGATTTATGATTTTATAAAGTATATAGTTAAAAGATTTCTATATTATGTTGGATTTCTATATTATTCTAATTAACACACATCTCGAGTAACATATCATAATTGAGCTCCCACGAGTAGGAGTAGCGGATTGCCCTACCCTTTCAGCAAAAGGTGCAAGCAGTACCACTTAGGATCAATACTGCTGTTGATTGGAAAATTTTCGATGATATGTTTGGGTCCCAGCAGCAGCAAATCATACCCCAAGTAGCAAATCTCGCGAATTCGGTACGCTTTTAAATCGTGCCACGTTGCACGAAAACTAGTTAATAATAAGAACCAGCCCCAACATTTTTTTGTTTTTGAATTAAGCTTCATTATTGACGTCTTTAGCTACCTTTATCCCAGGAGCTACACTAGAAATGTAAATTAGGATATATCTTTACTGACCAGGGTTCGATCCCAAGACTAACTGAGGGCCCCGCAAACACAAACACTCGAATCTGTACTTTGTGGGATCTTTCTTTGCTAGTGAAACTATGTACTTTGTTGTCTTAATTAATTATATGTGCAACGTCTAATTTTTCATTTCCTTTCTTTCTTCTTTACTCGTTTTTTTTTTTTTTTAATTTTTGTGATGGGGAGATATGCCTTATTAGCTTTTATTGTCACAAAAAATGCAATTTAGTTTCTTTGTAGCATCATCTTAATTTTTTAAACAAGAAGTAATTAACTTGACTTTTTTTTTTAAAAGTCGTCAGGTAATTTAATAAATACAATAAAAAACATTTATCTGAAATACTTTTTATATCTCACTTTTACTTATTTATATCTTAATTAACACATATTACATTAAACTATATGATATTAAAGTAGTATTTGTTAATCAAAATATAGATTAAAAAAAGTGGGATATGAAAAGCATTGCAAACAAAAATAATTTCATTGTGTTTGCTAAATTTATCTAACAACCCTTAAAAAGAAGTCATGTAACTTCTTATTTAAAATTTTTCAAATAAATTTATCTTTCTGCCTTATAGATAAATTTATCTTGCACCTCACAAATAAAAAAAAAAATGGCACCTATGTCTTCTAATGTATTTTAAAAAATTTAAGAGACAATTTGATAAAAATTTTAGAACGATTCCCAACCTTGTCTTGATCATTCCATATTTTGATTAAAAAACAAACAAATCTTATCTTGATATAAGTTTATCTTACTCATTTTAACACACATTACCTATAAGAAAGTAATTTTTGCACTCAAAATATGAGTTATAATATTGTGTTTGACTTGTGTGTTGTTTGTGTGTGGTAAATAAATAGCATTGTTTTGCTTCAAATGAGGACTTTCTGGATCAGGGTTTGTAGGGTAAGGAGTCCTAAAATTTCGTTAAAGACCATTTTAGTTAGGGCAGTAAATGCTTATGGATATGTAAGTATCCTCTTGCTTAATTAGTGCATTATGCTGAGATGAACTTACCCTTTCGGTACCATGAAATTATAGGATGCTTTATAATTTAAGATGTTAGGTCTGCTAGAAGTACTTATCACATTGATATTTGATGTCTTAAGTCTCAAGTTTAGCATCTACTAATTGTTTGGATATATAGTTACTTGTTATAGACCTCACGAGTTTTAAAGTTGATTATATTACTTAAAATAGGTCAAAAAGGTAAATCTAGAGTTGAAAGATATTCCCAAATAAGAACAGTTGGAAAAAGGGCTGATTGGAGAATCTATAGTGGCTGTCACGGTTCAATTTTGGTGATAGAGAGATACTCATTAATCCTGGTTGCTTTTAGTCAGTGTTCTTTTGGCTGTAGTCGTCTCATTGGATAAAGAGATCATTTCCTTTCTCTTATTAGGACACTTGGATTGTAGAATGAGTAAACTCTAATAGTATAATGGGTTAACAATCTCCAATAGTGACTTAATCTAGAATTAGGGGACTAATCAAATTAAAGATTGAAGAAACCCTAAATAAGATTTAATAATAGCATTATTAACCTTTTCATCCCATAAATTGAACTAATTGGGATCGTACTAGCCCAATCTTGGTCCTCGACCCACGTCTCAATCTTGATCCTATGCCAGCCTATACAACATCATTGTAGCTGCATATTGGATACTCCTGTGCTCGCTTAATATCTCATTCTCATTAATGACAGATCTCATCCACATTAATGAAAATCTCGTTGGCACCACGCCACCATCAGGGAGTCTTGTTGGTGCCGGATATCCAGTTCCATTACCTTGCAAATACACAACGCATGCACATAGGAGAACCTCTCATCCTATATAAAATAACTATCTTCATAAACAAGATATGTTCTTTTCTATCCTATCAATATTCTGTTATTTTACTCTCTTACTCACTTGAGCGTCGGAATGCTTACAAGTGACAATCACCCCCCGATGGATCAATCGTCGGAATCATTCCTTATCATTGTAAACCCACTTCTTACCGTTTCCTTTGGCTAGGAAGGAATAGTAACAACGAGAGCCAAATGGTAAGCTTAGCCGATCCCAAGGTTCTGTTGGCTTTCGGAGTACTTTAATGCAACCGCGTATGGGGTTTCCCTGGCACTTACTAATTCAGGATCTTTGAGTGTTTCTATGGTATCTAAAAGATATCGATATCTTAAAATCTGTAATTGTTGGATTAATTTCAATAAATCTTGGCATTTAGATTGCATAAAAGATCACCTATTCAATTGGTCAAAATTAAAAATTTTAAAAAGCTTAATAAAAAATAAATAAATTATAATAATCACCACTAAAGTTTGATTTAATAGCAAAAAGTAATTCTCATATTTTAAAAATAATAAAGATTATATTTATAGTTAAAAACTAACTCAAATTTACCACTAGACCCATAGTTCTCTACTCTCCCCACCCCCCGCTATATATGTAAATTTTATTTTATAAAAATATATTGAAAACCTAATTATAAACTAAAAATAATTTTATAATATTTTATAATTTTAAAAATACAAATAATAGGAAATATAAAAATATTTTTTTGTTTCATAAAAATATCTTAAGAAAATCTAATTCTAAACAAAATATATTTTTCTAAAATACATCTAAGTTTTATATACAAATATTTGATATATATTATATAAAATTTAAAAAACTATATATAATCTTCATACATAAACTAAATGTATAATATATATTAAAAATAATTAAAAACTCATCATAAATTGTTAGCGATGGATATCTTTAAGAGGCTATTTGGCTTATCGATTTTTTCATAACTTTTAAACTATTTAGCTTTCAAGTTAAAAGTTAAGTAGTGTTTAAGTTAATAATGTGTTTGGATAAATGTGTTTTTAAACTATCAATTAATATTTATGTGTTTGGTTTGAAAAAACTGATAAGTTATTAAAACTTGACAAAAAGACCAAAATAGAAATGATGTAAAATTTTATTATTAAATGTTAATAAATTATACATAATTATTAAAAATATATTAATACAATCTTACTATATATATTATTATATTATATATTATTTTGTGTTATATATATACATATATCATATATTATGTTTATTATTTTTATATATATATATGATGTACGCAGCGAGAAGAACCGTGGTCGATGGCTGACGGTAGCGACAGTGGCCGATGGAGGCGATGGCTAACGGGAAGCAGTCAGTAGGGGCGACGGTGGCGGCCAGAAGAGGTTGAAATGTTACTCGACAGCGGCTTGCAGTAGCCTAGACGAAGGTGACGGCGGATCTGGAGGAAAGGCGGCAACAACAGCGAAAATAATGGCCATAAATGAAGAGAAGATCATAGGAGAAGAGAGCGAAGAAGAAGATGTAACTTGAGGGCATAATAGTATTTTCGTCAGTCAACTATATAGCGTTTTTTGCCAATGTAGCCACCCATAAATTATAATTTAATTTAATTACTAGTTTATTATGTTAATTTAATTTAAAGGAGATATTAATAGGTGTTGTTAATTAATAATAATAATAATAATAAGCATAAGTATAATAATTATTAACAATCATAAGAATAATAAACTATCAAAAGAATAAGAGTTGAGAGGTTGGTGTGAATCCTACATACTTAATATAGTTATAAGTTATGTGAATGTAATATAATAAGTCTAAAGAAATTAGATGAGTGAAGTAACGTAGAGTGCTGCATTTAATAGTAATCACAAGTTAACCTTTAAGATGTAAGGGTTGTGCATATTAAATTGAAAGAACGTGTAGCTGGGATGGTAGGCGCATGCAATAAGGGATGTTGTGTGCGCTGAAGCTGGCTGTTTGCTGGAAATTAATTCCAGCATTGTTGAAAAGCCAAAACGGCATCGTATGGAGAAGGAGCCGCCTCTGCTGCCCAGCCGACGTGGCTGCCCCTCCACCAAGTGCTTTCCTTTTAAATTAAAGCCATTAAATTCAGCCCAATTCAGCCAATTGAAGTATTAAATTGGCAGCCAAGTAGAATTAAATTGGAGCAGTAGAATGCGCGCGGAGCAGCAAAGAAGAGAGGGAAAATTGGAAATTTATAAGGAAAATCCAATCTTCTACTCAGTCTGAGGATATCAGGTAATTTCAGAAGTTAAATAATAAATTCTGTGTAGTTAGAATTTCATTTAGAGTATAATTTTATTAATTTTGGTTAAATTATACGCTGTTACAGTTTGTATAATTTTTGTCGCATTTGTTCAGAAAAAGTCCAAGGATCTCTTCTACGAGGCAAGTTCCCTACCCCCTCTACGAAGTTCCTTCCATTGTGAATTTATTTACCCTCCCTTCATTGTTTTGATTCGTTTATTAATTATGGAGTTATGAGCCTCTTTTGGCATAAATTAAATTTATTAAGCTATCTTTGGGAATTTTAATTGTTGGTTGTCTACGGGGGTTTGTGTGACCCCCACGCCTTTGGGAATGATGCTGAACTCATTTGGGGATTAGGTTCTTAGTTGTTCGAATATAGTTATGGATTCCGTGATTGGAAGTTAGCTAGAGTTGTTGAGCAGTAGGGGCAAGGGTCGGCTATTTGGTGACATTGGGGTGCCTATTGTACGGTCTTTCTTAGGCCAACGACCGGACACTTCTAGCCACTGACCATCGACCTATACCAGGCACTACTGACTAGCTCTGCCATTATGTGATTTACTGCATGACTTGTTATATTCTGTTACAGTTACATGGTTTGGTATGCACATGGGTACAGGCTGCATGTTGGGTTTTCATGTTCTGCTTATGCTTAGACACAGACATCCTAGTATTGTTAGTTACATCTGGCACGGGCATATGCATCGTGTATGGTTTACTATATGGCTGAAGTATCTGCCTGATACCTGGATGTATGGGCGACAGTGTATCTAGTTGATGTTTACTACGCTTTGCATTTTATATGCGCATTACATGGTTACTATATGTTCAGTGGTCTCGGACAGGAGTACCGTTCCAAGGAAGCCTAGGGCTTGGTTATTCAGAGGCTCGGGTGTCGGGAGCACCAATCCAAGGAAGTGCGCACGGGTTTGTTGAAGACTTTTGTTGTCTTTCAGGCAGCAACAGGTTGGTATGGGACTTAGGTGCTAGGTGTCTTGTGTGGGCACCAAGGATCGGTATGTGCTTTCATTATGCTATACTATTGTCTGGTAGAGTCTCATGGCTTGTGTGTATGTGTGAGACTATGTTTGGGGAGTTCACTCATTCTATTTAACTTATAGCCTTTCTTTTCGTATAAACTTGATGAGCCTTGCGACTCACCTTGTTTTTCATCATTCCAGGTAAGGGTAAAGCTAAAGTTGAAGGCGAGGATCGTAGTACCTAGCAGTCGTGTCGGTATGGTGTACAGTCAACTTTCCCCCGTTGTCTCTGATGTTTTGATGGGATTTTGGTCCCTTTATTTTTAACTGTGTCAGATCGTTCTTTATATTTTCTACTTGTTGGCACAAGTGTATGTATGTATTTATATACTATGTGATTGCTGTACTAGCGGAGTAATCGTGTGCGTGCAAGTGTATAGCTTTGCTTTCGCTGTTTTATTTCTTGTGTATGCATGCCAAGGTAATTCCCGTCTTTTGTTTCATTCTTTTCCCTTCTGTAAGCGTTCCCGTTCGGGTAGTCCGGGTGGTTGGGATATCCGGGCGGGGGTGTTTACAGCCAAAGTTAGGGGTACCAACTTTTGTAAAATGCTATTACAATCGCTTTTAAGCTACATAGCTTTCAAACTGATTGTTATTGCCAAACACTTCATTATAAAAAACTATATAGCTTTAAAACTGCACAAGCAGCTTATAAGCGGTCAAACCGTTAAGCCAAACAACCTCTAAGTTGCACTGTAGTTGCATCTATGTTATATAGTGAATATCAAAACATTTTATCACATATATCAATACATTATATATCATGGTACTCAAATGTTATACTACAAGTGTTGTGTAATAAATAAAAATCTATTAAAATATTAAAAAAGCTTAAAAGCCCAAATAATTTTTTGGCCTAAAAGATATAATTTTTTCCGTACGTGCAGGGGGAGGGGTCCCACTCAATGCACTAACTAGATAATTCTAACATCCAAAAAATTTCTTTGAGAAAATAAACATCATTTATAAGAGATAGACGTTATCTAAAAGAATTATTTATAAGAGATAAACGTTATCTAAAAGAATTCTAATTCTAGCAGAGTTAGAAAAAGTCAAAATAGACGTTATCTGAAAGAATCCTAATCCTAGCATGGTTAGAAAAAATCAAGATAAATGTTATCTATAAGAATGTTAATCCTAAACTACTTCGGATTACTCTATACCTTTCTATAAATAGATAGATACTCATTCTAAAAAAAGTACATTTTTAATACTAAGTTCAATACGGTCTTCATCATCTTTAGTGTCTGAATTGGCATCGAATTGTTTGCACGGAGAGTTACTCGCACCCTCTAATTGTTTTCTTTCTTGCAGGCTCAAACGGTTTGACGAAGATGTTCACACTTAAATAAATTTATTGTTGTATCTCAACAACATGTAAGGATGTACAACCAACCTAGAGAAATATTTCCGTTGCTAAAGTGATCGTCACTAAATTTTTTTGGCAATGAATCTGTCACAAATTTAGCTATGGATTAGCAACAGAAATATTTCCATCGCTAAATGTAATTTCTTAAATTTAGCAACAAAAATTTCTATCACTATTTTTTTATAAAAAATAAGAAAGTAATAAAGCGACAGAATATTTCGTTGTTATTTTTTATTTTTTTTAAATAATTTATTTTAGTGATAAAATATTTCGTTGCTAATTTTTTTTATAAAAAATAAGAATTTATTTTAACGACAAAATTTTTCGTCACTAAAATATATTTTTTTATTTTTTATTTATTTTTAAAAAATTTAGTTGATAAAATATATTAAAAAATTAAAAAAAATTATTTTAGCGACGAAAATATTTGTCGCTAAAACATATTAAAAATAAAAATAATTAAAATTAAAAATTGAAAAATTAAATAAAAAATTATTTTCACTACATTATAAAAAAATTAAAAAATTATATTTTTAACCCTAAAATGGGGTCACTAATTTGGTCACTAAAATAAATATATTTTTATATTTTAAAATATAATTAATTATTAAATTAATCTAATTATCAAACAATAGCATTTAAATTTTTACGCACTTGACCTGCTTTCCACTAATCATTTGGGAGCTTTAAATCTATAAACATAGATACTAATTCTGTAACATAATTAATTTAAATTAATAATTACGAATAACAAATTAAAATTTAAATCACATCAAATTGGAACAAAGCTATGAGATAATACTTTTGCAATTTCAATTAAAAAAAAAAATTCATTTGCAAAGGAGAACAGCCTCAAGTAAGAACATAAAATTATAAGAATAATTATATGAACTCATCTGAGTCATTCAATTTCTCTATAAATCATACTTACTCAAATAATTAAAAAAAAAACTACAGAAACTTGTTAAGCTATGCATGGAATGGTATAAAATTGAACAAACAAATAAAAATAACCAAAATAATAACTATTGACAAAAGGTCTTAAGGGTGAGTTTCACAAAGAGAATATTCTAACCTGAAATGCTAAATACATAGATGCATCAACCTGGAAGGTAAAATTATCATCCTTCCTTTGTACTCTTTTGATAGAAGTGTATCGTCCTTCAACTCCAATCAAAGCACACAAAAGATCATCAATGACAATCAATTCCTGTATATAAAAAGAAGAAAACCCATAAAATTACAATCCTAACAAAAATTTTATACATAATATAATGTAATAATGAGGTTTACATCAATGGTAAAAAAAATGAGATCTGATGACTTAACAACTAATTAAACCAACAAACTAGACTCGATGACTTAATAACTAATTAAACCTAGACAATATAAAACATATAAATCGAGCCAATGCCACAACTAGGGGTGTGCAATTGGTTATAATCGAAGCAAATCGATCGAAAATGACTAACCGAACCGTACTGAATTGAGGTATATAATTGAACTGAATCGATCAAATCATCTAAACTAACCTAAATCGAACTAACCGAATCGAAATTTTTACCAAAAAAATCGAACTGAACCTAATAAAAGAGGGTTGATTTATCGGTTAGGTTTGATTTTTTGATTAATAATACCAAAAAAATCGAACCGAATAACCGAAATTCTTGAAAAAAATAACTGAATAGAACCGAGGCTAATAACCGAACCGAACTAAATAACCGAACCGAACCGCTATCGGTAAAAACTCGAACCGAACCGACCGAACTTGTCAGTTCGATTTGATTAGTTCAATTTACCCGAACTTTTGCTCACCCCGGTCACAACAAGCAAAACCAAAAGCATCAGAACCACAACAAAAGCCAAAGCCAAGATAAATACTCAGAAAAACTAAAGCTACACATTTAACTAGTTATTTCTCTTGGACTAACAACTCAAGGACCTCACCGGATTTCCATATTCCTGAGATTTCTGCCTTTTTAACTACAACAAATCCCATACTTCTTCTTAAGTTCTTCTATCATTACCACATCCTAACATATCTAAGATCTCGCTGAGATATTCAAAATTTTCATATCCACCATCAATTACCCAAAGTGCAGAAGAGCTAGTCATTAAGAAAACAGACACAGTTTTGGTGTTCATATCAAGTACGTATCTGAGTCATGTTTATATATCCCATATATAAGATGTTATAAATCTCCATTTATATTACCCATAACATTTACAGATTCATAACTACTACTTAAGAAAGGGGGAGCACTCTCTCTCACCGCTTCCTCTTCTTACCAGAAGTTTTTCATTCTTCCCAACAGCGGCACCACCACCTCAGCCTAGAATGCAAAAAAAAAAATTTGAGAGTCAGACACGTTGATAGATAAGCTTACAGAATATGGGCTAAAAGATTAAAATGCCTTCGCTCACATTGCATTGCATTTTTTTCAATGTAATGTGGGTAAGGGCATTTTAATCTTTTAACCCTCATTCAATAAATTTGTCTGTCAATCTGTTTGACCCTATAGAAGAACTTGAATGCAAAAACATCTTATCCTCAGCATGTCATATCGGAGACCAAGGGGTCAACAACCTGACCAATAACATTTGAGTTTAAGCTTCATGGATACAACCGACATCCAAAAAGAAGTTCACAAGCATTTACAAGTAGACATCCATCACGGAAGTTATGAACATGACTCGAATAATACTCCCAGTTAAAAAGGGCTCATAAATATGCTCTCTAGCCTAGCCTATCAAAAAAGGAAAAAAAAAAAACAACTGAGAGGCAAGGGCGAGCCGCGAGCGAGCAACCAAGAGCGAGAAAGCGAGCAAGCCATAGGTGAGGGTGAGAGAGCGAGAGAGAAGCAGAGAGGGAGAAGGGAAGGGTTTGCAAAAGGGATGATTGTGATTTGGGGGCGGCCAAGGAAAGGGGCGGGGAGATTCTCGTCTCTTTAATTTACTTAATTTTTTTTAATATTTAATAATTAAATTAAAAATAATATAATTTATAAAAATGACATTAATAATTATTTAATTAATAAAAATAATATAATTTAAAATTATGATAGCTGACAAAATAATTTAAATTATGAAAATTATTAAATTATTTAAATAATATTTTATTGTAATAATCTAAAATGTGATAATAAAATAATTTAAATTATTGCATTTCAAATTAATATTTATTTTAAAATATAATTATATTATAAATCTAATAATTATAATAAATTAGTTTGATATATTGGATTATTTATTATTAGTTTGTTATCTCAAATAATTATTTTTTTTATAAATAAGAATTACATTAAACGAAGACCACAGAACATCGTAAGATTACCAGGATAAATTTTGAGTCTCACAAAAAAATAATGAGGCAAAACTTATAAACAGCGAAAGTAAAACTAAATACTAAACATATAATAAATTTTCAAAACTAATGATATACGATTTTTACCTTGTGTAAACCTATCCCCATCAGATTCTAAATTGCCTTTCAAACTTCAACGGAGACAATATCCCTTGGCTGTTTGTTTTGCTCTAACAATAAATAAGAGCCAAGGCCAATCTCTTTCATATGTTGGATTTTATCTCCAAATACCAGTTTTTGGTTATGGACAATTTTATGTTGCAATCTCAAGAGTTAGAAAAAGGATGGGTTAAAAATCTTGATTTATAACAAGGAAGGTGAAATATCTAATACTACAAGCAATGTTGTGTTCAAAGAAGTGTTCCAAAATTTAACATGAACATGTATGTTATTTGATTCATTATTGTCATATGATTTTAATATGTAATTCTATGCTTGATTATGTTTTCAATAAATTTTACAATCTTTTCAGGTACAATAAATTAGTGAACAAATTTGAAGGAAGTTACAGAAATCATGTCTTGTAGTAAGGTAGCATTAATTTACTATTTTAGTTTTAAATGAATGAAGTCCATTAGTATATTGTTAGTGACAATGTTATTTAATCCTTCTACAATGTCTTATCAATTTTTATACCATAAGTTATTAATATTAGTTTTTGTCCATGATCGTTGTAAAAATTGTGAATTTATTGATTCATAGAATGGTTTTTTTTTAGCTGGAGGCGATCTCTCCAAGAAACCCCATTCTTTTATGGCTTGTTCTACTCTCTCATCTTCCCTCCCCTTTCCCTTCGCAGTTGTTCCTATCCTTTCTTTTCCAGAACACACATTTGCCTATTCTATTCCTTTTCTTCCCTCTTTCCGGCATTGCAGGGACGACCGACGGCCATTCGCCATCCTTTTGCCACCACCTCACCTTTCGTCTTGATCCCCTTGCCTTTGCATCCTTTTTCTCTGCCACCTCTTGCCACCGCTGCACACCCCTCCTTCTACTACCGTTGTCACGCAACCTTATCTTTTAAGTAGCATTTGTTAAAATAAGCAATATAAGAGAGTAGTAAGATAAGGTCAGAATGTTTTTCGGACCAAGATATAGAATAGTCAAAATAAGATTGAGAAGCATTTCAAGATTTTTATCAAATTATTTGTTAAATTTTTTAAAATGCAATAGAGGATACAAACGTCCTTTTTTTCTTATTTATAAAGACCAAGATATGCTTATCTTGAGGGAAGGGGGGAGAAGCATATTTTAAAAAATCAAGATAAGAAATCACGTGACTTCTCTTCCAATGATTATCAGATAAGTTTAACAAACACATTGAAAAGACCAAACACCCGAAATGCTTTTCATAATCTAGCCATTTTCCTCTCTTATCTTAGTTAACAACTACTCTCTTAGTGGTGCGAGCCCTAGTACATAGATGACTTTCGATCCAAACTATCCTACTCTCTCTAAAACTCACAATCCGTTTGTAACCCAGGTTAGATAATGCACAAGTTTGACGCGAGTTGAATCTCGAAACCTAACTCTTCAAATAGACATAGGTGATTGCATATTCTCGCATAGAGACAAAATCAAACCCATGATCTCGTTATATCCCAAGCTCCCAAACGCATCCGACAGACCATCTATTCTACCCAAGGGGATAGGATAATAGTATAGTTATTATAATAAAATAGTTGTTTTGTCTTAATTACTTTTTATTCCTTAACAAAAGTAACCTTTTATATGCATATAATTCTTTCCGAGTGCTCTAGTAGTAGAGCATATGTAGAAAGGTTAATAAAAATAATCAAGATAATTTTAAAGTTTAAAATTATTTTTAAATATTACTAATTAATTACTACGATTATATCAATAACTAACTAATTTTATTCTAAGGGACACAAGATAAAAGAACCCACTGATTAGCATAAAGATAGGGACTGAAAAAAGATAAATAATATCATAGGCAAGTTTCAAAAGATTGACTTTCAAAAGGCGAACTCCAAATCTTCATTTGACACGCCTAATCTTCATTTGTCAAATCTCGATAGTCTTTGAAGATTGTCTTTTGTCATGTTTATACCATTGTGAAAACCTTGCTATTTGATTTGATTAATTTAATTTATCTTTTGAATGTATTTGATTTGATTGTGAGGTTTGATTTGGTCAAGGAACCTGATAAGTCGTTGCACTAAACATGGGTTAATATATAAATGTAGTTGGTAATTTCTTGTGGGAGAAAGTGAATGAGAAGTTCCACATAATTTACTGATTTTGGGGCACCAAAGTTATGCCGGTGTATAAATAAATAAATAAATAAATCCTTGGAGTCACAATCAAAAGCTTAGTTGATTCCAAACGTATAAATAAATCCTTGGAGTCACAATCAAAAGCTTAGTTGATTCCAAACGTAATAAAATAATCGGAATTCCAATTTTGCTAATTACTAAGATAATAAAATTGAAATTCCAATTACAATAAGGTAAACATCTTTAAAGTTTGATAAAAGGACACTAAATAAATAAGTAAATTTTACCCCTCCCCCTTTTCCTCTTTTCTCCCCAAATTTTACATTGTCACGTGGCAATGTAAAACCTTGAAAATTTGGGGTGTTTTAAAATTTTGGAAGATGAATATTGAAGGGCAAGATAGGTAAAATAAATAAATAAATAGAAGATTTTATTTATTTATTTATTATACTGATGTGGCATTACCTCAATTACAAGAATACCCTTACGCGCTAGTAGTCTCACCCGCCACGTAGATTATCCAAGAAACTGACACGTGACAAGTCAACCATCAGAAGCGGGGTCCGAAAAATTCAGACCGAACCGCCAGACCCATTCCAAGTTGACCGAGGATCTTGAAAGTCGTGCCTTCCCATCTCAAGTTTATTTTGTGTACCCCATAACGGACCTGCCTATAAAAAGCAAGATTCTATTACCGAGGTCCGATATCGCCAAATTCAAGGTTCTATTCCCAAGGTCCATTCACAGAGGTAGCATGTGGTGGTCGGTCCCAAAAACCATCATCATTTGGCATCCACCGTGGAGCCCGACATCCATACTCGCCAGCATCTTCTTTCCTTGCCTCGCGCTTCAGACTTCCACTCCTCACCTTGGACCTCGATCTTTTCACTCCTATATGGCTCCCCGAAGAGACGTGACTCGTAGTCAGGCTGGTGCCAATCTAGAGGCCCCATCGCAAGGGGAGAATCCATTGCCTCTGACCAATCTAATGCCAGAGGGCCGACTCTCTAGGATGAAAAATTAGGTCCAACAGTTAATTGAGTTGTTGACTGGTTATCTACACCAGAATGAACAGCATCGTTCGCATGTGCCCTTTCAACTAGAGGAGCACCAGTCACCTTCTCCTACTTGGGAGCCTTGTCAATCCTGCCAGTCGGGCTAGGAAATCCATCCATCTGAAGCGGTAGGATCTACTTCTTCCCCCTCATGAGAATGAGGGACTTCACAAGAGAGGCGTTTGCGTTTTCTGGAGAGGCAAGTCCAGGAACTCAAGAAGGGAAAGGAAGAGTTGCCCCACTTTGGTTCCAACCAACCCCTGAGTAAGAGTATTATGGCAGAGGTTCCTCAGGAGAGGTTTCGTATCCTATCAAGCTCTATGACGAAAATATAGACCCTTATGATCATGTAGAGCTTTTCTCCTCTCACATGTTGGTGCAATCGGGGTCAAATGCGATGTGGTGTTGGGCATTTTCAGCTACTTTGGGAGATCATGCCCGGACTTGGTACTCTTGCCTTCCCTATTGTTCCATCAACAATTGGGAAGAGCTAAAGACATGTTTCCTAGCCCACTACGCTCCCTTAAAGCGCCATCAGAAGTCTTTTATGGCTCTGGTTAATGTTAAACAAAACCAAGGTGAGTCCCTAAGGAATTTTGTGGCTAGGCTTAATGAGGAGGCGTTGAGAATTGATGAGTTTGATCAGTGAATTGCAATGGTGGCTCTTTAGAATGGCTTGAGGGGTGGGCCATTAGCTCAGTCTTTGGCCAAAACTCCACCTCGTACTTTCACAGAAGCCCTTGCTCGGGCGAATAAGTACATCAATGCTGAAGAGGTGATGAAGGTGAAGCAGGCTAAACAAATTGACAGGAAGGAAAGAGAAAAGGAAAAGAAAAAAACCAGTGGTGGAATAGAAGATGGACTATCGCCCCCTCTTCCTTGAGCTCAAGATCGCCTGGGTTTTGGGGGAGCTCGTGGAAGCCCGGTGAGTTATACTCCCCTCAATGCCAATCAAGCAGAGATCCTCCTAGCACTGGAGGATAAGAATTATCTACGGTGTCCTTCCCCGCTGAAATCTCTACCCAAAACTCAAAGCAAAAAGAAGTATTGTCGATTCCACCGCAACCACGACCATGATACAGATGACTGCATCCAGTTAAAGGAAGAAATTCAAGAGCTTATCAACCAAGGTTACCTCTGAGATTTCGTTAGTCGAGGAGGCGCGAGCTCGGGTAGGCAGGAGTCCAAGCCAGAGCATAAAGAGAGATCTCCTACTCATGATCGCTTTCGAGAGCAAAGTCAAACATTGCCTGGAAAGAAGGAAAACAGTCTGCTGAGGAGGGAGGACAAAAGTTTATCTTATACACGTTGGCAACAGGAATAGTTCCAAGGCCTCACTCAACAGCTCCCAAGAGTGCAATAAAGGAGAAGGTGGTCATCACTTTCTCTGAGGAGGATCTTTTAAGCTATCCCAACTATTCAGACCCTCCAGTGATCACTACTCAGGTAGGAGAATGGGAGATGAGGTGAATCCTTGTGGATCTGGGTAGCTCTTCGGAGATTCTCTACAAAAGGGCATTCCTAGGAATGGGGTTCATGCTCGATCAGTTGAGGCTAGTTCGTGTGCCATTGGTGGGTTTTGATGGAATGGTGATTCATTCTGAGAGCTTGATCCGGCTGCCCCTAATAGTCGGTAGTGGCTTTCGCAAATCCCAAGTGACATTGGATTTTTTGGTTGCCGATGTGCCCTGGGCATACAATATGATCCTTGGTAGGTTTGGGCTTAGTGCTTTGAGGGCGGTACCGAGCACGTATCACATGGTGTTGAAATTCCCTACTCCGGGTGGGATTGGCAAGGTAAGAGGAGACCAACGCCAGGCTAGGGAATGCTATATAGCCTCCTAGAATGCCACTATTGCCAAGGGGTCAGATTCAGACTCAAAACCGAACCAGGATGTTATCCCTCAAGCTGGTTAGGGCCAGATGGAGACGGAACAAGCGAGAACCCCAAGTATAGGAGCAGGTCAGAGGTTGGTAAGGGGGGAGGGACAGAGTTTCACTGCCCCTCCTGGTGTGGTCACCAATTTCATCTTGGAGGGTCTAGAAGAGCCTAAGACCTCAGAACCGGTGGACTGGCTCGAGGAAGTCTCATTGGGGGAAGAGCCTAATCGAACAATGCGGATCAGTTCCAAGTTACAAGAGCCTTTGCGGTCTGAGGTCCTTTCTCTCCTGCATCGGTATCAGGATGTGTTTGCATGGTCTACACTGGATATGCCGGGGATAGACCTGGCAGTCATGACCCATCATTTGGGGCTCTACTTCGGATTGCATGCCGGTAAGGCAGAGGAAGAGGAAGTTTTCCCCGGAGCAGGCTAAAGCTATAGAGGCTGAGGTGGAAAAACTTATGGAGGCCAATCATATCCAAGAGGTCGACTACCCAGAATGGTTAGCTAACTTGGTCCTTATCTCCAAGGGGTCGAGAAAATGGAGGCTTTGTATTGATTTTAAAGATCTCAATAAGGTCTGCCTGAAAGACAGTTACCCTCTGCCTAGGATTAATGCATTAATTGACGGAACAACGGGGTGTCAGTTGATGAGTTTCCTGGATATATTCCGGGGTACCACCAAATCCCACTACACCCCGAAGATCAAGAAAAAAATTACCTTCACACAGATAAGGCCACTTATTGTTACCGAGTCATGCATTTTGGGTTGAAGAACGCCGGAGCTACATATCAGAGGTTGGTCAACAAGTTGTTCAAGGCTCAACTCGGTTGAAACATGAAGGCTTACGTGGATGATATGTTGGCCAAGAGTTTCTTGGCTGAGCAACATCCGAACGACTTGGGGGAGTGCCTTCGGACTTTGCGCCAGTACCAGATGAAGCTCAACCTGGCCAAGTGTGCCTTCAGGGTGATAGCTGGTAAATTTTTGGGGTTCATGGTGCATTACCGGGGAATTAAGGCCAACCCCTCGAAGATAAAGGCCATTTTCAAGATACCCCATCCTCGGAGTATCAAAGAGGTGCAAAAACTAACTGGGAGGATGGAAGCATTAGGAAGGTTCTTATCAAGATCCCTGAAAAAGCAATTGCTATTTTTTAAGGCCTTGACTCGAGTCCGGGATTTTGCATGGACAGAAGAATGCCAAGAGGCTTTTGAGCAGCTGAAACAGTGTTTAGTGTCCCCCCCAGTCCTGGCTAAGCCACAGTTGGGGGAGTCACTATATATTTATCTGGCTGCTTCGAATGAGGTTGTCAGTTCAATTTTGGTACGGGGGAAGGACAAAGTTCAAAAACTGGTCTACTATGTGAGCAAAAGCCGATATAGTCAACCATTAAGGCATGTGTTGGGAAAGCCAGACTTGTCGGGGAGGATGCTCAAATGGGCAGTGGAGCTAAGCGCCTTTGACATCGATTATCAACCTTGGCTGGCCATCAAGGTGTAGGCTCTTGCCGACTTCATCGTCGGGGGCACCCTACCAGAGGAAGAAGGCGAAGGGGTTTCTCAGATTTGGACTCTCTCTATGGATGACAGCTCTAGTGTCAAAGGTAGTGGTGCTAGATTACTACTCCAGGGCCCCAATGGCCAGGCTTGACTGTATGCCCTTTACTTTGAGTTCAATGCCTCTAACAATGAGGTCGAGTACAAGGCGCTCATTGTAGGGCTCAAACTAGCAGAATAGATGGGAGTTAAGGATCTGGAGGTATATTCTTACTCGAATTTAATTGTGTAGCAGGTTACAGAGGAGTTCGAGGCCCGGGAGGATGCGATGGCCCGATACTTGGTGATAGCCAAGGATCTTATGGCGTGATTTCGGGCGGTGAAAATCAATCATGTCCCACGGGCACAGAATGCAATGGCGGATGCTCTCTCAAGGATAACTGCTTTTTCCTTCCCCAGGAATTCCCGGGCTGTCTACATGGAGTCGTTGCCCCAGAGGAGCATTGAGATAGAAGCAGAGTAACTTCATGTGGAAAAGGTGGAAAATTGGATGGATCCCATCATAGCACATCTAACCAAGGGATGGCTACCGGAGGAGGAACAAGAGAGTCGAAAGCTCAAGCGCCAGGTTGCCAAGTTTCTGTTGGTCAGGCCAGACCTCTACAAGAAATTCTTCACCCAGCCGTTGCTGAGGTGTTGGGCCCGTCAAGGCCAACTACATCCTAAGGGAGATCCACTAAGGGGTTTGTGGCAGTCACATTGTAGCTCGATCTCTTTTCTAGAAGGAACTTTGGTAAGGGTACTACTGGCCAACAATGATGAGCGATGCTGTGCAGTTGGTCCGGACTTGTGAAAGATGCCAAAGAACTTCCAACCTAGTTCACACCCCAACAGCTGAACTTACACTCCTAGCCTTACCTTGCCTATTCGCCAGGTGGGGAGTCGATATCCTCGGGTCTTTTTTGCTAGCAGCTGGACAGAACAAGTACTTTATAGTGACCATCAACTACTTTACTAAGTGGGTGGAGGTCAAGCTTGTGGCGACTATTACTGGCCGAAGGATAAAATAATTTCTTTGGAAATCCATCATCTATCGGTTTAGTATTCCAAGGGTGATAATAATGGATAATGACACCCAATTCGAGGACAGATCAGTGCAAGAATGGTGCCGCAAATTGGGGATTAAGCAGCATTTTACCTCGGTGGCCCGTCCTTAAGCTAATGGGCAGGTGGAGCTGACAAACAGGACTATTCTGCAAGGATTCCAAGCTCGGGTTGTGAAGGAAGACGATCAATAGGTAGATGAGCTCCCTAGCATACTATGGTCCTATCGAACCACACCGTGAATGGCTACAGAAGAATACCTTTTCACGTTGTGCTATGGCTCGAAGGCTTTTATCCCTATCGAGATTGAGGTGACAAGCTACCGAGTTGAGCATTTCGAACTTGAGGTTAACGAGCAAGGGCTAAGGTGCAACTTGGATCTGATAGATGAGCTCCGAGACCAGTCACGAATTCGACAAGTCGTGTATAATCAGCGCATTGCTAGGTACTACAATCGACGAGTCCAAGCTAGGAGTTTCATGCCAGGAGATCTCGTTCTACGACGGTTCAATGTGAGTCATCATCGGGACGCGAATAAACTAACTCCAAATTGGGAAAGACCATACCGGGTTGTGGAATCCTTAAATTCGGGAGCATATCAACTAGAAGACATGGAAGGCAGGCCCTTGAATCATACTTTGAATGTGCAAAACTTAAAAAACTTTAATTAATAAGTAAGGAAATTCCTTGAACCTTTTTATACTCTTTTTATCACTAATGGAAAGACTTCGGATTCTCTCCAATTAATAGTAATCTTACAAAAGCCAACACTTAGCCAAAGAAAAATCCAAGGGTCATGAGCCCTAGGCCGTCCCCAAAGGTGGACTAATGGCTAAGAAAAAATTCTAGCCCAACATCCTCATCCACAAGGGAGTAGCTAAATTTCAAGGGTCGCGAGCCCTAGGCCATCCCTAAAGGTGGACTAATGGTCAAGGAAAAATTATAACCCAACATCCTCCTCCGCAAAGGAGTGGCTAAAATCCAAGGGTCTAAAATCCCAGACCGTCTTCTTCAATTTGTCGACTAAGGGAGAACCAAGGGTCAAATTATCCCTTTTCAACAATGCAATGGATCGAGTTTCAACTAGTCCTAGCCTATATGTTCGCAATCAAAAAGTGAATAGTCAAAATATAATGGTATTATATAAAAGCAAAATGGTCCAATACATGGTGATGGAGGAAGTACAAAAAGTCCTAGCTAGAAAAAGAGGAAAAACTCAAGCATCAGGAGAAGCGTCGTCATCATCAGGCATCTCCGAATCCTCAACTCGGCCACAATTGCTTCAAAAGACCGAACATTGGACATGTTCAAGTCCGTATGAGCTCGTAACACCTCAGTTGCATGGGCGTGAAATCCCTTTGTCCAAGCCTCCTGCAAGTTTTGCTAGATGAACTCCTCCACCTCAAGAAGTTTAATGGGCTCGGCATACTTACGCTCGTACCTATGAATGACTGAGTTCGCCTGGGATAGCCTTGAGCTCACCCGAGATAGCTCTTCCTTAAGCTCTTGAATGCATAAGCCCAAAGACTATCACTCGGAGGACAACTCATCTAGGTTCTTCCTTTGGCTCTCTATTAAATCGTCCCTCTCACGCAATTGGGTGTCTAGTTCTAAGATCTTCTTAGAAGCTTGGGAAAAACGTCTAGAGAAGTCTGAAATGAGCATGACCACCTGTAATGAGCAAGACGAGTAAGGGCAATATAGCTAGGCCTGAAAGATGCTGATAAAGTAGAAGGGATTACCTTCCAAATGCTTGCACAAGGCAGCTTCTACTGCCTCCGAGGACTGTTCAGCCAGCACTTGACGGTTAGTAGGGGTGGCAAAGTGGTGAATCATGCGTCTCGCCACCTGACTATTCCAACTAAGATCGTTTTCCTTCACTCCCTAGTTAGGAACATGGTCTGAATAGTATGGGGGAGACTCGGGTGTTGGGATGAGTTGTCTTGGAGGTTGAGAAGTTCTCCTCCTCCTAGTGTGGCTAGACTCCCCTTCCCTGACCGGAGAGGGATCCAGGGCAGCTTTTCCCTTCATGGGAGTAGGGGCACCCTCATCCTCCGAGGGTCTCCATTTCTTCTTACCCCAGATGAAAGTTGTACTCACAATTTCAACTGCAAAAGCACATGCAAGATGTTAGTGGCAAGAAAAACAAATCAAAAAAGTATGAAAATGGTGGAAAAATAACTACTCAGAGTGACATCGAGCTCGAAGCAAGTGTGAGTGGATAAACCCCCTAGGTATAAGGTACGGTCACATATCAAGGCCCGAGCACTGATAGGATTTAGCTCCCTCAAGATCTAAATATTATGAAACTCATCCTGCGTGATCTCACGACTATGGATCTTTGAGGGCTGGAAAACCCACACAAATGGCACCCCAAAGCTGACACCCTTGTCCTTCAGGCCAGCAAAGAAAAATCTACTATTCTACCATTTTACTGAGATGGGATTATCGACTATGAACTGACGCTGGTTGAGAGGAGAGAAGGCGAATTGAGGTTTGGTTTTACTAATGGAGATTACCTTGAACATCCTAAAGAAGAGTTGGGCAATGGGCTCAATATCTCGAGCTCGACAACAGAGAACAAAGGTCTAGTCAAATTCAGCCATTGGGGGTCAACTGAGAAGGACATAATCCCACAACAGAGAACACCTCGACTACAGAAGCTATGAGGGGAAACCTAAGACTGGCAGCAAGAGCTTGCTTGTATACGGTGATACAACCATGGGGGGCTTAGTCGGCTTTTAGGCCTCGCTGTTCACTGTACCAATACTCATCAAGAATGTAACGCCCTATTTTTCGAGTGTGTTCTCTCTGCCAATTTGCCGATATTCTGCATCTCCTTTCTAGCTTACTTACTTAAGCATCGGAGTATTTTGCAAGGGTCGACTGCCCGGCAGATCAACAAACAAAATCATACCACACATCATTCTTCTTTTCTGATTCATCTCATCAATGTGGGCCGACGAATCACGGTCGACCAATTCCGAACGTTGACATTTTGGGGCTAATGAAGAGGGGAGGCTCTGGTGGTGGTGCATTAGCACCGGGTTCGTCCCACATCGGTCGCCCAGGAGGGCGACTGAGGGGCTCATAAGTGCGATAGGGCTCTTGTCCTTTGAAGGGCGAGAGTTGAGAGCTGATCCGTGGCTGTGGGCCTATGATAACACGATGTGTGATACCCTAGGAGCCCAAAGAAGGGTAATATACATCGAGGATAAGTAAGGATACAAATAGCATCAGCTGGATACATTTTGGGCTAAATGCAGGCAAATAACTCCCAGGTTAAGCGTGCTTGAACTGGGGAAGCTTAAGGATGGGTGACCCCCATGGGAAGTTCACGTAGACCCATCAGGGTAAGTTGTCCCGGTCCTTCCTATCACTCGATGAGGGGTGTAACAAAAATATGTGTCAACAGAATAAAATATCACTAACCAAATATTGGTAATACAAAAGTGATATTGACACGCAAACTCTATGATGATTTGATGTCTAATTTCATGTGACCTAAACTCCTATTTATAGATCTAAAATCATCTATGGATGAATACAAAAAATCATATCCTAATTAGAAGATGATGTATGAGGATATTCTTTTAGATGAGATAAATCTTAGATAAAATTGAATTTAACAACATCATAATCATAGTCAAATTTGAAGTCATAGTTTTGGTCAAATTAAGAAACCCAATTATAAATAAACAAAGATTTTAAGTCACAATTATCACATAAGAATGAAAAGATTTTTTATGTGTCTTAAACTCTAGGAGATGGGGGTATCTATAGAAACCAATGACCAAACATTTGGTTATTAAGAGGAAAAGTGACATAATTTTAGCCACAACTGTGGTTGAATTTGAGCCACACAAATTGGAGCCATATGTTACAATTTGAGCCACACAAATTTGAGCCACATGATACAAAAAGTTTTTTTTTTAATGTTGTTTGTTTTAATGTATTTAGACTTGCAGCTAAGTGAAGATCAACAAAGAGGCCTTACTCTTGCTTAGATTGAAAAAGTGTTACGAAGTAATGGAAAGAGTCTTAGGATTTATCCTCCAATGCCATTTCCAAATGAAATGATTCTTTTAGAAGGTCAAAATAAACTTTATTCAAGATGAACTTGGTTATGATAGAGTCTGTTTTTTTTCTACAAGTAAAAATTGTATTAATTTATGAAACAGTTATGCAAGTCGTTTCAAAGAACCAAGGTGTTTTTTTTTTCATATATGGACATAGGGGAACTGGGAAGACTTACATATGGAGAACTCTATCTGCTGTTTTACATTCAAATGGTGAAATTGTGCTTACTGTTGCATCAAGTGGGATAACATCACTCCTTATTCTTGGAGGAAGAATGGCTCATTCTAGGTTTAGAATTCCTTTGAGTATATCAGAGGACTCATATGTTGCAACATTAAACAGGGAAGTGCTTTGGCTGAATTGGTAAGTAAGACCAAGCTTATTATATGGGATGAACTGCCTATGATACACAAATTTTGTTTTGAAGCTTTGGATAGGACTAGTTTAAGAGATGTTTTAAGGTTCTCAAATCCAAATAGCTTAGAGTAGCCTTTTGGAGGAAAAGTTGTTGCCTTTGGAACTTGTGGAGTTTTTGTAAAGTCCAAAGATTAACAAAAAACATGAGACTTCAAACATGAGGATCTGGTTCTAATCCAAATGAGTTGAAAAGGTTTTCAGAATGGACTATAACAATTGGAGATGGGAGAGTTGGCGAGCCTAATGATGGTGAAGCAACTATAGAAAAGATTCAAGTGATTGTCTTGCAGTTAATGTGGATAGTACATATCCTTATTTATTAAAGCATATGTGGGATTCAAACTATTTGCAAGAATGGGCCATTCTTGCTCCCACTCTGGGAATTGTGGACACTGTTAATGAATTCATGCTTTCCTTAATTAGTTCCAAGGGAAGAGAGGATCTAAGTTCAGATAACACCTGCAAAGCAGATACAAGCATGGATAGTTTATACACCTGATTTCTTGAATAACATTACATGTTCTGGCCTACCTAACCACAAGCTTAAATTTAACTTTGGTGTTCCTATTATGTTATTGAGAAATATAGATCAATCATCTGGATTGTGAAATGGTACTGGATTAGTAATAACCCAATTGGGGAAGCATATTGTAGAAGCTAAAGTGATTTCAGGCAGCAACATTGGGCACAAGGTATTCATTCCTCGCATGAACCTATCCTCATCAAATTCTAAATTGCCTTTCAAACTTCAACGGAGACAATATGTAATACCCCGGGAGCCTAGAGAATAATAGTATATATCGAGAATAGATAAGGAAGGAAACAACACCAGGTGGATACCTTTTGGGCTGAATGTTAGCAAAAAACTCCCAAGTTAAGCGTGCTTGACCTGGGGTAATCCAAGGATTGGTGACCCCCCTGGGAAGTTCATGTAGGCCCATCAGGGTAAGTTGTCACGGACCTTCCTATCACTCGATGCGGGATGTTACAAGTGGTATCAGAGCTGACCCTTGGCGAAGACGGTCTGATGAGGGCGGGGAGTGGCGCCGGGGCTCGAGGGCCTGTACAAGGAGCGGCTTTTGGCAGGCTTCTAAGATGGCAGCCCCCAAGGGGAGAAGATCTGGGACCAGTTGTAAGGTCGCATGACGAGGACGTCATGTGCTCAAATGGGGGAGAATGTAATACCCCGGGAGCCTAGAGGAGAATAGTATATATCGAGGATAGGTAAGGAAGAAAACAACATCAGGTGGATACCTTTTGGGCTGAATGTTGGCAAAGAACTCCCAAATTAAGTGTGCTTGACTTGTGGTAATCCAAGGATGGGTGAACTCCCTGGGAAGTTCACGTAGACCCATCAGGGAAAGTTGTCACAGACCTTCCTATCGCTCGATGCGGGATGTTACAAAATATCCCTTGATTGTTTGTTTTGCTCTGACAATAAATAAGAGCCAAGGCCAATCTCTTTCATATGTTGGATTGTATCTCCCAATGCCAGTTTTTAGTCATGGACAATTTTATGTGGCAATCTTAAGAGCAATAGCAAGTATGGGTTAAAAATCTTGATTTATAACAAGGAAGGTGAAGTATCTAATACTACAAGCAATGTTGTGTTCAAAGTGTTCCAAAATTTAACATAAACAAGTATATATGTTATTCATATGATTTTAATAGGTAATTATTTGATTATGTTTTCAATACATTTTAGAATCTTTTTAGGTGAAATAAATTAATGAACAAATTTGAAGGATATTACAGAAACCATGTCCTGCAGTAAGGTAGCATTAATTTACTATTCTAATTTTAAATGAATTAAGTCTATCAATATATTGTTGGTGATACTATTATTCAATGCTTCTACAATGTCTAATCAATTTTTATACCATAAGTTATTAATCTTAGTTTTTGTCCATGATGTTACAACTCAATCGGTTGTAAAAATTGTGAATTTATTGATTCATAGAATGGGTATGTTTTGTTTAAAAAGAAAAAAAAATCAAATATTCTAAAATTTTTAGTACATATGCATACATATATCATCATTCATCATTATTTATTAGATTTTTTAGTGGGAGGCTGTCTCTCCAAGAAACTCCATTTTTCTATGGCTTGTTCTACTTTCTCTCCTCTCCCCTTTCATTTGGTTGTTGTTCTTACCTCCTTTTCTCTAGGTAGGAGACACATTTTCTTATTCTATTCATCTTTTTCTCCCCTTCTAGCATTGCAAGGATGACTGACGACCATTTGACTTCCTCTTGACACTGCCTTGCCTCTTGCCCCGACCCTCTCACCACTGATTGCCATTGCATCCTTCTTTTTCGTCATCTCTTGCTGCCACTGCACACCCCTCCCTCTGCTACTATCTCTGCACAACCTCATCTTTTAATGGTGGTGAGCCCTGGTGCATAGATGACTTTCGATCTAAACTATCCTACCCTCTCTAAAACTCATGATCCATCTATAACCCAACTTAGATAATTGACAAGTTTGACGGGATCTAAATCTCCAAATTTGATTCTTCAAATATATATAGATGATTGCACATTCTCGCATGGAGACAAAATCAAACACATGATTTCGCTATATCTCAAACTCTTGAATGCGTACGACGGACTATATGTGCTACTCCAAAAGGTTAAGATAATAGTAGTTATTATAATAAAATAGTTGTTTTGTCTTAATTATTTTTTATTCCTTAACAAAAGTAACATTTTATATGCATATAATTCTTTCGGAGTGCTCTACTAGTAGAGCATATGTAGAAAGGTTATTGTAGTCTAAAAATAAAAATAATTAAGATAATTTTAAAGTTTAAAATTATTTTTAAATATTAATAATTAATTACTACGATTATATTAATAACTAACTAATTTTATTCTAAGGGACACAAGATAAAAGAACCCACTAACTAGCATAAGGATTTGGATTAAAAAGAGATGGATAATATCAGAGGAAGACTTCAAAAGACTAACTTTCGAAAAGCAAACTCCAACTTTCGGGTAAATCACACCAACGATCACTAAATTTTAATGTATTTTTTATTTTGGTCATTAAATTTTAATTATTTTCAATGTGATCACAGAAGTCTAAAAAGTTTTACAATGTGATCATATATAAGATTTTTTGGCTAATGTGGTAAATAATAAAAAATATTATGCAATGACAACCAATCAGAACGTGCCACGTGTCAATATATAATAATATTATATTAAAATATTATTGCATAATATTTTTATTATTTGTTACATCAGTGCCACGTCACCCATTTCAGCTATAAAGTAGCTGAAAAATCTTATATGTGACCACATTATAAAATTTTTTAAATTTCTGTGATTACATTGAAAAGAATTAAAGTTTAATGACTAAAATAAAAAACACACTAAAATTTAGTAATTTTTGATATGATTTATCCCCAACTCTTTCATTTGACACGCCTATTCTTCATTTGTCAAATCTCGATAAATACTTGGAGACAATCTTTTGTCATGTTTATATTTGAGTTGAAAAGGTGAAAAGACGCATGCATGACCTAATTGTGAAAGTCTATCAAAATTAATTGAATGTGATGACCCTAATAAAGTTAATTTGGTCCCGAGTTAATTAATCATAGAGGTAAGCAAAACCATTGTGAAAACCTTGCTAATTGATTTGATTAATTTAATTTATCTTTTGAATGTATTTGATTTGATTGTGAGGTTTGATTTGATCAAGTAATCTGACAAGTGGTTTACTTCACATTTCTTGTGGGAGAGAGTGAATGAGAAGTTCCGCCCAATTTACTGATTTTGATGCACCTAAATAAATAAATAAATCTTTCTTATCACAATAAAAGCTTAGTTGATTCCAAACATAACAAAAAAAAATTGAAATTCCAATTTTTCTAATTACTAAAATAATAAAATTGAAATTCTAATTACAATAAAAGGTAAATTTTATGTGACATCCTTAAAGTTTGATAAAAATATACTAAATATAAAATAACATTCTTACTCTCTCTCTCTCTCCCATTTTTCCTCTTTTCTCCCTAAGGGGTATTTGTTAATCAAGATAAGAGGTGAAAAAGTTAAGATATAAAATGCATCTCAAACTTCTATCATTTCCAACATATTTGTTAAGTTTATCGGACTATTCTTAAAAAAATCATTAAGGACCTCTTATCTTGATTTTTCAAGATATGCATATTTCTCATATCCCTCAAGATAAATATATATTGGTCTTTACATATAAGAAAAAATGACTTTTGTGTCCTTTAATGTATTCTAAAGAATTTAACAAACAATTTGATAAAAATTTTGTAATACTTCCCAACTTTATCTTAACCATTTCATATCTTGGTCTGAAAATCATTCCGAATTTATCTTGATACTCTCTTATATTGCTCATTTTAACAAACGTTATCTAAACGGATGGCATTTCAACTATCAACACATATAGTCACAATAACATTCTCAATCGTGACTATCGTGACAATGTAAAACTTGAAAATTGGGGGTAATTAAAAATTTTTGAAGATTAATATTGAGGAGCAAAATAGGTAAAATAAATAAGAAGATTTTGTTTATTTATTATACTAAAAAAATCAACAAGTTAAATACATAAATAAAATCTGAAAATGAAATTTTATTTATTTATTCTATGTGAGTGTGGATTAGGGGTTTTATTAAAAATTAATGAGGCAAAGAATGCATTTAATAATTTTTGATATATACATGAAGGTAGTATTTGTTAAAATAAGTAAAATAAAATTGTATCAAGATAAGTTGTAATATTTTCTGAATCAAGATGTGAAATGATCAAAATAAAATTAAAAAATATTTTAAAATTTTTATCAAACTGTTTGTTAAATTTTTTTTGAATGTACTGAAAGATATATGCGTTATTTTTTTTTATTTATAAGATTTAAAATACGTTTATCCAAAGAAAAGAGAGAAATAAATATATCTAACAAATATTAAATAAGAAGTTACGTGACTTCTTTTTAAGAGTCGTGACGTAAATTTAACAAACATATTAAAATAAATAAAAGTGTAAAATATTTTTTATATTTTATATTTTTTAATTTATATCTTAATTAATAAATATTACGGTAGAAACTGATGGCTGGTGGATGAAAGTAGGCTGGCCAGCTTCAGAATTCGGATAGGTTTCTTTAGCTCCAGCGGCTAACTCGATTAGGTCACTTAAAAGCTACCCCCGGCGGCGCTCCTCCCCCGCTCTCTCTCTCTCTCTCTCTCTGCCATATTTTTCCTAAGGTCGGCACCAGTCACCGCGATCATCTTCTTCTCTTTCGCTGTTCATCGACTGTCACCGACTCCCTCTATAATCTCTGACGCTGGCCATTAGCACCGCCATTGTCGCCAGCGCTGCGCCCACCCTTTAGCAGGAAGCCCTAACTGGTTCAGGGTTTGGTTTGAGTTGTTAGGCTTCAGGTATAACCATATACTAATCTGGATTGTGTTATTCCAAATATATGTTATTTTATCCTGGTTTTAATAATTAAATATATATATAATATAATTAATTCTTAATCTGTTTAATTTACATTAAAGTATATTGAATTCTTAAAAATTATTTATAATATTAAATTTATTAGATTACACTGAAAATTTAAGCGTTATTTTATTTTTAAGGGTTTAAACAAATTTATAGGAATTTAAAAAAAAAATTCACATTAAAGCTATTAAGTTACATTGAAATAATTAAATAAGTGTTTTATTTTTGTTATTGTCAATATACAATAAAATTTTGTAGTTGTGCGAGAGTATTCATTTTAAGATTTTAGTTTTCAAGAGACTAGAGGAAGTGATTAAGAGTGTGGGATATCTATCGCGCAAGCCTTTTGATGTTAAGTTAATCTCAACAAAAGAGTGTAGAAAAATAATAAAATTATAATCTAACTAGAGTTTTACTCGTACTTTTATTAGAAGAATTGGGTAAATCACACTAAAGGTCACAAAATTTTGGTGTTCTTTTTAGTTTGATCACTAAACTTCAATTCCTTACAAAGTGATAATAAAACTTTAAAATATTTTGCAATGTGATCACTAAAGTGATTTTTTGATGATTCTTAGTTCAAATTGCTGACGTGGCGATGATGTGGCAATGATGTGGCCATTGCCACATCAGCATTTTTGGTAAGAAATTGTTAAAAAATCACTTTAGTTACCATATTGCAAAACATTTTAAAGATTTGTGATCACTTTGCAAAGAGTTGAAGTTTAGTGATCAAATTACAAAAGACACTAAAGTTTTGTGACATTTAGTGTGATTTACCCTAGAAGAATTATTGCTTATTTATAGAAGTTGAAGTTGATAGGTAAAGAAGTATTCAAGTATTTCAAATCATTTGTTCTAGATTTTTAAGCAGCGACATCAGAAATGGATTTGACACATTCTTAGATCCGAGAAAGGCATCCTGGAGGATCTCTCGGGGCACCCAAGATAGGCATCCAAGAGAGTCTTCTGAGAACAATTTTATCAGGAAGGCCTCTTAGGGTTTCAGTTTTGGATTTTTTTCTCTTACGTTTATCTTAGACTTAGACCCCACTTTTTTTGAGGATAACAATTATTTTTTCATATTTTATTCTTATAATTATCGTACTTGTGGGGTCTCCTATTTTTCCATATTTATTCTCAAAGACAAACATAATGGAGTTTGCAAAGTTTATCAATTAGATAATTATTTAAATGAATTATAATAAATTTATATCTTAAAAGGAAAATTTTTTAATAAATAAAAGTCTATTTTAGTTTTATCATTAAATTACATTAAAATTATTTAGATTAGTTTTCTTTTGTTTCCATTATTAAAAAAAATATATTAGGTGACATTAAATCTATATTAAAATTACATTGAAATAATCTGAATAAATGCTTTTTTCTTCTATTTTCATTACTGAAAGGAATTTGTAGGGCTTTAAAATTCTAAAAATTAGTTAAATGGCTGTAAATGAATAAAGAAAATGGTTTTTGAAAAATTGAGACATATATATATATATATTGTGAATCACAATTTATATATTATCTCTATAGATTTTAATATTGTTCAAATGAGTATAAAAGCAAGATGATTCACGCTATTAACTCCAATAAATTATATATCTTTAAAATGAATTATATTTTATTTTATAATTTTCATTATTTAAATAATTTTATTGTTTTAACAATAAATTCGAAAGAATTTGTCAAGTTTTATGAGTGCAAATAAAAATAATTATTAATTACTATTATTCATGAGCTTTCAAATTGGATAATTGTATTTATGATGTGTCATGAGATAAAGCCCAGAAAACAATTCTTAACCTTTCTTGAGAAATCATGCAAAAAAGTCGAGCCCCAAAAACGAAGGATGGGAGACCTTTATGGTCGGTCTCCTAGAAGCCTCAAAACCAAGAGGCCGCAAGGCTTCTTGGAAAATTAAAACGAGAGACTGCGAAGCCTTAAATTGTGTTCTCCCAAAAAATTAAAACGGTTTTATAACCAAGAGATTGCAAAGTGTTCAGGAAAATGTAAATCTGAGATAGCAAAAATGCACGGAAATGAAAACGAAAAACGTTTTCGATAGAAAACAAAAACGTGGAAATGAATATTTTTCTAAAAAAATATGCATAAATAAGGTTCGAAACAATAATAGGAAACGTTTTACAAAAACGTTTTCAAAACAAGAAAACAGCTCATATGAAATGTTTTCATGCAACATAAACAAAAACTTGCCCAGCAACCAATGGTTGGTCTCTAGAGCATTGCATCCATGCCCTGACTTGTGGCTTGTCATGTAAATTTTCCTCTAATTGCTCGGGGGAGGGGAGGGTCTTGCACAAAACACAAATAGAGTAATTTTAATATTTGAAATTTTTTTTGAGAGTTCTATAAAAAAAATATTATTTATAAAAGAGTTCTAATTCTAATGAAACTTGGAATATCAAAATAAACATTAGGTGTAAAAATTTTATTTCTACCTAGACTTTGAAAAGTTCAATGTTTCTTTATAAACAAACATATTCTTATTTTAGAAATGGTATATCCTAAATATTGGTTTTAATACGATTTTTAAATCTTTAGTGTATAATTTAAGTAATATAGTATTTGCATGGAAACTTCCTTTTCCCTTTTATCTTTCTCTTTTTTGCATACTCCAAGAGGCATGATGATGATAATATTTTTATTCGATAAATTCATTTTTGTGTTGGAGTAATAGCAATTTACTTTTAAGATATTATCATAAATGCAAAATATTAGATCTGATAAATATACTATTTTAAAAATTCAACCATAATTTGAAAAGATTTGTTTATTGACTAATAATTTTAAATTATATTTAAAATTCAAAAAAGTTAATATAAATTTTAATTTAAAATAGCGTGTACACTTAAACTTGCACATTGTGCGGGCTATTATGTTAGTTGTTTATTTTATACTAGTGGATCACCCATGCGATGCATGGATATCGTAAAAAAAAAAAATGTTAAAGTGAAAGTTATATAATTTAGTAGTTACAATAAATGAAAATCATAATAAAGAAGTAAAAAATAAATAAAATAATTGTATTACAATCATGAAAATATAACAAAAAGATTATAGATTTTGAAATATTTTTTTATATGCATTGAAGGGTAGATGAACAATTAAAAGCACATAACTCTATCCCGAAACCATGTAAAAAATAAACCTAAATTAAGATGTAATAAATAAGCAATGCGTAAAAAATATAAAAATTACACTATAACAGAAAAAAAAAATAAACGATAACCAACCTCTTTATTCTAAAATATGCATTCAAGGGTAGACATTTTTTTTTTTGTTGGATTTTACGTGTATTTGTCTCATATGTGCATACCACACGAACCCTCAAGGCCTAAGTTTTCTTAGTTGCATTCACATCACTCACTTGACAGAATAGTGGTGCTATGTTACACCAGAAAACCAAACTGGGTAAAAAAATAAGGTTAAAATTTACTAAATAAAAGTAAAGAAGAAGAGAAAATTTGAGAAGAATAATCGAGAAAGGAGAAGAGAGGAAATGGAAGGATTGAACAGGAATAGAGAGGAAGAAAAGAGAGAGATATTTACTTTCTTTTATTAATTTCTCTTCCTTCAAATTCTCCTATTTCTCTCAATTTATTAAATCACATGCCATCATTAAAGGTGTATTTGATTTCATTACCTATAATTTAATTCTATGTAATATTGCCTAGAAAATAAAAACCACCTCACACCTTTAGAAAATAAATTCAATGAAAAAAACTTTAAATGCTTGTACCACGCATATTTTTCCATAGAAAAATTAAGAGTGTTTGATTATTTTTCATAGAAAATGTGTAATAATTACATATTTTTCATGGTAAATATGTGCAATCAAACACACTCAAAAGGTGTGTTTGATTGCATTACCTAGAATTTAATTCTAGGTAATATTGCCTAGAAAACAAAAATCACCCCACCCCCTAGGAAAATGAATTCCATGGAAAGAAGTTTTAAATGCTTGTATCATACATATTTTTTCATAGAAAAGTTAAGAGTGTTTGATTATTTTCCATAGAAAATGTGTACTAATTATATATTTTTCATGGTAAATGTGTGCAATCAAACACACTCTAAGTTTCTCTTTTTTCCCACGCTTTGCCACACAATTTGAATCTTACTCAACATAACTTTCAAAACACAAATTTAATTTGCATTTAATTTTTCCAAGTCTAACATATAGCACATCTTCAGAGAATTAAATAAATGACAATAATCAATTAAGTTGAAAAATAAAATTATGATATTTAGAATTATAAAAAATAAATTTAAATTAATTAAATTGTATGTAAAATAAAAATAATTTAAATAATCAATTAATTATATAAATAATAATAATCAAATTTTCAAAATTGATTATCCATACATGACTTTACATATTTCTCCTAACAATTAATTACCACATTTAAGACATGTCAAATTTTTAAGGAAGTAAAAAAAATAAAAAGTTAAAAAATAAAATTATAACATTTAAGTTATATATAAAATTATAATATTTAAAATTATAAGAAAAAAATTTAAATTAATTAAACTATATATAAAATAAAGATAATTTAAATAATCAATTAATTATAAATGGTAATAATCAAATTTTCAAAATTGATTATCCATGACTTTACATATTTCTTCTGACAATCAATTACCACATTTAAGACAGGTCAAATTTTAAGAAAGTAATAAAAAAAAATTAAAAAGTAAAATTATAATATTTAAATTATATGTAAAATTATAATATTTAAAAATATAAAAAATAAATTTAAATTAATTAAACTATATATAAAATAAGAATAATTTAAATAATCAATTAATTATATAAATGATAATAATCAATTTTTCAAAATTAATTATCCAACTTTACATATTTCTCGTGACAATTAATTACCACATTTAAGACAGATCAAATTTTTAAGAAAGCAACAAAAAGATAAAGTTAAAAAATAAAATTATAATATTTAAGTTATATATAAAATTATAATATTTAAAATTATAAGAAAATTAATTTAAATTAATTAAACTATATATAAAATAAAGATAATTTAAATAATTAATTAATTATATAAATAATAATAATCAAATTTTCAAAATTGATTATCAATGACTTTACATATTTCTCTTGACAATCAATTACCATATTTAAGATAGGTCAAATTTTTAAGAAAGTAACAAAAAAAAAAGTTAAAAAATAAAATTATAATATTTAAATTATATATAAAATTATAACATTTAAAAATATAAAAAAATAAATTAGTTAAACTATATTTAAAATAAGAATAATTTAAATAATCAATTAATTATATAAATGATAATAATTAAATTTTCAAAATTGATTATCCATACATAATTTTATATATTTCTCCTGACAATCAATTACCATTTTTAAAACAGATCAAATTTTTAAGAAAGCAATAAAAAAATAAAGTTAAAAAATAAAATTATAACATTTAAAATTATAAAAAAATAAATTTAAATTAATTAAACTATATAACATAAAGATAATTTAAATAATTAATTAATTATATAAATGATAATAATCAAATTTTTAAAATTAATTATACATACATGACTTTACATATTTCTCCTCACAATCAATTACCACATTTAAGACATGTCACATTTTTAAGAAAGCAACAAATAAAAATAAAGTTAAAAAATAAAATTATAATATTTAAGTTATATATAAAATTATAAAAAAATTAAAATAATTAAACTATATATAAAATAAAGACAATTTAAATAATTAATTAATTATATAAATAATAATAATCAAAATTTTAAAATTGATTATCCATACATGACTTTACATATTCCTCATAACAATCAATTATCACATTTATGACAAGTTACATTTTTAAAAAAGCAACAAAAAAAATAAAGTTAAAAAATAAAATTATAACATTTAAGTTATATATAAAATTATAACATTTAAAATTAAAAAAATAAATTTAAATTAATTAAACTATATATAAATAAAAAAAATAAAAAATTTACTTGACAGTCGGTATTCGACAATATTATCTAATATCTCAAGATTTCTCCCGATTTAAAAAAGTCTTATTTTTTTGTAATTTATTTTAATTAAAATTTTATGCTAATATTTAAAAATTAATAATATGAATAAATTAATAATATTTATCTTGACTCTTCATATACCTTACACATTCTCCAAACACTATTTAACCATGAAAAAAATTATTTACATGTTCCAACAACTACATGTTTTTCACAAATATAGATTTAATTAATGACCTATAAAAATTTCATTTCGGATAAGCAAAAAAAATTAAAAAAACATAATAAATATCAAAATAGTAATTGGAAATGGGCGGGAAAAAATTTGACGGCTGTTTTGTTATAATATATATATAGATTAACAGCTCTGGATTAATTATTATATAATCTGTATTAATTAATTCCTAATTCTTGGAATTAATTTCATAATGTAACACACACACACATATATATATATATATATATATATAATCTGTACATGAAACTCTTAGAGGCCCAAAAGCCGAAACCTAATTGATTTTAAATAAGCCAAATTTTGTGGGTTTCTTTGTAAAATAAATATATTGGCCATAGGCCCAGATTTGTAAGTTAGGTTTTGTGATTTGAGCCCAATTAAGGTTGCAAATTGAAAATAAAGCCCTACTTGATTTATTAATACATACATGACCCACATGGTTACAGGGTTTAAAAGCTCAAATTTAGTTAGTTAAAACCCATCAGTCGACTGTTACTTGATTTAATAAAACCCAAAACTCCAATCTCTAATCTTATTTAGATATTTATTTAGTTACATTCGACAATCTTATTAATTAAATTAATAAATTTACATTTTAATTATTAAGATTATCAAGGGCATATTGATATATGATGTAGATGATGAGATATGAATAGGGTGACATAAAAAATTGGAAGTGGTAAGCCTTTGACTTGCTAGTCATGTTATTCAAATTAGATAAAATATGTAGTCTAGGTATTTAGATTTATTCTTATTGTTGTTTAGATATAATAATAAATTTATAATTATGGGTGAGTGTTTGTCTTGAGTTTTGAGTATCCGGAAGACTTGCAAAAGAGGAAGTGATTAGGGGCACAGGGTGTCTCCCGTGCACACCTTCCGATACTTAAGTTGATCTCTTTTTGAGTGAGAATATAGTAATAGTAGAAGTGTAGTTGAACTGGAGTTCTGAGTATATACCTTAATAGAAGGGATTTTTCCTATTTATAAAAAGTGGTCTCCTACGTAAGTTTTTCAATGTTTAAGTTAGTCTTTCCTTGAGTGAGAATGTAGTCTTGAGTGAGAATGTAGTACTAGTAGAAGTGTAGTTGAACTAGAGTTATAAGCGTATCTCAACTAGAGGGATTTTTCCTTATTCAAAGAGAGGGTGAATTTGACAGGTGGAGGAATACCCACATCTCTTCGGATTACCTTTTTTTGGATTTTCAAGCCATCACATTAGAGGTAAGTTTGACTCATTTTTCGTAATCTAGTGGCATGAGTAGTCTTCCAGATACCACTTCTGAAGGGTTTGAGAATCTCTTAGAAAAGTCTATTGTTGTCAAGATAAAGGCTTCTGAGGTTGGATGACCCATGAGAGGCTCTTGGAAGGGTCTCTCAAAGATACACGAGAGGCCTCCAGGTGAGATCACTTGGTCTTTTAGAAAGATTTCTTTAGAGTGAGTTGAATAGGTTTCTAGAATAACTTCACTTGGGGAACCTGTGAGTGTCCTTTCAAGGGTCACCCAAAGTCACCTAGGAGACTTAATCACCCAAGATACACTCAAAGGATCTCCTAAATACCTCATTTCTAAAGGAAGTCTCCCCAAAAGCTCTAGGCCTATTCCTTTTGGGCCTTTTCCTTTTTAGGCCTCTTTCCTTGGGCTCGGGCCCGTTCTAGGGTACAACAATTGCTTCATACTCTTTCTTCTTAGTATCCCAGGGGAAAAGTATTTGCTTGGTACTCTTTGGAAGACTACACTCTTATGTGAGTTCATTTATTCTTAGAGTAATAAAGCCTTAACATAGATTGTATGGCTTGGATCTCTCGACTTTTCATTTCCTGCTATCTCGTATGGTTTAGATTTTTTGACCTTTGTCTCTCGTGGTCCTTCTTATAAAAAAGATCCTTAGACTTAGCCAACTTATTTGTACCTTTCTCCTTTAAACTTCTCGACAAATCTTCTTGAGAGACTGACTTGCAATTCTCCCAGAAAGCATAAATCCCAATCACTCACAAGATGTTTTTGATACTTTCCTAGTGCTTGTGATATCTAGTCACCTGTGAAGTTCATAGTTTCCCTAAGACTAACAATAGTTTCTCAAAGCTTCTAATTAGTTTCCAATATAGCATCAACGTACTCACCTAGAGACTTTCAAGGTACTCACTCAAAGACCCTTTTTGAAGACTTATGGCTAAAACTAAGAACCTCGAGAATGTGCCTTCTCCTCAAAGAACTAGGATCCTTCTAGGGAGGAGCTCTAGACTTGAGGAAAAAGACTTAGTGAGAATTTAAAAGTCATTTCATTTTCCCTCTAGCTTGAACATAAGACTACTTAATTAGGAGGAGGTTTGCTCTACTAAGGTTGTTAGGAATTGTATAGGGATTCGTGATGCCTCTCTCATCTCAGGCCTTCATTTTCCAATTATTGAGTTTGACATGTAGATTTTGAGAGTGAATCACATCGTCCTTGCCCAACGTTATCCTAATGGTTGGGCACAACTGATTGGTTTTTCTATCTTATGCCATTAAAGGAGTGTGGTTCCCTCTGTTAGGTTCTTTGGATGCTTCTCTATCATCTAAGAAAAGTGGATCAAGGATTCAGCTTCTTCACTATTCAAAGGTTGGTTGGACTCAAAAAGTTATTTTTCGACTTACCCAACAAAGCTAACAACTTCGAGTCTAGATGATTTATGGTTGAGCCCTCGTCAAGATAGAACGCCCCACTTAAATGGTGTTGGGTTAGCAAAAGAAAGATCTAGGGGGAAAGCTCCCCAAACCTAAGCAGGCTTGCATTGTATATAACCGGGCCATAGAGGGATTGATGTCTCAAGGACCATGCCATTTTCTCGACATTTTGACTCCCAAGAACAACTTAGCTACGGGATGGGGCATCTCTCTCAAGGATGTGCCGAGACCATCCCATTCCCCACCTATGCCATGGACATCCCCACTTGGTGATGCTTCTCTAGCCAAAGAGATGGTAGGAGACTAGGATGACTTTACTGAGAATTCCATTAGGGTCTCCTCTTCACACACCTCCACGACCCCATAGGAGTAGTCCTTTCCTAAGGGTATATTCCTTGCATCTTAGTAAGCTTTCTTTGTCAAAATAGTTCAAATTACTCTATTTTCTTTTTGTTGTGTCCTTGTAGTGATAAATCTTAGAGTGATCGATTATGATTTCGTAGATGAATTGGAGATTGAGTCTCATCTAATTTATTTTACTATTCTACCTTGAGATGAGCATTGATTCTTTAAGAATGTTCCCCGAGTTGTTGATAGTCTAAAGAGATAGCTGATTGAGGTACATGCTTGAATTCTCTTTATCTCTTTTAGGAATTTCTTTTAATAAACATTTTTCTTAATCTTGTCATCAGGGGCTCCAAGGAATGGCAGGAATGGTAGTTGCCAATTCCCAAGTGTGAGCCTACCATCAATACATGGAGGTGGAGAAAAGAGAAAGAAAGATGGGATACAAACATAGAGCACCAATAGAGTCAATGTTGGTAGTTGGAGAGAGATGTTGAGGAATTGTGTTCCTAACTATTTGATGAACATTTTAGTCCGTACCCTCAAGGAAGAGATCAAAGAATTGAGGTAACCCAAGTGGGAGTGCCAACTAGAGCTCGAAAAGTTGAGAACTACAGACAAGACAATTTCTAAGAGAAGACTCAATAGGCTTAGGAGTTGGCCTCTAGCCAAGCTCGAGAATTAGATCTACAATAACAGCTTTGAGCCTCTAAATGACAGCTAAAGAAGGACTACTAATCCATTCAGGCTGAGGTAGTTAAGGAGTATCATCTATCCCAAGACTGTTACAATAGGAACATATGGTATACTAGCTGTTTCACCAAGTATGGTTTCTTCTTAGCCCGTTCTTTCCTAAAGTCATAGCATCCAAGACAGAAGTTTCTTGAGCTTATCTTTACCCCCGATGTGTTGGGTTTCTTGGATCCAAACGTAGCGGAAATTTAAAAATTATTTGGATCAACCAAACTCTTTGGCTAATCTTGAAACCCAAAAATGAACGGATCTAGTTTGCAAATATATAATCACTTCAAGAATGTAAATATATAACGAAAAATCAAACCTTTTGATTGTCCGTTGAAGAATGGATGAATCTTTGTGCCACGAGGTGTTACCCACCCTCTATAAGTGATCCACGCCAAAGAGATGCTTCAATCGATGTCTATGAGCACGCCCCTTCGATCTCCTTGCATCAAGTATGCAAGATCTAATCCAACACTTAGAAATATGGTTGGTTTTTCTCAAAAAACCAACTTTCTCTCTAAAATACCAAAGGGGTTATGAGGCAAAATGGAGAGTCATACACAAACTCTAGTCAAACTAGGTATTTATAGTTGGTCCAACATATTATAAACATGTTGGGCCAAGGCCCAACCCAAAACCTAGTCAAACTAGGGATTTAAAGAAAACCCAAACAAGTTATAAACATGTTGGACCAAGGCCCAAACCCAATAATGGGTTTCTTACCTTGTTTTACTTTTTGTTCATTTTGTCGACATCTCATGGACTTTTCCGTGAGTGCTAGCTTGCCCCAAAAATCCACGAATTCTTATGGGCCCCAAAAACATTTTTCGGTCCCACTAAAATTCCTCTTTGTTTGTGTGTGACCTTATAGGTTCACTATGAAAATGGCAAAGGGCAATTTATAGAATCCTACTCCTAATAAAACTCTTTTGATTATGATCCTTAATTTATTTCATCACATGAGTAAAACTATTATCTTGCCCTTAGACCAAGATTGACATCTAGCAACGTATCATAGCCCCCATATCATAATGAAATGCAAATGGCACTTCTAATGAACCTTTCCGTGACAAGTTTCAGTGCTATTCGATCCCTCTATCATAATACCCCAATATAGTCTAGAAGTATGGTAAAATGTCAAACTTCTAATAACCAACACTATGTGTACGAATGTTAAGTCCACAACTCATATAGTCGAATTAATAACTCTTATTAATTCTGAACTATCTACGTTGGCCAACGACTTCTCGAGTTGTGACTTCATCATTCACATAGGGCATATACCTTTGAAATCTTACTAGAGTCGATAGATTCCATCTTGCGTACTCACCTACCTTTGTATGATTTAGATCATATTCAATAACCATCCTATTAGGGACCCATCTTACTGGACCCCATACAATGGCATCAAAACATGACACTCCTTATACAAGATAACTGTGGTATCTCAGGAAAAGAGATTACTAGCACATGTCGCCACATAGAACTCCCAATTGATATTTAGTAAGAATTACCATTTGGGTGTTCTCAAGTTAGGTCATTCAGTGAACTCATTCACTAATGAGCACCTACACACTTGCATTAGTGTCACTACACAAGTAGTCAATGAGATCAACTACCCTTCTTACGAGCATGCATAGTGTGTACTGGTCTTGACGGTACTATAGAGGCCCCACTCTATAGTTCTATGACCAGGAATAGTTAAAGAATGAAGCATCAGTCATTAAATCTCATTAAAATGATCTCATCATAACTTGATTGACATTGCTACACTCTTTGGGACTCATCTAAATAGTAAAATATAAAGATGAACGTATTGCCACGCATTATAAGAGAAATACAGATATTAATCAAAATATGTCCAAGATTAATTAGAAATGCAGCCAACTCACAACTCTTATGATTGGCTCCCAAGTTACAACTTTATCACGATGTGGAGGACTTTGTGTAACACCCCTAAATTTCTCTCAATTTCTTGCTTGGACAGGCTTTGAAAAATTGTAACGTCCCTATCATCCGAGACCCCACATTCGAGGAATTTGAGAAGGCTCTGTCAGAAAAGATGGCATATACGCAAAACCCAAATAGAAGCATCAAGCATATAACTTGCTATTAACAATGGAAGCCATACTTATATGCCTACAGGACTGAAGTCCAAAATGAGAAAGGGCAATAGAGTGTTTCAGAGCATACAAGATAGAAGAAACATGAAATAATTTACTAGAAAAGGGAAATAACTTGCAAAATGAGAAGGGAACTTGCCTTAGATATTTACCTTAACCCTCGCAATGTACTAGGGTTGCTGACATCACAACTCAAGCTTCTCCTTGACAAAATTAAGCCTACCCACGCCACCAAAATCTTTCCAATCTCTCTCTGGCATTCTTTCATTTCACTCAAACCTTCACCATATATATATAGGCTATTGCACTTGAAGAAAAAATGATGTAGAAGCAGAGTGGAGGCAAAAGGATATCAATTTTTGGTGGTAAAAACGCTCGGGACATGTAGCATGGCAGTTGCGCTAAGCGGTAGCGGCTGGCAGCTGCGTGGCATGTAGTAGGGCCATGCAGAGCCCTATGTGGCGCAGTAAGGTCGTGCGGGCAGCCTATGAGCACCATTTGGCGCCGTTTTGGCACCTGGTTGGGTTTAAAAAACCCAGCCTTTTTCCTTGCACTGCCGCGGGTTTGATCTCATGACCTTCTCCAACCCTTTAAGCGCATGCACCAACTCACCTACAAGCTCCCTCAATTAATATTATGCATATTTTATATTTAACATGATTTCACCACCAATTTCTAAAATTACACTTAAACCCCAATATTTCTGAATAATTGCTAGAACTCCCCTAATAAAAAATACATTAAGTTTAATTTTTTCCCACTCAATTCCTTACATACAAATTTACGTTAATTCATAAATAAACGTGTCATTACACTTTGAGGTCTCAAATTAGCATTGCTACGACCTAGATCCTAAGAGCTTATGGGCTTTCCTTCCATCCAACTTTGAGGATGACTTGGAAAACCTTGTAGCCCCTAGGAACCGTATTCCTAAGACCCTGAGGGTGGTAAGATGATCGATGCTCTCAAGGATTTGGATGCAACTTCCTAGGATGTGGTTGAAGACTTGGCAAATTCTCGTTCATCAGTTGTGAGGGTGACAAAAGTCTTAGACACTTCAGTGGACAACTAAGGCTCATTGGTTGTTGTTGTACCATAAAAGTCGGGATGGAGAAAAATGAGGATTTTTTAAATCAAAAATAATATTAAGGCTCGCAGTAAGGTGCTCTAAGCCGCACGAAAAGAGAGCCTTACGACAGAGGGCCTTGTGGCAAAGGGTATTAAGGCAAGGTGGCTTACGACAACAGCAGGCTCACGGCAAGAGGCCCTCGTAGCAAGGTGGCTTCTGGCAATGAGTTTGAGGCAGTTTGGACTTGCATCCAAGCACCTCATGCATGGAAGTCCTTGCGACAAAGGACTTGTCTTGGCCAATTGTCCTTGCGGTGCCATGGACCTTGCAACAAGAGCTTTCTCCCAGTGAGATCAAGAGTCTTACTCAACGAGTGACACGTGTTAACACCAAGCATCCTTAAGAATCATGCCCTATAAATACCCAGCTACAAGACAATGAAAGGGACTTTCGAATTTGATAAAATTTTGACACATTAACTACATTTTTATTGTTTTCGTGAAAAATTATCTTCATTCGTTACTGACTTAGGCATCAGAGGGTCATCGTGGGCGAGGATTCTGCAAACCTTCTAACCCATTTTTGAGTCTCAATAGGGCAACATCCTTGAGGAGAAATCCTTATGGCGAGGCCATTGAGGCGAATATCCCCGTGGCTAGATCCTTAAGGCAAAATTCTTGAGGTGAGATCCTTACAGAGAGATCCGTAAGGCTAATATCCTTAAGGCAAGACCCTTGAGGTGAAGATTCTGACGGCAAGATCCTTAAGGCGGATATCCTTGAGGCAAGACCTTTCAGGCAAACATCCATACGGCGAGATCCTTAAGGTGGATATCTTTGAGGCGAGTATCCTTGTGGTAAAAATCCTTAAGGTGAACTTCTTTGTGACAACTTTTCTTATGGCAACCTTATTTCACTAGACACCAGGCTTGAGTGCCTACAACAGTTGGTCGCATGTCATAAAATTTAATTGTTGTATTTTTGGAAACAACAGTTTCCTTCCATGTAACGCCTCGTATTTTCGATCCACAAGGTGGCTATGTTTAACATTTACAACACTTGGGCGTTATTGGAAATCCTTTATCAATGGAAGCAAGGATTAAACCTGAGAGCTTAAATAGCTAGGATTTCCATGAGTCATTAAAGATGCATACATATACTTAGGTCACTTCCAAGTTTCTTAGCAACTGTTTACAATAGATCACTTCGGACATAATTGCAACATCACGAATGTAATATCCCGTGTTCGTATGAGGCTGCCACGTAATTTCAATAGGTTTAGAATACCGAAAAATTAATTTTATAGCAATTTCAGGTACCGAATCAACTACAGGGAATGCCTCGGAGCAAAATTGTCTAAAGAAAATTATATGGTCTCGACGAGCGTTCCGAGATAAGATTTATGGTATCAAAAGAAATCGGATCGGGAACAATTTTCGGTACAGCTAAAATACAACTGTCATTTAGGCTGTGAAACCAAATCGTTGTAAAAGACTCCCAAAAAATTAACGGAACCCTAGGGGGGCTCCGGTTTTGAGTAATAAGCAACACTTCAGTGGTTTCGGGATTAAACAACAGTCCGGTATGGTCACTGGGGCGAAATCGTCCTTTTCAACTAAGAATTGAATTATTAATTGTGGATTTTCGATATTAAAATGCAAATTTAGTCGATGTTTGAGGGCATGATTGTAATAAGGAAGTTGCCCAAGTGATAATTAGAATTTAATGGTATAATTTTTTATAAATATTAGTGTACTATACATAATTATACATATATAAACACATTTATGCACGTGCGCGTGGCCAGCTTCTGAGAAGCTTTAATGGCCACGATTTTGGCTGCAATTGGAGAAATTTTGCCAGCAAGATTTAAGGGAATGGCAGCAAAAATTGTGGAGATTTTCTAATATGCTTGGCGGCCAAGTTGCAGAAGGGAATTTAAGTGTTTCATACGCCAAGTTGGCTGAAGTGGTGGCCAAGCTTCCTTAGTTACAAATAGAAGAGAGTTTGAGGGGTTTGAGCAGGGCAAGCAACAGAGAGTTGCAGTGAGAGCTATGGCCGAAAGTTAAAGCGTGAGAAATGGCCGAGAAATGCGCGAGAGAGAGAGAGAGAGCTTGGGCTGGGCAACAGAGGGAGATCGAGAAAGAGGCCAGTTGGTGGCAGCCCAAAGTAGCAAGTAGCCGCAAGCTTCAAGCGGCCATGGCCGCAAGATCAAGTGGAGCAGGGGCAGCCGAGCAGCAACCATCGTGACAGCAAGCTGGGCGACGCAAGCAGGGCAGGGACCACGATGGAGGCCGGCGAGGCTGTGGTGGCCGGATGCGCTGGAAGCGCAAGCAAGCAGCGGCTAAGCCGCTGCGTATGTAGCAGTGGCCGCAGCCAGTGGCTACGCACAGTGAGGCCGACAGCGGTGACTACGGCCGCGCATGATGGAGCGAGGGCAGCTGGCGGAGGCGCGGAAGCATTGGCAAGCGGCGGCGAGGCCATGATCGCGGCGGCACAACAGCTAGGTGAAGCTGGTTCGCGCACGCAAGACTAAAACAGAGAAGGGAGGAAGAAGAAGAAGAAGTTGCAGGCGTAGGAGGCGGGAAGAGGAGGAAGAAGAAGAAGAGAGGGAAAAGAAAAAGAAAAAAAAGGAAAAAAAAAGAAAAAGAAGAAAAGAAAAGGAAATGAAAGGAAATAGGAAAAATAGAGGAAATGTGGAAAAGAATCCTAGAAAATTCCGAAATAATGATTTATTAATATTTCGGAGATTTTGGATGAGAAAACGAGCCGGGCACGCGTTTCAAGGATAGGGCACGCATACCGAGGAAAATCCGAGATGCTAAGTTAAGGTGAGTAAAATTCCTTAGAAAATTTCAAAAATTCTAGAATATTATTTTATGAATTGTCATAGTGAAATATTTGAGAAAATAATTTCGAAATATTTAGTTTGGATTTGTTGAGGGAAATTAGGAAGAAATAGAGAGAAAATTATAAAAAATGTTAGAAATTATGGAAAAATAGGTTTTAATATTTATTTAAATAATTATGGTGATTAGGATACTTTGAGGCTGAAGTTGAAGAGACTGGTACAAATTTTGAGGTTGGCACGCAAATCGAGGCAAGGCACGGATATCGAGGTAGCCCGATAAGCTTGAGAAGGTAAGTAGTACTTTCTCGAAAATGTTTTCATCATATTGACATGCCCTGATATGTATCTATCACGTAGAATGCATACATGACTATGAAATGCATGAATACACGTTGATATCATTGATCACACGCATATGAGGCCGTAGGGAGTACGAATTGGCACCGCTGCCTTACCAAGGGTGCACCCATACACCCCGGCTTCGAAAGAGGTGGTCGCTAAAATGGTAGGTAGCATGAGGGGTGCAGTTGACACCTACGATGAAAGACATTGCATACACTCATGACATAGCATTATGTACCCTTACTTAGATGGTTCATCATCTAACTTGGGTTCGCCCCTGGAACATTCAACGTTCCAGTCGGGACTTGTAGAGATGATTCCGAGAATGGTGATATGTAGTGACGTGAGACGTCAAGAAGCGAGTAAATGTATCATGTTATGTTGTAATATGAGTAGTTTAAGAATTATGTACATTGTATTGTCAGACGCTTATGAATTAACTTTGTAATGAATGTCATGTCTAGTTATTATTATATGAGCAGGTTCGATTCAGCTTCTGCTTTGTATTTATTTTCTATTGTAGATATCTCGTCTAGCACTAGATACGGTCTTAGGGAATTTCGGGATAATGTAATAAAAAAAAATAATAATAATAAAGACCAAATTTCCTAAGGCATAACATGCCCTGAAGAAGTGGGCTGTTACAACGAACACATATATACCCGCACACAAAGTAGAAGTAAAAGAAACCAAACACAACCCTTAAATTTTAAAGACGTACCCACCGAAACAATAGTTATTCCCCAACTACAGCATAATCTTCTTAAGATTAAAGAAATAAGTACAACATACAACTCTCATACTCTTATAGGGTTTAATAGTACATCACTTGAGGCGTATGTTCACAACACTTAAAATAGACACAATGGAAATTAAAGGACTCGAATTAAGTCTCGGCTACTTCCTTTCCGGTTCTTCTACTTATCTCCCCAGTACCTGCCACAGTTATCATTCCTGGAACATGGAATGTTCCAGGGGTATCAAACCCCCAAGTTACATATTAACATCTAAGTGAGATGGTTCAAAGGTAATTATGCATGTAGATGTAAAATGCAATGTGAGAATGGAGTCTCCTCAAACACCTTAGCCCATCGAGGCATGTGATTGGGGTCTATAATGCCCCGCTCCCACTTACGGGTGTTACTTGTGAATAATCAACTTACTATTAACATGCTAGGGAAAAGATAAAGAGACGATTATATTTCAATGAGAAACGACCTAGGTGGGAACTAGGCTTTGCCCTCCCTTCGCTCCACTCAAGGATCCCGGAAATATCGAAACAACCCCGCGAAAATAAAACCCGAAACCTCCCAAAGTGTCACCCCTTCTCAAGCTCTTAATGAAGAGCTAAGGATGACTTCCCAGGATTCGACAAAATAAACTAACTCACTTGTTTCATTTAAATTATGCCATAAGGCCTTAATTATAAGAAAATAATTTTTCTTTGCTCCAACTATTAACCCATTTTCTCACTTCCAAATCCTTTAGAAATATTTGGATTAACATTTCTTTGGAAAAATTTAATAAATTTTTCCTTATCAAATCTCCATTGATTTTTCTTTTTAATTATTTCAAAATACCTCAAATTTCCAACCTTTAGGAAATAAATTTTTGAAATTCAAACATCAAGCATCCTCATCCATTTTTAAATTCAAAGAAAATACTCCATTATTTATTTTCCAAAATATAGGAATTTTCTCACAATTTCCTCAAAATTTATATTAATTTAATAATTAATTTGGAGGCTTAAATAATCATTTATTTATTTATTTAAACATGATTTCAGAACTTCCCAGAATATCATATCTAATTAAATAAATAGAAAAAATTTCAAACAACTGCAGGGGGGTGGGTAGCGGTAGCCCAGTTACCCCCCAGTGCGCGGGTCTGCGCGGGGCCACGCCTGCCGCCCCCAGCCGCGCGCCCAGCTTGCTACCACGAAATTTTCTTAATTTTAAAAAAATATATATATATTTTTTCATTTTAACCAAACTTTCCAAAATGCTTATATACCTCAAATGCCTTCCAAAACATCTAAGTTTTCCACCATTCATCCACATTAAGCATTCATACATATTTAACTAAAATAAATATATCAACATCCACTAAATCAACAAAATACATTTAACTTTACATGCATTTCTCTTGCTCCATTACCTTTAACCTTCCAAAACTCTCTTTCCTTTAGAAGATTCCCCACCTATATAGAGGTCAAAGGATCTTATGAGCCAATGCTCAGTAAGGGTGCTATGCAAAAGTAAATGTAACATGAGAAATAAACATGTAATGCAAATGCAATGCATATAATGGGTAGTCCTCCATGCCCTCATAACCACATAGGTTAAGGCACCAACCAACCTCTCCCACATCACTAGTCCTCCATATGGCCATAGGTCCATAAGAACACAAAACATGCAAATATGACCATTACATGCAACTCATACAAAACAATTACAAATGCAAGCAAGCCCCACTACTTGGGGTCATCCCTTACCTCTTTTTCCTTGAACCTTCAAGCCCTCACTTACCAAGACTCTCTTTTTGGGTTTCAACCACCTTAAGAAAAGAATTCTTAAAGCATTAATGATCTTGAAGACTAGAGAGATGAAAGGAGAAATGGAGACTTTCTTTCTTTCTAGAAGAGATTTAAATCAAGGCTTACCTTTCTCTCCTTTGGAATCTCACAAGAGAACTCTCCTTTGTTCTCTAATTTCTTCACCAAGTAAAACCTCATCTTAGAGATTTCTCTTCCTTTATATAATGTCTTGACATCTCATAAGTTCAAGACTAATTACTAGCCCTTGATCAATCTTTTTAAAGAATAAATCCCAACCCTTGAAACTAGCACAATCCTTGTGCTTTTGATAAACTTAATCCTAGCCTTTGATTTTAAGGGAACCCATCTCTACTCTCTAGAGAAACACAATCCTTGCTATCTAGCCTCTTTAAATCTCCACCCTTGATGATAAACTAGAAACTAAATCTCCATCATCCATTCTTTCATTAGGCTTATTAGATATTTATTTAATTTTCAAATTTGGCAATCCATGCCACTTTCAAGACTCAATTGTAGCCATTAGATCTTAATCCTTTTCAAGCTAAATCCTCAACCATTGGATCAAATCTCCAATTCCCATAATTCTCCAATTTTCAAAATTAAGAAAGAATGACTAATTTCAAGATTGATTATTTTCCCCATTTCTCATTTAATTTAAATCCCATAGATTTTCAAGTATTTAATGGTGACTAATATCTATTTTTTTTTATTTAATTTAAATTACTCTTGAAAGACATAATCTCCTTTAATTTGCAATTATTTTTGTAACAGCCCACCTTCTCAGGGCGTGTTATGTCTTAGGAAATTTGGGTTTTATTTATTTATTTTTTTTTATTACATTATTCCTGAAATTCCCTAAGACCTATCTAGTGCTTAATTTATACACTAGAGGTAAATACAATCTTATAAAACGGAAGCTGAATCGAACTTGCTCATGGCATTACATAATAATTGAATATGGCATTTATTATAAAGTTGATACATAAGCTTCTGAAAATAAATTAAAAGGTACATAATTTTTGAACTATTCATATTACAACATAACATGGCACATTTACTCGTTTCTTGACCTCTCGCGTCACTACACATCTTCAACCTCTGTATCATCACTGCAAATCCCGACTAGAACGTTGAATGTTCCAGGGGCAAACCCAAGTTAGATGATGAATCATCTAAGTAAGGGTACATAATGCTATGTCATGTGTGTATGCAATGTCTTCCATCGTAAGTGTCAACTGCACCCCTCATGCTACCTACCATTTTAGCGGCCACCTCTTTCGAAGTCGGGGTGTATGGGTGCACCCTTGGTATCCCTACGGCCTCATATGCATGTGATCAATGACATCAACGTGTATTTATGCATTTCATAATCATGTCATAGATGCAATCTAAGTGATGGGTACATCTCATAGTATGCCAATATGATGTAAGTATTCTTGAATATAAACATTTATAATCGTATTAAGCTTGAAACGGTACACTTACAGCTAAATTGTCTCGAAAAGCGTGTTAACCTCGAAAATCATGTCGAGCAGCTATTACTCAATCTTCTCATCCTCAAGGACTCCTAAAACATTAAATTTATTTTTAGAATATCATTTTACTATTTTTTCCATAATTTCTATAATATCTCTTTATTTCTAAGCCTTATTTCTTCAAAAAATACATAAAAATTATCTAGACTATCATAAAATCTAATTTCTATTTACTAATGTTCCTTAAATAATATTTCTAGTATTCTGGAATTTTCTTGGAATTTTCCAAATTAATTTCCTATTTTTTCCTTATTTCCATAATAGAAGAACTATTTAAATAAATGACTAATTTAACATTTTCCAGAATATTTTTTTATAAAACAAGACATAAATAGAATTCCAAATTTAATAAAAAAATTTCAAGATTTTATTTCTTTTATTTTTTATTTTTTCTTTATTTCTTTTTTTTTCTTTTATTTATTTTCTTGCGGGCGCGTGGAAAGCACGCGCCTTCTTCCTACCTGCGGGCGTGTGCAGCTATGCGCCCGGTCTGGTTCTTCTTCTCCGGCGGCTTCTTCGCCGTCGGCGAACCTCCCAAGCCCCCGAGCTTCGAAACGAGGCCCTACCCCCCTAAACCCGACCTCCCGAACCCAAATATGGTCTTAAAATCGAGAAAAAAATACAAGAAGTATCTCGATTTGTCGATCGAAGGCGCAGCTCCGGCGACTTGCGTGTTTTCCGACAAGCTTGATTTCTTCTTCTCCGCTGCTCTGTTGGCCACCAAATGCTCTAGGAAGCTTGCCCACGATGCAAGGATCACAACCCTACTTTCAAAACTCGCAAACGCTGCCTCAATCGATTGCTCTAAGAAGTAAAAAATTTTGGATGAATGGGGTTGCTTTATCGCCGCTATTTATAGCCAAACTCAGCCACGAACGATCAAATCGAGGGTACCACGCATCCCTGAGGCCATTCCTAAGGCCATTTCCCATTAAACGACCCCTCTTACCCTGATTTCTTGTTTGCAGGCGCGATCAGAGCATGGCGCGCGCCTGCTCCGATCTTCTGCCAGATTTTGCATTTTTTATATATTTATATATATATATATACATATACATTCATATACATATACATTTACATACATATACATATACATATACATATACATTTATACTTATTTACATATTTATACATATAATAGTACATACTATAATTTCTGGCATAAGCACTATTTATAAGCATATTTATACTTTATAATTTAAACTAAATTAATTACGTACCACTAAAAATAAATTTATACTCTAATAATTTCTTTAGGGTCACATACTTTATATCATTAAATAAATTTCGCTACTAAATTTATACATACTCACTGAAATTTCTCTAGGGCCTAAAATCAGGATATTTACGGTATCTCAGGGTATTACATTCTCCCCTCCTTACAAAAATTTTATCCTCAAAATTTGATCACTCCTCACCCATAGGGTCTTCAAAAAGGTATGAAAAATTGAGCTTCATGTCTTCTTCTCGCTCCCAAGTTATCTCCTCACTTATCGGGTTTCTCCACAAAACTTGCACAAGAGGAATTGACTTGTTTCTCAGGACTTGATCTCTATGATCCAAAATTTTGACGGGTTTCTCAATGTACGAAAGATTTTCTTGAATCTCGATAGCTTCAGCTGGCATTACCTGGGAGGGATCTGGCTCATGCTTACGGAGTTGCGATACATGAAATACATCGTGGAGGTTTGATAGGGCCAAGGGTAGGGCAAGTCGATAAGCAACGGGTCCAATTCTCTCCACTATATCATATGGTCCTATATACCTGGGGCTTAACTTACCCTTTGTCTTGTTACTTTAAGTCACCATTCTTAGTGGAGATATCTTTAGGTACACTTTATCACCAACTTGGAACTCCAAATTCCTTCTTCTCGTATCCGCGTAGGACTTCTGACGGTCCTGAGCTTCCTTGATTCTTTCTCAAATGATCTTTATCTTTTCAGTTATCTCCTGAACTATCTCGGGTCCCAAGATTTGTCGTTTTCCTATCTCAGTCCAACATATCGGGGATCTACATTTTCGTCCGTATAGGGCTTCATAGGGGGTCATTCTAATGCTATTGTGGTAGCTGTTATTGTAAGCGAACTCTACTAATGGTAAGTGCTCTTCCCAACTACCTGAAAAATCGATAGCACATGCTCGCAACATATCTTCTAGGGTCTGAATGGTTCTTTCTGATTGACCATCAGTCTGGGGATGGTAAGCTATACTTAGTCTAAGATGAGTATCTAAACATTTCTGTAAGCTTCCCTAGAACCTAGATGTGAATCTTGGGTCGCGGTCTGACACAATGCTTACAGGCACTCCATGCAACCTAACAATCTCATTAAGATATTGCTGAGCTAACTTGCTGATTGGTTGGCTTACTTTCATGGCCAAAAAATGAGCAGACTTAGACAATCTGTCAACGATCACCCAAATGACATCATTCCCTTTGGGACTTCTTGGCAATCCTGTCACGAAATCTATTATAATATGCTCCCATTTCCACTATGAGACTTCTAATGGTTGCAGACTCCCACCGGGTTTTTGGTGCTCAATCTTAATTCTTTGGCACGTGTCACATTGACTAACGTACCTTGCCATACTTTTCTTCATTCCGGGCCACCAATAGGCAATGACCCTACCATGCTGCATCAATACGCACCCCATACCATTTCTTGAGGCGTCAGTGTATACCATAAATCCTCCTGACTCATTTGGCATAGCCAGTACTGGAGTGGTCGTCAGCTTGTCTTTAAGCGCCTGAAAGCTTTCTTTGTATCATTCACTCCAATCGAACTTCACCCCTTTCTGAGTTAACTTGGTGAGGTGTGTTGCAATTCTGGAAAACCCTTCCACAAACTTTCTATAATACCCAGCCAATCCCAAGAAACTCTTGACTTCAGTTACCGATCAACATTGCTTCCAATTCGTCACAGTTGCTATCTTGGTCGGGTCAATCGATATTCCTTCGGCTGATATAACGTGCCCTAAGAATGCCACTTGGTATAACCAAAATTCACATTTCGAGAATTTGGCATCCAACTTATGTTTCTATAATATTTGCAATATTACCCTTAAATGTGACTCGTGTTCTGCTTCTGAGGGAGAGTATATTAGTATGTCGTCTATAAATATGATCACAAACTTGTCCAAAAATGGTCTGAAGACTCGATTCATAGTATCCATAAAAGCTACTGGGGCATTGGTTAGCCCTAACGGCATCACCAAAAATTTGTAGTGCCCGTATCGCTAACGAAAAGCTGTCTTGGGCACATCTTCTGCCTTGATCCTCAATTGATAATATCCTGATCTCAAGTCAATTTTTGAGAAGACCTTGGCTCCTTGTAACTGGTCAAATAGCTCCTCTATCCTGGGAAGTGGGTACTTATTCTTGACAATTATCTTGTTTAGTTGTCGATAGTCTATACACATCCTTAGGCTCCCGTCTTTTTTCTTAACAAAAAGTACTAGTGCACCCCATGGCGACATACTTGGTCTGATGAACCCCTTGTCCAACAACTCTTGAAGTTGGATCTTCAATTCTCTTAATTCTGCAGGGGCCATTTTATACGAGGGTATTGAAATCGGACCTGCTCTTGGCACGATTTCTATTGAAAACTCGATCTCCCTCTAGGGTGGCAATCCAGGCAGTTCTTCGGGAAACACATCCCCGAATTCTCTAACGATTCGCACTTCTTCGATTTTTAAGGGCTCTTTGCTTTTCTCTTGAACACAAGCCAAGTATCCCTGTACCCCTTGACGTAATAGTTTCTCAGCCTTTAGAGCCGAGATCCACTTCCGCTCACTTGCCCTCTTTTTCCCTCGAAACTTGACGTTCGAGCCTCCGCTCTTGAGATAGACTATCTTAGCTTTACAGTCCAATGTAGCGTTGTATTTGGTTAGGAAATCCATTCCTAAAATCACATCAAAATATTAAAATTCCAGAGGGATTAGATCCACCAGGAACTCAACTTCTTCTATCTGAATCTTCCTATTTTTGTATCCTGAAGAGGTTTCTAGAGACTTCCCCATTGGGGTTACCACAATCATACGACAATTTAAGTTTTCTGATTTTTCTCCTAGTACTTCAGCAAATGCATGTGAAATGAATGAATGACTTGCTCCTGAATCTATCAAGACATGCATAGGTATGCCAGATATAGACATGGTACCTTCGATTACTGCTGGGTCTTCTGCTGCATTTTGTCGAGTTAAGTAAAACACCCTTCCTTGTGGACTCTAGCATTTCCGGTCATCCCCTGAGGTTGACTTATTAGTCGCGGCTTGGGACAGTCCTTTGCAAAATGACTCGTATGCTGGCAGTTGAAACAAGTGATCCCTTTTTCTGGCCAGTTCTGGTTAAGATGTCCCATTTCTCCACAGTTATAACAACCTTTTGTTCCAAGCCGGCATGGCCTTCCAGGGTGTTGCTTCTGGCATCTTGTGCATGGAGTACCAGGCTTGAACTTCGGCTTCTGGAGTTCCAGCTTCTTGCCTGCTTTATAACCGCTCCCTTGCTGACTTTCTCTTTGGATAGCTTCGATCTGGCTTAGGTTAGCCTCAGTGGTAAAGGCTTGCAATACCACTTCTGTATAAGACTGGGTACTTATACTACTCAACGCCCTCTCAAACTTTAGATTCAGCCCCCCCCAAAAACTTTCGTGCTTTGATCCTTTCGTCCCCTTCATAAATAGGCATGTACCTGATCAATCGGCTAAAAGTGTCCTTGTACTGGGCGACAGTCATGTCCCTGGTTTGCTTTAGCTCCATGAATTCTCTCTCCTTCTTCATTCTTAAATTCAGGGGAAAGTACTTCTCATTGAAGAGTTCCTTGAATTGCTCCCAAGTGACGTAGGGTGCCCTAGCTCGAGGGGGTCATTGCCCTCTTGCCCCCTTTCCACCATCTATCTGCTTCATCTTGCAGCATGAAGGTGGCACAGTTGACTTTCTCTTATTCTCCATAATGTAGGTGGTATAGTAGCTTCTTTGTTTGCTCGATCCAGAATTCCCCTTCGTTGGGGTCTACGCCAAGTTTTCCTTGAAAGACGGGAGGGTTCTGTCGACGGTAGAGGTCGAGCATGTTGACCGTATGGCCATCCCGGGAGTGAGTCCCTTGCATGAACCCCACCATGCTTCCCAAAATTCGTTCCATTTGATCCAATCGACTGCTTCTAGTCTCCTTGGTGCCCACTTGCGTTTCTTTCTATATGGCCAGCTTGTTGGTTGGGTGTCCTAGGTCCTATTGTCAATCTCCTTTAAGTGTTTACCATTTGAAAGAAAGTAGCATTCTGGATTCGATAACAGGGTCTTGCCATCCGATAAGGTAAATCCTTCATTAATTCTACAAATATTATACATTCGACTGCAAAATATCATAGGTGCATGATACATAAGTCACATAGATCATAAACAACACACTATACAAGTCACGTAGATAGTTAGAGCATTTCTTGGATAGATTTATTTTGGTCCTGATGACCTCCATATCCAAACGTTCTTCTCATCTTCAGATTCGTATGGTGGTGCCTCGGGATCATTCATTACTTCTTCAATCTCTTCCTCGTCCTCGGAGTTCGTGTCCTCGAACTCGAGAAGGTCATCTCCAGCCCAGAATATAGGTATGTTGTCTTCTTCTTCTTCTTCTTCTTCTTCTTCTTCTTCTTCTGCTTCAATCGGGTCTCCCATCTCTCCTACTTCTCCTAGCTCGATCGGGTTCTCCATATCTTCTTCCTCTTCCTCCTCGAGCAGGTCCTCCATTTCTTCGTCGAGCTCATCCGCTAGTACCGGCTCGTATAGCTCCACTAGTAGCTCACGAATCCGTGTGCAGTAAAGACGAAATTCAGGGAACTGCTCGCCTTGTTGAACCCAATCTACGAAGTCCTGTAGGTCACCCTCCAAAACACAGACCATCATGTCTATCTGGAGCTGGACTAGATTAGGCTAGAGTCGATAACTCCGGGGTACGTCGTCAAGGATTTCTTCCATTTGAACTAGGTGTTCCATAATACCCTCATTTGGTTCTGGGATCCGGTTCTCCAGACGGTGTGCCCAATGATCAACTAAGACCTGCTCTGAGAAATTTCCAGCCATCCCGTCACATCACAACTTCCGTTAGTACCCCTAACTGTCTTCGAGTTGGTACTCATAACCTTCTTAGATCCTCAATATAAGTGCTAAGTTTTTCTTTCTAGGTATTCTACTTAGTTGAGCTCTGATACCAACTGTAACAGCCCACCTTCTTAGGGCGTGTTATGCCTTAGGAAATTTGGGTCTCATTTGTTTTTTTTTTTTATTACATTATTTCTGAAATTCCCTAAAACCTATCTAGTGCTTAATTTATACACTAAAGGTAAATACAATCATATAAAGCGGAAGCTGAATCGAACCTGCTCATGGCATTACATAATAATTGAACATGGCATTTATTATAAAGTTGATACATAAGCTTCTGAAAATAAATTAAAAGGTACTTAATTTTTGAACTATTCATATTACAACATAACATGGCACATTTACTCATTTCTTGACGTCTCGCGTCACTACACATCTTCAACCTCTGTATCATCACTGCAAATCCCGACTGGAAGGTTGAATGTTCCAGGGGCAAACCCAAGTTAGATGATGAATCATCTAAGTAAGGGTACATAATGGTATGTCATGTGTGTATGCAATGTCTTTCCTCGTAGGTGTCAACTGCACCCCTCATGCTACCTACCATTTTAACGGCCATCTCTTTCGAAGCCGGGGTGTATGGGTGCACCCTTGGTAAGGCAACAGTGCCAGTTCGTACTCCCTACGGCCTCATATGCATATGGGCAATGACATCAACGTGTATTTATGCATTTCATAATCATGTCATGGATGCAATCTAAGTGATGGGTACATTTCATAGTATGTCAATATGATGTAAGCATTCTCGAATATAAACATTTATAATCGTACTAAGCTTGAAACGGTACACTTACAGTTAAATTGTCTCGAAAAGCGTGTTCTCCTCGAAAATCTTGTCGAGCGGCTATTGCTCAATCTTCTCGTCCTCAAGGACTCCAAAAACATTAAATTTATTCTTAGAATATCATTTTACTATTTTTTTTCATAATTTCTATAATTTCTCTTTATTTCTAAGCCTTATTTCTTCAAAAATTACATAAAAATTATCTAGACTATCATAAAATCTAATTTCTCTTTACTAATATTCCTTAAATAATATTTCTAGTATTCTGAAATTTTCTTGGAATTTTCCAAATTAATTTCCTATTTTTTTCCTTATTTCCATAATAGAAGAACTATTTAAATAAATGACTAATTTAACATTCTCCAGAATATTTTTTCATAAAACAAGACATAAATAAAATTCCAGATTTAATAAAAAAAATTTCAAGATTTTATTTCTTTTATTTTTTATTTTTTTTTATTTCTTTTGTTTTCTTTCATTTTCTTTTCTTTTATTTATTTACTTACGGGTGCGTGGAAGGCACACGCCTTCTTCCTACTCGCGAGCGCGTGCAGCCATGCGCCCAGTCTGGTTCTTCTTCTCTGGCGGCTTCCTCGCTGCCAGCGAACCTCCTGAGCCCCCGAGCTTCGAAACGAGGCCCTACCCCCCCTAAACCCGAATTCCCGAACCCAAATATGGCCTTAAAATCGAGAAAAAAACACAAGAAGTACCTCGATTTGTCGATCGAAGGCGTAGCTCCGACGACTTGCGTGTTTTCCGACGAGCTTGATTTCCTCTTCTTCGCTGCTCCGTTGGCCACCAAATGCTCCAGGAAGCTTGCCCACAATGCAAGGATCACAACCCTACTTTTAAAACTCGCAAATGCTACCTCAATCCACTGCTCTAAGAAGTAAAAATTTTTAGATGAATGGGGTTGCTTGATCGCAGCTATTTATAGCCAAACTCGGCCTCGAACGGTCAAATCGAGGGTGCCACGCGTCCTTGAGGCCATTCCTATGGCCATTTCCCATTAAACGCCCCCCTTACCCTGATTTCTTGTTTGTAGGCGCGGCCAGAGCATGGTGCGCGCCTGCTTCGATCTTCTGCCAGATTTTGCATTTTTTTTTATATTTATATATATATACATATACATTCATATACATATACATTTACATACATATACATATACATTTATACTTATTTACATATTTATACATATAATAGTACATACTATAATTTCTAGCATAAGCACTATTTATAAGCATATTTATACTATATGATTTAAACTAAATTAATTACATACCACTAAAAATAAATTTATACTCTAATAATTTCTTTAGGGTCACATACCTTATATCATTAAATAAATTTTGCTACTAAATTTATACATACTCACTGAAATTTCTCTAGGGCCTAAAATCAGGATATTTACTGTATCTCAGGTATTACAATTTTAATCCACCATTTTCCCACATAAATGCATAACTAATTTCTATTTAATAAGGAATTTCTTTAATTCTCACCATAATGACTCTCATTTAATGATTGAGAGACTATTTTTCTTTTCTTTTTGAATTTCTTTTAATCTCACTCTTGCTTCACAAGATCATGCCAAGTGTCTCACTTACACTTAATCCAACAATTTCTTATTCCCATATTTTTAATTTAATCCCTTTCATGAGATCTTGCCAAGTGTTACCAATCTAACCTACTTGACTTCCATTTAATTTCTAATTATCCATGCATTTAAACAAGAATTAAATTCTCCTAAAATCAATTCTCCAATATAAATATTTTCTCCAAAAATAATTTACCTTTTATGGGATGAGACTCCAAATTATCGTTTTGCCCTTCTTAAGGCATTCTATATATTATGTGCCTTCTCTTTAATTCAAGGGCAATTATGGAAATTTTTCTATACCATTATTCTCTTAATTGACAATTTTATCATAACTCACCAAGGCTATTACATTTCACCCCTCTTAAAAGAATTTCATCCTCGAAATTTCATTTCCATTAATAGAATTGATCAATACATCAAAGCTACTCTTCCATTACATCAACAAATAATTTGGGAAATTGCGCCTTAAATCTTCTTCTAGCTCCCATGTTGCTTCCCGATCAGAGTGATGGTTCCACTGAACTTTAACTAGAAGAATTGATTTATTCCTCAACTTCTTCTCCTTGCGGTCCAAGATTTTCGCTGGCCTCTCAATATAGGTTAGGTTCTGATGAATCTCAACCTCTTCCTCAGGAACTTCCATTCTTGGATCCGGTATGTACTTCCGCAATTGTGACACATGGAACACATCATGAAATCTAGCTAATTCGTTAGGCAAGGCCAATTGATAGGCCAAAGGACCCACTCGCTCAATGATCCTATACAGTCCCATAAACCTTGGACTAAGCTTCCATTGCTTTCGATTCCTCATTGATGGTCTTTGTGGTGAAATCCGAAGAAATACTCAATCCCTTTCTTGAAATTCCAAATCCCAAGTGCGGTGATCCGCATAGTACTTTTGGCAATCTTGAGCAATCTTCATACACCTTCTCGCCACATCAATCTTCTCAGAGGCTTGCTGCACCATTTCAATCCTGGCCAACTGCCTTTCGCCCACCTCAAGCCAGCATGAAGGCAATCTGAATTGCCTGCCATACAACGCTTCATACGGTGCCATGCCAATGCTACTCTGATAGCTATTATTATATGAGAACTCCACTAATGGCAAGTACTCGTCCCAACTTCCTCCAAATTCCAAGACACATGCCCGCAACATGTCTTCCAAAACCTGGTTCACCCGCTCTATCTAGCCGTCTGTTTGGGGGTGATATGCAGTACTAAAATTCAATCTCGTTCCCAATTCCTCTTGCAAACACGTCCAAAATCTCGACAAAAATTTTGAATCTCTATCAGACACAATGCTGACTGGGGTCCCATGCAGCCGCACAATCTCCCGGACATAAATCCATGACAACTCTTCCGCACCTTGACCAGTTCGAACAGGTATAAAATGAGCCGAATTTGTTAGCCTGTCGACAACAACCCATATCGAGTCTTTCTTCCTTGTTGTCCTAGGCAATCCCACGATGAAATCCATAGAAATGTACTCCCACTTCCATTCTGGAATCTCTAACGGTCGTAACAATCCCGCTGGTCACTAATGCTCGATCTTAATACGCTGGCATGCGTCACACTTGGCTACATACTAAGCCACACCTCACTTCATTCTAGGTCACCAATAAACTTACCTCAAGTCCTTATACATCTTGTTTGCCCCTGGATGAACAATGTACTTTGATCGATGCGCTTCATCTAGAATCCTTTGCCTTAATTCTTCATTATTAGGAATATAAATTCGCCCGTTCATCCTCAAGATTCCATCCTTGTACTCAAAACCTATATTCACTGGCTGACCCTTCTCATCCACCCATTGGTGAAGCCTCTGATCCTCCCCGGTAGCCTGACATATCTCCTCCCACCAACCTGGCTGAATTTGCAGACTAGCCACCATGGACATTCTGTTCTCAGGCACTACACCCACGGCTAGGCTACTGAACACCTTTATCAGCTACCATTCCCGCATCATCATCCCAGTCGCGACTGCAAGATCCTTACGACTAAGGGCATTCGCCACAACATTCGCCTGCCCTGGATGATAATGGATGGTGCAATCGTAGTTCTTCAAGAACTTCATCCATCGGCGATGTCTCATGTTCAGCTTCTTTTTGGAGAAGATATACTTTAGGCTTTTATGATCGGTATATATCTCAAATTTCTCACCATATAAATAATGTCGCCAAATCTTCAAGGCGTGGATAACTGTAGCCAGTTCCAAATCATGGACAGGGTAGTTCTTCTCATGAGGTCATAATTGACGCGACCCATAAACAATCACTTTACCATGCTGCATCAATAGGCAGCCTAATCCCGATCCCGAAGCATCACTATAGACCACGAATCCTCCAGAACCCTCAGGTAGGGTCAAAATCGGCGTTGTGGTTAACCGCTTCTTAAGTTCCTCAAAACTCTGTTCACACTTGTCATCCCATACAAACTTCACATTCTTATGAGTTAAACGAGTCAGTGGTAGAGCAATTTTCGAAAATCCTTCAACGAATTGTCGATAGTATCCAGCTAACCCCAGAAAACTTCTCACTTTAAACACTGACCTTGGTCGGTGCCAGTTCTTAATGGCCTCTATCTTGGATGGATCCACTGATACACCGTCACTCGAAATTACATGGCCAAGAAACACCACTTCTCTCAGCTAGAAGCTACATTTGGAAATTTTGGCATATAGCCTTTCGTTACACAACTTCTCTAGCACCATCCTCAAATGATCACAGTGCTCCGCCTCACTAGCTGAGTACACCAAGATATCATTGATAAAGACGATCACAAACTGGTCTAGAAATGGTTTAAACACTCTATTCATGAGATCCATAAAAGTTGCAGATGCATTGGTTAACCCGAATGGCATCACCAAAAATTCGAAGTGTCCATATCGACATCGAAACACCGTCTTGGGTATATCCTCACTTCTAACTTTCAGTTGATAGTACCCCGAGCGCAGATCAATTTTTGAAAATATTCTGGCGCCTTTCAATTGATCAAATAACTCTCCAATTCTGGGCAATGGGTACTTATTTTTCACTGTCACTTTATTGAGTGCTCGAAAATTGATACACAATTGCAAACTGCCATCTTTCTTCTTTACAAACAAAACTGGAACTCCCCATGGGGAAATACTTGGTCGAATAAATCCTTTATCCATCAAATCTTGAAGTTGTACTTTAAGCTCCCTCAATTCAGCCGGGACCATTCGATAAATGGGTATAGAAATTGGTGTTGTTTCCGGCAACAGTTCAATGGCAAACTCCACTTCTCGATCTAGAGGTAGCTCTGATAAGTCTTTTGGAAAAACATCCAAGAACTCCCTCACTACTTCTACATCCTCCAGCTTCTTTTCTGACTTATCGTCGACCACCATAACATGAGCTATAAATCCATATGCTCCATTTTTCAACCATTTGCACACTTTCAAGGCTGATACAAATTTTAACTGCCTAGCAAACCGTGGTCCCTTAAACTTCACCACCTTTCCCCCCGGACATTCCAATTCCACTGTCTTTCCCAAACAGTTCATACTGGCGCAATATCGAGAAAGAAAATCCATACCTAGGATGACATCGAAATCATGCATCTCCATAAGTATCAAATTTATCTTAAATTTCTCGTCCTCAATATCCACATCACAATCTCGGACTATTAAATTAGTCTCCGTAGTCTCCCCAATTGGAGACTGAATCCTAACTCCATGCCCTATTATTGAGGGTTCAAGACCCAAACTCTTAGCAAACTCATTTGCTATGAATGAATGAGTGGCACCAGGGTCCACCAATGCATGCACAGGAGTAGTGTGGATGAAGAGCGTACCTTCCACCACGCTCGGGTCAGTATCCGCCTCCGCCTTTGTCAGATGAAACACTCGAGCTGGTTATGGACCTGATTTTCCTTCTGGCTTCTTTCCTTGGTCAGACTTACCTTGCTGGGGGCAGTTCCATGCATAGTGTCCCCGTTGTTTACAAGCATAGCAATATGTCACCTCATTTTTGGCCGCTTCCTCAATCTTCAATGTTTTCCTCGAAGGGCAGTCTCTCGCAAAATGTCCAGTTTCTCCACAAACAAAGCAACATGCTCCCTTGCTTTTGCGTCCCACACTTTTTGCTAGCATATCTTTTCAGGCACTTCTTGCAATACCTTTCCTTTTTAAATTTGGCTCCTTCTGGCTTCTTGGATTGGACTATTGGAGGGTTTGTTGATTTGTCTTTGCTCTCTACTTCATCCGGTCCCACATGCCCACGGACGACCTCTCTAGACTGCCACATGTCCATTGCTCAGATCATCTCAACGAATAAGGCAAAGTTTTGAGACACTCATGGCTGCCTAGCAATCCTCCTCGCGTATCGCCTCCATTTGCCATGGAGTAACTCCTTCACATAGTGCACCTTTACTTCTCCCAATAATCCAGGAGGTAAGGCTGTGCCCGGGGTCTCCACTATGAGGTCCTCCACCCTGTTGAGGTAACGCTGGATGGACTCACCGAGTTTCATGATTGATAGGGCTAAAGTCCATTGGGCCTTCAACCTCCGGATATAGTCTCGCACTAGCCACACTGAACGAAATGGGGTTCGTCTCTCCATACCTACGCACAAACACCACACCATAGACATTAACCCAAGGACATCACCACCATAACAATCATATCAACATAACTATAATGCCCAACAATCATGAAATCCCATCTCAAACTAAAACCACGCTCTGATACCAAACTGTAACGCCCCGCTCCTACCTACGGGGATTACTTACGAATAATCAGCTAACTATTCACATGCTAGGGCAAAGATAAAGAGACGGCTACGTTTCAATGAGAAACGACCTAGGTGGGAACTAGGCTTTGCCCTCCCTTCGCTCCACTCAAGGATCCGAGAAATATCAAAACGACCCCGCGAAAATAAAACCCGAAACCTCACAAATTGTCACCCATTCTCAAGCTCTTAATGAAGAGCTAAGAATGACTTCCCAGGATTTAACAAAATAAACTAACTCACTTGTTTCATTTAAATTATGGCATAAGGCCTTAATTATAAGAAAATAATTTTTCTTTGCCCCAACTATTAACCCATTTTCTCACTTCCAAATCCTTTAGAAATATTTGGATTAACATTTCTTTGGAAAAATTTAATAAAATTTTCCTTATCAAATCTCCATTGATTTTTCTTTTTAATTATTTCAAAATACCTCAAATTTCCAACTTTTAGGAAATAAATTTTTGAAATTCAAATATCAAGCATCCTCATCCATTTTTAAATTCAAGGAAAATACTCCCTTATTTATTTTTCAAAATATAGGAATTTTCCCACAATTTTCTCAAAATTTATATTAATTTAATAATTAATTTGGAGGTTTAAATAATCATTTATTTATTTATTTATTTAAACATGCTTTTATTTCAAAAATTCCAAAAATATCATATATAATTAAATAAACAGAAAAAAAATAATAATAAAAAATAAATTTCAAACAGCAGCAGGGGGACGAGCAGCGGTAGCCCAGCCGGGCCCCAGCGCGCTGGCCTGCTGCGCGCAGCTGCACTTGCTGCGCCCAGGCACGCCCAGCTTGCTGCCACTAAATTTTCTTAATTTAAAAACTATATATATATTTTTTCCTTTTTAACTCAAACTTTCCAAAATGCTTATATACCTCAAATGCCTTCCAAAACATCTAAGTTTTCCACCATTCATCCACATTAAGCATTCATACATATTTAACTAAAATAAATACATCAACATCCACTAAATCAACAAAATACATTTAACTTCACATGCATTTCTCTTGCTCCATTACCTTTAACCTTCCAAAACTCTCTTTCCTTTAGAAGATTCCCCACCTACATAGAGGTCAAAGGATCTTATGAGCCAATGCTCAGTAAGAGTGCTATGCAAAAGTAAATGTAACATGAGAAATAAACATGTAATGCAAATGCAATGCATATAATGGGTAGTCCTCCATGCCCTCATAAGCACATAGGTTAAGGCACCAACTAACCCCACCCACATCACTAGTCCTCCATATGGCCATAGGTCCACTAGAACACAAAACATGCAAATATGACCATTACATGCAACTCATACAAAACAATTACAAATGCAAGCAAACCCCACCACTTGGGGTCATCCCTTACCTTTTTTTCTTTGAAGCTTCAAGCCCTCACTTGCCAAGACTCTCTCTTTGGCTTTCAACCACCTTAAGAAAAGAATTCTTAAAGCATTAATGATTTTGAAGACTAGAGAAATGAAGATTTTCTTTCTTTCTAGAAGAGATTTAAATCAAGGCTTACCTTTCTCTCATTTGGAAGCTCACAAGAGAACTCTCCTTTGTTCTCTATTTTCTTCACCAAGCAAAACCTCATCTTAGAGATTTCTCTTCTTTTATATAATGTCTTGACATCTCACAAGTTCAAGACTAATTACTAGCTCTTGATCAATCTTTTTGAAGAATAAATCACAACCCTTGAAACTAGCACAATCCTTGTGCTTTTGATAAACTTAATCCTAGCCTTTGATTTTAAGGGCACCCATCTCTACTCTTTAGAGAAACACAATCCTTGCCATCTAGCCTCTTTAAATCTCCACCCTTGACGATAAACTAGAGACTAAATCTCCATCATCCATTCTTTTATTAGACTTATTAGATATTTATTTAATTTGCAAATTTAACAATCCATGCCACTTTCAAGACTCAATTGTAGCCATTAGATCTTAATCATTTTCAAGCTAAATCCTCAACCATTGGATCAAATCTCCAATTCCCATAATTCTCCAATTTTCAAAAATTAAGAAAGAATGACTAATTTCAAGATTGACTATTTTCCCCATTTCTCATTTAATTTAAATCCCATAAATTTTCAAGCATATAATGGAGACTAATATATATTTCTTTTTTATTTAATTTAAATTACTCTTGAAAGACATAATCTCCTTTAATTTGCATTTATTTTAATCCACTATTTTCCCACATAAATGCATGACTAATTTCTATTTAATAAGGAATTTTTTTAATTCTCACCATAATGACTCTCATTTAATGCTTGAGAGACTATTTTTCTTTTCTTTTCGAATTTCTTTTAATCCCACTCTTGCTTCACAAGATCATGCCAAGTGTCCCACTTATACTTAATCCAACAATTTCTTATTCCCATATTTTTAATTTAATCCCTTTCATGAGATCTTGCCATGTGTTACCAATCTAACCTACTTGGCTTCCATTTAATTTCTAATTATCCATGCATTTAAACAAGAATTAAATTCTCCCAAAATCAATTCTCCAATATAAATATTTTCTCCAAAAATAATTTATCTTTTATGGGATGGGACTCCAAATTACCGTTTTGCCCTTCTTAAGGCATCCTATATATTATGTGCCTTCTCTTTAAATCAAGGGCAATTATGGAAATTTCCCTATACTATTATTCTCTTAATTGACAATTTTATCATAACTCACCAAGGGTATTATAGGGTCAGACGTCCTTAGCCCTACCGAGGGCACCAGACTCCTTAGCCCCATTGAAGGCACCAAATTCCTTCCCCAAATCACCACACCCACCTCATCAACCACCCACAATACCGGTGATGCATATAGGAACAAGGAAATATGCTTAAACAAAGAGAAACATGAAGTGTAAGCCACAAACATCACACAAATAAACCAGCATATAACCAATATGTAGTTTATTGGATGCAAGAACCACTCATCTTGCCGGTTTACCTTTCAAAGTTACTGTTCACAGGATATCGGCCTTGGTTTTGCCGCAGTTGCAGGAGTTTCGTGTCACAAACTCAAAATATTTTTATATAGGGTTGTAGGGAATTAAAAGATGAGCATTACATAAAAGTTTGAAGGGAATGAGGCTTCACACGCGCCAGCACACGCCACCAGAAGGGTGGCCATGCGCGACCACTTGTAGCAGTCCACAACGCGTGTGTTATAGGCGCCGCTGCCCCTTTCGCCGGACTTTCGGGCTGCCATTTAAAATAGCCAAATCTCCCTTATCTGAGCTCCATTTCGCCTTCCGTTTGAACTTACAGACTTCTCGTTCAGTTCTCTATAAGATTATGCTGAGAAATTGGATTTACCTTTTATTTTTTCTTACGGTTGCAGGTGTTTCCCGGTGGCTGTCCGTTTTCTAGCAAACCTCTCATTCTCTTTCATTTTCCCCCATTTTTCTCTTTCATTTCCTCCAAAATTCCCCCTATACAATTCTCACCTTTACACCCCTCAATTTAGCCAAAGATTGGCTCAAACTTGGCTTGGAATGGATTTTAGTTGAATGACTATGGTTTATATAGAAGTTTTCGGCCAATAGGGTGCTTCCACACCTTAGGGACACTTGGATGCCTTTGATTGGTTAATTCTTGATATTTTTTATAGATATTTTTAGCTAGTTTTCCAATATTACGATTCCAGCCCCAAGGTTTCCACAAATTACACTTTCACCCCTAGGTTTCTAAAAGCTCACTTTGCCCCCTTGAAATGTCATCCTTTTGTTTCTCAAAAATATTTTAAGGCCTCTTCTAGGATCCTTTTACCCTTGAGTGCTAACCATTGCCTCAAACTATCCTCCAAATATTTTTAAGAAATTATATTTTGTCCCTCATTTCTAAGAATCACCATTTTTTGCCCTCAAGATTTTCCTACTTTTCCTTAGATTTTCAAGGCATATCATGTTCTTTAAAATAGACAAATCCTATAAAGATTCCAGGTACTACATTCCATCCTCTTGTCTTTTCTTTGACGCCTCCTGTGGAGCTCCCATCTAGCCTTAGTTAGGTTTTCTATTTTTTATATAACATTATGTACTTTCCTTTTATCATTAATGAAAGTTGTTTTCTTTTGACGCTTTCATGTTCATTTCTTAATTTTATATTCTTGCTCATATTGCATATTTTTACTACACTAAGTGTTAGTACTTCATTGAATATTTATAAATCTTTGCAAAGTATTTCACAAATAATCGTACTAAGATAACAATTTACTTACCTTGTCTGTGAGAAACAATTGTCTTGAATGTGGTCTTTTAGTTGAAGCTGAGATGACCTTTTTGTCACAGTATGTCCTTACTAGGTCTTTTTTGGGCTTACCTGGGGTGTTGAGTTTGCTATTAAAATGTTTTGATGATAAATGTTTTATGCTCAAACTTTAATGTTCTCATATGTTATGATGAGCTTGTGATGATAGGTTGTTTTATATTTTAGCATATGTTCAATTATCATATTTTTAAGGAGATGTTAAGAATGTTCTTGCTCTATCTTAATAGGTTATTATAGGATTTCAAGAGATATTCTAAATATCCATAATGCATAAGTATCATGTGGAGGTCATGTGTTTTGAGTGTTCAAAATATGTGGCAGCATTTCTTGAAAAGCAAATCTATCTTACATATAAATTCTTAAATTTCCTATTTGATATTTAATATCAAATTGCTAAAGTTCTCAAATCCTAAAATTTAAAAAGGAACTCCTGAAGAACTTATAAAATTGAATTTTTGTTGCTTAATAAGCAATACATTCAAGTGTTGTTTTATGTGCCTAGTCTAACTTGTGAATCAAGTATAATTTCAATACATTTGAGTAATAAAATTCTAGAGTATCTATATTCCAAGAATTACTCGTAATATGCATTAGTAGTATATGTGTATGATGATGCTTTAAAGGTTATAGAATAAAACAAAATCATATATGTTTTGTTTCAATCAAATAATAAGTTATTCAACTTATGCATGACTAGATAAATAAGATTGAAAAATCATGTTGCTGCATTTTTGAATTGTATGCTACATTTTTTTTTTGTTTTTGTTTTTTTTATGCATAATCTAGAATGAATGATCTTTATTTGAATTTAGAAAATGAAAACTTCTGATTGAGTAATATATATTGTGCTCAACGTATTTGCAATCTAGAAAATTTTCATTTGTTCTATATCAGTCAAGTAGTAATAAATTACTTGACTTATATGTGTGATTATGAATAGTTATTTGGATAATTGTATTTTAATGAAATATGTCATGTTGTGTACTTAGTAGAATAACTTTTCTTTGATCAAGAAAGAAGTATTTTTTAGTTGAGTAGCAATCTCAATTTATTACTCTTTGAAAATCTAGTAAAATTTCATTAAATATTTCTATATAACCAAGTGAATGTGATTGAAAAGTTAGTTTTAACCAACTTTCACAAACAACACTTGTGTATTAAATATCTTAATTTTTTAGCTTGATGTGCTATTTTAGTCCTATTAGGTTTTGATGTTATGACCATAATATTCAAAATAATTTATTAAATATGAAAGTTAATAAAATTTTAATCGAATAAGACATAAAATTAATAAAATATATCAAAATAATAATTGAGTAAAAATTCTATGTTCCTCGATTGGGCTAATAGAGAGCAATGATCATACCAAGTGGACAATCAGATCTCAACCCATGGATTAGTCTTACTAGGTGGAGTTTTGGTCTAGATTAGGGTGGATCCAATCATATGGATTGGGTTATCTAGCTACTTGAGTTTGATATACTCTTAAATTAGATCTTGACCTAGATTTAGAATCTCGAATACTTGTTTGCTTTGGGCCAAATTTTTATCTAAGTATCCTAGGACGCATACTGCTTTTTGAAAACTTCAAAAAAAAAAAAATGTTTTTATAATTTTGCCCAAAGTTAATTAGATATTCTCCATCACACCCAAACAACTAATACTCCCATGTAATTAAGCATGCTTCCATCACTACCTAGGAAAGTCAGATATCTACCAAACATATGAATTAACAAAATATGAATGATTGGGTTATATAATTCAGGATAGGTGGCTATTTACATTCATAAAATATTATTTGTATATAAAATTTGTACCTTATACTCATTATTTAATAGAGCGTTTAAAGAAATGTACAAAACTCTGGGTAAAGATAATATTTCTGTTTAGATTCATGCATGGATAGTTGTCAATATAAGCTTAAATAAATAAATATCCAAATTGGTACAGAGATGTATAAACTTTATTAGATTAATTAAAACAATCAGTTTGTCAACAAGACTGCAAATTTCTTTTTGGTGAGAACAAGACTTGGAATTATATATTTATAATATTTTTGGGTTGAAGTCTTTCTATATTTGATTTATGAGTATAGAGTGGATGAGATCGATCCGCCAGCCAGCCTGGGAAATTTTACCAATTCTATTATGGAAGTCAAGTTATGCGTGGTGGAGTATATAAATAGATAGACGGACAGCTAGTCTCTGTCATCTCAAACCCCAGGCCAGGCCAGGAGGCCTCATTTTTCATTTCATTTTACCAGCTGATTAATTTTGTTTCTACAATGGGAGGTCCCAATCAAAATAACGCAAACTTTATCCCCGGAGGCGGCCCAGGCGGCGGCGTCCCCCCAGGCGGCTTCGTCCCCCCAGGCGGCGGCGTCCCCCCAGGCGGCTTCGTCCCACCAGGCGGCTACGTGCCACCGGGCCGCTACGTGCCACCAGGAGGCTTCGTCCCACCAGGAGGCTTCGGCCCTGGCCCTCAGCCTGTTATTGTTATCATTGGTGATCCTAATGCTAATCCCGGCGGCATTCCTAATCATACACCTGGTCCAAGTACCTACACAAAACCTGGAGGAGGAATGCAAACAAGTTGTCCTGCCTGTGAAATCATTTGGGCTCGCAATAATTCCATGGCTAATTACCAAACACTGTTACGAGGAGGCCATGTTTACTCCTAACTGAGCCTAATTACTCTACTGGCTCTTTGTTTCTCTTATCTAAAGATGATTAAATAATGATGTTTAGGGAGATGATCTTGAACATGTTACATGCATCTCGATCGCCTGGACATAGAGGAGTGTGATTTTTAGAATATTGTGTTGTAATTCGTCTGTGTTTGTGTTTTGGCTTTTTCTTAAGAGTCTGATCTTGTAATCTACAATTTATATAGTTACCTGCTGGGAGTTTATACTGTAATTAAGCATCAAAATTTGTTTTAATCATATTATTAGATGATTAAAAGTAGTAATTCTTATTAAGATATATATTCACGTAGATGGGATTTTGTTGCTATAGAAAAAATAGATTACATGTAATTCTATTGTTATTGAAATACAACAATTAAAATTGCAATCTTGGAATCTAAACGTTGTGGAGGTAGAGCACGGTTGTAGCACAAAAAGATCAACATTGTGAAGCAATGTAGGAGGATGTTCTCCCAGGAGTTAGGGACAGGTCATCGAGGAGTTGGGAGGATATGAGTTGTTGCTAGCTAGGTGCAGTGTGACTTTAGGTCTTGAAGGAGTAACTCCAAATCCTTGAAGAAGCAGGTGTCGTTGTGCAGGACATGTCCAGTACTTGAGAAGGAAGGGCTTCTTCCTCGAGGAGAGGTTGTAATCTTTGATGAGAAGAAGGAGGCCTTCGTCCTAGAGGAGATCGATCTTGTGAAGATATGAAGTGCTTTGCAGGATTGAAATGTGATTAGAAAACATGCTGGAAATTATCCCATGCAGTCCCTTTAATGCTTATATATATCAGTCAACACGTTGAAGAAACAAATCAAAAGAAAAACAAGCAAGTTAAACGATAAGTATGCTTAAGATGAGCAAATATATGTGTTCTATTCGAGTTTTTATAAATTGATCCCTTAAAAACAGTGGATGGACCCTTATTTATATTCCCAAGTGAGGGGATAAGGACAAGTGGCTGGGCACTTATCACAATCTCCTTGGCGATGCATGGAAAGTGACTTAACCTAGTGAGTTAAGCATGGATTGGACCAAAATTGTTTGCCAAGACATATCTTATAGCATGAAGTGTGTGGTGTACCGGATGCTTATTAAGAAGGTTGTAAGCAAGAGGAGGGTTGCCCCGTATGGGCTTGCCCGAACCAATGTCCAACACGGGACTTGCCTCGGGACCCGGCAAGGCTATGTCCAGAGCCTTGTTAGCAATTTGGCATATAAAAAAAAAAATTGAGGTGCTAAAAATATTAATAATATTTGACCCGACATATTTTAAATATGAGACCTACCCGGGATAAGACAGAGAAATATTTCATGAGTTTTGCCCAAACAAAAAAAAAAAAAAATTTTTTAGTAGATAGTTAAAACAAACTCACCTTTCAGTCACAGTTTTAAAACTCAAACAAAAACTATTTTTTTATTTTATTATTTAATTAATTTTTAGATATTAAATATTAGAATAATCCCACATTAAAATTTTTTGACTAATGTATTTTTCTATGTATTGGGATTTTTGAACAATTTTTAATTTATTATTCAGTTATTTATATAAATATTAGAATAAGTTTAAAATTCAAACGTTTTTAAAATATTATATTATTTTATAATTTTTTATTTCAAAAATATTCCTTTAAGTTATTTATTAGTTTTTTTTAGTAAATTTAAAACTTAAATAAAAAATTGATATGATTTTTGCGTTTTGAAATTTAAACAAATGCAACTTTATTATTTTCTATTTAAAATTTAAATAAACATAAACCCCATAACACTTCACATTTGAAATTTTGAAAAAACATAAAAAAACATGCATGTCCATAAATTAAAAAAAAGGTGGCATCCTATTTCTTTAAAATTTAAAATAATTAATTTTATCCATATTTTACAAACAAAAAAATAGAACGGGGAAGGAGATGGGGTAAGAAAGAGAATCGTTACCATAGTAAAACTTAGCGTTGACCAACAATGTGCGTGCATGAGAAAGAAAAAGAAAGAGATTGACAATGGAGTTTTGGGAAACCCATCACAAATGGGGTTATCTATGGGCAAGAGGGTGAAAAAGAGAAAAAAAAAAAAGAGATAACAGTACATCACGAAGAGTCGTTAGCATCATGAACTACGATTGACTAAGGAGTGGTCAATTGAAGATGAATGATCACTTAGGGCTGGTAATTTTGTACATGATTCAATTACACGACACGATATAACAACATGGAGTTAAGTGGGTTAAAGTTAGGGTTAATTGGGTTTGGGTCAATTCGTTTATGACATGACTATTTTCGTGTCTTAGGCGGGCCAACTCATCTAACCTGTTTAGACACGAAATGACACGTTTAGTTAAACGTGTTAACGGATTGAACCGAACATGTTAATACGATTATATACGAAATGACACGTTTAATTAAAAGGGTTAGTGGGTTGATCTGAACACGTTAACACAATTATACATGAAATAACACGTTTAAAACTAAATAACACGTTTAACAGGTGACACAACACGACCTGTTTAAATTAAACGGGTTAAACAGGTTAACAGGTGATACGACATGACACGACACGACACATTTAGTTAAACGGGTCGTGTCATGTTACACGTTTAATAAACGTGTCGTGTTCGGATTTAAGAAATTTGACACGATTATTAAACGAGTCGTGTTCGAGTTAAGCCTGATACCTGTTATACGTGTGTCTCGACACGACACGATTACGACCCACCAACACGAATTGCCACCCGTATAATCACCTTTGCATTGGGAAGAAATGAAGACCAAGAGCAAAAATGAGGGAAAACTATGGTGATTGAACGATAAATTAGAGAGACTAAGCGGTTTGCAACCTAATAGGTAATTGGGATCCATCACCATTAGTTAGATAAAAAGACAAAGAGAGATAAGAGTAGGGGTGAGCAAAAATTCGGTTAAACCGAACTAACCGAACCGAATCGAAAAGTTCGGTCGATTCGATTCGGTTTTTCAAAAATAATGGTTCGGTTCGGTTATATTTTTGTTTAAAAATCGGTTATTCGGTTCGGTTCGGTTATTTTGATAAAAATACCAAAAAAACTGAACCGAACCGAACTTGTAAAACATAGCCTCACTCACTTGAACCGAACCGGCCGCAACCCCCCCTCACGCGAACCGAACTCCCCCCCTCACGAGTCACGCACGCGGGCGCGACATTTCATTTCTCTGTTCTTCGTTCTTCTCTCTCTCTATCTCTCTCTCGCGTCTCAACATTTCATCTCGATTGGATTTCGAGTTCACAGATCTGGCGATGGCGAATACGAAGGCAAAGGCGAAGGCAAAAGCGAAGGCGATGGGGAAGACGAAGGCTCTTCGAAGGCGATGGGGAAGACGAAGGCTCTTCGAAGCTTCGTGGATTAGGCACTGGCCAAAGGCTTTTTGACTTCATCACTTCATCTGTTCTCTCTCCCTCCACCATCCGTCGTCGATGCCGAAGAAGAAGACAAAGGCCGGAGACGAAGACGAAGATTGCACCGATGGTTTTTCGGTAAGTTTGCACTCTATTTCTCTTTTACATTGAAATTTTGAAACCTAGATCTACTAAAATCCAACCATTAGATGCTTTTAGTTTTTGGGTATGTGGGTCACCGTGGTTGGGGGAATCCGATGATCAGTTCTGATCATCGGAATCGCCGGCCGGCTAGGTGGCCGGCAGCAACAGCAAATCTGGTCTCTTAGTTTGTTTCCAGTTCGGTTTTCGGTTTCGGTTCGGTTAGCATGGTTTAGGGTTCGGTTAGATCGGTTTCGGTTAGATCGGTTTGTTGGGGTTGGTCAGTCGGTTCGGTTCGATTATTGCATTTGGTTCGGTTCGGTTCGGTTATTGCATTTGGTTCGGTTCGGTTCGGTTCACAATTTTTGGGCGATTCGGTTCGGTTAAAACCGATTGCACATCCCTAGATAAGAGAGAAAGGGAGAAGTAAGAGACCATCTTGGCTAAATAGATGAGGAGGGTAAAAAAGCCTTTCAATCTATTTTTGTAACTATAAATAATGCGATCTTTGTCAATTTCAATAAGTTAAGCTTGTCAATTATTTTTCAAATTTTAAGGGTGCTAATTATAATTTATTCATATTTATATAATTTTAATAGATTAAATAATAATTAAATATATACATAAATAAATTAAAATTTTTCGTTATATATATATATATAAATATCATGGGTAGGGAGAACAATTCTCCCGCCCTTAGCCCTCAAACCCTTTCTTCTCTTGCACGTGCAATTGGTTGGGCCTACAAAGCTGCCCCAAATTTTGTCTTATTTCATTTTCGCCCTCCGTGTGCGGAGAGTGATTTTTCATAAAAGCCTACTGCTTCCACATGCCATTCTTCCGATTCTCTTTTTCAATTTTGACTTTTGAAAAGGCAATCAAACCTCTTTTTTAATTTTATTAATTATTAATTTTTATACACAATATATAATTTATATAACAAGTATATAAAAATTAAAATTATCATTAATTATTAATGATAATTTAATTAACTATTAACTCTTAATGATAATTTAATCTCTATTAATTATTAATGATGGATAAGAACATTATACCAACTCAAATTCATTAATCCGATATTATGCCCGTCTATATTGCACAAAAATATCTCATAAGAGTCATTTATCGTTTCCGTTTCGAACCTTATTTATGCCTATTTTTTTAAAAAAATTTATATTTCCGTGTTTCCGTTTCTTATAGGAAACGTTTCCCGTTTTCGTTTTCGTGCAACATAGATGCCTACTTTTGCGTGTGACTTTCTAGATTCACAGTTGAGTAGCAATCGAGACATGTTAAACTTTTTGACTTCGATCGAACATTTAGATCTACAATGAGGATCCCACCATCTTTTCAAAGTATCTCGAAAGATCTTGAGCGACGACTAGTATTATGTTAGGACGATCTTATTATTAGTGAAGTCAATACTTTGAATAAACCTATTAGGATTTTTTATTACCGTGCATTATAATTCTTCCATCAACTAACATCTTGACCAAGTGAAAGCCATGGACTGATAAAACTTATAAGACTTGGTAACTATGCCAAGATCTAATATGGTGTTGTTGTTGTCAAAATACAATAATTTATTTTAAATGTAGGAGAATATAATGTGTGTAGTTGATCACGAGAATCTCGAAAGTGTAGAGTCTTATGAGTCTCGAGGGTCCTGGGAGTCTTGAAAGTCTTGTGGGTGCTAAGAGTCTTGAGAGTCTTGTGGGTCTCGTGTATGTTGAGCGACGAGAGACTTTCGAGATCTTTTGAACGGAAGACTTAATGAACGAGAGACTCCCTTGGATTTGACGAGAGGCGTTCTGATGACCGAGTGACTCTTGATGACTGAGAAACCTGTAAGATGAACGCACAGTTAGGGCACAGATGGATGTCCCTACGCAAACCTTCTGATGCTTAAGTCAGTTCTTAAGAGTAAGAGAGCAAGAGTGTATTCAAAGTACTAGAGATAGCGTACTTGAGGTAGGGGTGAGGCCTCCTATTTATAGAAAAGAGAAAACTGGGACACGTGGTAGCCATCTTGAGAGTCTCGCGGCCCATGTTAAGAGTTTCGTGATCGTCTTGAGAGTTTCATGGCTGTGATGGTGTATCCAAGGGATGAGGTGTAAGTGAGTGACACCCACTCGATCGGTTAACCGAGTGGCTTGCTTCTTCATGCCTTGAAGGGTAGAAGAAAGAGAACGATAAGGGCCCCTTACTCACTCAGTCATATGACTAAGTGAGTCACATCTCTTTGGGGAGAGAAGGCCCCCCCACTCACTCGGTCATATGACCTAGTGAGTTCTGTTCTTTTGGGGAGAGAAGGCCCCCCAATCACTCGGTCAAATGATCGAGTAGGTCTTCACCCGCTTGGTCTTAAGCGACTCCCTTGCCTTTTTGTATTGGTTCAAACCCATTTTTAGTCCAACGTTTGGATCTGCTCCTTAACCAAATACAAGTGCATTTTTTAGGGTATATCAGGTGTGATTGAGATGACACATTCGAACTCTTTCCAATATCAAAAATTCTTTTTCGAACGTGTATACCTTTGCCAAGGTTTTTTCAATCCCTAACCAACTAAGTTCACACAGGATATTCACCTCACGCCAGATGTCAATGAATCCTATCAGCGATCACTTGCCTTCATAGGCTATTGAACAAAGACCACATAGAGGACATTCCCACCTCATACTCAGGCGGTTTCGCACAATGAAATATCTGACACCAGCATGCAAGACAACTGTATCGTCTCTGATCTGATGACCACTTACACAATCAAATGCTAGTAATAGATAATTAATCCTCTCAACTATGTGGTCTATTACATGCATCACATTCAATAGATATTCAACCAGCACCTATCCACATGTCTACTATCTATATCTCACACAATATGAAATATTATTCACAATCTATTTTCATTAGCATTCCATACTAATCAATGATAATAATCCATGTGCTAGTCTGTAATTGATTAATCATATTCCCCTTTCGAGAAATCTAAGAACTGATAATTACTTTAAGAAATTATGTGTTATAGATTTTTATCATATATTCTTAACAACTTAAGAATAAGATCATAAGAATACCTACGGACTCATTTATATATAATTGGATAAGTATGAATAAAGATATGACTATTTATTAATATGCAAGATTATATTATTGGGTCTAACACACACACTAGATGTCATCTAATTCTAGCATTAGGACACTAACACCAATACCTGTAAGAAAATTCAAGATGATATCGAAGTAGATTATGATGAAATTTGGTTTTCTCTGACTGGTAAGAAAAAATCCTTCTTAGCTGTCAATCATCCTAGTTCTCATGAATTCTTAGATCCAAAACATCAGATTCTTCATCATTTCATAGTTACCTCAATTAGCATTCGAGGGAGCTCATTTCATTTTTGATATGCTCTGCAAATAAAAAAAAAAATGGATATGAAACCAATTTAAATGGTGAATCTAGGTTAGACTTATAAATGGATACTTGGATAAAATACATATCTAAGTGAGCCAAAATGCACAACCCAACGGTAAAACCAATAAAGGAAGAGTCAAATAAAAAGAGAAAGACAATGACTGAGTGGCCACTTGCTCATTAGCAAATCAAAGTACATGTGCAACATCCTACTTTCAATGGTGCTTTAACTTCACTTTATTTCCCAACTCACTTGCATTATTTTTTCAACTTCACTTGCGTCACTTAACTTTCCAAATTCACTTGAATTATAAAAATACCCATTAAATAATTGGAGGTGGAGGAAAATTGAGATTAAAGATCGGATTAATTGAGGTAGCTTGGCCCACGCACAAGCAAGACACATGTAGGAGGCTTGGTCGCGCACAGCAGGATGAAAGCAAGCCACAGCCCATTAACTTAACTGAGTGGCCACCACTCCGACAACATTAAAATATGACACTTGCAATTGAGTATTTGTTGGTTTTCCACACAATTTGAATCTTGGCCAAACCACAAGATCGAGCATAAATCTAGAAAAATAAAGAACACAAGAACACAAAACTTTTACGTATTCAGATCAAAAGATCCTACTCGCGGCAGAGGCTCCGCCTCTAGTCAATCCATTAATAGATTTCGATTACAACCGAATTACTAGATCACAACAAGAACAAAACATATTGCAAATACATAAATTGAAAACAGAAAACAAAATACACAAACAAGTATAGGATCTGTTCTACCGATCTCAAGATCGTGTCAAGAATCTGATCTATCAGTTACATCCAATCTCTCATAGCTTAAGTGATTCAACAATAGAGATTAAAACAATACAGCCTTACCAAGTGATCTTACCACAAACTAAAGTCAATCGAACAAGAGAAGCATTTACAAGCGAGAGAGAGTCTCACTTCATGCGCGCCGAACTAGGGTTTCAGAATATGAGAGAGTAAGCGATTTGAAGCAATTAGAGCATGAAGCTGCCCTTATATAGCCGCAAGAAACGAGCTGGGCTGGAATGGGCCGACAACACATCTTCTGAGGTCAAAGAAGATCTACCATATTTAATTGTTGTTTTAAGGTCTTTATAAGCTTCTGGCAAAGAGTTTAACAAAATAATAGCTTGATTCTCATCAGAAATTTTTTCATTAGTATTAGCTAATTCTATTGTAATCACTTTAAATTCATCTAGGTTTTCCTCTAGGGTTTTTGCAGGGTTCTTTTTAAATCCAAACAACTGTTCTTTCAAAAATATTTTATTAGTTAGAGCCTTAATCATATACAAGGACTCCAACTTAGACCATACCTTTGCAATTGATTTTTCTTCATTTACCTGGTGTAGGACATTGTCTGCTAGACTGAGAATGATCAAGGAAAAATCCATCTCATCCATGTCCTGCCTTTCTTGGGCGGTCATGGAGAGTTGATTATCCTTTTCCTCCTTTATTTCCACCAAAGCCTTCACGCACCGGTGTTGGACAAGCACTGCCTTCATCTTTTTCTGCCACATGCTAAAATCACCATGACCATCAAATTTATCTACTTCCAATTTAGATGGAGTCATATAAAAAGATTTATGAGCAGGCCAAAAAACAAGTTAATCAAGAATCGGACAAGATAAGCAGTCCTATCAGACACTCTCTAAACCTTTTAGACAAATAAGAATTTAAACACTGATTTTAAGGAAAGAAAACAATTTAGATTTAAAAACAAAATCAAGAATTCAATACAATATTAGACCAAAATAGAATGAAAAACTTATTAGATGTTAAACAGAATCAAGAGCTCAGAAAGAATTAGGGAAACCATAATATCATACAAAATTAGGGAAAAACAGTATATATCGTGAACGCGAAATTTCTTACCCAATCGAAGATCTGAAATGAACTTCGTGTTTACCTTTCTGGATCTAAAATGGTTCAACCCGGATCTTGAATCCCTAGGGCTTTGATACCACTTGTTGGTTTTCCATGTAACCTGAATCTCGGTCCAACCACAAGATCGAGCATAAATCGAGAAAAGTAAAGAACACAAGAACACAAAGCTTTTACGTGTTGGGATCAAAAGATCCTACTCACGGTAGAGGTTCCGCCTCTAGTCAATCCACTAATAACTTTCGATTACAATCGGATTATAAGATCACAACAAGAACAAAACGTATTGCAAATACATAAGCTGAAAACAGAAAACAAAATACAAGAACAAGTATAGGATCTGTTCTACCGATCTAAAGATCGTGTCAAGAATCTGATCTATCAATTACATCCAACAACAGTGATTAAAACAATACAACCTTACCAAGTGATCTTACCACAAACCAAAGCCAATCGAACAAGAGAAGGATTTACGAGCGAGAGAGAGTCTCATCTCATGCCCACCAAACTAGGGTTTCAGAAAATGAGAAAGTAAGCTATCTGAATCAATTAGGGCATAAAGCTACGCTAATATAGAAGCAAGAAACGAGCTGGGCTAGAATGGGCCTCACGAAAATGGGCTTGCACCATAGAATATCACAACCCAATAGAACTTAGCCTATATAGGAAAAAATAACAGATTATATGCTCATTCAAAAAATTCATTTAAATGACAGTAAGATGAAACCCAAATGCATATATCAAAATGCAAACAAAATGCACATAGCAAATATATGAAAATACATTTTGAATCATAAATCTTAACAGTATTAAATCAATTTAAATAATGTGAGAAGCTTGAAACTTAGCAATTGAACAATTGGAGGAGCAGCAATTAAACAATTAAATAATTAAAGCTTGGTATGAAGCAGCAATTAAACAATTGGAAGAGGCGAACAAGTAAAAGCGCAAAGAGGTGGCCCAGAGCCCACCACTCGATTGCAAACCGAAAGGCTAGCCGAGAGGCCTCTCAATCCTAAGTGACTCCATGGTCACAAGATGTTCCTCAACTCCCTCAAAGCCAACGGACTCTCCTGGGGTAAAATACAAAAGTATGTGGAAGAAACCAAGTGGTTAACCGAGTGGTCTCTCGGTTCTAAGTGGCCTCTGGGCCATGAATGTTGTTCAACCCCCAAGAGTCTCCCTCGAAGCTAACGGACCCTCTCGAGGCATTCCTCAAATTTGAATATTCCTAGAAGATAAGCAACAGAAAATTAAGAGTCCTAATCCCACAATGACTTTGGAATAATTGAGATAAACACCTTTTATGAGAAATCTCGTGATAAGCGTCATCCATAAAAGATAGATGCCATCTATAGCAATCTACTTTGGAATAATTGAGATAAACACCTTTTATGAGAAATCTCATGACAAGCGTCATCCATAAGAGATAGATGCCATCTATAGCAATCTTAGTCTTAGTCAAACTAGGGATAATCAAGATAAACATTATCTACAGAGAATGTTGAGATTTTCAGCGAAAAATCTCTTAATTATTTTTTAAGATTATTTTCTATTCCTAATATTAGTTTTATGTTTAGTGTGTAATCCTATTTAATTACTAGTTAGTTGTTAATTGTTGTTAGGCAAGGAAACATTAGCCTTAGTGAACAAGGAAACTAGTCTATAAATAAGATGTTTGACTTGCTATTCAAGTGTGTGCCAATCACTTGTGAGAGACTAATGAGAGCTAGGAATTGGGTGTAATTGGAACTTGGACTTAGAGAGAGAATATTGAGTTTTATAGTTATAAACTTTACTACATAGTGATATTTTTTCTCTTTCATCCTGACAGTCGTGGTTTTTTCTTTTTAGGGTTTTCCACATAAGAATCTCTTATGTTTAAGTGTGATTGGATCTTTTGTTTCTCATCTTATGTTTTCAACAAGTGGTATTAGAGTCTTAGTTATTGGTTGCCTTATACTCAAAAGATATGTCAAGTATGATGAAGTTTGATTTGAAAAGTTCGATGGGAAGATCAATTTTGGCCTGTGGCAAATACATGTCAAGGATATTTTGATCCAACATGGGTTACACAAGGTGTTGAAGGGAAAACCAACTCTTGAAGGCTTTGAAAAATCTGGTAAAGTGATATGTTGGAAGTGCAAACAATCCGGTAATGTGAAAAGGGATTGTCGAGCTGATAGAGCAAGTTTGGAAAAGGACTCCAAAGATTGTGATGCTAGAAGTTCGTCTCTCAATTTTTTGGGAGACGAAGATGTCCTCTAAGGAGATGGATACATCGTCATGGCATGTCGCTAGACCACTAAAGTTGCCACGAAAAAAGATGTGATACTTTTAGCGGATCCACTAGTTTGCACACAGGCATTGGCTTGGCGATGATGCAAGGTGTGTGGTCGAAAAGATGTCGATGGTCGAAGAGCTCCTAAGGAAGCCAAGCATGGGGGTTGCACCATAATTTTTCAGTAAGGTACTTTTCGACATTATGCTGTGAAAATCTTAGGACAGTATGTGCCTAAGTGGTTGTATCTTTTACAGTGGGGTACGATGATCTTGGTGATTGAGATCATGGTGATTATTGGTAAAAGATAGTTATGGTTGTCATCGGAGAATGAACGAATGTTTTTTAAGAATTCTAGCTGAGGTGGTGGTTTGTTAGGATTTTTAACGAGAAATCCTAATTATTCTTGAAGATTATTTCCTATTCGTAATATTAGTTTTTTGTTTAGTGTGTAATCCTATTTACTAGTCAATTGTTAATTATTGTTAGGCAAGGAAACATTAGTCTTGGTGAACAAGAAAACTAGTCTATAAATAGGATGTTTGATTTGCTATTCAAGTGTGTGGAAATCACTTGTAAGAGACTAGTAAGAGGTAGGAATTGGGTATAATTGGGACTTGGGTTTGGAGAGAGAATATTAAGCTTTGTAGTTGTAAACTTTACTATATAATAATATTTTTTCTTTGTCATCCTAACGGTCGTGATTTTTCTCTTTTAGGGTTTTCCACGTAAAAATCTATTGTGTTTAAGTGTGATTGGATCATTTGTTTTTCATTTTATTTTTTTAACAAATAATCCTAATCCCGATTCAATTAGGATTACTTCATACTCCTCTATAAATAGAAGGCATGCCTCCTCACTCAAGTATCCCTACTTTGATACTCTACCATATTTTTATGCTTAAGCACTCGAAGACTAATTTAAGCATCAGAAGGTTTGCGCGGGAACAACCTCTCACGCTTTTCATTGTTTGCTCATTTTGGTAGGCCATTTGGTTCTCGAAGACCACTCGATTCTCAAAGACTACTCTGTTCTTAGGGCCACTTGGTTCTCAAGGTCACTCGGTTATTTGAGGTCTCCCTTTTATCAGCAAGTCACCATCTCATGAGGCCACTTGATTATTTTCCACGAGGCCTATTGATCTTGTCCTCAAAGTCCCTTGATCATCCTTGCAAAGAACGTTAATATTACTTTTTCCCGCTTTACAAATCTATTATTGTATATTAGCAACAACAATTTTATAACTTACATTAATCTTATCATCATGTGGTGTGCCATCCATAACATTCATTTTAATCTACCTTTCTTTCTTTTCACTCAAATGTATGAGTTGGTTATTTTCGAAACTTTTGGCAAACTTCCTTATGGGATGATTATCACTCTCATTTTGAGCAAAACCCATGGTCATAAAATTCATAAAAGACTCATTCTTCATTCCTTATTTGATACCTACTCGAATCAATCCCTAAAGAGAATGAGGATAAAATGTGAAAATGGTGTTTGGAAAATGCCTTCAAAAGAAGAACAACCAGAACACCAAGAAGAGACTGATCCTTCTTCTCAACCAACTAATTGAATTGGTCCCTCTCAATTAACTCTTAAAGCTTCTCAAGTAGCTTCTTAGGAAACACAACTATCATTCTTAGTCCATATATTCCTCTAACCGAATTTCTCACAAGATCAATCACAAGGTTACTAGATAGGCAAGAAGTGCTCACTAGGTTAGATAAGTTGGAAGAAAGATAAAAGAATATTGAAATCAACCTAGTAGAAATCAAGGAATCTCTCAAGCACTCTAGTCATATCAAGTCCACTGCTCAAAAGAAGTCAAGAACAATTGTGGACCAAGAAGACCGCTTAGTTGCTTTAGCTTAGATTGTATTTTTGGTCTCAATCATTCTATTTCCAAGACTTTCCATTGTAATATCTTTTCAATCAAACTTCTGTTTAATGGAATTCTATCACTTGAAGTTTTTTTATTTTTTTTTTACATTTGTCCTTGATCAATATTTCTATCCTCAAGTTTATAAGTCGGAGGAGCACATAATTATTAAGATTATAACATTCAAGGGGAACACATAAAAGGTGTAATAAAATCCCTCATACTTTATAGGGGAGCCCTTTTTGGTAATGACAAAAAGGGAGAGAAGGAAAAGAGAGAAAATATTAGAATTCTTGAAAATAATTTTCCAAGAATAGAAAATAGTGAGGGGGGAAGAGAAGTCAATCAATTCAATAAGGGGGAGAAAAGAATTTTTTTAAGAAGGAATAGAGAAATTCTCTTGTAAAGAGAATAATTTACTTTGTGTTTTGTCATCATCAAAATTGGCTCATCAATCAAAAAGGGGGAGATTGTTAAGTTATATATTAGATTTTGATGTGATGAGAAAATGAGAAAATGGTTTTGACAATGATGCACAAAACAATATATTAGAGATGAAATTAAGTTGATAGAGTTTTAATCGAGTAAGGCATAAAATCAATCGAGTATATCATAATATTAATCGAGTACAAATTCTATTTTACTAGAATAAAATATTAATCTAGGCAATTGAGTTTCCATACTCATCATTTTAATTGAGTATAATATCATTTATAATTGAGTACATATATGTACCCCATCCTATAATCAAATAAAATATCCTTTTACTTAAATAACAATCTCATTTGAAGTAAGCAAGTGAACTAAATTGATCTTAGTTAAGTATGCTTATCTTTCAATCGAGTAAAATTTTATTATATTCGAGTAAGTCATTTCTTCATAGAGAAGATAATCGATTACAAGTTAAATTGTATTCAACTAAGTATGAAATTGTACTTGACTAAATATATTTTTTTAATCGAGTGTTGATGACAAGTCTTTGGTATAGCAAAAGTAATTGAATACTCAAAGTTTATAATCAAGTAAATATCAAATTATACTCTAGTAAATCCAAATTGTAATCGAATATTTATTCTCTAGTGAATTGTCAAGTCTCTAGAACTTTTATGTAAGAAGTGAAATATCATTATTTATATTGTTGTTGTATTTTGTTTGGTATGATTGGTTTGTGGACATTTGGGTTGGTAGTACAAGACATAACACTGTTTGTTAATCAAGTATATATTAGAAAATGTAAGATATGAAAATTATTTTAAATTTTTATTTTTTTAATATTTTTATTAAATTTATCTGATAATTATTAAAAAAGAAATCATGTGATTTTTTATTTGATATTTTTTAAAAATACTTATCTCTCTCGCTCTTAAGATAAGCATATCTTAGACCTTAATAAGAAAAAATGGCGCATATGTCTTCTTGTCCAAAAAATTTAACAAATAGGTTGATAAAAATCTTAAAATGTTTCCTAATCTTATTTTGATCATTCCATATTTTGGTTCGAAAAGTATTCCAACATTATTTTACTCATTTTAACAAACATTACCTAAATAAGAATAAAGTCATAAGGTTGAATTGCCCCCAAGGCATAAGTCGAGTGGTCGGATGAGTAATATGCTGGTATTAATCCGGTTAGGTTGCAAGTTTGATCCTCGCCCTGCACAAGGGTCAAAGACCCAACCTGTGATTTACCTCTTTTGATATAATGGAAGGCACGAGCATTAGGGATTGCACAAAAATGATCATCTCATGTAACGGCCCGCCTCCTAGAGCCTCCGCGGGCATAAAGAGGATCCGTGAGAGAGTTATTACTAAAATGATACCAAACAATCACACAACTACAACTCACAAACAACTCTTATTTAAATCATAATCTTTCTCTTTTTTTTTTTTATTATAACATCCAATAATTATCTTTACAAAACCATTCATCACTTGGGCTCACTTGGACTTACATATCATATGTCAATCTCAAAAACGTAAACATTAACCTTAACAAAGGCGCAATGACACCCATGATCTAGTTTCGGGAGAGCTCTGCACTTGCTATCCAGACTAGACGATCTGGACCCAACTCTAACGTACGCACCTGCGATCTTGAGATACTCTTACCTGGAATGATGTAAAGCAAACGTGAGTTCCGAGACTCAGTAAGCTCATGAAAGGAAGGCTATAGGTTTAAGATTGGACTCTTCCCATGACACCCCATGTAATTCATGCCAATGCAATCACGCCATGTCATGAGTCATATGTGCTTTACGTCTAAATGCATAACATAAAGTTAACTGCACATAAAGGAACTAGGGGCCCACATAAGTCACACATTGGCACCCAAGTCCCGCATACAAACCTGTTGTAGCCTAATATAGGCTACCATTTCATCATTCTCTTGGACCCGGCTTTTCCTGACATTTAACATTTGCCTTTTCCTGATACTCGTTACATGCTTTTCCTAATACCCATCATACCCTCATATGTTATTCCTATCATACATCACATAATCATATACTTCCGCGATCTTGGTTTTCCATCGGGCCAACCCCAAGCTAATATCTAAGTCGAGCCAAAGCTCACCCGAGTCGATACTCCCGACACCTGGCACGATACTCCCGCCCAGAATAACCGTAACAATAGAACCATGCAATGCAACACATAAGAAATGCAATGGCCTCTGTAGCATAAACTTGATGACAAGGCCCCCATAAACCAAGCATCAGGCCCTACTATGCCCACATAGGAATACACACATGCGGCATGCTCTAAATGCATACGCTTACCTAGGATACCCAAGTTGGCTCTTAGACTAACCGGGTCATGCAAATGCTCACGCATCCCGTCACAAACAAAACATGTCCCCAAGTGAATGCGACCCAACCCCTTATAGCACACACATCATGATATGCACAAGCCAAGGTAGGAATCTGACAGTACCAGCTCTTCTGGCCCGTCTAGCATTTATCGTAATAACCGATGACTGGCGCCCATATAACCAGTCAGTGGCTTTGTACCCCATACCCTTAGACACACTCACTGAGACTATTAATTTTATATCTTTTAAACTTAACATTACACAACATTTATCCATAACTCTTCATGTACATAATCCCATGAACATCATAATACTGTTCTCATTCTCATCTCTTATAAACATGGAAATGAACCACTTACTTTTCCAATTATACTCTTTAACATAATCCCATAAATCATACCAACTCTTCTAAGAACCTGACCTATTGGGTTCGGCATCATTCCCAAGGAAAACGGAGCGATATGAAGCTCCGTAACGGTTAAAAGAAAGACATCAAGATATCCTCACTTAGCTCATTCCATTAACAATAAACTCATTAATAAAATAAAAGTCATAAAATGGTTACTACGCAGATTATTATTATTTATGCGTAGAACCGAGTCACGGTGAGGGAGGGTTTAAAATATGAAAAATAACGAAGACTCTCGCAGGAAATGAAGAACATGAGGAGAGGGTTAGGAGCTTACCTTTATTTGGCCGATTCTTGCCTCTTTTGCACTCCCGATACGAAGTAAAACGTTCTATAAAAAATAACAAGTTCACGACTCAAATTAATTGAGTTTAATCGCACAATCCACATAATCTAACCGTGAAAAATCCATAATTTAAATATATAACACTTCTAGTAATTTAAACCACTTACCAGAATATTTTAAACACCGAATAGCCTCGAAAAATCGTTCAATTTCCTAACTTTTCTTCTATTTTCTTCCAAATTCCTCCATTTTCTTCACTGTGTGCGTGCTGCTTCTTCTCCCATTTTTCCCTCTAAAATAGCTACTCGAAGAAGGTCGAAATCGGCCTTTAAATTGCCCAAAATAAAGGGCAGAAGCGCGGGCACGTGGTAGCCGCTGGGCTGCGCACACGCCCACCGCCTTTGGGACCGAAACGACATCGTTTCGATTCCCCCTGACCAAATTAAATCAGCCAAAAACCCAGCCTTGCGTGCACGGCCCCACGGATCGAACCCGCAACCTGCCGCGCATCGTCCTTGTGCGCGACTGCGCCCACCTTCAACATATACATGCTTTTAATTAAATTTAAAGTGACTTTTAGTCACTTTTCATATTTTATACCAACACCCACAACTTTCCGAAAATGCCACTCACACCCCACACTCTCATTTCCTCTTATTACACTCACACCCCAACTTTTCAGAAATTCACCAAAATAATTTTATTTTATTATTTTTCCAAAACCACATTAATAAATACTCCCTCTTAAATTTTCAAATATTTCATAATGTCCTCAACCATCAATTTGAATAATTATTATTTATTTTCAAATTTCAAAATATTACATCCAAGTAATAAGGTTGAGTTTATAAATTTCTAGCCTAAATTGAGGTGGACTAACGCATGAATAGCAAAAAGTTGTATGGTAAGAGTCCTTAAATGCCTAAATTAAAGTTAGGTGGACTAATCGGAAAACGACTACTTCCGGTGAGGAGTATGTAATTTGCACTCACCCACCTACATATATGTAGATCATACTAAACAATTATTGCTCATGTTATTTCTTCCTCCTCTTATAGTTGTATAATTGTTTATTTAATTTAAATAAACATTCATAAAAAATATAACTTAATATAGAGAATGTTAGATAAAAAAATAAATAAAATCTAAAAGTTCTAATAATAGTAAATATACGAAATTGTTATGTTCTTACGCCAGGCAATATAACATTTACTTGATATGGGTAAAATTAGAGGAAATGTGTAGGTTGGGACCCACTTGGGGCATGGCCCCATCCCTCCCCCCTTCTCACCCATCTATCTCTTTTTTTATATGTCCTCGTCAAGCAAACCCGACACTGACACAAGAATATTTTTGAGTAAATATAAAACATATTCTATAAAAAAAATTAAAATGATACACAGAGTCGTAAACGGTGGCTTAGTAGTGGCCCCTCGTGATAAACATGAAGTTGTGAATTTGGACCTTTCATATTGATATATCATTTTAAATATTCTATACGAACGCAAACGAACATTATTCGATCTCAATGTGTTGTCGTTTTCATCTCCAAATAATGGGGACGATCCATTAACTCAATCAATGATACAAATATTGAATAGAGAAAAGCAGATATGATCGTAATTTGAAAACCTGCACATAAGATGGTTATTGCTCTTTTTTGATATATATGTGAGTAGATCTTATCAAACACGAAGATGACTCCTAAGTTAGGTGCAAGTCATAAATACAAAAGTAACAAAGATAATAGATATAGTTAGTTCGATTAGGGTAAATACCCAAAATAAATATACAAATTGGTATAAGTAATTAAGCAAAACCCTATTAGAAATTGGAACATTCAAAACCAATCCTTAGCTAAATTAGTGATGCATGATACTCTAAGTTGCGTGCGAAAATAGAAACGAAAAATGTGTACCATATAAAACGAAAACGAAGAAATGACATAAATAAAAAATATATATATATAGGGATATTTTTGTAAATATAATTTTTAATATAGAAAATTATAAAAAAATAATTATTTGATTTAAAAATAAACATAAATTCTATAATGTATCCAAACAAATTCTAAAAAAAAAAAATTAAAATTTTGAGTTAGAGATATAAATAATTCCTTCTCTAACTTACTCAGAGACAATTTTTTTTTTTTTTCATCTCTAACCTCTTGATGAATGGAAACACATGTATATTATTTTTCTAATATTACAAAATAGTTGCAAAACGTTTCTAAAATTACAGAAATGAACCGAAAATATTTTTTTTAGCATTTTAAAAATAAAAACGTTTTGAAATTCAAAATTGTCAAAATAGCGTTCTCAAAATATTTTCATGCATCATAGATGATATTAGAAATAAATAATCTAAAACCAATTAAAATAAAGTAGGATCAGCTAGGATATGGATTGATAATGAAGAACCCTAAATGAAATAGGATTGACTTTTTCAACACCCAAAGGTAGTCAGCCCCACATGAGAGTGGAAGGTGTGCTTATTCCTTAGAAACAAGGCCGGCTGAAGGGGTAGGCTGGTAAGGTAATTGTCTAGCGCCCCAACCCCTTCAGCTTAATAAATAATTATTTTAATTTTATTATTAAAATAAAATTAATAAATTTTTAATTTTTCATTAAGGGGTTGGGACCCCTAAATTAGTGATGGCTCAGGGCCCTCTAAACCCTTGACCCGATCCTGCTTAGAAAGATACTTCTGCGTGTACAGATAATCGAGAGTGAGCTAGAGGAAAAACACAGAGCAAACGCAGGAAGTTGTTTTGATTTCCTTCATCTTCTGAGTTCCAGTTCCACCCTTAATAAATTTCTTAATTTCAAATGGCATAAACTTACTTACCGAACAAAAACAAATAGAAAATAAAAACATAACATTATAACATTAATGTTTCTTTGGAATTATAGAATACAATAAGATCAACCCTTAGAGAAAGAACAAGAGACGTCGATCGAAAGTCGACATGGACTACAACACAATTTAAGAATCACTCTCTTCCTTCCATACATGGAATTAAGCAAGACATGATCTGCAGATCAATATTATTCAATCATGTTTAGATAGGCGAAACAAATCAAGACTAATCAGGAATATATGTGTCCTCCTGCTAGCAAAGTTTGATAATTAGTCATGGACCTGAAATTGCGAGTCCAAATCCTTTTACAGGCTGGGCAAGTGGTTTCAATTCCTCCCCCAGGTTTTCTATACGTACTTGGACCAGATGTATGCTGAAGAGAGCCACTAGTATTAGGATTAGGCTGCGGCTGCGGCTGCGGCTGCTGAGGCTGTGTCGGATTAACCACAACGCCGGTACCGTTTATATAGATATTTTCTTGAACGACGTCTCCCTCAAAGATGTTGTTCCCATTAACCGCAGAGACTCCTCCTATACTGGGAGTTGTGGTGCCGGAGCCTGTCATCGGGGAAGGGACTTTTTGTTGCTTGAAAGTCGAGAATCGGCACCAAAACCGCCGGCCAGAATGATGGGAACAGTCCGGCTGACCCCTCCACGGACAGAGAGCAAATTAACAATCTAACTACAACAAAACCATCCAAATGGAACGACGCCTAACTAGTATCCAACTATATATATACACTCCATGAATGAGTTGACTTCTTATAAAAAGACTTGGTAAAACTACCAAGTCTCTGCTCGTTAATCAAATTAAATATAAATTTGGAAATACAAAATGTAGATTGCAAGGGAACAGAAATAAAAAATAAATATGATACAAAATGAAAATAAAAAGATAGATATAATATGAAATAAAAATAAAAAAAATATTTTTTTTAAAAACTAAAAAATAAAAACGCGAGTGAAACACATTAATAAAAAAATGTAATTGTCTTTTTATAAATATAATTTTAAATATAGAAATAGTTATTTAATTTAAAAATAAACATAAATTTCATAATACATTTAAATAAATTTTGAAAAAAATAAAAAATTCTGCATTAGAGATGAAAAAAATTCTGAAAATACTTTTATGATATTTTTTTAATATTATGAAATTGTCCCTTTCTTTTGAATTTGTAAAAACGGTTGTAGAACGTTTTTTTTTTTTCTTTTACTTTTTTTGATATTTCAAAAACATAAATGTTTTGAAAATCTCGAAATGACACTCCCAAAATATTTTCGTGCATCATAGTTCAAAGACGTCAACTCAGAAAAATAGTATATAAATTTCGATTGACAATAATTCAGAAAAAATTAATTTCAGTAATCCAAAAAAAATGTTTATAGGCTTCTGCACCAATTTTGATATTTAAGCTGTATATGTAATCAATCAAATATAATATTTGATATTCGAAGACTTCAACCCTGAACGAAGAGAAGACTTCAACCCAGAAATATTCCCACAATAATTATCAAGGGATTAGTTTAATTAATTTAATAAAGAAGTTTGGACATCCCTGCATGCACCAATTGGAATAATGTTGCAGATGATGATATTCATATGTTTATATTTGGAAAATTACCAGTCAATGTAAATTAATAGCCACTTGCGTAGCGTTGGTAATGGTTCGATTTGATTTTAATTTTTATCAAAATCATAATTAAATCAAATTTAAATTATTAAAATCAAAATTAAACCATGATTTTAAAAATTAAAAACCATAACTAAATAATTCGATTGTGGTTCGATTTTAGTTTTAATCATGATTTTTTTAATTTGATTCATACCAACAAACAAAAACAAATTCTTGCAAATAGCACTCATAAAATTTTTTGATAACTCCACAACAAACAAAGACAAAATCTAATAAAGTTACCTAATTCTTGATAAAAATAAAATAATTTAAGATTAGATTTTATTTTTATTTTTTAATTACTTTATAAATGTTAAATATTTTGTATATTTGTAATGCATTAGTTAAAATACTTGTAAACATTAGTCAATATGTATATTATGTGTACATATAATATATTAAATAAATAAATATATATTATACATATGTATATTAGGTTCGGTTTAGTTTGATTACCTACACATTCAATTTGAGTTTTAGTTTGGATTTAGTGAAAATCATAACCAAACCATACCCATTAAAATAATGTTTAATTTTTTCTCAAACTAAACTATTATCCAATCAAATAATTTTTAATTATGTTGACTGATTCAATTTCAGACCGGTTCCTCATAATTTTGGTCGCAATTGTCATTCCTGCACCTGCCTTGAAATAATTTAGGTAATACATTATATTAATTCATACATTAGATAGATATCATCTCTGTCAGTGTCGTGGCTGAATAAATAATTATGAGGGTAAATTGTGTTTGATAGAAGTGATATATTATTTTATTTTTTATTCATATTATTTTATTTTATTTAGTGGGATAAAGAATGAATATATTATTATTTTTAGTTGTTATTTAATTTTATTTTGTAATATATCTTTTGCTGACTTAGACTTTTTATTTATTTATTTCATTTGACTTAGATCTTCAAAGTTACCCACACATTAACCAAATATCACTCTACTTTCCTTTTTGTTTTGTTACATTAGTAATGGGCAATTCTATTGATGTATTCAATTATTATTGGACCATCCTGATCCAATCTCGGCTTATCTCTCATGGTCAAATCTTAGCCCAACTCTCAAGGCCCAATCTCGGCCTAGCCTTGGCTCTGCATTAGTCTGCAACAGTATCATTGCAGTCCCATAATAGGTATTCCCGCCCCCACTTAAATTCCATTCTCATTAATGACGAATTCCTTTTACATTAATGAGGGTTCCGTTGATACCATGCTGTCACCTAGGAATTAATCTTCATCAACATCGGATACTCAATCTTATTACCCGCAAACACGCACGACGTATGCATGCAGAAGGACCCTTCCTTATTTTATATGAACCCGTTCTCTTTAGAGCCAAGATATGTTATTCTTTCTGACTCGCTGATATTCTGTCACTTTCTACTCCTTTATTCATTTGAGCGTCAGAGTGCTTGCAGGTGTCAGCCACCCCCAAACAGATCAATCGCCGGAGCTTATCCCTTACCATTGCAAGCTACCTTACAGTATGGTGTGTGACTTTCTAGGTCCAATGTCTTATAGCAATCAAATATTACCAAAACTCATTTCGGCACTGGTCAACACCTTGACCCATCACCCGTATCTCTTTATATCCCGATGACAATCTAAGAGTTCCTGAATAGCGCTTAGCAATGGTTTATGACAGTATACGTGATAGTGAAGTCCTACTTCAAGAGAATCTATTACAATTGATGTTTACCATGTGCTATAATTCTTCTAACACCTAACATCCCAATTAAGCGAAAGTCATAGAGTAATAAATTCACAAACTCAATAACTATGTGTTTTGCCTCATTAATATGACTAGATGACACCTTAGGAAATGCCTTTTTTGATAATTAATTTGTCTTGATTAGGGACTATCCTGCCACATTAACAATAGATCACATACGATATTCACCCCATTAATTTAATTTAATAACGGAGGTATTTGATTTTTACTAGGCTAGATATTGTTTTCAATGTTGGATTCCCTAGCAATTGGAAGTTATCAAACAATCTCATTTGTGGGTTGCCAAGTGAATTTTGAGATATATTAAAGGTATTCAGAATAATAAAACTTTCTATTAAGATTCTAAATCATTATGAGTTTGTTGAAACTTAGATATACAGATACAGATCCGACAAGAAATATTGAGAATAGATAAAGTATATATGGATATGGATGCCATATATTAATTAATTTATCCATATTTTAGTAGTCTTCCTAACACTATGCAATTCCTTCAACTACAGAGGTAGACTACTCATAAACTTTTTGTGATAAAAAATCAGCTATTGCATTATCCAATAATATAGTTTTTCACGGACCCAACAATTAAACATATTGACATGACATGTCACTTCATTCGCGATTTGAAGAAAAATAAGAAAATCATCATTGAGTATTTTCTTACAAAAAAATCATATTGCTGATATTTTTACAATGCCATTGAAGTCAAAATTATTCCTAAAGGTGAGGAAGATCCTTTACATGATGAAGTTTGAAGATCTTGCCGTAAAAGGAAGGCAATATGAGCATATAAAGCAAGCATGGATTATCTATTTAAATTAGAAATAGATTTTTCATAATTAATCTAGTATTTATTTGATTTAGGATTGCAATCATTATATTGAGTAGAGATAAAGAAACATAAGTACATGGAGATTAGGTTTATGTGTTTAATATAAATATGTGTAAAATTAGGAATTTTTAGTGTGCGGAATTAGCGTGACAACATATAGAGATTCATGTCAGTATTTGATATTCAATCATATAATTTAAAAGTTAGTTCAAAAAATAAATTTTATTTTTGCAATCTCGTCTCAAATTCCTCAAATACATTATAAGACGAGTTAAGAAGACAAACAAAATCATTGCAAATTCCTCAAAAGTTTTGTCACAAATCTCGTCTTTTATAATTTGTGATGACTTAATAATCATTCACAAATTTATAATTGAATAGAGAAATCCATTGCCAAATTTTGTGACAGCATTATTCCAACAACTTGATTTTGGTAACAAATTAAAATAGGTTACTAATTAAGAATCCGTCGCTAATTGATTGATTTTTAGTAGTGATTAACCTAACATCTTTCATCATCGCTTACTACACGTGGCTGTTTATAATACAAACCAATCTATTCCTCCACCTTATGGGGTAATCTTGACTAAAAACTTTTCAACACTCCCAAAGTTTAAACTCAAAAATTGTATCTTCGAACTCAAAAGAATTGGCCGTGTCAAGGTTGATAGTCAATGACATCAACAAGATGTTCAAGATCAAGAGGCTACTGACATGGAGGGAACAACTGATAAAGGGGTGAGACACCTTGTCTGCCCTAGCTCATTGCATTTGCTCTCCTCTTTCCTTCTCTACAAGTTGAGTTATAATAATGTAGTATTAGCAGACAAGACCCTTTACAATAATCCCTCGCCTAATGCTTTCACACCACCAAAATTCAAAGATTTTGTCCCATCTTAACACTGTCTTGCTTTCTAGAAAATCTCAATGATTTATATATAGGGACCACTCTCAGCCAAAGGAGGGAGAGAAGTGCAATCCTTTTCCATTATAAGCTTGACTTAGTCTCCTTTTATCTTCCATGCATTTATTGTTTATCTTTTCCATTATATAAGCTTGACTTGGTCTCCTTTTATCTTCCATGCATTTATTGTTTATCTTTTGTATTTATTACACCATCTTTACATTAAATACGCATTTATTGTTTATCTTTTGTATTTATTTCACCCATCCTTAGATTAAATACAAAAATAAACCTCGGGCTTTATCCGTTTTTCTCTTTTAATATTATTAGTTTAGGATGTTACACTTCCTTTTGCTAAAGATTTTAGTTAGTATTGGACCATATGCTGAGCACCTGGAGCCTTAAGCACTGATCATTTCCAAAGTTGAGCATGTTTCTCCTTAATCAAATCAAATATAAATTTGGATATCCGAAGACTTCAACCCAGAAAGCATATATAATAGATAATTCTGGTCACAATAATTCACAACAGACGCAGGCAATTAATCTAATAAAGAACACCAACTATTTTAATTGAATATTTAAGCTGTATATATATGTAATCGATCAAATCAAATATAATATTTGATATTCGAAGACTTAAACCCTTAAAAAAGAGAAGACTTCTACCCAGAAAAATTCCCACAATATATAATTAACAACTGATTAGATTGATTAATCTAATTAATAAAGAAGTTTGGACATCCCTCCACCAATTGGAACAAATCCATATGTCTATATTTTGAGAATTACAGGTCAAGTAGGTAATCCATTATATTAAATCATACGTTAGGTAGATATCATGACTTTCCCAGTTACTGATCATGGCAGCATCAAATGCCTGTGCGGTGACTACCCATGTCAATAAATATTAGGGTAAATTGTGTTAGATGGATGTGATTTATTATTTTATTTTTGTCATTATTATTCAATTTTATTTTTTACTATCTTTTGCTGACTTAGACTTTTATTATTTAAGTTGCCTCAGGTCGTCGAAGTTATCCACTCACTACGGTTATGTGATTGGACTCTCTACCCATATAATTGAGGAGTATGTGGATAACGTTTTGTGATATATATACGCCTTTCCATTTTGGCAGAAGTGGATGAACCTTCCCCCAGAGAAAACCCTCTATTATCTATTTTGTTTTCTTCCTGGCTACTTGTATTTCGTTCTATTATTATTTGTTATTGTCAAAATACAACAATAAATTTTGTGTAAGAGAGAGTCTCAAGTGTAGTCTCTTAGAGACCTACAGAGAAAAAAATCGGGGGAGTGGATAAGCCTCACTTGCAAGCCCTCCAATACTTAAGTCAATCTCGTACCCGAAGTATATAATACAAAAAGTAAACAGAGTTATTATGTTAGCAGAGTAGTGAGCATACATTTGCCAGAGTAGGAGGCCACCCATTTATAAGGGGGAGAAGACTAACAGGTGAAGGGAGAGCCATAATTTCCAACAATCATTTCAGGCTCTCTTTTGGATATGTAGTTGAGGATATTTGAGCACAAGAGTCTTTTGAATAGAAATTGTCAAGTAACTCATAAATTTTCGAGATGATTTTTTGTTGGCATCGAAATCACTTGATCTCGGTCTTAGTCACTCAACCATACTAGTCCTCAGGTGACCTTACCAGCCTCTCGGTTACACTAGCCCCTCAACCAAGTCTCTTGCTTTAGTCTATCGCAAGTCTCTCGCAAGCCTCTCATTTAGGTCTCTCGGTCTCTTGGATTGGTGTCCCTCTCGATCTTGATCATTTGATGGTTTCTTCTTTCGATAGGCTTTTAAGCCTCTTTTTTTAGGATCGAGCCTATCATTTGGCATCGACCCACTTTCTTGGACACAACAATTATTCCCTACTCCTAGAGGGAAGAGTAACTGTCAACCTGCCTTCTCTTGAAGACTTTTCACGAGGGTTTTTCCTTAATTAATGCCAGTCTTTTCTATCTCTTGGATTTTCTATTTCTCTTCTGCCTGAAATTACATATATATTTTAATGTTATAGGTTGGTGGTGTTTGAGGACTATCGCCATCTTGGTTAATGACTTGGAGAACCATCTAGTCTTTTGAAGCCTTGTTCAAGTGACTAAGAGAACCCTGAGATGATTGACGTATTTATTGAATGTTGATGATCCATATATATTAATTGTTGAGAACTTGACCTCAATTACCTTTTGAGAGATCGAGACATAATGCTAATAGGGTAATCTTGTTTGTGGAGTTCTTGCCTATATTTTTGTTTGGAGGTACCTCTAACTTGGTTGAAAAAACTTTAGATCTTTTGCTTCAAATGTCGTAGCTAGGTTTGCCTTAGATTGTTCTTGCATTTTTGAATTAGATCGTTCTCGCATTTTTGAATTTCAGCTTTATACGTCATTCTCACACTTTATGAACTTCTAATTTTGGGTTTGTGCTTTTTTCTCTACATAACATGTTTTTAGTAACTCACATAGTATATAAAATTTTGCAATTTAACTTTTAAATCATAAATCGTTCAAAACTTTTAACACAGTTTGTTTTTTTTAAAAGAGGGGTATTATGCTCACTCTCCAATCCTTTGTAGATGATAGACCCTAGACCATTCTCATGATTCTCTTGCATTTGCGACTTTAATTTGGTTTCATGCATTTTTTGCTTTTGACTCTAGGTTATTATAGATCATTTTTACGTGTTTATTGCTTTTGATTTTGGGTTATCTTAGATCATTCTCACGTTTTTACATTTTCGGTTTGCAATCTCACACATTTCGCATTTCTGATGCTAGGTTTTTCCTCTATAATTCTTGCGATTTTTGCTTTTTTTTTAATTTTTGGACCATTCTCACATTTTTGCTCTTCGATTTTTAGATTATTCTCACACTTTGTACTTCAATTTTTAAACCATTCTCATACTTTAACGTTTCAATTTTTAAATCATTGATCTCACATTTTTGCACTTCTATTTTTTGGATAATGAACCCTATATTGTTCTCTCACATTCCAATTAAGTTTTTCTTAGGTTTTCTACACCATAATCCACTATCCCACACCATATTTTAATTTTTAGATCAACCTAAATTTTTCTAAAATTTATATATAAAAAAAAGGGTGTTCCAAGGCTAGTCCATCCATGGGACTATCATGCATAAAAAACTCAGCTCATTTGGTCATTATTTGACCCTTCAAAATTCAACTCAATCTTGAAGGTGGTTGAGCATGCTTGGTTAACGCAAGGTTCACCTACTTCCACTTTAAGATTGTGCCTCGCCTTTTCCTCCTTTCTTGCAAATTTTTCCATTCCTTTGTATAAATAACACAATATTGATTTGCTGTCAATAACATTTTCACCATCTAGAGTAATGATGAGTCGAAGAACACTATGCATTAATAGTTGGTAAGTTCATGATGTCTTTTTTTATAGCTGATGCAAGGTTCAATTACTCTATTTTTTTTTTTGACTAATAAGCTAGCAAGCGTTGACCAACTCTATCATCTCTCTCGCTCCCGTATTTTTTTCTTTTCTTGGAACATATCAATGAAACAATTTCTTCATGATGTTACCTACCCCTTTTTCAAGACCCTAGAGTGTGAGCAAAAAGTCAGTAAGAACTCCAAAACTCAAATGTTATCCATTGCTGCGTGGGAAATTGATATCTGATTTGATGTTTCTTTTGCTTCCATACACAACATCATCAGTTGATGACGTGAAAAATCTTATTTGCAAGAATAGGGTTAGATCAGGCATAGTTCATGGCCACAATAGTGGACATATATAGCCCACTCCACATTCATCTCTGTTAGGCTTGTCTCTTAGGATGATTCTGCAACAACTTGCAGTGAAAATAGAACTGCCTAAGGTCTTTCCCATAAATAACCAATTGGCCGTTGGATTTTGTTAATTTTTGGGTATGTTGGTCGATGAGGATAAGGGTGTCGGGTGGTTACCTCTGATCGCCAGAAACCATCGGCTACGGTGGCCGACGGTGACTGTTAGAGCGTTTATGGGTTTCTTATTTTTGTAGGTTATGAGTTTACCTTTTTCTTTTGAGTCCAGTGTACAATCTCTTGATGAGCTCTCTTTGAAAATTTTCTTTATTAAGAAAAAAGTTGACAATGGATGTTTAGTGATACAAAAGGTATAGTGATTCAGTGAAGTCTGGAACATAAGGTAGTTAAAGTGATAGAAATGCTTATAACTTTATTTGGAAAATGTTGAGGGGATTGCAATTTGGCATTGTTCTGGAGAGAATGTTTGTTGTGGAACTTGAAGTTGTAGAAAAGTCATGGCACATGATCAATTTCAAAGTTAATAGAAGGTTATGCTTGACTTTAATAGTAGATTGGAAGTTATATTGGTTGAGATGATAAGTTCAACCATTGTGGGACTCTGTTGTGAATTTCCTTTTGTTGCAATTGAACGTATCAGAAAAAAAAATAGAAATATTGATCTTCCCTTATATTCTGATAGCATTTCTTAAAAACAGTATATCTAGATCTGAGTTAAACAGTAAAATGGCTAGAAAAGTAGGCCTAAACAATTACGTTACAGTTTTTCCTTGCTGAATCTGCTATTGTGTTATGGACTGTCAAAGTTATTTGGGAAGAATAGGGACAATTTTCTCTGTAGCAAATTAGCAATATCTAGTATCTTGTACTAGGCATGTTTTAATGATTTTCTCTTTCTTTCCACAAACCAACATCTTGTACAAGATTTGTCAATTGCATATTTGAAATTATGTTGATTTTTTTAATTTAAATTTAATTTTCAATATATTTTTTATTATTATATTATTTTAATTTTTTATGTTATTTTTTTTTTTACCCATCCTGCCTAAAATTTGTGACTCCTCCCTGCAACCAACCCTCGAATGCCTAAGTAAGAAGTGATCCACGAAGAGAATAAGAGAGAGAGAGAGAGAAGCACATATGTTGTAGCCATGAAGATAGATGTCTTGTTTAGACAGTACGTAGAAACACACAACAATAATCTTTCAAATTATAGAATACAAGAAGGTCAACCCCTTAGGAAGAACAAGAGAAGAAGTCGAAAGACGCAGAAATCAAAGTGCTCCTCCATACATGGAAGCATAGTACACACATAGTAGATTAGGACTTAGGACATGCATTATTCAAGACCGACCAAGGATACATACATAATATATAAATTATAGATTGGGACTTAGGACTTAGGAGTATATATGGCCTCCTCTTAACAGCGTCTGGTAATTAGCCATGGAATTATTCCTAGCCCAAATGATTCCACAGGCTGGACAAACCGTTTGCATTCCTGCTCCAGGCACTGAAACTGTGCTTTGACCTGGCGTATGGCCAGGCAAGCCGCCTGGATTAGGTCTTGGCCCTGGATTTGGCGTTGGATCAGGCCTTCTATTATCAGGGGGCATAATAATAATATTCGGCTGATAGGGATTGTTGCCTCCGCCGGTGGCGGCGATTTCTTCAGCTTCCTGAGAGAAATCTCCTTCAAAGATGTTTTTTCCACCATCCACATTTATCTCTTGATCTGGAGCTCCGGAGCTGTTTTCGCCGTATCTCGTTCTCTGAGTCGCCTTACCCCGAAAGACATTATTTCCGTTCTTGGCATTCACTCCTTGTTTGGGAGGTGCCATTGTGGAACCAAGTTAATCAAATCAAATGAAATAAGATGATGCCTTCTGGCCTGGGGTTAGGCTCAAGATGCCAAACGAGCTTTATATACACAATCAAGTGTATAAAAAATTTGATAATTCGAAGACTTCAACCACCCTGAAAACATAACTTATAATATGTAATTCCCATTTTCGACGACTTAACATTTAAGAGGAGACTTGACTTACCCAATCCAATGATATAATAGGGAATTTAAGAAGGAAATAAAACAATGTTAATGTTATAATATGGCCGCCAATGTTGAATTCTGTAATATCCATTAATATAAGGCTCCCGTGTCAGTTTTGAAGGAAGCATGCATCCGCTGTCTCGTAGCCAAATACTAAGATTATATATATATAATGCATTCTTTAGCCATTATCGTTAGTAGCGGTCGACCTTATTTGATGATAAACCTCAAGTCACTAGAACCAATAACTTAAAAGGATAAAACTATTTGTACAGAAGAGGGCGTACAAATAGCTTTATAGAATCATGAAATGACCAAATTACCCTTGATTTGTTCAAGCCAACACACACTCTCTCTCCTCTGTATCTCTCTCGCCTTGCCTCCTCTCCTCTGTCTCTCTCTCTCCTCGCCCTCGCTGGCTACCGATCGCCGCCGCCTGCTACACCTCGGTTGGTTTGGGTGGTTGCCGGTTGCTGGAGGTTGTAGCGGTGAGGAGGCGAGGCAGCAAGGTGCAGAGACGAGGCGACGAGAGGCAACGAGAAGAGGCGGGAGGCAGTGAGGTTGCAGCTGCGACAGGAGGCGAGGCGGCGACGAGGTTGCAGGTGAAGGCGATGGAGGCAGGGAAAGAGGAAGAAAGAAAGAAGGGGGTGAACAAATCGCGATATGAAGCGATTTTTTTATGTCAAAATCTCGCGATATATCGCGTCTGTAAAGGGGTTCTGTGAACCCCTTTTGTACAAATAGCGCAGTCCTAACTTAAATAATTACACATGCAATTAACCGTGGGTCTTTGTCCTGGGGAAATTATACGCGGGGCAGTGTCCTGGTGAATGTCTACCGGGGTACTATCCCGCATAGTCTTGTGTGCGGGACACTATCCCAAGCAATTTCATGTTTAATGCTTGTCTCGCACGAGTGCATGTTAGGTTCATTTTCTATAACCTTTTTCAATATGATATTACATATGCCTTAAAAGGAAAATTAGCCTAATTCGTGCTAAAGTCACTGAAATAATTCACTCTCCATGCATGGCCAAAGAGATGGTGACAAGTGTCCATCCACTGTCCCTACCTCCTCATTTCAAGGTATAAATAGGAGATAAATATAAGGGTGCAAATAAGCCAAGCTCTTCGAGCTGGATTCGGTGTTCGATTCGATAAAATTCATTCGAGTTCATTCGTTAAGGTAAACGAGACAAGCATAAGCCTAACTTTAAAGCTCAATTTATAAACGAGTTGAGTTTGGACTTAGTAAAGTTAGGCTCATCAGCTTACGAGTTGGCTCGAATAGAGGCTCATGAGCTGGATCGATTATAAGCTTGTGAGCTGTCTCGAATAGAGGCACGCGGGCTAACTTGTTTATAGGTTTGTGAGCACCTTATTAGTTGATATTGGTAAAAATTATTAATTTTTATGTTTTTATATATAAGATAACATCACTGAGATTCTTCTGCCACATGAAACTAAATAAGGTATGTGATTATTGGAAACTTTTGATGTGTTGGTATTTTTGTAGGTTGATATATGCGATTTGATATATAATTATGATTATTGATTAATATTATAATTTTAAATTGTAGATTGATATTTGGAGTAACTAATTTAAAATTGAATTGAAAATATCTTTGTTGTATTGTAATTTTGATTATGTTTGTATTTTGAAAATAACTAAACAAGTAATTTGATTATCTTTTTATACAATAAATGATATTATGCTTATTGTAATTTGTGAAATTATTATTACTTAATTTTCATGTCGATGTTATATTTGTTGATTATCAGGTTATGTTCATTTAGGTATATTTGTTGATTATCAGATTGATATTTGTTTTTATTGTACATCAGTTTCACTACAAGAAAAATAGTTTTTAACGATGGAATTTAGTGATAGAATTATTCCGTCGCTAATTAGCGACGGATATTGTAATACTCCATATTGGTATAAGGGTGCCACGTAATTTAAAGGAGTTTAAAATATCGAAAAATGGGTTTGATAGTAAAATAAATAGCCGTATTGGCTGCAGGGAGTGCCCTGGAACTTGGATGTCTAAGGAAAATAATACGGTATTGATGAGCATTCCAAAATAGGATTTGTGGTATTAAAAGAAATCAGAATCGAGATAGTTTTCAATACAGCTATGATTCGGCTTGAGAAATCGAATGATCGTAAGGGACTTTCAGGAAGTCAACGGGACCCTGAGTAAGCTCATATTTAGCATAAGGAACAACCCTTAAGTGGTTTCGGGAAGAAACAAAAGTAATTACGGTCAAACACGATCTACGTATATTTGGGGCTAAGTGAAATTTTTTATTTTTGCCTGAGAGGTCGAAACGATGGTTTTTCCAAGTCTTCTGGAGTGAAATGAAGATTTTGGAATTTAAGGGACTTGGTGGAATTATTGGATAATTCAGGGGCTTGAGATTGAGGGCCAAAATGTAAGAATAAGTTTTTTAGGGGGCAAATGTGCAATTTTTGGAACTTCTGCACAAAGGCATGGTTGAACAGCATGGTTGCCGCCTACCGCAAATCATGGGAGCCAAATCCGGTTATGGAACAGTTGTACTTCGACAGGGCATGGCCGAGCATGGGCCAAGGTTGCATAAGGGTGAAGCAATGGCTTCTGATTGGTCGGAAAACGGATGAATTTGGCTATAAATAGTTGAGTTTTGGCTGAGGGTTTTCGCAAGTTTGAGCTTCGAATTTCTCTCATTTTGGAAAGTTTTTGGAGGTGAGATTAAGGGGCTCTTGTTCCCCAAGAGAAGATGAGCATTTTTGGAAATTTTGGGGTGTTTTCGGGTCGATTTGAAGCTGTTATTGAAGATGGCCAAAATCACAACAGACATCATGGTCGAGCCTTTGGCAGGCCGTTTGAAGGTTTTTCCGATGGCTTTTTGAGTTCCAAGGCGTACCATCGTGATCGGATCATCGAGGAGAGAAAGGGGGAAGAAAGAAATCAAGGTTTCGTGAGGTGTGGCTACGAGCGCGTGGTAGCGCGTGGAAATGTAAGGAAAAATAGAAAAAGAAAGAAAAAGAAGAAAAAAATAGAATAAAAATTCCAAAAATTTTCAAAAAAATCAAGGATTCTATTTTATGAATTATTGTGGGAAAAATTTCCGGAAAATATTGAAGGAAATATTTATTTTGTAATTTTGAGGAAAACGGAATTATGGAAATTAGAGAAAAAATAGGATAAAGATCTGAAAAATTCCCAAAAAAATTCTAGAAAATTAGGAATATTGTTTTATGAATTATTGTGAAGGAAAATTTGAGAAAACCTTGAGGAGGTATTTATTATGAAATTTTCGAGGACAAAATAAGAAGAAAATTATGAAAAACTGAAAAAATAGATATTGATATTATTTTGAATGAATATGATGTCTAGGAATCATTGGGGCTTGAGGTCATGAATTAGTGCGATTATTTGAGGACTGACACGAAAATCGAGGACTAGGCACGTTATTCAAGGCATTCTAAGTTATGTTTGATGTGAGTTCTGACTTAAAAACTTGGTTTATGGTGAGTAGTTTACTACCAAAACTTGGCTTGTTTATACAAATGGTTTGATTTGTGAGTGGTTCTTACCCCAAACTTGTGAGCGTTCTTACCATAAAAACTTGGTATTTGTTCTACCTAATCGTGTTATGATTTCAAGGAAATGGTTTGTTGAATGTGAATAGTTTAACTTGTGGAAGGTTGTTTTCATGTGAGAGGTTTCTCCCAAATTGTTTTATGGATGTGTATTGAATTTTGTGCATTATAAATTCATGTTTTGAAATGTTGAGTTTATATGATGCATGTTGTGTTGTGGCATTGGCATGTTTACATGTGTTCCTTCTTAACCAAAAGAGGGCAATCGGAGGCGAGGTCGCGACGACAGGTCACGGGCTCTAGCAAAGGGTCTATCCAGGGCCCGGTTAGCATCTGCAAGTACTCCGACGCTCGAGTGAGTAAGAGAGCAAGGAAATGACAATATATCAATAGGTGTAATACCCTTGATGAGTCATGATAAAATTGTCGATTAAGGGAATTATGATATATGAAAATTTCCATAATTTCCCTTGAATCAAAGAGAAGACACATATATATAGGATGCCGTAAGAAGGGCAAAACGGTAATTTGGAGTCCCGTCCCATAAAGGTAAATTATTTTTGTGGAGAAAATATTTATAAATTGGGGAATTGGATTTGTTGGGAGAATTTAATTCTTGTTTAAATGCATGGATAATTAGAAATTAAAATGAAAGCCAAGTAGGGTAGATTGGTGACACTTGGCATGATCTTGTGAAGCAAGAGGGAGATTAAAAGAAATTCAAAAAGAAGAGGAAAATGGTCTCTCAAGCATTAAATGAGAGTCATCATGGTGTGAATTAAAGAAATTCTTTATTAAATTGGATATTAGTCATGCACTTATGTGGGAAAATAGTGGATTAAAGTAAATGCAAATTAAAAAGGATTATGTTTTTCAAGAGTGATTTAAATTAAATAAAAAAGAAATAGATATTAGTCTCCATTAAATGCTTAAAAATCTAAGACATTTAAATTAAATGAGAAATGTTGGAAAATAGTCAATCTTGAAATTAGTCAATATTTCTTAATTTTAAAAATTAGGTAATTATGGGAATTGGAGCCTTGATCCAATGGTTAAGGATTTAGCTTGGAGAGGATCAAAATCTAATGGCTACAATTGATTCTTGGAAGTGGCATGGATTGCCAAATTTGCAAATAAATAAATATCTAATGAGCCTAATAAAAAGAATGGATGATGGAGATTTAATCTCTAGTTTATCATCAAGGGTGGAGATTTAAAGAGGCTAGATGGCAAGGATTGTGCTTTTCTTTAAGGGTGGAGATTTAATTTCATCTTGATCTATGGCTAAGAATAAACCCTCTTAAAGCACAAGGATTGTGTTAGTTTCAAGGGTTAGGATTTGTTCTCCAAAAGAATGATTAAGGGCTAGAAATTAGTCTTGAATTTGTGAGATGTCAAGACATTTTATATAAAGAAGAAAAATCTCTAAGTGAAAGTTTTGCTTGGTGGAAGAAATTAGAGAACAAGGGGGAGTTCTCTTGTGAGATTCCAAAGGAAAGGAAGGTAAGATTTGATTTAAATCTTTTCTAGAAGAAAGAAAGAAAGTCTTCATTTCTCCTTTCATTCCTCTAGTCTTCAAGATCATCTAATGCTCTAAGAATCCTTTTCTTCTAAGGTGGCTTGAACCAAAGAGAGTCTTGACAAGTGAGGACTTGAAGCTTCAAGGAAATAGAGATAAGGGATGACCCCAAGTGGTGGGGTTTGCTTGCATTAGTAAGTGTCTTGTATGAGTTGCATGTAATGGTCACATTTGCATGATTTATGTTCTGATGTACCTATGGCCATATGGAGGACTAGTGATGTGGGAGGGGTTGGTTGGTGCCTTAACCTATGGAGGTTATGAGGGCATGGAGGACTACCTATTTATTTCATTGCATTTGCATTACATGTTTTTCTCATGTTACATTTACTTTTGCATAGCACCCTTACTGAGCAATGGCTCATAAGATCCTTTGACCTATTTGTAGGTGGGAAATCTTCTAAAGGAAAGAAAGTGTTGGAAGGTTGAAGGAGGTGGAGCAAGACAAGTGTGTGTGATGGTGTATGTTTGTCTTGTGTATTGATGTATTTATTTAGTGGAATATGTATGTATGCTTAATAAGGATGGATTGAGGAAAACTTGGATGTTTTGGAAGGTATTTGAGGTGTTTAAGTATTCTGGAAAATTTGGGTTAAAAAAGAAAAATATATATATAAAATAAATTTTTTTTTTTGGTTGGATGTCGGCTGGCGAGGCTGGGCGCACGTTGTGGTGCGCCAAGGGCGTGACGGGCGCGGCCGCGCGTAGTAGGCGCGCGCGCACGCGTACGAGGGGCCAGGCGGCCCGCGCGCGTTAGGCCAGGCGGCCAGCCCGCACACGGCCTGCCTGCTGGGCGCGGTTAGTGCGACCGCTGCCCCTCCCTATTGCTGTTTTATTTTTTTTATTTACTTTTATTTATTTATGCTATTTAGAATTTCTGGGAATAAGGCATATTTAAAAATAAATAAATAAAGGTGGATTTGAGCCTCCAAAATAATTATTAAATTAATGTAAATTTTGAGGCATTTTGGGAAAATTCCTATAATTTAGAAAATAAAATAAAGGTGTATTTTCCTTGAATTTTGGAAAATAGATGAGGAAGCTTGATGTTTGAATTTTAAAAATTTACTTCCTAAGGATTGGGAATTTGAGGTATTTTTGAAATAAATAAAAGGAAAATCAATGGAGATTTGATAAGGAAAATTTTATTAAATTTTTTTCCAAAGAAATATTAACCCAAATATTTTCTAAAGGATTTGGAAGTAAGAAAAATGGGTTAATAGTTGGGGCAAAGAAAATTATTTTCTTATATTTAAGGCCTTATGCCATAATTTAAATGAAGCAAGTGTGTTAGCTTATTTTGTCGTATCCTGGGAAATGTCATCCTTGGCTCTTCATTAAGAGCTAGAGAGGGGTGACGCTTCACCAAGGTTTCAGAATTTATTCTCGTGAGGTCTTTCTATATTTTCCTAGATCCTTAAGTGGAGTGAAGGGAGGGCAAAGCCTAGTTCCCACCTAGGTCGTTTCTCATTGAAACGTAGCCCGTCTCTTCATTTTTGCCTTAGCGTGTGAATAGTTAGTTGATTATTTGCGAGTGACATCTGTAAGTGGGAATAGGGTGTTACAATAGGTCTGAGGGCAAAACATACATTGGCTCTAAAAAGAGCTGGCTGATATAGGAGAAGGAGATGTCTTTTTGCATGCATCGTGCGTTTGCAGGTGATGAGACTAAGTATCAGGCGACGGTGGAGGTTTCCAGGCAGCAGCATGGTGGGATTAGACCCTCATTAATGTGGATGGGATCCATCATTAATGAGGATGAGATCTAAGGCAGCCACGTCGATACTAAATGTGAGTTTGCAATGATGCCTTGGCAGGCTGACGTTAGGCTGAGATTGGGCCTGGATAGTCCACAACCCCCAGGTCATATGCTCGAGAAATGAGCGTTCGAACTAGAGGATGGAGGCCTAGGCAATTTTTGCTGCATGTGCTGGTTTTGGAGAGTTGGATTAAAATCTGACTTAGGCAGTTGGCCGAGCTTTCTTCGGTTTTGTTTAAATAAACGCTAGCTCTAAGGTCGTTCGAGGTCGGCTTGACCTTCGAGGTAAGGTTGTTTTCCGTGAGCTGACCCGTAGTACGCATGGTTTTGGGATTCGAGGAGTTTCACCTAGGAAATGGGGGCGTTATCTAGGTGATGTCCGATAATGGCGGCTAGCTAGCTACCGTGAGTGTGCGTCGGCGGGGTCCCGTGCTGCTATTGGGACATGTTTAGGGTATGGCCGAGTTCTTATCCGCATACGCTATTTAAACTTGAAAGGAAAAGATAGCGCTCCCCTCGATGAGGTTTTGAGTATGCTTCCAGAGGGTGGTCGCCCTGGCTGTAGCCAGCCTCCCTGTCCTTGCAAGGTAGGGATTGGCTTCGACGATAGAGGAAGCTCCTCGATGTATACGACGCACGGGATTTTGGGGTATAGAGTGTTACGCCAAGAAGGCGCACTATTATAGGTATTCACAACGACTCCTGATTTCCTTGAGAGATTTGAATGTGCGACAGGTGAGTGACAGGTGGCATGCCCCTAGCGCTTTGCTAAGTGCCTGATGGCGTTTTACTTTCTTCTAGACGTGACGTGTGAAATAGTATAAAGCGTGTGTCTCTTCTCTTCTGAGTTTTCCATTGTTTCTCATTCCTTACATTAAAGGTGCACTATTTTCTAAGTCTTTCTTCCTACTAGTTCCTTACAGGTAGAAGCGGTTCCCTGTCTTAGTAGGGAAATGTCAAAGGTTATCTTTGAGGGAAAAAGAGAGAACGCTAGCAACGACGGCGAGGAAGGCACCACCATTCCAACCATAGATTCTATATCTTCTACCACTGCGCCAGTTCTTTCAACTGCTTCTGATGCCTATTCAATGTTGTATTCCGAGGGACTTACTACTGATGAAGGGTGATCGTTGGTTGGGAAGCGCTCGAGGGATGCCGGAGGGGTTAAGTCTTCTGTTGGGGCTCTTTTTGTAGGTGTGTCCGATCTTCTACCTCAGGGGATCATCAGGTGGCATACTGTCTGATGGAGGATCGGGTTTTGGGGGTTTTGGCAGAATGTCAGAAGCCAGAGTTCGAATTCCAATCGGAGGTGGCTGCTCTCAAGCAATCGCATCAAAAGGAGGTAAGACGAGTCCAAGAGGCGACGGAGAGCAAGGGGGGAAGAAGTGGCTATGGTGACAGTTGACTTAAGTCAGCAGTTGGAGGGCTCGAAGGCATCGCTAATTCGCTGTCGTGAGGTCATAAGTTGACTCGGCAGCCAACGCGAGGATGCCAGGGCGACACTTCGCGATTCGAAGGTGGAGGTTGCCCATCTGCAAACGGCGCTCGAGGTGAGGTGTCCGGCTATCCTCTTCTTTCATGATATATCTTGCTGTGCGCGTTTTGAGATTAACAAGGATGACGGGGGGTTTTCGGGCCAGTGAATTGACAAAGGGGCCGGCTCTTAGCCCAACTATGATAGCGTGTAAGGATACCGCAGGATTGAGATCCTTGATCTGGAGGGCCTCCTGAAAGAACCTGTTCATGAATGCTCGTAGTGGCTCGTGTTCGCCCTACTTCAAGTTGATAAGACTGGCCGATGTCTTATGATGAGCTCGGCTAGTGGAGAAATGAGGGAGGAAGTGAGTGGCTAACTCAGAGAAGTCGTGGATAGAGTTTGGCTCCAAGGATGAGAACCACAACATAGTCGACTTCCTCAGGGTGCTAGGAAAGGATCGGCACATGATCTGGTCTGAGCTTCCGCTTATCAGCATGGCGGCACTAAATGTCATAAGATGATCTTGAGGGTCGGTGGTGCCATCATAAGTTTCCAAGGTGTAGGGGGGTGAAAGCCATCGAGTAAAGGAACGACCATGATAAACTCGAAAAAGGGTGACTGTGGGAGTATAAAGACCCGGACGGTGGAGGAATAAGAGTATGGGTAGCCTGGTGGTGTTGGTGATGACTGCCTTCTGCGTCACAATAACTCGTTCGTTGGGTTGGTCGCATTGCTAGTTTCAGGTCAATTCAATAACTTGGTTCTAGAGTTGCTGGACCATCTAGAGGACTTCTATAACAATTGGATTTTGCGAGAGATTGTTGGTGTTATTTGGTTCCTAGGTGGGGGCACTTCTGGTTCGCACCATGTTATGGCAACGGGGAGGTTGGATTGAAAGGCTTTAGTTAAATTATGGGGTAGGTAAGTTTTACCAAGCCCCATGGTGGGCGCCAGATGTTTCTTCCCGACCAAAAGAGGGTAATTGTAGGTAGCGTCACGACGGTAGGGTGCGGGCTCTAGCGTCAAGTCCATCCGGGGGCGGCTGACATTTGCAAGCACTTCGACTCTCGAGTGAGTAAGAGAGTAAGGAAATGGCAGTGTATTAGTAGGTCAGAAGGCAAAAATATCTTGGCTCTAAAAAGAGCTGGCTGATATATGAGGAGGAGACATCCTCCTACATGCATGTGTCGTGCGTTGCAGGTGATGGGACTGACTATCTGGTGCCAGTGGTGGTTCCCAAGTGGCAGCATGCTGGTAACTAGACCCTCATTAATGTGGATGGGATCCGCCATTAATGAGGATAGGATTTGAGGCAGTCGCGCGAATACTCAGTGGGAGCTTGCAATGATGCCGTGGCAAGCTGGCATTGAGAGAAGGCCAAGATTGGGCCCAGAGGGAGGGCCGAGATTAGGCCTAGAGAGATGGTCGAGATTGGGCTTGGAAGGTCCAACATGTGGTCCATGTGGGATGTGGGTTGTCAACCTGTGTGTGGAACTTGAGTGATAGCACTCAGGATGCGTACCAAGGATTAATGCTATGTGACCCACTTAGGACAGGGTTGAAACGGACTTCACCCTATGGTACTTAAGTGGCGAGGCTAAAAGTGGATACCACCTCAGTTGTTGGCTCAAGTGGCAGGGGCTGAGAGCAAACACCTCCCTAGGTGCCTTTGAGAAATAGCATTATTGCCTAGGTGGACGTTGATTCCGGGGATAGTGTTGATTATCTTATGCCCAGGGTTGTGTTGAGATCCAGAATGCTTTCGTGTGGGAGCGTAATGCCTAACATAATATATAGGTGATACTCGGGTTCATGTGTTGAGGTTGTCCCTCTTAAGCAGGATTGTGTGATGCCAATGTATCGATGAGGTTGTGTTCCGTTTAGAGAAATTGCATTTTTCCCGATTAGGATTAAGTGTTTTGTGAGATTCTCTTGGGTTGGGTCATATTAGGATATGTCGGTTTGTTTTCATGATCTTGTATATATTTATGAAAATGTTTTTGAATTCTCATTTAGGTGATTCAACCTCTAATTTGGACTATGTCCTTAGAATATTCAAATGTTCCAGGTAAAAGTAACGACGCTAAGGGAAAGGGTGTTATCGAGATGTAGCTGATAGTGACATAATATATCTTTTGTAGTTTTTATTATGTATTCAACTGTAGACGTATTATTTTAGTGATGTCATGTTGAATATCGATGGTATAAATTCTATATTATGAATAAAGGAATTATGGTTTTGTAACATCGAGATTTCGATTCTGCTTCCGCTAATGTGATATTATTACTAGTCTTACCTTATTCATTTAAGTTGATACGCTGAAATAGTAGATCGGGATTGTTGGGGTTTAAATTATGTTGATTATATGTTGAAAGATTGTTGAAAAAAAATATATATTCCCGAAATTCAGAATTAACATGCACTTGGGAAAAATGGGGCGTTACAGATATTATGTCGCTACTATTTTTAAATATTTTTTTAATTTAGCAATGGAATTAGCGATGGAAAGACCCATCACTAAATTTAGCGACGGAACAAATTCGTAGCTAAAATATAAAAGAAAAATAAATTGAAAATTTAGAACTTTAGCGACGGAACAAATCCGTTGCTAAAAAAAATTAAATTCAAAATTTAAAATTTAGCGATGGAACAAATATGTCACTAAAAAATAAAAAAATTAAAGAAAAAATATAAAACTTTAGCGACGGGGTTATACCCTCGCTAAAAAGAAAAATAATTAAATAAAAAATTCAAAATTTAGAGACAGGGTTATACCCGTCACTAAAAAAATAAAAAAAATTAAATAAAAAATATAAAACTTTAGCGATGGGGTTATACTCGTCGTTAAAAAAGAAAAAAACTAAATAAAAAATTTAAAATTTAGTGACAGGGTTATACCTGTCGCTAAAATTGAAAAAAAATCAAAATTCAAAATTTAGCGATGGAATAAATCCGTCGCTAAAAAGAAAAAAAAATCAAATTTATAAAAATTCTAATTAAATTCAAAATTAGTCTTCTTTTTTTTTTTTTATCGTCCATGTATTTATTAACTTAGTCTCCTTTTATCTTCCATGCATTTATTGTTTATCTTTTCCATTATAAGCTTGACTTAGTCTCTTTTTATCTTCCATGCATTATATTGTTTATCTTTTGTATTTATTTCACCCATCCTTACATTAAATATATACAAAAATAAACCTCGGGCTTTATCCGTTTTTCTCTTTTAAAATTATTAGTTTAGGATGTTACACTTCCTTTTGCTAAAAATTTTAGTTAGTATTGGACCATATGCTGAGCACCTGGAGCCTTAAGCACTGATCATTTCCAAAGTTGAGAATGTTTCTCCTTAATCAAATCAAATATAAATTTGGATATCCGAAGACTTCAACACAGAAAGCATATATAATAGATAATTCTGATCACAATAATTCACAACAGACGCAGTCAATTAAAGAACACCAACTATTTTAATTGAGTATTTAAGCTGTATATGTAATCGATCAAATCAAGTATAATATTTGATATTCGAAGACTTGAACCCTTAAAAAAGAGAAGACTTCTACCCAGAAAAATTCCCACAATATATAATTAACAACTGATTAGATTGATTAATCTAATTAATAAAGAAGTTTGGACATCCCTCCACCAATTGGAAGAAATCCATATGTCTATATTTGGAGAATTACAGGTCAAGTAGGTAATCCATTATATTAAATCATACGTTGGGTAGATATCATGACTTTCACAGTTACTGATATGGCAGCATCAAATGCCTGTGCGGTGGCTACCTATATCAATTAATATTAGGATAAATTGTGTTAGATGGATGTGATTTATTATTTTATTTTTGTCATTATTATTCAATGTTATTTTTAACTATCTTTTGCTGACTTAGACTTTTATTATTTAAGTTGACTCAGGTCGTCGAAGTTATCCACTTACTTACGGTTATGTGATTGAACTCTCAACCCATATAATTGAGGAGTATGTGGATAACGTTTTGTGATATATATACGCCTTTCCATTTTGGCAGAAGTGGATGAACCTTCCCCACAGAAAACCCTCTATTATCTATTTTGTTTTCTTCCTGCCTACTTGTATTTTGTTCTATTATTATTTGTTATTGTCAAAATACAACAATAAATTTTGTGTAAAAGAAAGTCTCAAGTGTAGTTCCTGAGAGACCTACAGAGAAAAATCAGGGGAATGGATAAACCTCACTTGCAAGTCCTCTGATACTTAAGTCAATCTTGTGCTCAAAGTATATAATACAAAAAGTAAGCAGAGTTATCATCTTAGCAGAGTAGTGAACATACATTTGCTAGAGTAGGAGGCCACCCATTTATAGGGGGGAGAAGACTAACAGGTGAAGGGAGAGCCATAATTTCCGACAATCATTTCAGGCTCTCTTTTGGATATGTAGTTGAGGATATCTGAGCACAAGAGTCTTTTGAATAGAAATTGTCAAGTAACTCATGAATTTCCAGGATGTTTTTTTGTTGGCATCGAAATCACTTGATCTCAGTCTTAGTCACTCAACCATACTAGTCCTCAGGTGACCTTACTAGCCTCTCGGTTACACTAGTCCCTCAACCAAGTCTCTTGCTTTAGTCTACCACAAGTCTCTCGCAAGCCTCTCATTTAGGTCTCTTGGATTGGTGTCCCTCTCAATCATAATCATTTGATGATTTCTTCGTTCGATAGGCTTTTAAGCTTGTTTCTTTAGGATCGGGCCTATCATTTGGCATTGACCCACTTTCTTGGACACAACAATTGTTCCCTACTCCTAAAGGGAAGAGTAACTGTCGACTTGCCTTCTCTTGAAGACTTTTCACGAGGGTTCTTCCTTAATTAATGCCAGTCTTTTCTATCTCATGGATTTTCTATTTCTCTTCTATCTAAAATTACATATTTTAATGTTATAGGTTGATGGTGTTTGAGGACTATCGCCATCTTGGTTAATGACTTGGAGAACCATCTAGTCTTTTGAAGCCTTATTCAAGCGACTAAGAGAACCTTGAGATGATTGACATATTTGAATGTTGATGATCCATATATATTAATTGTTGAGAACTGGACCTCAATTACCTTTTGAGAGATCGAGACATAATGCTAATAGGGTAATCTTGTTTGTGGAGTTCTTGCCTATATATATTTCTGTTTGGAGGTGCCTCTAACTTGGTTGAAAAAACTTTAGTTCTTTTGCTTCAAATGCCGTAGCTAGGTTTGCCTTAGATAGTTCGTGCATTTTTGAATTAGATCGTTCTCGCATTTTTGAATTTCAACTTTATACGTCATTCTCACACTTTATGAACTTCTAATTTTAGGTTTGTGTTTTTTTCTCTACATAACATGTTATTAGTAACTCACATAGTATATAAAATTTTGCAATTTAGCTTTTGAATCATAAATCGTTCAAAACTTTTAACACAATTTGTTTTTTTTTAAAAGAGGGGTATTATGCTCACTCTCCAATCCTTTGTGGATGATAGACCTTAGACCGTTCTCATGCTCTTGCATTTGTGAATTTAATTTGGTTTCATGCATTTTTTTCTTTTGACTCTAGGTTTCTAGATCATTTTTACGTGTTTATCGCTTTTGATTTTGGGTTATCTTAGATCATTCTCACGTTTTTGCATTTTCGGTTTGCAATCTCACACATTTCGCATTTTTGATGCTAGGTTTTCTCTCTTTCATTCTTGCGATTTTTGCTTTTTTTAATTTTTGGACCGTTCTCACATTTTTGCTCTTCGATTTTTAGACTGTTCTCACACTTTGTACTTCAATTTTTAAACCGTTCTCACGCTTTTACGTTTCAATTTTTAAATCATTGATCTCACGTTTTTGCATTTCTATTTTTCTGATAATGAACCCTATCTTGTTCTCTCACATTCCAATTAAGTTTTTTTTAGGTTTTCTACACCATAATCCACTATCCCACACCATATTTTAATTTTTAGATCAACCTAGATTTTTCTAAAATTTATATATAAAAAAAAGGGTGTTCCAAGGCTAGTCCATCCATGGGACTATCATGCACAAAAAACTCAGCTCATTTGATCATTATTTGACCCTTCAAAATTCAACTCAACCTTGAAGGTGGTTGGGCATGCTTGGTTAACGCAACGTTCACCTACTTCCACTTTAAGATTGTGCCTCGCCTTTTCCTCCTTTCTTGCAATTTTTTCCATTCCTTTGTATAAATAACACAATATTGATTTGCTGTCAATAACATTTTCACCATCTAGAGTAATGAAGAGTCGAAGAACACTATGCATATTAATAGGTGGTAAGTTCATGATGTCTTTTTGCTCACACTATTTTTTTGTATTTGTTTTGACTAACAAGCTAGCAAGCGTTTACTAACTCTGTTTTTTTTTCTTTTCTTGGAACATATGAATGAAACAATTTCTTCATGTTACCTACCCCTTTTTCAAGACCCTAGAGATTTGAAACTCAAATGTTACTGTCTAAAAACGTCAGTAAGAACTCCAAAACTCAAATGTTATCCATTGCGGCGTGGGAAATTGATATCTGATTCGATGTTTCTTTTGCTTCCATACACAACATCATCAGTTGATGACGTGAAAAATCTTATTTGCAAGAATAGGGTTAGATCAGGCATAGTTCATGGCCACAATAGTGGACAAATATATATAGCCCACTCCACATTCATCTCTGTTAGGCTTGTCTCTTAGGATGATTCTGCAACAACTTGCAGTGAAAATAGAACTGCCTAAGGCCTTCCCATAAACAACCAACCCTCGGATGCCTAAGTAAGAAGTGATCCATGAAGAGAATCAGAGAGAGAGCGAGAGAGAGGAGCACATATGTTGTAGCCATGAAGATAGATGTCTTGTTTAGACAGTACGTAGAAACACACAACAATCTTTCAAATTATAGAATACAACAAGGTCAACCCCTTAGGAAGAACAAGAGAAGAAGTCGAAAGACGCAGAAATCAAAGTGCTCCTCCATACATGGATGCATAGTACACACATAGTAGATTAGGACTTCGGACATACATGGAAGCATATTACACACAGTAGATTAGGACTTAGGACATGCCTTATTCAAGACCGACCAAGGACACATACATAATATTTAAATTATAGATTGGGACTTAGGAGTATATATGGCCTCCTCTTAACAGCGTCTGGTAATTAGCCATGGAATTATTCCTCGCCCAAATGATTCCACAGGCTGGACAAACCGTTTGCATTCCTGCTCCAGGCACTGAAACCGTGCTTTGACCTGGCGTATGGGCAGGCAAGCCGCCTGGTCTTGGCCTTGGATTTGGCGGTGGATCAGGCCATCTATTATCAGGGGGCATAATAATAATATTCGGCTGATAGGGATTGTTGCCTCCGCCGCCGCCGGCGATTTCTGCAGCTTCCTGAGAGAAATCTCCTTCAAAGATGTTTTTTCCACCTTCTACATTTATCTCTTGATCGGGAGCTCCGGAGCTGTTTCCGCCGTATCTCGTTCTCTGAGTCGCCTTACCCCGAAAGACATTATTTCCGTTCTTGGCATTAACTCCTTGTTTGGGAGGTGCCATTGTGGAACCAAGTTAATCAAATCAAATGAAATGAGATGATGCCTTCTGGCCTGGGGTTAGGCTCAAGATGCCAAACGAGCTTTATATACACAATCAAGTGTATATAAAATTTGATAATTCGAAGACTTCAACCACCCTGAAAACATTACTTATAATATGGAATTCCCATTTTCGACGACTTGACATTTAGGAGGAGACTTGACTTACCCAATCCAATGAAACAATGTTAATTTATAATATGGCCGCCAATGTTGAATTCTGTAATCCAATAATATAAGGCTTCCGTATCAGTGATGAAGTACATCGGCTGTCTCGTAGCCAAATAGTAAGATTATATATATAATCTTAGCATTCTTGAGCCATTGTCGTTAGTAGCGGTCGACCTTATTTGATGATAAACCTCAAGTCACTATAACCAATAACTTAAATAATTACACATGCAATTAACCGTGGGTCTTTGTCCTGGGGAAATTATACGCGGGGCAGTGTCGTGGTTTATATGCCTACCGGGGTACTGTCCCGCACAGTCTTGTGTGCGGGACACTGTCCCAAGCAATTTCATGTTTAATACTTGTCTCGCACGAGTGCATGTTAGGTCCATTTTCTGTAACCTTCTTCAATATGATATTACATATGCCTTAATAGGAAAATTAGCCTAATTCGTGCTTTAACTCACTGAAATAATTCACTCTCCATGTATGGTCAAAGAGATGGTGACACGTGTCCATTCACCTGTCCCTACCTCCCCATTTCAAGGTATAAAATAGGAGATAAATATAGGGGTGCAAATGAGCCAAGCTGTTCGGACTTGATTCGGTGTTTGATTCGATAAAAATTCATTTGAGTTCATTTGTTAAGGTAAACGAGACAAGCGTAATCCTAACTTGAAGCTCAATTTATAAACGAGCTGAGTTTGAACTCAATAAAGTTCGGATCGTCAGCTTACGAGTTGACTCGAATAGAAGGTCATGAGCTTGATCGATTATAAGCTTGTGAGTTGTCTCGAATAGACACGTAGGCTAACTTGCTTATAGGCTCGTGAACACCTTATTAGTTGATATTGCTAAAAATTATTAATTTTTATGTTTTTATATATAGGATAACATCACTGAGATTCTTCTGCCACGTGAAATAAAATAAGGTATGTGATTCTTGGAAGTTTTTGATGTATTGGTATTTTGTAGGTTGATATATGCGATTTGATATATAATTACGATTATTGATTAATATTATAATTTTAAATTGTAGATTGATATTTGGAGCAACTAATTTAAAATTGAATTAAAAATATCCTTGTTGTGCTGTAATTTTGATTATGTTTGTATTTTGAAAATAACTAGACAAGTAATTTGATTATCTTTTTGTACAGTAAATGATATTATGCTTATTGTAATTTGTGAAATTATTATTACTTAATTATCATATCGATGTTATATTTGTTGATTATCAGGTTAGGTTCATTTAGGTATATTTGTTGATTATCAGATTGATATTTATTTTTATTGTACATCAGTTTCACTACAAGAAAAATAGTTTTTAACGATGGAATTTAGTGACAGAATTATTCCGTCGCTAATTAGCGACGGATATTGTAATACCCCATATTGGCATAAAGGTGCCACGTAATTTAGAGGAGTTTAAAATATCAAAAAATGGGTTTGATAGTAAAATAAATCGTCGAATCGGCTGCAAGGAGAGCCTTGGAACTTGGATGTCTAAGGAAAATAATACGACATTGACGAGCATTCCGAGATAAGATTTATAGTATTAAAAGAAATCGGAATCGAGACAGTTTTCGATATAACTATGATTCGGCCTGAGAAATTGAATGATCATAAAGGACTTTCGGGAAGTCAACAGAACCCTGAGTAGGCTCATATTTAGCATAAGGAGCAACCCTTAAGTGGTTTTGGGAAGAAACAAAAGTAATTATGGTCAAACACGATCCTACGTATATTCGGGCCTAAGTGAAATTTCTTAATTTTGCCTAAGAGATGTCAAAATGATGGTTTTTTTGAGTCTTCTGCAGTGAAATGAAGATTTTGGAATTTAAGGGACTTAATGGAATTATTGGATAATTCAGGAGTTTGAGATTGAGGGCCAAAATGTAAGAGGAAGTTTTATAGGGGGAAAATGTGCAAGTTTTGAAAGCTTCTACACACAAAGGCATGGCCAAAGTGCATGGCTGCCGCCTGCCGCAAATCATGGGAGCCAAATTCGGTGATGGGATAGTTGTACTTTAATAGGGCTTGGCCGAGCATGGGTGAAGGTCGCATAAAGACTAAGCAACGATCTCTAATTGGTCGAAAAACGGACGGATTTGGCTATAAATAGCCAAGTTTTGGCCGAGTGTTTTCGCAAGTTTGAGCTTCGAATTTCTCTCGTTTTGGAAAGTTTTTAGAGGTGAGATTAAAGGGCTTTTGTTCCCCAAGAGAAGATGAGCATTTCTAGAGATTTGGGGGTGTTTTCGAGTCAATTTGAACCTGCTATCGAAGATGGTTGAAATCGCGACAGACATCATGGTCCAGCCTTTGGCAAGCCGTTTAAGGGTTTTTCCAGTGGCTTTTCGAGCTTCAAGGCGTGCCATTGTGATCGGATCATCAAGAAGAGTAAAGGGGAAGAAAGAAATCAAGGTTTCGTGGTGAAACCAGGCAACCGACGGTGAGCGTCTTGTCAGGGAAGAAGACCAGAGGCGGCGTGTGGCTACAGATGCATGGTAACGTGTGGAAAGGTAAGGGAAAAATAGAAAAAGAAAGAAAATGAAGAAAAAGAAAAAAATAGAAGAAAAAATGAAAAAAAATCCTAAACATGAAGGATTTTATTTTATGAATTATTGTGGCAAAACTTTTAGGAAAATGCTCAAGGAAATATTTATCTTACAATTTTGAGGAAAAAAGAATTATGGAAATTGGAGAAAAATAGGATAAAAGTCTAGAAAATTTCCAGAAAATTGGGAATATTGTTTTATGAATTATTGTGAAGGAAAATTTGAGAAAACCATGAGGAGGTATTTATTATGAAATTTTCAAGGAGAAAATAGGAAGAAAATTATGAAAAATTAGAAAAATAGATATTGATATTCTTTTGAATGAATATGATGTCTAGGAATCGTTAGGGCTCAAATTCATGTATTAGTGTGATTATTTGAGGACTGACACGAAAATCGAGGACCAGACACATTATTCGAGGCATTCTAAATTACATTCGAGGTGAGTTCTAACTTAAAAACTTGGTTTACTGTGAGTAGTTTACTACCAAAACTTGGCTTGTTTATACAAATGGTTTGATTTGTGAGTGGTTCTTACCCCAAACTTGTGAGCGTTCTTAACCTGAAAACTTGGTATTTGTTCTACCTAATCGTGTAATGATTTCAAGGAAATGGTTTGTTGCATGTGAATAGTTTAACCTGTAAAAGGTTGTTTTCATGTGGGAGGTTTGTCCCAAATTGTTTTATGCATGTGTATTGAATTTTGTGCGTTATAAATTCATGTTTTGAAATGTTGAGTTTATATGATGCATGTTTTGTGTTGTGGCATTGGCATGTTTATGTGTATTCCTTCCTGACCAAAAGAGGGCAATCGGAGGTGAGGTTGCGACGACAGGGCACGGGCTCCGGCGAAGGGTCCATCTGGGAAGTGACTGGCACCTACAAGCACTCCGATACTTGAGTGAGTAAGATAGCAAAGAAATGGCAGTGTATCAGCAGGTCAGAGAGCAGAACATGCCTTGGCTTTAAAAAGAGCTGGCTGATATAGGAGGAAGAGACATCCTCCTACATGCATGCGTCATGCATTTGTAGGTGATGGGACTAACTATCAGGCACCGGTGGAGGTTCCTAGTAGGCAGCATGATGAAGACTGGACTCTCAATATTAATGAGGATGGGATTTAAGGTGGCTGCGTGAATACTAAGTGGGAGTTTGCAATGATGTCGTGGCAGGCTGGCATTGGGCCGAGATTGGGCTTGGACAGTCCACAACCCCCAGGTCATATGTTAGAGAAGTGAGCGTTTGAGCTAGAGAATGGAGGTCTGGGCAATTTTTGCTGCATGTGCTAGTTTTGGAAAGTTGGATTAAAATCTAACTTAGGCGGTCGGTCGAGCTGGCTTTGGTTTTGTTTAAAGAAACACTGGCTCTAAGGTCCTTCGAGGTCGGCTTGACCTTCGAGGTAAGGTAGTTTTCTGTGGGCTGACCCGTAGTACGCGTGGTTTCGAGATTCAAGGCATTCCACCTAGGAGACAGGGGCTTTATTTGGGTGATGTCTGATAATGGCGGCCGGCTGGCTATCGTGAGTGTGCATCGGCAGGGTCCCGTGCTGCTATTAGGACATGTTCAGGGTATGGTCGAGTTCTTGTCAGCATATGCTATTTAAACTTGAAAGGAAAAGATAGCGCTCCCCTCGATGAGGTTTTGAGTATGCTCCCAGAGGGCGAGCGCTCTGGCTGTAGCCGGCCTCCCTATCCTTGCAAGGTGAGGATTGGCTCTGGCGGTGGAGGAAGCTCCTCGATGTATACGACGCGCGGGATTTTGGGGTATGGAGTGTTTTGCCAAGAAGGCGCACTATTGTAGGTATTCACAGCGGCTCCTGATTTCCTTGAGAGATTTGAATGTGCGACAGGTGCGTGACAGGTGGCATGCCCCTAGCGCTTTGCTAAACGCCTGATGGCGTTTTGTTTTCTTCTAGACGTGACGTGTGGAACAGTACAAAGCGTGCGTCTCTTCTCTTTTGAGTTTTCCATTGTTTCTCTTTCCTTACGTCAAAGGCGCACTATTTTCTAAGTCTTTCTTTCTACTCGTTCCTTACAGGTAGAAGCGATTCCCTGTCTTAATAGGGAAATGTCGAAGGCTATCTTTGAGGGAAAGAGAGAGAACGCTAGCAGCGACAACAAGGGAGGCACCACCCTTCCCACCGTCGATCCGATTTCTTCTACCACTACGCCAGTTCTTTCGACTGCTTCTGATGCCTATCTAGTGTTGCATTCTGAGGGACTTACTACCGGTGAAGGGCAATCGTTAGTTAGGAAGCACTAGAGGGATGCCAGAGGGGTTGAGTCATCCACTGAGGCGCTTTCTGTAGGCGTGTTTGATCCTTCTGCCTCAGGGGATCATCAGGTGGCATACCGTCTGGTGGAGGATCGGGTTCTAGGGGTTTTGGCAGAATGTCGGGAGCTAGAGTTCGGATTCCAATCGGAGGTGGCTGTTCTTAAGCGATCGCTTCGAGAGGAGGTAAGACGCGCCCAAGAGGTGGCGGAGAGCAAGGCGGGGGAAGAAGTGGCCAGGGTGATGGTTGACTTGAGTCAGCAATTGGAGGGGTCAGAGGCGTCCCTGATTCGTTGTCGTGAGGTCATAAGCCGTCTCGGCTGCCAACATAAGGATGCCAGGGCGGCGCTTCGCAATTCGAAGGCCGAGGTTACCCATCTACAAACGGCGCTCGAGGTTGCCTGATCGATGGCGAAGGCTAGCAGGGCTCAGATTTTAGAAACCACAGACAAGTATCTGAAGGGTTACAAGGAAGCTCTACTCCACATTCGGACTTTGTAAGCCTAGACCTGCAACCTTGTAAACCTTATATGAGGGTTGAAGGCGGCCAACTTGTTAACCCGACTAAAGAGGTGCATGTCGAGACTTTAAGGGGAACTTCTGAAGCCAGGGCGGACCGAGCTAAGGAAGGTGCTGTCAACGATGCCGAAACTTTGGCTGAGTTGGGCTAATTTACTGCCTTCTTTTTTATAGTAGCGTAGGTTTTCCAACATTTTTGTGATAGCCCAATTTTGTCAGGGCTTGTGATATTACAACCTGCTACTTTTGTTGCCTTTTGACTTTCCATTCGTAATGAAATGTCCAATTGATTTTCTTTTTCGTAAGGCGCCTTCTTTGTTTTCTTTCTAGTATGTTATGCATTCTCCTAGCCGAGCTGGGGCCCTTGGGTGCTGACACAGTGGTTCCTTAGTTAAGGGGTATGGCTGGTGCCCGATCTTAGAGTTTGGGGGGAAAATGTTTTTCGAAGTGCAAACTCTGGAGTTTGGCAGTGGTTTAGGGGGAATGTGCACGCAGCACAAGATTCGAGGTTATAAATGAGGCAACGCTTCGGCGGTGCTGAGCATGTTACTTTGGTGAAATGTTTCGTCTTTTGAGTGTCACTATCAGCACGTGGAAGGCGTTGATTGGTCATGGTGGGAGTGACCCTTCATTTTTCGAGGTGGGGATATGACTATATTGATGGTGAGATTTTTTAGGGCTTGATCATATTTAATTTTTAGGGGACGGTGAGGATCTTTTGACCGTCGGGCGATTGCTCTTATAAAAAGAGGAAAGGAAACCCTCTGTTTCTTTCCATGTTATCTTTGCTTGTTTGCATCCTAGTTCTGGGAGACTAGGGAAATAGGGTCAATGTTTCTCAGTGGAGGTTTTTCATCTGGGATAGGTGTTTCTGCTGGTGGCCTCGCGGGTGGCGATTTCCAGGGTAGCACTGTAGGGGCCGAGAGGTCTAAGGTTTAGCGTGTCTGGGTGAGAGCAATACTAGGATGGGTGACACATGCCGTGCCTAAAATGGGTGATGTGGCCTTCTTGGAGTTCTTTTCTGATGGAAGCATCGTGCTCCGGCGTCTGAGTGCTCGGGTCTTTAATGTCGACATCATCAGGCTGGAGGTGAGAGGTCATTTCACAGCTCTAAGGTTGAAAGTGGGAAATGTCAGAGTCACCTAGGCGCCAGGTCGTCTTGGATTTGCTTCAGGAGCAGCTGCCGTGCTGGCAAAATCCGACCCCTTTAGGGACAAGATGTCAGGCGGTACAAAAGAGTTTCAGCCCGTGCCAAGCGGCTTGTGGGGAAAATGGTTATTGATGATTACAAGGAGAGCGCGTCCTGCAACAACTGCTGCTTAGCCTTGCTTTTACTTTGGGCGTGCTTTCAAGCGTTTGTGCCCTGTTTTCTGTTGTGTCTTGTATGTTCTTTTTGGAGATAACGTCTTTTAGGTTTTCTAGTTGTGTCTTGATATAACGGATTTTAGGAAACTAGTATAATTTCAAAGTCCGGCGTACATGTTCGCAACAAGGCCACCGAAGCGTCGTCGGTGTGCTTGCTTGTTACAAAGCACGAATTTAGGATCGAGTCGAGGTAGGCTCGAGGTTCGGTGTGCTTGTTTCTTACAAGGCACGACTTTGGGATCAGACTAAGGTAGGCTCAAGGTCCAGCGTGCCTGTTTTCTACAAGGCATGACTCTGGGGTCGAACCGAGGTAGACTCGAGATCCGACGTGCCTGTTTGCTACAAGGCACGACTCTAGGATCGGATCGAGGTAGACTCAAGGTCCGATGTGCCTGTTTGCTATAAGGCACGACTTTAGGATCGGACTAAGGTAGACACAAGCACGGCTTAAAGGAGGAGCGATTTTGGCTCAAGGTCTTGTGCGCCTATCAGATACAAGGTGTGGCTCGATAGGGTCGAGGCGAGCTCAAGGTGCCTAGAGGAATGACGAGGTTGTGCCAGAGATTCGTGTGGGACAGACTGACCATGTTGATCTGGGTCCCGAGCACGGCTTAAAGGAGGATTGAGTATGGCTCGAGATCCTGTGCACTTGTCTAATACAAGGCGTGGCTCGATAGGGCCAAGGCGGGCTCGAGGTGCATAGTGCAATGACAGGGCTATTCCTCGTGCCTATTTGTTACAAGGCATGACTTTAGGATCAGACCGAGGTAAGCTCGAGATGTGGCATGCCTGTCTGCTACAAGGCACGGCTTTGGGATAAGACCGAGGTAGGCTCCATGTCCGGCGTGCCTATTTGTTACAAGGCACGACTTTGGGATTGGACCGAGGTAGGCTCGAGGTCCGACGTGCCTGTTAACACTTGTATTTGAATTTTTAGTAAAATATGGAGTTTTGGAATACCTCATTACTTTTGTCGACTTTTCCAATGGTTCATTTAAACATTCATCTTTGTTGGCGTGTGTACTAGGTGAGCCGAGGTTGCAGATGACTTGGTCTTGTATTTAGTTAGTCAGGTGGGGCCAGGGTCATTCGGGTTGAGGCGATATCAGGGTGATGGGAAAAAAAGAGATATGTCGAGGGTTACTTGGGACTGCCAAAGGAAAGCCCGTGTTTGTACCTTGTGAAGATATGGCAAGTAATAAAAGGAGTAACCGTATTTTATTTAGTAAAGTGCATTGTAACATTGAGTCCCCAAAAGGATGGCTGCTTAGTTATGGTACGTCTGTGCTTCCCCCACGCCCATCGATCTGGGAAAAGGCTTCCTCCTGGGTTCAGCTAGGTGGCGGACTCCGTTATTGATGCTGTTAGTGATCTGGTGAGGCATGTTTTCCATAGATGGTCTGCTTCGGGTGGGGGTTCGGTCCTTCAGGGTGGGGTTCTGTTATGGGTTGACAATAGTCATTTGATGGCTGGTTTTTCTTTTCCAACTCTGCCATGTGCACACTAGGGTGTGGGGTTTGGCTACTTGTTTTTATCGCTTGACTGTTGCTTTCGGGGGTTTTGCTTCCCTTATTATTGTGTTAGCGTTGCTAAGCCTCTTTTTGATCGGCATGAATGGCTCCGACCTTGGTATCCAACACTGGGAACTTTATGGTTAGATGAGGAGTGGATACTATTGCGCCTAAGTTGTTGAGAAATGGGTAGTCAAGCAGTACGTTGTATGGTATCTGGCAGTCGATGACTAGATATCGGATGCGGATTGTTTTGACGAGGGGAGCCATCCCGAACGAAGTCAGTAAGTCGACGTAGCCCCTGACGCCTACCTGTTATCCAAAAAAACCAATTAGGTTCTCGTCAAATGGTCTTAGCTCTTTTTCGGGGATTCCCATTTTCTTCAGAGTTGGCAGGTATAACAAGTCAGTCGAGCTACCTTGATCCACGAGGACTTTCTTTACCAAGAAATTCGCGGCGACGACCGAGATTACCATGGTATCATCGAGGTTTTTATCGATACCTTCGAAGTCCTCCTCGGTGAAGGAGATTGTGAAGTGTCGGGCTATCTTCTTCTTCCATGTTGATGTATCTTGTTGCGCGCGTTCTGAGATCAGTAGGATGATGGGGGGTTTTTGGGCTAGTGAATTGGCGAAGGGGCCTGCTCTTAGCCTAACCATGATGGCATGTGAGGATACCGCAAGATTGAGATCCTTGATCTAGAGGGCCTCCTGAAAGAACATGTTCATGAATGCCCGCAGTGGCTCGTGTTTGCCCTGCTTCAAGTTGATAGGACTGGCCGACGTCTTATGATGAGCTCGGTTAGTGGAAAAATGAGTGAGGAAGTGAGTGGCTAGCTTAGAAAAGTCGTGGATGGAGTTTGGCTCCAAGGATGAGAACCACAACATGGTCGACTTTCTCAGGGTGCTAAGAAAGGATTGGCACATGATCAGGTTCGAGCTTTCGCTTATCAGCTTGGCAGCATTGAATGTGGTAAGATGATCCTGAGGGTCGATGGTGCCGTCATAAGGTTCCAAGGTGTAGGGGGTGAAAGCCATCGGGTAAAGGAACGACCATGACAAACTTGAAAAAATGGTGACTGTGGGAGTATAAAGACTCGAAATGTGGGGGAAAATGAGTGTGGGTGGCCTGGTGGTGTTGGTTGTAATATCCTAGTATTTTGAGAATAATAATAATTAATTTTTTTTATTTAAAATATGTTTTGACATCCATTAGAGATTATAATTGAGAAAACTAATGGGCTTAGAGTTAGTGGGCTAAGTTGAAAAAAATAATAGGCTAAGTACATGGGCTTAAAATTCGTAGGCTAAAAAAGTGAGTTTAAAATTAATGAACTAAATAAAAGAATAATCTATTCAAAAGAAGATTTAGTGAAAAATAATTAAGGTAACAAAATAATTAAAGATAGTGGGTGAAATAATTGAGAAATTTGGGAGACAAAATAGAGTGTGGACAAATAATTAAAGATTATGGGTAAGATTTAGAGAAAAATAATTAAGAAATGTGACAAAATAATTAAAGATAATGGGTGAAATAATTGAGAAATGTGGGATTCAAAGTAAGGTGTGGACAAATAATCAAAGATAATGGGTGAAATAATTGAGAAATGTGGGAGATAAAGTAGGGTGTGGACAAATAATTAAAGATTATGGGAGAGATTTAGTGGAAAATAATTAATAAATGTGAGAAAATAATTAAAGATAAAAGTTGAAATAATTGAGAAATGTGGGAGACAAAGTAGGGTGTGGACAAATAATCAAAGATAATGGGTGAAATAATAGAGAAATATGGGAGACAAAATAGGGTGTGGACAAATAAAAAAAGATTATGGGAGAGATTTAGTGAAAAAAATTAAGAAAGGTGACAAAATATTTAAAGATAGTGGGTCACTACAATTATGTTAAGCTTAATTCAACCTTCTATAAATAGAGAAAAAATGAAAGGTTTGAGGACTTAAATTAGAAAGAGAAAGGTTGTAAGAAAAAATATTTAAGAGTGAGAGAGAGATTTGAAAAAGAGAAAGAAAGAAAATAGGAAAAAAATATAGAGAAAAATACCAAAAATTCCTAAAAAAAATCTTATAGGCTAGGTTTAATAGTTCGTGTGAAAATTTGTAGCAGAATGTGTCGTTGGATACGCAAATCGAGGTTTCATTACAGTATAGAAGAATATCGAATCGCTCCGCGGGAAGGTGAGTTATCTTCGAAAATTTCATCAATATGAGAATGATATTTTAGAATTGTTGATGATGAAATTGGAAGAAAAATGCACGATTGGTATTTATTATGGATTTTTTAGGCAATAAATGCTTGAAAATCAAAGAGAAAATGAGAAATAAATAGAACATGAATTTTGAAAATTATGAGGAAATTTTTTGGGTTTAGGAATATTGTTTTAGGAATTATTGTGAAGAGAAATTGAGAAAATTTTATGAGTAAGTATTTATTTCTTAATCTTGATGAAGTAATAGGAGGAAATTGGAGAAATTACAAAAATTAGAGAAAATTAGAAATTTGATTTTTTTAAGTAATTATGATGCTCAGGGTACATCAAGATTCATAATTGAGTATGATTGGAACTCCAACACGAATTTGAGACAAAATTATGCTAAGGGCAAAATTATCTTTTTGCAAGATAAGTGGTACTTCCCAACTGGATTTAGTTTTATGAAAATACTTTGTTTGTAAATGGTTCTACCCAAGACCTGAATTTAAGTAAATGATTTTATCATGTTGTCATTCTTGATGTGAGTATGTTCATGTAGATTGCATTTACATATTTTGGTGATGAAATATGTATGTGTACATGATGATATTATTGATCATGCATTCGAATAAGGGTTTGAGAGTACGGGACAGGACCGTTGCTCTGCCAAGGGTGCACCCATACACCTCAACTTGGTAAAGAGGCTGTGAAAATAAGGGGTAGTAATAAGGTATGGTTGGCTCAAACTGAAATCATATGGAAAGGACATTTTGCATCCATGGACGAAATATGTTTATTGTTTCCTTACTTAGATGATTCATCATCTAATTTGGGTTTTGCCCCTGGAATATTTAAACGTTCCAGATGGAGATTATAGCAGAAACTAGGATGAATGAGGCATGCAATGGCACTTAACAAAGTGCATTATGAATTGAATGTATGTTAGTAGCCCATGTATTTAAGTTCTGCTACTTTGAATTCTGAATGTTTTGAGCAATGATGATGTATAACCCTATGGTTAATGATGATGTAAGAACTGATTTATGATTAATGATAAGATGTTAGGTTCGATTCTAGCTTCCGCATTTAATGTTTACGTTGATTCTCTTTCGAGATAAATGTATGAAAATTTTGGGATGGATAAGAGAAATGATATGGTTTAGCAATAGTTTTTAAGAAAAAAATTTATTATCTTAGAATTGTCCTAAGTTATAGCATGCTTGAGAAAACGGGCGTTACAATTGGTATCAGAGCAAACTATAAGAAAACTTAGCAAAGATCATTAGGAATCTATGAACCCGAGGTTTAGAAAAACCTTAGATTTGGAAATCTCTATTTAGAGATTCAGGGATGAATTATCGAAGTCTTAAAAGTTACTGGATTTAAGTGTGGTATAGTGAAAGTGCATGTCTAGAAAAGTTATAGCTAAGGAAAGACTTGGTATTTAAGTGTGTATATTTGTGACCCACCTCTCTTTCCTGGGAACTTACCTGGTGTAGTATTCATGAACAAACATGATTCCGGTATACGGTTACTATTCTCAGTAAACTATTCTCAGTAAATTGTGGAAGCCTGATGGAAGCTGATATAAGCGAAATGATCTAGCTACTATAGTTAGGCTCCGATGATGTGATTCGGGTGTAAAGTTGACTCGGTAACCATAATTATGGATCTGAGAGATTTAAAGACTATTGATTTGAGGTCATTAGTCAAAATCATTACAATGAAAGATAGGATAACTATGGTTATCGAGGACGATCTAATCATAGATAATTAGTCCGATGTGATAGGACTTAGTTGTTGAGTTGAGGATTGAAGGATAAGGATTGTCGAAGATCATTTAGTATCTCAGAAGTAAGATATGTAGATCAGGGATCCAACGGATTGGGTCAAACGAGAGGCCGAAGATAGCTAAGTGATGGCATGTGAGTTGTGTCAATTGATGAGGTGATAGTGGTGCAACCGATGTAACTCACAGAGACAGGACAAGGAACCCTTGCAATGTGACAACACTACTAGTTGGTGTTCATAGTGAACAAATCTAGATCTAGGGACCCACTGCAAAGGGCTGATGGATGGCTTGTGGTAAGGTACGAGAGACCCGTTAACCAAAGCGTCATAACAGATGGCATGGGAGACGATCAGATACTAAAGATCTAGAACAATACAATAGGGTTTATACCTTGTAAGGGGTCCAAGTTCCAATGAACTGGAGTGCGAGGTGTGCCACTGGCTGGTGATATGACTATGGATTTCTGTTCTGATAGCTGTGAGAAATCTTTAGGACAATCATTTATGTAAATAAGGAGCCTATTAATATGTGGTATAGGCACTGGTGGTCAGTGAAAAATCATAAGAAAATTGAGGTAATGAGAGAAATACCAGGATGTATTCTCGGAAGATGTATTGAAATTGTTCTTGATAAATAAAACTGCTATTAATAGCTTGAGGTTATCTGATGATCAGCTATGTGTGGCTTAACTGAGAACATAAATTATCAGGTTTCGAAATAGATGATAATTAAGAGTCGATATTTTTATCTCAATTTGATGAATTATTAAACAGCTGCAAGAGACTAAAATATTTATGATTGATATGTGATCAAGGGTAAAGACAAAATAATGAGACATTAAAGTACCCAAAAATATAACATTCATTCCATATGTTCAATACAATTACACAAAAAAAAAAAAAGACTTAAACCCTAGAATGCCGCCAATGCTCAATGCCGATGATGACTGCCAAAAATGTCGAGTCCAAGCTCATCGACATCATCATGAAGAGGCCACTGGATACCGCTAGTTTCGCAGGGGTGAAACAGAGAAGTAGTTTCTGAAAAACTAGGGAGTGAGGCATGTTCGGGCATAATGAGATAATCAAGCCATTGGATATTGCTAGTTTCATCGGTGTGAAATAGAGAAGTAGTCTCCGAAAAACTAGGGAATGAGGCAGGTTCAAGCATAATGGGATATTCAGGCCACTAGCTACGGCTAGTCTCGCCAGGGTGAAATAGAGAAAAAGTCTCTGAAAAACTAGGAAGTGAGACATTCTATGGGATAATGGGATAACCAAAGCTCCCGAATGGATTTGGACCATCCACGGGTAGTGATCCATGAGAGACAGGTCCAAAAATGTCGGCAAAGCTCAAATCAGGTTCTGGAATAGGGTTTGGATGAGGTTGTGGATGAGACCAAATTGGAACCGATTGAAGATATGCAGAATGGTTTGCAAATAGTAAATTCTGTAATAAAGCTACACAGGCTTGCAAGTTGACAACCTGTTGTTGGAGATAAACAACCTGTTGTTCGAGGAAAAAAATATGGGATACACAGCCGTAAACAAGATTTTGAAGCCGAGCTAGAGCTTCCATAGTGAGTGTAATGACTGCCCCAAATCAGTTACTTATCAGAAGTTGGGCCATGAGTTTGGAGGCATTATTGGCACCAAAGACCTGATGGATGGTAGTAAAATGAAAAGATGCTTCCTCATGGCGGAAGTAAGGTGCAAAAGCACACAATGAGATGCATCTCCTCCTTAGGATATTGCAGGCACCACATGGAAACTCGAGTCCTGACATGGATTTGGGTATTGGCTAGATCTAACCAGATATGGGAAAAATCTAATGGATCGGGTCGAATTAAATCTAATTTAAGATCTAGATTTTAAGAATTCAAAACTTAGGCTAGGAAGGAAAAATGGCAGACCTGAAGAAGAATAGCAACGGGCAAGATCCGAGGGTCAGCGGTGGCCGGGGAGGCCAGATGACGATCAATGGTTGCGCGAAGAGCAGACGCAGGCGGCGGCGTGGTCGGATCTAGCCGACGGAAGGCAGCAGGAGGTGATGGCGGACGGTTGCAGCGGCGAGGTGCTGTGCGCGCAGGAGATTGAGGTCACGGAGGCGACGACTTGTGGTGGCGATCGCGAGGCCAATGGAGTCGGCTGGAGGTGGTCACGATGGCTACGGTGGTGGCCGGGGTGTGCGTGCAGTGACAGGCGTTTGCGGAGGAGAAAACCAAAGGAAGAATGAAGAAGAAAAAAAGAAAAAAAAGAAAAAAATAAAAGATTTTAACATGTGTTTTATTATTCAAGAGATTTTAACAAAAAGAAAAAAATTATCCGGACACGCTAAAGTTAAGTTCAAGGCTTTATAGTCCCAACCCTATACTTCGAAGCATGGAGCAACATAGATAGGTAATCACGTAGATTCTTCCTTAGTTACTCAACCAATATGGTGCTAATATCAAGGATGAAATTTTGAGATTTAGAATATATGGGCAGCAAATTTTGAGGATAAAATTTTTGTAAGGAGAGGAGAATGTAATATCCTAGTATTTTGTGAATAATAATAATTAATTTTTTTATATTTAAAATATTTTTTGACATCCATTAGAGATTATAATTGAGAAAACTAATGGGATTAGAGTTAATGGGCTAAGTTGAAAAAAGAAGGACTAAGTAAATGGGCTTAGAGTTAGTGGACTAAGTTGAAAAAAATAAAAGACTAAGTAAATGGGCTTAGAATTAGTAGGCTAAGAAAGTAGGTTTAAAATTAAAGAACTAAATAAAAGAATAATCTATTCAAAAGAAGATTTAGTGAAAAATAATTAAGGTGACAAGATAATTAAAGATAATGGTTGAAATAATTGAGAAATTTGGGAGACAAAATAGGATGTGGACAAATAATTAAAGATCATGGATAAGATTTAGTGTAAAATAATTAAGAAATATGATAAAATAATTAAAGATAATTGGTGAAATAATTGAGAAATGTAGGAGACAAAATAGGGTGTGAACAAATAATCAAAGATAATGGGTGAAATAATTGAGAAATGTGGGAGACAAAATAGGGTGTGGACAAATAATCAAATATAATGGATAAAATAATAGAGAAATGTGGGAGACATAGTAGGGTGTGGACAAATAATTAAATATTATGGGAGAGATTTAGTGACAAATAATTAAGAAATGTGACAAAATATTTAAAGATAGTGGGACATTACAATTATGTTAAACTTAATTCAACCTTCTATAAATAGAGAAAACTTGAAAAGTTTGAGAACTTAAATTAGAAAGAGAAATGTTGTAAGAAAAAAGATTTGAGAGTGAGAGAGAGATTTGAAAAAGAGAAAGAAAGAAAACAGGAAAAACAAAATATAAAAAAAATATTAAAAATTCCTAAAAAATTCCTATAGGTTGGGTTTAGTAGTTCGTGTAAAAATTTGTTACAGAAGGTGTCGTTGGATACGCAAACTGAAATTTTATCATAGTATAGAAGAATACCGAATCGCTCCGTGGGAAGGTGAGTTATCTTCAAAAATTCCATAAATATGAGAATGATATTTTAGAATTTTTGAGTGTGAAATTGGAAGAGAAATGCATGATAGGTATTTATTATGAATTTTTGAGACAATAGATGCTTGAAAATCAAAAAGAAAATGAGAAATAAATAGAACATGGATTCTGAAAATTATGAGAAAATTTTTGGGACTTAGGAATATTGTTTTAGGAATTATTGTGAAGAAAAATTGAGAAATTTTATGAGGAAGTATTTATTTCATAATCTTAAGGAAATAATAAGAGGAAATGGAAGAAATTAGGAAAATTAGAAATCTGATTTTTTTAAGTAATTATGATACTTCAGGGTACGTCAAGATTCATAATTGAGTACCATTGGAACTCCAACGTGAATTTGAGGCAAAATTATGGTAAGGCAAAATTGTCTTTTTACAAGGTAAGTGGTACTTCCTAACTGGATTTAATTTTATGAAAATACTTCGTTTGTAAGTGGTTCTACCCAAGACCTAAATTTAAGTAAATGATTTTATCAAGTTGTCATGTCTTGATGTGAGTATGTTCATATAGATTGCATTTACATGTATTGATGATGAAATATGCATATGTACACGATGATATTATTGATCATGTATTCGCATAAGGGTTTGAGAGTATAGGCCGGGACCGCTGCTCTGCTAAGGGTGCACCCATACACCTTGGCTTGATAAGGAGGCTATGAAAATGGGGAGTAGCAATAAGGTACGGTCGGCTCAAACCGAAATGATATGAAAATGACATTTTGCATCCATGCACGAAATATGTTTATTGTTCCTTTACTTAGATGATTCATCATCTAACTTGTGCGTTGCCCCTGGAATATTAAACGTTTCAGATAGAGATTGTAGCAGAAACGAGGATGAATGAGGCATGCAATGGCACTTAACAAAGTGCATTATGAATTTAATGTATGTTATGTAGCCCATGTATTTAAGTTCTACTACTTTGAATTCTGAATGTTTTGAGTAATGATGATGTATAGCTCTATGGTTAATGATGATGTAAGAATTGATTTATGATTAATGATAAGATATTAGGTTTGATTCTAGCTTCCGCATTTAATGTTTATGTTGATTCTCTTTCGAGATAAATGTATGGAAATTTTGGGATGGATAAGAGAAATGATATGGTTTAGTAATAGTTTTTAAGAAAAAAATTTATTATCCTAGAATTGTCCTAACTTATAGCGCACTCGAGAACACGGGGCATTACATTGGTGACGACTGCCTTCTGCGTCACAATGAACTCGTTCGTTGGGTTGGTCGCACTACTGGTTTCGAGTTAATTCAATAATTTGGTTCTAGAGTTGTTGGACCATCTGGAGGACTTATATGATAGCTGGATTTTTCGGGAGATTGTTGGCGTTATTTGGTTCTTGGGCAGGGGCGCTTTTGGTGCGCACCATGGTATGACAATGACGAGGTTGGTTTGAAAGACTTGTAACATCCGGTGTTACAGGTGTTAAAAGAATGAAAAAAAAAATCCAAAAATGCCCTTGAGAAAGTGTTGGACCCTTGAGATTGAGGGTGCCCTATGAGAAGGGTATTTTGGTAATTTGGATAGCGAAATCCAATATAAAGGGTATTTTGGTAAATTGAAAATAATTCCTATGTGGAATTAGGTGTGTAAGTGAATAAAATCTAATTTGGTATTTATGTGGAGATATATGGGATTAATAAATTCTCAAAGGGTATTTTGGGAATTTTGGAATTTATTTCCATAAAAAAAATTAATTATGGAAAATAGGGAAAATGGAGAATATGAAATTATTGGAAGAAATAATTATTTTCCCTAAATTAGTGAATAAATGTGGTGATGCCACATGGATGGTGGAGATGGAAGCTTGGAAGCCAAGTTTAGTGTTTTGTAATGACACTTGGCATTTTGTGGTCTAAGTTAAATGAGAGATTTAAATAAATGCAAAAGAAATGATAATTGGTCTTGTGAGCATTTAAAGAGGGGCATAATGGTGTTGGATTAAAATAAAAATCCAAAAGAAATAAAAATTAGTCTCCCATTAATGTTTGGAAAATATGAAGATTTTATTAAATAAGAAAGAAATTAATTATGTCTCTCAAGTGTGATGGTTATGAAAATAGTCCCATTAATTTAAATGGGGAAGAAATGAGAAATTGGGAGATGGTGACTAGGGACACATGGCATGATCTTATGAATCAAGAGTGATGTTTAAAAGAAATGCAAAAAAGAAAAAGAATTAGTCTCTCATGAATTAATGAGGGCCATGATGGAGGGAATAAAAAGAAATTCCATATTAAATAGAAAATAGTCAAGCATTTATGGGGGAAATGGTAGATTTAAATAAATGTTAAAGTAAATGGATTATGTCTTTCAAGAGCCTTTAAATTTAAATCAAAAAGAAATTATTTTTAGTCTCCATTAATTGCTTAAAAAGTTATGGATTTAAACTAAATGAAAAATTGAGAAATTAGTCAATCTTGAAAATAGTCATTATTTAATTATTTGAAAAATGGGAGAATTATGGAAATTAGGGATTGATCCAAGGGAGGAGATTTAGTCTCCAAGGAAAAGATCAATGGATGAGATTTAAGAAGACAAAGTCTCTTGGATTGGTGTTTTCTTTGAGTCTAGACAAGTGTTCTCCTAAAATTAATGGCTAGGATTTAAATTGGGAGAAGCACAAGGATTGTGCTAGTGTTTAAAGGTGGAGATTAAGTCTCTTGAATTAAGAAGAAATCTATGGCTAGGATGAAATCTTGAGATTTGGCATGGATTGAGAAGAAAGTTCTATAAATAGGGAATGGGGAAATTGGTTCAAGGTTTTCCCCACATGTGAAGTGAAAGAAGCAAGAAGGCAAGCAAGACTAAGAGAAGGAAGAGAAAGGTTAGCAAGGTAAACCTAGTTCCCTCTCTTGAAATAGTTTGAATGCATATGTATAAGAGCTAAAAAAACATTCCTTTATTATTTTTCTTTAAGGGTGATTAAAGTCTAAGAGAGATTCTTAGCTTGTGGAAGTGTTAAAGCTTCAAAGTCTAAAAGAGATTCTTGGCTTGTGGAAGTATTAAAGCTTCAAAGAAAACAAGGTAAGGGATAGCCCCAAGTGGTGGGGTTTTGCTTGCATTTGTACATAGTTTGTATGAGTTGCATGTGATGGTTCTTTGCATGTTTTGTGCCCTAGTGGACCTATGGCCATAAGAAGGACTTGTGATGGGAGTGAGGGGTTGGTTGGTGCCTTAACCTAAGTGGTTATGAGGGCATGGAGAACTACCCTTAATGTGCATTGCATTTGCATTAAATGTTATGTTTCTCGTACTTCATTTACATTTGCATAGCACCCTTACTGAGCTTTGGCTCATAAGGTCTTTTGACCTCAATGTAGGTGGAGAATCATCAAAGGGAAAGGGAGTTTTGCAAGGTTAAGTGTTGGAAGCAAGGAAGAAAGCAAGAGTAGTAGTGTTTATGTATTTTGTGCTTAAATGTTGTATTTATTTTGTTAATGTGTAATGAAGGCTAAATGTGGGTGAAATGGGGCAAACTTGAATGTTTTGGAAGCCCCTTGGTATGAGAAAGTATTTTGGAAATGTGGGATTTTAATTCAAAAAAAAAAAAAAGGGGGTTGTGGCAGTGTGCTGGCCAGGGGCGCAGCTGGGTGCGCCTGGGCGTGGCCGCGCGCAGCAGGTGCGCGCGGGCGGCTAGGCCACGCGCGCGGCCTGCGCGCATGGCTGCGCGGCCAGCGCCCGCGCGGCCCCGCGCTGAGGGGGCGCGGCCAGCTACCGCACACCCCCCTTGCTGCTGTTGGTTTTTTTTTCCTTTTATTTTTTATTTTAATTTAATTTCTGTTTATTTAAATATATGATATTATTTTGGAAATTCTGAAATAATTTATATTTAAATAAATAAATAAATGAGTATTTAACCTCTAAATTAATTATTAAATTAATATAAATTTGAGGCAATTGTGGAAAAATTTTCTATATTTTGAGAAATTAAATAATGGAGTATTTTCCTTAAATTTTGAAATTGGATGAGGATGCCTTGAGGTTTGTATTTCAAAAATTAATTTTTTAATGGTTGGAAAATTATGGAATTTTTGAAATAATTAAAGGGGAAAATCAATGGAGATTTATGAGGAAAATTTATTTAAATTTTTCCAAAGAAATATTAATCCAAATATTTTCCGAAGGAATTGAAAGTGAGATAAATGGGTTAATGGTTGGGGTAAAGAAAAGAAAAATTATTTTCTTATAATTAAGGCGTTATGCCATAATTTATTTGAAGCTAGAGAGTTATAGCTTATTTTCTTTCAATCCTGGGAGGTCACCCTAAGCTCTTCATTAAAGAGCTTGAGAAGGGGTGACGATTGCGAGGTTTCGGGTTTTAATAGGTCGTCTTGATAATTCCCAAACCCTCGAGCGGAGCGAAGAGAGGGCAAAGCCTAGTTCCCACTTAGGTCATTTCCCGTTGAAACGTAGCCGTCTCTTCATCTTTACCCTAGCGTGTGAATAGTAAGTTGGCTATTCGTGAGTAACACCTGTAGGTGGGAGCGGGGCGTTACAGTTTGGTATCAGAGCCAGGTTGGAGCATCAAGTAGAGGATGTTGGGAGAAATGTGGTTGAAGATTGATCGGAAGGCCTTAGAAGTAGGACCACAAATGACCGAGGACCTTAGGAGTTGGGTCGGGGCGTTAAGGCTTGTGGAAATGAGGATAATGTGCTCGGATATTCCTGCTATAGGAATAGGAAAATATCATGGGTCGAGATGATATACCGTAAGAGATATACGGGTTGAGCAAAGAAGAATCCAATGCCCAAGTGTGGGATTGGGTATCGAGGGCCCGAATGTGGAAATTTGGTGGTTCATGAAGCGTTTTAAGGATGAGATTTCCTTGTGATTAAAGTATTGAGGCTTGTGTGGGGACACGAAGCCGAGTCATGATAAAAAATCGTGATGGGACAAGGAAAGCCCAAAGTATATCTAATCCGGGAAGAGATTAGCGGAGCACCCCTATGTTGGGGGAGATGATCAAGCAGGTATGAGGAAATGGAGTGGTTTCCGTGGGTGGTGTGCTTCGACTAGGGTGAGCTAAGGCTGAAATTAGCTCGAAACCCAAGGGAAGAAGTCGTCAACAGGTTGTGTGACGAGCTCCGGGAAGTGAGTAAGCTAAGGTTGCTCTTAGAGAAGCTCTAGGTGAAGCGAGCGTGTGAAGCATCTGCCTGTCATTGCCAGGGTAGGCGTGACGTTGGTAGCTTGCTGAAAGACTCTGAAGGGGTCAGGTGTGAGGTATGCATGCTAAATGTATATGGTCCGAGGTGATCGTATGGTTATGATGATCCTGGAGGGGACATGCTTAGGGTATGAGTGGACCCTAGTTGGTTTCATGAGGAAACAGGATTTTTCCTAAGCAAGGATAGGTGTGTAGTAAATGGACCCTAGCGGGTGTTTGTGTGAAATGGAAATCCCAAGTGAGTCGAGCTGGAATCCAAGGGAATCCAGATTTGGGATAAAGGAGTTGGGCATGTGTAGATATGCATGTGGGAGCCATGGCATTAGAAGTCCAAATCGGGAAAGGCCAAGAGACCGTTCATGAATGAGGGGCCAACCTAAACTCTCATTGACGCTTGGGGTCAGGCAGGACGCCTAAAGTTGAGAGATAAGAGGTGAATAAACCCTCATTATGTGCCTGGGGTCGAGATGACGCCTAAGGTTATGAGACCCTTGATGGGAGACACGGAGGTCACCCAATGAAGGGTATGAACGGTGTGTGGGCCGAGGGTAGTAAATTGTGGCAACAGGACATTTGTGGGCTATGCGCGCGTAAGAAATGCCAACTTTGGGTGCCCAGGGGGCAGGGGCATGGTAAACAATGTGAAAGCCCGGGAATTTTAGTTCCAAGTCATGGAAGCCCGAGCGAGGCATGCTGGAGGGCCAGGCCGGGCGTAGTGACTGAATGTGTTCATGAGTGTGCAAGGAGAGATGAGAGGTCTTAATTTACCTGGAGGGTAACGGTGGGTACTCTATGGTTATGGGTGCCAGAGCTTGAGGTAAGCTCGATATGTCGGTTGTGGATTTAGAGATCATTGATAACCAAGCTCTTGGGATGAGCTAGGTGGTGAAATGAATCATGATGGATGGGGAATCCATTGTCGTGAAAAGTTAGAGCTTTCAAATGTTGAGTGAGAGCCGTGAGGTATGATCTTGTGGGGTAAGATCATGAGGCCTCAATAGGTGAAATGGTTTGAGAGTCTCTTAAGCGGTAAGAGATGTAGAGCCCGGAGGAGCGAGGTTTATGGTTTGACCTTGGGGTTATCAAGGCAAGGATAACCAAGTAAGATGACTTTGGTAAGATGGTGGTGGAAGCATCAGGGTCGGAGAGGCTTTAAGTAGCTTCGATGTGATGGGTGCAAGGCTCAATGTGACGGATCTGATGCTATGGACCGTGTGGCAGAGGACTAATGAGTTAGCTCGCATTGAGGGCAAGTGGCCCATGAGTCTGAGCAATTGAGTGAACTGCAGGTGACGGTCAGATGCCGAAGAACTAGAGCAACAACTAGGGAGATTTGGTCAGGTGAGACCGAGAATCTCCTGTTAGGGATAGAACCCCTAGAGTAGTCCTAAGGAGGAATCGTGGAATGCGATAATGATCCGATAGATTTGTTGTCGAGTAGGATGCCTGGTAAGAATAGTGGCTGCGAGCGTGGCGAGGTAGTCATGTCGGGTTCGATATCAGAAGTGTGACTAAAGAGTTGAAAGTCACACTATGGGGTGCGAAGCGGATCAGAGTGGGACCTGAGCCATGCTGTAGGAAACTGTTGTTGGGCCAGTGTAAGGGACAACACGGTAATAATGATTGGGTGTTAACTCTCTAAAGCACAGGGCAACACGATGGGGAACCAGTGTTGGGCCAGTGTATGGGAGTGACACGATGATGGTGATAAGGTGTTGGCGCGCCTAAAGCACAGGGCAACACAGTGACTATGCAGATGGTCAGGGACTGAAGATCTATGAGATGTTTGAGAAAGAAACCCGAGGAAAAGAAACGGGTCTAGCGTGGGGATAATACTACGGTTGACGCCTATCAGTGACGGGTCTAATGCTAGGGACCACTGGATGCAGACAATTAGTCCACAGGAGGGACTGCAGCCCTCCACGTGGAGTAACTTGTCTGTGGTGGAAACGATTAGATACCGAAGACCTGGGGTATGCTGTAGGTTATGCTTGAGCCAGACCTAAAAATTTCATAAGGGTTGAAGTATGGTGGTAGTGCTGTGGGGGTCAAGGCAACAAGAAAGTTTGTGAATCAAGTGAGTGATATCTTGTGGTGTGATAACAAGATGTGTGGTGATGCTCGTTGTTAAAGGATGCTAACATAGTTGAGGTTAAATCGATCGAAGTTGATCTGGTAAATTGAGATGATGGACCTTGTGTGACCTTGCGGTGATGCAAGAAGATGGGTCGATTTGTGGAGTTAGTAAATGGCTCGAGAGGGTTACGTAAGTGCCGTGGAGGGTGAGACTTACGAGTTGGAAGCTAACCATGAGATGGGAATATTAAAGCGCGGGAAGGCTTCGAATAAAGGGATCTCTAATCCAGTGAAGTGAGTTGTGGTAGGCTGAACGCGTGGCTAAGGACGGTTTGAAATCCGTGAAGGTGCGCAATTGCAAAGTCTGGTGTTAGTCTTTGTTGTGTCAATGCGAAATGAGGAAGTGTCCTCATGTAGCATTGGAGGGATTTCCATTTGATGACACATGAGAAATTGCCAGGTGGTAGCACCTGATGGCAATAATGGAGCATGAGGCTTGAGGGCTGTGGTGTAAAGTCTTGTTGGTTGTCGTGTATGCAATATAAAGGTTCAGTGGGTCTTGGTGATTAAACCAGGCTAATTGTGCAAAAGAGATCCGAGGTGATAAAAGACGATTGGTCAAGATAGAATTGTGCCACTCAAAGGAGTGTGGCTTTGGAATGAAAACTATCAATGGTTGTGAAAAAAAATCGGCCAGTGAAGCTGTTGTGGTGTTAGAGCCATGTGGTTGCTCACCGAGAGGTGTGAGCTAGCTGTAACAAAGTGTATAAGAAATCCGGGAGAAGCCAGAGTCTCTCAGGTATTTAGCTAGATGCTATATGTATAAAAGGTGATGTGAGGAAGGCGACCTAAGAGTGGGGTCGTGCTGGTTGTGGTGACCAGTGAGATTCAAAGAATAGCAAGTCTTTTGAGATGGCATGGTGGTGTCATCGTCGCGATTAGGGAAAATGAGTTGTCAAGAAGGTCAAAGGTAACCATTGTGCATGGTAAGACCTTGAAGCCGAGTGTGAATGGCTATGAAGGCCGGTATCAGTGAATTTTGAGATGCAATGATCGTGGGGGAGAAATTCGTTGCTGTCATGGTGTTGTCCTTGCCAAGGAGGACAAGAGGAACCATTATGCATGGTTTAAATCAGGTGTCTATTGCGGGTTGAGAATGAACCTGATGTAGGATGGCTGAAAGTTCGTGCCTCAAGAGTAAGAGGCTTTGTTGAGAAATGGTGAGATTTAAAAGGTCCCAATGAAAGTGAAGCTGGGCGAGAAAATTTGGCCAGAAGGCCGCTACAAGAGTGGGGGTGTAACCATGATGGCTTGTTGTGGTGTGGACCAAAGGCACGAGTCATCCTACAGGTGCGATGCATAAGTGATTGTGCAAATGGTAATAAGCCAATCACTTGTGCCACGCACCGTGGGTGATGACGAGGGCTGATTAAAGGTTCCACGACCCTAAGCGCAATGGTAGGATCCTGGACTCGTGGTAGGGTAAATAGCCAAGGTAAGGCCTAGCATGGGAACATGATTGTAAAAGTTGAAATGGGGTGAAGAATTGAAGAGGGGTTGCTCAGTGAAGAGTTCCCTGGTATGGGTATGAGACCCTACTAGCATGTGATATCGGCTAGTAAGTATCGTTGTGTGCTTAATGCGAAGAACTCCTGGTTGGGAGAAGGTTGTGGCCCGAGCATGCTTAAGCTCGAGGTGAGATTGAAATGGTGCATACGTCGCCAAGCTCGATGTGAACTCAGGTAGTGCACAGGGTTGAAATATGTGATAGCCTGGCATGGTGTTAGGTAAGTCAATTTTGCGTAATCGTATCGATAAATGAGGGTCGGCTGGTCAAGGTAGAAGACCATGTATGAAATGGTCGAAGTTGGCAAGGTGGGCCAAATGGGTGCTTCCCAGGTAGTGCTAGCATGGTAAGTTGATCGGTAACGAGAGGTTACCATGAGGATCAACTCAAGCTATGCAGGCGTGTGATTAATGGCGGTATGCCATGGTGGAATGGGTGTCCGAGTGTCTAATGGGCACTAGAATGTGACATTGCGGTGAATGATCAGTGCTAAGACGTTGCTGGTTGGACCAACGTAAAATCGTGGCCATGTGTGATTGGCAGTGAGAAACGTTGTCGTGTGTGATCAGAGTAAAATCGTGGTAGACTGATCAATGATGCAATGTTAGCGTATGTGGTTTTGACTGATGGGAAAAATGGAAGTGGACTGCAAAGCGATGCTCGAGGTAACGAAAATCCATCCAGAAATGGATAGCGTTGCGGTAAGCGCGATCAGCAACCAGTTGTGCAATTTGGCAAGAGGTCAAAGCGGTGTTCGGTTGTTGAATGTCCTCGAGAGTTGGAAGATCGAAGGCCTAAAGTGAAGCCTTGAGGTAGGTGTAACCCGAGGTAAATGTGAAGAATGGGTAGGCTATGGGATTCTCGAGCAGGAGAATTTGGCAAGTAGCCCGAGAATGTGATTGTCTTGGGTAGGAGATGATGGTAAAGCGAATTTCGAGGACGAAATTCTTTTAAGAGGGGAGAAATGTAACACCCGGTGTTACAGGTGTTAAAAGAATGAAAAATAAAATTTCAAAAATACCCTTGAGAAGGTGTTGGACCCTTGAGATTGAGGGTGCCCTATGAGAGGGGTATTTTGGTAATTTGGATAGCGAAATCCAATATAAAGGGTATTTTGGTAAATTGGAAATAATTCCTATGTGGAATTAGGTGTGTAAGTGAATAAAATCTAATTTGGTATTTATGTGGAGATATATGGGATTAATAAATTCTCGAAGGGTATTTTGGGAATTTTGGAATTTATTTCCATAAAGAAAATTAATTATGGAAAATAGGAAAAATGGAGAATATGAAATTATTGGAGGAAATAATTATTTTCCCTAAATTAGTGAATAAATGTGGTGATGCCACATGGATGGTGGAGATGGAAGCTTGGAAGCCAAGTTTAGTGTCTTGTAAGGACACTTGGCATTTTGTGGTCCAAGTTAAATGGGAGATTTAAATAAATGCAAAAGAAATGATAATTGGTCTTATAAGCATTTAAAGAGGGGCATAATGGTGTTGGATTAAAATAAAAATCCAAAAGAAATGAAAATTAGTCTCCCATTAATGTTTGAAAAATATGGAGATTTTATTAAATAAGAAAGAAATTAATTATGTCTCTCAAGTGTGATGGTTATGAAAATAGTCTCATTAATTTAAATGGGAAAGAAATGAGAAATTGGGAGATGGTGACTAAGGACACATGGCATGATCTTATGAATCAAGAGTGATGTTTAAAAGAAATGCAAAAAAGAAAAGAAATTAGTCTCTCATGAATTAATGAGGGCCATGATGGAGGGAATAAAAAGAAATTCCATATTAAATGGAAAATAGTCAAGCATTTATGGGGGAAATGGTAGATTTAAATAAATGTTAAAGTAAATGGATTATGTCTTTCAAGAGCCTTTAAATTTAAATCAAAAAAAAATTATTTTTAGTCTCCATTAATTGCTTGAAAAGTTATGGATTTAAACTAAATGGAAAATTGGGAAATTAGTCAATCTTGAAAATAGTCATTATTTAATTATTTGGAAAATGGGAGAATTATGGAAATTAGGGATTGATCCAAGAAAAGAGATTTAGTCTCCAAAGAAAAGATCAATGGATGAGATTTAAGAAGACAAAGTCTCTTGGATTGGTGTTTTCTTTGAGTTTAGACAAGTGTTCTCCTAAAATCAATGGCTAGGATTTAAATTGGGAGAAGCACAAGGATTGTGCTAGTGTTTAAAGGTGAAGATTAAGTCTCTTGAATTAAGAAGAAATCTATGGCTAGGATGAAATCTTAAGATTTGGCATAGATTGAGAAGAAAGTTCTATAAATAGGGAATGGGGAAATTGGTTCAAGGTTTTCCCCACATGTGAAGTGAAAGAAGCAAGAAGGCAAGCAAGACTAAGAGAAGAAAGAGAAAGGCTAGCAAGGTAAACCTAGTTCCCTCTCTTGAAATAGTTTGAATGCATATGTATAAGAGCTAAAAAAAAATTCCTTTATTATTTTCCTTTAAGGGTGATTAAAGTCTAAGAGAGATTCTTAGCTTGTGGAAGTGTTAAAGCTTCAAAGTCTAAAAGAGATTCTTGGCTTGTGGAAGTATTAAAGCTTCAAAGAAAACAAGGTAAGGGATAGCCCCAAGTGGTGGGGTTTTGCTTGCATTTGTTCATGGTTTGTATGAGTTGCATGTGATGGTTCTTTGCATGTTTTGTGCCCTAGTGGACCTATGGCCATAAGGAGGACTTGTGATGGAGTGAGGGGTTGGTTGGTGCCTTAACCTAAGTGGTTATGAGGGCATGGAGAACTACCCTTAATGTGCATTGCATTTGCATTAAATGTTATGTTTCTCGTACTTCATTTACATTTGCATAGCACCCTTACTGAGCTTTGGCTCATAAGGTCCTTTGACCTCAATGTAGGTGGAGAATCATCAAAGGGAAAGGGAGTTTTGCAAGGTTAAGTGTTGGAAGCAAGGAAGAAAGCAAGAGTAGTAGTGTTTATGTATTTTGTGCTTAAATGTTGTATTTATTTTGTTAATGTGTAATGAAGGCTAAATGTGGGTGAAAGGGGGCAAACTTGAATGTTTTGGAAGCCCCTTGGTATGAGAAAGTATTCTGGAAATGTGGGATTTTAATTAAAAAAAAAAAAGGGGTTGTGGTAGTGTGCTAGCCAGGGGCGCAGCTGGGCGCGGCCGCGCGCAGCAGGTGCGCACAGGCGGCTAGGCCGCGCGCGCAGCCTGCGCGCATGGCAGCGCGGCCACACGCTGGGGGGCGCGGCCAGCTACCGCACACCCCCTGCTATTGTTGGTTTTTTTTTCCTTTTATTTTTTTATTTTAATTTAATTTCTGTTTATTTAAATATATGATATTATTTTGGAAATTCTGAAATAATTTATATTTAAATAAATAAATAAATGAGTATTTAGCCTCTAAATTAATTATTAAATTAATATAAATTTGAGGCAATTGTGGGAAAATTTTCTATATTTTGAGAAATTAAATAATGGAGTATTTTCCTTAAATTTTGAAATTAGATGAGGATGCCTTGAGGTTTGTATTTCAAAAATTAATTTCTTAATGGTTGGAAAATTATGGAATTTTTGAAATAATTAAAGGGGAAAATCAATGGAGATTTATGAGGAAAATTTATTTAAATTTTTCCAAAGAAATATTAATCCAAATATTTTTCGAATGAATTGAAAGTGAGATAAATGGGTTAATGGTTGGGGTAAAGAAAAGAAAAATTATTTTCTTATAATTAAGGCGTTATGCCATAATTTATTTGAAACTAGAGAGTTATAGCTTATTTTCTTTCGATCCTGGGAGGTCACCCTAAGCTCTTCATTAAAGAGCTTGAGAATGGGTGACAATTGCGAGGTTTTGGGTTTTAATAGGTCGTTTTGATAATTCCCAGACTCTCGAGCGGAGCGAAGAGAGGGCAAAGCCTAGTTCCCACTTAGGTCGTTTCCGGTTGAAACGTAGCCGTCTCTTCATCTTTGCCCTAGCGTGTGAATAGTAAGTTGGCTATTCGTGAGTAACACCCGTAGGTGGGAGCGGGGCGTTACAAGACTTTAGTTAAATTATGGGGTAGGTAAGTTTTACCGAGCCTCATGATGGGTTCCAGATGTTCCTTCCTGACTAAAAAGGGCAATCAGAGGTGGGGTCGCGACGACAAGGCGCAGGCTCCAACGACAGGTTCGTCTGGGGGGCAGCTGACACTTGCAAGCACTTTGACACTCGAGTGAGTAAGAGAGTAAGGAAATGACAGTATATCAGTAGGTCAGAGGGTAGAACATACCTTGACTCTAAAAAGAACTGACTGATATAGGAGGCGAAAAAGACCTTTTACATGCATGCGTCGTGTGTTTGTAGGTGATGGGACTGACTATCTGGCGCCCATGGAGGTTCCTAGGTGGAAGCATGTTGGCGACTAGACCCTCATTAATGTGGATGAGATCCGCCATTAATGAGGATGAGATTTGAGGCTGCTGTACTGATATTCAGTGGGAGTTTGCAATGATGTCGTGGCAGGCTGGTGCTAAGCTGAGATTGGGCCTAAGGAGAAGGCCAAGATCGAGCCTAGAGGGAGGTCCGAGATTTGTCCCAAAGAGAGGGCCGAGATTGGGCCTAGAGGGAGGGCTGAGATTTGGCCTGGAAGGTCCAACATATGGTCCATGTGGGATGTGGGTTGTCAACTTGTGTGTGGCACTTGAGTGATAGCACTCGGGATGCGTGCCAATGATTAATGTTATGTGACCCACTTGGGATGGGGTTGAAACGGACTTCACCCTACGGTACTCAAGTGGCGGGGCTGAGAGTGAATATCACTCCGGTTGTTGACTCAAGTGACAGGGGCTGAGAGTGGACACCACCCCAAGTGCCATTGAGAAATAGCATTATTGCCTAGGTGGACGTTGATTCCGGGGATAGTGTGGTCATCTTCTGGCTAGGGTTGTGTTGAGATCCAAAATACTTTTGTGTGGGAGCTTAATGCCTAACATAATATAGGGGTGATACCCGGGTTCATGTGTTAAGGTTGTCCCTCTTAAGCAGGATTGTGTGATGCCAATGTGTCAATGAGATTGCATTTTCCCCGGTTAGGGTTAAATGCTATGTGGGATTCTCTTGTGTTGGGTCATGTCAAGATATGTCGGTTTATTTTCATGGTCTTGCATATATTTATGAAAATGTTTTTGAACTCTCACTTAAATGATTCAACATCTAATTTGGACTATGTGTCTGGAATATTTAAACGTTTCAAGTGAAAGCAGCGACGCTAAAGGAAAGAGAGTTATCAAGATGTAGCTGATAGTGACATAATAGATCTTTTATAGTTTTTATTATGTATTCAGCTGTAAACATATTATTTTGGTGATGTGATGTTGAACATCGATGGTATAAATTCTATATTATGAATAAAGGAATTATGGTTTTGTAATATCGAGGTTTCGATTCTGCTTCCTTTGATGAGATGTTATTACTAGTCTTACCTTATTCTTTTAAGTTGATACGCTGAGATAGTAGATCGAGATTGTTGGGGTTTAAATTATGTTGAGTATATGTTGAAGGATTGTTGAAAAAAAAATATATCCCCGAAATTCAGAGTTAACGTGCACTTGGGAAAAATGGGGCGTTACAGATATTATGTCGCTATTATCTTTAAATATTTTTTTAATTTAGCAATGAAATTAGTGATGAAAAGACTCGTCACTAAATTTAGCGACGGAACAAATCCGTTACTAAAAAAAAAATTAAATTCAAAATTCAAAATTTAGCGACGGAACAAATATGTCACTAAAAAACAAAAAATTAAAAAATATATATAAAACTTTACCCGTCGCTAAAAAAGAAAAATAATTAAATAAAAAATTCAAAATTTAGGGACGGGGTTATAACCGTCACTAAAAAAATAAAAAAAAATTAAAATAAAAATTGTAAAACTTTAGCGATGGGGTTATACTCATCATAAAAAAAGAAAATAAATAAATAAAAAATTTAAAATTTAACGTCGGGGTTATACCTGTCACTAAAAAGGAAAAAAAATAAATTCAAAATTCAAAATTTAACGATGGAATAAATCCGTCGCTGAAAAGAAAAAAATTAAATTTATAAAAATTCTAATTAAATTCAAAATTAATCCTTTTTTTTTATCATCCATGTATTTATTAACTTAGTCTCCTTTTATCTTCCATGCTTTTATTGTTTATCTTTTCCATTTTAAGCTTGACTTAGTCTCGTTTTATCTTACATGCTTTTATTGTTTATCTTTTCCATTATAAGCTTGACTTAGTCTCCTTTTATCTTCCATGCATTTATTGTTTATCTTTTGTATGTATTTATTTCACCCATACAAAAATAAACCTCGGGCTTTATATATCCCTTTTTCTCTTTTAAAATTATTAGTTTAGGATGTTACACTTCCTTTTGCTAAAAAATTTAATTATTATTGGACCATACGCTGAGCACCTGGAGCCTTAAGCACTGATCATTTCCAAAGTTGAGCATGTTCCTCCTTAATCAAATCAAATATAAATTTGGATATCCGAAGACTTCAACCCAGAAAACATAATAGATAACTAATTTGAGTATTTAAGCAGTATAGGTAATCGATCAAATCAAGTATAATATTTGATATTCGAAGACTTGAACCCTTAAAAAAGAGAAGACTTCTACCAAGAAAAATTCCCACAATATATAATTAACAACTGATTAGATTGATTAATCTAATTAATAAAGAAGTTTGGACATCCCTCCACCAATTGGAAGAAATTCATATGTCTATATTTGGAGACTCAATCCATACAATTATTATTGTTGTGTCATAGATAAAAGTCCATTAAAAGGTCAAGCATGTCTAAAAGTCCAAAATATCTTTTTGGGCTAAAAGACATAAATTTCTCATATGCGGGGAGTCCCACGCAAAGCGAGCAAACATGATAAGTCCGACATTTAAAAATTATTTTGAATATTCCAATAAAAGGATAGATAATTATCCATAGCGAATTCTAATTCTAAAATGATTATGAAATATTTAGATAAGCATTATCCCTAAGAAATTTTATCTCTAAAAAGTGCAAGATAAACTCCATCCATCAAGATAAGCGTTATCTATAAGAATCATAATTCTGTTACATTTTGAATAACTTCATATTTCTCTATAAATATGAAAGAGTTATTCATTCCTGAAGAGGGGGAAGAGATCTTTGATATTAATTTCAATATAATTTCTTTTATCATACTCAGTATCTAACTTAAGCGTTGGAGTGTCGCACCCTCTGACTATTTTCTTATTTTTGTAAGTTCAGACGGCTTGAAGATGACGTTTCCATTTAACAAATTTATTGTTATATCCATGCTACAACAATTATTAAATAAAAAATTAATTCCCTTTTTAACAATCTTATAATGTGATTTAGGGGACTAATAATAATAATGTTGATATGGCAGCATCAAATGCCGGTGCGGTGACTACATATGTCAATAAATATTAGGGTAAATTGTGTTAGATGGATGTGATTTATTATTTTATTTTTATCATTATTATTCAATTTTATTTTTTACTATCTTTTGCTGACTTAGACTTTTATTATTTAAGTTGACTCAGGTCGTCGAAGTTATCCACTTACTTAAGGTTATGTGATTGGGCTTTCTATCCATATAATTGAGGAGTGTACAGATAACGTTTTGTGTTATACATACGCCTTTGCATTTTGGTAGGAGTGGATGAACCTTCCAGAGAGAAAACCATCTATTATCTATTTTGTTTTCTTTCTGCTCATTTTTATCTCGTTCTATTGTTATTTATTATTATCAAAATATAACAATAAATTTTGTATAAGAGAGGGTCTCAAGTGTAATCATTAAGAGACCTACAGAGAAAAAAAATTGGGGGAATGAATAAGCCTCACTTGCGAGCCCTCCAATACTTAAGTCAATCTTATGCCCGAAATATATAATGCAGAAAGTAAGTAGAGTTATCATCTTAGCAGAGTAGTGCGTGTACATTTGCTGGAGTAGGAGGTCACCCATTTATAGGGGGAAGAAGACTGACAAGTGGAAGGAGAGCCACAATCTCTGACAATCATTTCAGGTTCTCTTTTGGATATTTAGTTGAGGATATCTGAGCATAAGAGTCTTTTGAATAGAAATTGTCGACTAATTCATGAATTTTTAGGGGGGGTCTTTTTTTGTTGGCATCGAGATTGGCTCTCGAGTGAGGTCACTTGATCTCGGTCTTAGTCACTCAACTATACTAGTCCTCGGGTAACCTTACCAGGCTCTCGGTTACACTAGTCCCTCAACCAAGTCTCTTCCTTTAGTCTCCCACAAGTCTCTCGCAAGCCTCTCATTTAGGTGTCCTGGATTGGTGTCCCTTCATCTTGATCATTTGATGATTTCCTACCCCAATGGCTTGTTCATGTAGATTTCTTCTTTCAATAGATTTTTGATCCTTTTTCTTTAGGATTCGGCCTATCATTTGTTATCGGCCAAAATTAAATAAAAAATTTCAAAAATTCTTGGACACAACAATTGTTCCCCACTCTTAGAGGGAAGAGTAACTGTTGATCTGCCTTCTCTTGGAGACTTTTCACGAGGGTTCTTTCTTAATGCCCACTATAAGAAAAATAGTTTTTAGCGACGAAATTTAGTGACGGAATTATTCCATCTCTAATATATTTTTAATTTAGCGACGGAAAGACCCGTTACTAAATTTAACGACGAAATTAGCGGCAAAAATCCTATAACTAAAAAAGAAAAATAAATAAAAAAAATTCAAAAATTAGCAAAAAAAAGGAAAAAAGATTCAATAAAAAATTCAAAATTTATCGACAGGGTTATACTCGTCGCTAAAAAAGAAAACAAATTAAATAAAAAAATTCAAAATTTAGTAACGGGGTTATACTCGTCGCTAAAAAAAATTAAATAAAAAAATTCAAAATTATAACCCGTCGTTAAAAAAATTAATAAATATTAAAATTAGTAATGAAATAAAATTAATAAATATTAAATTTAAAATTAATATTCATTTTCCTCTACTAACATTGATATTAAAATTAATATTTCATTAAATAAGTTTGGAAAATTTTGGAGTATGAATATAATTCTAAAAAGTTTGGAAGAAAGTATTATAAATATAATTTATGCACTTTAATAGTCAAGGCAGATTCCATATCTGTTGGCTCGCGCGTGTGAATATAGGTGCTTGATCCTTAGAGGTTGGGGGTTCGATTCCAAGGTGCAGTGATTGGGATTATTAATGGAATAATAATCCTAGCACTGCCACCTGGCGAGCAGAGGCGTGGCCATGCGGCACATGGATGAGGGAAGGGCAGGAGCATTCGGGGGCGAGCACGCATTGATTTTGCAGGCATGCACTAAATTTAGCGACACAATTATTTTTCGTCTCTAATTAGAGATGAAAATTCAGTCGCTGATTTCGTTGCTAACCCCATCGCTATATTTCAGTTATGCCCTTTTTAGTGACGAAATTTTTTGTTGCTAAAACATTAATTTTTTGTAATGGTCAATCTTTTCTATCTCATGGATTTTCTATCTCTGTTCTCCCTAAAATTGCATATTTTAATGTTATAGGTTGGTGGTGTTACGAGGACTATTTCCATCTTGGTTAATGACTTGGAGAACCATCTAGTCTTTTGAAGCCTTGTTCAAGTGACTAAGAGAACCCTAAGATGATTGACGTATTTGAATGTTGAGGATCCATATCAATTGTTGAGAACTTGACCTCAATTACCTTTTGAGAGATCGAGACATAATGCTAATAGAGTTCTTACCTATTTTTCTGTTTGGAGGTGACTCCAACTTGGTTGAGAAAACTTAGATCTTTTACTTTAAATGTCGTAAAATGATTTTCTCCTTCATTTCTTCTTGGATCATTCCCTTATTGAGTTAGGGTTCCCCCCTCCCCCCCTAATCATTTGGGATGACTTTGCTCTATTGAAGGATTCCTGTAATTTGTACTTTTAGGGGGTATTTTTTTTCTATAACCCATTGTTCCTCATGATCCCCTTTTCTCTTAGATTATGGTCCTTAGATCATGTTCATGCATTTTCCCACTTTTGATGACAGGTTTGCCTTAGATCGTTCTCGTATTTTTGCATTTCGGCTTTATACGTCATTCTCACACTTTATGAACTTCTAATTTTAGGTTTGTGCTTTTTTCTTTGCATAACATGTTATTAGTAACTCACATAGTATATAAAATTTTGCAATTTAGCTTTTGAATGATAAATTGTTCAAAACTTTTAACACACATTTTGCTTTTTCTTAAAAGAGGGGTATTATGCTTGCTCTCTAATCCTTTGTGGATAATACACCCTAGACCATTCTCATGCTCTTGCATTTGCGACTTTAATCCACTTTCATGCATTTTTCGCTTTTAACTCTAGGTTATTCTAGATCATTTTTTACGTGTTTATCACTTTTCATTTTGGGTTATCTTAGATCATTCTCATGCTTTTGCATTTTCGATTTACAATCTTACACATTTCGCATTTTTGATACTAGGTTTTCCCTCTATCATTCTTGCGATTTTTGTTTTTTTTTTTTTTTAATTTTTGGACCGTTCTCACATTTTTGCTCTTCAATTTTTAGACTGTTCTCACGCTTTGTGCTTCAATTTTTCAACCGTTCTCACGCTTTTACGTTTCAGTTTTTAAATCATTCTCACATTTTTGCACTTTTGTTTTTTGGATAATGAACCCTATATTGTTCTCTTGCATTCCAATTTAGTTTTTCTTAGGTTTTTTACACCATAATCCACTATCCCACACCATATTTTAATTTTTAGATCAACCTCAATTTTTCTAAAATATTTTATAAAAAAAAAGAAAGGTGTTCCAAGGCTAGTCCATCCATGGGACTATTGAGCATAAAAAACTTAGCTCATTTGAACATTATTTGACCCTTCAAAATTCAACTCAACCTTGAAGGTGGTTGAGCACACTTGGTTAATGCAAGGTTCACCTACTTCCACTTTAAGACTGTGGATGGGCGAGCTAGGTCACGCCTAGGTCATTGTTATTTTTATTTTTGTGCCTCGTTTTTTCCTTATTTCTTGCAATTTTTTCCATTCCTTTGTATAAATAACACAATATTGATTTGTTGTCAATAACATCTTCACCATCTAGAGTAATGAGGAGTCGAATGACACTATGCATTAATAGGTGTTGATGTAACATCTCAAAATTTTGGAAATAATTAATAATTATTCGAGGTTATTATAGAATATTTGGAGATTTAAGCAAAATATTTATTTATGTTGTTTTGAGGAAATGAGAAATTAAAGTAATTATTTTAATTGAAAGTATTTATGGAAATAATAAAATAGATTAAATTAGTGAATTTTTGAAAAATAATGGGGTTTAAGTGTAATTTCAGAAACTAGGGTGGATGTCACCTTAAATATAAGTTGTGTGCAACAATAAGCAAGGAGGTCTTGTAGGCGAGATGGTAAAGTGTGCCTAGGAGGAAGGAGAGGTAGTGGGATCGAGCTCGTGGCCAAGCAAGGAGAAATTTAGGTTTTTGAAACCAAGTTGGCGCCAAAACAGCATCGTTTCAAGGCGTCAAGCGGCACCCGTGTTCGCGCGCAGGCGCCCGACTAGGCCTCGGCACGCAAGGCCTTGCGGCTACGCAGCCTTTTCGTCTGCTATGTGTCCAAACCCTCTTTTCTCCTCCAGAAATTGCATTCCCTTGCAACAATGCTCTGGACAGTACTCCTCCTACCTTTTGGCCTATAAATAGGCTGTGAATGTTTGAGAGAAATGGGAGAATTTTGGAGAAATTAAAGGAAATTTTGGTAGCATGGGCTTGAGTAGAGACTCTGGTGCATTGCAAGAGTTAAAGAAAAATATTTAAGGCAAGTTTTGAACTTTCTCCTTATGTTCTTTAATCCCTATGCAAGTCTTCGTGGTTTCTCATATTTTATACCCTCCCTTATTGTGACTCGGTTCCACATATTAATAATGTAAATTTGCATGGCAACTATTTTATGATTTATGTATTATTGACGGGTCTATTGCCGATGAAATAAGTTAAGTAAATAATCACTTAAAGTTGTTGATTATGTCTGTCACGGGACTTTGAATGGCTCTACTTCGTTGGGAATTATGCTTATTGGCTAGGGTCAGATTTATGCAAGGTATTATAACATCTTGTAAATGGATTGGTTATGAATTTGCCATCTTGCTCTATATTTTGTGATCCTTGTACGAGTCTCATGCATATTATGTTGGTTATAATCTTATTTGTGGCATGATGCATGCTAAACATGAGAGTTAGATGCATGGGAATTGGAGTCATTATGCATATGCATACTCATGAAATGATTTTTGAAAACAATATGGTACTTGATGCGCACAGCGGAAGAGTTCGTAAGATATATCTGCAGAGAAAGTTTCGGCTCAGAAATGGACTTCAGTCCTAGAGTTATGGACTTTGGTCCCATGATTAATATGGTTTTAAAAAGATTGCATATGAGCATGATTGCATTTTACATCATGTTATCATGAAGAGTGGTAAAGAGCTATGGTATGAATATTATGTAGGAATAAAAGAATTTATTTAGTATGAAAATTTCTGGTCGTTACAGTTGAGGACCTGACTATCATAATGTCTTTTTTTATAGCTGATGCAAGGTTCACTTACACAATTTTTTTGTTTTTGTTTTGACTAACAAGCTAGCAAGCGTTGACTAACTCTATTTTTTTTTCTTTTCTTGGAACATATGAATGAAACAATTTCTTCATGTTACCTACCCCTTTTTCAAGACCCTAGAGATTTGAAACTCAAATGTTACTGTCTAAAAACGTCAGTAAGAACTCCAAAACTCAAATGTTATCCATTGCGGCGTGGGAAATTGATATCTGATTGGATGTTTCTTTTGCTTCCATACACAACATCATCAGTTGATGACGTGAAAAATCTTATTTGCAAGAACAGGGTTAGATCAGGCATAGTTCATGGCCACAATAGTGGACAAATATATATAGCCCACTCCACATTCATCTCTGTTAGGCTTGTCTCTTAGGATGATTCTGCAACAACTTGCAGTGAAAATAGAACTGCCTAAGGCCTTCCCATAAACAACCAACCCTCGGATGCCTAAGTAAGAAGTGATCCGTGAAGAGAATCAGAGAGAGAGCGAGAGAGAGGAGCACATATGTTGTAGCCATGAAGATAGATGTCTTGTTTAGACAGTACGTACGTAGAAACACACAACAATCTTTCAAATTATAGAATTAATACAACAAGGTCAACCCCTTAGGAAGAACAAGAGAAGAAGTCGAAAGACGCAGAAATCAATCAAAGTGCTCCTCCATACATGGAAGCATATATAGTACACACATAGTAGATTAGGACTTAGGACATACATGGAAGCTTAGTACACACATAGTAGATCAGTTGTACACACCAAGAACACAACTGATTGGGATTGTTGCCTCCGCCGGCGGCGGCGATTTCTTCAGCTTCCTGAGAGAAATCTCCTTCAAAGATGTTTTTTCCACCTGCATTTATCTCTTGATCGGGAGCTCCGGAGCTGTTTGCGCCGTATCTCGTTCTCTGAGTCGCCTTACCCTGAAAGACATTATTTCCCTTCTTCGCAGTTACTCCTTGTTTGGGAGGTGCCATTGTGGAACCAAATTAATCAAATCAAATCAAATGAGATGATGCCTTCTGGCCTGGGGTTAGGCTCAAGATGCCAAACAAGCTTTATTTACACAATCAAGTGTATATAAAATTTGATAATTGGAAGACTTCAACCACCCGGTAAACATAACTTATAATATGTAATTCCCATTTTCGACGACTTAACATTTAAGAGGAGACTTGACTTAAATCAAACTATGTTAATGTTATAATATGGCCGCCAATGTTGAATTCTAAACTTATTTAATGAATATTAATTTTAATATTTATTAATTTTATTTCATTATTAATTCAAATAAAAATTTATAAATTATTATATTAACAACGAAAAATTTTGTTCTTATTTTGAAGTTAATTGAAATTTTTATAAGTTTTACATTTAACTATGTAAACTATGTGGGGAAGTTAATGGTTTAAATTTTTTTAAACTAATTAATTGAATTAAATTAAATGAGTTAATTGATAAATTTAAAATTAAAAGAACACATAAATTAAAAAGATGGGTATCTTCTAAAGGACAATATATTATTCAATTATGTACTTTTACGCTTTTTTTTTTGTAAAGTCACTTAAATTTTTTGTTATTTAATTACATTTCTTTATTTATATTTTTAAGTTAATTTAATTTTTATAACTTTATTTTTTAATCAATTTAACTCATTTACTTTGACGTAATCAAAGATAAATGTAATAAAAAAGTTAAAAATTAAAGATAAATACAAGTTCATAGATATAATCAAAATAATAAAAAAAATTAAGTTATCATAAAAAAATAAAGTATATTTGATTAAATTGAGTCAAAAATATAAAATTAGTTGTTAAAATGTGAAATTAAAGTATGAATTTTACATTAAATATAAATTATCGATTTTTTTTAATTTAAATATAAACTATGCTAAAATTTTAATTTTAAATTTTATTTATTTATTTTCTTTTTAGCGACGGGTTTGCCCATCTCTAAAATTTAAAATTTAATTTTTTTCTTTTTAGCAACGGGGTCGTCTCGTCGCTAAAATTTAATTTTTTTTTCCTTTTAGCGATAGGTTATCTTATTGCTAAAATTTAAAATTTATATTTTATTTTTCTTCTTTTTAGCAATAGGTTTGCTTGTCGCTAAAATTTAAATTTAATTTTTTTTTCTTTTTAACAATGGGATCATCTCATGACCAAAATTTAAATTTTTTTTTTTCTTTTTAGTGACGGGTTCGTCCCGTCACTAGAAATTAAAATTAATTTTTTTTCCAAACCCATTGCTAAAATTTAAAATTTAAATTTTATTTGTTTTCTTTTTAGAGACGAGTTAGTCCGATGCTAAAATTTAAAATTTTTATTTTATTTTTATTTTTTTTAGTGATGGGGTAACTCGTCGCTAAAATTTAAATTTAATTTTTTTTTTAGCGACGGGATAGACCTTTGGCAAAATTTAAATTTAATTTTTTTTCTTTTTAGCGACTGTTTCGTCTGGTCGCTAAAAATTAAAATTAATTTTTTTTCTTTTTAGCGACGAGTTTGCCCATCTCTAAAATTTAAAATTTAAATTTTATTTATTTTCTTTTTAGCGACGGATTAGCCTGTTGCTAAAATTTAAAGTTTATATTTTTTTTTCTTTTTAGCGATAGGTTTGTCCTGTTGCTAAAATTTAAAATTGAATTTTTTTTAGCGATGGGTTTTCCAATCGTTAAAATTTAAATTTAAAATTTTATTTATTTATTTTTTTAGCGACGGGTTAACCCGTTGCTAAATCCATCGTTAAATTTATTAATGGGTCTCCCGTCACGAATTCATCGCTAATTAGTGATGAAATAATTCCATCACAAAATTCTATCATTAAAAATTATTTTTCTTGTAGTGTCTTATTGTTAGTAGCAGTCAAACCTTAAGTCACTGGGACTAGGAACTTAAATAATTACACATGCAATTAACCGTAGGCCTTTGTCCTAGGGAAATTATACGCAGGGCAGTGTCCTAGTGAATGCCTACCGGGGTACTGTCCCGCACAGTCTTGTGTGCGGCGCAATGTCCCAAGCAATTTCACGTTTAAGACTTGTCTCGCACAAGTCCATGTTAGATCCATTTTCTGTAACCTTCTTCAATATGATATTACATATGCCTTAACACGAAAATTGACCTAATTCGTGCTTAGCTCTAGGGGTGAGCAATCAGCCATAATCGAATCGAATCGATCAAAAATTATGAATCGAACTGAACCGAACCATATGCAATAACTGAACTGAACCGACTGACTAATCTCAACAAACCGATCTAACCAAAATTTAAACCGTGTTAATCGAACCGAACCAAATAACCGAACTAGAACACAAAATAACCAAGAGAACAGCCTTGCTGTTGCTACCGGCCACCTAGCCGGCCAGCGATTCCGATGATCAGAATCAATCATCGGATTCCCCCAACCATGATGACCCATATACCCAAAAATTAAAAGTTTCTAATGGTTGGATTTTAGTATATCTAAGTTTCAAACTTTCAATATAAAAGAGAAGCAGCCGGAAAACTTACCGAAAAATCATCGATGACTTCTTCATCTTCGTCTCCGGCCTTCATCTTCTTCTTCACCATCAGCGACGGGGACGGATGGTGCGGGAGAGAGAAGAGATGAAGATGAAGAGCCTTCAGCCAGTGCTGATCTATGAAGCATCGAAGAGCCTTCGTCTTCGTCTTCACTATCCCAAGATCTGTGGGTGGGTAGTGCTGATTTATGAAGCATTGAAGAGGCAAGAGCCTTTGTCTTCGTCTTCGCCATCTCCATCGAAGAGCCTTCATGTTCGTCTTTGCCATCGCTAGATCTGTTAAGACTCGAACTTGAAGAGAGTCTTCGCCATCGCCAGAACTTGAAGAGAAGAGAAGACGCGAGAGAGAGACAGAGAGAGAGAGAGAGAGAAGAATGAAAAGAATACGAAATGGGGTGTCGCGTCCGCGTGCGTGAGGGGGGCGATCAGTTTGGTTCGCGCGCGCGCGCGCGCGCGCGGGGGGGGGGGTGTGGCCGGTTCGGTTCGCTTATTTGCTACACGTTCGATTCAGTTCGATTTTTGAGTATTTTTATCAAAATAACCGAACTGAACCGAATAACCAATTTTTATAGAAAGATATAACCAAACCGAACTGCTTTTTATGATTAACCAAACCAAATCGACCGAACTTTTGCTCATCCCTACTTAACTCACTTGAATAATTCACTCTCCATGTATGGTTAAAGAGATGGTGACACTTGTCTAGCCACCTATCCCTACCTCCCCATTTCAAGGTATAAATATGAGATAACTACCTTAATTTTAGGCTCTATTGCTACATTAAGGTTGAGCTCAAATTAGACTTAGGCCATAACTACATTTCTTGATTTAATTTCCTTGTGATTTACCTGTTTCTTCAATATATGGACTGACCTAAGTATTAGAGGGTCTATACGGAACACTTTCTCGTATGCCTTCTAATTGTGTTCTAGTCTTGCAGAATCATCTCTTTCCTTAACAAAATCTTCTCGAATACAAGTATCTTACTCGAGACAACTCCTCAAGATTATTTCTAACTCTTTGAGACTACTCCTTAAAGACCCTCCTTACAACTCCTTCAAGACTTATATTATAACTCTTTGAGGACAATCCTTACAATTTCTAGAGGACTTCATCTGCAGTGTTGATCTTCTTGTGTTTCAGTTGTGCTCTACTTTTACAGCGTCTAGCCTCCCAAGATTATAAATTTAATTATTGTATTTTGATAACAATAATGATATGGCACTACCTAAATTACAAGAATACCCCCACACGCTAGTAGTTTTGCTCGCCACGTGGATTGCCCGAGAGACTGACACGTGGCAAGTCCACAATCTGGAGCGGAGTTTGAAAAATTCGGGCTGGATAGCAAGACTTGTTCTAGCTTGACCGGGGTCCTTGAAAGTCATGCCCACCCATCTTGGGTTTTATCTCGGGTACCTCATAACGGACCTGCCTATAAAAAGAAGGGGTCCTCACCAGGTATGACCAAAGCTCTCCAGCCCTTACATTTTCTACTACTCGCATTTACTCTACTGACTTGAGCGTCAAAGTCTACCCTGGGGATCCTAGCCCTTGTGCTTCGTTGTCTTGCAGGCTACATTCCCAAGGTTAGACATCGTCAAGTCTGAAGTTCCATTCCCGTGGTCTATTTGTCAAAGTGGTATGTGGTGGTCGGTCTCAAATACCATTATTATTTGGTGCCCACCGTGGGGCCGACGTCCATACTCGCCAACCTTTTTTTTTTTTTGCCTCGCACTTCGGACTTCCACTTCTCACCTCGGACATCAGTCTTCCCACAAGTGTCAAAGATTTTTGCTCCTGGCCATAACCAACTACATGTCGCCCTGAGGAGATGTGACCCGTAGCCAAGTTGGTGCTAATTTAGAAGCCCCGATGCAAGGGAAAAATCCACCACCTAAGCTGGTGCTAATCTAACGCCAGAGGACTGACTCACCAAGCTGGAAAATCAGGTCCAACAGTTAACTGAGTTGTTGATTGGTTATCTATATCAGAATGAATAGCGTCGTCTACAGGTGCCCTTTCATCGGGAGGAGCACCGGTCACCTCCTCCTACTCAAGAGCCTTGTCCATCCCACCAGTCAGGTCAAGAAATCCATCCTTCTGAGGTAGCAAAATCCACTTCCTCTCACTCGCGGGAATGAGGGACCTCACAGGAAAGGTGGTTGCAATTTCTTAAGAGGTAAGTCTAGGAACTCAAGAAAGGAAAGGAAGAGCTGCCCCACTTCGGTTCTAACCAACCCTTGAGTAAGAGCATCACGACAAAGGTTCCTTGGGAGAGGTTTCATATCCCATCCATCAAGCTCTATGACGGAAGCACAGACCCCTATGATCATGTAGAGCTTTTCTCCTCTCACATGTTGGAGCAATCAGGGTCAGACGCGATGTGGTGCCGGGCCTTTTTGGCCACTTTGGGAGGTCATGCCCAGACTTGGTACTTTTCCCTTCCCCATCGTTCCATCAATAGTTGGTGAGAGCTAAAAACTTGTTTCCTAGCCCATTACGCTCCTTTGAAGTGCCATCGGAAGCCTTCTATGGCTTTGGTTACCATTAAGAAAAACCAAGGTGAATCCCTTAAGGATTTTGTGGCTAGGTTTAATGAGGAAGCATTGAGCATTGACAAGTTTGATCAGCGGATCACAATGGTGGCTCTCTAGAATGGCTTGAGGGCTGGGCCGTTCGCTTAATCCTTGGCCAAGACTCCATCTCGTACTTTCATAGAAGTCCTTGCCTGGGCTAACAAGTACATCAACGCTGAAGAGATAATGAAGGTGAAGCAGGCTAAGCAGCCTGACAGAAAGGAAATGGAGAAGGAGAAGAAAAACCTGATAGTGGAACAGAAGACGGACTATTGCCCCTCTCGAACCCAGGATCGCCTAGATTTTGGGGGTGTCCGTGGAAGCCCAATGAGTTATTCCTCCCTCCACGCCAGTCAGGCAAAGATTCTATTGACACTAGAGGATAAGGATTACCTACGACATCCTCCTCCGCTGAAGTCTCCACCCAACACTAGGAACAAAAATAAGTATTGTTGATTCCACCGCGACCACGGCCATGATACAGAGGACTGCATCCAATTGAGAGAAAAGATTCAGGAACTTATCAACCAGGGTTACCTTCGAGATTTCCTTGGTCCAGGAGGTGCAAGTTGCTCGGGCAGAGTAGAGTCCAAGCCAGAGAATAGGGGGAGGTCTCCTACTCGTGATTGCTTCCGAGAGCGAAGTTGGACACTGCCCCAGAGAGAAGAAAAATAGCTTGTCGGGGATGGATGATAGAAGTTTATCCTATACATGTTGGCAGTGAGAATGGTTCTTAGGCCTCAAGATAATCGATTGGGGGTCTAGAGTGGGTTAGACTCCACCACTCCCAAATACGCGGTAAAGGATAAGGGGGTCATCACTTTCTCCGAGGAGGATCTTTCGAGCTATCTCAATTATTTAGACCCTCTAGTGATCACTGCTTAGGTAGGAGAGTAGGAGATGAGGAGAATCCTTGTGGACCTCGGTAGCTCTTCGGAGATCTCTACAAAAGGGCATTTCTGAGTATGGGGTTTACGCTCGATCAGCTTAGGCTAGTCCGAGTTCCATTGGTTGGTTTTGATGGAATGGTGATTCATTCAGAGGGGTTGATCTGGCTGCCCCTAACGGTCGATAATGGCTCTCGTAAGTCCCAGGTGATGTTGGATTTTTTGGTTGCCGATGTGCCCTTGGCATACAATATGATCCTTGGTAGGTTTGGGCTTAGTTCTCTAAGAGCGGTACCAAGCACGTATCACATGGTGTTGAAATTCCCTACTCCGGGCAGGATTGGCAAGGTAAAAGAAGACCAACGGCAAGCTAGGGAATGTTATGTGGCCTCCTTAAATGCCATTATTGCCAAGGGGTCAGAGTCAAATTCAAGACTGAGTTACGATGCTGTTCCTCAAGCCAGTCGGGGCTAGATGGAGCTGGAACAAGCTAGAACCCCAAGTATAAGAATAGCTCAAAGGTTGGTGAGGGAGGTGGGACAAAGTTCTAGTGCCCCTCCTGGGTGAAGAGCCTAGGGGAAGAGCTTGATCGAACTGTGTGGATCAGTTCAAAGTTACATGAGCCATTGCGATTTGAAGTCCTTTCACTCTTACGTTGGTATCGTGATGTGTTTGCATGGTCTACACTAGATATGCTAGGGATAGACCCAGCGATCATGACCCATCGCTTGGGGCTCTACTTGGATTGCATGCCAGTAAGGCAAGGGAAGAGGAAGTTCGCCCTGGAGCGGGCTAAAGAGATAGAGGTCGAGGTGAAAAAACTTATCGAGGCCAATCACATCCAGGAAGTCGACTACCCAGAGTGGTTAGCTAACGTGGTTCTCGTCTCCAAGAGGTCAGGAAATGGAGGCTTTGTATTGATTTTAAAGACCTCAATAAAGCTTGCTCGAAAGACAGTTATCCTCTGCTCAAAATTGATGCGTTGATCGACATAACATTAGGTTGTCAGCTAATGAGTTTCTTGTATGCATTCTAGGGGTAACATCAAATTCCACTACACCCTGACAACCAAGAAAAGACAGCCTTCATCACTGACAAGGCCACCTATTATTACCGGGTTATGCCTTTCAGGCTTAAGAACGCTGGAGCTACGTATCAAAGGTTGGTTAACAAACTGTTCAAAGCTCAACTCGGTCGAAACATGAAAGCTTACATCGATGATATGTTGGTCAAGAGTCTCTTGGCTAAGCAGCATGCGAACGACTTGGAGGAGTTCCTCCAGACCTTGCGCCAGTATCAGATGAAGCTCAACCCAGCCAAGTGTGCCTTCGGGGTTATGGCTGGCAAATTTTTAGGGTTCGTTGTGCATTACCTTGGAATTGAGGCCAACCCCTTGAAGATAAAGACCATCCTAGAGATGCCTCATCCTCGAAGTATCAAGGAGGTGCAGAGACTAACCGGGAAGATGGCGGCATTGGGGAGGTTCTTGTTGAGGTCCACGGAAAAGCAGTTGCCATTTTTTAAGGCCTTGACTCGAGTCTAGAATCTCACATGGACTAAAGAATGCCAGGAGGCGTTCGAGTAGCTAAAGCAATATCTAGTCTCCCCCTAAGTACTGGCTAAGCCACAACCAGGAAAGTCACTATATATTTATCTACCTACTTCGAATGAAGAGGTTGGCCGGGGCTGAGATTCGCTACACTTCAACTGTGAAGTTAGCCTATGCTTTGATCATCTCTTCTTGAAAGCTGAGGCCTTACTTCGAGGCACACCACATTATTGCTATCCTGTCAGCCGTTAAGGCATGTGTTGGGAAAGATGGACTTATCGGGGAGGATGCTCAAATGGGCAGTATAGCTAAATGCTTTCGACATCGACTATCGTCCCCGACCGGCCATCAAGGCACAAGCTCTAGCCAACTTCATAGTTGAAGGCACTCTACCGGAGGAAGAAAGATGAAGGGGTTTCCCAGACCTAGACTCTTTCTGTGGATGGAAGTTCTAGCATCGATGGTAGTGGTGTTGGATTGCTACTCCAGGGCCCCGATGGCCAGGCTTGGTCGTATGCCCTCCACTTCGAGTTCAATGCCTTTAACAATGAGGCCGAATATGAGGCACTCATTGCCGAGCTCAGACTAGTTGAACAAATGGGAGTTAGGGATCTGGAGGTATATCTGACTCAAATCTGATTGTGGAGTAGGTCTCGCATGAGAGTTCGAGGCCCGGGAGGATGCCATGGCCCAGTACTTGGCGATTGCTAAGGATCTTATGGCACGATTTCTAGTAGTGAAAATCAATCATGTCCCACGAGCACAGAATGCAGTGGCAGATGCTCTCAAAAGGATAACTGCTTCTTCCTTCCCCAAGAATTTTTGAGTTGTCTACATGGAGTCGTTGCCCCAAAGGAGCATAGAGACAGAAGTAGAGTAACTTTGCGTTGAGAAGGTAGAAAATTGGATGGAGCCCATAGTAGCACATCTAGCCAAGGGATGGCTATCGGAAGAAGAACAAGAAGGTCGGAAACTCAAGTGCCAGGTTGCCAAGTTTCTGTTGGTCGGGCCAGACCTTTACAAGAAATCCTTCACCCAGCCGCTGTTGAGGTGTGTTGGGCCCACCAAGACCGACTACATCCTAAAGGAAATCCACGAGGGAATTTACGGTAGTCATATTGGAGCTGGGTTTCTTTCCCAAAAAGCACTTCGGTAAGGGTACTACTGACCGACAATGATGAGCGATGTTGTGCAGTTGGGTCAGACTTGTGAGAGATGCCAAAGGACTTCCAACCTAGTTCACACCCCGGCAGCTAAACTTACCCACCTAGCATCGTCTTGCCCATTCGCCAGGTGGGGAGTCGATATCCTCAGACCCTTTCCGTAAGTGACCGGATAGAACAAATACTTGATTGCAACTATTGACTACTTTACGATGTGGGTGGAGGTCGAGCCTGTGGCGATTATCACTAGGTGGAGGGTAAAACAATTTCTTTGGAAATCTATCATCTGTCAGTTCGGTATTCCAAGGGTGATAATAACGGATAATGGCACCTAGTTTGAGGACCAATCGGTGCAAGAATGGTGTCACGAATTGGGGATTAAGCAGCATTTTACCTCAGTGGCCCATCCTCAAGCTAATGGGCAGGTAGAACTGATTAACATGACCATTTTGCAAGGACTCCGAGCTCAGGTTGAGAAGGTGGACGACCGATGGGTAAATGAGCTCCCCAGCATACTATGGTCCTATCGAACTACACCGCGAACGGCTATAAGAGAATGACCTTTCACATTGTGCTAAGGCTCGAAGCCTCTTATCCCTGTTGAGATTGGGGTGACTAGCTACCGAGTGGAGCATTTCGATCCTAAGGTAAACAAGCAAGGAAGGTGCAACTTGGATCTAATGGATTAGCTCCGAGACCTGGCACGAATTCGACAAGCCACGTACAATCAGCGCATTGCTAGGTACTGCAACCGACGAGTCCACACTAGGAGTTTCACGCCAGGAGATCTTGTACTGCGACAGTTTGACGTGAGTCATCCTCAGGATGTAAATAAACTAACTCTGAATTGGGAAAGACCGTACCAGGTGGTGGAATCCTTAAGTCCAAGGGCATATCGACTAGAAGACATGGAAGGCAAGCCCTTGAAACATACTTGGAATATGCAAAACTTAAGGAAGTTTTATCAATGAGAAAGGGAATTCCCTGAACCTCTTTGTACTCTTTTTTACGACTAATGGCAAGACTTTGGATTCTCTCCATCCAATAGTAATCTCATAAAGGCTAAGGCTTAGCCAAAGAAAACTCCAAGGGTCGTGAGCCCTAGGCCGTCCCCAAAGGCGGACTAATGGCCAAGGAAAAACTTTAGTATAACACCCTCTTCCGCGAATGAGTGACTAAAATCCAAGGGTTAAGAGCCCTAGGTCGTCCCTCAGTCAGGGTGGACTAAGGGTCGAAAAGGAAAAACTAAAGCCCAACACCCTCCTTCATAGCGAGTGACTAAAATCTAAGGGTCAAGAACCTTAAGTCATCCCTCAGCCAGGGTGGACTAAGGGCCAGAAAGGAAAAACTAGAGCCCAACACCCTCCTTCGCGGGGGAGTGGCTGAAATCCAAGCCATGAGCCCTAGGCCGTCCCTAAAGGCGGAGTAATGGCCAAGGAAAAGTTCTAGCCTAACACACTCCTCCACGCGGGAGTGGTTAAAATCCAAGGGTCACGAGCCCTAGGCCGTCCCTAAAGGCGGACTAATGGCTAAGAAAAAACTTTAGTCTAATACCCTCATCCGCGAGAGAGTGGCTAAAATTCAAGGGTCAAGAGCCCTAGGTTGTCCCCCAGTCAGGGTGGAGACTAAGGGCTGGAAAGGAAAAACTAGAGCCCAACACCCTCCTTTGTGGGGGAGTGGCTAAAATCCAAGGGTCACGAGCCCTAGGCCGTCCCCAAAGGTGGACTAATGGCCAAGGAAAAGCTCTAGCCTAACACCCTTCTCCGCGAGGGAGTGGCTAAAATGGGTCACGAGTCCTAGTCTAACACCCTCCTTCATAAGGGAGTGGCTAAAATCCAAGAGTCAAGAGCCCTAGATCGTTCCCTCCAATTTGTCGACTAAAGGAGAACCAATGGTCAAATTAGCCCCCTTCAACTATGCAAAGGATCAGGGTTCAACTAGTCCTAGCTCATATGTTCACAATCAAAAGGTGAAGCGTCAAAATAGAATGGCATTATGAAATAGTCTAATACATGATGATGGAAGAGGTACAAAAAGTCCTAGCTAGAAAAATAGAAAAAACAACTCAAGCATCAGGAGAAACGTCATTGTCGGCGGCCATCTCTGAGTCCTCCAACTCAGCCACAATTTCTTCAACAGATCAAACATTGGACATGTCTAAGTCTGGATGAGCTTATAACACCTTAGTCCCATGGGCTTGAAATCCCTTCGTCCAAGCCTCTTATAAGTTCTGTTGGATGAACTCCTCCATCTCAGGAAGTTTGGTGGGCTTGGCATATTTGCGTTTGTACCTACAAATGAGTGAGTTCACTTGGGATAACTCTAAGTTAGCCCGGGATAGCTCTTCCTTGAGCTCCTGAATGCGTAGGCCCAAAGACTGTTGCTTGGAGGTCAACTCATCCAGGTTCTTCCTCTGGCTCTCTACTAACTTGTCCCTCTCATGCAATTGTGTGTCTAGTTCCAAGTTCTTCTTGGAAGCTTCGACAAAGCGTCCAAAGAAGTCTGAAACAAACATGACCACCTGTAATAAGCAAGATGAGTAAGGGCAACACAGCTAAGATTGAAAGATGCTGATAAAGTAAAAAGGATTACTTGGGCCAAATGCTTGCACAAAGTGGCTTTTACTGCCTCTGAAGACTGTTCAACCAACACTTGACGATCGGGTGGGGTGGCGAAATGGTGAATCATTCGTCTCACTACCTGACTATTCCGAATGAGGTCGTTTTCCTTCACTCCCCAGTCAGGAACATGGTCTGAATAGTGTGGAGGAGAATCGGGTTATGGGATGAGTTGTCTCGAAGATTGAGAAGTTTTCTTCTTCCTAGGGCGGCTAGATTTCCCTTTCTCGGCCGGAGAGGGATTCAAGGTAGCTTTTCCCTTCTTGGGAGCAGTGACACCCTCATCCTCCGTAGGTCTTCGTTTGTTCTTTCCTTAGATGAAGGTTGTGCTCACTATTTTAGCTGCAAAAGCACAAGCAAGATGTTAGTGGCAAGAAAATAAAAAATCAAAAGGTATGAAAATAGTGGAAGAAATGACTACCAAGAGTGACATCAGGCTCGGAGCAAGTGTGAGTGGATAAACCCCCTAAGTATAAGGTGCGGTCACATATCAATGCCCGGGCACTGATAGGGTTCAACTCCCTCAAAGTCTAAATATTACGAAGCTCATCCCGTGTGATCTCATGACTATAGATATTCGAGGGTTTGAAAACCCACTCAACTGGCACCCCAAAACTGATATCCTCGTCTTTCAGGCCAGTAAAGAAAAATCTACTCTTCCATCATTTTACGAAGGTAGGATTATCGACTATGAACTGAAGCTAGTTGAGGGGAGGAAAGGAAAACCGAGGTTCAGTCTTACTAATAGAGATTACCTTGAACATCCTAAAAAAGAGTTGGACAGTGAGTTCAATATCTCGAGCTCAACAACAAAAAATGAAGGTAGCTAGGCACCTCCAGCCATTGGGAGTCGACTGAGAGGGATATAACCCCACGATAGAGAATACCTCGACTACAGAGGCTAAGAGGGGAAACCTAAGGCTGACAGCTAGGGCTTGCTCATATATGGTAATACAACCACGAGGGGCCTGGTGGGCTTTTAGACCTTGGGGTTCTCTATACCAACACTCATCAAGAATGAGGTGGTATTTCCTAAGGAGGGAAAATAACTCTCTTTCAGTTATGGTGGAGTCGTTAATAATTAAATCCTCAGGTAAGTTCTCTAGGTTGGGATCACTACTCACACGAGACTCCGAAGAAAGATGATGAGAAACTCTTTTAGGCCTCCTAAGCTTTTTGGGCCTACGAAGGGGGCCGTGGGAGGGGCTGGATAATTCGACGTTCAATTCCTTTCTACTAAATTTAGTATTTGAGGTTTCTAAATCTAAGGAGGAAGAGGAATAAGAAGAAGACATGTTGAAAATGAGTAAGATTAGCTGAGAAGAAATCACTAACCAAGAGAAGGAAGACAGAGGTCAAGGAAGAAAAACCACAGCTGAGCACGAGCCAAAGAGAGCTCAACAAACGTGGTTTAGCTTGGGAAATCTCAAACCACACTTGGGACAAAAAAAAACCAAAAGAAGCAAGTTAGTCAAGTTAAGGCTTATTTTGTGGTTATTAATAAAATGCATATATATATAAAAAAAAAAGAAGGAAAAGGGCAACAAATAGGGCAGGTGCCCCAAGGGGAGATCAGTCATGGCCAAAGTCGGCCATGGCCAATCTCGGTCAGGCTGACCCTAGCCGCGCCTCAGCTATGGCTGAGGAGCTAGGCCTCGCCAAGATCTTGCGAGGCTGAGCTCAGCCAGGCGCCAAGGCCGACCTTGACCATGGCCTAGATCTAGCTTGGTCAACCTCGGCCAGGCAGAGGTCTGCCTCGTTGAGGAAGAAGGACAAAAAATAATTAAAAAAATTATATAAAAAAAAATAAACAATACAAAAAGAAAAGCAAAAAAGAATGGAGGAAAAGACTAATCTCAAAAAGTTGGGAGCTTGTCTTGAAGTGATAATTGAGGGGTGGTGCCCTAGGGCTTATATAGAGGGACCCAAGCTCTTCAGCCAAATACCCATTAAAGGTACAAAATAATGAATGTCACCCTCCAACCAAAGACCCCTTATAATTTTAAGGTAATAAATGACATTGTTAAACATTAATCTCATGCTTAAAACCACTCATGTGCATCTTGGGTCAAATTTACAGTCAAATAACCTCAGAAATTAAGCTACTCGTCGACCCAGCATGATTTTCAGCTCAGCTCAAGAAGTGGGGAGTAAGTGATGCAGCACTACCTAAATTACAAGAATACCCCCACGCGCTAGTCATTTCACTCACCACGTGAATTGCTTGAGAGATTGACACATGGCAAGTCCACAATTTGGAGCGGAGTCCGAAAAATTTGGGCCGGACCGCGAGACTGGTTCCAGCTTGTTCGGGGTCCTCGGAAGTCATGCCCGCCCATCTCAGGTTTTATCTCGGGTACCCCATAATGGACCTGCCTATAAAAAGCAGGGGTCCTTACCAAGTATGACCAAAGCTCTCCAGCCTTTACATTTTTTACTACTCACATTTACTCTATTGACTGGAGCGTCAGAATCTACCCCGGGGGATCCTAACCCCTATGCTCTGTTGTCTTGCAGGCTACATTCCCAAGGTTAGACATCATCAAGTCTGAAGTTCCATTCCCGAGGTCCATTTGTTGAGGCGGTACATGGTGGTCGGTCTAAAATACCATCATCAAATAACTTGCACTATGTTTGTGGGATAAGGACAAGAAATGTAATGGCTCGCACTCGATCGACCATGGAAACTTCACATAAAGGAGAATAGTCAGAACAAATGCATGGAACATATGAAGTTATATCTCAACAAGTTCGACCTACTTAACAAAACTTTCCTGGGTAGTCATGGCATTTTGCTAGATAAGGTCAAGCTTACCCTAAGAGAGAATGTTGCCTCGAATAACATGCATCCCCCAAGCAACTTCACCCCAAATAGAACACCTTCTTGGGCAATCCTATCCCAAACTATAGACTTCTCCAGGGCAACTGAAAGATTCCACGTATGGCGGTACAAGTAAAATTAATTTTTTTTACATGTATCAGATACACACATTAGAATACAATAAACACACACCATACACAGTTTGAATATTTAAGCTACATGTATATTCATCACATGAATAACAATAAATGCATACCTGAAATGAATGTTAGGTTGGGGTATAGAAATGCTTTCTGTACTGAGACCAGATGCCACCTCACGTTGTGGTGGTCCTAGGTTATTCGCACTTAGCTTGCTATCCGATATTGTTCTGGTCACCTCTTTTCGTGCTAGACCAGAGGCTGCTCGAATCACCAACACTTGTGTCTCAAAATTATAGCATGACAACCACATAACAACATTTTTTAACAAAAGCGAAAGAAGACAGAGGAATAGAAATTATAGAGGAGCAAGCATTCATAAGTCTTCATCTTCTCTTTGTAATTTTCCTTATATACTCACATCCCAAATTGAATTGTTGCCTCACCCTAGCCTTCCCAATTGGCCGCCACATGGACAGCACTACCGTTGGCCAAGGCGATGTAGGAGTCCACTTCTACAGCCATTGGGAGTTGACTCCCACAAAAGAAAGTTAACCTCCCTACCCAACAAGTCAACATCTGACTTGTTGTTTCCTGCAACGCATTGGGCACACGATGTCGATACCAAATGCAACATTATATAGTGTAACGACCCGTTAGTGGGTCTAGGAGTTATCGGTATTTTATTTTGGGCATTAGAAATTTTTTCCTTTATTAATTATTTGTTGGAAATAATTTATGTGTTGTTAAAGAGGGGAAAATTAAGGGAAAATATTTTTATGAGAAATAAATGTAAGGAAAATTAAATTTGATTAGCCCACATAAATGAGAATATAATATATATGCATATATGGGTGCATAATACTTGATTAATTAAATGGTTAATTGGATTATATATATATATATATGTATATGTGTGTGTGTGTGTATCATGGGGGTTGATTAAGGTAAAGGAAAAACAAAAGAAATGGAAAAAGCCCAAAGAGGCTTACCTTGTATATATGGTGTAGGAAAAAGGTAAAGATAAAAATAGGAATTCCCTAAATAGGGAGAATAAAGAAAATGGGAAAGAATAAGAGAAATAGAAAATGACCAAAAGTGTAATACCTAGGAATTTATATTAAAGGTACGATAGAATTTGTAGAAATTTGCGGGTCAAAATGCAATTTTCCATACACTGAGGGCCAACGTGTAAATTACAAAACTTGGCAAAGATGGTGAAATGACAGCAACAAGAATGAAACTTGGGGCATAGAAATGTCCAAGGAAATAGGATTTATCAAAAACAAAAGAAGATTCGCGAAATGAGGACCAAAAATGCGATTTTCACATACCCAAGCCAAAGTGTAAAATTCAGAAACTGCTTGATGGAGGTCGAAAAGACAAATTTCCTAGAAACTCTAGGGTGGAATGAAGAGTTGGGAACTTGTAGGCCATAGTGGAACTAATGAAAAGTTGAGGGGTGTTAAGGAAAGGGGTAAACTATAGTTGAAAATTAGTTAGGGGGTGAAAGTGAAAAAAACCAAAAATAGATGTGAAACCGATTGAATGTATTGTGGTCGCTGGCTAGCTGTCTTTGGCCATCGGGAAGCTCGCCTAGAGGCTCCAAAATAGCCTTCAGGTCATGATGGTTCTTTGGGGATGGCCGTTGGTTGAGAATGACGACGATGAGTTCGACTCCTAGCTTTGCGTAAAATTAACTACCTTAAAGACACACTCACAAGGGGGTCACACTTGCCAGAATACGAGGTTTATGTAGTACAAAATTTAAAACTGGTAAGTCCAGGTCATATCTACAGGGAAGTTAATTATTAAAATAAAAAAATAAAGACAGTGCATGAAAGTAAATTGTGAAATAGTGTGGTGTGATACGGGAAAAATTAAGATAGTGAATTAACACTGAAAATAAAACGTTTTGGGACAAGACAATTTTAATGTCGATCCATTCATTCCCCAAGCAAGCACAAAATTATAGTATCATCAGATTTGAAAATTAGATTATAGAATTTTGCTATTGATTACACTTTGGGATAATGATAGTTCTATTTCTAGCATCTTCCATACATGGCATGAGAAGATCTAACTTGAGCAACCATCATAAATTAAAATGCAAATATATTACACTTAGACTTGGGTATAGTATGACAGTATTTTCAATTTGGGCAACTCACATACTTGGCACGAGAGTTTCGAGTTAAGCATATACCTCAATGCAAATCTAAATGTTTTGCCAAAAATTCTTAATCTAATTTTAAAATCTCAACTAAGCAATGGAGTCAGCTTGTTTGGGTTATTCATAGCATCGAACACTATCCTTGCCTCGGCCCAATACTTACTTAGCTATATGTCTCCATTTAAAAATTAATTGACAAAAATTAAATAACAAGAAATTAAAGTTACAAAAATAAAAGTGCTAAAATTAAAATACTGAAACTAAATTGCAGAAATTAAAAGGCAGAATTTAAAAAACATAAATTAATGACGGTAAATTATAAAGGAATAACAGAAATTAATAACACAATCTAAATGTCCACAGAAAATAAAAGAAGCAGAATGAGATTACTAAACAGTACAATACTGAAATTAAAGCGTAATACTACTATAGAAATTAACCAACAGGAAATGAACTAAAAGCAATTAAATGAACAGAATCGAAAGAAACACTGTGCGTGAAATTAAAACTCCCTTGCTGTGCGTGAATTAATCCTTGCTGCTGTGCACTCACTGTAGTCTCACTCTCCTCTGAAATTTCCAGCGCACTCTCACTGTGCGATTGCTGCTGCCCAGAAATTCCAGCACTCCGTTCTTCCTTCCCAATTGCTCTCTGGCTCCCCTTATTTGGTTCCAGAAAATGGCGGATAGGGGCCTTCGTCTCTCCTCACTCTGTTCGCACATATATATATATATATATATATATATCACGCCACTGAAATTCCAGCGCACTGCTCATTCCCCAAATTGCCCTCAATCTTGATGAAGAATTGCAAGAGAAGGACCGCATTTCTCAGGCCACTGTACGCTTCTCTGCTTCCACGCTGCTGGGCCTTTAATTTCTTTATGGGCTGCAAAATTTGACTGGGTTTTAATTGGGCATGCGGCAGCTTCAATTGGGCTTGCGGCCGGGGCTTTAAATCCAATAAGTGAGCCGTCAAATTGTGGGCTTCAATTGCAATCAGCGGCTGGCAGCATCTTCAATCAATGGCTGGGCTTTCCAATTGCACTGCTTCACGCTGCATCTTCAATTCCAATTGAATTGAATTAATATATTATATATATATATGTATTACGCATATATATTCCAATTGAATATATGTATTATTATATTATATTATATTATATTATATATATATGTGTTTATATGGTGGCACGCATGGATATATGTATATGTATTATATATGTATTATAATATATTATATTTTATAAATATATATTATATATTTATATATATTGTAAATTTGTTTTCAATTTAATTTCTTTTGTTAAAAATTAAAGGAAAATATTCTCTTTTTTTTAAAAATTTTTAATTAACTCCTAATCTCTCTTTAAATTTTATTTTCATCTAAAGCTGCATATAACTATAAATTGTGCATAAATATTCAATTAAATTAATTTTAAAATCAAAATAGGGGTTAATTATAACAAAATTGACCACTAATCACGACACGACCGGAATTTATGGTGGAAGTGACGAAGATTGGTCGAGTTTTTCGAGGGATTTTTGGGATGCTTAAGGGCTATTCGAATGATTTAGAGGCTAGATTTGGTGCTTAAGGGGTAAGGAAACCCAAGATTTGGTGGTTTTTGGCTGATAAAACGGGTATAAATAGGGGTTGAGGGTCGAGGGTTTCAAAACAAAATTGAGAGAAATTTCTCGCGTTTTAGCTTGAATCGAGCATCAAGGTTAGAGGGCTTTTGTTCTTTGAGTTGTGGGAAGCAATTCTAGAGAATTTGGGAGAGTTTGGTGTGGGTTTAAAAAGGTTTCAGCAAGTTGGCCGGAAAATCGAGCTCTTGTGGAACCGAGACCTGTAATCGGCCATTAGGGGCTTTTCCGGTGGTGTTTTCAGGCAGCCAAGGGCACCTCTAGGACCGTCTTGAGGAGTACTACAAGGAGGTGAGGTCGGATTGACCATTAGAGTAATCGCCGGTGACCGATACCAGAGATGATGATCGGAGAATAAGATATGTGTAGGCTTCATGCACCAGTGCATGTGTGTGGCGCGTAAGGGCGCATGAGGTATTGTTTGCCTTTGAAATTATTTTTATAATTTTTTGAAAACATATTTTAGGGATGTTTATGGAAAAATATTTGGTAGATAGTTATTTTGGAATTTTTGAGGAAAAAGGAATTTATGGAAAATAGAGAAAAATAGGAAAAATTGAGAAAATTATGAAAAAAAATAGAAATATTGATTTCTATAGATATGACAATGAACAAGAGACGATTTCACTGTTCAAAGAAAAGATTGCATGCCTTTCGAGGCCTAACACGCATTATGAGGCACAAATCGACTTTCCAAACAAGGTGAGTGATTCAATCCAATATTACCCTTTGTTTTAAAAATGGTTTGGTGTAAGTGTAGTGGGTTCAGGTGAGCAGTTCTACCCTCCTGAGCTTAGGTTGCATGTGTTTAGCCAGTTCTAGCAAGCGGTTATTCCCTCCAGAACTTGGGATGTTTCTTGTAGGTGTTTTTACTTAAAGGTATTGACATCATATGCATATTGAACATGTGGTGTATTGCATTAACTGGTTTTACTTGTAAAAGAATCGGTGCATGATGTGTGATTTTCATATCATTATATATTATATTGAATTCATGTAGTTGTTATGCCCGTGGGGACGGGATGGGGTCTTCTTTGGAATGGGGCAAGGTTAATCCCAACCATCGGGTAACGTGGATGGACACGTGGGGATTAAGTATATCGCAACAAGGTCAATCCCAATAAGGTGATGTGGAACGATTTTCACGGGAGATTGAGTATGCTAGGGAGATTTCTTAAGTTAGACGTGTTGCGTGTCGTCTATATATGCCATGCTCATAATCATTCATGCATTCAGTAAACTATATCTTGTCATCACTTAGATGTTTCATCATATAATCTAGGTTATGCCCTAGGAACATTCAACGTTCCAGACAGGGACTGCTGCAAAGAAGAGGACGTGGCCAGTTAAGGGCTGACAGTATTTAGCGTGATAATCGTTGTTATCATTTTAGAGTTGTAATACTTATTTTGATGTGGAAATTACTATGTATGAACAATTGTGATAATCCATGGTATTCAATGTTATTACTTTCCGCTGTGTAATGTTATGTTCCGTTTAGTTTAAATCTATTATTTTTGTTAGTTAAACGGGAAAGATTGGGGTCTTGGGATCTTGTGAGCATGTGAAGATTATTCTTTGAATCATCACATGTGTCGGGCATATGAGAGCATGTAAAGATTGTTCTTGAAGCACCACGCATGATGAACTTAAAAAAAAAAAGATTCTCGAGAATTTCCTTTATAGTGACACGCTTGGCAAGGCGGGGTATTACAAAAAGGGATTTGGATATTTGTGTGATGTGTGTGCAATTGAAGGGAAAATGTGGAAATGAGGGAAAAAATTGATGGGAGTAGGTGGGGGAGACGTGCATATCATGCTCTTCTTCCTCCTTGCTTGCTTGCTTGTATCTTCTTCTTCTCTTTTCATTTTAGCTCCCGATTCTTTTTCTTCTCCATCATCTTTGTAACGACCCGTTTTTAGGTACCGGTAAAGTGTGTGGGCATAGAATATTTACTTTATGTGAATGTTAATTTTTAAGGAATTATCTAAGTCATTTTTAGATGATATGGCAAAGGAAGTGGAAATACCGAATGGGTAAGGGGTTGACTTGAGTGGTAGTGTGACTCACATGTGTGCAAGGTATGTGTATATTTGATTTATGTCATTTGAGGTATGGATTAATAAAGAAATTTCAACTTATTGTCATGGAATAGCCATTGGGTGGAATAAGACCAAGTGGGGACATGCTTGGCTTTTACAATAAAGGGGATTATTATTAAGGAAAGTGGGTGGTAGTCTTGAATTTCATCTTCTTTTTGCATAGATTTTCTTCTTGTTTTGGGAGGTGATGAAAGCTAAGGTTTGTGGTGGATCTTCCAAATGAAACCTTAAGTAGAAAAGTTTGACAAGGCAAGTTCTAAACCTTTTTTCTGTCTTTTGATTCCATTGGCTTTGGTATTTTTCAAGAAAAGCTTGGTTTGGAAGCTATGTAGAGATGGTTGTAAATCTCTCAAACCCCTTGTTTGATCTTGTTAGTTTCATTTGGACTTCAAAATAGGGCTTGTTCCACCTTATAACCCCTTGAGAATGATGTATTTATTGTTTGGATGTAGTTGTTACAAGTCTTTGTGTTGAACTTGCATGTTTAGAGGGTTTTCGGGATGGTTCTCGGCTTCAATCGGTTGACCAGTTGAGAGAAATGGTCGACTGTTTATGCCATGTGGCAACCTGCGCATGTTTCACTATTTTGGGCATAACTTTTAGTAGAAAAGTTCGATTTGAGAACCATTTGAAGCGTTATAAACTAGACTCGATAGGATTCGTTTTGGTATAGATTTAAACCCATTTGAATAACATTTGAACAATATACTCTTGTGAGATTTGAAGGGTTTGGTTCTCCCTTCTGTTTGTTGTGGAATTAAGCTAGGTTGTTGTGGGTAGGTTCTCGTAGAGGTTGTTGTGGCCAAGAATATTTGTATATGTTCCTTTTATTTCCAGTATATGGTCAGTTCATATGCATGCAAGAGCTTGGGATATGCATTGGGGGTTTCATGTGACTTGAGTGCTTGTCACATGACCATGATATTTACTTTCTAATTGTTAAGCACAAGCATTTGCATTTAACGTGTGATTTACTAGTTGGATGAGGCTTGATCAAATGCTGGGCTTATGGGGGCTCTACATTCTGTCCAGTCTACTACGCCACCCCTTATTTATTGCATTTGCACGAGTCATGGCACTAGTTTTGAGATACAGTTGTATGGTGTCGGGTTTTTTGAACTGAGTTATTTAGGTGTGCCCAGTTTTATCTTGGACACTTATACGTGCCAGCGAGTGTGGTAGCTCTCACCCGAGCAAGCTTCAGCTCATAGTATAGGTACAGTCTGCCTTCAGGGCAGTAGCAGGTTTGTTATAACGACTTGGGTGCTAGTGCATTTCTTATTTGGGCCCCAAGATCCGGTATGTGAGTATTGTTATTTCTACAGTTGGTACCTGTATCAGTTTATGAGATTGCATGGCATATTATGCATGAGTTTCAATTTGTTATACACTTGAGATGCAGGTTTACTCTTAGCACCTACTCTATCCATCTTTCCTTTCTTTATGAGCTTACTGAGTCATTTGGACTCACCTTGTTTTCTCTTCATTCCAGCTAAAGGCAACGACCCAGTTGGGGGCGAGTCTAGTAGTTCTCGACTTCTTGGTTAGGCGGTGTACAGGGCCATGAAGACTTAACAGTTGTCAGCCTAGGGGTTCTTTTTTGTGCATTTTGTCACTTCTGGACTGTACTTTTCTTCAGTCTATTTGGGTTCGTATGCATTATGTTTATTTTGTGGTTGGTGTGCCAATGATGTATGTTATGCGTTCCCGGGCTATGTAAACCTAGAGATTAGTTGAGGTATATCAGGTTGAGGTTTTGATAGTCACGCCAGAATGGCAAGTTTCCTTTATCTAGTTTCTTTTTTGGTATTCATCAGTTGCATGCATGACAGGTTCATTTGGTCCCAGGTGGTTTCTATTTTAGTAATGCACTCGCTTTGGTTCTTTGGGGACTTGGGTGGGGGTCTTACAATCTTTCTCTTTTTTCTTCTCTTCTTGGTGGTTTAGAAGCTCAAAGGAGTGGGGCTTTTGCAGCTGGTTCCTTCTTCTCCTCTTTCTTCTCATTGGAAAGCAACTCCATGGCAAGTTCTTTCTTGCACTTTTATTTGGATTATGCAAGTTTCTTCTACTATTCTTTTTTTTAAGCAAGTCTAGATTATCTATCTATCCCCAAATGTGGTTTGAAGCCTCTTTTGTTGCATTAATGATCATAAGTTGTTTCTTTGTGTTCTTGGAAAGCATTTTTGTAGTTAATGGGTTTTTCTTCCATTTTCTTTCAAATTTTCTTGGATTTTTCCTAAGATGTTATTGAGTCCCAATAAAAGTCTCCATGGGGTTTATTTCACCCTACTTTCTCAATGGAATGACAAATTGGGGGTAAGGAAACCAAACTTGAGAGTTTGGGTGTGTTTATTATTTTTCAGCTTCGTTGTAACTTCGGTTGACTAAAGTTGCCACTTCAGTTGACCTAAGTTGTCCAGTAGCTTTGTTGTGGCTTCGATTGAAGTCTTGGTCGACTTAAGGTCATGGGTTAGCAATCTACCTATCTTCGGTCGACCAAAGTTGAACTTCAATCAACTTCGGTTGACTGAAGCTCATAAGTCTTCATTATAATCAGCTTTGATCGAGCTAAGTTAGATTTCGGTCGACTGAATCTTAAAATCAGCATTCTGCCCAACTTTGGTCACCTAAGATGCTTAGCCATTTCAACACCCACATTTTTTAGCACAAGGAGTTTTGCGCACCTTACACTATTTTGGCCATAACTTTTTATAGAAATATTAGAATTGAGATCCACTTTCTGCGTTGTAATCTAGACTCGATAAGATTCGATTTGGTATAGGATTTGAACCATTTGGAAAATTATTAATCTTGTGGGATTCATTTGAAATGTATGCTTGATTCAGAGCTTTTTGCTTCACTAAATTTCGTTCATGCTTAAATTCTGAAAATAAATACTTCCACCTTAATCCAGTTATCAATATTATCATATAGTTGCACTTAATTGATATGGTGAAATTTATTTAAATGTTGAATTGTGTGAAATAGCCAAGAATCTTAGTAGGGCATGGACCCGATACGTTAGCCGATAAGTGTAAGGTTATGATATGAGCGGGTTGCGGGGCACAGACCTGGTAGATTAGCCGGTGAGTGCAAGGTTATGATATGAGTGGGTTGCGGGGCACAGACCCGATAGGTTAGCTGGTGAGTGCGAATCTCGAACCCAAGGTTGGAAGGTCTCATGTTATATGTTGTCTAGAAAAAACCTAAGAGGGGGGTGAATTAGGTTTTTCAAAAATTAATAATTTTATCTCTTTTGAAAATTCTTAAATTTGTGATCTTAATATGTGGTGATTGAAGTAGAATTGAAAACAGTAAAATCACACAACCACACAGAAGAAGAGAAATTTATAGAGATTCGACTCTAAAAAGTCTACTCCTTTCTCTTAAGACTTAGCTTGAGGCTCTCAAGACTTAGTTTTAGGTTCCACCAAGGAAAATCAACACTAGTTTTTAATTGGAGCTAGAACCAACATACAATCTCTTACTTATGCCAAAACCACTAGCATACTACTAGCAAATACAATCCCCTCACACAACAAGTGGGTAAAAATAACAAACTTACAATCAGAGACAATTACAAACAAGTCATCAACGGTTGAGAATTTTACTAGCCAGCACACTTCCAGCACTTCGAACATTCTCACTCTTGTTTGAATGCTCTATCAAGTTTGTTCTTTCTTGAGCCTCCATACTTACTCTATATATATACATCTTCCAAACACACTAGCCATTAAAGAAAAAGGTTAATATGAAATTTGAAATTCAAAAAATGTTTAGGCTTTCTCAAACAATTAGAAAACATGTCTTATCTTTAATTCAAAATAAATTTACTTTTTACATGAGAAATCAAGATTTAAAAATTTAAATATAAGCTTTTGAGACATAAATGATTAAAACAAGAAAACATGTCTAAAAGCAATTCTCCTTTAATTTAAAATGAATTTATTTTTTGCATGTGTAAGAGAAAACATGTCTAAAAATAATTCTCCTTTAATTCAAGATTTGAAAATTCAAATATAAGTTTTTGAGACATAAATGATTAAAACAAGAAAACATGTTTAAAAATAATTATCCTTTAATTTAAAATAAATTTACTTTTTGCATAAATAAGAGAAAACATGTCTAAAACTAATTCTCTTTAATTCAAAATAAATTTACTTTTTGTATGAAAAAGAGAAAATATGTCTAAAAGTAATTCTCCTTTAATTCAACTTTTTGCATAAGTAAGAAATGTATTTATCAATAAATGAAAATTTAAACATAAACTTTTGAGACATAAATGATTAAAATAAGGAAACATGTCTAAAGACAATCCACCTTTAATTCAAAATAAATTACTCTTTGTACCCACTTTTAATTCAAAATAAATTTACTTTTTATATGAGAAAAAATATATTTATATCATAAAAATATTTTTGTTATCATCAAAATCGTATTTACTTACCATTGAGCTTAACATTATATACATTGTTGTGTGTTATGTGTAGTGTGATACAAGTTATGTACAACGAAGGCCTTGCGTGCCATTATATTAAGTATGTGAATGTCACCTTATAGAGTTGAAAGTGTGTTTTGATTTTATGAAAAGAAATCATAATCCAAGGAAGTGTTGTTAATAAGAAAGACATGATCCCATGTATGTTTATATGTTAGGTAGCAATTTTCCTTGGCTCTACGTTATGCATGCCTTCATATATTGATTTCATTGTGCTTTCATTTTCTATACATATGCTTGTTGAGCCTTGTGGCTTACCTCGCTTTTTCCTTACCATTCTAGGTAAAGGTAAGGGAAAAGTAGTAGTAGAGAGCGAATCCAGTAGGGTTAGAACCCAAGGGTAGTCGTGTATAGAGATGTCCCTGGCAAGAGGTTCTTAGGAGTATTTTATAGAGAGCATGTAGATTAAGAAATTATTTTGTAATTTGCATTAATTGCCCATATTTTTTTGTAGAATGGCCATTGCGCCCAGCTGGATATGTAAATCCAATTATGGTTGAATTGTGTTATTTTGGCTCCTGATATTCAGTGGGCAAGGAAAAAGAAATGTGTGTGTCCATGTTCCATTTGAGTTATCATTTCGATATCCATTTTGAATAGACCTTCTCTCGAACTTCCTATGCTAGTAGGTAAATCTGAGAGTAGGGCCCTAACATATGGAGTGTGACTTTCTAGGTTCACTGTCCTCTAACAATCAAATAGCACCAAAACTCATTTCGGCATCGGTCAACACCTTGACCCATCACCCAAATCTTTCCATATCTAAATGACAATCTGAGGGACTATCACGAATAATTTTGCGTGTGAGGCACTATCCTGAGCAATTTCATGTTTAAGACTTGTCCCACACAAGTCCATGTTAGGTCCATTTTGTAAAGACCATATTTCTCCTTAACTCATTATGTACAACGGAAGCATGACATAGCATATAGCTAAATCTTTTACATAACATTTAGGTCAACTCACCCATAAGATACAAAACAACATAACTTAACAGAACATAACAGTGCCTTTCCGGGACACAACACACTCCCAAGCTACTCACGCATCGTTCGGTCAGGGGATCTTTACACACACCACTTATCCATGGAGACTTAGACACTGTTGGACCCACCTTCAACAACCATCTCGCTCTTACTTGGAATGATGTAAAGCAAGGGTGAGTCATAAAACTCACTAAACATAATGAAAGAACAGGTAATGGTTAAGGTTTGAACCATCCCAGAACATCACGCGTACAAGCTAAGAATAGAATCATACAATAATTTAGCATATATATAGATACTGGCTGTAAACACCCCCACCTAGATATCTTAACCACCCATACTACCCGAACGGGAGCGCCTACGGAAGGATAAAGAATGAAACACAAGACAAGAACTACCTTAGCATGCATACATAAGAATTAAAATAGCGGAAGCTAAGCTATACACATGTATGCACTACGGGTACACCATTAGCACAACAGTCACATGATAAATAAATGCATATAGACTCCTGTGCTAACATACATGAGACACGAGAAATGACCTGGTACAGTAAAAAATAATAGAGTAAATCCCTCTCAAACATCAGAGTTGACAAAGGCTGACAGGGGAATGACGGGGACTGACGAAACTGCATGTACACCGTACTTAGCCCACGTTGCCATTACCTGGAATGATGGAAAGCAAAGTGAGTCGAGAGACTCAGCAAGCATAAAGAAAGAAAGCTATAGGCTGAACATATCCAATAATCTCTCCCCAGAACACCAACCCCCAAGAACACACAAGCTATGAGACGCCCAACACAGTATAAAAGCGTAAATAAAAGCACGTATCAATCATTGGGGGCCATACAAGATACACAGCACCCAAGTCTTATACCAACTTGCTGCTACCCTGGAAGGCAACATAAATCTCCAACAAACCTGTGTGCGCTGTCTTGGGTCAGTGCTCTCGCCACCTGTGTGCTCGCGTCGGTCCTCCTGACACTCGAGCTGTAGAATAGCCGAGCCATAGGCTCCCTTGGAACGATCCTCCTTTTTAAGACCTGTGAACTGTTAGTAACCATGCGATGCACATAAAAATGCAATGGCGTAGTGAGCATCAACGTGATACACCAGTGCCCATACATCTAAGCATCAGGCCATGCTCCGCCCACATAGTAAACCACACGCAATGCATATGCCCGTGCCAGATGCAATCTAACCATGCTAGAATGTCTGTGTCCAAGCATACTCAATAAATGAATACCCTAACATGCATCTCGTACCCATGTGCATATTAAACCATGAACGTTAATACAACATATTGAATCATGCAGTAAATCACATATTGACAGAGCTAGTCAGCAGCGTCCGACACTGGTCAACGGTTAGTGATTAGGAGTGTCCACCTGACGATCTACTTTAGGGTCGTACAATAGTCTACTCTAACGTCACCAAACAGGCGACCCTTGCCCCACTGCTCGACAACTAGCCTACTCACACCCAAGAAATCCATAATCAAACCCACACATCTAGGAACCTAGTCCCCAAGTTGGGTTCGACATCATTTTGAAAGGATTGGGGGCAATACAGACCCCCTTAGGCTTTAAACAACTACAATTCTAGAAGTCCCAAATTTAATTTAAATTATACGAAACGAATAATAACTCATTAAATATTGCTAGGAGCCGAATTGGAGTAAGGGAGAGGGCAAAATATGGGAAACAATAGGGACTTACACGAAGGTTGCAAGGTTTACAGAGGGGGTTTAAAGCTTGCCTGTTAATAGTAGATTCCTACCTCCTTGCTCTGTCGCTGCATAAATTAGCAATTTTTACTAATTACCTTAAGCTTCTGTATAAAGCCTATACGCGTATTTCCAATAATTTGGCTAAATCGATATAAAATCGAGGCTATTACGGGTATAAGAGGTCACTAAAAATTAGAAAGTAAAGAAGGCTTGTCTTATTTCGTAGATTTTTTTGTCCTAAATGCCCACGCACTGTAAAATAATAATAACACTAAAATAAACCAAAATACAGCCTCAAAATAAGATTTAATCTATAGAAAATGTTTAATACAAGTTGATTAACCTATCTTGCGCTTCAGATTTTCAATTGCACGGAATAAAATCAAATTTTCTCTTTATTTTCTCCATTCTTCACGCTGTCTTTGCGCTTGCTTCTTATCCCATTTGCTCTCTATTTTGCTATATGTTTTCCTCCAAATTTAGCTTCAATTGAAGCATTAAATAGCAATAGAATTCGATAGAAAGCATGGCCAATTTGGCCTTAAAAATAGTGAAAATAGAGAAGGCGAGGGGGCAGCAGCACGGATGTACCAATGCGTGCCACGTGGCCGTGCAATGGCCAGCACTAGCGCCCCGAAATGGCGCCGTTTTGGTCGCCCTTTGCTGCCCAAAATAATTCCTTCTTCCCCCAGCCGCGCGCCACTCCAGCCCAGCTCGAACCCTCGACCTCCAGCATCCTCTCGCGCATGCGTGCCATCTCACCTAGCAGCTCCTTCACTCTATATATGCACACCATTAATTTTAAAGTAATCCCTAGCCAAGTTTCGAGATTTGCACCAGCACCCCTAAAATTTCCAAAATTGACACACACACCCCGAACTCCAATTTTCACTTATTTCACTTACACCCCAAATTTCTAGAAATTCACCCAAATCATTTTATTTTAATCTTTCTTTATTTCCATAAATGTTCTCAAATAAAATAATTAATTATCTTAATTTCCTCAAAACCACATAAATAAATACTTTCTCTTAAATTCCTAAATATTCAATAATGTCCTAAAACACCGATTTTAATAATTATATTTATCTCCAAATTTCAAGCTATTACACTGGCAGAAAAATAACTCAACACTTTTATGCCTCATGCACACCATATACACACCCAATCCATGGATCTCAAACTATGCAATAAACGTATAAGTAAATACGCACATAATGGTACTTGGGGCTCACATAAGTTACATACACTAGCGCCCAAAACACTACAAAAAAATCGGATCTTAGCGATGATTTTTTTTTTTATTTTGCAATGGTTTTCAAAACCACCTCAAATACAGCCATCGTGAAGCTTTTAGCGGCAGTTTTCAGCAACTACTAGAGTAACCATGGTAAAATTATTTTTTTTGCAACGATTGGTAACATTTAGTAAAGGTTTTAGAACCGTTGCTAAAATCTGTTAAAATCATTGAACTTTAGTGGTAGTTTTAAAATTACTATTGTTTCCAACGCGCGTGCGTGCATGGCTTTCAGTCGCTCCGGTGTGAGCGGGCTATGTCACTCACCTAGCTACCTATGCATGCTCGATTGCTCACCTCGTCACCCTGCACGCCACGTAGCAATGCTACAATTTTATTTTAGCTGTTGCCTTCCCTAGTTTCGATCCCAAGATCTCTCATACGCGCATGCACGCGCTAAGCCAGTCGATCTAAACAGCCTTCTTATTATATAGCCGCACATATTAATTATATACTAATCCAACCACTATTTTCTAGAATTACATTTTATATTTTTTTAATATAAATTAAAAATTAAATAATTGATTAAAAAATAAAAAGAAGAGTTAACATATTTTTTAAAAATTTCTTTTTATAAATTATCAAAATTTTATATATTTTTAATATGAATATTAGATTATTTTTAAAAATTTTGGACGATTCTTCAAAACTTACACAAATGTTAATTTAATTTAATTTTTAATTATTAAATTATTTTCTAAATTTTGCAACTATTTTTCAAAAATCCCTGCAAAATTTTATTTTTTAATGATTAAATTAATAAATTTTGTGGTGGTTCTTAACCACCACAAATGTTAATTTAATTTTATTTTTTAATTATTAAATTATTTTCTAAATTTAATAATGATTTTTAAAAAACTGTCACAAAATTTAATTTTAAAATTTAAAATTTAAAATTTTAAAATTTTGTGATTGTTTTTAAAAACCGCAGCAAAATGTTAAAGAAACCGCCTCAAAAAACGTAAATCGCCACAAAAAATTGCCTCAAAATATCGATTTTTTTTGTAGTGAGACTCTGTATACAAACCTGCCAGTAACTATGAATAGGCTGCCAAATCAATATTAGGAGTCATAACTCCCATATTGGAACCACTAGCACCGTAACTGCCAGAACCCCCTTCAGCTCAACACCATAACAAAGTATGAGCCAAATCTCTCAATATAAACTCGAGTCAATGCTCATATAATACCAAGATCATGAAAGTCGCAATTCCTTCACCACAACTCAACCACTCATATCCTCATCATGCAATACAACACATAAGAAATGTAATAACTTTTGCAGCATAAATGTGATGATAAAGCCCCCATAAGCCAAGCACCAGATTATGCTACACCCATATAGTAATTCACACATGTAAAATGCTCTACGTGCATATGTTTCCTATCATACACGAGTCAACACTCATAGGCCAATCGTGTCATGCCAATGCTCACACTCCCATCAAATACAAAGTATGACCCCCAATGGATGCAACCTATAGCCCAACATCACAATACAATGCCATACAACAATAGGTTGGAATACAACAAACACCAAATAACGACTATCTAGAACCTATCCCAATAAGGTACGATATCATTCCACAAAGAAACATAGGAAGAAACATGCCTTACGTGGTTGTTGGGCACAAAATGTATCAAGATACTCTCTTAGACTCATTCCACTCTCTAAGGAATTCGATATTAGAAAAGTTAATACATAGCACATCAACGGCTTTCAACCATATTAAAATTACCCGGTTAATCCCACATACCATAGAATTGCCCAATTAATCTCTCAAGAGCATCTAGACTTGCCTCAGAACAAAGAAGAGACTGCCCAAGACATGCTAAAACATATCTTAGAAGAGTTTACTGAATCAGTCGACAGTTGGGAAAAAATTATCTACAGATTCCAACTGAAGGGCTAGGTAATCGACAAATGCAAGGCCATCGTCGATAGATTGTGCCTTTTGGAGCATTCTATTGACAAATGGGAAGCCATTTTTCAACAAACATAGAGCTTGGGCTTGAGGCATGGGACCCGAAACATGCAAGCTTCATCAAATTGCTTGCACAACCTACACCTTAACATAAAACACATTGATCTCCAAGGTTTATAGAGTATAACATACCTATTTTGAAACCCAAAAGAGACTAACAAGATTAACACAAAGATGAGAGAGATTTACAAAGCTTTTAACATAGACTCCAACAAGAACAAGGTTTTGAAAAACACAGAGGTTTTCTTGTTTAAACCCACCATACACCAAGACCAAGGATTTAAGAGAAAAAGTGAGGAGTATAACTTGCTCCTTAACAATAGAAAGAGGAAGCAAGGCTTGCAAAATATTAAGAGAAGAACTTACAGCCACCAAAGAGATACGAGATGGAGAGTCTTGTCCTCCAGGAGGAAGGACTTACCAAGGACCTCTCCAAAACAAAACACAATAAAAATTTTATATTTTTTTTCTTTGTTTAGGTGAGAGGTTTATACTCGTCAGTGTACGAGTGCAGTTGTAGTCCAAATTTAAATTTATATTTTCTGAATGAGTCCAGGTCGTCCACTGAGAGATTTATTTATGGCAAAATAAAAAGAATGTCACACAAGCACACACGCATTTGGATAAATTGGCAACAAGATTTTTTATGGTTTTTTAAACAACAGATTCTAGGAAATAAATTAAGGCAGTAATTGAAATAAATACTTTAAGTGAGAATATAAAATTGGATAGTACTTGAGTTAAGACAATTTCAGTGCCAACCCGTTGATTCCCAAATTTTAGCATAAAAGATTAGCAACATTAATTTAATTTCAGATATGAGGGTTTGTTATTAAATGCAATTAGAGATGATGATAGTTGTAGGTTAAGCAATCCCCATACATGATATGCGGGATTCTAATTTAAGCAACCACCATAAATTCAATTGCAATTAATACACAAAACAACTAAATTAATCATCCGGGTTTGGGTATGATAGTGTTTCCAGTTCTAGTAACTCTCATACATGGCATGAAAGCTCTAAGTTAGGCTTACGCTCTAATCCAAACCTAGTGATTTCTCAATAATTAAGATACACTCATACTGAAATTTAAATTAATGTTACTTATTTAAAGCGCAGCTTTCTTTGGGAATCATTGGCGTTGGACACTGTCCTTGCCTTAACCCAAGATTAGATTTAGCTACTCATTTCCATTTAAAAGTTAATTGACATGAATTTAAACGACGTAATTTAAATAACAGAATTTAAATGACAAGAAATTTTAAAGGCATAAACTAACCGGCCATTTAGGCGGTGGATAATTAAATAACAAGAATTAAAATTGCAGAAATTTAAAGGCATAAACTAACCGTCCATTTAGGCGGTGAATAATTAAATGACAAGAATTAAAATTGCAGAAATTTAAAGGCACAAATTAACCGGCCATTTAGGCGGTGAATAATAAAGTAATAATAAATGACATAAGAATTTAAAAGAAGAAAGGAAGGAAGTAAGATCACAAGAGAGAATACTAAAGAAAAGGGGAAAGAACAAGAACAATTCTCAAAGAGAGAATTATAAGGAAATAACTAAACTTTGATTCAAGAATAATAATCACACTTACAAATGCAATCAAGTGATCTATTTATAGGCCACAAGATGCAATACAAACCACACAATTTCAATTATTCAACTAGACATAATTATATCTAATGGGCACTCACACACTTAAAGTTAAATGGATTTTAGCTATAATACACACCTAATATTAAATGGATTTTAGCTAAAATACATACCTAATAAAGCATTCATAAAGTTAAATGGATTTTAGCTAAAAAACACACCTAATAAAGCTCTCACATAAAAAATAAAAATAGATTTCTATAAATTGGTTTTTAATCTTCATTAGGATTAAAAATAATCCTTGGGCCTTCTCCAAATAATATCTTCCATGGGTTGCTCAAATTGGGCCTTAATTCTTCATGGGCTTGAATTCTTCATGGACTTTAATTTTTCATGGGCTTGATTTCTTCATGGACTTGAATTCTTCATGGACTTGATTTTTCCATGGGTTTGATTTCTTCATGGACTTGAATTCTTCATGGGCTTTAAGTCTTCATGGGCTTGAATTCTTCATGCCTAAAAAAAAAAAATAATAATTTAATGTTATTAATAAATTATATATTATATATATGTATTACACATGGCACATATATATATATTATATTATATTATATATATATTACATGCATGCATATAATGATGTATATGTATTATATATAATTTTATATATTATTATTATTATTATTAAATTTTACTTTAAAATTTCATTTCATTCATTTTTCAATTTAAACTTACATATAACCATAAAATATATATTAATATCTAATTTAAACTATTTTTAAGATCAAAAGAAGGGTATAATTATAACAAAATTTTTATAAAATTAACCACTAATCATACCCCCCAACTTAAACATTGCTAGTCCCTTAGCAATCAGATTATACACCTGCCAAACTTTATTCACAATAACTGTATGAATGTAAAAATTTCAAATTCGAAACCGAAATGCATAAAATTAAATAAATAATTTAGCATTCTAAATCAGATTTTTTTGTTAAAGGTCATACAATCTCAGGAATGGAAATTAGGATAACCAACACACAGACTTACTCCCTCGAAGTTTTGACTTCAAATCTTACTATGGATTTTCTCTCCAATAAAAAGGATTCCTCAAGTGTACACACAAGGGGGTGCACCGTTATAAGAGTAAATGTAGAACAAGTTCAAAACTCGGTGCCATCCCAAATACAAGGAACGTATTTTCATGAAAGAACAGGGAAATTGACATAGCTTCATGATTGGAATAATGCTTTAGACGAGTAACTTCTGAATTTAAACATGATTCCCTACTCCAAACTTGAATTCTGAGATCACATAATTTATAGCATAAAAAAGGACCAGACTGGGTTGTAATGGGGCTATAAGGTTAATACGGGTTGTCAAAGAAAAGGTAGAGTGTGCAAAGGGTGTGTCGGGATTTTTTTTTTTTTTTTAGCATTTATTTTGAAACAGTTATGCTGAAAAACTAAGAGAATTTGCCCCCCTTTTTTTCACTTTTTTTTTTCTTCTCTTTTTTTTTTTCTCTTTTTTTTTTCTTCTTTTTTTTTTCTTTTTCTTTTTAAATATGAAAATAGATAAACAGACTAATTCCCAAAATCACATCAGGTTAGATAAAATTCATATGGTTATGGGTTAAACAAGGGTAACGAAAGAAGTTGTACTACAAATGGCTCAAATGGGCTAACAAGAGGTTGATTTAAAGAAAAAAATAGGCTCAAAATGAAAGAAATTGATCCCCCTATCATGCTTCTCAGTCATCTAATTCATAGTTTGAAACCAGTCAAATTCATCCGCTATCATACTAGACATTCAAAGCGAATTGATATTTTGAAGCCATTGAAAATATAAGATAAACAAGAGAGCATATTTAGAGTAAGTGTTATTTCACTCAGAATTAACGGTTATTAGGCTCAAACACTTGCTTGGGTAATAGTCTCCACTTCTGTTGAGGGATCATACAATGTACTAATCAGCTAATTACTGTTACCTTTGACTTTATGACCGATAACCAATTTCTAAATTTTGAATCCCTGATGAATGTAAATTACTTATTCTCATGCATAAACGTTTTCAAATGAGAAATCAATGCATTCATGTTTCGTATTGCAAACTTAACCGGCTATCAGTGCATAACTTTAAAGCTTTAGGAATAGCATTATTTAAAACACATAATAATTTATTTTTTTATTTTTTTATAAGAGCAGATAAAGATAATCAATTCCCACAAGACTACAAACTAGTAATTACAAACTCACAGTTAAATATAAACCAGATGATTCATGACTAGACCTTACACCCCCCCAACTTGAATTGCAGTAATAAATCAGGGTTGTTAGGAATACCTGTAACTCCACAAGTCCATAGATTTGCTGTGAACTGCTAAAACTTAAACAACAAATGAGCACACCATATATATATATTTATATTTTCACACCAAAATAAAAATTTCATGCAAGTCATAAGATAAGCAAAATGCGTCTCAAGAGTACAAAAAGTACTCCTTACTCAGCCATCTTATCAAAGACTTTGCTAACAACATTCCACAGTTTTGTTTTGTTTTGTTTTGTTTTGTTTTTTTTTTTTTTTTTAAAGAACACAACCAAGAAAAATTCTGCAAGTTGTACAATAACTAGATGCGTCTCAAGAGTACAAAAAGTACTCCTTACTCAGCCATCTTAATAAAGAGCATTTCTCACAGTGATAAATCTAAATTAATCGGACCCCTTTGGCGCTTGTTACTAATTGCCTTAGACCAGTCTATCCGAGGCTCATGAGGATCGTACTGTGGAACATAAGCATGTAATTTCTCTAGCAGCTTATCAATGGTGGATGCAGAAATGAGAATCTTTCTTGCTGAATGAGAAATGAACTGTTGGTCCACAGCCTGATCAAGAAAAGAGAGTAACCCATTGAAAAAATGGTTAACATTTAAAAGTCCAATAGGTTTGGTATGGAGATTACTCTTGGCCCAGGAGATTATACAAAAGATTTCTTCAAGTGTTCCAAAACCTCCTGGTAAAGCAATGAAGGCATCTGACTGATAAATCTTACAAGCCATGCGCTCAGACATAGAAGTCGTTTCTATAAGTTGACCGCGTGTAATCCCGAAAATATGTGGTTCAGCTAAAGGGATTAGCATTATACCTACCACAAATGAATTTCCAAGATGTACAGCTTGTGAAACATAACCATTCAATCCACGACTTCCCCCTCCATATACCAAATTAATTTTTTTCTCTCCTAATTTTTTACCAAGTTCGCTCGCTGCAAGTGCGTAACAAATATCGCTCCCAAGTTGAGAGCCACAAAGTACACATATGGTATTGATTCGACGAACTAACTGGCCTTCCATGTTTGTTCCTTTTGTATGTCCTGAAAAGAAGTTTGGCGATCAAAAGTAGCTATACAACAATTCAACAAGAAATAAATACAAACAAAAATCATGCGTATGTATAAGTAGTTGTGATTGTGGCTCACATCTTCCTCTGGTTTTACGTCCAGAAACGGCTTAAACACTTTCTATGAAGTGGGGATAAGCTTCCCATCCAATTTTCTTATAGATTGGCAAACAGGGTCGTTTTTAGTCAGATTCCCAAGACTATAGCGTTGGTGGTCACTTCTGAACTGGGTCCATAAAGCAAGAAGTTCTCTTTGCACTATTCCACACGGATGCGTCTCAAGAGTCAATCGGATATCATCCAGAGACTCCTTACTCAGTCCATCCTTTATGAAACTAATTTTATCTTCTCGATTTATGGACGTAAACCCCACAGATTTGCATCGTGTGTTACAGGTCCATCGAGCACATTTGTAACAACCATTCACTCTTTTCGCTCTTCTTTTCTTCGCAAAACTACTCTTCCCTAAGCCTGGAAAATGCTTAAAACTAGGTGAAGTTTCACCAGCTAATCAAACTTTTGCTTCGATCAGCCAACGAATATCTTCAGGGATGTTATTAAGCATCAACAACCTAAGTCTTTCACACCTAGTAACATAAATTTTTTTCAAATCCTTCTGCGGGAGAGATGGATAGTACTTGTGAATTTTTGAGAGATAAAGATCTATTTTTTTTTTTTAACTATACTAAGAAAAAAAAAAAAGTAAAGAACTATAAACTTTACAAAAGGGATGAGAGTACCTGATCGGAGAATAACACAAAGGAGAGAAGACTGATCTCAAGAAGGGTGGCTTGCCTTATACAGATATGGAGTCTCTTATAGAGCAATGACCATCACTATTTTACACTCGGCTCGAGGCATGCCATAATTACAGGGTTATGCTTGGCGTCTCTTTTTCAACGCTTGGTGCCTCATTTTTCAACATTTGGCAGTGTGCCTTATCCTTTATAGGGCAGTGTGATTGCACTGCCCAAGAAAAGATAGCTACCACCAGCGTCAATTCTGTTTCTCTCAATTCAAATTTTTTTTTTATTATTATTTTATTATTATTTTTTAATTTTTTTATTCTTATTCTTATTCTTATTATTATTTTTTTTTTGATTTTTTTTTTTAATAAATGTTTTGTTTTAGGGGCCCAATAAAATCATACATACCACACAAGACAATATTATCGAGTCTAACAAAATTATTTGCACAATAGATCAGTTTCAAACACCAATAAAATCAAGTACACCTTACCCCCCAACTTAAATTGCGCATTGTCCTCAATCGACAATAAAAGGATAGAAGATAGGCATACCTGGTGGTCTTCAATGCATGAACTCGTATGCAAAAAAAATTTATTTAGACTGCACACAGAAAAACACTATTTGAATCAAAGTTAATTATGTAATGCAGAAAATGAACAACTTATATATATAATTCTTTATTATTTTATTTTATTTTTATTTTATTTTATTTTTTTCTTTTTTTTATTTAATTTTTTTATTATTTTTTTTTTTCAGATCTATAAACATCCATTTAACCTAAATGGAAAGGTGGTCTTTTAACGTCAGATTCCCAGACGATAGGAAACTTTCCCTACTCATCAGATGATGATGGATCATCTAAATCCACAACTCCTTCGTTCTCCTCAACACTACCCTGATATGGTTTCAACCTATAACCATTGACTGTTAGAAGCTGTCCTGACTCCGAATTTTCTATCTCAAATGCCCCATATCCTGAGATGGACTTGATTACAAAGGGGCCGACCCATCGAGACTTCAATTTTCCTGGGAATAGATGCAATCGAGAATCATACAAGAGTACCCGTTGCCCTACCTGAAAGCTTTTTCGAATGATGTGCCGATCATGTAACTCTTTCATGCGAACCTTGGCCAATCGTGCATTTTCAAATGCTTCATTCCGAATTTTCTCAAGTTCATTCAATTGGAGCTTCCTAGATAAGCCTGCTTCAGTTAGACTCTTGTTGATCTTATGAATTGCCCAATATGCTTTATGCTCAATTTCCACCGGCAGATGACAAGATTTACCGTATACTAGCCTATAGGGAGACATTCCCAAAATTGTTTTGTAAGCTGTCCTGTACGCCCAAAGAGCGTCTACTAGTCTTAAGGACCAATCCTTACGATTAGTAGCAACAGTCTTTTCCAATATGCGCTTAATCTCCCTATTGGTTAGCTCGGCTTGACCATTGGTTTGGGGATGGTATGGTGTTGCAACCTTATGCAGTACACCATATTTCTTCATTAATCCTGCCACAACTTTATTACAAAAATGGGAACCCCCATCACTGATGATTGCTCGTGGCATCCCAAATCGACTGAATATGTTTTCTTTCAAAAATTTCACGACAGTCCTATGGTCATTTGTTCTGGCCGGGATTGCTTCTACCCATTTGGACACATAGTCAACAGCAAGTAAGATATATTCATGACCAAATGAATTGACAAATGGGCCCATAAAATCCATACCCCAACAGTCAAAAACTTCTAACACTTGGATCGGATGTAATGGCATCATGTTTCTCCTTGACAGACTTCCTAACCTTTGACATCGATCGCAATTTGAACAGAACTTGTACACATCCTTGAACAGTGTCGGCCAATAAAATCCACTCTGAAAAATTTTTGCAACTGTTTTCTTGACAGAAAAATGGCCTCCACATGCAAGAGTATGACTGAAATTGATGACACTTTGTTGCTCATGATCGGGTATGCATTTACGGATGATTTGGTCAGGACAATACTTGAAGAGGTAGGGCTCATCCCAAAAGAAGGTTCTGACTTTTCTGAAGAATTTATGCCTATCTTACTTATTCCAATGGTCTGGGATCAGACCAGTTGCCAGGTAGTTCGCAATGTCGGCATACCAAGGGACAACAGATGATGCACGAATAACATTCACTTTAAACAGTTGCTCATCAGGGAAATTGTCATGAATTGGTTCATCAAATTGTGTGAGATCTTGACTTGGAATCCTTGATAAATGGTTAGCCACCACATTTTCTACTCCCTTCTTGTCTCTGATTTCAATGTTGAACTCTTGCAGGAGTAAGATCCATCGGAGCAGACGGGGTTTTGCATCTTTCTTTGTGAACAAATACTTCAGAGCAGCGTGATCAGTAAAAATGATCACTAGTGACCCTACGAGGTAAGATCGAAACTTGTCCAGGGCAAAGACAACTGCTAGTAACTCTTTCTCTGTAGTGGTGTAATTCTTTTGTGCCTTATTAAGAGTTTTGCTAGCATAATATATCACATGAGGTTTCTTATCCTTCCTCTGCCCTAACACAGCTCCTACCGCATAATCACTAGCATCGCACATAAGTTCAAACGGGAGGGACCAATCAGGGGACTGAATGATAGGTGCTGAAATGAGTGCATCTTTCAATTTATCAAAAGCATTTTGACAGGCAGGACTCCATTCAAACGGAACATCTTGAGACAACAAATGGCACAAGGGTCTTGTTATGGTGCTAAAGGAAGCAATGAATCTCCTATAAAACCCTGCATGTCCCAAAAAACTTCTGATGTCTTTCACATTCCTAGGGATGGGGAGTTTTTGAATTGTTTCAATTTTTGACCTGTCTACCTCCATCCCCCTAGATGAAACGATGTGCCCCAAGACTATGCCCTGTTTCACCATGAAGTGACATTTTTCCCAATTGAGTATCAGATTTGTTTCCTCACATCTTGCTAAAACCTTTTTCAGATTCTCCAAACAGGCCTCAAAGTTACTTCCATAAACAGAAAAGTCATCCATAAATACTTCAACAATCTGCTCAACCATTTCACTGAAAATGCTCATCATACACCTTTGAAAGGTGGCTGGAGCATTGCATAACCCAAATGGCATGCGCCTGTATGCAAATATCCCAAATGGACATGTGAAAGTTGTCTTCTCTTGATCTTCTAGTGCAATTTCTATCTGATTGTACCCTGAGTAGCCATCTAAGAAACAATAGTAGGCTTGGCCTGCTATTCTCTCCAGAACTTGATCCAAGAAAGGCAAAGGAAAATGATCTTTCCTTGTCACAGAATTGAGCTTTCTATAATCAATGCACATACGCCATCCTGTCTGGATGCGCGTGGGAATCAGTTCATTGTTCTCATTTTTTACAACAGTGACTCCAGACTTTTTGGGTACTACCTGTGTTGGACTTACCCACTTAGAATCAGAGATTGGGTAAATTATTTCAGCATCCAATAGCTTAAGCACTTCTTTTCTGACAACTTCTTTCATGTTGGGATTTAATCTCCTTTGCATTTGCCTAACTGGTTTTGCTCCTTCTTCCAAGAATATCTTATGAGTACAGATCAAAGGGCTAATACCTTGCAAATCTGAAATGGTCCATCCTAATGACTTCCTGTGTGCTTTTAGAATTTCTATCAGTTGTTGCTCTTGCTGAGGTGTCAAACTTGAAGAGATCACCACTGGGAATGCTTCCCCTTCTCCTAGAAAGACATACTTCAAATCACTGGGCAATGGCTTTCTCTCAGGCGTGGACTGATGGCTATCAGGAGCCATGAGCTTACTGTCCAAGTTCCTTAATGGCTCTAAACCAGGCATCCATGTAGGCTTCTCACTTTCTTTGCTTATGACTTCCACTTCTTTTATTTCTTCGAGATCTTGATTTCCTTCTTTGGGTCTTCTCATGAACTCTTCAAAACAGTCATTGGTCAGTGTTTGGATCAAGTCTACCTCCTCCACTTCACTCTCAGTGTCCTGATGTTTGGCTACCCTGAAGATATTCATTTCTACAGTCATGTTCCCAAAAGATAGCTTTAACACACCATTCCTACAGTTGATGATGGCATTTGATGTGGCAAGGAATGGTCGACCTAAGATGACTGGCACAGGAGGTTGAGGCCTTTGATGCGGCTGGGTGTCCAAAACGATGAAGTCCACTGGAAAGTAGAACTTATCGATTTGTACCAGAACATCCTCCACAATTCCTCGTGGAACTTTGACTGATCGATCAGCCAGCTGAAGGGTCACTCTAGTGGGTTTAAGCTCACCTAATCCCAACTGTTGATACACACTGTATGGCAACAAATTGACACTAGCTCCTAAATCCAAGAGTGCCCAATCAACCTTTTGACTTCCTATGATGCATGTAATGGTTGGACAGCCTGGATCTTTGTATTTGGGAGGAGTTTTCAATTGGAGAATGGCGCTGATTTGTTCAGTCAAGAATGCTTTTTCATGCACATTTGTTTTCCTTTTGACAGTGCACAGATCTTTCAAAAACTTTGCATATGAAGGTGTTTGTTTGATTGCATCCAACAGCGGGATGTTGATTCTCACTTGCTTAAACACTTCATATATATCTGCATTTTGTTGCTCTTTTTTCAAATGATTCAACCTTTGTGGAAAAGGTGGTTTGGGCCTGTATTGAATTTCTTTCTCATCTTCTTTTTGTTTTTCATTTTTCTCATTTTTTTTCATTTTTCTCATTTTTTTCATTTTTTTCCACGGTGGATTCATGATCTTTTGGTTCTTTTTCTCCATCAACATGTTGGTTTATCCTAGGATCAGTTGGTTTCTCAATTATTCTTTCACTTCTTAGGGCAGTCACTGCTTGCACTTGTTCATGAGTGTTGGTTTCACTATTTGAAGCTTCTACCTGGTTGGTTTGCCTAATTGGGTTAGGATTAGTTTGGGATGGAAACCTCCCGGGTTCTCTCACACTCAATGTTTGTGTTATCTTGGTCAACTGGCTCCTAATGTCTTCTATGGCTCTGTTTGTTTGGTCTTGATTTTTGACAAGCTGAGCAACCTGATTATTGATACCTGTTTGACTTTGGATGAACTGGTGCAAGGTATCTTCCAAAGATCTCCTATGAGGAGGTTGGTAAGTATTGGATGAAGAACCTTGATTTTGTTGGAAGGTATGTTGTTGTGTAGGGAAGGGAGGTTGAGAATGATTTCCAGAATCATTTCTCCAAGAAAAATTGGGGTGATTTTTATTATTGGGATGGTATGAATTGTAGTTCTGATTATTCCCATAATAGGCTCCACTCTGATTTTGATTTTGTCTCCCCTCAAAGTTGTGTGAATGATTGTTATTAGTCTGCCCATACAATACCTCCTTGAAAGCAGGTAGGGTAGGACATTCTTCAGTTGAATGATCTGTTGCATCACACACAACACACTTTACTTCCACTTGATTAACAGATTGCACCTTTTTGGGTTGCATGTTTTCAACTTTCTTTGTTAAAGCAGTTAGTCTTGCATTTAAATCGTCACTCTCACTCAGTTGGTATCTCCCTCTAGGTTGTGGATTTTCTCTTGAATCAAGAGCAGATGTTGGACCAACTTCCCAGTTCCTTGTATTCTCAGCCAATGTGTCAAAGAAGTGGAAAGCTTCTTCTGGAGTCTTCTCATAGAATTATCCATTGCACATTGTAGAAACTAGCATTTTCAATTGGGGAGTGAGTGAATCATGAAAGAAACTGACCACTCTCCATTGCTCAAAAGCATGGTGCGGACAAGTGTGAAGAAGGTCTTTAAACCTTTCCCACGCTTGCGCAAAATTCTCATTTGGTTTACAGGCAAAGTTCATGATTTGTCTTTGAAGAGTAGCAGTTCTGTTGGCAGGGAAGTATTTTTTTAAGAAAGTTGTTTGCATTTCTCTCCAAGTTCCTATAAATCTAGGTGGAAGAGTGCTTAACCATATTTTTGCCTTATCTTTCAGTGAGAATGGAAAGAGTTTTAATCTTATGACATCCTCATTTGCTGTATGGTCCATGCAAGTGCTACATACTTCCTCAAATTCTTTCATATGAGTATATGGATTTTCAGAATCCATGCCATGAAAAGTTGGCAATAATTGGATTGTGCCAGGTTTGAAGTTAAACCTATGATGATTGATGGGAAGAATAATGCATGAGGGGGTTGTCTGCCTAGGAGGATGAAGATACTCCCTAAGGGGTCTGATCATCTCCTGATCAATGGGATCAGGGTCACCGTGGTCACTACCACGTGCAGACATGTTCTGTGGAAGTGGCATGTTCTCATTGTGTTGAGACATGAGTGACTGATTTTCTACAGTTTTACCTAACCTAAGTATCATACACTATGCAAAAATAAAGTAAAAAGAAATAGAGTTACCGAATTTATTAGGAGATGCTTCTTCTTATATTTTTTTTTTCCTTTTTGTTTTTGCCTCAATCTCCCCCAGCAACGGCGCCAAAATTTGACTGCACTCCCACCCTGCAATTAAAACACAAAACAAAACACAATAAAAATTTTATATTTTTTTTCTTTGTTTAGGTGAGAGGTTTATACTTGTCAGTGTACGAGTGCAGTTGTAGTCCAAATTTAAATTTATATTTTCTGAATGAGTCCAGGTCGTCCACTGAGAGATTTATTTATGGCAAAATAAAAAGAATGTCACACAAGCACACACGCATTTAGATAAATTGGCAACAAGATTTTTTATGGTTTTTTAAACAACAGATTCTAGGAAATAAATTAAGGCAGTAATTGAAATAAATACTTTAAGTGAGAATATAAAATTGGATAGTACTTGAGTTAAGACAATTTCAGTGCCAACCCGTTGATTCCCAAATTTTAGCATAAAAGATTAGCAACATTAATTTAATTTCAGATATGAGGGTTTGTTATTAAATGCAATTAGAGATGATGATAGTTGTAGGTTAAGCAATCCCCATACATGATATGCGGGATTCTAATTTAAGCAACCACCATAAATTCAATTGCAATTAATACACAAAACAACTAAATTAATCATCCGGGTTTGGGTATGATAGTGTTTCCAGTTCTAGTAACTCTCATACATGGCATGAAAGCTCTAAGTTAGGCTTACGCTCTAATCCAAACCTAGTGATTTCTCAATAATTAAGATACACTCATACTGAAATTTAAATTAATGTTACTTATTTAAAGCGCAGCTTTCTTTGGGAATCATTGGCGTTGGACACTGTCCTTGCCTTAACCCAAGATTAGATTTAGCTACTCATTTCCATTTAAAAGTTAATTGACATGAATTTAAACGACGTAATTTAAATAACAGAATTTAAATGACAAGAAATTTTAAAGGCATAAACTAACCGGCCATTTAGGCGGTGGATAATTAAATAACAAGAATTAAAATTGCAGAAATTTAAAGGCATAAACTAACCGTCCATTTAGGCGGTGAATAATTAAATGACAAGAATTAAAATTGCAGAAATTTAAAGGCACAAATTAACCGGCCATTTAGGCGGTGAATAATAAAGTAATAATAAATGACATAAGAATTTAAAAGAAGAAAGGAAGGAAGTAAGATCACAAGAGAGAATACTAAAGAAAATGGGAAAGAACAAGAACAATTCTCAAAGAGAGAATTATAAGGAAATAACTAAACTTTGATTCAAGAATAATAATCACACTTACAAATGCAATCAAGTGATCTATTTATAGGCCACAAGATGCAATACAAACCACACAATTTCAATTATTCAACTAGACATAATTATATCTAATGGGCACTCACACACTTAAAGTTAAATGGATTTTAGCTATAATACACACCTAATATTAAATGGATTTTAGCTAAAATACATACCTAATAAAGCATTCATAAAGTTAAATGGATTTTAGGTATAATATCCACCTAATAGTTAAATGGATTTTAGCTAAAAAACACACCTAATAAAGCTCTCACATAAAAAATAAAAATAGATTTCTATAAATTGGTTTTTAATCTTCATTAGGATTAAAAATAATCCTTGGGCCTTCTCCAAATAATATCTTCCATGGGTTGCTCAAATTGGGCCTTAATTCTTCATGGGCTTGAATTCTTCATGGACTTTAATTTTTCATGGGCTTGATTTCTTCATGGACTTGAATTCTTCATGGACTTGATTTTTCCATGGGTTTGATTTCTTCATGGACTTGAATTCTTCATGGGCTTTAAGTCTTCATGGGCTTGAATTCTTCATGCCTAAAAAAAAAAAAAGAAATAATTTAATGTTATTAATAAATTATATATTATATATATGTATTACACATGACACATATATATATATTATATTATATTATATATATATTACATGCATGCATATAATGATGTATATGTATTATATATAATTTTATATATTATTATTATTATTATTAAATTTACTTTAAAATTTCATTTCATTCATTTTTCAATTTAAACTTGCATATAACCATAAAATATATATTAATATCTAATTTAAACTATTTTTAAGATCAAAAGAAGGGTATAATTATAACAAAATTTTTATAAAATTAACCACTAATCACCTATGCGGTCGTGGCGCTTTGACAGCTACTGTGTCCTATCTGACCCCCAAGAAAGGATCTTCGTCGTGGAAAGAAACAAAGAAGAGTTCGAGAAGCCCAACCCTCTCAGAACCCCCAACAAATTCAGAAATAAGGAAAAATTCTATGCATACCACGAGGCGGGCCACAACACCTCTGAATGCTGGACCCTAAGGGACACCATTGAGGACCTGATTAGAAGAGGTCTATTGAAGGATTACGTGGTACGACCAACCAATCAACTAAGCCAACCATCGGCACAGCAACTGCCCCCTTCCAATGATAACCGCTCATCGGTTGTACGAACTATCTACACAATTCATAGCGGACCTCACCTCCCGGGAACTTCCCACAAATCTCATAAGAAGTATGTGCGCGAAGCCAACCATGTCTTGTTGGCAAGATCGGATCAGCAGTTTGCCGCCGCAAAGCAAGCTAGGGGTGATCTGATTCCTTAAAAGATCATCTTTTCGGAAGAAGAGGCCAGAAGCGTCCATTGGCCACACAACGATGCGCTCGTTATACAGGCCCAAATCGGCAATTCCAAAGTTCGAAGAAAAATGGTGGACATAGGCAGCTTGGTAAATGTAATGTACAAAGCATGCTTTGATCAGATGGGTTTGAGACCAGAGTAGTTGAGCTCATCCCTAGAACTGCTCTATGGATTCACAGGTGATGCGGTGATTCATGTCAGTAGGATTAGTCTTTCCTTTATCGTTGGGGATGCAGATCGCCAGGCCACCACTTTGATAGAGTTCCTGATTATAGACTGCTCTTCAGCATATAACATCGTGCTCGGGAGACCGGTAATGAACGACCTGGATCTGGTCACTTCAACTAGATCGCTAACAGTCAAATTCCTGACCCCCAATGGAGTAGGGTGTGTACGAGGTAACACCTCGTAAGATGTTGCTATGAAGATGCCCTAAAAATTAGGGCCAAAGGAAAGAAGGTAAATGTCATCGCAAGAGACAGCCCGCTACCGATCAACCAAAATGGGGTTAACCACGATCTGGATCCCTGTGAGGTCGACTGTGATAGGCCTACCGATCTGGTAGAAGAGCTCGAAGATATCTCAGTCAGTGAGGCGGACAGAGAAACGTGCCTCAAGCTAGGAAAAAATCTAGCCCCTAAGGTAAAATCCCAACTTACCGATTTCCTTAAAGCTAACCTCGATATATTTGCATGGAATCACGAGGATATGGTTGGAATAGCCCCCGAGGTTATGACGCACAAGCTTAACGTAGATCCCAACTACAAGCCAGTGCACCAGAAGAGGAGGCCGATGACCCCGGAGCGCTATGCCGCCCTCAAGGAAGAAGTGGACAAGCTCTTGGCAAACAAGTTCATTAAAGAGACCCACTACCCTGTCTAGGTGGCTAACCTGATCCTGGTGAAAAAGAAGAATGGGAAGTGGAGGACCTGCGTCTATTTTACCGACTCGAATAAGGCTTACCCTAAGGACAACTTTCCTCTCTCAAGAATCAATCATCTCGTGGATGCAACAGTTGGTCACTAGCTCCTTGTTTCATGGATGCATATTCAAGATACAATCAGATCCCCATGAACCCCACCGACGAGGAGCACACCTCGTTCATTATCGATCGGGGGCTTTATTATTATAAGGTTATGCCTTTTGGGTTGAAGAATGCTAGTGCGACCTACCAAAGGCTGGTCAATACAATGTTTGAAGCTCTGATCGGCAGAACCATGGAAGTATACGTTGACGACATGCTAGTAAAATCAGAATGAGTGGCGGACCATATTTCCGATCTGAAAGAAATGTTTAGAGTCCTCAAGAGTTATCAGATGAAGCTTAATCCACTCAAGTGCGCCTTCAGGGTAGCCTCTGAAAAATTTCTCGTGTTTATGGTAAATAACAGAGGCATCAAAGTCAATTTTGATAAAATAAGGGCTCTGCTCGATATAAGGTCACCCGTAAGGAAAAAAGAAGTACAAAGCCTCAATGGATAGGTTGCGGCCCTGAGCTGTTTCATTTCTAAGGCAACTGATAAGTGTGCCCCGTTCTTTAAGCTCCTAAAAAAGGCGCAAGACTTCAGATGGATGGAAGAATGCGAGTCCGCATTTCAGCAGTTGAAAGAACATTTGGGACAAGCCCCACTGCTCGCCAAACCCAAGGAGGGAGAAAAGTTGACCTTATATTTGGGAGTATCCCAACAGGCTCTCAGTACGGCCCTCGTTCGGGGGGAAGAAGAGGTGCAACACCCCATATATTACGTCTCTAAAAGCTTGATCGATGCAGAAACAAGTACACTAATTGAAAAACTGGCTTACTGTTTAATAATGGCATCAAGGAAGCTATGACCTTATTTCCAAACTCATGAGATCTAAGTCCTGACCAAGTACCCACTGAAGAAAATCTTGTAAAAGCTAAACACCTCGGGCCGCTTATTAAAATGGTCTATCGAGCTCGCTCAGTTCAATATAAAGTACAAACCAAGGACGACGATAAAGGGTCAGGCGTTGATAGATTTCATTGCCGAGTTCATTGGACCAATTGACTAAGAAGTGGAGAACTTAAAATGGTCATCCTGGAAATTATACGTGAATGGATCATCAAGTGAACAAGGAGAGGGAGCTGGGATTGTGTTCATAAGCCCTGAGGGTCATAAAATCCTCTACACCCTAAGGTTCGGATTTTCGGCCACTAATAACGAAGCTGGGTACGAGGCCCTATTAGTAGGCTCCACCTGGCAAAGGAGGTACGAGCTAAATCCCTGGAAATCTTCAGTAACTCTCAGCTGGTTGTCAATCAAGTATGGGGAGAATACCAGGCCAGAGATACAAAGATGGTGGCATACTTACAAAAGGTACGAGAACTCTTAGCCACTTTCAAAAAATATGAAATGCGCCAGATCCCCCGCTCCCAGAACTCTCATGCTGACGCATTAGCTCTCCTAGCAATTGCCCGGGATGTGGAGTTCTTAGGAGCCATACCTGTGGATTTCTTAGCCACCCCTAGCGCAGAACAACGAGCTAAAACGATGGCAATCATGGTGTCCCAAAACTCATGGATGATTCCCATTCTGGGTTATCTCCCAGACGAGAAATTACAGGAAGACAAATTAGAAACACATCGGTTGTGAGCTTAAGCAGCTCGATATTACATCTATGATGATAAACTGTATAGGAGGGGGTCTCAACCCCACTCCTGAGGTGCATTGACGACACTGACTGCCAGAACGTGCTGGGAGAGATTCACGCAAGCCATTGCGGTAATCATGCCGGGGCACTTTCACTGGCACAGAAAGCACTCCGACAAGGGTTCTATTGGCCCACCATAAAGCAAGATGCCGTAAAAATAGTCAAAAAATGCAAGAAATGTCAGATTCGCGAAGATTCCGTGAGCTCCACCAGCCTACATGTAGCAGATGAACAGCCCATGCCCCTTTGCTATTTGGGGCATGGATTTGATTGGGCCACTCCCAACAGCCCGCAGAGGGTGCAAGTATGCCATAGTGGCAGTTGACTACTTCACCAAATAGGCAGAAGCTAAAGAGCTCATACAGATCACCAGCTCGAAGTTATAAACATTTACATGGGATAATATCATCTGTAGGTTCAGAGTTTCGCAACGAATAATAGCAAATAATGGGACCCAATTCACCAGCGAGCAATTCATCCAATTTTACGAATTAATGGGGATCCAAAAAAGTTTCACCGCCGTGGACCATCCCCAAGCCAATGGGCAGGTCAAAGCTATCAACAAAATAATCAAGCAGATCCTGAAAACAAAGCTTGAAGCCAGAAAGGGGGCTTGGGTAGATGAATTGCAAATAGTGCTCTGGGCTTATTGAATGACAGCTCAGAGTAGCACAGGAGATACCCCAATCTCAATGGTGTACGAATCTGAGGCTATGATACCAGTAGAGAACGATTTGACCAACCATCAGAGGGCCACCTTCGATTCTTTAGATAATGATGAGCTGTTGGCGATGAACCTCGACTTGCTCGAGGAAGCGAGGGATGTAGCTCGCATGAGGGTCACTGTCTATCAACAAAGGGTGGCATGGTAATACAACAGAAAGGTTCGAATCCAACAGTACAATGTTAGAGGTCTGGTATTGTGCCTGATACTCCCAGGAGCTCGTACGGTGAGTGATGACACCCTAAGCCCTAACTAGGAAGGTCCATTTATCATCAATGAGAGTCTGGGTAACAGAGCATATCATTTAGAAAATATGGACGGGATTCTTCTCCCGCGAGCTTGGAACGCGGAACATCTTCGTCCTTACTTACAATAAATATAATTACTCTGACCTGTGCTCCAAATTTTCTTCATCACGATTTACGTGCACGATTTTGATTAGAGTTTATAAATTTTTACGTGTTACGCTTTATTGAATGGAATGTCTCTAAAAAGAGGGGTCGTAAACCATGGTTTGTGAGATAGGGCCTATTCAACTTAACCACCGTGCTATGGTTTGCAGCTTAACTAAGCATTCATCTTGGTCCCCTCTCAGGTCGTGGTTTGCAAGCTAAGAACCATTCATCTTGACTTAACATCATGGTTTGGAAGTTACTGAGCAACCACTTCCATAAATGATTTCGAGTCAGGGTTCACCAGCTGGGGTCCTTTCATCCTGACTCAAGTCATGGTTTGCGACCCACCTGGGTGTTCCCTCTCAGTCCAATTAAAACTTGTAAAAGCCACGGTGTGTTAGCTAAGGTCGTAATACGGTCTACCTGGACACATAGCTCGGTAATGCAAGTCAATAAAATAACAGGTTACGATATGTTAGCTGAGATCACGACGCAATCTCATATCTTGGAAAATTTTTCATTACGACCCACATGTTATTTCGTTCAAAAGTGTTAGCTGAGGTTCGTCTTAATTTTCCTAAGTAAGACTATTCGCGACCTACCGGACACGCATCCTGGTTATCAATTATCATATTCATCAATCACGAGTTGCTTAACCACGATGCATTAGCTGAGATCACAAGGCGATCTACCTGGACATATATCTCGCTTGTTAATCTGCAAGCTGGGAATTCTCTAGGTCTATCTGGACTTATGTTCGGACGATTCATTCTCAAGTTGTATTCTTGAAGACTTCTTCCAAGTTAATCTTTCGAGCTTATCCTGATATACAGAAGTTTTCTAAAGCTCTTTTCAAGTTATATCGTGAAGATTGGTTTAAGAATTATCTTGTCAAGTCTTCATTAGAATTCAAATTTGATTGGCTTGAGTTCATGAAGAAATTTAAAGCAAGATACACAAGTGTAGAAAATGTTCCATTTCATTGAATAAATACTCGTTTTACAAAGTAAATAAAAAAAATCGATGGAAGTCCTAGCTAGGAGGGGCTGTTGCATCGATAGGCTGGGCCTCGACGGGCTGGATGTCAGTAGACTGAGTCGGTTGAGGTTCGACAGCTCCGGCAAGACGGACCTTGGCCACCTCCGAAGGTTGTGCCTCGATAGTCTCACCAGGCTGAACCTCGACAGCCCCAGATGGCTCAACCTCGTCCTGAGCAGCCTGCGTCACGACCTTTGACGAATCAAGCAGGGTGGCATCTTCAGCGTCCTCGACAGCCTCGGCCGCATACCGTTTCACCTCCTCGACGGCCTACGCACTAAAGAAGGAGAAATTCATCTCGGGATGGTTCACCCAAAGGGTGTACAAGAACGCCGAACAGGTGTCAGACCTAGTTTCCTTGCGCACAGAGTCCATCCGAGCTGTCACTTCCGCCCTGATATCGTCAATAGTCCTTTTAGCGAGCTGGTCGCATCGGACAGATCGATCATCAGCCTACTTCAGCTCCTCTTTAGCCATCTTCAGCTCTGCCTCAACCGATTTCAATTAGTCTTGGATCCTCCGTAACTCCTCATTTGCTCTATTCAGCTCACCAGTGAGCCCAGAGTTAGTGAACTCCCATATATTCTTTGATCAATGAAGCTCCTTGTTAAGATCTTTATTTCTTTGGATCTCCACCCTCAGGCGCATCTCAGAACCCTCCACCTCTTTTTGGGTAGCAAGGAGCTCAGCCTGGAGAGCTTTCTTCTCGCCCACGAGCTTCATTAACTCAGCTTGAAAAGCATTCTTCCCGTCCTCAAACTTCGTTATTTCAGCCTGAAGAGATGTACTCACCACCTCAAACTGTGCATCGAAGTCCATATGATGTGCTCGGAGCTTCATGGCAGCAAGGAAAAGCTATGAAAGAAGAAAAGTTAGCTCGTTAAAAAGCAGACTAAGGAACCAAGGTACAAAAATTCTGAGTCACCACCAAGCTATGGCGGGACATGTATTCATAGAGAGGGATCCCCTTCAGCTTTGCGTCATCGAGAGGCTTCACATTTTCACCCAAAAGAGTGGGCATGGAGTCCAGGAGAGGGCCAACATAGATCCCTTTCGGCAGGGATTCCAAGGCTGGCTTTTTTTTGGGGACCTTAGCTCGTTTGCCCCTACTATCCTCCCTCTACTGCAGCTGATCAGGCCTTCTCTTCAAGCCCGCAACAGGGGCATTCTGAACCTCCCTCACAACCTCCTTCCCATGAGCTCCGCTCGAACCATGGTCGCGGGAGGCAGGAGCCCGCTGCCCTGGTTGCTGTTAGGGGTGTTTATGTTGTTATGGTTGTTGCGGTAGAGCTCGTTGTCGTTGCTCTTGCTGCTGATGGTGATTTCTTGACTATTGAGGTGATTGTTGTTGTTGCTGGGAAAGCAGCTACGGTTGTGACTGATCTGACCTCTCTCCCCGTGAGCTTGAGCTCGGGGTTGTAGACGAAGTAGCACCCGATCTCGCCTTAAATCACTTCGGCTGGAGGAGGTCGAGGTCCACCATATCTTCGCCTTGATCGTCTTCCCCTCTTTTGCTGGTAAACTCTACGACCTGGAAGCTAGACAGAAAGACCTTTGCGCCCAAAACCCCGATGTGACCTCCCTTGATAATCTCAACATTGAGAGGGGGCACAAGCTCGTTTTCTATGAGAAGCTCGTCTGAAAGTTTTGAATCTTTAAACCCGACCCCGCAGCAACAAGCTTGTTGAGGACGTCAGTCTTGTCGGCTGATAAAATTGGCCTCTTGCCCCCAAAATCTACATCAAAGAATGAGCAAGTCAAGTTACATACAGAAAAAAAAAAAAAAAAAAGCCTGCCCGAGCTGATATGCTCTTACCTGGGGTCAGTATGAAGCTATAGTTTCTAAGTGAGGAAAGCGAAGGGTAAGACACAAAAAATCAACTGGACTTGTAATCACCCATGTTGGATTTCCCCTTCGCTTTACCCTGTGGAAGGGCAATCTTATATAGAGAAAGACGAGCTTCCAGGTAATACAACTCGTCCTTGGCGTTTTTGAAGGAAAATTTTTCTTTTATTAGTTTTGGCGATGGAAGAGGAAGTTTATTTTTGAGAAATAAGATAACCAAAGAGGTGAGTTAGGCGTACGAATTTGGTGTCAATTGAAAGGGTGCGAGCTTGACCTCGTTCAAAAGGGCAAGAAGATATGGAGCTACGAGGAACCTAAACCCAGACTCGAGATGCTGGGGGCTAATGGCTATAAAGTCAGATGGTGGATAGGCTACGTGGGAGCTCGGAGTAGGGATATATACTCAGCAGCTCCTAGGGAGACGAAACTCCAGAGTACAAGTTGCCACCTCGTGAGGTTTGGCTTTGGATGGGAATCTTTTAAAAATCTTGTGCCCCATACTTCCTTCAGTGACCTAATCTTGGACCTCCAGGTCGGCTTCGGAAGAAGTCACGTCAACAACTTCTTTAGATCACGAGCTCATGCCCTCAAAGTTTTGACCCTTCATCACAAGGCAATCTTCGGAGTTTGAGGTATCGTTCTCTCCTACGATATGGTTGCAATGCTTTTGACCTAAATTTTCACATATCTGGTCGGACATCTACAAAGAGAAAGAAGGAACAGTTAGATTGCAGGTCGCAAACCAGACCTCAAAAAACTAGAAAAGCCCTAAAACTATCCCCTATTTTTCAGGCCACACGCTTTACAATAGGGTGTCGCCTAAGGCGAAGGGGTTGCAACCATGAGCCCGGTATTCCATAGAAGACTAATCCTAAGGTCATTGTGCTCAAAGGCTCGGTAGATGCAAAACCAATCGATTCTAGTCGCTCCCCCGAAAAACGGAGGCGACACTAACAAAATCGGGAAGACCAGAGGAACCACCGACAGCTGACCGACGATGGACGGATTTATAGAAGAAAATAAAGAAAGTCATGGTAAACTTACCAATCATTGAGCCTGTCGTCTGTATGGAAACTCGGAGCAAGCCTCAAACGAAGATGGTTGGCATCTGAAAGCACGGTGGCAATGGAAGTCTTGAGAGAAGAAGGTAAAAGCAAGAAAGGATTTCGAAATAACATGAAAAAGGGAAAAGGGAGACACCCTCTACTATTTATACCTCTAGCCCAATCAATCTCGGTCGTTGGATCAAAAAGTGACTTAACGCATGCTTTGCATCCAACGATCACACGATGACTTATGGGTCCCACAGATGTAATCATGCGCAATAATAAGAGAACGTGCACACTAAATGCGTCGCAGATAAGGTGTGCTGCATGGAACGACAAGATTTGAAGCAATTGGTCACAAGTCAGAGAGGTGGGTTAACAGTTGGCACACGTCAACTCCCAGTGCGAAGATCGCGCTGTGAGCTGGGGGGCTTGTGTTATATATATTTCTTGCATCACTCCTTATGGGCCGGACTCAGCCCAATGGGCCTGCCCAATCGCCAGGAGCCTAGAAAGTCCAAGCAACCTCGTCAAAGAAAGCTCACACACCACCGAAATCCAGAGCTCATAAAGCGAGCTCCTTGCGAGCTTCCGACAAAACTCCTAGCGAGCTGTCAGCAATCGACCTAACGAGCTCTCAATCATTTTACGACATTTGAAGAAAAAGATCTAAGTTTTCTGAACCAAGTTGGAGGCACCTCCAAACAGAGAAATAGGTAAGAAATCCACAAATGAGATTACCCTATTAGCATTATGTCTCGATGTCTCGAAAGGTAATTGAGGTCAAGTTCTCAACAATTGATATGGATCCTCAACATTCAAATACGTCAATCATCTTAGGGTTCTCTTAGTCACTTGAACAAGGCTTTAAATGACTAGATGGTTCTCCAAGTCATTAACCAAGATGGCAATAGTCCTTGTAACACCACCAACCTATAACATTAAAATATGCAATTTCAGGCAGAAGAGAAATAGAAAATCCATGAGATAGAAAAGGCTAGCCACTACAAAAAATTAACGTTTTAATAATGAAAAATTTCATCCCTAAATTTTTTAGCAACGGATTTAGTAACAGGTACCTTTCCGTTGCTAAAAAGGGCGTCGTTGAAATATAGCAATGGGGTTAGCGATGGAATCGGCGATGGGGGTTATACCCGTCGCTGATTCAGTAACAGAATTTTTGTCTCTAATTTAGTGCATGCTCGCAAAATCAACATCGATTCGCCCTCGCACACTCCTTCCTTTCCCTCGTGCGCGTGTCGCATGGCCGCGCCTCTGCTCGCCTTGTGGCAGCACTGAGATTATTATCCCAGCAATAATCCCAAGTACTGTAACTTGGAATCGAACCCCAACCTCCAAGGACCAAGCACCTATATTCACGCGTGCGAGCCAGTCGATCTAGAATCCTCCTTGATTATTAAAGTGCATAAATTATATTTATAGTACTTTTCTTCTAAACTTTTCAGAATTATATTTATACTCCAAAATTTCTCAAACTTATTTAATGAAATATTAATTTTAATATCAATGTTAGTAGAGAAAAATGAATATTAACTTTAACTTTAAATTTAATATTTATTAATTTTATTTCATTACTAATTCAAATAGAAGTTAATAAATTTTATTTCTTTACAAATTTTAATATTTATTAATTTTTTTAGCGACGGGTTATAATTTTTGAATTTTTTTATTCAATTTTTTTTAGGGACGGGTATAATCCCATCGCTAAATTTTGAATTTTTTTATTTTTAGGGACAGATATAACCCGTCGCTAAATTTTGAATTTTTTTTATTTAATTTTTTTTCTTTTTTAATGACGAGTATAACTCGTCACTAAATTTTGAATTTTTTATTTAATTTTTTTTTGGTATAATTCCGTCACTAAATTTTGAATTTTTTTATTTAATTTTTTTTAGTGATGGGTATAAACCTGTTGGTAAATTTTGAATTTATTTATTTTTTCTTTTTTAGTGATGGGTGTACCCGTCGCTAAATTTTAAATTTTTTATTTAATTTTTTTCTTTTTTAGTGAAGGGGTTTCCGTCGCTGTAGCTAAATGAATATTTTGGGCGCACGAGATTGACTTAAATATCAGAGGGCTTGCAAGTAAGGCTTATCCACTCCCTTGGTTTTTTTTCTCTGCAGGTCTCTCAGGGACTACACTTGAGACCCTCTCTTACATAAAATTTATTGTTGTATTTTAATAATAACAAATAATAATAGAACGAAATACTTTATGTATTGTTGTATTTTAATAATAACAAATAATAATAGAACGAAATACAAGTAGGCAGGAAGAAAACAAAATAGATAATAGATGGTTTTCTCTAGGGAAGGTTCATCCACTTTTGCCAAAATGAAAAGGCGTATGTATAACACAAAAACGTTATCCGCATACTCTCAATTATATGGATAGAGAGTCCGATCACATAACCGTAAGTGAGTGGATAACTTCGACGACTTGAGTCAACTTAAATAATAAAAGTCTAAGTCAGCAAAAGATAGTAAAAAATAAAATTGAATAATAATGACAAAAATAAAATAATAAATCACATCCATCTAACACAATTTACCCTAATATTTATTGACATATGTAGTCACCGCATAGGCATTTGATGCTGCCATCAGTAACTGGGAAAGTCACGATATCTACCTAACGTATGATTTAATATAAACTTCTTTCTTAATTAGATTAATCAATCTAATCAGTTGTTAATTATTGTGGGAATATTTCTGGGTAGAAGTCTTCTCTTTTTTAAGGGTTTAAGTCTTCGAATATCAAATATTATATTTGATTTGATCGATTACATATATATACAGCTTAAATATTCAATTAAAATAGTTGGTGTTCTTTATTAGATTAATTGACTGCGTCTGTTGTGAATTATTGTGATCAGAATTATCTATTATATATGTTTTCTGGGTTGAAGTCTTCGGATATCCAAATTTATATTGGATTTGATTAAGGAGAAACATGCTCAACTTTGGAAATGATCAGTGCTTAAGGCTCCAGGTGCTCAGCATATGGTCCAATACTTATTAAAATTTTTAGCAAAAGGAAGTGTAACATCCTAAACTAATAATTTTAAAAGAGAAAAAGGGATAAAGCCCGAGGTTTATTTTTGAATTTAAATTCAGGATGGGTGAAATAAATACAAAAGATAAACGATAAATGCGTATTTAATGTAAGGATGGGTGTAATAAATATAAAAGATAAACAATAAATGCATGGAAGATAAAAGGAGACCAAGTCAAGCTTATAATGGAAAAGATAAACAATAAATGCATGGAAGATAAAAGGAGACTGAGTCAAGCTTATAAAGGAAAAGGATTGCACTTCTCTCCCTCCGGCTGAGAGTGGTCCCTATAAATCATTGAGATTTTCTAGAAAGCAAGACAGTGTAAAGATGGGACAAAATCTTTGAATTTTGGTGGTGTGAAAGCATTAGGCGAGGGATTATTGTAAAGGGTCTTGTCTGCTAATACTACATTATTGTAACTCAACTTGTAGAGAAAGAAAGAGGAGAGCAAATGCAATGAGCTAGGGCAGACAAGGTGTCTCACCCCTTTATCAGTTGTTCCCTCCATGTCAATAGCCTCTTTGATCTTGAACATCTTGTTGAGTTCGAAGATACAATTTGTGAGTTTAAACTCCAGGAGTGTTGAAAAGTTTCTAGTCAAGATTGCCTTGAAGGGTGGAAGAACGGATTGATTTGTATTATAGACAACCATATGTAGTGAGCGATGATGAAAGATGTTAGGTTAATCACTATAAAAAATCAGTCAATTAGTGACGGATTCTTAATTAGTGATCTAATTTAATTTGATACCGAAATCAACGATTTTGTTTGCCACAAATTTCCAACAACTTCGAAATCCGTTAAAAAGTTTTATTAATTGTTTTCAAAATTTATTTTTGGAACTAACTTTTAAATTATAAGATTGAATATCAAATACTGACATAAATAAACTGAGGAAGAAATTACTTTATTACTCTATATGTTGTCACGCTAATTCAGCACACTAAAAATCTCTAATTTTACACATATTTATATTAAACACAGAAACCTAATCTCCCTATACTTATGTATCTTTATCTCTACTCAATATAATGATTGCAATCCTAAACCAAATAAATACTAGATTAATTATGAAAAAACTATTTCTAATTTAAATAGATAATCCATGCTTGGTTTATATGCTCATATTGCCTTCCTTTAAGGCAAGATCTTCAAACTTCATCATGAGAAGGATCTTCCTCAGCTTTAGGAATAATTTTGACTTCAATGGCATTGTAAAAATATCAGCAATATGAATTTTTTTTTGTAAGAAAATACTCAATGATGATTTTCTTACTTTTCATCAAATCGCGAATGATTTTTAATTGTTGGGTCCATGAAAAACTATATATATTATTGGATAATGCAATAGCTGATTTTTTATCACAAAAAGTTTATGTGTAGTCTGCCTCTGTAGTTGAAGGAATTACCTAGTGTTAGAAAGAGTATTAAAATATGGATAAATTAATTAATATATGGCATCCATATCCATATATACTTTATCTATTCTCAATATTTCTTGTCGTATCTGTATATTTAAGTTCCAACAAACTCATAATGATTTAGAACCTTAATAGAAAATTTTATTACTCTGAATACCTTTAATATATCTCAAAATTCACTTGGCAACCCACAAATGAGATTGTTTGGTAACTTCCAATTGCTAGCGAACCCAACATTGAAAACAATATCTAGCCTAGTAAAAATCAAATACCTCAAACTTCCAATTATTTTTTTAAAAAAATATTCGCATCAACATATGCACCCGTGCCATCTTCAGTGAGGTTTCATTTTTCTTCAACTAGAGTCCAACCTGGCTTAGAATTATCCATGTCAATTTTTTTTCAAAATATCACCAACATATTTCTTATTATCTTATATCAAATAAAGATTTCACTTTCCATCTAAATAACCCACTTCCTAGAAAATAATAAATCAATCCCATGTCTAAAGGTGCAAACAGAGAACAAAAAAACACAAGTAATGAAGAACTAGGCACAACCTAACCCACTAAAAAAAAACCCTAAACTAAAAGTAGGTGAACCTTTTTGTAAGGCCTGCTTCCGAGTATTTCCACTTAATAGAGAATACTCAAAAGAAAGTCATTATAGAGATGATATAGAACAAAACTGAACTCAAATGACAACTCATTTCATTTCTAATAACATAAATTTAAATAAGATTTAATTACATTTTCAATATCTCATGACTTTAGACTCGATGGCCATACAAAATAATAAGAGGCTCAAATGCCAATAACATAATAAATCCTCATCAGTATAATCCTTACCAAATCACTAACTAGGATCTTTGAAGTTAGAACGCGTCTCCGTACACCATTATAACTAGGTTGTAATCTTATTGGACTCACCCCCAATAACATTCTTTCCTTCACCTAGAATGACAAAGAAGATCAAGTGAGCCACAATACTCAGCAAGTCCGAGAAACAATTAACAATATATAGGATCCAAGAACACGATGACACCAAGAAGAGTAATCAATGACTCCACAATTATATACAAGATTCATAATTCATGAATTTATCAATTCAGCTTAATATATCATGTCACCATGTATCACTATACAAATGTGCATAAACTTTCAATGTCATTATCAATTCTCATAGGCTCGCAAGCCATCATTCAACACATGCAAGAGTGCATCATTTCATTATCAATATCAATCTTTAAGGCTCTCAAGCCATAAATTGATGCATGTAAAAGTGCATAATTTCAATAAAACCTCACAGATAAATATGGAACCAACCTATTGGGCTATGGCCACCTCGTCTCGCGCCAGGTGCTCTAGGGTACCCTTTCTCCTTCCGCACAAAATAATAGGTGTATAAAATATATATATATATATGTAACATGTACATGTATGCATTTACCAAGCACATGTATTTAGATTCTTGTTTCCACGATATTCATACTTTCAACATCACTTACGTACTCATACCGGGTATTTTTCCATCATCAGATAAATTCAACATATCTTACTTCATAACTTTTACCACATTCAAGATGTAATTTATGACACAGAAATGCTTGATGTAATTCATAACACAAGAATAATTCTTGAGAGATGCTATTTAATATTAAATCTCGATTCATCAGCTGAAGAGTATTATAAATTTAATAACTATTTTTTTTCCATCATGTGATAGTTGTGATTTCATTTAACCAGTGACAATATGCATTTACTTGTATTCGTGCTCATAGCTCAAATTTATGATTAGTCCCCATGCAATCGGAATGACCACACCACGCGAAATTGTTGGTCAAAATAAATTTAAAATTTTTTTCTAAGGCGAAGGACCAACTAAAACATATTTTTGTAAATGTCTTCATTTTGAAAAACTAACTCCCAGTATTTTGATAACTAACATTCATTGTTGTAAAAATGATTTTTAATAAATTTTTCAATAAATAGAACCTATGTATTTCGAGAGTGGTAAAATCGCAATTTCTCGAGTTTGTACTAAAACCAAAATTCTATTTTTTTTATTGTTATGGATTTTGATTTTTTTGATATTTTTATTGAATCCAAATAGGAGGTACTTTCTTATTTATATTTATGTATTAAAGTAAATGAAAGGCAAAATATAAATTAAAGAAAACAAAAACATTTACATCATGAGCTTATGGGAAGAGCTCACAGAAAGAACTGGAGGGAAGAGCTCGGAAGTAGCTCGCAGAAAAAACAAGCGGAAAGAGCTCGGAATGAGCTCGAGGCCAAGGCTTGAGGAAAGAGTTCGCTAGAATAGAAATACAACTATACGTGCATATATATATATATATATAGGTGGGTTGGCCGAACAGATCAGGGCACTTGAATGACTGTTCAAGCATAAATATGTGGTGCATTGGCTAGAAAGGGCATGGCTCGAATAAGCTTTACCAATCAGTGAGGGGTAACAGCTCGTTACACATGTTTGTATATGTGTATTTACAAGTGGGTCTCATATATGGGCGAACAACATATATTTTCAGTTGAGCTTTTGTTGTTTGTGCAAGACCTCCAAATACCTCAATGAAATCATTCGAATGGAGACTTAGCATTTTACATTCAGACACAACACACAAATATATATAAGAGGCATTTGGATGGACAAGGAACATTCAGCTATGCATGAGAGCTTTCGGATATGATGCAACATGTACATATATAAATGCATGAATAGAGAGCAATGAGCTAAACAAAACGCCATTGTAACTAAGGAGGAAAACCATTCACTGAACAAATGTTAGGGTGAATCAAACCCCACTTGAGACATCAATTGGACTTCCAGTAACTAGGGAATTTATACACAAAATAGACACAGTGAAAAACACTAACAACCAGGTGACACAATAAGCAATAGTTTGCAATCAAGGAAGCTTGCATTGAAATACATAATATATCTAAGAGAGAGCTCACATTGAAAATAAAGGGGGAGTGTAAAAAGAACTTTCCTGATAACTTCACTATGCAGAAAAAAAATTCTCTCTTCCTGAAGCTGTTATCATCCCAGACGAAAACACAAGCAACCAGGAGAGAAGAGAAGAAATAAGAAGAAGAAGTCTCAGATGGGAAAGGAGAGTAGGCACAAGAGAAAGGTCCCTGATGTAGACTCAACACGAAGAGGGAAATGCACAGTTTGCACTTGTAACTTGGTCAAAATGACCTGATTGCCCTTTACCTTTATAATGGTTAAAGGAAGACCAATGGCACTATTGACATTTGCTGGCCCATTTAATTTATTATGATTTTCTTTTAAAAGCTTCAAATTTCTTTTCTCAATTGGGCTCAACCCATGCCTCACTAACCCAAATAAATTTTCATCATCCAAACCCATTCATAATATAATTAAAAATTCTAAATACATCTCAATGACCCAATTTATTTGGACTTTCCCCACATTTTTGGATCCCATTTGAATAGGCTACAAAATTCTTATTTCCACTTACTCTTTATTCCAATAATAATAAAAAGAATATTTTCAATCCTCAATTAATTAAAGCAAAAATTTTGAGCTCAAAATAAAATACCCGAAAACGTCTAGACTTCCTAATGGGTCGTTACACTTTTTGAGTTAACCAAGCATGCTCAACAACCTTGAAGGTTGAGTTGAGTTTGGATGGCCAAATGATGCCCAAATGAGTTGGGTTTTTGATACATGATAGTCCTATATGTTGAATATTTGATTTTGATGCTTAATACAAAACATATGCTTAAATTTGAAAACAAGCTATTGATCAAGTGATAGTAATCATTAATTGATTAAGATGACTTTTACTCGAGTAAAACTCAATCTTAATCAAGTAATTATGTTCGAGAAAGTCAGTTTTAACTAACTTTCAAACATTACTCGAGCATTGAATATTATTAATTGAGTAAGATATGTTCAGGTTTAAAAATCCAATCAAATTTAATCAACTAACTATTGATCATAATCGATTAACCATTTTTCAACTAAGTAAGAAAATATTTCAATGGAGTAATAAGAAATTTATTCAACTAAGTTATCCTTTTAATTGATTAAGATTAGGAAATTAATCGATTGCTCACTTGCATTACTCGAATAAGGGATGGAGTAATGTTAATTGAGTATCCCAATAGTTGATCAACTAAATGATATAATAATTGAATAATATATATTTTAGTTGAGTAATAAATCTTAAGCAAAATAACAAATCTCCATACTCTAACTTTTAATCGACTAAGAAGTTATTTTTGTAAGAAATAATATACACCCAAGAATGGGGTGAGTTAGTGTTTTAAAAACCTTTTTCAATTTAAAGTCATTTTTATGCAAAGAAAACTTGTTGACCTTCTAGAGCCCTTGAAAGATAGTTATAAAAGATTTTATTGAAAACCTTTAACTCTTGGTGCTTAAAGAAATAATTATGCAAATATGACTTGAATGAGAATAAGCTTTACAAGATCAAATTATATAGTTGTGACTGTAAATTTTGAATGCTGAAAATAAAAATTTGACTTCCTGAAATGAAAGATAGAAATAAATAATGTAGCACACAAATTTTATAGTAGTTCGGCTCACACAACCTACTCCACTACCTTGGTTCCTCACTAAGGATTTCTACCAAGTCACTAGATAGTTTTTTAATTTGGGATCAGCTATAACCACTTTACAATAAATTTTTAAGGCTCAACTGAAACCCTACCTCTTAAAAGATAAAATATAACCATTGTCTTTTTAAGTATAGGCGAAGCCTCTTGCCTTTTAGGGATCATGCAAAACCACAGAAAACTTACAAGAAGTAAAGGAGAAAATGATACAAGAGAAGCTTACAAGAAAAGCTCAGAATAGAAAAAAAATAATGCTTCTCTCAATCAGCAGAGATTTAGGAATAGGAAGCTAAGCTCACTTTCTCTATTTTTACAATCAATTGAAAGTGAAAGTTTGAATGGGCTTCTTTGTCTTAAGACCGGAGTAGAACGAATTAGAATTACTACTTTTTCTTTTACCTTTTTTCCCTTTTATACTTACTGATGGATATTCTCCAAAAAAAAAAAAAAAAAAAAAAGCTTTTTTCTCTTCAAAAAATGATTAAAATATTCAAATATCATGTTAAACATGTGAGAGAAAAAATAGAGCAAAATATGTGTCATAACAGTCAAAACTATGCATTAAATGCACTTGCAACGGCTAGTTTAATGACTAGTTCAACAATTATTTTTAAGATTCAACATAACATTACTCGAGTAAAAATTGTTTGTGATTGAATCTTCTTTTGATTATCACACACATAAGAAAGAGCTTGAGTTTGGTACACTTAACCCTCAAACAAAAAATGGCACTGAAAAGGAAATATTTGGCTTTTCCCTCAAAAGCTTTCTCTTCCATAACCAAAATCTAAGTTTAGAACCAAAAGAGTGTTAGATATATATAAGCCCTTAAGAAAGGGCTCTTCAGGAGACTAAAAAATCCTTTAGAGATCTCTTCTAATTGCATCCCCACCAAAAACGTGTCAATTCTTATGAGAAACGTCAACTATTAGAGTATTAATGCAAGGGTTTAACTGAATTTTCAAAACTTTTTCGAAAAACCAATGAAATGACAACGAAAATATAAACAAAAAATGCCCTTGCAAGACCCGTTTCGATGTCCATATGTTATTCAAAACTAAACCATGCCATAGGGGGTTTAGTAGGTATACCTTTCAACTCTTGAAGGCCAATGTAGAGGTTGAAATACTCCCGGTGGTAGCAACTCCTGCTCTAAACAACTCTTGAACAAATTTCGGTTAGACCGAGCTGACTCCCAAAGACATGGGAGGCCTAGTCAATCCACGCTCTAGTGAATGGTCGAATCCTAATACTCTCTCTTTATGCTGTACAGAGAGAGTAAGGGAGATTAAAGGATGAAATGAAAATGGGTTCTAAATGAAAAGGGCTTCTCAATCTTGATAGTCTCACTATCAAGAACAATAGTTGCAATAGCTATAGGGAATCAAGAAGAGTAATGGAAGAAGGGAAGATCAGAGAGTGCTTAGGCTCTCTAGAATGAGAGGGACTCGGGCTAGGGTTTGGAGAAAATAAAAGCAACAGATCCTCTCTTTTGTTTCTTGTGATGACCCAAAAATTTCCTCAATTTTTAAATTACAACTAGCTAATAACCCAAATACATGGGTTGGGGTTCTGCCCCCAAAATAATACAACAACGGAAGAAAAATGAACATGGCATAATCACTCAGAGGCTTAATCATACATGACAACACAACACCCAATCAAATTCGACAAACCACGATATTTGTGCCCCTGATCACAATTCGCACTCTACGGATCTTTTAGTCGGGATTACCCTGTACACACAGTTATATATGATTGACATGCCAAACGGGCTAGCCACGGCATCAGCTCCCACACCTGGAATGATGGTAAAAACAAGATGAGCCACAAGGCATAGCAAGCATAATAAAAGAATATAGGAAAGGCTGGGCATAGATCTCCCACACTAAAATGCATCCCACTAAATGCAGGTAAGACAGACCAAAACAAGAAATAGCCATACCCAACATATGCCTCCCTAGACAAAGATAAACCAGAAATAAACTATAATCGAAGTACACCTCATAACATAACAATGACATTGTAAGGAATACATCCCTCTTCTAGAATACACCCACACAAAGTGCAATGTAGCATATGAACGTGCCATGCCATACCGTGCAATAGAGAATCTAGTACTTATCATAAATATAACAATGCACATAACAGTCCTTGGGGCCCACATAGGAAATGCACATCCTGACACCCAAGTCCCGGCATACAAACCTGCCACAGCCATGAACTGACTGGCATAAAGCCCATGAGCCCAAGGCTCCCACAACATGATCCACACGAGCCCAAGGCTCCCATCAGAATCACAAACCAGAGTCCCCGAGTCATAGCTATTGAGGGTCAACTCCAGACGACTATCTATAACCACATATTGGAGTTCCCAAGTCATAGTTATCGAGGGTCAACTCCATACCATAGTCTATATTGAATGGTACCCATGTAATGCAACAAATAATAGATGTAGTGACTTTTGCAACATTAACGTGATGACAACTCTCCCATAAGCCAAGCATCAGGCCATGCTACGCCCACATAGGAACCCACACAGGCAAAATGCTCTAAATGCACATGCTCACCTATCAAACCCAAATCGACACTCAACAAGCCAACCGGGTTATGCCAATGTGTACACTTTCCCGTACATACAAAGCATGACCCCCAATGAATGTAAGCCCAATCCCATGCACAGTAATGACATGCAATATTCCACATAATGGCAGGGCCAGTCGATAGTGGCCAAGTATCGGTGACAATCCGTGACTAGGAACAACCAGTTGACAGCCATCCTCAGCTCGATGACAGTTCACCCTAATGTCACCAAACAGTAAACATGTTACCTCACTGGACGACCGCTCATGCTGCCTGTTATTACCACTCGTATCGATAGGAAACCACGTTCATATCATGATACGCTCAACCCCAATGGTGGGTGTCCAACGATACTAGCTTGCCTGACACATCTATAGTCTACCGCAATAGCTGATAACCGGCGCCCATACATCCAATCATCAACTTCCACGACCCAATAATCGACGGTTAGTAGCTTTGTATCCCACACCCTACGACTCACACAAGAAAATCCCAAGACTCCCGGTTACAACAACTCACCCCAGAGGGCACCTACAACCACAACTGACTCACTAAGAACCTATCCCCAACTAAGTTCAGCATCATTCCCAATAAAGTAGGGTGTTACAATATCCCGTAAGCACTTACTGAATTAAACCCCGGAAGTCTCCTATTTAATTTAATTTAACAAAATTCGCACAATAAATAACCATAACGTATATAAAAAAATTTCTAAGACCAAATTGGGTGAAGGAAGGAAATAAAATTCATAAATCGAATGAGACTCGCAAGGGAGTAGGGAGCTTACCTTAATTTAACTGATTTTGGCTTTTTTTTTTTTTTTTTGCTCACATGCTGCTAAATTAATACACGCTACAAATTAATTTAATTCAATCAAAAATTAATAAAATTTCAACCATACAATATCTTTAACATAGTTTCCCTCACTTACCAAAATATTTAAATTTCAATTTACCTAAATTTGTCCCACAATTTCTCTTCAATTTCCTCCAAATTTCTTCACCTATGTGCCTTTCTTCTTCTCCCTTTAATTTACCTACTGTTGTTGCCAGATTCACTGCCATTTACTCCCAAAATCTGGAATTAAAAAGCTAAAGAAGGAAGCCCCCAGAAGCTGCTGCGTGGCAGCCCAATTTACTCATCACCTTGCCCAAAACGGTGTCGGTTCGATCCCGTGTCACCTACCTGGAGCCTTGCGTTCATGCCGTCTGCGTTGCTTGCCATCCTCAACCATTAAACACCTCCATTTAAATTTAAGGTGGAACCTCCACAGTTTTCGAAGATCATAGTTAACCCCATAACTTCCAGAAATTGCCAAATACACCCCCACTTAATATTAACTCTTATACCCCAAATTTTCATTAATTACTTACCTAACTCTTTAATACCAAATAATTTAATATTTTCTTTTAACTCATAAATATTCCATAATCACTATAATTATAATAATTAATAATTATTAACCATTCCCGATTTAGATTAATAGTTATTAATTATTCTCGAATTATCGGGATGTTACAAATTTTCTCCCATTTTAACTTATATATCAAATATCCAAAACCCTAGTCACCCAAATTCTCTCATAACGGACAAGGGACATGCAAATTGAGTTGGGGGTATGGAAGAGACCAGAAGGACGCATGTCGTCCTCCATTCGTCCGCCCTCGCCACGTGCCCTTGCTTTCGGTTGCAAAAGATGACAAAAAGATTGTGCATTCGTAATCTTCTGCAACAGGACCGGTCGACTGCTCGAAAGGAGATGTCAGCCGTTTCTCTCGAAACTGGTGGACTGGTTCTTCAGCTTGTCGATTGTTTTGGCCCCTTTATTCAAAATTTCTAAAAATTGCATATAGACCAACTATTAACACTTAATAGCATTTTCATTATCTCATAATGACACTAAGGCCTCATTAACTCTTAACGGCATGCCCATCAACTCTTGACGATTGCTCGTTATTAAATAATCATTTAACCCGATTCGTTAACTCTTAACGGTAACGTCATTAACTCTTAATGATGGTTTCAGCCTTAATCGCTAAGTCAACCATCACACCCGGATATGCATATGACCTTCTAGGTTCACTACTAAGTAGCAATCAGGACATGTCAAACTTTTTTACGCTGACTAAACATTTTTTATCTACAATGAGGATCTCTCCATCTCCTCCAAATATCCCAAAAGACCCTGAGTGACAACTAACATTATGTCAGGGCGATCATACTAGTAATAAAGTATTACTTCAGAATAGAATCTATTTAGGCTTTCGATTCCCCCTGTACTATAATCCCTCAATCAATTATTATCTCAATCGAGTGAGAGTCACGGACTGATCAAACTCACTAACTCGATGACTATGCCAAAATTAGTGTGGTGAGATTGAGATGACATATCAGAACTCTTTCCGACATTGGAACACTTTCCAATCAAATGTACCCTAGCCAGGGGTTTCGTCGCTAAAAAGGGTGTCGCTGAAATTTAGCGATGGATATTTTTTAGTGACGGAATTAGCGACAGGGGTTGTACCCGTCGCTGATTAGTGACGGAATTAGCGACGGGGCTGACCCGTCGCAAAATTTGAATTATTTTATTTAATTTTTTTATTTTTTAGCGACCGGTGTGAGCCCGTCGCTAAATTTAATTTTTTTTTATTTTTTAGCGACAGGACTGACCCTGTCACTAAATTTAAATTTTTTTATTTAATTTTTTTTTATTTTTTAGTGACGGGGTTGAGCCTGTCGCTAAATTTTAATTTTTTTATTAATTTATTTATATTTTTTAGCGACGGGGTTTAGCCTTTTGCTAAATTTTAATTTTTTATTTTTTATTTTTTTATTTTTTAGCGACGGGGCTGACCCCGTTCGCAAAATTCAACACCAAATTTACAAATTTAACACGCGCCAGGCCCCGTGACCTCCCCTATGTGCGCCACGTGGCTGCGCCTCTGCTCGCCATGTGGCAACACTAGGATATTACTTCCGCAACTATTATTCTCAAATTTTCTACCAGATTCAAACCCCCAACCTCTCATAACCAAGTTTCGCGTGCGAACCAGCTGATCTGGAAGCTTTTTTGTTTGTTGTTATACATAAAATGTATTTATAGTATTCTCTTCCAAATATTTTAGAATTATATTTATACACCAAAATTTCTTAAACTTATTTAATAATATTAATTTTAATATTAATGTTAGTAAAGAGAAATGAATATTAATTTTAATTTTATTTCATTATTAATTCAAATAAAAATTTATTAATTATTATATCAGTAGTGAAAAATTATGTTTTTATTTTGATTTTAATTTGTAATATATTTAAAAATTATTAATTTAATTTTTACTAATATTAATGTTCATAAAAATTATTATGATTTGTTTAAATGTAAAAGTTTTAATTTTTACTTAATTTTTTTTATTTTTTTAGCGACGGGTTGATCCCATTTTCTCTAAATTTTAATTAATTAATTTTTTTATTTTTTATTTTTTAGTAATGGGGTTTTGCCCGTCGTTAAATTTTAATTAATTAATTTAGTTTTTTAATTTTTTTGGAAAGGGTTTTGCCCGTCTCTAAATTTTAATTTATTTTTTTACTTTTTAGCGATGAAATTGACTCGTCTCTAAATTAAATTATTTTTATTTAATTTTTTTTTAATTTTTAACGATAGGAAATACCTCGTGGCTAAATTTAAATTTCTTATTTAATTTTTTTTATTTTTTAGCGACGAGATTGACCCCGTTGCTAAATTTTAAATTTTTTATTTAATGTTTTTAATTTTTAGCGATGAGTGACCCCGTCGCCAAATTTAAATTTTTTATTTAATTTTTAGCGAACGGGTTACACCCATCACTAAAAAATAAAAAAAAATTAAATAAAAATTTAAAATTTAGCAACAGGTTACTCCCGTCACTAAAAATTAAATAAAAAATAAAATTCACTAAAAAATAAAATTCGCTAAAAAATAAAAAATTAAAATTTAGTGACGGGATGACCTAGTCACTAAAAATTAAAAAAATAAAATAAAAAAATTCAAGTTGGCTAAAAAATAAAAAAACTAAATAAAAAAGATTAAAATTTAGCGATGGGTCTTCCCCATAGCTAAAAAATAAAAAAAATTAAATAAAAAAGTAAAATTTACTGACAGGGTAACTCCCATCGCTAAAAAATAAAAATAAATAAATAAAACAATAAAATTTAGCGACGGGGATGACCCCGTCGCTAAAAAATAAAAAAAATTAAATAAAAAAATTAAAATTTAGCGACGAGATCAACCCGTTGGTAAAAAATAAAAAAAATTAAATAAAAAATTAAAATTTAGCAACGGGGTTACTCCCATCGCTAAAAACTAAAACAAATTTAAATAAAAAAATTTAAATTTAGCAACGGGATTTCCGTCGCAAATTCTGTCACTAAATTTAGTCACGGGTATTTCGTCGCTAAATTAAAAAAATATTTAGTGACAGAATAATTTCGTCTCTAAATTTTGTCGCTAAATGCGATTTTTCTTATAGTGTATACTATATCTATCTCATAGATTATGGCATGCGAGTCACTATCCTTTATCATTAACATCTCATACTGATCAAAGGTAATATCTCATATTCAATCCGTACTTGACTAATCATAGTCCCCATTTGAGAAGTCTAAGGACTGGGAACAACCATTTAGATATCCTTATTAAAAAGGTCAATTGTTACATATTCTTAACACTTAAGAGTAAGACCTTTAACAAGAAATCTAAGGACTCATTCATATATAATTATTAAAGAGATATGAATGAAGATATGACCTCAAAATATAAAAACACATTTTATCATATATGTATATTGTAAGAATTACATTATTAATCCCATAATTATAAATGCCAAATGCCATCTAAATCTAGCATTAGGGCACCAACACTGACAAATTTACCTCTAAAATCTCTAGTTTGAAAATTGAAATAGACTGTGGTAATCTCAATCCCAAAAGAAATACGGACTCTACCATCTGTCAGCTATGACTTTTATAAATAGGGGGTGAGCCTTACTCTCAAGGTATGCTAAAAATTTCTACAAAAACTTTCTACATTCTCTTCTAGCTTTTAGCTAATCTAATTTAAGCATCGAAAGATTCATGAAGGGTAATGCCCTATGCCCTCTGACCAACTTCTATCTTACAGATTCTTGATGGTTTTAAGATGATTCCTTTGATACAAATTCTATTTTTTTATTTTGACAACAATTGGAGTCGTTTGTAGGAATTTTGATAGAAAGTAAACAACGATGGCTCATACGAGATGGGTCCTAGTGATCGACCTCCAAAGTGGCACCCTCTACTACCCTTCTTGCCCATTACAAGGCTTTTCGGTCAGAGCACTAGGAGAGCATACATGCTCTCTTGGAAATGGAAGGTTTACTAAAAAGCATCATACCTCAGGTTTCTCTGCTGCAAACATTATAGAACTTTGTGACTAAAAGGTGAAATGTGTCGACCTCGATGACTTCCTTAGGGATATGAGAAAATCTACCTCTCTTTGAGGGCTCCTGAGCAGATGATAATCGAGAGACTCTCCGATAGCCAACTCTGCCTTAAGAGAATGAGTATGTTGTATAAAAATCCTAATGTAGAAAATGAACCCCTTAGAAGGAGAATACCCAAATATAGTCTAAAGTACGACCCCTAAATAAGGCTATGCCTTCCTAAAGACCAACATAGGAGAGCACAAGAAGTTGGTAATTCATCTGAATTCAATGCTCGAGAGAAAGGGACATGAGAAAGAAGAAAGATGAAATTTTAGAACAAAAATTACTGGTACCAACGCAAGAGAATCATCAGAGGAGGAAAATCCCATTCACCTAATAAATTATGGAAAAATCTTTTTCGAGAGAATTCAAGATGCCCCAATTGGCTACTTATTTAGGGAAAGAGGATCCTTATGACCACATAAAGAATTATGAATCCCTTATGCTACTTCACAATCAAGAAGATGATATTATGTGTTGGACCTTTCCATTAAATTTGACTGATCATGCATGTGCTTTGTTCAATGATTTGGTTGCATGGTCTATTTCCTTTTTCGATCAATTAAGAAGGGAATTCATCAAGGCCTTCATCATCAATTAGGTTAAACCCTCTACACGAATCTTTTGCCTTAGACCAACCAACATAGCAGATCTATTTGTTTGAGCGAATAAATATATCTTGTAGGCCAAAGTGATGAGAATGGTCAGAAGAAGTGAAGACAAAGAAAGAAAAATGAGGCAAAAAGAATATTATAAAGGGACTAGCGAGAGGGTGGACTAGTCTAGAAAGCCTGATGCCCTCTCTAGGCTTCAATTACAAAATTAAACCAAGCTCACCGAGTTGCGATGCCATCCTTGTGGCCATTGAAAGATCAAGCATTATTAGATTCTCAAAGAAGACCAATCGATTATTAAGGAAGAACAAGGACGTTATAGGTTTCATGGGACTCATGCTTACTCTACAAATCAATGTCATGAGCTAATAAATCAAATTGAAGCCCTTACCAAAGAGGAATGATTGAGGCGATATGCATGGGTTGAGCTTAAGAGAGGAAATGAGTGACTAGAGATGAGACTGAAAAGTAAAGGGGCTAGACCAACAACAATATGAAAGAGCAATAGAAGAAAAGAGAACTCCTCCCCAATAAATGAGCCAATACATTAGGCCATTCGTGTTATCTCTAGTGGAGAGACTTTAGTTGGAAGTACTTCATCTTCTCAAAAAGCCTATGCTAAGAAAACTTACCAAGTAAACTTGGAGTGAAAGTCCAAGAGAATGAAGAACCCATCATCTTCATTCCCAAGGATAGAGAGGACGTCATCATGTCACATGACGATCCCATGGTCATTTCCACTATTATAGCCAAAAATTTTACTGGGAGAATATTAGTGGATAGTGGCAGTTCTATCAATCTAATCTATTTGAACTATACTTTGAACAAATACATATCTCCCTTGATAGACTAAAAGTTATCCTCTCCCTTCTATGGCTTTACTACGAAAGCAGTGCCTCGTGGTTGGATCGATACAATTGGCTATAATGATAGGGACTAAGCCTCAAAACGCAATACGACAAGCTAACCTCATGGTGGTTAAAACTTCCTTATCAACATATAATGTCATCTTGGGACACTCGCTCCTAAAGGACATAAGGGTGGTGATTTCCTCAAGATACCTCTTGATGAAATTCCTCGCACATTATAGTGGGGCAAGTTTGCAAACATAAAAAGGTGAGGAACTGCTACCTTTCCTCTACTAAGGGGAAGGAGAAGGAAGACATGTTGGCTATAAGAGAATAAAATGTGAACAAGACTTAATTAGTGGAAAAGCTGGACACAATGAAGTTAAGGGATGATGATGAAAGACTGGTGTATGTGGGAAGTAGTTACCTGAGCATATGAGTCATGACATTATGCATATGCAGTCATGAAATGATTTTTGAAAACAATATGGTACTTGATGCGCGCAGCGAACAAGTTCACATAATATATTCGTAGAGAGAGTTTCAGCTTAGAGATGAACTTCGGTCCCAGGTTTATGATATGGACTTCGGTTCCAGAGTTCTGGACTTCGGTCTTATGATTATGGTTTTAAAAAGATTGCATATGAGTATGATTGCATTTTACATCATGTTATCATGAAAAGTGGTAAAGAGCTGTGGTATGAGTGTCATAAATGTTATTCATGATCCTTATTGTTTCTCATTGTCTATTATAAGTCTCATGCTCCCTTTATTTTAGTTATACTTACTAGATCTTGTGGCTCATATTTCTTGCATATCATTCCAGGTTAAGGAAAGGAAAGTTTGAGGTCAAGTTTAGTGGTATTAGATCCTAGCCGTTATCGATGTGTACGGGGCTCTCTCAACTGAAAAGATCTTGAGGGTGTGTTGGAGATAGGGGTGATGGTTTCATGTTTTATTATTGGTTATCAATATCTTTTAGTATAGTGCTACCTTGAGGTATGTATTAATGGTTAATTGCGCTTCTGGTTAATTGCGCTTCTGCTATTGTGAAAGGACATTGGTATTAGAATATTATATAGAAATAAAAGAATTTATTTGGTATGAAAATTTCCAGTCGTTACAGTTGAGGATGTGACTATCATGATGTCTTTTTTTATAGCTGATGCAAGGTTCACTTACACTATTTTTTTTTTACTAATAAGCTAGCTAGCGTTGACTAACTTTATCATCTCTCTCGCTCCCTCTATTTTTTTCTTTTCTCGGAACACATGAATGAAACAATTTCTTCATGTTACCTACCCCTTTTTCACGACCCTAGAGTGTGAGCAAAAAGTCAGTAAGAACTCCAAAACTCAAATGTTATCCATTGCACCGTGGGAAATTGATATCTGATTTGATGTTTCTTTTGCTTCCATACACACCATCATCAGTTGATGACGTGAAAAATCTTATTTGCAAGAATAGGGTTAGATCAGGCATAGTTCATGGCCACAATAGTGGACATATATGGCCCACTCCACATTCATCTCTGTTAGGCTTGTCTCTTAGGATGATTCTGCAACAACTTGCAGTTAAAATAGAACTGCCTAAGGCCTTCCCATAAACAACCAACCCTCGGATGCCTAAGTAAGAAGTGATCCATGAAGGGAATAAGAGAGAGAGAGAGAGAGAGAGAGAGAGAGAGGAGCACTATGTTGTAGCCATGAAGATAGATGTCTTGTTTAGACAGTAGAAACACACAACAATCTTTCAAATTATAGAACACAACAAGGTCAACCCCTTAGGAAGAACAAGAGAAGAAGTCGAAAGACGCAGAAATCAAAGGGCTCCTCCATACATGGAAGCATAGTACACACATAGTAGATTAGGACTTAGGACATGCATTATTCAAGACCGACCAAGGATACATACATAATATATAAATTATAGATTGGGACTTAGGACTTAGGAGTATACATGGCCTCCTCTTAACAGCGTCTGGTAATTAGCCATGGAATTATTCCTAGCCCAAATGATTCCACAGGCTGGACAAACCGTTTGCATTCCTGCTCCAGGCACTGAAACCGTGCTTTGACCTGGCGTATGGCCAGGCAAGCCGCCTGGATTAGGTCTTGGCCCTGGATTTGGCGTTGGATCAGGCCTTCTATTATCAGGGGGCATAATAATAATAGTCGGCTGATAGGGATTGTTGCCTCCGCCGCCGCCGGCGATTTCTTCAGCTTCCTGAGAGAAATCTCCTTCAAAGATGTTTTTTCCATGATCCACATTTATCTCTTGATCGGGAGCTCCGGAGCTGTTTGCGCCGTATCTCGTTCTCTGAGTCGCCTTACCCCGAAAGACATTATTTCCGTTCTTGGCATTCACTCCTTGTTTGGGAGGTGCCATTGTGGAACCAAGTTAATCAAATCAAATCAAATGAGATGATGCCTTCTGGCCTGGGGTTAGGCTCAAGATGCCAAACGAGCTTTATATACACAATCAATTGTGTATATAAAATTTGATAATTCAAAGACTTCAACTACCCTGAAAACATAACTTATAATATTTAATTCCCATTTTCGACGACTTAACATTTTAAGAGGAGACTTGACTTAAATAAAACAATGCTAATGTTATAATATGACCGCCAATGTTGAATTCTGTAATCCAATAATATAAGGCTTCCGTGTTAATGATGAAGGAAGCATGCATACGCTGTTTCGTAGCCAAATACTAAGACTATATATATATATATATATATTTGGGTGTATTAGCTGTATGTGTGAGTTTTTCTTGTTTACTAATTAGGAAAAAAAATCAAATGAAGATTGGATGGTGATTAGCACTTATGGTTTATTTTTATTATTTTAAGTAAAATTTAATCAAAGAAAATTTTGACACATTGGCAAAATTAAGTTTATTATAATGTGAAGGTTATGAATTTAAATATTATTAATAAAATTAATTTTTTAAAATAAAATATATAAAATATATTTTGACAATTCACATTACTAATAGAATTTCACAACACCAAAACATCTTCTTTTTTTTTTTTTTTTTCTGAACGATAGATTTATCCATTCTTGAGCCATTATCGTTAGTATTTGATGATAAACCTTAAGTCACTAGGACCAACTTAAATAATTACACATGCAATTAACCCCGGGACTTTATCCAGGGGAAATTATATGCGGGACAGTGTCCTGGTGAATGCCTACCGGGGTACTGTCCTGCGCAGTCTTCTATTCGTGACACTGTCCCAAGCAATTTCATTTTTAAGACTTGTCTCGCACAAGCCCATGTTAGGTCCATTTTTTGTAACCTTCTTCAATATGATATTACATATGCTTTAATAGGAAAATTGACCTAATTCATGCTTAACTCATTGGACTAATTCACTTTCCATGCATGGTCAAAGAGATGGTGACACGTGTCCAACCACTTGTCCCTACCTCCCCATTTCAAGGTATAAATAGGAAATAACTACATTTATTTTAGGCTCTAATGCTGCATTAAGGATCTGAACTCAAATTAAACTTGGGCAATAACTACATTTCTTGATTTAATTTGCTTGAGATTTACCTACTTTTTTAACATGTAGACTGACTTAAGTATCAGAGGGTCTATGCGGGACACTTTCCCACGTGCCTCCTAATTGTGTTCCAGTCTTGTAGAATCACCTCTTCTCTCGACAAAATCTTCTCCAATACAAATATCTTACTCGGGTCAACTACTTAGGATCATTTCTAACTCTTTGAGACAACTCCCTAAAGACCCTCCTTACAACTCCTTGAAGACTTTCACTATAACTCTTTAAGGACAATCCTTAAAACTCTTGGAGGACTTCATCCGCAATGTTGATCTTCTTGTGCTTCAGTCGTGCTCTACCTTCACAGCGTCTAGCCTCCCAAGATTATAAATTTAATTATTGTATTTTGACAACAATAACTTGCACTATGTTTGTGGGATAAGGACAAGAAATGTAATGGCACGCACTCAATCGACCATGGAAACTTCACACAAAGGAGAATAGTCAAAACAAATGCGTGGAACATATGAAGTCAGATCTTAACGAGTTCAACCTACTCAACAAAACTCTCCTGGGTAGTCACAGCATTTCGCTAAAGAAGGTCAATCTTACCCCGAGCAAGAACGTTGCCCTGAATAACGTGCATCCCCCAAGCAACTTGTAACCTCTTAATTTTTATAATTAATATTTATATATTTTTTCCCAGGGACCTGATGCCAGCACGGTTACCAAAAACTCATGGCGACTTCTTCCTTGGACACCCTGACTGAGGAATTCAAGGGGAAGCATTAAAATGGTTGGCATCTTCCAGAGTCTTAATGACATTACCACGACTAGCATACACATTTCTCACAATAGAGCTTTGCCATTGTCTCACAACCTACTTAACTCATTCTTAAGCATACATCTGGGTAAGTTACATTAAACAACACTGAGGCTAACATGCTTGCTACCCTATTACAATATCTGTAGCAAGATGACAACACCAAGACCTTATGGTTGGGACTGCTCTGTACAAGTCTAAACCCCTGCCTCGAGCACCGTCTAGCTCACCATCTCTCGATGGATTTCTCTTACTTGGAATGACACAAGTAAACGTGAGTCGTAAGGCTCAGTAAGCATAATGGAATAAAGGTGATAGGGTAAGGATAGAGCTTTCCCTATACCACATGCATTTCATGCCAATGCAATTACATGCAATGTATAGTGCAAGCGTCAATCCCAAATGCATAAACATAAAGTAAATTGCACATATAAGGACCTTGGGGCCCACATAAGATGCATACATTAACGCCCAAGTCCCTACATACAAACCTGCTAGCTCATCGTCATAACATCTCTTGCCATCATACACAGCTCATCATCATAACATATAGCTGGTGTGGGTCTCATCCCCATAACCACTCTTGCTCACCATACCATGCAACATATAAGAAATGCAATGGTTTTTGAAGCATAAACGTGATAATAAGGCCCCCATAAACCAAGCATTAGGCCATGCTATGCCCACATAGGAACTCATATAGGAAAAAGGCTCTTAATGCATATGCTCGCCTATTATACCCAAGTCGGTGCTCATTGGCTAACTGAGTTATGCCAATGCTCACATTTCTCCCCCACACACAAGGCATGTCCCCCAATAATGAATGCAACCCAATCCCTAATGTCACAATAATACCATGATATGCACAAAGTCATAGTGGGTGACTGGCAGTACCAGCTCTCCTAACGACCAATAGTTGGCTCCCATACATCCAACGATCGACTGTCGTGACCTAGCAGTCGATAACTAGTAGCTTTGCACCTCACGTCTTTAAACACCCATAAACCTACACATACCATTCCATTCGCAAGGAGACACAAATCCTTGCGTTAGTTGACCCTAACAATAACATGTCATTCCTTTGGAACTTGAGGGCGATTCGAGACCCTCGTTGAGATTACAAGCGTGGCTCAACTGAATTTAACGTTACAGGCCAAATAAATAAAACGAAATAGACTATTCAATATTGAAGAGGATAGTGCAAGAAGAGCTTACAACCGAAATCGAAAGAAGAAATAACTTAGAATCCATAAGAGAGTTAGGAGCTTGCCTCTTAATAGTGGATCCGACGGTTTCCTGTAGAAAATACCAGTTTCTGCAATTCAAATATTAAATATTTTTACATAATATTGTTCTACTTGAACTTATTTATTTTTCTACAAAATTTCAAGGGAAAAGGAGTTGGGACGCGCCCTAGGAAGGGTGCCCACGCGTTGCCACGCATAGCCTTCCCCGACATGTGTATTGCACGTGCCACTGTCTTCTTCAGCAATGACGCAACAACCTCTTAATGTTTTGGCCATATCTCTCTCGTTTTAACTCCGATTCGATCTCTTATTTTTCCTACATGCTCCTGTATCTCCCCTCTACTGGAATATAAACTTTAATCGAACTTACCTCATTATCTTCCTGTAATTTAGGCCCAGATTCTAGTGAATCTTTGAATTTTTCAATGAAGCATGTTTCTCCCTCGTTTCTTCACTAATCTCACTAGTTTTTCTTGCAGAACCTTCCCCTCTTGCTTAAGAAATTATTCCTTTCCTTACAACCCCTCAACCCAACATAATTTTGGCTCAAAACTTACTTTGAAAGCCAATGTAAACCTTGGTCTATTTATAGAAATCTCGAGCCAATTACTTGTTACCACCTGCCATTCTTATCTCCTCAATATGTGTGCCTCATGATTACCTCCAACTATCGGTTTAGTCGGTTCATTTCCCCAGCGACCCTGTTGCGGGTTTCTAAGAATCACACTTTGGCCTGAAGTTTCACATATCTGTACTTTGATCCCTGAACTATTTAAGACTTTGGCTATTTATGCAATTCCTTATTTTGATCCCATATGTCCTTAAGAAGAGGTTTCTTACGTTTTTTTTCAACCCCTATACAACTTTCCAATATTTTTAAGAAATCACATATTTTCCTGAACCTCTCTGAAATTATATTTTTATTCTTGAATTCTCGTGATTCCTTGGACATATCCTACTACCTCAAACGCATACTTGCTCTGATACCAATTGTTTCCTAGAAAAATACCCAAAAGGGGAGTGAATTTAGTTTTTTGAAAATTAATAATTTTAGCTCTTGTTAAAAACTCTTAATTTTTGTAATCTTAATAAAATGTGATTGAGCAATAATATGAAAATTTAAATCAATTAACCAAAAGAACAAGAGAATTTTATAGAGATTTAGCTATTTTAAAAAGCCTACTCTCTCTCAAGACTAAGCTTGAGGTTCCACTAAGGAGAACAACATATAATCTCTTGTCTAAGCAAGAACAACCACTAGCACACTACTAGCAAATACAATCCCCCCACACAACAAGTGAGTAAAAATAATAAACTTACAATTAGAGACAATTCAAACAAGTCACTAGCAATTTGAGAATTCCACAGCCAGCATACTTCCAACACTTGAACTTTCTCACTCTTGTTTTAATGCTCTATCAATAGTTTGTTCCTTGTTCATTGAAGCTTTCAAACTCACCCTTTATATAGCCATCTTTAGATAACTAGCTGTTACATAAAGGAACAAATGATATTTTGAAATTCAAAAAATTTCTTCAATTTTTCAGGTTGCAACTAAAACATATTAGCATTTGTTGGTATCATGGTTTACAAACATATCAAAAAAGTATTTTGTACAAAAAGATAAACTTGAGAAAGTCAATGAGATAACCTGATAGTAAGATTAACCATAAGCTTTTTAAGACAAAAGAGCTTGAGAGTTAGACAATAAATCAGAATCTGCAAACAGTTAAGTTAAAGCACCTTTTTCTTAAAAAGAAATTTTACCTTTTTCATGGGGAAATCAGGCTATGATTTTGAAATACAAGGTAAAAACATATTATAAAAAAAATACCCTTGGCGTGCAAAAAAAAAAAAAAGATGCATATACCAAAGTATAATCCCAAATGACTGTTGTACTTCGGTCAACTACAGTTTCCACTTCGGTCAACCTAAGTCATCTAGTAGACTAATGCCCAACTTTGGTCAAAGGATTAATCGACCTAAGTCAAGAAGCCAATATTCTAGCCAACTTCGATCTACCTAAGGCATAACTTCGGTCGACTAAATTTGTCCAATAGCCAAAACCAAAACTTTGGTCGAAGGCTAGGTCGACCTAAATGACATAGGAAAAGATTCAAACATTTTGCCTCATTTCAATCGACTTAGACTAAACATCAGTCGACCTAAGATACATAGACACGAAAAAATAAGATTTTTACTTCACAAGAGGCTAATAAAATACATTGATATCAAAAAAATATTTTTGTTATTGTTAAAATCATATTTATTTTCCCTTAAGTTTAACACAATTCATGTGTAAAGAAGGCAATTTGAGATTACAGAAAAGATCGAGCTTGGCTTCTTCTGCTCTCTATATTCTCTACTTCTATTATCTTCCTTTGTTTTACTTCAAAAATTAATTTGGGTGTGAGTGTCATGCGGGGAAAAGACACACAGGTACTGATGGTACGAAATCCTCAATCTAGCACGGGAAGACGTGCACGAAGTAGTACCAGGTAGCACATTAGGTGTGGACGGACTAGGACCAGCACGACGTGAGGTGGATTCCATCTCGATGCAAAAACGGTTTTTGTATCTAACATGACATCAGATATCAAGTATTTATTTATTACAAGCTGTGTATGGCGTGTGTTTATTACTTCCACTATGTATGTTTGATACACATAAAATTTTTAATCTTACTTATACCACTATGCATTTTTTTCTTCATGGAGACCATTTACCATTACAACTTTGCCCCCACACACATTACCATAATGTACGTAACAACAATTGTTGGAAAAAAAGAATTCATAATTCTATTGTACAAGCTTAGGAATAGACAAAACATTTCTTATAGCATTAGGTATGTGTAAACAGTTATATAAAACCAACACATGTCTAGAAGGTAAATGTATGGAAGTAGTGCCTATTGCTAACGCAACAACACTTGCCCCATTCCCAACCTTTAGGACCACTTCACGCTTCCCAAGCATCCTACTCCAATTGAGATCCTTCGCAAACAAACAAATATGAGATGTAGCACCAAAATCAACAATCCAAGAAATAGGATACTGACTAATCGTAAGATTAGTCTCAATAACACACAAAAAAGAAGTACCTTGACCTTTCTGTCTCTTAACCTTTAAGCTTATGAGGTAGTCAGGGCAATTTCTCTTCTAATGTCACTTCTTCTGACAAAAGGAGCAGGTACCCTTGCCCATGACCTCCTTACCCTTAAACTCTGCCTTTCCTCCATCATTCCATGCTCCGAGAACATTTCTCTTCTTCTTCTTCTTAGATTTAAGTTTCCTCTGGGAAAAAGATGATGCAACAACAAGAACCCCTTCTTTGCCTTTAACCTTCATTTGTGATTGGGTCGTTGTTAACATGTTTAACAACTCTAGGAGGGAACACTCAATTTTATTCATATAAAAATAAGTGATAAAAGAAGAAAATAAATCTAGCAACGATTAAAAGATCAGATCAATACGGAGATGAGGATCCATAGGGAATTCCAAGATATCTAACTGACCAATCCAAATGATCATGTTGATGACATGGGCTCCCACATCAGACCCTTCAACCATCCTAGCTCGAAAATGCTTCTTCGATATCTCATATCGAGTTGTCCGACTATGCTTACTATAAAGGTCCTTAAGACTCTAAAACATGCTTGCAGCACTAGGAACATTCTCATGTTGGCACTACAAGTCATTGGAAATAGAGGTGAGTATATAGTTAGGGTCTCTCATATTGTGATCTGATAGAACTTAATTGTATGCATATTTTTATCTATTTTTCATCTTAACCTTATGCTATTTTTCCTACATAAAATATGTGTTTATATAGATTTTACATTATTTTAATCTCTTTTTCTAGGAACCTAGCAAATGATATTATTTCGAAGATTTAGGCATAAAAAGGAAAAAAAAAAAGATATTATAAAGTTAATTTTAAAATTAATATTATAATATAAATATAAAAATAAACATTAAAAATAAATAATATTATAATATAACTGATAGTAAATTAAATATTATATTTTATATTATATATTATATTATTTATATATGTTATAAAGTGGCCTGAAGATGGCATGAATGTGAGATTTGGGCTAGGGCTCCATATATATATATATATATAATAATATATAAAGAATTAACAAAGGCTTTAAGCCGGGCATGTGAGGAAAAGCAAAGACTTGGGCGAAAATTGGAGATTGGAGGCTAGTGTGGCGGAAGCAAGAGAAATGCATAGTGAAGAAGCTGCAAGCACATTGGAGGAAATCAAGTAGCGCACAACAGTCAGGGCCCAAGGAGTAGATCCAACATCCCAAATCTGGAAGAGATCTAGGCAGGGAACTCCTATTTTTCTTTCAACTTCTATTTTTTTTTTTTTTTTATTAGTGCCATTATGAACTAATTTTATTTAACTAGAGTTTGAGATGAAGCTTGTTATGAATGCTTGATTTTTGTTGATTGGGTTTTCTATCGTGATTTCAATTATTTATTACTTAGTCTCGATGCGATTGAGTGATTTAACTATCGTTTAATTCATTTTGTATTATGATTTGAGACCGAGAGGTGATTTTCATAACAAGTTGAAGTAATAAATTTCATAAGATAGATAGCTGATAAGGGATTTGATACTTGAATCTTATGAGGGATAATGAATTGAAACTTAACAATGAATTTTGGTTCGTTATAACTATTGAGAAATAGGTTATTTGTTAACAAATTGAGATTTAATTAGGTTATTAAATCTTGGGAAAGAAGCCAACTAATTTAGATATTCACCCCCCATTGAATTGATAGAAACCTAATTGATTAAAAATTAAGATGGATTAATAAGTGGATTCGAAACACCCTAGTTGCCTCCATTTTACCCAAGTTAAGTTATTTTTAAATTTGTGTTTAATTTTAGTTTTCATTATTTTAATTTATTCAAATTCATCTCTTTTTATAGTCTAAATAATATTAAAGTTAATCTAATTTTGGTAATTAATCCAATCCTCATGGGATCGACACTCTACTCATTCAGTATGCGATTTGTACGCTTCCGAATTAGCCTAACAAGTTTTTGGCACCATTGCTGGGGATTGATATTAATATCAATACTAATTAACTTGAATATTAGTTTAGACACTAATTGCTTTTAATTGTTTGTCTTCACCTTTGTGTTCTCTTTTTACTGCACTTTTATTTGTATTTTTGAGTGTTAAAAAAAAAATAATAATAAGTAAATAATTAAAAATTAAAAAAATTAAGTTTGTAACCGTTGTGATATTCTATTTCTTCTTTGTAGGACACATTGGTGTATGGTACATTCTGATAAGACTGAAGTTCCTCTCGATTTAGAAATCGAACGTACAATAAAGAAGTTAAGGAAAATCAAAAGTGAGAAAAAAAAAAAAAAAACAAGTTCATCTCAACAAAACACGTGAGACGAAATTGTGGAGCAAAGGAATGGGCAAGCTAGAGCTTTAAGGGATTACGATATGCCCTCTGTTCAAGGAACACCCTCCAGCATCACCAGACCAACCATAGGGGCAAATAATTTTGAGATTAAGTCAGCTATTATTCAAATGATTCAAATCTTTGTTCAGTTTAGCAGGTTACCGAACGATGACCCCAATGCTCACATGGCTAATTTTTTGGAGATTTGTGATACTTTTAAGCAAAATGGTGTCTCTAATGATGTGGTTAGACTTAGGCTATTTCCTTTTTCATTAAGAGATAAAGCTAAGTATTGGTTGAACTCTTTGCTTGCAGGGTCCATTACAACATAGGATGATTTGACACATAAATTTCTCAATAAATTCTTTCCACCTGCAAAAATTGCAAAGATGAGGAATGATATAACCAATTTCATGCAGGCAGACATGGAGAATTTATATGAAGCATAGGAGCGATTTAAAGAGTTGTTAAGAAGATGTCCTCATCATGGGCTTCCAAAGTGGTTAGTGGTTCAAATATTTTATAATGTTTTAAATCATAACACTAGGATTACTATTGATGCAACTGCAGGAGGAGCTTTAATGGGAAAAGAGACTGATGAAGCTTATAACCTTCTTGAAGAGATGGCCAACAATAGCTCTCAATGGTAATCTAAAAGATCTATGCCAAGAAGAACAGTTGGAGAACATGAGATTGATGCGATGACAACATTGAATGCAAAGGTAGAAAATATTTTTAAAAAAATCGACCAGTTAAATATTAACTCTATTCAATCTTGTGTGCAGGTATGTGAGATTTGCGCAGGTCCTCATGTCATTAATAAGTGTTAAGCAAGGATATCTTTTGTATGTCAACCATCTGAGCAAGTCAACTATGTGGCTAATCAAGGAGGAAGAGAATTCAATCCCAATGCAAACACTTATAATCCAGGATGGAGGAATCACCCTAACTTTTCATGGTCCAATAATCAGAATGTGTTGAAGCCTCGAACAGGATTCCAACAGCAGGAAAAGAAGCCTTCATTGGAAGATTTAGTGCCTACCATGGCTAAGACAACTTTAGATTATATGGCCAAGACAAACATTATGTTTTAAAATCAACAAGCTATCATCAGAAATCTAGAAATGCAAATTGGCCAAATAGCTAATATGGTGAATAATAGAGCTCAAGGAACGCTGCCAAGCAAAACAAAAAAAAATCCAAAAGGGCAGTGCAAAGAAATAAAATTGAGAAGTGGAAGGCAAGTGGGGCAAGATGAAGAAGAAGAAGCTAAACCAAAAGAAGAAGCTGGACATAATTTTCTAGAAATAGTCGATTAGGCCATCAGCGATAGCGATTGAAATGTGATTGAATCAGAAAAGTTAAGATTTGAAGATCAACAGTTGACTGAAACAACAAAGTGGATACCAAAGTGAAAAACAGTGCCGGAAGAAAAGTAGCGAAAAGAAGAGAAAGATGCAAGGTAGGTTAAAAATATGAAGAATGATGTTCCCTTCCCTTAAAGATTGTAAAAGCAAAATGAAGATAAGGATTTTCTCAAATTCCTTAATGTGTTTAAAAAATTGCATATTAACATTCCTTTTGCAGATGCATTAACTCAAATGCCAAGTTATGCAAAGTTCTTGAAGGAAATTCTATCAAAGAAAAGGCGACTAGATGAGAATGAAACAAGATGCTTATTGAGGAATGCAATGCCATTATCCAAAACAAGATGCCTCATAAATTGAAAGATCTAGGGAGTTTTACTATACCATGCATTATTGGAAATTGTGAATTTAATAAAGCTCTTTGTGATCTAGGTGCTGGCATAAATTTGATGCCATATTCTTTGTTTAAAAAGCTAGGCCTTAGTGAAATTAAGCATACTTTTGTTTCGTTGCAACTTGCTAACAGGTCTACTAAACATCCCATTGGAATGATAGAAGTTGTCCTTGTTAAAGTTGCTAAATTTATTTTTCCTGTGGATTTTATTGTACTTGAAATGGAAGAAGATAGGGAAATACCATTGATTTTAGGAAGACTATTCCTTGCAACAGGTAGAGCATTAATTGATCTTGAACAAGGTAAGTTAACTTTGAGAATAAGGTTAGAAAAGGTGAATTTTAATGTTTTTCAAGCTTCTAAATAATTGAATGATGATGACTCTTGTTTAAGAATTGGTGTTCTTGATCATTTTGTGGATGAATATGTTGATAGTTTGCATGAGCCATTAGATGAAGAACTATTGACTATTGAAAGTAGTGACATTTAGGAACTGGAACATGTGTAAAACACTATTATAAAGCCCAATGGAATTGATCAATTCAGTGAAGATGAAAAAAAGGCTTTTGAGCAGCTAAGGAAAGAATCTCGACCTTCTATTAAGGTATCTCCTAAGCTTGAATTAAAACCGTTACTATCACATTTGAGGTATGTATTCCTAGGAAAGTCTTATACTACTCCTGTTATTATTTATGCACATTTGACAAAAGAAGAGGAAGAAGAACTTTTGAATGTATTAAGAAGGCATATTAGAGCTTTAGGTTGGTCTATTGTGGATATCAAAGGTACTAGTCCTTCATTTTGCATGCATAAGATCTTAATGGAAGATAATTTTAAGCCATCTATTGAACATCAAAGAAGATTAAATCCAAACATGCAAGAAGTTGTTAGGGCTGAAATTATTAAATGGCTTGATGCTGGAATTATCTATTCTATTTTTTATAGCAGTTAGGTGAGTTCGATTCAAGTAGTACCAAAGAAGGGCGGTATGACTGTGGTTAAAAATGGAAATAATGAATTGATTCCTATTAGAATAGTCACACGGTGGCGTGTTTGTATTGTTATAGAAAGTTAAATAACGCCACTAGAAAAGATCACTTTCCTCTACCTTTTATTGATCAAATGCTTGAAAGACTTGTTGAAAATAAAATTTATTGCTTCTTAGATGGATATTCTGGTTATACAAAAATTCCTATTGCACCTGAAGACCAAGAAAATACTACTTTTACATGTCCATATGACACTTTTTCTTTTAAGAGAATGCCGTTTGGTTTGTGTAAAGCACCTGCTACTTTTCAGCAGTGTATGATCGCAATTTTCCATGATATGATTGGAAATTTTATTGAAGTATTTATGGATGATTTTTCAGTCTTTGGTGTTTCTTTTGATAATTGTTTGGCTAATCTCTCCTGAGTTTTGCAATGATGTGAAGACACTAATTTAGTATTAAATTGGGAAAAGTGTCATTTTATGGTGCAGGAAGGAATTGTGTTGGGTCATAAGGTTTCTGAAAGAGCAATTGAGGTGGATAGAGCAAAAGTTGAAGCAATGGAAAATTTACCACCCCCAACCACATTTAAAGGAGTGAGAAGTTTCTTGGGGCATGTAAGGTTCTATAGAAGATTTATAAGAGATTTCTCTAAAATTAGTAAGCCTTTTTGTAATTTGTTGATTAAAGATATACCATTTGAATTTACTAATGAGTGCTTATTTGCTTTTAACAAGATAAAGGAAGAATTGACTTCAACACCTATCATGACTTCACCTAATTGGACTATTCCTTTTGAATTAATGTGTGATGCTAGTGACTATGCAGTTGGAGCCGTATTGGGGCAAAGAAAAGACAAGAAATTGCATGTCATATATTATGCCAACAGGACCTTAAATGATGCGCAATTGAATTATGCCACCACTGAAAAGGAGCTTTTAGCTATTATTTTTGCTTTTGATAAATTTAGATCATATCTTATAGAAACTAAAACAATAGTATACACTGATCATTCTGTAATTAAATATTTGTTAGCAAAGAAAGATGCTAAACCAAGGTTGATTAGATGGATTTTATTATTGCATGAATTTGACTTGGAAATTAAAGATAAAAAGGGATCTAAAAATTTGGTAGCTGAACATTTGTCAGGACTTGAAAGGGAGAATGCTCATGAAGAGGAAAGTCTGCCCATCAACGAATCCTTCTCTAAAGAACAATTGTTTGAAAGTAGGAGACAAGAAGAATTTTTGTGGGCACTTTTTCGCATTTCAGGTGAGTATTTCTTTCGTGTTCTTTTGCTTCACATTGAGGACAATGTGTTAAATAAGTTTGGACAGGGGGGGTAAAATTATTGATTGTTATTGTCGTTTTTGTTGCATATGTGTGTTTTGATTTGAAAATTTTGGTGGAACTTATATCAAGTGCACATTTGGCTAGCCCCAAGCCAAAAAAAAAAAAACAGAATATGTTATTTGGAATCATGATTTGCATTTGAGTTCTTTATTGTGTTTAACATTAAGTCTTTGCTTTAGAATGGACAATATCTTATAAAGCAATATTAAGCATACTTGGGGTTTTAAGATCGTTGAAGTACATGTTCTTTGCGAAGTCGTGTAAATTGTGTCACTATGCATGAAAGATAAATGCAATGCTTTCCTTGTGATTGTTCCCTTTAAGCTAGGCCTAAACAGGGTTTAGGTAAATAGGGAGAATAATGCTGAGCGAGATGGAGCATAAAATGCACTCGTTAAAAATATATATATAATAAAAATAATAATAAAAAAGAAACCTCTAGTTTGCTACCTTTGTTTGTAATAGTCAGAAGGGGTGGTTACAAGAATGAGTGTTGCATTATTCGATTATGCTGGGTACATGACAAAGCATGATTGAGTTTAGAATTTTGTATGAATTCTTGAGTTAGGAAATGTGAGTATGCTCAATTTCTTTTTATTCGCTATTGTTACATTCTCAATTGAGAATTTAAACGTGGGCATAACAAAGGGTTTGAATGTGATGAATGATTCTAAATACATGTTTTGTTTTCTTTTGAGTATAGAATTTCTCTACTTTGCTTGAGGACCAAAACGTTAAGTGTGGGGGTATTTGATAGAGCTTAATTGTATGCATATTTTTATCTAATTTTCATCTAACCTTATGCTATGTTTCCTACATAAAATATGTGTTTATATAGATTTTACATTCTTTTAATCTCTTTTTGTAGGAACCTAGCAAATGATATTATTTCGAAGATTCAGGCGTAAAAAGGAAAAAAAAAAGATATTATAAAGTTAATTTCAAAATTAATATTATAATATAATTAAAGTTAATATAACTAATAGTATATTAAATATTATATGTTATATTATTTATATATGTTATAAAGTGGCCTGAAGATGGCGTGAATGTGAGATTTGGGCTAGGGCTCCATACATATATATGTATATATATATTATAATATATAAAGAATTAACGAAGGCTTTAAGCCAGGCATGTGAAGAAAAATAAAGACTTGGGTGGAAATTGGAGATTGGAGGCTGGTGCAGTGGAAGCAAGAGAAGTGCATAGTGAAGAAGTCGCAAGCACATTGGAGGAAATCAAGCAACACACAACAGTCAGGGCGCAATGAGTAGATCTAGCATCCCAGATCTGGAACAAATCTAGGCAGGGAACTCCTATTTTTCTTTTAACTTCTATTTTTTATTTTATTTTATTAATGCCATTATGAACTAATTTTATTTAACTAGGATTTGAGATGAAGCTTGTTATGAATTCTATTTTTTTTATTAATTGAGTTTTTTATCGTGATTTCAATTATTTATTACTTGGTCTTAATGCAATTGAGTGATTTAACCATCATTTAATTGATTTTGTATTATGATTTGAGACCGAGAGGTGATTTTCATAACAGGTTGAAGTAATAAATTTTATAAGATAGATAGTTAATAAGGGATTTGATACTTGAATCTTATGAGGGATAATGAATTGAAATGCACCCTTACATTTTAGTTAAATAGGAGAAATCAAACAATATTTCATGAAATGCACCCTTACATTTTAGTTATTGGATACACTCAATTAGACTGATGAACCCTTATGATAGTGGAAAGCCACGATGAATCAGATTCACTGTTTCAATCTAATATTGTTTTGCACCTGGGAAGATTTTTGGAGCTTCTATCCTAACGGTATCATCGTTAACATTCATCTCATCATACATCTAATGCATAATAAAATGAACAACATGCATAATGAAATAAGCAATAAATAAACCAGAATGAGCATGGGCTTGAGCATAGAATAAACCCGAGCCTATGAGGTTTAAACTATGCCACACGTCACATCGAACTTGATATGACAAACTGTTTAGCTTCATTGCTTCTTACTTGAGGATCTATCAAATCCTTGATGTCATAAGCATCAACTCCTTGATGTTGTCTTCATTTACAACATTTACAAAACAAAGACTAAAAAAAGCTACTTAAGGCTTATGCCTCAGTATAAAACCAAATGAATAAATTATTACATATTGACTAAATCAATACGAATTGTAACATTCATTCATTCACATCAAGCCCATGTTCACCCTGAACATACATTTCACTGCTTCAAAACAATTTTGAAAAACATTTAACTTGTATATGTGAAATAATACGATTGGGAATTCATTAACACATACTTAACACACTCGTGTCGTCCTCTAATGTGAAAACCACACGATTAACAACATTAAGGCATGTAGAGTGTGTTGTTTAGGCTTTACAGTTAGTGGGAGTCTACTATAGCTTCAAGGGAGTCGACTAGCACTAAGTTGCATGCAAAGTCGACTGTGTGCTTCTAGGAGTCCAACTCCATTCATATGGAAATCAACTCTCAACATACACATAGTCAATTTTAATTACCTTGTAGCTATTAAACACTAACCAAATCGCAAAATTTGACACATTATCATTTATATGCGTTAAATACCAAGCTAGGGCTCTGATACTACTGAAGGATTTCATGTATGGTGGTGCAGGTAAAACTAAAAATTTTACGTGCATCAGATATGCACATTGGAAACAATAAATACACATATCATATACAACTTGGATATTTAAGCAACACATTATTTCATCATATGAAATATAATAAGTAATATACCTGCAGCCCATCAGGTTGAGTATAGAAACCATTTCTATACTAAGACCAAATCCACCTCAAGTCGTGGTGGGCCTACTCCATCCACACTTAGCGTGGAACTCGATACCTTTATGTGCACCTCTTCCCATGCTAGCCAGAGGGTTTCGTATCACCAACACTAGTATGTTAATTCTATGTGTGGCACTCACGCTCAGTTAATTTACTAAAATCGAGCAAAAGAAGGCAGAAGCAGAACAGAGAATAGTAGAGATGTATAGAGCTAAGCAAAAGCCTCACAAATTCAATTTCCCTTTCGTACAATTCCTTCACCGCCTCCCCACCCCAGCCTTCCAATTTTCTGCCACGTGAACAACACTAATAGAGGTTGAGGCGGCACTGGGAGTCGACTCCAATCCATTAGCTAGTCAACTACCTTCTAGAATTGAGGCATTCAGAGTTGGCTTTGGGAAAGTCTATTGATGATCATCTACTCAAGAGCCCCCTAGGAGAGGTAGATTTTCTCATATCCCTAAGAAAGTCATTGAGGTTGACATATTTCACCTTTTGAGTCACAAAGTTTTGTAATATTTGTTGTAGATAAACCCAAGGTATGATGTTTTGTAGTAAACTTGCCATTTCCAAGAAAGCCTATACACTCTCCTAGTGCTCCCACCGAAGAGCTGTGTAGTGGGCGAGAAGGGAAATAGGGGGTGCCACTTTGGAGGTCAATCATTAGGAGCCATCTTGTATGAGTTATCGATGCTTTACTTTCGATCAAAATTCCCACAAACGATTCCAATTTCAAAATACAACAATAGAATTCGTATCAAAGGGATTGTCATAAAGCCATCAAGAATCTACAAGATACAAGTTGGTCAGAAGGCAGAGGGCATTACCCCTTATGAATCTTCCAATGCTTATATTAGATTAGCCAAAAATCAAAAGAGAATTTAAAAAGTTTTTGTAGAAATTTTTATCATACCTTGAGTGTAAGCGTCACCTTGTAACACCCTGTCTCTAAATACACAACGCTACTAAATATTACATGAGGGTGTTATGGAAATCATTACCAATGGAAGTGAAGGATCGAATCTGAAAACTAAATAATTGGGATTTTCACTAAATTTCTTGAGTACAAGTACAACTATAACACATAACTTCAAAAGTCAAGGAAAAGGTAGATCTAAAGCTTTACAGTAGTTTTTGTCTATATAGCATTTGTAGAACAACGCTTAAGACATATATGTACATAACGACTACTATAAAGCTAAACTAGACTATGGCCACCACTTTGCCTTTTCCTTTGCTTATCCCTAGGGTACCTGACACGTTCGAATATGCTGTTGTAAGATATGAAATATCTTAGTAAAGGTTTAGAACAAAACTTTGTGCGTGCAAATGCAACATATAATATGTCATGAAATATCCTTCCGATGGTAGTGAGGCCAGGATATTGCAATCATCCTTGTTGATCGTCATGTCCACACTCCTCTGCCCCACCGCATGAGCACGTGATCCTTTCTTGATCACACATGATGACCCTGATGTCAACTAGCCACAATGTTGAGATGCATGGTAAATGGGAGTAATATGCCTTGTCAATAAGAGAACATGACATGCAAGTCACAAACCACATGAAATGAAATTATAAATGTCTGGAATGAAACAAATTACATGCAGGAACCACTCATCTCATAGTTTTACCAATAAAAGCATTATTCTCACTTACCAAGCTTGGTTTTCTACAACAAACACGAGTTTTTGTAAAACAAGTACCACGCACCCGCACACCCTCCAAGAAAGTGGTCCACACGCCTTTACACACTGATTGAACCAGTGTGTGTGCCGTATGAGTCGATCTTCTTCTCCAGCAACGATGATGTAATTCCAGCTGTTCTTCAATTTTTTGCCTTTTCCTCCCTTATTTTATCTCCATTCCACTCCTCATTTGTTTCTACACCCTCATCTCTCTCTCTCTCTCTCCTCTACCAGAATATAGGCTTAAACTGACCTTCTCCATCTGTTTTTTAGTAGTTTCAACCCAGTTTCTAGCAAAGCCCAAAAATCTGGTGAAGCTCCAATTCTGTCTCGTTTCTTGACGAAATTCACTCCTTTTTGCAGACTCTTCCCCTCACTTTCAAGAACTTGTTCCTCACTCTTAATCCCCTCAAATCGGCCTAGTTTTGGCTCAATTTACATTGGTATGCCTTAAGCTTCCACCCATGGCCAATTTGTAGAGAATTCCAACCTTCCCTTTTTTCCACTTGTCTAGCCAAGTGTTAGCCTCGTTAATGGTGCCTTATGATGACTTCTAATGGTAAGTTTGGCCGATTTTTTCCTTCAATGAGTTTGTTATGGGTTTCCCACAATTATACTTTGGCTCAAAACTTTATACTTTTGCATTTTAGCCCATAAACTTTTCTGATCTTTTGCAATGTCCTATTTCCTTAAATATGAGTTTTATAAAACCTCGGATATTACATTCAACCCCCCCTTTAAAAATTTCATCTTTAAAATTTTGTCTTATGACTCCATTTAGCTAAAGAGGTGTGGATATCTCTAGCATATCTCTTCATTTCTTTCCCAAGTAGCTTCCTCGAGATCATGATGTTTCCAAAATACTTTTACAAGAGGTATCGTCTTATTTCTCAAAAATTGTTCCTTCCTATCCAAAATCTCGATTGGTTCTTCGAGATAGGTTAAATTCTCTTGAAGTTCAATAGCTTTGTTAGAAATCTTCCAAGAGGGATCATGTAACATCCCCATTTCTATGATTAATATCTATATATTTTACCCCCGGGGACTCAACGCTAGCATGACTACAAAAAACTCATGGCGACCTCTTCCTTGGAAACCTTGGTTGTGGAATTCAAGGGGAAGTGTCAGAATGGTTGGCGCCTGCCAGAGTTTTAATAAAAGTACAAAATCCATCAAACACATATCTGATAACTGAACTTTATTACCACCACATACATCATCTTCCACACTCTTAACCATACATTAGAGTCAATTACATTAAGTAGTATTAAAGCTAACATGTTACCCTAATACAATATATGCAACAAGAAGACACCATCAGGACCTTATGGTCGAGACCACTCTATACACGCCTAAATCCCGCCTCAAGCACCCCCTAGCTCGCCAATATCTAGAGCCTAGCCCTTACCTAGAATGATGCAAGAAAACATGAGCTGCAAGGCTCGCAAGCATAATAGTATGAAGGCAACAGGTTAAGAATAGAACTTTCCCCACACCCCATGTGTTTCATGCCCATGCAATAACATTTCAAGCCATGTTCAATATGCGTATTAGCTCTAAATGCATAAACATAAAGTCAACAACACATATACGGTCCTTGGGGCCCACATAAGAAACACATACTGGCGCCTAAATCCCGCATACAAACCTGTTAGTAGCCCAATATAGGCTACCATATCATTGTTCCTTATCACATCATTTGGCTTTTTTCTGTCATTCATAACATATCGCCTTTTTCTTGTCATAAATCATTTGGTTTTTCCTGTTATTCATAACATATCACCTTTTCCTATTATCATCACTACATTTCATCATAACATGTCGCTTCCATGGGGCTCATCCCCACGGTCTTACTCTCCCTCGTGTTAGTCACTCTTCCTCACCATGTAATGCAACACATAAGAAATGCAATAGCTTTTGCAGGATAAACGTGATGACAAGTCCCCCATAAACCAAGCATCGGGCCATACTACGCCCACATAAGAACACACACATGCAAAATGCTCTAAATGCGTATGCTCACCTAGTATACCCAAGTTGGCTCTTAGACCAACCGGGTCATGCCAATGCGCACACATCCCCACACGCAAAAAAACATGTTCCCCCCAATAAATGCAACCCAATCCCCATGCTTCACGATAATACCATGATATGCACAATAAACAAGGTGGGTGGGTGGTAGTACCAACTTTCTTGGCTCATTTGTGGCTTGTCACATCGGTCGATAGTTAACGTCCATACATCCAATGATCTACTATCATGACCCAGTGGTCGATAGCCAGTAGCTTTGTACCCCCACACCCTTAAACACCCATAAGCCCATACATAACATTCCCTTCGCAATGAGACACAATTCCTTGCGTAAACTGAACCTAACAATAAAGCTCATTCTTGAAGAATTTGAGGATGAATCAAAACCCTTATTTAGATTACAAGTGTGACTCAACCAGAATTTACGTTACAGGTCAAATAAATAAGCCTTGTTAGACCGTTCACACCAAAGAGAAGAATACGAAGATGACTCACAGCGGGAACTTACATGTAGCCAAGAGAGAGAATAACTTAGGACAGGGTTAAGAGCTTGCATAAAGGAAATAAACTATTGGAAGCTTGCCTCTTAATAGTAGATCTGACAGTTTTTTTGCCCAGATTCTGACAAAGCCTCAAACTTTCGGGCGAAGCTCACTTCTCCCTCGTTTCTTCACCGATTCCACTCTTTTTTGTAGAATCTCTCCAACACTTTCAAGTGTCCTACCACCAAGCGCCATAATTATGATTTTTCCCTAGGTTAAAAAACTGAACTTTTATCTCAGGACTTCCATAACCCTTTGAAATGTCCTATTTTTTTTCAAACATCTGAACTTAAAACCTCAGGTGTTACAGATCGGGTTAGCATTTTCGAAGTCAAGATATGAGGAAAACATCATGTATGTTAGCATTACTAGAGGTAATGCTAATCAATAAAAAACTAACCCAATTTGTTCCAAGATCTCATAAGGTCCAATGTACCGAGGGCTTAGTTTGCCTCATTTCTTACCCGTAGTGTATTACTTGAGAGGGTATGACCTTTAGATATACCTTATCTCTTACTTGGAACTCCAAACTCTTTCTTTGGTTTTCCTCGTATGATTTCCATGTACTTTGAGCTGCCTTCATTTGCTCTTGGATTACTCTAATTTTGTCATTTGTTTGTTGCACTATCTCGAGTCCTAATAATTGTCTTTCCCCTACTTTTGTCCAACATAGAGGTGTTCTACATTGACGACCATAGAGAGCCTCATAGGGAGCCATGCCAATACTGTTATGATAGTTATTATTGTATGCGAATTCCACCAAAGGCGAGTGTTCCTCCCATCCCTTTAAAAAATCAATTACATAGGCTCACAGTTTGTTCTGATTATCCGTCTATTTGGGGGTGATATCCAATACTTAGCTGAACTCGTGTTCCAAAATATTTTTGCAAGCATTCCCAAAATCGAGAAGTAAACCTTGGATCTCTATTGAAAACTATACTTACCAAAGTCCCATGCAACCTGACTATCTCTTTTATGTACAATTGGGATAGCTTGTTGATTGGTCGTCCTGTTTTCATGGGTAGAAAAAGAGCAGACTTTGTCAATCTATCTATTATTACCCATATCGCATAATTTCCTATGGATCTCTTTGGTAACCATATCATGAAGTCCATAGTGATGTGTTCCCACTTCCACTTGGTAATTTCCAAAGGTTGAAGCTTTCTAGCAGGGTTTTGATGTTCATTTTTTATTCTTTGGCAAGTATCACATTGAGCCACACATTGAGCTATATCTTTTTTCATTCCTGGCCACCAGGGTGAATTGTGTATTTGGCTCGGTGTGCCTCATCCAGTATGGTTTGCCTCAATTCCTTGGTTTTGGGCACTTAGATTCGATTTTTAAATCGTAGTATCCCATCTGAAAAGCTAAAGTCAAGGTTTTTGACCTACCCCGGACGTCAACCCATGACCTCACCTTTGAGTCTTCTAGAGTAGCTTGCTGGATATGCTCTATCAGATAAGAGTGAATTGTTAGGCAAGCTAAGTAAACAAGTGTTTCCTTAGGAACCACATCCACTGTTAATTGGCTAAAAGCCTCTACCAGTCCCCATTCCTGGGTCAAGATTGGCTATCAAAGTAGGCTCTTTCCTGTTTAATGCATTAGCCACAACATTTGCCTTTCTGGGGTAATACTGGATCATACAATCGTAATCCTTCAAAAACTCCATCCACTGTCACTGCCTCATATTCAAATCTTTCTGACAGAACAATTACCTCAAGCTTTTATGATCTGTGAAGACCTCAAAATTTTCCCCATACAAATAGTGCCGCCAAAGTTTCAAGGAAAACGCAACTACTATCACTTCCAAATCATGGGTGGGATAACACTGCTCATGATTTTTTAGCTATCTAGACCCATACGTTATTACCTTTCCATTTTGCATGAGGAAACATCCTAGCCCAATTTTTGAAGCATCTGTATTGATTATGAATCCCCATGTTCCACAAGGCATTGCTAAAATAGGGGCAAAGATTAATCTTCTTCTTAGTTCATTAAAGCTATGCTCACATGCCTCACTCCACTCAAACATAACTCCTTTTCACATTAGTTAGGTAAGTGGCAAAGCAATGCTAGAAAATTTTTTAACATATTTTCTATAATAGCCTACTAGACCTAAAAAACTTGTACCTCAATTACTATTTTAGGCTGCCTCCAATCCCTTATTGCTTCGACCTTTGAAGGATCCATGGCTATTCCTTTTTCTAATACGACATGGCCTAGGAAAGTTACTTAAGTCAGCCAAAACTCGCATTTTGAAAACTTGGCCTAAAGCTAATGTTCCTGTAGTGTCCTTAAAACAACCCTTAACTGTTGCTCATGTTCTCCCCTATTAGCTAATTAAATCAAAATATCATCAATAAATACAATCATAAATTTATCCAAATATGGTTTGAACACTCCATTCCTTAAATCCATAAATGCTGCAGGTGCATTGGTTAACCCAAATGGCATCACCAACTATTCATAATGTCCATACCGAGACCTAAAGGCAGTCTTTTCTACATCTTCCTTTTTAATCCTCAGTTGGTAATACCCTGATCTCAAGTCAATCTTTCAGAATATCCTAGCACCTTGCACTTGATCGAATAATCCATCGATCCTAGGAAATGGGTACTTGTTTTTTATGGTCACTTTGTTCAGCTGACAATTGTCTATACACATTCTCAGGCTTCCATCCTTTTTCTTTATGAATAACACGGGTGCTCCCCAAGGTGATACAATAGGTTGAATAAAACCTTTATCTAAAAGGTCTTGGAGCTAACTTTTTAATTCCGTCAATTCTACCAAGGCCATTCTGTATGGGGGTATGGACATGGGATTCATCTTAGGTGAAATTTCTATGAAAAATTCAATTTCTTAGTGAGGAGGTAGCCTGGGAAATTCTGTAATACTCGAGGTTTTTAGGGAGTTGTTATAAAGCATTTCCTTTGAAGTTGAAAGATTTGGTAGGCACATTTGTAGTTCCTGGGTAATTTTCAAGGAACAAATAAAGGATTTTCTGAAGGATCATGGAGACTAATGCAAGGGATCATCATCTTAAGGGATTTTGGAAAGTTTAAGGAATTCTAGGGCTCAAGTGTTATAAGGACAAAGAACTTTTGGGCTAAGGAGTTATTTGTGAGAAACTTAAAATATCTACTAACTAAACACTTAAGGAAACCAAATGCGCCTTAACTTATGGTAAGAAAAGTAATGATGAGCAATGATGATAACCTAAATAAATAAGTGGAGGCACACATCTCAAGGAAGACTTGTCGCAAGGGCATGAAAAGGCATAAATCTCTAGGGACACGTGATGCGATCCTACGAAAATCATGATGACCTCTCTTATCCAAGCGACATATGGCACGCATGGATTAATCAATGATGTCTATAAATACCAAGCCTTTGGAATGGTCATTCTTACCATTAAACAAGAGGGTAAGGAGGTGAGTTTGAGAGGAGGAACTCTGCCCAAAAATAAGGTGGAAAAACACTTTGCCGGAAAAGTATGGTTGCTACGATAAAAGGAACCAACAGTATCAAAACAACAAGGTAAGTCCAATTTCTTTCCTTAGTCTGATACAGGATTGAATAAGGGTCGTGTGGGTTTAAACAGGTGTCAAATTAGAGTCCGGACGAGGGAGAATGGGCCAAAAAATAACAAGCGGTAAAATTGGGGGGGGGAGGGGGCGTGCAGCCTACGCGCCACTACCTGTTGCACGTGTAGGCAAGTGGGGGTCCTTCCCTCAGTGCATTTGGGGGCGTGTGGGGTTCCCCTTCCCACAATTTTCTAGTTTTGGTACTTAAATTTATTCCTTGGACCCTATATAAAAATATTTTAAGTTTGAGTTACAAAAATATGTGATTTTTGTAGAAAACCATTCTTGAACCCTGTGAACAGTGCCCAAACCCAACCAAACCAACAAGGTGACTATTTCTTACATATTTGTGCTACATCTTGGTCATTTTGGCTTCATATGGGTAAGGGTGTCAATTTACATAGCATGCTTTTCCTTTGAACCAAGCATTTTCCTTTATCTTGTCATCCATCATTGTGGAGTGTGTGGCTAGTTGATGTTAGGACCTCATGTTAGACTGGTGAAAAGTCATGGAGATGTGAGAACATGATGGATCAGCGGGAGTGATTGCAACACCTCAACATCTTTACCACACAGGCGGTTTCATGTCATTTTGCATATCTCATTTGCATGCATGTTTTCTTTCTTTAATTCACTCATTTAGATAAAATTGTCTAACTTGGGTGTCTTATACCCATGGAACATTTAACATTCCAAGTGGGTTAGTCGTGATAGGTGTCCTAGAATCGAGCCAAAGGAAAGGAAATGAAGTGGTACTCAGATAGCTAAATTCTTTATGTTTTGGTTGTAAAAGTGTTGTACCATAGTTTTTAAGTGTGAGTTCTTAATTGTTGTAAAAAGGGAGTCTAAATGATCCCTAATCCCCTGTTTGGTATTAAGACATGTCGGGTTTTGTTTGTGTTAAAAGCATATAGAGGGAGGTTTAAATGTTTAGCTTATGGTTTTAAAAGCTCACAGGTTCAATCCCTTACTTCCGTTGGCAAAGGCTTCCCTAAACGCCCCATTGATTACCATATGGTTGCTAGCACCATCATGCATCTTTGTATGTGTGCTTTGTAGAAAAGAAGAGTGGGGCGTTACAGTTGGTATCAATGCTGGATTTACAGAACTCAATTTAGGTTCCTTATATGACTAACTTTGACGATATTTTTTGTATAAATACAAGAAATGGACCCCAATATAATTGAGCATCAGAACCAGTGCATTATCATGGGGTGGTGGACCATGAAACTAGGAGGAGTGTACATGATTCCTGGAGATGCCTTAGGGGATTTTCTTAATGCCATATCACCTACTATCCTGGAGCTTCCATTAGACATACTAGTGCCGCATCTAGCTGGACTCCAGATAGCCTACCTAGTTTCCTTACCCCCGAGTGGAAAGATGCAGGTAATCATCTCATCATTCATGAGATCTACCCTGATTTTATAGCCTTCATGAACCACCTACGTGAGGTTGAGGCCCTCATAGCTAATTAAGTCATGCCCACACTTGAGGAGGTACCTGTGCAGGTGCCCGAGGAGCGTGCCTTGACATCCCCATCTGGGTCTGAAGACGAAGAGTGATTTCGGTTTGAGGTGTAGGAAGGTAATTTTGGTTCATGTGAATTTTAGACATGGATATAGGGAAAGTGGAATAGTGGCGGATATGGATTATATATATATGTATACATAAGAACAGTAAGGTAAGAAGGTTATGGTAAGGAGATGAACCGCTATGTATGAATAAATAAAGGGCGGTGATGTAATATACAAGATGTTATAGTCGTACTAATCTTGATGGTTTATGGTGACAGGGTATGTATTCGATGATTTTGGAAAACCTAAGGAAGAAGGAAAAGGAGGAAAGAACTCAAAGGAATGACACCTAAACCCGATGAGTAAGTGGATTAAGGCAGGAAAGAGTAAGTTGGTTGTTCGGTAGGTTAAACCCACTTTATTGCCATATTTAGGAAACATATTGGATTTTGGGAGGTAAATTTTGGTTTAACATGTAGAGTTCTAACTATTTCTTCCTGGAACTTGATGGTTATTATTGCCTGAAAATTGGTGGTTATTGTTCTTGAAGATTGACGATCGTTACTTCCCAAAAAAAGTGATGGCTATTGCTTTTAGGGATGTGATGGTTGTTATTATTTGGAGATTTGTTGATTGCTTCTCTTTAGGAATTTGATGAAGTAGGGCTAACTGAATTCTGTTGGTGAGGATACCTTGAGAAATGGTTTGTTAAATGAGCAAGTGTTTATAGGTGAAGGATTAGAAACCTTGAGGATTTTGGACAAACTGACTTGGGAAATTGTTGATGTTATAGGAATTTTGGGGTTGTATTGTAAATCTAAAGGCTTTAAGTATGTAACAAGGACCCTAAGAGGTTGTTACAACAGGAAATTAGGACTTAGGGATTTGCATGCTTGATAATGGCTTTATAAGACCCCTCATATAAGTATGGGTAGGTGGGTGATTGTAATATAAAAGGTTAGGACATGTGGTTATATACTTTGCTCTATCAATTGGGTGTACATCTTTGGGGAATATGTTTATAAGTTGTCTGTAAAATTTCTTGTGAATGGTTTCAGATGGTAGACACTCATCGAACCAAAAACCCTAGGTACAAAAGCAACATTCAAGAGGAGGAGATGCAGGACCTTCACGAGGAAGGGACGAAGACACCCCAAGGAAACCCACCGTCAGAAGGGAACCAAGGAGAGGGAACTCGTATGGATCAAATGGAATAGGTCCTGGAAAGTATGGTCACCCTTATGCAAGGAATGTAACCAGTCGGTCAGGTTATCTCCCAAAATCCTAATGTTAGTGACAGTTTCCAGCAATTAAACCCGTCCTTTTTTGAGGAAAGGCAGGGACGACCCTTATGAAAGTGAGTTTCAGTTGGAGCAGATCGAAAAGATCTTTGACTTTATTGGTTGTGAGGAGGAGGGCAAAGTTGGTTGTGTAACATTCATGCTCCATGATGAAGCTGACTAGTGGTGGAAAATGATGCAAAGAGCCCTACAAGGTCCTGAAGGACAAGGTACGCCAGTTACTGCGTGGGTGCAGTTTAGGGAACTTCTTAATATGAAATATTTTCCTTTATGTAAGAAAGTAGAGAAAGGTTGGGAGTTCATGAATTTAAAACAAATTGTGGACATGTCCGTCACCCAATATGAGGATCACTTCACAAGGCTAATCAAGTATATACCTATATACAACCAAGACGAGGGAGCCAAAGCATAGAAGTTCCTTGGGGGACTGAAGTGGAAGATTTAGCTAGCCTTAAGCTCCTTGGGAACACGCACCTATGCAGAATTGGTGCTGCAAACCCTAACAGTAGAAAGCAACTTTCAATGAATGGAGACTTTGGGAGTAGAATTCCGTGGGCCCGAGGATGAAAGGTTGGGAAGAAAACATAACGTGGGTTCTCGAGGGAGAAAATTCAAAACCAAAGGTACATGCCCAAAATGTCAGAAATATCATCTAGGAAAACCCTCTAAAACCGGAGTCCAGGGATGCTATACTCGTGGAGGAACTGGCCACGTGGCTCGGGACTGCCTAAAGAGGCCCGTGTGTTTCACTTGTCAGAAGCCTGGCCATATCTCTCGTGAATGCCCTCGGAAGAAAGGTATGGTTCAATTCGGGGCAAATAAAGGAAGCATGGAGCCACAGCGAGGACGCATTTTCAGTTTGACGAGAGAAGACGCTAGTTCCAACTCGTCGATAATACAAGGTACAATGATCTTTCTTGATACACCGGTGCAAGTATTGATAGACCCAGGTTCTACTCATTCATTTGTATCATATGCATTGGCACATTGTTTAGAGTTGGACTTGGGAGAACTAGGGTGTCCCATGATAGTATCTACCCCTTTTGGAAGACAAGTAGAAACATATACAGGCTATGGGAATGGATGGATCGTATTAGGGAATAGTGAGTTTCCAGTCAAACTTACGTCCCTAAATATTTGGGATTTTGACATAATCTTGGGGATGGATTTCTTAACTAAATTCAATGCAAAAATTAACTGTCAAGAAAAGACAGTTGAGTTACAAGCAGATGATGGGACTTGGGAGAAGTTTCGAGGGCAAAACAAAAGTAAGAGTACCAAATGGATAACAACCCCTAAAGCTATTAGGATGTTAGAGAAAGGAGCATATGGCTACCTAGCTTGTGTACAAGTGGATAACAAAAAGGTTGAGCTTAGGGAAATGGCTATAGTAAGAGAATTCCCTGATGTGTTTTCTGAAGACTTACCTAGTCTACCCCCTCATCGAGAGATTGAGCTTGCCATGGATGTCCTACCAGGAATAGATCCTATATCAATACCTCCTTACAGCATGGCCCTAGTGGAATTAAGAAAATTAAAAAGTCAACTACAGGAACTTTTGAACAAGGGTTTTATCCAACCTAGCATGTCACCTTAGGGAGCACCTATATTGTTTGTAAAGAAAAAAGATAGGAGTCTAAGTATGTTCATAGATTACTGTCAATTGAATAAGGTTACTATAAAAAACAAATATCTGCTCCCTTGAATTAACAAGTTGTTTGACCAGTTACAAGGTGTTAAGGTATTCTCAAATATAGATTTGAGGTCAAGCTACTACCAATTGTGAATCAAGAGAGAGGATGTAACGAAAACTGCCTTTAGATCTTGTTATGGACACTATGAGTACTTAGTGATGCTGTTTGGGTTGACTAACGCACCAGCAGCCTTTATAGACTTGATGAATAGTATATTCAAGCCATACCTAGACCAGTTTGTGATTGTGTTTATTGATGAAATTCTAATATATTTAGCAAGCAGAAGGAACATGAACAACACCTGGAAACGATCCTAAAGACATTACAGGAGCATCGACTATATGCCATATTTTCTAAATGTGAGTTTTGGCTAACCTAAATAGCTTTTCTGGGCCATGTCATATCAGAGGAAGGAATAGCAATGGATCCTTCAAAAGTTGAGACAATAAGAAATTGGGAGCAACCAAAGACCATGACTGAGGTACGTAGCTCTTTAGGGCTGGCGGGCTATTATAGGAAATATGTTGAAGGATTTTCTCATATCGCTTTACCACTTACATAGTTAACAAGAAAATGAGTTAGGTTTGAATGGAATATGGCATGCGACCATAGTTTTTATGAACTCAAAAAGAAACTAACCTCTGCACCCATTTTAGCCATGCCTTATGGGACAGGAGGATTGTAGTTTATGTTGATGCCTCAAAAATTGGCTTGGGGTGTGTACTCATGCAGAACGGGAAGGTAGTAGCATATGGGTCTCAGCAATTGAAAAATCACGAGCAGCACTATCCTGCCCATGATTTGGAGTTGGTTGCAAGTATGTTTGCCTTAAAACTTTGGCGACATTATTTGTATAGCGAAAAGTTCGAGATCTTCACAGATCATAAAAGCTTAAGGTATTTATTTTCACATAGGGATTTGAATATGAGGCAATGATGATGGATGGAGTTCTTGAAGGATTATGATTGTACGATCTAGTACCACCCCAGGAAGGAAAATGTTGTGGCTAACGCGTTAAGTAGGAAAATGCCTGCTCTGATAGCTAATTTGATGGCCAGGAGTGGGGAGTGGGGACTGGTGGAGGCTTTCAGCCAATTGACAGTGGGTGTGATTCCTAAAAGAACGTCTATCTACGTTGTTGGCCTGGTGGTTCATTCCTATCTGGTGGAACAAATCCTGTAAGCTACTCTGGAAGACTCAAGGGTGAAGTTATGGGTGGATAACTAGTGAAGGGTCAAAAACCCTGACTTCAGTTTTTCTGATGGTATATTATGGTTCTTTGGCTGAATCTATGTGCCTAGAGTCAAGGAATTGAGGTAAACCATTCTGAGAGAGGCACACCAAGCCAAATACACTATCTACCCTGGTGCTACCAAAATGTACAGGGACTTGAAGAATTTGTATTGGTGGTCGGGGATGAGGAAAGACATAGCTCGTTATGTAGGTCGATGTGACACTTATCAAAGGATAAAAATTAAACATCAAAGGCCTGTTGGGAAACTGTAACCTCTAAATGTTCTCGAATGGAAGTGGGAACATATCACAACGGATTTTGTTACAGGTTTGCCAAGATAACCCTCAGGAAATGATGCAATATGGGTAATAATGGATAGGCTAACAAAGCTCGCACATTTTCTACCCATGAAAGTAGGGCAACCTGTCAGTAAATTAGCCCAGCTATATATAAAAGAGATAATTAGACTGCATGGAACTCCAATGAGTATAGTGTCCGACAGGATCCGAGATTCACTTCTCGATTTTGGGAGAGTTTGTAAAAATGTTTGGGGACCCAATTGTGGCTGAGTACAACGTATCATCCCCAAAGAAACGGACAGTTAGAACGGAAAATTCAAACCATGGAACACATGTTGTAAGCTTGTGTTATCGAGTTGTCAAAAGGATGGGAGGAGCACATACCCCTGATCGAGTTTTCATATAATAACAGTTATCACAGTAGTATTGGTACGGCTCCCTACGAAGCTCACTATGGTAGAAGATGCAGAACACCTCTATGTTGGACCGAGGTGGGAGAAAGATAACTTTTGGGACCTGAAATGGTGTAACAAACAAACAAAAAGATTAAAGTGATTCAGGAGAAGGTTAAGGCGACCCAAAGCTGACAGAGGTCATATGACGATAATCAGATGAGGGATTTGGAATTTCAAACTAGAGATAAGGCATACTTGAAGATCTTTCACTAGGGGAAGAAATGAGAAAAGTTAAACCTGCGCTACGTCAGGCCATATGAGGTTTTGTAACATATTGGGCCAGTAGTATATCGGTTGGCACTATCCTCAGCAATGTCTAACGTACACGATGTGTTCCAAGTGTCTCATCTATGGAAGTGCGAACCCAATCCTTACCAGAAAATTCCAGAAGAAACGGTTGAGCTACAGCAGAACTTGACCTACCCTGAGAAACCCATTGAAATCTTGGACAGGAAAGAGAAAGTGTTAAGAAGCAAAGTGATACCCCTAGTGAAAGTGTTGTGGAAACACCATAAAATTGAGGAAGCCACTTAGGAGAGAGAAGAATAAATGCAGGAAAAGTTCCCACACCTCTTCAACGATATGGAGACCTAGGGGTGTATTGCATGGATGAAATTTTTTTTTAAAGGGGGGGGGGGATGTAATACCCGAGGTTTTTAAGGCGTTATTATAAAGCATTTCCTTTGGGGTCGAAAGATTCAGTAGGCACATGTGTGTGTAGTTCTCGAGTAATTTTCAAGGGACAAATGAAGGATTTTCCGAAGGATCATGGAGACTAATACAAGGGATCATCATCTTAAGAGATTTTGGAAGGTTTAAGGAATTCTAGTTCTCAAGTGTTATAAGTACAAAGAACTTTTGGGCTAAGGCATTATTTGTGAGAAACTTAAAATATCTACTAACTAAACACTTAAGGAAACCAAATGGGCCTAACTTATGGTTAGAAGACCAATGATGACAATCTAAATAAACATGTGGAGGCACACATCTCAACAGACACTTGTCGCAAGGGCATGAAAAGGCACAAATCTCTAGGGACATGTGGCGCAATCCTACGAAAGTCATGATGACCTCTCTTATCCAAGCGACACGTGGCACGCCTGAATTAGTCGAGGATATCTATAAATACCAAGCCTTTGTTAGGGTCATTATCACCATTAAACAAGAGGGTAAAGAGGTGAGTTTGAGAGGAGAAACTCTGCCCAAAAATAAGGTGGAAAAATACTTAGACAAAAATATGGGGCCACTACCATAAAAGGAGCCAAACAGCATCAAAACAGTTAGGTAAGTACAATTTCTTTTCGTAGTCCGATAGATGATTGAATAAGGGTCGTGTGGGTTCAAAGGAGCGTCAAATCAGAGTTCGGACGAGGGAGAACTGGCCGAAAAATAGCAAGCGGCAAAATCAAGAGGGCAACTCGTGTAGCTCACACGCCACTGCCTGCTGCACCTACAGGTGCGTGGGGGTCCTTCCCCTTCGCATGTGGGGTCCCCTTGCCCCACAATTTTCTAGTTTCGGTCCTTAAAATTATTCCTTGGGCCCTATGTAAAAATATTTTAAGTTTGAGTTACGAAAATATGTGATTTTTGTAGAAAATCATTCCTGAACCCTGTGAAGAGTGTCTAAACCAACAAGGTGAGTGTTTCTTGCATATTTTTTCCACATCTCGATCCTTTTGGCTTCATATGGGTAAGGGTGTTAATTTACATAGCATGCTTTTCCTTTGAACTGAGCATTTTCCTTTATCTTATCATGCATCATCATGGAGTGTGTGGCTAGTTGATGTCAAGGCCTCATGTTAGACTGGTGAAAAGTCATGAAGATATGAGAACATGATGGATCAGTGGGGGTGATTGCAACACCTCGGTGTCTCTACCACACAGACGATTTTATGTCATTTCGCATATCTCATTTGCATGCATGTTTTCTTTCTTTGATTCACTCGCTTAGATAAAATTGTCTAACTTGGGTGTCTCATACCCCTGGAACATTCAACATTCCAATTGGGTTAGTCGTGATAGGTGTCCCAGAATTGAGCCAAAGGAAAGAAAAGGAAGTGGTGCTCTGATAGCTAGATTCTTTATGTTTTGGTTGTAAAAGCGTCGTACTGTAGTTTTAAGTGTGAGCTCTTAATTGTTGTAAAAATGATCCCTAATCCCCTATTTGGTATTAAGGCATATCAGGTTTTGTTTGTGTTAAAAGCATATAGAGGGAGCCTTAAATGTTTAGCTTATGGTTTTAAAAGCTCTCAAGTTCAATCTCTTGCTTTCGTTGACAAAGGCTTCCCTAAATGCCCTATTAATTACCATATGGTTGCTAGCATTATCATCCATCTTTGTATGTGTGCTTTGGAGAAAATAAGAGCGGGGTTTTACAAGTTCTACGGGGGACACATTAGGAAATTCTTTTACTATGGGTACCTCATTGAGTTCAATTCTTTAATTTTTCACTTGTACACAAGACAAATATCCATAGGCCCCTTTCTTCAACATCTTAATAGCTTTGAGGGTTGTTATCCATTGGGTCCTTCTAATGCTATTTTTCCCTTGAAACCTTCCCAAGTCCCGTAGTCATTTTGTAATTCTACTATTTTTTCTTAGCAGTCAATCTTGGCATTGTATTTGGACAAGAAGTCCTTCCCTAAAATTATGTCAAAATCTTGAACCTCTAGTGACATAAGCTCAACTGCAAATTCACTATTCCCTAACATGATTTTCCCATCCTTATAACCTGCGCAAGTCCTTACTTTCTTTCCTAAAGGGGTAGCCACTATCATTGGGCAACCTAGGTCTCTCAATTCAAATTCTAGGCAATGTGCCAATGCATGTGATATAAATGAATGTGTAGACCCAAGATTGATTAATACTTGCACTGATGTATTAAGGAAAATTAATGTACCTTGTATGATTGTCGGGCTAGCATTGGCATCCTCTGTTGTTAGATTGAATACGCAACCCCATAGTAGTTCCTGGCCTCTTATGTTTGTCTAAAATTGATTGACTTCATTTTTTGTAGACAGTCCCTAGAGAGATGACTGGTCTACTGGAAATTAAAGCATATGGGCCCCTTTGGAGAGTCTCAAGCCATGTGGTCATTTTTCGACAAGTATAGCACCCTTGGCTCTCATGTCTTTTTCCTAATTTTCTGTCCTCAGGTTCCTGGAATTCAGCTCTTAGGGCATTCATTCAGTGGAGTTTGCTTTCTACGGTTAGAGTTTGTAAAACCACTTTTGCATAAGTGCATGCCCCTACTGAGCTTAACACTTGTTGAATTCCCAATTTCAGTCCACCAAGGAATTTTTGGGCCTTTGCCTCCTCGTCCAAGTTGTAGATGAGCATATACTTGATTAGCCAAATAAAACTATCTTCATACTGGGCAACGAGCATGCCCCCAATTTTCTTTAGGTTCATAAATTCCCAATCTTTTTCTATTTTCTTACATAAGGGAAAATATTTGGCATTAAAAAGTTCTTTAAATTGTGTCCATTCAATATTTAGCGTACCTCGTTCCATAAAGCCTTGTGGAGTTCTTTGTATAGTCCTTCACTAATGATCCACTTCGTCTCAAAGAATGAAGGTGGCACAATTAACCTTTTCTTCCTCGCTACATTCGATAAAATCAAAAAATTTCTCAATTTGCTCCAACCAATGTTCACTTTCACTTGGATTGGCTCCTACTTTTCCTTGAAAGATAGGTGGATTTAACCATTAGAATCTATCAATAATATCAGGAGCTCGAGGGGTAGCCCAACCTATTTGTTGCGTCCCTTTCATAAAGGTTAGCATATTTTCCATAATTCGTTCCATTCGATTTATGCGAGTCCCATCCTCCTATCTTCTTCCTTGGAGTGGATTCTCTAGGTAAGTTTCTAACCTTTCCTCATAGGAGTATCATGATTCCTCCTCTTGGGTATTGCTCCTACGATGGTTTGGAGTGGTTGGTTCAAGTTTTTGGGAATGTAAAGTGTTCATCATCTAAAATAGACACATGAGATCAATATTTAAATCTTAGTAGTAGAATAATTCCTGACCTTTTGTGAATCCAACTGATTACCAATCCTAAGTTATTGTTATCCAAAATTTTCAAGTACCTATATCCCCAAAATCTGAATAATTAAGGATTACACAAACTATGCGTCTACTAGGCTTTCTTCTCAAGTCCGTAACCTTGATTCAAGTAATCTCCCAAATATCTAGCCAAGATAATCTGTTTAATACTTATTATTCTAAAATCCTTAGGACTTTCAAATCCATCAAATTTCTGCAAAACATCTATTAATAAGAAATTCTAAGGAATCATATATATACGAAAACTGTCTCCAAAATCCAGTTAGTCTCCCAAGATTGCATCTAAAAGTTTATTCTCATCAGACACTTACTTGTATCAAGTCCTATCTTTCTTACTCATCAGATTATGTTGACAATCTTCCATGATTCCCAAAGGTAGCCATATAACCTATTATGTCATCAAAGAACCCCAAAAGTTAGTAGCATCAGATAAGTATCATATTTCACACCACTATTTTATTCCCATTTATACAAGTATGTACATGCATATAGGATCCCTAGTCTTGTAATAACAAAATTATTCTTTGTCGGTTTTGGATCCTAGTAGGGGTGTAAGGGTTCCTTCTTCAAGTCCTTCTTCGACTTCGAGTCCTACCACACCCAAAGGTATGTCTCTTATGCCCATATTTGCTTCAACCTCACGTAGATGGGTGGAAAAACCACAAGATCATCGTAAGGTCCTTGGGCGTGAAGTTCATTTCCAATACCCTGCCATTCTACAGTTAACAAGGAAATCAGATATACTATTTGAAGTTCTACAATATAAGGAACCATCAAGTGGGGTGGGAATTACTGCAAGGCGGGAATAACTAAATCCAGGAAATCTGCTAGTGCATCCCACGGGTGCATATATCGTCCTTTTAGGAGTGATGTCCACCATCCCATGATGGCATGCTAATGTTGGATATTTTCTATGTCTTGATTCATTCCTACCATAGACCAAAATGTTCTCAAGGTTAGTCAAATCAAGACCATATATTCTAGCTCTGATGCCAATTGTAATGCCTTATCTCTAAATACACAACATTGCTAAATATTACACGCAGACGTTATGGAAATTCTTACTAATGGAAGTAAAGAATCGAACCTTAAAAAGCTAAATAGCTGGGATTTCCACTAAATTTCTTGAGTACAAGTACAACTGTAACACATAACTTCAAAAGTCAAGGAAATAAAAGTAAACCCAAACCTTTACAGTAGTTTTTATCTATATAGCATTTGTAGAACAACGCTTAATACATATATGTACATAATAACTACTAGAAAGCTAAACTAGACTTTAGCAACCTCTTTGCCTTTTGCTTTGCTTGTCCTTAGGGTACTTGCCACGTTTGAATATGCCATTGTAAGATATGAAACATCTTAGTGAGGGTTCAAAACAAAACTTTGTGCATGCAAATGCAATACGTAATATGTCATGAAATATCTTCCCCGTGGTATTGAGGCCAGTATGTTGCAATCATCCCCACTGATCTCATGTCCACACTCATCTACCCTACTGCACGAGCACATGATCCTTTCCTAATCAAACATGATGACCTTAATGTCAACTAGCCACAATGTCGTGATGCATGGTAAATAAGAGTAATATGCTTTGTCAATAGGAGAACATGACATGCAAGCCACAAACCACATAAAATGAAATTATAAATGTCCAAAATGAAACAAATTACATGCAAGAACCACTCACCTCGTTGTTTCACCTGCAAAAGCATTGTTCACACTTATCGAGCTTGGTTTTCTGCAACAAACATGAGTTTTTGTAAAACAAGTACCATATTTTTTTTTTCATAAACTTCTTCATCTTATTTTTATTAATTTTTCTATATTTTTTGGCAGGTTTTTAGGACTTCCCAAGTGCCCGCACTCTCTCCAAGAAGATGGTCCACGCGCCTTTAAGTGCTGGCTGAGCTGGTGCATGCATTGTTCGCGCCGATCTTCTTTTATAACGACAATGACGAGATTCCAACTATTCCTCAAGTTTTTGCCTTTTCCTCCCTCGTTTTAGCTTCATTCCACTCCCTATTTGTTCCTACACGTTCCTCTCTCTCCTCTTTACCCAAATATAGGCTTAAACTCACATTCCCAAGCCATTTTCTAGTAGCTTCAACCCAGTTTTCGGTGAAGCCCAAAATCCTGACGAAACTCCTTTTCTCCATTGTTTCTTGATGAAATTTGCTCCTTTTTTTAGAATCTTCCCCTCACTTTCAAGAACTTATTCCTCACTCTGAGTCTCAAATCGGCCTAGTTTTGGCTAAATTTGCACTAGTATGCCTTGAGCCTCCACCCATGGCCAATTTACAAAGAATTCCAACCATTCTCTTTCTTCCACTTGTTCATCTAGGTGTTGGCCACGTTAATGGTGCCTCATGATGACTTCTAATGGTAAGTTTGGTCAATTTGTTTCTTCGGTGAGTTCGTTACAAGTTTTTCAAAATTACACTTTGTCCCGAAACTTTATATTTTTGCATTTCGACTCTTAAACTTTCATGATCTTTTGCAATGTCCTATTTCCTTAAATATACAAGTTTTATAAAACCTCAAATATTACACACCCCTTATTTATAAAGGTCATAGCTGATAGATGACAAAGTCCCTCTTTCTTTTGGGACAGGGATTATCACTGTTTGTTTCGATTTTTAAATCGAAGATTTTAGAGGTGAATTGATGCATTTTTGGTGGGGATGCAATTATGAGAGGTCTCCAAAGGATTTTTGAGTCTCCTATAGAGTCCTCTCTTATGGGCCCAAAAGCAAGCTTGCCAAAAAGTCTCTTGGAAACTTTTTCAGTCGAAAAAGTCTCCCTAGCCCTTTTGAACTTTCGTACTTGTTTTAAACTTGAATATTTTTGGACCTATTTTGATTGGCATACCAATCTTAATTCTCTTTTAAGACTTTGATTGATGGTGGAATCTTCTATTATTATTAAAAAAGTAAAAATTTAAAATTTTATTCATCAATCATTAGAAATAGATAACAATTTTACCTGATTTTTAGTTTCATCAAGGGCAGAAACCTCATCTTTACAATATTGACAAAATAATAATAATAATAATAATTGTACCATTCCATAAGCAACATGAATGAACCCAATTGAGAGAAGCTATCACTCATAATCTCAAAATTAGACATCAAGAGGGGTAAAATAGTCTTTTCACAGCTTAAGCCAACTCAACCACAATACTTACTTATCATCATTATTCCATAAAATACATGCTCATGCTTTTGGGGTACCCAATAGAGTAAGCAAATTCAGAAATTTCTTTGTTCGTGTGGTTGTTGGTGCTTCTGATTTGCCCTCTCACCAAGGACCCATTTGGGTGGTAGATTTGACTTTTGAGATCATTAATAAGTAAAGATCCAAACCGATTCAAGGCAATCCCCATACCCATGTATATACGGTATCAATTTATTTTATTTTATTTTATTGGATGTGCATGCACCCCCTTCTTGATATAAAGAAAAAATCGTTGAAACATGCAAATAACACACTAACAAATATTTTTATTAAAAATATAATACAAATTGCATGTAATATATAACGATGTTGACATCCCAATTTGGACAGTAGAAATACCTCCAAATTTTACACTCACAACGATAAATAAGTACTCAAAAATATAACAAGCAGAAGAACCCAATACATTTCAGCTGGAGTCATAGTACTACTACTCCTCCATACTACGTACGGTAGCTTGCTACAATAATAATTTAGGCAAAGACAAACAAATTCATCAACGATATAGAATACATAGAGAGAAGATCCATTAATAGGGCCTTGGATAAATAACAGTAACAGGTGGGATAGGGTTTGTCCCCGGATAAATAACAACTTGTGGGTTAGGATAAACTGGGTAAGGACCCGGAGGCGGAGGCGGAGGATAAACTACAGGGGGAGGAAGAGGATTAACGCCGCCGCGGTTACCGTATATTTGAGCGAACTCTCCCATAAATCTGTTCTCCCCATTGATCACAGATATGTCTTGATTAGGGGCGTTGGGATTGAAGCCGTTGCCGTTATCGTACATTTGCTGACTGGCGTTGCCCCAGAAGGTGTTGTAACCTCCCTGGGCAGATACTCGCTGATTACCGGGCATTGTGGAAATCAAATGAAATGAAATGAAGTGAAATGATAGCTCCTTGCCGGGCTGTGCATCTATATATATATATAGACTCCATGAATGAGTTGACTTAACTTTCACAAGAAACAACGAAGAAATGGCAAATTTATATTATATATATTAATGTAACAGATGCCACCCGTTTCCCACCCTATTTCTCAATTGATTAATTAATCTAAAGGAACCTTCCGAGGGGGTTATCTCTTTCTTCTTTTTGTAGTTTAAAATTTGAAGTTTTAAATTCGTTGTTTGAATGTCATGTCCCATAAGAAAAGTCTTCAAAATAATTAGGGAGAATAAAAATTATAAAATTCTCAAATAAAACCGACAAATGAGGAGATCATTACGGTCACGTAAAGACTTGAGCAAATATTTTTACGTCTTTGAGATAAGCATCAAAGTATTTGCGTATAGAGAAATTTTCACGTTCTTTGATCATTCTTTTTCTTGTACATTTCAAACAGTTTGACGTTAACGTTTTAAGTTAATAAATTTATTATTATATTATAACAAAGACTGAATGGATAATTAAATACAAAATATTTTAAATGTAATCATCTATAACAACTCCTATAAGTAACCGCGTGTTCCTTGAATTACTGAATCAAATAACATAACATAGAATTATACGTAAGCTTGGAAGGGTTCAACTCTGTTTGGTCGCTATTTTCAAGTGTAAAAATAATTTAAAAAAATCAATAATAAAATACTTTTACATACACAGCCGCCTTGAATTATCTCAACAAAATATCCACCTAGAAAGTTGGCCCATATTATGTAATAGTTCGAATACAACAATAAATTTATTTATTAAGAATGTTGTCGTCAAGTCGCTTAAACTTTGTAAAAAAAAAAAAAATAATGAGAGTATACAAACACTCCAATTCTTAAATTAAATATCAACCTCACTAAAAACTAATTTAATGTTATATTAAAATTAATATCTGAGATGTACTCTTTTTTAAACGAGTGCTTATTTATTTGTAAATGTATACGAAACTTTTCGATATCCGTTAGAATTAAAATTTTTACGAATAATGTCTATCTTAATATTTTGAGATCTATAAAAATTAAAATTTTAATAGATAATATCTATTCTTTTGACAAAACTCTCGTAACAATTTTCGAATCTCATAATTATCCTGTTAAGGGTTTATATAATAGTGTATATATATATATATATGGGGGTGTATAGGTGAACAACCATGTGAGTTCACATGCATGTTTCCTAACATGCATGACGTGGCTAAAGATATTCACCCGTTAATGATTATATAAGTGGGTGTGTAGCTTTGTATGTAAATTGGCATGTGAGTTTCCGTGTTGTACGCATCACACGCAAGAGGATCCGCCTTTCTTTAGGAAATCTAAATATAATAATTTAAAATAAAATTCTTGTAATTTGAGTTATTTGTACGTAAATTTTATATAATTTAAAAATAATCATAAAGATTTTTGTAGCTTACTTGTTTGCGAAGATGCTCGTTTTATCTCTAACAACATTAATTAAACAGTACCAAGTGTAATTAAATTCAACCAATCACATTGGGTTTTCTATCACGGACTAGAACAAAGAATGGAAGAGGAAGAGGAAGAGGAAGAGGAGGAGGAGGAGGAAGACAAGAAGAGTTTTGATTTCTAATTTTACACTCAATGGGTACTTTAAATTATGTCTTTCTTGGCAATTAAAACTTGTAAGACAGTCAAAACCACGAAAAAACTTTTTACGGTAATTTTGGTTGATGTGAGTAGAAAACTATCAAGAATAATTCTGAATGGTTCTTATTGTTGCTAAAACCATAAGTAATGAGTAATTTTCGTCCATTCCTTATCAGTTAAGGAATGGCTTTGTGAAGATTAGATCATTGACACAACATACCCTTTTTATATGTTTCTTAATAGGGATTGATTTTTTACATATAAAACTTTGAACACCGTTGATATGTTGATGGTAAACAATTATTCTTATAAAATTGTTAGTATTGAAACAATTAAAATTAAGATATTTGATGATATTGTTAGAATTTTAATTGATGTCAGATATGTTCCCGATCTTAAGAGAAATCTTATCTCATTGAGTACTTTTGATTTAAATAGGTACAAGTTTATTGGTGAAGGTGGAGTCATGAAGATTAATAAAGGTACTCTTATTGCGATGAAAGGTAAGAAACAGTATGGAAGATTATATGTTTTACAGGGTTGAACTATTACAAGGGATATTGTTATTACTACTTATTCTTTGTCAGATACTGATATCACTCAATTGCGGCATATGCGTTTTTGACATATGAGTGAAATAGGTATACAGTTGAATTAAATAGAAGAGTACTTCTAGAATGGCAGAATACTAGAAATCAGAGTTCTGTGAGCATTACGTCTTTGGCAAGCAAAAATGAATCAAATTCAATAAAGGTATTTATAACACAAAAGAAATATTAAACTATGTTCATTTTAATATTTGGAGCTTTGCCAAAGGAGGTGCTAGATATATATTGACTTTCATTTATTACTTTTCTAGGAAAATTTGGGTATTATGCTTAAAACATAATATTGATGGTTTTGCTACCTTCAAATACTAGAAGACTATAATTGAAAAATAAATTGAAAGACAGATTAAGTGTCTCCACACTAATAATGGTTTAGAATTTTGTTCAAATAAATTTAATAATTTTATGTAAGAAATAATGAATTTTAAGGCATTTAACAGTTCCAGATATGCCACAACAAAATAGTATAACTGAGCGGATGAATACAACATTGATAGAAAATGTACTTTGTATGTTGTCTAATTCTGATTTACCTAAGTCATTTTGGGTTAAGGTTGCAAATATTGCATGCTTTTGGGTTAATCGTTCTCCTTCATTCGCTATTGATAAGAAAACTCTAGAAGAGGCATGGTCTGATACTCCTACAAATTATTTTGATTTAAAAAATTTTAGATGTCTTACATTTGCACATGTTGATGATGGAAAATTGGAACTAAGATTTAAAATGTCTTTCTTGATTATAAATCTGGTGCTAAGGGCTATAAATTATAGAATCTAGAAGTATCTAATGTTATAATTAGTAAAAATGTTATATTTGATGAAATTGCCATACTTTGTGGTTTATCTCCAAAAGAATCTAACTCTATTGGTCAGCAGAGCCAGTACAAAAAAAACTGGCATTTAGCGGCGATTTTTTTTGCATTTAGCGATGGTTTTTAACCGCCGCTAAACCAGTCGTCGTGGAGCATTTAGCAACGATTTTCACCAACCGCTGGAATAACCGTCGCTAAATCACTAATTTTGCGGCGGTTTTAAAACCGCCGCAAAATCAGTGATTTAGCGGCGATTTTTTAAATTTTAGCGGCAAATTAAAAAAAAAATTTATTTTAGCAGCGGTTTTTCAACCGCCGCAAAAATTAAAAAAAATTAAAATTTTAAAAAAATAAAAAATTAAAAAAATAATAAAATTTTAAATTTTAGCGGCGGTTTTAGAAACCGCCGCTAAAATTAAAAAAAATTAAAAATTTTACTCTCTCACCTGTCCGCGCCCACACGGTTGCCCATCCACCTAGCCACGTGGCCGCATATCTGCGCGCCACGTGGCGAGGCCGAAAATTAAATTTCCAACCTCCTTCCTTCCCCAGTTTCGAACCCACAACCTCCCATATGCCATTACATGCTTGAAACCGCCTGATCTACCAACTTCCCTTGTTATATAATTACATATATAAATTATATACCACTATTTTTCAGAATTATATTTTATATTTTTTAATATAGAAAGAAAAACATTAATTAATTTATCATTTTTTAAAAGAATAAAGGAATAAATTAAAAATAAATTAATTGAATTAAATTAACTAAATTAATTTATTAAAAATAAAAAAATTATATATATTTTAAAATTATTAAAATTTTGTTAAATTTATTTTTATTTTTTTAAATTAAATTTTTAGTTAACTAGTGGTGAACCCGCGTGATATATGGGAGAGTTTAATTTAAAAATAAAAAATAAATTTATTATTTTAAATAATTTTAACTAAATTGATAATTATAATTTTTTTAATCCTTAATCATATTGAAAAAATTTAAGTTTACTTAATTATTCACTATTCAATATGCTAATAGAGAACACTTTTAATTCAATATACTTATAAATTTTTTTTATTATATTATATTTATTTATAAATAAATATTATAAAATCTATAATATTTCAACTTAAAGACGTTCGTTATTTTTTATTTATTATATTATAATTATAAATATAAATTAAAACTCTTAAATATGAGTAAGAATAAGTTTTTTCAATAATAACAAAATTTTAAAAAAATGAATTTTGATTTCTTCCATAGTCTTAAAAATGTGATACCTTAAATATTAATTAGCATTAAAAAACTCTAATACTTGACAACCCTAATAATTGACATTTGACAAAATACTTTATTTGATTATCATATTTTATTATTATATAAATATACATAGAATAAAGATATAAAAATAATATATTAAATAAATAGATACTTTTCTATGACTTAATTAATAGTTTAAGTTGTCTATTAATATTTCTCATAAAATTCATGCAAATTTAATAGAAAACAATTAGCATTGAAAAATTTGTATATTTAAAATTTATTATTAATTTTACATAATTAGTATATATTATTTCGAAACAATTGAAAGATTTAAATTATTAATGCAAATTACAAAATGTAAATTATTAATGTAATAAGTATTAAATGCAAGTTTTGGGAGAAAATTTTATTACTACTTATTATTTCAAAGCAATTGAAAGATTTAAATCATTAATGCAAATTACAAAATACAAATTATTAATTCAATCAGTATTAATTGTAAATCATTAATGCAAGTTTTGGAGGAAAATTTCTTTTTTGAAGACTATCCTATTTTTATATATGTAAAGATGCAAATTACAAAATGTAAATTATTAATGCAATAAGTACTAAACGCAAATCATTAATTTGGGGGAAAATTTTATTACTATTTATTATTTCAAAACAATTGAAAATTTTAAATTATTAATGCAAATTACAAAATACAAATTATTAATGCAATAAGTATTATTTATAAATCATTAATGCAAGTTTTGGGGGGAAATTTCTTTTTTGAAGATCATCCTACTTTTATATATATAAAGATGCAAATTACAAAATGTAAATTATTAATGCAATAAGTACTAAATGCAAATCATTAATTTGGGAGAAAATTTTATTACTATTTATTATTTCAAAACAATTGAAAATTTTAAATTATTAATGCAAATTACAAAATACAAATTATTAATGCAATAAGTATTATTTGTAAATTATTAATGCAAGTTTTGGGGGGAAATTTCTTTTTTGAAAACTATCCTTCTTTTTTATATATAAAGATGCAAATTACAAAATGTAAATTATTAATGCAATAAGTACTAAATGCAAATCATTAATTTGGGAGAAACTTTTATTACTATTTATTATTTCAAAACAATTGAAAATTTTAAATTATTAATGCAAATTACAAAATACAAATTATTAATGCAATAAGTATTATTTGTAAATCATTAATGCAAGTTTTGGGGGAAAATTTCTTTTTTGAAAACTATCCTTCTTTTATATATATAAAGATGCAAATTACAAAATGTAAATTATTAATGCAATAAGTATTAAATGTAAATCATTAATGCAAATTTTGGGAAAAAATTTTATTACTACTTATTATTTCAAAGCAATTGAAAATTTTAAATTATTAATGCAAATTATAAAATATAAATTATTAATACAATAAGTATTAATTGTAAATTATTAATGCAAGTTTTGGGGGAAAATTTCTTTTTTAAAAACTAAATTAAATATTTTAATGAATTTTGCGACTATTTTAAAAAATCGCTGCAAATATTAATTTAATTTTAATTATAAATTATTTAATTATTTTTGAATTTAGCGGTGGTTTTTCAGAAACCGCCGCTAAATTAATTTTTTTAATGAATTTTGCGGCGGTTTTGAAAACTGCTGCAAATATTAATTTAATTTTAATTTTAAATTATTTAATAATTTTTGAATTTAGCGGCAGTTTTTCAGAAACCGCCGCTAAATTAATTTTTTTAATGAATTTTGCGGCGATTTTGAAAACCGTCGCAAATATTAATTTAATTTTATTTTTAAATTATTTAATAATTTTTGAATTTAGCGGCGATTTTTCAGAAACCGCCGCTAAATTAATTTTTTTAATGAATTTTGCGATATTAATTTAATTTTAATTTTAAATTATTTAATAATTTTTGAATTTAGTGGCGGTTTTTCAGAAACTGCCGCTAAATTACATTTTTTAATGAATTTTACGGCGGTTTTTAAAACTGCGGCAAATATTAATTTAATTTTAATTTTAAATTATTTAATAATTTTTGAATTTAGCGGCGGTTTTTCAGAAACCGCCGCTAAATTAAATTTTATTTTTTAATTATTTAATTATTTTCTAAATTTAGCGACGATTTTTTGAAAACCGCCGCAAAATGTAAAAAAAACCTCCGCTAAAATAGTATTTTGCGGCGGTTTGCAAACCGCTGCAAAATTTCATTTTTTGCGGCGGTTTTAGAAACTGCCGCTAAAAAACCTCCGCTAAAAATCATTTTTTTTGTAGTGAGCTCTAACATTTAGGTGGAGCTTGAAATTGATAATAGTCATATATTTAAGTGCTCATCTTAGATTAAGTCAAGCCCTAAATCAAGTCAACAAGAAAGTGTCGATACATTAGAATATTGTATTGCAAAAAATAGACCCAAAAGAAATATCGAACCCCTTCAAAAGTATACTAAGGCAAATCTTGTTGTTTGTGTTTTAAGTGTGGCTAAAGATATCGATTGCAATGAGCGTTGTGTGGATTTAGTTGGTATTCATCAAGGAGATTAGTTCTTCGTAATTTTGTTGAAAAAAAGAATTAATTAAGAATAATTTTATATTTGAATTTCGTCAAGGTGGAGTTTGTGATAATTGTGATCTAGAATTCAAATTGATTGTGATTGGGATACATCTACAATTGAAGAATATCTTCATGACTCAACAAATTTTATCTTCTTCGTGACTTATCTTCTACTTAAATTATAGATTTGTTTAAATCATGTTTTATATATATTTATAGATGAGTGGTAGATTTATAAATAGGTACCAATATCATCATAGTGATATTTTGTTCTTTCTGCTCGTGGTTTTTCCCAATTTTGCTTTTCCATGAAAATCTTTTGTGTTTGTTTATGCGTTTGATGGTTTTCAATCCTAAACTAAAGTCTAACACATCTTGTGTAAGTAATGTCAAAACCATATATAAGAATATATATGCTCAGCCACAACTTCTCACTTCTCATAAATATTGTTATGGCAATGTTTGCATAAACAAAGTATGTAAGTATCAGGACGCTTTGGGTCCCATTATGCCTTTTCGGTGCCCCATCCCTTTCTTTATCTCGAATTCGGGGAGGAAAAAGGTCTTGGGCATGAGTTCTTCTAGGAGGAATAGGTTGTGATTGAGTTATTTGTGGTTCCAGTATAGTCTCAGAGCTCTCTTCCTATACTCCTTAGAGAGGGATTGAGATGGACACAAACTTCCTTAGGGTTGACGGCTATGCCACACATGGGGCAATATTTTGCAATAACCTAGTAAATTCTCGGAGTGCCCACATTCCTTCTTCATGTTGGCATCACAAGGCGTCATACTCCACCCGTGGCACCATGGGAAGAGCCTATTCGATTAGGTCTATGAGTCTGGTGGGACAAGTTTCTCACTGCCCTTGGGGGTAAATTTTCATCTGGTCTTGAGAGTGAACTCCCAACTAGCCCTAAAGATGAATTCCCATCTAGTCTTGAGAGTGAACTCCTAGTTGCCCTAGAGGTGAATTCGCAATTAACCTTGAGAATGAATTCCCAACTAGTCTTCAGAGTGAACTCCCATCTAGCCTTAGTGGTGAATTCTCATTTGGTCTTGAGAGTGAACTCCTAGCTGGCCCTAGGGGTGAATTCTCAATAAGCCCTAAGGATCAATTCCCAGCTGGTCTTGAGAGTGAACTCCCAACTAGCCCTGGGGTAAAACTTAGGTTGGGCTTGAGGCTAAGAATCTTGAGTGGTATGAAATAGGTTATCCTATGACAATCCCATGGGGTGTGAAAGAACGTCTCATGCCACAACTGGATGCCTCAAAGACTAAGCCCCCACTCTTTCTTAACGCTATAGGTTGGTGGAGCTTCTCGTTTGGCCATTGCAAACTAATTTGTTGGCTTTTCATACACTTCCTATAGACGACATCAATTGTTGTTGTTGAGATACAACAATGAATTTATTCGGCTGGGAACGTCATCGTCAGGTCACCTGAGCCTGTAAGAAAAAAAATAGTCAAAGGGCGTGGGGATGTCGCAAACACTTCAATGCTTAACTCAAACACTGGGAATACTAAAAATTGTAGAGTAAAATTTTCATCAATATCAGAGACGTATCTTTTCTAGAATGGGCATCTATTTATTTATAGAGGGGTATAAAGTAATCTCAAGTACTCTAGAATTTGAATTCTTACAGATAATGTTCGTCTCTTATAAAAGATGTTTATCCTCTTAGAGGAACTTTCAAAAGTCAAAGTTTTCTTAGTTTGAGCATTGTGTAGGCCCCCTCGGTACTTGGGGGGATGTTTTGGTAACAAAGTCACCCCTAGGGGGTGAGACCGCCAGTGGCAGAGCCACGTACAACCAAGGGTGGGCAATTGCCTACCCTGGATTCTTAAAAAAAATTATTATATATAATAATTTAATTTTTTTTAATTTTTTTTTCTAAATGCCCACCTTGAATTTTTAAAAAAAATTCTAGATTTTGGGTATATTGGTAAATGAGGATAAGAGTGTTCGGTGATTGCCTCTGATTGTCGAAAACCACCGGCCACTTTGGCCGGTGGCAATTGCCAATGCGTTTACGTATATTGGGTTTGATCAGAAGTTTAAGTTTAAATCTACGAAATTTGGCTATTAGATTTTATTGGTTTTTGAGTATGTTGGTTGATGAGAATAAGGGTTACGAGTGGTTGCCTCTGATCGTAAAAAATCATCGGTCATGGTAGTTGGTGGTGACTACCAGTGCTTTTTTCAGTATTAGACGAAAATTAAAACTAAGATATATGAAAATTTGACCCACTTTTCTTTTGTGTATGTTAATCTCTTTTGACCTTTTTTTAACTATGTTTCAATTAAAAGGATTAATTTTTTTCATTTTTTGTTATAAATTTATCAATTACATATTTGAAACTATAATAAAAAATATATTTTATGTCATGAAGTTTGTCAAGATTCGGTTATATAATTGAATTAGAGATCAATAATTGAACGACAGTCTATTATTAACTTTATCAAGATTCGGCTACACAATCAAATTGGAGATTAATGATTGAACGACAATTTTGTTATGTATATTCAAAAATAGATATTTAATAAAATTGATAATGATATTATTATGCAATGTTATTAAAATATTAAAATATGCCGGTTGTATAATTTATTGATATATATTTTTTAATATTATATTATTTTAATTTTGTTATATTATTTAATTTTAAATAGAGTTTAGAGTTTAGGTTTAATTTTTGCCCACTCTGCCTAAAATTTCTAACTCCACCATTAGAGATTGCCCCCCTCATCGGGGGGTTAGTTCTTGGATCGTGGCCGACTCACTATGGCCTTGGGTTATGGTTGGCCTATGACGACCTTAGTAAGGTAAGGGGTTGCCCCCTTGCTTATAGAGGCTGCCCTCCGCAGGAGCCCCTTGCAACCACCATGGGTTGGCCAACAAGGGGTGTAGAGCCGGCCCAACAAAGTTGGGGGCTTTAGGCGAAAAGGTTCGTTGAGACCTTCAAATATTAATTTTTTTTATATAAAATAAATAATACATTTTTTTACACAAATATTTTATTATTTTATTAAAAAAATTAAAATTCAATTAACTATAAAATACAATAATCTTTTACTACAATAAACAAAGAAAAATAAAACTATTTTTTCTTAAAATTCTAAGACATTCATGATTCTCTTATAGAAGAAATTAAAATAAAATATTAAATTAATAATATTAAAAAATAAAATTCACCAATAATAAGTAATTTTTCATTTTACAAATATGTGTTGAATAAAAAATATATTTTTTATTTGATTATCTAAGTTAGTTAAAAAAATATTATTATTAATAAAATATATATTATAATTTTTTAAAATTTGGGGTCTTTTAAATTTGGGCGCCTTATGCCATTTCATAAATGGTTTAATGGTTGGGCCGGCACTGAAGGGGTGCATCCCATGGGGGCACCCAACGGCCGTCATGATTGGCCCGCAAGAGGTGCTTCGCCCGGGGGAACCCTACGATCGTCTTTGAGGCCCATGACTTGCTATGACCACCTGTCATAGGCGGCCTTCTCTCTCACAATCCTTTGCCACGGGGCTAACCTAGTTAATTTGGGTTGACCCACTTTTTATTATTTATTTTTTAATATTTTTTCTCGTGATACACCAGAAAACATTTAACTTTTATATCCATTGAGATAACGAAAAAAAAAGGTGTATAGAATGAGCTTCTCGGAAGGTTCAAATTTGATTGTTTATCCATTGAGATTGACATTGGAAGGTTCTTGACTCATGACTTTCATAGTCTCCCGAATGGCAAACTTGTTTGGCATTCGGATCATAATTTCGTTGTGAAACCATAATTGTTGAAATTCTTTACTTAAAGACTTTGGCTTTGGGTAGACTTGTTTCATTCTTCCATGTGAAAGCTTGCCCATGTGAGCATCCATGCGCATGATACATATATAGTATTAACAAAATTTTATTTATTTATTATCGAGTAAAATATAATTTATGACCATTACATTTCTTCCTTGATGACCCCACAAATTGAATGATTGTGATGGTGGAGAAGACAAAACATACAGAGGGTCCAGTAGGCATATAGATTAATGCAAACAAAAATCAATGAAAAAGAGAAGTAATGACTAATTCTGATCACACGCTAGCTAGAGATTGACTTTGTGTTGTTCTCACTGCTGCAAAGACCTAGTCGCCAATCTAGCTAGCTAGTATTATCGCCACTTTCAATTAGACGGATAGTTTCTTCTTCTTCTTCTTCTTCTCTTCTCTCTCTCTCTCTCTCTCAAAGATAGAACCCATCAACAATAGGTTTCCCCTGGCCAAAGCCCATCGTTGATGGTTCATCAGAGATCGGAACCATTAGCAATGGGTTTTAAATTATGGACGATGGATTTTCTTATTTGTATTTATTTTTGATACTTTATTTTTTTACTTTTAGTTAAATTTAATTTAATTTGACATAATTAATCTTTAATTAATAGGCACATGACAGAAGAAGTGTCTCAACAAGAAATGTAGTTCACATAAATGGGCAGGCTGGTGATTGGATTGGGCCATATAATGTAAGCATGAAGGATGGCCCAAGGAGTAATGGGCTGGGCTTTTATGGAGAAGGAGGTAAGGGGAAAGCCCATAATGATTTAGGTATAGCGGGCCTCAGCAGAGAGCATTCAAAAGAGGTCCAGTCCAGTAGGCAATAAGCCAGTTAGATGGAGCATGGTAGGGGATGCTCTTCATGGATTAATTTAAGTGGGCAAGAAGCTGGTCGAGGGAGCCGAGGTGTGCATGGGACAAATGGGACGGGTGTGGTTGGATCTGCAGGTCTGGAAAATTTGGGTGAGGCCCATGGACAGGCTCGGCAAGGTCGTGATGGCATGGGTAACAGGGGGTGGGCCGATTTCCTATAGGGCCTAATCAGCGAGTGGATGGAAGGGGGGAATTAGGTGAACAACAACTAGGTTCTTCTATATCCAAGGAGGGTGGGAGAATTAAAAATACATGGGCCGGTTTGGTCGAGCCAAGGGGTAATCGTATGCTCAAAAAATTGGGTCTCTACCCTCCCATGAATTTTCCTGGTGAAATTCCTATGATGCGTTTTTCAGATAAGGTGATTGAAGAAGGATTGAAGCATTGGCGCAACATTCTAATTGGCTATTTAGTTGACAAGAGTTTGTTGTTCTCGATGCTGAGGTCTATTGCAAGTCGATTATGGCATCGATTTGGTCTTGTGGTGGTACTTTCCAACAACTTTGGTTGTTTTTTATTTCATTTTAATGATGATAAAAATATAACAAAAGATTTTTATAATGAGTTAAGACAAAACTACCTTACCCACGATTTAGAGATGTCGACGGTGGTGTTTGCTCTTAGCTATGGTGACACTACCTATATGGCGAGACTTGTGAGATCTATATGGACCACAAGAGTTTGAAATACATATTTGAACATAAAGACTTAAACTTAAGATAGAGAAGATGAATGGAGCTCCTCAAGGATTACGATTGCACAATATTGTACCACCTAGGCAAGACTAATGTAGTAGTTGACACCCTAAGTAGGAGGCCGACGAATAGAGCCCATATTGTCAAGGTTAGTATGTGAGATACATAGTTTGGGAGGCAAATGGCATGTGCTTCGAGTTGGGAGACACGAACGTGGTCTTGGCTCATCTCCAACTTCATTCCACTTTGGATGTGTTGGGACATAAAAACATTATATTGGTGGAATGAATTGAATAAGGATATGGCAAAGTTCGTGAGTCGACGTGCGGTGTGTAAACAAGTGAAAGCTAAATATCATAAACCAAGTAGGGAGATTCAAAGGATACCAATCCCTGAGTGGAAGTAGGAGAGACTTACCATGGATTTTGTCATAGGATTGCCGATGTCTAGGAATGGTAGTAACTCCATATGGGTGGTTGTAGATAGATTGACCAAGAGTGTTATGTTTATACCTATAAACACCAACTATATTGTGCCTCAATATGTCCAAAAATACCTGGATTACGTAGTTAGGTTGCACGGTGTTCCGTTATCCATTATCTCCGATCGAGAGCCTCAATTTACTATTCAGTTTTGGCGTGAGTTTCAAAAGGCGTTAGGAACTGAATTGAACTTTAACACAATATTCCACCCTCAGACTGATGGGTAATCTCAGCAGACTATTCAAACTTTGGAGGACATGATTAGAGCGTGTGTCATGGATTTCAACAACTATCACTCTAGTAACCAGATGGCCCCTTATGAGGTACTATATGGTGAGCGATGTAGGACTCAAGTAGGATGGTTCAAGGTAGGCGAGGTCCAACTGGTTGGGCCAGTGCTAATGTCCATGAGACTATGGAGCACATTCGGTTGATTAGAGAGATTATTGGTGGCTTAGAGTCAACAAAAGTCCTATATGGATCGTCGTAGACGTCCTTTAGAATTTGCTATCAAAGATAAAGTGTATCTTAAGGTGTCACCCATGAAAGGGGTGATGAGGTTCGACAAGAATGGTAAGTTTAGCCTAAGGTACATTAGTCCATTTGAGATTTTAGACCATGTAGGTGTCGTAGCATATTGATTGGGCCTTTCTCCTAAGTTTGGGAATATACACCACATGTTCCACGGATCAATATGCTCCAATTCATTCCAAGTCTTTTCACCACCGACCATCGAGATAATGTAAATAGATAAAAATCTAAATTATGACGATTAACTAAAGCGCATCATCGATAAGCAAGTAAAAAGACTTTGAAACAAGGATATTGTCTCCGTAAAAGTGGTGTTGTTGCCAAAATACAACAATTGAGATTTATGATGCGGGAATGCTACAGTCATGGTGGAGCAAGACGAACAACTAGCAGGTGTTTGCTCGTGGAAATATGCAATGGGTGACTCCGGTCTTCAATTGTCCGCGAAGAGAATGTGACTCCTGAAAGAAGCTGAGTTCAAAAAGAATGTAACTTCGGAAAGAAGTTGTCTTGGGAGAGTCTAAGAAGAAGTTGTCTCCTGAAAGAAATTGACTGCAGAGAGAATGTGACTACTGAAAGAAGTTGAGTCCAGAAAGAATGTGACTCTAGAAAGAAGCTGTCTCGGGAGAGTTCGGGAAGAGTTTCTCAGGAAAAAAAAGAAATTCTATCAAGAAGAAAGACAAGTTATCTAGAAAGAAACAATGTTCTCTCGAGAAGAAATTCTAGCCTTCATAAGAGAAAATCCCAATTCTTGGGAACCATGCCAAAAGTCCTTTTTGCTCATTTTATTGTGTTATTTATAGGGGAATGTGCCACTTTTTCTCTTATACAATTTTGCCCTCCAAACCATGATAATTAACATTATTAATCATTTTCTTGATATTTATTCATGATTTATCGTTGAAAAAATTACGCCCACTCATATTAATTTATTAAAAACATTCCTAGGTGGACGCTTGACAATTCTATAGAACAACAGGCAATTTGGCAAAACCACTTGGAAGACAAGGTCACATGGGAATCAAAAGTCATCATAAATGAGAGGTACCCCCATCTGTTCGACACTTAGGTTATAGACAAATTTGAGGACAAACTTTTCAATAAGAAGGTAAGATTGTAAGGCCCGACTCCTGGGCCTTATCATCCAAACACCAAAGCCCATGTGCAAAGGTGTAACACCCCGCCTCATCGGGCGTGCCACTATAAGGAGTTATAGGGATTTTAGTCAATACATAAGATTCTTACACGCGCAGTGTTTCCAATGAACAATCTTCACATGCTAACAAAATCCCAGAACCCTAGTCTAGCCTTTTATATTATCAAGACCAACAGATCTAAGCTAAACAAGGCATAACCTCACGCAACAGAAATAACAAAACTTGATATCATAGGATATTACAACTGTTCATACAAATCGTCTTCCAAACAAAATAAGGATTACATAACTGAAAAAAACATAAATATCATCTAATCTGCTCGTACTTCCTCAACTCTATCTGATCACGTCCTCATCCCTGTTGCGACCCTTGTTTGGGTTTGAATGTTTCAAGGGCAGAACCTAGATTAGATGTTGAATGATCTAAGTGATGGCATATAAACAGTTTTATAGAATGCATGAAATGAACATAAGCATGGCATATACAAAATAATAAGACACGTCAGCCTTGAGAAATCTCCCTAGCATACTCAACCTCTCACAGAAAATTCATTCCACATCATATCGTTGGGATTGACCTTGTCGCGGTATACTTAACCTCAAGGTGCGCAACATCATCACCAAAACAACAGAGATTAACTTTGCCCCATTCTCAAGAAGACTCCATCTCATCCCATCAGACTATGACATGATTTCAATATAACAATGCAACGAAAACCACTTGCCATGCATTTTCACAATCATATCCAATTGATGCATCACATGAAAAACAACTTGATATGCACAGTATGCTTAAAAACAAATAGGCAATACTTCCACATGAAACAACCACCCCTAAGTGAAATCATAGAGCGAACCTTGGGCCGAACCACCTACATAAATCACACTAAGTTTTGAAGAGACTGTTCACTCACCTTGGACAGTAAATTGACGCGTTCCTCGAAAAATGTGTCGACCTCGATTAGCATGTAAAACCGAAAAACTTGTAATGGTCTTTCCTGGCCAATAATTATCCAAGGAAATCAATATTTATTGTTTTCCTAATTTTCTCCATAATTTCCTCAATTTTTCTTACTTTTTCCCTATTTTCAATAACTTCCCTACTCTTTCAAAATTTGTAATAAGTACATAACATGTATTTTCACCAAATATTTGTGCACTACTATTTCTAAAAATTTTAAAATTAATTTCAAAATTTTCCCATATCTCATGCGCCTTCACGCACCAAGAGAGTAGCCTACGAGTGGGGTCCGCGTGCTCAACACACGCGCCTCATCTTCTCCGGTTGTCTTCTCCTACGACGACCTACTGTGACGATCTCTGATGGCCAAACTAATTATACCGCCTTGTGGCTCTCCTCAGGGCGATCCTAGGGGTGCCCCTAAACGTCGTAAAACACCACCGAAAATGCCCTTAATGGTCGTTTACAGGGTCCAGTTCCGGAGAGCCCGATTTTTCGGCGACCTCTCCGAAACCCTTTAAATCCTGCACCAAATCCTCCTAAGAACTTAAGGAATAAAAGCCCTATGCTCTCAACGCTCGATTATCGCTAAAACTCCCCAATTTTGCCTTTGATTTTAAATGAAACCCTCAGCCTTTTGAGCCCTATTTATACCCGTTTTTCACCAAAATTTCGACCATACATAAGCTTTCCTATACCCTAAGCTTCGAATCTAATCATTACAAGCCTCGAATCGAGCTAAACGACGATGAAAAACCCTTTAAAATTCTGGTTAGATTTTCAATTATTTCAAAATTGATTTTTCGTCTAATCACCGTTGATCTCGGCTAATACCAGTATCCAATCAAGTCATGATGGCCTGGAGAGCAATCCTAACCCCCTTGGAAGCCTCCCCGATGGGCGCCGCAAAGTTGGTCGGTGATTTGCAGGTTTTACACATATTTTTCGTTATTTGCACTTTCACCCCCATCAACTTTTGATATTTCACGTTTCTACCCTTATCTCTCAAACCCTTGATTTTCCACTTATTCCACTAGACCCCATATGTTTAGGATGTCTTGATACACCCCCAAAAGTTTAGGAAAAAGCTCATTTTGACCATCTTTGATCAAATTCTAGATTTTGCACTTTGGCCCGAATACCCTTAATGTCACATTTGATCCTAAATTTCCTCGAGTCTCTTGATTTTTGAGAACCCCTGACTTTTTGGACATTTTTACCCTCTGTTGTGCCATGGAAAATTCAAAGGAAAAAAATGGGGGAAATGAGAAAATTTACGGCTCACCGAGAATTCGTTTCGTCTCGAGCTAATAGTCGTTAGGCGGCTAAATGATAGCCGTAAAGGCTAGCCGCGTGCCAGCCAGCCTCTGGGCTGCCTCGCGACAGCCTTGCCGTAAGGCCCAACTGCCTCGCGTCAGCCTTTGCCGCGAGGCGCAGCTGCCTCGCGGTAGCCTTTGCCGCGAGGCCCAACTTCCCCGCGGTAGCTTGCCGCGAGGCCCAGCTACCTCGCGGTAGCTTCGTGGCTATTTCACCTATATTTTGTTAATTGACCCATTCAGTAATCGACACGTGTCAACACCCGTCATCCTTGAGAATCGTGCCCTATAAATACCCAGCTACAGAACATTAATGGGGACTTCCAATTTTGGTAAAATCTAGACACTTTGAATGCACATTTACTACTTTCGTGAATAGTCATTGGGATTTAAGACTGACTTTGGCATCGGAGGGTCTTCACGGGAGAAAATTCTCGCGAACCTTCTAACCAATTTTTTGGAGCATCAACAAGGCCAAATCCTTGCAACAAACCTAGCGGCGAAGGCCAAACCTTGCGACGAACCTAGTGACAAAGGTAAAACCTAGCGGCGAAGGAAAAACCTTGCAGCGAACCATGTGGCGAAGGCAAAGCCGTGTGGCGAGACCTAGTGGCGAAGGCAGAACCTTGTAGCAAGAGTTAGTAGCAAAGCCTTATAGTTATGGCTGAAGAGCTAGTAGCGAAGCATTGTGGCGAAAGCGTTAGTGGTGAAACCTTGTGGCGAGCGCTAGTGGCGAAACCTTGTGGCGAGAGCTAGTGGCGAAGCCTTGTGGCAGAAGAGCTAGTAACGAAGCCTTATGGTGAAAGAGCTAGTGGCGAAGCCTTGTGGCGAAACCTTATGGCGAGAGCTAGTGGCGAAGCCTTGTGGCGGAAGAGCTAGTGGCGAAGCCTTGTAGCGAAAGAGCTAGTGGCGAAATCTTGTGGCGAAAGAGCTAGTGGCAAAACCTTGTGGCGAGAGCTAGTGGCGAGGCCTTACAGCGAAGAGCTAATGGCGAAACCTTGTGGCGAGAGCTAGTGGCGAAATCCTTGCAACGAGCATCCTAGCGGTGAACTCTCTTGAGGCAACTTCTCTTACGGTAACCTAACCTCACCCGACAACAAGCTCGAGTGGACCCCACATCACAAATTTTAATTGTTGTATTTTGGTAACAACACCCTCCAAGTTTCGTTTTGATGAGGTCACTTACCTTTTCATTCATGTTTTGAAATTTACACATTAGCCCGAAAGTATAATAAACTGCATGTAAACCCAAAAGATTTCTAAAATACTTTTGATATAAAATTCTGGGTATTACATCCTCTCCCTCTAAAGAGAAATTTTGTCCTCAAAATCATTCATTCCTAGAACTAAATAGATATGGATAAGAAGTTTTTATCTCTTCTTCACGTTCCCATGTGGTTTCTTCTTCTCTATGATTTATCCATAATACTTTTACCAAAGGAATGACTTTGTTCCTTAGTACTTGTTCTCTTCGATCCAAGACTAGAACAGGTTCTTCCAGGTAGGTTAAGTCATTTTAGATCTCAATAGTTTCGTTCCAAAGGACTTGCATAGGATCCAGCTCATATCCCTCAACTGAGACACGTGAAACACATTATGGATATTGGATAAAGCTACCGGTAGTACTATTTTATAAGCCACAAATCCAATTCTTTTCAGGATTTCATATGGACCGATGTACAACTATAGGAAAATCTAGATTTAGAGATGGATTTTTAGCAACGAAAATTTTCCTTGCTATTTTGCGACGGAATTGCGACAGATTATGAAAAAAAAAATTTGTGAGGATTAGGAACGGAATTTAGCGACCGAAAAAAATTTCGTTCTAAAAAATAAAAAAATTAATTTTTTAGCAATGAAAAAAAATAATCTGTCTCTAAAATTAGTGACGGATAATTATTTTCGTTGCGAAATTTTAATAATAAAAAAATAAAATTTAATTTTTTATATAGCGACGGAATTTATATTCCGTCGCAAATATTGGCAACGAAAAATAAATTCAATTGCCAAATTTTAAAATAAAAAAGTTAATTTAAATATTAGCTTAAATAACAAAAAAATAAAAATTAATTTTAGCGACGGATTGAATATTCTATCACTAATTTTAATGACGAAAAATTATTTCCATCAATAAAAAATAAATTTTAATTTTAATTTTTTTTTATTATTAAAATTTAGCGACAAAAATAAATTTTCATCGCTAAATTTTAATAATAATAAATTTTAAATTTAATATTAATTTAAATAATAAAAAATTAAAAATTAAAGTTAGCGGCAAATTTTGAAAATCCGTTGCTGATTTAGCGACGAAATATTTAATCCGTCGCTAATGTTAATTTTTAAAAATTTTAATTTTAATTTTTTATTCAATTAATTTATAAATATTTAAATTTGAGATGAATATTTAAAAAATTAAATATACATTTAAACTTGAGATGAATATAAAAAAATTAATTTATAAAATTTAAATAAATATATTAAGTTTAAAAACCATAATATTATTAAATTTTAAATATATCAATTAATATATTTCATGTGCATAAAATAAAAAATATAATAAATGTATAATAATTAATTATTTATAATATTTATTAAATGTGTACAAAATGTATGGTAATTAATTATTAAATGTAAATTTTCATTATTTTAAATTTTAAAAATTATAAAAATAAAACAATATTGAGGGATTATATTATATGGAAATGAGTCTAAGAGTTATCTTGTCAATATCTTTCCCTCTATAAATAAGAGAATTTTTCGCTAGGTTAAAAGTTTAAAAACCATAATATATGGATGACGTTGTATCTTATACTTTATAACAATATCATATGTTACTGTCTAATATGTAAATATTATAATACAATTAAATGTATAATTAAGTCATTCATAATAAACAACTAGATGAAATTCAACAATCTGAAACCCACTTTGTTGATCAGATGGGTTTTTCCATTAACTTATTTTTCTCTTTGCAAGCCTCTCGGAGACGTTAAGGGATAACTCTCTTGCATCTTGGTCGAGCCATTATCTCGCATAAAAAAAAAATTCATTATTATATCTTAACAATAAGAGTGTAAATTCAACCTATAATAATGATTCTTAAAACTTAACTCGAACATGCAATTTTTATTAGAGAGAAATTATTTTTAAAATAAATTCACGAAATATCTCCTTATTTTTTATGGAAGTAATATTAAAACTATTTCATATTCGTGCATCGGGCTCTTCGTTGTTAATAATCATTTGACTTTTTTATATGAATATGGTACATCGTTAGTTTTCAAAATTTATTCTCTTTTCACTATTTAATTTTATTTTTATTTTTTACGAGATTTGTTTCATTCTTTTTTGTGTGAGACTCGAGATCTATCATTAATCTGTAGATGTTTTTTATAAGTTTTGTCTCATTAATTTTACTTTGTTTAATGTAAATATTATTTATAAACGATTATAATAAATTATTTTATTATGACATTTTAAACTATTACAATAAATTATTATTTAAATTATTTAATAATTATCATAATTTAAATTAATTAAATAATAATAATAATTATTTTAATAATTTATATTATTTTTATTTAATATTAAATATTAAATCAAAGAGGCGGGAATCACCCCGCCTCTTTCCCTGCCCCCCCCCCCCCCCCAGAAACCCTTCTCCCCCACCCTTCCCCTTTCCCACCCCCCCAAAAAACCCTCATCTTCTCTGTGTCTCCCTCGATCTCCCACTTTCCCACCCTTCGCCCTCACTCTCGCCTCTCGCAGGTCGCCCTCATTTTCTCTCTCGCCTCTCGCGCCTCGCCCTCGCTCTCACAGCTTGCCCGCTGCCTCGCCATCGCCCTTGCTCTCGCTCACTGGCTCGCCCTCGATCTCAGCCTCGGCCTCGCTCTCGCTGCTCGCCATTTACTGCCATTCCATTAGTTTTGATTTTTGCGTGGGGTTCTGCCATGGCCAAGGTTGTTGGTACCTTGGTTTCTGGTTTCGATTCCCTTGCTCCCTCAATTTGGACTCGTCTTTTAGGTTTGTTGGGGCTCTCAGATACCAAATATGATTTCGCCCATTCTTCTTCTTCTTCTTCTTCTTCTTCTTCTTCTTCTTCGTGATGTACCCTGACCCTTGCAAAAATCGACCATGGCTGGGCGGCTCTGACGTCAGTGGTCTAAAGCCATTACCGTTAGCCAACATCCCTTCCCGAACCCTAACATGCACACCTTCATTGAAATCTTCCAAACTCTAAAATCTAATTTAGGGTGTTTGGTTGTTGGTCCAAGCCTAATCCAATCCATGGATAGGCTACACCTGATTGGTTCCAAGATATTCCAGATTAATCGATAAAGGAAATATGGATAGCCAATCCCCATGGTTATCCTATTCCTGATTTAGTTGAATCCAGATTTATTTAAATCCCAAATTAATAAGGGATAATTGTGATAACTAATTCCAATGGCTAGCATATGATATTCCTTCTAACTTTTGATTTATTTAAATTAGCCTATCATATCCTTGATTTAATTGCTTCTTAAATAGATGTATGTTACCTTTGGTTAGCCAAATCCAATGGCTAACCAATCCCTATTTTAATTTAGTAATTAAAACAAACCTAATTTCGGCCAAGCCCAATTTTATTTCAAATTAGGCCCAAGTTTATTTATATATTTATTTTTCAAAAATTCAAATTCAATTAGTAAAGTCTAATCTTCATATTTCATTAAAGTCCAATCAATTTTCTTAAAAGCCTAGCATTAAAGTTATATTCACCTTACTCAGTTTTTCACACTCGTCCAATCTGTGGTTCGTTAGTCAATTAGGATGTGTTTTAGATCATTGGAATATTTTAGATTTTGTATTTTTTATTTGTTTAATTCTCATGTAGTTTAATAATTTTGCCAGGTGATTTTGACGCAACTCGGTCAAAAGGCAATTAAGGGATCTCCAAACCTAATATAACATTGTGAGTGAGTAAACTGTATTATAGTGATAATTGTTACATTTATATTTCTAATTATCCTAATATTCTTTATATACTATCACAATGACATTTCTTTAATTGCATTTGGGAAAAATAGAATCTATATTGCCTAATCTGCGTATATTGACACTTATAGTTGATTGTATCTCCTTTAATTTACATTTGGGAGAATATGATTTATTGATCTGTGTATGTTGTACTACATGTGGCACTTGTTAATATTAAATGATAGCATAACATGTGTATTAAAGAGAGTAACTAGTTAGAACCTTGTATTGCTAATTACAGTAAAAGTTAGCCATTGGTGCACCACGTATACATTAAGGTGAGAGTGGTTCTGCCATTATGTTTAAGTCTGGTGAGAATGGTTCCACCGAAGTGGATCTTGTGAGTGAGAGTCGTTCCACCCCAAGATAATGGAATATGTAAATTTTGGTTCTAACATGTTTACTCCTAAATGTGCATATTTATTCGACATCTCGTACTTTGTCTTGATTATTACTTGGTATGTCATGGCATGATGATTTATTATTACTACATATTGATTCTATATTTCCCCCATTACAATGTTTTTTACCCATTACTAAGTCAGTGGAGACTTATCCCTTAACATTTTCAGATTTGTAAGCTAGCATCGACTCTAGCAGTAAAGATCGTGGTAGGCGATTCTACCTACGTTTACCCTAAACACAATTCAGGCTATAGCACGTTCACTACATTTTATTGAACTTGTGCATGGGAACATTTATATTCTTTTCTTTGTGTTCTAAATAATTGTGGCAATGTAGTTAGATGATGACTTCGGCCAATAAGCACTTAAATTCCAAAATGAAAGTTATGGTAATTTTTGTGGTAAATTTGAAATGTTTAAAATAATAAATGGTAAACGATTCACCATAAGGCTTACTATTCCCTATTGGAGTCTACGGCTTCTAAGGGGGTAGTGCCGATCACGGCCTCCGAAAACGTGACATCACATCTGTCTTGCAAATTGAAAGACCCGAAGACCCCTTTGGAAGACCCTTCCACACAATTCCTCCCAGAGTACTTTTGCGACATTTTGCATCCGAAGACCTTTTTCCTTCTAGAGCCACCCTTCCACAGACCCCCCCTCTTTAGGTTACCCCTTCCAAGTAGACCTTGATTTTTCGCTCGAGCTGGTTCAATTATTGTATTTCGACAACAACACTCGCAAGCTGGGGCCCTGGCCTATTAGCCCAACGAGTCGGTTCGACTCAACCGGCCTTAGGTAGATATGTGGCTCTGAGTTAAAGCCTCATGTTTCCAATGACGAACCAAGCCTAAGCTCAAGCCCACTTGGCCTATTATTTTAGGGCCAATAGACAGGCTCAAACCAACCCTATAACGCTCCGTTTTTTCGAGCGCGTTATAAATTGGGACAATAAATTTTTTCTTTCAAGCTTAAAGCTAAATCATATCATTCCTCAAATTTATCCCAAAATTTCTATACATTTTCTTGCAAGAGAATCATTATACACATCAAATGCGAAAGCAAGGATTGAACATAATATCTTAACATCAATCGAAATTCAATTCTTACTTCATCGCTCCTTAATACAAAGCATAAGTCCTTAACTAACATTAACTCTAAATAGGGTTATACATCATCATTTTTTCAAAAAGTCTAGAATTTAAAGTAGTAAAACTTAAATACATGAGCTACATTACATACATTTCATTCATCATTCAATTCATCATGCACTTCGCTAAGTGCCATTTCATGCCTCATTCATCCTTGTATCTGTTACAATCTCCATCTGGAACGTTTGAATATTCCAGGAGTAAAACCCAATTTAGATAATGAATCATCTAAGTAAGGGCACAAAATATTTTATCATGTATGCATGCAATGTCTTACTTCTTCGTAAGGGTCAACTGCACCCTTCATGCTACTCACCAATTTTACGGCCACATCTTTCGAAGTCAGGGTGTATGGGGTACCCTTGGTAAAGCAGCGATGCCAGTTCGTACTTCCAACGGATTCAAAGCGCGTGATCAATGATATCAATGTGTACATATGTATTTCATAGTCACGTCATGTATGTAGTCTACGTGATGGATACATATCAGGGTATGTCAATATGATGAAAACATTCCCGAGGATCGGGTTTTAAACATAATCACTTACGTAGTACCAAATACCTACTTAAGGGTATATCATTTATAACCGTACAAAACTTGTAGAAGTACACTTACCTTCTTAAGCTTGTCGGGCTACCTCGATATTCATGCACTGTCTCAAAATTCGTGCATCACCTCGATTTGCATGTCAATCTCAAAATTCACACAAGTCACGTCAACTTTAAGCCTCAAAGCATCCTAATCACCATATTTAATTAAATAAGTATTAAAACCTATTTTTCCATAATTTCTTACATTTTCTTTATTTTTCTCTCTATTTCTACTTATTTTTCCTCAATAAATCTAAACTAAATATGTAAGGGCCCACTCCCGAATGTGCCCGCTAGCATAGGACATTCGAAAGGAGGTCATCACAAGGATGATATAGAACAATACCTCATAATAAACACACACATTTATCTATTTTCACGCAGCGGAATATCAATAACTTTCGTTACAAACCAATGTTGATACATCTAGGCTTTTAGGCCATACAAACCGAATATGAGGCTCTAATGTAAAACAACAATTTAAAATCTCATCAATCTACCTCACCAAAACGCAACTAGGATCTCCGAGTTGAGTGCCTCTGTACACCACTACCCTTGGGTTGTAGTCCCACTGGACTCGCCCTTAATGACTGCTTTACCTTTACCTAGAATGGCATAAGAAGATCAAGTGAGCCACAAGGCTCAGCAAGTTCTAGTACAAAGGAGCAGTATGAAGAAAGAGAAATCATGATGACACCGAGAGGAGTGTACAACGACTTCATATCAATATTCAATTATATGAGTCGGAAATCATATCTCATAGAATTATAAATTTCAAATTTTTGTTCATGTATAATCATACAAGTGCATACATCATAAGTATAAATCCCATAGGCTCATAAGCCACGATGCAAAATATGCGTTAATCATCATATCAGTAAATCAACACGTAACGTATCGAGCACAACCTGCCGGGCTATGGCCACCTCGTCCCGCGTCAGGCGCTCCTAGGGTACCCTTTATTTTCGCGCAAAATAATAAGTGCGCTAAGAACATATATATATGAGCATCATGTACATGTATGCATCATGTATGCATTTACCAGCAATGTAAAATTTAAATTCTCGTTCTCAATATACATTTAATACCATTGAAGAATGTTATGGCAAAAATTGTTATTTTTCCACCATACAATCGCTCTAATACATTAAGTAAATGTTTAATTAATATTAATAAAAATTTTCGGATGGGTACTGTAGCGGGGTACTATACGGATATGGTATGGTACTGTAGCAAGATACTGTATGTATACTGTACGAATACGGTATCATACTATAGCGAGATACTATATGGTATTGTATCGAGATACTGTATAGGTACTGTATGGTACAGTATCGAGATACTGTATAGGTACTGTATGGTACTGTATCGAGATACTGTATCGAGATACTGTATAGGTACTGTATGGTACTGTATAGGTACTGTATGGTACTGTATCGAGATACTGTATTGAGATACTATATAGGTACTGTATGGTACTGTATTGAGATACTGTATAGGTACTGTATCAAGATACTGTATAGGTACTATATTGAGATACTGTATAGGTACTATATGGTACTGTAGCATCCGAATTTTTTTCACACATTAACTTCATATTTTTCCACAATTTCATGGGACATTCGGGTATAGACATTAATTATCCAGACATCATTCACATATAAGATATACCAATAAATACACTACAATGAGCAATGAAGGTGAACAAACTCCCATCATAATGGAGGTGAAAAATGCCATTCACAGAATAATATTGGGGTGAATCAAACCCCTTTTGAGACATCAAATAGACTCACAATATTTAGGAATTTTATACTATGTAGATAGAAAAAATTTAATAGAGATGCTACACATGGAAGGGGAGAAAAATAAAAGAAGAAGAAGAAAGGATACTTGCCTGATGATGAATAAATCAAGATGAAGCACCCGTACAGAAGCTCCAATTGCCATAGAAAATTTAACAGAATAGAAGCAGTAGAGAAGAAAAAGAATGCGTATTAGATGAGGAAGAAGAAGAAGAAGAAGAAGAATAGAATAAGAAGAAGAAGAAGAAGTCGGGAGGGAGAAGAAGAAAAGGAGATAAAGAGGAAGAAAAAGAAGGTGTAAAAAAAGAAGTGAAAGAAGAAAGTAGGAGTAAAAGGAAAAAGAAGAAGTAAAAGGAGGAGTGAAAGAAGAAAGGAGAAGTAAAACAGGGAGTGAAAAACAATAAAGAAGAAGTGAAAGAAAAGGTGAAAGAAGAAAAAGAAATGGGGGTTGGGAAGTAATGATGCGTAGATGGTGGATGTTTTTTTTTTTTTTTTTTTTTTTTTTTTTGTATTGGGCTTAAGCCCAAATAAATGACCCATCTTCTATTTCCTTAAAGGCCCAAGCCCAACTCTTAGCCCATTTGCCTTAAATAAATTGAAGTCCAACTCATTATCCCATCCATTTAATTTAAACCCATACATACAAGCCCATAGATCTATTTCAACATTAAGAATCAAATTTGCTCAACTTATATAATAACTAAAATAAGTTAATATATCATTCTAAAATTCTAAACCCAATAATGGGTCGTTACAGTTTCTCCCCCCCTTCAAAGAATTTGGTCCCCAAATTCCTGTCTGGTCACTCGAATAGCTGGGGGAAAAGACACCTCATCTCCTCCTCGCGCTCCCAGGTAGCCTCATCTAAAGAGTGACGCTGCCACTGAATTTTAACAAATGGAATCGATCGATTTCGTAGCACTTTCTCTTTCCGCTCCAAAATACTAACAGGTTTCTCCTCGTATGTGACATCCTCCTTGACTTCTATAGTCTGATAGTCGATGATATGCTGGGGATCCGGCACGTACTTCCTTAACATGGACACATGGAAGACATTATGAACGCCAGCTAACTGTGGTGGCAAGGCCAACCTATAGGCCAAAGGGCCAACTCGTTCCAAGATTTCAAACGGTCCAATATAGCGAGGACTAAGCTTCCCCGACACCCCAAATCTGCGTACGCCCTTTATGGGCATCACTCTCAGCCATACGTGGTCCCCAGCTGAGAACTCCAAGTCTCGACGTCTTTTATCCGCATAGCTCTTTTGTCGGTCCTGTGCGACCTTCATTCTAGCCCTGATAATCCGAATCTTTTCTGATGTCTGCTCAACAATCTCTGGCCCCAATAATGCTCTGTCTCCAATCTCCTCCCAACAAATGGGTGATCTACACGGCCTGCCGTAAAGTGCCTCATAAGGCGGCATACCAATACTAGAGTGGTGACTGTTGTTGTAAGCGAATTCTACTAGTGGCAGATGATCATCCCAACTACCATGGAAATCCAACACACATGCCCTCAACATGTCCTCTAATGTCTGGATGGTCCTCTCTGACTGTCCATCTGTCTGAGGGTGGAACGCGGTACTAAACTTTAGCTTCGTCCCCAAAGCATCTTGCAACGCTCCCCAAAAGTGTGAAGTAAATCGAGGGTCCCGATCCGACACGATACTAGAGGGAACTCCATGTAATCTCACCACTTCCTCCACATATAACTTCGCAAGGTGGTTCAAACGGTAAGTCTTCTTAATCGGTAGGAAATGGGCTGATTTCGTCAAACGGTCTACTATCACCCAAATAGCATCGCACCCCTTCGTTGTCCTTGGTAGCCCTGACACGAAGTCCATGGATATGTTATCCCACTTCCACTCTGGAATGGGCAACGACCGTAGGAGACCTGCTGGTTTTTGATGTTCTGCCTTAACCTGCTGGCACACTGCACACTGGGATACATATCTTGCCACATCTCTCTTCAGACCATCCCACCAAAACTGCCTCCGTAGATTCTGATACATCTTCGTCGTGCCGGGGTGAATCGTATAGCGGGACTTATGAGCCTCTGCCAAAATCTCGTTCCTGATCTCCGCATCATCTGGTACACAAATCCGATCTTGGAATAGTAGCATCCCATCGCCCCTTTAGCCGAAACCCACTGGGGAAAACTTCCCCACATCTGCTAAGATCTGGGCCAACTTCACATCGTGTGATTGTTGCACCCTAATCTGTTCCATCACATCAGGTTGTATCCTTAGGTACGAACAATACCCCGTAGGTCTCTCTTCGGGTCCAGAGATAGATAACTCCCCCATCTGACTCAAAAGCATCCATTCCTGGGTCTTCATAGCAGCCATATAAGCCCCTCGGCGACTCAATGCGTCGGCCACCACGTTGGCCTTCCCCGGATGGTACAAGATCTCACAATCATAGTCCTTCAAAAGCTCCATCCACCTACGTTGCCTCATGTTCAACTCCTTCTGGGAGAAAAGGTACTTTAAACTTTTATGGTCAGTATAAATCTCCACCTTCTCTCCATAAAGGTAATGCCTCCAAATCTTGAGAGCAAACACTACTGCCGCTAACTCCAAGTCATGGGTAGGGTAGTTCACCTCATGTTTCTTCAATTGTCTCGAGGCATAGGCATTCACTCGTCCATCCTGCATCAATACACATCCGAGACCTGAGTGTGACGCATCACTGAAGATGGAAAATGTCACTCCACTCCTAGGAATAGCCAATACTGGTGCTGAGGTTAGCCTCTTCTTCAACTCCTCAAAGCTACGCTCACAAGCCTCGTTCCATTCGTACTTGACTCCCTTCCCAGTCAACTTTGTCATAGGAGATGAAAGCCTAGAGAAACCCTCAATGAATCTTCTGTAGTAACCTGCTAGCCCCAAAAAGCTCCTGATGCCGGTCACTGTAGTCGGTTGTGGCCACTCAATCACTGCCTTCACTTTTTCAGGGTCTACTGAAATACCCTTACCAGATACTACGTGTCCCAAGAAGCCAACCTGTCGCTGCCAAAAATCACACTTACTGAACTTGGCATACAACTGCCTCTCCCTCAGCCTCTGCAATGCCAGCCTAAGGTGGGTCTCATGGTCCTCCAAACTCGGCGAGTAGATGAGTATGTCATCAATGAACACTATAACAAAGCTATCCAAATACTCTCTAAACACCCTGTTCATCAAATCCATGAAGACTGCCGGGGCATTAGTCAACCCAAATGGCATGACCACAAACTCGTAATGACCGTACCTAGTGCGAAAAGCAGTCTTCTTTACATCTTCTTCTCTGACCCTCACCTGATGGTATCCAGACCTCAAGTCAATCTTCGAAAAGACGGATGCTCCACGTAACTGGTCCAACAAGTCATCAACACGGGGGAGGGGATACTTGTTCTTCAACGTCACCTGATTCAACTGCCGGTAGTCAATGCATAATCTCATGGATCCATCCTTCTTCCTCACGAATAAAACTGGAGCACCCCAAGATGAGGCACTCGGGCGGATGAATCCCTTCTCAATCAATTCCTCCAACTGCACCTTTAGCTCTTTCAATTCATTTGGAGCCATTCTGTAAGGAGCCCTAGAAACTGGCTGCGTACCTGGTACTAAGTCAATAGAGAACTCAACCTCCCTCGATGGCGGCAATCCTGGCAACTCTTCAGGAAATACATCGGGAAATTCACAGACCACCGGAATATCTGGCAATTCCATCTTGTCCTCATTACCAGTCGTCACTAAAGCCAAATATGCCTCGCAACCATGTCGCATTAATTTCTCTGCCTTTATCACCGAAATCAAGGGTGTGGAGCTCATTGGTTTAATGCCTCTATACACAACAATTGGCTGATGAGGCAACTCAAAATGAATTACCTTGTGCCGACAATCAACCTTAGCATAGTGTTGGGATAGCCAGTCCATGCCCAAAATAAGATCAAAATCTTTTATGTCTAGCACCACCAAATTCCCCGGAAACTCCTTATCGTGCACTATGATTTTACAATCCCTATACACCTCACTACCCACCATTTTCGTATCTCCCGGAGTAGTTACAATCAAATAATATGGTAACAATGTACTGGAAATTGGAATATGACATACCACCCGAGGTGCAACAAAAGAGTGTGTGGATCCCGTATCAAATAAAACACAAACATCAATATCATATAAGGATAAGATACCTTGCACTGTGTCCTTCCCTTGCTCTGCTTCAGCTGTAGTCAAGGCGAACACTCGCCCCTGGATGTGGGGTCTATCAGCATCTGCGGTGCTCTGTCCTGATGGTAGTGCCAATGATGGTGCCATCCCTTGAAGTCTAGGCACTGACTGCCTCTGCCCAGATCTATCACTCTGATACCCCGGCCTTTGGCCTCCTCGCTGGGGTGGCACTGAACAAACGTTGGCCTTATGGCCCTTGCGCCCACATTTAAAACATGTCACCTCCTGGCTGCCTGCTCTACCTGACCCCTGAGGGCAGTCCCTCTGTACGTGCCCCGCCTGACCACAAGTGTAACATGTCACCCCTCTGTCGTAGCGGCATGGGTCACGATGCCTCTTTCCACATGTCTTGCATGGGGGGATGTCTGGCGTGCCTCTCGAAGGCCCTGGTGCACCCTTCCTCTTCCTGTCATTGCCCTGTCCCTGGGCTGAGCCTGACCCCCTAGTAGCTGTCAGGGCTGCTCTCAGCTCGCTCCTCTCCCTCTCAATGATGTATGCCCGATGTACCAGTGTAGAATAGTCAGTGAACTGCGCACCTGCCAGCTGAAATCGAATCTCCACTCGCAACCCTCTCAAGAACTTGGTCGCTTTCTTCTCATCAGTGTCTACTAACTCAGGGGCAAAGCGTGCTAGGGAGGTGAACTCCTCCTCATACTGAGCCACTGACATGTTGCCCTGGGTCAACTCGATGAACTCGTATGTCTTCTGGCTACGAACCCAGGCGGGAAAATAATTAGCGTTGAAGAGCTCCCTAAATTCAGCCCAAGATGGCTCCCTGTTCCTGAATCGCAGTCTGGCCGTCTCCCACCACCTCTCAGCTGCTCCCCGAAGTAGGTATGTAGCCAACTGTACCTTCTGTGCATCAGTGCATCCTATGGTCCGCAGATGTTTCTCTATTGCCATCAGCCACTCTTCTGCAACCAGAACATCATTTCCCCCTCTGAATTCCGATGGCCTGAATGCCATGAAGTTCCTCACCAACTGACTGCCAGCATTACCATCCATACCCTGAGGCTCAACCTCCTGCTGCACTGGGTTCGACGTCTGACCACTAACATTTTCTTGTAAGACTGGCTCATTCCCTGCTACCGGCAGCGCTTGTCCTGGCCTGCCCTGATGGGCCATGAATTCCTCGAAATGCCTCAACATGGAAGCCATCGTGCCCCTCAACTCACTAACCTCTTGGCGCAACTCTGCCACTGAATCTGTAGGAGTAGGCGATGCTGGGGGTGGTGTAGGGTTAGATACAGGTGCAGGCTCCGAAATGGGATCAGGACCTGGAGCAAGAATTGCCCGGTTGCCTTGGGCGCGTGTCGACTGCCTTCCTCGACGTCCACTCATTTCCTGTACAACCAAAAGACCTTTTAGTACTCCATCTTAACTTAGTCTCACTAGACTACTAAACACACATCTACTCTACCCACCAATCCTAAGTGTACAGAGACTCTCCTCACTCCTATACCTAATCGCTCTGATACCAAAACTGTAAGGGCCCACTCCCGAATGTGCCCGCTAGCATAGGACATTCGAAAGGAGGTCATCACAAGGATGATATAGAACAATACCTCATAATAAACACACACATTTATCTATTTTCACGCAGCGGAATATCAATAACTTTCGTTACAAACCAATGTTGATACATGTAGGCTCTTAGGCCATACAAACCGAATATGAGGCTCTAATGTAAAACAACAATTTAAAATCTCATCAATCTACCTCACCAAAACGCAACTAGGATCTCCGAGTTGAGTGCCTCTGTACACCACTACCCTTGGGTTGTAGTCCCACTGGACTCGCCCTTAATGACTGCTTTACCTTTACCTGGAATGGCATAAGAAGATCAAGTGAGCCACAAGGCTCAACAAGTTCTAGTACAAAGGAGCAGTATGAAGAAAAAGAAATCATGATGACACCGAGAGGAGTGTACAACGACTTCATATCAATATTCAATTATATGAGTCGGAAATCATATCTCATAGAATTATAAATTTCAAATTTTTGTTCATGTATAATCATACAAGTGCATACATCATAAGTATAAATCCCATAGGCTCATAAGCCACGATGCAAAATATGCGTTAATCATCATATCAGTAAATCAACACGTAACGTATCGAGCACAACCTGCCGGGCTATGGCCACCTCGTCCCGCGTCAGGCGCTCCTAGGGTACCCTTTATTTCCGCGCAAAATAATAAGTGCGCTAAGAACATATATATATGAGCATCATGTACATGTATGCATCATGTATGCATTTACCAGCAATGTAAAATTTAAATTCTCGTTCTCAATATACATTTAATACCATTGAAGAATGTTATGGCAAAAATTGTTATTTTTCCACCATACAATCGCTCTAATACATTAAGTAAATGTTTAATTAATATTAATAAAAATTTTCGGATGGGTACTGTAGCGGGGTACTATACGGATACGGTATGGTACTGTAGCAAGATACTGTATGTATACTGTACGAATACGGTATCATACTATAGCGAGATACTATATGGTATTGTATCGAGATACTGTATAGGTACTGTATGGTACAGTATCGAGATACTGTATCGAGATACTGTATAGGTACTGTATGGTACTGTATCGAGATACTGTATTGAGATACTATATAGGTACTGTATGGTACTGTATTGAGATACTGTATAGGTACTGTATCAAGATACTGTATAGGTACTATATTGAGATACTGTATAGGTACTGTATAGGTACTGTATTGAGATACTGTATAGGTACTATATGGTACTGTAGCATCCGAATTTTTTTCACACATTAACTTCATATTTTTCCACAATTTCATGGGACATTCGGGTATAGACATTAATTATCCAGACATCATTCACATATAAGATATACCAATAAATACACTACAATGAGCAATGAAGGTGAACAAACTCCCATCATAATGGAGGTGAAAAATGCCATTCACAGAATAATATTGGGGTGAATCAAACCCCTTTTGAGACATCAAATAGACTCACAATATTTAGGAATTTTATACTATGTAGATAGAAAAAATTTAATAGAGATGCTACACATGGAAGGGGAGAAAAATAAAAGAAGAAGAAGAAAGGATACTTGCCTGATGATGAATAAATCAAGATGAAGCACCCGCACAGAAGCTCCAATTGCCACAGAAAATTTAACAGAATAGAAGCAGTAGAGAAGAAAAAGAATGCGTATTAGATGAGGAAGAAGAAGAAAAAGAAGAATAGAATAAGAAGAAGAAGAAGAAGTCGGGAGGGAGGGAGAAGAAGAAAAAGAGATAAAGAGGAAGAAAAAGAAGGTGTAAAAAAAGAAGTGAAAGAAGAAAGTAGGAGTAAAAGGAAAAAGAAGAAGTAAAAGGAGGAGTGAAAGAAGAAAGGAGAAGTAAAACAGGGAGTGAAAAACAATAAAGAAGAAGTGAAAGAAAAGGTGAAAGAAGAAAAAGAAAGGGGGGTTGGGAAGTAATGATGCGTAGATGGTGGATGTTTTTTTTTTTTTTTTTTTTTTTTGTATTGGGCTTAAGCCCAAATAAATGACCCATCTTCTATTTCCTTAAAGGCCCAAGCCCAACTCTTAGCCCATTTGCCTTAAATAAATTGAAGCCCAACTCATTATCCCATCCATTTAATTTAAACCCATACATACAAGCCCATAGATCTATTTCAACATTAAGAATCAAATTTGCTCAACTTATATAATAACTAAAATAAGTTAATATATCATTCTAAAATTATAAACCCAATAATGGGTCGTTACAAAATATTTCTCAAATATTTCACTATGAAAATTCATAAAATAATATTTTTGAATTTCTGAAATTTTTTAAGAAATTTTACTTATCTTAACTTAGCCTCTCAAGCTTTCTCAGTATGTGTGTCATATCGTCAAAACGCGTGGCCGAACTGTTTTCTCCCCCATAATCGCACTACAACAGATTTTGCTATTAGTGACAATTTTTTAGTGACGTTATGAATTTTCGTCACAAAAAATACTCTTTTGGTGACGATATAAGCATTTCGTCACCAAAATTTGTGAACTGTTATTTGTTAATGATGATTTTGAGATTTCGTCACAAAAAATCGTCACGCATAAGTTGGCGCCAACTTTTAGCGCCAACACTCAATTGCAGAAAATGATTTCGTGACGCTTGATATACATAGGTGACAAAAAATATAACGTCAACATATTAATATTATATTGGGTGACGATACATTTGTGTCACAAATGAATGAATGACCATCAGTGACGCAGTGAACATCGTCACAATTGTAAATAATATTAAGTGACGTTAACTTTGGTCACTCATTGATAGTAATATTTTAGTTTGTTGCATAAGACGACGACTTTAGGAATGCCACTAATCAGTGTTACATTTGGGGACGATATTATTTGTGTCACGTATACAAGAATAACCTATTTGTGATGCATTACATATTGTCACATTTGTGAATAATATTAGGTGACGTTGAGTTTCGACACACATTATTAGTATATTGTGGTTTGATGCATAAGGTGACTACTTTTGAAATGTCAATAATGAGTATTAGAGTCGGTGACGATTTTCTTTTCGTCATATATGCAATAATACCTATTTGTGACGTATTAAATATCATCACATTTGTGAATGATATTAGATGACATTACGTTTCGTCACCCATTCTTAGTAATATTTTAATTTGATGCATTTGGTGACAATTTGATAAATGTCACTAATTAATATTACATGATAGTGATGATCTATTGCGTCACGTATTTAAAACTATCTATTTGTGACACATTACATATTGTCATATTCGTGAATAGTATTAGGTGACGGTGAGTTTTGTCACCCATTGTTAGTAATTTTTTAGGTGGACACATAAGGTGAAGACATTAGGTGATGATAATTATTTACATCACATAAGAAAAAATATTTATTTGTGACACATTACAAATAGTCACATTTGTGAGTATCATTGAGTGATGTTGAGTTTCATCACTAATAGTTATTGATAATTTTTGTGTTGTGTGTACAAGTTAACAAAACACGTTTTGTTAACTTGAGTTTTAATTCACGTTATGTTACAAAAAAAGGTCCTGATTTTCGGTTCGTATTGTATTTTTGAATTAAAATATATTGTATGTGTAAATAAAAAATAAAAATTATGAATGTTTAAAATTTTATTTTTAGATGATTCTGAGAGTTATTTAAAATTTTAAAATATAAATTCACAATTTGTAACATAACATCGATTAGTGAATTTTAATTTTGGAGTCCATTATCAGATTATGTTATAAGTTATACATTTATTTTTTAAATTTAAATTTAAATTTATTTATGAAAGGAAATTTTATTTTGATTGAGGTCCGTCCAACTTCCATCTAACAATTCAGGCTTTAATTCCCATTCCATTCCATTATCAGTTTCTCTATTAGGTATAATAAAATGAAATATTCATTTTAATATTACAAAACTACCTTTTTTAAAGCAATATCGAAAAACTGATTAATGGGTTGGGTGGATGCTTTAATATTCCAGAAATCCTGATTAAGTGGTGATATTTTGAAAAAGAAAAGTCCTTTAACCAATTTCATTTTATAAAAATATATATATAAATATAGGACACTTTAATTAGACACTATTTTATATTGTATACCATGAGAAGTCTTCGCTGTCGAGGCCAGACCGCTCTATAAAACCAACCCATCCTCTCTGGTCACGCCTCTGTTTTAAAGCATTAAAACTCTTTTAACCACCCAACTTCCACCATAATACCGAATTTTATAATCCATCATTACCTATTTGGACCATCACCTTTCTAGTTGTTACAGACATGAATTAAACCTTAATTAGTTTGATCTAGGAAGCATCCATTAATCAATCTCCAAACTTGATAATCTGATCACCCAAGTGCTTAATTAATTACACTTCCTGTGGTCATCGACAAAATTAATGAAGCCTTTGGCCATAGTACCATAAGTCCACCTTATCCTCTCAATCTTATCCAAACACAGTTGGTTGTCACACTCAACATTATACTGTTTGATATTTCCTTCAATTTGCTCTCACCTTTGGACTCTCATATTTGACACTCGAATTAGGGGAGAATTTGAGTAATAAATATGTAATACCTAAAATGAGTTAGATGTATTAGTGAAACAAGACGGGACAACAAGATGGGACACTCGAAGTTTTTTTTTTAGACTTTTAGACTTGATTACTTGGGACTAATGAAAAAATTGTCGAACTGAAATAAAATAACAATGAATCTCTTAGATAATTGTTTGGTTCTTTAAGGAGGGTCGACTTAAGGCATAGACCAGTGAGGCCTATGCCTAGGACCCCCTAAAAGGGGGGTCTCAATAATTTTTTTCATATCTTTTATTAATTTTTAAAAAGACTTTAAATTTTAAATGGCCTAGGACCCCCAACTTCCATGGGTCATTCATTGATTAAGACGAATCTATCTTTATTAATAGAATTATTATTTTTAGGATTTAAAATTTAAAGTTATTAATTTTTATTTGTGAACTATATAAATTTATTAGACACTTGTATTAGATAAATATGTGAAAATTTTATGTATAAATTCTTTAAAAAAGTTAAGGTCCTGTTTAGTTATAAAGAATATCTTTTATTTTTATCTTATTTTTATTGGAATATTAAAACAGAAAACTCAATTTTATAACTTTATATTATGAATAAAAAAAATAGTAGTCAAACAAAATAAAAAAAGATAACTATTTGTAGATAACTTATTCTTCTTTAGGTGAATTTATTTAGGTATACAAAGTTTACAAAATTGGATTGAATACAAACCACAATTAAACCATCAATCACACAAATGAACATAGAATTTTACGTGAAAAATAATGTGTCACAAATAAATGGATTGGTTTTAAAATGAGTTTTTACCATAACTATAAAAATAAACATATTGTCATGTTACCTTGTTTTAAGTTTAATTTTAACGGGACTCTAACTTCTCTCATAGTACTTTATAATTAATATAAAATTTAAATTTAATATATAAAATTAATAATTTTTAAGATTTGATGTAAAAATAATAATCTGATCACATTGTGATAACATTTAATAACAATTATTATTATTTGAGTCTTTTATTGATGATATTTAATAACAGTTATTACATGTAAAGTTAGTACTTTATATGTAAAATTATTGTTATTATTGTTTGTCTTTTATTATCTTAAAATTCATAACAGTTATGTGAATGGAAATAGATATTTATTAAGAAAAAAATAAAATACTTACACAAGTCGATGATTTTGGAATTTAAAACAAAAACATGAATTAACAAACCAAATACATTCTCCACATTTATTTTTATGAGTACACTATTCGAAAAGATGATAAAAAAATATTTTTCATTATTTGACATATAGAAAATATTTTCCAAACATATTTTTTTTCACATTCTAACATATATTTTTCACATTATTATTTAGAAAAAAGAAAAAAAAAACAATCAATTTTGTGTCTTAAATTTTGAATCAAATACAAAACCAATCAAATATCAAAACCAAATTAAATCAATTTTACAACTTATGAAGGTTAATGTTATTGCAAACAAGTTAAAGAAACTAAAGTAAATAAAAATCAGAAAATATAAGAAAATAGAACTATTTTCCCCCAAAAATCAGAAATTATATAAAGAACTCTAAAATTATAAAAAAAAAAAAAACAAGCTAAAGAAACTAAAGTATATAAAAATCAGAAATTATAAAGTATTTTCCTCAAAAAATTAGAAAATATTTTTCTCAAAAATAATTATAAAAAAACCTCAATATATAAGTGCAAAGGGGCGGGAATGAACACTGCATTCCCCCCCCCCCCCCACGTCTTCTACAAATTAAAAAAGCCCTAAAGCCTTCCTCCATTGTTACACTAGAGAAGGGAGCCGAATCGCCACTGTTATTGCATCGGCACTACATCCATTCCTTCCTCTGTTGCTCCATCAGGTTCAAGAATCTCTCTTATACTATTATGTTTGTCTTATGTTATTTCTGTTTTAAAACTTGTATGTGCGTATGATGTTATTCTTGTTTGAAAACTGTTATATTGCTAGTTTTGTATTGTTGTTCTTCAGTTAAAAGTTATCACGTTTCTATCAGAACAAGTGAATCTGCAAAAAAATCATATATAGACTTTTATCAAACATCTGTCATGAAGAAATACATGAACATTCATATATATATATATATATGATTTGGCGTTCATTAATGTTTCACACACACATATATATAGAGAAGACTTTTGGAGGAGAAATTGGAGAATGGAGGCGGCCAATTATTAAAAGAATTGGAGGAGACGGAAGCGGATGCAAGCGGATGTAAGCGGATGTCTCTGTTTTTTAATATCCCTGTTTCTCTGTGGAATTCCAGCTGTTTGTCAAGGGTTTATTGATGTTGTTGGTAGCAGTTGCTGCAAAAATCAATAAGAGAGGCATTTAAATTTAAATAATTCAGAACATTAATAATGAAAATGAGAACTATTTTGTGCAATTATAATGGAAACAAACTGTATAATTACTTCTACTTAACAAGGGCATTAACAATGGTGCCAATGATGAAGATGTGGCGGATTGTATTACTGTTATAACAATTGAAATGATAATAATATCATTAGAGAGGGCAGTTTTATATCTTCATTTTTTTATAAGAATGGATGAGAACTTGCGACCACTAACCTCTATGTGTGTATGAGTACTAGATAAATTTTGTTGAGCATGCACAATAATATTATATCATGATGCATATATCTATCGCATGAGAGCTGATTTGAGCATGTATTTATTTATGTTTCTGTAAGATGTCCTGGACATGATAATTTTTTATTCACTAATTTATCTTATTTTATCCCATAAGCCAAAATAGCCTTTAATCTATAGATAAAAACCCATAACTAGTTTCTTTTAAACATTCACTCATATTTGACTTAATGTTAAAATATAATTTAAAAGGAAAAAAAAATTAGGGCAATTATGTAAACAAGTTTAGTTATGATTACATGCACATAGACAGTGTGTGTGTGTTTATGGGCCATAAAACATGTTGGGGACCAACCAAATGATATATAGTTTTTTTGGTGTTTCCATAATTCACATGCTCTCTATGCTCCGCCATCTATTCTTTTGTTGTTCTCTTCTCCATAATAAAATGTGTATATTAAATATAGATCACGATCATCAATCACGAAATGCTTAAGTGCCTCTATACATAACAGCATACCATTTGTTTGTTGCCAATTGCATTGCAATTGCTTGTTTGTGAGTGTATAAGAGCAATAGTGGATGGCTAATTAAGATGCATATCCTGTGGTTCCTGATGAGTTGTATTATTATTATTATTATTATTATTATTATTATTATTATTATTATTATTATTATTATTATTAATTAAGTTGTATTGTTATTAACTAATTAATTGTCCAATTGCATTGCCACATGATGACAAACACTAAATCTTTTTTCTTTATGAATCATGTAATAAAGGTAGGATGACTTAATCATTACAAGGCTCAGATTTATTTTTTTAAGGGTATTTTTTTAATTGTTTCTTCTTTTAATTGTTTTTTTTTAATAATTGTTAGGTATTCATATTGGAACATGGATAAGAGCTGGATGATGGAACATAGGTTCTGTAACAAATATATAGTGGGAGTTCGTTCATTTATGAAGTTTGTCCGTGATAGTTTGGGAGGCGAGTGTAAAATTCGATGTCCTTGTCGAGAATGTTTGAATGTATACACCTTAAGTCAAGAAGAAGTTGAGGACCATTTGATGTTGATCGGAATTAGTATTAGCTACACTAAGTGGGTTTATCACGGTGAACCGTCTAATTCCTCTAACAATAATAGTCATGGCTATGAGAATGATAATCAGACTAATGAAAATTGGGATAATGAAATGGAAAATGATGATGGGTTGCTTGATATGTTAGAAGATTTGCAAAATGGAGTAGCCATGGATGATGGCACAATAAGAGAAACTAATAGGGTAGCTGAGAACATAGATGAGATTAGTGCACTACTTGGAAAAGTTATCGATGAACTTTATCCTGGTTGTTTGAATTTCTCTACGTTATCTTTCATTGTCAAGCTTTTGCATGTTAAGGTGTATAATCGTTGGAGTAATAAATCATTTGATATGCTATTGGGATTGTTGAAGAAGGCATTTCCTGAGGGTAATAAAGTTCCAAATTCTTATTACGAGGCAATTAACATGCTTCGTGACTTGGGTCTTGGTTATGAGCCAATCCATGTTTGTAAATATGATTGTTCCATATTTTGGAAAGAGTATAAGGACTACCAAAGTTGTCCAGTTTGTGGCACATCTAGGTGGAAAATTAATAAAGGTCGTCATTACAAGCAAATCCCTTGGAAAGTCTTGCGTTACTTTCCACTAAAACCAAGACTTCAACGACTATACATGTCTAGAAAAACAGCTGAGGATATGAGGTGGCACAAAGAGAAACGGGTTGATGATGGAGTGTTGAGACACCCAGCAGATGGTAATGCATGGAAGGATTTTGATAAAGAATATGAGTGGTTTGGAAATGAAACCCGAAATGTTCGACTTGGTTTAGCAACGGATGGGTTCAACCCTTTCGGTAACATGAGTACTTCTTATAGCATGTGGCCTGTGATTGTTGTTCCATACAATTTGCCCCCTTGGAAGTGCATGAAAGAGCCATTTTTATTCCTCTCATTGCTTATACCTGGACGAAAAACACCAGGGAAAGACATAGATGTGTTCTTGCGACCCTTAATAGATGAGTTAAAGGAGTTATGGGATACTGGCATGCAGACATGGGATGCAGTTACAAAACAAAATTTCAATCTACATGCAGTTGCTCTCTGGACAATAAATGACTTCCCTGCCTATGGTGATATTTCTGGTTGGAGCACGAAAGGGTATTTGGCATGCCCTGTTTGTAACAAGGACACTTCATCACGAAGGTTAAGGAGTAAAATCTGCTACATGGACCATCGACGCTTTCTTCCTCATGACCACATTTGGCGTCAAAGTAGGAAAATTGATGGGAAGCCTGAAAGAAGAGAAAAGCCTCACCAATTTTCTGGTAGTGAGTTGTTACAACAGTTAGAAGTGTTGCCAGATTGCAAGTTCGGAAAGCATCCAAATAACAAGAAAAGAAAGCATACTCCTGAAGAATTGAATTGGACTAGAAAGCCTATTTTATTTGAGTTACCTTACTGGTCAAAACTAAAGTTAAGACACAATCTCGATGTTATGCACATTGAGAAAAATATTTGTGACAATATAGTAGGTACTTTGTTGAATATCGAGGGAAAGACCAAAGACACATTTAAGGCAAGGTTAGATTTGCAAGATTTGAAAATCAGAAAGGAGTTACACTTGCAAAAATGCCCTGATGGGTCTTTTATGATGCCTCCAGCATCTTACACGTTATCAAAGGAGGAGAGGAATGAATTTTGTGAATTTCTACAATCTGTGAAGTTCCCAGACGGGTATGCATCCAATATCTCAAGGTGCGCAAATATTAGCGACGAAAAATTATCTGGATTAAAAAGCCATGATTGTCATGTCCTATTACAACGAGTACTCCCTATTGGAATTCGTAAATACTTACCAAAGGAAATTTGTACAACATTGGATGAGTTGGCCCATTTCTTCCAAATGATATGCTGTAAAACTTTGAAACGCAAAGATTTGGAGATTTTAAAAGAAGACATTGTCATAATTCTTCGTAAATTACAAAAAATCTTTCCTCCAGCTTTTTTTGACATTTCAGTACATTTAGCAGTTCATTTACCATTTGAAGCCATGCTTGGAGGACCTGTCCAATATAGGTGGATGTTTCCCATTGAAAGGTAATCTCATACTTATTAATCTTGTTTCAAACTAATAGCTCACCAACTTCAGTTCCATTGAATGACACCGTTAAATATTACTTATTAGGACATTGGGTCGTTATAAGGGGTTTGTACGTAACAGAGCTCATCCGGAAGGATCAATTGCAGAAGCATACATTTCAATTGAATGTTTAACATTTTGCTCAATGTATTTGGCCGGGATTGAAACTAGGTTTAATCGAGAAGAAAGGAATGATGACAAAGGTAAGGAAGATGATATAGATGGAATGTTAGTCTTCTCCCGTAATGTGCGCCCATTTGGAGCTTCAAAATATGATACATTGATACCTGAAGAATTTGAAAAGGTGCAATGGTACATACTAAGTAACTGTGATGAAGTGGAACAATATTTTAAGTGAGTTCATTCGTATCTCTCTTTTTTTTTTTTTTTCCTCTCCTATTTCCTTTACATGTGTTAAAAAGTATGATGTTCTAATTACTTACCCTCTTGGCTATGCAGTCAGCATAAAGATATGTTGAAACAACAAAGAAATACACTTTTAGAAGAAAAACATCGACAGCAATTTCCAAAGTGGTTTAAAGAAAAAGTCAGTGAAAGCATTAACTTAAGTAATATAGTTATTTAATTTATATCTAAATATTAACTAATTATTCCTTTATGTTAATCTGGCAGATGACATCTTTGCGAAGTCAAGATCAATCTAAATTAACTGAGCAAATTTATGCTCTTGCTTGTGGGCCTGATAATCGAGTGAGACGGTATAGTGGGTGCATTGTTAATGGTGTAAGATTCCACACAAAAGAGCATGAAACTAATCTCAGAAGCCAAAATAGTGGTGTGGTTGTTGGAGGGATGCATGAAGATGAAGACATTGACTTTTATGGTGTTGTAACAGACATCATTGAGTTAAACTACATCAAAGATAATCGAGCCATATTATTCAAGTGTGATTGGTTTGATCTTGACAAGAAGAAGAAAGGAATCCATCACGATGGACGGTTAACAAGCATCAATGTTAGCAAGTATTGGTATAAAGATGACCCTTTTGTGATGGCATTGCAAGCAAAACAAGTTTTCTACTTGGTTGACTTAAAATTAGGAAAAGATTGGAGAGTGCCCCAGAATTTTAGCCACAGACACATATATGATGTTCCTGAGATGTCAAGTAGTGCAGTTGAGACAGAAGAACTGGCTAATGTTGAGAATGAGATCATTTATCAAGACATTGAAATATCTGAGAACAGTAGACATGTTCAATTAGAGGAAGAGGAAAACAGACCACTAATAAGGAATGACGTAATCCCAGACATTGTTAATACTGATATCTTAGAGACAAGTATAGGAGCAAGACATGATGTAGATGATTTTCTTGATTATGGTGTGGAAGATGAAGAGATGGACGCTTTTTCTCAAGAAAATGAAGAGACTGATTTTACTTCGACTAATAGTGATTCAGATCCAATGGAGTAAAAATGAACTTTTGTGATTTGTGTTCATAATAACGAACTTTTGCTAGATTTGGTAACAATTGTGTTTTTATGATTTGTACTCTTAATAAATATGATTTCTACTCTTAATGAATTGTATTTTGTAAAGTTAAAACTACTCTTACCAGATGCTTTTTGTAGGAAATAATGGCTCCAGGACTGACTGCAAAGAAAAGGTTGGTTAATAGACAATTACATTCAGCTAGTTCGAATCAAATGGCATCTACAACTCCAAGTGGTCAACATGTTGAGAAGATCGTTGCCTCAAATCAAACTGGTCAAAATGGGAGAGTGGAATTAGAATCTTCGCAAGAGAATACAGGTAATCCTTTTTGAAAATTAAAGTATGGATGACGAAAATATAACTTAATTTAATAATTTAAAACAATGAGGTTTAATGAATTTTTTCTTTGGTTAGTGATTGATTACTTGTTAGATATATATATATATAACTATCTCCTTTATTTTCTATTATTATACAAGGCTTGCAAGATAATCAGAAAATAATTTAAAGTAATGAGGTCTAAAATATCATTTCTTTGATTGTGATATTGATTTTCATTTTGATGTCATGTTATGACAAACAAATTAAATACAGATTCTAACTCTTCCAAAAGAGTAAGAGGACCCACACGAGGTAAGGAGCTTGAGAAACTACTCAAGGTGAATGGGAAAATGGTAATTGACATACCGCTTGGAAAAGGAAGACCAGTTTGTGAGGTTCAATCTGCAAAATTATCATCGGAGCTTGGAGTCATCTCTCGACAATTCATACCAATACCAGAAAAGTGGAAAAATTTTACTGAGGATGAGAAAAGGCATGCATTTGAAAGACTTGAAGTAAGTAATTGTTTTATATTGAAAGTTATTTTTGTTTAAACTATGTCACTTATGAAAATTAATTGTTTGTTACATGTCTTAATCATTTTAGACTAGGTTTCAAATTCAAATTGATGACGAATATGTGAAGAACAGTGTTGAAAAGATTTTACAAAAGTTATCAAGAAACCAAAGGTATAGACTCCACCAATGCTTTAAAAAGTATTCATCAGTGCAAGAAGCTCGTCGAAACAAGCCTACCAATTTTAACTTGAGTCAAGAAAATTGGGACAAATTATGTGACATGTGGAGTGATTCCAAATTCCAAGTATGTGATATTACATTTGATTCATTCTTATTTATATATATATATATATATCATGACACATGTCACTAACTCTTTTAAATTAAATGTTCCACTTCATTATTTATACATATTGACTAAAATTATAGGAAAGATGTGCAAAGAATGCAAATAATCGCCAAATGGTACAATGGTCTCATAACCAAGGCTCAAGGGCATTTGTAGCAAGTCGTCACAAGATGGTAATATTTTTATTACACATATTTTGATAAGTTATTGGTTGTGTTTCATTACTTACATTGTTTGAATATCAATAGTGCATGGATAATGAAGAGCCTAATAGGATAGAGTTTTTCAAAGCCACACACTACTCAACACAAAAGGGATGGACAACACCTACAGCAGAAGAAGCTTATGTAAGATTAAATCATTCTCTCTTTATAACTAAAATTTTATATTGAGCATTTTAATTGATGTTGCTTTCTTCCTTCAATATCTAGGACAAAATGGTTGAGCTGCAAAACCAACCCATAGTTAGTGAGAACCCAATGTCTGTAGATGACATAGTGGATAGTGTACTAGGCACTAGGTGTGGATATGTTAAGGGACTTGGGTATGGACCTAAACCTAAATCATTTAAAGCTTCAGAAACGAGGACTTATGAGTTGGAGGAGAAGCTTAAGAAGACTCAAGATGAGTTACAAACTTGTCAAACAAAGTTTGAAACAACAACTCAATTAGAAGGGAAATTGGATACTATGATGAGCAATTACAGCCAATTACTACAATTTTTGGTGAGTTCAGGGACCCAACTGCCTCCTTCGATTCTATCTCCTTTAACCCCAAATCAAGGTAAGAATAAAATAACTACTTTTCTATTCACTTCATTGTTAAATAAACTTTACATGTGTCCAACTTAATCAAATTTCCATCTTATATTGCATGTTTCTATCCTTACAACACAATTACAAATGTGATTGATTTCAGGTTCAAATGAATCGCACGCAGAATCAACTAAAGGATTGGAGAGAAGAGTTTGAAGTACATTGTGGTGGTACTTGTATTGTCACATTTGAACAAGTTTTGTGAAATCTACTTCGTTAATTCATAACTTTTACTAAGATACTAATTAGATGTTAATTACTGCTATATTTTTGGATGTGTCATATTGGGATTTCTTTTTTATGACAGAGATTTGATCATCATATATCAATCCATTTTGCGTGTGTAATATAATTTTAGTATTTTTAATTTCAAATTTTGGATTAATTGATAGTGAGTATAATATTTGTCAAAGAAAACATTTACAGGTTTATACAATTTGCTACAAAAATAATTTTTGTCACTTATTAGATTGTGCAATTTTGGGTGACGACTTGTTTTTGTCACCAAATTAACAAGTTTAATTTATGAATTTATGACAATTAAACTTTTGCCACCTATCTACACATACATATTTGGGTGACAATTTATTTTTTTGTCACTAAATAAAGATAATATATAATTGTATGAATTTAAGACGCTTTTAAATTGTCACCAATTGGTTATCCTATTATTTGACAATTTTATTAACGTTACAAAAGTCATGCCTATAGTGACGAAAAGGTCTATATGTGACAAACATTTTCTATTTTTTGTGGCAAAAAAACTTGTAAAAAAAATATATTTCATAGGTGACAATATTTGTGCGTCACCAATTAACATATGGACCCAACTTATTAGTGACGAAATCAATATTTGTGACGAAAATAAGTTGCCTTTTGCAACGATTTTTTGTGTCACCAATTACAAGATATTTTGTGACGTTTTAGTTTGCGTCACCAAATCAAATTTGATCAAACTATTTAGTGACGATTTTATCTAATAGTGACGAAATATAAAAAGACTATAGTGACAATATTACCGTCACAGTTGTCACAATTTTTTAGTGACGATAGGAATTGTCGCAATAAGAAACCCCATCACAGTTATTTTGTGACGATTTGAACTCTAAGATGACGAAATTTTATTGGTTTTCGTGGCAAAATTACTCGTCACTAAAGGAGATGCCTTCGGTGACAACAAAAATTTCGTCACCTTTCCTTTATGCATTTGTGACGAAATATAAAAAACGTCACTAATTACTTTTCCCTACGGACCTAACGTGACGATGGCTGTGACGCCAAAAAATCGTCACCAATACAGTTTTGGGACGAAATTCTAATCATACGTGACGATTTTGTTTCGCCACTAATGACCAAATTTCCTGTAGTGCTCTGGAATATTAATAAATATTTATTTCCTATTTTTGAAATTTTTTCAAAAATTTTCTCTATTTTTTTTCCTTTTCTTTTTCTTTCTTCTTTTTCTTTTCTTCTTCTTCTTCCTCTTCTCGCCTGCAACGCACCAGTGCACCAGCCATGAGGCCGCCGCCCCTTGGCCCTCCATCGGCCTCCACTCGACCTTTCGCTAGCCACCTCAGCCTCCCCAGACCTCGCAGCTGCCGCCCGCACAGCCTCCTCCGCCACGGCCAGCCTCCCTACGACACATCAACTTGCTGGAGCTCGCGGCCATGGCGACCATAGCCGCGGCTTCGCTCTTTCAGGCCGCTTTTAGGGCCTCCACTAAGCTCTGCAACGGCCTCCACAAACGCACGCACCACTGGTCAAGTTGCCTCGCGCACCTGCTGTTGCTGCTTCATCAGCCCCCCTGCTTGTCGCGGTGCTGCCATGGCCGTGGCCCACCTCCCTTCTAGCTCTCTCTCTCTCTCTCAGATTGCCCAGCCCAAGCTTGAACTCTCTCTCTCTCTCAAGCTCTCAACCGTGGCTTCTATTTCCTTCTCCATTTGCTTGCCTTCCCTCTCAATTCTCATCCTATTTATAGCCAACCCAACGCCCTAAACCTGCCATGGCCATCACCTTTTACGTGCAAATCCTTCCCTACTGCTAGCCATCACATTGCAGGACATGGAGTGAAGGTTGCAGGGCATGGTCATGAATGGCCTCACACACGAGCATACATATATATATATATATATAACTATAAATTACACTAATTTATACATTTAAACTTCACATTTTATCCTAAATTTACTAGGACAATTCCTTAATTGCAATTACATCCTCAAAAGCTGAATTAGATTGCATTCCAATACTGAAAATCCAAAATTAATAATTCAAAACTTATTTGAAAAGGATGATTTTGCCCCAGTGTCCTCACCGGGCTATTGTTTCATCTCGAAACTACTAAAGGATTGCTCATTACGAAAAATCAGAGCCTCCTCAGGCTTCCATTGACTTCTTGGAAGTCCGCTATAATAATTCGATTTTGCAGCCTAAATGGCAACTGTATTTTAGCTGTACCGAACACTATCTTGGTTCTGATTTCTTTCAGTACCATAAATCCTATCTCGAAATGCTCGTCGAGACCATATCATTTTCCTTACACAATTTCACTCCGAGGCATTCCCTGCAGTCAATTTGATAGTTATAATTGCTATCGAGCCAATTTTTCGACATTTTAAACTTACTTAAATTACGTGACAACCTCACGAAAATGTGAATTCTTACAAACTCACCTTTTTACATGTCTAGTGGTATGAAAACACTATATGCATGTAGGAAAAAATAAGGACATGTTTTCTTTATTATTTTTAAGTCATTTTCAGTTTTTAATTTTTTAAAAATTGTGAAAATGTGTTTACTTTGTTGTTTTCCAAAATGCATTTTCAAAACAAGAAAAAAATTTATAAAGGAAACCCAAAAGGCCAAAAAGTCATTGGTTGTTTTGAGCCAAAATAAGTGCAAAATCTAAAAACGCAAAAAACAACTGTTTTGAGGCTCGGCCTTCTCTCTTATCTTCTCTTATCTTCCTTCTCAAAGCTCAAACGTCGACCGCGCCCAACACTGCTATCACTGTCACGAGCCGCTGTTAAATGCCATCACCACCATCACCTCTATAAATCACTGATTTTGTGCCTGGCTGGAGGTTTAAACTTAGATTTATGGAGATTCGGCCGTTGGATCTTGCTAGTTTTTGGGTATGTTGGTCAATGGGGATAAGGGTGTCGGTTGGTTGCATTTGATCACTAGAAACCATCAGCCACGGTGGCCAATGGCGACTGCCAGTGCATTTATGTTGGTGTTGGGTTCGACCAAAAGTTTAAGCTTAGATTTATGAAAATTCGGCTGTTGGATGTTACTGATTTTTTGGTATGTTGGTCGATGGGATGAGGGTGTCAGGTGGTTGCCTCTGATCGCTACAAACTATCGGCAATGATGGGCGGTGGCGACTGATAGTGCATTTTTCAATTTTGGTCAAAAATTAAAAATTAGACATATGAAAATTCAACTGTTAAATTTGGTTCATTTTTGTGTATGCTAACTCCCTTGACTTGACATTTCTAATAGTAGGCTTTGATCGTGAGAATCTTTGGCTAGCGATGGTCATCGGCGACCACTAGTGGCGATGGTTGTGGCTGATTTAGGTTGTTCATTGAATAAAATATCATAAAATAATTTTTTTAAACTCTAAAGCAAACGTATTTTCTAATTTTTTATTTTGAGAAATAATTTTTCAAAATAACAAAATGAACACGTTTTCAAAAATTTCAAAATAGATACTCAAATTTGAAAATTAAAACACAAAGAGAGCACCACCTTAGTTTTTAAACAATTCATTTCAATGTTAAGAGGACATGGAAAACATGTTATTGATTTGGTATCCTGCAGTCCCCGACCCCGGCAGCCCACGATCGAGGACTCCAGGAGGGATTCGAGGAACCCCCAACTTGGGTAGTCGCCACCTATTTTAATTTTTCTTTTAATAAAAGAATAATTTTTAAAAAAATAATTAAATTTTATTTAAAATATGATATTTAGAAATATTTTTTAAATAAAATTTTTGACATTTAGAAATGTCTGATATTTATAAAAAAAATAAATGTTAAAATTTTCAATTTTTGGATTCTAGACAGCTTTATTTTTGGTAGATCTTTAAGTACGGCAAGCGTGGTCGAGGAAAGAGATGAGACATGGTGTAAGGAGAGTCGTTGCTGCAAGTGATTTGAGAAATGGTTGCGAAGAGTAAATAAGAAAGGAAGAAAAAGTGACTGTCAGATGGTAATAAAGGGTAGTTGAAGAATATTAAACGTGGGCTGTGGAGAGCAATAATGTAGGCTGAGGATGGAATTTCCCTATACAATAACAATCAATGCAAGGGTAGGCAAATGAAGAAACATTTGTCCTAACATAATTGGTTTACTCACAATGTTGCCAACACAACTAGCCTAGATACTCCCTTTCTTGGGTAATTCTCTAAACCTACAAGTAACATGCAATGAAGTTAAACTAAGAACTAAACTCACTAACTAATTGAATAGCCTAAGTATCCTAACCTAAACATCTGACTACCTTGGCTAAACGACACTAACAAATGCAAATGTGCCTTGATACAAAATTTTATGTCAGCATACTAATGTTGTATCATAGCAAAAACAAGTAACCATATATCCTTGAAAGATATTGGTAACAAAATATAATCAATTAAGTTAAAATAAATAAATAAATAAATAAGACTATAAAATCAAGAAGTGAAATGAATGAGAAATTAAGGATGACTCAAAATCAAGGATTGGGAAGAGTACTAAGGATGCCAACCTCCTAATAACATCATCATAGTCTAGTCGAATGCACTTCGATAGTTAATCTCAACTCGTGATCAAGTCATCAAACTACTATGGCAATTTCAAGGTTGCTAATAAGGCGTCAACTTGAATGAGCTGACTTGGTTAACTCGAGTGAGTCGAGTTGCTACATCAAATCAAGCACTTATTAGTTTGGTGTCAAGTTAACCGAGTTGAGTTGGTCAAAAAAAGTTTAGGGTTTAGAATTTAAAATTTAAATTATCAATTAAGTCAAACAATGATAGGATAAGAGGCTTATGAAAACATAAAAAAGGAATACTCAATGTCAAGCACCCCTCAAATATCACCAAAGTCATAGGTATACAAAGAGAACTAAAAACCCTTCTTCCTTCTTTTCTTTTCTTTCTCTTCTTGTTTTCTTTCCTTTTAACTTATCTTTAAAAAATTTTTAAGAAAAACAAAACCACAAGAACTTTTAAAGACATAAAAAAAAATGAAAAATAGTAATTTAAATTAGATAGTAAAAATATAATTTTAAAATTGACTATCATAAAAAATCTATATATGTATAAAGCTCAAACTAGAACATTCATATGGCATTAAATTTAAGTCACTTTAGTTACATTAAAATTATTTGCATTATTAAATTCATTAACTTACATTAAATAACTTAAATAAGTATTTTTTTTATTTTCCCATTTTAATTGAAAGGAATTTGAAGGGTTTAAACAAACTCAAATAAAATGAAAAGTTTTATCAGTTAAAAACTTTAAATGAATAAATAAAAGTATTCAATTAATATAGTACCAAAAATCTAATAAATATTCATTTCAGTTGACCATAAAATATTTAAATTAGCTATATTTATTTTTTATTTCCAGTATTCAAAGGAAATTTTATTAGGTCACACTAAATCTAGTAAATATAGTTTCAATATTGAAACTATATTGAAATAAACTAAATCAATATAAATACGTCCCACTAATGCATATATAGGAGATATCAATATAGTCTGTGAATAAAAGTGTCATCTTTGAGTGTCTCCATAAATCATTGGAGGCATTCATAGTTTCATACCATGAAGTTTCAAACTTCTTGTCCCTGTCATCTGGAAGAGGCACTGGAGCTCAGCAGCGACAGTGCTTCTCCAGCCCTGAAACCTGTCGACAGCCTGAGCTTTCTGTAATCTTCAAAAGTTATAGGAACGTAAAGCCTGCGGTGCTCGGCGGCCACCAGCTCCGGCGGCGCTTCCACTGCCGCCTCCTTCGGCCCCAACAGGAAGGCTGCAATCGACACGCGTGTTCCTGCCTCCTTGCACTGCACTCTATGCTTCACGTTGTAAAATCTCCCATTGCTCCACAGCTTCAACACCCCGATCAAATAGATTTATCAGACACGACTGAAAAATGTGAATTTTCAGGGAAACCAAACAAGACCCAGATGAGAAAATCGTTGCCAACCGTAGCGATGTCGCCGAGATTGACGAGGAGGGCACCCGGCATGGGATCGATCGGAACGAATTCACCTGACTTCTTGTCCATGACTTCAAGGCCACCGACGTTTTCATCATCCTGTAGGATGGTGAGAAAGCCGGAGTCTGTGTGGATTTGGACGCCCGGGGATCCGACAGTTTCCGCGGTGAAGCTGTATTTATTTATCCTAAATTGGCAGGGCCATTCCGCGAACAAATTGCTCGCCACACCCATGCTTTCGGATATCATGGAACCAATCTCCATGGTTAGTCTATGCACGGCCTGAGAGTACCTCATTATTGTATCCCTGTGAACACGACGACAATCACTGTCAAGAAAAAGATACTTGCAGGGGCGGAGCCAGTGTAGGCCGAGTGAGGGCCTTGGCCCGCCATTAATGTTGGCCTACACACAGGCCCATAAAAAATTTGGAAAGTGAAAACCCTCCCTCAGTCCCTCTCTCGCTCAAGCGCCCGCCGCCCACCTCCCCTGCCCTTCTCCCTCTTTCGCTCTCGCTCGCTGCCGACTGCGGGCTGCCTGTCTCTCGCTCTCACTCGCTCCAGCCTCCATGCCTCCGTCGGACCGTCGCTGAGGTCGCTCGCCCTCCTCGGTCGCTTCGTCGCTCGCCGCCTCGGCCTTCCCCTCGCCCCGGTCGGTCGTTGCTCGAGGCTCGCCCTCGCCGGCTCTCCCCTTGGTCGCTCGCCTCGCTCTCGCTTGCTGCCTCTCTCTGACTCTCTCACTCCGTCGCTCGCCGGCCTCGCCCTCACCGTCGCTGGATACTTGGTTATGTAATTTGCATCCGAACTGATCATCAACCCACATTATGCAATTGTTGCTAGAAGAACAGGAATCCACGCTTTCCCTCTTTCTCAATTTGCATACAATCAAAACTTAGACAACCCACAGCCCTAATAGTTGTTCGAACTTAAAAAGGGGAATTCGGGTTGTGGAATTCTTAGAACACATATACACCAAAATTTAATCACAAAGTTGGTCTTGATCTTACTTTCTTCGCTTTCTTCTTCGAAGTAAAAATGGTAGGAGAGAGAGAGAGAGAGAGAGAGAGAGAGGACCTTTGGTGGGGCGAGGCGTGGAGCTGCGTACAGAAAGTGGCGACAGCTTGAGTAGAGGCGAAGTCGTAAAGGCCGAAGCCCTCGTAGAGAGGGTTTTTGATGGAAGGCGGAACGTAGCCGCTGCCGGCGATGACCTCGGAGTTGCGGCGTTTGATTTCGATGGGAAGATCGAGGAGTGCCCTCACCACTGACTTCATCTCCTGCATCAAAGCGGCAGAGATGCCATGGTTGATGATTCTGAAGCATCCCCATTCCTCGCACGCCTCTATAATTAGTTTCTGCCTCTTCTGGGATTCCCATGCCACCTCTTCCAGATCAATCACCGGCACGCTGCTGCTGCTGCTCGCCATTTTCCTTCTTCTCTTCCGTCGATTTTTCCACCGCCTTTTCTATTTGTTTTCTTCGTGACCCTCAGGGAGGTTGCAGCATTGTTTGTGCCCTCGAGGTTTCTTTCTTTTTATATATTCCTAATGGGGTGGCAGCTGTGCAAGACTCCTCCCATCTGGCGGCTATAGTATACTCTTACCTTTTTATTTTTTTTAAATAAGTTTTAATTGGTTCAGTGTTTTTCTTTTATTGTTTTTTTTGGAGCTCATAAGTTTCAATTGAGAGTGGGTTTCTATATATATTGTGTTGTTTCATTCTTCTCTCTGGTCATCACAAATTTGAGAGTAAAAGTATGGAAAAATGTTTTATTTTCAACTTCTTATACGTTTTAAGAATTATTACTCTTACGCGATTCTTCGTTATTCATATATTTAATTTTAATAAAAGAGATAAATTACACTTTATCTCATTATATAAAACAAAAATCAAACTCACTTTATTAATGGGAACCCAACTTTGTGCGAGGCATAACGCATTGGTAATAATTGAAGGAAGCCATTTTCCATGGCCATCCATCATTCCATATGCCCAACCCCAATTGCCACCAAACAGCAATAGAAAAGGGAAAAAGTAAGAAGAAAGCTTAGAGATGATTCTGCATTGCCCATCAATCATCATTGCCACACTACATGTGGAAGCCTGCCCTCAGAAGTTAGCCTGATTTAAACCATTGATAGCCACTGCAAATTTTCTTTCATCTTCAAAAACCCAATTAAATAGAATTTCCAAAATATTATTGAATTTTTTTTAAAAAGGTAATCAAACATAAATTCTGGTTTTGTTTACAAAATTTCCAAAAAAAAAAAAAAATAACAAACCAAAAACTAACCCTAAAACTTGAATGAGTAATGCTGTTTGTACAGAAGGATTTTACAAAAGTTTTACAGAATGAGATATATCGTGATATATTGATGATAAATTGATGCAACAAAATCGCGATATATTGATGATAAATTGATGATAAATTGGGTTAAATGAAAATAGGGAAACTGAGAGAGGGAAACCCTTCCCTTTTTCCAAACCTCTCATCTCTCAACCGAGCCACCATTCAAGCTGCTTCCTCCACAACCCCTTCACCGACAGCGAGAGGTAGCGCCACCTGGAATTTGCAAGAGTAAAAGAAGTATGTGAGTTTTTCTCCATCGTTCTCCATTGGCGAAGGCACCGACTACTGTGCTCCGAATTTAAACTAGAAGCGAACTCGCCGTTGCATCAGTGCCATCACCCCTCACCTTGACAGAGTCTAGCGTCGTTCTTGGAGAAAAACGTCAGCGTTTCTTGTGAAGATCCAGCGATCTGACCACTGAAAGTCACATAATTTACTGTTTTGCAAAAACTGTAATCTGCCTCCAATCTCCATTTGCCACTAACTTCATCTTTTATTAACCTATATTTAAAAAAGCAATTAGTGATCATCTATATACAAGAATCAATTTTATTACTGCTCAATGGGTTTTTTTCCTGTAAATAAAAATGCAGTTGATTTTTATATGTCTAAGATTAAGAGACTATCAGTTGATTTATATGAAAAGAAATATCAGCTGAGAGAGAAGACTGCTATATAAAAATCATAAATCAATTGTTCTAGCAGCATTTGTTTCCTTTAATACCCGTTGGGGAGTTGCTGTTTGTGCTCAAACTCAACAAACCAGAAATCCAACTGTGTGTTTGACTGATTTTAAACCAGACTGTTGTTTGTTCATGAGAGAGTGAAAGAAGGAGAGAGAGATATTGTGAGAGATAGAGGTTAGGCATTTTGTAGATATTTGGGGGAAGAGAGAGACTTTATAAAGGGGCAAATAGTTAATTTCATATAAGGGTAAAATGGTTAATTTTTCGCACCTGTAAACGTTTTTATAAAGAAGTTTATGCACAAATAACATGACTCAACTTGAATTTCTAATTGTAGAAATAAAAAAAAAAATAGCAGGAATGGGGTCCACAATTATTGGGTTGATGTGTTTGTGGACACATGCGACTACCCTTTTTTTTTTGGGAGAATGAGAAAGGCTTGGAATTTTTCTGAAAAAGAAGAAGTTGCTCTATTATTAGTGGGAGAGGGGCAGAATGGTGGTGTTGATGGATCTCTCCCACCCATTGTCGCTAAGTAACTGTGGGAACCAAAGTTGTGCCAATTGGGACAGAACTCGTGTAATGGGTTGGTACTGCCATTTCGTGATTTCAGTGCTGTTTGTTAGGGTTTGTACTGCCAATTGGTACTGCCGTTTCGTTTGGAGAGAAACATTAATTACTATCTCGATAATAATATATTAACTCAAAAAAGCCATAGTTGACGATGAAAAACTGCAGCTGCTTGCTGCCGTCAGACTGAAAGAAAGAAGACAAGTGAAGTGATGTGGGAGACAAACAGTCAATGCCCACGTGAAGAAAAAACGCTGCATAAGATTGAATCAAAAAAATCGAAGAAGGAAATTAAAAACCGTGAAACAGTGCAGTGGCATGGATGCGTGGCTGAAATGGGAAAATCAATTGGAGCCTCAAAGTCTTATTTTGCACAAATGGTCACTTCAAGCATTGATAACCCTTCTATTCCCTTGGTCACGGGAGAATATTATAAGCATCGGTATGTCAAGATGAAAACAATATTCAGGTCACAAGATTTGTGGGAGTACATAGAATAAGGTTATGTAGAACCTCCATCAACGGCCAACCTTACCAATCAAGAGCCAAAGAGTCTCAAGAAGCATAGAAGAAAAAATGCAAAAGCACCCTCCTATATTCAGGAAGGAGTGAACCCGAATATTTTCTCAAGAATCATGGGAGCCGATCGTGCAAAGGATGCTTGAAAAAGTTTACAAAAATAGTTCCTAAGAAATGTTAAGGAAAAAAACATTATTCTTCAAACTCTTAGAAGCAGGCGGGCTGAAGGGGTAGGATGGTGAGGCAATTGCCTATGGCCAAACCCCTTTAGCTTAATAAATAATTATTTTAATTTTATTATTAAAATAAAATTAATAAATTCTTAATTTTTCATTAAAGGGTTGGGGCCTCTAAATTAATGATGGCTTAGGGCCCCCTAAGCCCTTGAGCCGATCCTGCTTAGAAGAGAGCTTGAAAATTTCAAGATGAATGAATTTGAAAGTGTCCAAGACTATTACACCGAGGTTACAAAAATTTTGAATGAAATGAAAGCCATTGGTGAAGTAGTAAGTGATAGCAAAATTGTTGAGAAAATACTTCTTAGTCTACCTCCAAAATTTGATGGCATGGTGTCTATCATTGAAAAGACAAAAGATATCTCCTCATTAAGTATTCAAGAGTTGATGGGATCTTTGAAGGCTCATGAGAAAAGATTGGCTAGACATGCTGAAAAATTAGTAGAAAGTGCATTCCAATCCAAACTCAATTTTAGCCCCAAAGCTAATGAAGTAGAATTTTGTAGTAATGAACAAAAAGGAAAAGACTCTCATAGAGGTGGTAGATAAGGCCGTGGAAGAAGAAGAAGAAGAAGAAGAAACAATTTTCAAAGAGCCACTAAGACTAGAAATTCTCAATCTTGGAACATTTGTGGCAAGAGCAATCATGTTGAGAAAGACTTTTGGTAGAACGACCAACCAAAGTGGTACTGATGCAATAGATTTGACCATATTAAGAAAGATTGCAGATTAAAGAACAACTAGCAAGTACAATCCTCTGAAGAGAAGCAAGGTGAAGGGAACTTGTTATATGCTTGTCGTAGTGCCGCTGAAATGAAGAATGATATGTGGTGTATTAACAACAGTTGTAGCAACCATATGACAAGTAACAAATCTATTTTTGTTGAAATGGATACATCCATACGCACACAAGTAAAGATGGGTAATAGAGTCATGGTGGAAATAAAAGGAAAAGGAACTATTGGAGTTCAAACAAATAAAGAAAAAAGGTTGATTCATGATGTCTCACATGTCCCAGACTTAGACCAAAGTTTGCTTAGCCTTGGGCAATTTATTGAGCATCATTATGCACTTAATTTTGATGATTTTCATTACTATATTTATGACAAAAAGGATGGGGGACAACTTGTTGCAAAAGTCTAAATGATGAAGAATCAGAGTTTTCCAATTTCTTTCAACCATACAAAAAATGATGCGTTGAAGGCATAAGTCAATGGAGATTCATGGTTGTGGCATAGAAGGCTTGGTCACTTGAATTTTCATAACCTCAAACTACTTCAACAAAAAGGGTGTGGCTCATGGATTGCCAAGAATTGAAGAAAATCATGAAGTTTGTGAAGGGTGTGCACTTGAAAAGTAACATTGGAAACCATTTACAAAAGAAGGTGCATGGAGAACCAAGGAGATTTTAGAGGTTGTTCATACTGATTTTTGTGGACCAATGAGGATAGCTTCTCATGGAGGAAACAAATATTTTATCCTTTTCATTGATGATTTTATAAGAATGACTTAGGTTTATTTCATGAAAGAAAGGTCTCAAAGTGTTTTCAATTTTCAAGAAGTTCAAAATTTGGTTGAAAAACAAAGTGGTCATTACATGCATGAAGATCTTGAGTGATAACGGCAAGGAGTATACTTCAAATGCATTTAAGGAGTCTTTTGAAAAAAGAGGCATGGAAAGGTAGCTGACTGTTGGTTGTACACCACAACAAAATGAAGTGTTCGAGAGAAAAAATTAAACAATGATAGAGATGTCAAAGTATGTTACATGATAAAGGTTTACCCAAATACTTTTTTGAAATTATTTATACAACTGTGTATTTGATCAATAGAAGTCCTACAAAGACCATGCGGAATCAAACTCCAATTAAAGCATGGAGTGGAAGGAAGCCATCGGTGAAGCATTTGAAAGTTTTTGGAAGTATTTGCTACTCTCAAATTCCGAAACTCCGAAACGGAAGAGGTACCAGCTTGATGAAGTAAGTGAAAAGTGTACTTTTGTTGGTTATAATTCAAAGTCTAAAGGCTATAAATTGTTTAGCTTGAAGACTAAAAAAATTATTATTAGCCGAGATGATTTGTTTGATGAAAATGCCTCTTAAAATTGGAATGAAAGAAAGATTGAAAAAATTAATATTTTGCAAGATAAAGTAGAAGAAAATATAGCCAATGATGATGAAAATGAAGAAGATCCAACTCCACAAAGTAGTCCAATATAACATCTCCAAGATCGAGTTCTTCATCCTAAACTCCAAGGAAAAATGAAGAGTTTGAGTAATGTTTATGCAAAATGTAACTTTTATGTCCTTGAACTAGAAACTTTTGAAGAAAAATATGGAGAAAAGGATTGGAGAAAGGCTATGGAAGAGGAGATCACATCCATTGAGTAGAATAACACTTGGAGTCTTGTTGACAAATCTCTAAATAAGGAAATTATTGGAGTGAAATCAGTTTACAAAGTCAAGCTGAATCCGGATGGTTTAATCCAAAGAAAGAAGGCAAGGTTAGTGACCAAAAGTTATTCACACACTACAAAAAAAAAAAAAATCAAAATTTAGCAAAGATTTTTTTTGTCATTTCACGACCGTTTTAACCGCTTCAAAGTCATTTTGGGGTGATTTTTAAAACAGCCACAAATACAGCCGTCGCGAAACATTTAGCGACGATTTTCAACAATCGTTGGAGTAACCGCTGCAAAGTTATATTTTTACGGCAGTTTAAGAACCGCGCGAAAAAATAGATTTTTGCAACGATTGGTAACATTTAGCGGCGGTTTCAGAACCGTCGCTAAAATTCGTTAAATCATTGTTTCTAAAATCTACTAAATCATTGTTTCCGGTGCGCACACGCGCGCATAGCTTTTAGCCATGCCCTATTGAGCACTCGTACGCCATGTCGCTCGCACATGGCAATGTTGGAATTATTTTCTAGTTACTGCCTTCCTCGGAGTTTCAATCCCAGAACCTCCTGTACGCACGTGCACGGGGGAAGCCATTCGATCTGCAAAACCTGCTTATTATATACTCGCGCATATTAATTATATACTAATCCAACCACTATTTTTTAAAATTCTATTTTCTATTTTTTTAATACAAATTAAAAATTAATTAATTATATTAAAAATATATTTTTTAAAAGAGTAATGGAATAAATTAATTAAATTTGATATGCCCTGAACATTGCACTCGTATCGGGTTAGTGAGCAGATCTAAGAGCTAGAGTAGAAATGGGATGAAATGGCATGGGCCGCTCAAGACCAAGCGAGGGAAGACTCACTCGATCATATGACTGAGTGGGTGGGGGAGCTTCTTTCCCCCACAAAACATGACCCACTCAATTATATGACCGAGTGGGTAGGGGGATCCTCTTTCTCTCTCTCTTACCCTCTAAAATACTCAAGAACTAGGTCACTCGGTCAAATGACTAAGTGGGTGTCACTCGCTAACTACTACGCTACCCTGCATATTTATTTATCAAAACTACAACCAAATTCATCAAAAGTTAATCCATTTATTAAAGCAGGTGTAGGGCGATTATACTCGTCAGTGTGCAAGTGTGCGTGTAGTACAATTTTAAATTTATATTTTTGTGAGTCCGAGTCGGTTCACAGGGAGATTATTTATGGATGAAAATAAAAGTCACAGAATATTTGATTTTAGGAGGTGATTGAGATGATCTAAAGGCAAGAATTAAAATTAAACTAGCACTAAATTTAAGCAGCTTGGGTCAAGACAATTTCAATGTCAAAACCAATTAATTCTCGATTTAATAGAAAAGATCAGTAATATTTATCTGAATTAAGTTTTGCAGATTTGTCAGTAATTTTAGTTCAAAATAATGATAATTCTTGTTTAAGCAATCTCCATACATGGCATGAAAATTCTAAGTTAAACAATTATCATAAATTGAATTATATTCCACAGACAAAATTTATAGATACAGATTAATCATTTGGGCTTGGGTATGAAAACATTTCCAAATCTAGCAATCTCCATACGTGGCATGAAAATTCTAAGTTAGGCTTATGCTCCAATCCAAACTCAAAGATACACTATACGCACACTATTCAAATTAAATCAGATTAATATTACATATTTGAAGCGCAACTTTCTTTGGGAATCATTGGCGTTGGACACTGTCATTGCCTTAACCCAAGATTGGATTTAGCTACTCATCTTCATTTGAAAATAAATTGGTAGGAATTTAAATGACTAGAATTTAAAAATAGTATTTAAAAGACAATATTTAACCGACCATATAGGTGGTGTATAATTAAGAGACGATAATTGAAAGACAATATTTAACCGACCATATAGGCGGTGTATAATTAAAAGACAGTAACTGAAAGACAATATTTAACCGACCATATAGGCGATGTATAATTAAAAGACAATAAGAATAACACAACATAATTATATGGAAACTAAAGTTTGAAGATTTGAGAGAGAAATTCCAAGAACGAAACTATATAAAAACTAAAGTGAAAAATTTGAGAGATAAATTCTAATAACACAACTATGCTCTTATTATATGAAAAATTGGATCATTACAAATGCAACCAAGTGAGTTATTTATAGCCCACAAGATGCAATGGAGCCCACACAAAATATATAATTTAATAATACAAAATATCTAAAGAAAAACAAAATACCTAATTTAAAAATACAAAGATAAATAAAATATCTAATTAGTCAAAAAGTTCGGGCCAAAGTGTAATTCTTGAAATTTCGTGACTTGATGTAAGCGATGACATCATTCCAACCCGTGATGTAAGCGATGATGTAAGCGACTTGGGCGTTTCTTGTTTTGGGCTTGGGCCTTCCTTGTGTTGGGCTTACAATCAATATATTATATTTATTTTTTTATTTTATATATTATATATATATTTATATTAATATTTTTATACCTGCACGTAATCACAAAATGCATAATAATATTCAATTTAAACCATTTTAAGATAAAAAAATAAGGGTGAAATTATAACAAAATTTTTACAAAATTGACCACTAATCACTCGCTCACGTCTCAACCCTTGGATACACCATCGCAGCCGCGAAACTCACGAATGGGTTGCGAAACTCTCGGATGGGCTACGAGACCCACGGGATGCACCGTGAGATTGCCGCGATTGCCGCTACGTGTCTCTTTCTCCCTCTTCTATAAATAGAAGGCTACGCCTCTGACCTCAGGTATTCTCACTTTGCTATTCGGAATACGTTCTTATTCTCTTGCTCTTGAGAATTGACTTAGACATCAGAGGGTTTGCATGGAGACACTCACCCGTGCCCCTAACTGTGTGTTCGTCTTACAGGTTCACTCGGTCACCAAGGATCACTCGGTCATCAAGACTTTCTCGTTCATCATCAGGACCCACTCGGTCATCAGGACTCTCTCGTTCATTAGGTCACCCATTCAGAAGATCACGAGAGTCTCCCGTCACTCGGCGTACGCAAGACTCTCAGGACACTTTTGGTGACTCTTAAGACTCTTAGAGCCCTCAAAACTCTCAGATCCCACAAGACTCTCAAGATACTCAGGACTCTTGCAATCAGCCATGCACTAATTGAATTCTCGCACATTAGAAATAGATTGTTGTATTTTGGCAACAACAATTAGCGCTGTCTATGGGGAAAAGGACAAAAGGTTAACTTAAGATATGGAAAATATCCGTGGACATCGATGAACTCTCTCTCAAGGCGTAGAAACACGCCCACCTCCATGGGACTCTTGGCAACTTGGAGCGCACCCACCTCTTCTAGGTTCTCAGCCATAGAGAGCACTTCTTCATCCTTCAAACTCTCAGCCGTAGGGAGGTGCTCACTCTACCCTCTTAAATCTGCAGGTGGGGTATCAGCTAGCCCTGTCTCAGCTTAACATCGGCTCAAAGGCACATCCCACCAATGAGGCTGGGACTTCATGATAGCCATCGCCTATAGTCCCATGAGAGGAGTACGAAACCTTAAGACAACAACATGTTAAGGGTATGTAAGCACTTCGAGACCTGGCTAAGATACTCCCAAGGCATGGTACCTAGAGAGACACTGCCTGATACCTTGAGAAAGTTCATGCCGGAGCCCATGCAGCCACACTAGCCTCAGCCTGACTTGGAAGCTGACTCCTACTAGGAAGCCACTCCCAACTCTCATTCTTAGTCTTCTCCTCGTCAGAAGAATAGGTCAAGATCGCCACCACCAAGTAAGAATCCCCATGTTGCGACAAAAAAAAATGATAACTCACAAATAAAGGACCGAGCGAGGAGCCCACAAAGGGGGAGGTACCATGAAACCATTGCCAGTACGCTAATAGGGGAAATATATGATAATCCAATAGCAACAAGTATATGTGATGATATGAAAAGGGTAGTCGAAAAGGTACTTGAGCAAAAAAAATTAATCCCAGCCACAAAGGAACAACAGCGCAAAAAGCTTCCTTTTACGGCGGATATATTGGAGAAGCCATTACCCAGGAAATTCAAGATGCCCCAAATCACCCCCTATTCTAAAAAGGATGATCCATACGATCACATTCAAAACTACGAGTCATTGATGATATTGCACAGATGGGACAATGATATAATGTGCCAGACCTTTTCCCTAATTCTATCGAGCCATTCCTGAACGTGGTTCAACAGTTTACCGGAGGCCTCTATCTCTTTATTTGGGCATCTTAGAACGGAGTTCACTAAGGCCTTTGTGATTAAAAGTCAGAGGAAAAAAGACGCTACATACTTCCTCAGCATTTGGCAGGGGAACAAAGAAACTCTGGGTCAGTTCGTAGATATATTTCGAAACGACACCCTCAAAATTCATGATTTGCCGGTCCAAGTGGCAGTGTCCACCATGCTCTAAGGGACACGACTAACCTCATTTCAGGAGTCGCTCTCCCTGGATCCATAGAGTCCTTGGCAGACTTGTTCCAGAGCAAACAGGTATATCCTCCATACTGAGATTATGAGAAATATGGAGGGAAATGAAGATAGGGAGCGAAAGAGAAAGGAATGTGAAGGGGAAGAAGACCCAATACGACGATAAGAGAGGGCTAGGGGAGTAGATGAACCTAGACCTTAGTTTAATCACTACACTAGGCTTTTACAGCCCCAATCAGCCATACTTGCAGTAATAGAGGGGGTGTGACTCCTCAAGTTGCCCCCTAGAGCTGATAGACCCATGGGAAGAAATCGAGAAGAGTATTACAGGTACCACAGGACCCGTGGACATTCTATTGATCATGGTAGAGAATTAAAAAATCAAATTGAAATGCTCATCCGGGAAAGGCATTTGCAAAGATATGTACGGAATGAGGAAGAAGAAGGTAGGGATCCCTGGCGAAGGGAAGACAGATGTGAAAGGCAAGAAAGACAAAATCCATGACAACAAGAGAAGGTAAGGGATCACAGACAAGACCCCCTTCTAGATAATGAACCAATTCACCAAGCCATCCAAGTTATTTTGGGCAGTTAAGCTCTGGCTGGAGACATATCAGTCTCGCGGAAGGCATACGCCGTCAGGCTTACCAGGTTAATTCGGTGATGGAAGTTAGAGATGGCGAGGATCCAATTACATTATGCTGATAGAGGAGATATAATACTTCCACATGACAATCCGATGGTAATTTTAGCGATCGTTGCGAAACACCCTATCAGTAGAATCTTGGTGGATAGTGGCATCTTTGTTAACCTCATCTACTGGAATTGCTTTGAGTAAATGCATATATCACGCAATCTCTTAAAGAAAGTATCCTCCCCCTATACAGCTTCACCAGGGAAGCTGTCCTAGTAGCAGGGTCTATTTAGTTACCAATCCCCTAAGCGTGACTCGATAAACAAACTTTATGGTAGTTGGAGCACTTTTAGCAGCATACAAAATGATCTTGGGTTGACCCTTGCTCAATGATATGAGGGTTGTTGTGTCCTCTTGCTATTTATTGATGAAGTTCCCCACACTTGAAGGAGTAGGACTGGTTTAAGGGGATCAAAAGAAGGCACGCACCTACTATGTGTCATCTACGAAAGGGAAAAGAACTGAGAAAACCTTATCTATCGCTGACAAGGCCATACACAAGTCCTTGGCAGGAGCGGCTGCCCACAAGCCCTAACCAGTTGAAAAGTTAGAAGCAATACATTTGAGTGCAACCGATCTAGAGAAATTGACATATGTCGGCTCACAGCTTCCAAGACCGATAAAGTAGGAGATTGTAAAGTTCTTCGAGAAAACTTAGATATCTTTGTTTGGACACCAGATGACATGCCCAAGATCAGCCTAGACGTGATATGTCACTATCTGAATGTGGATCCCCAGTTTAAGCTTGTTCAACAGAAGAAACGAAATATTGCCCTAGAAAGGCTGATAGCACTAGAAGAAAAAATCGATAAACTACTTCAGTGATGATTGAAGTAGCGGCTGGTGTAGTGGGGATCGGCCATGGAAGCGTGCAGGCCGTAGGCTAGTTGTGGCGGCTGCGATGGAGGCGGTGGTGAGGCGACCAGAGGTCACAGGTGGAGGTGACGCCGGCAACAGCGGCGGGCCAGGTGGCGATGGTTGGCGGCTGTGCGCAGGAGGTGCACTATACCTACATGCAAAGAAGAAGGTGTGATGAAGAATAAGAAGGAAGAGAAAAGAAAAAGAAAAATAAGGAAAAATCTAGGGAAAAAATAGGAGAAAATAGGAGAAAAATGCCAAAAAAAATTCCAGAAAAATCGGGAAAAATTCTGGAAGCTATTTTGGGGCTCAAAGAGCATGCCCAAGGCTCAAAAGTGAAAATTTGGGGAAAAGAGGGCAGGCAGCTCAAGAGGCAATGCCATTGTGGGCATTTCCAGATTTCTCCTCCAGATGAGTTAAGGTAAATTAATATTTTTTTTTCAAATTAAATGCATTATGTGAGATGATGTGGAATGTTGTTTGGATTATGCCCTTGGTCGGGGTTGTTTGGAAATTGTCGTTGGGTGATTTTTGCAGTGTAAGGCAAAAGAATATACCCTGGTTTAACACTATAGAAAATCCATTGATTAGTGACGGATTTAGTGACGGATTTGCGACGGAAATTTCGTCACTAAATTTTAGCATCAGATTTGTGATGAAAATTTCGTGACCAAATTTTTAATTTTTTTAATTTTTAGCGACAGAATTAGCTACGCAAAATTCCGTCACTAAATATTTTTAATATTTTTCATTAAAATGCTTAAATTAGCGACGGGACAAACCGTAGCTAAATAATTAACTAAAAAAAAAATAAAATGAAATTTATTTAGCGACGGGGAAACCCGTCACTAACTAATTTATAAAATAAAAAATAAAATAACATTTATTTAGCACCCGTCGCTAAATAATTAAAAAAAATAAAAAATAAAATAAAATTTATTTAGTGACAGAACAACCCGTCACTAAATAATTTAAAAATTAAAAAATAAAATAAAATTATTTAGCAACGGGAGCGCTCGTCACTAAATAATTAAATTAAATAAAAATAAAATAAAATTTATTTAGTGATAATTAAAAAAATTCAAAAATAAAATAAAATTTATTTAGTGATGGAAGAACCCGTCACTAAATAATTTAAAAAATAAAAAATAAAATAAAATTTATGTAGTGACGGGAAAATCGGTCACTAAATAATTTAAAAATAAAAAATAAAATAAACTTTATTTAGAGATAATTAAAAAAATTAGAAAATAAAGTAAAATTTATTTAGTGACGGGTAAACCCGTCACTAAATAATTTAAAAAATAAAAAGTAAAATGAAATTTATGCAATGACGGGAAAATCATCACTAAATAATTTAAAAATAAAAAATAAAATAATATTATTTAGCGGGAAAACCCGTCGCTAAATAATTAAACAAAATAAAAAATAAAATAAACTTTATTTAACGATAATTAAAAAAATTAAAAAATAAAATAAAATTTATTTAGTGACAGGAGAACCCGTCACTAAATAATTTAAAAAATAAAAAGTAAAATGAAATTTATGTAGTGACGGGAAAACCCGTCACTAAATAATTTAAAAACAAAAAATAAAATAAAATTATTTAGCGACGGGACAACCGTCGCTAAATAATTAAACAAAATAAAAAATAAAATAAAGTTTATTTTGTGATAATTAAAAAAATTAAAAAATAAAATGAAATTTCTTTAATGACGGGTCCCGTCACTAAATAATGTAAAAAATAAAAAGTAAAATGAAATTTCTGTAGTGATGGGTTTTTCTTCACTAAATAATTTAAAAATAAAAAATAAAATAAAATTATTTAGTGACGGGACACCCATCACTAAATAATTAAATAAAATAAAAAATAAAATAAACTTTATTTAGCGATAATTAAAAAAATTAAAAAATATAATGAAATTTATTTAGTGACGGGACAACCCGTCACTAAATAATTGAAAAAAAAAATAAAATGAAATTATTTAGCGACTAGAATGCCCATCGTTAAATTATTAAACAAAATAAAAAATAAAATTATTTAGCGACGGGACAACCAGACGCTAAATAATTAAACAAAATAAAAAATAAAATAAACTTTATTTAGCGATAATTAAGAAATTTAAAAAATAAAATGAAATTTATTTAGTGACGGTAGAATCCGTCACTAAATAATTTAAAAAATAAAAAATAAAATAAAATTTCTGTAGTGACGAATTTTCCTGTCACTAAATAATTTAAAAATATAAAATAAAATAAAATTATTTAGCGACGGGACAACCCGTCGCTAAATAATTAAATAAAATAAAAAAAAATTTATTTAACAATAATTAAAAAAATTAAAAAATTATTTAGCGATGGGATAACCCATCACTAAATATTTAAAAAAATAAAAATAAAATAAAATTTATTTAACAATAATTAAATAAATTAAAAAATAAACTGAAATTATTTAACGACGGTGTAACCGGTCGCCAAATAATTAAACAAAATAAAAGATAAAATTAAATTATCACTAAATATTTAAAATATTAAAAATAAAATAAAATTTATCTAGCGATAGAGCAAACCTGTCACTAAATAATCTAAAAATAATAAAATAAAATTATTTAACGATGGGATTTTTCGTATCTAAATAATTAAAAAAACAAAAAATAAAATAAAATTTATTTAGCGACTAGTAGACCCATTGCTAATTTATTTAAAAAATTAAAATTAAAATTAAATTTATTTAGCGATAGGTTAATCTATTGCTAAGTAATTTAAAAAATAAAATTAAAATAATATTAATTTAGTGACGGATATTTCACCACTAAATAATTAAAGAATAAAAATAAATTAAAATTATTTAGCAATGAAATATTTCTCTGTTAAATAATTATGAAAAATTAAATTATTTAAGAAATTTAAAATTTAAAATTATTTAAACAAATATTAATATAATTTTTATAATACACAAAAAACATCTCGAGAGTGTCATTTGGATCATCATCCCACGCTTAAGGCTAGACTTAAAGATCAAAACAAATTACTAACAATATTTTACTGAAAAATTGTCAAAACTATATTAATTTTAAGAAATGTTGCAAGGCTACAACTTTACTCTCTACACTTCTTTTTTTTTTTATATGTTACAAGGCTACAAATTCTTTAGCGACAAAATATTTTCGTAGCTAAAAAATAAAAAATTAAATAAAATTAAAAATTTTATTAAATTTTTTACTAAATAAATATAAATCTTTCCACCAAGTTAAGTTGAATATATATAAATCCTGAATATAAATCAGAGCCACTTAGCAAATTGGTATAAAATAATGCATTAGAAAATAAAAAATAATTTGTCAATTCGATGAGTTATATGATTCAAAATCTTATCCACTCTAGATAAAACAAGTGTAGAAAGAGATATAAACAACTTGCAACGTGAAGAAAATTTTCACTATATTATTTATGTGGGCTGGACTCGCCATCTAATCAAAATATTATTACGTAATAAAAAATTTTATATAATTGAATACAAGTTTTCATATAACAATTTTTTATTGAATGGTTTTATGGTCCAAATGAAACCATGCATCTTATAGAAAATTTTCACTCATCTGTTGATGTATCATTAATTTTTTTGATAATAAATTAATATTAGATAATACCAATTTTCTCACTCATCTGGTGATTAATAACATATGACACTTTTTTAATTTGATATGAGCATGCATGCTACGCATTATATATCTTATGTAAGTTCTTTTTCTTATTGATTTTATTGCCATCTTTTTTGTTGGTTCAGGTAAATTCAATCATAGATCCAACAAGCATTACAAGTAAATATTTTTTTTGAAATAAGATAACCCACACCCCCACGGTTAACAGTCGCTGCAAACTGGCGGCTCATTTATTAGCACCGCCTTTCCTTTCTCGGATCCCGAGCCACCTGTTGGGTTAGTGGGAAAATACACGGGTGAGTCCCGGCGACTCAGTAAGGGTAATATGAGTTGCAGTAAATTAAAATGCATGGCAATTATAGAATAATGTGAAGTGCATCATGCATGCAGGCTTGTCCACCTCACCCTGATCCGAATTTTGGTGGCCCCACTGATTTCATTTAGGACCCCATCTCGAGACTCACACGGCCCAAATCTACAGCCCCATGCCTAGACACTTCTCCCACAGTCTAATACAAGCCATGCCAAAATAAATTTACACGCAAACCGTATTAAACCTTACCACGCGTTAATCTCGAGCTGCGCGTTGGTTTCACGTTCCAATTTCCTATATAATTTATAAAATACAAATAATTTAATTAAACGTGCAGTCAATTTTAATTATCACTGATACATCGCTAATTAATTTAGCTAAACATGCGATTGATTCATAAATAGCATTATTAAATAAATTTAAAACATTTTTATACCTCGCGTACACACACGGACAGAGTTTCGGCGCGTTAAAAATTATAGAGCGTTACAGCAGTGAAATCACTGCTATTTATAGGCGCCAGGAGAGAGCAATTCGGTCGAGGGGAAAAAAAATTGGGCGGCCAAGGGGTCTCCCGTATGCTGCCACATGGTAGCAAGGGAGAAGGGGTGGGTGGTGCATGGCCACCCACGTGGTGCGGCCATGGCCGAGCGCTTGTGCGCGGCAAGGCCGCGTGGCCGAGTGCGACAAGGTTGCCCGTGCAGCCGCGCGCATGGGTGCCGCCTGGCGCCCAACTGTTACAAGATGTAACCACAAACCTCACACAAATGTAAGAAAACATGATCAATATGTACCAAATAGATGCATAAACCACTCACCGTAGCTTCTCACTTCTCGGTTGCGCAAATTTAAGGCCAAACGTCGCTCCAAGTGAACTGTTTTTGTAAAAACCTAGACTTTTTGGTAACCAAACCTAAAATATTTTCGGATAGATAGATAGTCATTAAAAATAGGAGTTTACCCACAAAATTTCAATCCCAGAGGATCTCTCACGTGCCCACACGCACGGCCACAAGGGGCTGACACGTGCCTGGACTCGCAGCCCTGCTGGGTGCGTGTGGCACATGCGCTGCATGGATTTCAGCCCCCAAAAATTAAAACGAGCATAACTTACTCACTTTAACTCCGATTCGAGTGCCGTTTGAACCTACAGACTCCTCTTTCGACCCTCTACGTGATTATAGAAAAAAAAAATTGAGCTTACCTCACAGATTTGGTGACGGTCTGCACGAATCTCGAGATGGGTTCAAATCTTCTGGCGGCTTGATTTCGGCTTCTACTCGAGCAGAGCTTCCTCCCCTTCTTTCCAGCAATTTCCCTTCTTTTATATGCTACCTACCCCCCTCAAAGTGGTGCCCAAAGGCTTGCCAAATGGTTAGTATATATAGGCATCTTAAACCAATGAGAGCTTGCCACTTAGCTCAATGGATTTGTGCCATTTGTATTCCTAATCATGAGGTTCCCTTCCTCTTGACAAATGTCCCTTGAGATTGGTGTCCAATGATTACTCTTGATTTTTATCTTCAAAGAGCAAATGGATGGTTGCCATGTGTCCCAAGCTTGATTTAATTAAGTTTTGAAATCCAAAGCCACTTTTACTAACTTTTGGAATCCAAAGTTAGTTTTAATAAAACTTTGAAGTCCATTTCAGTTAGGTCCCCTAAAGTTATCCTTGAATCTCACAAATTCCCAAGTCTTCGAGAACCTAAAAAATTTGAGAAAATGTTTCATTTATTAAATGGAAATAGCTTACAAATTTTTGGGTATTAAGAAGATGTCATTTTTGTTCGCAGCATTCGTATTTTACAGCATTCATCATCTCTGTCAGAATCGCCGTCGTGGCCGCCACGTCTTCCGACGTCCTCCTCTTGCTTCCATGCCACTATCATCTCCTTTCCAGAACTTTCAGAGACTTTATGGGCTCTGGGCTTTCATTTCTCTTCACGACACAAAAACCACCATCGTCGGAATCGAGTCTTAGTCGTAGTGTAACTTGACGGAGAGTGGCCTCGCCTCGGTCGTAGTGTACTCGGATTCGCCGGAGAATATATAGGACATCCTTGCTGAATGGAGCCTCACGTGGCACTTCCTCGATCGGATGTTGTTTGGGAACCCAATTTGCCCAAGAATTATCACTCCATTATTCCTTTGATGGCGGCGTTAATGTTTGATTTTCTTTCTTATATTGCCTATTGTTTTGCAAATCGTATGATTGGTTCTCGTGCTAGATGGTCAGTTCTTCCTGTGAATCATTTTCTGAGAAATGGAAAACAAGACTGTGTCTATGCTTGCAAACCATTTGATGAAATTCCCTAAAGAGAGGAGTATTTCCTCTTATTGTTCTTCAATGTATTGGTATAAGATGGCAATAAATTATCATACTGATGCTGTCATTTAGGAAAAAATTGACTGACTCCTTTTGGCGGAGATAGGAGGGTAGGAGGAAGCGTTGATGTTGTTCTTGAGCCTCCTGTCGAACCCAAACTCGGGTTTGTTTCATTCTGGCAACGTGATTTAAGTAGGTGATGGCTACGAAATTTAGCGCTATAACTTGACAGTTTGGATGTTGACCTCAACGGCGCTTATTCAAGACATTTCCTTCGTCGGAGCCACCAGAAACGACTTCCTCCAGTAATAGTAAGAACTATTTTTCCTTTGCTCCTAGCTCTTATTTATTTACTTATATTCAAATTCGATAAATAGAGCTTTTAAAGAATTTGAATTTGGATTTTCTTTTGTTTTATTGAACTATGTATTGATTGGCCGCCCATTTTGAATCAACCCAATGCACCAAAAATGATCATATATATTGTTTTGGTCTTTCATTTTACAAAATTTGAGATAATCATTAAAATAAGTCAAATTCTTTCGCGTATTTGCAATTTTATTAATTCTTTTAATTTTAACAATTAAGTTCAAATTAGCTCAATTGAGTATAATTTTATCTAACATATAAAATAGATTTAAAGAGAGTGTGTTCATGCTAACTTGACATATCAAATGTTATATAATAATAATATTTATACACACACATGAATACATAAGGAAAAAGGCATCGGCAGTGGCGAAAGGTGCAGAGGCTGTTATCGGCGGTGGCAGAAGGTGAAGAGGCAAAGGAGCCATTGGTTGGGGAAGACAAATCGGTCGAACGGACATTTGGTTGCTATGATTGAAGAAGAAGACGAACGGTTGGAGGCACCATTGATTGGGAAGACTATGATCGGAGAAGACCGATAATCGGAGAAGGCACGAGAACAGTCGTGATGATCGGAAATGGCTACTGATGTAGTTTATGACAACTGCAAAGGGATGATGGCAACTGATGCAGTTGACTGCAACTGCGAGAGGTTGGCGACAACTATGACTACGAGAGGCTGAGGACAACTGCGATGGGCGAACAACAATCGACAATGTTCAAGGGTTTAGAGGGGTGGTTTGTCTGTGTTGTTTCTTTTTTTTCTTTTTTCCTTTTTTTTTTACTTATCTATACATGTAAGTTTCACAAAAAATATTATTATATGACACTTAACATGTCAAGTCAGCATGACCACATTATTTTAAAATTGATATTACATATTAGATAAAATTGCACAAAATTGGGCCAATTTATATCTAATTGACAAAATTGAAATGATCGGATAAAATTATAAATTCGCAAAAAGAATAGAGTTATTTTTGTGAGTTATTTTATTCACGCATATTTAGTGTTTTAGTAAAAATATTTCCCTAATTTGTATTATTTTCATCCCCATTTATATCGAATTCTAGCAACGAGGAGACAATATTTTACAGAGAATTGTTATTCCCACACTCCATCCTCCAAATTTCTCGTTTACTGCAACTCCCTGATAACTAAAAAAGGTCGAAGTGGTGATATCAGAGCAGCTGAGAGCATTTTCAATCGCATGGCCATAAAAAATGTGGTTTCTTGGACTGCGATGCTAACTGCATATGCGGACAACCAGCAAATTAAGCAAGCCCGTCAGGTATTCGATGAAATGCGATGATCACAGCTTACGTTCGTAGCACCGGTGGAGTATACGAAGCTGGTGAGTTGTTTACGCAAATGCCTGAGCAAAATGCTGTGTCTTATGGTGCAATGATCACGGGTTTTGTTCAGGCAGGAATGCTGGAGAAGGCCGAGGAGTTGCATGCAGACATGCCTCCAACTTGGCGGGATCCAGTTTGTTAGAACGCTTTGATTTCTGGGTACTTGAAGATGGGTGAATTGGAAGGAGCCATTCCAGTTTTCGAAGGCATGGCAGAGAAAGACGTGGTTTCTTGGAGCTCAATGCTTGATGGGTTCTGCAGGGATGGAAGGACAGACAGACAGACCGACAAAAAAGAGTAAGGATGAGAGTTTTATGTCAAGGGCATTTTAGGTATTTTCTTAAAAATATATTTGGCATGGGATCAGCTATATAAGCTGGGGAAATTCTATTTATAACCGTGTTTTTACTCTTCATAACCCAAATCTTATAAAATTCCACACTAATTTTAAAATTCCTATTTCACTCCTTCCACAACCCACTTTCTTTTCCAATTGTCAGCCTACGCCTTGCCTCTCTATTTCTCTCCCACATACAAACATACACACACAAACACATACATATATATATATATATATACACACATATGCAGCCATGAACCAAGCTGCTGGGTCAGCCGCCATGGCCGACCCCCCCGAACACACACACACACACTCTCTATATATATAAACCCAACATACACACTTATATATATATATACACACACAACGACATGAACCCAGCACCACACACAGTTATATATATATATATATCACACACACACCCACTACAACAAATTTTGCTTGTCTCTACGAAATTTTTCGTAGTTAAAAATTTAATTTTCGTAACAAAAACTAATTAGCTACGAAATTTTATTCGTAGCACAAATCGTAGCCAAAGCTTCATAGCTAATAGTATTTAACTACGATTTAAGATTTCGTAGAGAATAATATACTTTTCACTACGATCAGGTAAACGTAGAAAGAGCATTAGTTTTTTACTACGACATATATCGTAGTTAATTATATTGATTTTCGTAGGTGATGATGCTGATTTTCGTAGTTGATGATGTCAATTTTCGTAGCAAATAACATAACTTTTACTACGAATGTCAAATCGTAAATAAAATAATTATTTTTAACTACAACAAATCGTAGGTAATCATATCTATTTTCGTAGCAAATTAATTTTCACATACCAATTTTCATAATAAATTTTGTAGCAAATTAATTTTCAAATACCAATTTTCGTAACAAATTAATTTTCTCTACCAATATTTTTTTAATCAAAACTTAAATTTTCATAGTTAATTCTATATACTACTAATAAACCATTACGACAACTAAATTTAATTTCATAGCAAAAAAAAAAAAAATCCATTTTTTTTAGAATAATATTTTTCTCTAAACCAACACCAACCCTTATAATTTAGATAAAATTTAAAACACAATACATAACTTCAAAATCTTTCAATTAACCACATAAAATAAAATTTATGTTAGCCACAATCTTCAATTGTTTTAAACATGGCTAGTACATAAAACCAATTCACGTAATGATAGTAATATTAAATCCTAAAATGAAAATAGTTAAAAATTTGATACAATATGAAAATTTATCTCTAAGCATCTTTCTTTATTGCTTTCTTCCTCTGCTACTTACGCATCGCAAGAACCTGGAAAACAAAAGTCAATATAAATCAAAGGTGTTAGTGTATAAAAATCCATGCATGTATTGAAATTTCCTAAATTCTAAAGCTAGATTGGAGTTAAGCAGAAAGATGTATGGAGAATATGTAGCTTATTCAAGAAATAATAAGGCCTGGACTTGGGGATTTCAATATAAGCATTTCATTGGAGTCCTTAAGTTTTTTAATAAAGTAATTCGATCCCTTCTATGAAACTGGAAAAACACAACTGGAAAGATCAAAAACTGCCCCAACCGGAAAGATTAAGAAACTGCCCCAACCGGAAAGATCAAGAAACAGGGAAAATGCAAGGCATATATGAAACTATACCTGACAGGAATTTTTCTAAAATTCTGTTCACAACAACAAATCACATCAAATTCAACAAAAATCTTGAACACAGCAATCCTAAACATAAAAAATCACAACAAAGATCTATTCACAGCAACAAAAATCAACAAATCACAGTAACTAAAATTTATGTTCACAACAACTCTAAAAATCAAAAGTCACAAGAACTAAACAGTAACCTAGACAGAAAAAAATCACAAAACAAAATATTTTCACAAGAAGAATTATGTTAAGAAAAGGAATAAAATAGCATTCAAATGACTTACCATGAGAAATTATTCAGTAGCGTCAAAATCACTTGCCAATGTTGTTGCTTCTGTTGTCCCTATGGATAACCTTTTTGTTGCTTTTAGGTTGGTTTTCGAGCGATTGCTGAAGCTCTTGTATAAGTGTGTTATCTGCAATGGCAAATGAATATTTAATAGTAAGAGAAATCAATACTCTTATGAATGTAGTCAAAATAAGTAATTAATTAATTAACCGTTGTCTAAACCATGAAGGAAAATGTTTTTTTTGGCTTTTATCAAGATTTACTCTATTTTCAGCCACAAGCTTCTTGTTGTGCATTCTAATTACAAGACTTGCTCAAATATTCAGTCAACCAATACATTAAACACATCAATTGGTCTAATATTTTGGTTACAAGTATCACTAGAATTGGTCTAATACATACATGGATTCAAAAGTGGTCTAATAATACATCAATTGGACTAATACATCAATTGGACTAATATATATATACACACACTAACACACAAAAGCACACACACTTATATATATATCACACACACTAACACACAAAAGCCTGGCCGCGGCCATGGCAGCCGCGGCCATGAAAATCTCCGCACCTCGCGATGCGGGGATTTCTCAAATCCCTGCACCTCGCTGTGAAGGGGTTTCAGCAGCGCCCGCACCGCGAGGCGTGGGGGTCTCAGCAAACCCCGCACTGCGAGATGCGGGGATTTCTCGAACCTCCGCACCACGAGGTGCGGAGGTCTTTTAAATTTTTTATTTTTTTTAATTAATGTATTTATTTTTTATTTTTTTAAGTTTAGGCCTTTTAAATTTTTTTACTCATTTTTTAAAATATCATTGATTTCATTCTCACACACATATTTAAAATGTGAAATATAAAAATATAATTAATATAAAAAATAAAAAATATAATTAAATTACCAAATATAAATTTCCAAATAATATAAATAAATAAATTTTAAATATCTATATTTTAAGTAATTATAATTTAATTAATTTTAAATTTTAAATCATCTTGTTGAATTTTTAATACTTACAGTATGACATTTAAAATTTATTTATTGGAGAAGAAATCTAAAGATACATTTAAAATTTTTAATACTTACACTTTTATATTGGAGAAGAAATTTTAATAACATTTTTAAAAATTCAATGATGATTTAAAATTTAAAATTAGTCAAATTATAATTACTTAAAATGTAGATATTTAAAATTTATTTATTTATATTATTTGACAATTTATCTTTGGCAATTTAATTATATTTGTTATTTTTCATATTAATTATATTTTTACACTTCACATTTTAAATATATGTGTGAGAATAATATGAAATCAATGATATTTTAAAAAAGGAGTAAAAAAATTTAAAAGGCATAAACTTAAAAAAATAAGAATAAATACATTAATAAAAAAATAAAAAATTTAAAAGACCCCCGCACCTCGTGGTGCGGGGGTGGTTTCCATGGCCGCGGCTACCATGGCCATGGCCAGGCTTGTGATAGTGTGTATATATATATGTATAGGTGTGTGTGAGTGATATATATATATATATAAGTGTGTGTGCTTTTATGTGTTAGTGTGTTTATATATAGGTGTGTGTGCTGTGTTGATATATATATATATATATATATATATAGAGAGAGAGAGAGAGTGTGTGTGCGCGTGTTGGGGGGGTCGGCCGACCCAACAGTTGGGTCGGCCATGGCGGCCGCATGTGTGTGTGTATATACATATGTATGTGTTTGTGTGTGTATGCTTGTGTGCGAGAGAGAAAGAGAGAGGCGAGGCAGAGGCTGACGATTGGAGAAGAAAATGGGTTGTGGGATGGGTAAAATAGGAATTTTAAAATTAATGTGAAATTTTATGAGGTTTGTGTTTTAAAGAGTAAAAACACGGGTTCTGAATAGAATTTCCCTATAAGTTATTAACCAAGGGGTGCTGACAGTAATTTTTTAGAAATAGAATATTTATGCCATTGCTCTAAGGTAGTTAGTGCAATTTATTTTGTATATATTTTCTTATAAACTTGAGTTGAGTTGCCCTTAACATGAACTGATTACCAAATTCTTAATCCTACTGCCATGACTACTTTGTTAGATTGTTTCTACGATGAACAATAGCATTTCTGAGCCTATGCTTATCTATGACCCTTACATTCAATATTTCAAGTACTAACTTAGCATGAGAATTGTAGCCAAAATGCTTTTACCATCAAGTGTAGAGAACTAACTAAGGGTGCCTTTAATTGAAAGCATAGAATTTATATGAAAAAAAACATTTTTTAGATAATTAAATTATTTAAAATAAAATTCTAAAAAACATATTAATTAAAGATGTTTAATTGACTTAATTTTTTACTTAAAAATTATTTTATTTTTTCAGCTTTTGATATTTGATTGTCATTATTTTTTATAGAAATAATGACTTATACATATAGATAATCAATAATTAAATACAGAAATCAATAATCAACTACATAAAATAATTAAATATACACATATTTAAAAAATAAATCAAATATACATACACAAAATAATCAAATAATCAAGCAATGGGTCTCTAATTGCCCAGCAAGTTCAGCCATAGCCGGCGTTGCCGCCCAACCACTATCGTCGTCACTGGCCATCGCTGCCGGTCGAGTCATCGTTCATCGCCATCGCCTACTGCACCGTGGAATCACCACCTCTATATCACAACCTTTTGTCTTCCTCCTACAACGCATCCGTTCGTCTTCTCTAGTCACTGCCCATGCCTTTATCGTTGCCTACACCTCAACCGATGGCTGTTGCCTACATCTTCTCTAGTTACCGCCCACACCTTTGTCATCACCTATGTTCTGCAAGTTGTCGATGGCCGCCGTTGCAAGTCATCGCTGCTCACTACTCGTTGATGGTCACTGCAACTGCCAAATCTAACCGATCATTCTCTTCTCTTCTCCATTGATGGGCAGTGGTGGAAGGGGAAGGCCAGCTATGCGGTGGGTGGATTTTTCTATTTCCATGAAAAATTGCATCTACCCCCATGAAAAAATCCATTCCAACAAAAGTGAAAAAATAGCATCACATGACCACAAGCGAAAAAATATTTTTCATGAAAAATTTAACTAATCAAACACCTTAAAAGCTAAAATTTAAATGAAAAGTGATCATTTTCCATGAAAAAAAATAGCCAATCAAACAGACCCTAATAGGTTTTAAGAAGTTGAATTTAGATAATTAAGTAAATAGTTATATAAAAGAATTAACTCTCAAAACTCTTTTAGGAAACGGCATTTAAAAACTATCAGATTATTATACATGGTAACAGAGAAATAAGCATTGATTCTTCACCATGCTATGCTATATTGATGTTTAATTAAAGAAGATTATATTATATAGATAAAGCCTAATCTAACATATTGCTTTTGTTGTTACCAAAATACAACAATCTATTTTTTAATTGCGGATAGACGCATGAGTTTTGGGAGTCGTGTTTTCACCAATGAGAATCTTGACGAGCAATTGGATCTGGTAGAGGTCCAAATGTGATAATCTGATAGAGCTGATGTTCTGATTAGGCTGATGATCTGGTGGCCTAAAATGATCGAGTGGCCTTGGTGACCGAGTGGCCTGAAGATGACAAGTGGCCAAGCTGACCGAGTGGACTGAGGGCGACGAGTGGCCTTGGTGACCGAGTGGCCTAAAAATGACGAGTGGCCAAGCTGACCGAATGGCCTGAGGGCGACAAGTGGCCTTGGTGACCGAGTGGCCTGAAGATGACGAGTGGCCAAGCTGACCGAGTGGCCTACAAAACGAGAGCACCGTTAGGATGCGGGTGGGGGTCCCCGCGCAAACCCTCCGATGCTTAAGTCAGATCTCGACAGAAAATGAGAAAATTGTACTTCAATTACTCAAAATTGCGTACCTTGTGATGAAGGCGGGGTCTCATATTTATAGTGAAGGAGAGAAAGAGGCCCCGCGATATTTTCGGCGAGAATCTCGTGGCCCATTCTGAGAATTTTGGGGCCCATTCGGTTGACGAGAGGGGGGCCACTCGGTTGGATCGGGCTAATCGTCAAAGAAATAGCAACCCCGGAGGGTCACTCGGCATGACCGAGTGATCCCCCACTCGGTTGCTTCCCCGAGTGGGATCCCTCGGCCTAACCGAGTGGACCCCACTCGACTAGGCTGAGCTGGGACGAGGGGCCACTCGGTTGTCGGTTGCACCGAGTGGACCCCCACTTGGTTGCACCGAGCGGGGCTCGGCCACTCAGGCAACTAAGTGGCCCTCCACTCGGTTATGCCGAGTGGGTCTTCCTCGACCCTCTACCTTCGCTTCATCCCCTCTAATTGGGGCCCACACTTGATTAGATATCCGCTCCGCCTTCCCGGGTTACATCAATTGCTCCCTATTTTTTTAGCCGAGAGGTCGGATAAAAGAGCATAAGGTCCTGGGAAATTTTGGTGCAGCTTTTATCGTATTTTGCTTATCTTCGAAAGATCATTTATGCATATTTGCTCTTCATTTTCTGTATTCGTCCGACAGCCTCGACTTTTTTGCTTTTTGTGCCTCTATAAATAGAGCTTCAAGTCTTCATTTAATTTTCATAAGGATCAACCGTGGTGTCTTCAAAACACAAATTCTCTCAGGTCTCGGCGCGTTTTCGGGCCACGTCCTCATTTTCATCATTGGGTGAGTGCTCACTGGGCCACTCGGTCATGACCGAGTGGCCTTATTTTTGGCCGAGGCCACTTGGTCATGACCGAGTGGCACCCCACTCGGTCATGACCGAGTGGTCTCGGTCTCTCAGTGCCTTTATACGCCTTCAATCGCTTGATTCCTCTTCGGTCTCTTCTTCTTTGTCTTGTACTGATATTCTTTGCTTTACGTGTAGGTATTTTGCTTACTGTGATCCTTTGTCTTCCCTAACGTAACAAGGTAACCATTTTAAATCTTTTCAATATGTCGAGGAGAAGACCGGCATCACCCCCCGGCCCCACGCACATTCCTGCTACTTCAAGCTCTCGGCTCCAGTACGGGGCTTTTGAGAAGGTTTATGATGCCACCCCTTCTGGATTTATGGTGAGGTATCCTCGTCTTGATGAGCCGGACCCTTCCCAAGTAGATGAAGGCTCCATTGGCGTTCACTTTGCTTCATTTGAGGTTGGACTCCACTTTCCTCTTTCACATTTTGCCATAGCGTGGTTGCGTCACTATAAGATTGTTCCCGCCCAACTCCACCCTAATGGTTGGGCCCAGATGGTAGGTTTTTCCGTGCTTTGCCATCAGAGGAATGTAGCTCCTTCCTTGATACTCTTCAGTTGCTTCTATCGATTGCAAAAAGCCAGCAAAGACCGCGCCCTTTATACACTCCAGAAGGTGTCGAGTTTCGAGCTGTTCAACACTCTTCCTAACAAGATCAATCGATTTGAAGAGCGATGGGTGGTGATAGAGCCCCCGCCTAGTTGGGATGCTCCTCGATACTGGAACCATTAGGATGCCAGCCAAGGGTTTCCTCCTTGCAAGGAAGTTCGGGGCGTATATCGTCGTCTTGTAGAAATGTTAACGGCGCAAGGTCCTGTTGAGTTGATAAGCCTCCTGACTTTGGAAAATTTTAGAGTTGCAGGTTGGGGGGTCGTGACGCCAGCTGCTCCTCCTCAGTCTTCTACGCTATCCAATCGGGAAATGGAAGGAGTTGGGGAGGAGGAGATGGAAATGCCTGAATCGTCTTCGCATCCTCCTTTCGATCCTTAGGAGGAAAACACTCATGGGGGTAGAATATCTTTTGCCATTGCCTTCCTTTTTCCATTATTTGCATTATTTTTCCACATTAAATGCTTTGTATTGATTTTTGCAGAAATGGCTGGATTGAGTAGGCTGATGGAGTTGCGCAGACGCCACCGTGAAGAGGAGGCACGTGTTGTGACAACGACTGGGGTTTCTATCCATGGAGCTGAGGGATCTACAAGCTCTCGCCCTCCTCGATCACATAGGCTTGCTGGCGTTTCTCCCACTGGGGTGGAAAGACGACGTCATCCGAGAAGTGACCATTCTAGTGCTGAAGTTCCATCTCATACAGAAAGTCCATCATCAATTCCTCTCTCTCATGAAGAGGCTGCCGACATCCCATCTCCTGCTCCCAATTCTCGAGGGGGGCGAAGCTCGTCTTCTCGGTTTGTTAGTGACATGGCTCGGGTGAAAGAGGAATGTCGCCATCCTATAATTCCTAACAGGAAGGATCGTCGCCGCCTTGAAGGCGAGAAATCATTGAGACCACCTCCTATACTTCTCATTCCGGGCGATATGAGACATATTATGATTCTCGGGGATGGTACAAAGCTTAGTGGTCAGGATTTTGAAGTTTCCCCCGGGGTATTAGAGACTGACTCCGTTACTGAACCCGAGATTGGCGCTCGTCTCATTTATTCTACCATTCTCCCTCGAGATGAACGGCGATTTATTGACAGTAATCATGACCAAGCTAGGGATGAGGCGAAGCAGCTCCTGGTGAAAGGGATCCAAGGGATTATTGCCTCCAATGCCAGGGACATGGCATATCGTGAACAAGTAGAGGTCCGAATGTCGGATTGAAGAAATTGTTAATCTTCTTGGGGCGAGGAGCGCCAAGAGTTAACGGGTCGTGCTCGTCGGGCGGAGCTCGGGAAGAAAAATACAGAGGCAGAGATCGGGCGCATGCGTGATCGACTTTCCGAGGTTGCTGCTGGTACCTTGGGCCTTTAAGGGGAAATTCAAGATTTGCGCTCTAAGCTAGAAGTTGAAGAGCATAAGAATGTTGGGTTGATGACGCAGCATGAAGCACTTCTGCAGGAACACTCTCTACGCCTGAAGGAACTGAAGATAAGTCGTAAGGATGCTCGTGCTATTCGGGCTGAAGTAGTGAAGGAATATCGTCTCTCAACCGAGTGCCAAGATAGAAAGGGGAAATATGTTTCAGGCTTTCTAAAATATAGATTTTATCTGGCACATGCTCATCTAAAATCTCAGCGTCCGGGAGAGACTTTTCCTGAACTTCTGCTTACCCCCGAGATTGAGGAATCTCATCAAGTGGATTGGCGTCAGTATGAGCCGAATGACCCTACGAGTCCTTCTTCTTATTTGGATTCTCATTTGGTGGATGACTTGAAAAATCTGACGGGTCTATGGAATCCGTTTCCTTTCAATCGTGGGGAAGAAGGCATGGCGGTCGACCCCGAAGCCATTGAAGAGGATCCTGGCGCAGCTGTTGAACATGTCTCTCATATGGTCGAGGCCGAGGAAGGGAAACTTCCCATAGTGCCTCCTGAGATTCTTGTTGTGTCATTCGGGTCTACTAAGCGTTCATCTCGCAGGTCTCGCTCTCGCGAGTAGACCCTCATTATTGCTTGCTTTTTGCTGTTATTTTTCTTTCTTTTTTTTTTATCGCAACGAGAGTTATTGCTTTATCAATGAGTACTTTCTTCATTGTTTTACCCAACATGCTTGGTTCCTTGTTGCTTGATTTAATCCCTTATTGTTGATTGATATGAGGTTAAGGCTTTTCTTTTGTCGTTGGACCACGCGTAGAGTGGTGAGCTTGAGCGTATTTTACCTCGTTGCCGGGCCATGAGCGGGGCAACAAGCTCGATCGTATTTTACCTCATTGTCGGGTCATAAGCGGGGCAACGGGCTGGATCATATTTTACCTCATTGTCGGGCCATAGGCGGTGCAACGGATTCGATCGTATTTTACCTCGTTGCCGGGCCATAGGCGGTGCAACAGGTTCGATCGTATTTTACCTCGTTGCCGGGCCATAGGCGGGGCAACGGGGTAGATCGTATTTTACCTCGTTGCCGAGCCACAGGCAGAACAACGGGCTCGATCGTATTTTATCTCGTTGTAGGGCCATAGGCGGGGCAACGGGCTGGATCGTATTTTTCCTCATTGCCGGGCCATAGGCGGGGCAACGGGCTTGATTGTGTGTGAGTTCCCTTTCCATAGATGTAAATAAAATGACAACCATGTGCACACAAGCATTTTTATGTGGTTCGGCTAAATGTGCCTACGTCCACGGTCCCATTTAGGACTTATATTACTGTAGATATTTTCTCAGATACATCGTTCGTATATAATTTCAGATAGTTCAAATTCCATGTTTTCCCCATGGTGTCTCCCGAAAGAGTTTGTAAAATGCAAGTGTTGGGACCAATCAGCTTTAGAATGAGGTATGGCCCTTCCCAATTTGCTCGTAACTTTCCATCATCCCTTAGCGCGTTAGTTACAATAGATCTTCGAAGTACTAAATCTCCTTCTTTCATGGGTCTGTTTTTAACCCGAGAATTGAAATAACTGGCGACTCTTCTCTGATATGCAGCTATCTTCATGGCAGTGTTATCCCTCTGCTCTTCAATCAGATCCAAATTTTCTTGCAATGCTTCAAAATTCCTCGCACCATCCTCTTCCTCATATGCCATCAGTCTTGGGGACTTAGCTGAAATTTCAATGGGAATTAAGACCTTTGTCCCATATACAAGATTGAACGGAGTTTCTCCAGTAGCGACTCGACTAGTCGTTCGGTAAGCCCATAAAATGGTGGGTAGCTCGTCGGCCCATGTGCCCCTGGCTCCTTCAAGTCGAGTTTTTAGGCCATGCAATATGGTTCGATTACTGACATCAGCTTGTCCATTAGCTTGGGGGTATGCCACTGAAGCGAATCTTAGTTGAATCCCTAGGTTGTCACAAAATTTTCTAAAGGAGTCACAATCAAATTGCTTCCCATGATCCGTAACAATAATTCTTGGTATTCCAAACCAGCACACAATGTCTTTCCATACCATTACCTCTACTTTTCGTGTTGTAATGGTGGCCAATGCCTCAACTTCAATCCATTTGGTGAAATAGTCTGTAGCCACTATTAAAAATTTTCTTTGTTCGAGTGCTCGAGGGAAAGGTCCCAGAATATCCAAACCCCACTAAGCGAATGGTATAGGCTAGAACGCAGGTTGCAGCTGAGATATTGGGGCTGATTGGACGGAGCATGTCGTTAGCATTTGTTACATGATTTAACTTTCTTTAACGCGTCTCACCTTAGTGTGGGCCAAAAGAAACCAGCTCTCAAAATTTTGTTTGCTAGGGCTCTTGCTCTCAAGTGTTCTCCACACATTCCGCTGTGAGTTTCTGCCAGGGTATATTCGGCCTCTTGAGGGCCTAAACATTTGAGAAGAGGTGTAGTGTAAGCTCGCTTATATAATATCCCGTCTATGATGGTAAACCTTGAAGCCCGCATCTTAAGTCTTTTTGCTTCTTGTGTATCATCTGGTAATTCATTGCTAGTGACATAACGATAAAAAGGCGATCTCCAGTCCACTATTGCCTCAACGCATGATACCTCTTTTTCTTCGATGCTTGGTTGATGTAGCATCTCCACAAATACTGCTCCTCCTGTTATCTCTCTAGTGGATGCTAGTTTAGACAAGGCATCAGCATGTCCATTGAGCGATATGTTTATTTGTGTTAATTGGAAACTCTGAAATGTCTGGGCCAAGTCTTTTACTTTATGCAAGTATTGAGCCATTATCTGTTCTCTGGTTTCATATTGTCCCTGAAACTGCTGCACAATCAACTGAGAATCACTATGAACAACCAATCGTGTTACTTCCAATTTCCTTGCTATCCTCATTTCAGCAATTAATGCCTCATATTCAGCTACGTTGTTTGTACTTGAAAAAGCAAATCGCAGAGAATACTCTAACGTTTCTCCCTCAGGGGATACAAGTACTATCCCAGTGCCACTTCCCTGTAAACCAGATGCTCCATCGACAAACAACAACCATTCTGCCTGCTTATTTTCTCCTACCTTACTAGAGTGTGTACATTCCACAATAAAATCAGCCAACGCCTGTCCTTTTATAGCTTGTCGAGGTTGATACTGGATATCATATTCACTTAACTCAATGGACCATTTGGTAAGGCGACCGGAACATTGAGGCTTTTGCAAAATACTTCGTAAGAGCTGATTTGTAAGTACGATGATCGAATGAGCCTGGAAGTATGGCCTCAACTTTCTGGATGCGTTTAACAGTGCTAACGCCATTTTTTATGCCATGGGATAACGTGTCTCGGGGCCCTGTAATACCTTGCTGACATAATATATTGGCGGATCCACCTGTCCCTCTTTCTTGATTAATACTGCACTTATGGCTTCATCACTTATCCCCAAGTATAAGTATAACGTCTCTCCAATTTCTAGTCGTGTTAATAGGGGAACTTCTTTCAAATACTCCTTTAATACTTCAAATGACTTTTGGTATTGTTCTGTCTACTCAAACTTTTTTCCAGCTCTTAATGTCCGCAAGAAAGGGAGCTCTCTTTCAGCTGACTTGAAGAGAAAACGCCCGAGAGCTGCCATTCATCCTGTCAATCGCTGAACTTGCTTAGTTGATGCTGATGGTTCCATATCTAGTATTACTTTAATTTTCTCAGGGTTTTTTTCGATTCCTCTTTGTGTGATCATGTATCCCAAGAATTTTCCAGACTGCACTCCAAAGGCACACTTCTTGGATTTAACCGCATCTTATACTGTCTAAAGACTCCAAGCACCTGCGCTAGCTTTTCTACATGGGATTCACCCTTTCGACTTTTCACGATCATGTCGTCAACATATGCTTCCATTGTGTCGCCCAGCAATTTTTTGAAGACTTTATTCACCATGCATTGATAAGTGGATTTAGCGTTCTTGAGTCCAAAAGGCATGACATGGTAGCAGTATGTCTCATTTTCAGTGATAAATGACGTCTTCTCCTGGTCTGGAGGGTACATCATTATTTGGTGGTACCCCGAGAAAGCATCCAAGAAGCTCAGAAACTGGTATCCAGACGTTTCGTCCACAAGACGGTCGATCCGAGGTAGCGGGTATGAGTCTTTGGGGCATGCCTTGTTGAGATTGGTGAAATCCACACAAACACACCATTTTCCATTAGGTTTCGTGACTATAACAACATTGACCAACCACTCTGGATATAATACTTCTCGAATGAAGCCCACCCTTAGCAATTTGTCAACTTCCTCTTCTAAAGCATGTAGCCTATTAGGGGCAATGTTTCGCTTCTTTTGTCGGACTGGCTGGAACTGGGGATCCACATTCAAGTGGTGGCATATTACTTCTGGACTGATTCCTGACATATCTTTTGGTTTCCAAGAAAATACATTTGAATTTTCTCGCAGGCATCTTGTAATCTCTTCTTTTATATGTTTCGGAAGCTGGGACCCCACATATGCTACTTAGAATCTAATTCACTCAGATGTACTACTTCCAATTCTTCAACAGGTTGGGGTTTACGTGCGGCTCCTTCTTCCAATGATTTATGTATGGCCTTTTCTGCTATAGATAAGGTTTCTTTAGCTCTTTTTCCTTTTGTGGATGACACATAACAGGTTCGTGCCTTCTTTTGATCTCCTCGAACTTGCCCCACTCTGACGGGGGTGGGGTGGGGAATTTCATCAATAAGTAACATGAGGACACTACTGCTATCAGATCATTGAGTAAGGGGCGGCCTAAAATCATGTTATATGCCGCCGAGGAGGTTTTAACCACTATAAAATTCGCTTGCCGAGTTACGAGTTGAGGGTCTTCCCCAAGCGTAATGGGTAGTTGAATAGATCCTGCAACTGGGATCGCTACCCCGGTGAAGCTATACAGGGGCAAGGACACTTTCTTCAATCGATCATGAGATAAATGCATTTTCTCAAAATAGTTCCAGTAGATCAAATTGATAGAACTGCCACATAAATGATATTGCATTCATTTAACCATACATAAACGACATTGCATTCATTTAACCATACATAAACATCATAGTTACAAAATAGACTATAAGACAAAACATGATGTCTCATTTCTCCCCTATTTGTCATTAACAAACTAAGACCTACTCATGAGATGGTGGAAGAGTTTGGAAATGACTCTCGAGTCTAGCGAGACGCTCCTCAACTCGGGTAACCTGAGTGTCCATGTCGAGGATGGCGTCAAGAACTTCTTGTAGAGAAGGGCTAGGGCGAGAAGAAGATGAAGCACCAGCAGCAGCAGCAGGATCATGAATGGGAGTAGGTGGCATCTCAGTTGCCTTGTCATATTCTGCATCTTCATCAGTGTTGATATTAGGAGCGACACCATAAAAAATGGGATTCTTCTGCCATATGCCTTGGATCTTGATGCAATGCATACGACGAAGGGTGCCGGCGTAAAACCGGTCAGTGGGTTTGATGGGAATAGAATACTCATTTTCAAGAGAAATATGAAAGTGTTTGAAAATACAAGTGAGAAACATGCCTTATGGAAGATGAGTAGATCTCTTAGGGTCGTAAACGTCCATGTGATGAACAATTATGTGAGCCAAATCAATCGGTAGTTTGTTAACCAAACACCACAAAATTTCAAATTCAAAAATGAAACATGATCAAAAGAACCACTTTTGGGAACAAAGTAGTGGTAGATAATTAAATGTAGGAGACGAAGAATAATATCAAAGTCTTTGCCCATAAGCATATAGAACTGAAAATCAGGATGAGTAAGGGCATGAACAGTTGTGATAGGATTAAAGTTGGGAATTTTGAAATACCATTGTTGAGTTTCAGGGATTTGGATATTGAAATTGTTATAACGAATACCATAAATTTCTTGAAAAATGCCCTCATTAAATTCAATGTCAATGTCCTTAACTCTAGATAAAATGCGAAACGGATGATCAAGAGTGACAAGGTTCGCGTAGAAAAGACAGACAAGATTAGGATAGACTAGTTCGTTTAATAAGAGAAAAGGAACCCACTTACTAAGATAGACGGTCAGGTCGAAGTCTTCTTTGCGAAGCTCTTCAAACTCAACTTTCCGACCATTAAGAACCACATGTTTTGACACTTGAGTGAAACGAGACGCCGCCTCTTCAGAAATGAAAGAAGATGCATCAAAGTCATGACGCATTTTGTTGCTCATTCGGATGACGACCATTGTGCTCTCTTGCTAGACGCTCTTCTTGGGGCCATTTCATGAGAGACAAAAGCGGGTCGAGTTGAGAGTAACTTGAGAGGCGAGATGAGAGTTAAGAGAAATGGCCCAAAAGGCCTTTAAATAACGTTTGGTCGACTTAGGGTTGTCGCATTCGTGGTAATTTCGGTTGACCAAAGATGGGCAGAATGCATCATCCTATAACTGCCATAACTTCGGTCGACCGACACTACAACTTAGGTCGACCGAAGAGGGACAGAATTCAATATCCTCAACCCACCATAACTTTAGTTGACCAATACTACAACTTAGGTCGACCGAAGAGGGATAGAATTGAATATCCTCGACCCACCATAACTTTGATCGGCTGACACTATAACTTAGGTCAACCTAAGAGGGATAGAATTCAACATTCTCAATCCGCCTATACTTCGGTCGACTGACCCTACAACCTAGGTCAACTGAAGTGGGACAGAATGTCCAGCCATGAACCGGTAATACTTCGGTCGACTGATCGATGATGTTAAGTCGACCGAAGATGGGCAGACGGCAACATTCTTGAAAATTCATGAACCAAACATAAAAATTTCTTGAATAAGCTGATTAATCAGACAAATTTATCATCCGATAGCGTTTCAACCCTTAAATGACATAATTGGCGTTAGGGTAAAACTATAACAGCTTATGTGGCATTATTGTCATATATTGCTTACTTTTAGCTTTTGTTACCCCATGAACATCTAATTCTTACAAAAGACATGCCCACCAAATTGCCAAAAATATGTCCACAAAATTGCCCGTAAAAAAAGCTAAGTGTTAGGGATAAAAATAGCTAGCAGTGTGTCAAAATTTACATTAGTAATGACAGTAGCAATTTTACAAAAAAAAAATCAACCATACTATCTACTCTAAGGGTCAAAATATCATGCAAAAATTTCAGCTTCCATTTTTACCCTCCACATCATCATAAATTCAGCCTGAACAAGACTCGGGTCTAATCCTGCTAACAAAAATTTGATGAACTTCACCATAAAAACCCCACAATCAGATCTGCAAAGCAATTGAGAGGTAGTTTTAGTCAAACAATCAACGCACACAAACCAGTGTTTCACTGAAAATACTTGCCCATTGTTTTGTTCGGGAAGTGGTCTAACCCTTTTATGCTTGAGCATTGATGTGTTGTAGTTTTCATTGACGTATAGTTTCATAAACCATGGTATGACCACCCGTACGGGCTTCATGTACTTGCTAAGCTGGGCACCACATACCCTACTCAATAAGCTATCGTAGATGTTGAGTTGTCGCTCCTGCATGTTGACCTCGATTGCAAACCAATATGATCTCGATATACAATATGAAAAATAAAGATAACGATAAATACTCCAATGTTTCCCTAAACTGGAATGTTATGGTCCACTACAGGGTATGAGACTTGTCCCACATTAGAAGTTCAGGCTCCTAGTGTGGGTTTATTACCTCTTGGGCACCCTCCCCTTAATAGCTAACTTTTGAGGGTGAGTTCTACTCAAAGGTTGTAACAGTGGTATTAGAGTCGATCCCATGGCTCTCAGTGCAAGCGAGCAGCGATGGAGGTGACGTCGGCATTGCAGTGTTCGCCTGGGACTAGTAGTGGCTAGTGCGCAGCCTGTCGTCATGGGCGTCAGGCTGTGGAGCATGGTGGTATGTTATGATCCACTACAAGGTATGAGACTTGTCCCACATTGGAAGTTCAGGCAGGCTCCTGGTGTGGGGTTTATAACCTCTTGGGCACCCTCCCCTTAATAGCTAGCTTTTGAGGGTGAGTTCTACTCGAGGGTTGTAACATGGGAATTACCCTTTTGACGTAATTAACTAACTCTTTGCCAAATGCATACTCTAACTTTTCCTTGTCAGGATTCCCCATTTCATGGTAGGCCTTCTTCACAAATTGCCAAAATTAAGAGTCCAAAATGACACAATCTAAAGAGTTTTTTATACTTGACTACTCACTCTCTAATATGAAACAATGTCGAATTCACGTGTTGTACGTAAAAGCATAGTTAATAATTTGAAATAAAAAATTAACATATAAAATTGACAAAATTTTTCTTACGTGATCATTTAGCCACCTGTTCTCATAAAGCAAATCATCAAAAAAATTCCTCCGCACATCACAGATTGTCAATGGCATATCGTCACTATATAATAAAGACGACAGATAAATCAGAACTTCAGTGAAGACCGAAGAGCACTGGGAGAAGGTTAAGAAGACAATACACTACCTTGGTGAAGCTTTCTCCAACCACTTTGTGAGATCACTAACTTTTGCAGGATCCACTTCTCGAACGGGTTCAAACACCTTGACATTCAACAACTCCCTTCTCTTTAAGGGATTGATGAATGGGAACACAATGCATGTGCTCTCTTCTTTCTCCTATGCCCTCTTCCTTTGAGTGATTCATGATCCATATCATCCTCAAGAAAAATAGTAGAACGTTCTCCGAGTTCACCTATAAATTGGGTCAAACAATATTCAGTCGACAAGCATTGCATACATTACAAGTTGCCTTCGTATTCAATCTATAAATTACATACATTTACCGCAGTTTTCTGCAAACTACTCTGGTTGATTTGGCATTACAAACTCAACAGGAACCTGTTTATCCAGATTGTGCTCAGAATCTGTGATCAACATACGAGGCATTCATTGGTAAACAATTATGGTAGTTGAAGGGTTTGAGAGCTTGCCTGCAAAATGAGGTCAATCGAAATTTAATTATTTTTATGACTTTGCGAAATGAAAAAATCAACCTGCAAAAAATAACCCAACCTTCATCAGATTCTTTTATTAGCGTGACTCGTTCTTTCTCATAAGTGCAGTCTTCCACAATCCCCAAGTTTTTTACTATTGCCTCAAACACGCATTCTTCCTTTTGCCCCTTATAATCTTCAGGGACATTGCCCATGCGTCTTTCTAACTGAAATGCATATTTTTCAGCCAACTCGAGCAACCTATCAATTTAACTCTTCATCCGATCACATCGACCTGTTAACTAATCAAATCGATCTTTTATCACACGTAGTAGCCTCCTCTCAAGTTCTCTCATTTCTTGTCTATCAACCTGAGTTACATCATTGTTATGAGAAGATGATGGTTGATCGCATGGCTGATGGTGCATGGAAACAAATTGTGCATCTTCCTTAGACTCATTTCTTTCATCTTCATTCAAGCTGTTATCCACTCTGGAATCTTCTACATCATCAAGAGGTGTCATTCCGTGCCAAAATTCTTCCTCAGCTTTTTTTGATGAAGGAACTAATGTGCGATTTACCTTGAGCTTCATCATTGTAATTTCATATTCCAAAAACCTGTTAACTTTTTCTCCCTCCCGCATAGGCTGTTAACATTCTTGGAATTCTATCACCTTCTAGTTTGTGAGCAAACTCCTCCCCAAGATCAAGAATTGCTTCAAACGCCCAAATCTATAGAAAGGAAAAGATTGCTGACAGTTAACAAGTTAATTAGAACATTATACAAAAAAAGAATTTTGTAAACTATTACCATGATTACAAATGAAAATCCGTAAAGTTATACGCATATCGATCATTTTTTCCACATTACTTCACCTTTTTCCCAAATTGCCTTTGAATATTGCAATTGTATATTTATATGATCTCTTTCCCCAGGTGTAGTTGTTGAATCGATCTAGATCATCAACCAAATAAAACCACCACAAGTTCAAATTTTATTCTTTTCTGTGGCTAACAAAACATATGCCAAAATTAAAAGAAGACCCAGCTTGAACTTGTCAGGCTAATCATTACATTTTCGGAATGCACTCAACAATTGCTTTCTCGTTATTTTTCCTTTATTCCTCTTGAAGTTATTCCGCAAAAGATGACATTATAAGCCTAAACTCTCATCCTCAAAGTCAAATTCTCCAGTTTTAAAGCTTGTAACTAAAGTGAACTCTTCGAGCCCAAATCTTGCAAGTTGGTTCCCAAATTTGAACCATACTTTATTCTCTTTGGAGGTCTTGACCGATTTAAGAATCAACTAGTGAACCATTTGCAGAGCTATTTTCATGTTTGCAACATTGAGTAAGTGTCTAAAATATGATTTTGTAAAAAGAGCTGTGTTTGGCATCTAAACTGTAATACACATCATGAATCATTTGTATCATACATCGGTTGCTTTTTTTGCCACGTACCTTATCTTTAACATCAACTACATACTCTATTTCTATTTTTTGCAAAAAACACAAAAAAAAAAAATCAAATACATCAATTTCAGGTCTTAAAATCATCTTTAATATGTATAGTTGACAAATCATATATAGTTAACTCACAAGTGAATAAACTAATCTTCTGGATATATTAGATAAACGTTGGTCTAAATTTATTTCCTTTCAAATAAATTTTAATTTTATTAACAAATGAATAAAAAAATATATTAGTTCCATAGCTAAGTGGAAGTGAATCCTGATTACAAAAATAGAATAGTTCAATAACAAATGATGCACATGTGTTCATAAAAACTTAATAGAATATTCTTTCATCTGCCAAACAAACAACTAATCAATCTTGAAAAATACCATCTCTAATTACAAAAAAAACAAAAACACAAAAGCAAACAACTAATCAACTTTTTTTGCAATCGTTTGCATTTGCTATTTAAGAAACAATGGGTGATAAAATAATTATCCTTCCAACACTACTGAGCATTCTCATGTAGCAAATGCAAACGATTGGAAAAAAAATTTGATTAATTGTTTGCTTTTGTGTTTTTGTTTCTTTTATAATTAGAGATGAAATTTTTCAAGATTAATTAGTTGTTTGTCTAGGCAGATGGAAGAACATTCTATTAAGTTTTTATGAACACATATGCATAATTTGTTATTGAACTATTCTATTTTTGTAATTAGGATTCACATGCACTTTGCTATGGAACTAATATGTTTTTTTATTCATTTGTTAGTAAAATTAAAACTTACTTGAAAAGAAATAAATTCAGTCCAACGTTTATCTAATATATCTAAAAAATTAGTTTATTCACTTGTGAGTAGTAATACCCGAGAATGATTTGAGGTCATAAATAATATTTGATGAAGGGCATAAATGGACTTTGTGGAAAATAAGACTATAGGGTACACTAACGCAACTTTGGACGATCGAATTAGTCAGAGGGAATACCCTGGACCCTAGATAGCCAAGGAAAATGGTATAGTATCGACAAGTAATACGAGTTATGATTTTAGGCATCAAAAGAAGTTGGATCGGGAACGGTTCCCGATATAGCTAAAAAAAAAGGCAATTGTGATTTAGGCTGAAATACCGAATTATCGTACGGGGCATCCGGGAAGTCAATGGAACCCCAAGGAAGTTCATATTTGGCATATAGAGTAACCCTTCAGTAGTTTTTGGAAGAAACAAAAGGGTTTGTAGCTAAAACGAAGATTCGGGCTTAAGTGCAGTTTTTTCGAAATTGACGGAGGGAGATCGAAACGATATTTTTTCGAAATTTTAAAGAGAGTGTTTTGGGATATTTCAAAGGGTTATAAAGGTCTTTAAAGAGAAGTTCAGTTTTTGAGCCGGGGGCAAAATCGTAATTTTTGAGGTTGGGGGTAAAAGTGTAATTTACCGAAAAATTAGGGGCATTAGCGCAATTAGTCCATTTTTCAGGGACTAAAATGCAATTAAAAATTAGCCCGGGGACCATGTTGAAAAGGGTCTAAGTGCAATTATCCAAAAGTTCGGGCCAAAGTGTAATTCTTGAAATCTTTTTACTAGGGGCATTTGGGAGATTCAGGAAAAAGCTTCATAAATGACTTTAGAGATAAGGATGAAGTCTCATGATGACGTTAGAGATAAGATGAAGGCTCATGATGACTTTAAGGATAAGATTTGTATAAGATTTGATTGGATAAGAAAAGATTTGATTTAGATAACAATGATTGCAGAAGATTTTAGAAGATTTTGGAATGATTACAAAAGATATTAGAAGATTTGGAATGATTATAGAAGATTTACAATGATTGCAGAGAATCTTAGAAGATTTTGGAATGATTACAAAAGATATTAGAAGATTTGGAATGATTATAAAAGATTTACAATGATTGCAGAGAATCTTAGAAGATTTTGGAATGATTACAAAAGATATTAGAAGATTTGGAATGATTATAGAAGATTTACAATGATTGCAGAGAATCTTAGAAGATTTTGGAATGATTGCAAAAGATATCAAAAGATTTGGAATGATTGGAAAAGATTTTGAAAGATTTGAAATGATTGCAGAATATATATTTCTTGGTGGCTAAGTTTCCTAAACATATAAATAGGGGCTCAAGGCTAAGGATTCTCTCATTCGAAGTTGTGATACATTTGTGCTAGACGAGAGTGCTTCGGGTGTAGTGGATAGAGGGTTTTTAAAGCATACGCAAGGCATCACACGCGTAGAGCACTTAGGCAGCGCGTGAGGACCTGTAAGGAGGTAGTTTGGTTAAAATACTTGAGGAGTTGCACGAAAATTGAGGTTGGGCACAAGATTCGAGGTGTTCTGAGTTTCGTTCAAGGTGAGTTGTTCGCTACCAAAATTTGGCTTTCTTGTGAGTGGTTTTCCTCCAAAACTTGATTTATTGTGCTTGTTCTATCTGAACATATGGTGATTTCATGCAAAATGGTTTTGTGCATTAAAATGGTAACCGGTGACGGTTGGATTTATGAGGGAGGTTTGTCCCTAAACGTTTTGAACTGTGCATTGCATTTTATAAATGTTGTTTATACGATGCATTGAATTGTGAATTGTGAATTGTTGCATTGTCTTGAGTTTTATGTGTACGTATGGAATGTCAGCCTCGGATGTTGTCTGGATAGTGTAGCCATAATTCTCCAAGGGCGTGACGGAATAATAGGGGTATCTGATGCTAGTGTGCATGTCAGGATAGCCGCCTTGGTTTCCGTGCCAGACCGTTTGGTCAGGGAAGTTGCACTAGGACGACTAGGTGATCCATACTGTGTTGTTCATGTGGGATGTCAGCCTAGGATGTTGTCTGGATAGTGTAGCCGTAATTCTCCAAGGGCGTGACGGAATAATAGGGGTATCTGATGCTGGGTGTGCATGTCAAGATAGCCGCCTTGATTTCCGTGCCAGGCCGTTTGGCCAGGGAAGTTGCACTAGGACGACTAGGTGGTCCATGTGAAATTTTGGAGTTGAGATTGTATGGTGGTTCCTGGATGCTTAAGGTGGGAACGTATTCTGGTGAGATGCGTTGGCAGCCCCATTTAAGCTAGAATCGCGTCGCGTCGTCGTGTCGTCGAGTCGGTGTGGTGGCATAGCTTTTAGAGAGATTGCTCTTTCCCCATGGTAGGGTTAAGCGCGTGGGAATTCTCTTGAGCTAGGGCTTACCGGGTATATTGGTTTATTTCATGTCTTGCATTATTCATGAAAAATGTGTTTTGAACTCTCACTTAGATGATTCATCATCTAATTTGGACTTTGTCCCTGAAATATTCAAACGTTCCAGGTGAAGGCAGCGGTGCAAAAGGGAAAGGAATCGTCGAGGAGTGACGGCGACTAGCAGATAGTTTACATTATGTCTTTACTGTTATGTTATTTACTTTTGAAAACGTCATGTAAACGTTGGTGCAACTTTATATATAAATAAAGTGGTTTTGGTTATGACCTGTTGAGGTTTCGATCTAGCTTCCGCATTTGTGTTGGTGAACCTGTCTTGGTTTATTAATGGTTCATAGTTGATATACTGAGAAGGTGTAACGGGATATTCGAGGAATGGTTTTTGTGTTGGATTTTTGTTTGAAAAAAATTTATCCCCGGAATCTTACGTTACGTTAACGCTCCCGAGAATTGGGGTGTTACATGAGTTAACTATATATGATTTGTCAACTATACATATAGTTTTAAGACTTGAAATTGATGTATTTGATTTTTTTTTTTTTTTTGTGTTTTGCAAAAAATAGAAATGGAATATGTAGTTGATGTTAAAGACAGGGTACGTGGAAAAATAAACAACCGATGTATGATACAAATGATTCACGATGTGTATTACAGTTTAGATGCCAAACACAAAGACCTTTTTACAAAATCATGCTTTAGACATTTACTCAATATTACAAACATGAAAATAGCTCTGCAAATGGTTCACCAGTTGATTCTTAGATCGCTCAAGACCTCCAAAGAGAATGAAGTATGGTTCAAATTTGAAAACTAGCTTGCAAGATTTGGGCTTGAAGAGTTCACTTTAGTTACAGGCCTTAAAGTTGGAGAATTTGACTTTAAGGATGAGAGCTTAAGCCTATAATGTCATCTTTTATATAATCACTTCAAGAAGAATAAAGGAAAAATAATGAGAAAGTAATTGTTGAGTACATTCCAAAAATGTAATGATAATCCTGACAAGTTCAAACTGGACCTTCTTTTAATTTTGGCATATGTTTTGTTGGCTACAAAAAAGAATACAAATTTGAACTTGTGGTGGTTTTATTTGGTTGATGATCTAGATCGATTCAACAACTACACATGGGAAAAGAGATCATATAAATATACAATTGCGATATTCAAAGGCAATCTAGGGAAAAATGTGAAGTAATGTAGAAAGAATGATTGATATGCGTACAATTTTCACGGATTTCCATTTGCAATCATGGTAATAGTTTACAAAATTCCTTTTTTGTATAATGTTCTAATTAACTTGTTAACTGTAAGCAATCTTTTCCTTTCTATAGATTTGGGCATTTGAAGCAATTTCCGGTCTTAGGGAGGAGTTTGCTCACAAACTATAAGGTGATAGAATTCCAAGAATGTTGGGGTGGGAATTTGAGCAGCCTATGCGGGAAGGAGAAAAAGTTAACAGGTTTTTGGAATATGAAATTACAATGATGAAGTTCCTTTATCGAAAGAAGTTGAGAAAGAATTTTGGTAGGGAATGACACCTCTTGATGATGTAGAAAATTCCAGAGTGGATAACAGCTTGAATGAAGATGAAGGAAATGAGTCTAAGGAAGATGCACAATCTGTTTCCATGCACCATCAGCCATGCAATCAACCATCATCTTCTCATAATAATGATGTAACTCAGGTTGATAGACAAGAAATGAGGTAACTTGAGAGGAGGTTCCTACATGTGATAAAAGATCGATTTGATCAGTTAATAGGTCGATGTGATCGGATGGAGAACAAAATTGATAGGTTACTCGAGTTGGATGAAAAATATGCGTTTCAATCAGAAAGATGTGGGTTTTAGTCAAAAAGAGGTAGGGGTAATGTCCTTGAAAATTATAAGGGGCAAGAGGAAGAACGTGTGTTTGAGGCTGTAATAAAAAACTCGGGGATTGTGGAAGACTACACTTACGAGGAAGAACGAGTCACGCCAATAAAAGAAGCTGAGGAAGGTTGGTTTATTTTTTGCAAGTTGATTTTTCGTTTTGCAAAGTCTTAAAAATAATTAAATTTCGATTGACCTCATTTCGCAGGCAAGCTCTCAAACTCTTCAACTGCCTTAATTGTTTACCAACGAATGCCTCGTATGTTGATCATAGATTTGGAGCACAATCTAGATAAACGGGTTCCTGTTGAGTTTGTGATGCCAAATCAACCAGCGTAGTTTGCAGAAAGCTACAATAAATGTATGTAATTTGTGGATTGAATACAAAAGCAACTTGTAATGTATGCAATGATTGTCGACTGAATATTGTTCGACTTAATTTATAGGTGAACTAGGAGAACGTTTTGCTATTTTTCTTGAGGATGATATGGATCATGAATCACTCAAAGGAAAAAGGCATAGGAGAAAGAGGAGAGCACATACATTGTGTTCCCCATTCACCAATCCCTTAAAGAGAAGGAAGTTGTTGAATGTCAAGGTGTTTAAACCCTTTCAAGAAGTGGATCCTGTAAAAGTCAGTGATCTCACAAAGTGGTTGGAGAAAGCTTCCCCAAGGTAATGTATTGTCTTTTTAACCTTCTCCTAGTGCACTTCGGTCTTCACTGAAGTTCTGATTTGTCTGTCATCTTTATTATACAGTGACGATATGTCATTGACAATCTGTGATGTGCGGGGGAATTTTTTTGATAATTTACTTTATGAGAACGGGTGGCTAAATGATGACGTAAGCAAAATTTTGTCAGTTTCATATGTTAATTTTTTATTTCAAATTATTAACTATGCTTTTACGTACAACACGTGGATTCGGCATTGTTTCATATCAGATGGCGAGCAGTCAAGTATAAAAAACTCTTTTGACAAGATTGTGCCATTTTGGACTCTCGATTTTGGCAATTTGTGAAGAAGGCCTACCATGAAATAAGGAATCCTAGCAGGGAAAAGTTAGAGTATGCATTTGGCAAAGAGCTAGTTAATTACGTCAAAGGGGTAATTCCCAGTCTAGGGAAACCTTGGAGTATTTATCGTTATCTTTATTTTCTATATTGTATCCCGAGATCACGTTAGTTTGCAATCGAGGTCGACCTGCAAGACCGACAAATCAACATCTTCGATAGCTTACCGAGTAAGGTATGTGGTGCCTAGCTTGGCGAGTACATGAAGCCCGTACGGGTGGTCATACCATGCTTATGAAACTATACGTCAATGAAAACTACAACACATCAATGTTCAAGAATAAAAGGGTCAGACCACTTCTCAAACAAAACAATGGGTAAGTATTTTCAGTGAAACACTAGTTTGTGTCCGTTGATTGTTTGACTAAAAATACCTCCCAATTGCTTTGCAGATTTGATTGTGGGGTTTCTACGGTGAAGTTCATCGAATTTTTCTTAGTAGGATTAGACCAGAGTCTTGTTCAGGTTAAACTTATGATGATGTGGAGGGTAAAAATGACAGCTGAAATTTTTACATGGCATTTTGACCCTTAGAGTAGATAGTATAGTTGGTTTTCTTTTGTAAAATTGCTATTGTCATTGCTAATGTAAATTTTGACACATTGCTGGCCATTTTTGTCCCCAAAACTTAGCTTTTTTTATGGACATGTTTTTGGCACTTTGGTGGGCATGTCTTTTGTAAAATTTAGATATTCAGGGGTAACAAAAGTTAGAAGTAAGCAATATATGACAATAACGCCACATAAGTCGTTATAGTTTTACCCTAACGCCAATTATGTCATTAAGGGTTGAAACACTATCGGATAATGAATTCGTCTGATTAATCAGCTTCTTTAAGAAATTTTTATGTTTGGTTCATGAATTTTCAAGAATGTTGTCGTTTGCCCATCTTCGGTCGACTTAACATCATCGGTTAGTCGACCGAAGTATTGCCAGTTCATAGGTGGACATTCTGTCCCACTTCAGTTGACCTACGTTGTAGGGTCAGTCGACCTAAGTATAGGCGGATCGAGGATGTTGAATTCTATCCCTCTTAGGTCGACCTAAGTTATAGTGTCAGTTGACCGAAGTTATGGCGGGTCAAGTATATTCAATTATGTCCCTCTTCGGTCGACCTAAGTTATAGTATCAGTCAACCGAAGTTATGACAGGTCGAGGATATTGAATTATGTCCCTCTTCAGTCGACCTAAATTGTAGCGTCGGTCGACCGAAATTATGACGATTATAAGATGATGCATTATGCCCATCTTCGGTCGACTAAAGAGAAACTTCAATCGACAGAAGTTACCGCGAATGCGGTAACCCTAAGTCAATCGAACGTTATTTAAAGGCCCTTTGGGCCATTTCTCTTAACTCTCATCTCGCCTCTCAAGTTACTCTCAACCCGACCCGCTTTTACCTCTCATGAAATGGCCCCAAGAAGAGCATCCGACAAGAGAGCACAAGGGTCGTCATCCGAACGAGCAACAAAAGTGCATCATGACTTTGATGCATCTTCTTTCATGTCTGAAGAGGCAGCGTCTCGTTTCACTCAAATGTCAAAACAGGTGGTTCTTAACGGTCGAAAAGTTGAGTTTGAAGAGCTTCGTAAAAAGGACTTCGACCCGACCGTCTATTTTAGTAAGTGGGTTACTTTTCTCTCATTAAACGAACCAATCTATCCTAATCTTGTCCATCTTTTCTACGCCAACCTTGTCACTCTTGATCATCCGTTTCGCATTTCATCTAGAGTTAAGGGCATTGACATTGAATTTAATGAGGGCATTTTTCAAGAAATTTATGGTATTCGTTCTAATAATTTCGATATCCAAATCCCTGAAACTCAACAATGGTCTTTCAAAATTCCCAACTTTAATCCTATCACAACCGTTCACGTCCTTACTCATCCTAATTTTAAGTCCTATATGCCTACGGGCAAAGACTTTGATATTATTACTCGTCTCCTACATTTAATTATCTACCACTGTTTTGTTTCCAAAAGTGGTTCTTTTGATCATGTTTCATTTTTTGAATTTGAAATTCAGTGGTGTCTAGTCAACAAACTATCTATTGATTTGGCTCACATCATTGTTCATCACATGGACGTTTATGACCCCAAGAGATCTACTCTTCCATACGCCATATTTCTCACTTGCATTTTCAAACATTTTCATATTACTCTTGAAAATGAGTATTATATTCCCATCAAGCCCATTAACCGGTTTTACACCAGCACCTTTCGTTGTATGCATTGCATCAAGATCCAAGGCACATGGCAGAAGAATCCCACATTTTATGGTGTCACTCGTGACATCAACACTGATGAAGAGGCAGAATATGACAGGGCAACTGAGATGCCACCTACTCCTGTTCACGATCATGTTGCTGCTGCTGGTGCTTCATCTTTTTCTCGCCCCGATCCCTCTCTACAAGACGTTCTTGATGCCATCCCTAACGTGGGCGCTCATGTTACCTGAGTTGAAGAGCATCTTGCTAGACTCGAGAGTCATTTTCAAACTCCTCCACCATCTTGTGAGTAGGTCTTAGTTTGTTAATGACAAATAAGGGAGAAATAAGACATCATGTTTTGTCTTATAGTTTATTTTGTAACTATGATGTTTATGTATGGTTAAATGAATGCAATATCATTTATGTATGGTTAAATGAAATTCAATATCGTTCAGAACTAAGAACTAATGGAGCCTGAAGACAAGCAAGATACGAGGATAACAACACATAAGCCGTTTTAGTTTTATCATAACGTCCCCTATGTCGTTAAAGGTCAAAACGCTATCGGATGGGTTCTCCACTGATGAAATGACTACATTTATGTCACTTAAGCAAAAATTAGATGTTTTCAGGTGACGGAATCGAGAAGTCAGTTGGATATGACAATAACGATACATAAATCGTTTTAGTTCTACCATAACACCATGTATGTCAAGGGGTCGAAATCGTATCAAATGGGTTTCCTGACAAGTATATGTGCTTAAAGATGTTAGACGAGGACTTATAATCATAGAAAATAAGCTTCTATATTTCTTTATCTCTTTGTAGTATGGCACGACTATTTCACCATAAACATAGTACGCATTCATTTCACATATGTATGATAATTAATCTTCAAAGTATCAAAACTAAGCATCCAAACTCCATTAAAGATGTTATTATAACCAATTTAAGATGTTCAGTGGCAATGGAAGCCGAATGAGCAAGATATGATGATAACAACACGTACGTCATTTTAGTTTTATCATAACGCCACCTATGTTATAAGGGGTCGAAACGCTATCGGATGGGTTTTTCACTAATAAAATGACTACATTTATGCCACTTAAGCAAAAATTAGATGTTTTCAGGTGACGAAATCGAGAAATTAGTTAGATATGACAATAACGGTACATAAGTCATTTCAGTTTTACCGTAACGCCACATGTAACACCCCGCCTTACACGGGCGTGATACTATAAGGGTATTTTCGGGAATCTTTTTTTTTTTTGTTTTAAAATAACATCATCACGCGCGGTGCTTCATGAACAACCTTCACATGCAAACACAAGATCCCAAAAACCCCAGTCTTGCCCGTTTAACTTAACAAGATCAATAATCTTAACAACTAAACGAGAGATATCATAATGCAGCGGATACATTAACATCAAACACCGTGATTCTTACATAGCATTTCCATAACGAAATTCGTAATATAGATAACCAAATGATAACAATGTTATCGTACAACTACTTATACACACGCTGGAATACATACCAAAAATCCCAAAGTTTACAACAACTATCAATCTAAGCACCGTTGACCTTCAACCGGCCATGTCCTTGTCCTCGCAACAGTCCCTGACTGGAACATTGAACGTTCCAGGGGTATAACCCAGGTTAGATGACAAAACATCTAAGTGACAGCATAAAACAGTTTACATAATGCATGAACAAACATACAAGCATGGCATATACAGACAAAACGACAAATGCAAACACGTCTATCTTGAGAAATCTCCCTGACATACTCAACCTCCCGTGGAAACACCTTCCACACACCGTTGGGGGTTGACCTTGCCGCGACATACTTAATCTCTCGAGTACCCTACCGTGTCACTCGTTTACTAGGATTAACCTTGTCTCATTCTCAAAAAGACCCCATCCCGTCCCATACGAACCCAATAATGACACGAAAATCAATACCCCGATGATATGAAAATCACACGCCATGCACAGACTCTTTTGCAAATAAAAACAGTTGATGCAATATACCACATGATCAATATGCAAATGATGCCATATATGAATAAAACGCATAAGCATAGCATCCCGAGTTCTGATCTCGAGTGCCCTACCGTGTCACTCGTTCACTTGAGCTCACACCAAGACATATCCAAACAAAGGTAAAATTAGAGTCAAATCACTCACCTCGAACATATTCGAATCACCTCGATCCTCGTGTAGTGCCTCGATTTGCGTGCCAAACCACAAACCTTTGAATTTATGCTCAATCTCGAGCCCTAATATTCCCTAAACACCATATTCAATTAAGGAAGCATTATAATCCATTTCCCCAATTTTTTTCATAATTTTCTCTATTTTCTCCCATTTTTCACCTCAATAATTCCAAAATAATTATTTTCTCAAACATTTGTCCCAATTTTTTCACATGATAATTCCTAAAATAAATTAAGAAAAACATTGGAAAAGGAAATACCAATTTTGCCCCTGTCACACGCCCTCACGCACTCAGCGCATGAGTGCGCGTGAAGTGTGGCGCGTGCGACCCACGCGCCACCTTCTTCTCCGATTTTCCTACCGGCGGCAACAACTCCGATTTCAAATCTGAGGGCACCCCCTTGTAGCCCTTGCTTAGTCAATCCAAGCCATACCATTTTCCGGCCGAAAGGCCACTGGGAAGGCCGCCGGAAGGCCAGTTGCAGGTCAGCCCTAGGCGGACCGCCACCCGTCACCAGCCAAGCTTCAAACGGCCACCAAATGCTCCCAAAACACTTCCAAACTCTCCAGAAACAAAGCGCTCACATCCATGAGCAAAAGCCCTCTATCAATGCTCTTCGATTCCCACCAAAACGCGGCCGATTTGATGCCAAAATTTCTCAAACTTTCGGCCTCCCTTTTATAGCAAAATAACCGGTCGTTTTTCGACCAATCGTCGGCCAAGCTTGGTCCCCAAGCAAACCCAAGCCGTATAGCACCTCCCCCAGGTCCTCCCCGGCCATCCCATCGCCGAGATTGACCTCCATGTGAGAGGATTTGCGGCGGCCGACTTTGGCTTTGTGTTCACACTGTTGAAGTTTTGTTAAATTGCACTATAGCCCCCTTGCTTCTTCCATTGTCATTTCTGCCCTTTTCCTTGTGCCCCTAAACTATCCAAATATACCACTAAGTTCCTGAAGCTTAGTACATCCCACTTAACCTTCGAAATTCCTAAAAACTTACTGTTTTGACCTCCCTCAAGCAAATTTAGAAAATTACACTTAGGCCCGGTTGATCAAATTGACCTTAAATCCATTTGATTTAACCCGAAATCGCTTAAGGGTTGTTCTACACATTAAATACTAGTCCTTGACGCGTTCCGTTGACTTTTCGGATGTCTCTTACGTCAATTCGATTTTCTCAGCCCGGTCGACAGCTGTACCAAAAACTGTTCCCGATCTAATTTCTTTCATCACTAAAAATCATAATTTAAATCACTCATTGATACTATACCATTTTTCTTGGCTATCTAGGGTCCGGTGTACTCCCTCTGATTGATTCAGTCGCTTAAGACTGCGATAGAGTACCCTAAAGCCTCATTCTTTTGATAATTCCAGTTATACCCTTCATCAAATACCATTTATACCTTTAATAATTTCCCAGGTATTACACCACCTATGTCGTAAGGGGTTGAAATCCCATCGAATGGGTTTCTCGATAGGTATATGTGCTTAGAGATGTTAGACGGGGACTTATAATCTTATAAAATAAGCTTCTATATCTCTTTGTGCATCAAAATGTACTCCTTGGCGTGCAACCAAAAAAAAATAAAAATAAATAGGGATAGTTCTATGTCTTTTCAATCGTTGGGATACTTCGGTCAACTGAAGATTATTCTTTGGTCAACCTAAGTCGTTCAATGCTTATGGACGTGAGATTGGTCAACGAATTAGTCTACTCAAGATGAGGAGTAATCTTTCTGATTGAGTTCGGTCGACTGAAGATTCAGCTTCGATTGATCGAAATTACATATAATCAATCACGAATACTTTGTCACGCTTCAGTCGACTGGCACATAACATCAGTCGACCGAAGTTACTCGAACATGAAAAAGAAAAAGAAGAACAAAATTATGAGGAAATAAATTATAGGGAAAAAAAAGAAATGAATAAGCATCTAAAATAATTTATAAGTTATGGGAAAATAAATTTTGTAAGCATCAAAATCAATTTATGTTAACACCTTTGAGCATAACATCTAAAAAAAATTATAATTTTATCTGATGCACCATTTTACTTAGGAAGATTTCACATTTTTAAATTATTAAATCAAAATATCACAATAAAACCATCCACTTTCAAATCAACAACACTATGCATTAGAATAACACCACTTGCACATTTCAACTCAACAAATTGCGTACAACACTTCATTTTTAACAATGGTAGAATGGATAACAAATCTACAATCCATATTGCATATTAATTCAAAAGGATGCAATGGCTACATAAATTTGTTTATTTCTCAGTAGCTGATAAAAGATTTGTACAAGTAGTCCGGTTGTGGCCAGTCTTCAAACACCTACTACACTTATGTGGCTTACGTATCTCTCCAGCTGATTTTTTTCACTATTTCGCTGTTTTGTTAATGGTTGCAAGACCACTCTTGACCTAACATCCTTAGGAATTTGCCATTCAGCCTCGTTCGGCAATGGGTATATAAATTCTGAATATGCTTGTCTCCAACAAGAAGTGGTATAAAAAGGAGAGCAAAACCTATAACCGTCAGAATCTTCATGCCTTACAACAGCAATTGCATATGGGTAAGAAAATTGATCCAGATCGAATTGCCTACATGTACACATGCATTATTCCAAGTTAACAATGTATGTTTCCATCTTTTTAACAACTTGAAATTCATTTGGAAATATCCGAATCGCTTTCCACCCATTTGACTCGTTATACTTTAATCACATATTCTCCTCTAAAGGTGGGGTGAGTTAGCTAGTGCACTTTGCTACCTCCACGCATATTTCATAATACCATTTCTGTAACATCTCTCTAATGTAATCAATCAAACCACCTATAGGAAAATCTCGAGCATCCTTCAACACAGAATTCACAGATTCTGCATTGTTTGTTGTCATGATATTGTATCGAATTCCTTTGAAATGTGCTCTACTCCAATACTGGACACCAACATCATTTTCTAAATGTTCTCTGATGCCATCTCTTTTACCCCAAAGCGCTACCATGTATCTCTCAAATTCTGTTAAAGTGTAAGCCTCTGCCGTCTTCCTAAACATTGACAACAAATGAGCTCTTGAAAAATGAAGCTTCAAGTTATTGTGTAGATGCCATATCCAATTCTCATGATGTACAAACTAATAGACATTTCTAAATGCATGAGGAATGCTTATGCCACTGTCCGAAGTAATTGCCAGCTCCTCTATGTCACCTGTTATTTCTCACAAATTACGAAAGAACCAAATTCACGAAGCTTCATTCTCCGAGTCAACTATAACCCACGCAAGCGAATAAATTTGAATATTTGCATCTTGACAAGTGGCCATAAGTAGAATACCTCGATATCTGCATGTCATGAATGTTCCATCTACACAAATTACCCGTCGCATTGAAGTTTGGTATCCACGTATACTTTGTCCTAAGCCCATGAAAAAGTACTTGAAACGCATATTATCATCAATTTCAATGACGGTCATTATGCCAGGATTTGTTTGCTCCAAAACATGATAATACGATGGTAATTTGGCATAATTATCATCAGGTGTCCCTCGGACGAGTCCATAAGCAAAATACTTGGCCATATATGCCTTATTATAGCTTATAGTTATGCCAAACACTTCACGAATGTCACTGATGATGTTTCTCAGTTTGTAAATCCTGCTGGCATCTTCATACTTAGAGGCAATGCGACTTCCAATCAGTGAATAGGTAGCATGTTTATGATCTCTACGTCGAACACACATGGAGCAAGTGTGTTGGCTAAAGTAGCTTCGAACTTCAAACATATCAGATTGATTCAACTTTACTGCCCTCAAATGCCACTTACAATTTTTCTCGAGAGAAACAATTGTATAAATGGATTTATTTGACTTCTTCACTTTAAACTCAAAGTGACACCTCATTGCAAGCAAGTACAACTTTGATATCAAAGTCTTTTTGGATGAGAACAATTGTTTCCTCTACATATTCTCACACTCGGGAATCCTCAATGATGTTCCACACGGGATTGAACTTATATCGATCGTTAAATTTAGGGTGTTGTTGTGATTAATAAGTTCACGTGGATAGACATCATTACCATTCCTGCCTGCTACAAGACATTCTTCGGGAAGATCTCGTCTTTCAGGGCTAAATGGAATTATATTCAAATCATCACATTCTATAAAGTTTCCATCACCACTCTCATCTGCCATATTTCCCTTAGCTTGCACAAAATTTAATTCTCTATTCACACCTCCAACTTCTATTCCATCATTTGTTTGCATTTCACTCAACTTCGATTCCATCATCGATATATAGTTATCACATTCAAAATTATACATGCTACACTTAAAAATAAGATAACGACAGTAGTGCCGTTATACATTGCAAATAACAACCCATGTAGCGTTATGTAAATTCGTAAACAGATACATATATATATATATATATCAACAACAAGGTAGTAAACCAATAAGAAAATAGATAAAAAAAAAAAAAAAGTTGTAGTAAATAATATGTACCTTTCTTGTTCTCTAAATGCAGATGATAAATGTGGGAGGATTCAACAAGTTTAATTATAAATCAAAGCTTAAGAAGAAAGATTGTAGGGTTTTGTTGTAGAACAAGAACAATATGAGTGAAAAAGGAAGGAATCAGATTTTTGCCTGTTGATGTTGCCCTCTTGGTCGACAACCCTTTGTGAATCACGTGAGTTTGGGGAAGAAACAACTTCACCCCTCCCCCCCCCCCCCCCCCCCCTTCTCTTGGTCTATGAACGATGTGCGATTGGGTGGGGAAGAAACACAAATTACAACCATTAATTGTTAAAACAAAATAGGGGTACTAAAGTCTTTTTACACACATGGCTATTTTAGACATTTAATAATAATTTTTACCTTTTATTTAATATTTGAGGCCTTTTGAACAAATAACATTAAATGAAGGCCTTTTAATCAAACTTATTCGTTGATTAGGCTCTTTAACTCAATCCCCCTAAAAAAAACTTGAAATTTTTTCAAATTATATTGGCTTCTACGATTTACAAAAGTCGCAATCTGTGCTAAATTAGTGGCATCACAACTGCATTACACTACATTAAGGGCAAAAAATTTTGAATTTTGTAACCTTGTTACATCATTTACTTCAAATGTAAATCAACCAAAAATTTCTCTAAACAGAAAATCCTAAAACATATGAAAGGGAAACATCAAAATACAAGCAAATAACCAAGAACATTTGAAATACGGCAAACCCAAATGCCCAAAACTAAAAATACGACACCCAACTATAGGTAAACAAACATATATGCATAGAGAAGGGGTGCAACGAGAGTTTACCGATTGAGGAATTTCCAGTTGATGCCGAGTCAGACATTGACGGAGAAAATGGCCGCTATTTGATGATTTTGAAGAGAATGGTCGAATTACACCTACCAACTTCCTTGCCATGAATGTTGGGCAATTCCATCAGCGAAAATGACAAAGATGAAGGGGATTAGGGAGACAATTTAAAATAAGGGTATATTCATCATTTAACAATTTATTTAACTTTTGTTTTATTTTTTTTCTTATTTTAGTCAAAGGCCATTTGGCCAAAAATTATGCGTGAGTAGGCCATCTGTCACAATTTCCCCCATCATAAGTACCTCCTTTCATTCATCATCTTCCTCACTACGTTTAACACAAAACACTTTACCCTATATGACTTGATTTTTGCAACAAAATGAACAAATTTGTGGACCCAAAATATGAGCAGAAGATTAAGCACCAACTCGTTTTGTACTTCTGATTAACAAGAGAATCCAATCCAATATCAAAGTGACACAAATGAGTCCACCATTATCATAGAATATACCAAATTAAACTATCTATGCATTGGGAACTAGTTATATAATCCATCTCAAATTGGCCAAATCTATATTTTTGCTCCTATACTTTTATGTTTTTTTTATTTGACCACCTGAACTTTTTATTGTTTCAATTACACCTCTAAACCTAATTTTCAAATCAATTTAACCTCTTGTACTTTAATATTTTTTTTTGTGACACTTTGAATTTTGCGTTGTTTCAATTATATCTTTAAACTTATATCTTCAAGTCAATTTAATCCATGTATTTTTATGTGTAAGAAAAAAAAATAAAATGAGATAACATAGTACACATCACACTCTGTTAACATCAAAATAGTTAAATTGACTTGAAAATCCAAGTTCAGAAATGTAATTAAAATAATTACATCAAAACAATAAAAAGTTTGGGTTGCCATATGAAAAAAAAAGAGTCAAAAGTCCAGAAATTAAATTGACTTAAAAATGCAGATGTAGAAGTGTAATCAAAACAATAAAAAATTCACTGGCCACACGAAAAAAATGTGAAAGTACAAGAGTAAAAATATAGGTTTGGCCATCTAAAAACAATCACTTTCCCATTATGTATAACAGTCTTTGTCTACATGCAGTCTACTAAAAAGTCTCCTTAAACTCATAAACCGTATACTAGAGGTAAGATCCAAAACTACACATGTATTTTCACAATGCAAATACAATACAATTAATTCCAAGAACATTCACAGGTCTTAATCCCACTAGATAAGATCAGTTAAATGAATTCTATATTTCCCACCATTTCTATCCATAGCCATATTCACCAATTATTCCAACAGTAGAACTACAATTAACTCTACTTTTCAGCAAACACTTGAGAGTTATCAACCTTCTGATTCTTAAAATTCTTAACAAAAACAAACAGAAAACACAACTCAGATGAGTAAGGCAACCATCAAATCCCAAACCATAAAACCACCAGCAGCAGAGAGCTGGGCAATTAAAGGACAAAGGATCTGTTGCATTATTTCTTCATAGTTTACCATGTCAAAAGTGATTAAATCAAATATGGATAATAATCTGCAACACCAAAAATAAATATACCTACTACTTATAGAACAAATAGATAAACAAGTAATTGCTGCGACCAACATTAAGCCTATTATTTCAAGAAGGAAGCCAAAAAACAAAAAGGCTAGTTGGATCATGGTTCTCACAAGATAGACCACATTCATTGGCAGTGAAGAGCGGTCATGTTTAGGGGAAAAAAAAGCACCTTTTCTTCTGGGTTTTTTGTGAACTGCTTTCAACAAGAAGATAAAATCCAAAATTCCAGAAAAAAAAAAAAAATCTCCTAATTTTTGAGAAACAGAAACAGATAATAGATCACAACCAAACAGCAGCCTACCACACATGTAATCTGATGGGGACAAAATCAAGAAAACTCATCTAAAACTATAGCAATGGTCTTAGGAGTTGAACAGAAATAAATAGTTAAACCCCACGTTGACACCCACCAAGATTGATCTGTGCCCACATGACTAGATTTCAGTTCAATCATTTGGATCAGAAAAAAAAAAAAAAGCTAAAGGTGTGGCGAGGCAACACTGCAAACTGAAAGAGAAGACTGAAATTAATGGATGTAAACGTCAAATTGACACAAATTCTGCCATGGAAGAGTAAGGTACAAATGTTAAACTCCAACACTAAATAGCATCACCATCTACGGGGACGGATCTATGTGTGAGCTGCCCTGGGCTGAAGCCCAGGGCAGTTCATAACAAAAATTAAATTTGGTAAGGTTAATTTTTTGACTATTTAGTAATAACCCAACCCAAATTCAGTCTAACCCACCCTAATTTTTCCCAGCCCAGCCCACTTGCCTGCAAACCCTTCCTTCTCCTTCCTTTCTTGACCTCGCTCTCTCTCACGGCTCACCCTCGCTGCCTCTCGCTCTCTGTCTCCTCTCTCTTGCTCATCCGCTCACGCTCTACCTCTCTCTTGCTCTCGCTGCCTCTCGACCTCGCTCTCTGCCTGACTGCTTCTCTCTTGCTCTCACTCGCCCTAGCCCCCACGCTTGCTCGGCCAGTCGGCCTCACCATCGCTCGCCCTCTCAATTGCTGCCTCTAATTCAAGTTTTTGTTCCCCCCCCCCCCCCCAAACTTCCAGATCTGCTTCATTCAAGCCCGGATCTGTATAACTGGTATGTTTTCTCTTCTAGCACTTGCAGTTCTTTGATTCTCTCGATTGATAGCTAAATCTAGATAGTTTTTCTACTTTTCGGCCATATTTTTTTTGCTTGTTTATGCTTGATTTGTTGTTGAAGTCGCTGCCTTTTTTAGCAAGTTTTAAGTAAGTGATTTTCTGCTAACACTGTGTCTGCTTGCCTATTTGACTACTGCATTTAGTTAGGAACTTAGGAATTGGCGTGACTAGAAGCTTAAAATTTGTTATTGTGAATCTATTATTGAATATTTGAATCGACCATACTTTTGTCTTCTCTTGTTTGAACTTTAAAAATGCAGTTATTTTATTGGCCTTGCATTTGCCTCAAATCTTGAGTTAAATATTTTAATTGTTCGATTATTGAATTGTGCTATTTTTTGTTTGTGTATCTTAGAATTTAGAAAGGAACAACAACCTTCTGCGAAGAAAGGAAAAACATTATTATCTTTTTTCAAAAAGAGATATCATCATACTAGTGAAAGTACTTCAATTCATAGTGTGCAAAATCAATCTAGTGAATTTACATCAATTCCTTCAAGTTTATCTCCTGAAATTGAAGCTTCTCCATCTTCAAATCCCGAATGCCAATGGTCTTCTTGTATTGAACGGGATCCGGGGAAAAGAAAACAAATTTGTGAATATCCCATTAATGCACGAGATGAGATTAGACAGACATATCTACTAGTTGGGTCATATCAACCATCACTTTTGAATTACAAAAAGACCACTTCTGGAAATCAATGTTGCAGTTTTTTGAAAAATTGGTTCAATCAATTTAGGTGGTTGGAATATTCACCTTCAGAAAATAAGGCATGTTGTTTCTACTGTTTTCTATTTCTAAATAATGGTCATTCATCAAATATTTTAACGTTGGCTACTATAGGATTTGACAATTGAAAGAGGGTTAACCAAGGAAATAAATGTGTTTTCTGCCCCTTTGTCACCCCACTTGAATTGTGTGAGAATGGCTGAAGATTTAATAAATTCGTCTCAACATATTGAAAGGGTAATTCATGCACAAACAAAAGAGGAATCTCAAAAAAATTGCTTGCACCTATGGGCTTCAATTATAGTTGTCCAGTTGCTAGCACTTCAAGGTTATGCCTTTAGAGCTCACGATGAATCTTCATCTTCACGATAAAATTTCAGCTCCCCCAAACCTAAATTCCTGGATCCACCCCTGACCATCTAGCACTAACTTTGGGGCATTCTTCTTCAATCAAAACTAGTCAGAGAAAGCTAGGGAGCTCGTGCAAAACCACAGACAACCAAATCTATAGATGAAGAGATACAGGAAATTGGTACTTTACGGCGGAAGAGCTGCAGAGAGAATGGTTCCAAAACACTAACCCTTAGGAACCTAAAACGAAGTCAAGTTGGAAACTTATACGGTGAGGCGGCGAGAACATAGTACGATAACATTAGGGTTCCTTGGCTTCACATACTCGAGCTCATAGTCATATGGGCTTGAGCCTAGGGCTGGAAATGAGTGGAGCTGGACCTCGGCTCTACTCAGCTTGGCTTGATTCAATTTCGATTTGCTCGAATCGAGTTTAGTTCCACACGAACCATATCTACTGACTTGAGCTCAACTCCAATAAGGCCCCCGTCGACTCAACATGCTCAAATCATATACAAATGAACCAACTCGAAGTGAGAATGTTGACTAACGAGATAGCATTTTGTAGAAGACAACAAGACCACCCCCACTAACAAATCAAAATCCCCAGTCATTGAAACTTGGCCAAAATTGGGGAAAATCAAAACCGAGAACATCAGGAGCAAGAAAAGAGAACGAAACCCACAAGGAAATCAACTTGAAAGACCGAGAGATATGGAGGAAATCAAAATCCCCATTCATTCAAATTTAGCCAAAAATCAAGAAATCAAATATTCAATCTCGAACATACCTAAAAGAGCGAATAAGCAGAAAACTGAACACAACCTCCGCGCCATTGTGAGGTTTCTTCAAAATTGAAACATGGGAATGGGAAGACGAAGAGAGAGAGAGAAAGAGGAGAGTGGGCGGACAAGGGAAAGAAGAACTTTTTTTTGGGGGGGGGGGGGGTGGGGAGGGGAGCACTAAGATTCCGTGGGTGCGTGCTACTCCTTTTAAGCCAAAATCAAAAACCTAGTCTACTGAACATAAACTTTTTTTTAATTTAAGAAATTCGAGATGTCATCAATCACATACAACTTTTAACCTGGCTTGGTCTATTTTTTTTAAAACTCATAGTCTATCTTGGTCTAACTGAGGTATATAGACAAGTTCACGAGTGCAATTTTGTTCACTCCCTTTAACGGGTGAACATCACCTTCATATTTTTTGTGAGGGTGAGAAAAGCAACGGAACGACATATAATGGGATAATTGTCGTTTCGTTGCTTTTTCATCCTCATATTTGTGTGAGGGTGATGTTCACCCCGTTAAAAAGGTGAATAAAATCGCACTACAAGTTCACGAGGTCAAAACTGAGAACTTCACCCCTACAATACACATACAATTGCACCAATCTCTAAACACAAAATCAAATCCATAATCTCGTAATTTGTTAAATTTCTATATAAGTACAACAAATCGTCTTTGCATAACAAAATAATAACATTTTATAGTGGAGGAAATAGATATATAATTACAAGCTAAGCAAAATAAATATTACGATACCGTTTAATTGTTTATCATTTTAGTTATATTAGTACAAGTTGTTGTGGTATTAATATAATAATAATAAAATATATAGTGCAATTATATTTGTAATATATAATATAACATAACTATTAACATATAATAATGCCGATTCTTGGGGGGCTAGTGATTGACACTGGGACCAGGTGGCCCCCATCTTATGAATCATGATTCCTAAGTAAACTATGGAAGATGATTGGGCTAAATGAAGCACATGATGCATTAGTTTATACATGTTAACATAAAATAAAACATAGGGTAACCTTTCTACTCACCTAATGCATATAGGGTAGCGAAGAGGTCGAGTATAGGTCAACGTATCAGGCCCTACAATAATGAGAATAAAGAGTTATGTAACATTCTAGTATTTTGATAGCACAACAATAGATAATTTTGAGCGTTAGAAATGATTTATTAAAGATTTGTGATTTAAAAAATATATTTAAATATATTAAATTAATTATATTTACGGGTAAAAAGAAATTAAAAAACTTACATCTAATATTATATTAAAAATAAATAAAAATAAAAAATTAGTAATGTGGAGATGAAAAGCTGCTCACACGTGAATGCATGGGTTAGGCATATAACTAATATATATATATATATATAAGTTGGGACATAGATATAATAATAAATTTGTAGAGTAGAAACGTCGACTTCAAACCGTCTGAGCTTGCAAAAAATAAAAAAATAGTCAGAGAGCACGGGAAGGTCCCCGCGCAAACACTCCGAAGCTTAAATTAGACACTGAATATAATGAAAGAAATAGTATTGAAATAGTATCGAAGTCCTTCCCCCCATTCAGAATGCATAACTGCCTGTTTATAGAGAAATATAGAATGATTTAAAATGTAACAGAATTACAGATAACACTTATCTTGATAGATGATATTTATCTTATCTTTTTTAGAGATAGAATTTCTTAGGGATAATGTTTATCCAAATATTTCATGACCATTTTAGAATTTAGAATTCGCTATAGATAATTATCTATCCTCTTCTTGAAATATTCAAAAGGATTTTTAAATGTCGGACTTATCGTATTTGCGCGCTTTGTGCTAGACCCCCCCACATATGGGAAATTTATGTCTTTTACTCCAAAAATACATTTTGGGCTTTTGGGCGTACTTAACCCTTTAATGGGCTTTTACTTATAACATAATAATTGCTCCCCACTCTTGATTTTGGCTGCAAAGCAAAGGGAAAAGTACACTGACTATGCCTCACCACTGTCGGGCTACTCGCAGGACAACAGTTTTATTTTCTCCTCATTGCCGGGCTATGCGCAGGACAATGGGCCTTTTGCTTTTATCTTATTATCAGGCTACTAGCGAGACAATATGCTTGTTTTCCTCCATTGTCGGGCTCTGTGTGGGATAATTGACTTGTTGTTTTTACCTCGTTGCCGGGCTATGTGCAGGGCAATGGGTGTTTTGCTTTTTGCCATAATATTGCAGCTCCCAAGTTTCGTGTGTATATGATTGCTGGAATAATTGTGGGCGATGTCTGCAATTCAAAATAATATCAATATTTTGTTTTCGCGGTTCGGCATATCACCTACATCCGCAATTCGAGAGTATTTTGTTTTCGCAGTTCGACGTAACGCCTACGTTCGCACTGAGAAAGAATATCCATATTTTGTTTTCGCGATTCGGCGTAATGCCTACGTTCACAATTAAAGAATAACAGTATTTTATTTTTGCGGTTCGATATAACGCCTACATCCGTAATCCAAGAGTATTTTATTTTTGCAGTTCAACGTGACGCTTACGTCCGCAATTAGAGAATAACAATATTTTGTTTTCGCAGTTCGACATAACGTCTACGTCCGCAATTGAAGAATATAATAATATTTTATTTTTACGATTTGGTATAAAGCCTACATCTGCATGTGTTTGGGGCGAGTCTTTCGTTGGCTCACGTTTATTGACCCCAAACATTTTATAACATAATTAATTAAAATTTAAATCAATGGTACGAGCATAAAGAAATTAATTAAACCGGAAAGAGGAAGAAAAAACTCCATGCCAGATCTGGGTGCCGAATCTTTCCTGCTGCTTCTCGCCCGTGTTGCCTTCTGCCTAGCTGCTAAGGCGTGATTTATCTTGCTTCTTCCTCCCTTGCTTATTGGATTTACACCATTTTTTTCAAGGAAAAAGCTTCATCCAGAAACTCTCATAATAATAATATAATATGCATAAGATATGCTTAATAATAAATTTATTTTTCTCCCCAGCTTTCACGAGAAGCTTTATGATATAATATATATATATATTATTTATCATTTATATAATGCTTGCTGTTTCTGCTTCCACGAGAAGCCAAATATATATACAAATTGATGATTGCACACATAAATTAATGATTGATACATATAATGTCTCTTGACATTTTTTTTTTTAATTTTCTTTTTTTGCCAAGCCTCCACGTAAAGCTTCTTCATATATAGAGAGAGAGATTTCTCTCCCTTTTTATTCAATTATTTTTATTTTTAAATAAAATAATAATTGAAAAATGAAACAGAGGGAGATGTAAAAATATTAACTGAATGAACATACCATTGATGCGATTATCACATACGTGTAATACCTTCTTTCCCAATTGATTTGATTTGTCTTCATGCGGCTTGAGATTGTGTGAGAGCCGTTATAATATTAATAGGCTTTTTGCACGTTTCCCGGACGGCACCAATTGTCGGGACATGAATACAACAATAAATTTGTAGAGTGGAAACGTCGTCTTCAAGCCGCCTGAGCCTGCAAAAAATAAAAAAATAGTCAGAGGGCACGGGGAGGTCCCCGCGCAAACACTCCGACGCTTAAATTAGACACTGAATATAATGAAAAAAACGGTATTGAAATAGCATCGAAGACATTCCCCCCATTCAGGAATGCATAACTGCCTATTTATAGAGAAATATAGAATGATTTAAAATGTAACAGAATTACAGATAACGCTTATCTTGATAGATGATATTTATCTTATCCTTTTTAGGGATAGAATTTCTTAGGGATAATGGTTATCTAAATATTTCATGACCATTTTAGAATTTAGAATTCGCTATAGATAATTATCTATCATTTTCTTGAAATATTCAAAAAGATTTTTAAATGTCGAACTTATTGTATTTGCGCCCTTTGTGTGGGACCCCCCACATATGAGAAATTTATGTCTTTTAGCCCAAAAATATATTTTGAGCTTTTGGGCTTACTTGACCCTTTAATGGACTTTTACCTATGACACAACAATATATATATAAGTTATGATAGTAAAATTATATTATATAATAGAAGAAAATAGTTTTATTTAATATTATATTAATATTCTTTAAAATTTGGGAGTATGAGTATGGGACGCAAGGCGGCTTCAACCTTTATTTAATTCCCTTTAAATTTCACTTGCTTTGCAACTAAGTAAATAGGCTATGATTAACCTTGGGGAGTGAATTCAACAGCTTGTGGACGAGATTAAATGTGGATTATAAAAATTAAACTAAACAAATTGAAAGGAATTTACCTATAAAAGGGGTGTGCCCGTGAGGTTGGAAGGAAATTGAAGGAATATGCTGGTACAAGGCTAAAGACAAGAGGGGACTCAATTAAGAAGGCCAGCATCGGAGGCAGAAGAAATTGAAGGTAAGCTGTGAAGATTTAAAGGAAATTAGAGAGTTTTTATAAATATTTGGTGTTTAAAATAGTTAAGCAAATGAGAAAAATTGATAGAAACATTGTAAGGTTAAATTATAGATTTTTCATGATTAAATTATAAATTTTATGCGGTCAGATCTGATTAATATAAGTTGCAATCCTATTACTTCTTGTAGATCATTTACTTCGCAGCTGGAGTGCGAAAAGGGCAACAATCGGGCAAATAGAGACAAACTCCTAACCCTCTCCTTATGATCTTTATTTCTCGTGAAAGTTTTCGTAGTTTCTTGTATTTTATTCTCTCCCTCACCGTAATTCGATTCCACGCAACAATAATGATAATCCGCGTGACCACTACCTCATGTCTTATATATTAATAATGGGTCTATCGGTGATTAAATAAGCTAAGTAAATGATTCATTGATGTCGTTTCTTATGTCGGTCAAGAGATTTTGTATCGCTCCGCCTTCTCTGGGAATGATGCCAAACTCGTTGGGGCTAAATTCTTAAAAAAATGGCTATGGTCAAGATTATGGGAATATGTTAAGAGTCTATTATGTATGTTGAGATGGTTTTCTGTGAATGAGAAGAAATAAGAATGGTACCATGATGTTATGTGGTTATGTACATGAAAAGTTATAGAGAGATGTTATGTAATGCTAAGTCTAGAAGATAGAGAATTAATAGTGTCTAAGTGTCTCAAGGGTATGGGGTACAAAGTCACTGTCTGTCGACCGTGGGTCGTGGCAATCTATGGCTGGATGCATGGGCGCCAATCATCGACTGTTACGATAAGCGCTAGACGGGCTAGAAGAGTTGATACTACTAGATTCTCGCATTGGTTTGTGCATATCATGACGTGTGTGCTACAGGGGGTTGGGTTGCATTTATTTGGGAACATGCTTTGAGTGTGATGGGATGTGTGAGCATTTGCATGACCCGGTTGGTCTAAAAGCCAACTTGGGTACTCTAGGTGAACCAGTGCATTTAGAGCATATCGCATGTGTGAATTTCTATGTGGGCGTAACATGGCCTGATGCTTGGTTTATGGGGGCCTTGATATCACGTTTATGCTATAGATGCCATTGCATTTCTTATGTGTTGCATTGCATGGTGAGGAGAGTGATTTTGATGATGGCACGGACCCGGTGGGTTAGCTGGGGAGTGCAAGACTATGATGATGGCATGGACCCAGTAGGTTAGCCGGGGAGTGTAAGGCTATGATAATGGCACGGACCCGATAGATTAGCCGGGGAGTGCGAGTTCCGAACTTAAGGGTAAATGGTCTCATGCTAAACACATGTTATGAATGTCAGGAAAAACTGACCAAGGTCAGGAAAAGACGAGTCTTTATAGATGAGGATATAGTAGTCTATGTTAAGCTGTAACAGGTTTGTATGCGGGACTAAGGTGCCAATGTGTGACTTATGTGGGCCCCAATGACCTTTATGTGCAGTTAACTTTATGTTATGCATATAGAAGTAGGACACATATGGATCATGACATGGCGTGGTTGCATTGACATGAATTATATGGGGTGTCATGGGAACAGTCATATCTTTAACCTACAGCCTTTCTTTCATGAGCTTACTAAGTCTCGCGACTCATCTTTGTTTTCCATCATTCCAAATAAGAGAGTGGTCCAAGGGATAAGGTACGTTTAGCAGGGTTGGGCTCAGGTAATTAAGCCATGATAGCAAGTGCAGAGCTCTCCCGAGACTAGGTCTTGGGTGTCATTGTGCCTATGTTAAGGTTAATGTTTTATATTTTTTAGATGTATGTGTATTATGTAAGCCCGGGTGGGCTCACGATGTAAACACTTATGCAAAAATGTTGATGAAATGCTACGAGATTTAAAAAATACAGTTTAAATGAGGGTGGTGTCTAAGTTTTAGTTTATGGTATTGTTCTATATCAATCAAATAATGACTCTCTCACGAATCCTCTGTGCTAACAGAGGCTCCGAGAGACGGGCCGTTACAAGTTAGATCAGTTTGTTGAACTTAATCTCGATTTGCAAGCTAATTTTTAAATTCAAGCCTTAAAATTCAGGTCAAACTCGAGCTCACCAGTAAACTTGGGTTCGTCAGGATCAATTATTTTGCTTTATTTTATTTTATTATATATACATAATTATATTATGTTAAATAATTAAATTAATATATATAAGAATTTTAAAAATACTCAATTTAATTATATTTCTATAATAATTTAAAATTTGATAAATTTATATTAAATAATATATTTATAAAATTAAAAATAAATGTATTAACATATTTATAAATGACCTCATTTACGAACTATTCGCGAAGTCTAATTGAATATGTTTACGAGTTTCTAGTCGAACCTATTAGTATTCATGGGTTTCTAATCAAACATGTTCGTTAGTTTTAATAAGGCAAGTTTTACTAAGATCAAAATCAGGTCGTTTACAAATTGACTTTCAAAATTAAACTGAAGTTTAACTCGTTTATTTTAACAAATGAACTTGAACGAATTTTTTTCGAGCCGAACAATAAATTGTTGTATTTTGACAACAACAAAATTAAATTAAATAAATTAATTGATTAAAAAATAAAAAGAAGAGTTAACATATTTTTTTAAATTTTCTTTTTATAAATTATCAACACTTTATATATTTTTAATATGAATATTAGATTATTTTCTAAAATTTTGCAACGATTCTTCAAAACTGCAGCAAATGTTAATTTTAATTTTTAGTTATTAAATTATTATCTAAATTTTGCGACAGTTTTTCAAAAATCGTCGCAAAATTTTGCGACAATTCTTCAAAATCACCGCAAATGTTAATGTGATTTAATTTTTTAATTATTAAATTATGATCTAAATTTTGCAACTGTTCTTAACCACCACAAATGTTAATTTTATTTTATTTTTTAATTATTAAATTATTTTCTAAATTTAATGACAATTTTTTAAAAACTGTCGCAAAATTTAATTTTTAAATTTTGCTACGATTTTTTAAACCACTACAAAATGTTGAAGAAATCGTTGCAAAGATACCATCGCAAAATATTGATTTTTTTGTAGTGACAATAGCCCGAAATTGACTATAATGAAACATTTGTACTGGTTGCAAGACTTGACACTATTCGAGCCATTATTGCCATGGCAGCCCAAAAAGGTTGGAATCTTTACCAACTAGATGTGAAATCTACATTCTTGAATGGTGAATTAAAGGAAGAGGTGTATTTTCAACAATCTCAAGGCTTTATCAAAGAAAGAGAAGAAAACGTGTATAAGTTGAGAAAAGCATTGTATGGGCTCAAGTAAGCTCCAAGTGCTTGGAATAGCCAAATTGACTTTTATTTTATGGAGTAAGGATACAAGAAGAGCAAACTTCAACCAACTTTGTATATGAAGACTCAAGGTAAAATAAATATTCTTATTGTTGACTTATATGATGATGATTTACTTTATACCGATAACAATAAGAAAATGATTGTTGATTTTAAGAAAGATATGAGATGAATGACAACGTCATTTTCTTGGCATGGAAATTTATCAACAAGGTGATGATGTCTTTATTTGTCAAAAGAAGTATGTTGAAAATATTTTGGCAAAGTTTAGCATGATGGATTGCAAATCTATGTCCACACCACTTGTGAATGAAAAGCTTGTTAAAGAAGATGGAGAGAAGAAGGTTAACACTACTTTGTATTGAAGTTTAGCTGGAAATTCATTATATCTCATTGTTACTAGGCCAAATGTTATGTATGCTTCAAGTTTATTATCTAGGTTTATGGACAATCCCAACCAATTGTATTTTGGGTCAACCAATAAAGTTTTGCAATACATTAAAGGCACACTCAATTTTGGGATCAAATTTAGCAAGAAGTTGATGCATAATTGCTTAAGTATTGTGATCGTGATTGGGGAGGATGTTGTGATGATATGAGGAGCACATTCGGCTATTGTTTTTAACTTTGTTCTGGAGTATTTTCTTGGTAATCAAAGAAACAACAAAATGTGGCACAATCATGTGCTGAGACTAAATATGTGGCAGCTAGCTTGACAACTTCACAAATGATTTAACTTAAAATTAGAATTCTTGAAAACATTGGAAAGAAGAAAAAGAAAGCTATTGTGATGTTTTGTGACAATAAATCAACCATTGATATTGCCAAGAAGAGTTGTGCTATTTGTACAAAATGACTTTTACAGATTGGTTTACATGGGCGATAAAATGATCATTTTGTCCCTATGATAAATAACCCAAAACCATATATATATATATATATATATCTCCCCCTCTTTGATTAGCTCTTTAGAGCTTCTTTCATCCTTTTAGTTTTGCCCCTTGTCATTGATTCACCATGGATGTGCAACGAATTATTGATGTTGCCTTGTCACCCTTCATGATTGCTACCTTGATCTCCATCACAAAAAAATGATGTATCATGTAAAATCATATCATAGCTGAGTTGAGTTAAACTTTGCTAGGCCTAGACTTATTTTTTCAAGAATTCTATCAAACTTTAACTTGACTTATTAAGAATTTTGTTTGACTCAACATCAACATATGAGCTCTAAATTTAAACTATGTTTAAATTAGTTATATTTTAATATATATCTTAAATTAGTGGACACATAAAATTATTATATTTTAATATTTATTTAAATTTTAAATAATATAAATAGTATGAGAAAAAATATAAATGACATAAAACACTTATTATTTATCAAATAAATTTGAAGTTATTTATTTAAATAAACAAGTCTATACATTGCAACTTTGAGCCGGCTCTGCCAAATGAACAAAATGTCATTTTTGTTTGCAGCATTCGTATTTTACAGCCTGCATCATCTCCGTTAGAATTGTCACGGCCGCCACATCTTCTGGCATCCTCCTCTTGCCTCTACACCACTATCATCTCTTTTCCAGAACTTTTTGAGACTTTATGGGCTCTGGGTTTTCATTTATCTTCAAGACGCAGAACCCTTCATCGTCGAAACCGAGTCTTAGTCGTAGTGTACTTGGATCCGTCAGAGAATATATAGGACAGCCTTGCTAAATCGAGCCTCTCGCGATGCTTCCTCGATCGGATGTTGTTTGGGAATTCGAATTTCTCAAGAATTATCACTCCATTATTCCTTTGATGGCGGTGCCAAGGTTTGATTTTCTTTCTTATATCGCTTATTTTTTTGCAAACCATATGATTGGTTCTCGTGCTAGATGGTTAGTTATGTCTATGAATCATTTTCTGAGAAATGGAAAATGAGACTGTGTCTGTGCTTGCAAATTGTTTGACGAAATTCCTCAAAGAAAAGTCTTTCCTCTTATTGTTCTTCAATGTATTGGTGTAAGGTAGCAATAAATTATCATACTGATGCTGACATTCTGGAAAAAACTAACCGACTCCTTTTGGCGGTGATAAGGCGGGGGGGGGGGGGGAGGGGGGGGGGGGGGGGGGGGGCGTGTTAGGAGGAAGCGTTGATGTAGCTCTTGAGCCTCCTATCGAACCCAAACTCGAGTTTGTTTCATTCCAGCAATGTGATTCATGTAGGCGATGGCTACAAAATCTGGCGCTATAACTCGACAATTTGGATGTCGACCTCGACGACGCCTATTCAAGACATTTCCTTCGTCGAAGCCACCAGAAACAACTTCCTCCAGTAACAGTAAGAATTATTTTTCCTTTCTCTTAGCTCTTATTTATTTATTTACAGTTATTATTTATAATTAGTAGCAGTTATAAAGTAAGGGAGAAGTAATGGAAGTAGTGGTAAGCGATAAGTAAATTTGTTAAATGGCTTTATATATAAAATTATAATCTAATATCATTTTTCATCACATCAGAATTAAATAAACATTTTAAAATTTTAGTTTTTTCCTCATTTCTTTATTTGTCCTTACTTTTTGTGTATTTATCCCTCATTTCTCTCTATTGTCTCCCATTATTCTGTTTGTCTTTCTCTCATTTCTTTCTATTTCTCCTTTAATTCCAATTTTATCTTAAATATTAGTTAGAAGTAGGGTCCTAACAGAATTGTCCAGTGATTTTCAAAGCAATATGTTAGATTAGGCTTTTTCTATATAATATAATCTTCTTTAATTAAGCATCAATATAACATAGCATGGTGAGGAATCAGTGCTTATTTCTGTTACCATGTATAATAATCTAATAGTTTTTAAATGTCGTTTCCTAAAAGAGGAGAGTTAATTCTTATATATAACTATTTACTTAATTATCTAAATTCAACTTCTTAAAGCTTATTAGTTAGTCCTCTACACTTGATGGTAATTAGATAAAAGCATTTGGGCTACAATCCTCATGCTACGTTAGTACTTGAATTATTGAATGTAAGACTCATAGATAAGCATAGGCTCATAAATGCTATTGTTCATCATAGAAACAATCTCACAAAGTAGTCATGGCAGCAGGATTAAGAATTTGGTAATCAGTTCCTGTTAAGGGCAACTCAAGCTTATAAAAAAATATATATATAATAAATTGCACTAACTACCTTAGCAATGGCATAAATATTTTATTTCTAAAAAATTACTGTAAGTACCCCTTGGTTAATAGCTTATATTGCCGATCCCATGCCAAATAAATTTTTAAGAAAATACCTAAAATGCCCTTAACATAAAACTCTCTTCCTCATTCTTTTTGTCTGTCTGTCCTCCCATCACCCCATTGCAGCATTGAGAAAATGTCCCCCCAACCATTGTACTGATTATCCAGTTGCTGCATTTCATCCGTAATTACCCATAATGTCCTTGCAATCTCTTGAAAGTCTTCATGGGATTGATCGCCAGCAGAGAACAAATTAACCTTATCATTCACTATAACCCAACTGCAGCCTGGAATCTTCTTTATCCCTTTGGATTTCTTGGTTATTCTCACTTGCTCCCCATCCTTCACTTTTCCTGAAAGAGAGTACATGTCTGACAATACCACATAAGGCGTTGCACTGTAAGGCTCCAGCTCAAAGAGATGTTGAGTTGCAAGCTTTGCTAGATCAAGCCGAAAATGAGTCCTGCTTGCACCAAGAAGAGCACCCCAAACACCTGAGTGGGGCTGGAATGGCATGGAATCGATCAACTTCACTGCTTCATCTAGCAAGCCTGCTCTGCCAAGAAGATCAACCATGCAGGCATAGTGATCTAGCCCCGGCTCCATGTTATGTGAAGATTTCATGGCCTTGAAGCAGTTCCATCCTTCTTCAACTAGTCCCGTGTGGGTACAGGCCGAGAGGACCCCAAGGAAGGTAATGTCATTAGGTTCTTTCCCCCCATCTCGCATTTTCTTCAACAATTCGACTGCCTCTTTGCCATGTCCATTCTGTGCAAATCCAGTTATCATTGAGTTAAAGGAAACAATGTTGGGGTCTGCGATGGATTCGAATATGCGACAGGCTTCACTGATATTTCCACATTTCGAATACATTGAGACGAGAGCATTTTGGATGGATACCTCAAATTGCATCTCTGTTTTCAGAACACGAGCATGCATTTGCAAGCCTTGGTTTAATGCTGCCAATCCAGCACAGGCACTCAGCACGCTACTTAAAGTAAGAAGATTTGGTCGTACAGCTTCGTGAAGCATTCGTTTGAACCAACAGATAGCCTCCTCATATTCCTCATTGTTCCCAAAGCCTGAAATAACAGCAGTCCAAGCAACATCATCCTTCTCTGGTGACATCGCCTTGAACAACTCAACCGACTTTCCTGTAACACCTTTGCTAGAGAACCCAGCGATCATGGTTGTCCAAGAAACCACATCTTTCTCAGGCATCTCCTTAAAAAGTCTGTAACCCTCTTCAATATTTTCATCTTGGATATAACCAGCGATCAGAGTATTCCACGAAACGACATCTCTCTGGTTCATTGTGTGAAACAAAGTACTGGCAGCATCCATACAACCAAACCGACAATACATGGCGATAACAGAATTTCCCAGGAAGACATCAAAGTCAAACCCCATATGCACACCTAAACCGTGCACTTGATACCCTTCTCCATATTTGCCAAGGTTTCCACAGGCTTCAAACATTACAGTCAGTGTCCTAGAATTGATTTTCACACTATCGTCCCGTCTCATCGCCAAGAAAAACCGGAAACCATCTCTGAAATCCCCCTTCTTCAGATACCCACGTATCATTGCAGTCCAAGTAACCACATTCCTCTGTGGCATCATATCAAACAAATATCTAGCCTCCACAATTCTCCCATCCCTGCAGTACCCATCAAGCATTGAGCTCCAAGAAACCACGTCTTTCTCTGCCATGCCCTCGAAAACTCGAATGGCTCCCTCCAATTCACCCATCTTCAGGTACCCAGAAATCAAAGCGTTTGAACAAACTGGATCCCGCCAAGTCAGAGGCATCTCTGCATGCAACTCCTCAGCCTTCTCCAGCATTCCTGCCTGAACAAAACCCGTGATCATTGCACCATAAGACACAGCATTTCGCTCAGGCATTTGCGTAAACAACTCACCAGCTTCGTTTACTCCACCAGTGCTACGAATATAAGCTGTGATCATTGCATTCCAGGACGCAACACTTCGTTCAGGCATTTCATCGAATACCTGACGGGCTTGCTTAATTTGCTCATTGTCCGCATATGCAGTCAGCATCGCAGTCCAAGAAACCACATTTTTTATGGCCATGCGATTGAAAATGCTCTCAGCTGCTCTGATATTACCACTTTGACCATTTTTAGTTATCTGGGAGTTGCAGTGAACAAGAAATTTGGAGGATGGAGTGTGGGAATAACAATTCTCTGTAAAAGATGGTCTCCTCGTTGCTAGAGTTAGAGATAAATAGGGATGAAAATAATACAAATTAGGTAAAGATTTTTACTAAAACACTAAATATGCATGAATAAAATAATATCAAACAATATATATGATCATTTAAGCATGAAAAGATAAAATTTTATGTGCTAATCACAAAAATAACTCAATTCTTTTCGTGAATTTACAATTTTATCCAATTATTTCAATTTTAATAATTAGGTACAAATTGACTCAATTTTGTGCAATTTTATCTAACATGTAAAATCAATTTTAAAATAATGTGTTCGTGCTAACTTGACATGTCAAGTGTCATATAATAATAATTTTTATGAAACTCACATGTACACATAAATAAATAAATAAATGCACAGACCACCCCTCTAAACCCTTGAACATTGTCGATTGTCGTTCACCCATCGCAATTGCCATCGTAGTTGTCCTCAGCCTCTCATAGTCACAGTTGTCGTCAACCTCTCGCAATCGTAGTCAATTGCATTAGTTGCCGTCATCCCTTTGTAGTTGTTGTAGACTGCATCAGTCGTCATTTCCGATCATCATGATTGTTCCTGTGCCTTCTCCGATCATCACGACTGGCCGTCGGTCTTCTCCTATCGACAAAACCTGTTGCTTCGTCTTCTCTGATCATAGTCTTCCCAATCAATGGTGCCTCCGACCGTCTGTTCGATTGGTTCGTCTTTCCCAACCGATAGTTCCTTCGTCTCTTCACCTTCTACCACCTCCGATAACAACCTCTGCACATTCCGCCAACAACAATGCGTTTTTATCGTCAATTGCCCTCCACCATAGCCACCACCGATGACGACCGATTCATCTTCATCATTTCTTTCTTTTTTCGTCAATTGCCCTCCACCATAGCCACCACCGATGACGACCGATTCATCTTCACAATTTCTTTCTTTTTTTCCTTGTGTGTAAATGTGTGTCTATAAATATTATTATTATATAACACCTGATATGTCAATTTAACATGAATACACTTAAATACGTGAAAGAATTTTACGTATTTTAATGATTAGCTCAAATTTTGTAAAATGAAACACCAAAACAATATATATGATCATTTTTGGTGCATTGGGTTGATTCAAATTAGGCGGCCAATTAATACGCAATTCAACAAAACAAAACAAAATCCAAATTCAAATTCTTTGAAAGCTCTATTTATCGAATTTGGATATAAATAAATAAATAAGAGCTAAGAGTAAAGGAAAAATAGTTCTTACTGTTACTGGAGGAAGCCGTTTCTGGTGGCTCCGACGAAGGAGATGTCTTGAATAGGCGCTGTCGAGGTCGACAACCGAACTGTCGAGTTATAGCGCCAAATTTCGTAGCCATAGTCTACGTGAATCACATCGCCGGAATGAAACAAACCCGAGTTTGAGTTCGACAGGAGGCTCAAGAGCAACATCAACGCTTCCTCCTACACCCCCATCATCGCCAAACGGAGTCAAGTCAGTTTTTTCCCTGAATGCCAGCATCAGTATGATAATTTATTGCTACCTTATACCAATAGATTGAAGAATAATACGAGGAAAGACTCCTCTTTGGGGAATTTCGTCAAACAGTTTGCAGGCACAGACACAGTCTCATTTTCAATTTCCCAAAAAACGATTCACATGCATAACTAATCATCTAGCACAAGAACCAATCATATGATTTTCAAAACAATAAGCGATATAAGAAAGAAAATCAAACCTTGTCGCCGCCATCATAGGAATAATGGAGTGATAATTCTTGGGTAATTTGGATTCCCAAACAACATCTAATCGAGGAAGCGCCGCGAGAGGATCTGTTCAGCAAGGTTGTCCTATATATTCTCCGATAGATCCAAGTACACTACGACCGAGGTGAGGCCACTCTCTGTCAAGTTACACTACGACTAAGACTCGATTCCGACGACGCGACGGAGGTTTCTGCGTCGTGAAGAGAAATGAAAGCCCAATGCCCATAAAGTCTCAGAAAGTTCTGGAAAGGAGATGATAGTGGTGAGGAAGCAAGAGGAGGACGCCGGACGACGTGGCAGTTGTAGTGGAAGTTCTGACGGAGATGATGCAGGCCGTAAAATACAAATGCTACAAACAAAAATGACATTTTGTTCATTCGGCAGACCCGACTTGAAGCTACAATGTATAGGCTAGTTTATTTAAATAAATAAATTTAAATTTATTTAATAAATAATGCGTATTTTATGTCATTTATATTTTTTTCTCATACTATTTATATTATTTAAATTTTAGATAAATAATAAAATATACTAATTTTATGTGTCCACTAATTTAAGATATATAAATATTAAAATATAACTAATTTAAACATATTTAAATTTAGAGTTCATATGCCGATGTTGAGTCGAACAAAATTCTTAATAAGTCAAGTTAGAGATTGATAGAATTCTTGAAAAAATAAGTCTAGGCCTAGCAAAGTTAAACTCAACTCAGCTATGGTATGATTTTACATGATACATCGATTTTTTGTTATGGAGATCAAGGTAGCAATCGTGAAGGGCGACAAGGCAACACTAATGATCCATTGCGCATCCATGGTGGACCAATGACAATGAGCAAAGCTAAAAAGATGAAAGAACCTCTAGATGGGCTAATCAAAGAGACTTGGGTCAAGAGTCATAAACAATTTGGATTGAACAATTTGGAGGAATCACAAGAGCAATTGGATCAAAATATTAAAAACATTATTCAAGTTCAAGTGTAGCAAGATTAAAAGCATGTGGGCCAAAACACAAGAAGACCACATCATTTGCACATTTTGGGGCCTAAATTACAATGGGCCTAATATAAATTTATTTTATTTTCATATGAGCTACGTGTCTCAAGCCCTAGTTATTTTAGCTATGTATAGTTTTATTATTTTAGCTTACGTTTGGTTGGGTTAAAACATTCTAGCTTGGGCTTGTTTCGAGTTAAAACCTTGTTTTAACTTAAGCCAATCCTTGTTTTAACTAAAGCCCATTTGTTAGGGCATTAGGTTTAGGATTATGTTTGCCAATAAAAGGCTGCATTCACATGTAAAGAAGGGACCAAAATTTTGAAGGCAAAATTTGAGAGCTTTCTCTTGTTCTTTTGTAGAATTTTTAGATCTTATCAAACTAACACTTGTGGCGATCAAATCTGACTTATCTTTCAGCTTGTCGTCTCATTCTTGGGAGTGATGTTTATACTTTTGGTTCGTGATTCTCCATAATCATCGAGTCAAGGTTTTTTTTTCCTTTTCTTATAAATCTATTTTAATATTTCTTGGGTTGTTTTTTTCGATTTGATACGTGGGTGCCATAACAGTATATCACTACAAAAAAATTGGAATTTAATGGCGATTTTTTTTGTATTTTGTGGCGGTTAAGTGTTTTAGAATCACAGGCCAAATGCTATAGTTGGTACTCAAAGTTCCGAAAGGATTGAAGCCATCATTAGCTAACCCAAGCCGAACATTATGTGGATTTGACGCAAATTCAATGTGTGTTTCTTAACTAAAGCCCATTTGTTAGGGCATTAGGTTTAGGATTATGTTTGCCAATAAAAGGCTGCATTCACATGTAAAGAAGGGACCGAAATTTTGAAGGCAAAATTTGAGAGCTTTCTCTTGTTCTTTTGTAGAATTTTTAGATCTTATCAAACTAACACTTGTGGCGATCAAATCTGACTTATCTTTCAGCTTCTCGTCTCATTCTTGGGAGTGATGTTTATACTTTTGGTTCGTGATTCTCCATAATCATCAAGTCAAGGTTTTTTTTTTCCTTTTCTTATAAATCTATTTTAATCTTTCTTGGGTTGTTTTTTTCGATTTGATATGTGGGTGCCATAACAGTATATCACTACAAAAAAATTGGAATTTAGTGGCGATTTTTTTTGTATTTTGTGGCGGTTAAGTGTTTTAGAATCACAAGCCAAATGCTATAGTTGGTACTCAAAGTTCCGAAAGGATTGAAGCCATCATTAGCTAACCCAAGCCGAACATTCTGTGGATTTGACGCAAATTCAATGTGTGTTTCATCGAATCTCTTCCACACCTCAAAGTCTCTCGGGTGCCTCATCAAGCCATATTTGTTACTATCCACATAATGCCACCTCATATGTTCAGTAGCTTTAGAAGACATAAATAACCTTTGCAAATGTGATTTAAGTGGAAAGTACCGTAAAACTTTAGCAAATTTCTTTTTTCTTTTCTTAGCCCCACCAGACGTGTTCGTCAGATTACCTTTCCTACTTTGTTTCTATCTTGACATGTTACATACTTTGCATGTCTCCCTACTTTCGTCTTCTCCCCAATACAACATACAGTCATTTGGACATGCATGTATCTGATTATAATTAAGACCAAGCTTGGTAATTAATTTCTTCGCCTCATAAAAAGAATCAAGAATCTTTGCATGTTCGAAGGCACCTTTTAACAATTCTAAAATCATAGACATTGTTTTGCTACTCAATCCGCACAAGCACTTGATGTGATATAGTTTTACCAGGAATGATAACTTCGAGTACTTCGTACATCCTTCATACAATGCTTGATTTATATCCCTAACTAGATCGTAAAATGCCTTAGTTTCCTCATTAGGTCCTTGATTCAATTCTGGCATCCTTTCTTCACCTTCATGTACTGGTTGATGCGATGTGCAGGCTTCTACATTCACATGGTCCCTAGATATCCCAAAAGCATCGTTGATCATATTGTGTATTGGATCATGACTCTATAAGGGATTTTGTATCGAAAGTGTGCTATTAGAAGTTTCCCCTGTAGTTGACTGCCCATGCCAAAACCAAATAGTGTACGTGGTTGGAAACCCTCTACAAATCAAATGATCATACACCACTGCTCTGGTCTCTCATTTTCTAAAAACATAATCAAGACAAAGACATTTGATTTTGCCTTCAACTGATCGATGGGCAAAGGCAAATTCCAAACATCCCTGCACCCCTTTCTGAAATTCATGTGTATTTCGTGGTTTTGTAATCCAAGACTTATCCATGCAGCTAAAAGAGAGCTTGTAGCTTGTATTCCACTTCACTAATCTACACCTCAATATGAAAACATTACATCCATAATATTTTTAAAATATGCACTTCATACATAAAAGGCATTTAAAAACTACAACAATTTTGTAACTTGATCCCGATCAACATCATTAGTTTCAATTTGATCCAAATTACTTAATTATATTTACAACAATTTTTTTATTTGAGTTTTTTTAATCTTCTTCCACTGAATCACTCCTTATAACTCCTCCTTAAAATTTGAAGGTTGGGACTTATCCCATCCGAAATTGAGTCGTGATATGACCATGAGCGAACACATTTACTCACGGTACAAAATTTCGGCAACATCTCAACACAGTTCTCCAGATGCACGATAAGGATTATGTGTCGATTCATACGAGTTACCCTCAATTTGAGTCAATCACATGAATCAGAACATATTCCTATATGCAACCGAAGAACAACCTGAGATGCTACCGAATTTTCGTACCATGCATAAGTAAATTAATGCGTATCCGCCGAGCACACAACACGACATCAAATTTTCAGACTGTCCGACAGTACAATTCAGTGACCTCCTTGCTCCATTGAGGAAGTCACTGAACGGGAATCTAAGGTTAACTTGCAACAAATCTAACTAAATTGATGGGAATTATATAATTAATTATGTTCTTTATTTAATATAATTTCTGAGGAAAATCCGACACAGTCTCCCCTCTACCGGACTACACCCCCTATAAGATTGTTTAAAATCACAACAAAATTCAACTTATAGAAAATTGCCAGCATGATCATAATGATAGATCATTCGCACAAATAACAGTTGAAAATGCAATTATCGTGTTGGGATAATTTACTGAAACATATAAATTAAACCATTTATATGTTTGTTTTGCACATAACAACATCAAAGCAGATTTTTCTGCACATAAAAGTGAAGGGAAGGATGAAAAATGGCAATAGAAGCAACAACAGAACAGAATAGAGAGTACTACTCCAACTAAATTCACAAACCACACCTACTACTAAACTTTATTAAATTAGTGTCCAATTATATGCTGCGTGTTTTGCACATAACAATGAATAATTATCATCACTGATTTGATTACTGTAGTTCTGTGAAGCTTCTGCTAATTAATAAAGTTGCTTCATTGCACGGATGCAATAATTTAACAATGAGTAGCTAAAGGATTAATGAAGACCGATCATGATCCTTGGATGGTTGAAAGCTTAAGGATTAATTAATGAACACATAGATCAGTTGTTAATTCCTCTTTAATTATTTAATTTCTTCTTACAATTAAACCTAGCCTATATATTTATACAGCTATATATATAAACCCATTGTATTTCCACACTTGGGATTGTGTATTGATGTATATAGATACAAGAGAAACAAAATGCAACCAAGTATAGCGCTCACTATCTTTGTTAAATATTATTGGCTTCCAACGGGGTATATAAACAGTAGGCTTCCAACGGGGTATATAAACAGTAGAGCTTTAGATAGATAGATATATAGATAGATAGATAGAGAGAGAGAGAGAGAGAGAGAGAGATGCACATAGAAACACACACCTTTTGCTGTAAAACCTATTCAACGCCAGTAAAGAACAAAACGGAAAAAAATACACAGAACAAGCATTAAATAACTTAAATTGGCAAAATATGAAGTAGATTGTCCCAATCTGATTAGGATTTTATGGAACCTACTAACTAAAAGATTAACAACAGAAAAAAGGAAATAAAGAAAAGAAATCATTCTAATTCCTATTCCCACTTCTCTATCCTGCATCCCTTTCTCACATCCTTTTCAATGTCATCAAATAATCACATTTCTCTTATAGGTTTCAAATTACCATTTATTATGTAACTTTAACTAACCTAAGCTGAAATACACTTATGAATAAGAAGAAGCGTACCTGAAAGTCGGTCGGCCAAGCTGGAGAAAGAGGAACGGAGGCCGATCTGGAGGCGGCGGCGGCGACCGGTGGCGGAGGCGGAGGCGGCGATGACAACCGGAGGCAGAGGCAGCGGCGAACACCGGAGGCGGAGGGGTCGACGGCGGCGGATGGGTTGACGGCGAGAGAGAGAGAGAGAGAGAGAGAGAGAGAGGGGAGAGGGGGGGGTGACTTAGGGTTTTCAGTGGAGGGGAATAGCTAGGGAAACGGGGGATTTGGGGAAAGCGAGAGGCGGGGATTTGGGTGTGTGAAAATTTTGAGTATTTTTTTTTATTTTTTTGAAATATTTATTTATAAAATAAAAATAAAATTATTAATTATTTGATTGAAATTCATTAAAATAATTTATGATTATGATAATTAATAAAATAATAATTTAAAATATGATAACAAAATAATTCAAATTATTATATCAAATTAATATTTATTTAAAAATATAATATATTATAAATCTAATAAATATAATAAATTAGTTTGATATATTAAATTTTTATTATTAATTTCTTACTTTAAATAATTAAATTTTTTCTATAAATAAGAATTGCATTAAACTAATACCGCAGAACATCTACAAATTACTAGAGTAGATCTCGAGTCTCACAAATAAATAATGAAACAAAACTTGTAAATAGCTAAAATAAAACTAAACACTAGAAAGAGAATATATTTTCAAAACTAACTATATACGGCTGTTATACAAAGAGGTGAAGCGATGATCAACAAAAAATTATTTTATTTTATACATAAAATAAATTATTTTTGATAATATACCACTATTATACAAAGACAAGCATTGAGAGGATTTAAAAATGATTTTGATAATACTTACTTTAAAAATAAAGAGATATTTCATGAATTTATTTTAAAAATAATTTTTTTATAATAAAAATTGCATGTTTGATCTAAGTTTTAACAAATCATTATTATATACTGAATTTACATTATTATTGACAAGATATAATAATAATTTTTTTTATGTGAGAGAATATCTCAATTGAGATGCAAAATAGCTTGCAAAGAGAAAAATAAATTTAGGGTGCGAATGAAATTATCTGCAAACCTTTTATTGTATAAGTCAGTCTTATGTCAAAAGTGAAATTATAGTTTTAGTCAAATTTTGAGCATATCTTAATTTAACGACAAATTTCTCTATTTATAGAAAGAAAGAGATTGAAAAAGTAGCCTCTAAACTCCTTTTTATATAATATAATCTCTCAATATTTTTCAAATATAGTATTTGTTTAATTTTTCACACATTTAATAAATATTATCAATAGTTAATTATTATATAACATTTGTAGTGTTTATTTATTATCAATTGTACATATTCAAATGTACTGTTTGTTTATATTTTGTAAATTAAATATAAAATCATAGATACGTGAATATCCACACACATAATATTTCTAAATAAATCACACCAAAAATCACATAAAAATAAATAAATTAATTAATTAAAAATAAAAAGAGTAAACATATTTTTTTTTAAAATTTTACACATTTTTTAAATTTTATATATTTTTAATATAAATATTACATTATTTTCTAAAATTAAATTTTAATTTTTAAATGAATAAATTTTAATGTTAATTTAAATTTCTTTTTCGATTATTAAATTATTTTATGAATTTTACAACGATTTGGTAAATATTGTCACAATTTTTTTTATTATTAAATTAATAAATTTTACGGCGATTAAATAACCATTGTAAATATTAATTAAATTTTATATTTTAATTATTATAATTTTTTTATAAATTTGAAAATGATTTTTCAAAAATTACCATCAAATTTAATTTTTAATTATTAAATTAATAAATTTTACGACGATTTTTTATCGCCGTAAATGTTAATTTAATTTAATTTTTAAATACTTTAATTATTTCTTTAAAATCGTCGCTAAATTTAATTTTTAATTTTTAAATTAATAATTTTAGCAACTATTTTTTATTGTTGCAAATGTTAATTTAATTTATTTTTTTAATTATTTATTTTTTTCTTAAATTTTGAGGCTATTCTTTTAAATCGTCGCTAAATTTAATTTTTTATATTATTTAATTAAAAAAATTTGTGACGATTTTTAACCATCGCAAATGTTATTTTAATTTAATTTTAAAAATTTTCAAAATTTTACTGGCAAAATGCTTAATAAACCGCCGAAAAAAACATATTTTGAGAGAGTTTGTAAACCGCCTCAAAATACCATATTTCACGGTTGTAACAGCCCGCCTTCTCGAGCGTGTTATGACTTAGGAAATTTGGTCTATATTTTTTTTTTTTCTCTCATCACATTATCCCAAAATTCTCTAAGACCTTATCTAATGCTAGACGAGATATCTATACTAGAAAATAAATTCAAAGTGGAAGTTGAATCGAACCTGCTCATGGCAATGCATTTAATAATAATTGGATATGGCATTCATTACAAAATTAATACATCAGTGTCTGAAGATAAATACAATGTACATAGTTCTTAAACTATTCATATTACAACATAACATGGTACATTCACTTGCTTCTTGACGTCTCGCGTCACTACACATCTCCAATCTCGGTATCAGCAGTGCAAGTCCCTACTGGAATGTTGAATGTTCCAGGGACAAACCCCGAGTTAGATGATAAACCATCTAAATAAGGGTACATAATGTTATGTCATGTGTGTATGCAATATCTTACCTCGTAGGTGTCAACTGCACCCTCAGACTACCTACCATTTTAGCGGCCACCTCTATCGAAGCCGGGATGTATGGGTGCACCCTTGGTAAGGCAGCGGTGTCAGTTCGTACTCCCTACGGCCTCATATGCGGGTGATCAATAACATCAACGTGTATTTATGCATTTCATAATCATGTAATGGATGCAGTTTACGTGTTGGTTACATATCATAACATGTCAATATGATGTAAGCATACTCGCAGGTAAACATTTATAACTGTACTAGATTCGAAACAGTACACTTACTATTAAGTTGCCTCGAAAGATGTGTCGGCCTCGAAAATCGTGCCGAGCGTCTATTTCTCAATTTTCTTGCCCTCAAGGGTTCCTAAAACATTAATTTATTTTTGGAATGTCATTTCACTATTTTTCCATAATTTTTATAATTTTTCTTTATTTCTAAGCCTTATTTCTCCAAAAATTACATAAAAATTATTTAGACTTTCATAAAGCCTAATTTCTCTTCACTATAATTCCTTAACTAATATTTCTAAGTTTCTGGAATTTTCTTGGAATTTTCCAACCTAAATTCCTATTTTCCCCTTATTTCCATAATAACCAAATTCCTTAAATTAATAACTATTACATAATAATTATCTTGAATTTCATATTATTCAATTTCCCTTCTCTAATATTTCTTAATTAATACTTCTATCGTTCTGAAATTTTTCTTGGAATTTTTCAAATTAAAATCCTATTTTTTCTCTATTTCCATAATAGAAAAATCACTTAAATAATTAATAAAATTAGCATTTTCCAAAAAAATTTCACAAAATAAGTCATAACAATATTCCAGATTTAAATAAAATTTTTGAAAAATTTTATTTCTTTTATTTTATTTTTATTTTATTTCTTTTCTTTTCTTTTCTTTTATTTTTTTCTTGCGGGCGCGTGGAAGGCACGTGCCTTCTTCCCACTCGCGGGCGCGTGCAACCACGCGCCCGATTGCAGTCGTCTTCTCCGGCGGCCATTTCACCACCGGCGATGCCTCGGTAGCCCCAAGCTTCGAAAGAAGCTTCCCTCCTCCTTAATTTCGATCTCCCGAACACGATTATTGCCCTAATTTTTAGAAAAAAACATAATAGGTACCTTAATTTTTCGTTTAAAGGTTCGGCTCCAGCAAAGTCGCGATTTTTCGGCGACGCTTGTATCTCCCTCTTCATTGCTCCGTTGGCCACCCAATGCTCCAGAAACGTTGCCCACGAAGTAAGGACTAAAACCTTGCTCTCAAACCTCTCAAACACTGCCTCGAAAGCCCGATTTAAGCTTTGAAACTTTCGGATGATTTGCTTCACTCGAACATGGCTATTTATAGCCCAAATTCGACGCGACTCGTCCTATCATGGATGGCCACACATCCTAGAGGCCACTCCGGCGTCACTTCGGCCATTAATGCCCCCTTGCCCTGAGAACCGATTGCACGCACGGCCATGCTCTGGCCGCATGCTGCTCTGCAAAAATTCAGATTTTTCAGATTTTTTTTATATATATATACATACATATATTACATATATACATACATACATATATACATACATATCTAGCTATATACGCACATATATACTAAATTGTATACACAACAGCCCATATACATACATAATAAATAAAATAACTATTTATCTTAAAATTCTATAATTTCTTTAAGGTCACATACTTATATTATTTCTGGTATCATCTTATCTTAATTAAATAATTTAATTACATATCATATAAACATAATTTAATCAACCCAATATACTATTTATTTATAATGATTTAGGGTATTGCATTCTCCCATCCTTACAAAAATTTCGTCCTCAAAATTTGATTATTCCTCACTCATTCTAACTATGGGGTCTTCAAACAGGTATGGATAATTGAGCCTCATCTCTTCCTCTCGCTCCCAAGTTATCTCTTCACTTATTGGGTTTCTCCACAAAACTTGTACCAGGGGAATTGACTTATTCCTTAGAACTTGATCCCTACGATCCAAAATGTTTACCGGTTTCTCAACGTACGAAAGATTTTCTTAAATCTCGATAGCTTCAACTGGCATTACTTGGGAGGGATCTGGCTCATGTTTTCGAAGTTGTGATACGTGAAACACATCATGGAGGTTCGATAACGCTAGAGGTAAGGCAAGTCGATAAGCGATAGGTCTAATTCTTTCCACTATATCATATGGCCCTATATACTGGGGGCTTAACTTGCCCTTTTTCTTGTTGCTTCTAGTCACCATTCTTAGTGGAGATATCTTTAGGTATACTTTGTCGCCTACTTGGAACTCCAATTTCCTTCTTCTCGTATCTGTGTAGGATTTCTGGCGATTCTGAGCTTCCTTAATTCTCTCTTGAATGATTTTTATCTTTTTAGTTTTTTTTTGAACTATCTCGGGTCCCAAAATTTGACGTTCACCTACCTCAGTCCAGCATATCGGGGATCTACATTTTCGTCCATACAGGGCTTCATAGGGAGCCATCCCAATGTTGCTGTGGTAGCTGTTATTGTAAGCGAAATCTACTAATGGCAAATGCTCATCCCAGCTACCTGGAAAATCAATAGCACAAGCTCGCAGCATGTCCTCTAGGGTTTGAATAGTTCTTTTTGATTGGCCATCTGTCTGGGGATGATAGGTTGTACTTAGCTGAAGTTGAGTACCTAAACTTTCTTACAGACTTCCCTAAAACCTAGAAGTGAACCTCGGGTCGCGGTCCGATACAATGCTTACAGGTACTCCATACAATTTGACGATCTCGTTCACATATTGTTGGGCTAATTTACTGATCGGTTGGCTTACTTTCCTAGCCAAGAAATGAGCAGACTTAGACAATCTGTCAACTATCACCCAGACAGCATCATTTCCTTTGGGACTTCTTGGCAATCCAGTCACGAAATCCATTGTAATGTGTTCCCATTTCCACTCCGGGATTTCTAATGGATGTAAACTTCCACCCGGTTTCTAATGCTCGATCTTGATTCTTTGACATGTGTCGCATTGACTTACGTATCTTGCCATGCTTTTCTTCATTCCGGGCCACCGATATACCACATTCAAGTCTTGGTACATCTTGGTGGCGCCAGGGTGTATCGAGTATCTAGATCGATGGGCTTCTCCCAAAATTATTTGCCGCAATTCTCTCACACGAGGTACATATATTCTACCTTGAAAACGAAGGATGTTTTCTCTTAGCTCAAATTCTGGTTTCTTTGCTCGCCCATGTTCGTCCACCCACATCTTTATTCGAGAGTCTTCTGAGTAAGCTTGTCGTATCTGATCCATTAATTCTGGTTGTAGCGTGAGACTAGCTGCGTAGGCTGAGTTTCCTCAGAAAACTACTCCTACCGTCATCAAGCTGAAAGCTTCAACTAGCTTCTACTTTGCCACCACCATTCCGGCCACGCAGGTGGTTTCTTTCCTGCTTAGGGCGTCTGCTACAACGTTAGCTTTACCGGGATGGTATTGAATAGCGCAGTCGTAATCTTTAAACAACTTCATCCATCTCCGTTGCCTCATATTTAATTCTTTCTGCGAGAAAACGTATTGTAGACTCTTGTGATCAGTAAAAATTTCGAACTTCTCGCCATACAAATAATGTCTCCAAATCTTTAGGGCAAACACTACTGCTGCCAATTCCAAATCATGAGTCGGGTAGTTCCTCTGGTGGTTCTTGAGCTATCGGGATCCATAGGCGATGACCCTACCGTGCTGCATCAGCACACACCCCAAACCGTTTCTCGAGGCGTCAGTGTAGACTATAAATCCTCCTGATCCATTTGACATAGCTAGTACTGGAGCGGTTGTCAGCTTATCCTTAAGCGCTTGAAAACTTTTTTCGCACCGTTCACTCCAGTCGAACTTTACCCCTTTCTGAGTTAACTTGGTGAGGGGCGTTGCAATCTTGGAAAACCCTTCCACGAACTTCCTATAATATCCAACTAATCCCAAGAAGCTCTTAATTTCAGTAACCAACCGAGGTTGCTTCCAATTCTCCATAGCTGCTATCTTGGCCGGGTCGACCGATATTCCTTTAGCCGATATAACATGCCCTAAAAATGCCACCTGGTATAACCAAAATTCACATTTTGAGAATTTGGAATACAGCTTATGTTCCTGCAACGTTTGCAATATTACTCTTAAATGTGATTCGTGCTCTTCTTCTGAGGGAGAGTATATTAGTATATCGTCTATAAACACGATCACAAACTTGTCCAAGAATGGTTTGAAGACTCGATTCACAGTATCCATAAAAGCTGCTGGGACATTGGTTAGTTCGAACGGCATCACCATAAATTCGTAGTGCCCGTATTGAGAACGAAAAGCTGTCTTGGGCACATCTTCTGCCTTGATCCTCAATTGATAATACTCTGATTTCAAGTCGACTTTTGAGAAAACCTTGGCTCCTTGCAACTGGTCAAACAGCTCCTCGATTCTGGGGAGTGGGTACTTATTCTTGACTGTTATCTTGTTTAGCTGTCGATAGTCAATACACATCCTCAGACTACCATCCTTTTTCTTGACAAAGAGTACTGGTGCTCCCCATGGCGACATACTTGGTTTGATGAACCATTTGTCCAACAACTCTTGAAGTTGAGTTTTTAATTCTCTTAACTCTGCAGGAGCCATTTTATACGGGGGTATTGAAACCGGACCTGCCCCTTGTACGATTTCTATTGAGAACTCGATCTCTCGCTGGGGTGGCAATCCAGGCAATTCTTCGGGAAACACATCTCCGAACTCTCTAATGATTCGCACTTTTTCGATTTTTAACGGCTCCTCGTTTTTCCCTTGGACACAAGCCAAGTATCCTCGTGCTCCTTAACGTAATAGCTTCTCAGCCTTTAGAGTCGAGATCCACTTCCGATCACTTGCCCTCCTTTTCCATCGAAACCTGATGTTCGAGTCTCCGCTCTTGAGATAGATTGTTTTAGCTTTACAATCCAATGTCGCGTCGTACTTGGTTAGGAAGTCCATTCCTAGGATCATGTCAAAATCTTGAAATTCCAGAAGGATTAGATCCACCAGAAATTCAACTTCTTTTATCTAGATCTTCCTATTCTTGTATCCTGAAGAAGTTTCTAGAGACTTCTCCATTGGGGTTGCGACAATCATACGACAATTCAAATTTTATGGTTTATCTCCTAGTACTCTAGCAAATGCATGTGAAATGAATGAGTGACTTGCGCCTGAATCTATTAATGCATGCATGGGGATACCAGATAATAACATGGTACCTTCAATTACGGCTGGGTCTCCTGTCGTATCTTATCGTGTCAGATGAAACACTCTTCCTTGTTGTACTCTGGCATTTCCGGATGTCTCTTGAGGTTGACTCATCAATAGCGGCTTGGGACAGTCCTTTGCAAAATAACCAGTCTGTTGGCAGTTGAAGCAAGTGATTCCTTTCTTTGGGCAGTTCTGGTTGAGATGTCCCATTTCTCCACAGTTGTAACAACCTTTTTGTTCCAAATCGGCACGGCTTCCCATGGTGTTGCTTCTGGCATCTTTGGCACGGAGTGCTAGGCTTAAACTTCGGCCTCTGGAGTTCCAGCTTCTTGCCTGCTTTATGACTGCTCCTTTGCTGACTTTCTCCTTGGATAGCTTCGATCCGGCTTAGGTTAGCCTCAGTGGTAAAGGCTTGCAACACCACTTCTGAATAGGATTGAGTACTTATACTACTCAACGCCCTCTGAAGCTTCAGATTCAGCCCTCCCAAAAACTTTTGGGCTTTGATTCTTTCGTCCCCTTCGTAAATAAGCATGTACCTGATTAATCGACTAAAAGCGTCCTCGTACTGGGCAACAGACATGTCCCCGGTTTGTTTTAGCTCCATGAATTCTCTCTCTTTCTTCATTCTTAAATTCAGGGGAAAGTACTTCTCATTGAAGAGCTCCTTGAATCGCTCCCAAGTGATGTAGGGTGCCCTAGCTCAAGGGGTTATTTCCCTCTTGACCCCCTTCCACCACCTATCTACCTCATCTTGCAGCATAAAGGTGGCACAATTGACCTTCTCTTCTTCTTCGCAATGCAGGTGGTCTAACAGCTTTTCTGTTTGCTCGATCCAGAATTCCCCTTCACTGGGATCTGCGCCAAGTCTTCCATGAAAGGTGAGAGGGTTCTGTTGACGGTAGAGGTCGAGCATATTGACCGAATGACCGTCCCAGGAGTGAGTTTCTTGCATGAATCCCACCATATTTCCCAGTATTCGTTCCACTTGATCCAGTCAGCTACTCCCAGTTTCCTGACTGGAGTCACCTCCCGGGTGCCCATCTGCGTTTCCTTCTGTGTGGCCAGCTTGTTGGCCGGGTGTTCTAGATCCCACTATTAATCTTCTTTGAGTGTTTACCATCTGAAAGAAGTAGCATTCTGGATTAGATAATAGAGTCTTGTCATCCGATAAAGTAAATCCTTCATTAATTCTACAAATAGTATATATATTCAATTGCAAAATGGCATAGGTGCGTGCTACTTAAGTCACATAGATCCTAGGCAATATACTATACAAGTCACGTAGATAGTTAGAATATTTCTAATTAAATTTACTTTGGTCCTGATGACCTCCATATCCAAACATTCTTCTCATCCTCAAACTCGTATGGTGGTGCCTCGAGATCGTCCATTACTTCTTCAATCTCTTCCTCGTCTTTCGAGTCCGTGTCCTCGAACTCGAGAAGATCATCTTCGGCCCAGAATATGGGTATGTTGTCTTCTTCTTCAGCTTCAATCGGATCTGCCATTTCTCCTGCTTTTCCTGGTTCGATCGAGTTCTCCATATCTTCTTCATCTTCCTCCTCAAGTGGATCTTACATCTCTTTGTTGGGCTCATCTGCTAGTACTGGCTCGTACAGCTCTACCAGTAGCTCGCGAATCCGTGCACAATAGAAACGAAAATCAGGGAACTGCTCGCCATGTCGAACCTAATCTATAAAATCCTGCAAGTCGCCCTCTAGAACGCCGACCATCATGTTTATCTGGAACTGAACCAAGTTAGGCCAGAGTCGATAACTTGGGGGTACGTCATCGATAATTTCTTCCATCTAGACTAGGTGTTCCATAATACCCTCGTTTGGCTCCGGAATCCGATTCTCCAGGCGATGGGCCCAATGATCAACCAAGACCTGCTCCGAAAAGTTTCCAGCCATCCTGTCATCACAACTTCCGTTAGTACCCCTAACTGTCATTGAGTTGGTACTTCCCACCTGCTAGGCTAAGTTTTTTCTTCCTAGGTACCCTACTTGGTTGAGCTCTAATACCAACTATAATAGCCCGCCTTCTCAGGCGTGTTATGCCTTAGGAAATTTGGTCTGTATATATATATATATATTTTTTTTTTCTCTCATCACATTATCCCAAAATTCCCTAAGACCTTATCTAGTGCTAGACGAGATATCTATACTAGAAAATAAATTCAAAGTGGAAGCTGAATCGAACCTGCTCATGGCAATGCATATAATAACAACTGGATATGGCATTCATTACAAAATTAATACATAAGCATCTGAAGATAAATACAATGTACATAGTTCTTAAACTATTCATATTACAACATAACATGGTACATTCACTTGCTTCTTGACGTCTCGCGTCACTACACATCTCCAATCTCGATATCAGCACTGCAAGTCCCGACTGGAACGTTGAATATTCCAGGGGCAAACCTGAGTTAGATGATAAACCATCTAAGTAAGGGTACATAATGCTATGTCATGTGTGTATGCAATGTCTTACCTCTTTGGTGTCAACTGCACCCTCAGACTACCTACCATTTTAGCGGCCACCTCTATCGAAGCCGGGGTGTATGGGTGCACCCTTGGTAAGGCAGCGGTGTCAGTTCGTACTCCCTATGGCCTCATATACGGGTGATCAATGACATCAACGTGTATTTATACATTTCATAATCATGTAATGGATGAAGTTTACGTGTTGGTTACATATCATAACATGTCAATATGATGTAAGCATACTCGCAGGTAAACATTTATAACCGTACTAGATTCGAAATAGTACACTTACTATTAAGTTGCCTCGAAAGATGTGTCGGCCTCGAAAATCATGCCGAGCGGCTATTTCTCAATCTTCTTGCCCTCAAGGGTTCCTAAAACATCAACTTATTTTTAGAATGTCATTTCACTATTTTTCCATAATTTCTATAATTGTTCTTTATTTCTAAGCCTTATTTCTCCAAAAATTGCATAAAAATTATTTAAACTTTCATAAAGCCTAATTTCTCTTCACTATAATTCCTTAACTAATATTTCTAAGTTTCTGGAATTTTCTTGGAATTTTCCAACCTAAATTCCTATTTTTCCCTTATTTCCATAATAACCAAATTCCTTTAATTAATAACTATTACATAATAATTATCTAGAATTTCATATTATTCAATTTCCCTTCTCTAATATTTCTTAATTAATACTTCTATCATTCTGAAATTTTTCTTGGAATTTTCCAAATTAAAATCCTATTTTTTTCTCTATTTCCATAATAGAAAAATCACTTAAATAATTAATAAAATTAGCATTTTCCAGTTCACAAAATAAGTCATAACAATATTCCAGATTTAAATAAAATTTTTAAAAAATTTTATTTCTTTTATTTTTATTTTTATTTTATTTATTTTCTTTTATTTTTTTCTTGCGGGCGCGTGGAAGGCACGTGCCTTCTTCCCACTCACAGGCGCGTGCAACCACACGCCCGATTGCAGTCGTCTTCTCCGGCGGCCATTTCGCCACCTGCGACGCCTCGGCCGCCCCAAGCTTCGAAAGAAGCTTCCATCCTCCTTAATTTCGACCTCTCGAATCCGATTATGGCAGTAATTTTTAGAAAAAAAACACAATAGGTACCTCGATTTTTCGTTTGAAGGCTTGGCTCCGGCGAAGTCGCGATTTTTCGGCGACGCTTGTATCTCCCTCTTCACTGCTCCGTTGGCCACCCAATGCTCCAGAAATGTTGCCCACGAAGCAAGGACTAAAACCCTACTCTCAAACCTCTCAAACACTGCCTCGAAAGCCCGATTTAAGCTTTGAAACTTTCGGATGATTTGCTTCACTCAAACATGGCTATTTATAGCCCAAATCCGACGCGACTCGTCCTATCATGGACGGCTACGCATCCTAGGGGCCACTCCGGCGTCATTCGGCCATTAATGCCCCCCTTTGCCCTGAGAACCGATTGCACGCGTGGCCATGCTCTGGCCGCGCGCTGCTCTGCAAAAATTCGGATTTTTTTTATATATATATACATACATACATATATACATACATATCTAGCTATATACGCACATATATACCAAATTGTATACACAGCAGCCCATATACATACATACTAAATTATATATATAACCACTAAATAAAATAACTATTTATCTTAAAATTCTATAATTTCTTTAAGGTCACATACTTATATTATTTCTGGTATCATCTTATCTTAATTAAATAATTTAATTACATATCATATAAACATAATTTAATCAACCCAATATACTATATATTTATAATGACTTAGGGTATTACAACGGCTATTTTTTAAATCGCCACAAAATACCCTTTTTTTTTTATAGTGTATGCATTCACATCATGTTATCTAAAAATAAATATGTTGATATTCGGATTTGATTGATCGTAATTCGTATTGATAAACCCGCAATGAGATAATTAACGCAGATGTAGAGAGGAGGAACGAGCAAAACATATAAGAGAAAAACGCAAGAAGGTTTTTACATGGTTTGGTCAGAATGATGTCTACTCTACGGCTGTTCTCTGGTTATTCCGATAGAATCACAGCATATTGTATTATTCATTCTCCATACAATAGTTCTTCTCCTTTGTCCATACCATCATTCTTCTTTTCTAATGATTTCTCATCCCCCTTATAGTGTGGGGTGTTTACAATATTTTAATAAAATTCACTCACGGGAGCACAATACCATGGAGACAGCATTTCCACAAAATCGGGAATGGATTTCGCATTACCAGGGATCTAGTTCCCTTAGATAAAGTAGGTGGGTCCTCGTCTCCGGTTGCTCCGTGATACCTTTGTTATTCGAGCTGAATGGCTTAGCCAACGATCTGAAAGTGTCGCTGGGAGATCGCTTTAATCCCGTGGTGTGAGCTCGGTCTTGTTGCTATGCGAGCTGATCAGTTAAGACCAGCGAGCTAGAAGCATTGCTGGGAGCTTGGTTGGTTATGTGGTCAAAGCTCGGGTGTTGGCGACGTGCAACCTTGCTTTAATGACCTCGGCCAAGTGTAACCTTACTCTTCGGCCTAGCTAGGTGCGATCTTGCTCTTCGAAAAGTTGTGTAAGTCTGCTGCTGGGTCGAGTCCAACCTATAAGGAGTGGTTTGAAAAATACCTATAACATAAGCCCTTCAGCTCTCAGTTCGATCTTCGAACTAGGAGTTGAAACGTGCTGGTCAGTGCGAGCTTCCAGGCCATATTTTAATGTCAAACCCTGCAATCTCAGCTAACACGTCATAGCTCAACTTCATTAATTTGACTTGCGTTACCAAGCTATATGTCCAGATAGATCATATTGCGATCTCAGCTAACATACCATGGCTTTTTACAAGTTTATCGAGTCGCGTGAGAGAACACCCAGGTAGGTCACAGACCATGACTTGAATCAAGATGAAAGGACCTAGCTAATGAACCACGGCTTGTAAAATTTAATGAGCCGCATGAGGGAACACCCAAATAGGTTGCAGACTATGACTTGAGTCAAGATGAAAAGACTCCAGTTAGTAAACCACGACTCGTAGAATTTAATGAGCCGCGTGAGGGAACACTCAGGTAGGTCGCAAATCGTGAATTGAGTCAAGATGAATGGACCCCAACTAGTGAACCATGACTTGTAAAATTTAATGAAACACCTGAGGGAACACCCAAGTAGGTCGTAGACCATGACTTGAGTCCAGACGAAAGGACCCCAGCTAGTGAACCACGACTTGTAACATTTAATGAGCCACGTTAGGGAACACCCAGGTAGGTCGCAAACTATGACTTGAGTCAAGATGAAAGGACCCCAGCTAGTGAACCACGGCTTGTAAAATTTAATAAGCCGCTTGAGGGAACACCCAAGTAAGTCGCAGACCATGACTTGAGTCAAAATGAAAGAACCCCAGCTAGTGAACCACGACTTGTAAAATCTAATGAGCTGCGTGAGGGAACACCCAGGTAGGTCGCAGACCATGACTTGAGTCAAGACGAAATGACCCCAGATAGTGAACCACGGCTTGTAAAATTTAATAAGCCGCTTGAGGGAACACCCAAGTAAGTCGCAGACCATGACTTGAGTCAAAACGAAAGAACCCCAGCTAGTGAACCATGGCTTGTAAAATCTAATGAGCCGCGTGAGGGAACACCCAGGTAGGTCGCAGACCATGACTTGAGTCAAGACGAAATGACCCCAGCTAGTGAACCACGACTTAAAATCATTTACAGAAGTGGTTGCTCAGTAGATACCAAACCATGACATTAGGTCAAGATAAATGGTTCTCAGGTTGTAAGCCACGACTTGGGAGAGGACCAAGATGAATGCTCAGATAAGCCACAAACCATAACACGGTGACTAAGAGGAATGGGCTCTAGCTCGCAAACCATGGTACCCTCAACCCTGAACTCGTTTCGTTACTTGATCGTTATAATTTTTTAGCCAAAATGGTTGCTCAGTGGGCTCCAAACCATGACAATTGAGTTAAGATGAATGGACCCCAGTTCGCAAATCATGGCTTAGGGCGAGGGCTAAGATGAATGCTTAGATACGCCATAAACCATGGCGCGTAAGCCAAGATGAATGGCCCCTAGCTCGCAAACCATAGCTTCTCGACCCTGAACGCATCTCGTTACCTGATCTTGGCTTTCTTAGCCGGTCTTTCCGCTTTGTCGTGCTCTGCGAACTGGAATGACTGGCCTCCCGTACATGCCGCTCATGCAACCAATTGGAGGTCCTGCATGTCATCGATCCAGCTCGGAGGTCGGTTATTGTGCTTGCAGCGACGGCTACTGATTCTTTGGTCACATCACATAATCCATCAAGTGGCCTCTCCTGATTAATTCTTCAATGGCATCCTTCAGTGCCCAACAATCGGAGGTATTGTACCCCACCTCATTATTGTAGGCGTAGAATTTGTCTTTATTTCTAAACCTGTTACGGGTCTTTATTGGGTTAGGCCTCCCAAAGTCTTCGTTACTTCTCTCGATGGCAAAGACTGCATCCTAGGTATCTGATAGGACATTGTAATTTTCATAGCGACCTTGATAAGAAGGTCGCTCACCCCTCGGTTCATTCCTAGGCTTCTTAGCGACCTGATTATTGGAGTTTCCTCCGTGGCCTTCTTTGTCGTTGTCACCATTGCCCCTTTTCTTGTTCTGGCTGGAGCCCACAGCCTTTTTTTTTCTGTCCGACTGGCTTCTTCGAGCTAAAGGTCTCTTCCTACTGGATCTCCTTTGAAACTCGCTCTTAGAACTTGCCCAAATCCGTTACAGGGGTCTTGTAGAAGCTCTCATAGAACTTTCCATCCTTGCAAAGCTCTCAAGAGATTGCCGTCAGAATGCTCTCAATGGGCAAGTTCCCAACATTGTTGATCTCCTGCCTGAACCTGGCAATATAATCTTTCAGGGACTCATTAGATTGCTGAAACACCGTTGCGAGGTGGCACGTCAAGGCGAGTTGCCTTCTCAATGCTCTATAATGGTTGATGAACTTCAGCTGACATTCTTCTCAACTACGAATGCTGCGAGGGGGAAGACTCCTTAGCCAAGTCCGAGGGACGTCCCCTAAGGTCGTAGGGAAAACACTGCACTTAACCAGCGAGTTTGTTGTCTATAGGCCAATCTGGATATTGAAGACATCCAAATGGTCATAGGGGTCACTATCCCCATTGTACTGAATGATACTGGGCATCTTCAACCTGTGAGGGAGAGGTTCTTGCTTGATTTTTCTACTGAACGGGCTCCTCTCCCCATGACCTTCCTTCCGGTCTCGCACCTCGTTCCGTGCCTCCAACTATTGGACCCTTTATAGTAACTCCTCCACAGTCAGGTCCTGGTCCACAGATCGCCCAGTAGGAGACCGCCTATCCCTTCTACTTCCTCTCTCTAGCGAATGGCGATTTGGGAGTGGATAATTATCTCCGATATCCTGCTCACTCAGTGGAGGTCTCTCTAGCCGCGGCTAGCAAATCCTCCGGGGTGAAGGGATTTCCGGTGGTCTCTGAATAGCCTGCGTTTGAGCTTGGGCCAGGACTTTGACTGTGACGCCCGGTTCCCACTTACGGGTGCCACTCGTGAACAATTACCTGAATTATCCACTTGCCCGGCCTTTGGTAAAGGGCGGACCATATTTCAAGACGAAAGGCCCTAAGTGGGAACTAGGCTCATCCTTCCCTTCCCTTAACCCCAAGATTCACTAGTAGAATTGGGCTTTAACCACACCGCATTTGGTTAAAGGAAATCTCATGAAGATGCCCAATCGCCATTTTCTTATTTATATTTAATTCTTTTTTTCCATCCAAGAATTTTACCGGGCTCCATAAAAATCACCATTTCAATCAATCTATTGATTGATTACCAAATTTGGAGGAATACTCAAAATTTTCAATTTTCTAAAATTTCGGCATTATTCTCCAAAATGCCCGAAAAATCCCTTTAATTTGAAAATTCCTCCGAGGCCCAAATCAATTAAGAATTGCCCCCAAAATCCCTAATAATTTCAATTTTTTGAAAAAAATTGGCCGGCGGGGCCTGTTGGCGCGCCCAGGGCCCCGCGGTGCGCCTGCTGCACGGGCTATGCGCGCTTGTCGCGCAGCCGCCCACGGGCATGCACGCCCTTGAGCATGCCCTCGCGACTTGCTCCTGCTGCTGCTTCCAAAAATTTCTTTTTTTTTATTTTTTTATTTGGGCTTCCTAATCCAAATTTTCCAGAAATTATAGCCCTCATACATGCATCAAAAACATCCATTTTTCACATCCCCAGAGCCTCATTTCAGAAAAAAAAATCATTTGATTTAATTACTTTGATGCTTCCCACAACACACCAAAAATAAGGCTTTCACCAAAAGTTAGGCTTCAACGTACCATAAGCCACAATCTCATTTTCACAATAAGGTTAAACATTCCCAAAATATAAAATATACACATAATCTTAGCCTTTAACAAGCCATTTCCAACGAAATAAATTACAAGACATGAACTAAACACAACAACATAGACCTTTCATATGCTATACACTATTCTTGGATCTTCTTTCCGTGCTTCCACATGTCATTCCACCATTGCCTTTACTTTACCATGCTTTCACAACCTATATGTGAGGGTAAAAATCTCATGAGCTATTAAGCTCAATAAGGGTGCAATGCAAAATAAATATGAACATAACAAGATTATATGATGCCAAATGCATGCAAGTGTGGCTAGGTCTCTTTGCCCTCACAACCCACCAAGGTTAGAGGCATCAACCTACCATTTCAACCATATTCTCAAACTAACCTATGGCCATAAGTCTCATGAACATAAAAGAACATGTCAAATGCAACATATACATTTATGAACCATACTTGCTACACATTGCAAGGCCACCCTCCCATGGGGCCATCTCTTACCTCATTCTTCTCTTTGAAGCTTTAAACTCTCACTAGCTTCCTTCTCTTACCTCATTCTTCTCTTTGAAGCTTTAAACTCTCACTAGCTTCCTTCCAACACTTCTCCTAAAGAGATCCCTTGAAACAAAATATAAAGAAACTAAGTCCCTCATCAAGACAAATAACAAGATCTTACACTACCCAAAGAAAGAATACTTACCTTCTTGATAATCTTCTTTCTCTTTCTTTTCTTGTCCTTGGAAGGCTTCTTCCATTCTCTTACTTTTTTTCTCTCTTTGAAATGGCAAAATTTGAGATAAATGTTCTCTTTCCCTTTATATACTACTCTTGTCTTGAAATCTCAATTTCAAAACTTCATCTTAGCCCTTGATTTCCATTTGCTTTTTGAGAGAAAATCCCAACCACACAAGAAAGCACAATCCATGTGCCTTTATCTTGATTAATCTCATTCATTGGATTTTATTCACTTTTCAAGAGAAAATCTCAACCTTCAATTAAAAGCACAATCCAAGTGCTTGTGAAAGCTTTAATCTCAACCACTCATCTCTTAATATTTGACAATCCATGTTATTTCTACTTTTTAAATCCCCACCTTTGGATTCATTCTCTTTTCAAGAATAGATCTCATCAATTAGATTCTTGAATTTTCCATTTATTTCTCATTTACTTAAATGAGACTATTTTCATAACCATCACACTTGAGAGATATAATTAATTTATTTCCCATTTAATTAAATGGGACTATTTTCCACCATTAATGCATGACTAATTTATTTTCTTTTGGATTTTTCTTTTAATCCAACACTATCATGCTTCTCATTAAATGCTTGAAAGATTAAAATAATTTCTTTTTGCATTTAATTAAATCACCCAATTTATACTTGAACAAGACTTTGACACTAGGATTACTGGGTGTTACACTGACTGCCTTAGGGAGGTACATAACTATATTTTCCAACGCCTCCTAGCGTTGCTGCCAGGCCTGGATCGTCTCCATATCAACAGTCAGAGCAACGGGTTGGACACGAGCTTGTGGGGGCATGTTGACAGCGACTTCAACCAATGGGGGAACAAGAGTAGTTGTAGCAGCTAATAATAACATCATCATAGTCTAATTGACTATACTTTGATAGTTAATCTCAACTCATCATCAAGTCATCCAACTTCTATGGCAATTTCAAGGTTGTTAATAAGGCATCAACTCAAATGAGCTAACTTGGTTAACTCGAGTGAGTTGAGTTGCTACATCAAGTCAAGCACTTATTAACTTGGTGTCAAGTTAACCAAGTTAAATTGGTCAAATAAGTTTAGGGTTTAGAATTTAAAATTTAAATGATCAATTAAGTCAAACAATGATGGGATACGAGGCTTGTGAAAACAAAAAGGGGAACGCTCAATGTCAGGCATCCTCAAAAATCACCAAAGCCATAGGTATACAAAGAGAACCAAAAACCCTTCTTCCTTCTTTTCCTTCCTTTTAACTTATCTTTAAAAAAAAAAAAAAAACCTCAAGAACTTTTAAAGACATAAAAGAACAATGAAAAATAGTAATTTAAATTAAATAGTAAAAATATAATTTTAAAATTGACTATCATATAAGTAATCTATATATATAAAGCTCAAACTAGAACATTCATATGGCATTAAATTTAAGTCACTTTAGTTATATTAAAATTATTTTCATTATTAAATCCATTAACTTTCATTAAATAACTTAAATAAGTATTTTTTTCCCATTTTAATTGAAAGGAATTTGAAGGGTTTAAACAAACTCAAATGACAATGAAAAGTTTTTATCATTTAAAAACTTTAAATGAATAAATAAAAGTATAAAATTAATATAGTAACAAAAGTCCTATAAATATTCATTTCAGTTTTATAATTAATATACATTAAGATTATTTAAATTAGTGCTCATTTATTTTTTTATTTATTTCCGTTATTAAAATAATTTTTTATTCAATTACAATAAAATTAATATTGCAAAGTAATAAAAATCTAATAAATATTCATTTCAATTAACCATAAAATACATTAAAATATTTAAATTAGCACTATTTATTTTTTATTTCCAGTATTCAAAGGAATTTTATTAGATCACACTAAATCTAGTAAACTATATTTCAATATATTGAAACTATATTGAAATAATCTAAATCAATATAAATATGTCCCATTAATGCATATATAGAAGATATCCATATAGTCTGTGAATAAAAGTGTATTTTTTAGTGTCTCCTCCATAAATCATTGGAGGCATTCATAGTTTCATACCTTGAAGTTTCAAACTTTTGTCCTTGTCATCTGGAAGAGCCATTGGATCTCAGCAGCGACAGTGCTTCTCCAGCCCTGAAACCTGTCGACAGCCTGAGCTTTCTGTATTCTTCAAAAGTTATAGGAACGTAAAGCCTGCGGTGCTCGGCGGCCACCAGCTCCGGCGGCGCTTCCACTGCCGCCTCCTTCGGCCCCAACAGGAAGGCTGCAATCGACACGCGTGTTCCTGCCTCCTTGCACTGCACTCTGTGCTTGACGTTGTAAAATCTCCCATTGCTCCACAGCTTCAACACGCCGATCAAATAGATTTATCAGACACAACTGAAAAATGTGAATTTTCAGGGAAACCAAACAAGACCCAGATGAGAAAATCGTTGCCAACCGTAGCAATGTCGCCGAGATTGACGAGGAAGGCACCTGGCATGGGATCGATCGGAATGAATTCACCTGACTTCTTGTCCATGACTTCAAGGCCACCGACGTTTTCATCATCCTGTAGGACGGTGAGAAAGCAGGAGTCTGTGTGGATTTGGACGCCCGGGGATCCGACAGTTTCGGCGGTGAAGCTGTATTTGTTTATCCTAAACTGGCAGGGCCATTCCGCGAACAAATTGCTCGCCACACCCATGCTTTCGGATATCATAGAACCAATTGTAAGAATAATTAAAAATAAACGCACTTATCTCCGGCCATTATTTGTGTGAAAAAACTGATTGCAATTGAGTTGGATGCTTCCAATCAATTAGTCAAATGCACAACGATGATGTATGCCCTCAGATTTGGACTTGATTGGGGACCTAAACTGCTTTCCACTGTCTGTATGATTGTGTTATTTTTTCAATAAAGGAACCCTTTATTTATAGACTATTTAATGTCTATTTTCATTCAAACTAATCCCATCAAATTAGTTTGATTCAATTTGAAAGACAATTATCACTCTTTATCTAGCGGATAAATACTATAGGAGATAATTATCTAATGGTTTAAAAATATTTCTCAGATAAATAGGACCACCTAATGATAATTATACTAAAAGATAATTACAATAAATGCAATTAATCTAATAGATAATTACAGTCTCTTACTTGGTCCGTACATTTTATCTAACCAATGAAACACCTTATATCCATATCTCTTTGTTCTTAAGAAAGAATCAAATACATGAATCATAGCGATAAGTCCTCTACAATTGAGTATTACTTTCCATGCATCATAATGCATCCAATTTCCTTCCCACTAGTTCCAATGTGATAATACAACTTAATGAATAAACACTGTATTTATTCGGGTCCAAAACAGTTTGTTATTCTTAAACATAAAAGTGTACACCCAAAATGAGAAATCAACAAACAACTAAATAAGAGTTTCATTACATCAATAGTTGTTCATACAACTAAATCATATCACGAGACCAATTCCCATCCATTCTAAGTGATCCTTAAAACCCTTAATTTGCATGCCTTTAGTTAAAAGATTAGCTATCATCAATTCAGTGCTAATGTGTTCTATGACTACTTTATTTTCCTTAACACGTTCCCTTATGGCTAAATACTTTATGTTGATATGTTTACTTCGACTACCACTCTTGTGATTTTTAGCCAAGAAAATAGCAGCTGAATTGTCATAATATAACTTAAGTACTCTAGATATAGAATCAACAATTCTAAGCCCTAAAATGAAACTCTTTAACCATATACCGTGCGATGTAGCCTCAAAACAAACAACGAACTCAGCTTCCATAGTGGATGTAGCAACTAAGCTTTGTTTGGCACTCTTCTAAGACACGGCTCCGCCGGCTAACATAAAAATGTATCCAGATGTTGATTTTCAAGAATCAACGCAACCAGCAAAGTCTGAATCCGAGTAACCTTCCACCTCCAAATGATAAGTCCGTCTGTACATGAGCATGTAGTCCTTCGTACCTTGAAGGTACCTCATAACCTTTTTAGCAGCCCTCCAATGGTCCAAACCTGGATTACTCTGATATCTTCCCAACATTCCCACTGCAAATGCAATGTCAGGTCTTGTGCAAACCTGAGCATACATTAGGCTTTCAACAGGTGAAGCATATGGAATGTTGTGCATTTGTTCCTTTTCAAGTTCATTTTTCAGGCATTGATCCAAATTGAACTTGTCACCTTTCACAATGGGTGCTACACTCGGTGCACAATCTTTCATTCGAAATCTCTCTGACACTTTGTTGATATAGGTCTCTTGAGACAGTCCCAAAATGCCTCGAGATCTTTCCCTATGGATTTTTATGCCAATGGCATAAGATGCCTCACCCATATCTTTCATATCAAAGTGTTTAGAGAGAAATTGTTTCACCTTATGTAGCAAACCCTTGTTATTGGTTGCAAGTAGGATATCATCCACATATAAGACAAGGAAACATATTTTGCTCCCACTAACCTTCTGGTATATACACTGATCCATGACATTCTCTACAAAACCAAATGAAGAGATGATATCATGAAATTTTAAGTACCATTGTCGGGAGGCTTGTTTCAATCCATATATGTATTTCTTAAACTTGCATACCAAATGCTCACCATCACTAGAGGAGAATCCTTTTGGTTGTTTCATATAAACCTCTTCCTCTAATTCTCCATTAAGGAACGCAGTTTTCACATCCATTTGATGCAATTCCAAATCAAAATGTGCTACTAATGTCATTATTATACGAAAAGAATCTTTCTTGGATACAGGAGAAAATGTCTCCGTGTAATCGATTCCCTCTCTTTGAGTGAATCCTTTAGCAACGAGTCTTGCCTTATATCTTTCAATGTTGCTTAATGAGTCTTTCTTAGTGTTAAAGACCCATTTACAGCCAATGGCCCTAGCCCCATTAGGCAACTCGACAAGATCCCAGACTCCATTAGTTGCCATGGAATTCATCTCATCTTTCATAGCATCATACCACAATTTGGATTCATTGCAACTCATGGCTTGTGAAAACGTTTCAGGATCATTTTCAGCTCCAATGTTATAGTCAGACTCTTGAAGATACACAACATAGTCATTAGGTATGGCTGATTTCTTTATTCTAGTTGATTTTCTTAATGTTGTGTCAATATCTTCCTGAGGAGTATCTTGCACAAATAGATCTTCTAGATTGTTATCAGCAGCTTGTGGAATATCAAAGACTGGTTGTATAACACCCATTTGATATTGAGGGGTACTATGACCTTCAGTCAGTCTTTCACTTGAAAAGGGAGTTAAAATATCTGAATAATCTTTCTCAGAAGAATCCAAATTCTAAGATTGATTACTCCCACTAATCAAGTCATTCTCAAGAAATTTTGCATTTCTTGATTCCACAATCCTAGTGATGTGAGATGGACAATAGAATCTATATCCCTTGGATTTTTCTGCATATCCAATGAAATACCCACTTACAGTCCTTGGGTCTAGTTTCATTTCTTGTGGATTGTAAACTCTTACTTCAAACGAACATCCCCAAGTGCGTATATGTCGCAAACTCGGTTTCCAACCCTTAAATAACTCAAATGGCGTCTTAGGGACAGCCTTGGTTGGAACCCGGTTTAATATATACGCTGCCGTTTTAAGAGCTTCAGTCCACAAGGATTTAGGAAGCTTGGAGTTGCTAAGCATACTCCTCACCATGTCCAATAATGTTCGGTTTCTCCTTTCAGCTATGCCATTCGGGTTCGGAGACCTTGGCATAGTGTATCGGGCCACAATCCCATTTTCCTCGAGAAACCTAGCAAACAAACCAGGTGCCTGTCCATCCTCAGTATATCTTCCATAATACTCTCCACCTCTATCTGACCTCACGATCTTAATGTGTTTATCACACTGCTTCTCTACTTCTGCCTTGAAAACCTTAAAGGCATCTAATGCTTCGTTCTTATTATGAAGCAAGTAGAGATACATATATCGTGAATAGTCGTCAATAAATGAGATGAAGTATTTATGACCATACGCGTCCATATCTGGACTACAAATATTTGTATGTATGATCTCCAATATTTTTGTACTCCTCTTAGCACCTTTCTTTGACATATTAGTCTGCTTTCCCTTTATGCAGTCTACACAAGTATGAAAATTAGTAAAATCAAGAGCATTGAGTACTCCATCATTTAGTAATCTTCTAAGTCTCTCAATGGAGATATGTCCCAATCTCCTGTGCCATAACATAGAGGAATCCTCATTCATTACACATATTTTAATACCTGCATTGATTTGGGCATGCATTACATTATAAGAGGTATTGTTTTGTAAATTAATTTTGAAAAGACCATCAGACAATGTACCATTCCCAACAAGCTCAGATTTATAAAACAAATCAAATGAGTTTTTCATAAAATTAAAGGAATATCCAAAAGGTACGAGTCTAGATACTGAAATTAAATTCCTAGAGAAACTAGGAATATAAAAAGTCTTTTCTAAATCTAAAACAAAGCCAGAATGTAAAATCAGCCTACAAGTCCCAATTGCCTCCACATGTGAACGCATCTTGTTGCCTGAATAAATGCTTTGTTCACTTCCCATTGGTTTCCTCTGGTTTAGAAAACCTTGCAAGGTATTTGCAACATGGATTGTAGAACCAGAATCAATCCACCATGTGTTATGACAAACATCAATCATATTAGATTCATAACATACAAGTGAGGTTAGATTACCTTTCTTCTCAAGCCATGCCTTAAATTTGAGGCAATCCTTCTTCAGGTGTCCTTTCCTTTTGCAAAAAAAGCACTTGGATTCCTTCTTTACTTTAGGCTGGATGGTTATTTTACCTTTTCCTTTATGCCTTGCTTGAGTAGACTTATTCTTTCCTTGAGTGGCCATATATGCACTCTCTCCCATTTCCATAATCAATAATTCATTAATAGACCATTTATTTTTATGTGTGTTATAAGAAATTTTAAAGGGACTATACTGCTGTGGGAGAGAATTCAAAATGAAATGCACAAGAAAAGAATCCGACATCGTAACCTCCAGGGATTTCAGTTGAGCTGCAATGTCCCTCATCTTCATGATGTTCTCGCACACACCTTTAATACCGGTGAGCCTCATTGATGATAACTTCGTCATTAGGGTGTTGGCAAGTGCTTTATCTGAAGACTCAAACTGTTTATCAATAGCTTTTAGCAATTCATTGACTGTCTTGCATTCTGGAATTGAACCACGAATACTAGCAGAAATCTTAGTTCGAATGAACATCATATTGAGGCGATTAGATCGCTCCCATTTCTCATGCTTAGCAATCTGAGCCTTAGTGCTAGTAGGATTGACTGTAGGTGGTTTAGATTTCCGGATTGCATAGTTAAAATCCATGCACCCTAATTGCAGAAGAATCCTGTCCTTCCACTCTTTATAGTTATCACCATTCAAATCAGGAACGTCACACTTCATATCAGATAAATTCACAGGTAAAGTAACTACAAAAATAAACATATAATCATACTCATGTAACTGAATGTGAGGCTATTGTAACTTAATGTCATGTTTTACCAATGTAAATCATGCAATAATTATGAATCACTAACATATAACAACTGCCTGTGGGCTAAGCTACTATATTTAAATTGATTCATATTATAAACTTTATGATGTGACTGACAAATTATATTCCTTTTCTTAATTCCTATGGGTAAATTAAGAAAATAATTTATTATCACATCATTATTAATCACTTCAAATACAACAAAAATTCCCATGGGATAAAATTTATTGTATTCAGTATGATTAATCACAATTAATGTCATTTAACCTCATGTGATCTTAGCAACTCAATATATAATTTTAATAAATTAAAGATGCTGTGGCTAGTCTCTAATTAATCAAAATCATATTAATCACATGACATTTAAATAATTTAATCACAATAAATCATGCATAAGCAAGAAATTAATTTATGCATATATAACACCAATAATTATGCATAAACAATGTTAATTCATTTAATCATGTATTAAAATTAACATGAGAATATAATTAATTGCATATGCATAAACATTATCATGATCAAAATATAAATAATTTAATTAAACATGCAATTTAACAATTAAAGAAGAGATTAATATAATCAATTGCATAAAATTAAATAATTATAAGCAGTGGCATGTGGCTGTGCTAGCATAGTAGTGCGCGTGAGTCATAGGCGCCCTATATGGCTGCCCAGATCTGATTCGGTGGGTCGACCTGGCAACCCAATGGGCCGACCCACCTACTTCTTCCCCTAAAAGCAGCAAGGGTTTTCAGACCCTTGCCGCCGCCGCTGCCTGTGAAACGCCAACACCAACGTGCCACCGCCGACTGCCATCTACTCCTCTTTTCATTGCCTCCATCAGCCCACACCTATGGCGGTCGCTGGTAATTACCCAGCCAAGATGATGACCCATGTTATCCAACGTATCTAATCATGACAGAATGCATCCAGCCAAAAACAATGACCCACGTCATCTACCAAAACTGAGACCCATCACCATGGCTGCGCCTACTGTAAGGGCCAACAACACAAATCGTCGCCCAAAAGGAAGCCATGATGCTTGACCGGCCATGGGAAAAACCCATTTATGCGAACACATTGAAAAGCTTTGGCCATCAGCCATGGCAAAACTTAAACCCATGGTTGTTTGGAGATGGCCAAGCAATCGTAAGCCGTGGTCAGAGGGGCGTCCATGGCTCCTGGCCAAACAAAAACCAAAACCCATGGCTTCCAACAATGATGATATGAAATCAGCAATGACCTATGAATGGCCGCGACATATGCAGGTACTAGTGATGTTCATTTACTGCTCAAATACAAGCAATAACATCCAAAAAATATTATGCAGAAAATAACAATTTATTTCCTCAATCATAAATCGTTATGCAAGGAAATTTTTATCAATAAATAAGGCAGAGATATAATAAGGCTCTGATACCAACTGTAAGAATAATTAAAAATAAACGCACTTACCTCCAGCCATTATTTGTGTGAAAAACCTGATTGCAATTGAGTTGAATGCTTCCAATCAATTAGTCAAATGCACAATGATGGTGTATGCCCTCAGATTTGGACTTGATTGGGGACTCAAACTGCTTTCCACTGTCTGTATGACTGTGTTATTTTTTCAATAAAGGAACCCTCTATTTATAGACTATTTAATGTCTATCTTTATTCAAACTAATCCCATCAAATTAGTTTGATTCAATTTGAAAGACAATTATCACTCTTTATCTAGTGGATAAATACTATAGGAGATAATAACCTAATGGTTTAAAAATATTTCTCAGATAAATAGGACCACCTAATGATAATTATATTAAAAGATAATTACAATAAATGCAATTAATCTAATAGATAATTACACCAATCTCCATGGTTAGTTTATGTGCGGCCTGAGAGTACCTCATTATTGTATCCCTATGAAGACGACGACAATCATTGTCAAGAAAAAGATACTTGCAGCGGCGGAGCCAGTGTAGGCACAGTAAGGGCTTGCCATTAATTTTGGCCTACACTCAAGCCCATAATAAATTTGAAAAGTGAAAACCCTCCCTCAGTCCCTCTCTCGCTCAAGCGCCCGCCGCCCACCTTCCATGCCCTTCTCACTTTCTCACTCTCGCTCGCTGCCGACTGCGGGCTGCCTGTCTCTCACTCTCACTCGCTCCAGCCTCCGTGCCTCCATGTACCGTCTCTGAGGTCGCTCGCCGCCTCGGCCTCGGTCGGTCGTTACTCGTGGCTCACCCTCGCCGGCTCTCCCCTTGGTCGCTCCCCTCGCTCTCGCTTGTTGCCTTTCTTGACTCTCTCGCTCCGTCACTCGCCGGCCTCGCCCTCACCGTCGCTGGATACTTGGTTATGTAATTTGCAACCGAACTGAACATCAACCCACATTATGTAATTGTTGCTAGAAGAACAAGAATCCACGATTTCCCTCTTTCTCAATTTGTATACAATCAAAACTTAGACAACAACCCTAATAGTTGTTCGAACTTAAAAGAGGAATTCGGGTTGCGGAATTCTTCGAACACACACCAAAATTTAATCACAAAGTTGGTCTTAATCTTACTTTCTTCACTTTCTTCTTCGAAGTAAAAATGGTAGCAGAGAGAGAGAGAGAGAGAGAGAGAGAGGACCTTTGGTGGGGCGAGGTGTGGAGCTGCGTACAAAAAGTGGAGACAGCTTGAGTAGAGGTGAAGTCGTAAAGGCCGAAGCCCTTGTAGAGAGGGTTTTTGATGGAAGGCGGAACGTAGCCGCTGCCGACGATGACCTCAGAGTTACGGCGTTTGATTTCGATGGGAAGATCGAGGAGTGCCCTCACCACTGACTTCATCTCCCGCATCTAAGTGGCAGAGATGCCATGGTTGATGATTCTAAAGCATCCCCATTCCTCGCACACCTCTATAATTAGTTTCTGCCTCTTCTGGGATTCCCATGCCACCTCTTCCAGATCAATCACCGGCACGCTGCTGCTACTGCTCGCCATTTTCCTTCTTCTCTTCCTTCGATTTTTCCACCGCCTTTTCTATTGTTTTCTTCGTGACCCTCGAGGAGGTTGCAGCATTGTTTGTGCCCTCGAGGTTTCTTTCTTTTTATATTTTCCTAACCTAAGGAAAATTCTAGAAAGCCCGACGAACTTACCGACAGATTTATCAAAAGAGGGTAAAAAGTTAATTTTGTCCCCACGTCCTTCTTTCTCTCTCCCCCTCCCATGGATTCCCCCCTGCTCTATGCGTCTCCCCTGCCATGGCAGCCACCTCGCCTCGCTGTCGTGCCTCGTCTCGCTTCTCTACCATCGTCGCATCGTCCTCGTCAACAGTCGCTGCATCAACTGTCGACGAGGCGGCCATGGCAGAGAGGCGACGAAGAGGAGGTGAGGCGATGGCAGCGAGGTGCGGTGGCGAGGCGAGACGATGGTCATGACAGGGGAGACGCACAGAGAGGGGGCAGTGGCTACTTTGCAAATTTGCAAAGTGAGCGAGGGCAAAATCGTCTTTTTTGCCCCCTTCTGTAATCCTCGATAGGCCTGTCAGGCCTTGTAGAACAACTCTTTTCCTAATGGGGTGGTTGGCTGTGCAAGACTCCTCCCATCTGGCGGCTATAGTATACTCTAGCTTTTTATTATTTTTAAATAAGTTTTAATTGGTTTAGTGTTTTTCTTTTATTGTTTTTTGGAGCTCATAAGTTTCAATTGAGAGTGTGTTTCTATATATATTGTGTTGTTTTATTCTTCTCTCTGGTCATAACAAATTTGAGAGTAAAAGTATGGAAAAATGTTTTATTTTCAACTTCTTGTACATTCTAATGAATCAAAAAGTCATGTTGAGTAGACTAAGAGTCTACCTTAGGAGTGGAGATCTTCTTTCCCTTGATTGTCACTCTAATAAAAATCAGCTAGATTACCTAATTAATATATTTTATTAAATAATAATTATTTTAAAAAAATAAAAAATTAAATAAAAAATTACAAAATTAAAAGATAATGCATATATGATCAAGGTATACAATTCTATAATTTTTTTTTATTTAATTTTATATTTTTTAAAAAATAATTATTATTTAATAATGTACGTTAATTGAATAATATGACTAATTTTTATTGAAAGAATAAACAATAGATCTCGGCTACTTAAGTTAGTTCTATGTATTCATTAAATATATATTCAGCTCCTGTGTACTCAAAGAATATATATATATATATGTAAGTGAATGAAATATATTGTCTTGTGTGGGCTCCAAAATTCTTTAACTTCCCAATATTCTGCAACAAAGTTGGTATCAAAGCTTGGAGACGGCAGAGTGATGCTGAATCAACACTTATCGGAAGCAGATCTAAAGTCCCTGTTGCTGTTGAAGACTGATTCAACCCTGTTGATTTGGTATTTATTTATTTGTAATTTTTTTCTCATATTTTTTGTTTAGTTGAGTTATGTGGTTTCATATTTTTCTGTTTTTTAGCTCAGTCAAAATACAGTTATAGTTGTGCCACAATAATCCGTCTTCACGTATTCAGTGTAATGCCTATTTAAAGGCAATTTGGGTTGCTGAAATAAATGGTAGATCTCTCCAGATTAATTGGTTTTGTGCCCACCACCTATTTGATTAAATATCTATAAGAAAAGTTCTTTTTTTAGCTTTGTTTTCCTGCTACAGCTTCAGTGATTCTAACATTGTGGTATTAGAGCTAGGTTCCTTTAAGAACTGGGCGTAGTAGCACGCATTGCAGCAAACAGTAGTGCTGTAAGCTTTTCTCAGCCATTGATTCCTGTCTTAAAGGGCGGAAGTTATGAATTTTTGAGCATCAAAATGAAGACTCTTTTCATATCTCAAGATCTTAAGATCTTTGGGATCTTGTAGAGAGTGGGTACAATGACAAGGACAAAGACGAAGGTCAACTGAAAGAAAACAAGAAAAAGGATTCCAAGGCGTTATTTTTCATTCAACAAGCAGTTCATGAGATTGTCTTCTCAAAAATTGCAGCAACAACTATAGCAAGGGAGGCTTGGACAATATTGCAGCAAAAAGGTACTTACTGTGAAACTTCAATCACTTCACCGTGATTTTGAGACTTTAAATATGAAAAGTAGGGAATTAGTGCAAGATGTATCTGCTGTTATAAACCAAATGAAAACCTATGGAGAGGAAACTATTGATGCAACTGTAGTTTCAAAAGTATTGAGGAGTTTGACTCCAAAATTTGATCATGTTGTTACTACCATTGAGGAGTAAAAAGATTTGTCTACTTTCTCTCTTGATGAACTGATGGGATCCTTTCAAGCTCATGAAGCAAGGATCAACAGAAAAGAGTGAGGAAAAAGCGTTTCAAGTGAAGGGGGAGTCTATTCAGAAGGAAAAGATGGAAAAATCTACAAGTTGCGATCGTGGCAGAGGTGGTTTTCGTGGAAGAGGTCAAGGTAGAGGCCAAGGAAGAGGTCAAGGAAGAGAAGCTTCCAATGAAGAGAGGTAGAATAGGACCTTTCAATTTCACTACTGCAAGAAACTTGGTCACAAAGAAACTTATGGTTGGCAAAAGCAGAAGGATGAGAATAATCAAGCAAGTTTTGCAGAGAAAGCAGAGGAAGAAAGTAAGCTGTTTATGGCCTCTTTTTTTTTTGTGAAAAAGAGAAGTCTAATGATGTTTGGTTTTTGGACAGTGGCTGTTCCAATCATATGTCTGGAACAAGGTCATTATTTAAGGAGCTTGATGAGTCCAGAAAATCAGAGGTGACACTAGGAGACAACAAGAAGATTCAGGTTGAAGGCAAATGTACTGTTTGCACTTCAACCAGTCAAAGTAATGCCAAGATTTTACAAGATGTGTTGCTTGTCCCTAGTTTATCTCATAATTTACTTAGCATTGGGCAATTAATGACTAGTGGATATTCAATTTTGTTTGATGATGGGTGTTGTGATATTAGAGATAAAAAAACTAGGCAAATCATTACAAAAGTTCCAATGGCTAACAATAAAATGTTTCCATTAGAAGTTTCAATGGTTGAGAACTGTGCTATGGTTGCTAATGGTGATAATGAGACTAGATTGTGGCATTTACGTTATGGGCACTTGAATATTAATGGATTGAAGTTGTTGAGTCAAAAGGAAATGGTTTTTGGATTACTGAAACTTGAGAGTCTTGGCTTTTGTGAAGGATGTGTTTATGGAAAGGAAAGTAAAAGGCCTTTTCTCGTAGGAAAGGCTTGGAGAGCCTCTAAATGTATTGAGTTAATGCATGTAGATTTGTGTGGGCCTATAAACATTGAATCTCTTGGTGATAGTCGATATTTTTTGTTGTTCATAGATGATTATAGCAACATAAGTTGGGTTTACTTTCTTGAAAACAAGTCTGAAGCTTTTGACAGGTTCAGGAAATTCAAAGCACTTGTGGAAAGAAGAAGTGGTCTTTTAATAAAGACACTATGAACAGATAGATGAGGTGAATTTATTTTAACTGATTTTAATGTTTTTTGTGAGGAAAATGAAATCTGCAGAGAGCTTACAGCACCATATACACTAGAACAAAACGGTGTAGCTAAAAGAAAAAATCGAACGATAGTGGAGCTGGCCAAAAGCATGATGCAAGCAAAAGGTCTTCCTATTTATTTTTGGGCATGACCTATTGCAACAGGAGTGTACCTTCTCAATTTGTCCCCAACAAGAGTTGTTCAAAATCAAACACCATTTGAGGCTTAGACAGGTAGAAGGCTAATAGAAAGCCACTTAAGAGTTTTTGGTTGTATAGCTTATGCTTTGGTAAAAACTCATTCTCGAAAATTTGATGAAAAATCTGATAAATATATCTTTGTTGGTTATTGTTCTCAATCCAAAGCATATAAATTATATAATCATATTAGTGGTAAAATTACCATCAGCAAGGACGTAGTATTTAATGAAGATGCAAGATGGGTTTGGAGTGAAAAAAATGAGCAGCAACAAATTCAAGTGTTGGAAGACAATGTTGCATCATTGCAAGATCCAACACCAACAATTTCTGGTTCCTCCACTCCTGGAAGTAGCACTCTATTAGCTTTTACAAGCAATGATTCATCATCTTCAAGCTCGTCAAATGATACTCCAAGGAAATTTAGATCCTTACAGGAAGTTTGTGATTCTTGTACCTTTGCTTTGCTTGTTTCATATCCTATTTGCTTTGAAGAAGCTGCAAAAGAAAACCAATGCTGCAAACCAATGCTGCAAAAGAAAACCAATGATGCAAAGCTATGGAATGATAGAATTGAACTGATATGGCATACACCAAGAGGGGGGGTGAATTGGTATAATTAAAAAAAATTTCTTTTGAGAAGCAAACATACTTTCGTATGGTAAAGAATAAAAATAAAATCTTATCAATGAATAAACAAAGTCAATAGACCAAAGATGCAAACGTAAAAGAGAAAAGATGAAGAGCAGTGAAGACACAGATTTATAGTGGTTCAGCCTTCCAAGCTTAGTCCACTACCTTAGCTATCCACTAAGGATTTTAAAACCAACTTCACTATCAAACCCCCTACTCAATACGAGCAGGTCCTCTAGTCCTTGACTAGGCAGTGTACAACCTCTCAATTTAATGGGCCCTCTAGCTACTGCTAGGAACAATACAGAAATTGAAGTAGAGATTCTAAGAGTACAACTCTTAGTTACAAGCTCTCTCTTTAAATGAATGATCGAGGCTTAAAAGTAATATAACAGTAAGATATCAAAGCCTCTTAAATGAAAATATAGAGAGAAAAAGTTAAAAGGTTGATGTAACAGTGAAGGCACGGTAGTTCAAGATATTCAATATTTCCAGTAGCCTTCAATGCATCTTCAACCACCTATTTATAGTTGATGGTGGGCAAGTTTGAATTTTGAACCATTGTGGGTGGTTGGGCGAGCATTTAATGTGCCAAAAACTAGTCTTTATAAGTTTCCGTGAAACACATAGTCGACAGATGCCTTAAATAGTCGACAGATCAATCCAGCATAGTCGACTATCCTTATAACATAGTCGACTATTTTCAGGCATAATCAACAGCATTAAACCATATAGTCGACTATCCTTTTGAAAACATTGAAAACTTAAGAAATCCTTATTTTGATTCTTTTCAAAGCAAGTTGAGATTATCAAAAGTATATTTTGAAACAAACCGCACTCAACCATACTTAATATTTCTTCTATAGGTTTTCGTACCTTGCTTCAAAACTCATATATTAAAAGTTTATTTTCTCATTCATATAATCCATATAATAGAGATTGATTTTCATATAGTCATTATCAAAACCATTTTATTACTAAGAGTAAAATATCAATCTCCCCCTTTTTGATGATGACAAAACAAATATGAAAATTATGAAAATCAATTCACTCATTTTATCTCCCCTTTTTTGTCAATATAAAAAAAAATGAATACTCCCCATTTTTGAAACATAGTGAGGCTCCCCCTTAAACCAAGCTGTACATAGAGAGAATTCAACTAAACCATGCAATCAGATTGAAACATACATTAATAAGAGTAAAATGTCAATACTAAAACATTCATTCATCAAGTGATGTTTGAGTTCAACAAACCATATAACAAAAACAACAGGTAAATCTGCCAAAATAAGCATACATAAAGCAAAAATAAAGTGGAATGTATGATGATGGCATCATCTAAACATCTGGAGAGATGGATGAAGGAGAAGATTGAGCTGATGAAGGAGAGGCAACTGATGGAATGGATGGAGATGCAGCAGGTGGAGGAAACTGAGAGGAGAGCATCTGAATAAGGTGCCCCATCTGAGAAGATAGATCTTCTTGCTACTGATGAAGACTCTGTAGATCTAACCTAACTTCTTCTCTGAATTCTTGCAAACTGGCTTCAACTCTTGATATGTCTAATTTTAGATCTTCCATACCTTGAACCACCAAGTCTTCATGAGATGAAGATGGTCCTTCTGATCTTCTCTTCTTTCTAGGATTTTCAGGTTTGTCAGCTTTAACCCATTCCCCATCCTTATTAGCATAGCCAATTTTAATGGGTGTATTGTCATTTATGTGTTAAGAGGTCCTAAGATATACTTTTCTAGCACTTTCCATGTTCCCAACCAGACTATCCAGTAAAACATTGACTGCCATACCATATGGAAGTGACCTAATTTTTATTGAAAAAGAGTCTATCATCAAGTTGATAATCAGTAAACACAGATTTGGCCTTCTCTTAGCCTTAATGCATTGGAGTAGCCACAAATCAAGTCTCGTAACAAGAGAGAAACTGCCATTCCTAGGGTAGATCATCTGACAACAAATAAGATGAAGGATCCTAGTGTTCAAGTCCATACTTGATGTGTCAGAGATTTTAGTTGTAAGAGAGTCATCTCCTATGACTTCTTTACTGGCCTGAACAAAATCTTGAGTCCAAGAGGCATAATCCTCTCCATCTAAAGGAATTCTAAACTACTCGTGTATTAACATCAAGGTGATTTCCATATGAGAGTCCCCAATGTTGGTCTTAAACTTTTTATCCGACTTTCTCTTGTGATAGGTATTGTCAGCATTGGAATAAAAAGCCCTAATCGCATCTTCATATATACATCTATGAATTGTTAAAAATTCCCACCAACCAAAGTCCTTAAACGTTTGAACATATGGAAAACCAATGCTTTCTAGAACTGATAAATCCAAATAACGACCTTCAAGGACTTCTCGGGACTCAAAGTGAATGGAGTACCTTTCTTGTTGTCCCTCAGAATTGAAAAGTTGAAGTTGAGGCCTTGGTTGAGATGGATGACGGCTTGAAGAAGCCGGTTCCTATATAGCCGAGTGAAAGCGGGCGATTTTGAGAGCAATGACACTTTAGAGAGAGAGATAGATGATCAAAAATGCCAAGAGGAGAAGGAGTTCGACACTTACAAAGAGAGAATGAGAGAGCAAATCGGCCACAAGGGAGAAGTTAGGGTTTTAAGAAAACTGATAGTCGCCTATTCTTTAAATAGACAGGATATGATAGCCGACAGATGATATGGCTTTGTCGACTATTGTATTAAATGTCTAGGGAATAGTCGACAGATGAGAGAGGTATAGTCGACTATTATTAAAAGAAACGAAGGAATAGTCGACAAATACAATATAGCTATCGACTGATTTTTGCTTTACACTTAGCGCATAGTCGACTAGGTTAAGCCTTCTGTCGACTATCTTAGCAATCTCACAATATCTTAGTCAACAACAACACAAATGCTGTCGACTATATTTAAGGTTTAAACAGATTAATTTGCATAGATGTGCCCCAAACATCACATATAAATTTTGGCTCGAATGCATTATGTCAATTATATATTGATTTGACAGATTTGAATCTTGGCCTTACCAAATATATAGATAAACAGGAATAAGAAAAGAAATCAAATACCACATACTTACTCATGTTATAATTAATCCTAGTTCACTCCTAAAATATTCAAACTTTTCTCTATCAAGAGGTTTTGTAAAGATATATGCTACTTGATGATTTGTATCTATGAATTCAAGACTTATGTCTCCTTTTTGAACATGGTCTCTAATGAAGTGATGTTTTACTTCTATATGTTTAGTTCTTGCATGAAACACTGGATTTTTTGTTAAAGGTATAGCATTAGTATTGTCACATTTTATTGGGATGTTTTGAAGTCTTATGCCATAGTCTTCTACTTGGTATTTCATCCACAATATTTGAGCACAACAATTTTCAGCTGCTACATACCAAGCCTCAGTAGATGATAGAGCCACTGTATTTTTCTTTCTACTTGACCAAGATACCAAACAATTTCCTAAGAATTGACATGAACCACTTGTACTTTTTCTATCTATTTTACATCCATCATAATCTGCATCAGTGTATGCTATTAGATAAAAAATATTTGATTTTTCATAAAATAGTTCTAGATTTGTAGTTCCTTTTAGGTATCTCAAGATTCTTTTATCTGCTTTCAAGTGAGATTTTTTGGGATTAGATTGGAACCTAGCACATAAGCACACACTAAACTAATATCAGGTCTACTAGCTGTTAAATAAAGCAAAGAGCCAATCATACTTCTATAAAGCTTGTTATCTTCAGCCTTCCCCAATTTATCTTTATCTAGGCTTTGAGAACTACTCATAGGTGTAGCCATAGGTTTACAATCTTGAACATCAAACCTTTTGAGAAGATCTCTTATGTATTTTTGTTGAGAAATATATATACCTTCTTCTTCTTGTTTTATTTGCAATCCTAGAAAGTACTTAAGTTCACCCATCATACTTATCTCAAATTCTCCTTGCATAAGATTTGCAAATTGATCACATAGAGATTTATTTGTAGATCCAAAGATGATGTCATCTACATATATTTGAACTAATAAGATGTCCTTATCATGGCTTCTTATAAATAAGGTTGTATCTATTTGGCCTCTTTTAAATCCTTTTTCTAATAGAAACTTCCTAAGTCTCTTATACCATGCTCTAGGGGCTTGTTTTAGACCATATAAAGCTTTAGACAACTTGAACACATGATCTTCATACTTGTGATTTTCAAAACCAGGGGGTTGTTCTACATAGACTTCTTCATTAATATACCCATTTAAGAAAGCAATCTTAACATCCATTTGATATAACTTGAAGTTTTTGTAACAAGCAAATGCTAACAACATTCTTATTGCTTCTAACCTAGCAACAGGGGCATAGGTTTCATCATAGTCAATACCTTCTTCTTGGCCATAACCTTGAGCCACTAGCCTTGCTTTGTTTCTAGTTACAACTCCATTTTCATCCATCTTATTTCTAAATACCCATTTTGTGCCTAAAATAGGATAATCTTTTGGTCTTGGCACTAATTTCAAAACTCCATTTCTTTCAAATTGATTTAATTCTTCTTGCATGGCTATAATCCAATTTTTATCTTCTAAAGCTTCTTTGATATTTTTGGGTTCAACTTGAGATAGGAAGGCAGCATATTGGCATTTATTTCTAATGGAAGATCTAGTTCTAATGCCTTTGGATGGATCTCCTATGATTTCATTCTTTTTGACATATTTCCCTTCTCTTGGAAATGTTGGTTCTTTTTCTACTTGATGCTCTTGTTCTCCTTCAAACGGATCATTTTCTTGAGTATTAGATTCATTTTGCTCTATTGAAAGTTTTTCAAAATTTTGGGTTACTTCATTTTCACCATCTTCCTTAAGTTTTGGAGTCTCAATGCTTATGTCATCAACTATTACTTGAATTGTTTCCTCTACTGCTAAGGTTCTTTTGTTGAATACCCTATAACCTTTACTTTGAGATTAATATCCTAAAAATATACCTTCATCGCTTTTAGCATCAAATTTACCTAGTGATTCTTTTCCATTATTGAGAATATAACAAGTGCTACCAAAGACATGGAAATGACTTATGTTAGGCTTTCTTTCTTTAAATAATTCATATGGAGTCCTTTTCAATAATGGCCTCATTGAAACTCTATTTAGAAGATGGCATGCAGTATGCACAGCTTCTACCCAAAAGTATTTAGGAAGATTTTTATCACAAAACATTATTTTAGCCATTTCTTGTAAGGATCTATTCTTTCTTTCTACTACACCATTTTGGTTGGGAGTTCTAGCACAAGAGAAGTTATGATCTATTCCATTTTCTTCACAAAATAGTTTGAAGGATTCATTTTCAAATTCTCCTCTATGATCACTTCTAATTTTTGAAATACAAAAACCTTTTTCTCTTTGAATTCTTTTACTAAATATTTCAAATGACTTAAAGGTTTCATTTTTGGATGCAAGAAAGATAACCCATGTGAATTTAAAATAATCATCTACTATTACCAAAACATATTGTTTACCTCCTAAGCTTAGAGTTCTCATTGGACCAAACAAGTCTAAGTGAAGTAGTGTTAGAGGTCTAGATGTTGATACTTCATTTATTGGTTTGAATGATACACTAATTTGCTTACCTTTCATGCAAGTGCCACAAATGTGATCTCTTTCAAATTTAAGCTTAGGCAATCTAATAACAAGATCATGTTTTACTAACTTGTTTATTAGGTTCATACTAGTATGCCCTAACCTACTATGCCACAACCAGGAATTTTGAGATGAATTTGCAACTAAACAGTTCTCCATTTTTGGTGATTCTAGAAATGTGAGATAGATGTTTCCTATTCTATTTCCTTTTAATTTTATTTCTTTTGTCTTGGAGCATACAACTTTACAAGAATTAGTATCAAAACAAACTTCATAACTTAAATCACACAATTGACTGATACTAATCAAATTATGTTTAAGACCATCAACAAGAAATACATTTTCTAATGTAATGTTTTCAAAAGAAATAGAGCCCATACCTATGATCTTACCTTGAGAGTTGTCACCATAGAAAACCTTACCTCCTTCCTTGAAAACGATGTTGCTAAGAAGATCTTGATCTCCTGTCATGTGCCTTGAGCACCCACTGTCAAGGAACCACTTGCTCCTTGAATCATTTGAAACCAATGCAGCCTACACAAGAAATTATTCACGTTGTTCCCTTTGGTACCCACATCATCTTGGGTCCATTCTTGTTAGAAGACACTATATCTTTAGGAACCCAAATTTGTTTGAATTTTTGAGGGAAATTTCATATGAAACATTTGTTAATTGAGTGATCATCTTTTCCACAGTAGTGATAGATAATACCTCTTTTTGAAAACTTTGGTTTGAGAGAAGATTTTCTTTGAATAAATTTTTGGTTTGATGCTTTAACAAACACTGTTTTACTGGAGCTTGCTTGGAATGGATCAAATCCAATTCCTTGTTTATTTCCAAAATTTCTTTGAGCTCCAAGTATCATTTCTAGTTTATTTTTATCTTCAACTAATTTTTCTAAAGATTCCTTCATGTCTTCGTTTTCTTTCAAGAGATTTCCTTTTCAATACTTAGACTGTCTCTTTCATTTTCCAACATTTCTATTTTGTTTTTCAAATCATTTACCTTATTTTCTATAGAATTTAATTCTCTTTTTAAATCACTATTTTTCTCATTCATATGCTCACATTCACCTAGCAACTCATTGAATGCATCATGAAGTTCTTCAAATGTAAATTCAGAAATTGAATTAAGATGCTGAGAGTTTACCTCGTCTTCAATATTGGCCATAAAACAAATGTTGGCAACTTCTTCATCTTGTGATTCATCACTTGATGAGAGCTCTTCTTCACCCCATGCAGCTAGAGCCTTCTTCTTCATTTTTCTTTCCTTGCGATCCATCTTTTTCAGTTGAGGGCAGTCACTTCTAATGTGACCTAGCTTCTTACATTCAAAACATCGAAGCTCATTAGATGGATTAGACTCTTTTTGATCTTTTTCTTTTCGAAAAGTTCTCCTTTGATTAAACCTACATTTCTTCATAAATTTCCTAAATTTCCTAGCTAACAGTGCAAAATCATCATCTTCACTTTGAGAGTTTTTATCTTCATCCTCAATTTTAAATGCTACATTTTTGTTTTTCTTGGAATCATCAACTTCATTTCTTTTCATCATTATTTCATGTGTCATTAAAGAACCTACCAAGTTGTCAAATGGAAGTGTATCTAAGTCCTTAGCTTCTGTTATGGCAGTGACTTTGGATTCCCATGATCTGGGTAAACTTCTTAAAATTTTTCTAACTCTTTCTCCATTTGTAAATGTCTTACCTAAGGCTTCTAAAGTAGTAACAATGTCATTGAATCTAGTGTACATATCTTTTATAGATTCGTCTTCCTTCATAGAAAATAACTCATAATCATGGACAAGAAGATTGATTTTCGTTTCTTTTACCTGATTGGTTCCTTCACGTGTTACCTTTAATTTGTCCCAAATTTCCTTAGCTGTTTTGCACATTGACACTCTGTTGAATTCCTCTGAGCTTAGTGCACATATAAGAATATTCATGGCTTTAGCATTTATCTCCATATTTCTTCTGGTGTCCAGGTCTCAATTTTCTCCATGTCAGCTAACTTGATGTCCTTATAAACAGCTTGCATTAAGCTTGAGTCTTGCATCAAATAAATCTGCATTCTTGTTTTCCATTAGTTATAGTTAGTTCCATCAAAGAATGGGGGACGAGTGGTGCTTAGACCCTCGGATTGAGATGATGAGGCAAAATGAGCCATATAACAAGATCTTTTTCCCTAGGTTGTTAAACCGATAAAACAAGGGAACCTCGCTCTGATACCAATTGATAGAATTGAACTGATATGGCATACACCAAGAGGGGGGGTGAATTGGTATAATTAAAAAAAAATTCTTTTGAGAAGCAAAAATACTTTTGTATGGTGAAGAATAAAAATGAAATCTTATCAATGAAGAAACAAAGTCAATAGACCAAAGATGCAAACGTAAAAGAGAAAAGATGAAGAGCAGTGAAGACACAGATTTATAGTGGTTCAGCCTTCCAAGCTTAGTCCACTACCTTAACTATCCACTAAGGATTTTAAAACCAACTTCACTATCAAACCCTCTACTCAATACGAGCAGGTCCTCTAGTCCTTGACTAGGCAGTGTACAACCTCCCAATTTAATGGGCCCTCTAGCTACTGCTAGGAACAATACAAAATTGAAGTAGAGATTCTAAGAGTACAACTCTTAGTTACAAGCTCTCTCTTTAAATGAATGATTGAGGCTTAAAAGTAATAGAACAGTAAGATATCAAAGCCTCTTAAATAAAAATACAGAGAGAAAAAGTTAAAAGCTCGATGTAACAGTGAAGGCACGGTAGTTCAAGATATTCAATATTTCCAGCAGCCTTCAATGCATCTTCAACCACCTATTTATAGTTGATGGTGGGCAAGTTTGAATTTTGGATCGTTGTGGGTGGTTGGGCGAGCATTTAATGCGCCAAAAACTAGCCGTTATAAGTTTATGTGAAACACATAGTCGACAGAGAAAATATGTTAGTCGAATATTTTATCAAATAAAACTGGCCATAGTCGATAGATAGAAAAGTATAGTCGACTATCTCAAACACAAATTTTTCATAGTTGACAGATACAAAGGCATAGTCGTCAGATGTAAAAATATGAAGAAGATTTTGAATTTTATGAACAAAAATAGTCGATAGATGAAAAGTCATAGTCGACCTTACTTGATAGCCAACAGATGCCTTAAATAGTTGACAGATCAATCCAGCATAGTCGACTATCCTTATAACATAGTCGACTATTTTCAGGCATAGTCAACAGCATTAAACCATATAGTTGACTATCCTTTTGAAAACATTAAAAACTTAACAAATCCTCATTTTGATTCTTTTGAAAGCAAGTTGAGATTATCAAAAGTATATTTTGAAACAAACCTCACTCAACCATACTTAATATTTCTTCTATAGGTTTTCGTACCTTGCTTCAAAACTCATATGTTAAAAGTTTGTTTTCTCATTCATATAATCCGTATAGTAGAGATTGATTTTCATATAGTCATTATCAAAACCATTTTATTACTAAGAGTAAAATATCATGGAAGAGGAGCTGTTAGCTATTTAGAAAATTCTGACCTGGGATTTGGTGGACTTGTCGGAAGGAAAGAAAGCTATTGGGCTCAAATGGGTGTTCAGAACCAAGTATCACACAGATGGGAGCTTCAAAAACACAAGGTAAGGCTGGTAGTAAAAGGTTATTCTCAACAGCAAGGTATCGATTTTGAAGAAACATTTTCTCCTATTGCCCGCTTTGAAATAGTGAGAACTTTTTTAGCCTTAGCTGCTCAATTAAATTGGCCAGTGTACCAATTTGATGTTAAATCAGCTTTTTTGAACTGTGACTTAGAAGAGGAAGTTTATGTTTCACAGCCTGAAGGTTTTGTAGTTAACGACAAAGAAGAAAAAGTTTACAGGTTAAAAAAGGTGCTTTATGGCTTAAAGCAAGCACCGTAGGCGTGGTACTTCAAAATCGATTCTTATTTCTAGGAGAATGGTTTTAAAAGGAGTAATAATGAGCCCACTCTTTATCTAAAGGGAGAAGGTAAAATAATTTTTTAGTGGTATGCCTTTACATTGATGATATGATTTATATGGGTTCAAATGAGTTTATTGTTGTTGGATTTAAAGATTGCATGATTAAGAAGTTTGAAATGTCTGATTTGGGCTTATTGCATTATTTTCTTGGTCTTGAGGTGAAACAAGGAGTTGATGGGATATTTATTTCACAAAGAAAATATGCAATGGATCTTTTGAAAAGGTTTAATATGTTGAATTGTAAAATTGCTACCACACCCATGAATGTTAATGAGAAGTTGTGTCGTGATGATGGTGCTAAAATGGCAAATGCAACATATTTTAAAAGTCTTGTTGGTGGCTTAAACTATTTGTCTCATACAAGGCCAAATATTACATTCTTTGTTAGAGTTGTGTTTAGATTTATGCTTAATCCAAGACAGCTTCACCTTAGAGGTACAAAGAGAATATTGAGATATATTAAAGGAACAGTAGAACATGGAATTTGGTATTGTAAAGTATCAAGTTTCAAATTAATTGGCTTTACGGACAGTGATTGGGTAGGTAGCAATGATGACAGAAAAAGCACATCAGGTTTCTTGTTTAATCTTGGTTCTGGAGCTATTTCATGGTGTTCAAAGAAGTAGGAAGTGGTGGCCTTATCAACTAGCTGCACTCTCACTTTGCAATTAAAACATAATAAAAAAAATATAGTAAAAGTTTTATATATATATTTTTTATTTTAGTGAGAGGTTTATATTAACCAGTGTACGAGTGCAGTTGTAGTCCAAATTTAAATTTATATTTTCTGGATGAGTCCAGGTCGTCCACTGAGAGATTTATTTATAGCAAAAGAAAAAGAATGTCACACACATGCACACGCATTTTGTTGAATTGGTAATAAGATTTTTTTATGGTTTTTTAGATAACAGATACTAGGAAATAAAAAAAGGTAAAAGTTGAAATAAACGCTTAATGTGAGGAAATGAAATTGGATAGCACTTGAGTTAAGATAATTTCAGCACCAACTCGTTGATTCCCAAATTTTAGCAGAAAATATTAGCAACATTAATTTAATTTCAAATATGAGCGTTTGATATTAAATGCAATTAGAGATAATGATAGTTCTAGTTTAAGCAATTCCCATATATGATATGCGAGATTCTAATTTAAGCAACTGTCATAAATCCAATTGTAATTAATACACAAAACATGTAATACCCCATGTTTAGATAAGGTTGCCACGTAATTTTAATAAGTTTAGAATACCAAAAAATTGACTTGATAGCAGTTATAAGTACCGAATCAACTGCAAGGAATGCCTCAAAGTGAAATTGTCTAAAGAAAATTATATGGTCTCGACGAGCGTTCCAAGATAAGATTTATGGTATCGAAAGAAATCGAATCGGGAACAGTTTTCGGTACAACTAAAATACAGTTACTAATTAGGCTGTAAAATTGAATTGTCGTAGGGGACTCCCAAAAAATCAACGGAACCCTAGGGGGGCTTCGGTTTTGCGTAAGGATCAACCTTTCAGTGGTTTCAAGATGAAATGATAGCTCGGTGAGGACACTGGGGTTAAATCATCTATATCGAGTAAAATTTAAGTTATTAATTATGGATTTTCGGTATTAAAATGCAAGTTTAATCGGTGTTTGAGGGCATGGTTGCAATAAGAAAATTACCCAAGTGATATTATGATAAAATTGGGGTTTAATGTATAATTTCTCTTAATTTAAAGTGTAATAAATAGTTGTATATATATATATGCATGTGCATATGTGCGTGAATGGCAGAGGCAGCCTCTGTGAGATCTTCATGGCCCAGGATTTCCTGCAATTCAGCCGCATCCGAGATTTGCGCAAGATTGAAGAGATTTTAGCAGGAGATGTGGCAGCTATATTTGAGGAAATGACAGCCCAATTTGAGAGATTATGTGATTAATGTGATGTATAATATATATATATGCACATTAGAGAGCAAGCCCTGGCTGCCTATAAATAGGCAAGAGGATCGGTCGATTGAGAAGCATCAAGCAAGGAAGAGAGAGAAAGAGAGAGAGGAGGAGCTGGAATGGAGATGGGTCGCAGCTAGCAACGACCATGGCTGCAAGCAGCAGCCATGGCCACGTGGAAAAGGAAGGCCAGCAGCAGGGGGCAGCCAAATGGGGTTGGAGGCGAGCTCGTTGGAAGCTGGAGCGTCAGCCGGAGGGGCTGAAAGACGGCCAGAGCCGGCCGCACAGCAGCAGCGGCCATGGCCGCAAGCTGCTGCAATGAGGTAGCAGCAGCGCGACGGGAGCAGTAGTGGCCGAGGAGGCCGACCGCAGGCGGTGAGGGTGGCGGCAGGTCAAAAGTTGCGCGAGCGCAGCGGCCGCATGGCTGGTTCATTGCAGGCGCGGGAAGAAGAAGAAGAAGAAGAAGAAGAAGAAGAAGAAGAAGAAAGAAAAGAAAAATAAATGAAAAAAAAGAAAAGAAAATAGGAAAATGGTGGGGAAAAATCTTAGAAAATCCCAAAAAATAAGAAATTATGTTTCGATAATATCCGGAGATTTTAGCAAGGAAAAGGGCTCGGGCACGCATTTTGAGGATATGGGACGCATACCGAGGAAGTTAGAGATGCTAAGTTAAGGTAAGTAAAATTCCCTAGAAAATTTCAGAAATTCAAGAATATTATTTTATGAATTGTCGTAATGAAATATTTGAGAAAATATTTTAGAAATATTTAGTTTGGATTTATTGAGGAAAAATAGGAAGAAATATAGAAAAAATGCAAGAAATTATGAAAAATAGGTTTTGAATGTTTATTTAAATAATTATGGTGATTAGGATATTTTGAGACTTAAGTTGAAGTGATTGGTGTGAATTTTGAGGTTGGCACGCAAATCGAGGTTATGCACGAAGATCGAGGTAGCCTAATAAGTTTAAGAAGGTAAGTGGTACTTCCCAATTAAATTTAGTTTTATAGAAAATGTTTGGTTGTAAGTGATTTATGTTTAAGAAACCCGATCCTCGGAAATGTTTTTATCATATTGACATGCCCTGATATGTATCCATCACGTAGACTGCATACATGACATGACTATGAAATACATAAATACACGTTGATATCATTGATCACTCGCATTTGAGGTCGTAGGGAGTACGAACTGGCACCGCTACTTTACCAAGGGTGCACCCATACACCCCGGATTCGAAGAAGGTGGCCGCAAAAATGGTAGGTAGCATGAGGGGTGCAGTTGACACCTACGAGGTAAGACATTACATACACACATGACATAGCATTATGTACCCTTACTTAGATGATTCATCATCTAATTTGGGCTTTGTCCCTGGAATATTCAAACGTTCCAGATGGAGATTGTAGCAGATACGAGGATAAATGAGGCATGAAATGGCATTTATCAGAGTACATGAAGAATGTAGTGTATGTTTCGTAGCCCCTGTATTTAAGTTCTGTTACTTTAGATTCTGAACGTTTTGAGAAATGTTGAAGATGTAAGAATTTTTTATGATTAATGATAAGATATCAGGTTTTGATCTTTACTTCCGCATTTGATGTGTATAATGATTCTCTTTCTAGATTAATGTATGAGAATTCTGGGACGGATTCGAGGAATAATGTGGTTTAGCTTTAGTGTTTGAAAGAAAAATAATTATTGTTCCAGAATTGTCCCAAGTTATAACGCGCTCGGGAAAGCGGGGCGTTACAAAACAACTAAATTAATCATCCGAGTTTAGGTATGATAGCATTTCCAGTTCTAGTAACTCCCATGCGTGGCATGAAAGCTCTAAGTTAGACTTACTCTCCAATCCAAACCTAGTGATTTCTCAATAATTAATACACACTTATACTGAAATTTAGATTAATGTCACTCATTTAAAGTGCAGCTTTCTTTGGGAATAATTGGCGTTGGATACTGTCCTTACCTTAACCCAAGATTGGATTTAGCTACTCATCTCCATTTGAAAGTTAATTGACAGGAATTTAAATGACGTAATTTAAATAACAAAATTTAAATGACAGGAATTAAAATAACAGAAACTAACCGGCCATTTAGGTGGTGGATAATAAAAAGACAAGAATTAAAATTGCAGAAATTAACCGGCCATTTAGGCGGTGGATAATAAAGTAACAATAAATGACATAAGAATTCAAAAGAAGAAAGAAAAAAAGTAAGATCACAAGAGAAAACAATAGAGAAAAGAAAAAAGAACAAGAGCAATTCTCAAAGAGAATATCTAAGAAGACAACTAAGCTTTGATTCAAGAATAATAATCACCCTTACAAATGCAATCAAGTGAGCTATTTATAACTCACAAGATGCAATACAAAACACACAATTTCAATTATTCAACTAGACATAATTATATCTAATGGGCGCTCACACACTTAAAGTTAAATGAATTTTAGCTAAAAAAACACACATAATAAAGCACTCATAAAACAAATATAAAAAATAAAAAAAATAAATTTCTACAATTGGGTTTTTGATCTTCATTAGGATTAAAAATGTTTGGGCCTTCTCCAAATGATGTATTCCATAAGTTGCTCAAGTTGGGTCTTAAACATGTGCTGGGCCTTCAATTTAATAGTTCATGCGCTGGGCCATTAATTCTTCATGAGCTGGGTTCGAATTCTTCATTCTTCAATCTAATTTGAGTCTCCAAGCCCACATTCTTCATGCCTGCAAGCAAACAATTGAATGTTATTAATAGATTATATTATATATATATACATTACATGCACGCATGTATTGATGTATATGTATTATATATATTTATATATGTATTATTATTATTTTTAAATTTTACTTTAGAACTTCATTTCATTTATTTTTCAATTTAAACTTGCATATATATATATAATCGTAAAATATGTATTAATATCTAATTTAAGCCAATTTTAATATCAAAAGAAGGGTGTAATTATAACAGAATTTTTACAAAATTAACCATCAACTTCAGAAGCTGAGTATATTGCAATAACTTCTTTAGCTTGTCAAGCAGTTTGGCTAAAGAGACTTCTTGTAGATTTCAATTAGAAACAAATTGGTGCAACGAAGATCTTTTGTGACAATATATCAACTATTGCAATGACAAGGAACCCAATATTTCACAGAAGGACCAAGCACATTGACATCCGTTATTACTATATTCGAAGTCTCGTATCTACAGGAGAAATTACTTTGAAGGTTTGTGATACAAGTGAGCAAGATGCAGATATTTTCACGAAATTGCTTTCGCAAGCAAAGGACAAGTTCTTCAGAGAACAACTTGAAGTTTGCAACTTTGAATCAAGGGGGAGTGTTGACGACTGATTCAACCCTTGCTGATTTGGTATTTATCTATTTGAAATTTTTTTTCCCATGTTTCTGCTTAGTTGAGGTATATGGTTCCGTATTTTTCTATTTTTTAGCTCAGTTAAAATGCAGCTGTAGTTGTGCCACAATAATCGGTCTTCGCGTATTCATTGTAATGCCTATTTAAAGGCAATTTGGGTTGCTGAAATAAATGGTAGATCTCTCCAGATTAATTGGTTTTGTGCCCACCACCTGTTTGATTAAATATCCTTAAGAGAAGTTCTTTTTTTAGCTTTGTTTTCTGCTATGTTTTCCTTCTGTAGCTTTTCTGAGTCTAACAGTTGCTAGATCAAAAGGTGATCAGAAGCATAGGAGGTCATTGTGCTCAAGCTATCGGAATCTAGAGACTAGTTGACAGGGAAGACGCAAACAAGAAAGAAAGAGATTGGAGTCGGTTTGAGGCGTCGGAAGCTGAACTATCGTCGATTATCCGAACCTGCCCTTTTGTGCGTTGTTCGCCATAGTTGACGATGAAAAATTGCAATTGCTTGCTGGCGTCGGATTGAAAGAAAGAAGACAAGTGAAGTGATGTGGGAGACAAAAAGTCAGTGCCCACATGAAGAAAAAATGCTGCATAAGACTTAATCAAAAAAATCAAAGAAAGAAATTAAAAACTGTGAAGTAGTGAGTGCAGTGGCATGGATTCATGGCTGAAATGGAAAAATCAATTGGAGCCTCAAAGGTATTATTTTGCACAAATGGTCACTTCAAGAATTGATAACCCTTCAATTCCTTTGTTCACGGGAGAATATTATAAGCATTGATGTGTCAAGATGAAGAGAATATTCAGATCACAAGAATTGTGGGAGTACATAGAAGAAGGTTATGTACAACCTTTATCAACAGCCAACCTTACCAATCAAGAGCAAAAGTGTCTCAAGAAGCATAGAAGAAAAAAAAATGCAAAAACACTCTCATATATTCAACAAGGAGTGAACCTGAATATTTTCTCAATAATCATGGGAGCCAATCGTGCAACGGAAGCTTGGGAAATTTTACAAAAAGACTTCCAAGGAAATGTTAAGGTACAGAACATTACTTTTCAAACTCTTAGAAGAGAGCTTGAAAATTTGAAGATGAATGAATCTGAAAAGTGTCCGAGACTATTACACCAAGGTTACAAAAACTTTGAATGAAATGAAAGCCGCTGGTGAAATAGTAAGTGATAGCAAAATTGTTGAGAAAATACTTCTCAGTCTACCTCCAAAATTTGATGGCATGGTGTCAATCATTGAAGAGACAAAAGATATCTCCTCATTGAGTATTCAAGAGTTGATTGGATCTTTGAAAGCTCATGAGAAAGGATTGGCTAGACATGCGGAAAAATCCGTAGAAAGTGCATTCCAATCTGAACTCAATTTTAACCCCAAAACTAATGAAGTAGAACTCTGTAGTAATGAACAAAAGGAGAAGACTCTCATAGAGGTGGTAGATATGCACTACAAAAAATTAATGTTTTAGCGACGAAAAATTTCATTGCTAAAATATCAAAATTTGTCGCTAAATTTTTTAGCAACAGATTTAGTGATAGGTACCTTTTTGTTGCTAAAAAGAGCGTCAGTGAAATTTAGTGACGGGGTTAGCGATTTTTTTTAGCGACGAAATCCATCTAAAATAAAAGTGTGTGTGTGAAGAAAACACAACAAAATAAACATTTGAAATAACAAACTTCAATGGTCGAACCTTGACTCTCAAGAAAACGCAAAAACAAGACTGTTTTGCTAAGAAAAATTCGCATAGGTTGCTGAAATTTGTATTGAGAAAAACTTGATTACAGACTCTAGATTCTAGGCATATTTGTAATTTTTGGTTAATCCAAATCCATCTAATACTTGTAAACAAAATCCAACTAGAATAAAATCATCTAACTAAAATCCTACTAAAAATAAAACTCTAATCAAATATGAAATAGAATTCTAAATCAAGTAGAAATATGAAGTAGAATCCTAAATCAAGTAAAATCCTAAAACATATGAAATATTAAAATACTATTCTGACGATACTGTTCCGACATGGTTGGCTCAGCCTTGGGTCGAGTCTTCATTAGTGTCCGCATCATTCACCTCTACTTGAGAAGAATTCATGCTCGAATTATGATTCAGGTATGACAACTCAACATTTGGCAAATACAAAGAAGATAAATAACATTGAATGTTTTGGAAATACCAATATGATTAGGCAAAATCCACAGCATAAGCATAAGCATTATCATTAATTTTTTTTATAATCTTGTAAGGACCATACTTTTTTGGCTTGAGCTTGATTCATTAGTCTCATGAAAGTGGTTGGTGCATTGGTTAGTCTAACCCCGTCGCTAATTCAGTGATGAAAAATAATTCTGTCACTAAATTTAGTGCATGCCCGAAAAATCGACGCACGCCTGCCCTCCTCTCATGCGGGCGTCATGTAGTCGTGCCTTTGCTCGCTAAGCATTGCACCTTGGAATTGAACCCTCAACCTCCAAGGACCAAGCACCTATATGTGCACACGCAAGCCAACCGATCTGGAAGCTTCCTTGACTATTAATGTGCATAAATTATATTTATAGTATTTTCTTCCAAACTTTCCAGAATTATTAGGGCTATAAATGAGCCAAATCACTTGTGAGTTACTCGGGACTCAACCCGATAAAAGTTTGTTCAAGTTTGTTTTTTAGAGCTTGTTTAATAAATGAGCCAAGCCTGAGCTAGGCAAAACTCGGCTCAATAAGGCTCATGAGTTGCTTAATTATAGGATTGTGAGTTAGCTTGTATAAAAATTCATGAATAATTTAATATATACTTTGAATTTTTTATATACTTATTTAGAATATTTACAAAATCATATATTTTAAGTAATTTTATTGAAAAATATGTATAGAACAGTTATAATACTTCCTGAATTTATATAATTATATACTAAATATTGAAAATATTGAATAAATTTATCATTAGTTTAATTTATTATTTACTTTATTAAATAAAATTGAAACTCGATACGACTCATGAGCTTAATGCGAGACACAAGATACTCGGCTCGATTATAAATCAACAAGCTCGTTTATAAATGAGCCAAGCCTGAGCTTTCTAAAGCTTAGTTCGACTCGATTTGATTATAGCCCTAAGAATTATATTTACACTCTAAAATTTTTCAAATTTTTTAGTGAATATTAATTTTAATATCAATGTTAGTAAGAGGGAAATGAATATTAATTTTAATTTTGTTTCATTACTAATTCAAATAGAAGTTTATAAATTATTATATTGGCAGCAAAAAAATAAGTTCTTATTTTGATTTTAATTTGTAATTTCATATTTTATTAATTTTACAACTTAATGACAAAATTTTTTGTCACTAATTTTGAATTTAATTAAAATTTTTATAAATTTACATTTAACTATGAAAATTTTTGTATCAAATCATATTTTGAATTTTGAATTTAATTTTTTTTCTTTTTTAGCAACTAATTTGTTACGTAGCTAAATTTTGAATTTTTTATTTAATTTATTTTTCTTTTTTAGCGAAGGGTATAACCCTATCGCTAAATTTTAATTTTTTTTTCTTTTTTTTTCTTTTTTAACAACGAATATGGTCCTGTCGCTAAATTTTAAATTTTTTATTTAATTACTTTTTTATTAGTGACGGGTATAACCTCGTCGCTAAAGTTATAAAATTTTTATTTAATTTTTCTCTTTTTTAGCGACAAGTATAACCCATCACTAAATTTTGATTTTTTATTTAATTTTTTTCTTTTTTAGCGATGGGTATAACCCCGTCGCTAAAGTTTTATATTTTTTATTTAATTTATTTTTTTTAGTGACAGGCATAACCCGTCGCTAAATTTTGAATTTTTTATTTAATTTATTTTTCTTTTTCAATGACGGGTATAACCCCGTTGCTAAATTTTAAATCTTTATTTATTTTTTTTTCTTTGCGACGGGTATAACCCCGTTGCTAAAGTTTTACATTTTTTATTTAATTTTTTTTAGTGACGAATTTATTCTGTCGTTAAATTTTGAATTTGATTTTTTTCCCTTTTTTAGTAACGGGGTTTTCATCGCTAAATTTAGTGACGGGTCTTTCTGTCTCTAAATTAAAAAAAATATTTAAAAATATTAGCGACGGAATATCCATTTCTATTTGTCACTAAATTTCATTGCTAAAAACTGTTTTTCTTATAGTGATGGTCGTGGAAGAGGAAGAGGAATAGGAAGAAGCAATTTCGAAGAGCCACTAAAGCTAGAAATTCTTAGTCTTAGAACATTTGTGGTAAGAGAAATCATGTTGAGAAAGATTTTTGGTACAAGGACCAACCAAAGTGCTACTAATGCACTAGATTAGGCCATATTAAGAAAGATTGTAGATTGAAGAACAACTAGCAAGTACGTACAATTCTCCGAAGAGAAGCAAGGTCAAAGGAACTTGTTATATTCTTGTCATAGCGTCATTGAAACAAAGAATGATATGTGGTATCTTGACAGCAATTGTAGCAACCATATGACAATTAATAACAAATCTATTTTTGTTGAAATGGATACATCTGTACGCACACAAATAAAGATGGGAAATAGAGTCATGGTGGATACAAAAGGAAAATGAACTATTGGAGTTCAAACAAAGAAAGGAAAAATGTTGATTCATGATGTCTTATATGTCTTGGACACTTAGACCAAAGTTTGCTTAGCCTTGGGCAATTTCTTGAGCATCATTATGCACTTAATTTTGATGATTTTCATTACTATATTTATGACAAAAAGGATGGGAGACAACTTGTTTCAAAAGTCCAAATGTTGAAGAACCGGAGTTTTCCAATTTCTTTCAACCATACAAAAATCATGCGTTGAAGGCACAAGTCAATGGAGATTCATGGTTGTGGCATAAAATGCTTGGTCACTTGAATTTTCTTAACCTCAAACTACTTCAACAAAAGGGGATGGCTCATGAATTTCCAAGAAGTGAAGAAAAACATGAAGTTTGTGAATGGTGTGCACTTGGAAAGCAACATTGGCAACCATTTACAAAAGAAGGTGCATGGAGAGATAAGGAGATTTTAGAGGTTGTTCATACTAATGTTTGTGGACTTATGAGGACAACTTCTCGTGGAGGTAACAAGTATTTTATCATTTTTCATTGATTATTTTATAAGAATGACTTGGGTTTATTTCATAAAAGAAAGGTCAAGTGTTTTCAATTTTCAAGAAGTTCAAAATTTGGTTGAAAAACAAAATGGTCATTACATGCATGAAGATCTTGAGGAGTGATAAAGGCAAGGAATATACTTCAAATGCATTTAAGGAGTCTTTTGAAAAAAGAAGCATGGAAAGGCAGCTAACTGTTGGTTGTACACCATAATAAAATAGAGTGTTCGAAAGAAAAAATTAAACAATGATGGAGATGGAAAAGTCCATGTTACATGACAAAGGTTTACCCAAAGACTTTTAGTTGAAGTTGTTTATACAGCTGTGTATTTGATCAATAGAAGTCCCACAAAGACCATGTGGAATCAGACTCCAATTGAAGCATGGAATGGAAGGAAGACATCAGTGAAGCATTTGAAAGTTTTTGGAAGCATTTTCTACTCTCAAATTTCAAAAGGGAAGAGGTACAAGATTGATGAAGTAAGTGAAAAATGTACTTTTGTTGGTTATAATTTAAAGTCTAAAGGCTATAGATTGTTTATCTTGAAGACTAACAAAATTATTATTAGTCGAGATGTTTTGTTTGATGAAAATACCTCTTGAAATTGGAATGAAAGTAAGATTAAAAAAAATACTATTTTACAAGATAAAGTAGAAGAAAATGCAACCAATGATGATGAAAATTGTAATATCCCGGGAGCTTAGAGGAGGATAGTATATATTAAGGATAAGTAAGGAATGAAACAATATCAGCTGGATACCTTTTGAACTGAATGTAGGCAAAAAACTCTGGAGTTAAGCGTGCTTGATTTGGGAAAATCCAAGAATGGGTGACCCCTGAGAAGTTTTCGTAGACTCATCAGGGTAAGTTGTTTCGATCATTCCTATCACTTGATGAGGGATGTTACAAAAATAAAGAAGATCCAACTCCACAAAGCAGTCCAATAATATCTCCATGTTCAAGTCCAAGTTCAAGTTATTCATCCTTAACTCCAAGAAAAATGAAGAGTTTCAGTAATCTTAATGTAAAATGTAACTTTCGTGCTGTTGAACTAGAAAATTTTGAAGAAAAATTAATATGGAGAAAAGGATTGAAAAAAGACTATGGAAGAGGAGATCAAATCCATTGAGAAGAATAACACTTGGAGTCTTGTTGACAAATCTCTAAACAAGGAAATTATTGGAGTGAAATAGGTTTACAAAGTCAAGCTGAATTCGGATGGTTTAATCCAAAGAAAAATGGGAAGGTTAGTGGCCAAAGGTTATTCACAATAGTCTAGAATTGGCTACAATGAAACATTTACACTGGTTGCAAGACTTGATACTATTCGAGCCATTAGTGCCATGGCAGCCCAAAAAGGTTGGAATCTTTACCAACTAGATATCAAATCTATATTCTTGAATGGTGAATTAAAGAAAGAGGTGTATTTTCAACAACCTCAAGGCTTTATCAAAGAAAGAAAAGAAAATAACGTGTATAAGTTGAGGAAAGCATTGTATGGACTCAAGTAAGCTCCAAGGGCTTGGAATAGCCAAATTGACTTTTCTTTCATGGAGTAATGATTCAAGAAGAGCCAACTTTGTCTATGAAGACTGAAGGTAAGACAAACATTCTTATTGTTGCCTAATATGTTGATGATTTACTTTATACCAGTAACAATAAGAAAATGATTATTGATTTTAAGAAAGACATGGTGAAAGGATATGAGATAAATGACATGGGCCTACTATGTCATTTTCTTGGCATGGAAATTTATCAACAATGTGATGAATTCTTTATTTGTTAAAAGTATGCTAGAAATATTTTGGCAAAGTTTAGCATGATGGATTGCAAACCTATGTCTACGCCACTTGTTGTGAATGAAAAGTTTTTTAAAGAAGATAGAGAGAAGAAGGTCAATGCTACTTTGTATTGAAGTTTAGTTGGAAATTTATTATATCTCATTGCTACTTGGCCAAATATTATGTTGGTTTAAGTTTATTATCTAAGTTTATGGAAAATCCCAGGCAATTGTTTTGGGCCAGCCAAGAGAGTTTTGAGATAAATTAAAGCCACACTCAATTTTGGGATCAAATTTAGCAAAGGAGTTGATGCATAATTGCTTAGCTATTGTGATAGTGATTGGGGAAGATGTTGTGATGATATGAGGAACACCTTCGCCTATTGTTTTTAACTTGATTTTGAAGTATTTTCTTGGCCATCAAAGAAGCAACAAAGCGTGGCATTGGTCATCAAAGAAGCGATAAAGCGTGGCATAATTATCTGCTGAGGCTAAATATGTGGTAACTAGCTTGATAACTTCACAAGTGATTTGGCTTAGAAGAATTCTTGAAGATATCGAAAAGGAGCAAAAAGAACTGACTTTGATGTTTTGTGACAATAAATCAACATTTGATATTGCCAAGAATCTAGTTTATCATAATAGAACTTGTCACATATTGTTATAAATCACCATTTCATTCGAGATGCAATTGAAGATGGAGATGTAGAGTTGAAATTCTACAATGCTCAAGATCAAGTTGTGAACATTTTCATGAAGGCACTTCCAAGAGACAAGTTTAACTATTTTCGAGAAAAGCTAGGAGTTCAAGAACAACACACAATAAAAGGGAGTATATTGAGTAATGTGCATTCACCTAGTGAACCAAAAAATCATGTTGAGTAGACCAAGTGTCTAGCTTAGTTCAATGTATTCATCAAGTGCAAATCAGCTCCTATATACTCAAATATTACCCCAAGAGAAAGAATAAGCGTGAAACTAGCTATTAAGCCTAATCAAATTAGAGGCATGCTATTTGTACAGAAGATGTGTTATAGAAACACTTACAGGGCAATCAAAATATCTAATTTGTCCCTGCAATAAATGACCCAAATGCCCAATACCATATCTCTCTCCCTCTGTCTCTCTCTTGCTCTCCATCTCACATCGTTGGCCTCAGCAGTAAGGCAGCGGTAGTGACAAGGCGAGGTGAGGCAGTAGCGGCGAGGCAGCTGAGGCGACGGGGCGAAGCGGTAGAGGCGACGGGGCGAGGCGGCGGAGGTTGCAATGGCGAGGCGAGGCGGCGACGAGAGCAGACGGAGGGGAAGAACGGCGACATGTGAGGTTGCAGCAACGAGGGAAGGGGTGAGAGAGAAAGAAGGGGATGAACAAAATATATCACGATATATCATCTCTATAAGCATTCTATAACGATGCTTCTATACAAATAGCATTTTCCATCAAATTATTGGAATGGCCAGTTAGACCTACTTATTTATCATGCGGATGTCTTTTACAGCCCAAACTTAACCCTTACTCAGTATAAGAAAAGAAAGAAAGAAACATATACATGTATCTTGGGTGAAAAATGTGAAATCTTTCACCTTAAGGATGAAACTCCAATATACATGTATCTTGGGAGGGGTTAATCACGGAACACGACGGTCCCCAAGGTAAAAGGCATAGTGCATAGTGCCCACAAAGAGCCACCCCCACAAGAGGATGAAACTCCAATACTACGACTGCCATGACTCGAACCTGCATCTTTGGGTGTAATTTTCTACCCTGTGAACCATCCATGCTATACTCGTGGGGGCTATACATGTATCTTGATTCTTAACTATATATATATATATATATATGTTGTATATCTCCATACAATATCCTTCTCAAGAGGAACTATATATATTAATCTAAACATTGCTCTTGAGCATACCAACCTTATTTGCTCTCGTACTAGCTGGCAACATGATCAAAACAAAAACAGCTTATAAATGGAACGTAAACCAAATCTCATTGAGTCGATTCTTGAACTCGAAGGGAGAGTTGTACTGCGCAACAGTGTAGTGGGTGGAGACCTCAGAGCCATGGCTTTTCTCGATGGCGTCCGACCAGACGGTGCCGGAAAGGCTGGCGTACAAGGCGGCGGCTTCCTCTCCCACGTCGGAGTCCATCACGTGCCCGCCAAACTGCCTCACTGCTACGTACACCGGTCCCCACCTCTGCACGTGGAGGCCTTTCGCCGGCGGCGGGTCGGCCTGGTTCACCTTCGGCACGTAGAAGCTCACAACGAAGGTTGATTCGCACAAGGGCCCGTCGCTGGGCGACACCTCGGTGATCACCGGAGCGGTCATCTCTATCTCCTCCTTGTAGCTGTTCTTCCCTTGAATGTAATCGAACAGCCTGCCGGAAAGTCAACCGGAAGATGAAGTAATTAAGTTAATTTTCAAACTCAAAACTAAATTATATCTAACATTAACAGATAACTCAGTATTTGTATGCATTTGATGGGATTTAAGATAAAAGAGAGGTCTTACTGGAGGAAGCCGTTTCTGGTGGCCCCAACCAAGGAGATGTCTTGCAGCGGCGCCGTCGACATCCAAACGGTCGAGTTATAGCGCCGGATTTCGTAGCCCTCGCCGACGTGAATCACGTCGTAGCTCGGGCACTCTATACGCTTGCACGTCGCCGGAAACAGGTCCACGCCGCCTAGCCTTGTTTCGGGCCAGGGGCCCGAGTTTGGGTTGGAGAGGAGGCTCAAGAGGAAGGAGACGTTGAAGAGGTTGAGCAGAGCCGCTGCCATGGCGATTGAATTTGGTGGTAAGTGGAAACTCCAGCTGAGAAACTGGAGCTTATTATCACGGCTTTAAGCGTCTAACGGCCACACATTCGTGGGTCTTGTAGATTCTGTTCAATGGCTGGCAAGATTACACGTGGAGCTAATGTTATCGCAACCTTTGAGGCACGGTGGCAATGCCAACGCAACGGTTCTAGCATCTTCGAACTCTTTGGTTGGGCTTTAAAGAAGAAAGGGCCAAAGTATACGTATGATTAATTGCAGGAGATATTTATCTCCAAATCAAACAGTAATGGGCTTCAAGACAGGACAGAATTTAACAATTAATGCTTCGGTCCTTTATATGATGTCCAGAGTTATCTGAATACAGCTTACAAACCAACTCAATAGATTTCAATTCGTTAACTCGCTACATTCTTCAATAGAAATTTGTGAATTGTCTCTCTCATAAACTCGAGAGTTTACTCGATTATAAATTTGTGAGTTTACTCAAATAGAGGCTCACAGGCTATTTTGATTATAAACTCATGAATAAATTTATTTATAAATATATTAATAAAATTATTTATAAATTTATAAATATATTTTTTAATATAAAATTATCAAATTTTACATTATTATAATAATATCATTAGTAAAATATGTTGATAAAAAGATTTTTTGTAACTTAAAAATTAATTAACTAATGTATAAATTTAATAGAATAATGATCATTTTAATCGAGTAAGAAAATGTTTAGTTGAGTAACAATTAACAAATATTGTATTCGCCTGTTTTCTCTTTTAATAAGTAATATCTAAATATTTAAGAGATTAATCGATTATATACTTGTCTTACTCGAATATATGATAGAATAATATTAATTAAATAATCAAATAATTAATCAACTAAGTGGTACATTAGTTGAGTAACTACAACATTTAACCAAGTAATAAATCTAGATTAAAATGGCAATTCTATACTTATATTATTAACCGATTAAGAATAAATATTAATCAAGTAAAATTATCATTTACTCGAGTATTGTTATATGTATTTCCCGCATCACCCCGCATGGGCCAGACTCGGTCCGATAGACCGGCCCAATCACCCAAGGCCAAGAAGGCCCGGACGACCTCGTCAAGGAAAGTCCAGCCTCCACCAAAGATCCAGAACTCGTAAAGTAAGCATATGGCGAGCTCCCGGTAATCCCCCAACGAGCTCCCAGCAATCGACTAACGAGCTCTTGAAATATCCTCCAGATCGCTGGCCCATCCAGGTCGCTGGCCTAAAACCTCCAGCTCGCATGAGTGGCAAAGCTGCTGAGAAGTCAGAGGTAGGGTCCGATCACTTTATCTGTAACAGCCCATGCCCCTCGTAATGAGAATCCCACTGAAGGCGATAAGAATTGTTTGTCCCCCATTACACAATCACTGTATTTTTATATATTATCTAAATTGTAAAAGCCCCTCAATATAAATGGGAATCAAAGAGACCATGAGGGGCAAGGACGAAAAAGAATAATCAGATACCGCCACTCTAAGAGAATAATCAGACGGCGGCCGTGGATTAGGTATCGTTCTGGCCGAACCACGTAAAAGATTCTGGTGTACACGCTTGGAACTTTGGGGGGGAGTTCTTCCTTCCTTCTCGGTATTTTTGGATTGACTCACCGCGACCCAAAACGAATCACGGTCGGCCGAAATCAAACGTCGACAAGTATTAAAAATACTTACTTGAATAACTACATATATCACTCTTAAGCAATATTTAGTTTACTCAATTAAATTTTAAAAAAAATAATTTTTACAAATATCATTAAATGCACATTTTAAATATTTTATCTACAAACAAAATTTATAAACTAGCATGACACTGTAAAATGTATAATAATTTTAATATAAAAAAGGGGTATTTTGTGATGATTTTTTTGCAATAGTTTTTAAAACCGCCATAAAACATAGTATTTTGAGGACAAAATATGTTTTTTGCAGTGATTTCTTTAACATTTTGTGACGGTTTTAAAAAACTATTGCAAAATTTAAAAATTTAAAATTAAATTTTGTTGTGATTTTTTAAAAATTGCAGTAAAATTTAGAAAATAATTTAATAAATAAAAAATTAAATTAAATTAACATCTGGAATGGTTAAGAACTATTGTAAAATTTATTAATTTAATAATTAAAAAAATTGACAATTTTGAAGAACTGTGGCAAAATTTTAGAAAATAATCTAATATTTATATTAAAAATATAAAAAATTTTGATAATTTATAAAAATAAAAAATATATCAACTCTTCTTTTTATTTTTAATCAATTAATTTATTTTTAATTTATTCGATTATTCTTTTTATTTTATTATAAAAAAATTAATTTAATTTTTTAAACAATTATCCACACATATTAATAAATATTATGCATATATGAGTAATTGTTTATAAATTTGCACATACATAATTAAAAATGTTATATATGTTTGGTATCCACATATCTATGATTTTATACTTAAATTATTAAATTATATTATTTTAATTTTTATAATTTAAAATAAAATATTTACTTTTATTTTATTTACAAATACAAATGCAAATAATAAACCATCAAATTTTCTTTCTTCTCAAACATGAAAGGGAAAATGTGTGCATATGAATTTTTTTTAATTTTATTTCAGTATTTTTATACAGAATTTTTGATATGTAATAAAAAATATTAATAAAATAATATACTGTTTTTATAATTTTAAATATGTTATAATTTTTTATAAAACAAAGTTATATGACACAACACTTAAAAAAATTAATAAAATTTAATTAATTATTAATTATTTTAAAAATAATTTAAAAAAATATTTTCTAATTATTCTCAAATCCCAAATTCTCTCCCCAAATTCCCATTTCCCTCTTCCCCTGCAGCTAAACCCTAACTCTCCTCCTCTCCCATTTCCCAGTTGCTTCAGCGCCCAACGACCCACCACTTTGCTCTTTCCTTCTCCCTCTATCGCTCACGCTAGCCCTCCCCTCGCTTGCCATCACTCGCACTCACCCTCATCCTCACCCCCGCCCCCTTATTTGCCCTTGCCCTCACTGACTCGCTCTAGCCTCTCGTTCGTTGCCTTTCCCTCGCTCCGTCGGTCGGTGCTCTCACAGGTCGTCACTCCATCGCTTCATTGGGTACCAAACCAATTTATTTGGTTTTGCCATCATATGTGGCTAGATAGATATGCGCTAGACTTGTGTAACCAACGGTAGCTTCTTGTGATCTTAGCTTAACACTGTGATAAAGGATTTATCTGTAATTATGTGTTTGTTTATGGTGGGTTATTGGGGGAGTTCAACTTACTTGTTTAATGTGGGTTATTGGGGAGTTCAACTTACTTGTTTAATGTTTAGGGAAATTCTATTTGTAACCATAATTTTTACTCTTCGTAATTAGTGTGTAAAATAAAATTTTAATTTTTGCTATTTACAGCCAGAGTGATTTCTTTTTACAGCCATCCATATTTTAAATATACCCTTTAAACACCAATCCCTCAAAAGATATCTCCATGCACAGTAAATCCACTCTATTATTCAAATAGAAACAATTATAGCTAAATAGATATAAGACATTAGAAAATTATTAATATTTTTAAAAATTAAAATAATTTTTTAATATTATCAAATAGCATGCATCTATATAATTTATATTTAAAATAATATAATTTATAATATCAATTACTAGTTCAATAACATAATTTACATGAATTAAATCAATCAATTCAAAAGAAACACAACTTATATATGTATGTAATATATATGTATAGCTATGTAATATGAAATCATTCTTACAGTATTGTAATATTATAATTATATATATATTATAACTTTATTTTATGAAAAAACTAAAATTTTATTATATATATACATACATATTATAATTATATATATAATTATACATAATTATATTACATAAACTATTATATATATACACATTATAATATATAAAATATATATATTCTCCCGAACTTGAGGTTCAGGAGAATTGAATTCTCCCGAGTCTCAAAGAATTCATTTTCATCGAATTTATGAATTCGGAGTTTTATGAGGGATGCCCCGAACAATGGGTTCGGGGGCTAGAAGATACCCTGAATCTCGGGGTTTGGAGAACCCCAAATTGCCTGAATCTCAAGGTTCGAGGCATCCCACAGCTCTCGAACCTTGGGGTTCGGGGCTTTGAACAATTTTGGAGTTCAGGAGTTGAGGGATGTCTCGAACTCAGGGATTCGGGGAACTCCAAATTGCCAGAACCCCAAGGTTCGGGGCGTCTCCCAGGCCCCGAACCTTAGGATTCGGGGCTTGAAGGCACCCCCGAAAGATATTTTTTATTTTTTAATTAATCTTATTTTTTTAATTCATTTGTCGTGTATATAAATTATGTGATTTAATTCATCCGTAGTGTATGTAAATTATGTAATTTAACTAGTGATCGATGTTATAAATTATGTTATTTTTAAAAATAAATTATATAGATGCATGCTATTTGATAATATTGAGAAATTATTTTAATTTTTAAAAATATTAATAATTTTCTACTGTCTTTTATCGATCTACTATAATTGTTGCTATTTGAATAATAGAATAAAATGACTGTAGCGATGGTGGGTGAGGAAGTGAGTGCACGCGCTTGAGGAGTAATGGTGAATGATTGATCGTAAATAATTTAAATAAAGGGTAAATATGAGTTTTCATCTGAGGATATTTTAGGGATATTAAAATTGGGTTACGGAAAGCAAAAATGATGGTTACAAATAGAACATTGTTTGGCCCGTTGGTATGACTAATTCTCTAGATAGCGCTCGCGATTTTTTTTTTTTTTTGGCCCGTTAGGACATTGTTTGGCTACTCTCAAGGTGGAGCCATGAAGGGGCAAGGGTAGGCAACTGCCCGTGTTGAAATTTTAAAAAATTTGCTACAATAAAAATCGATATTGTAGCAAATTGAATTATTTATTTATTTTAATTTTTTTTTTCAATACCTTCCCCTACCCCCCTTTCATTTCCCTCTCTTTCTCTCTCTCTTAGGTGAAAGACCCAAAGCCGTCCGTCGCATGTCACCTCTTTTTCTCCCCTTTTTCTGCATTTAGCCCGGCATTCTCAGTCGCCCCCTTCATTTTATCTTTCTCTCTCTTAGTCGGTCGAAAAACCCATTGCCGGTTGTCGCCTGCTACTTCTCTCTTTCTCCCCTTGTTCTCAGATCAGTCTGACGACTCCGACCGCCGTTCACGGTGAACAGTTGACTCCACCCTTGTTTTCACTGTCCTCATTCACTCCGCTATCCAATCTTCAAACTGCCCTTGTTTTCACCTTCAAAGAGGCCTCGATCTATAAGGAGGCAAGTCTTCTCGTTTTATCAGCAATTATTTTCAGTCGTATTGGGTTTTGCCCGAAAGTTTAAGTTTAGATCTACTAAGATTTTGCCGTTGGATTGTGCTAGATTTTAGCCAAGTGGGTGTGTGCGTATAATTGATTTGATCGAATGCTGCTTGTTTCTGTTTCTTGGCTGCCTGGGCTTGGGATCTAACTCATATTATTTTTTCATTTGTTTAAGGTAGCTGTAAAGATTGTTTTGATTTGTTACATTTAAATATAAAATTATCAATTAGAGCTTATCTTTCTTTCTGGCAGTGCCCGCTTGCCCCCTTTATCTTTACTGGTTATCTTTATATTTTTATTTAAATTTAATGTCAACAGTTATGGAGAGATATTTCAAAAGAACAATTGCAATAGAAAATGAAGATGTTGATCGAGATCAAATTTGCATGGAAAGTAACGTTGATCGGGATTAAATTGCATAATTGTTATAGTTTTTAAATGCCTTTTTTGTATTAAGTACGTATCTTAAAAATAATATGAATGTAATGTTTTCATATTGAGATGTAGATTAGCGAAGTGGAATACAAGCTCTCTTTTAGTTGCATGGATAAGTCTTGGATTACAAAGCCACGAATACAAATGAATTTTAGGAAGGAGTGCAAGGATTTTTGGATTTTGTCTTTGCACATTAATCTATTAAAGAAAAAATCAAATTTCCTTGTCCTGATTGTGTTTTTAGAAAATGGGAGCCTAGAGCAGTGGTGTATGATCATTTGATTTGTAGAGAGTTTCCAACCATGTACACTATTTGGATTTGACATGGGGAGTTAACTATAAGGGAAACTTCTAATAGCACACATTTGATACAAAATCTCTTATGCAGTTATGATCCAATACGCAACATGATCAGCGATGCTTTTGGGATATTTAGGGACCATGTGAATGTAGAAACCTGCATATCGCATCAACCAGTACATGAAGGTGAAGAAATGATGCCAAAATTGAATCAAGGACCTAATGAGGAAACTAAGGCATTTTACGATCTAATTAGAGATGGAAATCAAATATTGCATGAAGGATGTACGAAGTACTTGAATTTATCATTCCTGGTAAAACTATATCACATCAAGTGCTTGTGCAAATTGAGTAACAAAGCAATGTCTATGATTTTAGAATTGTTAAAAGATGCCTTCGAACATGAAATGACACGAAAATTTACCTTTTTTTTTATACTGAATATTCAATAATAATGAATGCCATATATATATATATTCACATCACCATTTATTACATTACATTCACCACTCACATTAGGCTTATCCACCCATACAACTCAATCAATCATATATATAAGTACAACACTAAATTCTTCCATTTCTTCAAACATTCTCACGGATCTTCTAGTCGGGATTGTCTCTATACACGTACTAACCCAGAACTCGATCTAATAGACTCACTTTTTTCTTTACTTTATCCTTACCTAGAATGACATAAAGTAACAAAGTGAGCCACAAGACTTAGTAAGTTCATATGTGAAATAATGATAATAGTTGAATTATAAACATGATTGAGGAAGAGGGTTTACCATAGATGCCTTACTTTAAATACCAATGATTTACAACCATTTAACTAGATTGGAAAAGTTTTCCCATAATAATTATACGACCTTTTCCCCATAACTCAAAATAGTATCATGCCTCGTATCCACATTTTTCATAGCCTTATGAAATCATTTCATTTCCCTCTCATAATATGTGAAATCATCAATGCATAATTATACCACGTGTCAATGCATGACCAATTCATTTTGCACTCACAACATGTGAAATCAATCAATGCATAATTATACCATGTGCCAATACATGACCATAACAGCACATAAAATATATAGATGCTTGCTCATAGCAATTTATTTATCAATTTCATTTTATCTTTTTGTGCCTACCCATATTGTGGTATAGTATGACATGATGTCCATGCAACTGTAAACATGCCATATTTTATCAAGTACAATTGGTACTGTGCATAGCTTTAGGTATGGTGAAATGTCCAGATAGTGCTGCTTTGGGGTCCTCCCTCATTAGTCTTACACGGTACCAAGTGCGGTTGTGGGGTCTTCCCCTATTAGTCTTACATGATATCAAATGTTGTTGGGGGGTTTTTTTCATCAGTCTTAAGTAGTACCAAGTGCTGTTGTGGGGTCTTCCTCCATCAGTCTTATGCGATATCAAATGCTGCTGTGGGGTCCTCCCCCATCAGTCTTATGTGACCCTTGATTTCACCACAACCACCCTTAACCATTATCAACATTTTCAATTAATCTTCATGAATGCTCACATGTGCCATGCAAGAGGATATTCTTGTTTCTTACAACCCAATATTTCATTTACCACTACACAAATAATCTTCCCATATTATCGATATTTTTTTTCCATATGCAAAATCCATCATTATAACAATATTTATATATCTCCGATAGATTCATGGTTCCCCTGGCATCCAACTTTAATAAGATAATCATATTAATATTGTGAAAGATTTCAAAATATTTGAAATGAGCCCATATAGGCATGTATGTTTATTTCCACTTCTACTTCATCCCATAATTAAAAATGTTGCAATACCCAAGAACTTTGGGTTATTATTTTATTAGAAAAATAAAAATTCGGAGAAGATTGGTATCTAAATAACTTGAAAAATTTATCGAATCAACTGCAAGGAGTACGCTGAAGCTTAAGTGTCTAAGGAAATATGAATGCCTCTAATGAACGTCTCAAGGCATGGTTTTTAACATCAAAAGAAATCGAATCAGAAACCATTTTCGGTACAGCTATGGATCGGGCTAAAAAATTGAATTGTCGAAAGAGACTTCTGAAAAGATAATGGAAGCCTAAGGAGACTTCAATTTATCAAGTGGAATAACTCTTAAGTGGTTTCGGGTTGAAACGAAAGGATTTGGGGTCAAATTATTCAATCGGGCCTAAGTGTAATTTCCAAAAATTGTCCAAGGGAGGTCAAAAAGACATTTTTTTTGGATTTACGGGAGAGAAATGAAAGGATTAAAACTTGAGGGTCTCAATGGAAATTATGGAAAGTTTAGGAGCTTTGTGAAAAAGGGCCAAAGCATAAGAGACAAAATAGGAAGGGTAAAAGTGCAAAAACCAGAAAAGTTTGGCAAAGGGAAACCAACCAGCCACTATCGGTCGCCAACCTTTGATTTTAGCCATAGGGAACACGAGGGGAATGGTCGGGGATTCTTTAGGAGGGTGATTTCCCGGGTTCCTGTGTTGATGTTAACCTTTTCGTGTCAGAAGTGGTAACGTTGATTTTCCATTGTGTCAGGGAGAGGCGTTGATATTACACTCTTAAGTCAGGACTATGTTATGCCAATGTGTTAATATGGTTGTGTTACCTTCAGAGAGATTGCTCTTACCCCATGGTATGAGTTAAGCATTGTGTGATATTCTCTTGGACTGGGACATGTCGAGATATGTCGGTTTATTTCATGGTCTTGTATACATTCATGAAAATATTTTTTTGAACCGTTACTTAAATGATTCTGCATCTAATTTGAACTTTGTCCCTGAAATATTCAAACATTTTAGGTGAAAGCAGCGGCGCCAAGGGAAAAGAGATGATCAAGATGTAGCCATTATATTAGATCTTTAGTAGGTTTTTTTTTTGTCTATGTTGGAGATATCTAGATGTTATGTATTATTTTGATAATGTCATGTGAAACATCGATTCAGTTACTTGGTTGTAAATGAGGAATTAATGGTTATGTAACATTGAGGTTTCGATCTTGCTTTTGCATATGTGATGATTACCTATTTTAGCTTATTGATTATTAAGTTTGATATGCTGAGAAGGTAGAACGGAATTTTTGGGAATGATTTATTTGTGTGTATTGATTAAGGGTATGAGTGGGAAAAATGTACATTCTTGAAATCCCGGGTTAACACCGCGCACGATTGGAGCGAGGTGTTACACTGCTAGCATAGGAGTTCCGAGAAAAAGTCCCCTCAAAATGGAAACAAAACAAACCTTAAATAAAAACACCCACTTCATTAACATGAAATAAAGTATATCACACCCCCTTATATATCATAACAAAATAAACTTCATTTTATTCATCCTATTAGGCTTTACAAAAGGTATACATCAAGCCCAAAGTCAAAAATCCAGCTATCACATTGCACCAACAAACGACATATCGTACCTCAAGTTTAGGGGAGCTCTGTATACATCTAGGTGTAATACCCCGAGAGCCTAGAGAAGGGTAGTATATATCGAGGATAAGTAAGGAAGGAAACAATAACAGTTGGATACCTTTTGGGTTGAATGTAGGCAAGAAACTCTTGGGTTAAACGTGCTTGAGCTAGAGAAGCTCAAGGATGGGTGACCCCCTGGGAAGTTTGCGTAGGCCCATCAATGTAAGTTATTCCGATCCTTTCTATCGCTCGATATGGGATGTTACAAGTGGTATTAGAGTCGACCCTTAGTGAAGGCGGTTCGATGAGGGCGAGGAGTGGCGACGAGGCTTAAAGGTCTGTTCAAGTAGAGGTTTCTAGCAGGCTTCTAGAATGGCAGCCCCAATGGGGAGAAGATTTGAGACCAGTTGTAAGGTCGCATGACCAAGACGTCACGTGCTTAAGGGGGGAGAATATAATACCCCAAGAGTCTAGAAATGGGTAGTATATATCGAGGATAAGTAAGGAATGAAACAACAACAGGTGAATACCTTTTGGACTGAATGTAGGCAAAAAACTCCTCGGTTAAGCGTGCTTGAGTTGGGGAAGTTCAAGGTTGGGTGACCCGCTGAGAAGTTTACATAGGCCCATCAGGGTAAGTTGTTCCGGTCCTTCCTATCGCTCGATGCGGGATGTTACACTAGGCAACCAGATCATGCCTCGCTAGGACCACTCTCATCTCTATCTTTGCCTTTACCTAGAATGGTGAGAGGAGAAAGAATGAGCCACAAGTATAATGCAACGAAATGGAGTAAGAGGATAACACAATATAAACTTATGAGGCAATAGAAAACAATATACCATAGGATCATAGCAAAGAACAATGTAAACCCCAACTCAACATCATACTCCATCACATCATAGATATAATGCACAACCAAGCAACTTGTCTTGTCACATAGGCTTGTAAAGTATAGCATACGACCTTTGGAGCCACATAAATCCTTATACGACATGACCATCAAGCTCCGTCTCATAAGCTCAACGCATTTTTGTAGCACTAGCACACGCTTATGATACCACACATCGATGTCATAGTGGACCCACCGTAGCAATGCCCCCAATGAGACAAGAAGGTTAGTAATGCCATCGTAACAAGACCAGATGATGTAGCCTGACAAATGCTTTAACGTTGAATTCAATTCATTCGAGGATATAATCACTCTAGTGTTAGACACTAGAGCTAGTTAAACCCTTATTATGACACACTTAGGAATTTTTATTGTTTTGCTATCTTGATTTTAATGTGATGGCTCTTTATAGAGACACATATGAGCTGAGTCATTCACAAACGTCTCAGTGTTCAGCTCGAAAAAAACTCGTTTGAGTTTATTTGTTAAGGTAAATGAGTTGAACTTAAGCCTAACTTTGAAAGTCGATTTGTAAATGACCCAAGCTTGATCTTAATAAAACTCGGCTTATTAAAACTCACAAATATGTTTGATTAGAAACTCGTGAATACTAATAAACTCAATCAGAGACTCGTAAATATATTCAATTAGAGTTCGCGAATAGCTTGTAAACAAACTCATTTATAAATACATTAATACATTTATTTATAATTTCATAAATATATTATTTAACATAAATTTATCAAAATTTAAATTATTATAGAAATATAATTAAATTGAATATTTTTAAAATTATTATATATATTAATTTAATTATTTAACATAATATAATATATAATAAAACAAAATAAAAAATTAAGTTTAGGCAAAATAATAGGTACTAACGAACCCAAGTTTGCTAATGAGCCCAAGTTAGAGCTTGATTCATATGAATTGAGCTTTTTAAAGTCGAATTTTAAAGCTCAAATCTAAAAATTGATTCGAAAGTCGAGGTTAAGCTCAACAAAGTTCAATTCAAGTCAATTCGATTCTAACCCTAACTTGTTATTCTCATTATTGTAGGGCCTAATACTCTGACCTATGCTCGACTTCGTCACTACCCTATATACATTAGGTGAGTAGAAAAGTTAAGTTATGTTTTATTTTATGTTGACATGTATAACGACAGTGGTGGAGCCACCCATAGACAAGAAGGTTTTTTTTTTTTTTTAAATAGACTTTTATTTTAAAAAATATTTAATTTTTTCTTAAACCCCCACCCCATTAGCCCAACCCCAACCTCAAATGGGCCAAATCTATTGCCCACCATTTTCTTTTAAACAAGTTGGCCTTATTTTTAAGAAGCCCAAGTCCATGTGATAAAAACGAGCCTATGGCTCCTGCAATCTTTCAGGCTCCCCCACTTTTCTTTTCTTTTAAACTGATCAAAACATCATTTTGTAATGAAATAAAGCATGAATTTCTAGCAAACGCCATAATTACCTGCATTGAGAGCGAGATTGCTCTTGGTAATAATACAGATGTACTCATGGACAAATTTGATCTTTTAGGGAATCGCAAGTTACGACTTTAAATAGTTTTATAAGACATTTGTATTACATATTTTTTATATTTGTATTATTTTTTATTTTTTTTTTTAAATTAATGAATTATATTCAATATGTATGTAAAGTTCTCCTTTTAAGTTAATGAATTATATTCAATATACATGTAAAGTCAGTTAAACTTCTAGTTTTATTTTTTTATTTTTTTTGTTGATAAAACTTACAGTTGAAAAAAAAATTGAAGCCTTCAAATAAAAAATCCTAGCTACACCGCTTTAAACCGATGTATCATGTGCTCATTTAGCCCAATCATCTTCCATAGTTTACTTAGGAATCATGCTTCATAAGATGGGGGCCACCTGGTCCCGGTGCCAATCGCTAGGCCCCCAAGAATCGGCATTATTATATGTTAATAGTTATGTTATATTATATTATATATTACAAATAATTGCACTATATATTTTATTATATTAATACCTCAACAACTTATACTAATACAACTAAAATGATAAACAATAAAATGTTACAGTAATATTTATTTTGCTTAGCTTGAATATAATAATATATTTATTTCCTCAACTATAAAATGTTATTATGTTGTTATGCAGAGACTAGTCTAGCACATGTGTTTAGAAATTTAAGATATTATGAATTTGATTATGTTTTTATGTAGTATTGTATAATTGTTTGTGCTTATTCTTATTGAATCATGTTATTTGTACAGGTAGGATTTGACAGATGAGTGTACAAAGTGATATATCGTGATGTTTGTTCACCCATTTCTCTCTCTTTCTCTCCCCTTCTCTCGCTGCTGCAACTGACCACTAGCCGTCGCCCCCTCTCGTTGCCGTTCTTCGTCTCAACTGCCTCGTTTACTCTCATTGTTGTCTCGCCTCCTTTTCTCACTGCAATCTCGTTGTTGTTGCCTTGCCGTCTCACCTTCTCATCGTTGCATCATCTAGCAATTGGTTCGTCTTTCGCCGTTGCATCAGAACCTCGATGCAGCGACAAGGCGATGGTGAGAAGATGTAGCGACAAGGAGGCGATGCGACAGCGACGAGGCAACTAGGTTGTAGCAGCGAGAAGAGATGAGGCGATTGAGGCAAAGAACGATAGCGAGAGGGTCGACAGCAGATGGCCAGTTACAATGGTGAGGATGCGGCGACTACAACGAAAGGAAAAAGAGAGAGAACAGAGATTGTTAGAGAAAAAATAGACAAAATGATTATTAAGAGAAAAGAAAAAGGGGCAAAATGATCGTACAATCTACTTATAAAAATTCTATTTATACAAATAGTATTATTCTTATTTTAAGGGTCAAATTCTGAGTTTTGACTTATAGTGAATTTATCTATATACTTTGACAAAATTAAGACAGGTAATAAATTTTAAAAAGAATAAGACAATTCAGACTAAAAAGTTATTTCTAATAGGTGAGACCTCAATCTTTTCTCGGTGAAAAAAAAAAAAAAAAAAAAGAAAGAAAGAGAGGTTATTATGTTCTCTGGATTAGGGTTTTTGATTTTGGCTAAAAAGGAGCAGCACATACGGTATCTTAGTTCTTTTTTCCCTCTCCCTCTCCCTCTCCCTCTTCCCATTCCCATGTTTCAATTTTGAAGAAACCTCACAGTGGGGCTGAGGTTGTGTTCCGTTTTCTGGTTATTCACTCTTCTAGGTATGTTTGAGATTGAATATTGATTTCTTGATTTTTGGCTAAATTTGGATGAATGGGAATTTTGATTTCCTCCATATCTCTCGGTCTTTCAAGTTGATTTCCTTGTGGGTGTCGTTCTCTTTTCTCGGTCTTGATTTTTCCCAATTTTGGCCAAGTTTCAATGACTGGAGGTTTTGATTTCGAGTTGGTTCATTTGTATATGATTTGAGCATGTCGAGTCGACGGGGTCCTTACGGGAGTTGAGCTCAAGTCAGTAGATATGGTTCATGTGGAACTGAACTCGATTCGAGCAAATCGAAATTGAATCAAGCGAAGCTGAGTCGAGCCGAGGTCCAGCTCTGCTCATTTCCCGCCCTAGGCTCAAGCCCATATGAGCTCGAGTATGTGAAGCCAAGGAACCCTAATCTTCTCTTACTATGTTCTCGCCGCCTCACCGTATAAGTTTCCCTCTTGACTTCGTTTTAGGTCCCTATGGGGTTAGTGTTTTGGAACCATTCTCTTTGCAGCTCTTCCGCCGTAAAGTACCAATTTCCTGTATCTCTTCATCTATAGAGAGACAATGGAAGAATAAATTTATTGTTTGTAGATTTGGTTGTTTGTGGTTTTGCACGAGCTCCGGAGCTTTCTCTGACTAGTTTTGATTGAAGAAGAATGCCCTAAAGTTAGTGCTAGATGGTGATGCCATTGGGTGTTGCAGTTTAGCATTTGTACCAATTTGTGTCAATTTGAAGTATACATCCATTAATTTCAATATTCTCTTTCAGTTTGCAGGGTTGCCCTTATTGGGAAATTCAGAGATTATAAACAACAAATGAAGAGATAAAATGAGAGAAAACCAATCTATTTCACCAGAATAGATTCTACAGAGAAATTACAAAAGAACTCTCTCGGTTACAAAACTCTCACCAATCTCTTACTTTGGATCCTCTCAAGCTGGGATGATCCTCTAAATTGGGATATTTATACATCTAGGAGAATGGTACATATTTATAGGGAATGGAGGTTGGATAGTCAACAATGGTTAGGCAGATTTGCCTATCATCTATCTAACATGCCAAACCCATTGCCTAATAAGACAAAGTGGCCTAACAGGCCAATGAAGCCTAACAAGTCAACGAAGCCTAACAAGCCAAAACTCGGAATGTTTGGCTTTACTTCTTCAATTCTTCCCCTCTAGCCACATTTGGATCAATTGTTATCTGACAAGCATCCCAGCTATATCTCTGTATAGTTCTAGCTTTTCTTGAGTAACAACCTTTGTTAACATGTCAGCTAGATTCTCCTTCGTCTGGATCTTCACTAGTCTCAACAATTGTTGATCCATCACTTCGCGTATTCAATGATAGCGAATATCAATGTGTTTTGTATGGGAATGATACATTGAATTCTTGCTCAAATCCAGAGCACTTTGACTATCATAATGTATCTTAACTATCACAAGAACTCGGGATCTCTTGCATGATTCCAAGTTCTTAGAGAAAACGCTTTAACCAAAACATTTCTTTCCTAATTTCTGTTATTACAATATATTCAGTTTCTGTTGTGGATAGAGTAACACACTTTTGCAATCTTGATTGCCATGATATGGCTTGCCTTGCAAAAGTGTGTTGATCTATCTACAACAGAAGCTAAATATATTGCAGTAGCAGAAGCTGGGAAAGAAATATTGTGGTTAAAGCGTGTTCTCCAAGAACTTGGGATCATGCAAGAGGATTACAAAATACATTGTGATAGTTAAAATGCTCTGGATTTGAGCAAGAATTCAATGTATCATTCTTGTACAAAGCACATTGATATTCGCTATCATTGGATACGAGAAGTGATGGATCAACAACTGTTGAGTCTAGTGAAGATCCATACGAAGGAGAATCCAGTTGACATGTTAAGGTTGTTACTCGAGAAAAGCTAGAGCTATGCAGAGATATAGTTGGAATGCTTGTTAGATGACAATTGATGCAGATATGGCTAGAGGAGGAGAATTGAAGAAGTCAAGCCACACATTATGGGTTTTGGTTTGTTAGACTTCTTTGTCTTGTTAGGCTTCATTGACTTGTTAGGCCATTTTGTCTTGTTAGGTAGTGGGTTTGGCATGTTAGGCAGATGTTAGGCAGATGTTAGGGAGATTTGTCTTACCATTGTTGACTATCCAATCTCTATTCCTTATAAATATGTACCATTATGCTAATTGTATAGATATTCCAATTTAGAGGATCATCCTAGCTTGGGAGGATCTAGAGAAAGAGATTGGTGAGAGTTTTGTAACAGATAGAGTTCTTGTGTAATTTCTCTGTAGAATCTATTCTGGTGAAATAGATTGGTTTTCTCTCTTTTTTTTTTTGGTTTACGCACCATCATGAGCGTCTCTCGCTGTTCGGCCCCACGATATCAATATGAGAGGTAAATCAGGAACCCAGCAGCCAAGTTTCGATCCCAGGCAAGTTTCTCTCATTTTATCTCTTCATTCGTTATTTATAATCTCTGGATTTCCCAACAAATGGTATCAGAGCATCAGGTTTGAGTGCTGGAGACACAATTTGAAGAATAGAGCCTCAGTTCTTCAAACTAGAATTTTTCGAAAACCTCCAATTGGTATTTTGATCATACCAATAGATTCTTTGTGCCAAGACGAGTACGGTGGAATTTTCAGCAGATGGTATCAGAGCTAACCCTTAGTGAAGGCAGTTTGATGAGGGCGGGGAGTGGTGTCGGGGCACGATGGCCTAAACAAGAAGCGGCTCCTGGCAGATTTCTAGTATGACAGCCTTCAAAGGGGAGAGATCTGTGACCAGTTGTAAGGTCACATGACGAGAACGTCATGTGCTCAAGGGGGGAGAATGTAATACCCCAAGAGTCTAGAAAAAAAGGTAGTATAATCGGGGATAAGTAAGGAATGAAATAACACCAACTGGATACCTTTTAGGTTGAATATAGGCAAAAAACTCCCGGGTTAAGCGTGCTTGAACTAGGAAAGCTCAAGGATGAGTGACCCCCTGGGAAGTTCGTGTAAACCTATCAGGATAAGTTGTTTCGGTCATTTCTATCGCTCAATAGCTTTTTTTTTTTTTTTTTCTCCTAATGAGTGAACTAAAATCTAGTCATCTGGAACAGATCAATCTTGGTGGTGTCAACATGGGATTTAACTATTTATTTCTGTTCAACTCCTAAGACCATCAGATTACATGCGTGCTAGGCTGCTGTTTGGTTGCGATCTATTATCTGTTTTTGTTTCTCGAAAATTAGGAGATTTTTTTTTCTTGGAATTTTGGATTTTATCTTCTTCTTGAAAGCAATTCATAGAAAATCCAGAAGAAAATGTGCTTTTTTTCCCTAGACATGACCGCTCTTCACTGCCAACGAATGTGGTCTATCTTGTGAGAACCATGATCCAACTAGCCTTTTGTTTTTTGGCTTCAATGTTGGTTCCAGGCTTGCAGCAATTACTTGTTTATCTATTTGTTCTATAAGAAGTAGGTATGTTTATTTGGTTTTGTAGATTATTATCCATATTTGATTCAATCACTTTTGACATGGTAAACGATGAAGAAATAATGCAACAGATCCTTTGCCCTTTAATTGCCCAGCTCTCTGCTGTGCTGGTGGTGGTTTTGTGGTTTGGGATTTGATGGTTGCCTTACTCATCTGAGTTTTGTTTTCTGTTTGTTTTTGTTAAGAATTTTAAGATTCAGAAGGCTGATAACTCAAGTGTTTGCTGAAAGTAGAGTTAATTGTAGTTCTACTGTTGGAATAATTGATGAATATGGCTATGGATAGAAATGGTGGGAAGTATGGAATTCATTTAACTGATCTCATCTAGTGGGATAAAGGCTTGCGAATGTTGTTGGAATTAATTGTATTGTATTTGCATTGTGAAAATACGTAAGTATACCTTTGGATATTTATATTTGCATTGTGAAAATACATGTGTGTAGTTTTGGATCTTACCTCTAGTATACGGTTTATGAGTTCAAGGAGACTTTTGAGTAGACTGCATGTAGAAAGTGACTGAGTTTAGAAGGCCAAACTTGTATTTTTACTCTTGTACTTTCACATTCACGTTTTTTTTCGTTTGGCCAGGAGATTTTTTATTATTTCGATTACATTTCTGAACCTATATTTTCAAGTCAATTTAACCCTTATACTTTGACTCTTTTTTTTTTTATATGATAATCCGAATTTTTCATTGTGTAATCATTTGTATTTTCAAGTCAATTTAACCACTTTTGATGTGAACAGAATGTTATGTGTACTTTGTCATTTCATTTTATCTTTTTTTTTTTTTATACATGAAAGTACAACGGTTAAATTGACTTAAAAATACAGGTTCAAAGATATAATCGAAACAATGAAAAGTTTAGGATGTCACACGAAAAAAATGTTAAAGTATAGAGGTTAAATTGATTCGAAAATTAGGTTTAAGTGTGCAATCAAAACAACAAAAAGTTTAGGTGGCCACACAAAAAAAACATAAAAGTATAGGGATAAAAATATGGATTTGGCTGATTTTAGATGGATTGTATAACTAGTTCCCAATGCATAGATAGTTTAATTTGGTATATTCTACGATAATTGTGGACTCATTTGTGTCACTTTGATATTGGATTGGATTCTCCTGTTAATCAGAAGAACAAAACGAGTTGGAGCTTAATCTTCTGCTCATATGTTGGGTCCACAAATTTGTTCATTTTGTGCCAAAAATCAAGTCATATAGGGTAAAGTGTTTTGTGTTGAACGTAGTGAGGAACATGATGAATGAAAGCAGGTACTTATGATGGCTGCCCATACCTAGATGTTCTCCTGGCGCAGCTACCTTGTGGTTGTGCCGAGCTTCTAGGATGCTTCCACATGACTATGCTATCAATTGCTTACTGATTCCTACTCCTCCCAGCGTTTCCCCTTGAACTTCTTGAATTCCTTTTTCTCCATCATTTCTTTTTATTTCTCCCTTAATTCCAATTTTATTTTCAAAGAAAACATTAGTTAAAAATAAGGTCCTAGCAGAAGTGTCCATTGATTTTCAAAGCAATATGTTAGATTAGGCCTTTTCTATATAATATAATCTTCTTTAATTAAACATCAATATAGCATAGCATAGTGAAGAATCAGGGCTTATTTCTCTGTTACCATGTATAATAATCTGTTAGGGCTTATTCCTAAAAGAGTTTGAGAGTTAATTCTTATATATATATATAACTATTTACTTAATTATCTAAATTCGACTTCTTAAAGCCTATTAGTTAGCCCCCTACACCTGATGGTAATTAGATAAAAGCATTTGGGCTACAATCCTCATGCTAAGTTAGTACTTGAAATATTGAATGTAAGGCTCATAGATAAGCATAAGCTCAGAAATGCTATTGTTCATCATAGAAACAATCTAACAAAGTAGTCATGGCAGCATGATTAAGAATTTGGTAATCAGTTCCTGTTAATGGCAACTCAAGTTTATAAAAAAATATATATAAAATAAATTGCACTAACTACCTTAAGAGTATTGGCATAAATATTCCATTTCTAAAAATTACTGTCAGGACTCCTTGGTTAATAGCTTATATAGCCGATCTCATGCCAAATAAATTTTTAAGAAAATACCTAAAATGCCCTTAACATAAAACTCTCTTCCTCATTCTTTTTGTCTGTCTGTCCTCCCATCACCACATTGCAGCATTGAGAAAATGTCCCCCCAACCATTGTACTGATTATCCAGTTGCTGCATTTCATCCGTAATTACCCACAATGTCCTTGCAATCTCTTGAAAGTCTTTATGGGATTGATCGCCAGCAGAAAACAAATTAACCTTATCATTCACTATAACCCAACTGCAGCCTGGAATCTTCTTTATCCCTTTGGATTTCTTGGTTATTCTCACTTGCTCCCCACCCTTCACTTTTCCTGAAAGAGAGTACATGTCTGACAATACCACATAAGGCGTTGCACTCTAAGGCTCCAGCTCAAAGAGATGTTGAGTTGCAAGCTTTGCTAGATCAAGCCGAAAATGAGTCCTGCTTGCACCAAGAACAGCACCCCAAACACCCGAGTGGGGCTGGAATGGCATGGAATCGATCAACTTCAGTGCTTCATCTAGCAAGCCTGCTCTGCCGAGAAGATCAACCATGCAGGCATAGTGATCTAGCCCCGGCTCCATGTTATGTGAAGATTTCATGGCCTTGAAGCAGTTCCATCCTTCTTCAACTAGTCCCGTGTGGGTACAGGCCGAGAGGACCCCAAGGAAGGTAATGTCATTAGGTTCTTTTGCCCCATCTCGCATTTTCTTCAACAATTCGACTGCCTCTTTGCCATGTCCATTCTGTGCAAATCCAGTTATCATTGAGTTAAAGGAAACAATGTTAGGGTCTGCGATGGATTCGAATATGCGACAGGCTTCACTGATATTTCCACATTTCGAATACATTGAGACGAGAGCATTTTGGATGGATACCTCAAATTGCATCTCTGTTTTCAGAACACGAGCATGCATTTGCAAGCCTTGGTTTAATGCTGCCAATCCAGCACAGGCACTCAGCACGCTACTTAAAGTAAGAAGATTTGGTCGTACAGCTTCGTGAAGCATTCGTTTGAACCAACAGATAGCCTCCTCATACTCCTCATTGTTCCCAAAGCCTGAAATAACAGCAGTCCAAGCAACATCATCCTTCTTTGGTGACATCGCCTTGAACAACTCAACCGACTTTCCTGTAACACCTTTGCTAGAGAACCCCACGATCATGGTTGTCCAAGAAACCACATCTTTCTCAGGCATCTCCTCAAAAAGTCTGTAACCCTCTTCAATATTTTCATCTTGGATATAACCAGCGATCAGAGTATTCCACGAAACGACATCTCTCTTGTTCATTGTGTGAAACAAAGTACTGGCAGCATCCATACAACCAAGCCTACAATACATGGCGATAACAGAATTTCCCAGGAAGAGATCAAATTCAAACCCCATATGCACAGATAGACCGTGCATTTGATACCCTTCTCCATATTTGTCAAGGTTTCCACAAGCTTCAAACATTACAGTCTGTGTCCTAGAATTGATTTTCACACTATCGTCCCGTCTCATCGCCAACAGAAGCCGGAAACCATGTCTGAAATCCCCCTTCTTCAGATACCCATGTATCATTGCAGTCCAAGTAATCACATTCCTCTGTGGCATCATATCAAACAAATATCTAGCCCCCACAATTCTCCCATCCCTGCAGAACCCCATCAAGCATTGAGCTCCAAGAAACCACGTCTTTCTCTGCCATGCCCTAAAAAACTAGAGTGGCTCCCTCCAATTCACCCATCTTCAAGTACCCAGAAATCAAAGCGTTTGAACAAACTGGATCCCGCCAAGTTGGAGGCATCTCTGAATGCAACTCCTCGGCCTTCTCCAGCATTCCTGCCTGAACAAAACCCGTGATCATTGCATCATAAGACACAGCATTTTGCTCAGGCATTTGCGTAAACAACTCACCAGCTTCGTCTACTGCACCAGTGCTACGAATATAAGCTGTGATCATCGCATTCCAAGACGCAACAATTCGTTCAGGCATTTCATCGAATAGCTGACGGGCTTGCTTAATTTGCCCGTTGTCCGCATAAGCAGTTAGCATCGCAGTCCAAGAAACCACATTTTTGATGGCCATGCGATTGAAAATGCTTTCAGCTGCTCTGATATTACCACTTCGACCATTTTTAGTTATCTGGGAGTTGCAGTGAACGAGAAAGTTGGAGGATGGAGTGTGGGAATAACAATTCTCTGTAAAAGATTGTCTCGTTGCTAGAGTTCGAGATAAATAGGGATGAAAATAATGCAAATTAGGGATATATTTTTACTAAAACACTAAATATGCATGAATAAAATAATATTAAACAATATATATGATCATTTAAGCATGAAAATAAAATTTTATGGGCTAATCATGAAAATAACTCAATTCTTTTAGCGAATTTGTAATTTTATTCAATAATTTCAATTTTGACAATTAGGCACAAATTAACTCAATTTCGTGTAATTTTATTGAACATATAAAATCAATTTTAAAAGAATGTGTTCATGCTAATTTGACATGTTAGATGTTATACAATAATAATTTTTGTGAAACTCACATGTATACGTAAGTAAGAAAAAAAAAAGCACAGACAAACCACTTCTCTAAACCTTTGAGCATTGTTGATCGTCATTCGCCCATTGCAATTGCCATTGCAGTTATCGTCAACCTCACATAGTCACAGTTGTTGTCAGCCCCTCGCAGTACAATCAACTGCATTAGTAGCCATCATCCATTTGCAATTGCCGTAGACAGCATAGTCGTCGTTTCTGATCATCGTGATTGTTCTCATGCCTTCTCCGATCATTGCGACTGCCTGTCTTCTTCTTCAGTCGCAGCAACTGATTGTTCGTTTAATCGATTCGTCTTCCCCAATCGATGGCTCTTTCACTTCTTCACCTTCTGCCACTGCCAATAACAACCTCTGCATCTTTTGACACTCTCGACACCATTTTACCGTCAATTGTCCTCCACCATAGCCACCATAAATGATGATCGGTTCATCTTCGTCATTTTTTTTTCATGTGTACATGTGTGTCTATAAATATTATTATTATATAATACTTCATATGTCAAGTTAGCATGAGAACACACTCTCTTTTAATTGATTTTACATGTTAGATAAAATTATGTTCAATCGAGCTAATTTGAACTTAATTGTTAAAATTGAAAGAATTAATAAAATTGCAAATATGCAAAAGAATGACTTATTTTAACGATTAGCTCAAATTTTGTAAAATGAAAGACCAAAACAATATATATGATCATTTTTGGTGCATTGGGTTGATTCAAATTAGGCGGCTGCTCAATCCGCAGTTCAACAAAACAAAATCCAAATTCAAATTCTTTAAAAGCTCTATTTATTCAATTTGAATATAAATAAATAAATAAGATCTAGGAGTAAAGGAAAAATAGTTCTTACTATTACTGGAGGAAGTCGTTTTTGGTGGCTCCGACGAAGGAAATGTCTTGAATAGGTGCCGTCGAGGTCGACATCCAAATTGTCGAGTTATAGCGCTAGATTTCGTAGTCTTCGCCTACGTGAATCACGTTGCTGGAATGAAACAAACTCGAGTTTGGGTTCGACAGAAGGCTCAAGAGCAACATCAACGCTTCCTCCCCCCCCCCCCCCCCCCCCCCCCCGCCCATCACCGCCAAAAGGAGTAAGTTTTTTTCCTGAATGCCAGCATCAGTATGATAATTTATTGATACCTTATACTAATACATTGAAGAACAATAAGGGGAAACACTCCTCTTTGGGGAATTTCATCAAACGGTTTGTAGGCACAGACATAATCTCATTTTCCATTTCTTAGAAAATGATTCATAGGCATAACTAACCATCTAGCACGAGAGCCAATCATATTGTTTGCAAAACAATAGGCGATATAAGAAAGAAAATCAAACCTTGGTGCCGCCATCAAAGGAAAAATGGAGTGATAATTCTTGGGTAATTTGGATTCCCAAACAACATCCTATCGAAGAAGAGCCACAAGAGGTTCCGTTTAGCAAGGCTGTCCTATATATAATTCTTTGGTGGATCCAAGTACACTACGGCTGAGGCAAGGCCACTTTCCATCAAGTTACACTACAACTAAGACTCGATTCCGGCGACAGAGGTTATTGCGTCGTGAAGATAAATGAAAGCCCAAAGCCCATAAAATCTTAGAAAGTTATAGAAAGGAGATGATAGTGGTGTGGAAGCAAGAGGAGGACACCGGACGACGTGGTAGCTGTGGTGGCGTTTCTGACGGAGATGATGCAGGTTGTAAATTATGAATGTTGCAAACAAAAATGACATTTTGTTCATTCGGCAGACCCAGCTCGAGATGTAATGTATGGGCTAGTTTATTTAAATAAATAAATTTAAATTTATTTAATAAATAATGTGTATCTTATGTCATTTATATTTTTTCTCATATTATTTATATTATTTAAAATTTAAATAAATATTAAAATATACTAATTTTATGTGCCCACTAATTTAAGATATATATATATATATATTAAAATATAACTAATTTAAACATATTTAAATTTAGAGCTCATATGCTCATGTTGAGTCGATTAAAATTCTTACTAAGTCAAGCTAGAACTTGATAGAATTCTTGAAAATATAAGTCTAGGCCTAGCAAAGTTTAACTCAACTCAGCTATGGTATGATTTTACATGATACATTGATTTTTTGTGATGGAGTGTAATGTCTGGTATTACATGGTGATGGAAAAGATATAATTTTCAATTTTTTTAAAAGGGACTTCGGGTGGTTCGGGAAGTTTGGAAGTCAGTTTCAAGGAATTAATTAATAAAAATTTATCGAATCGACAATAGGGAAAGTCCCGGGACTTGGATCTCCAGGGAAGAAGGCATGAGATTAGTAAGCGTCTCAAGGCAATTCTAATAACACTGGAAGTAGTAAGACCGGGAATAGTTTGCAGAATAATTTATGTATAAGCTCGAATGGGTGCCGGTACCAAATGGTCGTATGGGACCTCCAAGAAGCTGAGTGGACGTTAGGGGTGATCCAGTTTTGCGAGTGAGGCAATCCTAAAGCGTTTTCAGGTGGAATGAAGATCCCGTGTAGGCGCAGAGACGAAATCGACCTTTATAGAGTAAGCGCCAATAATTAATTTTTGATAAATCAAGAATTTATGTGGCTTGATGGTATTTAAATTAAAGTCATAGAGGGTTCACGTGCAATTATAATTTTTTTTAAGTGAAATTAATGAGATTTTTAGGGATTTAATGTGTAATAATTATATATATAATTATGACATGGGCCTAGTAGCATTGGATCCAAAATTTGTTCTCATGGGAGAACTAGTCGAAACAAAGAAAGGGAGATGCTGAGAGTGAGATGGCAGATGCGTGTGAGATCGCGAGAGGTCGGGAGAGAGATGGGCTGATCGATGGCCGGCTAGGGGCTGGCTGAAGGCAGCAGCGTCAACAGCGAGCCATGGCTGGCGAAGGAGGCAGTGGCCGCCATGGCTGCAGGGATAGAGCTCGATGCCAGCGATGGTGGCTGAGGTAGTGGCGATCCGCTTAACTGAAGGGCGACCAACGACAATGGAGAGCCACGGCCGCCTGAAACGTTGGCGATGGAGGACAAAGAAGCTGAAGCAGCCATGGAGGTTGGCAGCTGGTCATGCGAGGAAGCTAGACTATGGTCGCTAGCGGTGGTGGCGGCTGGTCGATTGTGTGCGACGACGAAAGGCGGCCGTTGGTGGCGTCATTGGCTTAGTGGCGGCCGACAAAGGGCTAGCGGCAGTGGTCGACTGGTGCGTGCGTAGGTGCTGTGCGCGCCGTGGAAAAAGAAGGAAGATGATGAATAATTGAGAAGAAAAGAAAAAAAATAGAAAAGAAAAGAAAATAAAAATAAAGGAAATTTGAAAAAAGGAGAAAATTTTGGGAAAAATGCTAGAAAATTTCAAAAAAATGGGAGAAAATTCTAGAAATTATTTTGGGGCTCGAGTACCGTACTGGAAACTCAAAAATGGGGTTTTGAGCGTAAGGTAGCATCTTATGAGGCAATGCCGGTATGGGCATTTTTTAGATTTCTCTTATAGATGGCTAAGGTAAATTAATTTATTTTTTTTCTAGTTATTTGTATTATGTGAGATGATGTAATATGAAGGGATGATTGGATTATACCCGTGGTTGGGATTGTTTGGAAGTGGTTGATGAGTGGGTCTTTGTGGTGAATAGTAAAAATATAGACCCTGGTTTAATTTTATTGTTGGGTTTTGTGATTGCATCTAGGGTCGATCGAGGAGGCGGTAATCCTAAAAGAGTTCGAAGTTCAGGTTAGCGTTCTTACCTGTGGTAGAGATAAGCCTTCGAGCCAGATAAAGGACGACCCCAAGAGTGGCAGCCTTGCAAATGTTTGATGATATAGTTAAATATATGTTGTGTGCAGTTGTGTGTTGTGCATGTTCTATAGGTGGTTTAGTGGAGTCCTATGGCCATGGGAGAGACTAGATGCATGCTAGGGGTAATTTGGGAGATTAATGCCTTGAACAGATGGGTTCGGAGGGCAATGATGCCTTGCCATTCATGCATATTTACTTGTCATTGCATGGCATATATTATCTTGTTTACATTCATTTGCACCCTTACTGAGTTTTTATGACTCATGAGGTTTTATCTCGTATTGTAGATGTTGTGAGTCTAGATGCAAACAGGGATGATGTCGAGAGGTTGAAGTGGTGAGTAACATTGTTGCCCGTGTTGTGAATTGTATTATCTTCTGTATGTATTCATGTGGTGGTATGTATATATATATATATATCCTTGTGGGTGAATGTGTATGTTGTTGGGCGTTGGATGGTATCCAGTTTGTTATAATCAGTATAATGTAGTATATGTTTGTGTAGACTTCTAGTTGTTAGTGGCTTGTTTGGTAGAGCCAAGTTTTAGGATCAGGTAAGGATCAAAGAAATACTTCCCATAAATCTCCAGTATTCAGTAGATATTTGATGTGCTAGTTTTGTGCCTGGGTCACCTTTGGCTTATTGTGAGGCGAGCTAAAGAAAGGTGAAGCTTATTCAGGTTTTGGGTCTCGTTTCGCTGCGTTTCCTTGTTTATTTGGGGACCGATTCCTCGAGTGAAGCAAAGGGAAGGACGAAGTTTAGTGCCCACCTAGGGCGTTTCTTATTGAAACATAGTCAAACCCTTCAGTTGTTAATTTGTCGTGTGAGTAATTCGATCGATTATTCATCGATAGCGCCTGTAAGTGGAGCAGGTTGTTACATGGAGATTAAGGTAGCATTCATGAAGAGCGACAAGACAACGTCAATGATCCATTGCATATCCATAGTGGACCAATGACAAGGGGCAAGGCTAAAATGATGAAAGAAGCTCTAGATCAAAGAGACTTGGGTCAAGAGTCATAGACAATGTGAATTGAACAGTTTGGAAGAATCACAAGAGCAGTTAGACCAAAGTATTAAAAATATTATTCAAGTTCAAGTGTAGCAAGATTTAAAGCATTTGGGTCAAAACACACGAAGGTCACATCATTTGCACATTTTGGGGCCTAAATTATAATGGGCCTAATATATATTTATTTTATTTTCATATGAGCTGTGTGTCTCGAGTCCTAGTTATTTTATCTATGTCTAGTTTTATTATTTTAGTTTATGTTTGGTTGGGTTAAAACATTCTAGTTTGGGATTGTTTGGGGTTAAAACCTTATTTTAACTTAAGCCAATCTTTGTTTTAACTAAAGCCCATTTGTTAATGCATTAGATTTAGGATTATGTTTGCTAATAAAAGACTGCATTCACGTGTAAAGAAGGGATCGACATTTTGAAGGCAAAATTTGAGAGTTTTTTCTTGTTTTTATGAAGAACTTTAAGATCTTATCAAGCTAACACTTATGGCGATAAAAACTGACTTATCTTTCAGCTTCTCGTCTTGTTCTTGGAAGTGATGTTTATACTTTTGGTTCATGATTCTCCATAATCATAGGGTCAAGGTTTTTTTTTTTCTTTTCTTATAAATCTATTTTAATCTTTCTTGAGTTTTTTTTTTTCAATTTGATATGTCGGTGCCATAACAATATATGGGGTTCGCATCATGTTTAAAAAATAAATATTACTTAAAAATTAAGAATTTTAATTATAACAAAATATTTGCATTAAATAAGTTAATAATAACTAAAGCTTGGAAAAATTAAACTCAGTACTCTTGAGATTTGAACTAATTGTAGATAGTGCCATGAGGTTTTTGAAATAGTATTAATCTCTCTTTACTTTAAAAAATTTGTTAGACTAAACCCTTTATTGTTAGTTAACCCTAGCAAAACTTTTGAATGGGACAAAAATACCCTTATCTATTTATCACTCCTCTTCCTTTCTTTTTTTTCACTTACCAGAATCTGGCAATATGATTGAAGAAAATGAAGAAGTCTTGTAATTGTTCAAAACCTAGTGATTAGGGTAGAAAAATTTCTCATTATCGATTGCTTGATGTTTGCAACCTCTAAAAGATGAAGTCTCTCTCTCTCTCTCTCTCTCTTGTATTGAGACCCCATTGTTAGGGTTGAAGAATCTCAACTTTGAGGCTCTTCAATTAAAGACAATCAGTCTCTTATTGAAAAGTCAAAGACAATTGGGTTGTAAACCTTGTGTTAGATAAACTTTGATATATATATATATATATAGCACCTTCGAGGGAAGAATGAAATGGTTTAATAAAAATTTGAATAATCTTAAAAATTTTTTTAGAATAATAAGCAAGATATGATTTTATGCAAAGAGTTTTTCAGTGAAAGTGCTATGTAATACTTGAAAAAAGTAAATGCATAAGAGGCACAAGGGATTTATAATGGTTTAGCTTTTTTGAACTTGCATCCACTACTTTAACAAATAGTTAGAGATTTTCAATCCATTAAATAAAATTTGAACTGCAAACCTAAGTCCAATACAACTACTAGCAACCTCACCTGCCTACTAGCAATGATTTTCAAGATGAAGCTCAAAAAGAAATCTAAAAATATGATCTTTAAGATGTATAAGCCCACACTTTCACTACTTTGATATTCAAAATGGCTTGTATTTATAGCCTTGAATGTCCCCTACAGATTTCTAGCTATTGTAGATCAAAATGGAAAAAAGATAGTCTACAGAAAAGTAGTTGTTAGTAATTTTTTGAACATAAACTGTCAATAGTTTCTATAGACAATCGACAATTTATTTTGAATTTTTGAAGTAGTTGACAATTTTGAAAGGCAATTGACTTATGAATCCTAAAACATTCCTAATAAATTGTAATGACCCGAATTTAGTTATTTAATGTTGTGTCATGCCTTGAGGATTGAGTTGGTCAACCTTGATGTTTAATATGTTATTTTGATGATTATTTTCTAAGTGTGGGATAAGGGTTAAGTGTGTAAGCTAAGTGATTAAACTAGATTTTTGGAGTTGTGTGAATAAGTATGTATGTTAGTGTTTTGTGGGACTTGGGAAAATAATTATTGAAGTTTAAGAGTGATGGTGGAAGAGCATCCGGATGGTTGAAGATGAGATTCAGATGAGAGGAAAAACATCCGGATGAGAGCAAGACCATTCAAATGGCTAGATTCCATTTAGATGAAGTCTTGGGAGTGTCATCCGGATGCTACAGTGAAGCATCCGGATAGGCGGAGAGCAATTCGGATAGGAGGGAGGGCAATTTGGATTGCCTATTTTTCTATATGCGATTTCCACCTTGCAACCCAATTTCGACCATGTTTCTATCTAAATATAACAAAACTCAAAACATGAAAGTTGTAGATCTTTCTCTTGTCATTCCATGTCATCTTTAATCACCTCAATTGGAGTTAGGATGGGAGAGTTATGCCCAAAATTCAAAGAAGTGTCAAACTGCCCAGAATTGCTCCGTTCTTTGATTAAACCTTCCATTCGAACGAGGCAGTGTAAAATTAAGTGAGCCATTCGAATGGTCCACTGTTTCATCCAAATGGCTCTCATAATGTTTGAGCTTTGCATCCGAATGTCTCTCACAATGATTAAAATATATATACATATATATGGTCCGATACCTCATTAACTCTAAAAACGCGTAGGAAATTCTAGAATTAGGATATAAAAAAAAATAGAGAATTTGGGAGATAATTGGATGGATAAAGATGACTTATGGGGAAAATATAAAAGGAAGAAATTGAGAGAGAAATATTAGAAAGGGAATTAACAGATAAACTCGAGGTAGCTCTTTGTCCTTCTTCAATCCTTGTTTTTCTCTTCAACAGCAAGCTAAAACCCTATCGTCCAAAGGATCCTTAGCCCTTGTTGAGCATCACAGAAAGCTCGAGAAGGCAAGTCCCCTTCCCTTTCTTTCTTTTCTCGGGAATATTTATTACCTTTGAGCTTAGTAAAGGAGTCTGAGAACGAGGATGAAGTTTTGATGGTTGAGTCTGGAGTGACGAGGGGAAAGGTTGGGTGATGTATTAAGGCTCTATTATGTTGATTAGAGTTCAAAAACTAGGGAAAACTCACACTATTCCTAAGGAATGGTGTATTGATTGAAATTTTGCATGGGAGGCTTGGCTCTTCTCCATGCCCTGTTATCTTCTCGTGTACCCAAACTGCTTGAATGTCATCTTAAAGCTTAAATAGGAATTAATACTTGGGTGCTCCTTGCTGGGGTAATTGTCATGTGAATAAACTGAAAGTATCTTTAAATTGGGATTTTTACTCATTGCCATAGCATGTCTTGGAAGTGTAGTAATTGTGCATCACGAGCATGACTTGGTATAATTCTCACCACTGCATGTCATAAGTGGGCACGAGAATACCCTATTATTACTGTTTCACATGCAATTTTTGTGTAGCCACCCCATGTGTTGCATATGCATTGGGAAGACATGGAATGAAATGATGCGCGCTGCATTGTGTACCGCCAGGATATATCCCCCAAGACCGGTGGGCTAAGTATGCCTGACCGGAGATACACTCCTGCGGTGATGATTGAGGAGCGCGCACATAGGTGACGACCATGGGTGAGATTATATACATATATATGTATATGGCTATAACCTAGTATATGAGATAGGACCTATGGTCCATATGATATCACCATTTCTCTGTGTATGTTTTGAACAACCTAATTCCTCGGCCAAACACAGATCAAGCGTGATAAATAGTAAAACCAAAAGCTTTAAACCAGAAAACCATACATGCAAGACACAGCGATATACGTGTTTGGATTAATAGATCCTACTCACGGCAGAGGCTCCGCCTCTAGTCAATCCATTAGATCTCAAGTTTACAAACGATTACAAGATCATAAACCGAAAAGAAAAAATAATATTGCAATACAACTGAAAAATAGAAACAAAACAACAAGATCAAGATAGATCTGTTCTATATCGATCTCACGATCAAAGCTAAGTATCTGTTCTATCAGTCAACAACCTCTCACGCCTCAGGCGTTTAAAACACATAGAGATTAAGCAATAAACTGTTCTTACCGTCAGATCTTACCATGGAAGCAACCAAACAACCAATTGAAACAGAGATTATAACGAAGGATTCACGAAAAGTGTCTCGCTTCAAGAATTGCCGATTTAGGGTTTTCAAAGAGAGAGCACAAGACAAATATCAGAAAGTTCTAGATATTAGGGTGTCTGGAAGCCCTTATATATCAATGCTAAATGGACCAGGAAATGGGCTCAGGCCATCAAGGGAAACACCGCGAAAGGATATGGGCTCAGCCCATAATAAATCTCAACAGCCCATAACAAATAATAACATGCATTATATTAACAGCATGTAATAGCAAATATAATGAGACATATGATTATATTAAAACAAATATAATATGCATCTCAATATCATGAAACAGCATGCCAACATTCTGATAAAATATTTAAAGCAAAAAATGATCTTTAAGGACCTTGCGTTAGAGGTGGCCTTGTGGTAGAGGGGGCCTTGTGGCATTGGGATTAGTCTTGGGATAGAGGGATCATTGCGGCAGTATGCCTTGTGGCAAGGGTATAATCTTGACGTGAATTTGTAGAGACCCGAAAGTCCAATATAAAGGCTTTGTTACCAAACTGTGAGGGTCTGCCTTCGGCAATCCTGCTAGCATAGGAATTCTAAGGGAAAGTCCTCGTAAAATGGAAATAGAATAAAACTCAATCAAGATCATGTATACCATCAACATCAAAATAGAAATGAAGCCACTTTTTCTCATATAGAACAAAGATAAGCATTATCATTTACATTCCTTTAGCCTATCTCAAAGAGGACACAACAAGCCCAAATAACAAAAATACAGCCACTAGAATGGCATAAACCAACAAAGTCCCCCAAGGCTTTTTATTCGGGTGAGCTATGTACATATTTAACTGTTGTTGCCAAAATACAAAAATCTATTTATAATCGTGGGGGAATACAGTGTGTGTGGTTTATTACAGGAGTCTCGAGAGTCTTCGGGATTGAAGGCCTTGTGAGTGTTTTAAGAGTCTTGAGGGTCTTATGGATCTTGTGAGTCTCGTCACCAACATGCGTTGAGAGTCTCGTTACCAACATATGCTGAGAGTCTCGTCACCAACGTGCGTTGAGAGTCTCTCACCAACGTGCGCTAAGTCTCGTCACCAACGTGCGTTGAGAGTCTCGTCACCAATGTGTGCTGAGAGTCTTGTCACCAATGTGTCCTGAGAGTCTTGGTGATTGAGAGAGTCTTGATGATCAAGAAAGTCTTAATGATCGAGAGAGTCTTAGTAACAAGAGAGTCTTGGTGATCGAGAGAGTCTTGATGACCAAGAGACCTACAAGACAAGTGCATCGTTAGGGGTGCGGGTGGGTGTCCTCATGCAAACTCTCCGATGCTTAAATCAGTTCTTGAGAGCAAAAGTGTGAGAAGGTATTCCAAGTGCTAGAGAGAGCGTACCTGAAGAAGGAGGTGGAGCCTTCTATTTATAGAGGAGGGAGAGAAGAGACACGTGGTGATTGCGTTGAGAGTCTTGCGACCTATCCCGTGGATTTGGCGGCTCATCTGAGAGTTTTGGGGCCCATCTGACGGTGCGCCTAAGGGCTGAGAAATGTGCGAGTGACACTTACTCGGTCATATGATCGAGTGCCCTCGCCTCTTCATGTCTTGATTTGCCACGCAAGGTAAAAATGAGGGGGAGAGTTGTCTCTCTACTCACTCGGTCATATGACCGAGTGAATCCTATAAAGAGAGGGGGGATTGGTCCCCCCACCCACTAGGTTATATGACTGAGTGGGTCATACCCACTTGGCTTCGAGCGACCTTTTGCCTTGATTTGAGCCCATTTATGCTCCAACACTTGGATTCGACCCCTTAACATGATGCGGGTGCGATTTTCAGGGCATATCAATTGCTCCCTACTTTTTCGACCAAGGGAGTCAGGTGGGAGAGTATACGGCCCTGCAAAATCTCGAGTATTTTTTGCCATACTTTGTTGGCCTTTTGGGGACCCCTCGGTGCAATCATTCTTTATTTTCTATATCTGGATGTGGACTCATGTGCCTCTCTATTCCTTGAACCCTTCTAAAAAGGGCCTAGGGCTCTTATTTTCTTAAGATATTCTCTTAGTTGTGGGTGATTACAAGACTCAAACTCTCTTAAGTCTCGTCACATTTTAAACTCTCAGCGCGTTTTGAAGTCTCGACATATTTTGAAGTCTCAGCGCGTTTTCAAGTCTTGGGGCTGTGGGCTGCCTACCTACTTGGTCAAATGACCGAATGAGTGCGTTGATGTGGTGGAAGTCACTCGGTCATATGATTGAGTAGATGTGCCAATGCCTGCTCCCTACCGTCTTTTTGCTTCATTCGAGGCCTCGTCTTCTTTCCGTTTGTACTGATGCTCTTATATTGTTTTCGTTGTAGGTGTTGCTTGTTGTGGCCAACTTTACTTCTTCATTGCTTCAACATCAAAGTAAGGTAATTTCTCAAGCCCCTTCAATATGTCGAGGAGAAGACCGATACCACCCCCCAACCCTGCACACATTCCTGAGAATACAAGCTCTCGGCTTCGCTTCGGGGGTTCGAAAGAGTTTATAATGCTACCCCATTAGCATATATGGTGAGATATCCATGCCCCGGCGAGCCTGACCCTTCGCAAGTAGATGAAGGCTCTTTTGGAATTCATTATGCATCGTTCGAAGTGGGACTTCATTTTCCTCTACCACCTTTCGCTAGGGAGTGGTTGCATCACCATGGGATCGTTCCGGCACAACTCCATCCTAACAACTAGGCCTAATTGGTTGGCTTTTCGTTCCTTTATCGTCAATGAGAAGTGGTCCCCTTCTTGATGCTTTTTAGCTATTTCTACCGGCTGCGAAAGGCTAGTAAGGACCGTCAACTTTATACCCTCCAAAAGATATCCAGCTTCGACTTGTTTGTTAATCTTCCAAACAAGATTAATTGGTTCGAGGGTCGTTGGTTGGTGATAGAGCCTCTGCCTAGTTGGGATGCTCTTCTATCTTGGAACTATGATGACACTTACTAAGCGTGGTTTCCACCTCTAAAGGATGTTCGGGGTGTATATCGTCATATTCTTGAGGCATTAACAACACAAGGTCCTGTTGAATTGTCCACCCTCTTGAGCTTAGGAAATTTTAGAGCCGCGAATTGGGGGGTTGTAACACCAACTGCTCATTCTCTACCTTCTACATTGTTTGACTAAGAACAAAGCGATATAGGGATGACAGGGGCCGAGGAGGAGGAGATGGAAATGGAAATGATCGGGCAATCTTCGTATCCTCCTTTAGATCCTCAGGAGGAAATCACTCCTGAGGGTAGATTTCGTTTTATTATCATCTTCATTGTATTTTTGTCGTATTACATTTTCTATCTAACGCTTTTTGTTAACCTTTGCAGAGATGGCAGGAATAGGAAACTGGTGGAATTGCGCAGGCGCCACTGTGAGGAGGAGGCATGTGTTGTAGTAGCAGCTGGAACTTTTGCTCGTCCTATTAAGGGATCTACCAGCTTTTAACCTCCTCGCTCGCCCAGGCTTGCAGGGGTCTCTTCGTCCGGGGTTGAATGACATCGCCGCCCGAGGGGTGATCACTTGAACGCAGGAGTTCCTCCTTTTATTAAAAGCTCGTTGTCAGTTCCTCCGTCACGGGAAGAAACCACGAATGCTCCTTTTCATGCCCATAGTTCTTGGGGAGGATGAAGCTCATCTTCCCAATTTGTTGGAGACATGGCTCAAGTGGATGAAGAATGTTGATGCCCCGTGATCCCCAATAGAAAGGATCGTCGATGCCTTGATAATGAGAGGTCGCTGGGGTCGCCTCCTATCCTTCCCCTTCCAAGCGAGGTGAGGCATACGATGATTCTTGGGGATGGTACGAAGCTTAGTGGGCAGGACTTCAAGTTTCCTCCGAGATGTTAGAAATAGATTATGTTTCTGAACCTGGGATTGGTGCCCGTCTTATCTACTCCACCATTCTCCCTCGAGATGAGCGATAATTTATTGGTAGTAACCATGCCCAGGCCAGGGATGAAGCCGAGCAATACTTGGTATAGGGGATTCATGGGATCATTGCCTCTAATGCACGAGATAGGGCATGTGGAAGAACTACCAATCTGCTTGGAATGAAGAACGTTAAGAACTAAAGTGTTGCGCTTGTCAGGTGGAGGTAAGGAAGCAAAACGTAGAGGTAAAAATAGAGGGGATGCATGCTCTGTTGTTTGAGGTTGAAGTTGGCACATCGGGTCTCCAGGGAGAAATCCAGGATTTGCGTTCCAAGCTGGAGGCCGTAGAGCAAGACAATGCCGGGCTGAGGGTAACACATGAGGAACTTCTGCAAGAACACTTCTTACGCTTTACTGAGCTAGAGATAAGTCATAGGCAGGCCTGCACCATTTGAGCTGAAGCAGTGAAGGAATATCACATTTCGACCGACTTCCAAGACAGGAAGGGGAGGTACACTGTAGGCTTCTTGAAGTAAGGCTTTTACATGGCTCACACCCATCTGGAATCCTAGCGCCCCGAGGAGACTTTTCCTGAACTTCCTCTTACTCTAGAGGTCGAGGAGTCTACCCATGTAGATTGGCGTCAGTTTGAACGTAATGTCCCAATAAGTCCTTCTTCATATTTGGACTCTTTCATGGTGGATGATTTTGAGAATCTGACGGCCCATGGGAGTCATACCTCTTCAGCCTTGGAGGCAAGGATGTGGTGGATGCTCTTCAAGACCTCGAAGCGATCGAGGAGCTTCCCAGTGAGGCTGAAGAAGGGGAACTTCCTACGACATTTACAGAGATTCCCGTTGCATCCTTTGGGTCCGCTAGGTGCTTATCCCGAAGATCTCGCTCTTGCAAATAGGTTTTCTGTGTTGTTTTTTATTCTAAGATTCACACCTAGGGTTCGAATGCCCTTAAACCCTCAGTGTTCGGCTGTGAGCAGGACGATTGGTCTGGATTTATCTCTTACTACTAGGCCATGTTCTAGGAAATGAGTTTGGGTTTTTCCCTCGTGACTGGGTCGTGAGCGGGGTAACAGGTTTGAATTTATTTTTTCCTCATTGTCGGGCCGTGAGCGAGGTAACGAGCTTGAATTTATTTTTTCCCTTATTTTCGGGACATGAGCGGGGCAACGGGCTTGAATTTATTTTTTTCTCGTTGCCGAGACGTGAGCGGGGCAACGAGCTTGAATTTATTTTTTACTCGTTGTTGGGCCGTGAGCGAGACAACAGTCTTGAATTTATTTTTCCCTCGTTGTAGGGCCATGAGTGGGGCAATGAGCTTGAATTTATTTTTTTCTCGTTGCCGGGCCGTGAGTGGGACAACGGGATTGAATTTATTTTTTCCTAGTTGCTGGGCCGTGAGCAGGGCAATGGGCTTGAATTTATTTTTTGCTGATTGCCGGGCCGTGAGTGGGGTAACGAGTTTGAATTTATTTTTCCCTTATTGCTGGGCCGTGAGCTGGGCAACGGGTTTGAATTTATTTGGATTTCGTTTTTGAAAGTGAATCTCACAAATACATACTAAACAAAATAATAGCGCAAGTAATGAATACATAAGCATTTTTCACTTGGTTCAGCCAAATGTGCCTACGTCCACGACCTCAATCAGGGCTCATATTATTACTGATACTCATTAGATACAACGTTCATGTACAACTTGAGCTAATTCAAATTCCACATCTTCCCTAGAGTTTCCTCTGAAAGGGTTTATAAAATACATGTGTTGGGGTCGATTAATTTCTATATTTGGTATGGTCCTTCCCAATTGGCTCGTAACTTCCCATCATCTTTGAGCGCATTGGTCACGATGGACCTTCTGAGTACTGGATTGCCTTCTTCCATGGGCCTATTTCAATGCGGGAGTTATAGTAACTAGTGATTCTCTTGCGATAAGTAGCCATTCTCATGGCATTGTAGTCCTGCTGTTCCTCGATCAGATCCAAGTTCTCACTCAACCTGGGAGATTTAGTTGAAATTTCAATGTGAATTAGTGTAATAGCCGAGAAATTCTAAAGGACTCAAGAGTAAATTATCTTGGGGTGAAAATTGAATTTTCAGATAAATTGAAGTTATAGGGTAATTTCTTACCGTTATGAATGACCGAATTGATTGCAGGGAGTGTCTTGGAGCTGAGATGTCTAAGGAAAATAATATGGTATTGACGAGTATTTTGAGGCATGATTTATAGTATCGAAAGAAATCGGATTAGAAACGATTTTCGGTACAACTAAAATACAGCTATGATTTAGGCTGAAAAATTGAATGATTGTAGGGGACTTTTGGGAAGTTAACAGAACCCTGAGGAGGATCATAATTGGTATGTAGAACAACCCTTCAGTGGTTTTAGGAAGAAACAAAAGGGTTTACGGTCAAAATGAACATTCGGGCCTAAGTGTAATTTTTCAAATTTGCTAGAGGGTGGTTGAAAGGACATTATTCCCGAATCTTCGGTGATGAAATGGAATGTGCAAGACTTAAGGGTCGTAATGGAACTATTGAGAAGCTCTGGGGTTTTAAGGAATGGACTAAATAGCAAAATGGAAAAAGATAGGGGTCAAAGTGTAATTTTACAAACTTGAGGAGGGAGCAGCTTGCCATGGCCGACCAGCCACTTCCGGTCTTCGACCATGGCGAACTCGAGAAAACGGGTTGGGTAGGCTCTAGGGTCGGGCCTAGGCCGACATTGACCACGAGAATGGTCGAATTTTGAAGATTTCTGACCAAGCTTTTGGCCGAATTTTGAGCGCTTTGCAAACGTGTTTTGTGGTCAATTTTTGATGTGTTTAGGTCGATCCAGGGGAGGTAGAAGCCTTAGAGGCAGTTGATTGAGCAGCCATGAGCGTTTAGAAGCTCGGGGTTGCCTATAAATAGAGATGGCTGAATGCTTTAAAAAATTAAACTATTAGATTCGAGAGTTCAAGAAAAAATTGAGGGAAACGGATAAGGGGCTTTTGTTCCCCATGTCCAGAGGGTCATTTATGGAGAATTTGAGCAATTTTTGTTGAGATTTAAGGGAGATATGAAGCTTCATCAAAAAATCGGGTTTCGTCGAAAAATGGGTTTAAGCAATCAAAAAATAACTCATATCGAGCGATTTGAAGCTATAATCCTGTAGAGGATGAAGAGAAGAAGGCGTAGGTTCAATCGGGAGCCGAAACAGAGCTCAAACAAAGGAGATATACCCAAAAAACCAGAGCGGGTCGCAGCTGCTGGTGTGCTAGAGGAAGAAGACGATTGGTGCATGTAAGACACGCGCTAGCCAGCCCCCGTGAGTGGGGGCGCGTGAGGCATCTTGTTGCGGCACGTGAGGGTGCGCCCCCGGCCGAAAATTCTAGAAAAATAAGATCTAGAGGGTTGTATAACAAGTTTTGGTGTTTGCCTTTCTAATTTCTCAATTTTCGCAATGACCAGCCTCGTTATGCTTGCAATTGAAACATCGAGGTAAGTTCTGGAATTTTCTTTTAAAGTTAGAATATTATGAATTGTTGTGGAAAAAGATTTGAGAAAATAGTTAAGGAAGTATTTATTTGGAATATTAGAGAGGAAAATGGAGGAAAATATAAAGAAATTGAGGTATTGATGTATTCTATGAATAAATATGACTTATAGGATCATTGTGCTCGAGGTTAAGTGATTTGTGCGATTTTTGAGACTTGGCACAAAAATGGAGGTGATGCCCATTTTTTGAGGTGTTTTGAACTTTATGCAAAAGGTGAGTGGTTTTGTCCCAAAAGCTTTTATGTGATTTGATATTTATGAAAGTTATGATCATTTTGTCACATTTGTTCATATACTATTAGATGGAAAATCATGATTTTTGCATGGCATGATATTATTGGCATAATGATACTCGTGCATGGGATTGGGATGTCGCTCTGATAGTGTAGCCGTAATTCCCCAAGGGTAATAATGGAACAATGTTTGGGAGTATCCTGAAAGCATGTCGGGATTACTATCGAGGGTTCCGTACCGAGCAAGAGTGCCATTCATGTATTTTCATAATGCATTCATGTATATGTTTTTAGACCCTCACTAGAAGAACCATCTTCTAATTGGGTTATGCCCATGGTACATTCAAACGTTTCAGTTGAGACTTGCAGCTTAGGCAAGGAAGTGGATGATATGAGATGGCACCTGATGATGTGTCCGATGGATTTAGCATGTTGTTCCGATAATTTGTCCGTTCATGAAGATCCGGATATGTTTCAGTCAAGTTGAGAAATGACAATGTGTATTTGAGGTATCATTTGATTTGACTTGAGGTGTTTAGTTGTTATCTCGGGAAACGAGTCTCCAAAGCTTTTTTGAAGATATGATGTTAAACTATGGTACGGATTCTTATATTATGATTGAAGTGAATTTGATTATGTACCATATTAGGTTTCGATTATTGCTTCTACATTTGTAATGATATTTTTGGGATTTCTCTTTGAAATACGGTACTTGAGGTTTAAGAAATGTATCAAAGAAAGAGAATGTGTATTTATGTGTTAAGCCCCAGCATAGTGACACGCTCAGGAAAAGCGGGGTGTTACAATCAGGGCTTCCATTCCATAAACCAGATTGAATGGAGTTTCACTAGTAGTGATTCGACTAGTTGTTCTGTAAGCCCACAAAATGGACAGTAGTTCATCAGCCCATGTTCCCTTGGCTCCCTTAAGATGGGTTTTCAGACCATGTAATATAGTATGGTTAGTGACCTCCACTTGCCCATTGGCTTGTGGATATGCCACTGTAGTGAATTGTAGTTGAATCCCTAAGTTGTCTCAAAAATTCATGAATAAGTCACAATCAAACTATTTTCCATGATCCGTGGTGATAATTCTTGGAACCCTAAACTGACACACGGTATCTTTCCATATCATTGCTTCTACTTTTCTAGTTGTAATGGTGGCCAATGCCTTTTCCTTGATCCACTTGGTGAAATAATCAGTGGCTACTAGTAAGAATTTTCTTTGTCTTGGCTCTTGTGGGAATGGACCCAAAATGTCTAAACCCCATTAGGCAAATGGTATGGGTTGGAATACAAGCTGTAATTGAGATATCGGTGCGGATTGGATTAGAGCGTGTCGCTGACACTTGTCACACGATTTAACTTTCTTTAATGCATCCGATTGTAACGTGGGCCAAAAGAAACCTACCTGTAAAACCTTAGCTGCTAGGGCTGTTGCTCCCAGATGCTCACCACAAACCCCACTATGGATTTCTACTAAAGTATATTTGGCTTTTTGAGGGCCTAAACATTTGAGAAGTGGCGTAGTGAAGGCCTGCTTGTACAATACCATATCAATAATAATATACCTTGCAACTCGTATCCTTAGTCTTCTTGCTTCTACTGGGTCCTTGGGTAGTTCGCTGCTAGTCAGATATTGATAGAGGGGGGCTTGCTAGTCACCTCCCGTATCAACACATATCACTTCATTTTCTTTAATGCTGGGTTGTTGTAGCACCTCAACAATTACTGTTCACCCAGTAGTCTCTTTAATTGACGCCAGGTTAGACAAAGCATCCACGTTCCCATTGAATGATCAATTTATTTGTACCAACTGAAAATTCTAAAACATCTGGGCCATGTCTTTTACCTTCTGTAAATATTGTGCCATTACCTACTCTCTGGTCTCGTACTGCCCATGGAACTGTTGAACAATCAATTGGGAATCACTATGGGCTATCAACTGCGTTATTTTCAGCTTTCGCGCCAACCTCATTTCGTCAATCAATGCCTCATATTTGGCCATATTATTGGAGCTTGGGAAAGCGAACCGTAGAGAGTATTCTAGTGTTTCCCCCTCGGGCGGTATAAGTACTGTCCAGGCTTTGCTTCCTTGTGAGCTAGATGCCCTATCCACAAACAATAACCATTCGTTCTGTTTATCTCCCCCTGTCTCACTGGAGGGTGTACACTCTATAATAAAGTCTGCCAAAGATTGTTCCTTTATAGCTTGTCGTGGCTGAAACTGTATATCGTATTCGCTCAATTCAATGGACCATTTAGTGAGGCAACCAGAACATTTGGGCTTCTATAAGATATTTCATAATGGTTGATTTGTCAGTACAATGACAAAATGAACTTGAAAGTACGGCCTCAATTTTCTGAAGGCATTCACTAGAGCCAACGCCACTTTTTTAGTAAAGGGATAACGTATCTCTGGACCTTGTAAAACCTTGCTGACATAGTATACTGGCCAAACCACCTGTCATCTTCTAATCAATTCCGCACTTACTGCTTTGTCGCTTACGCCCAAGTACAAATATAATGTCTCCCTAATTTTCGAACGTGTCAATAGGGGAACCTCTTTCAAGTACTCCTTTAATGCCTTAAACGACTTTTGGCATTGCTTTGTCCACTCAAATTTTTTCCTAGCCCTCAGTATTTGAAGAAATGGGAGTCCCTCTTGGCTGACTTGAAGAGGAATCATCCTAGTGCCGCCATCCTTCCAGTTAGCCACTGTACGTCCTTAATTGATACTGGGGGCTCCATATTCAGTATTGCTTGAATTTTTTTGGGGTTCGCTTCGATACCCCTTTATGTGATCATATAACCCAATAAATTACCGAACTGTACTCCAAAGACACATTTTGCTAGGTTCAACCGCATTCTATATTGCTTGAAAACTTTGAGCACTTGTGCTAACTTTTTCATTTTTGATTCCTTCTCCCGACTTTTCACGATCATGTCATCAACATATGCTTCCATTGTATTACCCAACAATTCCTTAAAGACTTTATTCACCATGCGTTGATAAGTGGCCTCAATATTCTTGAGCCCAAAGGGCATGACCTAGTAACAATATGTCATTCTCTATAATAAATGATGTTTTCTCCTGATCTGGTGGATACATCATTATCTAATGATATCCTGAGAAGGCATTCAAGAAGCTCAGTAGTTGATACCCTGATGTTTCATCCACTAGCCAATCAATCTGAGGTAGCGGGTAAGAATCTCTGGGACACGCTTTGTTGAGGTTGGTGAAATCCACACGCACACGGCATTTTCCATTGGGCCTCTTAACCATGACAACATCTATCAGGATATAACACCTCTCGAATGAACCCTACCTTTAACAATTTGTTAATTTCCTTCTCTAGTGCTGGAAGCCCATCTGGGGCAATATTCCGATTCTTCTGCCAGACAGGCTTGAGCTGGGGATCTACATTCAGATGGTGACATATCACGTCCAGGCTAATCTCAGGCATGTCATCTGGTGTCCAAGGAAAGGCATCCAAATTTTCTCGAAGACAGTTCATAATCTCTTGCTTTACAAGTTTTGGAAGCTGTGAGCCAACATATGCCAACTTCTTGGGATTGGTCTCCCTCAGGTGTATTGCTTCTAACTTTTCAACGGGTTGGGGTTTGTGGGCGGTCTCTTATGCCAAAGATTTGTGTATGGCCTTCTCAGCAATAGATAAAGTCTCCTCAGTCCTTTTTCCCTTTGTAAATGACACATAACAGGTGTGTGCCTTTTTTTGATCCCCTCGAACCTGTCCTACTCCTACGAGCGTGGGGAACTTCATCAATAAGTAGCAAGAGGACACAATGGCCCTCATGCCATTGAGCAAGGGTCGACCCAAGATCATATTGTATGCTATTAAAGGTGCTCTGACTACCATAAAGTTTGTCTGTCGGGGCATGCTTTGAGAATCTGAGCCCATCGTGATGGGTAAATGAATGGACCCTGCTATTGGGATAGCTTCCCCGGTGAAGCTGTATAGGGGGGGAGGATACTTTCTTTAATCGATCGTGAGATATACGAATTTTCTCAAAGCAGTTCCAGTAGATAAGGTTAACTGAGCTGTTGCTATCCACCAAGATCCTACTGAGGGCGTTTGGAAACAATTACAAAGATTACCATTGGATAATCATGTGGAAGTATTATATCACCTTTATTGGCAGGCATGAATGTAATTGGTTCCTCATCATCCCTCACTTCTATTACTGAATTGACCTAGTAAGCCTGACAGGCATAGACCTTTCGTGAGGCTAAGATGTCTCAAGCCAGAGTTTCACCGCTTGAAATAACATGGATGGCTTGGTAAGTTGGTTCATTATCTAGAGGGGGTCTTGCCTGTGATCCCTTCCCCTTTCTTGTTGTCTTTGGTTTTGTCTTTCCTGCCCCTCACGCCTGTCTTCCCTTCGTCGGGGTTCCCGACCTTTCTCTTCTTCATTCCACACATATCTTTGTAAATGTCTTCTCGAATGAGCATTTCAATTTGATTCTTCAATTCCCTACAATGATTCGTAGAATGTCCACGAGTTCGGTGGTACCTACAATACTCTTCTTAATTTTTTCCCATGGGTCTATCAACTCTTCAAGGCAACTTGAGGAGAGCCGCCCTTTCTATTGTTGGGAGTATGGATGATTGCCTTGAGGAGACCCGCCCCTTCTATTGCTGCGAGTATGGCTGATCAAGGGTGCAAAAGCCTGGTGTAGTGATTGAACTGGGGTCTAGGTGCATCCTCTCTCCTAGCCCTCTCCTGTCATTGGATAGAGTCTTCTTCTCCTTCTTATTCCTTTCTCTTTTACTCCCTGTCTTCATTTCCCCCTACATTTCTCATGATCTCAGTGTGGAGGATATATCTGTTTGCTCTGATGAACAAGTCTACCAGGGACGCTAGAGGATCTAGAGAGAGCGACTCTTAGAGTGAGGCGAGTCATGTCCCTTGGAGTATGGTAGACACTGCCACCTGGGTCAAAAAATTAGGAACTTCGAGAGTGGCGTTCCAAAATATATCCACAAACTGACGTAAAGTCTATTTATTCCCTTGCCGAATGCTAAGCAAGTATGTAATGTCCTTTTTTCTTCGGTTGTTAATCACAAAGGCCTTAACAAATTTTGTTCTAAGTTGCATAAATGAAGAGATAAAGGCCTTAGGTAAACTGTTAAACCATGTTCGAGCATACCCCCGACAGAGTTAGGGAGAAGCCCAGCACATTATGTCATTATCCCATCCATGCAATATCATCAATGACTCGTAGTCTTGAACGTGATCATAGGGAAACTCCTTATCGGAATAGGGGGTGATCTGGGGCATCTTAAATTTCCTGGATAGTGGCTTTTCCAATATATTTATAATAAAGGGACACTTTAAGCGCTATTGTTCTTCTACGACGGGGATTAGTTTCCTTCGTTCAAGTACTTCTTTGACTACCCTTTTCATGTTATCCTGTATACTTGTTGCTGTTTGGTTATCCTGTCTTCCCCCTGTTGGTGTACTGGCCATGGTTTCATGGTACCTTCGTCTTTGTGGGCTCCTAACCCTATCCCCCGTTCGTGGATTATCATTTCCTTTGGGCACAACATGGGGATTCTTTCTTGGTGGTGGTGATCTCGGCCTACCCTCCCGGCGAGGAGAAGATCGAGAATTAGAGTTTAGAGTGGCTTCTCAATAGGAATTGATTCCCAAGTTAGGCTGGGACACATGTGGCTGCATAGGTTCTAGCATAAACCTTCTCAAGGTGTCGAGCAGTGTCCCTCTAGGCATCATGCTTTGGAGTATCCCAGCCATTTCCCGAAGGGCTTGCATACCTTCAACATGTTGATGTCTTAATGCTTCATACTCATCCCATAAGACCATACGTGATGGTTGTTGTGAAGTCCTAGATTGATCAGTGAGATGTGCCTGTGAGCCGATGTTAAGTAGATGTGGGGCTGGTTGGTACCCCAGCTGCAGATTCAAGGAAGTAGAATGAGCACCTCCTTGTGGCTATGAGTCCAGAAGAGGTAGAGGTGCTCCCTGTGGGTGAGAGTCAAGAGAAGGCGAGTGTGTTCCCTATTATTGGAAGTCCCGTGGAGGTGGGCGTGTTTCTACACCTTGAGATAGAGTTCGCCGATGTCCACGGGTGTTTGCCATTTCTTAGGCCAACTTTTTGTCCTTCTTCCCACAGACTGCGCTAATTATTGTTGCCAAAATACTACAATCTATTTATAATTATGGGAGAATACAGTGTACGTGGTGGATTATAGGAGTCTTGAGAGTCTTCGGGATTGAAGGCCTTATGAGTGTTTTGAGAGTCTTGAGGGTCTTGTGAGTCTTGTCACCAACGTGCACTGGGAGTCTCGTCACCAACGTGCACTGGGAGTCTCGTCACCAACGTGCACTAAGAGTCTCATCACCAACGTGCACTGAGAGTCTCGTTACCAATGTGTCTTGAGAGTCTCGTCACCAATGTGTCATGAGAGTTTTGTCACCAATGTGTCCTGAGAGTCTTGATGATCGAGAGAGTCTTGGTGATCGAGATACCTACAAGAAAAGTGCACGGTTAGGGGTGCGGGTGGGTGTTCCTGGGAAAACCCTCTGATGCTTAAATAAGTTCTTGAGAGCAAAAACGCGAGAAGGCATTCCAAGTGCTGGAGAGAGCGTACCTGAGGTCAGAGGTGGAGCCTTTTATTTATGGAGGAGGGAGAGATGAGACATATGGTGACTGCACTGAGAGTCTCGCGGCCCATCCTGTGGATTTCGCGGCCCATCTGAGGGTGCACCCAAGGGTTGAGACGTGTGCGAGTAACACTCACTTAGTAATATGATTGAGTTCCCTCGCGTCTTCATGTCTTGATTCACTACGTGAGGTAAAAAGAAGGGGAGAGCTGTCTCCCTACTCACTCGATCATATGACCGAGTGAGTCCCATAAAGAGAGGGGGGATTGGTCCCCCCACCTACTCAGTCACATGGCTAAGTGGGTCTTCACCCACTTGGTTTCGAGCGACCCTTTTGCCTTTTACCTTGATTTGAACCCATTTCCGCTCTAATGCTTGGATCCACCCCTTAACCGGATACGAGTGCAATTTTCAAGGCATATCACTAACCTAACAGATCATGCCCTGCTAGAACCCCTTTCATCCTTCGTATTACCTGTACCTGGAATGATGCAAAGAGAACGAATAAGCCACAAGGCCCAGTAAGTATAATATAATGAAGTGAAGCATGAGATATATCATAAAGGAGACTTAGTAAGCAATAACAAACAATATATGGTAGGGTCGTAGCATAGGGTAACACAGATAGAACTGTAACATGGAACATCACAGATAGAGCCATAATCGAGATTAATATTATCCACTCAAACAATAAACTTCCACCCTAGCATGGATAAGGCACAATTCAGTAACCTACCTACCCTATAGTCTCCAGAACCCATATAATGCTTTAAGCACAACATTCATTATCTTGCAATCACATAATATCCATGTCATAAGGAAACCCACTCTGGGCCCATAAATCCAATCCATTTTGCGGTGTTGGCACACATCTATAGTACCACATGCTATGTAACGCCCCACTTTTTCAAATACTCAACAACATGGAATATAAGCAGACATCACCTATGGGCGTTATGAAAACCCTTACCAACGGAAGCGTTGGATCGAACCTGAAAGCTTAACCAAAGCTAAATAAAAGGGTTTCTACTATATTTCCTTTATATGTACAAGAAATGCATACAACTTTCAATAAACGCATAAGATGCAACTCACTACTTGAAGTTACAACTGCAACACATGCCCAAACTAGCTAATAAACCCTTATCCTGGAAACTTCTCTATATGACATTCAAAGTGCATCATTTGAGATGTTGCCCATGCTCGTGCAACAAATCTACAACCCTTAGTACAACCATCGGACACTCACACACTTATTACAAGCTCGAGCATCCTAGCTGCTATTACAATACGTTACTCGAATAACATGGGTACATAATGAAATAAAAGCCCGGATTTAGCCAAGCATCACCTCCTTGCCCACGTTTGAATTGGAACCTGCAACACCTGATACTTTTGATAAAGATGGGACGTTGAATGTCCCAAGGGTATGAAACACCCGAGTTAGATTATTACATCTAAGTGAGTGAATCAAACAATGAAGTACATGCGTGTAGATGCAATAAGGTTATAATGAAATCCACCCCTGTGGTAGCAATGCCAAGTTGTTGCAATCACCCCCGCGGTCATCATAGTCACTCCTGGCTCATCACCAGAGCACGAGGTCTTCCATAATGGCCTAACAACTAGCCACAGTCACCAATATGAACATGATATATGACAAAGCAGAAGGAATATGCATAGCCAAGGGAAAATATGACATGTAAGCCGCGAAGGCATGATATGCAAGCCAACATCAACACACAAGTGAAGCAACAAATGCTCAAAGTGTCACAAAACATGCAGGAATCACTCACCTTGCTGGTTCGGAAGTGTTAAGTTACTGTTCATAGGGTTCGGGAATGCTTTTCTGCAAAAATAACATACTTTCGAAACTCCAACCTAAAATATTTTTATATGGGGTCCTAGGGAAAAATTTAAGGACCAAGTATACAAAATTTGGGCCCAAGAGGGCCTCTCACGCACCCTCACGTGCTGGGGGAAGGAGCCCCATGAGCTCCACTCGCGGCAGTCAGGTGGCGCGTGAACTGCACGCGCCGCCCTTCTAGCTTTGACGCCTTGTGGTTTTTTGGTGCCCGTTCTCCCTCATCCGGACTCCGATTTGACTTCCGTTTGAACCCACACGTTCCTTATTCAATTATCTATTGAACTACGGAAAGAAATTAGAATTACCTTACTGTCTTGATGCTGTTTAACTCCTTTTACGGTGGTGGTCCAACTTTTCCGACGAAGTGTTTTACCACTCTATTTTCGGGCAAAGTTTCTCCTCTCAACTCACTTCCTCTTTTCCTCTTGACTAATGGTGATATTTTCCCTTCCAAGACCTTGGTATTTATAGGCATTTATGGCCAATCCAAGAGTTCCATGTGTCACTTTCCATGTGACACTTGGATAAGGTTGTAATCATCACTTTCGTAGGATTGCGCCAAGTGTCCCTTGAGATTTGAGCCATTTCTCCCCCTTGCGACATGTGTCCTTTTAAACATGTGCCACCACATGTTAATTTGATTTTTCAAGATTCCTCATGATTATGTCTCCTAACTAAGTTAGCTTACTTGGTTCCTTTAACTAACTAGTCACAAGATATTTTAACTTCTTACAAATAACTCTTTAAACCCAAAACTTCTTTGCACTTATATCCCTTGAGCCCTATAACTCCTTAAACTTCTCCAAAATACTTTAGATGATGTCCCCTTGCGATAGTTTCCATGATTTTTCGGAAAACCCTTCATTTGTTCCTCGGCGATTACCTCGGAACTTCACATGTATCCTTCGATTTCCAAGAAAATGTTGTATTTAATGCCTAGAAAAACTTGGGGTATTACATGCTAGATATGCAGTGGCCTCACCGTAATAGTGCCTTTAGCCCGCTCTTAACTCCACAACACTAGCACCTGCCTATGATACCTCACGTCAAGTATCTAGCGACCTCATCATAGCAGTGCCCTCAGCTCGCTCTTCAATCCCTTTCCATCTGGCACCCACCTATGATATCACACGCCATGTATGTAGTGGCCTTATCATGGTGGTGTTCTCAACTAACTCAACTTTGCGGCACTGGCACACATCTATGATACCACACACTAAGTATTCAGTCGCCTAATCATAGTAGCACTCATGGTCCGCTCCCAACTCACTCTTGTCGAGCTAGCACATGTCTATGATACCACACACCAAGTATGTAGTGGCCTCATCATCGCAGTGCTCTAGTCTAGAAGGGAGGACAACCCATATCATCACCCTTCTTATTTTTGGGAATCATAATCAACCACAAGTAGCATCCATGCACATGATCTCATACCGTACCTCCTTTCTCTTCCGGAACCATAATTACACCTACGATGTATACTTAGACATCCTCTTCCACAACCAAATTCACAAAACAATCCTTGGGACTAATGTCCATGGATCACAAGCAAACATCCGTGAGTTCCACCTCCCAATTCATAACTCAAAGTGATCCACTTCCCAACTCATTTACCAACCCTTACATGCATATTTAGCCCCTATAGACTTCCCATTTAAGTCATACATGCGTAATGCCCCCCAATCACAAGTTCCCACATGGTCCACTACTAGCTCATTATCATGCTCAAACATGCCTATCATAGATCCCCAACTCGCATAACACCTCACCAATGAATGCATAATTATTCTCAAGAATATCTAGACATGTTTTGGGACCAATAAGAAATCACTCAAAACTTAGCTGAATAATTTGAAATCTATACCAAATCGAAGATTATTGAGTCTAGTTTACAATGCAATAAAGGGATCTCACATCGAATATTTCTACTAAAAGTTATGCCTAAAAGAACACAGCATACGCGAAGTCTGGAGCTCACAATCCTATGGCAGAATGCATTATGCGGTAGGATTGTTGTAAGAATTTATTTCTGGAGCTCATGGTTCCGCTGCGACAAGCATGCCATAATGGGACTGCGGTACGACTCAAAAATCGTCGTTCTTGCTAAATACACCAAAATTCTTACATAAATCCAAACTCTAACCAATAAAGCATCATTCCTTTGCAAAGATAAGGTGAGACAAGACCTCATGTAGCCCATAGGCTCGGTTTACCAAAATATAAAGAAAAACTACACGAATTACAACCAACTAGATTGAAACCCTTCTACCAAAAACAAATACTGGGTTTTATGAAACAACAACCAAAGTGGAAGAGTTGCATCACTCAATTAAAGATGAAGATTAAGGAGTTTGCAAACCAAGCAAAAGAGGAAAAGAACTTGCCTTGATCAAGCTTTCCTTAATGTCTTGCTTGAAGAAAAACCTCTACACCTCCAAAATCAAAATAAAACCAAGTCAAGAGAAGAAGAAGAAGAAGATAAAACCATTTCTAGCTTGCACACACTTCACTTGAAGCACCAAAAGTAAAGAAAAAATGGAGGAAAAGTTGAGCCCTACCTTTGTCTCCTTGCTCTCCTGATCCCCCTCTCTTCTCCTTTCTCAATTGCCTTCTTCTTCTGGCAATGATAGCCTCTTCCTTAAATATATACACATACCCAGATGGCATAATTACTTAAATGCCCCCCCCCATGACGTCAACTTAAATGGAAATTAGTTACATTCCAAGGGCACTTTAGACATTAACTAAACTCTATAAATTCCATATAACATCTTATGACACACCTTAACTTATTATGGGTCCCATTTCCAACAAAGTTAAACATTTGACTTTTCTGTCGTGTTGCCTTCTTCACCAAAACACCTAAAAATATCACACATAATCTTTTAAAAATTAGGGTTTAAATAAAACAATTATTTTATTCCCTTAAATATCCCCATGACCCACTAACGGGTCGTTACAAAATTTGTCTTGAAGTAGCGTGTCTTGCTGCATTGTGGCTTGTGGCAGTATGGCTATAGCGACTGGGTAATCCTTTTAGCAAAGAGGTTCACAAGGCTAAAGACCCTTATGACAGTGTGTTCCTAGTAGCAATGTGATGATGTTTGCTTTGGGAATTATCTTAAAAGAATCCTCGCGCGTTTAAGATGCTTGTGGCCATATAATCCTTATAGTTGTGTGATTCTTATGACATAATGGGTCTTGCAGCAAAGGCCTACTCTCGGCAAGACCAAGGCTTCCTCTCAGCAACTGACACGTGTCTACACCTAATATTCTCGAGATTTGTGCCCTATAAATGCCCTACTATAGTACTTAGAAAAGGATCCAAAAATTTTGGTAAACTCTAAACACTTAGAGCATTTCTACTGTTTCTTTTGGAATATTTGTTTCTCGTGGTACTAATTTAGGCATCGGAAGGTCATCGTAGGTGAAGATTCTCGCAAGCCTTTTAACCCATTTTTTTGGTGAGTGTTAGCAGGAGAATGGAGAACCCTTGCGGCAAGCCCAATTCTTTTTGGCAAGAGGCTTAACCCTTGTGGCAACATCCTTAATGCAACATCATCCTTGTGACGATAAAATCGTTACAACATTTGCGACAACCAAATCCTTGTGGAAACTTCCTTGGGGTAACAGAATCTTTGCATCACTCTTATTCTTGTGACACTCTTATTCTTGTGGCACTCATATCCTTAAGGCAATCTCATTCTTGTGGCAACTTTGTTCTTCTATACAATCACGGTACTCTCAGTAGCCCAACCTATTCCAGCAGCATAAATTCCCTTTTTGCAGTATCATTTTGCTTGGACATCAGGCTTAGATACCCATAGCTTCTAGTTCCACATCATAAATCTAATTATTTTATTTTTTTGCCAAACCAATTTGGCATTATCAGTGGGGATTGAACTAAAAGCCAAGACAGTATGGTGAGGATAACAAGATTTGCTGGCCTAGGCGACCCAACTAATCAAGCTCGAAGAAATGCTTGGACTCAAACCGACATCACAGGCGATCCTAGCCAGGTCTGCCCCCCCCCCCGGCACCCCCAACCTTTAGAGACTAATAATATGAATGAAGAAGTACATTCAAGACATGCTCCTATCTTGGGAAAGATGATGTGGGAATTTATTAACACAATATTTTATATTATATATTATATTACTAATATGTATTATATATTGTATATTATATATTATATTATATTATGTATATAAATTATATATTATTTTATTAATTTAAGTGACGTGGGCATGAATGTGCTAGGGTTGTGCATGTGAGGCCTTGCATACATACATATATATATATATAATATTAATAGAGGATTTGGGGGGGATTTTGGCAGGAGGGCGGCAGCCATTAAAAGGAAATTAAGGAAGGCAAGGTGAGGGCACGGCAGAAAGTTAAGGAATTAGTGGCTGTGGCGAAATCGAAGGGAGGAGGGATTTGGGAAGCTTGCAGCAGCGCACACAACACGCGTAGGTGTGCGCCGGCAGTGGATCCAAGGGAATTTCTTCTTTTCTTTTCCCTTTAATTTATTCTCTTAATGTTTTCACTATTATTTTGGGTTTTAATTAATTCTATCATGAACTAATTTGTTGAACTAAGGCCATGTATTGGCCGAAACTACGATGATGCATTTTTTATAATTTTATGTGATTGAATAAATTGGGTTATGTTGAGTTGTGTGGTATTGAATATAATGCTTGTAAATAATTGACCACTATTTACATGATTTGATGCCTAATCTTGAAATCGAAAGGAGATAGTTTGGGGATTGCATCGTAGGTACCATACACCATAAAGAAAAACTGATTAGAAATAGAATTCGGTTTCTTTGTGTGACTTTTAGTGATATGCTAGGAATTTCACAAATTGTAATACGTTTTCATTTAGTTAAACTTTCATAGAAATATAGGAAGTTATTAAATGAGAATAGACTCGTTATAACCTAGAAATAGGGTAACGAATACGTTAGGAGATTTCGCCGTCACATACTCAATTTACCAATTCATTCGCATAAAAATATATGATTTGCATTGCATAGCTAGGTTCATACACGTGCCTTAGTTATTGAAATCCACTTATTTCTTTGATTTCAGTTGTCTTCCAAATTAATTTTATTTTATTAATCTAATTAATTAATTAATTTTTTTTTCTGTTCTTTATTAAATCTGAAATTTTTATTGTCTAAATAATAAAGAAAGTTTATAAATTTGGTATTTGAAATCTTTTCTCGTGGGAACGATATTCTTACTTACTATTATATTACTTATTCGACCCGTACACTTGCAGTATATTTTAGGGTGATCAAGTTTTTGGCGTCGTTGCCAGGGAAAGTATTATTCAATATCAAATTAATTTTTTTTTTATTAATTTAGATTGTATACATTTTTTTTTTTTGGTTTTGAGTGTCTTTTTCTTTTGTGATTTTTTTTTATTTATTTAATTTTTTTCTTATTATTAAATTTATTTATATTGTTTATTTTTTGCCTATCTTACATTGTCTTGTTTTACATTATAGGTTGAGTTGTGCATGCCAAGAAATCGTGGAGAAATTCAGCCATTTGATCTAGAGATAGAAAGAACCTGCCGAGCAATAAAGAAAGGGACGAGATTAACACGGTAAGTAACAATCATGGTAGAAAACCAGAACCAGAACCTAAACCAGAATCAGAGATTGCTACGTGATTATGCCATGCCAGACCTAGTCGGAGCTCAAGCAAGCATACTGAGACCAGCAGTCAATGCCAATAACTAGCCACAATCACCAACACAAACATGATATATGACAAAGCAGAAGGAATATGCATAACCAAGGGAAAATATGACATATAAGCCACAAAGGCAAGATATGCAAGCCAACATCCACACACAAGTGAAGCAACAAATGCTCAAAGTGTCACAAAACATGCATGAATCACTCACCTTGATTGGTTACCTTAGGAAACATGATTTACAACGAGCGGAATGGGTTTTCTCGCAGTTTTTCTTGCTGCTTAGCACGAAGTTCGAGAAAGACCAAAAAGTTCTGTCAAGGCTTATTCTCCCTCGACTTTCTCCCTTCTTTTCTACAGCATTTCCTCTCTCAAACTCCCTTCATTTTCCTCCTTACTTGGTGCCCAAAATGAATAACCCCAAAGCCCTTATTTATAGGAAACTTCGACGAACCAAATCGCGCCACGTGTCGCATCATCATTCCATCCATGAGCATCTAATTAAAATATGCCATGCGTCCCTAGGGATTTGTGCCTCCACATGTTTAATTAGATTTTCAAGATTCCCCATCATTATATCCCACATGGTAAATTACATTTTCTACATTTCCCATCATTACAACTACATCCCACACGGTTAATTGCATTTTCCACATTTCTCATCATTACACTTCATATCATATCTCCAAGTGGCCAATGAATGCTTGCCACATGTCCTTAGGGATAAGGTTTGGAGACTTTTGCAAACTTAGAAGCTAAGTAAGCTTTTCCTTAGCCAATCATGCAATGCCACCTCAAAGGGTCATTATGAGCCATCATGTGACCTTATCTTATCTTTCAAGTGGCCAATGGTTAATTGTCATGTGTCATTGAAGATAAGGCTTCATCATTTCCCCCATGTGCATCCAACCTAAATGCACCACTCGTCTCTTAATTGAATTTAATAGAGTTTGGAATCCAAAGCTCCATTTGATTTGAATTTGAAATCCATGATACATTGAAGAGATATTTTTAAGGTTTCAAGAACTACACCTTGGCCCAAACTTTTTGGGTAATTTGCACTTAGGCCCTTGTAACTTGGTCCCCGAACCATTTTTAATTGCACTTTTTGGTCCTTGAAAAATAGATAAATTACACTTAGTACCCCAAGATTTTAGGTAAATTACACTTTTACTCGAACTTCAGTATTTACGATTTTGCCACTAGTTCAGAAACTGAACTTTTGCCTCAAGGCTTCTATAATCCATTGAAATGACCTATTTCCCCAAGTATTAGAACCCAATAACCTCAGGTATTACATCATATTTGATTTTGAAAATCTAGGATGTTACTTTCTATCTCTATAGATCCGTATATTGAGAATATAGGTTGCTTCTCCCAAATTTTTTATGGAGAACTTACTTAACAACCATACCTTTATTGTTGATAACAAGCCTACATCATTCCCAATGAGTAGGATATCATCAACATATAGGACCAAAAATAGTATTGCACTACCACTAACCTTTTTATAAACATAGGATTCATCAACGTTTTGGTTGAAATCAAATGATTTGACTTTATCATCAAAATGGATGTTCCAATTTCTAGATACTTGCTTAAGACCATAAATGGATCTCTTAAGCTTACATACCTTCCCTGCATTATCTATGACGACCCCAATCGAGGGAACCAAGGGAGAAGTGTCAGGAAGAAAGGTGCATGTTGAGTCATAGAATGAAAACCACATCATCTCATAACAGACATAGAGGTTATATATGCAAACCTGAATATCAAGTACTGACATATACAATGGGATTATACACCCATAACATCTTAAAAGTTTTTAGTATAAGGAGTGGAGATGTGTACCTTCGACAGTTAAGGCACCGCTTTATCACAAACTTCTTGTAAGTAAATCACCATTTTATTACTTTTACTTTGTATATTTATATGTTTTCTTATTTCTAACATTATATGACTTATTTTCTTTTTTAGACTATTTTTGATATCAACATTGAAGATAAGAATGTCTAAAAGGTCATCGACAAACAAATGCAACGAGCTTGGAGAGGCCACAAATATAAGCTACATGCTTACTTCAAAGAAATTAGAGGAGAGAAAGATCCAATTAGGGCCAAGAGTGATCGCCATGAGGAAGTGAGCCAAGAGGATTGGGGTTACCTTTGTGATCTTTGGACAAGTAGTATTTTTATGGTAATGTTTATAACTGTTTTTCAAGATTCCTTTTTCTTATTAATGAAAATATATATTTATTAGTGAATTGATAATTTTTAAAGGAACGAGCAGAGAAGAATGCCGACTCCCGTACAAAACAAAAGTGGGAATCTAGAAATGGTTCGAGGAGTACAGCGCGTCATCATGTTGTTCGTGGAGCTGACTTGGATGGCCTGACAGGACATATTGAGACTTGGCATCTTCGACATTAGCATTTCGAACACAGTTGGTTGTCTCCAGAGTTAGAGGCTAAATATGTAAGTACATTATTTTTACTCTGGATTAGGAGAGAAAAAAGCTCAAATCAGGGAAGATTGGTTTGTATAGTTTTATTTTTATCAATTGAAGAGCTTATGTTGGGTATCTTGTGAAGAGTATTGGGTTCAATCAAGGATAAGTGTTTTGTAGGAGTAAAGAAAGTTGTCAAAAAGAAAAAAGAATGGAGTAATGCACTGGGAAATGTCTTCTTTATGATGTAGTTAATGCATTGGGAATTTTTTTTTTTTTTGGAATCAAATTGATCTTAAAACTTGCATTTTCATTTCTTTTGTAGTTTTTCTTTGTATTTCTGCCATGTTTTATGAAAGGTGGGGGGAGTTGATGTGTGAAAGGATTGACTAGTTTTTCTTTGTAACTCTGAATGAATTTGAACAACATAGAATTTCATTTACTATGAAAATACAGTTCAATTATTTCTGAGTATAGTTTGACATTTATCCTGTTAATTACACAGGTTTTGAATATTTAGAGATTAATATTTCAAATGTATTTGCTATTTTAATTCACATCTATCCTTGTGGAGATCTAGTTGTTGCTAGTTGTTACTTAAGTAGAAAGCATTCGTTGGATTTTCTATCATATTTCTTTGTCAGTGGCATGAATAGCATTGAGTGGGTGTGTTTGTGAAAAAACATGGTCGATTTTGATGATTCAACTGCTTTATATTGGCATAATTGAAACTATATTTTTAATTTAAAAATAATTGATTAAGAATATGTTGCATTTTTTACAGGAACAAATGATGCAGTTAAGGCGAGATAATCCTCTAGATAAAATGACTGATAAGGATATCTTAGAAAATGTCATTGGACGACAATCTGTCCACTTGTTTGGTTGGGGGCGATCTCCTAGTACTTCTGGGACAACATGCATTAGTGAGGAGTCTAGTCATCCAACCTACAAACAATTGGTTGATGATTTGAACCAATATAAGTCTCTTTTTCAAGAGCTCCGAGGAGACGTAGACATGTTGTGGCAAGTATTGATTGAAAAGAATATTATGTCTCCTCCGTCTACTGTACATGTACCATCGGATCATAGTTCAAGAGGATCTCGCCTCAATCCATCCCGCCTCGACCCATCCAGCTCTAGCCCTTCGCTCCATTCTACTGAAGAGGAGTTTGACGACGAGATTTAATAATTTGTTTTATGCTTTTTTTTCAAGAATGTTTGAACTTTTTAGGTGACTTTTTGATTTTATGCTTATTTTGTGACTTTATGACTTTTTATGTGCTTATATGTTTGAACTAAATTGTAATAGATGACTTTTTATGTGCAACAATTGAAATTTTAAATATAATATTTTAGCTTTGTCCACACATAATATGTTTTTTAACCACATGGAAATTATCCTCTCATACATAAATTATTTTTTATATTATTGCCCACACATAATATGTTTGATATCCACATTATATTTTTTTTAGCCACACATACTCAAAATCTTTTTAAATTATTACTCGCACATAATATTTTTTTTACCTACACATAACGGTTTTACCCACACATAAAAAAAATTATTTTTAATATTTTACCCACACATAATCTTAACTTTACTTACATATAAACAAATACATGTGTCATGCCACATCATCATCCAATTAAAGCCACATCATCGGCCACGTCATCACCCATGTCATCAGTCACATCATTAGCAGCGTCATTAGCCACATCATCAGCCATGTCACAATTACAACTTCCTGACATAAAAATACCTACACATACAGAAATATTTACCTACACATATATGTGTGGGTAATATATTAAGATTTACCCACACATGAATATATGTGTGGGTAAAAGTTATTTTCTAACCCCCTTTACCCACACATCTTGATATTTGCATTATGTGTGAAGAAAAATTATAATTGACACATAAGGTAATTTTTGCCCACATTTACGTGTGTGGGTAAATCCCTCAATTTCTTGTAATGCGCTCTCTCTCTCTCACTGAACTCCTGCCACCTCCCCTTCCATCTCCAGTCATCATCATTGCCTCCGATCATCATCACCACTTTCTGTTGTTCGATTCTCCCACATCGATCATTATCTCATGTATCTTAGCCGACTTTAACTTCCTCGTAACCACAACTTCGAGTACCACCATCACCACCGTTTCGGCAACTAAGAGATTATCTCACATATCTAATCTCGTATTCTGAAGATCACATCATTTAGAATGAAGACGTTCCTTGTGTCAGGTATGATGTGATTTAAGCAATGAAGATTTATTAGGTTTGTTTTGATTGTTCATAATTTATTGATTGTGTACTTGAAGATTTCCCAAGGGATCTGGTATCTCTAAAGAGGGCTTAAATTCTCTGCTTTTACATGGGTCAACCTGATCCGTCTCTCAATCTCATTCAAAAGGTATTCTATGTTTGTTTGATGAGTAATTTAAGAATAATTCTAAGTTTGGTGTGTACTGAATTACTAATAGATCATTCACCAATGATTGTACTTCCGTCATTGTTTAAATCGGTTATTTTTTACCAATAACCCCACTTAATGGGAGTAAGGATTGGGATTGATGTTGTTGCATACTTATATTCTGAACCAATTTAACAACACATGATCTTGAAGGCATCACATATTGTTTGGGTTTTAAGTTTTAGTCCATCAAGAACTTGTTCATTTTGAGGGAGAACCTATGTAATTCAAAATAGAAATAAAATCTGGCAAGATGAGTAAATTACATATATGGAATGGTAGCATTCTCTTTGCTAGAGATTGGTCGAATGGAAGATGTGGAGAAGGCTACAAAAAAGGGATTTCAAATCAATAGGGAAGACAGTTGGGCATAGCATGCTGTGAGTAAAATTATTTATGACCTGTTTTCCTTCAATTGGCTTTAAAAAAACCCCTTGTTTCACCATATTTAATGGAATATGTTGATTTTTTATTTTTATATGTTCACATAAGTATGGTTGCTGATATATTGCTTAAAAAATAACTTCCTAGAAACAGACAGTTCATGGTTATATTGTGTATATATCACTGTTCTTCTCTCTATGGTTAGTCCTCATGACACTAGCATATGCAGCTTTGCCATGTCCTTCAACACGAGTGTCGTTTCAAATAAGCAGTGGAATTCATGGAGGAATGCTCAAAATCATGGAATTCTTTGTCATCTTTTATGTATGCAATGAATTTCCTTAAATAAAATATTATCAGGAACTTTTGTAGTCACATTGTTTGATGTTCTTGATCACTAAACAAATTTCAAGTGCACGCACAATTGATGGCATGTTGCTCTTTGTTACTTAGAAGGACATTATCCAATGAGGAAAGTGCTAGACGTGTATGACCACTATATCTGGAAGGAGTTTGAAAGAAATGATGCAGTTCTGCCAGAAGTATATTAGATGCTTATCTCTTGTCTTTGTATTTCATGACTTGCTTCAAGTGTTGATGATTTTTTTGTATTCAGGTGTACTTAAATTCTCCTGGTTTGGTACTGCTAGTATATATATGGGGTGAAATTGACATCCTCGGGGACCGTCTCAAGATCTTAGCAGGTTGTCTAACAAATCAAGTGAGCTGGAAAATAAATTGTTTCTTTCCTTTTTTCTGAATAAGAGTAAACTTAGCTAAATATGTAAGTATATTATTTTTTTCTAAGTTAAAGGAGTTAGAGTACATAGAATGTTGTCAAATTTAGCTGAATGAGAACTACACTCCTGAAATATTTTCCATCAGAGAGAAAGCCAGTCTTTTAGTCCGAATAAAAAAAGCTAATGTCACTAGTGGAGCTTTTAAGGATGAAGCTATCTGGGACCAATTAATGTGAAAAACATGAAGTTCTCACTGAATAGTATATTAAAACTTAAAATTTCCTCAGTTGTCATAAGATACGGGTGAAGTCCCTTCATCACTTGTGAAATATGGATGAGGTTTCTCCTATGCTTAATCTTAATTAATTACCCTGTAACTAATTAATTGTTTACTTGGCTACTAAAAGTAGAATAAGACGTATCAAATCTAAAGGGACATCCAAAGATGCCCTAATGGATTGCATGGGCTTGCTATGGTAAATCAGGAGTTATAGAAATGCCAACATGATAACTTTAGAAAATAAGTCATGATACAATTGAATATGAAAACACACAATAACTTCTTGTTTTTCAATCTTATATGTTTCAATCACAATTATCTACCATAATAGTTAAGGACTACTTTTCTATAAATACATTAGAAAGGAAGTGTAGACTCCTAGACTTAATATATGTTTTTCAAAATTCTCTGTCCATTAACAAATTAGGAACTTAGGTCTTTAAACTTAGTAACGTGGGGAAAAATGTAGAAAGAAAGAACTAGTGAAGAAAGAAATTAATAATTAAAATTCTTTAAGTATTTTGATTATAGTCATAGGCTCCCCTATTATCTAAATGATGCATACTTGCTTTTCTAGAGCTGCTATTATACCAAAATGAAATTTAGATGGTGTTTTTTAAGTATTTATCCTTAATTGACTGTGTTTTTTTATTAATTACCAAAAAAGTTTGTAAAACGTACATTGATAATTAATGTGTAAACTAAGGTTGGAATATTATAGTATTTCAGATTGTATTGAATTTTTAAATTAAATGAAGTGTCAGTGTCATATATAGCCTCTCTCTCTATTTGGTAATTAACCAAAAGTGTGTGAATTTTGCTACTTAATTTGTTGTGTTGTGTTGTGTGCTTATATAGATGTTACCAAATACTAGTTATTCTCTCAAATGTTGCTTTACATTGGCATAATTGAGATTATTTATATTATAATAAATTAATGTGAATTTGAAATGATTTATGAAAGAAAGGGAATTAAAAGAATGGAAAGTACAGTGGGCCTTTGTAATTGCGTTAGTTAAAGGAATGGGTTAGGAGTATAAAGAAGAGCAAGTGTATGTAACAATTACAATATATAGGTGTAATTTCTGGATGGGAATGGGATGGGGATATTTATTTATTGACTGTGTTTTTTTTTTTTTATTAATAACAGCATACAAAATGAAAGATTTTGTATGTTGTTATTATTTGGACTTAAATCAAGATGTAGCAGAAGTTACTTTCATATACCAGATGGCATGAATCATAACCATATTTACATACACCAATTGCATGCATCATGACTCTATTTTTAATTTAAAAAAAGAACTGCTTTACCTCATATTTGTCCACAACTATTCAAGAAAAACCAACGATTTCAATATTAAAAAAATGCAGTTATAATGTACATGAAAAATGTGGACTAAAATGTGGATAGTTTAGCAAAACAGTTGATTAAGAATATATATATATACTTTTTTTACAGGAACAAATGATGTAGTTAAGGCAAAATATTCTTCCAGATAAAATGATTGATAAGGATATTTTAGAGAAGATAAGGACGACAATTTGTCCGCTTGTTTGGTTGGAGTTTCCTCCCCTCTTTCAAGTAGAATTTCCCTTCTTTTGTGAGCTACTTACTTCCTTGATTTAGTGGCCAAAAGTCAACCCAATGCATGCTTATATAGAACCTTTAAACCAATAGGATTGTGACACTTGGCTCAATAAGATGGTGACATTTGTTCTTGAGATTTGCACCCTAATCATGACTTTTCCCCCCTTATGAAAAGTGGCCCTAGAGATTTAGACCTAATCATGACTTATCTAACTTCTCAACGAATAATTTTATGCCACATGTCATTAGGATTTGAGCCACCATTATTTCTTTTATCTTATGGCGCCATATGTCTCGTATAATCATTCTATCCATGTGTTCTTATCAAATGGTACCATGTGTCCCATATAATCATGAGGCCTCATTATTACCTTGCATGTGTGGCCAATAAAAGCTTGCCACATGTCCCAACCTTGGAGGCTAGGTAATCTTGGAGGCTAAGCAAAGACTTGGAGAAGACTTGGGCTTGGACTTCAAAATGATCTAAAACTACATTTGATTGAAGTTTGATATCCAAAGATATTTTGAAATTCATATCTTTTACACTAATTCCCAAGACTTTTGGTCAATTACACTTTTACCCTAACTTTAATAATTATGACTTTGTCCCTGGCTCAAAAAATAATCTTTTGTCTCAGGCTTTAATAATTCCTTGAAAGGATCTATTTCCTCAAGTATCAAAACTCTATAGTCTCAGGCATTACATCCTATTTGATTCTGGAAAAAAATCTCGGGTATTATAAACCCCACTCTTGAAGATCCCACAACCAAGGAATATAAGAGCGAGTGCCAAAAGAATGGATACAGAATAAAACTTAAATAAAAACATTCACAAAAATTTCCCATTTCCACAAAAACCATAAACATTTGCTTACATCATCATCCATGTAACATTTGAAGATAGAAGATGTACAATATTTGCATCACCATTCAGATACAAACTCATTAGGGCTTAATCACTCATACAACTTAAAATAAATACATCTAAGACCATAATACAAATTAAACTAATTACTTCTTCACTCAACACCATTTCCAAAGATCTTTTAGTCGGGAGAGCTCTGTACATATATCTACCCAAGGGATCACGCACCACTAGGCTCACCATCATCTTTAACTTTACCCTTATCTAAAATGATGCAAGAGCAAATATGAGATACAAGACTCAGTAAGTATAATTTTTAAGAACATGAAGCAATAGGAATCGAAGCAATATTGAACAACTGAATGTATTAAGTACACTCATACTATGCTTCACCATATCATATAAAAATGCATATATACATATATATATATGCCCACATACCCATATCACAGATAAGAGTGCAAACACACGCATAGGTATGCATAAAATATTTCCCAAACATCAACTCACTCGTGGTTATATGTTAGCTCAATATCATGCTATGCATACAATTTACCCCTCAAGAACATCTAACCATGATGTGGAATCAAAGGATAAACACTTAAGCATTGACATGATTTTTGTAACATTAGCCTAGCAGGAACGGTCGACAGTTTCCTCATTTTGAGGAAAACGGTCGACAATCCTAGACCCAACAGTTGACCACTAGTGCTTTCCCCAAGTAGACACCTCAAACGGTCAGTAGCCTCCGAACAAACTGCCAACCACTAGTGCATTCTACAACTCTAAACATAACACCTAAGAACCCAAAACTCATGCAAGTCACAATAACTCTTGCATGATCTCAACCCAAACAAGAAAAGTACCATTCCTTGAAAATTATAGGGTGAAACAAACTCTATTTGAAGTTTCAAAAGACTTCAACAAGATTCAGTAAGAATCAAGGGAGAGTTACAAGCATAAACAACATGTAAGAACCATTTACCAAAAATAGGGGTTTTCTCATTAATAATCTCAAAGATACACGGATTCAAGAGTTTAGAACCGAGAAAAGGGTTAATTAAAACTTGCCAAATGGAGAAAGGGAGGTAGGAACTTGCCTTAGATTCTTTATAATTCTTGCTAGAATTGAAGCTATGGAGATAAGAAAAGCTTGAGAGAAAACCAAAACCGCACCTTGCTATTATTCTATATATCCTATGTGTTATCCAAAACAGCAGAATAAAATACAAAATATTATATTGTATTTAAACAACAGTGTAGGAATATTAATACAATACAGTGCAAAGAAAAATAAATACACAACAATATATGAAAATAAACCAGATCAGTGTAGGAATGGAAAAACTGAGGCATGTGACACACAGTTTCCTTAAAATAGATTTGTTGTCTCACCGAAAGTGTTAAAGACTAGTTGGCGTCTGTTTTTCAAAGTACAACGGTTTACAGGTGAAGTTAACACAAACTTCAGAGTTGAACAACAAATTCAAATACTGGTTGAATGCTATCAGATTTGGGAGAGAATGATAATTTTATTTTTGAAAAATTTTGTTGCGAGATCTAATTTTCCAAAGGAGAAAGAAAAAAAAAATGGAAGAAAGGAGGAGGAAGAAGAAAGAAGATAGAAGAGATGACACGCCACAGTGCTAATTTTCTGACGTATGTATATATGTGGTGGGTCTTGCGGTCCGACAAAGGAAGGAAGAAGAAGAAATCGGATGTCAAAAGGGATGGGGCTCACGCGGCTGCTTTCTTTCCTTTTGTTGATCAGATTACAACATCACATATTATACATAACTTAATTTGGCAGCACATTCTGGAAGGAAAGAGAAGAATAGAGAAGAAGACTCTGCTATATACATAATATATTCTATATATATATATATATTCCCTATACACTTTAAGCAATGCAATGCAATGCACGGCACTCCCCTCTGAAAATTCTAGCAGCTTCTCTTCCACCAACTCATTTTATATTATATTTCTATATGATGATATATAATATATTTATACCAAATGGACACCACAAAAGAGAAAAGAAGAAAATGAAAAAAAAAAAAAAGGAGAAAATAGAGAAATATATTCAAGTGCCAGCACATGAGAGAGAATAAGGGTGGGGGAGAAGACCCTTTGAGCGTACAATGCCCCAAAAAAATTTGCGAGCTTATTTTATTATAGGATTGTCGTTATTGCGTGATTTTCTACTTCTTATACCTTCAATTTTAATAGAGGGGATAAATTATAAGTGAAAACTTTGCTTCATTGTGCAGGATAAATAATCGAACTCACAATCTACTAATACAAATTTTAACTTATCATAACCTAACTAATTAACCTGTGCCTTAAAAATAACTTTTTTTATCTTTTATTTTTCATCTTCCATCTTCGCTTCCCTTGTATATTATAATATATGTTACCATAGAATAATATATGGTTTTAATATAATATAATATTTGTTAACATAATATATATTACATATATTTATCTATATATGCCAACCCCATCAAATTGCAAGAGCACAAGCTTACTATGCCTTCTGTCACCTCACTTTTAAATTAACCTTCACTTTCCATTACTTATATTTAATTAATTTTGTTTTCCTTTTTAATACAATATATGTTGCACACTGAATTTTATAATAATATTTTTCTCAATCTTTACTGCAATTTAATTTCCAATAACCCTTAATGAAGAAAATACAATCATTTTGCTCAAAAGCAACTTCATAGCCGATTGGACCACCGCGAGCACTCAAATTAATTTATTACAAAGAAATTAAGAAGGAAATAAAAAAGCAAATGCACACACTAAAATAATGGATTTTGTAGAATTTCAAAAAAGTGAAAGCAAATGCACACACTAAAGTAATCACCTTTTTCTATTTTTCTTCCTCACCATCCCAATAAAAATGTGAAAGCATATCTCGCAATTTGATACGGATAAGAGTGGTTGAACGATCGCTCTCAAGTATGGTACAAGTGATAAAGTTTTCAAATTTTTTTAAAAGTAGTAGAGGATTAATTTTTAATGAAAGTAAAAATGACTTATTTGGTGGTAATTGACCGCGTATCCGCTTGGAAGTGTATAAATTTGCGACTGCATCTGAATGACCTAAAGGTCGAAACAAGGAGGAAGACTGATCTCCTCTAGCACTAGGCAGGCGAATCTTGGACACTTGAGTCATTAAAAAAAAAAAAAAAAAAATAGTAGACTAACCACATGACTGATTTTTCCATAAAATAAATTTTAAAAATATTCTTTATATATTTTATTTTTTAAAAAATAACTTTATTAATAATATTTAAATTCATAACCTTCCTATTATAATAAACTTAATTTTACCATTGTGTCAAATTTTATCACCATCAAATCTTTATTTGAATTTTTTTTTTCTTAAATAGCAAACATTAATAGAAAACACCTCTCAAATGTTATTGTCTATATACACACATAGATCTTGAGCCAAAACCCAGACCATTCATTTCATTTGATTAACAATGGCACCTCCCAAACAAGGAGTGACTGCCATCAGAGGAGATAATGTCTTTAAGAGTAAGGCGACACAGAGAATGAGATCCAGCGGCGACAGCTCCAAAGCTCCCGATCAAGAGATATATGCAGAAGATGGAGAAAACACCTTTGAAGGAGACTTCAGTCAGGAATATGAAGAAACCGGCGGCGGCAGCGGCTACAATCCCGGCGGCAGGGGCAGAGGTGGCAGCGACGGCGGCAACAATCCCGGTGGCAGGGGCGTCGGCAACGGCAACAATCCCGGCGGCAGGGGCAGAGGCGGCAGCGACGGCGGCAACAATCCCGGTGGCAGGGGCGTCGGCGGAGACGGCGGCAACAATCCCAATCAACCGATTACTACTATGCCCCCCAATGGTGGAAGGACTGATCCTACTCCAAATCCAAATCCAAATCCAAGACCTATTCCAAACGGCTTGCCGTAACTCCTAAGTCCTAATCTATAATTTAAATATTATGTATGTGTCTTTGGTCGGTCTTGAATAATGCATGTGCCGCTTCCATGTATGGAGGAGCACTTTGATTTCTGCGTCTTTCTACTTCTTCTCTTGTTCTTCTTCTTCCTGAGGGGCTGACTTTCTTGTTTGCTATAATTTAAATATTATTATGTATGAGTCCTTGGTCGGTCTTGAACAATGAATGTGCCGCTTCCATGTATGGAGGAACACTTTGATTTCTGCGTCTTTCGACTTGTTCTCTTGTTCTTCCTAAGGGGGTTGACCTTGTTGTGTTCAATAATTTGAAAGATTATTGTTGTGTGTTTAATTCTACTGTCTAAACGAGACATCTTCATGGCTACTACATATGTGCTCCTCTCTCTCTCTCTCTCTCTCTCTCTCTCTCTTATTCTCTTCATGGATCACTTCTTACTTAGGCATCCGAGGGTTGGTTGTTTATGGGAAGGCCTTAGGCAGTTCTATTTTAACTGCAAGTTGTTGCAGAATCATCCCAAGAGACGAGCCTAACAGAGGTGAATGTGGAGTGGGCTATATATGTCCACTATTGTGGCCATGAACTATGCCTGATCTAACACTATTCTTGCAGATAAGATTTTTCACGTCATCAACTGATGTTGTCTATGGAAGCAAAAGAAACATCGAATCAGATACCAATTTCCCACGCCGCAATGGATAACATTTGAGTTTTGGAGTTCTTATTGACTTTTTGCTCACGCTCTCTCCAGGGTCTTGAAAAAGGGGTAGGTAACATGAGAGGGGTGCACACATGAAGAAAGTGTTTCATTCATTTGTTCCAAAACAAAATAAAACGAAAAAAAAAAAAAACGGAGGGAGAGAGAGAAAGAGATGATAGAGTACATCAACGCCTGTAGCTTATTAGTCAAAAATAAATAAATAAAGTACATTATAAAGTATTAATTGATCAATAAAATATTTGAGAGACAAAACCTCGTTAATTTAAAAAGTCATTTTGAATTATTCGCTTAAATTTTAATCAACATATCTTCCCTTGCAGCAATTCGTGGAAGAATGAATAGGAAAAAAAAATTTATAATTTCATGAGCGATTGGAGAGACAAAAACTTGTTAATTTAAAAAGTCATTTTGAATAATTCACTTAAATTTTTTATGAACCTATCTTTGCTTTCAACAATTCATGAAAGAATGAATAGGAAAAAAAATTTATAATTGCATCAATTATAAGAAAATACCTCATGATAGTCAATATGGGTCATCACCACCCATCAAAGCATAGTGTTCTTTGACTCATTGTTACTATAGATGGGGAAGATGTTATATATTGACAATGAACTAATATTGGTGAAATGGAAAAAATTGCAAGAAAGGGGGAAATGGCAATGTACAAAAATAAAAGTATAACAATTGTTGTCAAAAATAAAATAATTAGATTTTATGATGTGAAACTAAGATTGCCGTAAAAATAAGAGTGTCGCGAAGATTTTGTTGCTCCAAGGAAGTTGCCACGAGGATTTGGTTGCCATAAGGATGATATTGCTTCAAGGGTGTTGCCGCAAGGATGGTGCTACCTCAAAGATGTTGCCACAAGGATGATGTTGTTTCAAAAGTGTCGTCACAAGGATGATCTTGCCCCAAGAATGATAGCACAAGGGTTAAGCCGTTTGCCAAAAAGAATTGGGCTTATCGCAAGGGTTCTCCATTCTCCTATTGATACTCACAAAAATAGGGTTAGAAGACTCGCTGGAATTCTCACCCTTGATAACCCTCCAATGCCTAATTCAGTACCCATGAGAAACAAGTATTCCCAAAGAAACCAGTAGAAATGCTTTTAGTTTTTAGAATTTATCAATATTTTCGGATCCCTTCTTGAATACTATAACAGGGTATTTATAGGGCTCGAATCCCGAGAATATCAGGTGTTTACATGTGTCATCAATTGTTGAGTGTTGGTCCCTTAGGGTATGATCACTCAAAAGGGGGTGAATTGAGTGATTAATTTCTTTTTTAATTTTAATAAATATTTTTTATTAATAATTTTATTCGAGAATATATATTTGATAACTATAATAAATTATATTTGAGATTAATAATAAATACAAGCTACAAGATATGACAAGAATAAATCAAATGAGGCACAAAATAATTTATAGTAGTTCGATTTTTCCACATACACATATTTCACTCTTCCAAGATTTAACCACTCTTGGTGTTCCACTAAACCAATTTTACCAAGGTTTTCACACTAGCTTACATTGTAAACTAGATACACGCCTAGATTATCATAAGTTCTAAGCAACCACTACATCAATGTTTCCATCCTAACTTAACTTGAAAACTAAATTCACCTAAATTTGAATAGTTCTAGGAAACCTATACAATTCATAACGATATTTTAAATATTTATAAATAATTTGTCCACGTTTGGATACAAATAAATAAGCAATTAAGTACAAAATATACAATGTAATAATATTTAAATTAATAAATAAATGGTGACCTCGGTTTGAATGGAAAATATCAAATTCAGCTTTACGATATCTTTTTCTCCTCTTTCCTTGTGGTTCTTCGATGGATGTGCAATAATATTTCGTGAGCTTTGGATTATTTGGATGTTTTTTTTGAAAGCGTTTAAGAGTTTTTAAGTGCTTTGGACATACAATTTGAGTACTTGGGCGTCTTCAAAATGACTTTGGAGGTATTTATAAATTTTTTCAAAAAATTACTATTTATAGTGGTCGGGTCACTGTTTAATATTCACTTTTTACTATTCACTATTCGCTACTCATTGTTCACTATAGCATTTTGAAAAAAATATATTTTTATATAAGATTTTTTATGCATATTAAAATTACTTTAAAATAATTTTAATAAAAAATAATAGTTTTGGTATTATATGTACTATGCCTAAATATTTTATAAATTAATAAAAATAATTAAATATAAAATATTATTTTTATTAATTATTAAAATTTAATTAAAAATTAAATAGAACAAATTTGCCCAACACAGAAGAAGCTTTGGTCTTGTCGAGAATAGGCTTTTGTCGCAAGGTCCATTATGCCTTCTCCAACCTCATAAAATTGTAAGGGCACAAGTCTACTATGCCTTCTCCAACCTCACTTTTAAATTAACCTCCATTTTCTATTACTTGTTTAGTTAATTTTGTTTTCCTTTTAATACAATATATGTTGCACATCAAATTTTATAAAAATATTTTTCTCAACCCTTACTACTTAATAGCAATTTAATCTCCAATAACTCTTGATGGAGAAAATGATAGGTTTAAAATATTATGGCACACAACCAAAAAGAAGGAGTGAATTGGGTAATTTAAAATTTAGTTTAAAACTTAAAATCCTTTTGAGGAAAAATAAAAATTCAATGTAAATGAAGATTAATGAAATGTTTGAAATAATAAATGAAATAAAAAGTATAAATAAGATATGAACACAATAATTTATAGTAGTTCGGTTTAAACTAAATATAATATAGTACCTTAATTCATTACTAAGGATTTTGAAAATCAGTCCATTATAATCTTTTACTTGAACCCAAGTAGACCCTCTAGTTTAAAATTAGGATATACAATTTCCTACACTTAAGGTAGACCCTCTAACGCACTTGCTAGAAAATCAACTTTCTACTTACAAAATTAGGTCATCTAGCTATACAAGTTAGGAAATACAATAAATGAATAAGAAAGAGAGGATCTAAGAGATAAATTTCTAAATTACAAAGTCTCTTAAAATGACACAAGGTTTGAAAGAATTGATACAAACTAAAATCAAAGCCTTAAAAGAAAAAAATGAAGCACAATCAATATAAATACAAATGAGTATAAGATGTAAACTCAAATTATTTCATTCACATTCATTAGCCTTTTCTAAATCATTATTGATTTGTATTTATAGACATCCTATAAGTTTCAATAAAAAATTAACCCTTTAGAGCCGTTGGATATTGAAAAACTAACCATCATATGCTTTCAAAGAACAAATTTGTCAACAAATGAGGAAAAATTATCGATAGTTTAATTACAGATATTCTGTTTGTCGATAGGAAAGAGAGAAGTCGGTGGATTAAAAACTGAATTTTCTTATTAAATATCTATATAAGTTTGAGTGTATGAAGAAGCAAAGAAACACCTAGGAGGAGTGGTAATGCGCGCATCCTTAAGGTCCTTCGGTTGCTGCTGCTGCGGGTTCGAGCCCCTCCAGCGCCACTTGAATTAATTTTCTTTTATAGTATTATATGTAAGTTTGGTTATATATAAATTCGTGCTTATATAACAAAGAAATGTGCAGCTGAAGCGGTTGCGCATGCACTTGTTGTGGTAGCTGGTGTGGATTCAATCGCTTGGGACTGTAAAGCTAGCTTTTTATTCTTATAAACTCTTTTAAAGATTTTTTGGTACAATATTTTTAATCAAATAAAAATATGATATTTTAAATGCATCAAAAAGTTTATCACAAGCTTCTTAGCATTAAATTGTTGAAAGTGATTTTCATTCAACATTTTTAATCAATTAAAAACATAATATTTTAAAATGTCATAAAAAAATTTATCACAAGATATTTTGACATTAGATTTAATTTTCATTCAACAATTTTGATCAAATAAAAATATCAATTTATTAAGAAAATATATTCAAATTGGTCTTTTGCCTTTAAAAAATTTTAACTTTATTTTGACTAATGGTTCATCATAATACTTGTTTCTGCAAATCTTTATGTATAAGAATAAAGAAAATTATAATTCATCTGATTTTCATTTTCATTTTAACAAATTACTTGAAATTGATTTTTATTTTCAAATCATATACTTTGATTTAGAGTATAAAACCATTTGATGTTTTTTATCATCAAAATTAAACACAAAAGTAAAATATCAGGAAATAGAATCATTTTGCTCAAAAGCAACTTCATAGCTGATTCGACCATCATTGACCTAAACCCATTAACAGGAATCCATGCACAAATATCCATGTCATCTCATATCTAAGGACTAGGTGCACATCCGTAATTAACATTGAATCATTGACTCGTAAGATAAACCTATGCAATTCAATGTTAATAGTCCCGTTTAATTAATTCATTCTTATAACGAGCACCCACTCATATTTTTTCTATATCTTATATAGAATGGTATGAGACTCACCAAGCTTATTTTTTAGTATCTCATACCGAACAAGAAGGAAGATGATGTGCTATCTTTTGTGAGTTACTAATATTCGGGTTAGGAACTCTATAACCAAAAACTCATGTTTATAGTATAACAAATTGTGAATTATTTGTTATGCATATTCTTAACACTTAAGAATGATATCCACTCTTTATTATACTAAAGGATATTTATATGTTCAATTCAAACTATATTACAATTTAAATTAAACATAAAACTTGCTATTAAATTAAATTTAAAAAGTTACAAGATTAAGCCATTTTGTGTCATTAGAACTGATTTTAAGGGCTTATATCTAACAGCTTTACCCTTACCTAGAACGATGCAAGAGCAAGTATGAGCCACAAGGCTTAATAAGTATAATTTTTAAGAGCATAAAGCAACAAGAATCAAAGCAATATCTAACAACTGAATATAGTAAGTGCACTCATTCTATGCTTCACCATATCATATAAAAATGTATACATGCATATATATATGCCCACATATCCAGATCACATACAAGAATGCAAACACAAGCATAAGTGCACACATACGACCCTTGGGGCCCATTCAAGACTTAGCTCCACCTAAGGCCTAAGCACTCATACATCATACAACCTTTGGAGCCCATTCACGATTTAGCTCCACCCATACATCATACGGTCCTTGGGGCCCATTCATAGCTAATCCCAAGGCTTTAGCATACATACATCCCCTATAACATATATATATATATATACGTATGCATAAAATATTTCCCAAGCATCGCCTCACCCATGGTTATATGTTAGCTCAATATTATGTTATGCATGCAATTTACCCCTCAAGAACATCTAACAATGATGATGAATCAAAGGATAAGGCTTAAGCATTAACATGATTTTTGTAGCATTGGGCTAGTAGGAACGGTTGATAGCTTCCTTAATTTAGGGAAAATGATCGATAGGCCTAAACCTAATAGTTGACTACCAATGCTTTCCCCACGCAAACACCTCAAAAGGTCAATAGCCTCTGGACAAACTACTGATCACTAGTGGATTTTGTAACTCCAAACATAACACCCAAGAACCCAAAACTCATGCAAGTCACAATAACTCTTGCATTATCTCAACCCTGATAAGAAAATCACTATTCCTTGAAAATTATAGGGTGAAACAAACCCTATTTGAAGTTCTAAAAGACTTTAACAAGATTCAGTAAGAATCAAGGGAGAGTTACAAGCTAAACTACATAGGCAACATGCAAGAACCATTTATCAAAAATAGGGATTTTCTCAAGAATAATCTCAAAGATACACGGATTCAAGAGTTTAGAATCAGAAGAGGGTTAGAACTTGCTAAATGGAGAAAATGAGGTAGGAATGTAACATCCCGTATCAAGCAATTGGAAGGATTGGAACAACTTACCTTGATTAGCTTACGCGAACTTCCAAAGGGATACCCATCCTTGAGCTTCCCCAGCTCAAGAACACTTAACCCAAGAGTTCTTTGCCTACTTTCAACCCAAAAGGTATCCAACTGGTGTTGTTTTCTTCCTTACTTTTCCTCAATATATACTACCCTTCTTTAGGCTCTTGGGGTATTACATTCTCCCCCCTTGAGCACAAGACGTCCTCATCATGCGATCTTACAACTGGTCCTAACTCTCTCATTTGGAGGCTACCATCCTAAAAGACTGCTAGGAGCCGCTGCTTATTTAGGTTCTCCCGCCCCGGCTCCACTCCCTGCCCTCATTAGACCGCCTTCTCTAAGGGTCATCTCTGATACCACATGTAACATCTCGTATCGAATGATATGAAGGACCAGAACAACTTACCTTGATGGACTTACGAGAATTTCCCAAGGGTCATCCATCCTTAACCTTCCCCAGCTCAAGCACGCTTAACCTGGGAGTTCTTTGCCTACATTCAGCCCAAAAGGTATCAAACTGATGTTGTTTTCTTCCTTACTTATCCTTAATATATACTACCTTTCTCTAGGCTCTTAGGGTATTACATTCTCCCCCCTTGAGCGCATGACGTCCTCGTCATGCGACCTTACAACTGGTCCCATCTCTTTCATTTGGAGGCTGCCATCCTAGAAGTCTGTCAGGAGCCGCTCCTTGTTCAGGCCCTCACTCCCTGACACCATTCCCCGCCCTCATTGGACCGCTTTCTCTAAGGGTTGGCTCTGATACTGTAACATCCCGCATCGAGGGATAAGAAAGACCGGAATAACTTGCCCTGATAGGCTTACGCAAACTTCTTAGGGGTCACACATCCTTAAGCTTCCCTAGCTCAAGCATGCTTAACCCGGGAGTCCTTTACCTACATTCAGCCTAAAAGGTATTTAGTTGGTGTTGTTTCCTTCCTTATTTATCCTCGATATATACTATCCTTCTTTGGGCTCTTGGGGTATTACAGATACCACCTATAACATCCCGTATTAAGCGATATGAAAGACCAGAACAACTTACCCTAATGGCCTATGCGAACTTCCCAGCGGTTATCCATCCATGAGCTTCCCTAGCTTAAGCACGCTTAACCCAAGAGTTCTTTACCTATAGGAGCAGCTCCTTGTTCAGGTCCTCGTGCCTTGACGCCACTCCCCTCCCTTATTGGACTGCCTTCTCTAAGGGCCAACTCTGATACCACCTATAACATCCAGCATTGAGTGATGGGAAGGACCGGAATAACTTACCCTGATGGGCCTATGCGAACTTCCCAGTGGTCACCCATCCTTGAGCTTCCCCAACTCAAGCATGCTTAACCCATGAGTTCTTTGCCTACATTCAACCCAAAAGGTATCTAGCTGGTGTTGGTTCCTACCTTACTTATCCTCGATATATACTTCCCTTCTCTAAGCTCTTGGGGTATTACAAGGAACTTGCCTTAGATTCCCTTTAATTTTTGATGGAATTGAAGCTATGGAGATAGGAAAAGCTTGAGAGAAAACCAAAGCCTCACCTTGCTATTGCTATAAATATCCTATGTGTTAGCCAAAATAGTAGAATAAAATATGAAATATTATACTGTATTTAAACAATAGTATAGAAATATTAATACAATACAATGCAAAGGAAAATAAATGCATAACAATATATGAAAATAAACTAGACCAGTGCAAGAATGACAAAACTGAGACGTGTGACACACAGTTCCCTTAAAATAGATTTGTTTTCTCTCCAAAAGTGCTAGAGGCTGGTTGGCGTCTGTTTTCTAGGATACAACAGTTTAGAGGCTGTGAAATTAGCACAAACTTCAAAGCTTAACAACGAACTGGAATACTAGTTGAACATTATCAAACTTGGGAGAGAATGAGAATTTTATTTTTGGAAAATTATTGTTGTGAGATCTAATTTTCCAAAGGAGAAAGAAGAAAAAAAAATGGAAGAAAGAAGGATAAAGAAGAAATAAGATAAAAGAAGGAGAAGACGTGGGGGGCTTCAGTTGCCTTCCTCAATTATATATATAATATATGTATAATATATAATTTAAGTAGAACCCTCTTATATATAATATATATTATATTATTAAAATAGTACTAAAATCAAAATCAGATACCCATAGTTTCAAATCAATCAGTCGCCCATAGTGTGTCTGCATAGTTCACGTGATAATTCACATGTATAGTTTGCACTTGCCTTTTCCTTTCTTTACTTTTAAAATAATATATATTATCACATATATTATACATAAAAGTTGGTTATCATATTTTAATCAATTTTTCATTCACTCATTTAAAATTTAACCTTAATAAGACATGCCAAAATAGTAATTTGTGTTAATTTTCTAACACTATGTATATTTTTATACCTGGTTGTAATGACCCATTAGTGGGTCCAAGTGATATTTATATATTGGAATGAGATATTCATTTAATGAGAGTAATAATTTGGTGAAATATATGTGATATTTGCAAGCAATGGGCAACGGGAATGGAAAGGTCAAGGACGAGACTTAAGTGGTAATGGGGCCAGACATAAACCAAGGTATGTATTGAAATGTTATTTGGATTTCAAATGGTGCCCAATCTAATATTAGAAAGATTTTCATTTAAGAGATTAAGCCATAGGGGCATTTAAGTAATTATGGGTGAGAGTGTGTGTGTGTGTATACATATATATATATATATATGGAAGGAGTGTCCATTTTGCATGAGAAGTAATCTAAAAGGCAAGGGAAGGGTAGGGAGAGAATAGATTATCGGGAGAGAGGAAGCAAAAAGGTAAGGTTCCTTCCATTCTTTCTCTTTCTTACTTGTTTATGATTTAAAAGGGTTATGGTAGTTGGAGTATCTTTATCTTCTTCTTATCTTTCCTTTCTTGCTAGGTTTCTCATTGAAAGTGTGAAGTAAAGGGTTTTAGAAGAGCATCTTCTCAAGAAGGAACATCAAGGAAGGCCCTTAAGGCAAGTTCTAGTTCCACTAATCTCTGTTGTAAGCTTTACTCATGTTGTTTGAGGGATGATGTATGAAAATCCCATGTTTTCCCAAGGAATGCTTAGTTTGGAGGGTTATGTAGAAACTTTTGTAAATCTCTCTTGTGGTTGGTTTAATCTTGTTGGTCTTCCTTGCGCCTCAAAGTAGGGGTAGTTTCAACCCTATAATCCTAAAAGGAATGGTGCTTTGGGTTAGGAGATGAATTGTGTGAGCTTCTTCCCATTTGTCTTGCTTTTGGTATGTCTTGGGAGGCCCTCTGTTCTACTTTTGATCAATAGTTTAGGAGAAAATTGTCGACTGTTTGCAGCACCTATTAACCATTTTTAAAAAATGATCGACCATTTTTGGCTTTGGCAACCTGTGCATGCTCTACTATTTTGGACATAACTTTTAGTAAAAAAATTAGATTCGAGATCTGTTTATTGTGTTGTAAACTAGACTCGATAAAATTCAATTGGATACTGAATTTGAATTATTTAGCTAAGTTTTGGGTGGTTTCCTCTTGATTCCAAGACATGTCTAGAGGAGTTGGGGTTCATGAGAGGCTTATGTTGAAATGATGAGTTTGGGGTGATTTCTTCATGATCCCTAAGAATGGTTAGATGCTCTGGAGGGATTATTTGGGCATTTTTGGGTATGGTTGGGGCATGATTTGGGGTTACACGAGTTTGGTAATTCAGTGAAATATTATAAGCTTCTTTATATATGTTGATTTGGGTATGCTATATGGGTGAGCAAAGGCATTGAGTGGAGCTGATTGGACTCTAGGGTTACGTGCATATGGGAGCATGCCCCTAGGTGTTGAGTTATCTTCTTTCAGTGATCTTGTGGCATGAGATTTGAATATAGACCTTGAGTGGAGCTAACTGGCCTCAGGTGTTAACCTAAAGTTAAGTTGTCTAGCCCCAAGGGTCAATTGATATGTATGTAAACCTTGGGTAGAGCTTACTGGCCTTGGGCATTGCCTTGGGAATGGAGCTATTTGGCCCCAAGTGTCCGATATTATCTAGGCATATAGCGCTGGGATATGGATGTGTGCATGTATCATCCCTTATTCTTAGGTCTGTGGGCATTGTATGGTTGTGCTAGTGCCACCAAATGGAGAATGGACTGAGGGCACTACTATGATGAAGTCACTGCATACTTAGCATGTGGTATCATAGGCATGTGCTAGTACCGCAGAGTTGAGAGCGGGCTGAGGGCAATATTATGGTGAGGCCACTGCATACTTGGCATGTGGTACCATAGATGTGCGCTAGCACTGCATAGTGTTGTGCTTAAAGCTTTATATAGGTCCCAGAGACTATGTGGTAGCAAGGTTACTAGATTGTCCCTTATCCACGCGATGGTAGGGGCTAATTATTTGTGTGGACTATATTGATTTATGTTATGACTCTATCTGTGATGTTCCATGTTTTGATCCTACCATATATTGTCGGTTATTGTTTATTGAGTCTCCATTGTGATATATCTCATGTTGCATTTAATTGTGTTATACTTGCTGGGCCTTGTAGCTCATTCTTTCTCTTTGCATTATTACAGGCTTAGGTAAAATAGAGGATGAGAAGAATCCTAGTGGGGCATGATCTATTGGGTTAAATGTGTAGAAAGCTCACCCGAACAAAACGTCTTGGGGACATTGTTGGTTTGTGTCATGTTAGTGGTTGTACTTTTTGTTATTTGGGCTTGCTTCTCCTTTGGGACACACCTAATGGAATGTAAATGGTTATATTTATTTCGTTTTGTATGAAAACAGTGGAATCATTACTATTTGTTGTTAATGGTATGAGTAACCTTGGTTGAGTTACACTCTGATCCCATCTTATGTAAATTTTTCCTCGAAATTTCGTTGTTAGCGGGACTTCCAAAGACCGACCCTTGCAGTTTGATGACAGAACATTTGTGTTAGACCTCTGGGTCATTACACTGGTGGCTCTTATGGTTTGACAAAAGAAAGAAGAAGAAGAAGAAGAAGAAGAAGAAGAAGAAGAAAATGGATCCCTAGGGATGGGGCACGTGCGACTACTTTATTTTCTTCCATTGATCAGATTGCAACATCACATATTATACATAATAACTTAATTTGACAGCACATGCTTGGAAGAAGGGAGAAGAAGACACTATATACATAGGTAACATTTGTTAAAATGAGCAAGATAAGGGAGTATCAGATAAGATTGGAATGCTTTTCGCATCAAGATATGGAATGGTCAAGACAAAATTGGGAAGCATTCCAAAATTTTTATCAAACTGTTTGTTAAATTTTTTGAAATGCACTAAAAGATACAAGTGTCATTTTTTTCTTATCTATAAAGACCAAGATATGCTTATCTTGAGAGAGAAGATATAAATATATCTGAAAAAATTTCTTTTAGTGTGATCTCTGAATCATTCCAAATACTATTTCATGTCAGTTGGGTTTTGATCACCCAAGTTTTTTTCAAAATGGTGTAGTTATGGTAGGTTTGTATCAGAACAAGAATATTGATATTGTATCCTTTATTTCATATAATGGTTCAGACATCGGGATGAAATCCCCTACATCCAGATGGTTTTTGTTAATGAATGTGGTCCTAAGTCTATCCGAATGCAAGTTATTATTTGAATCCAAGGATAAATATTCATAAATAATGAAATATCATATCAGAATATAACAAGTCTATTATTCGAATGCTAGCATATGATATCCGAATACTCTATATAATATTTGAATATGATCCTAAGTATATCCGAATGCAAGTTATTATATGAATGCAAGTCATTATTTAAATGCAAGGATAAATGTTCATAAATATTGAATCCCACATCAGAGTATGATAAATCTCTCATGCTTATGCCATTAATCAAAAGTCCTAATAGTTATACAATCCAATAGTAGATGAAGGTTATATATTGTGCCTAGTATTATTATGTGGCATACATGATTTCATGTACATTCTTAGTAGGAGCATGGAGCACTACTTTATGTAGAGCACTTCATATTGTGTGCGAGCATGTCTATGTGCATTGCATTGTATAAGGCGAGTTAGTCTGTAGGGCGCAAGGCCCACAGTTTAGTTTCAGTTTCGCTCGCCTAGTGTCGACCTGTTAGTGTAGGTGCTCTAGACCCAATCAGATTAGGTATGTTGTACACTGACAATTGTAATCATGTTTATTATTTGAATAAGGAGTTGTTCAAATTCACAAGAAGTCATTCTATTAGTTTCTTGTTATTATTGTAATAACCAAATGAAACTAGATAAAAGTCGATATGATGTATACTGTGAATAATCTATAAAGATGTGAGATGATGCATCACAGTTTCTAGACATCAATAAACGTTCCAAGTCGTAACAATGTCAAGAATGGACATTGACAATTGAGATAAGATTTGTATGTGCTATGTTTTTGTTATGTGATAGCAATGGAGGTCTCACACCCATAGGCATGGAGATGTCCAGACAAGTACATAAGTGACCAATGTTGGAGAACGTGTCACTAGACATGACTCACCATGAGAATCCATTTTGGTTATATGTTGATGGTATTCTCATACAAGATGGGTGTAACTAATCATTGGATCTAAGGTTGTCACGGTCATCTCATAAGAAGACCGGCATGCTTTGACATCGTTTCGATGGGCCTAAACAAAGGCTGCACGTGGGCGATCGTTGGGTATATCGTGAGGCTTATGGAGATGGGTGTATAGCCAAGATGGGACTCGTCTATCCCTTGATAGAGGATGATGTATCTAAGGCGCCTTCGGTGGATATTCACTTTAAATCCATGGTTATGGTGAAAGAGTTCAATAATGAGTTATTAATTCACTTTCTATTAAGTGAAGATATCCGAATGATCGAAGAAAAACTTATGTGATCGTAATCAAGCAACACATCGCCAACTTGAGATCACATAGTATACATTGACGAGAGGATAGAATTACACGGTAACCATGCTCGTGAAAGATTATTTGCGGATTATGAATCCTTCTAAATAATTAGGTAGGCATGACGCCTTGCTAGAGGCCAGTATTGTCTTATGTGTTTGTACCGACACATTGCCAACATATTCGGAAGCCTAATGAGTCATACGCAATAGGCATGGTCCCTGATTTAAACTAAGAGAGTGGATGTATGGTTAAGTGGAACATTTCAGCAAGAAGTTGTGCTGTCGTAGGTTCTCATGGAAAAAGAACAAATAGACGTAATGATGTCGATATAACGAGGGGTCGTCATAATGGAAAGGGTTTCTTAAAATGAAAATTGATTAAATTAGGAAGGAGTTTCTAATTTAATAATTTTCTATTTGTTAGAGTGGTAAATAGGAAATAAAGTATATTTGGGCTTAAATTAATATTTGGACTAAATTGGATTTGGGTAAAATATTAAATATTATATTTGGACAAAATTAGATTTGGGTCAAATATTAAGTTAAATATTATAATTGGGCTTGAAATAGATTTGGGCCAAAATATTTTATTATAATTAGATTTGGGCCGCTTAATTAAGTTTCTAGTTGGACTAGAATAGACCAATTTAATTAAGTTCTTAATTGGACTAAATTAAATGAGCCGGCCCATATCCATTAGGGTTTAAGAAACCCTAGAGCTCCTTATAAATACCCCTTTATGGGTTGCCCAAATAAGAGAGTTTTTGGTGTAGTTTTTCAAAAGTTGAAAAACGTATTGCCCTTCACTATTCATCGTTTCTTTTGGCATCAATACGAAACTAGGACGTTCTTTTCCATCCATACACAAGCCGTGAAAAGGAGAAGGAGCTAGCACTCTTATTCTGCTCTCCTCGCCAATGGACACGTGCCGCGAATCTCGAGTTAGAGGTTAGACGCTTGGACGGCTCGAATCTGCGAATGACTCGATAATCTAAAGGTTAGATTTATTTATTTGTATGTGAATGATTTGATTTCAACGTTAATCCAATCGCCGGGGTAAGGTTCAAAATTTTTGAACTACGCTGTTTGCCCCACAGCGATCTTGCTTTACTTTCAGTGGTATCAGAGCCATCATCGAAATATTTCATTTCCTTACGTGTGGATTCGGTTATTTTGTTATTTGTGAAATAATTAAATAATTGTTGCGTTTGTACTTTTTTTCAAAATATTTTTGTGTGGAAGGGAAAAACTCGTGTATGACATGAAAAAAGCAAAAAACTGGGTTCGGGGTGCATATGGATGCACTAGGGCATCGAAAAACGCAGCCAAATGGGGCCTGCGTGCGCTGGGCACTACCAGGGCGGCCTGAGCGCGCATATGGCCTAGCCAGGCATAGCCTCGCACGTTAGGGCGTTGCCAAGCGCGCGCATGGCTCGCCCAAGCGAGGCCGCATGGGCACTGGCATGACCAGGCAAAGCTGCAGGTGCGGGCGCGACCCGCGAGCAATGCGCGGGTGCGACCCGCAGCCCGTGCGTGGGCATGGCCAACCCTTGCGAGCGCCTCGCGACCCCAATGGCCCATGTGGGACCCTTACGCAGCCCACGCGGCCCCTGCCGCCCGCATGACCCAGGTGCGCCCAATGGGCTTTGTGGCCTGGCAGCATGTGCGACATGCTGCCCGGTCGCCTCCCGGCCCCTCTCGCTACCTCGGGTTTCGATTTAACCCTTCCCCGGGGTTCACATGAAGCACCTGGGCTGACCCTTCGGTGGCCTAGTGCATTCCGTTCCCTCGAGTGGGGCCCGACCAAATTGTTTGGCAATTTTTTTTTTTTTTTTATCCGATCCATGAGTGTATGACACCTACGGGCCGTGATTAAAAATGGGCCAGGGCCGTTTATTGGATTATTTATTAATTATTGGACTGCTAGTATATGTTTGACATGCATTGGTTGATCCAAGGCCTATTAAGCCTTATTAGTTGGACTAATGGATGGAGTCCAAGCCCAACACAATTAAAACAATTTTGTTTTTCCAAATTTATACAAATTTTCAATTTATTGAAAGTGTTTTATTAAGACTTAAATAGATGCGATAATTAATTAACATAATCTAAATGAATCAATGTGATTGATTGCATGAGTGTATGGTATGGATTGAGTAAAACCCTAATTTACACCTTCTCAGCTTAACAAACCCAATAATCGAATAGTTAAGACAGGCGTTAAAATCTCGAATGCGGAAGCTAGATCGAACCTAATATGGTTCACAACCATAATACTTTATTTATCATAAAATTGTTCAAGATGTCTATAAAATATATTACATGGACATCATCAAGTGATAACTGAACATCTTAAACATATCCAAAATTACATAGGTTCGCATAAAAACAAAATTATGTTAATCATGCTACAAACAGTAGATTAAGCTTATTCTTCAGCTACCTCCTTTCCCTTTCCCTTAGAGTCGCTCGTCGAACCTGGAACATTTGAATATTCCAGGGACATAGTCCAATTAGAAGATGAATCTTCTAGTGAGAAACTCCAAAAAAACAGTTTATATAGATGCATGATCAAGTATAAAATGTATGAGAAGACAACTAGAACTACTCTGAAGTGCCTCGTGAACACGTCAGCCTTCTCCAACGAGAGCTTTCTCAATGGCGCATGCATAGTGCCTCTCGGGAGGTCCCTAACCATGTCACTTCGGCCCGACCTCATAGAACTCATGCAAGCACCACATCCGTTGTTCCTTAGACTCACGATTTTCCCCACGAGAGCTTTCTTGATGGTGCACGCATAGCGCTTCTCGGGAGATATCCAACTTTTTCCCTCGGCCAACAACAAATAGGTACAACAGTATGGCCACACGAATTTTATAAACGCAACAATTAAAAAGCCAATAGCATATAATTTTCAGAAAAATACATTTCATATATGTAGCATGATTTCACGTAAGAGAATAACAAGAGTCTACGTACAAGAACTTCACAAAACATGTCTCATGCAATAGAAGTCTCTCATAAGAGAATAAAAAATAATATTTGGAGTATAGGAGTCTCACCTTGTTGGTTTATCTCTTCGACGGTATAATTTCACAGCAAACGGCCTACGTTTCTGCAGAAAACATGCATTTTGGTAAACCTAACCTTAAATATTTTTACATAGGGTTGAAGGGTATTAAATTAGAGGTATAATTGGAAAATTTGAAGGAAAATAGACCCTTCACGTGCCCTCACTCGCCCGAAGAAATTCGGCCACACACCTTCAAGCGCAGCCATTTCCGACACGTGTAACTCACGCGCTGCCCAGCAGTTTCGGACTGCATTGCGTTGGTTTGGTATTTCGGCCATATCTCTCTTATTTTAACTCTGATTCGACCCCTGTTTGAACCTACGCAACCCTCTCTTCCCCCTCTAAAGGATTATCATAAAAAATTGGACTTAACTCATTTTTTTGTTGACTGATTTTGGTGAACTCCGCGGAAAACCCACAACTCCGACGAGGCTCGTTCTCCGCCGCTTCTTCGCCACCTTCTTGCCGAACTCCCTTCTCTCTCTCGCTAGAGCAAGCTCCTCCTCTTAGAGTGCTTCACTCCTCAAATCTCTCTTGAATGGTTTGAGAACAACCCATGGTGCCTATTTGTAGATTTCTCCAACCAATCACCTTATGCCACTTGTCACAATCTTATCCATGGACTCCAAAGCCTCAAACCTATAATTGAATGGCTTTTGAAATCCAAAGCTAGAATGAATTCAACTTTTGAAATCCAAGCTAAAATCCCAAACTTCTTTCAAATAACACTTTGGCCCTTATTTCAAGTCCTCAACTTCAATATTTTACCACATAAGCTCTTAATTTTATCCTTATTTCGTTTAGATAATTCTTTAATTACAATTACACCCTCAAACATCAAATTTATCGAGATACTTAAAATCCCAAACTTAATAACTCAAAATTATTCAATATATACGATTTTTTGGAAGCCCCTTACCATCATTCGGTCTTTTTAGGTTACAACTTAGCTTAACCGAAAACCATTTCTGATTTGATTTCTTTCAGCGTCATAAATCTCGTCTCGAGATGCTCGTCAAAAATATACCTTTAACCTTAGGTGTCTAAGCTCTAGGGTACTTCCTACGACTGATTTGGTCACTTATTGCCATTTCAAGTATATTTTTTGATATTTTAAACTCATTTAAAATACGTGGCATTTTCACGAAAATATGGGGTATTATACTTCGGTGCCCAGTGCATTCCGTTCCCTCGAGTGGGGCCTGACCAAATTGTTTGACAATTTTTTTTTTATTTTTATCTGATCCATGAGTGTATAACACCTATGGGCCATGATTAAAAATGGGCCAGGGCCGTTTATTGGATCATTTATTAATTATTGGATTGCTAGTATATGTTTGACATGCATTGGTTGATCCAAGGCCTATTAAGCCTTGTTAGTTGGACTAATGGATGGAGTCCAAGCCCAACACAATTAAAACAATTTTGTTTTTCCAAATTTATACAAATTTTCAATTTATTGAAAGTGTTTTATTAAGACTTAAATAGATGCGACAATTAATTAACATAATCTAAATGAATCAATGTGATTGATTGCATGGGTGTATGGTATGGATTGAGTCGACCATTTATTTTATGTTGGGAATGAATGCTTGTAAATTTGATTTTTGAAATAAGGCCTGCGTGTCCTGCCTCTCTTATACTCTGATGTACATTCTCTTCTCATCTCACTCCTCCCGAATGTAACTTGAGGTTTCTGATTCTATGTAATGTATGTAGAATAGAATAGAGTAGTGATAGTTATAGTTTGTATGAAGAGAAAGAGATGGAGCCAAATTGAAGACCAGATTCGAAGACTAACGAAGGATTGGAGAATGTGCTTGAGAAGCAAGATGTGATTCTTCTCCTAGGTTTGACCCGCTAGTTTCCCTTCTATGGCTTGAGGGGGCTAGCCGTAGTTATCCATATCATACACCGGTTTGCATCGTTTATTATGCATTATTAGTTTGATTAATTGCATGTGATGAGACTTAAATAAATAAATAATAAATCCCTCATTAATTAAGCCAACTTGCCTTCCATCATTATGAAGCATTAGGTTTCTAACTGGCACTTGATTTGTTGAGTCACTCAAGGTCATGTGTCACCTATGATTCCTATGTTTCATGGGCCATGAGATGTCCTTGAATGATGGGTTTGACTTAACTAGAAAGGTGGGGTTTGTTGAGTCACTCAAGGCCTTACTGAGTATAGAGGCAAAGATTGGGAGTCACATAAGATGTGCTTGATAAGGAGTTGTCAACCCAATGAATCTAGGAGTTGCATGTAGATGCAATTGGTAGCAAATACCTACCTAATCGATCCTAGCACAATTTGTTGAGTCACTCAAGGTTGTGCGAGGGGAGATGGGATCGTAGCCTGCTAGGAAATCTTCAAACGTGATTTCCCGAGTTATGTTTTGAGGGTAGCAAACTCGTAGAAAATAGTGGGAGCAATCATAAAATGTTACTTCTTGTAATTTATGATTTCGTAATTCAATATGATTATAATGATATCTCTATATTCAGTTGTTGATCCAGAATGTTTGGAAACATGTCGATAAGATCGATACTCGAGGGTAATAATACCTTCAACGGGACTATTTTCTATGACTGGAAGATCATCTTGAGAATAGTTCTCATACATGATAAGATTCTCTATGCGATAGATAGATCTCTTCTTGCGAAGCCACCAGTTGAGTAAATAGTAGCACATAAGGCCTGGACGATGCACGAGGGTAATATAATCATCGCTTGGTGTATCACCTTGGCTACCATGATCCCGGAGCATAAGCAATAACATAAAAGTTATGATATATATGAGATCATGGCTAAGCTCAAGGATCATCTGTTGAGAAGCATGTCATGGAAATGATACGTTTTATCAATAGGTTGCTAAAGCTGAACTTGGGTATGGATGTCGAAACTTACCCTGGACTTAGTGTTATAGTCCCTCCCTAACAGTTATGGAAGAGACTCTTGGAGAGTTGTTGTCCATACTAAGGGACGTTGAGCTTAAAATTGTATAAAGGCCAAGAGAAGTATTCTCTTAATTGAAGGGCCCAAGGCGCACAGGGGCAAGCCTAAGAGTAAGAAAGCCTAAAGGAAAAAGAGTTCTTCCATAGCGCAATCTGGAAGAGTCCAGAAGACCAAAACCCAAAAGGGCAAGGAGGATGCGATCTATCTCCACTATGATAAACCAGGAGGTGTAGAGTAAGAAGAGTTCTACTTAGGGCACTTCAGGTATTTATGTTATTGGAATTAAACTATCTACTTCTGATCAGTCCACATGAATATTAGATACTGGATCTAGTGCTCATATTTACACTTTCGTGTATGAGCTTAGGAGTACGAGGAGATTAATAATAGGGGAAGTGTACCTACACGTGAGAAATGGATCAAAAGTTGTTCCATTAGTTGTAGGGACCTATTTATTGACATTATTCACAGGGCTTGTATTGGAATTATATAACTGTTACTACAATCCTAGTTTGACTAGGAATATAATTTTTAATTCTTATTTGACAAGGATGGATATTCTTTTTTATTTAAGGATAATAGTTGTTCATTTTATAAAAATGAGTTATTTTATGGTAAAGCAATAGTACGTAATGGTTTGTATGTCCTTGATGTTGATACTCCTATCAATAACATAAATATTAAGCGACTTAAATCAGGTGATTTAAATAGCACTTATTTATGGCATTATCGCCTTGGCCATATAAATGAGACTCACACATCCAACTTGTATAAAGCTGGATATCTTGGCACATTTGATTATGAATCATAAGGTTCTTATGAATCTTATTTGCTTGGCAAAATGACTAGGTCTCGTTTTAAAGTAAAGGGAGTGAAGGCTACATAAGTGCTAGGCCTTGTGCACATTGATGTGTGTGGGCCCATGTCCACCCAGCTAGAGGTGGATATGTTTACTTCATAACCTTTACTGATGATAGATCATGTTTTGGTTATGTGTATCTCTTAAGACACAAATCTAAGGCTTTTGAAAAGTTCAAAGAATTCATATTTGAAGTAGAGAATTAAACTGGGAAAAGTATCAAAGTACTTTGATCAGATCGAGGTGGTGAATACTTGAACAGTGAGTTTCTAGATCATCTAAAGCAGAATGAGATTCTCTCACAATGGACTCCACCTGAAACACTGGAGATGAATGGTGTGTTTGAAATGAGGGATAGGATCTTGTTGGACATGGTCTAGTCCATAATGAGTCGCACTGAACTCCCCATTTCATTTTGGAGATTTGCACTCCTCACCGCGATCTTTGTTTTGAATAGGGTTCCAAGTAAATCAGTTACTTAGACTCCATATGAGATATGGAAAGGAAAGAAGCCAAATCTGTCTTTCCTTAAGATTTGGGGCAGTTAAGCTTATGTCAATCGTGTTGACAATAGTAAGCTAAAACCCAAATTGACAAGATGTTTGTTTGTGATATATCCAAAGAAAACAAATGGATATTACTTTTACCACACATATGAACAAAAGGTGTTTTGTTGCTAAGCATGTGGTATTCCTTGAGAAGGAATTCTTAGATGTTGTGGCTAGTGGGAGAAATGTTAAGCTCGAAGAGATTCGAGGCGAACCACAAACAAATACTCCCCTCCAGGAACCCGAGAAAGATCAGACACAAGATGTTGTGTCAACTCCCCAACCTTCTATACGAGAACCTCGTAAGTCGATGAGGGTTCATCGCGAACAAGAGAGATATGGATTTCTCATCTCGGCACATGGAGATGTGCTTCTAGCTGTGAACAATGAGCCTACTACCTATGATGAGGCAATGTCTGACATTGACTCTGGGTTATGGCAGATGGATGACAAAACAACTTTCCTTAAAGGAAACCTAGTTGAGGATGTGTATATGACACAACCTAACGGTTTTGTTACCCATGAACATGAAAATAAGATTTGCAAGTTGTAAAGGTTCATTTATGGACTTAAGCAAGCATCTCAGAGTTGGAATCAATGTTTTGATGAAAAAATCAAAAGGTTTGATTTTTCACAAAAAGGAAATTGATACTTGTGTTTACAAGAAGATTAGTGGGAGCGGGGTTACCATTTTTAGTCCTATATGTGGACAATATATTGCTCATTTATTGCAATTAGTTAAAAGATGGCTTTCAAAATAATTTCTCCATGAAGAATTTGGGAGAAGCAGCCTATATTATGGGAATAAGGATCTATAGAGATAGATTCAAGAGGTTGCTAGCACTCTCCCAAAGCGCGTACATTGATAGGGTGCTAAAGAGGTTTAACATGGAAGATTCTAGGAGGAGAAGTCTTCCCATGTCACATGGAATACATCTCTCTAAGGCTATGTGTTCGAAGACACAAGATGAGAGAGATAGGATAAGTTGAGCACAATATGGCTTAGCTATTGGCTCGATCATATATGCCATGTTATGTACGAGACTTGATGTCGCATATGCTTTGAGCATATATAGTAGATATCAAGTTGATCCAGGTGAGAAACACTGGATTGCAGTGAAGAACATCCTTAAGTACTTGAGAAGACTAAAGAGATGTTCTTGGTATATGGAGAAGGAGAGCTCACCGTGAAAGGGTTCGTGGATGCCAGTTTCCAATTCTACCAAGATGATTTTAAATCACGTACAGTCGAGATTCATATTCTGCTTAAATGGCAAGGCTATGAGTTGGAAGAGTTCCAACAAGAGATAGTGGCAGATTCAACAACTGAAGTCGAATACATAGCAACCTTCGAAGCAGCTAAGGAGATTGTATGGATCCGTAAGTTCATTGATGAACTTAAAGTGGTGTCCAGCATTGTTGATCCAATAATAGTTATTGGGACAACAATGGAGCCATCGCGTAAGCAAAGGAACCACGGTCTCATCAAATGACCAAACTTGTATTGCGGCATCACCATATGATAATGGAGATTATCTGCTGAGGTGATATATATAGAGAAAGTGTCAACGGATGACAACGTCATAGATCCCTTGACTAAAGCCCTATCCCAGGAGAAACATGAAAGTCATGTTCGATCATCAGGTATAAGATACATGAGTGATTGGCTCTAGTGGGAGATTGTTAGTGTAGGTGCTCTAGACCTAATCAGATTGGGCATGTTGTACATTGAGAATTGTAATCATGTTTATTATTTGAATAAGGAGTTGTTCAAAATTCACAAGAAGTCATTCTATTAGTTTCTTGTTATTATTGTAATAACCGAATGAAACTAGATAGAAGTCCATATGATGTATACTATGAATAATCTATAAAGATGTGAGATGATGCATCACAGTTTCTAGACATCATTAAACGTCCCAAGTCATAGCAATGTCAAGAATGGACATTGACAATTGCAGTAAGACTTATCTGTGCTATGTTTTGGCTATGTGATAGCAATGGGGTCTCACACCCATAGGCATGGGGATGTTTAGACAAGTACATAGGTGACCAATGTTGGAGAACATGTCACTGGACATGACTCGCTATGAGAATCTATTTTGGTTATATGTTGATGGTATTCTCATACGAGATGGGTGTAATTAATCCTTGGATCTGAGATTGTCACGGTCATCTCATAAGAAGACCGGTATACTTTGACATCGTTTCGATGAGCCTAGACAAAGGCTACACGTGGGCGATCGTTGGGTATATCATAAGGCTTATGGAGATGGGTGCATAGCCAAGATGGGACTCGTCTATCCCTTGATAGAGGATGATGTATCTAGGGCGCCTTCAATGGATATTCACTTTAAATCCATGGCCATGGTGAAAGATATCAATAAAGAGTTATTGACTCACTTTCTATTAAGTGAAGATATCCGAATGACCGAAGAAATCCTTATGTGATCGTAATCAAGCAATACATAGCCAACTTGAGATCACATAGTATACATTGACGAGATGATCGAATTACACGGTAACCATGCTCGTGAAAGGTTATTTGCGGATCATGAATCCTTCTGAATAATTGGGTAGGCATGATGCCTTGCTAGAGACCAATCTTGTTTTATGTGTTCGTACCGACATATTGCCAATATATTCGAAAGCCTAATGAGTCATACGCAATAGGCACGGTCCCTAGTTTAAACCAGGAGAATGGACGTATGGTTAAGTGGGACACTTCGGCAAGAAGTTGTGCCATCGTAGGTTCTCATGGAAAAAAAAATAAATAGATATAATGACGTTGATATGACGAGGGGTCGTCATAATGGAAAGGATTTCCTAAAATGGCAATTGATTAAATTAGGAAGGAGTTTCTAATTTAATAATTTTCTATTTGTTGGAGTGGCAAATAGGAAATAAAGTTTATTTTGGCTTAAATTAATATTTGGACTAAATTGGATTTGGGCCAAATATTAAATTAAATATTATATTTGGACTAAATTGAATTTGGGCCAAATATTAAATATTATATTTGGACTAAATTAGATTTGGGTCAAATATTAAGTTAAATATTATATTTGACATTGAAATAGATTTGGGTCAAAATATTTTATTTAAACATATAATTAGATTTGGGCCGCGTAATTAAGTTTCTAGTTGGACTAGAATAAACCCATTTAATTAAGTTCCTAATTGGACTAAATTAAATGGGCAGGCCCATATCCATTAGGGTTTAAGAAACCCTAGAGCTCCTTATAAATACCCCTTTATGAGTTGCCCAAATAAGAGAGTTTTTGGTGTAATTTTTCAAGAGTTGAAAAATATATTGCCGTTTACTCTTCCCCGTTTCTTTTGGCATCAATATGAAACGAGGGCATTCTTTTCCATCCATACATAAGCCGCGAAAAACAAAATGAGCTATCACTCATATTCTGCTCTTCTTGCCAACGGACGCGTGCCGCGTATCACGAGTTATAGGCTAGACTCTTAGACAGCTCGAATCCGTGAACGACTCGATAATCTAAAGGTTAGATCTATTTATTTGTATGTGAATGATTTGATTTTGATGTTGATCCAATCGCCGGGATTGGGGTAAGGTTCAAAATTTTTGAACTACGTTGTTTGCCCTGTAGCGATCTTGCTTTACTTTCATGGCCATGGGACTAGGGGCACAAGGTCCATAGTATAGTTATAGTTCAGTTTCAATTTCAGATTCAGTTTCAGTTTCGCTCGCCTAGTGTCGGCCAGGGGGCTAGGGGCAAAAGGCTCACAGTACAGTTACAGTTCAGTTTCAGTTTTCAGATTATGTGCATTGATACTTATCATATATGTGCAACTATACAGTTGATGAATAATCCTTCGATGCAAGATCAATTAATACTTCATGAGTATTGATGTTTCTTGATTCAACTACAGTTTTATTTCATGATTATTACTTGCTGAGCCTTGTGGCTCACCTTGTATTCTTCACAATTCCAGGTCTTAGCGGGCAGTTCCAGACATCGGGCCTCGCAGTGTCAGGCAGTAGAGTGTGTACGAGGAGCCGTTCAAAAACAAAAGATTTCTGGGAGTTGTTTAGGTCTTGAGATTTTTAGATTATTTTATAATTTTAGTTAAGGGACTTCCTTAGTTAGTAGTATTAGTTAGTTGTATGCCCCTCGAGGACTAGTGATTTATGTTCCAGTTTATGATAGTTTAGAATTTTATTACAGTACAGATTGAGGTGTTTTCGGATATGATGTGATCAGTTTAGCAAATTTTTGATGATCCAGATTTTTAGATTTATAGCAAGTATTTATTGTATCTCTTTTTTCGTAGCACCTCTTCATCAGTAGTTCTAGGAGTCGAGGTGTTACAAAAGATCTAATTTCAAAGCTAGCCAAGCACCACCTCTTTCCTTTACCTGAACTGGAACCTAGGATACCTGTAATACCCCGAGAGCCTAGAGAAGTTAGAATATATCGAGGATAGTGTAAGAAAGGAAACAACACCAGCTGGATACCTTTTGGGCTGAATGTTGGCAAAGAACTCTCAAGTTAAGCGTGCTTGACCTGGGGTAATCCAGGGATGGGTGACCCCCCTGGGAAGTTCGCGTAGGCCCATCAGGGTAAGTTGTTCCGGTTCTTCCTATCGCTCGAGCGGGATGTTACAGGTGGTATCAGAGCCGACCCTTGGCGAAAGCGGTCCGATGAGGGCGGGGAGTGGCGCCGGGGCTTGAGGGCCTGTACAAGGAGCGGCTTCTGGCAGGCTTCTAGGATGGCAGCCCCTAAGGGGAGAAGGTCTGGGACCAGTTGTAAGGTCGCATGACGAGGACGTCATGTGCTCAAGGGGGGGAGAATGTAATACCCCGAGAGCCTAGAGAAGTTAGAATATATCGAGGATAGTGTAAGAAAGGAAACAACACCAGTTGGATACTTTTTGGGCTGAATGTTGGCAAAGAACTCCCAAGTTAAGCGTGCTTGACCTGGGGTAATCCAGGGATGGGTGACCCCCCTGGGAAGTTCGCGTAGGCCCATCAGGGTAAGTTGTTCCGGTTCTTCCTATCGCTCGAGCGGGATGTTACAATACCTGTCACATCTGACATACGTGGAACGTTGAATGTTCCAAGGGTATGAAACACCCAAGTTAGATAATGATATCTAAGTGAGACGGTTCAGAAAAGACGATACATACATATATATATATATGCAAGTATGTCAAATATCATGAGGTCCTTCCCCTCTGTGGAAGCCTTAGCCAAGATGTTGCAATCACCCTGCACCAACATGTCCACACACACCTCAATTTCATCACGTAGTCCTCGACCACACATGTTGGTCCACAAGCTTGCCATAGCCACAAATATTATGATGCACGGAAATAACAAAAGATAAATACGTGAAGAATGAAAGTCATATGATAAGCAAATCTCAAGACACGCAAATGAAGTATAAATGCTTAGGATGTCTCAAAACATGCAGGAACCACTCACCTTGACAATTTACCTTTCGAGTGTACTGTTCCCACTTGTTTGGTTAGGTTTTCTGCAAAAAATACGTATTTTTGTAAATCAAACTTTAAATATTTTTATATAGGATTATAAGGAATTAAAAGGGTTTATATGTAAAATTTCAATGGAAAATGAACTGAGACGTACCCTCATGTGCCCCAAGAAGGTGGCCCACGTGGCTGGACGCGCGGCCAGCAGCAGTGCGTGTACTACACACGCCGCCGTCTTCTCCGACAATAGGGCGCAACCCTTCTGGTTTTATGGCCATATCTCCCTCATTTTAGCTTAGATTCAACCCCCATTTAAACCTATGGGTCTGTCTCTTCCCTCTCTATAGGAATATAACAAAAAATCAAACTTACCTTGCCATTTTTCTGACTGTTTGGAATAAACTCCAAGGAAGACCCAAAAATTCTGGCGAAGCCCCATTTTTCCATCGATTTCAGTCCTTCCTTTTGCAGAATCTTCCCCACACTCTCAAGATCTTATTCCTCACCTTGTACCCTTTCAAACTCATTGGTATGTCCAAAGTTTCATTCCAAGGCCTTTATTTGTAGATTTTTCGGCCAATCCTATCGTGCCACTTATATCTCCATGAGTGGCCATGGTTTTCGTGTCTTATTATCTTATGCCACTTATCCCAAAACTAAATTGAGTAATATTTGGAAGCCAAAGCTAAATTTAAATAAACTTTAAAGTCTATAGCACATAAGTCCCTAGCTTTTCCTTAAATCTCTTAGACGCCTTAGCAAAAAGGTTTTCTTGCCTTAATTCCCAAGTCTTTGGGTGAATTACACTTTGTCCCAGGTCTTTTTAGAAATTATGCTTTTACCCAAACCTCCATAATTACGATTTCTCCCTTAGTTTTGAAACTCTATTTTTATCTCAAGATTTTCATAATCTTTTGAAGTGTCATATTTTCTCAAGTATTTGAATGTAGAAATCTTGGTTATTACGTCATCCCCCCCTTAAAATAAATTTCATCCTCGAAATTTTACCTCATTGTTGGTCCTTTAGGATATGGTCACTCAAGTGGGGGAGTGAATTGAGTGATTAAAATTTTTCTTAATTTTAATAAATATTCTTGATTAATGATTTTATTGAAAAATATATATTTGATAAATATAATAAATTATATTTTAGATTAATAATAAATGTAGACCACAAAATATAATAAAAATAAATACAATGAGGTACAACACAATTTATAGTGGTTCGGTGTCTTCACACACATCTACTCCACTCTCTCAAGATCTAACCACTCTTAGAGTTCCACTAAATCAAAATCACCAAAGTTTCCACACTAACTCACCTTGGAAACTAGATACACACCTAGATTACAATGGGTTCTAGGCAACCACTACACCAAGGTTTTCTCCCTAATTTACCTTGGAAACTATATTCACCTAGATTTTAATGGATCTAGGAAACCTATACAATCCTCAATAATAATTTAAATATTTACAAATAATTTATCCACAGTTGGACACAAATAAGCAATTAAGAACAAATTATACAAAGCAATAATATTTAAATAAATAAATAAATTTATAACCTCAAATGGAGAAGTTCGGATTTGTCGTAGAAGACTTGAAAAACTTTTCTCCTCTTACCTTGTGGCTTTTCGATGGGTGAACAATGAAACTTTGAGAGTCTTGAAATGTTTGAAAATTAGCTTGAGAGCTTTTGAGAGCTTTGGATGTGCAATATGTGCAATGGATACTCAGAAAATAAGTTTGGGGGTATTTATAAGCATTTTAGCCACTAAAGAAAAGGTTAATATGAAGTTTGAAATTCAAAAAATGTTTAAACTTTCTTAAAGAGTAAGAAAATATGTCTCACCTTTAATTCAAAATAAATTTACTTTTTGCATGAGAAATCAAAATTTGAAAATTCAAATATAAACTTTTGAGATATAAATTATTAAAACAAGAAAACATGTTAAAAGTAATCTCTTTTAATTCAAAATAAATTTACTTTTTGCATGAGCATGAGAAAACATGTTTAAAATCAATTGTCTTTAATTCAAAATAAATTTACTTTTTGTATGAGAAAGAGAAAACATGTCTAAAAATAATTCTACTTTAATTCAAAATAAATATACTTTTTGCATAAGTAATAAAAGTATTTATTAATAAATAAAAATTTAAACATAAACTTTTGAGACATAGATGATCAAAAGAAGGAAACATGTTTAAAGACAATCCACCTTTAATTCAAAATAAATTTACTCTTTGTACCCACTTTTAATTCAAAATAAATTTATTTTTTTATATGGGAAAGAAATATATTTATATCATAAAAATATTTTTGTTAATCATCAAAACTTAATTAATATGAGCAAGTTGGCTTAACATTCTCCCCCTTTTTGATGATTACAAAAAAAATGATTTATGAGGTGATTAATGTGATAAAAAAAATTTTGAACTCCCCCTTTCAAAAATACTAATAGTATAAAAATGTTTTCATATAGCTTAATAGATAAAATAATTTTTAAGAGTTTTAAAGACCAAATCTGATTGTCTTGATTGCACCTGCTTGATGTCCTATTTCTTAGATATACTATTTCCTCATATACACGAAAAAATATCATAATACATTTTTTCCCCCATACAAAAATTATATACAATTCAAACTCCCATACATACAAGCTCTCATCTCATAACATCTTATTATTCTCCCCCTTTTTGTTATAATAAAAAAGATATTGTTAACAAAAAAAATAAAAATATATAAACAATATAACTCATGAGAGAAATATATCGAGCATAGTCCATAATATCAAGCATAATTCAAGATTACACAACATCAAAGAAAGTAATCATAGTATAGTCAATGGATATAGTAGCATTACAAAATTTACAAAGCAGTAATCTAAGGCACCCACGTTGATAGCTTTGGATTTTGCCGATGCTCAATGCTGGTGATGGTTGCTGAACACGACGGATCCAAGTTCATCTATATCACTTGGGAATGGCCATTGGGTGCTACTAGTTTCGACTGGGTAAGGTTGCAAACTAGCCTCTTGGAAATAAGGAAATGACATTTTCTTGGATGACTGGGTTTTCAAAATTCCAAATAAGGTTTGGATTGTCCACGAGGAAAAATCTATTGTCATAATATGGATTTGGATTGGTTTCTAGGTGAAATCAATTTTGAATATTGAGAGGGTTTGCAAATAGTAATTGCTCCAATAAAGCTAGATGAAATTGAAGATCGACAACCTGCTGTTGGTGAGAAAAAATATAGGAAACACAACCATAAATAGGATCTTGAAGCTTAGCTTGAGCTTCATACAAAAGTGTAATGACAACCCCATAACGGTCATTAACCGGAAGTTGGGCCAAGAGCTTTGGGGAATTACTTGCACCAAAAACCTTATGGATAGCTACAAAATCAGTAGATCCTTCTTCATGGCAGAAGAAAGGGGAAAAGATGCATGATTGGGTACATCTTCTTCTTAATACTTTGCAGGCACCACACTGAGAATCGGGTCCTGACATGATCTTCTATTTTTTTTTTTTTTTTAAACTGGGTAGATTTAGCTAGATTTGGGTATTGGGTAGATCTAACCGGATCTAGATAGATCTAACTGGATGTTGGGACTGGGTATATCTAGCTGGATCTAGGTAGATCGGGCCGAACAAACAAATAGACGGACAGACTTGAAGGCCAGATCTAGATAGATTTGGCTGGAACAACGAATGACTATGAAACCTTAACAAGAACAATCAAAAAGATAAAACAAAATAAATAAAAAAATAAAAATGAAAAAGTGCTCACTGTGAATCCAATCGACCAGGAGCAGCGGTCGACGCAGGTCTGGGTGATGGCAACAGTAGTGGCGGGTGCAGATCTATCGATGCAGATCTAGGAGGCGCCAACAACAGCGGCTAGCACAGATATAGGTGATAGCAACATAGGCCACGATGACAGAGAAAAGGCGGATGGTGCAGATTTGAAGGCCGCGACAACGGAAAGGGTTCAAATTAGAGGCGACGGAGGAAGGAGACGATGGAGAGGTGACGGTAAGGGCAACAAGAGAAAGAGGAAATCAGAGAGGGTTTAGGTGAGAAAGAGAGCGAGAGAGAGAGAGAGAGAGAACGGATGGGTTTCGACGAGGGCGACAGTAAGACTGTAAACAAGGGGACGCTGGAGATAGCTAGGGCAACTAGAGAGAGAGAGAAAAAGAGAGAGGTTTAGGGAGACAGAGGGTGAGAGAAAGAGAGAGAACAGATGGTTTTGGCGAGGATAACTTTTTTTTTTTATTTTGTGTTTTGTTTGTTTTTTTTTTTTAATTTATTTATTTATTTTTTATTATTATTATCATTATTTTAAAACAGAAATGAAATTTGCACAAGAAATTTTCCCACTTCAATATTCTAAGCTACCTAAAGATATTTATTACCCCTAATTTCCTTCTAATTTATTCTTAAAAATTCATTGTGTTCCAAATATAGAAACAAATTTTAGTTTTGAAACTAATTTTCATTCTTCATTTTTCTGACACAACATTGATTCAAAATTCATCTTCTAAGGCTTGATCCATGCAAGTTGGATCAATCATTAGATATGAAGGCCACATTGTAAAACATATAGTCTTTACACCTTGACTTGGTTCTCCAATTATTTGATCTATTTGATGATCTTGCACAAATTTATAATTCTTGGGAAGCATACCTAAATCATCCTCATCTTAGAAAGATAATTTTATCATCTAATTCTCTTAGTTTTCTTTCTAAAGATTTGAAATTTTTTATCATTTGAAAACAAAAGCACAACCAAGTAATCCTATAGAAATTTTCTCCTACAACATATAATGTTTTCCACCCAAACTTCTAGTTTGTGTGGGTTCAAATAGATCTAAGTGTAAAAGTTGTAAATGCTTACTGATTGATATTTCACTCATAGATTTAGACTCTACCCTTCTTACTTTAATAGCAAACATCATAGAAATTTCTTCACTGATTTTCATTTTAGGAAGCCCGACAACTAGATCAAAATTTTCTTGATTAGGTTTGGATTTGCATAACTTAATATATCTTTTATGCCATAAAAAGAATATCCTCATTCTTTACTATTAGGCATTATTTCTAGAAGGTGACATACCTTATTTCTTTGGGAGTGAGATCTATAAATCTCTCCCACTGGTCATGTGCGATGAGCATCAACTATCCATATACAATTTGCTACCAATTGTGATTCTCACGCACATCTACATATTTGATAAGATTACGTTTTAGGTTTGGATACCCATCTATAAATGGGTTCCTTAAATCTTTCTTCATTGTGATCAAATGATTTAATTATTCTTGATGTATGTGGATTAGGAGTAACATTTAAGATTTTATGATCTAACTCATTCATTGCTTGTATTACCCTTTTGAGTATCCACATTTGTACTATGTTGTTTCTCTTAGCTTGGGGTCTCCATTTAGGTTGTTTCCATTCTCTCTTAGGTGTTTTGTACCTTGGTTTGGGTTTTGAATTTTTCTTTGAAATTAATGTGGCTAAACTTTTCTCTATTGCATTCTTTTCCACTAATAGTTTATTATTTTGAGTTTTTAATATTTTATTTTTTTAAAGATTAATTAATTGATTTTTTAATTTATCTTCATTTTCTTTCTTGAGTTCTTGTGATTTTTCTTTTAAGTTTTTTAATTCACTCTTTAATTTTTCATTTTCTCTTTTATGATTTTTCTTCATTGTTTTTACTTCTTTCTTAATAGATATATATATTTTATATATACTTCTTCGTATGCTTTTTGTAATTCTTCTAACTCTAAGTTATCTTCCTCGTCTTCTATAGCCATAAAGGATACAGTGCATTTTCCTTCTTGGATTGGAATGACTCACTAAAATCATCCATATCCCATACGGGAATGACATTTTTCTTTGATTTCTTGACTCTTTTTTCTTTCTTCTTCTTTTTCTCCTCACCTTTGAATGCTAATATTTTCTTTTCATTATACTCTTTAGCATCTTCATTCATTTTTCTTAGCATTCTAAAAATATTTAAGACTTTTTCGAACCATCCATTCAAATTACTAATTGTCTCATTAAGCCAGAACTTACATCTTTGACATTGAGACATAAGAAAACTCATTTTACAATTATTGGTTTCTTCATGAATTCTCTCTAATTTTTCTCATAATTCATTTGATGTGGAGCATGAAGATAATTTTCCACACTCACTGGCCATTAAAGAACTAAGAATTAAATACTTTGCCCTATGGTCCATTTCTATTTTTCTTAGGTCTTCCTTTGACCATTATTCCTCATATTGAGAGGATAGATCAAATCCATCCTTAACAAGTCTCCATAAAAGATAGCTTTTGGAAATGATATAGGATTCCATCCTAATTTTCCAAAAAACATAATCCTTTCTATTGAGCATTGGAGGACTAGAGGGGATTGAAACGTCACCTAGGTATTGGCTAAAATAAGAGGTCATTATAAGATCTTATCCTAAGATTTGAGATTAATAATCACAAATATTTTAGGACCCGCTCTGATACCAATTGTTGGTCTCTTATGGTATGGCCACTCAAGAGGGGGGTGAATTGAGTGATTAAAATTTTTCTCAATTTTAATAAATATTCTTGATTAATGATTTTATTGAAAAATATATATTTCATAAATATAATAAATTATATTTGAGATTAATAATAAATGTAAACCATAAGATATAACAAAAATAAATACAATAAGGTATAACATAATTTATAGTGGTTCAGTGTCTTCACACACATCTACTTCACTCTCCCAAGATCTAACCACCCTTGGGGTTCCACTAAATTAAAATCACCAAGGTTTCCACACTATCTCACCTTGGAAACTAGATATACACCTAAACTACAATAGGTTCTAAGCAACCACTACACCAAGGTTTTCTCCTTAGCTTATCTTGGAAACTAGATTCACCTAGATTTTAACGGATCTAGGAAACTTATACAATTCTCAATAATAATTTAAATGTTTACAAATAATTTATCTACATTTGGACACAAATAAGTAATTAAGAACAAATTATACAAAGCAATAATATTTAAATAAATAAATAAATTTGTAACCTCAAATGGAGAAGTTCAGATTTATTGTAGAAGATTTGAAAAATTTTTCTCCTCTTGCTTTGTGGCTCTTTGATGGATGAAAAATGAATCTTTGAGAGCTTTGAAATGATTGGAAATTAGTTTGAAAGCTTTTGGGAGCTTTGGATGTGTAATATGTGCAATGGATACTCAAAAAATGAGTTTGGGGGGTATTTATAAGCATTTTAATTACAAAAGAAAAGGTTAATATGAAATTTAAAATTCAAAAAATGTTTAGGTTTTCTCAAACAATAAGAAAATATGTCTCACCTTTAATTCAAAAAAAAATTACTTTTTGCATGAGTAATCAAAATTTGAAAATTCAAATATAAGCTTTTGAAATATAAATGATTAAAACAAGAAAATATGTCTAAAAATAATCTCTTTTAATTCAAAATAAATTTACTTTTTGTATGAGTAAGATAAAATATGTTTAAAACCAATTCTCTTTAATTCAAAATAAATTTACTTTTTGTATGAAAAAGAGAAAACATGTCTAAAAGTAATTCTCATTTAATTCAAAATAAATATACTTTTTGCATAAGTAATAAAAGCATTTATCAATAAATGAAAATTTACACATAAACTTTTGAGACATAAATGATCAAAAGAAGGAAACATGTTTAAAGACAATCTACCTTTAATTCAAAATAAATTTACTCTTTGTACTCACTTTAAATTCAAAATAAATTTATTTTTTTATATGAGAAAGAAATACATTTATATCATAAAAATATTTTTATTAATCATCAAAACTTAATTAATACGAGCAAATTGGCTTAACACTCATAATTCACTCAAATTCTCACTTCCCAAGCAAATTCATCAAAATCGTGGTGTCTTTAGAATACATTTTTCAAGAGATCTTTTTTTATTCCTCGAACCCTTACGCTAGGGTGAATGATTTATTTGGCTTAGTGTGTGTAATATTCTGATAATTCGGGAATAATTAATAATTATTAATTTAATCGAGATCAACTAATAATTATTAATTTAAATTGAAAATAAATAATAATTATCAATTTTTGTATTTAAAGTGATTATAATAAAATTTTTAAGAAAAAGGAATTACGTGTAGCATATTGAGGTTTTCAATTGTTATATTATTATAACACCCGATGGGTGGCATGTATTGTATGTAAAAAATAAAATAAATAAATAATAGTAAAGCAATTGGAAGACTGGAAGTGGCAGCCGGGCATAGGTATGTTCATATACATAAGATGTATGTGTAGGGTTAACATAGAAATATATTAATAGTATATGTTATTCTATGTAAATGAATATATTAGCTAGGAGAAATTAAAAATTGAAGTGAGGAGGCTGCGGAGGTGCATGGAATAAATATATATATATATAATTTGGGATGTAGTATAATATTGGAGTTTATTGTATTAATGCTCATGGGAAATAGAAAAAAACAAATAAGTTAGTGGAAGTATCCAGCATAATGGATGCCCAAGAGCATCTCTTCCTTTATGAATCCTTAGCCATGCACCCATGTGTTGCTTATGAAGAATAAGATAGAATAAAAAATTATTATAAGGGAATAGGAGAAGAGAAACGGAAGGCAGTGGGTTGTGCTGGCTGCCACACGGCAACGCCTGATGCTTCAATTTCCTTTCCTTTTAAGGCCAGATCGGGCTGTATAATTGAGAGGATTTTAACAAGAAGTAATGGGGAAAAAAATTACAGTGAAGATGGAGCATCGCGTGGAGGCTGAAAATGGGGGAAAATCCAAGAGAAATTGTAGAAAATTCTGCATAATTGGGGTTTAAATATTCAAGTAAGTGGGATTTATTATGTAAATAAATTTGTACGGTTGAAATTTAATTTGGGGTGCGATTTTATTAATTTTTGGTTGAATTGAATTATTTTGCAGCGTGTATTAATTTAGCGGCGTGTAACCATATAATTACCGAAATCAGTTAATTTAAGGTAAGCCCTTCACTCCATTCGTGATTCTCATTTGATTTATGAATTCTATGTCTTCCCTCAACTCGATTTGGTTATAGAAATTAATGGTGTACATTACAGTTAATTATTATCCGAATTTTATTAAATTAAATTAAATAGGAGACTTTCGGGGTTTAATTCTGTAAGTGCCTACGGGGTATCGTATCACCCCTACTTCATTGGGAATGATGTCGAACCTGGTTTGGGCTAGATTTTTAGTAAGACAATTGTAGTTGTGAGTACCCTCTGGGGTTTGTTGTTGTAATCGGGAGTCTTAGGATTTGCTTGTGTGAGTCGCAGGGTGTGAGATACACAGCTTGTAAAACCTCGTTTTGGCATAAGGTTGCCACGTCATTTAAGTGAGATTTAAATACCGAAAATTGGCTTAATAGTGGAAATAAGCTGTCGAATGAATCGAAAGGAGTGCCCCAAGACTTAGATATCAAAGGAAAATAATATAGTATTAATGAGCAAGTTGAGAAGTGATTTTTAGCATCGAAAGAAATTAGATCGGGAACAGTTTTCGGTACAGCTAAAATACAGCTAGGAATTAGGCTGAAAAATCGAATAATCGTAAGGGGCTTCCGGGAAGTCAACGGAACGCCAATGAGGGTCATATTTGGTGCATAGAGCAACCCTTCAGTGGTTTTTGGAAGAAACAAAAAAGGATTAAAGGCCAAACAAAAATTCGGGCCAAAGTGCAATTTCTTAAAGTTTACCGAATCGGCCGGAGGGAGGTCGAAATGACAATTTTTCGGATTCATCAAAAGAGGAAGTAAGAATTTTAGAGCATGAGGGTCTTAATGGAAATGAAAGAAAGTTCAAGGGTTAATGAAAAAGGGTAAAGTGTAATAAGCCGAAAGTTAGAGGGGCGAAAATGTAATTTTTGCAAAGTTGGAGCTGCCATGGCAGGCAGCCTCAGCCAGCCACCGATCGAGGCTTTTGACCATTGGGATCTCGAGAGCTTGGGTCGGGGAAGCTCAAGGACCAAGCCTTAGTCGACGGTGAGCACGAGAATAGCCGGATTTCCAGGTTTCTTGGCCGCAAATGGGTCGGCCATGCCGAACCTATAAATGGCATTTCGAGGGTGTTGGTCGGTGTTTTTGGGTCGCTCAAGAGGTTGTTGTGAAGCTTGAGCCATTGGGTCGACCATCCATGTCGGTTTTAAGGTCCAGTTGTGGCTATAAATAGCAGGGTTTCGCGAGAGGGATTGGCTGAGGGTTTCAAAACTTTGAGCTTCAAATTGAAGGCTCATCTGAACGAATTGAGGGCTCAAAGCATAGGGCTTTTGAAGCCCATGAGGTGAGGAAGATTTCTGAAGAGTTGGAAGTGTTTTGGTCGAGGTTCGAGTGGGTTTCAAGCTTGGCTGGAGTTTGGAGGCGGGAGGCGAGGTCGAGAGTTTGGCCGTCAAATCGGAGGCCTTCTGGCCATCCTTTGGAAGCTCAAGAGGTTCCCTAGTGATCGACTTGAAGAGGCCTTTCAAGGGGTGTGATCGGAGGCGAATTCTGGCGCCGGCCTGCAAGCCAGTTCGCCGGAGAAGACGACGTGCGTGCAGTGCACGCGCGGCTTCACACGTGCAGAGACGCGCTTTGGCGCGTGGGGGCGCGTGCGCTTGAGGTAAATTCTGAAATTTTTTTTAAAATTCCTAGAAAAATATTTTAGGAATTTTTGTGCAAAAAGATTTGGTGAAATAGTTGTGTAGATATTTATTTGAAGATATTAGTGAGGAAAATTGGGAGGAAAATGAAGTAAATGTGAGGAAATTAAGGAGAAATTGATATCTTGATGCTTATTGAAATAAGTATGATGATTAGGGTGCCTTAAAGCTTGAGGTGAAGTGACTTTTGTGAAGTTTGAGGTTGGCACGCAAATCGAGACGGCACACGCTTTTCGAAGAAAGTTGAGTTGCGTCTTAAGGTGAGAGTTCTCAACCGAAAAGTTGTTTTATGGCATGTGAATGGGTTTGTGAGTTGTTCGCTACAAAACTCGATTTGTTCATACAAATGATCTAATGTGTGAGAAGTTCTACCTGCATAAAACTTGGTTTGTTCATGCAAATGATTTGATGTGTGAGTAGTTCTACTGAAAACTGTTTGTTGCATGTGGAAAAGGTCTGCTTCAAAACTTTGTTTATTCATGGAAATGGTTTTGATGCATGTGGAAATGTCTATTTCAAACTTGATTTGATTTCACGGAAAAGGATTTGTTGCATATGAACGGTTTTTAAGTATGATGATGGTTTTCATGAGGGTGGTTGTCCCTAAACGTTTTGCATGGCATGGAATTTGTGCGATAAAATTATGTACATGAAATGATGTTTAAATGATGCATGGTTTATGATGTTGACATTGGCATGTTTTGTGATGTCCATGTGGGATGTGTGTTGTCAACCTGTGTGAGGTACTTGAGTGATAGCACTAGGGAAGCGTGCCAAAGGAAAATACCCATTGGGGAAGGGGCTGAGACCAGACTTCACCCTACGGGACCCAAGTGGCGAGGCTGTGAGTGGACACCACCCCGGACCGGCTCAAAGTGGCAGGGCTGCGAGTGGACACCACCTCGGGACCATTGAGCGGTAGTATTGTTCCCGAGGTGGACGTGGATTCCCAGGGATAGTGTTGGTCCTCTTATGGCCAGGGTTGTGATGAGATCGGAATGCCTTTGGGTGGGAGCGTAATGTCTATCATGATATGGGGGTGATACCCGGGTTCATGCGTGAGGTTGTCCCCTTTAAGCTGGTACTTGATTGATAGTACTCGGGATGCGGGCCAAGGGAAAATGCCCATTGGGGACGGGGCTGAGACCGGACTTCATCCTATGGGACCCAAGTGGCGGGGTTGCGAGTGGACACCACCTCGGACCGGCTTAAAGTGGCGGGGCTGCGAGTGGACACCACCCCGGGACCATTGAGCGGTAGCATTGTTTCTGAGGTTGACGTTGATTCCAGGTTAGTACTAATCATCTTGTGGCCATGATTGTGTTTGGATCCAGATGCTTTTGAGTGTGAGCGTAATGCCTAGACATGATATGGGGGTGATACCCAGGATCACGTTGTGAGAATGTGTCGATGTGATTACGTTGCCTTTAGAGAGATTGCATTTTTCCCGGTTAGGGTTAAGTGCTATGTGGGATTCTCTTGGGCTGAGGTATGTCGGGATGAGTTTATGATGAATAATTGTTAAAGGATATGTTGATGTTATTCATGTTTGCATATATTCATGAAAATGATTTTGAGCTCTCACTTAGATGATTCAGCATCTAATTTGGACTATGTCCTTAGAATATTCAAACGTTCCAGGTGAAAGCAATGACGCTAAAGGAAAGGAAGTCATCGAGATGTAGTCGTTGATTTCATTAGCATATATTCTGTTATGCTCAAGGTGTTAGTAGTTGTTATTGAGATATGAGACTTGATGTATTTTGTTTTGAGATGTCTTGTCGAATAATTTCTACGTTATGAATGAAATGAATTTAGTTATGTATGTCGAGATTTCGATTCTGCTTCCGTTGATGTGATGATGTTGTTAGCCTTGGCTTATTCTTAAGTTAATATGCTAAGAGAATGGCTCGGGATTGTCGGGATTTCGAATGATGTTGAGTGTATGATGGATGATTAATGAGGAAAAAAAATGTATGCCCGAAATTTCGAGAATAATGATCCTTTCAGGAAAGCGGGGCCTTACACAGCTACTGACCGTCGAACGTGGGGTCATGGCAGTTAATGGTTGGACGTATGGGCACCGGTTATTAGCTGTTACGAGAGATTATAGACTGGTCAGGCAAGCTGGTATTGCCAGACACCCATTACTAGTGTTGTGCGTATCATGATGTGATTGTGGTTTTATGTGGGCGTGAGTGGTGATAATAGTCGGCGTGAGTTATCATCAGGTGAGGTAACATGTTGACTATTTGGTGACACTAGAGCGAACCATCATCGAGCCGAGGGCGGTTGTTGACCGATTGTTCCTAATCACAGATTGTCGACTGGTACCTGGTCACTGCTGACCGGCTCTACCATTATGTGACATATTGCATGACATTACATTGCATGGGATCAGGCTTACATCCATTGGGGGTCATGTTTTGTATGTACGGGGAAGTGTGCTCATTGGCATAACTCGGTTGGCCTGTTGAGTGCCAATTTGGGTACGATAAGCGAGCACGTGCATTTAGAGCATTTTGCCTGTGTGGGTTCTTATATGGGCGTAGCATGGCTTGATGCTTGGCTTATGGGGGGCTTTGTCATCACGTTATTGCTGCAAGAGCCATTGCATTTATTATTTGTTGCATCGCATGGTTACCGTTGATTTAGTATATGATTGTGGTTTGAGGTATGGAGTTGACCCTCGATAGCTATGAGTGTGAGTTGGGCTCCAGATAGCTATGACACGAGGACTCCGGTAGGTGACTATGATGAGAGCTTTGGGCTCGTGTGGATTGTGTTGTTAGAGCCTCAAGCTCATGGGCTTTATGCCAGCCAGTTCATGGCTATGACAGGTTTGTATGCTAGGACTTAGGTGCCAGGATATGCATTTCTTACATGGGCCCTAATAACTGTTATGTGCATTGTTATATTTATGTGGATTACAGGATTCTCTATTTCACGGTATGGCATGGCATGTTCATATGATGCATTGCACTTTGTGCGGGTGTATTCTGGGTGGGATGTATCCCCAGCATTATTATTGTCATTTAGAGATGTGTACTCAATTGTGGTTTATTTCTGGATTAACTTTGTCTAGCGAGACCTATGTCGAGTATGGCTATTTCTGGTTTTGGTCTGTCTTACTTGTTGATAGTGAGATATGTTCCGGTGTGGGAGATCTATGCCTAGCCTTACCTCCGTTATTTTATTATGCTTGCTAAGCCTTGTGGGTCATCTTGTTTTTACCATCATTCCAGGTGTAGGAGCTGACGCAGTGGTTAGACTATTTGGCGTGTCAGTCGCAAATAACTGTGTGTATAGGGCAATCCCGACTAAAAGATTCGTGAGGTGCAAGTTGTGATCAGGGGCTCGGACATTTTGGCTTGTTTGCTTTATCTGGTTATTGGGTTATTATGTATGATTAAGCCCCTAAGTGATTGGTTTTCGTTCATTTAGCTTTCATTGTTGTGGTGTGTTGTATGATTTGGTTGAATTGTAATTAAAAATTGAGAAAAATTTATGGACCATCATAGTGTGCCTCTTTCAATGTGGTTTACCTTAACTCTTGGCCCCAAACACATAATGTCATCTTGGAAATCAAAGTATTTCATTCGAAAATCGAATGTCAAGGTTTTTGACTCATTCCCAATTATTAACACATGACTACACCTTCGAATCTTCCAGAATGGCTTGCCAGGTTTGTTCATTAGATGAAATGAATCACTTGGCTAGCAATGTAAATAAATGTTCTTTCGAGAATCACATTCACTGCCACAGGTTAGAAGCCTTCACTAGTCCCTACTCTCGGGTTATCAGAACAGGCTATCAGAGCAAGCTCGTTTGCACATTAGCCATCACGTTCACCCAAAACAGGCTATTAGAGCAGGCTTGTTAGCCACCACATTCACCCTCTCGGGATGGTATTGGATCACACATGTAACACCCCTCCCCCAAACAAGCCCAACACCCAGGAAGTTTGGGAGAGAGAGTGTTAAAAAAAATGAAGAGAAATATTCTATTCACATAAATACGTACACACCTAAAACTTTTGGTCAAGACATAAATGAGTAAAAAAGTTCAAATCCCATCATTTGCTGGCTAAGGAAGAAGATGAGGTAACCTCTACTTTTAATTATGATTTTGATGACAATGATAATATTGATAATGATTTTTCAAAAGAATAGTTACTAAATGCTTTTAATGAATTATGTGTCAAGTTTGAAAAAGTATGTTTGAAGCATAAAACTCTTCAAAAATAATTTGATTTATTATCAAATGAGTTAGAAGTTTTAAAAACAAAGAATGAATGTTTGCTTGCTTTCAATGAATAATTTTTAAAGGAAAATAATTTAAAAGAATTTCAATTGAAATCTCCTAATAGTGATTTGAATGAAAAATCTATTTTAAATAGGAAATTTTCAAATTCACCTGATCATGAAAAATATGTTAAAAATTTTAATAATCAAAGAGCTAATGTCAAAATCTCAATTTTACACACCTCGAATGATATTAAATGTTTATATTATTGTAAGATAGGTCATATTATATTTTGTTGTTCTTTTAAAATGAAATCATCTAGTAGTCTTAAAATGAAATGGATTTCTAGGAGAACTAAAGTATTTAATATTTCTCATACTAAACCTCAATGATCCAAGCATGTTTTGATACTAAATTTTTTTTATTTTAAAAGGAATATGTATAAAGATAAAAAGAAAACAATTTTCAAACAAAAATCTTTGTCTCACATCCTAGTTGATGACGTGAAAAATCTTATGTGAAAGAATAGTTCATAGGCACAATAGTGGACGTAGACCAACTTCACATTCATCTCTGTTAGGCTTGTCTCTAATTAGGATGATTCTACGAGAACTTGCAGTGAAAATAGAACTGCCTACGGCCTTCCCATAAACAGCTAACCCTCGATCAGATGCCTAAGTAAGAAGTCATCCATGAAGAGAATAAGAGAGAGAGGAGCACATATGTAGTAGCCATGAAGATATCTTGTTTAGACAGTAGAAACACCCAACAATCTTTCAAATTATAGAATTAATACAACAAGGCCAACCCCTCAGGAAGAACAAGAGAAGGAAGTCGAAAGACGCAGAAGTCAAATTAAAGTGTTCCTCCATTTATGGAAGCGGCACATACATTGTTCAAGACCGACCAAGGACACATACATAATATATAATATTTAAATTATAGATTAGGACTTAGGACTTAGGAGTATACATGGCCTCCTCTTAACAGCGTCTGGTAATTAGCCATGGAATTATTCCTAGCCCAAATGATTCCACAGGCTGGACAAACCGTTTGCATTCCTGCTCCAGGCACTGTAACCGTGCTTTGACCTGGCGTATGGCCGCCTGGATTAGGTCTTGGCCTTGGATCTGGCGTTGGCCTTGGATCTGGCGTTGGATCAGGCCTTCTATTATCAGGGGGCATGATAATAATAATCGGCTGATTGGGATTGTTGCCGCTGCCGCCGCCGATTTCTTGTATCTGAAAGAAGGCTCCTTCAAAGACATTATTTCCGTTCCTGGCAGTTACTGCTTGTCTGGGAGGTGGCATTGTGGAAGCAAGCTAATCAAATCAAGATGCCAAACGGAGCTCTATGTGTGCATATATATACTCAAATCAATATCAAGCAGAGCCTAAGTATTCACATATTTAATTATTATTATGCACAATCAATACTTAATTATTAAGTATTCACATATTTAATTATTATTATTATGCGCAATCAATTGCGCGTGAATGAAAAGAAAAAAAGAGACATGGGCGGGAGACTGGTTAATATATTTAATTATTATTAAATATTCACATATTTGATTGCGCCTGCGCAATTGCTTGCGCCAGCCTCTCTTCCTCTCCCTCTCCCTCCCGCTCTACCCTTTTCCTCCCTCGAATGGCGAGAATGGCTTTTCATAAAAGCCAATTGCGTGAAACCCGCCTACTATTCTTCCAATTGCCCTTTTTCAAGGCAATCAAATTATTTTATGATTTTATTAATTATTAATTTTTATACATAATATATAATTTATTTTATATAAGAATTATTAACTTTTCTCATTTGTGTTATCCTGCTAAAATTACCATGAACTATTAATGATAATTTAATTAATTATTAATTCTTAATAGTAATTTAATCTCTATTACTTATTAATGGTGGATAAAAATATTGTACTAACTCAAATTCACTAATTAGTTTTGGGTGTGACCTTCTAAATTCATAGTTGAGTAACAGTTTCATGTAATATTTTTTTTTCAGATTCCCTTAATTGAGACTCCCTTCTGATTAGTTACTTTTCTGTAAATGCTTCTACAACAAAATAACCTTTTCTCTACGATTTTTTTTCTACGTAGCAAATTTCATAGCAAAATATTAAATTGTAGATAATTCAATAGAGCCAAAATTTTTCCCACCAAAGATAATTTTTAGCTACAAAAATTTTATCTACGCCATAAGTTTCATAGTCAAGTTAAAATTTTGTTACGTAATTATTAAATCGTAGGCAATTTAAATGAGCCAATTTTTTTTGCCATCAAATGTAATTTTTTAATACGAAAGTTTTATCTATGATTCAAAATTGCATAGCAAAAAAATAAGATTTTACTACAAAATTATTAAATTATACTTAAAAGATAAGTTTAATTTTTTTTCAAATTCGAAATGTTGAAAATTAAAAAATATGAAAAAAAAAGCGGGAACATTCCCCCTAAAATATACATTTAGAAAACTCAAATTAATTAAAAATTAACCTCCCAAACTCTCAAATTTTTGCACGAAATTAGTGTGCAAATATTTTACTGTGCAAATCGTGTAAACTCTCATATTCTCGCCACTGGATTGATTTTGGTTGTTTGCCTTATCGATTTTGCAACGGGGCTTTCTTGCTTCGATTCAGATGGTCTTTCAGTCGATCGGCGTGGTTTGCATATGGATCGTCATGATTTCAGATCCATTTTTGTGTTTTGGATTCTGATTTCTCGATATGATGTTATGAATGTCTTTAACAGAAGGATTCTTGGTATATCAATGGTGGTTTCTCGTCTACTTTAATAAAATCGGAAGTCTGTTCGCAGATCTGGGGTTTCTCGCTGGTTTGGGGTCTCCGACTGGGGTTTCTCGTTGGTTTGGGTTCTTGGATTGGGGTTACTCTCAGATCTGGATTCTCGCCAATTTGGGTTTCTGCTCGCAGGTTGCTTCTGAAGCGGGTTTTGAAGATTATTTATCTCTTGCTTTGTTCCAGTAGGTCTTCCGGTCTGTTCATGCAGTTTGATTTGTAGTTGTTCTTGATAGATTGAAGTTCTTCATTGCTTGATCTGTACCTGTGGTGTTTCTAGTCTGTTTTTCATCATATCGACAATCTGTTCTATTTGAAAATTCAAATCAGCACAAGAGGGGACGCTGGTTGGGTCTTCTGGTCAGGGTTTTTGCTCGTGTTGGATGTTGACGATTTGGGATTCTGCTTGCAAGTATTGATTGGTTTTTTGGGGATTCCTGATTGGGGTCTGCTTGTTGTTTACGGACCCAGCTTGGTTAGTTTTTTTATTTGAATTATTCTAAATCTTTCACATTGAAATAAATTAGATTAATTCGTTTGATCTTTCTTTTACTTTTGTTATTAAGGTTTTTGGCATGCATAAGTAGTAGAAGAAAAAAAAAAGCTTGGAGCTAAATTTTCATATTGTGTTAATTTTTAACTATTTTCATTTTAAAATTTGATGTTACTATCATTACATTTATTGATATTATGTACTAGTCAGATTCAAAATAGTTGGAGATTGTGGAGATTGTGGTTGATATTAATTTTATTTTATGTGATTAATTTAAAGTTTTTGAAGTTATATATTGCGTGTTAAATTTCATCTAGATTGTAAGGGTTGGTATAGGTTTAGAAAAAAATATTATTCTTGAAAAAAGAGATTGTTTTTTTATTACGAAATTGAATTTAGTGATATTGTAGTGGTATATTAGTCGTATATAGAACTTACTATGGAAATTTAACTTTTGATTATAAAAATATTGGTAGAGAAAATTAATTGCTATGAAAATTGGTATTTGATTATCAACTTATTACGAAAATTGGTATGTGAAAATCAATTTACTATGAAAATTGATATGTGATAATTAATTTGCTACGAAAATTGGTATGATTAGCTATGATTTGATGTAGTGAAAAATAAATGTTTTCTCTACAATTTGACATTCGTAGTAAAAGTTATATTATTTGCTATGAAAATTGCTATAATCAACTACGAAAATCAGTATAATTAGCTACAATATATGTCGTAGTAAAAAATTAATACTTTTTCTACGTTTCTCTGATCATAGAGAAAAGTGTATTATTTTCTACGAAACGTTAAATCGTAGCTAAATATTATTAGCTACGAAGCTTTGACTATGATTTACGCTACGAATAAAATTTCGTACCTAATTTGTTTTTGTTACGAAAATTGAATTTTTAACTACGAAAACTTTCATAGAGAAAACCAAAATTTGTTGTAGTCGAAACTAAAACTGCTTGAATAGATGATTCCTTTAGATTGATTCTATCACACAAATATCAAAAATTGCTCCTTGGCAATCCCCTAGTGAAGATGTCAGCTAATTGATGTAAAGTGGGCACATACCAAATTTCAACCTCACTATTTTCAACCTTTTCTCACACAAAGCGTACATCAATCTCAATATGTTTAGTATGAGAATGAAACAACAGATTTTCAGCAATACTTTTAGCAGCCATATTATCACTCCACACTATTGGTGTTTGACTACATTGATACCCGAACTCTGAAAATAGAGACTTCAACCATAATATTTCAGTCACCCCTTGAACAATAGCCTTATATTCAACCTCTCCAACTAACCGAGCAACCACCATTTGCTTCCTTGAACCACAAACTATCAAATTGTGCCCAAGAAACACTCAAACACCACTAATAGACAACTTGTTAACCTTACAACTAGCATGATCCGCATTAGTATATACAATCAATGGTAAATTAAGAGGTGCTAGTGAGAAAAAAAGGCCCAGACCAAGGGTACCCTTGAGATACCTAAGCAGCTTCTTATAAGCTATCCAATGTTGTTGTTTAGGAGAGGATAAAAATTGACTAAGTTTATTGACTGTAAAAGATATGTCCAGCCTAGTGTAGGTTAAATATTGTAAGGAGCCAATAATGGTACGGTATAGAGATGGATTGTTAAAGGAATCACCCTTATCAGTTAAGGACACTACAAAATTCATAGGGGTATCATCATGACTTACAATCTTGCATTCTTGCCTTCCTCAACAAATCCAAAGCATGTTTTGACTGTGTAAGATAAATTCCACTGAGATTTCTGTGAGCTTCAAACCCTATGAAGTAAAAAATAGATCCTAGAGTTTTTAGAGAAAAATTTGTGTCCAAATCATGAATAAAATCTCCAAGGGCTATAGAATGAAAATCGATGACCAATATATCATCAACATATACCAATACAAATAGCACAAACTGAGAAGTACGTTTAATGAATAGTGAGGCATCAGACACAACCCCTACAATTCCCCACGATTGCAAAGAAACTCTCAACTTAGTGTACCAAGCTTGAGGTGCCTATTTAAGGCCATAGAGTGATTTCCTTAGCTTACACACATGTGAGGAATACCAAGCATCAATAAACCCCTCGGGCTGAGACATATAAATTTCCTCAATCAGATCTCTATTCAAAAAAGGCATTAATAACATTTACTTATTGTATATCCCAACCAAAAACAACAGCTAAGGTGAATAAAACTTGAATAGTTGGAGCCTTAACAACTGGACTGAAAGTCTCAGCATAATCAACCCCCGGTGTTTGAAGAAAACCCTTGGCTACCAACCTGGACTTGTGCTTAAGCACTATTTCATCAGGATTATACTTAATCTCATACACCTACTTGTAGCCAGTGAGGTTCATATCCTCTAAAAATGAAACTAAATCCCAAGTGAGATTGTGTTACGCAAGGTTGTGAACTCTTCCTTCATAGGCTTAACCCATTGTGAGTCTAAAAAAGCATCATGAATAGAACTAGGCACTAGGGAACTGGTTAGGGCATGAGGAGAGGTAAATTGAAGTTGCTTGGCCTTGGACTTAGTAAGCATAGGATGAACTAAAGGAAGAGGTGCAATCGTATGTTTAGTGATACGATTTGCAAGTCTAGAACAAGGCTAAGGAGGGATAGTAGTAGTAGGAGAATGAACAAAGGAAGAATCCATGGGTAGTGAGGAAATAATGTTTGATAAGGAAGGAGACACAAGTTGCGCTACTATAGTGGAAGCAAGAGTAGAAAGAGACTCAAAAAATAGAGTTGAAAACCCATTTGGACAAGGCTGCAAAGTAGGAGGAGAAGAGAATAAGCAATCGAATGGAAACTCATCTGGATTAAATTGCACATGTCAACATATATAAATTCTACCAAAAGGATGCAAACATTTATCACCTGCTTGTGCATGACTATACCCAATGAAAATGCACTTGGTTGAATGAAAACTTGTGCTTGTTATAAGGGCGTAGATAAGGAAAGCAAGCACAACCAAACAATTGCAACATCAGATAATTAGGCTGCTTATAATAGAAAAGTTCAAAAACAATTTTAAATTTGAGAGAAAAGGAGGGAAGAAAATTGATAATATGGACAATTGTTTGGAAAGCTTTAACCCAAAATTTTAATGGCATGTTAGCATGAGATAACAAAGTAAGCCCAATTTCTACTATGTGCCTATGTTTCCTCTCGGCAACACCATTTTGTTGGTGGGTATAAGAACAAGTAAAACATTGTTGTATGCCACAGCTATGAAGATAGGGTAACAACACCTTAAACTCTCCCCCATTATCTATTTGTAAGGCCTTTAGTTTGGTTTGGAACTAAACTTCAACAAATTTATGAATGGTTACAAATGTGAACAAGGCATCTAATTTAAGCTTCAAGGGTTATAGCCACGTGTAGTGTGTATAGGCATCCACAAAGATGATATAATACCAATGTCCTTCAATAGACAAAGTAGGAGAAAGACCCCACAAATCTGAGTAAATCAATTAAAGAGATTTCTCTGTTGTAATTGGACAATCAATAAAAGAGAGTTGACTAAGTTTTTCAATCTTACATGAATCACAAAAGGAAACACTTGAATGAGAAAAAGGAACATGAATTTTATTAAAAATCAAATGAAATACACTAGATGATGGATGCCCTAGCTTGGCATGCCATTGACGATACATTCTTTCATTTTGTTCTACATGAACACTAGGTGACAGTCCACGACAAAATGGAAGTTGTCCCTTACATTTATTTGTAGAAAAAACATTACATTCTAACAAAGATGTATTGCTAGCAATAGAATTAAACTCGATAAGCTAGGCTAGAGCACTGAAAACAAAAAGATCAAGTGCTCAACACAGTTGATAAAGTCCATCCTTAAGACATCCTTTGAGTAGCACTTCCTATGTACTCTTGTCCTTAATCAAACGAGAGCTAGAATTAAATTTAGCAACAAGGTCATGGTCTCCTGTAAGTTGTGAGACACTAACTAGGTTCTTTTTCATGGTAGGAACATGAAAAACATTTGGCAAAGAAATAATGGAAATAGGTTTGGTTGAGTACACAAATGTCCAATACCAACATTAGAAATAGTAAGTTGCTTACCATTACCAACGGAGATTTTATCACTACCATTGTAAGGAGCATGAAGAGAGAGATTGTTACAGTTTGAGGTTATGTGATTTATAGCTCCGAAGTCAACAAACCAAGGTGGATCTGTTAAAGAAGGATGTGACAAGGATGTGTTATCAATAAGCTAAGAAAAATTATTATAATGAGTTCCTTGGACAGAACCTAGATTACTTATGTAGGCCTAGCTAGAATCACTAAGGAAGGCTAGAAAAGCTCATGAATATAATTGGGAAACCATTGGATGCCTTCCAAAATTTGGACTAGACATGGGAGCAGAAATTTGTTGAAAGTTTCTATCTAACCGATGAAAACATGTAACACCCCAGATTTTCAAAATAAAAAATGAGCTAATACTTGAGATTGTTAGGTTCTAATACTTGAGAAAATAAGCCATTTCAAGGAATTGAGGAAACTTTGAGGGAAAAATTCAGTTTCTGAACCAGTGACAAAATCGTAAATATTGAAGTCGAGTAAAAGTGTAATTTACCTAAAATCTTGGGGTGCTAAGTGTAGTTTATCCATTTTTTTGGGACCAAATAATGCAATTAAAAATGACCCGGGGACCAAGTTGCAAGGGCCTAAGTGCAAATTATTCGAAAAGTTCGGGCCAATGTGTAGTTCTTGAAACCTTAAAAATATCATCCATGGGCAAATCATGAATGGCCAAGTGTCCCCCCTAGGTGTCACAATTGGATTGGTTGAAATCTTATAATTATGGGTGTAATGATGAGCATAGTGTGAACACTCAAAACAAATGGAGCTTTAGATTCTAAACTCTATTAAATTCAATTAAGAGACGAGAGGTGCATTTGGGTTGGATGCAAATGGGAGAAATGATGAAGCCTTATCTTTAATGACACATGGCAATCAACCATTGGGTTACTTGGAAGTTAAGTTAAGGTCACATGATGGCTCATAATGACCCTTTGAGGTGGCATTGCGTGATTGGTTAAGGAAAAACTTACTTAGCTTCAAGTTTGCAAAAGTCTCCAAACATTATCTCTAAAGACATGTGGCAAGCATTCATTGGTCACTTGGAGATAGGATTTGAAGTGTAATGATGAGAAATGTGGAAAATGCAATTAACCATATGGGATGTAGTTATTAATTAAATGTGTAATGATGGGAAACATAAAAAATGAATTAAACCATGTGGGATGTAATGATGGGAATATTAGAAAATCAAATTAAACATGTGAAGGTTCAAAATATCAGGGACACGTGGCACACTTTGGTTGGATACACATGGATGGAATGATGATGCGACACGTGGCGCGATTTGGTTTGCCGAAGTTTCCTATAAATAAGGGCTTTGGGGTTATTCATTTTGGGCACCAAGAAATGAGGAAAAGGAAGGGAGTTTGAGAGAGGAAATACTACCAAAAGAAGGGAGAAAGTCAATGGAGAATAAGCCTTGAGAGAATTTTTAGGTCTTTCTTGAAGTTCGTGCCAAGCAATAAGAAAAACTGCCAGAAAACCCATTACGCTCGTTGTAAACCGTGCTTCCTAAGGTAACCGATCAAGGTGAGTGATTCCTGCATGTTTTGTGGAATTTTGAGCATTTGTTGCTTCACTTGTGTGTTGGCTTGCATATCATGCCTTTGTGACTTACATGTCATATTTTCCCTTGTTTATGCATATTCCTTCTGCTTTGTCATATATCATGTTCGTATTGGTGACTGTGGCTAGTTGTTGGGACATCATGGAAGACCTCGTGCTCTGGTGATGAGCTAGGAGTGACTATGATGACTGCGGAGGTGATTACAACACCTTGGCATTGCTACCATAGGGGTGGATTTCATAATGGCATTACTGCATTTGCACGCATGTAGTTACCTTTTCTGAGTCACTCACTTAGATGTATATCTAACTTGGGTTGATGCCCCTAGAGCGTTCCACATTCCAGGTGTGTTGGATGTGTTAGGTGTTTCAGGTACCAGTTCGAGCGTGAGCAAGGAGATGATGCTTGGCTAGTTTTGGGATTTTTTTTGAGTTATTACGTACCCATGTAATTGTACTACAATGATGTATTGTAATATCAACTAGGGTATTCAAGCTTGTAAGAGGTGTGCGTATGTGGGTGCCCTACAACCGTACCTACGGCTTATGTGTTGAGTCATTTTTAGAGTATTGGAAGTCATGAGCATTTCTTGCACTTGTAAAGGAAATACACTGGAAACCCCATTTATTTAGCTTTGGTTAAGCTTTTAGGTTCGATCCAATGCTTCCGTTAGTAAGGGTTTCCATAACACCCGTGGTGATGTTAGCTTATATTTTACATCGTTGTGTATTTGGAAAAGTGAGGCGTTACAAAACACCTACCAACAAAGTGCCTTGGCTTGCCACAAAGCTGACAGTAAATCATCTTTCTCGATTGTCATCTTCTACCTCTTCCCGCTTGATTTATAAAACCACCTCTATTTGGAACACCATTATTTGGCTGCCTTTTTACTGAATCCACACCATTATTTCTTCGACCAAGATTACATGCTCCTGTTTGTAACACCCAAAAGTTTCTTGAGGATTTATTTAATTTCTATTGGGGGCATAAGTAGAATTTTCCAAAACTATGGAGCTTTAGCGTAAATTCTTAGAATTGTGAGTGACCGAATCAATTATGGGGAATGCCCGAAGCATAAATATCTAAGAAAAATGATATGGGATTGATGAGCAGTTCGAGGTAAGATTTACGCCTAGATATGAACTTTTGATCATTCGATCTTTTAGGCTGAATTACAGTTAATTTATGGCATCGATATAGTTGTAATTCAGCCTAAAAGATCGAATGATCATAAGGAACTTTTGGGAAGTCAACGAAATCCTGAGAAGGTTCATATTTTGCATAAGGAACAATCATTAAGTGATTTCAGAATGAAACAAAAGGGTTTGCAACCAAATCATACATTCGGGCCTAAGTGCAAATTATTAATCTTGCTCAATGAAGGTTGAAAATATGTTTTTTTTTAAGAACCTTCAAGGGTGAAATGAAAAGTTTAGAACTTATGGGTCTTAATGGGATAGTTGGAAAACTCGGGGCTTCAAGGAAAGGGTCGAAATGGCATTTGGACGAAGTTGAGGGGTATAAGTGTAATTTTTTGAACTTCTAAGTGTGAAGCTTGCAATGGCCGGGCGTCGCACTGCCACCATTGAGGGTCAACTTTTTCGGCAATGAGACGATCGAGGTCATAATTGGGTAGGTCCTTAGTGGCCTAGGAAGCTTAGGGACTAAGTTCTGGTCGTTGATTAGCTGAAGAGAGGTCGGATTTCGCCTATAAATAGACTGAAGGTTTCGATGTTTCTAAAGCATCAAATCCAAGTGTTTTAGAGTGATTCAAAGAGATTGGATAAAGGGAGTTTGTTCCTTTGTGTGTGGATAGAAATTCTAAAGATTTGAAGCATTTTGGTATAGATTTGAGTAGGTTTTAGAATGTTGGCCGAAGTTTCAAGCTTCGTTGGAGGTGAGCTTTTGAGCAAGCTTTGGAAGGGTTTTCGGCTGTTGTTTCGGGCATCCAAGGGTGTCAAGGTGTTCGATTTGAAAAGTTCTTCATGTTGGTGCAAGAAAATCAAAGATCGGATGAAGTATTCAGTCACCAGCGACGAAGGGTTCACAAGAGAAGACAATGTGCCTGAGGTGCACGCGCAAACTCCACTAACAGGTCACGCGTAGGGCACGTGAGGGCGAGTAAGGCACGGGTATTTTCTGAATTTTTTTTTGTTATTTTTAGAAAATTATTTTATGAATTATGGTGTTGAAAAATTTGAGAAAATGTTTGAGGAGGTATTTATTTTGGAATTATTGAGGGAAAAATAGAAAAAAAATAGAGAAAATTATGAGAAAATTTTGAAAAAATACGTGTTGATATTTTTTTGAACAAATATGATGGCTAGGATACGTTAAAGCTCAGAATTTAGTGTTAGTATAATTATTGAGGCTTGACACGAAAATTGAGGTTGAGCACGAGAATCAAGGTATTCTGAGATATGTTCGAGGTGAGTAGTTCTATCGAAAAACTGGTTTGACTTGTGAGAGTTCCTAACCGAAACTTGGTTTATTATGGGTGTTTCGGCCCCAAACTTGATTTAGCTTCATATAAATGGTTTTAGTATAATTATTGAGGCTTGGAACAAAAATTGAGGTTGAGCACGAGAATCAAGGTATTCTGAGATACGTTCAAGGTGAGTAGTTCTATCGAAAAACTGGTTTGACTTGTGAGAGTTCCTGACCGAAACTTGGTTTATTATGGGTGTTTCGACCCCAAACTTGATTTAGTTTCATATAAATGGTTTTGCTGCATGTGAATAGTTTAACCAGTGGATAGTTGTTTTGATATGGGTTCGTCCCAAAATGTTTTATATATGTGCATTGAATTTTGTGTGATAAATTGTGTATATTGAAATGTTATTTTTATATGATGCATCGAATCATGGTATGTGTCATTGGCATGTTTTTGTGTTATCCTTGTGGGATATGGGATGTCAACATGTGTTGTGGCACTTGAGTGGTAGCACTAGGGATGTTGGCCAAGGATTAATGCTCACTTGTGGTGGGGCTGAGAGTGGACACCACCTTGGATGGACCATAAGTGGCGAGGCTAAGAGTGGACACCACCCCGTATTAGCTTTAGTGACAGGGCTGAGAGTGGACACCACCCTAGGTTTTTTTGAGCTATAGCATTGTTTCCAAGGGTGATGTGGTTTCCCAGGGATAGTGTTCATATGATCATCTTATGGCCAGGGTTTGTGTTGACGTGATCCGAAATGCTTTTGAGTAGAAACGTAATCTCTAACATGATAGTGAGGTGATTCCCTGAGTTCCTATGTTGACATTAACCTTTCCGTGTCAGAAGTGGTAACGATGATTTTTCGTTGTCAAGGAGAGGCGTTGATGTTATCCTCTTAAGCCAGGATTGTGTTATGCCAAATGTCAATATGGTTGTGTTGCCTTCAGAAAGATTATTTTTTTTCTCGTGATATGGGTTATACACTGTGTGGGATTCTCTTGAGTTGGGATATGTCGGGATATGTCAGTTTGCTTCATGGTCTTACATACATTCATGAAAATTTTTTTTACCATTCACTTACATGATTCTTCATCTAATTTAGACTTTGTCTCTGGAATATTCAAATGTTCTAGGTGAAAGTAGCGGCGTCAAGATAAAAAAGGTGATCGAGATGTAGCTGTTATATTAGATCTTTTGTAGGTCTTTTGTCTATGTTTGAGATAACCAGATGTTATGTATTATTTTGATAATGTCATGTGAAACATTGATTCAGTTACTTGGTTATAAATGAGGAATTGACAGTTATGTATCATTGAGGTCTTGATCTTGCTTCCGCATATGTGATGATTACCTGTCTTAGCTTATTGATTATTAAGTTTGATATGCTGAGAAGATAAAACGAGATTATTGGAAATGATTTATGTTAAGTGTATGTTGGGAAAAAAATATTCCCAAAATCTAGGGTTAATGTTGCACGCTCGAGAAAAGCGGGGTGTTACATTGTTTCTCTTTTGACTGTCATAGCAAATATCTAGGTTAGATCATCTCAAAAGCTTTCAACCATTTATAGATAGTTAGGGATCCTATCACAGTGCTCTGGTCCCTTGGGACTTGGACTCTAGTCTACACATAATAGCCATGGTGCTGCCCAAACTTTGGCATTTGACCGTCTCCACAGTCCACTATATTGCCCTGACCCATGGGTCTCACACCCCTATCGCGAACTAGCCCACAGTCCTCCAACTGTGCCAACCATGTTGTTCTAGCAATCAATTGTCACAAGCCCATCACCAATTTTCCGCCTTGATCCCTAGGCTGAGGTCCGTTGTTACAGGCCATACACCAATGATGCTATTGTTATGCTAGAACCTTTTGTCCAATCTCCGAGAGCCACAATTGTCCCTCATTTTGTTACTACTTTGTACTTCTTTCAGTACTAGTCCTAACTCCAAATCTCATGGATCCTCAATCCATTTTAGAGTTACACTTATTCAAGTTACCCATCTTTGCTCTGACCAATCTCTTTCCAAAACTTTGAATCCTCTCCAAAACCTATTTCATTAGGATACCTGATCCTGCTAAACTCCCAAACTCATGGTGCATATGATAATCAATTTAGATTTCATGGAGCCTCATGCTCTCATCATTCTTTTATGATCCTTACGACCTAGCAAGCAAATCTCAGTCACAAAATCCATTGTGTAGTCAAAACTCCCACTTGAAGAATTTAGCATTCAATTGGTGCTCCCTAAAAGTTCCCAACACTATCCTCAATGTTCCTCATGCTCATCCTCATTTGAGGAATACTCCAATATGTCATCAATAAATACAATCACAAATTTGTCTAGATAAGACTTAAATACCCAGTTCATTTGTAATACCCCGAATCTTTAAACTCAAATATGAGGTGATACCTAAGGTTTTTAGGTTCTAATACTTGAGGAAATAGGTCATTTAAAAGGATTATAGATTCCTTAAGACAAAGGTTCAATTTCTGAACCAGTGGTAAAATCGTAAATATTGAAGTCAGGTAAAAGTGTAATTTATCTAAAATCTTGGGGCATTAACATAATTTATTAATTTTTTAGGGACCAAAAGTGCAATTAAAAATGGCCCGGGGACCAAGTTACAAAGGGTCTAAGTGCAGTTACGTGAAAAGTTCAGGCCGAAGCGTCATTTGCTGAAACATTAAAATATCGCTTCAAAATATATTGGATTTCAAATCAAATGTAGCTTTGGATCATTTTGAAGTCCAAGTCCAAGTCCAAGTCTTTGTTAAAGTAAGTCTTCTTTAAGTCTTTGCTAAGTCTTTTCCAAGTCTTTGCTAAAGTCTTCTCAAAGTCTTCCCCAAGTCTTTTGCTTAGCCTCCAAGATTACTTAAGCCTCCAAAAGTCTCCAAATCTTATCTTCAAGGACACATGGCAAGTAACCATTGGACTACTTGGAAGCTAAGTTAAAGACTCATGATGACCCTTAAAGTGGCAACATGTGGTTGATTAGAAAAGTCTATAAATAGGGGTCTATGTTAATCACAAATCATTTCATACATTCTAGAGGAGAATCTCTTCCAAATTGAGGGAAACAAAGGGGAGGGTCTTGTTCTTGAGAAAAATAAGAGAATCCTGCAAAAAGAAGGAAGAAAATTGGTGGAGAATCAAGGGGGAATGGGCCTTGCCAGAGTTTTTGAGTCTTTCTCGAAGTTCGTTCCAAGCAGTAAGAAGATTGCGAGAAAAACCCATTCTGCTCGTTGTAAACCGTGCTTCCTAAGGTAATTAGTCAAGATGAGTGGTTCTTGTGCACGCTTCTTGCTTTCCCATGATCACTCTTGGTTTCATTTGTGGATGGTTTGTTGCTTACGTCTTATGTTCCCTTTGTTTCGAGTATATCCTTTATACTTTGTTGTATCGAGTTTAACCATGATAGCTTTCGTGTGTGGCTTGTGATCATATTCCTTCTGCTTTGTCATACATCTTGTCATTTGGTGGTTGTGGCTAGTTGGTGGCTTGTCATGTGTGAACTACCACGGGGGCCTGTGTAAGGGGGCTGACCACGTGGGCCTATGTAAGGGGGCTACCTCGAGCTTGTGTAAGAGGGCTGAGGGGTTCATACATGGCAAGTAAGGAGGATATCTTGTGCCTGTGTAAGGGGGCCGAGAGGTTACTTCTCATGTTTTATTACTTTTGAGCAAATCTTGCCTATTTTATATGCATCTCGGTATTTGTATTTGTGGCTAGTTGTTGGGATATCATAGGGGATCTCGTGCTCTTGCGGTGAGCCGTGATCTTGGGAGATTTGGTTCTTATTTCTGCAAGTCTCTTGGCAAAGCTACATATTGCTCTTGCATGCATAATTTCTTTTCATGTACCACTCAGTTAGATGTTATTATCTAACTCGGGTGTTTCATACCCCTGGGACATTCAATGTCCCAGGTATATCATATGTGCCAGGTGATCCAGGTTCCAGTACGAGTAAGGCAAAAGGTGGTGCTTGGCTAGCTTTGGGTTTTGCAGCTAGCTTTTGATTTTATTTCATTATTACCCTTGTAACCAAGAGATGTATTGTAATAGTAGCTAGGATACTCAAGGTTGTAAAGGGTGTGTGTATTGTACCTGCTGTTGTGTGTTATGTTTTATGAAGTAACATCAAATCCTTGCATCTGCCACATTATGACTTAAAGAGTCATTTTAAGAACGTCTCATTCCCTTATCTTCCCTACAACCGCACCTCAATTTTAGAAAATATCCCAGTCTCTTGTAGCTGATCAATAATTTATCAATTCAAGGTAAAAGATAATGACTTTTAATTGTTACCTCATTTAAAGCCTGGCACACTCTTAAACTTCTGATCACAGGAACCCCCTAAGGTGATACACTAAGTTGAATGAAATCCTTGTCTAGTAAATCTTGTAATTGCACCTTAAACTCTTGTAACTCAATCTCTTTCAAAAGAGGTTTCATATACACGAATTCCTTGGCTGTCAACCCAACTCATAACCCACTTTGCACAATTGTCTAATCATCTTAATGGTAGGTTCCACATGTTCTTTAAATCACCATAATTCACTGTGGATCCTAACTCAAGTTCATCACAGGTGCACTACTATAATTACCTATACCCTAATTAGTTGCAGCCAATCCACACATAGCTAAGCAACTAATAAGCTCAAGCCATCAATGGCAAATTCAACCTCATTATAAACACAATAAATTTTGTGGAAGTAGACCCCAGTATTTCTTTTGCTATCTCAACTTTCCTACGACTTTTCACTAATCACATGCGCCTACACCACATATTCACCGACTTCTACATTCATAATTTGCTGACAAGATCTTTAACAATTGCCCAGCTATATACCTTTGAACTTCACAACTCACCTACCGGGGCTAACTAGAATAATCATCTTTTTCCCTGAAATCTAACCATACAAGAATTCCATTCTCAAAATCAAAATCCTAGATCCCCAATGGATTCAAGTTTATATATTAAGAACAAAGTTTCTCCTATCGTGACTTGGAACATTTGTCATCACCTATTTCTCTCAAGCATATAAAAGATTTTCATAACACACATCTTCCAATTGTGTTTAGATTGTTTCACAAAATCCCCGTTCCATTTCAATTCATTATACATATCTCAATATTCACATAACCATAAAGACAACAATCCATAACCATACCATTAGCTAGAGTATGCAAGTACTTACGTTACCTATGGTACCCCAATCTAGTACCACTTGACCTTTCTTAGCCTAGTGAAAATGCTCTCTTAGCTAAATGATACGCTTCTCTTTCCCTTTTATCTAGGAAATATTCTTATCGTTAAAACAAATGAGGTCTCTATTGTTCCTAACACTAAGACAGATTTGTTAGTTCCAAAAATTGGCAAATTTATCCCAAGAAGGGGATGAATTGAGATTAGGGTAAATTCTTTAATTGATTAAAGACTTATTATTTGCAGAACACTATGTTTCGAAATATCAAGGAGTTTGTTTCAAAATCAACCTTTTTGTTAAGTATGTTTCGAAACCTAAGTGAGTATGTTTCGAAACCAACCTTTCTGTTAAGTATGTTTCAAAACCTAAATGAGTGTGTTTCGAAACCTTCTTCTCTATTTTGCTTATTTTGAAACTTTTAGCTTTTGAAAATGTTTCTTTTGAAAGCATGAATAATGAGAATAGGTAAGTAAAATAGTAAAGCAGTTGCACACAAGATTTATAGTGGTTCGGCACCCCGCCTAGTTCACTACCTTCAAGCTTACCCACTTGAAGGATTTTTAAACACAATCATTTTCACTAGTGATCAACCACAACAAGGGTTTTTACCACGGTTCACCCTAAAACATTGTGCACGATGAGTTTTTATGGCTCAACTCAAACCTTACACCACAATGAGTTTTAAGGCTAAATTCAAACCTTACAATTAATAACAAGATAAATAAAACTTATCTTTTACAACCCAACAGATTTAATGTAATGAAATACCTTACCAAATGGTTGTATAAACCTCTTGGCATGAGATGAGGAGAGTTTAGAAGGATGAGATGTCAATTTTAGTTTGTTTCTCCTTTTCACACCACAATGCACACCAATGATTTATTGAATAGATCTTCTTTGAGAGCTTGTTGAAAGAATTTTATTCACTTGTGCTTGTGTATGTAACAATGTCTCTTGTATGTGAATTCTTCGTGTATGTGCTTGCAAGTGGTACTTCTTGTCTTCAAAGAACTGATATATATACCAAGAAATAGAGTTTTAGCTAATTATAACCGTTAGAGACAAGATGATAAAGTAGGTTTCGAAACAGACCTTATAGATTTCGAAATAATACACTTTTATACTGAGATTTCGAAACATACATCACATGTTTCGAAACACCCAGCCTTTACAACTAGTTATGCACTTAAAGACAAAGTGAGTAGGAGACAATGCTTTAAACTTAACATGATTTTGTTTTATTCTCTATTTTCAAAATTTTGAAATTAAAACATCAGAGTATGGAGATTAAGTTAAGATAAAACTTTTAAACAGTTTTTGGATGTAAAGAAGTTAAAAAGCAAAAGCATGTCAGTTTTTCAAATATTCTGCGACAGAGTTAGATGTTTCCAAACATACTATGAAGGTTTCGAAACATGCTTCAAAAACATATTTCAAAACATATGCAATACAATTTTTGAATGCTTTGCTGACAGAATTGACAGAGTTTTCGAAACATATGCTTAAATTTCAAACAGGTTTCAAAATATAGCATATAAACATAGCAAACATTGAAACCTTATCAAAAGACTTTCGAAACATGTATAGAAATATGACAGAATGATGTTTTGAAACATGGAAACTAAGTTTCGAAACATGATGCATGAATTTTTGGTTTTTCAAATATTTGAACATTGGCGCCAAACATTTTTCATGTATGTTTCGAAATATGAAAATCTTATTTCGAAATATGAGATTCACAAACAAGATTTTTCATTCTAAGATAGGTTTTTTATCAAACATATTTTCTCATATATCAAAAAATATGATACAACAAGATCTGACTCACTCCCCATTGGGTGGTCTAGTCCCCATTCTCAATCATTGTCGACCTCCAGGGATTATTTACCTATGTAAGCTTTAAATCTCAATAATTATTTTGGTCCCATGTAGTTGCACAAGGCATAACCTATTCACATGTCCCTTCTCACAGACTAGAACCCAGACTATGATATGGGCCTACCCTGTTGAGATAGGTGTGTGCCTCCTACGTACATACACCACCATTTCAAATACACGAACTTCCTAGTTTCATTGAGGCTCTTATCCTCAACCTCAAGATTTACAATGGCTTCCCATTCTTATTTTGCACGTCATTTGGAAAGTTCTCTTAGCAACCTTAACCTTTTATCTCGTCAAGGCATGGCATAACCACCATAATTATCAACACATCCCAATTGGGAAAACAACTAAGACAGTCCACTAAAAATTCTTCCAAAAGAGATTACTATGATTTGAGTCATGCGTACATCGAAATCACAAAATATTCATCTTTCCAGCATGGCTCTCACAGCTTAGCCTATTAACAACCCAATTAAAAATTTCTACAATGGAATCAAAGACTCATGTCTTTCATCATAACGACTCATTCAAACCTATCTTTCAGGAAGATCGCACACGGCATTAACTATGCCTACTCAAACACTTAGTTTACACAACATTTTCATCCTCACATTGGCTTCTTCTAATTTTAAAAGCCAGTTCATGCTCCCAAGCGTACTCGAGTATACCTACTACTCTACCAACATCAATATTGTCAAGGGCAAGATTCGGGACAATTTGATCAGAGCCATTTACTTATAATTGCTGGGGTGTATCACAATCTGCATATTAAATCGAAGGTCAAGTCACTAACCAGAATCAATTTCTCCCCCAAAAACCAAATCTGGGAAACACATATTCCATTGCTTGCCCTTACCAAGAACACATTTCCTAGGCAAGCCCACAACATATGCCTATATTGGGAAACATATCACTCATAGTTACGACCTACCCTAACTCACGTATGCAACCACAATTTCATCAGCCCCTTCTCGCAAACTTTCGAATCCCCAAGTCCACTCAGCACATTGTACAGTAGTCATAAATTATGTCACCTAGGTCTCTTCTTGCAACCTCATCCTCAACCAAGAATATTCTAAGTCTCGAAATCAATAATCCCTAAGCCTCCAAGTAGGGTTTTTAGTGTTGATACCAACTATAACGACCCGCCCTTCCCAACGTGCCATTATTCTCGGGATTTCTTTTTTTTTTTTCATCACAAATTCCTCAATATAAAATCCCCATAAATACATTCAGCATTCCATATGGAAGCTAAGGATATATAACATGTACAAATATGACAAGATGTACATAAATCACATATAATTTGGCAACTCTCATGAAAATCATGCTTAATTTAAGCAAAATATACCACATATAAATTTTTGGGCAAACCACTGATGAGTCCTAAATCTTAATGAATTATATCCCCATTTTGGATTTATATTTATGCTTAAAATAAATAATTATTTGCATTACATATTATTTCAAGAGGAAGCAAGGAAGTTGACTTCTACAATTAATTAGGGGCATAAATCGAAGACGTTGGATTACCCATTATTGTTGCTCAAATTCATAGGCCAATTATGGAGTCTAGAGGATGTTTCAAGTGCACTTGGCCCAACTATCAAATAGAATCCAACATAAGAAAGGTTCAAGACCAATCAAAGGCCCAATAAAGCCCAACTTATAGAAGACTTTTCTTTGTTTTGTATTTTTATGAGTGCTTTACCACCTAAAGTCTTTTGTATTTTTTCTCTTTTAGCTAATTTTCTTCCACTAGTTAGGTGAATGTTTTGTGAGTGCCCATTAGATATAATTATGTCTAGTTGAATAATTATGTGGTTTGTATTGCGTCTTGTGGGCTATAAATAGCTCACTTGGGTGTATTTGTGAGAGGTGATCATTATTTGAATCAAAGTTTAGTTTTGTTCTTAGAGTTTCTCTTAGAGAATTGCTCTTATTCTCTCTCTCTTGTCTTCTCTTGTGATCTTACTTCTTTTCTTTCTTCTCTTGAATTCTCATGTTATTTATTGTTACTTTATTATCCACCGCCTAAATGACTGGTTAATTTCTGCCATTTTATTTTTGAAAATTTTAATTCACATCCTTTTATTATCCACCGCCTAAATGGCCAGTTAATTTTTGCTATTTTAATTCCTGTCATTTAAATTACGCCATTTACATTCCTGTCAATTAATTTTCAAATGAAGATGAGTGGCTAAATCCAATATTGGGTTAAGGCAAGTATAGTGTCCAACGCCAATGATTCCTAAAGAAAGCTGTGCTTTAAATGAGTGACATTAATTTAAATGTTAGTATGAGTGTATATTAATTATTGAAAAATCACTAGGTTTGGATTTGAGCGTAAGCCTAACTTAGAGCTTTCATGCCACGTATGAGAGTTACTAGAACTGGAAACGCTATCATATATAAACCCGAATGATTAATTTAGTTATTTTGTGTATTAATTGTAATTGAATTTATGGTAGTTGCTTAAACTAGAATCCCGTATATTATGTATGGGGATTGCTTAAACTAGAACAATCATCATCTCTAATTGCATTTAATAGCATACCCTCATATCTGAAATTAAATTAATGTGGCTAATCTTTTCTACTAAAAATTGGGGGTAAGCGGGTTGGTGCTGAAATTGTCTTAACTCAAGTATTATCCAATTTCATATTCTCACATTCAGTATTGATTTCAACTTCTACCTTACATTATTTCCTAGTATCTGTTATCTGAAAATCTATAAAAAAATCTTGTTGCCAATTGTCCAAATGTGTGTGCGTTTGTGTGACATTTTTTTTTCTTTTGCTATAAATAAATCTCTCAGTGGACGATCTGGACTTATCCAAAAAATACAAATTTAAATTTGGATTACAATTGCACTCGTACACTGACGAGTATAAACCTCTCACCAAAATTAAAAAAAATATAAAAGTTTTATTGTATTTTTATTGTGTTTTAATTGTAGGGTGAGAGAGCAACCAACCACTCACCTTGATTTAGCTTTTAAAGCCTTCCCAATATGCGTGCCCTAACCTTGAAACACGTACCCAGATAATTTCCTAGCCATATTCTTCAAAAAATTAATAAAACTAAATTTCTTATTTTCCATATATTTTTTTAAATTTTCTCCAATTTTTTTCCTTTTTTTCTCTTTTTCCATTTTTTCCTTATTTTCTCACCTTCACGCGTTACCCACGCACCCACACCTATACACCTCGCGCATGCCCCACACACCCGATAGTCAGTCATCTTCTCCGGCCTCTCATTCGCCGTCGATAACTAGGTTTGGCTTGTTTCTTCATTTTTCTTCTTCCTTCTTGGCTTAGTCAACCTTTTGAACACAATGGAACAACCTTTTCCTCAAAACAACCAGCCAAACACCCTCAATTTGGCTGTTTAATGCTCTACTCCAACGAAGCTCAATTTTCCAACCAAGCTTTGAATCACCTTCAAATCAACATGAAAACTCACGAAATTCTCCAAAAATGGTCTCCACAACTTGGAGAACAAAAAGCCCTTTATCAAAACCCTCGATTTTTCCTAAAACACTCAGATTACACGACTTAATTTTAAAGAAACCCTCGGTCTCAACATCTGCTATTTATAATTGCTTCTGGCCAATCAGGTCACTCCTTAGGTCATGATGGCCTTATTGGGTCTTATCCCTTAGGCCATGATGGCCTTATACCCTTCTTTGATTGGTCATTTGACGCCAATGCCGGCAGCCGCACTGTGGCCGTTAACTTCTTGCAAGTTTCACACCATATTTGTTATCTGCCATTCTTCTTTTGCTCTCTTACACTTTCACCCCCTTGTCCCCAAGTCCTCAAGTTTCCCAAAATTTTCACTAATTCCCCACGACATTTAAAAATTACACTTTAACCCTAAAATTTTGGAAAATTTTACTTATGCTCCCAAAATAATTACACTTGAGTCCTTAAGGAATTTTCGGCTATTACAAGATTGTTAGAGGGTCAACATTGATTGTAGGAGATTGTATTTCCTAACTTGTTGTTAGAAAGCCTACATTGATTGTAAGAGATTATATTTCCTACCTTGTTGTTAGAGGGCCTACATTGATTGTAAGAGATTATATTTCATACCTTGTTGTTAGAGGGCCTACATTGATTGTAAGAGGTTGCATTGCCTAGCTTGTTGTTAGAAGGTTTGCTTGTCTAAGCAAGAGGTTGTAAATTTCTAACTTGTTTCTAGAGGGCCTATTCGAAGAGATAGGAGAATTATAGTTGATTGATTGAAAAATCCTTAGTGAAGAGCTAAGAGAGTGGATTAGGTTTGGTTTAAGCTAAACCACTATAAATTGTTTATGTCACTCATTTTGTTCTTGTTTTATTTATTGTGCCAAGCAAATCCTCACTTGCATTAAAGTCACATTTTTCATCAAAAATGATTTCAAGTTCAATTAAATTTTTAAATAACCTAATTCACCCCCTCTTGGGTTTTTGTGCCATTGCTTTACAAACCCAACAATTGGTATCAAAGCCTAACTCTTTATTTTAAGGTCTAACAACCTAAGAAGAGATCCATGGTATTCATGTTTAAGAAAGGTAATTCTATTAATGTGACATCTTATTTTGATGGCTCATACTATAATTTTTGGAGAAAATAATTTTGTATTTTTTTAAATCTATTGATCTTAATTTGTGGTATATTATGGAAAAATGATTTGTTTCAAAATCAAAATCTATTTGGAGTGAAAATGATAAAAACTGTCTTATTTTAAATATCAAAATCATGAAAATTTTGAATCAAACTCTGCATGAAAATGTTTATGCAAAAATTTCTATATGTTTAAATGTTAAAGATATATTGAATACTCTTGATTCAATGTATATTACTAATCAATCTTGTGAGCTTGTTGATAAAAATTTAATGTTAAAAAAATTCTTTGAATCATCAACAAATAGAGGAGGAAGATAGTTCAAATCTCATCACGTGCTTCGTGGCTAAGGAAGAAGAGAATGTAACCTCTACTTCTACGTATGATTTTGATAATAGTGATAATATTGATAATGATTTTTCAAAAGAATCGTTACTAAATGCTTTTAATGAATTATGTGTCAAGTTTGAAAATAAAACTCTTCAAAAATAATTTGATTTATTATCAAATGAGTTAGAAGTTTTAGAAACAAATAATGAATGTTTGCTTGCTTTCAATGAATAATTTTCAAATGAAACGAATTTAAAAGAATTTCAATTGAAGTCTCCTAATAGTGTTTTGAATGAAAAATCTATTTTAAGTGGGAAAATTTCAAATTCACCCGATCATGAAAAATATGTTAAAAATTTTAATAATCAAAGAGTTAATGTCAAAATCTCATTTTTACACACCTCAAAGAATATTAAATGTTTTTATTATTGCAAGATAGGCCACATTGCATTTTGTTATTATTTTAAAAGGAAATCATCTAGTAGTTTTTAAAATGAAATGGATGCTTAATGGAACTAAAGTATCTAATATTTGTCATACTAAACCCAAGGATCCAACATGTTTTAATACCGAAAAAATCTCATTTTAAGAAAAATATGCATAAAGATAAAAAGAAAACAAATTTAGTTGATGACGCAAAAAATCTTATCTGCAAGAATAGTTCCTGGCCACAATAGTGGACATAGACCAACTTCGCATTCATCCCTGTTAGGCTTGTCTCTTTGGATGATTCTACAAGAACTTGCAGTGAAAATAGAACTGCCTAAGGCCTTCCCATAAACAGCTAACCCTCGATCGGATGCCTAAGTAAGAAGTCATCCATGAAGAGAATAAGAGAGAGAGGAGCACATATGTAGTAGCCATGAAGATGTCTTGTTTAGACAGTAGAATTAAACACACAACAATCTTTCAAATTATTAGAATACAACATGGTCAACCCCTCAAGAAGAGGAAGAACAAGAGAAGAAGTCGAAAGACGCAGAAACCAATCAAAGTGATCCTGCATGCATGGAAGCGGCACATGCATATTGTTCAAGACCGACCAATGACACATACATAATATTTTATTTATAGATTAGGACTTGGGACTTAGGAGTATACATGGCCTCCTCTTAACAGCGTCAGGTAATTAGCCATGGAATTATTCCTAGCCCAAATGATTCCACAAGCTGGACAAACCGGTATTCCTGCTCCAGGCACTGAAAACCGTGCTTGGACCTGGCGTATGGCCAGGCAAGCCGCCTGGATTAGCTCTTGGCCCTGGATCTGGATTTGGCGTTGGATCAGACCTTCTATTATCAGGGGGCAAAACAATAATAATCGGCTGATTGGGATTGTTGCCGCCGCTGGCAGTTACTCCTTGTCTGGGACGTTCCAGTGTGGAAGCAAGCTAATCAAATCAAGATGCCAAATGGAGCTCTATGTGTGCATGCATATACTCAAATCAATATCAAGCAGAGCCTAAGTATTCACATATTTAATTATTATTATTATGCGCAATCAATATTTAATTATTAAGTATTCACATATTTAATTATTATTATTACGAACCACACTCAATTGCGCGTGCATGAAAAGAAAAAAGAGACACGGGCAGGAGACTGGTTAATATTTAATTATTATTAAGTATTCACATGTTTAAGAAAAAAGAACCACATTTGTACTAACTTTTATTGGAAGATTGCACCATGAGTATACTTGACATAATTGTAAAAAACACAAATGGTTCAAACGAGAAGAGAACCTGAGACGAGTAATCCCAACAAGAAGGATAGCCAAACAGATCGCATGGAACAACTGACGGAAAATATGTTGGAGTATATGCAATAGCTCCTACTTGTAAACCAAAGACTAGACATCGTTGAAAGCTACCCCCCCCCAAAAAAAAAACCCTAATATTTTGGGATAAAACAGGGGTTGATACTAGGAAGAGCGAGTTATAGTTGGAGGAGAAAAGAGTAGTTGCTGGAATATTGCAGTTATGTGAATGGGGTTGGAGTAGGAGAGATTGGGTTGAACAACTTTATACACTAAAGAAAGACAACATGAAGACCGAGATTACAATCGGATACATATCACCAGAGGTGACAAATGTAAGGGGCTAAGTTTAAACTAGGTTGATATTATCCAAAGTGATCAAGGTGGCTATGGGACCAGGAATTACTCAAGGTGATCAATGTAAAGGCTGAGTTCAATCTAAGTAAATGTAGTCCAAGGTTAGTAAGGAGTGTATATAGGCTGAAATCAAACCTGATTGATATTATTATAAGAAAGGTCAAAGTTCATAAAAAGGCTGAGTGCAAATCAACGGATGAAAGGCTGAGCCTAAATCAGGATGATTTTATCTAGGCCATCACAGTGGATTAATGAACCATGTTTAGGATTGGACAAATACTACCCAAGACGGTCAATGTAACAGTTGAATTGAAATTGGATAAGTATAATCCAAGACGATCAAAGCAAGTAATGTGACAAGACGAGAGCTATAGATGCGAGTTGCAGAGTCTAGATAGTTAATCTCGAGGTTTCCATTATAAGCCCAAGAAATTTTGAGGTTAAATTTTTTTTAAGAGGGATTGGATGTAATGCCCTAAATTTATGTAGAAAACACGAATAGTTAAGTTTGAGAAAACTTTGAGAATGAAATTTCTTTAAGGAGTATTTGATGTAACATTTGAAAATTTTAGAGATTTTGGATATTAAAGAATTAAAGTTTGAATGGGACCTGGATGCGGATTTAGTGGTAATTCGATGATTTATTGGTCACGAGAGGAATACAAGAGAGACAAAATGTGAATTCATAAAGAACTAAACCCAAGTGTAATTTGTGAAAAATTTTAAAATTGGCTAAATTTCGCTAAGTTGAGGTGCTAAATTTGAGTAGAAAATTCAAACAAATTACATCATATTGGGTGTGCTCAATATTGGACTTTGTAGACTATAGAAGACAAACCCGTGGGACCTAATTTCGTTAGGAACCATCAAACGTATTAAAAGTTATTCGAGCTTGAAATTAGTTGAAATAAATATTGGAATGGTTGGGTAGTCTACTTTGCACCTACATAAAATTTGATCGGGGTTGGGTTAGGATAAACCAAAAGATAGCCATCAAAGTATGCATAACCAAGAAGACAATGGTGACTTTAGATTTTGAAATCGACAATCAAATCGAAAATAATTAGGCTTGAAAGATTGCAAAAACTAAATTACCAGACACTCCAAACAGTTTAGGAATGTGACTTTGAACTGAAATTTTAGACTAACAAATTAGAAACAAACCAAACCATTTGACAAGCCTTACAGAAGGCAAAACAATACCTCCAATATGTATTTCTAACCCTTAACAAGAAACATATGTGAAGTAAAAGAATTGAAAAAATAACCTAAATGAAATTGAATATGTACACAAATCATTTGTGGAAATCTTCTGAAATTGGTTGTGGTCTCCAAATTGAGATCACGATTGATTGGGAGACAATCAAGGGCTAGATGACGTGCCATAAATTGGAAGAATTGATTGAATTGTGAAATCCTAGCAAGAAATTGAGGAATTGCATAGTAAATTGAAAAATCAAAAAAGGAAATTTTTTTTGGCTATATAAACAAAGGATTTTTCGATTTTGAAGGATTTGTACAAGCAAGAGAATGAGAAAAAGAGAGAAAAATGAGTTTTTGAAGTTGTTGGAGAACCATCAGTTGTTCCCACCAAGTCAATATATAGCCTCTTAATCTTAAACATCGACCTTGACACAGCCAATCCTTTAGAGTTTGAAGATGCAGTTTGTGAGTATAAACTCAGGGAAGTGTTGAAAAGTTTCTAATCAAAATCCATTTGGAAGGATGGAGAGTGGATTGATTTGTATTATAGATAGCCATGTAGTGAGTGATGAAAGATGGTAGGTTCATCACTACCAAAAATCAATCAATTAGCGATGGATTCTTAATTAGTGACCTATTTTTGCGATCGAAATAATCAAGTTGTTGGAAGAATGAATGCTCATCACAAAATTTGGCAATTGATTTCTCTATTCAGTTACAAATTTGTAATTAATTTTCAAGTCGCCACTGTGAATAATCTAAATTAAGGTAATTCCAATGTGTAAACCAAATTAAGAAAAGAAGAAAAAATAGATGAAGAAGATATATATATATATATATACAACAATAAGTAAAAGACTAAACTACCATTATTATAAAATACTAATTACGCTAACATCCCCCCTCAAACTCATGATGCTACAGTAAGAAGCAGCGAGAGTTTGTCAAGCAAGAAATGAAAACGATGAACAAGATGAGACTTCGTAAATAAGTTAGCAAATTGCAACGACGAAGACACAAAGGGTAAGGAAATAGTGCCATGCTATAGATGGTGGCGAATAAGATGACAATCAATCTCAATATGCTTCGTGCACTCATGGAACACAGAGTTGTGAGAGATTTGACTAGCACTTTATTGTCACAATACATAAGGGTCGGAAAGGAAAGATGAACACCAATGTCTGTAAGTAACCAATGCAACCACACAATCTCAATGGTAATGGATGCCATAACATGATACTCAAACTCAATTGAAGAACTGGATACTCGATCCATCAGAAGGTGAATCTTGAGCATTGGCCTCAAGAAAAGTTTCAACAGTTTTCGTACCGGTAAGACGAGCACACTCAATAACATCAATATTATACTTAGACTGTGAGAGAAGATAACCTCTAGGAGAAGAAGCAACTTTGATCCCCAAAAATAGTTTTGATAATGGAAATTAATTGTATTTTGATGATAAAATTATTTTGTTAATGGTTATTAACTTCATGTGTAACACCCCCTCAACTCAAGTATTACATGAAGGCATATACACATAAGTTGCCCAAGGGGTGTTAGGAAACCCCGATCAATGAAAGATATGGATCAAACCTGCCAATAGAATTGAAAGGGTTTCCTAGGCTAATATAAGCACATACAAGTCTTTTCTTTCAAGTAGTGTCTAAGTTTAACATTAAATAGTACATCCATAAAACTTATACAATGCTTTGAATACATCTTGAACAATACTACATATTAAGTTACAAGTTCTATAAATAACATTGCGCGTCACAACTTCCTTGCCAATTACCCTGCTTGCCTCATCAGTTCTTGACACGCTAAACATACCTGGAACGTGGAGCATTCTAGGGGCATCAACCCAAGTTAGAAAACAAGTATCCAAGAGAAGTGGTTTTATGAAAGAAGTAGAACATGTATGTTATGCACATATGCAAAATGAAACCCCCTTTTGTAGAAGCCATGTCAAGGTGTTGTAATCACCCCCGTGCACGTCATGCTCACATCAAACACAGGTATGTGACCCCACAGAGCTACCCATGATGGCTACTAGCTTGCCACAACGCCTCATGCCATGTAGTGAGGAAATAAGTAAGGAAAACATGCTATACAAGGAAATCAAGTGGGTAGATTTACATCCAAGCACAAATAACTCAATAAATGATCAACATGTAGCAAGGAAAATGCAGGAAACCAGTCACCTTGGTTGTTAGCCTTGTCGAAGTACTATTCACAGGGTTTTTGGTTCGACTTTGCTGTAGTTTCACAAAGTTCATGTCACCAATTCCAAATATTTTTGCATAGGATGATAAATAATAAATTAAAGGAGAAATCTGGAAAATTTCAAAGGGAAATGTCAGGGCTCGCTTTCGAATATACCCTCTAGCATAGGACATCTGAAAGAGAGTTCTTCCGAAATGGAATACAAAAGCAAACATGACCAAAAACTTCATATTATAAATTGGCTCACTTCTACTAGGAGCGATAATATTTCTTACAATATTTCTTTAGACTTACAAGCCACACAATTCTCAAAATAAACAAAGGGCCCATAAACATACAAAAGAAATAACCTTCGACACTGGCCCTCCTCACAAGTCCCAAAAATCTTTAGGTCGGGGGAGATCTCTAGACACATCTAAAATCAACTTCAAGCCCCACTAGACTCCCTTTCTGCTATAGATTTTCCCTTACCTGGAATGACAACAAGCAAACAAGTGAGCCACAAGACTCAGTAAGTATAAATATAGTAAAGGGAAAAAGATAGATGGATCTCTGAAGGCATGCATAAGATAACAGTCAAGGGAAGACTGCTACTCGACATTTAAAAACAAATATTTAGATCATGCCTTCTACATTATTAATACCTCATAAATTGGTATCTTTATTTAGCAACAAGGCACATATGCAAATCATAGAGTGATATTTGCACACTTTAAATGTTGGCATAAAACCCATTTCTTTCCATATGTGACTCATAGCATAAGAAGCCACTAATTCATGCTAATGCAATTTTTATATAATGATAGAAATACATGTGCCACATTGGCCCTCTAGACCTCCACATCCATGACTAGAATGCATACATATATATCAAAATCCATCAGCCACTATAGTGGTAGGAGCATCACCTACTGGATTTATGACCACCTCTGTAATACCTGATGTTACATGGTATTAAGAATAAATAAATTTGGATTATTTTGTCAAGACCTCGGGTGGTCCGGAAAGCCCAAGAGTCAATCTCAATAAATTAATTAATAAATTTTCGAATTGGCGACCGGGAGTGCCTCGGGACTTGGATGTCCAGGGAAAAGGGCAAGAGATTGGTGAGCATCTCGAGATGAGGATAATGACTCTGGAAGCAATCCGATCGGGAATAATTTTTGGATTTAATTCTGTATAAGCTCGAAGGGGTGCAAATACCGAATAGTCGCAAGGGACTTCCGGGAAGCTGATGAGATCTTAGGGGTGGTCCGGTTTTATGAATAAGGTAACCTTGAAGCGTTTTTGGGTCAAAATAAAGGTCCTGTGCAGGCGCAAGGATGAAATCGGTATTTTTGAGTAAATGCCGGTTATTAATTTTCGAAGAAATCGAGTTGGGAGTGGCTTGATGATAATTAATTTATGCCTTGGAGGGTCCAAGTGCTATTATTAAAATCCCAAGTGTAATTAAATTTCCTTAATTATAATTATGGAAAATTAGAGGGATTTATAAGTAAATTTATGTGTTTATATATAAGTATATATGAGGGAGCGTGAGTTGCTGGGGAAGATTTCAAAATTTGAAATGAAAAAAACAGAGAGGGAGAAGAGAGATCGCGAGGGAGAGAGCAAGCCCGAGATCGAGAGAGAGCTATGGCCGAGAGGAGAGAGTTTGTGAGCGAGAGAGAGAGAGCCGATTATGGCTAGCTGGAGGGCCGAGCAGTGCCCGACCTGGGATGGTTGTTGCAGCGAACAGAGGCGGCAGCGACTGAAGGCCAATTAGCCATAGCTGCGGTGCTGGAGCTTGGAGGCGCAACGATGGAGGCCGAGGCAGAGGCAACCGGTGGAGGGTCGCGACCAGCAGGCAGCAGGCCGTTTGGCCTGCAATGATGGTTGGGCGAAGCTGAAGCAGCGATGGTGGCCGATCGCGATGGTGTTGCAGCGCACTGGTGCGCTCGAGAGGAAGTCCGGCCAGTGGCGGTGGTCTCCGTGCCGTTGGCAATGGTCGACATTGATGGTGACAGCAGCGGGGGTGGCCGGCAAGGGCCAGCTGCTGATCTAGAGCGAGCGAGAGAAGGAGGAGGCGCGACTGAAGGAAGAAGGAGGAGGAATAGTGCTGCGCGGGAGAAGAATCAGGGAGGAAGAAAGAAATTAAAGAGAAAAAAAATAGAAAAGAAATAAAAAAGAAAATAAAAGGAAAATGGAGGAAAAATGTCCAAAAATTCCAGAAAATTCTGGAATAATCCTGAGAATTATTTTGAGGCTTGATGAGCTTGCCGGAAGCTCGAAATTTGGATTTTTGAGCGCAAGTGACTTCTCGAGAGGCAAGCCGATGTGGGTGTTTAGCTATTTTTCTCTTCAGATTAATCGAGGTAATTAATTTATTTCTTTTCAAAATAATTTGATTATGAGAGATAATGAATTGTGTCGTATTGGTTGGATTGAACCCTCGGTGGGTTCATTGGAAGTTGTTGTCGGGTGAGTTTTTGCGATGTGTGGCGAAGTTGAGGGCATTGGTTTAGTGCCGGATGTTAATGGAGTTGGGTTTGTGTGTGTTTGCATCTAGGTTCGTATGGGGAGGCTGTGATCCTAGAAGAGCTTGGAGTATAGGCTAGCATTCTCGCCCGAGGCAGGGATGAAGCTTCAATCCAAGTAAGGGACGACCCCATGTGGAGGTGGCCTTGCAAGTTGGTAAATGTGTTTGATAATGTTTTTATGTTGCATTGCATGTAGTGGTTAACAGTTGCGTGAAGCGAGATCTAGTGGACTTGTGGCCAAAAGGAGGACTACTGTTGTAAGGGTTGATAGGTTAATGCCTCAAACCTTGGAGGGTTGTGAGGCCGAGTGGGCCTAGCCTCATTTGCATGCATTTGCATACATAAACATGATTATATTCATATTTACATGCCTTGCACCCTTACCGAGTCTTTATGACTCATGAGGTTTTACCTCATGTGTAGATGATGCAAGTCCGGATGCAAACAAGGATGGCGCCGGGAGGCTGTTGTGGCAACTAGCTGTGTTGCCCGAGTTTTGTATTTTATTACCTCTTGTACGTAGCCATGTGGTGTGACGTATGTATACCCTTGTGACTAAATGTATGCGTTGTTGAGAGTTAGTTGTAGCTAATTGTTGTAATCATCGTAGTGTGATAAATGATTGTGAGATTGTTCATTGTACATGTGGCTTGGGTTGTTGAAGCCAAGTTCGGATCGAGTAAAGATCAACGAGGTACGTTCTCATAAATTCCCAATACTCAGCGAAGTGTTTGTTATGCTAGCTTTGGGCCTGGGTCACTCCGACTTGCTATAAGACGAGTTGAAGAGAGGAGAAGATCACTTGGGTTTCGGGTCTCGGTCCGCTGAGTTTTTCTTGTTTGTGTTGAGACTGATTCCTGAGTGGAGCGAAGGGAAGAACGAAGCCTAGTTCGCACCTAAGGCGTTTCCTGTTGAAATATAGTCCAACCCTTTAGTTGTGGTTCGTTGGGTGAGTAATCCGGTTGATTATTTACCGGTGACGCCTGTAAGTGGGAGCGGGTCGTTACAGTTGGTATCAGAGCATGGCTAACTATAAGAGTGGGGAAGGCTAGCGTGTTGGAATGCTAAGTATGGTCGATTAAGTGAGTTGATGATGTCTGGTATGAATTCGGATATAAGTTGAAATGTCTTAGCTGCTGAGTTGGGGTCGAGAACAATTATTTGTGATCTCAAGGTTTGGATGTGAGATTGATTGATGATCTCAAAAGTTAGACATGTGGTCTGGGGACCCTAAGGGATTGGGTCAAGTCATTGAGGCCTGCAATGGTATGTTTGGATTTTCCTATTCTTGGGATGAGAAAATACCCTAGATTGAGATGATATACCTGTGAGAGGTATACGGGTTGAGCAATGAGGAACCGAAAACCCAAGTGTGGGTGTTGGTATCAAGAAAACTCAAATGTGGCATTTCGGGGATATGAAGTGTTTTAAGGATGGGGACTCCTTGAGATTGAAGTGTTGAGGCTCGTGTGGGGACACGAAGCAGAAGCATGACTAGTCCGGGAGGGAACTAGTGGAGCGTCCCTACGTCAGGGATTTTTCGAGCATGTTCAAAAGAATAGAGTTATCCCTTGGAAGTGGTGCAGTAAGGCGTGTGCGCTTGAGATAAAATGAGCTAAAGTGGGTGCTAGCTCGAGGCTCAAGGAAAAGATTCGACATCAGGTGATGTGACGAGCTACTGGGAAAAAGGTTGCTTGCAGTAAGACTCTTTGGAGAGTATGCATGTAATGCATTTGTATGTCACGGCCAGTGAAGGCATGACGTAAGTAGCATTCGGGAGGACTCCGAGGAGAGTTGTGCATACTGAAAGCATGCTAGATGTATACAGTATGATGTGAGCATGTTGTTATGATGATCCTGGAGGAGATGTGCCTAGGGTATGAGTGGACCCTAGTTGGTTTCGTGATGAGATGAGGTCTATCATTGGGAATGATAGGTGTGTGGCAAGTGGACCCTAACGGGTGTCTGTATGAGATGGAAATCCTAAGTAGGTCGAGTTGGAATCCAGGGGAATCCAGATTTGGGATAAAGGAGTTGGGCATGCATTGATATGCGTGCGGGAGCCATTGAATTAGAAGTCCTGGTTGAGTAAGGCCAAGTGACCGTTCATGTGATCGATGAATGAGGGGCCAATCAAAACTCTCATTATGACGCTTGGAGTCTGGTGGGACGCCTAAGGTTGGGAGATGAGAGGTGAATAGACCCTCATTATGAAGCCTGGGGTCGTGATGACGCCTAAGGTCTCGAGACCCTGGATGGGAGACGTGGAGGTCACCCAATGAAGGGTATGAGCGGTGTGTGGGCCGAAGGTAATGAATTGTGGTGACAGGACATCCATGGGCTATGCGGGTGCATGAAATGCCAACTTTGGATGCCAAGTGGGCAGGGGCATGGCGAGCAATGTGGAGGCCCCCAAAATTTTAGTTTCAAGTCATGGAAGCCCGAGTGAGGCGTGCGTGAAGGCCAGACCGGGCGTAGTGACTAAATGCATATGTGAGGATGCAAGGAGAGATAGGAGGTCTCGATTTACCTAGAGGGTAAGGATGGGTGCTCTAAGTTATGGGTACCGGAGCTCGAGGTAGGCTCAGCATGACGACTTTGGATTGAGAGATTGTTGATAATCAAGCTTTGGGGTGAGCTAGGTGGCGAAATGAATCATGATGGAATTGGATCCATTATGATGGAAAGTTGGAGCTTTCAAATGTTGAGTGAGAGCCGCGAGGTAGGATCTTGTGGGGTAAGATCATGAGGCCTCAAGATGTGAAGTGGTTTGTGATTCTCATAGATGGTAAGAGATGTAGATTCTTGAGAAGCGAGACTCATGGAGTGAGTTTGGGGTTATCAAGGCAAGGAAAACCAAGTAAGATGGCTTTGGTAAGATAGTGGTGGAACCATCATAGCCCGGGGAGACTTTAAGTAGCTTTGATGCTAAGGGTACAAGGCTCGGTGTAACGGATCTGATGCTATGGACCGTGTGGCAGAGGACTAATGAGTTATCTCGCGTTGAGGGCAAGTGGCCCATGGGCCTGAGCAATTTAGTGAACTGCAGGTGACTATTAGATGCCGAAGATCTGGAGCAGCACAGGAAAAAAAAAAAATTTGGTCGTGCAAGACCGAGAGTCTCCTACAAGGGATGAGACGTCTAGAGTAGTCCTAAGGGGAATCTCGGAACGCAATAATGATCCGATAGATTTGTTGCCGAGTAGGAAGACTGGTAAGGAAAATGGCTGCGAGTGTGGGTAGTCATGCCGGGTTTGATATCGGAGGTGGGATCAGAAGGCTTAGAGTTACGCTACGAGTGCAAAGCAAATCAGTGATGGACCTCAGCCATGCTGTTGGGAACTGTTGTTGGGCCAGTGTAAGGGAACAACACGGTAATGATGATTTGGTGTTGACTCTCCAAAACATAGGGCAACACGATGGGGAACTAGTGTTGGGCCAGTGTATGGGAGTGACACGGTAATGATGACCAGGTGTTGGCTTGCCTAAAGCACAGGGCAACATAGTGATTATGCAGATGGTCAGGGGCTAAAGATTTGTGAGATGAGCGATAAAGGTGGTGAAAGCGGTGGTCAGTTCTGCAATTCAGCTGTGAGTAATAAGCAGTGTTGAGGCGGTTTAGCGAATGTTGAGGCATTATAGCGCCTCGAGATGTTTGCGAAAGAAACCCATGGAAAAGAAATAGGTCTAGCGTGGAATAACGCTACAGTTGATGCCTACGGTAGACGGGTCTAATGCTAAGGACCACTGGATATAGACGATTAGTTCACAGGAGGGACTGCAGCCCTCTATGTGGAGTAACCTGTCTACGGTGGAGACGGTTAAACGCCGAAGACTTGGGGTATGCTGTAGGTTATGTCTGGGCCAGACCTAAAATTCTGTGAGGGTTGAAAAATCATGGTAATGCCTTTTGATGTCTTAGCGGCAAGAAGATTTGTGAATTGATTGGGTGATACCTTGTGGTGTGAAAACAAGATGTGTGGCGGTGCTCCTTACTAAAGGATGCTAACGTAGTTGTGGTTAAATTTGCTCGAAGTTGTTTGGGTAAATTAAGATGATGGACCTTGTATGACCTTGCAGTGATGCAAGAAGATGGGTCGATTGGTGGAGTCGGTAAATGTCTCTAGAAGGTTATGTAAGTGCCGGGGAGGCCGAGACTTACGGGTGGAAGCCAACCATAAGATGGTATTATTGAAATGTGCAAAAGTTTCAGGTATGGGGATCTTTAATCCTGTGATGGGAGATGTGGCAGGCTAAACAAGTGGATAAGGCACGGTTTGAAATCCATGAAGGCTCGCGATTGCATAGTCTAAAGTTAGTTCTGATGTGTCGATGTCAAATGAGGAAGTATCCTCGTGTAGCATTAGATGGGTTTCCAGTTGATGACACATGATCAGTTGTCAGGTGGTAGCACCTGATGGCAACGATGGGAGCGTGAGGCTCGAGGACTGTGACGTAAAACCTTGTTGATTGACCGTGTACATAAAGTTCAGTGGGTCTAGTGGCTAAATCGGATGAATTTTGAGAAAGAGAACCATGGTGATAAAAGATGGTTGGTCAGGGCAGAATAGTGCTGTTTGAAGGAGTGCTACTCCATAGCAGGAGTTAAAGATGGTAGTGTTGAAATGTGGCTTGGACAGAACTTGAGATGTCCTTCCAAGAAAGGTTGGGTATGGGGCCACAACACTAGATGGACCTCCTAAGGCACTGCAATTCTAACAGGATGGATCACCCGGGGAAAAACCAGCATAATGATGAGTGCTTGAGTAGGAAGATGAGTCTTACGGCATCCAGTGGAAGTATGAGTTCCATAGGAGTGGCATGGGTGATTTCTAGCGGGTGGAGTTTAAATCGAAGTCATAGTCAATGATTGTAAGTGTAATGCCTGGAGGAAGGTGGTTTTGGTTATGAGCCGGGTGATCCGGGTAAAGCTAATCGAGTTTGTTAGATGGAAGATGAGGGCAAATTCAAGATGTCGCCAAGGGATGACGAGAGCTCGAAGGAAGAGCTTTTGGGACGAAATTGGTTCCTAGGAATGGTGTTTAGGTGATGAAATCACTTGATAGTTGTGAGTGCTATACAGCTAGAGGGATACCTTGGAGTGTGGGCAGTTGATGAGATTTAGTCACGTGGTTAGAGGTTCATGGGTATGAAGAAAGCAACTAGTGGAGCCGATTGGTGACCGGCTGGGGGTAGCCGATGGAGACCGAAGACACCGACCGGTGATAGCAGCAGCAACAGTGCAGCGGCTGGCTAGGGTCGTGGCGCGTTGAGAGAGTAGTCGGTCAGTGGCATAGGTGGCTCCTGAGTCGTGGTTGCGGCTAGATGTGGCGCTAAGCGATGGCAAGAGATCGTCTTAGCTTATGATGATGGCGTTAAGGCTAATGTGGTCGCTCACCGAGTGATGTGAGCTGGTTGTAGCAAAAGTTATAAGAAACCTCGGAGAAGCCAAGGTTTCTCAGGGAATTAACTAGCTGCTATAAGTATAACAAAGTGATTTGTGGAAAATGGCCTAAGGGTGGGGTCGTGTTTGTTGTGATGACCAGTAAGATTTAAGGAGCAGCGAGTCTTTTGAGATGACGTGGTGGTGTCGTCGTCGCTGTTAGAGAATTCATTGCTGTCATGGTGTTGTCCTTGTCGAGTAGGACAAGGGGAACCATTATGCATGGTTTAAATCAGGTGTTTATCGCAAATTGAGAAAGAACCTGATTTTGGGATTGCCGAAAAGTTCCGTGCTTCAAGAGTAAGAGGCTTTGTTGGGAAATGTGAGATTTAAAAAGTCCCAATGAAATTGAAGCTAGGAGAGTAAATTTGGCTAGAAGACCGCTACAAGAGTGGGGGTGTTACCTGTGTTAGCTTGTTGTGGTGCGGACCAAAGGCATGAGTCATCCTACAGGTGCGATGCAATAAGTGATTGTGCAGATGGTAATAAGCCAATCACTTGTGCCACGCACCGTGGGTGATGACGAGGGCTGATTAATGGTTTTGCGACCTTAAGCGCAATGGTAGGATCTTTGACTCGCGGTAAGGTTTAATAGCCAAGGTAAGGCCTAGCATGGGGCATGATGGTGAAAGCTGAATTGGGTGAAGAAATTAAGAGGGGTTACTTAGTGAAGAGTTCCCTAGTATGGATATGAGACCCCTACTAGCGTGTAATATCGGCCAGTAAGGAAGGCCAAAGTACCTCTGTGTGCTTATGTGAAGAGCTCCTAGTTGGGAGAAGGTAGTAGCCGAGCATGGTTAAGCTCGAGGCGAGATTGTAATGGTGCGTGCATCGCCAAACTCGAGGTGGACGTGCATGTATGGTTGAAATGTGTAATTGCCTGGCATGGTGTTAGGTATGTCAATTATGCATAATCATATGGATAAATGATGGTTAGCTGGTCAAGGTAGTAGACCATGTATTAAATGGTCGAAGTTGGCTGGGTGGGCCAAATGGTTGCTTCCCATGTATTGCTAGCATGGTTAGTTGATCGGTAATGAGAGGTTGCCATGAGGATCGACACAAACTATGCATGCTTGTAATAAATGGTAGTATACCATGGTGAAATGGGTGTCAGAGTGTCTTATAGGCACTAAAAGAGACATTGCGGTGGATGATCAGTGCTAAGACGTTGTTGGTTGGACCAGCAAAAAATCGTGGCCATGTGTGATTGGCAGTGGAAAACGTTGTCGTGTGTGATCGGCGTAAAATCGTGGTATACTAATCAACGATGCAATGTTAGTGAGAGTTTGTTCGATCGATGGGAAAATAGGAAGTGGACTGCAAAGCGATGCTTCGAGGCAGAGAAAATCCACTTAGAGATGGATATCGTTGCAATAAACATGACCAGTGGTGCGGTTTGGTGAGAGGCCAAAGCGGTGTCCGGTTGTTGAATGTCCTCAAGAGGCAGAGGACCAAATGCCTAAGCAAAACCTCGAGGTGGGTATAGCCCGAGGTAAGTGTGAGAAATGGATAGGCTATGAGATTCTCGAGTATGAGAATTTAGCATGTAGCCCAAGAATGTGATTATCATGGGCAAGAGATTATGGCAAAGTGAATTTTGAGGACGAAATTCTTTAAGGAGGGTGGAATATAATACCCGATGTTACATGGTATTGAGAATAAATAAATTTGGATTATTTTGTCAGGACCTCGGGTGGTCCGGAAAGCCCAAGGGTCAATCTCAATAAATTAATTAATAAATTGCCGAATTGGTGACCGGGAGTGCCTCGGACTTGGATGTCCAGGGAAGAGGGCAAGAGATTGGTGAGCATCTCGAGATGAGGATAACGATGCTGGAAGCAATCCGATCGAGAATAATTTTCATGATTTAATTCTGTATAAGCTCAAAGGGGTGCAAATACCGAATAGTCGCAAGGGACTTCCGGGAAGCTGAGGGGACCTTAGGGGTGGTCCAATTTTATGAATAAGATAACCCTGAAGCATTTTCGGGTCGAAATAAAGGTCCCATGTAAGCGTAAGGATGAAATCGATATTTTTGAGTAAATGCCGGTTATTAATTTTTGAAGAAATCGAGTTGGGAGTGGCTTGATGATAATTAATTTATGCCTTGGAGGGTCCAAGTGCTATTATTAAAATCCCAAGTGTAATTAAATTTCCTTAATTATAATTATGGAAAATTAGAGGGATTTATAAGTAAATTTATGTGTTTATATATAAGTATATATGAGGGAGCGTGAGTTGCTGGGGAAGATTTCAAAATTTGAAATGAAAAAAACAGAGAGGGAGAAGAGAGATCGCGAGAGAGAGAGCAGGCCCGAGATCGAGAGAGAGCTATGGCCAAGAAGAGAGAGTTTGTGAGCGAGAGAGAGAGCCGATTATGGCTAGCTGGAGGGCCGAGTAGTGCCCGGCCTGGGATGGTTATTGCAGCGAACAGAGGCGATAGCGACTGAAGGCCGATTAGCCATAGCTGCGGTGCTAGAGCTTGGAGGCGCAACGATGGAGGCCGAGGCAGAGGCAACCGGTGGAGGGTCGCGACCAGCAGGCAGTAGGCCGTTTGGCCTGCAATGATGGTTGGGCGAAGCTGAAGTAGCGATGGTGGCCGGTCGCGATGGTGTTGCAGCGCACTGGTGCGCTCGAGAGGAAGTCCGGCCAGTGGAGGAAAATGGAGGAAAAATGTCCAAAAATTCCAGAAAATTCTGGAATAATCCTGAGAATTATTTTGGGGCTTGATGAGCTTGTCGGAAGCTCGAAATTTGGATTTTTGAGCGCAAGTCGCTTCTCGAGAGGTAAGGTCGATGTGGGCATTTAGATGCTTTTCTCTTCAGATTAATCGAGGTAATTAATTTATTTCTTTTCAAAATAATTTCATTATGAGAGATAATGAATTGTGTCGTATTGGTTGGATTAAACTCTCGGTGGGGTTGATTGGAAGTTGTTGTCGGGTGAGTTTTTGCGATGTGTGGCAAAGTTGAGGGATTGGTTTAATGCCGGATGTTAATGGAGTTGGGTTTGTGTGTGTTTGCATCTAGGTTCGTCTGGGGAGGCGGTGATCCTAGAAGAGCTTGGAGTCCAGGCTAGCATTCTCGCCCGAGGCAGGGATGAAGCTTCAGTCCAGGTAAGGGACGACCCCATGTGGAGGTGGCCTTACAAGTTGGTAAATGTGTTTGATAATGATTTTATGTTACATTGCATGTAGTGGTTAACACTTGCGTGATGCGAGATCTAGTGGACCTGTGGCCAAAAGGAGGACTAGTGTTGTAAGGGCTGATAGGTTAATGTCTCAAACCTTGGAGGGTTGTGAGGCCGAGTGGGCCTAGCCTCATTTGCATGCATTTGCATACATAAACATGATTGTATTCATATTTACATGCATTGCACCCTTACTGAGTCTTTATGACTCATGAGGTTTTACCTCATGTGTAGATGATGCAAGTCCGGATGCAAGCAAGGATGGCGCCGGGAGGCTGTTGTGGCAACTAGCTGTATTGCCCGAGCTTTGTATTTTATTACCTCGTGTACGTAGCCATGTGGTGTGACGTATGTATACCCTTGTGAGTAAATGTATGCGTTGTTGAGAGTTAGTTGTAGCTAATTGTTGTAATCATCGTAGCGTGATAAATGATTGTGAGATTGTTCATTTTACATATGGCTTGGGTTGTTGAAGCCAAGTTCGGATCGAGTAAAGATCAGCGAGGTATGTTCTCATAAATTCCCAATACTCAGCGAAGTGTTTGTTATGCTAGCTTTGTGCCTGGGTCACCTCCAACTTGCTATGAGACAAGTTGAAAAGAGGTGAAGCTCACTCGGGTTTCGGGTCTCGATCCGCTGAGTTTTTCTTGTTTGTGTTGAGACCGATTCCTGAGTGGAGCGAAGGGAAGGACGAAGCCTAGTTCCCACTTAGGGCGTTTCCTGTTGAAACATAGTCCAACCCTTCAGTTGTAGTTCGTTGGGTGAGTAATCCGGTCGATTATTTACCGGTGACGCCTGTAAGTGGGAGTGGGCCGTTACAACCTCACCCGCGTTAGGCGCTCAATGGGATATCCCGTCTCACACTTGCGGAACTTAGCTGTCGCACCAAAATATTAATAAGAGGCAAAAATATAATGATAGAAATGCATCACACAAGATAAGATATTTTCGTGGACATGCCAACCAAAAACATTACTTAACACTTCCCAAAACATGATCGTTATGGTTAGTTTAGATTTAGGAAAGCCTTAACTGACTCAAACCATAACCAAATTATATTATATTATATATCAAATCGAATCCCTCGAAATCTAGTTTATTACGCTTCAAACGGATCGCAATTCTGAATTTTACATCAAAAGTTATGGCCGAAACAGTAAAGCATGCGCAGTGCTGCCAGGGGGCTGCCAAGTCTACTTAAGGGGAAATTAAGTTGACTTAGGCTAAGTTGAATTAACATAAACTAAGTCGACTTGTCGACTTAAGCCAAGTCGACTTGACCTCCTGGACCAATCGACTCTACTGCAAACAAGGAAAAATGGCCATAAAAATTGGCATCAGTCGAGTCAACTTAGCCCACCACAAGTCGACTCGACGCACCCCGAAATGCACAAAATGAGCAAAAAAACCACCCAAATTCACCCATGGCTAAACTCTTAACCCCCAAGTTTCCATTCTTTCAAGAAAAGATGGGGAAATCAAGCCCCATAGAGACCAAAAATGAGACTCAATGACCTCTTTGGAAGAAACCCACATTTAAGAAAAGATGGAGACAAAACATTTAACTCAAGCTTTAAAACATCATTTTGAGATATGAACATATCAACTTGAATAAACATAAAAATATAATCTTATATCAAAAGATAGGAGAAATGAAGAGGGATCTTGCTTTTTATATGAAGAAGCCAAAGAGAAGAAGAACACCTCAAGAGCTTCAAATTTTCCCACTTTAAAAGCTTGATCCTACCACACTCAAAGAAAGGAGAAAAGAAGAAGAAGATGAAAAGGAAGGAAATGTCGAGAGAGCCAAGGGAAGAAAGAGATGAGGGAAATGAAGATTGGAGAAGGAGCAAGAAGGCATGGCCAGCCTTCTCACCAGCCACCAAACGCACCAACTTCATTCTTCTTCTTTTTCTCATTTACCCCTTACACAACACACACACAACACTACTTTATCATACCCATTTTGGTCTTTTAGTTTATTTCCACTTTCAATCCCATTTTCTTTATTCACCAATTTTTACACACACAATATAACACACACACACACACACACACATATATATAATTTATGCCAAGGCCCACTTCTACTCATGGCCCAAGCCCATTCAAAAGCCTATCCCATACTAAGCCCATGAAATTATTCAACACATCACTTCCCTTGGGGCTACAAACCCTTGGTCCAAGCCCCCTTCATAACACATTTTATGCCTTAAATATCACACACAATAATTTATTTTCAAGCAAAAATCTTAACCAAAAACATTAATTTAATTTTTTTTTTATGTAATTGCCTCTACCAATTAAGGCTCACATAAACCGCACTACACCAAAAATATAATTATCATCTAAGACCCATTAAATGGGTCATTACAGGAAAGGCCCTCTCACGCACCGCCACGGGCCACCAGAAGGGTGGCCACGCATTGCAACATGCGGCAGCAGCTGGCGTGTGCGATGCACGCGCTGCCTTCTTCCTTGCGTCCGGTTTGATGGACTTCCGCTACCAACGTTTAAAAACTTCATATCTCGGTCATTTTAGCTCTATTTTGGGTCCCGTTTGAACCCACAGACTCCTTTTTTCCGTCCTCTACGTGATTATCCAAAAATATCGAACTTACCTTGACATTTTTGGATAGTTTACACTAGTTTTCCGGTGCCTCCTCAAATTTTCTGGCAGGCCTTGGATTTCCCTCGTTTTTACTGTTTTTCCGTCTTTCTTCAACCAGAATCTTCCCCACTTTCTGGAGAATGATACTCTACCTTCCGCTCTCTAATTTGGTTGCAAGATTTAGATGAATCTCTCATCCTATTTATAGACTTCGTTGGTCGTTAGATGATTGCCACCTCTTTGTTGGGATTTGTGCCATCATGATGACTCCTTGCCACCTTTCGCCACTTGTACACCTTGGGAAGTGTGCCTCATGATTACCCCTAACAAGTTGTTCGTCCAGTTTAGTTATTCCAATAGTTTAGTTACAAGTTTCTAGAAGTTACACAGTTGGCCTGAAGTTTCATTCCAACTACTTTTTGGCCCTTCCTTAAAACCTCCTAACTTTCCTTTAATTCCTCCAAGCTCCCCCAAAGAAAAGGGTTTCTACAATTATTCCTTAAGTTTACAATAATTATGCTTACACCCCAATAGTTCCGGGATATTACGCTTTCACTTTCTACCTTTGAAAATTGTTTTTCAAATCAAACTCCGTATTTCCTTAAAAACGTTTCATTCCTTTATATACACAAGGTTTACAAAACATTTCTTCCGGGGTATTACATGGTGCTTCAAATTAATTTTATATGATCTATTAAGCACCAAAATAAAAATTAAATTCATCATGCAATCCAATGTTAAAGAAAAATATTGTGATAAATTTCTTAATGGCATTTGGAATATTATGTTTTTATTTGATTAAAAATGTGCCAAAACTCTTGTGATAAATTTCTTGATGGAATTTGAAGTGTTATGTTTTTATTTGATTAAAAAGGTTGTACAAAAAATTGTTTTCAAAAAACTTAAAAATAATTCCAACACTACTGCCCCAAGCTCGAACCCTCACCACCAGTCGTGCCCAGGCTCTTATGCGCACACACAAGACCACTCCATCTGTTACACTTCTGATCACCTATACATGTGCACAAAATTAATTATATAGTAAACTGAATCCTGGTTTTCTTTTGCAATCTGTCGACCGATCTTCTTTCGTCTGTCGACAGATTGATTGAAGCTTCTTCACTGAAATTGTCAATTGATTTTCACTATTATGTCGACTAACCTTTGAAATTTTCTATATCTTTTCATCTGTCGAGAGTTTCTTTCGTCTAACACCTTCAATGGCTAGTTTCTCCACTATTCCAAGTCGCTCCTTTCTCTACCAACAACTATATTCTTAAAAGAGCTCGTGAAGCACTATAAATAGAGGGCAAAGGAATGAATCAAGACAACTGAGAAGATTGATTTCAAGCTTTCAAGTGTTTATTCTTTCAAGAGCTTAATTGTTTCATTTTTTCTTCATTTTTGTCTCTAAAGACTTTGATTATCATTTGTATTATTTTGTTTAAGGCTTATATATATTTTGGGAGATCTTGTAACTAAGAGTGTTTACTCTAAAATCCTCTCTTTTATATTATTCTTAGTTTTCCTGATAAGATTGCTAGAGGGCCTACATTGATTGTAGGAGGTTGCATTGCCTACCTAGTTGCTAGAGAGTTTTGATTGTTTAAGCAAGATATTGTAAATTCCTAACTTATTGCTAAAGGATCTATTCGGAGAGATAGGAGAATTATAGTGGATTGGTTAAAAAATCTTTAATGAGGAGCTAAATGAGTAGATTAGGCTTCTTTTGAGTTGAACTACTATAAATTGCTTGTCTCTCATTTTGTTATTGTTCTTATTTTATTAATTGTGCCAAGAAAATCCTCACTTGCATTAAAGTCACATTTTTCATCAAAAAGGATTTCAAGGTCAATCAAATTTTTAAATAACCCAATTCACCCATTTTTGGATTTTTGAGTCATTGCTATACAAACCCAACAATTGGTATTAGAGCCTAACTCTTTATTTTAAGGTCTAACAACCTAAGAACAGATCCATGACATTCATATCACTACAAAAAATTAAGGTTTTAGCAACGAAAAATTTAATCACTAAAATATCAAAATTTGTCGCCAAATTTATTAGCAACGGGTACCCTCTCGTCACTAAAAACGTCGCTAAAATTTAAACACGGAGTTTAGCGACGGAATCAATGATGGGTAAATTTTGGTCGCTGAATTAGCGATGAGTCAACTCCCGTCGTTGAATCAGCGACGGGTCTTGCCCGACGCTAAATTAAAAAAAATAAAAAATTAAAAAAAATATTTTTAGCAAATAATTTTAAAATATATAAAATAAATATATTAATAAATAAAATAAATATTATTTATTATATATTAAAAATAACATTTTTAATAAATAAATAAATAATAAAAATAAAATTTTAAAAGTAATTAAAAAATAAATATATTAAAAAATATAAATTATATAAAAAAATTTAAATATTAGAAAATTATATTTAATTAATATTCAAAAATTTGTTTATATTTTATATTTATTTAAAAATAAATTTTTATATATAAATAAAATTTATGTTAATTAACAATTTATTTTAATTAATTGAATAGAAATTAAAATTTTATTTATATAATCATTAATTTAAACATAAAAAATTAAAATTCATAAATGAATATGAAATTCAAACCAATTAATTTAATTAATAAAATATAATCATAAATATTCAGTTACAATCATCATCCTTAAAATCATCATTTTGTTCCTCATTATCATAAATTGGTCTCTCGGTCTTAGTTGAGTCGACAGTCTAGGTTGCTGGTAAGCGTGAATCGACGATCCAGATTACTGTAACGCCATCATCTGTCTATTTATCTGCTCCTACCATGCCATCATCTGTTGTTGCCACTAACGCAGCTGCACATTCTCATTTTGCACCTCGGTCACCTGGGTCCGAGCGGAATGCAGCTCCTCGTTCATCTGGGTGAGCCTCAGTCTCATTTGTAATAATTTCGATGACAACCCATATGAACCATTAGAGCTGCTATCGAATCCAATTGGGTAAAACTACTTAGCTTGAGAGCCGAGACCATAGACATGACCCTTCTTGTTCTTACTAGAGACAGCCTAATAAAAAATGTGACGCTCGTCGATTGTAGGTGGAGAGGACGACTTGCTACCATCGGTTGATGCTAAAGATGCCTCTGCACTTAATCTCTCGAACGCATTCTATATAAATTAAAACATTGACGTTGTTAATTAATAAAAAAATTATTAAATTGTAATGATGTAAATAAATACAATTACTGCAATGCTCTTTGATCTATTATCAACCCACACTTATTGTCCTTGATTATCCTTCCAAGTGTGGGTACTCCTAAAAACCTCAAATTCATTGGGCTCGCGGTTTAATTCTTTTGCCTACATGACAAATGTATGAAGTAAATAAAATAAAATATAAACCATTATATAATTTATAAAATTTACATTTAAGTAGAAAAACTAATTATCATCCTCTTTCGGCTCTCAATGAAAGTAATTGTAAGGAACCGCTCTCAAAAGTCCCGTAAACACAGGAGTTTCGAGAGAAAGCCCTCACAAAAATGAATACAGATGCAAACTTAAACAAAACATGTCTAAAAAGCTTTTCATTAATATACACAACAGAAGCATAAGTCATATAGTACACAATCTTTGATGATAACATTAGGGCCCACATGCTCGCATATCCCATAAGAAACATCATGCTTAGCATAGCAAGACAATATTCTTCTTGGACTCAAAACAAGACAAAACGGGCAAGAATCTTCCAGTTAGGATGTCTCTGTACACGACATCTATCATAGGAAAAGCTAAGCTTGGTTGAACCCACCCTCGACTGCCTTTCCATGCTTACCTGGAATGATGTAAAGCAAGAGTGAGTCACAAGACTCAGCAAGAATATATAAGAAAAAGGATAACAAAGTTGATAACTAACTCGCTAATAAACAACCCCACACATGATATGTATCGCATATCAAGCCATGCCATGTACCACGGTGCCAAATCATAACGTAAATGCACCAATGCACATGAATAGTCCTTGGGGCCCACATAAGACACACACCAGCGCCCAAGTCCCGCAAACAAACTTGTTGTAGCCCAATATATGGTTCCATTGACTTCCGAGGTATACACCAAATCATGCCCCGAAGTCTTAAAGTACACCCGTGGAGTATACACCAAATCATTCCCCACCGAGCCCAAACAACTTCCATAACCAGAGACCTCCGAGGTATACACCAGATCATTCCTCGGAGTCCCACATCCTCATCATGCAATGCAATAAGTAAACAAATGCAATGGCTTATGCAATATAAACGTGATGTCAAGGCCCCCATAAGCCAAGCACGAGGCCATGCTAAACTCACATAAGAACTCACACATACGAATGCTCCAAATGTCTATACACATCTACAATACACAGGCTAGTACTCACAAGCCAACCGTGTCATGCCAATGCTCACGCCTCCACTGAATACAAAGCATGAATCCAGATGTATGCAAACCCATAGCCTAATGTCCCAATGCATAACCATGCAATGTGTAATAGTAAATAAATTGACATACAACACCACCCCCAAATAGAAACCATATGGAACCTATCTTACAAGGGTACGACATCATTCCGCAAAGAAACATAGGGAGATTAAGCCCTACTCGGCCATTAAAACAAGACACAACGAGAAATGCTAAACAAGACCCTTCCAACCATCTAGGGAATCACAACTAGAAGCATCACCACTTAGCCCTCCAATGACCCTCATCATATCTCAAAGAAAGATATTTATTCCATAAAATTGGTGCAAGGAAAATCTCCCACAGTAGAAGAATTCTCGTATCTAGATAAAATTTGATAACTGCTATGGACTCAACTCATACCTAAATTACTCAATTAGCTTATTAGAACCAAGTCTATGAAATCTAGACTATGGAACAAAAGATGTATTCCAATTTGGATATCACCACAAATAGTTATGCCCCAAGCACCAAAACATTATTAGATTGGAACTGAAGATTTAGATTTCTAGCGGCTAGTTCATAGGGATCCAACTCATCCAATTTTTTTCCAAATACCCCAAATTATATACCAAATTGAAGCTTATCGAGTCTAGTTTACAACACTTTAAATGGTTCATCAATCGGATATCTATACGAAAAGTTATGGGCAAAATAGTATAAGGTGTGCAGTGTAGAGTTGCCTTACGAATAGTTAACTAATGAGAGGATTAGTCGACTATTGAAAGCATTAGTCAACTGGACCAAGACCTGATCTTCCGAGGGTTAGCTAACCCACTTATTAGTCGATTGTTGACCAAAATAGTCGACTATTGAACCCAAAAATGCATAGAAATGATTAAGAACACCTCAAAATCATTCAAAACTCCACCATAATCCATCCCAACTCCAAACACATCATTCTCAACAAAATATAAGATGGAACCAACCCTATTTGAAGTTCCAAATCACTCCAACCAACATAATCAAGAAATTGGGGAAATCCTACAAAGATTTTACATTCAACATCTACCAAGAACCCACTTGAAGAATCTTGAGGTTTTTCACCATTAATCCTCAAAACACTAAGATTAGGGAGTTATGGGAAGGGATAGGGGAGTAGAACTTGCAACTAAACAAGAAGATGATCAATAAAGCTTTCATAACATAATTGAAAAATAAGTGTAAGCAAGAACTTGCCTTATGGATTTTGATAGCCCCACCAAGCCTCCAAGCCACACAAGATGCTATCTTTTACTCCCAAAGCTTCAAATCTATAGAGAGAATGAGAGAAATTTCAAGAGCAGAAGAGAAAATGTTGAAGAAGAAAGGAAGGAAGATGAAGAAGAATGAGAAGTAAAGAAAGAAGAGTGGCTCATGCCACCACCACCTCCTTCCTTTTTAGTCTTTCCCCATTTACCAATTTGCCTTTCAAGTTTAGCACTTATTCCCCTCATGCCCCTTAGCCATTTTAATAAATGCAAATATCATATAATTCCTTTAAATAAATCCTCTTTATGTCAATACATTGTTCTCTTTTTTTCCATTTCTCATATAATATTCTACACGCATACCTTACATAGTTGTGGGTCCTATTTTCATCAAAGTCAAATCCTTGACTTTTCCACCATTATACCCGTTGTAGCATGGTTAAAACAATAAATTTGTTGAATGGAAATGTCGTCTTCAAGTGACTTGAGCCTACAAAAATAAGAAAATAGTCAGAGGGCACGGGGAGGTCCCCGCGCAAACACTCCAACCCTTAAGTTAGACATTGAGCATAATGAAAGAAATTGTATTAAAATAGTATCAAATACGTCATCCCCTTTTAGGAATGAATGCCTTCTTATTTATATAGAAATATGAAGTGATTTAAAATGTAACAGAATTATGATTCTTGTAGATAACGCTTATCTTGATGGATGGTGTTTATCTTTCCCTTTTTAGGGATATAATTTATTAAGGATAATGCTTATCCAAATATTTTATAATCATTTTAGAATTAAAATTCGCTATGGATAATTATCTATTATTTTCTTGGAATATTCGAAAGGATTTTTAAATGTCAGACTTATCGTGTTTGCGCGCTTTGTGTGGGACCCTCCCGCATATGGGAAATTTATGCCTTTTAGCCTAAAAAGACATTTTGGGCTTTTGGACTTTTTTTACATTTTAGTGGGCTTTTACCTATGACACAACAATTGCTCCCCACTCTTGCCTTTGGCTGCAAGGCAAAGGGAAGAGTACACTGATTATACCTAGTCGCTATCAGTTGCCAGGCTATGCGCAGGACAATGGTACTTTTGCTTTTCCCTCGCTATCGGGTCATAAGCAGGTTAACGAATTTGTTTTTCCCTTGTTTCCAAGCTATGTGTAGGGCAATAGGCTTTGTTTCTCTTCGTTACCGAGCCATGTGCGGGGTAACAAGTTTGTTGTCTTCCTTGTTACCAGGTTACGAGCAAGGCAACGAGACTTTTATTCTTACCTCATTGTCAGGCTATTAGCGAGACAACATGCTTGTTTTCCTTTATTGTCGGGCTATGTGTAGGATAATGGATTTGTTGTTTTTCTATCGTTATAGGGCTAGGTGTAGGGCAATGGGCCTTTTGCTTTTTGTCATAATATTGTGGCTCCCCAGTTTCGTGTGTATATACTTCCTGGAATAATTGTGGGCAATATCTGCAATTCAAAAGAATATCACTATTTTGTTTTCACAGTTCAGGATGCCACATACATCCGCAATCCGAGAATATTTTGTTTTAGCGGTTCGACGTAATGCCTACATTCGCACTTAAAGAATAATAATATTTTATTTTCGCGGTTCGACATAATGCCTACTTCTGCAATGAAAGAATAATAATATTTTATTTTTTCTATTTGGTCTAACGCCTATGTCCACAATTAAAGAATAACAATATTTTATTTTTTTTGTTCGGCGTGATGCCTACGTCTGCAAATAGAGAAAACTCAACATTTTGTTTTGGCGGTTCGACGTAATGCCTACGTCTGGAACTAGAGAGAATATCCATATTATATATATATATATATATGTTAACTCAGATCTATTCTAGATCCATACTTTTATAAACCTAGATCCATTTTAGAAAATTTATTTTAGATATGCTCCTTCAGCAACTCAGATCTGTTTCTTCAGCACTCAGATCTAGAACGCTTCAATTCATACGCTTTTTGGGTGTGATTTTGAGTAGTTTGCGGAACAGACTCTTGAGACATGCTTTTGCCACCCATACTTCTTTTTTCTTCAATTGTCAACACACCGGATGCCAGTTAGATAAAAAAAAATTGACCTCTAACACCACAAAAATGTTGGAGAATACTTTCAACTCAAGGCTCAAACTTCGCAGTCTCAACAGATTTAAACCTGATTCGGCAAAAGGCCCTGACTACGCATGCATAAAATCAAACAGTTATCATAGTACATCAAATCAAATAAACTGAGTCAAAGATATCTAGAACTTCAATCCAATTCAAAACACAAACTAGTGGCCAAATCGGCTTCGATTGGGCAATTCTCAGTAGGGTGCATTTAAAAAAACTCGAAGAAGCATAGGACAACCAATCGAATTGTGATCTTCGTTGCTATTACTCGTTGATGTCCCCGCGTAGCAATGTTTGAATATGAAGAGGAAGTGGTTGTGATTTGAATGAACAAGCCCTTTATTGGAAGATTACAAGAAAGCCAGAGGAGAGAAGCTTAACAATGGAGGATTTGTGGTGGGGCCAGAGGGAAGAGGCTCTTTTTGACTGGGGATACCAATCCTGACTAAGCCCAACACTTGCTTCAATTACACTGTGCAGTACATACTTGAAACAGATGTCTTTGATGTGGCATTGGGCTTGCAAAATTCCCCTGTGTTTCGTTCATGGCTACCCCTTTTAATGGGTCTCTACCTTTTTCTGGCTAAGTCTCTTTGCCTGGCTCTTATAATATATAATATAATATATGTGGTTTAGCCTTTTTCATGCCTCCAAAAGCTTCCTCCAATCTCCAGAAGCTCTCATAATAATAATATAATATGTATATATATAGGTACATATTCATGTAATATAATATTCATGTAATATAACAAGTAGAAACATCTTTTTTCCCAGCTTCCATGAAAAGCTTTATAATGCCTCTTGATTTTTTTTTCTTTTTCTGCCAAGCTTCAACACGAAGCTTCTTCATACAACACGTATATATATATACAAAGATATATATACAGAGAGAGATTCCTCTGCCCTTTTTTTCAATTATTTTTATTTTTAAATAAAATAATAATTGAAAAACAAAATTATGGGAGATGTAAAAATATTAACTGAAGAACAAATCATTAATGCGATTATTGCAAACGTGTAATCCTTTCTTTCTCAATTGATTTGATTTCGCTTCATGCGGCTTGAGATTGTGTGAAAGCCATTGTAGTATTAATAGGCTTTTTTGACGTTTCCCACAAATGGCGCCAAATGTTGTAGCATGAATACAATAATAAATTTGTTGAATGGAAACGTCGTCTTCAAGCCGCCTGATCCTACAAAAATAAGAAAATAGTCAAAGGGCGCGGGGAGGTCCCTACGCAAATACTCCGATGCTTAAGTTAGACATTGAGCATAATGAAATAAACTGTATTGAAATAGTATCAAATACGTCCTCCCCTTTCAGGAATGAATGCCTCCTTATTTATATAGAAATATGAAGTGTTATCAAATGTAACAGAATTATGATTCTTGTATATAACACTTATCTTGATGGTTGGTGTTTATGTTGCCCTTTTTAGGGATATAATTTAGTAAGGATAATGCTTATCCAAATATTTTATAATCATTTTAGAATTAGAATTCGCTATGGATAATTATCTAACATTTTCTTGGAATATTCGAAAGGATTTTTAAATGTTGGACTTATCGTGTTTGCGCGCTTTGTGTGGGACCCCCTTGTATATGGGAAATTTATACCTTTTAGCCTAAGAAGACATTTTGGGCTTTTGGACCTTTTTCACCTTTTAATGGGCTTTTACTTATGACACAACAATACCTTATATGCCAAACCGACTAAAAATATCACATATAATCCTTCAAAAATAATGGCTCAAACAAAGCAAATATTTAATACCCATAGTTAACATCCGGACCCACTAACGGGTCGTTACAGTAATGGATCCATCTATGTGGACTGACCCACCAGTCTCAGAGGCGCGATTCTTTTTGTTTTGTTCTGCTTGCTTCTTATACTCATATTCATCCCACTTTGCGCATAATGCCCGTCGCATAATTCATCCACGATTGTTATGCTCGTAGGCTAAATTCTACACGGGTTGCCCTTAGCCTTAGAAGACCAATCTATTGAAGGCCTCATCAAGGTCCCACATCGCTTGTGGCATGAAGACCCCTCTGGGTACCTTGCAGAGAAGATTCTGAACACTATTCCAGGCCCAAGCCTTATTGAATTCCAACTCCAACCCAATTCGGATTCGTTGAAGCCTCACTAATGATGCCCTAGACCCTTGACATTGATGGATACTTCTGCTCAGACTGATCCCTAGATAAATAAATATTATTATTGTAACTTGGCAACAACACTTCCTTTCGCATGCGATTTGTTATTTCTAGCATGTCATCCTAATGAAGCCAAGCTTCAATGTACCATCTCTTTCAAATCTTTGATTGTACACTTGGTGGGCCAACCTCAAGGAAAAGACTGTAAAACTAATATTTATCAAGTAAAAATATGCATTTCTGTGTATAACAATTAATACAAATAATCAATTAAAATAATATATAAGATACTCACTTATCATATTTCTGATTGCAGGATAACTCTAGTCGGTGATCAACTCGGTCGATATCAACTAGCTCAGATAGAGTCAGCTCAACATTTTGCACAGGAGAAGAGGACGAAGGATGTGCATGGAGTGTTGGTATAAATAAGTATGGGTAGGAACCTCTTTAGGGATGAAAGGTCGACCTATATGGGAGGGGACAAATCGTGGTGGAGTCTCAGGTGGGTGGGATGTGGGTAGGACTGTAGTATAATCCATAGGATATGGCATCACGCTAAAAGGCTGTCAAAATTGAGTCATGAGAACGAAAGCATGTGGGTACAATGACTGAGGACATAAAGGAGTAGAAGTGACAGCATGTGTGGAGACAGAAAGAGAAGACTGTGAACTAGCACTACCGATATTTGGAGAAGATGTGTCCCTATAGGATCGACGTTTACCTCTACCCCTACTACCCCTACTCTTGCTTAGTTCGGTAGATGAATGTCCTAACATCTGTTTTGAGAATTACATGAAAAATATTATTTTTTAACCATCCAACTAGATAAATATTATGTTTTCTTGCACCTTCAGACATACATACTTTTAAATTTTTATTCAAATAAATAATTTTTTTATTAAAATTTATAACATTATATTTGTATTTCTAATTTTAAAATTATATTTACTAAATAACTAACTCGACAACAATATTCATAACATTATATTTGTACTTTTTTAATTTAAAAATAACATGAAAAATTGTAATTTATCTATAAATAATTACAAAAGCCAAATAGTTTATAATTTAGTTAAATCTATTTAATTTTCAAATCGTCATAAGGAAAATAATTTCTAATTTATTTTTTAACTATTGAAGTTTATAAATATTATTTTTCATTGCACTTTCAAACATACATACTTTTAAATTTATTTCTCAAATAATTAAAAAAAATTATTGAAATTTATAACATAATCTTTGTGTAGAATTTTAAAACTTGTATTTAATAAATAACAAACTCACAAACAATATTTATAACATTATATTTATACTTCTAATTTTAAAATACAAATGAGATCCAATTAAAATACTAAGTTTTTTATTTAAAAATATTATAATATATTTAATAAATAACTATGAAAAAAGAATTTTTACAAATCAAATTGTATATTCATTTTATTTTTTATATATAATTAATATTTTACATTTTCTAATGATCTTTTGTTTAAATCATCAATATACAATACACAATAAACAATAATATATATAGAATATACAACTATATAAATGTAAAATAAAAAATAATATACATGCAATAAATATAAATAATAGAGATATTAAAATTAATAATTAATCAATAAAAAGTAACTAACAAAGATATTAATCAAGTAATATCTAATTATTATAAATTAACAATTAAAAATGATATATTGTGGCTATTTTATTTATTTAACATATCACTTAAAACGAAACAATCTATTACTAACATGGATATTTTTCATCTAAAAAATATTCACAAATGCATTTAAAAGTTAAAATAAAAAAAATATCTTAACAGTTTTGTGATGTTCACCTACAACAAAACATAAATTAGATGTTATACATATTTTCCGCACCACTTCTTATGGGATAGACTCAGTCAAATAGGCCGGCTCAATCGTTTAAAGCCCAGTAGGCCCAGCTGAGCTTCTTAGGCAAACTCATACATCGCTAAAATCTGAACTCAAATCGCGAAATCAAATGATCTCCCAGCAAGCTCCCAGCAAGACTTCTAGTGAGCTCTCAGCGATATACCCAACGAGCTGCCAACAATGGTTCTAGTTCGCCAGCCTAACCGTTCAGCTTGCCAGTCAAACTATTTAACTCGTATAGCAATAAGATTACTAAATAACTAGAGGCAGGGACCAACTTACTTTTTTAAGGCAAACTGGATCCCTGGTAATACGGAGCTCACTCCCGATTTTATGGAGATGATAAGGACATCTCGTCCCCCATGATATCATCTCTACACTTTTGTATTTTATACAATTGTAAACACACATCACTGTAAATAGGGGTCGAAACACCATTGTAAAGAAGAGAACAACAATAATATTATACTGTTACATGTCAGAATACCCAGAGAACAATTATAACGGCCTGCCTTCCAGAGATCCATGAGAGAGTCGTCACTGATAAGGTAAACCCCATGTATATACAGATACAACACCAAGTAGTCTCAATGCTCACTTCGAGCTTAATTGCCCATACAACACAAAATATATAATAAAAAAAAGGTAAAAAGGAAATCACAAAATAACACTCAACTCTTTGCCCTGAACACAACCCCCAAGGATCTTCAGGTTAGGAAGACATCTGTACAGATACCTAACATGACCCATCACTAGCAGCTAGATCTGTCACCTTCCTCAACTTCCCCTTTAACTTTACTTGGAATGGCGCAAGAAACAGTATGAGCCACAAGACTTAGCAAGTATATGATCCAAAACAACATGAACACAAAGATTTAGAGACATGCATAATCAAAATAGAATAGAATAGATACCTCATGAGATTAACATAATATTCTAATCACACCTCATGATACCATGCCTCACCACTCATGTCACATAGCGGTATACGAGCATACAATACCAACCAGCTATGGACCACTGCTCACTCACTCATTGATCAGGCCAATCAAGCGTTACAAAACATAGGGCTAAGTTAAGTAATGAAAACATAACAATCCAGACCTCCCCATCCTATATCACACCCTACCGAGCTCTTTCTTGCCCCCATCATCCAGATAATGTCCCATCACGCACCGGGTTCACACCGGTGGCCACTTCAAGCCAAAGCTCTCATGTCACAGCTTGTAGAACCGCATCCATCACGAGCCTAAGCTCGCCCATCATATCTAACATAACCATTAGAAGCTGTAGCTCCCACATGCTCTAGATAACCAAACCATGTCCATCATGAGCTGAAGCTCTCACATGCACTAGATAACATTAGGCAAGCATCAGGGGTTAACACCCCACATGCACCTTCATACACGGCGCAAGCATCATGAGCCAATGATCCACATGCACTAGATACACTAGGCAAGCATCACCACATGCACTAGACATAGCTAGGCAAGTATCGTCCACATGCACAAGATTACACTAGGCAAGTATCATCCACACGCACCAAACACTATCAGGCAAGCATCACATATACTAGATATCTCCTTACAAGTGTTTGAGTCCCATATATCATTCAACCCATTTTATGATTAAACCCCATAGCGTGCCTCGAAAGCCCACCTTTGACATCGCTTACCAATGTAATGCACAAGGGAAAAAGAATGCCAACAAGCCTACACTATGCACATCAACCACATATGAATAATTTTAAGATGCTGACATAGCCTTCCCCAACCCCTTTCCAGATGCACACACAAGTGGGTCTAATGCCATGCTAATGAATGCATCACTATCCTCATGAACATTCAGACCTATTTTGGGTTGAATAATAAACCACTCAAAACTTATCCAAATCATTCAAATTTTATGCCCAATAAAATCTCATCAAGTCTAGTTTACAACGTAATAAACGGATCTCAAATCCGATTTTTTTACTAAAAGTTATGTCCAAAATAGTAGGGCATGCGCAAGCTGTCAAGGTTAAAAATGGTCGACTGATGGTAAGAGAACGGTCAACAGACAGAGGCCTTTTCACCCAAACTGTCGATCGATTAAGGAAACGGTCGACTAGCAGAACCCTGTACACTCATCTGTCAACTGATTAGGGACAAACGGTTGACCAGCAGCATAAAAAAACCCCCGAACATACCCAAATGCATAAAAAATAGGGGAAAAGCACACACAAGTCATCCCTTAACCCGAAAGCACCATTCCTTTTAGGATTGTAGGGTGAAACTAACCCTACTTTGAGGCCCCAAGAATACCAACAAGATTAAACAAACCACAAGAGAGATTTACAAGGGTTTCTACATAACCCTCCCAACTAAGAATTCCTTGGGAAATCATGGGATTTTCATACATTATCCCTCCAACAAATGAGAAAGGCTTACAAAAGAGATTAAGGGAACTAGAACTTGCCTTAGAAACCTCTATTGATGATGCTTCTTGAGCCAACAAGCTTCCAAGCCCTTCTACTTTACATACTCAATAAGAGAACTAGCAAAAAGAGAAAGAAAATGGGAAGATGAAGGTAGCCTTACTCTCCAAATCCTTTGAAACCCAATAATCAACAAGAAGAAGGAGAGAAACCCTACCTTTCTTAATCTCTCTCTCTCTCTCCCCGAAAGCTCTCCTTCCCTTCTCTTATTTTTCCTTCTCGTTCCTTCTTTCTTGCAAAAATGAACCTTTCTCTCATATATATATACACCCTTCCTCACATAATTACCTAAATGCCCTTGGTGACAAAACACTTAAATAAGAATTCCATATGTTTAAATAATAGCTTAAACATTAAATTAACACCATACAACATTTCCACACATACCTTAAACCATAGTGGGTCTCGCTACCATTTCAACCAAACCTTTGACTTTTCCCCTTCCATTGCACATCAACTAAAAATATCACATATAATTCACGAAATCATTACTCTAATAAAATAATCATCTCATTCCAATATATATCACCTGGACCCACCAACGGGTCCTTACAACAGTCGTGGAGTAGGCATCGTTCTAGTTGAATCACGTAAAAATCTTCTATGTACCTTCTATTCTGTTTCTTCTTCCATGCATTTTGGGTTTATTTACTCATTGCGGGCATATGAATCACAGTCGGCTGAATTTGAACTTCGACATTAGATAAAAAAATTTGAAAATATAATACACAGAAAAATAAAAAATACCTTAATAGTTTTGTGATGTTCGTATCTTCTAAACGAAAACCCTATAAAAAAAATAGATAAAAAAATAAAAAATATAATACACAGAAAAATAAAAAAAATATCTCAACAGTTTTGTGATGTTCGCAGCTTCAAAATGTAGGGGTGTGCCTTTTTTCAGTTTAACCGAACCCATCGAACCAAACCGGCCAGTTTGGTTCAGTTATTTAGCTTGACAAGTACTGGTTCGGTTAGAAGGATAGGGGTTTAGCGGTTCAATTAGCTCGGTCGATTACCCGAAGAAATCGAATTGACTAATATATGAAACGACGTCGTTTTGTATATCTTAAAATGACGTCGTTTTGCGTTAAGACCCCAGCCTTAGACCCTTAGTTGATTCTGTTCTATTCGGGCGCCATTCATCGACTTCGAGTTCGAGAGACTTCCTTCGGCCTTCCCAAGTTCAGAGAGAGAGAGAGCGAAACCAATTGTTGTTGCCAAAATACAACAATTAAAATTTGTGATGTGGGGTCCACTCGAGCTTGGTGTCGGGTGAAGTTAGGTTGCAGTAAGAGAAGATGCCTCAAGGGAGTTCATCGCTAGGATGCTCCCCGCAAGGATTTCGCCACTAGCTCTTTCATCACAAGGCTTCGCCACTAGCTCTCGCCACAAGGTTTTGCCAGAAGGCTTTGCTGCTAACCCTCGCCACAAGGCTTCACCGTTAGCCCTCGCCACAAGGTTTTTCCACAAGGCTTCACTGCTAGCCTTCGCCACAAGGCTTCGCCTCTAGCTCTTGCCACAAGGTTTTTCCACAAGGCTTCACCACTAGCCCTCGCCATAAGGTTTTTCTTTCGCCGCTATCTTCGTCGCAAGGATTTGTCTTCGCTGCAAGGATTTAGCCCTATTGATGCTCAGAAAATAGGTTAGAAGGCTCACAGGAATCTTCCCCTGCGAACACTGTAACGTCCCGCTTTTCCAAATACACAACAATGTGAAATATAAGAAGACATCACTTATGGGCGTTATGGAAACCCTTACCAATGGAAGCATTGGATCGAACCTGTAAGCTTAACTAAAGCTAAATAAAAGGGGTTTCCACTAGATTTTTCTTTACGAGTTCAAGAAGTGCATACGACCTTCAATACTCCACAACACATCACAACAGGTACAACTGTAGGACACCTACACACACACCCTTTACAACCTTGAGTGTCCTAGCTACTATTACAATACCTCACTTGGTTATAAGGGTACATGATGAAATAAAAGTTAAAGCTAGTTGGAAAACCCAAAGCTAGCTCAGCACCACCTCTTTATCTTTGCTCGAACTGGAACCTGGAACACCTGGTACTTCCGATATACCTGGGACGTTGAATGTCCTAGGGGTATGAAACACCCAAGTTAGATAATAACATCTAAACGACTGAATTCGAAAATGAAAGGTATGTGCATGCAAATGCAATAATGCCATTATGAAATCCACCCCTGTGGTAGCAATGCCAGGGTGTTACAATCACCCACGTGGTCATCATAGTCACCCCTAGCTCACCGTAAGAGCACGAGTTCTTCCATGATGGCCCAACAACTAGCCACAGTCACCAACACAAACATGATATATGACAAAGCAGAATGAATATGCATAAACAAGGGAAAATATGACATGTAAGCGACAAAGGCATGATATGCAAGCCAACATCCACACACAAGTGAAGCAACAAATGCTCAAAGTGTCACAAAACATGCAGGAATCACTCACCTTAACTAATCACCTTAAGAAGCACGGTTTACAATGAGCGGGATGGGTTTTTTGACTGCTTGACGTGAACTTCAAGAAAGACTCAAAAACTCCGACGAGGCCCATTCCCCCTCGATTCTCTACCGATTTTCTTCCTTCTTTTTGTAGGATTCTCTCATTTTTCTCAAGAACAAGACCCTTCCCTTTGTTTCCCTCAATTTGGAAGAGATTCTCCTCTAGAATGTTTGAAATGATTTGTGATTAACATAGGCCCCTATTTATACACTTTTCTAACCAACAACATGTTGCCACCTCAAGGGTCATCATGAGTCCTTAACTTAGCTTCCAAGTAGTCTAATGGTTGTTTGCCATGTGTCCTTGAAGATAAGGTTTGGAGACTTTATCAAACTTGGAAGCTAAGTAGTTTTTATGGCCAATCACGCGATGCCACCGTAGGGGGTCATTATGAGCCATCATGTGATCTTATCTTTTCTTCCAAATAACCAATGGAAGCTTTCTTATCTTTTCTTCCAAATAACCAATGGAAGCTTACCACATGTCTCTAGCTTGGAGATTAAGAAAAAGACTTGGAGAAGACTTAGAAAATACTTGGAAAAGACTTAACAAAGACTTAAAGAAGACTTGGAGAAGACTTACTTTAACAAAGACTTGGACTTGGACTTCAAAACGATCCAAAGCTACGTTTGATTTGAGTTTGAGATCCAATATATTTTGAAGCGATATCTTAAGGTTTCAACAAACGACGCTTCAGCTCGAACTTTTCACGAAATTGCCCTTAGACCCTTGCAACTTGGTCCCCGGGCTATTTTTAAATTGCACTTTTTAGTCCTTGAAAAATGGATAAATTACACTTAGCACCCCAAGATTTTAGATAAATTACACTTTTACCCAACTTCAATATTTACGATTTTGTCACTGGTTCAGAAATTGAACCTTTGTCTGAAGGCTTCTATAATCCTTTGAAATGACCTATTTTCTCAAGTATTAGAACCTAATAACCTTAGGTATCACCTCATATTTGAGTTCAAAAATATGGGGTATTACAAACACCCTCTGATACCAAAGTCAGTCTTGGATCCCAATGACTATTCATCAAAACAGTAAAGATGCATTCAAAGTGACTAAATTTTACAAAAATTGGAAGTCCCGTTCACTATCTTCTAGCTGGGTATTTATAGGGCTTGATTTTCAAGGGTACCTAGTGCTGACACGTGGCATTCGTTGAATGTAGCTCTTGGCCTTCTCGGAAGACGCACACTGCCGCGAGGCCTTTGGGTTTGTCGCAAGGTGCCACGAGGCCTTTGGGCTTGCCGCAAGGCCTGACTAGCTGCAAGGCCCTCCTGGAAGGCGCACGCAGCTTGGGCTTGACGCAAGGCTTACGTAGCGAGCCTGAGGGATCTGGGCAGGGTGCCGCGGCCTCAAGCTCGCAGCAAAGCATATTGTTGCGACCCCAGCTGTTGGGAGCTTACGGCAGTGCGCCGCGGGTCGCAAGCACGCGGCACAGCACATTGCCATGACTCCCTGCTCATGGGGGCTTGCGGCAGTGCGCCATGAGCTTACGGCACATTGAATTGCCACGAGCGCACCCTATTGGGGCTTGCGGCAGTGTGCCATGAGCTTGCGGCTCACTACCGCAAGTTTGCCTAAAAATTCTTTTAATTTCTTCCTCCGATTTCTTTGGCAGAACACTAACCCTAACACATAAACCCCCTTTCGAACTCCGATCGTCGTTGTCGTTGCCGTCGTCCATCACCCTCGGTAGTCGATTACTTCATCCCCTCCGTTGTCTCAACCCGTTCGTCGCCTTTGTGTTAGACATTGACATACTCACACAGCCATAGGTGAGTCTCTGATCAGCCATCGCGTCTCTCTCTCTCTCCCTCCTGTATTTAACTTTGTTTTTGGTTATATAGATATCAGAGCCGACGCCGAGTTGCCGACCGTCCGCTATCCGTCCATCGTCCTTCCACAACTCCTAGGTATTTTTTCATTTTTTTTGGTTTTTTCATTCGTTTTGAATCTTTATATATGCTACTCAACTTTGTCTTTGTGTACATTGTCCCAATCCATTTTTAGTTTTGGTTTTATTTTTTTTTTAATTAAATGATTTCTTCTTGGCATGATGGCATCAATCCATTTTTTTTCTATTGCCGACTAACTTAAGGTATGTTTCAAGACCCCAAAATAGAGGATTCGGACATGGGGAGTTTTTTTTTTTAATTTTGTACTTTACTTTATTGTTTTATAATTTTTTTATTCAGTTGGGGTCCTAATCCTATTTGGACAAAATGGAAAATCTAATTATGCAATATTTTGTGCTATGGGACCTCTCCAACCAATGGTAAAAAAACCTATAAATTAATTAATTAAAAGCTATATCACCGTTTGTGGACGAAAAATAAAATTAGTTAATAGAAAAAATTTAAATTTTTATTGTCATGATTCAAAATACTTAACAAATGGATCTTTAAGGCTATCTATTCTATTTCTCATTTTAATAGTTTTCTTTTAAACATAGTCAATTGGATCTTTAAGGCTTGAGTTGTGATAGGACCCACGATTCTATGAACAGGTTCATTTTGTTCAAAGTCATACTTAACAAATGCATGACAAATAACATATATTTTTCACTCATAAAATAAAAACATATATTTTTCAAAATCATGTGCAAAATCAAAACATATCTTCTCATAGGATTCTATGGATACTAGTGGTGGTATTATTTAAACCCCACTAAGGTTATCCTTCCAAGGCCATTCAAATAATAGTAATGACAACATTACTATTATTAGAAAGAGACTAATTTTGATAATATTATTTATTGAAATGTAACAGGGAGTATAAGTGTTATTACACTGGTACTTCATTCAAAATGGCAGCCTCAACATCCTCCTCTTGCAATGTACGTAAAGTCATACTACTATTGCTATATGGTTTTTTGGTAATAAATCCTTGTTTTCATGTGTTGGGTTTCCTAATTTATGTACATAGATGCCCTTTCCAACTATAGTGTTTAGTATTTAAAAATATTTAAATTAAATTAAAATTACTCTTTAGTCTTTAAATACATTTAAATTAAATTTACAATTGTCAATTGTTTTAATAATCTAATTTTAGATGGCAAGAGAAGAAGACATGACTCACACCACAAATATCCCTAGTGTGGATGATAGTTCAAGGCCTGCACCAATAGCATCAACCCAAGATAGCCAACTAGAAAATGATAGAGGTGCAACATCACTTGGGAAGGCAAAGAGAAAACCAATAAGAGCTAGGTTAGAGGTTTGGGATCATTTTACCAAGTTTACAAATTCAGAGGGTGAGATTAAAGAGAGATGCAATTATATTCTAAGGAGTTCCACTGTGATCCCAAAAAAAAAATGGAACTACAACTTTAAGGAATCATATGGGAAATGGTAAGAAACACCCTCATATTGTAGAATCTCGTTAAATGGAATTACATTTTCAATCAACTGTAATAGGGGGTGAGAGAGAGGGTGGTGATAATGTTGCTACAGTGGTTAATTATAAATTTGATCAAGTGCTCGCAAGAAAGGCTTTAGGTCGTATGCTGATGGTAGATGAGCTACCTTTCAAGTTTGTTGAGCGTGAGGGATTTAAACACTTTGTGAATGTTATTTGTCCAAAATTTTAGTTTCCTTCACATTGGACTATGGCACGTGATTGTTTTGAATTATTCAATGAAGAGAGGTTGAACATAATGAATGAGTTAAAAAATTCTTGTCAAAGAGTTTACTTAACCACTGACACTTGGACTTCAATTCAAAGGATGAATTATATGTGATTCACAGCGCACTATATTGATAATACTTGGATTTTGAAGAAAAAATTCTTAAACTTTTGTCCAATATCTAGTCATAAGGGTGATGCCATTGCTATGGCAATTGAGAAATGTCTCATGGGATGGGAACTTGATAGAGTTTTTACTTTGACCATGGATAATGCTAGTTCAAATGATGTTGATGTGGCTAATTTCAAGAAAAAAAATGGCAAAATGGGATACTAGCATTATGAATGGGTAATATTTGCATATGAGGTGTGTGGCTCACATTATAAATCTGGTTGTACAAAATGGGTTCAAAGACCTAAATGAATCGGTAACAAGAGTTAGGGATACAGTTAGATATGTTAGACAATCCCTTGCAAGATTGAGAAAATTCAAACAATGTGCTGAAATGGAAAAAATGGAATGTAAAGGCTTGTTATCGTTAGACGTTGCAACTAGATGGAACTCCACCTACTTGATGTTAGAGACCGCTCAAAAGTTTGAGAGGGCTTTTGAGAGATTTGATGAAAAATATCCTTGTTTTAAACTTGATCTTAGTACAAGTAATTGGAATACTAATTTGAACCAAGTTATTACTATAGATGGGAGACCGAATGCAGAGGATTGGAATAAGGTCAGACTTTTTGTCAAAGTGTTAAAACATTTTTATGAGCTAACTTTGTGAGCATTGGGTTCATCATATGTCACCTCCAACACATTTTCTCATGAGCTTGGTAAGATGCATTGTCTCTTACAAGGGTGGTTGGAGAGTGACGATTTTGAAATAGAGGAAATGACGATAAAAATGAAAGAAACGTTTGATAAATATTGGGGGGATCCGCATAAAACAAATCAATTAATTTATATTGTTATGGTGCTTGATCTGAGGTACAAGTTAGAATATATGGAATATGTACTGAAAGAGATGTATCAGGATGAGAGAGGAGTTAGTGTAGTTTTATTATTAAAAGATTCCATACATGCTTTATATGAGGAATATAAGAAAAAGTTGGGACCTCGAGATGATGCTAGAGAGCCATCTGAAGTGTTTACTCCAACCGTTGTGGTGGATGATGAGGACGACTTTGAAAACCCATTTTTTTCTCACTTCAAAAAACATAAGTGTGGCAGTGGTAGTGGACCTACATTTGTGCCTTCGGAATTGGATAAGTATTTTAGTGAAGTGTGTGAGCCTCCAACTAAAGAATTTGACATTTTGAAATGGTGGAAAACAAATTGTCATAGGTTTCCTATTCTGTCTTTGATGGCTCTAAATGTATTGGCAACTCTAGTTTTTACTGTTGCGTCTGAGTCTGCATTCAGCACTGGGGGTCGAGTACTTGATCCATTTAGGAGCTCTCTATCTCCTAAAGTGGTTGAAAGCTTGATTTGTATGCAAGATTGGCTTTGGTCATCTACCACCCCAATAAGTGTTGAAGAAGATTTAGAGCATATTGAACAACTTGAAGAAGGTAAAACTCAATTTTACTCTCTTTTAAATTTACTCAAGAGTTAGTTCAATACATGTTACTTTGATATTAGCTAATTCATTTTACATATTGCTTTTAAAATTTTCAAAGGTTGTCATAAGCAGCAGCTCAACGTCCAATATGGAAATTTAGATTTATGATTTTGAATATCTCATACATTTGTAAGTATATGTGTTTTATACTTTCTAATTGTATATATTTTATATTTGCTTTAAACAAATTTCTTCGTGGACTAACAACATATATTGGCTCCACTTCTTTTGTAGGTTAGATGCAGGGAGGTGAGTATTACACTCATGGATAGAGGTCAAAATATGTACTCAAACGTAAGTACATATTTTTTTTTATCAACTTGTAATCAAATTTTGGAAGGGCCATGTCAAAATGCTTGTAGAGTTGTAGTTGAGTGTGATTTTGTTATATAAATGCCCTTAGTTTCTAGGAGACTTATGTTGAGGACAACACAAAAATGAAGATTTGTTTGTTTAGATGTTTATATAAACGGATTTTATGTTTATATGTTTATGTTCTTTCTTTTTATTTAGATTTGTTTGGTTTAACTTTTGGTCTTTCACATTGCGTGTTTATATGTTTATATCACGTTGCATGGCTTAGTTAGTTTCCATGTTCCAATAGATTTATGTTGATGTCTTACAATTAGATTAGATGCAATGGGGGGGTATGTTTATATGTTTGAGTACATTTGAGTTATGTCTCTACAAGCACCTTCTGGCTTTAAGATTAATTTAAACCCAACTTTTTTAAGTTCTCAACACCCATGGATAGAGGTCAGCTCTTATATTGAGTACATTTATTACAATGAAAGCTTGTCTAATTAGTGAAAACTACCTCCACTATGGTTTTCTTGTATACGAAGTCAGAATATTTCCTCAAGAGTAGTAAATTCATAAGAAACTCCACGTAAGACAGACTACCCAAATAGAATAGTAAACTTTTGGTTGGTTTATGTAACACCACAGGTAGCAGTTTTGAGTTGGCTTCGATACCACTTGTAAAGCACAAGTCCTCACCCAAAAGTTCTAGCTAATGGTGGCTGTAAGGTTCATCCGACCAAGCAATATACACTAAAGACTTTCCAAATAAACTACTGATATGGGATTAAGTCATGAGAGTTTATATGTTTATAAACTGCTGCAGCGTTTGTAGGAATTTGTTCACTAATTTCAGTTTTATTTGTAGGATTTTGGTTATGTCGGTTTTGTGTATAATCGGTTCAATTTTTTTCAGTTATTCTTGTGTATAATCAGTTTGATTTTTTGGTTCGGTTAAATGAAGTTCACTATCGATTAGTTCGGGTTCGGTTAAATCGGTTAGTATAATTGTTCTGTTCGGTCAATTCAGTTTTCCATTTTAAAATGGTTCAGTTCGATTAGCTAAAAAATGGTCGGTTCGGTTCAGTTAAACCAAAAGCTCACCCCTATCAAAATGAAAACCCTACAACAAAATAGAAATTAGACAAAAAAATTAAAAATATAATACACAGAAAAATAAAAAATACCTTAACAGTTTTGTGATGTTCGTATCTTCAAAATGAAGACCCTACAAAAAAAAAAAATAGATAGAAAAAATAAAAAATATAATACACAAAAAAATAAAAAAAAACCTTCAACAGGTTTATGATGTTCGTAGTTTCAAAATGAAGATCCTACAACAAAACAGAAATTAGACCCAAAAAAAATTCAAAATATAATACACAAAAGAAATAAAAAAATACCTTAATAGTTTTGTGATGTTTCTATCTTCTAAATGAAGACCCTATAGCAACAAAAAAATAGACAAAAAAATATATATAATACACAGAAAAATAAAAAAAATACCTTAACAATTTTGTGATGTTCGTATCTTCAAAATGAAGACCCTACAACAAAACAGAAATTAAAAAAAAATTAAAAATATAATACACAGAAAAATAAAAAAAATACCTTCACAGTTTTGTTGATATACGTATCTTCTAAATAAAAACTCTACAACAAAAAAAAAAAAAAAAGATAAAATTTGAAAAGTGTGACAAATGGTGCAAAAGGGGTGAGAGGAAAGACAGGGAAAATAGATGGGGATAAGGAAGGGGAAAGAGATGAATACAGTAAGAGGGGGGTGGGGGCATGGGAGGGGAGGGTGGCTAGTGGGAAATTCAAGAGGGGGGTTGTCGCATGTAAATGAGAGAGGAGGGGCCGAGTAAGGAGAGGGCAGAAGGGGGGGTTTGACCCATGTAAATGAGGGAGGGGCACAAGTAAAGAGGGGGCAAAAAGGAGGTTTTGACACGTGTAAAGGGGGGCAGAAGAGAGAGGGGCTGGGCTCAACGACGGCCAAGCGCCCGTCGCTATTTCAAACAGCGACGGGCATTTGCCCGTCACTAACCCCTTTGGGATGAGACGCTAAATCACCCATCCCAATTACGGTTTTAGTAACGAGCAAACGCCGGTTGCTAGAGATTCTTAGCAACGGGCATGTGCCCGTTGCTAATCCACCTCCCCAATTCCCCCTGAACTTTCCCCTATTTATTTTAAAAAAAATTTAAAAATCTAAATATTTTTAAAAAATTTATAAAATATAAATAATATATACAAAAAAATAATATATTAGACTCAATAATAAATATAAAATAATATATATAAATAATAAATAAAACCCCAAATTTAGAGTATCATACTTTCACGCAATTCACATGATTTTATAGGCAATTAATATTTCACAATCAAGTGTAATACTTTTTATAGTAACGATCTTTATATATCGTATTAACAGTTGAAATGTGCTCTAAGGAAAAAATCTCTATTTCATAGCGCTTCTTCCTATACTTATGAATTCCAGTTAAAGACTCCTTTAACTTTTTCAATAACAATAAATTGATTGTTTCACTCTTGCATATATCTTTCAAAAAGAAATAAGATCTTTGAGAGTTGTTCCCTGAATCTGAAAAAAAGTACTTGAATTCCCCTAATAACTAAAAAGTGTAATATACTTGAATTTAAATGGGGTTTACGGTGGTGGTGGTGGAGGAATTGGATCGAAAAATGAGGGATTCTAGTTATAAGATATCTAATCAAACCATGGCTGGGATTGAGATTTTATTCAAATAGAAAAATTAATTTATATATAAATAGTCTTTAAATATTATACAAAAAAAATAATATATCAAAAATACTAAATAAACAAAATATATATATAAATAATATTTTTTCACTCCATCTTAATGTTAAAGTATTGAAAAAAAATGATTCAGGATTTATATGTTACAAAAATAATTCTGTAAGTAAATATTCTAAATAAAGTGGGTCTAGGAATTTTGTTACTTAATGTCAATTTGATGGCATTTTAAATGTGGGTCTAAGTAATTTAATATTTAATGATAAACTGCTTTGAGGGCATAGAAATAGTTTTGGATTTTAAAATTTTATTTTATGGTTCATGTGATTGTGAAAATAAGTGTATGGGTCTAATTTTTTAAGAATTGGGAAATAACGTAATGGCCACAATTAATTAGTTAATGAGTCCATGGGTTTATCAGGTGGGTTATATAATTGTTGGGTTGGACTTGGACCCAATGATAAAGGAATTTAAATTTTTATGTGAATAAGGAAAAGAAGAATGAAAATAAAAATAAGTGTCAAATGTCAGAAATGCCCAAAAAAGTTTGTTTGTTATTAGAAAAAGTAGGGGCAATTGAGTCTTTTGAAGGTTGGCGTACAGAACTAGTGTCGCAACCCCTTTTCTTCTGCGTACTATGGTTGTTTCCATTTTCGTGCCAATTTTCATATCTCCCTTTGTCCCCCCATTGTTCCCTTGCCTTCATCTTCTTCTCCATCCATTCTTCTTCGCTATCTTCGTCTTCTTTTTCTTCTTTTCTCCCACCATCTATTCACGACTAAAGCTTAAGCGGAGGAGTCTCATCAATGCAAGTCATCAAGAAAGTTCCTTCCACACTCTCTTTTGAGATTTTACAAGTTTCCTTGTATCTTATCTCACTCTTGTGCGAGTTCCTTGGTTCATCTCCCCATTTCGACTGTAATCTATATATACATATATATATATACATGTCTGTTACTGTAATTTTTCTTCGCCTGTTATAGTATCCTTCTTGCTTTTCTTTGATTTTTCTTTCTAAAAAACCTTGCAGTACCTTAATGTTTCGAAATGAGGTTTGCTCCACCCCCAAATTTATTTCTGGAATGGCATATTTTTGTTTCCTATAAGAGCTTTTTTCACTTCCGTGAGGTAAGCGATGATATATATATATATATGTATGTGTGTGTGTATAGGAAAATGGCCCATTTGAATAGGTTACCCAGCCATTCGAATGGGAGCTCTCACTCTCTCTCTGTTCATTCGCATAGCCCTTGTTTATATACCTCTTATTTGAATAGCCAATATATACATACCATGATTGATTCGAATAGCCTCCATATATTTTCATGACTGATTCAGATAGCTTAAATAAATACATATATACCATGATTCGAATAGCCCCTAATATAATACCTCTGATCCGAATAAGCCATCATATATACATACTCTTATTCGAATCACATACTCAAGCTATTCGAATCACCCCTCACTGATTCGAATCACACACACACACACATATATATACATACTCAAGTCATTCGAAGCACCCCTCACCCCATTCGAATCACATATATATATATATATATACCCACAAGACATTCGAATCATGCCCCTACCATTCGAATCACCCCATGTTCCATTCGAATCATATATAGATATACACACACATAAAAATGCATATTCTGGACTGAATTGACATCCTTTGGAATTTTGGGCATAACTCTCTCGTCTGAGCTTCGATTAAGGTGATTCAAGATGCTATAGAATGAAAAGAGAAATATCTAAAACTTTTATGTTTTGAGTTTTAAGAGATTCGGATTGAAACACGGTCTGAATTGGGTTTCAAAGTAAAATTTACACTTAGGAAAATAGGCAATCCGAATGCTAGCTCTCCAATTCGAATTGCTCACACCCAATTCGAATCACCCATTATAGAATCTGAATAATCTTCACTAACACTACATTTTAATGTGCCTCAACCATCCAAATTTCCCCTTTATGATCCAAATCACTCCCATACAGCACCCAAACCTAGTCGAATCACCTATATATATAAATGCAATACTGTAGCGAATCTAACCACCTGGTATTCTTTGGCCTATAACTTTCTTTTCCCATCCTTGAATTGAGATTTGTTTGTTGGGATGTAAACTAGACTTCATAGGATTCGATTCACTATATTATTCTAAGGATTTGGTTATGTTTTGAGCAGTAACAACCCGATTAATTTCTGCCAAGAAATTCCTAGCTTCTATTTTCATGTAGTATTACCACCTGGTGTTCTTTGGACTATAACTTTTTATTCCCATCTTTGAAGTGAGATTCATTTTTTGAGATTTAATCTAGATATCCTAAGCTTCATTTTGATATATTACCTACATTATTTGTCTCCCTGATTGAGCCCATAATGGCCCCGTCAATCCTGGCCAAAAATCTAGAATTTTATTATTTTGAATTCCGCATTGTGGTAGTTTTTGTGGGATAACTTTTGGTGGATAATTCTGATTGTGAATTTGTTTTATATTCCCTAAACTAGAGTTCTTGAACTTAAATTTCAAAATTATTTTTGGGGCAATTGATCAAATATCAAACTTGAGTCAGTCCTTTGAAATCACCCCAAAACAAATCTGAATTTAAGGAATCGTTGATATAAAATTCTTTTTGGGTTTTCATTCTTTCTTATGATTGAGCTATGAGCATGAATGCAAGTAATTGTATACTAGCACCAGTTAAATGAATTCAAGAAAATTATAAGATGGAAAAAATAGCATATTAAATCTATAATACTCCTCAAATGTTAAATCAAGCTTTAACCTTAAATAGCATCTCCCAAAATTATCTCTATGGTATAATTTACATTTTGAACATGGTAAATGTTGTGAAGTAAGATATGTTGAATTATCTAATAATGGTAAAATACCCAATATGGGTAAATGGTGTTGAAAGTATGAATATTGAGGAACAAGAATTTAAATGCATGTGGTTGGCAAATGCATACATGATGCATACATGTACATGTTACATATATATATATATATATCTTGCGCACCTATTATTTTGCGCAGAAAGAGGTGGCCATAGCCTGGCAGGTTGGCTCCATATTTATTTGTGAGATTCTATTTACATGATGCACATTTGCATATGTTATTTGATGGCTTAAGAGTCTGCAAGATTTGATACTGAGATTGAAATGATGCACTTTTGCGTGTGTTGATTGATAGCTTGCGAGCTTGCAAGATTTAATACTGACATTGAAATTTTATGCACGTTTGCATAGTGGTACATGATGACATGATTTATTTAAGTTTGAATTGATAAATTCATGAATTATGAATCTTGCATATAACTGTGGAGTCATTAATTACTTTTCTTGGTGTCTTCATGTTCTGGGATCCTATTCATTATTTATTATTTTTTGAACTTCCTGAGCCTTGTGACTCACTTGATCTTCTTTTCCACTCTAGGTAAAGGCAGGATTGTTATTGGGGGGCGAGTCCAGTAGGACTACAGCCCAGGGATAGTGGTGTACGGAGACGCGTCCTAACTTAAAGATCCTTAGTAGCACTCCAGTGAGGCTGGAAATGAAATAATTTTATTTTGTTAGTTAACATTAAAGCCTTTTCTTTATTTTGTATGGCCTTCGAGCCCAAACTCATAAGATGTTGGAAATGTAACCGAAACTTATTTAAGTTTCGCTACTAGTAATGAAATGAATCGTTTATTTTAATATGGTATTATTCTATATCACTACTGTGATGACCTCCTTTCGAATATCCTATGCTAGTGGGAATATTCGAGAGTGGGCCCTCACAATTTTGGTATCAAAGCCAAAGTTAGGAGTAAGTGGAGTCTCTGTACACCTAGGAGTGATGAGTAGAGTTAGGGTTATGTTTAGTAGTGAAAAACTTAGAAGTGTATTAGAATGATGTCCAAAAATGGCTAGGAATGAGGAAAATGGGTGCTTGGGCGAAAAGCCACTGACTCGAGGTCAAGGTTAGAACACCCCCCTTATATGCGCATATATATATGTAAGTATTCTTGTCACCCCATAGGAATTTCTAGAAGGGTATTAGCAATGAGTCTCATGTGTTCCAATTATGGTGTTTTGGTGAGGAATGGTCTACTTTGGTAGGGGAGCTGACATTCGACCTTGTTTGCAGATTTTGAGACACCTTGGCATGGATCTTGGAGAAACGAGATGGTGGATGCTAGACCCCAATTCTTGGGGAATTGGATTTTTTTTTTGGTACCGCTGGGAGGAAGAGCTATTCTTTGTATTAAGAGAAAGGCAATTGGAGGGTGAGCCTATGGTAGATTATTTGCACTGAGGACGCAGTGTTCAAATCCACTATATGTGAACCTCTATGGGGCCTTCCGGAGAAGCAAGTGCTATTGGTGAGGAAGTATATGAATGAAGTGCGGGGGCAGCTTGTCAAAATCTTGATGCAGGATATGCACCTTCAATTCCATTATGATGATTTTGTTAGCGCAGTGAGGCAGCAAGCTGAGCTATGGGAACCCTATCAAACCCTACCTTATGACTTGACTAAAGGTAAAACTGTTTTTAGGGAAATTCCATCAAAGGCCGTGGAGTGGGGACCAAGTTATCAGAGGAAGGAAACTACTGGACTCGAATCAAGTGTCAGTAGTGATGGATACCTAGATTGTTAGGCAGATGAGGCCACGTCCCATGCTGAGGGGGACGCAGAGAGCATTGTTTAGTAAAGGTGTTGTACTAACAAAGTTATAAGCATTAGCTTGTATCTATGTAGTAATGGAAATATGAATGGAATGAATTGAATATAGAAGTGAAATGTGCCCAGAACTTTGTTTTGTCACAACTAAGACAATTCATGAATATTAGTTGTGTAGAAATTATCGTACATGTATGGCAGCGTGAATGAATGGTATGTCGTGATGTTGGATTGGATAAATTATGTCCTTGGTTGACTGGTATGCATTGAAGCAATCAACCTAAGGGTGTCATGTTAATTCTCGAGGCCTTAAAAAGGGAAAGGACCGCTCTCATGAGACAATGAGCTTGGGGAATCGAATGTCATTAGATTATTATCATGGGCTAATGGACGCGACATATGAACAGTATAACTATAATCAGTAAGAAGTGTGGATACTTGTGAAGCATGTGAGCTGGGGATATTTCAGCAATAAATGATGAAATTTTGATGGAGGTATAATACTCATAAGTGAACTACCAGGGCGAGTATGTAGCTATATCAATCAAGAGCTAGGTTGGGATCCTAGGAGTGGCTCGTGTAATTACTCATAGAAATAACTAGTTGGGATTTTGGATCGAGAGTACGTATGCATACGATTATGCATATATGTAAAACATAGGTTAACCTATAATAAGAGGAAAAATGTAATACGAAAATGGTAGGCCAATGCGTGGCTAAGGGGAAAGAAGCAATGAGGTGAGAGCCTTATTCAGCATAGCAGCTGTCAATAGATGGTAAGGAGTTGTCGACTGGTAGCGAACGATCGCAAATGTCCCTTTCGTTTGGTGACTGTGTTGATGTTGGACTTGGTTTTCTAATGCCACATGAAATAATAATAATTGCAATAAAGTTATCTATACGTATATATATACAAATTCATGTGGTTCGCAATATTGTAATATACCGAGTTTGCATGGGTAACCACATAGTAATGCGTAATTAAGAGGAAGTCCACCATTGTTAACTTAGGAAAAGGGAAATAAGATGTCGGACGATGATCTATAGTGACCAATGAAGTGAAGGACCTACAATCAAATTGGATATGTAAAAGTGTTAAATGAGAAGGATATATTGGAAGAGATGAAGTTGTAAGAGCTTATAGGGAAATTTTAAGATTTTTAGACAAGGATAGTGCTCGCTCAAGTGTATTCATTATGGGAGAGTCCCGATGTTCTATGAGAAGGAAACGAGGGAGATTTAGAACATGCGTAGACTGTAGCACTTGAAGTAAATAACTATAACAAGTAAGAACCTCCACAATAAGTGGATAATTTGTTGGATTAGGTGTTGAGGTGATGTATCTTTTAAGATTGGCATGTGGCTAAGATGGTATTAGTGAATGGTAAGATGGGAAAATAAGTCATCTCAAAAAGGGTATTATAGTGCTATCGATGGAATAGAAATATACTCACCGAGTGAAGAGACTCACCAAGAGTACTTAAGGGTTACTTGTACAAATTGGGAAATTGCAGATTGTATGCTATGGCTAACAAATGCAAATTTCGTTGAAGGAAATGGTTTCCTTGTGGACCCTATCTGAGGCCTATAAGGCACATTATATTACTCGTCTGGAATGAATTAAGGAGAGATGTTGCGAGATTTGTTTTGCAATGTCTAGTGTGTCAACAAGTAAGGCCAAACGTTAGAAACTCGTAGATTCATTGCAATTATGATTAGCTCAAAATGGAAGTGGGATAATGCTCCCATGGACCTTGCGTAGAGATTACTTAGGTTGGAAAAGAGAACGAGGCCGTTTAGGGTACTAGTAGTCAGGATGATTAAATCAACCCCTCTTAGCTAAATAAGAAAACATTTTTCGTAAATCGTTGGGCAGAGATGTATATTGAAGAAATAGTAAGACTGCATGGTATTTTGTCAAGTATATTGTGAAGTGTCGCATGTTTCCTCGGGGATCAAGTGGAAGTTCAGTACTACATTTCGTCTACAGATTGATAGATAGATGGAGAGAACCCTTCAGGCATTGGAGGAGATGCTACTAGCACATGTGTTGGATTTCCTTAGTACTTAGGGCGATCATTTTCCATTAGTGGAGTTCGCTTACGATAGTAGTTACCATGCTAGTATTGGGACACCACCCTATGAGGCATTTTATAGTAGTCCATGTAAGACGCTAGTGTGTTGGGAGGAGGATGCATATCAGGCCTTGTTGGGACCCAAAGTTATTGGGAAAACATTTTAGAAATCAAAACCGTTAAGGCCTAGGTGAAGACGACCCAAGATAGATAGGGAAGTTATGTAGACCAGAAACGCCAGGATTTAGAATTCGAGATGTGAGACCATGTATGGTTAAGGGTGATGCCATGAGGAGCGTGCGATGTTTGGAGCTCGAGGAAACTTCGCCCTCATCCTATTAACTCTTTCGAGAATCCTAGTGCGAATTGGACCTTTAACGTACAAATTAGCCTTGTTTGGGCGATGTGCATTCAGTGTGGCACATATCAACGTTAAGAAAAGTATGTGCATGTGGCTGATTTTTCTTTAGACCATAAAGGTCATGAGCGATGTGTGATATGAGAAAATGTCATTGAATATTCTAGAATGATAAGAGAAGGAATGGGAGTATAGATTGATTCCATTTGTAATGGTTGGTAGCAATGTCACAATTAGGGCGAGGTTGCTTGGGAATTTGAGGGTGAGGTGAGGCATTTCTTTCCCCAGTTATTCGTGTGACCAGATACAAATTTGGGGATCAAATTCTTTGAAGGGGGGAGAAACTGTAAAGACCTTAAAGTGGGTCTAGGAGTTTTATTACTTAATGTCAATTTGATGGCATTTTAAATGTGGGTTTAAGTATTTTAATATTTAATGATAAATTGCTTTGATGGCATAGAAATAGTTTTGGATTTTAAAATTTTATTTTATGGTTCATGTGATTGTGAAAATAAGTGTATGGGTCTAATTTTTTAAGAATTGGGAAATAACGTAATAGGCCACGACTAATTAGTTAATGAGTCCATGGGTTTATCAGGTGGGTTATATAATTGTTGGGTTGGGCTTGGACCCAATGATAAAGGAATTTAAATTTTTATGTAAATAAGGAAAAGAAGAATGAAAATAAAAATAAGTGTCAAATGTCAGAAATGCCCAAAAAAGTTTGTTTGTTATCAGAAAAAATAGGGGCAATTGAGTCTTTTGAAGGCTAGCGTACAGAACTGGTGTCGCAACCCCTTTTTCTTCTGCGCACTGTGGTTGTTTCCATTTTAGTGCCGATTTTCATATCTCCCTTTATCCTCCCACTGTTCCCTTGCCTTCATCTTCTTCTCCATCCACACTTCTTCGCTATCTTCTTCTTCTTCTTCTTCTTCTTTTCTCCTAATGTCTATTCGCGATTGGAGCTTAGCGGAGGAGTCTCATCAGTGCAAGTCATCAGGCAAGTGTTGAGTTCTAACCTAGTCAAGAGGGGGGGTGAATTGACACCTTTTAAAAACTTTAATGCAAAACTTATGCACGTATATATATGAGAAAACAAATTTAATATAAACCAAAATTGTAGTTGAGAGTACGGGAGCACTTAAATACTAGATGGATAATATGATATCCGCCAGCTGTGCTAGTATGTGCTTAGATCCAATATACTCTTCAAATTACAACTTGGTGAAAAACATGATTTGAATGCACACAATAACAAGACTTTAAATAAACCAAATGGAATATTGAATGAGTACAAAGAATGATCAATTAAAGCAAATCAGAATATAATAGCCAACAAGAATGTAGGCCTTAGGATTTGGCCACACAAAAACAAAAACAAACAAGTATAATCAAGCAAGAATAAGTAAAGAGTGAAGAGAAGAAGGACACAGCGATTTATAGTGGTTCGGCCCTTATGGCTTACATCCACTACCTAAGGATTCCCTTCCTTAGGATTTTCAATCAAATCCACTATATGAAACTTTTCTTACAACCACCAAAGCCTTCACTTGGCTTCACCACCACCAAACTATTTCTGGAGTCTCACACTCACTAGTTTGGATTTTGTACGCTCTTTACAAGATAGTAGAGATTGAGAAATAGGGTTCTCTCAAAAATAATACAATGAAGTGTAGAGAACTCTCTTAGTTTTCTCTCAAGAAGATAGAGGAAAAGAAAGACTTAGAGAGAATGAAAATCTTGGCCAATGATGTAGAGAATAATAGGGCTTCAAAAAGTTGTTCCAAAGGCTTCAAGAGATCCTTTTATATAGTGTTAGAGTTGGCTTTCCTTGATCAATCTCAGCCCTCCATGTGTCAAGTCTTCAAGCCAATCTTAGCCCTTCGTTTTGAATTTTTGATTTACCTTCCATAATCAGCTAACTTGATTGATCTTCAAGACCTTTGACTTTTGTAGATCTCCAATCAGCCTTGAATGAGCAAATCAATTCCAATAATGCATGGCTGATTTCAAGGATTAAAAATATCATCCAAACCCTTCATAATTCTTGCAAAATCGAAATTAAATAACAAATGATCAATTCTGACTTCTAGTTGATCTTCAAACTCCTTTGATTGTGCAATTGGCCCCTTAGCTTCCATAACAAGCATAGCTAATTTGAAATTTGAATTTAAACCTCCAAATGGTGTAAAATCCTTCCAAATATTCTCAGATAATGAAGCAAATTTGTCTAATAATGAAGATATCAATTATAACTTCAAAGGCAAGGAATTGATCAAGTTTCCATACTAAAAATGTTGACAACAAGAAGAGAATCAATTTGTGTAGCTGAATATATGCAAGATATCCTTAGAATATTCTCCCATAATGAAGATATCAATTAGCTATAATGAGGATATCAATTAGTCATAATGAGTAGGATAATTGATTCCATGATTTGAGTAGAGGATCCTTTTAATGAGATAGAATCAGCAATAAAGGAAAGTAATATCATTCAAGGTTTAACTTTCAAACCTTAATTTCCTCCATTAATGATGAACAATAATGCTGAATCTTTAACTTCTCCATTTGAATGCAATTCAAAAATTCTTCCATATTTAACTGAGTAAAGAAGCTTCTAAGAACCTTTAAATTTACTCCATGATTCTCCACGTGGCTTCCATGTCAACAAAATGCCACATTAACAATGCCATGTCGCCAAGTTACATATATGGCAACTCCATATAGTGGACTACTCCAATCTCCTCAAAAACTTCCATATATATCTTTTAAACTTCCCATATATGAACAAGGATTCAATATATCTTCTAGACTTTCCATTCTAAGAAGAACTTTCCATTCATAGTTCAAATACTCAAATTTCTAGAAAGCTCTCTAAAAACGTGTTTCCATATATAATGAAATCTCTATATAAGAATAAGAAGTTTCTATATATAACCTGTGTCATGAAATCACTAAAGAATAGCTTTGTAAGCCTTATGAAGGCTTCATGCTTTGTTAGAACATAAAATATAAATTCACATTCACACATGCCAATCATCAATCATCAAAATCTACACTCAACAGCAAGTTCCTTCCACACTCTCTTTTGAAATTTTACAAGTTTCCTTGTATCTTATCTCACTCTTGTGCGAGTTCCTTGGTTCATCTCCCCATTCTAACTGTAAATCTATATACACATATATATACATGTCTGTTACTGTAATTTTTCTTCTCCTGTTATAGTATCCTTCTTTCTTTCCTTTGATTTTCCTTGCTAAACAACCTTGCAGTCCCTTAATGTTTCGAAATGGGGTTTGCTCTACCCCCAAATTTATTTCTGGAATGGCATATTTTTGTTTCCTATAGGAGCTTTGTTGACTTCCGTGACGTAAGCAATGATATATATATATATATGTATATAGGAATATGGCCCATTCGAATAGGCTGCCCAGCCATTCGAATGGGAGCTCTTACTCTCTCTCTGTTCATTCGCATAGCCTTTGTTTATATACCTCTTATTCGAATAGCCAATATATACATACCATGATTGATTCGAATAACCTCCATATATTTTCATGACTAATTCAGATAACTTATATAAATACATATAAACAATGATTCGAATAACCCCTAATATAATACCTCTAATTCGAATAAGACATCATACATACATACTCTGATTCGAATAACATACTCAAGTTATTCGAATCACCCCTCACTGATTCGAATCACACATATATATATATATACATACTCAAGTCATTTGAAGCACCCTTCACCCCATTCGAATCACATATATATATATATATACCCAAAAGCCATTTGAATCATGCCCTTGCCATTCGAATCACCCCATGTTCCATTTGAATCATATATAGATATACACACATAAAAATGCATATTCTCGATAGAATTGACATCCTTTGGAATTTGGGGAATAACTCTCTCGTCTGAGCTTTGATTAAGGTGATTCAAGATGATATAGAACGATAAGAGAAAGATATACAACTTTCATGTTTTGAGTTTTTAGAGAATTAGACTGAAACATGGTCGAAATCGGGTTTCAAGGTAAAAATCGCACTCAAGAAAATAGGCAATCTGAATGCCAGCTCTCCAATTCGAATTGCTCACACCCACTGTAGAATCCAAATATGCTTCACTAACACTACATTTTAATGTGCCTTTACCATCCAAATTGCCCCTGTATGATCCGAATCACTCCTATATATGCACCAAAACCTATTCGAATCACCTATATATATAAATGCAATACTGTAGCGAGTCTGACCATCTAGTGTTCTTTGGCCTATAACTTTCTTTTCCCATCCCTAAATTGAGATCCTTTTGTTGGGATGTAAACTAGACTTCATAGGATTCGATTCAATATATTATTTAAATGATTTGGTTATGTTTTGAGCCTGTAACAACCCGATTAATTTCTGCCAAGAAATTCCTAGTTTCTGTTTTCGTGTAGTATCACCACCTGGTGTTCTTTGGAATATAAATTTTTATTCCCATCTCTTAATTGATATCCATTCATTGGAATGTAATCTATACATCCTAATTAAGCTTCGTTTTGATATAGTGCCCGCATTATTTGTCTTCATATTGAGTCCATAATGGCCCCGTCAATCCTGGCTAAAAATCTGGAATTTATTATTTTGAATTCCGCATTGTGGTAGTTTTTGTGAGATAACTTTTGGTGGATAATTCCGATTGTGAATCCGTTTGATATTCCCGAAACTAGAGTTCTTAAACTTAAATTTCAAATTTTTGTTTGGGGCAATTGATCAAATATTGAACCCGAGTCAATCCTTTGAGATCACCCCAAAACAAATCTAAAATTTAAGGAATCATTGATATGAAATTCTTTTTGGATTGTCATTCTTTCTTATGATTGAGCTATGAGCATAAATGCAAGTAATTGTATACTGGTACCAGTTAAATGAATTCAAGAAAATTATAAGATGGAAAAAATAGCATATTAAATCTATAATACTCCTCAAATGTTGAATCAAGCTTTAACCTTAAATAGCATCTCCCAAAATTATCTCTGTGGTATAATTTACATCTTGAACGTGGTAAATGTTATGAAGTAAGATATGTTGAATTATCTAATGATGGTAAAATACCCGATATGGGTAAATGGTGTTGAAAGTATGAATATTGAGGAACAAGAATTTAAATGCATATGGTTGGCAAATGCATACATGTACATGTTACATATATATATATAGATATATCTTGAGCATCTATTATTTTACACGGAGGGAAAGGGTACCCTAGAGCACCTGGCGGGGGATGAGGTGGCCATAGCTCGACAGGTTGGCTCTATATTTATTTGTGAGATTCTATTTACATAATGCACTTTTGCATATGTTGATTGATGGCTTAAGAGCCTGCAAGATTTGATACTGAGATTGAAATGATGCACTTTTGCATGTATTGATTGATGGCTTGCGAGCCTGCAAGATTTAATACTGACATTGAAATTTTATGCACATTTCCATAGTGGTACATGATGACATGATATATTTAAGTTTGAATTGATAAATTTATGAATTATGAATCTTGTATATAAACATGGAGTCATTGATTACTCTTCTTGGTGTCTTCATGTTCTTGGATCCTATTCATTATTATTTGTTTCTCGAACTTGCTGAGCCTTGTGACTCACATGATCTTCTTTGCCATTCCAGGTAAAGGAAATATTGTTATTGGGGGACGAGTTCAGTAGAATTACAATCCAAGGATAGTGGTGTACGGAGACGCATTCTAACTTGAAAATCCTTAGTAGCATTTCAGTGAGGCTGGAAATGAAATGATTTTATTTTCTTAGTTAACATTAGAGCCTCTTATTTATTTTATATGGCCTTCGAGCCCAAACTCATAAGATGTTGGAAATGTAACCGAACCTTATTTAAGTTTTCGTTGTTAGTAATGAAATGAATAGTTTGTTTTAATATACTCTTGTTCTATATCACTACTGTGATAACCTCCTTTCGAATATCCTATGCTAGCGAGAATATTCGAGAATAGACCCTCACAAAATATCTTCAAAATCTAACAAATTTTGTAAGTAACTCTAAATTTATTTGTACTAATAATTTTTGTACAGATAAATAATGTTTGAATGCCTTCCATGATATATGAATATGCAAATATATATTTTTGTCTTGTATCTAGATATGTTTTCTTCTTTATGTCTTGTATCCGAATATGTTTTACTTGTATTTGTCTTATATCTAAATATATTTTTTACTATTATTTTTTTTTTACCTTGTATTCAAATATGGAATTCTTTGTTTGTCTTGTACTCAAATGCCGATGGAACATTCCGTTGCTAATTTAAACATATATTAATTTTATTTTATTTTTAATTCAAGTGGAATTTTTATAAATTATTATATTAGCAAAGAAAAATTCCATCACTATTTTGATTTTAATTTATAATTTTTATCTTACACGAAAATTTTGTAACTTAACGATAAAATATTTTATTACTAATTTTAAATTTAATTTGAATTTTATAAATTCTACATTTAATTATGAAAAATTTCTTTGTCAAATAAAATTTTAAATTTAATTTAAATATTTTATGAACTTCACATTTTAGTAACAAAAAAATCTGGTCGCTAAAAGAATTAAATTTTAATTTAATTTTTTTCCAATTTGCGAAGGAATAATTTCATTCCTAAAAAATTTTAATTTTAATTTAATTTTTTTCTCATTTTGCTACGGATTTGTTCTATTGCTAAATAATTTTAAATTAGTTTTTATTTTTATTTTCATTTAGCGATGGTATAATTCCATCGCTAAAATTTTTAATTTTAATTTAATTTTAAATAATTTTAAATTAAGTTTTATTTTTTTCTTTTAACGACAAAATTATTCTGTTGCTAAATGAAAAAATAATAAAAATTCAAATTAAAATTTATATTTTAAATTTTAAATTACGAAAATTATTTAGCAACGAGCATATCCGTCACTAAATTTTAAAAATATTTAGAGACAAGCCTTTCCCGTCGCTAATTCTGTCTCTAATTTAAAAAAATATTTAAAAATTTAGCGACGAAAAATTCGCTGTCACTAATTAGTGACGAAACAAGTCTGTTGCTAATTTTTGTTGTTAAAAACAATTTTTCTTGTAGTGTGCTTAAGGAAAGTTACCCTATTAGTGTGGCACCATATTTTGATGATTCATACTATGATTTTTGAAGAAAGGGAATTTGTAATTTTTTTAAATCTATTGATTTTAGTTTGTGGTATATTGTGAAAAAATGATTTGTTTCAAAACAAAAATTCATTTGGAGTGAAGATGATAAAAATTGTTTTATTTTAAATATCAAAGTCATGAAAATTTTGCATCAAACTTTGCATGATAATGTTTATGCAAAAATTTATGTGTTTAAATGCTAAAAATATATTGAATACTCTTGATTTAACCTATCCTACTAATCAATCTTGTGAGGTTGTTGATGAAAATTTACAGATTGAAAATCCTTTGAATTATCAGCAAATAGAGAAGAAAAAAAGTTCAAATCCTATCATGTACTTCAAGGCTAACGAAGAAGATGAGATAACCTCTACTTCTACTTATGATTTTGATGGTAGTGATAATATTGGTAATGATTTTTCAAAAGAATAGTCACTAAATGTTTTTATTGAATTATGTGTCAAGTATGTTTGAAAAATAAAACTCTTCAAAATTAATTTAATTTATTATCAAATGAGTTGGAAGCTTTTAAAAATAGAGAATGAATGTTTGCTTGCTTCCAATGAAAAATTTTTAAAGAAAAATAATTGAAAAGAATCTCAATTGAAAACTTCTGATAGTGCTTTGAATGAAAAGCCTATTATAAATAGGAAAATTTAAAATTCAAGTGATCATAAAAAAAGTGTTAAAAATTTTAATAATCAAAGAGCTAATGTCAAAATCTCATCTTTACACATCTCTCATGATATTAAATGTTTTTATTATTACAAGATAGACCATATTGCATTTTATTGTCCTTTTAAAAGGAAATCATCTAGTGGTGCTAAAATGAAATTGATTCCTAAAGAAACTAAGGTATCTAATATTTCTCATACTAAACTCCAAGGATCCAAGCATATTTTGATATAAAAAAATTTCCATTTTAAGAGAAATATACATAAGGATAAAAAAGAAAATAAATTTCAAACAAAAATCCTTTTACCTCACATCCTACTTGATGACTTAAAAAATCTTATCTGCAAGAATATTTCATGGCCACAATAGTGGACATAGACCAACTTCGCATTCATCTCTGTTAGGCTTGTCTCTTAGGATGATTCTACAAGAGCTTGCAGTTAAAATAGAACTGCCTAAGGCCTTCCCATAAACAACCAACCCTCGGATGCCTAAGTAAGAAGTCATCCATGAAGAGAATAAGAGAGAGAGAGAGAGAGAGAGAGAGAGAAGGAGAAGCACATATGCAGTAGCCTTGAAGATGTCTTGTGTAGACAGTAGAAACACACAACAATCTTTCAAATTATAGAATACAAGAAGGTCAACCCTTTAGGAAGAACAAGAGAAGAAGTAGAAAGACGCAGAAATCAAAGTGCTCCTCCATACATGGAAGCGGCACATGCATTGTTCAAGACCGACCATGGACACATACATAATAATATTTAATTTATAGATTAGGACTTAGGAGTATATATGGCCTCCTCTTAACAGCGTCTGGTAATTAGCCATGGAAATATTCCTAGCCCAAATAATTCCACAGGCTGGACAAACCGTTTGCATTCCAGCTCCAGGCACTGAAACCGTTCCTGGATTAGCTCTTGGCCCTGGATCTGGATTTGGCGTTGGATCAGGCCTTCTATTATCAGGGGGCAAAACAATAATAATCGGCTGATTGGGATTGTTGCCTTCGCTGGCAGTTACTCCTTGTCTGGAAGGTGCCATTGTGGAAGCAAGCTAATCAAATAAAGATGCCAAACGAAGCTCTATGTGTGCATATATATACTCAAATCAATATCAAGCAGAGCCTCAGTATTCACATATTTAATTATTATTATTACGAACCACACTCAATTGCGCGTGCATGAAAAGAAAAAAGAGACACGAGCGGGAGACCTCGATGTTTAATTATTATTAAGTATTCACATGTTTAAGTATTGACATATTTGATTGCGCCTGCCTCTCTTCCTCTTCCTCTTCCTCTTCCTCTCTTCCTCTCTCTCCCTCTCATCCCTTTTTCTCTCTCCAATGCGGAGAATGGCTTTTCATAAAAGCCAATTGCGTGAAACCCTTATGAACCAAGTGTATAGTCTCAATGGACTGATATGTTATTGGTTGATTAGCAAAGGAGAATTTTATGAACCAAGGGAACTTGAGGAACCGCTTGATGAACATGATGCACGTACTACTTAAGGAGAATTCGTAGGAATGAGACGTTGATAAAGCTTGTAACAGGAGAAGACAGACTTTAAGGCGCAGTGTGACTTAAGACGTTTAAGGGTGGAAAAAGACGCTTAAAAGATGAATTATGGAAATGATAGTGATGTAACAATTGTACCTCACAGAAAAGAAAGGATTTAGTAAATGTTACTTTTGAGAAGTAAGGATAAAACACTTGGGGTTCACAGGGAAGACTATATGGAAGGGTAATTGTGCAACCAAATAAGACTTAAATTAAGCTCAAAGATACACGTAGGTAATTGGTATCAAAATAGATTGAATAAGGAACAAAAAGTGTCACAAATGATGGGCAGTACCAAGTTATATGTTTAAGTTTGTGCTTAGCATAATTGATTTCAATTGAATGAACTACCAGCTCAAAAAGAAATTGGTTGAGTAATAATTGAGTTCAGTGGAACTTAGCTAAATGAAATAACCACTTTTGTACTAACTTTTATTGGAAGATTGCACCACGAGTATACTTGACATAATTGTAAAAAACACAAATGGTTCAAACGAGAAGATAACTTGAGATGAGTAATCCCAACAAGAAGGATAGCCAAATAGATCCCATGGAACAATTGATGGAAAATATGATGGAGTATATATGCAATAGCTCCTACTTGTAAACCAGAGACTAGACATTGTTGAAAGCTACCAAAAACAAAACTCCCTAATCTTTTGGGATAAAACAAGCGTTGATACTAGCTAGGAAGAGCAAGTTCTAGTTGGAGGAGAAAGAGCAGTTGCTGGAATATAGCAGTTATGTGAATGGGGTTGGAGTAAGAGAGATTTGGGTTGAACAACTTTATACACTAAAGAAAGCCAACATGAAGACCGAGTTACAATCGGAAACATATCACCAGAGTTGACTAATGTAAGGGGCTAAGTTTAAACTAGGTAGATATTATCCAATGGGATCAAGGTGGCTATGGGACCAAGTAAAATTGACCAAGAATTACTCGAGATGATCAATGTAAAGGCTGAGTTCAATCTAAGTAAATGTAGTCCAAGGTTAGTAAGAAGTGTATATAGGCTGAAATCAAACCTGATTGATATTATTATAAGAAAGGTTAAAGTTCATAAAAGACTGAGTGCAAATCATGTGACCTAGTGATGAAGTACAAACCAAGTTGATATTGTATAAGGTGAGACTGAGTTCTTAATAGAGTAAGATATTACCTCAGGCAATGGATGAAAGGCTGAGCCTAACTCGGGATGATTTTATCTAAGCCATCACAGTGGATTAACAAACCAAGTTTAGGATCGGATAAATACTATCCAAGACGATCAATGTAACAGTTGAATTGAAATTGGGTAAGTATAATCCAAGACGATCAAAGTAAGTAATGTGATGAGATAAGAGTTATAGATGTGAGTTGCAGAGTCTAAATAGTTAATCTCAAGGTTTCCATTATAAGCCCAAGAAATTTCGAGATCAAAATTCTTTTAAGAGGGATTGGATTGGATATAATATCTTATGTAGAAAATAAGAATAGTTAAGCTTGAGAAAACTTTGAGAATGAAATTTCTTTGAGTATTTGATGTAATATTTAAAAATTTTAGAGATTTTGGATATTAAAAAATTAAAGTTTGAATGGGACCCAGATGGGGACTTATTGGTAATTCGGTGATTTATTGGTCACTGGAGGAATACAAGGGAGACAAAATGTGAATTCATAAAGAAATGGACCCAAGTGTAATTTGTGAAAAATTTTAAAATAGTCCAAATTTCGCTAAGTTGAGGTGCTAAATTTGAGTAGAAAATTCAAACAAATTACATCATATTGCACTGTAAAAAAATCAGCATTTAGTGTTGATTTTTTTTGCATTTTACGGTGATTTTTTTGTATTTTGTGACGATTCATGTAATTTAGCGGCGGTTTTAAATCAAGTGTCGTGAAGCATTTAACGGTAATTTTCAGCAACTGCTGGAATAACCGTCGCTAAGTGACATTTTTTGCGGCGATTTTTAAAATATTTAACAGCGGTTTCAAAACCGCCGCTAAAATTAAAAAAAAAAAATTAATTTTTTAATTTTTAAATTTTAGCAAAAAATAAAAAAATAATTTTTTAATTTTAACGGCAGTTTCAAAATCGCCACAAAAATAAAAAAAATTATTTTTTTTTAATTTTAGCGACGGTTTCAAAACCATCCCTAAAATAAAAAAAATTAATTTTTAAATTTTAGCGAGCTCGGCCATGTACTGGCCCCAGCCCTCCGCGCGCCACGTGGTGTTGCTGATGGAAATTAATTCCAGCCCTTCCCCTCTCCAAGTTATGATCCCCAAACCTCTTCTGCACGTATGCATGCGCGAACCGCTTGATCTGTGAAACACCCTTATATTATGTGCGCACATATAATTTATATACTAATACAATCATTATTTTATAGAATTACATTTTATATATTTTAATATAAATTAAAAACATTAATTAATTTATTATTTTTTAAAATAATAAAGGAATAAATTAAAAATAAATTAATTGAGTTAAATTAAACAAATTAATTCATTAAAAAATAAAAGAAGATTTTATATATTTTTTAAAAATTATTAAAATTTTGCTAAATTTCTTTTTATTTTTTAAATTAAATTTTTTAATGAATTTTGTGATTAATTTAAATTAAATTTTAAATTTATTTTTAAGATTTTATATTTTTATTAATTTAATTTTTAATTATTTTCTTAAAGAATTTTTAATTTTTTAATAAATTTACGACAAATGTTAATTTAATTTTAATATTAAATTATTTAATTATTCTTTGAATTTAGCTGCAGTTCTTAAAAATCGTCACAATTATTAATTTAATTTTAATTTTTAATTTTATTCCTTAATTTTAATTATTTTATTATTTAATTATTTTTAAATTTAGCGGCAGTTTTTGAAAATCGTCGCGAATATTGATTTAATTTTAATTTTTAATTTTATTCTTTAATTTTAATTATTTTATTATTTAATTATTTTTAAATTTAGCGACGGTTTTAAAAAATCGTCGCGATATTTAATTTAATTTTTTAATTATTTTGTTAATTTAGCAACGATTTTAAAAAACCGCCACAAAATTAAATGTTTGAGTGAATTTTGCGACGATTTTTGAAAATTGCCGCAAAATGTAAAAAAAATCGTCGCAAAAAACATTTTTTGTGGCGGTTTGCAAACCACCGCAAAATACGATGTTTTGCGGCGATTTTCTGAACCGCCACAAAAAAATCGTCACAAAAAATCATTTTTTTTGTAGTATTGGGTGAGCCCAATATTGGACTTTGTAGACAATAGAAGACAAACCCATGGGACCTAATTTCGTTCAAAACTATCGAATGTATTAAAAGTTATTCGAGCTGGAAATTAGTTGAAATAAATATTGGAGTGGTTGGGTAGTTGACTTTGGACCTACATAAAATTTGATCGAGGTTGGGTTAGGATAAACCAAAAGATAGCCATCTGTTATGGGTAATTTCTGAACCACCTCTTATGGACTAGACTTTACCAACCTGGCTAGCCTAACCTCCTGAAGTCTAATGGGCCTAAGGCTAAGGACACCTCAACATGGTCGCAAATCGCTAAAATCCAAGCTTTAACAATGAGAGTAAGCGAGCTCGTAGCAAGGCCTTTAGCTCGTTGGCCAATCCGATCAACTCATATGACAAAAAGGCCACGTAATAATCGGAGGCATGCTCACCTGCCTTATCAAGAGCAAACCACATCCCCGATAAAGCATAATCTATTCCCGATTTTGTGGAGCTGATAAGGACAAATTATCTCCATGATATTATCCTTCTATATTTAGAAGTCATCAAAATTGTAAACACCGCACTCTATAAATAGATTTCAAAACACCATTGTATAGGGAGGATCAATCACATACAGTCACTCTGTCGAAATTATCAGAGAACAGTCATGGAGTGGGCATTGTTCTGACCAAATCACGTAAAATTTCTCTTGCGTATTGTTCGTTATTTGTGTTATTTTATTTCTTCCCTTTGTATTCGTGTTTACTTGATCAGTGCGGGCCAACGAATCATAGTCGACCAATTCTCAACATCAATATTTTGGATCTAAAAGAAAGGCCCCGCTCTGATCGCTAGCAATGGCAAGATGAAAAAATACAAGGAGTTCTGAAGTAGTGGTCAACCAACCTGAAGACTATGCTAACCAACCACCGGAAGTTTCGCCAGTTGAGAGCACAGTCGTTACCGTTGTAACTGCTTCTGTTTCCCCATTGGTTGGAACTGCCTTAGGCATGCCCTCATGGGTTCCTGGTCAGTTTGTGATCCCTGTCCCAAAGATAGAGGTGATTCAGGCCTGGTAACAACGTCAGATGGGAGATCGTGATGAGATAACCCCATTCACAAGGGAAATCGAATTAGAGCCTTTTCTGGCTGATTTAAGGTCCCCAACATCTCTCAATATAATGGAGACGGCAACCCATATGACCATCTGGATGCTTTCAACATCCAAATGGACCTGCAGACCTCTAGCTCGTTAGTGAAATGCCGAGTATTCCCTATGACCTTGGAGGACATACCTCGGACGTGGTGAAGAAGTCTTCGTCCTCGTAGTATCTATAGTTGGGAGGAGTATTAAATGAGGTTTATCAAGCGGTACCGATCGCTTTGGAGGCAGCTCGCTCCAACATGTCACCTTGCTACATTTTTCTAGCAATCCAGTGAATCCTTGAAGGATTACATAGGGAGGTTTAGGCGTGATGTCAATAATGTTGAGAACCCATCAGACGAAAGTATTCTGACTGCGATATCTGCGAGGCTTCAAAAAGATGGGAAGCTCTATGAGAGCATCTATAATTCCCTTGTAAGGGACCTGGGTGAGTTCTACGAGCGAGCTACAAAGGAGAATAGATGGGAGGAAAATTTTGGCTCGAAGAAGCCTAGTAACCAAAAAGATGGAGGTGGAAGCACAAACCAGAACAAGAAGTGGGGCAATGGTGACAACGATAAAGGAGGTCGGGGGAAAAATCCTAATAATCAGATAGCTAAGGAAGCAAGGAATAAGCAAGGAGGCGAGCGACCTCCACGCCGAGGTCGCTATGAGAACTAAAATATCCTGTCTGACACGCAGGAAAGGATTTTCATTGCTGACAAGAACAGGAAGGGTTTCGGGAGGGCTAATCCTATAAGGACTCCTAACAAATTCAGGAACAAGGATAAGTTCTGCATCTACCACAACGAGGTGGGGCACAACACCTCTAATTGTTAGGCATTGAAGGACGCAATTCAGGAATTGATCAGAAGAGGTCACTTGTGTGATTATGTGGTACGGCCAGGACATCAGCAGTCCCAATAGTCGGCCCAACCAGAGCCTCGTTAAGCTCCCAAGCAGGAGCAGGCGCCTGCGGTAAGAACTGTCTTCACTATTCATGATGGTCCTTATATCGCAGGAACATCTAACAGGTCGCAAGAACGTTATATGCGAGAGGCCAATCACCTACTACTTACTTCAAATAGTGGATAGGAGGAATCGTCCAAAAAGGCTAAGACTACCCCTACGACATCATCTTTACGGAAGAGGACAACAGAGACGTGCACTGGCCTCATAACGACTCTCTTGTGGCCCGAGCTCGAATTGGCAACGTTGAAGCATGGAGAGTTATTGTAAACTCGGGCAGCTCGATGAATATCATGTATGGGGGATGTTTCGACCAGATGGGCCTGGGGTTAGATCAGCTGATAGCATCCCCAGAACCGCTTTATGGTTTTACTAGAGACGCGGTGATTCCAATGGGGCGTATTAGACTCCCACTCATAGTTGGAGATTCAGATCACCAGTCTTCCGTGATGGCAGATTTCTTGATCATCGACTACCTCTAGGCATATAATGTCATCTTGGGGGGGCCCGCAATGAACGATCTAAATATGATTGCCTCTACCAGAGCTCTGGCAGTCAAATTCCCAACTCCAAATGGGACGGGGTGCATAAGAGGTGAGCAATATTCAGTAAGATGATGCTATGAAATGGCATTGAAAATAGGGCTCAAAGGAAAAAAGGTCAATGTTATCTCAGGAGGGAGGCCACCCATTATCAGTGAAAAAGGAGTCTATAACACCCCGCTTTTTCTTACTGAGCGTGTCACTATGCTGGGGCCTAAAATATACATAAATTCTTTAATTCCTTTATTTTTTAGTACATAACTTAAACCTCAAGTACCAAAATTCCAAACCAAACCCCAGCATATCATTTATAATGCGGAAGAAATAATCGAAACCTGATATGGTACAAATCCGAATTCACTTTAAATATACAATAAGAATTTTGTACCATTTTACATCTTTAATACTTAAATACATGGTGACTCATCATTAAGAGATGGCAACTAAATACCTCAAATAATAAATAAATAATATCTCAAAAATACATTACCATAACCTCAATTGTAAGCACCCCTGCCCGGATATCCCAACCACCTGGACTACTCGAACAGGAGCGCTTACGGAAGGAGAAAGAATGAAACACAAGGCAAGAACTACCCTGGCATGCATACACAAGAATTAAAACAACGGAAGCGAAGCTATATATGCATGCATGCATTACGGGTACCCTACTAGTACAGCGGTCACAAGATAAATAAATGAATACAAACTTATGTGCCGATATACATGAGACACGAGAAATGACCTGGCACAATAAAAAATAATAGAGTAAATCCTACTCAAACATTAGAGTTGAGGGGGACTGACGGGACTGCCTGTACACCATACCGACTCTGCCACTAGATGCTATCTCCCTTTCACTTGACCCATGCTGCTACTACCTGGAATGATGGAAAGCAAAGTGAGTCGAGAGACTTAGCAAGCATAAAGAAAGAAAGGTTGTAGGCTGAACATAACCAGCAAACTCTTCCCAGAACACCAACCACTAAGTACACACAAGCCATGAGACGCCCAACACAGTATAACAACGTAAATAAAAGCACGTATTAGTCCTTGGGGCCCATACAAGACACATGGCACCCAAGTCCCATACCAACCTGTCGTTGCCCTGAAAGGCAACATTATCTCCAACAAACCTGTGGGCGCTATCCCGGGTCAATGCTTCCGTCACCACAAATGCTTGCATTGGTCCTACCGACACTCGAACTGTAGAATAACCAAGCTGTAGGCTTCCTCGGAACGGTCCTCCCATCCGAGATCTATGAACTGTCGGTAACCATGCAATGCACATAAAAATGCAATAGTGTAGTGAGCATCAACGTGATACATTGGCGTCCATACATCCAGGCATCAGGTCATACTCTGTCCACATAATAAACCACACGCGATGCACATGCCCGTGCCAGATGCAATCTAACCATGCTAGAATGTCCGTGTCCAAGCATACTCAATAAATGAATATCCCAACATGTATCCCGTACCCATGTGCATATCAAACCATGAACGACAATACAACATAATGAATCATGCAGTAAATCACATAATGGCAGGGCTGGTCAATGGTGTCCGGCACTAGTCAACGGTTAGGGACTAGGAGTGTCCACTCGACGGTCCACTTCAGAACCGTACAATAGTCTACTCAAACGTCACCAAACAGCCAACCCTTGCCCTACTGCTCGATAGCCCTAATCGACTCACACCCAAGACATCCATAAATAAACCCATAGAGAAATCCATAAATAAACCCATACCTCTACGAACCTAATCCCCAAGTTGGGTTCAACATCATTCCGAAAGGAATGGGGGCGGTACAAACCCCGTAGGCACACAACAAATAAAACCCCAACGAGTCTCATATTTATATTAAATTAAATAAAACCCTCGTTTCAAATAATTAATACGCATAACCAAAACAAATTAAGGAAGAGCGTGAGGTCTACAGAATGGAAAGAGCTCACAAAGGTATTTAACCCTAGAAGTCTTCGCATTAAATTAATTAAGCAAAATTCGCATAATAATCATTTATAATGAACGTAATTAATTTATGGAATCAAATCGAGTTAAGGGAGGATATAAAATCATAAATCGAATGAGAGTCACAAAGGGAATAAAGAGCTTGCCTTGATTTAGCAGATTACAACGTTTTTAATCTTGAATGCCACCAAATTAATACACGCTGCAAATTAACATAAACTTCCAAAATTAATAAAATTGAGCCCAAAATAAAACTCCAATTGTGTAGAATGTTTAATAATTATTTCTCTACTCACCTGGCTAATTAAACCTTGATTAAATCTCATTTAATCTCAAATTCTCCCCACCTTTACAGCTTTAGCGCGCCATTTATTCTCTATATTTCTTCCTTTCTCTCTGCTAGCGGCCCTCTTCTTCACCACGCTCATCTTTTGCAGCCCAATTTACTTATCTTTATAGCCCTTATATTTCCTTGGCAACCAGGCAATTCACGTTCCCCAATAAGCTATGATTTAAGCCATCAAGTTTAATTTATTTAACTTCACAGCCTCCCAATTATCTGGCTAATTCTTGGCCATACTTACCCCCACAAAAGTCAATAGAAGCTATCCCAATTGTTTGATCGAATTTGCATTGAAAATGGAGAAAAATGAAGCTAGAAGAGAGAAAGGAGGAAGGGCAACGCAAGGCACCAGCGCGCGCCACATGGCATGCGGCTGGGTTGCGCATGGGTGCCCAGCGTGCGCCCCAGATACAGCGTCGTTTAGGCGCCTAATATGCTGGAAAAATCTAGCATTTTCCTCCGCACGTGCGGCCTGCTCCAACTCGATCCCGCGGCCACCTCTTCTTCCCTCGCACGTGCGACTACCCTACCTAACTACTCCTTCAATATATTCTTTCACCCAATTAATTTTAATGCAATCCCAACATAGTTTTAGAAAATTACATGAAGACCCCATAACTTCCAAAAATTATCACATACACCCCACTTATTAATAACTCTTATATGCCAAATTTCCCAACAATATCATGCCCAAAGATTTAGAAATTAATTGCCTTTAATTTCCTATTTCCTCAAACAACATAAATTATTATTTATCTCCAAATTTCAGGATGTTACATCAATTGTACATGATTATCTCTCAACTGAGTAAAATGTAACCAGATCTTCATACAGGAGCAAATACCGGATCTACTCACCAAATCCATCGCCCATGTCATCACGTGTCGGTATGTCTCAATCATCTCCTAGCCTTATCTAGAAGTCCTAACTAGAACGTTTGAATATTTCAGGGGCATAACTCAATTAGAAGATGAACCTTCTAGTGAGCGTTTTAAAAATAGTTACATGAATGCATGGTGCAAACACATGAACAAACATTTGCCCTAGTGTAACTTCCTAGGCCCAGCCCGACACAGAACCCTAGGTAGAATCTTGACACCTTTGGAAAAATAATCCTAACGTGGTTCCATCAATTTCCCTTAGGAAATTACAGCAACACTATCAGGGCGACATCCCATCTCATGCACAAGTATCAATATGCCAATAATATCATGGCATATGAAATCATGTCTTTCTATGCAAAAGTATATGAACAAATATGACAAAATGCTCATAACTTTGATAAATATCATATCATATATAAGCTTTTGGGGAAAACCACTCAGAAAAGTTTTTAGAACACCTCGAAAAATGTGCATCGCCTCGATTTGCTTGCCCACCCTCGATTTGTGCACAAATCACTTCACCTCAATTCTCAAAGCACCATATCCATCATTTTATCCCAATAAATGTTAAAACCTATTTTTCCTCCACATCTTCGCATTTTCTTTATTTTTCTTTCTATTTTTCCTCCTTGAAAAATCTAAAACAAATACCTACTTAAATATTTCATCGAATATTTTACCATGGAAGTTCATAAAATACTTTTTTGAGAATATTAAATATTCCAAGACTTACCTAGGCTTAGCTTTTAAAGCCTCATTGATGTGCACGCGTTAACCTCGAAACGCGTGCAAATGCTCGATTCATGCATATCGATTCCTGTGCACCACCTTGATTCTCGCACACTACATTTATTCTTGTGCACCGCCTCAATTTTTTGTGCATTGCCTCGATTTTCGTCCACTATCTCAATTTTCGCGCCCGGCCTCGCTAAAATCTCCGGAATATTAATACATCTCCATTTTTTATTTTTTTTGTAATTTTCTAGCATGTTTATCTATTTTTTCCCATTTTCTTTTCATTTTTTCCTTCTTTTCTTTTTCTTTTTATTCTTTTTCTTTCCTCTTCTTCTTCTTCTTCTTCCCGCCCCTGCAACTCCCATGCAGACCAGCCATGCGGCTGCCACCGTGTGGCCCTCCCTCCAGCCGCTGCCAGTGCCACCGCGCGCCTCCGTCACCGGTCGCACCATGCCTGTAGCTGCAACAGCTGCTCGCGACCGCCCTTGGTCGTGGTTGGTTGTTGTTTCAACGCACTCGATTGCGACCAGGGCTGCCATGGCTACACCCCTTGCTTCTCTGACCGCCTCTCGAGCCTCCACCGAGCCCACTGGTCACTGACGTACCTGGCTGGGCCACCCTCCGCCCGTTTGAGCTTGCTGCCCAGCTGCTAGAGCTCACACTCGAGCTGTCATGGCCTCGACTTGCGGCCATGGTTGTTGTCCGCCCCTTGCAGCTAGCTTTGGCCGTTTCCGGCCACCTCTTGCTCCTCTCGCATTTGCTCGGCCAAGCTCTCGGGAGCTCACTGCCATGTCCGAATTCAACCTCTCTTTTCTTCTCCATTTCCTCCTCATTTATCTTCTCTATTTATAACCTGAGGAAGCTTGGGCACCACTCTTCCCTCTCAACAATTCCTCTACAAAACTCTTAGCCCAACCCAACATGCTACAACTTGCCTCACCTGCGCACAGACATCGTCTCCCCTTACCCCTCACACGTGAAATGTGTATATATATATATATTATATATATTACACATTAATCTAAAGGAAATTGCACAATAAACCCCTAATTTCTATCTTAATTTCACTTGGGCAATTTCTTTATTGCAACCATGCCCTCAAACCTCAAATTAATTTACATTACAATACCAAAAATGCAAAATTAATAACTTCAAAATTACTCGATAATGACGATTCGCCCTAGTGTCCTCATTGGGCCATCGATTCATCTCAAAACCACTGAAGGCTTTATCGTTACGAAAAATCGGAGCCCCCTGGGTTTCGTTGACTTCCCGAAAGTCCCCTGCGATAATTTGATTTTACAACCTAAATCAAGCTGTATTTTAGCTGTACTGAAAATCATTCTCGATCCGATTTCTTTCGATACCATAAATTCTATCTCTGGACGCTCGTCAATACCATAGCATTTTCCTTAAGCATCTTGGCTCAAGGGCACTCCTTGCAGTCTATTCGATCACTTTTTTGGGCTATTTAGATACCAATCTTTCCTGAAATCTCATTTTTCTAATAAAATGATTATTCTTAATTAACCCAAATCTCTCGGGTATTATAGAGTTAGTCATGACCTAGATCCATGCGAGGTGGACTGTGATAGAGCTACTGGCTCGGTGGGCGAGCTGAAGGATATCGTGGTTAGTGACACAGATGCAGAGAGGTGCCTCAAGTTGGGTAGGGACCTCGCCCTAGAGGTAAAAGCCTAGCTAAATGAGTTTCTGAAGGCAAATCTGGATGTGTTCACCTGGAATCATGAGGATATGGTGGGAATAGATCCGAATGTGATGCTACACTGACTCAATATAGACTCAAATCGTAGGCCAGTTTGCCAGAAGATGAGGCCTATGACTGCAGAGCGTTATGCAACCCTAAAAGAAGAAGTGGATAAGCTACTAGAAAACAAGTTTATCAGAGAAGCTCATTACCCAGTTTAGGTAGCTAATCTGATCCTAGTAAAGAAAAAGAATGGGAAGTGGAGGACATGCGTTGACTTCACGGACTTGAATAAGGCGTGTGCAAAAGATAGCTTCCCTCTGCCTGGGATAGACCAGCTCATGGACGCAACAGCTAGTCACCAGCTCCTTAGCTTCATGGATGCTTATTCAGGGTACAACCAGATTCCTATGAAACCCGAAGACGAGGAGCACGCCTCATTCGTCACGGATCAAGGGTTATACTACTACAAAGTGATGCCCTTCAGGCTAAAGAACGGTGGAGCCACCTACCAGCTTCTGGTTAATATGATGTTCGATGATCTAATTGGGAAAACCATGAAAGTATATGTGGATGATATGCTGGTGAAGTCTAAGCAGATTGCTGACCATGTTCGCGACCTAGACGAGATGTTCCAAATCTTGAGGAAATATCAAATGAGGCTGAATCCACTCAAGTGTGCATTTGGCATAACTTCTGGGAAATTCCTAGGCTTCATGGTGAATGAAGGGGGATTGAAGCCAATCCCGAGAAGATCCGAGCTTTGTTGGATATGAGATCGCCAACCAAAATAAAGGAGGTGTAAAGCTTAAACGGCCAGATTGCTGCCCTCAGCAGGTTTGTCTCCAAAGCCTTTGATAAATGCATTCAATTCTTTAATGTGTTAAAGAAGGCAAAGAGCTTCCAGTGGATGAAAGAATGCGAAGTCGCCTCTCAATAGCTAAAAGAATACATGGGACGTGCCCCGCTCATGTCGAAACCGAAAGAAGGAGAGAAGTTGATCGTCTTCTTGGGGGTGTCTCAACAGCCATCAATGCGGCACTGGTGCAAGAAGAAAATAGGGTGTAATAGCCTGTGTATTATGTAAGCCATAGATTATTGGATGTAGAAACCAAATATACCCCCATGGAGAAGCTCGCCTTTTGCTTAGTGGTGTCATCGACAAAGCTCCGCCCCTATTTCCAGGCACATCGAATCGATGTGTTGACCAAATACCCGCTGAAGCAGGTCTTGCAGAAGCCCGATTGCTCTAGCCATTTGCTCAAGTGGGCCATCAAGCTCGCTCAGTTCAACATAGAGTACAAACTAAGGTCGACCATAAAAGGTCAAGTGCTAGCAGATTTCATTGTCGAGTTCATAGGCCCAGCAGAGGAGGAGCCTGAACCTTTAAAGAATCCATCATGGGAATTGTATGTGGATGGGTTTTCCAGTGAGCACGGAGTTAGAGTTGGGGTACTCTTGATAAACTTGACGGGGCATTAAATCCCCTCTGCATTAAGATTCGGGTTTAAGACAACCAATAATGAAGCGGAGTATGAGGCATTGCTAGCGGGACTACGCCTAACAAAAGAGATGAGAGCAAAAAAGATTAATGGTCTTCAGTGACTCCCAGCTTGTGGTATGTCAGATACGAGGTGAATATCAAGTGAAGGATTCAAAGATGACGGCCTACCTCCAGAGAGTCTGGAGTTTAATGTAAACTTTTGAAGGATGCGAAGTGACTCAAGTGCCAAGGAATCAAAATTCTCATGCGATGCCCTAGCTCGCTTGGCATCAGCCCGAGATGCAAACTCCTTGGGAGCTATCTCAATGGAGTTCCTAGCGACACTGAGCACAGGAAGGCAAGGTGAAGTGTTGGTAATTACGGTAAGCCCATAAGGGAAAGTGCCAGGTAACAAAGTAGAGGCACTACATATGTGAGCTCGCACGGCCAGATATTACATTCACGATGATATGCTTTACAAAAGGGGTTCACAGCCCCGTTGTTGAGGTGCCTCGATGACCCTGATTGCCAGACAATTCTCAAGGAGATATATGCAGGTCATTATGGAAATCACTCTAGGGGGTTGTCCTTGGTGCAAAAGGCCCTTTGTTAGGGTTTCTATTGGCCTACCATGAAGCAAGATGCTATGAATCTGGTAAGGAGGTGTGACACATGCCATAGATTTGCAAAGGTACCACGAGCTCCACCCGCTTATTTGCAGCAGATGTGCAGCCCATGACCTTTTGCCATTTGGGGCATGGATCTAATTGGCCACTCCTAACAGCTCGCAGTGGGTACAAGCATGCTATAATGGCGGTTGATTACTTCACCAAATGGGCGGAAGCAAAGGAGCTTGCAGAAATATCCACATCAAAGGTAGAGAAATTTGTTTGGAGTAACATTATCTGCAGATTTGGAGTTCCCTAGTAGATAGTCACGGACAACGGAACATAATTCACTAGCGAACAGTTCATCTAGTTCTTCAAATCGCTGAGGATCCAAAAAAGTTTCACAACCGTGGACCACCCCCAAGCCAACGGTCAAGTCGAGGCTGTCAACAAAATAATCAAGCAGATCCTAAAGACAAAGCTAAAAGCAAAAAAGGGAGTCTTGGTAGACGAGTTACAAACAGTGCTCTGAGCCTACCGAACCACAGCTTAAACCACCACAGGAGAAACCTCATTCTCTATGGTTTATGGGTTTGATGGGTTTGTGGCAATAATCTCGACAGAGTATGAAGTAATCAGTCAGTGAAGAGTCACCTTCAACCTGGAGAACAACGACCAGCTACTGGCCACGAACCTCAATCTGCTCGAGGAAGCAAGGGAGCTAGCTCGCATGAGGGTGGCCACCTATCAGCAGCGAGTCACGAGGTATTACAATAGAAGGGTTCGAGTTCGGTGCTATAGCATTGGTGATCTCGTGTTGTGCCTTGTTCTTCCTAGAGCTCGCAAGGCCAGCGACGGGACACTAGGCCTGAACTGGGAAGGTCCTTACATTATCAATGAAAATTTAGGCAACAGAGCGTATCACTTGGCGAATATGGATGGGGCTACCCTTCCGCAAGCTTGGAACATAGAGCACCTCAAACCATATTTTCGATAAGCAATACTTTTGCTTTGCATAATACTACTCATTGATTGATGCTCTATTTATTCTGACATTATTTCATTAATGAATTTAATTTTGAATTTTTTACTGTCAAATTTTGTTGCTTCCACCTATTGTCAAAAATAAGAGGCGGGAAGTAACAGCAATTTAGGGTTAAAAGGCTATGATTTGCAAGTTGGAGCCCATTCAACTTGGCCTAAGTGCCATGGTTTGTAGCTTATCTGAGCATTCATCTTAGTTCTCACCCTAGGTCGTGGTCGATGAACTAGAGCCCACTCATCTTGACAACAGTTTCATGGTTTGGCGCTTGTTAAGCCACCATCTTGGCTAAAAACTTATAAGTCATGGTTCACTAGCTGGGGTCCTCTCATCTTGACAAAAGTCATGGTTTGCAACATACCTGGGTGTTCATCTTGACCTCCCTAAGCCCTTAAAAGTCATGGTATGTTAGTTAGGATCAAATTACGATCTATCTGGACATATAACTTGACGACAAAATGCGATTCAATTTAACTTTCATCGAGCTATCATATGTTAGCTTAGTTTCGCTCTCGATTACTTAAGCATTTGCAGTTGCAACCTACTGGGCATACGACTCGAACTAACAAGATCTTACTTAACATATTATCTGAGATTATTCGGTTTCAAAATTTATCAGTTGAGAGCTAGGTTGCTGGCATTTTCATGAGGGAGGTCGACCTCAGTCTGATCAAGCTTGGGCGAGGCAGCAACAACTTCCTTACTTGCAACTTCAGTAGCATACTTTTTTACCTCCTCCACCGCTTCCTCGCCAAAGAAGGAAAAGTCGAGCTCTAGATGAGCCCACCACAAAGTGAAGAGAAACGCACTACAAGTGTCGAACTCTACCTCCTCGCGCTCCTTAGTGACTCGAGCTTCAACCTCGGCCTTTATCTGTTTGACCTCCTGTTTCGCTGCCTCAGCTTCCCCAGATGCAGCATCGGCTCGTTGACGCGCTAGCTCCAGGTCACCTCGCATTATGGTCAGCTCCACTTCAGCCTTTTTAAGCTTCGAAGTGGCTTGGGAAAAGGTCGACTCGAAAGCTCTCTTCTCACGAGCTAGTTCATCTTCAACCTCCTTTTTGGCCCTCATAACCTCCCTCACTCAGTCTTCCAAGCCCTCAACCCTACTCCAGGCTTTCTGGGACTCGGTGGTCAGGAAGGCCAAGCTATTTTCCAGCTTCTTCTTATGCTTCCTAATCACCTCGATGAGGGCCTTGAGCTGCTCTTTATCCTTGGCAGCACAGGCTCTCTCCTCATTTTGTTTAAAGATGTCTAGGGAAGCTTGTAAAACTTGAGAGGTTAGTGTATGAGAAAGAGATAAACAAAATTTGCAAAGTCGAGCGAAAATCCTTACCAAAAGGTTGTGACTAGCAATGAGTCGAAGAGCGCATCACCTGACACCTCCTTCTTATCCAAAACCTCGGTGGAGTTACCAAGGACCCTGCCCAGGTTGTCAAGGAGGGGGTCGAAGTATGTCCCCCCTGTTGTGACCTCAGATGCACTTAGCTCGATGGAAGCGGTTGCTTTCTTTCTTTTGTTCGTCTGGGCTTGTTGTGTCGCAGTGGGGGCTTTCCTTTTGCTCCCAGCAACAGGGGTCTCCTCACAAACTATCGACTTTTCGCGCCTAGCCATGGCCACGGCCATCTCGCGCTGTGAAGAGGAGGCAGGTTGTGCATCAAGGGCATGCTCTAGCAAGGTCGCGGGTTAGAATCGGGTAGAGTGACGAGGCCGCGATTCTTGTCGGCCGCCCTGGAGCAATGTTCCACCCTTTGGACATTGCCAAGGGGAAGAGATGAAGAGACGACCGCAGGCAAGCTTGAGTTCACAAACTAATGTGTGATTTATGCACAATTAATTTAGGCAAGTGTACCCTAGTCAAATATACATATAGTGATGAAAAGAGTGTCGATCCCACGAGAATTAAATCACAATATCAAAACAATTTTAATTTAGCCTAAGTTGAACTAATTAATTAATCAGATGAATAAAAAGAAAAATAAATGAAAAGACTGAATTCTTTATGAGAAAAATTAATTAACGAATGCACTAGAGTTTAGATTTCATTTAATCTGAGTCATGTAATTATCTATTCAACCAATTCAAAACCACAAATACCCTTACAGTATTTTATAATTATTTGCATGTGATGGTGGATTCCCTCAATTAATTAATAAGATTTCTTAAGTCATATTAATCCTTTATTAATTCAATTTCACTATCAGATTTCTGAGCAGATATCAATAAAATAAATAAGCATTAAGTTTTTTGAAAACCTCTAATCTCGGAAGGGGATTTGACTCACTAAGTTTTCTCGATTCCCACACATGAGCTAATCATCTTTCAATCTCATAGTCTAACATGTGATTTATATTGCCTATGAATCTAATTTAGAACAATCCTTTAGTTAATCATGCATAAATCATTAAAAGGTGGCCAATCTTTTAAAGTATTAAACGTAATAATATAAATTATTCACGCAAATAATAGTTGGGTTTTGAATCGAACTAAACAAATAATCACATAATCCCAAAATTAAAATTCACCTAAACCCTAGTTAAATAAATTAACTAGATATTATTAAAATAAAAATAAAAACTCAATGAAGAATGGAAAAGAGGATGCTACGCTGCTTCAATTATTCTCTGTCCGCCACTTTTAATTCCTGCAGTCGCTTGCTTTTATTCCTTTCCCTAATCCTCACTATGCGCCTTCTTCTTCTATTCAATTTCTTCCAATCTCCATTCCGCCGCACAGAGCCTTCTTCACTGGGCGCCTGCCCTCCAATTTCATGTGCCCACTTTATATATTATAATATTTATATATATATATATATATACATGCCCATGGAGCCCTAGACTCCACATTCACGCCTAGCCACCAATTAATATATATATAATAGTTATCTTTTTATAATATTATCTATATATAAATAATATAAGATAATGTAATATTAATTATAGTAATTTTAATTATATTATAATATTAATTTTAAAATTAACTTTATAATATATATTTTTTTCTTTTTATACCCAAATCTTCGAAATAATATCATTTGCTGGGTTCTTACAAAAAGATATTAAAATAATATAAAATCCATATAAACACATTTATGAATGAAAAATAGCATAATGTCAAGATAAAAATTAGATAAAAATATATATACAATTAAACCTTATCAAATACCCTCACACTTAATCTTTTGCTTGTCTTCAAGCAAAGCAAAGAAGAAATAAAATATATATATATATTTTATTTTCATGCTATGCCAAAATCAAGAATTCCAACAACATATCAATGCATAATTAATCACAAAATTGGTTACCATCCATATTATCATATCAACTCTAAATCCAAAAGTATTAATTGAAATAATTAGTCATGCAAAATCATCACTTTTGATGCCATGCATACTTCAAAATTAATTCATGAAATATTGCAACTAACATAATTAAATCATGCAATAATTTTCTTGCAATCACTTTTCTCCACTAATACAAACATAAGGAGTAACAAGGATGATTTTTTTTTCTTCTTTGAATCAATCTTTCCTAAGCATTACTTGGCTTTTGACGCGAATATCGACATTTTGTGATGAGGACACCCAGTTACTCCCCTAAATAATTGCCTAAAATGCATTTGCATACTCATATTTTGGACTACCGTTTGACTTGAAGGATGATGCATGAGCACACTATCAACCCCCAGTTACTATTAAGCAGATCAAAACATAGGAGTAATCAAATAGAACAATTTCCAATCTTGAATTAACTATGCATTGAACCAAAATTAATATAGGAAACATGAAATGGGTCTAAACATGAAAATAAAACGTTTTTCTAAAGAAAATCATCATTTATGCACATTATATATTTCTTCTTGTTTTTTTTTCAATTAAAAAAATTGATAATTATTGAATTTCCCACCCCCACAATTAAATTAAACATTGTTCCCAATGTTTAAAAATAAGAAAAGAGGAAAAGAAAAGAAATACTCCCCTGATGTAGGCCTTCTTGATATATTTGAAAATTACTAGGCGAATTTTTTTAAAGAAGAGGGGCTGGATTTTTTCATTCAACACGTCTTAAAAATAAATAAATAAGAAATCAATCCAAGAATATTCTAAAATTAAGAAAAATAAAAAATAAATAAATAATATTTTGAATGGGTTGTCTCCCATCAAGCGCTTCTTTATAGTCATTAGCTTGACTACGTCTACATCTTCAAGGAGGCTTGAATCCTTCTTCCATTGAAATTTGTTTGCGCCAATTAATGGACTTGTTCCTTGAATGCTAACAACTCTCAATCCAATTCCCTTCTTTTGCTCTCTCAACACCCTTATCAACTTTTCATTTTCATGACCTAGTGACTTGGCTTTTAAAGAAGAAGAAGAAACATCCAAAGGCAACAACTTGTCTTTTTTAGATGGACAACATTTTTGCTTTTTACCAAATAGCCCACGGCCATGGCCTTGTTCTTGGCATTTAAAATTTGTTCCTACTCATCAAAAGAGTTAGCAATGCAATTTTCTATAAGCTCATCTAATCTCTCTACAAAATCATCAATGCCATCTATCCTTAAACTTCTTTTTTATTGTCATTAGAATGTTTTGTAGCCTTAAACACATTGAAAATAACTGTCTCATTATAAATTCTAAGGCTAAGTGTTCCTTGCTAGACATCAATCAAAGCTCTCCCTGTGGTAAGAAAAGGTCTCCCTAAAATTAAGGGCATATCATAATCTTCTTCCATGTTCAGAACAATGAAATCAATAGGAAAAATAAATGTATCTACTTTTACCAACACATCTTCCACTATTGTAACAGCCCACCTTCTCAGGTCGTGTTATGCCTTAGGAGATTTGGGTCCTTTTTTTTTTTTTATTTAATTACATTGCTCCCGAAATTTCCCAAGTCCTATCTAGTGCTAGACGAGATATTTACACTAGAAAATAAATACAAAGTGGAAGCTGAATCGAACCTGCTCATGGAAATACATACATGAATAACTGAACATAGCATTTATTACAAAGTTATTACATAAGCTTCTGAAATTAAAACAAATGTACTTAATTCTTGAACTATTCATATTACAACATAACATGGCACATTTCCTCGTTTCTTGACGTCTCGCGTCACTACACATCTCCAACCTCGGTATCATCACTGCAAGTCCTGACTGGAACGTTGAATGTTCCAAGGGCGAACCCAAGTTAGATGATGAACCATCTAAGTAAGGTACATAATGCTATGACATGTGTGTATGCAATGTCTTTCATCGTAGGTGTCAACTGCACCCCTCATGCTACCTACCATTTTTGCGGCCACCTCTTTTAAGCCGGGGTGTATGGTGCACTCTTGGTAAGGCAGTGGTGCCAGTTCGTACTCCCTACGACCTCAAATGCATGTGATCAATGATATCAACCTGTATTTATACATTTCATATCATGGATGCTGTCTACGTGTTGGGTACATGTCATAGTATGTCAATATGATGGAAGCATTCTCGAAGATAAACATTTATAACTGGACTAAGCTTAAAACGGTACACCTACTGTTAAGTTGTCTTGAAAGTCGTGTCGGCCTCGAAAATCGTGTCGAGCGGCTATTTCTTAATCTTCTCACCCTCAAGGACTCCTAAAACATTAAACTTATTTTTAGAATATCATTTTACTATTTTTTCATAATTTCTATAATTTCTCTTTATTCTAAGCCTTATTTTTTCAAAAATTGCATAAAAATTATCTAGACTTTCATATAATCCCATTTTTCTTTACTAATATTCCTTAAATAATATTTCTAGCATTCTGGAATTTTCTTGGATTTTTCCAAATTAAATTCCTATTTTCCTTATTTCCATAATAACAAAACTATTTAAATAAATGGCTAATTTAGCTTTTTCCAGAAATATTTTTCACAAACAAGACATAAACAATATTCCAGATTTAATAAATTTTTTTGCAAAATTTTATTTCTTTTATTTTTATTTTTCTTTGTTTCTTTTCTTTTCTTTTTTTCTTTTTTTTCCTATTTATTTTCTGTCGAGCGTGTGCAAGCCACGCGCCTTCTTCCTACTCATGGACGCATGGCTGCACGCGCCTATCTGCTTCATCTTCTCCGGCGGCTGAACACGCCGCCGGTGATGCTGTTGCCCCCCAAAAGCTTCAAAAGAATCTTCTAATCCCCTATATCTAACCTCCTGAACACAATAAAAGCCTTAAATTTGTGAAAAACGAAACAAAAATACCTTAAATATGCAATTGAAGGCGCGACTCTGGCGACTTGCGCGATTTTTCAGTGAAGCTTCGATCCACCTCTTCCTCTACTCCGTTGGCCACCAAACTCAGCAAAAATGTTGCCCACGAAGCAAGGACTAAAACCCTATTCTCAAACCTCACAAACACTTACCCAAACGCTTGATCTAAGCCACGAAATTTTCAGATGAATGGGGCATACGCGAACTCGGCTATTTATAGCCAAAGCTCCACCGCGAACGTCCCATCGAGACACCCACATGCCCTTGAAGCCATACCCGTCGTCCTTGGGAGCATTTAAAGCTCCCTTTACCCCCTATCGGCCGATTGCAGGTGCGGCCATGCTCTGGCCGTGCGCCTGCTCTAGATTTCCTACGATTTTTTGCTTTTTTTTTATATATATATATACGGATATATACATATATACATATATATACCTTTATATCATACATATATACAAATTTACATAGGTATATACATACATACATACGAGATTATATATACAACAACACAAAAATCCTATTTTAATACAAGATTATGATATACATAAACACTATATAATTTTACACTAAATAAAATAATTTATACTTACCTTAAAATTCTAATAATTTCTTTAGGGTCTTAAAACACAAAATTTTGATTTATTAATCACGATAACTAAGGGTATTACATTCTCCCCTCCTTACAAAAATTTTGTCCTCGAAATTTGATCATTCCTCACTCACTCTAATTATAGGGTCTTCAAATAGGTATGGAAAATTAAGTCTCATGTCTTCTTCTCACTCCCAAGTTATCTCCTCACCGGGTTTCTCCACAAAACTTGTACAAGGGGAATTGACTTGTTCCTTAGGACTTGATCCCTACGATCCAAAATGCTGACCGATTTCTCAACGTACGAAAGATTTTCTTGAATCTCGATAGCTTCAGCTGGCATTACCTGGGAGGGATCTGGCTCATGCTTACGAAGTTGCGATACATGAAACACGTCGTGGAGGTTTGATAAGGCCAGGGGTAGAGCAAGTCGATAAGCAACTAGTCCAATTCTTTCCACTATATCATATGGTCCTATATACCAAGGGCTTAACTTGCCTTTTTTTTTATTGCTTCTAGTCACCATTCTTAGTGGAGATATCTTTAAGTATATTTTGTCGCCTACTTGGAACTCCAATTTCCTTCTTCTCGTATCTGCGTAGGATTTCTGGCAATTCTGAGCTTTCTTAATTCTCCCTTGAATGATCTTTATCTTTTTTGTCGTCTCCTGATCTATCTCGAGTCCCAAGATTTGACGTTCACCTACCTTAGTCCAACATATCGAGGACCTACATTTTCGTCCATACAGGCTTCATAGGGAGCCATTCCAATGCTGCTGTGGTAGCTGTTATTGTAAGTGAACTCTACTAATGGTAAGTGTTCTTCCCAGCTACCTAAAAAATCGATAGCATATGCTCGTAACATATCTTCTAGGGTCTAAATGGTCCTTTCTGATTGACCATCTGTCGAGGGATGATAGGCTGTACTTAGCCTAAGCTGAGTACCTAAACATTTCTGTAAGCTTCCCCAGAACCTAGATGTGAACCTTGGGTCGCGGTCTGACACAATACTTATAAGCACTCCATGCAATCTGACAATCTCGTTCACATACTGTTGGGCTAATTTGCTGATCGGTTGGCTTACTTTTATGGCCAAGAAATGAGCAGACTTTGACAATTTGTCGACTATCACCCAGATAACATCATTTCCTTTAGGGCTTCTTGGTAATCTAGTCATGAAATCCATCGTAATGTGCTCCCATTTCCACTTTGGGATTTCCAATGGTTGCAGACTCCCACCAGGTTTTTGGTGCTTAATCTTAATTCTTTGGCACGTGTCACATTGACTAATGTACCTCGCCACACTTTTCTTCATTCCGGGCCACCAATACACAGCCTTCAAGTCTTAGTACATCTTGGTGGCGCCAAAGTGTATCAAATATCTGGATCGGTGGGCTTCTCCCAAAATTGCTTGCCGTAATTCCCTCACGCGAGGTACATATATTCTTCCTTGAAACTGAAGGATGTTTTCTCTTACCTGAAATTCCAGTCTTTTTACTCGCCCATGCTCGTCAACCCACATTTTAATTCGAGAGTCTTCTGAGTAGGCTTGTCGTATCTGATCTATTAGTTCTGGTTGCATCATGAGGCTGGCTGCGTAGGTAGAGTTTCCTCGGGCAACTACTCCTATCGTCATCAGGCTGAAAGCTTCAACTAGCTTCCATTCTGCCACCATCATTCCGGCCACACAAGAGGTTTCTTTCCTGCTTAGGGCATCTGCTACAACGTCTCCGTTGCCTCATGTTTAATTTTCTCTGCAAGAAGACGTATTGTAGACTCTTGTGATCAGTAAAAATTTTGAACTTCTCGCCATATAAATAATGCCTCCAAATCTTTAAGGCAAATACCACCACGGCCAACTCCAAATTGTGAGTTGGGTAATTCCGCTCGTGGTTCTTGAGCTGTCGGGATCCATAGGCGATGACTCTACCGTGCTGCATCAGCACACACCCCAACCCATTTCTTGAGGATTCAGTGTACACCATAAATCCTCCTGATCCATTTAGCATAGCTAGTACTGGAGCGGTTGTCAGCTTATCCTTAAGTGTCTGAAAACTTTCTTCGCACCATTCACTCTAGTCAAACTTCACCCCCTTTTGAGTTAACTTGGTGAGGGGTGTTGCAATCTTGGAAAACCCTTCCACGAACTTTCTATAATATCCCACTAATCCCAAGAAGCTCTTAATTTCAGTAACCGACCAAGGTTGCTTCCAATTCGTCACAGCTGCTATCTTGGCCAGGTCGACCGATATTCCTTCAGCCGATATAACATGCCCTAAAAATGCCACTTGGTATAACTAAAATTCACATTTTGAGAATTTGGCATACAGCTTATGTTCTTGCAATGTTTGTAATATCACCCTTAAATGCGATTCGTGCTCTTCTTCCGAGGGAGAGTATATTAGTATATCGTCTATAAATACGATCACGAATTTGTCCAAAAATGGTCTGAAGACAGGGTTCATAGTATCCATAAAAGCTGCTGGGGCATTGGTTAGCCTGAACGGCATCACTAGGAATTCGTAGTGCCCGAATTGAGAACGAAAAGCTGTCTTAGGCACATCTTCTGCCTTGATCCTCAATTGGTAATACCCTGATCTCAAGTCGATTTTTGAGAAGACCTTAGCTCCTTGTAACTGGTTAAACAAATCCTCTATTCTGGGAAGTGGGTACTTATTCTTGACAGTTACCTTATTTAGCTGTCGATAGTCTATACACATTCTTAGACTCCCATCCTTTTTCTTAACAAAGAGTACTGGTGCTCCCCATGGCGACATACTTGGTCTGATGAACCCCTTATCTAATAACTCTTAAAGTTGGGTCTTTAATTTTCTTAATTCTGCAAGAGCCATTTTATACGGGGGTATTGAAATCGGACCTGCCCCTGGCACGATTTCTATTGAAAACTCGATCTCTCGTTGGGGTGGCAATCCACGCAATTCTTCGGGAAACACATCCCGAACTCTTTAACGATTCGCACTTCTTCGACCTTTTACGGCTCCTTGCTTTTCCCTTAGACACGAGTCAAGTATCCTTGTGCTCCTTGACGTAATAGTTTCTCAGCCTTTAGAGCCGAGATCCACTTCCGATCACTTGCCCTTTTTTGTCCTCGAAACTTGACGTTTGAGTCTCCGCTCTTGAGATAGACTGTTTTAGCTTTACAGTCCAATATAACGATGTATTTGGTTAGGAAGTCCATTCCTAAAATCACATCAAAATCTTGAAATTCCAGAAGGATTAGATCCACCAGGAACTCAACTTCTCCTATTTGAATCTTCCTATTTTTGTATCCTGAAGAAGTTTCTAGAGACTTCCCCATTGGGGTTGCCACAATCATACGACAATTCAAGTTTTCTGGTTTTTCTCCTAGTATCTCCGCAAATGCATGTGAAATGAATGAATGAATTGCTCCTGAATCTATCAAAACATGTATGGTAATACCAGATAAGAACATGGTACCTTCAATTACGGCTGGGTCTTCTGCTGTATCTTGTCATGTTAGGTGAAACACCCTTCCTTGCTGCACTCTAGTATTTCCGGACGTCCCTTGGGGTTGACTCATCAATCGCGGCTTGGGACAGTCCTTTGCAAAATGACCCGTCTGTTGGAAGTTAAAACAAGTGATCCCTCTCTTTGGGCAGTTCTGGTTGAGATGTCCCATTTTCCCGCAGTTGTAGCACCCTTTCATTCCAAGTCGGCACGGCTTCCCATGGTGTTGCTTCTGGCATCTTTGGCACGGAGTACTAAGCTTGAACTTCGGCCTCTGGAGTTCCAGTTTCTTGCCTTCTTTATGACTGCTCCCTTGTTGACTTTCTCCTTGGATAGCTTCGATACGGATTAGGTTAGCCTCAGTGGTAAAAGCTTGCAACACCACTTCTATATAAGACTGAGTACTTATACTGCTCAAGGGCCTCTGAAGCTTCAGATTCAGCCCTCCCAAAAACTTTTGAGCTTTGATCCTTTCATCCCCTTCATAAATAGGCATCTACCTGATTAGTCGACTAAAAGCGTCCTCATACTGGGTGATAGTCATGTCCCCGATTTGCTTTAGCTCCATGAATTCTCTCTCATTCTTCATTCTTAACTTCAGGGGAAAGTACTTCTCATTGAAGAGTTCATTGAATCACTCCCAAGTGATATAGGGTGCCCTAGCTCGAGGGGACATTTCCCTCTTGACTCCCTTCCACCATCTATCTGCCTCATCTTGCAGCATGAAGGTGGCACAGTTGACTTTCTCTTCTTCTCCACAATATAGGTGGTCTAGCATCTTCTCTGTTTGCTCGATCCAAAATTCCCCTTCGCTGGGGTCCGTGCCAAGCTTCCCTTGAAAGATAGGAGGGTTCTGGCAACGATAAAGGTCGAGCATGTTGACCATATGGTTGTCTCGGGAGTGAGTCCCTTGCATGAATCCCACCATGCTCCCGAGTATTCGTTCCATCTAATCCAGTCGACTACTCCCGGTCTCCTGGCTAGAATCACCTTCCGGGTGCCCACTTGTGTTTCCTTCTGTATTGCTAGCTTGTTGGTTTGGTGTCCTAGGTCCTACTGCTAACCTCCTTTGAGTATTCACCATCTGAAAAGAAAGTAGCATTCTGGATTAGATAATAGGGTCTTGCCATCCGATAAGATAATTCCTTCATTAATTCTATAGATATTATACATTCGGCTGCAAAATGTCCTAGGTACTCATAAGTCACATATATCATACAACACGAGTCACATAGATAGTTAGAATATTTCTAATTAGATCTACTTTGGTCCTGATGACCTCCATATCCAAACATTCTTCTCATCTTCAGACTCGTATGGCGGTGCCTCGGGATCGTCCATCACTTCTTTAATCTCTTCCTCACCTTCGGAATCGGTGTCCTCAAACTCGAGAAGGTCATCTCCGGCCCAGAATATGGGTATGTTGTCTTCTTCCTCTGCTTTAATCAGATCGCCCATTTCTTCTTCCCCTATTGCTTCAATCAGGTTCTCCACTTCTTCTCCCTCTTCCTCCTCAAGCAGGTCTCCTATTTCTTCGTCGGGCTCATTTGCTAGCACTGGCTTGTACAGCTTTACTAGTAGCTCACGAATTCATGCACAGTAAAGACAGAACTCAGGGAACTATTCGCCCTGTCGGACCCAATCTGCAAAGTCCTGCAGGTCGCCTTCTAAGACACTGACCATCATGTCTATCTAGAGCTGGACTAGATTAGGCTAGAGTCGATAACTCAGGGGTACGTCGTCAAGGATCTCTTCCATCTAGACTAGGTGTTTCATGATACCCTCGTTTGGCTCCGGGATCCGATTCTCCAGACGATGAGCCCAATGATCGACCAGGACCTGCTCCGAGAAGTTTCCAGCCATCCTATCATCACAACTTCCGTTAGTATCCCTAACTGTCCTCGAGTTGGTACTTCCCACCTGCTAGGCTTAGTCTAAGTTTTTCTTCCTAAGTACCCTACTTACTTGAGCTCTGATACCAACTGTAACAACCCACCTTCTTAGGGCAGGTTATGCCTTAGGAGATTTGGGTCTTTTTTTTTTTTTATTTAATTACATTGCTCCTGAAATTTCCCAAGACCTATCTAGTGCTAGACGAGATATTTACACTAGAAAATAAATACAAAGCGGAAGCTGAATCGAACCTGCTCGTGGCAATAGATACATGGATAACTAAACATAGCATTTATTACAAAGTTATTACATAAGTTTCTGAAATTAAAACAAATGTACTTAATTCTTGAACTATTCATATTACAACATAACATGGCACATTTCCTCGTTTCTTGACGTCTCACGTCACTACACATCTCCAACCTCGGTATCATCACTGCAAGTCCCGACTGGAACGTCGAATGTTCTAGGGGCGAACCCAAGTTAGATGATGAACCATCTAAGTAAGGTACATAATGCTATGACATGTGTGTACGCAATGTCTTTCATCGTAGGTGTCAACTGCACCCCTCATGCTACCTACCATTTTTGCGGCCACCTCTTTCGAAGCTGAGGTGTATGGGTGCACCCTTGGTAAGGCAGTGGTGCCAGTTCGTACTCCCTATGACCTTAAATGCATGTGATCAATGATATCAACGTGTATTTTTGCATTTCATATCATGGATGCAATCTGCGTGTTGGGTACATATCATAGTATGTCAATATGATGGAAGCATTCTTGAAGATAAACATTTATAACCGGACTAAGCTTAAAACGGTACACTTACTGTTAAGTTGTCTTGAAAGGCGTGTCGGCCTCGAAAATCGTGCCGAGTGGCTATTTTTTAATCTTCTCGCCCTTAAGGACTCCTAAAACATTAAACTTATTTTTAGAATATCATTTTACTATTTTTCCATAATTTTTATAATTTCTCTTTATTCTAAGCCTTATTTTTTCAAAAATTGCATAAAAATTATCTAGACTTTCATATAATCCCATTTTTCTTTACTAATATTCCTTAAATAATATTTCTAGCATTCTGGAATTTTCTTGGATTTTTCCAAATTAAATTCCTATTTTTTCTTATTTCCATAATAGCAAAACTATTTAAATAAACGGCTAATTTAGCTTTTTCCAGAAATATTTTTCACAAACAAGACATAAACAATATTCCAAATTTAATAATTTTTTTTACAAAATTTTATTTTTCTTTATTTCTTTTCTTTTCTTTTCTTTTTTCCTATTTATTTTCTGTCGAGCGCGTGCAAGCCACGCGCTTTCTTCCTACTCGCGGGCACATGGCTGCACGCGCCCGTTTGCTTCATCTTCTCCGACGGCTGAACACGACGCCGATGATGCTACTGCCCCCAAAAGCTTCAAAAGAAGTTTCTAATCCCCTATATCCGACCTCCCGAACACAATAAAAGCCTTAAATTTGCGAAAAACGAAACAAAAATACCTTAAATATGCAATTGAAGGCGCGACTCTGGCAACTTGCACGATTTTCTGGCGATGCTTCGATCCGCCTCTTCCTATGCTCCGTTAGCCACCAAACTCAGCAAAAATGTTGCCCACGAAGCAAGAACTAAAACCCTATTCTCAAACCTCACAAACACTTACCTAAACGCTTGATCTAAGCCACGAAATTTCCAGATGAATGGGGCATGCGTGAACTCGGCTATTTATAGCCAAAGCTCCGTCGCGAACGTCCCATCGAGACACCCATGTGCCCTAAAAGCCATACCCGTCGTCCTTGGGAGCATTTAAAGCTCCCCTTACCCCCTATCGGTCGATTGTAGGCGCGACCATGCTCTGGCCGTGAGCCTGCTCCAGATTTCCTACGATTTTTTGCTCTTTTTTTTTATATATATATACGGATATATACATATATACATATATATACCTTTATATCATACATATATACAAATTTACATAGCTATATACATACATACATACATACACATACATACATACATACATACATACATACATACGAGATTATATATACAGCAACACAAAAATCCTATTTTAATACAAGAGTATGATATACATAAACATTATATAATTTTACACTAAATAAAATAATTTATACTTACCTTAAAATTCTAATAATTTCTTTAAGGTCTTAAAACACAAAATTTTGATTTATTAATCACGATAACTAAGGGTATTACAACTACTCCCCTTGGATATTTGATACTTCCATCAGCCAATTGAAGAGAAATAGTTGTGGGTGTTGGTTCTTTTAATCCAAGTTTCATGAAAACAGAAAAAGGGCATCAAATTAATACTTGCACCAAGGTCGCATAAAACTTTATCAAACTTAATTTCACCAATAGTGCAAGGAATAGAAAAGCTCCCTGGATCCTGGAATTTTGGAGGCAATTTATTTTGTAGACTTGTTGAGCATTCTTCATTAAGTTTCACCATCTCAAATTTCTCCAACTTTCTTTTGTTTGCAATTATGTTTTTCAAAAATTTTGCATAACTTGGCATCTGTGATATAGCATCAAGAAAAGGGATGTTAATATGCAACTTTTTAAACACCTCTAAAAATTTAGCAAATTGTTTATCCAAGTTAGCCTTCAAAAATATTTTAGGAAAAAGAAGAGGCGGTTTGTAAGATTTTAAATTAAGAGAAGAAAAACTCTTTTTTTTCTCCATTGATAGCTCCCAGTCCTTTTCTTTGGATTTAAGCTCTTGGCTTTCTTCCTCTTTTGTATGTTCTTCATCTTTTTCCTTACTTTCCAATTCTTTTCCACTTCACAAAGTGATGGCTTTTACATGCTACGTTGGATTCTTCTCAGTATTGCTAGGCAATCCTCCTGTGGTCTTTCTGAAATTGCTTGGGTAAGTTGTCCTGTAACACCCCCTCTCCTAGAACTGCCCGAGAAGAGGTGCTACGGGAAAATAAAATAAAAGTAACTGATAAACTGAAATCTAATACCATGACTGAACATCTCAATCAACTGAAATAAAAATTCTGAGTCAATACAGACTGAAAACCATAAACTCTATCTAAGGGAAAATCCCTCAACTGAAATATAAAATAGATCTAATATAGGAAAACACTATAAAACTCAACAGACTCCCAGACATCTTTTATCTTGAGCGGCTCCACGTACACACACTATAACCACTGCTGTTAGGCCCCATATCTGGTACTCTCTCGCTAGAACCTAGAGGGGTGAAAAGTACAAGGTGAGCTACAAAAGCTCAGCAAGTAATAAGTTGGAAAGAATACTGAAGATGAATCGAAGAATATCGATACTGATAAATAACTCACTGAACTTGTACTGTATAATCACTGTCTGATTGCATTCATAAAATGTAATGCATATAAACTGTAAACTAAATGTAGGTATGCAACTTTGGCTCATAGGCCTACATAATCTGATAAAACATACCTGATTGATCTGAAACCTGCATACATAAAAACTGTAAGCACATACTATAGGCAAAGCCCCTAGCCCCCTGGTTGCCACCAGGCGAGCAACTCATAAACTGAGTTGAAACTGAAACTGATGGGATCCCTCCGGACAAGCCGCCTGGAGCGCATAATGCAATGCAATGCTCACATAAATGCTAGCACACGATATGTAGTGCTCCATATAAAGTCATGCTCAATGCTCATACCAAAATGTATGCACATAATCTCACAAAATAATGCTGATCATGTTATAATAATGTTGAACATGATATGATCTTCATCTATATATTAGAATACAAAGATTCAACGAACTATGATTTAGGGTATGGGTATGATTAACTTGTCATGTTCTGGCTTATGAATTCAATGTTAGAAGGTATTAAATACATTAATTGAATTAAACTTGAATTAGGACTCACTGGAAGCTAAATTGAATTTCTAGAAAAGTCATCCGGATATCAAGAAGGATATCTGGATATGATGAAAGACATCTGGATATGAAGAAGGCTCATTCGGATACACTGACATTCAAAGCAGAAGCTATTCGGATATGCTGGGATGTATTTGGATATGAACTAGGACATCTGGATTTGATTCTGGTCATCCGAATATCTCACTGATGCATTCGGTTATAACTGGGGACTATTTGAATGAAAAATTCAACTTTTGAGGGAGGCATCCGGATATCAGGCGAGACATCCGGATATTATCTTGACCTTTCCGGATATATAAACAAACCATTCGGATATCATACTCGAAGAACTTTAGATACATTCGGATACGATACAAGATATCCGGATATTAGAACTTAGAGTAATAGAACTTGCAATCCAAAATGGATAAGGATTAATGGAACTTGCAATCCAAAATAGATGACGATTAATAGAACTTGCAATTCAAAATGGATGAGGATTAATGGAACTTGCAATCCAAAATGGATGAGGATTAATGGAACTTGCAATCCAAAATGGATAAGGATTAATAGAACATCCAAAATAGATAAGGATTAATAAAACTTGCTCATAACTTCACTGTTATACGCATATATATATATATACGTCTCTGCTTACTGATATAAAATTTGAGAACTCAATGAAGAACTGGAATAATCTGAAAAACTGATATGAACCTGTAATGGAAAGGATTATAGGAAGAATACTTGCCTGATAGAACTCTTTGATCGAACCCTGGAGCTATCCTAAAGACTCTAGCAAGCCTCTGCTATCTCTTAGCCTTTCTGTTCTTCACACTGCGTGAAGAAAAGCTAAGCTAATGGGCTCTATATATAGACATAAAGCCCTAGATCACACTTCTTCTACAATTTGGATTCCTTCTCCAAATCTAACTAGGAGACTCTCAATCCAAATCCATCTCATACATGGATTTTCATTCTCCTTTAAATACATAATCTCACTTCATTAATAATAATACAAAAATTATTATTAAAACTCTCAAATAATAATAAAACTCCAAAATTACCTTCATGCCCTTGCATTTAATCCATAAAATAAATGCCATTTAAATGCTATTTAAATACTATTATCTCAATTAAAAATCACTAGTTTGCCACCTTGGCAAATTCTTTAACTCCAAAATTAAAAAGAAATAAATGCTATTCTTTTCCTTCAAAATCTCTAAATTGCCACATTAAATAATTAATTGGCAAAATCGCTTAATCAAATACTTCAACAATTAATTAAATCATTCTTGAATAAATACTAGACCCTCTAATGGGTCGTTACATGTCCAATTTGAGTTTCCAAGCTTTGCATTCTTGCCTTTTTACTGTTGATAAACCTTGCCATCATATCTTCCAAATTCGGCTTCTTCTATTGTGAAATTTGGTGTTGGTGTTGTTGTTGTTGAAAGCCAGGGGGAACTCTTTTTTGATTATTACTCAAAGAAAGATTAGGATGGCTCCTCCATCCTGGATTGTAAGTGTTGGAGTAGGGATTAAAATTTGACATGTTGCCACCATAAGAAATAAAATTAGCTTGCTCAAAAGAATCAGAAGAAAAAGGATTTCCTACTTGACAATCTACACTAGCATGTCCCCCTTGCCCACAAAGCTCACAAGAAAGAAAATGAGAAGAAGAAGAAGTATTCATAGCTGAAACCCCCAAATTACCCAAATTCTTATTTAATTCAACAATTTAAATAGATAAGGCAATGATAGAATCAACATTATAAATTCCAACTCCCTTTTTATTTGCTCTCTCATTGTCCCATTAATAACTGTTGGCTGCCATCTCCTCCAAAAGTTCATATGCTTCTTCAACAGTTTTCCTCATAAGGGTACCACCTGCAGTTGCAACTAACATCGAATGAGAAGATTGATTAATGCCACTATAAAAAGTTTGCACTTGTATCCAAACAGGTAGACCATGGTGAGGACATTTCCTAAGCATTTCCTTAAATCTCTCCCACGACTCATATAAGAATTCATTACCAAACTGCAAAAAAGTTATGTCATACCTTAATTTAGCCATTTTAGTAGATAGAAAATATTTAGATAAAAAATTTTATGCCAAATCATTCCATGTAGTAATAGAACTTGCTGAAAGAGAATTAAGCCATTCTTTTGCTCTTTCTTTTAAGGAAAAGGGAAACAACCTAAGTCGAACTGCATCCTCACTAACTCCATTATGCTTAAGAGTATCACATATTTCAAGAAAATTAGCAATATGAGAGTTAGGATCATCATTAGGGCCAGAAAATTGTACACTCATCTAGATCATTTGAATAATTGTAGGCTTGATCTTGAAGTTGTTTGCTTGCACATTTGGCCTCCTAATACTTGATGTAGTTCCATCCAGAGTAAGTGTAGCATATGAGTTCAATGTCCTTTGATTAGTTTGGGTTGCTTGTTCTTGCTCCATCTTGTTCTTTTTGTCCTTTTTTTGCTTTTTCAGAGTTTTTTCAATTTCTTGATCAAGGGGTATCAATTCTCCACCAGTAGTCGTGTCATGCACCATGAAACCTACAAACAAAAAGAAAAATACTAAAATTAAAAATAAAATTTCTAAAAGCTAAAAATAAATAAATAATAAAATTAAATTAAAATTACAAATCCTAAAAGAAAAAAAAAAAAAAAAAAGACGTTCAATCTAAGGCAAAATTATGCAATTTTGATATGTAATAAACTAGTGCGGGCAACGGCGCCAAAAACTTGATATGTGATTTATGCACAATTTATTCTAGCAAGTGTACCCTAGTCAAATATGCATATAGTGATGAAAAGAGTGTCAATCCCATGATAACTGGATCACAATACCAAAACAATTTTAATTTAGCCTAAGTTAAACTAATTAATTAATCAAATGAATAAAAAGAAAAATAAATGAAAAGACTGAATTATTTATGAGAAAAATAAATTAACGAATCAACTAGGGTTTAGATTTCATTTAATCTGAGTTATGTAATTATCTATTCAACCCGATTCAAAACCACAAATACCCTTACAGTATTTTAAAATTATTTACATGTGATGGTGGATTTCCGTCAATTAATTAATAAGCTTTCTCAAGTCATATTAATCCTTTATTAATTCAATTTCACTATTAGATTTCTGAGCAAATATCAACAAAATAAATAAGTATTAAGTTTTTTGAAAACCTCTAATCTCGAAAGGGGATTTGACTTACTAAGCTTCCTCAATTCTCATACATGAGTTGATCATCTTTTGATCTCATAGTCTAGTATGTGATTTATATTGCCTATGAATCTAATTTAGAACGATCCTTTAGTCAGTCATGCATAAATCATTAAATCATTAAAAGGTGGCCAATCTTTTAAAGTATTAAATGCAACAATATAAATTCTTCACGTAAATAATAATTGGGTTTTGAATTGAACTAAACAAATAATCACATAATCCCAAAATTAAAATTCATCCAAACCCTACCTAAAATAATTTAGCCAGACATAATTAAAATAAAAATGAAAACATAAATTGAAAGGGGAATAGGAACTTCCTACCCAGATCTAGAACAAATCTGGGTCATAATAAATTTGCTTCAATTGCTGCTCGTGGGCGTCCCTGTGCGTGAGGCTTCCTAGCCTTCTCCCTCAGTGCGTCATGTACCCTTTTTCCTCTCCTTTCTATGCGCCCTATGTCCCTCAATTCACTGGCTTTCTTCTTTCTGCGGCTTCTCTCAATTCTTCATTGTGTCACGACTTTCAATTAATATATATATAATAGTTATCTTTTTATAATATTATATATAAATAATATAAGATAATATAATATACAAGATATAATATTTAATATACTATTAATTACAGTAACTTTAATTATATTATAATATTAATTATTTAAAATATTTATTTATTTATTTTATATTATAATATTAATTTTAAAATTAACTTTATAATATATATTTTTTTTCTTTTTATGCCCAAATCTTTGAAATAATATCTTTTGCTGGGTTCCTACAAAAAGAGATTAAAATAATGTAAAATACATATAAACACACATTTATGTAGGAAAAATAGCATAAGGTTAAGATAATAATTAGATAAAAATATATATATATACAATTAAGCCCTATCACGGACCGACCAGGCCTCTCGAGTTGAAGCTTCACCATCTCTGATGACGCTGGTAAGGCCCCAACCACGACTTCTTGACAAGCTCTAGCTTCCCTGATCGGACTCTCGCTGAAGTCAACCACGTCGAAGGCCGACCTTACCTCTTTCTGGCCCCGAACTCCTATGTCTTCCTCCCTGATGTCTTTGCAACCAAGAGGGGGAGCGAGCTGGTAGTTGTGGAGTAAAGAATCGGTAAGCTCGCAGTCATTCGCGTTAGTTTTTGCTTTCGAAGCCGACTCAAGTCCTTGGGCCTAAGAAATGGTCAGCTTGGGCTTTCCACCAGTGACGTCTGCAAGATCAGAGAAGAAACTTGTTAAAAAAAATATAATAATAATAATTAAGCTCGAGTTGAAGGTCCACTTACTCAATACAAGGATGAAGCTGAGATTATTAAGATTGTGAAGGGAGGAACAAGAAATGTAGAACCACTGCGACTTATAGTCTCTTACATTGGACTTACCCTTGGCCTTCCCTTAAGGCAAGAGCTTCTTACAATATGAGGAACGAGCTGCTATGTAATACATCCCGTCCTTGGTACCCTTGAAAGAATAAACGTACCTGAGGATTTTAGGTGATGGAAGAGGAAGTTTGTTCTTCTTGAAGAGTATGGCTAGGGAAGTTAGCTGGGCGTAAGAATTTGGAGTCAGTTGGAAGGGTGCGAGTTTCAGATCATTGAGAATGGTTATAAGGTAGGGTTAGATTGGAAACTTAAGTCCAAACTCTAGGTGTTGGGGGTTGACTGCTATGAAACCTAGAGGAGGAAAGGCCGCATGGTCACCGGGAGAAGGCACCATTACACGGCTGCCACAGGGTAAGCGATACTCCAAAGCGCATGACCGCAGCTCGCTGATTGTCAACTTCGAAGGATAACGCTTGAAGACCTCACAAGTTACGCATTCTTCTGTAGCTCGTTGAGCGACTACAGGATTGACACTCTGAGGAACTCTTTTAGCAACCTCTGCACTAGATGAGGTCGCAGCCTGTGCCTGTGCCCCTCCGTTATGCTCTGAAGAGCTAGAGGTATCATCATCTTTTATCCTGTGGCTGTGACGCTTCTGACCTGATGTAGACATCTACGATAAAAAGGCAGAAAGGAAAAAAAAAAGAGTCAGGTCACTGAAAGCAGACCAATCCTCATGAACCGGAGTTCCTAAGGACACTTCCTACCTATCAGATCGTGTGCTTCACAACAGCGTATCACCTAAGACAGGGGGCTAAGTCTACGAGCCTATTAAGGCCCCTAAAATAGATGAATGTTAATCGTAAGGTCAATAAGCCCGAAGGCCAGACAATGCATCACTTGATGCCCCAAAGAAACACAGCCATCGCAGGAAGATGAGGTGTGGAAGGAAGTCGATAGAAAGAATGGGAGCAGTGATAAAGCAAGACAATAAGTTGAAAGAAACTTACTGTTACAGATTGATCATTGCGAATACTGAAGGTAGAAGTCAAGACTTGGCAGAAATTTAACGATGAAAGGTGAAGAAGTTTCAGAACAGTCGGTAATGGAGTCTCAGAGTTGGAAAGAAGAAGAAGATTGCAGGAGCAAGAGACGTTTTAAAATGACATAGTGAGAGGGAAAAGAATTCCCTCGCACTTATATAGGTTGGGTAATCCCACCGTTGGATTGAGACTAACGAACTGTACTAGATCTAACGGCAACACGTAAAAACATGGGTCCCACGAGCATAATGATTAAGAGGTTACAGGGAACGTGCACATTAAATGTACCTCAGACAAGACCCGCGGCATAAAGCGGCACTATTTGAAATAATTGGGTAGAAGTCTGGAAGGTGGGCCAACAATTCACGTAGCCCAAATCGATCAGCATACATCAGCTCGTGCTCCAAAGATCGTATCGCGAGTTGGGGGGCTAGTGTTATGGGTAATTTTTAAACCACCTCTTGTGGACTAGACTTTACTAAGAAGGCCGGCACAACCTACCAAGTCCAATGGGCCTACGGTTAAGGACACCTCAGCAAGGTCGCATATCGCTAAAATTTGAGCTTTGACAATGAGAGTAAGCAAGCTTGCAGCAAGGCCTTTAGCTCGTTGGCCAATCCGATCAACTTGCAAGACAAAAAGGCTTCGTAATAATTAGAGGCGATGCCTACCTACCTTATGTAGAGCAAACCACATCCCCGATAAAGCAAAATTTATTCCCGATTTTGTGGAACTGATAAGGACAAATTATCTTCGTGATATTATCCTTCTATATTTAGAAGTCATCAAAATTGTAAACACCACACTCTATAAATAGGGGTCGAAACACCATTGTATAGAGAGGATTAATCACATACTGTCACGCTGCCAAAATTATCAGAGATCAGTCATGGAGTAGGTATCGTTCTGACCGAACCACGTAAAATTTCTCTTACGTATTGTTTGTTATTTTTGTTATTTTATTTCTTCCCTTTGTAATCATGTTTACTTGATCAGTGCAAGCCGAAAATTCATGGTCGACCAATTCTCATGGTCGACCCCATCAAAGTATGCATAACCAAGAGCACAATGGTGACTTTAGATTTTGAAATTAGCAGTCAGATTGAAAATAATTATGCTTGAAAGATTACAAAAACTAAATTACCAGACATTCCAAACAATTTAAGAATGAGACTTTGGACTCAAATTTTAGACTAACAAGTTAGAAACAAACCAAACCATTTGGCGAGCCTTATAGAAGGTAAAACAATACCTCTAATATGTATTTCTAACCATTAACAAGAAACATATGTGAACTAAAAGAATTGAAAAAATAACCAAAATGAAATTGTATATGTACACAAATCGTTTGTGGAAATCTTCTGAAATTGGTTGTGGTCTCCAAATTGAGATCATGATTGATTGGGAGACAATCAAGTGCTAGATGATGTGCCATAAATTGGAAGAATTGATTGAATTTTGAAATCCTAGCAAGAAATTGGGGAATTGCATAGTAAATTGAAAAATAAAAAAACAAAATTATTTGGCTATATAAGCAAAGGATTTTTCGATTTTGAAGGATTTCTACAAGCAAGAGAATGAGAAAAAGAGAGAAAATTGAGTTTTTGAAGTTGTTGGAGAACCATGAGTTGTTCCCTCCAAGTCAATATATAGCCTCTTCATCTTAAACATCAACCTTGACATAGCCAATCCTTTAGAGTTTGAAGATGCAGTTTGTGAGTTTAAACTTAGGGAGTGTTGAAAAGTTTCTAGTCAAGGTCATCCGAAAAGGTGGAGGAGTGGATTGATTTGTATTATAGATAGCCATGTAGTGAGTGATGAAAGATGCTAGGTTAATCACTACCAAAAGTTAATCAATTAGCAATGGATTCTTAAATAGTGACCTATTTTGTGACTGAAATCAAGTTGTTGGAAGAATACTCGTTACAAAATTTGGCAATGGATTTCTCCATTTAGTTACAAATTTGTAATTAATTTTCAAGTCACCACTATGAATAATCTAAATCAAGGTAATTTCAATGTGTAAACCAAACTAAGAAAAGAAGAACAAAGAGAGGAAGAAGAACCAAGATTATTATTAAGCCACCAAAGTTAGGTTAAAACAATAGAACATAAAGAGAATATATATATATACAACAATAAACAAAATACTAAACTACCCTTATTATAAAATACTAATTACGCTAACATCCCCCCTCAAACTCACGATGCTACAACAAGAAGTAGCAAGAGTTTGTCAAACAAGAAACGAAAACGATGAACAATATGAGACTTCATAAAGAAGTTAGCAAGTTGTAATGACGAAGACACAAAGGGTAAGGAAATAGTGTCATGCTGTAGATGGTGGTGAATAAGATGACAATCAATCTCAATATGCTTCGTGCACTCATGGAACACAGAGTTGTGAGAGATTTGAATAGCACTTTTATTATCACAATACATAGGGGTTGGAAAGGAAAGAGGAACACCCATGTCTGTAAGTAACCAACACAACCACACAATCTCAGTGGTAATTGATGCCATAACCCGATACTAGGCCTCAATTGAAGAACTAGAAACAACAGTCTATTTCTTTGTAATGACCCGTTAATAGGTCTGGGTGATTTTTAAATTGGAATGAGATGATTATTTTATTACAGTAATGTTTTGGTGAATTATATGTGATATTTGTAGTTGATGTGCAATGGAAGGGGAAAAGTCAAAGGTTTGACTGAAATGGTAGTGGGCCCTGCGATGGTTTAAGGTATGTGTGGAAATGTTGTATGGTGTTAATCTTGTTGTTGTACTTTTTGTATATTAGTTTTGATGATGAAAAATATATTTTGTTTAATCCCTAAGTCATGAGTCAAGGTTGTGGTTTTCAACATAAATCAATTTCAATATCAAGTATTACTTTGTGAGAATAAAAACCAAATGAATTTCAAGTATCGAGATTTCAAAGTTATATTTTTTCTAAGTCTGGAGGTTAGCACCTTATAAGGAGACCTATAAGAAAATGTTTTCTTTTTAGAAAACTATCTCCCGGTATTTTGATATATAGTATTCATTGTTGTTAAAATGATTTTTAATGAATTTTTCAAGAAATGGAAAGTATGTATTTTGGAGGTGGTACTATTGCTAAATCTTGAGTTTGTACTAAAACGCAAATTCTACTTTCTTATTGATAAGGATTTTGATTTTTTAGATATTTTTATTGAATCCAAATAGAGGGTACTTTGTTATTTACATTTATGTATTAAAGTAAATGGAAGGTAAAATATAAATTAAGAAAAATGAGAACATTTACTTAAACTAAAGAAATGTAAATATGTTGTAATGTATTGGATTGAATTTGCTATTGCTTGGTCGACTAAAGCTATGGGATTTGTCGACTAACAGTGTGTTTGTTTATGCCTTGGTCGACTAACAGTATATATGTTATGGTCTTGGTTGACTAACCTTAAACCTTGGTCGACTAACAATGCTTTTGATATGACTTGGTCGACTAACTCTTTAAGTCTATCGATAGATGGGTACCCTTGGTCGACTAACTGCCATGCCTATTTTTGTCTTGGTCAACTAAGTGCCTTGTTGTCTTTATGACTTGGTCGACCAACCTATTTTCTCTATCGACTAAGTTGGTTATTTTTGCTTGATTCTGTCGACTAACCATTTTCATCTGTCGACTAAGTTTCTTTCGCAAAAAGCACAACAACTAGTTTTTCAAATCCCAGCGGTCACAAACAGCTAGTTTTCTCTTAAATCTTGTGGGATGCCTATATATATAACTCAAGGATGATCAAGAAGTGGCCAATGGATGGGAACAAGTTGATCTAAAGAGTTCAAATTATTTTTACTCGAGCTTATAAAATTTGTGCTTTCATTGTTGTATTTTTCTCTTAAAAGGCTTTGTACTAAATTTGTTTCATTTTTTTCAAGCCTTGTATCTTTATTGAGAGTCATTGTGTATACTCTTAGAAACTCTCTTTTGTATCTTTCTTATTTTTCCTAGCTTGTATTACTAGAGGGCTTGCTTGAAAGCAAGAGGTTGTATTTCCTAGCTTGGTGCTAAAGGGCCTATCCGAAGTGATAGGAGGTTTTAGTGGATTGTTTGCAAAATCCTTAGTAAGGATCTAAGGTAGTGGATTAGGCTTGGGTTAAGTCGAACCACTATAAATCCTTGTGTCCATCTCTTGCTTGCGCTCTTTGTTTATTTATCTTTCCAAGAAATTTCACTATTCCTCACTTAGTTCACATATTTATCTTTGCAAACTTATATTTTTCATTTTATATGCTTTACGTTTTTTTTAAATCACTAAAACCTCAATTTGTATGAAATAGATTTTCAAGTTCAATAAGTTTTTTTAAATTACCCAATTTACCCTCCCTCTTGATGTGTGCCATAGCACTTCCCAGTCTAACAAATCTAATGTTTAAGCTATTATTTAAACATATGGAATTCTCATTTAAGTGTTGAGGGAATTTAAGTCATTTGGAGGAAATATATATATATATATATATAGCCAAGGGTATTTATGTAATTGTGTGGGGGTGTGTGTATATATATATATAAGGGGAAGGGTTCACTTTTTATGCAAGAAGGAAAGGAACGTGAAGGCCAAGGAAGAGAATGGAAGGAGGGATTTCGGGAGAGGGAGAGATCAAGAAAGGTAAGGTTTATCCCCTTCTTCTTGTTGATTGTTGGGCTTCCAAAGGAGTTGGAGAGTGAGGCTACCTTCATCTTCACATTTTCCTTCTCTTCTTGCTAGATTCTTGTTGAGTGTGTAAAGTAAAAGGACTTGGAGGCTTGTTGGCTCAAGAAGGATCATGAAGAGAGGTTTCTAAGGCACGTTCTAGTTCCCCCTTATCTCTCTTGTAAACTTTAGCTTTGACGTTTGGAGATTTAAGCATGAAAATCCTATGTTTTCCTAAAGTATGGTTGTATTGGAGGGTTATGTAGAAACCTTTGTAAATCTCTCTTGTGGTTGGTTTAAACTTGTTGGTCTTATTTGGGCCTCAAAGTAGGGTTAGTTTCACCCTACAATCCTAAAAGGAGTGGTGTTATTGGGTGAAAGGATGATTTGTGGATGTTTTTCCCCTATTTTGGTTGCATTTGGGTGTGCTCAGGGGGTTTTCGGGTACTGTCGATCGACTGTTTTGCCCTAATCGATTGACAGATGGGTGTAGTGGGTTTTTTCGGTCGACCATTGCCTTAAACGGTCAAAAGTTTGGGTGAAAAGCCTCTGTCGGTCGACCATTTCCTTCCCATTGGTCGACCATTTTTAGCTTTGGCAGCCTGCGCATGTTCTACTGTTTTGGGTATAACTTTTAGTAGAAAAATCGGATTTGAGATTTGTTTTATGCGTTGTAAACTAGAATCGATAATCTTAGATTGATTATAAATTTTGAATGATTTGGATAAGTTTGGAGTGGTTTAGTATTCAACCCAAAATGGGTTTGAATGTTCTTGAGAACGGTGGTGCAGTCATTGGCATGGCATTAAACCCATTTGTGTGTGCAACTCAAAAGGGGTTGAGGAAAGCTATGTAAGCTTCTTAAAATTATTCATATGTGGTTGATGTGGATAGTGTGGGCTTGTTGGCATTCCTTTTCCCTTGTGCATTACATCGGTAAGTGGTTTCATAAGTAAGCTTGTGAGGGACGCTATGGGACTTTATCATAAAATGGGTTAAATGACATGTGAAACTTGAATACTTGTCTGGAGATATCCAATACATGTGAGGCTTGCCTGATAGTGTTCAGTGGACGTGGATGATGCATGCCTAGTGTAAACTAGTGCATGTGGATGATGCTTGCCTAGCTATGTCTAGTGCATGTGATGACACTTGCCTTATGTATCTAGTGCATGTGGAGCGCTAGCTCATGATGCTTGTGTTGTGTATGCGGGTACATGTGGTGTGTTACCCCTGCTGCTTGTCTTGTGTTATCTTGTGCATGTGAGAGCTACGGCTCCTAATGGTTATGTTGGTTATGATAGGCGAGCTTAAGCTCGTGATGGATGCGGTTCTATGAGCTGTGACATGAGAGCTTCGGCTTGAAGCGACCATCGGTGTGGACTCGATGCATGATGGGACATTGTCCAGATGATGAGGGGGCGAGAAAGATCTTGGTAAGGTGTGGTATGTGATGGGAAGGTCTAGATTGTTATATTTCTATTACTTAACTTACCCCTATGATTTATAATGCTTGCCTGGCTTGATAAATGAGTGAGTGAATAGTGGTCCATAGCTGGTTGGTATTGTATGCTTGTTGTGTGACATGTGTGGTGAGGCATGGTATCATGAGGTGTGATTAGAATATTATGTTAATGTCACGAGGTATTTATTCTATTTCATCTTGATTATGCATGCCTTAAAATATTTGTTCTCACGTTGTTTTGTTCATATACTTGCTGAGCCTTGTGGCTCATACTATTTCTTACACCATTCTACGTAAAGTTAAGGAGAAAGTCGAGGAAGGGGACCTATCTAGCTACTAGTGTGGGTCGTGTTAGGTATGTGTACAGATGTCTTCCCAACCTGAAAATCCTTGGGGATTGTGTTGATAGCAAGAGCTGAGTGTTATTTTGAAATTTCCTTTTGTTCTTTTTATTATGTTTTGTGTTGTATGGGCGATTAAGCCCGAAGTGAGCATTGTGACTACTTGGTGTTGTATATGTATATGCATGGGGCTTATAAGTTTCCATGTGTCCATACAGATGGTTATTGTGGGATCATGTTCTTGTGTCTTATAAGTGACGACTCTCTCACCGATCCTCTTATTTAACAGGAGCTCCAGGAGACGGGCCGTTACATTCTTACTTTTTCAAAAGATAAGAGAATCATCCAAAAATATACAAAAACCAGTAGTGGACTTACGATCAGTGAGGTTGTAGGCCCAATCAGCATCAAAGTATGCATGGAGCTCTAAAGGTGAGGTCAATGGGAACAAAAGACTTTAAAAATAAGTACCGCAAAGATAACCCAAAATACAAACAACAGATGCACAGTGAACTGGAATAGGAGCTGAAACAAACTGACTAACAATGTAGACATCATAAGTAATATCAGGATCTGTAATGGTCAGATAAACCAGACATCCAACAATAATGCCATACAAAGTGGGATCAAGCAAGAGTACACCATCAGAAGGTGAATCTCAAGCATTGGACTCAAGAATAGTGTCAATAGTTTTCATATCAGTAAGACGAGCACACTCAATAACATCAATATCATACTTAGACTGAGAGAGAAGATAACCTCTAGGAGAAGAAGAAACTTTGATCCCCCAAAAAATAGTTTTGATGATGAAAATCAATTGTATTTTGATGATGAAATTATTTTGGTAATGGTTATTAACTTGGTGCTTCAAATTATTTTTATATGATCTATTAAGCACCAAAATAAAAATTAAATTCATCATGCAATCCGATTGTAACGACTTGTTGAATGGGTCATAGATGTTAATTATATTTCAATATAGTGTGTGTGCATGTGGACTTTACTTGATAAATGCCAAAAATATTTTATATGGGGTCTAAGATGTAAGTAGTGGGAAATAAAATATGTGGGGTTATTGTATGTTAGTGAATTAATGTATATGTGTTATAAAGTAGGCTTGGACCAAGGGTTGTAGCCCAATGGAAGTGTGGGTTTAAGATAATCCCATGGGCCTAATATGAATTAGGCTTTTAAATGGCTTGGGCCATGTATAAATATGGGAAATTAATGAATAAGGAAATTGGAAAAGGAAATGAAAATGTAAAATGTCCAAAGAGGGCTTATATGTTGTGTGTGTGTGTATGGCAAAAGTTGAGGGCAAAGTTGGAATTTTGGGAGAGAGAGGGGTGGTTGGAGAATGGACATGCAGCCTATTCTCCCCTGTACCTCTTTTTTCTCATCTCTTCCTCTTCATTCTTGCTCTTTCTCTCAGCAATTTCCTTCACCTTCTTCTTCATCTTCCATTAATTGTGGTAGAATCAAACCCTTAAAGTGGGGAGATTTGGAGCTCTTGGAGTGCTTCTTATTCTCTTTGGATTTTTCATCAAAAAAGCAAGCATCCATTTTCATTTCTCCTATTTTTTTAATGCAAGTTATATCCTTAAGATTAGTCTAAGTTGTGGTTTTCTATACCTTCAATGGTGTGTTTTGAAAGGTTGAGTTAGATGAGTCATTTTTCATGTTTTCCTAAAATTTGTGGGTCTCCTTCAATGGCTTTATTGAGTCTTGTTTTTGGTCTCCATGGGGCTTGTTTTCCCCATCTTTTCTTCAAAGTGTAATAGCCCGAGAGCCCAAGGTCAAGTTTAAGAAGGGACTCTAGAGAAGTTAGTATATATCGAGAATAGTAAGGAAAGAAACAACACCAACTGTGGGTGACCCTTTGGAAGTTCGCGTAGACCCATCAGGGTAAGTTGATCTAGTCCTTCTTATCACTTGATACGGGATGTTACACAAGGAATGGTAACTTGGGGGTTAGGGGTTTAGCTATGGGTGATCTTAGGTGATTTGTGTCCATTTCGTGCATTTTGGGTTGTGTCAAGTTAACATGTGATGATGGGTTAAGTCCATTTTTTCCTATTCTTAGCCAAGTAGATTTGTCTAGGAGGTCAAGTCAACTTAGCCTAAGTCGACTTAGTTTATGGCAAGTAGACTTGACCTAAGTTGACTTAAATTGCCATTAAGTCGACTTGGTAGAGCTCTTGACAACACTACGCATGATGCGCTCTTTTGACCATAACTTTTGATATAAAAGTCCAAATTGAGATCCGTTATTTTGGTTTTAACTCTAACTCGATAAGCTTCGATTTAGTATATTATGGGAAAACTTTGGATAACATTTGTCCTTGTTAGTGTCTTGTTAACTTGTCTTAGATATTGTAATGGGATGTTAGAAAGTAAGTGGATATCCCCAAGGCATGCCATGAAAAAAAAAAGGGCAGTTAGTCCACAAAGAAAGAAATGTTAAAAAATGGGCGGTGTGTTCGCAAAGAAAGAAGAAAGAAATGGGGATATTCCACAAAGGCGGTGTGTCCACATTTTTGTATATGTGTAGTTGATATTTTTGTACTAAGCTGTGGTGAAAAAATGGCATTGTGTTATGGCCTAAGGGTGTGAATGTTATCTTTTATGATGAAGTGTGTGGTTTGATGCAAGAAAAGAAAGTATGATATATATATATATATATGGAAGCTTGGTTTAATGAAGAATGCATGATTTTAATTGTAATACCCCAAGAGACTAGAAGGGTAGTATATATCGAGGATAAGTAAGGAATGGAACAACACCAGTTGGATACCTTTTGGGCTGAATGTGGGCAAAGAACTCTGGAGTTAAGCGTGCTTGCTGGGCAAGCTTAAGAATGGGTGACCCCTAGGAAGTTCGTGTAGGCCCATCAGGGAAAGTTGATCTAGTCTTTCCTATCGCTCGATGCAGGATGTTACATATGGTATCAAAGCTGACCCTTGGTGAAGGCGGTCCGATGAAGGCGAGGAGTGGCACCGGGGCGCAACGGCCTGAATAATGAGCAGCTCCTGGCAAGCTTCTAGGATGACAACCTCCAAAGGGGATAAGATTTGGGACCAGTTGTAAGGTCGCATGATGAGGACGTTATGTGCTCAAGGGGGGGAGAATGTAATACCCCAAGAGCCCAGAGAATGGTAGTATATATCAAGGATAAATAAGGAATGAAACAACACCAGTTAGATACTTTTTGGTCTGAATGTAGGCAAAGAACTCCCCGATTAAGCGTGATTTAGTTAGGGAAGCTTAAGGATGGGTGACCCCTAGGAAGTTCGCTTAAGCCCATCAAGGTAAATTGTTTTGATCCTTCCTATCATTCAATGCGGGATGTTACATTAATAGTCTCTATATATGCGATGTAATACCCCAAATTTTCTAAAGGGCTCAAGAGTAATTTTAACCTAGGCTATAGGTGAAATTATCAAAAGATTAGGGGCTTAAGTATAATTTCTTATAGTTATCAATACCGAATCGACTGCAGGGAATGCCCCGAAGTGCAAATATCTAAGAAAAATGATATGATCTCGATGAGCGTTCTAAGATAGGATTTATAATATTAAAAGAAATTGGAATCGAGACAGTTTTCGGTACAACTATGATTTAGGCTGAAAAATTGAATGATTGTAGGGGATTTCTAGGAAGTCAACGGAACCCTGAGGGGGCTCCGATTTTTCGTAAGAAATAAGCCTGAGATGGTTTCGGGGTGAATCAAGGGTCCCCGTGAGGGCGCATAGATGAAATCAGTATTTATCGAGTAAATGCTGGTTATTTATTTTGATAAATCAAGATATTCTGTGGCTTGAGGGTAATTGTTTTAAGGCCTTGGAGGGTCCAAGAGCTATTATCAAAGTTTATAGTGTAATTATCAAAATTCCTAAGTGCAATTAAGGAGAATTAGTGAGGGTAAATATGTAATTTTTTGTGTGTATATATATATGTATATGCTGCCCTAGCATTTCTTCATAAATTTGGATCTGGCTGAGAAAGAAAGAGCAAGGGAAGGGAGAGCTTGGCTTGGGCTGAGACCAAAGGTGAGATTGAGAGAGCGATTGAATGAGAGCTTGTGCGAGAGAGAGAGAGAGAGAGAGAGAGAGGCCGGTGGCTGGCTGATCATTCGATGGTGGCCGGAGGCAACGCTGGAAGCTGCCATGGCCGACGAGGAAGCAACTCGTGAAGGAGGCAGCCAACGGCAGTGACCTTGCTGCAGCAAAGGGTGGCAGTTCTGGCGACCTGGAAAAGGCTTCAACAGTGGTGTTGGAAGCCGCATTGGCCAGCAATGGCTACTGGTTGCAGCGATGGCTAGTCACACCCGGGTGGATGCGTGAGGCACTGCTCATGGTGGCTGGTCGCAGGGCGGCGAGGTCGGCAGGCGGCGACGAGGTTGGCAGGCGGTGGTGGATGCGATGCAGCCGTGTGCTGTGAAGAAGAAGAAGAAAAAGAAAAAAAAAGAAAAGAAAAATTATGTGAAAAAATGGAGAAAATTGTAGAAGAATCCTAGAAAGATCTAGGAATTAATTTAAGGCTTGAAGAGCATGCTCAGAGCCAAGAAATTAATCGGGCACGTCTTTCGAGGTTAGGACACACATACCGATGAAGCCTAAGAGGCTAAGTTAAGTTGAGAAAAATTTTCTAGAAAATTCCAGAAATTCAAGAATGTTATTTTATGAATTGTTATAGTGAAATATTTGAGAAATATTTAGTTTGGATTTATTGAGAAAAAAATAAGAAGAAATAGAGAAAAAGTAAGAAATTATGAAAAAATAAGTTTTAATGGTTATTTAAATAAATATGATGATTAAGGTGATTTGAGGCTTAAATTGAAGTGACTTGTGCGAATTTCAAGGTTGGCACGTAAATTGAGACAATGGAAGCAAATCGAGGCAAGGCGTGAATATTGAGGTAGCCAGATAAGCTTGAGAAGGTTTGGATTCTCAAGATTTCGCTCAATCTTCTCCTCAGACTCGAACTTGAGTCATTCCTTCCTAGACGAGTAGACATAATATGTTATATTTACCTTATATTGTGCACGTATATATGTATATCGTTCCATGCATAACTTGTATATGATTTTTATATGCGAATCATAGAAAAAAAAAATTAAATGTTTCTAAAATGCATGAAATATTTGCATCCTACTGGGAGAGACATAAGTAGAAAAATTATAAATGATACCCTAACTGATTTCTTGTTTTTGAGTATGTAAAATATTGAATGATATGGTGCATTTTAGGCACCACTTGAAATGATAAAAAGTTATGACTTGTGCATTAAGTAGGGTATCGTTTACATTATTAGAGGACTAACTAGTAGATTCCCTGGTGACTCACAGTAGGAAAAGGTCATGGTACTATGAGGCTTGGCATGCCAAGGCCATGAGAGACACGGATAGTATGTTTCAACACTGTTATCATGTGGGCTATTATGGTATTATATTGTGATGATGATGTATGTGCCAGTATATGTACTTGTGTGCATGTGTGTATAGGCGCTAGGCCAATTTCTACTAATGGATCCTTAGATTCAGTGCATGCATCACATATAAAAAGTATAGGAGACTTAGGTGATTAGGTGAGCAACTTATGGGGGTTATCTCTAGGCACCTACTTTTCCTGCACTATATTTTTCTTTTGAACCTCAAATTATGTAAACTTATGGTATATATACTCGTTGTTCATCTTACTATTATGTTATTGTATCCATGATGCTCATCCTAGTATTTTTATTGCATTTTCTCTTAGTGGGCATGACATACCTTATACTCACGAGTCCACAAGACTCACATTTTTTTTTTTTAAAAAAAATATTTTCAGGAGATTCTTCTTTTGATTACTAGTCCAACAGATCTTCTGGTATGATGTCAGACCTCTTTTTGATTCTTGATTTGATATAGATGTTCTATGGAAACACACACTTATTATTGAATCTTTTCTTTTGTACTTTATTTTTGTGGTGCACATTTGTGCCAAAAGCCTGCGATATGGGACTGTATATGTAATTATGACAGTAGGATGATTTTGTAGCTGCTGTATATGAGATATCGAGATTTTTGTGGGAAGCTAATATAGTATTTTAATTCCTGTCTCTATATTTTATCGGTATTATTAATGCTTATAGAAAATCAAACTAGAGAAGAGGCTTACTAATCCATGGAGGGGCTGCTGGGCCTAAGGATTAGTGCCGATTAGGACCTATTAGAAATCGGGTCGTGACATGCAGGTAGTGGTTCTTTCCTTGACTCTTATATTATGCATGCCTTCATATATCAACATTTTTCACTATTCCTCTTTGCTTGTTTTATGCTTGTCGAGCCTTGTGGCTCACTTGTTTGCTTGTGATAAATTTCTTGATGACATTTGAGGTATTATGTTTTTATTTGATCAAAAAGGTTGTATAAAAAATTGTTTTCAAAAAACATAAAAAAATTTCAAACGCTACTACCCTCCAAGCTTGAACCCTCACCACTAGCCTCGCCCAAGCTCCTATATGCGCCCACAAAACCACACCATATGTAACACTTCTCACCTATACATGTGCATAAAATTAATTATATAGTAAACTGAATCCTAGTTTTCTTTTGCAATCTGTGGACCGATCTTCTTTGGTCTGTCAACAGATTGATTGAAGCTTCTTCATTGAAACTGTCAAAAAAATTTTACTAATCTGTCGACTAACCTTTGAAATTTTCTGTATCTTTTCGTCTGTCGATAGACCTCCAACGACTAGTTTTTCCACTATTCTAAGTCGCTCCTTTCTCTACCAATTGCTATATTCTTGAAAGAGCTCGTGAAACACTATAAATAGAGGGCAAAAGGATGAATCAAGACAACCAAGAGGATTGATTTCAAGCTTTTAAGTGTTTATTTTTTCAAGAGCTTAAGGTTGCGTTCTCTTTGCTTTTCAATTTTCAATTTTGAGTTTTGAATTCATTTTTAGTTTTCTATTTTGATAGTCTATTTTTATAAAATTGAAAACTCGTTCTCTTTATCATTTTGAAAAACTATTCCTTAAAACAGAAAATTAGAAAACACGTTCTCTTTGAAATTTTGAAAATAATTTTTTAATAATATTTTATTCAATAAATTTTATTATTCAGTAAATTATAAATATTTAATGTTAATAAATTATTAAAAAATATACATTTTAAAGTTAATGAATTTTGCAATATTTTTTTCCATTACAATAATAAAGTATGAATAAATAAATATGTTTTGAGTTTAGAGTTTGTTTTGGATGAAAACACTCAAAATAACTTTTTGTTGTTTTGAGTTTTCTTTACAATTTATTTTTTTTTTGTTTCAAAAATACATTTTTAAGAACAGCAAAGAGAACGCGTTTTCATTATTTTAAAAAAATTAAAAATTAAAAATAACTTAAAAATAGCAAAGATAATGCAGCCTAATTGTTTCATGTGTTCTTTATTTTTGTCTTTAAAGACTTTAATTATCATTTGTATTATTTTGTTCAAGCCTTATATATATTTTGAGAGATCTTGTAACTAAGAGTGTTTACTCTTAAATCCTCTCTTTTGATTGTATTAGTTTTCCTAGCAAGATTTCTAAAGGGTCTATATTGATTGTAAGAGGTTATATTTTCTAGCTTGTTACTAGAGAGCCTACATTAATTGTAGGAGATTGCATTGCCTACCTTGTTACTAGAGAGTTTGCTTATTTAAGTAAGATATTGTAAATTTCTAACTTGTTGTTAGAGGGCCTATTCGGACAGATAGGAGAATTATAGAGGATTAGTTGAAAAATCCTTAGTGATGAGCTAAAGGAGTATATTAAACTTGGTTTAAGCTGAACCACTATAAATTACTTGTGTCTCTCATTTTGTTCTTATTCTTGTTTTATTTATTGTGTCAAGCAAATCCTCACTTGCATTAAAGTCACATTTTTCATCAAAAATGATTTCAAGTTTAATTAAATTTTTAAATAACTCAATTCACCCCTCTTAGATTTTTGTGTTATTGCTATACAAACCCAACAATTAGTATCAGAGCTTAACTCTTTATTTTAAGATCTAACAATCTAAGGAAAGATCCACAGCATTCATGTTTAAGGATGGTTATCCTATTAATGTGGCATCTTATTTTGATGGCCCATACCATGATTTTTGGAAATAAAATTGTATTTTTTTTAAATCTATTGATTTTAATTTGTGGTATATTATGGAAAAATGATTTGTTTCAAAAGTAAAATCCATTTGGAGTGAAGATGATAAAAACTATTTTATTTTAAATATCAAAGTCATGAAAATTTTGCATCAGGCTTTGCATAAAATGTTTATGCAAAAATTTCTATGTGTTTAAATGCTAAAGATATATTGAATACTCTTGATTCAATCTATCTTACTAATCAATCTTGTGAGCTTGTTGATAAAAATTTACAGGTTAAAAATTCTTTGAATCATCAACAAATAGAGAAGGAAGAAAGATCAAATCCCATCATGTGCTTCATGGCTAAGGAAGAAGAGGAGGTAACCTCTATTTCTACTTATGATTTTGATGTCAATGATAATATTGATAATGATTTTTCAAAAGAATAGTTACTAAATGCTTTTAATGAATTATGTATCAAGTATGATTGAAAAATAAAACTTTTTAAAAACAATTTGATTTATTATCAAATGAGTTAGAAGCTTTAAAAACAGAGAATAAATGTTTGCTTACTTCCAATGAAGAATTTTTAAAAAATAATAATTTAAAAAAATCTCAATTAAAATCTCCTAATAGTGCTTTGAATGAAAAACCTATTTTAAATAGGAAAATTTCAAATTCACGTGATCATAAAAAATGTGTTGAAAATTTTAATAGTCAAAGAGCTAATGTCATCAAAAGCTCATTTTTACACACCTCCCATTATATTAAATGTTTTCATTGTTACAAGATAAACCACATTGCATTTTGTTGTTCGGTTAAAACGAAATCATCTAATGGTTCTAAAATGAAATGGATTCCTAAGAGAATTAAGGTATCTAATATTTCTGATACTAAACCTCAAAGATCGAAGCATAATTTGATACTGAAAAATTCTCATTTTAAGAAAAATATGCATAAGGATAAAAAAAAAAAAAATTCAAACAAAAATATTTTGCCTCACATCCTAGTTGATGACGTGAAAAATCCAATCTGCAAGAATAGTTCATGGCCACAATATATAGTGGATATAGACCAGCTTCACATTCATCTCTGTTAGGCTTGTCTCTTAGGATGATTCTACAAGAACTTGCAGTGAAAATGGAACTGCCTAAGGCCTTCCCTTGGATGCCTAAGTAAGAAGTCATCCATGAAGAGAATAAGAGAGCGAGGAGCACAATTGTAGTAGCCATGAAGATAGATGTCTTGTTTAGACAGTACGTAGAAACACACAACAATCTTACAAATTATAGAATTAATACAACAAGGTCAACCCCTCAGGAAGAGGAAGAACAAGAGAAGAATCTCAAATTATAGAATGAATGTTTGCTTGCTTTCAATGAAGAATTTTTAAAGAAAAATAATTTAAAAGAATCTCAATTGAAATCTCAACGTTTTGAATGAAAAACCCATTTTAAATAGAAAAATTTATAATTTACATGATCATGAAAAAGGTGTTAAAAATTTTAATAGTCAAAGAACTAATGTCAAAAGCTCATATTTGCACACCTTTCATGATATTAAATATTTTTATTGTTACAAGATAAACCACATTATATTTTGTTGTCCTTTTAGAAATCATCTAGTGGTACTAAAATGAAATGGATTCTTAGGAGAATTAAGGCAGGGGCAGAGCCACCTAAGACTTAGTGGGGGCAGTTGCCCCCACTGGGCCAAATTTTTTTTTTTAATTTTATTTTTTATACTGATTTACTATTAAAAATAAAAAAATTATATTATATTTGACTATTAGAAATAAAAAAATAAGTATTGAAAAAAGTATGTATATAATGGCCCAATAGTTAATTGCTCATAATTTTATTTTTTTACAATGATGATACAAATAAAACTAAGTATTAAAAAAAATTGTGAAGCAAAGAAAACAAACATGGAGGAAATTTATATTGAAGAAAATGAATAAATTAACAAAGCAAATATAGGGTAAATTGATGTTACACAACTTCTTATGGATCTCAGACTAAGAACTACAATAATAGATTACAATGTTAATTTTTAAGATCAAATTAGAAGAGTTTACTTGTAAAGATATCTGTATCACTCTTGAAATCAAGACGATTCATTTTAGTTTGGTTCAATAAATTTGGTAATTAGTTGAAATATAGCATAAGTAAAGATGTCGCATTTTTCTTATACTATTATTTTTTTAAAGCAAATAATGGGGAACAAGGAGATGGTGATTTTTTTATGAAAGAAGGGTTCAGTAATTAAAAAAAAAAACTTTAAATTCATGTTAGAAATGCTAATAATGCACACAATTAAGCTTGAAACAACTGTAAAACATTGATGAATCAAGAACAAAATATTGAGATAGTTTTCTTCAGGCGATTAAAATAAATACTGTGTGATTATTGAATTCGTCTAAATGCATCAATTAATTGTGTTCGACTTCTTTTACGGCAAGAACTAGCCTTTCGCGGTCATGATGAGTCTAAAGATTTAAATAATTAATGTAACTTTCTTAAACAATTAAAATTTTTAGTATGAAAGGTGTAAAGAATAATTGTAAAAAAAATAATTTTAATTTTATCATTATTATCTTATTTTTAAAATTATATTTTTTGTATTTAAATTTTGCCCCCCTGAACCAAAATCCTAACTCCGCCCCTAAATTAAGGTATCTAATATTTCTCATACTAAACCCTAAGGATGCAAGCATGTTTTGATATCAAAAAACTTTCATTTTAAGAAAAATATGCATAAGAATTGAAAAAAAAAATTCAAACAAAAAATTTTGCCTCGCATCCTAGTTGATGACGTGAAAAATCTCATCTGAAAGAATAGTTCATGGGCACAATAGTGGACATAGACTAACTTCACATTGATCTCTGTTAGGCTTGTCTCTTAGGATGATTCTACAAGAACTTGCAATGAAAATAGAACTGCCTAAGGCCTTCCCATAAACAGCTAACCCTCGATCGGATGCCTAAGTAAGAAGTCATCCATGAAGAGAGAGAGAGAGAGAGAGAGAGAGAGAGAGGAGCACAATTGTAGTAGCCATGAAGATAGATGTCTTGTTTAGACAGTACGTAGAAACACACAACAATAATCTTTCAAATTATAGAATTAATACAACAAGGTCAACCCCTCAGGAAGAGGAAGAACAAGAGAAGAAGTCGAAAGACGCAGAAATCAATCAAAGTGCTCCTCCATACATGGAAGCATATATAGTACACACATAGTAGATTAGGACTTAGGACATGCATTATTCAAGACCGACCAAGGACACATACATAATATTAAAAATTATAGATCAGGACTTAGGACTTAGGAGTATACATGGCCTCCTCTTAACAGCGTCTGGTAATTAGGTATGGAATTATTCCTAGCCCAAATGATTTCACAGGCTGGACAAACCGTTCGCATTCCTGCTCCAGGCACTGTAACCGTGCTCCGACCTGGCGTATGGTGGCCTGGGTTAGGTCTTGGCGCTGGATTAGGTCTTTGCGTTGGATTAGGTCTTGGCGCTGGATCAGGCCTTCTATTATCAGGGGGCACAACAATAACGTCGATTTCTTCAGATATCTGAAGGAAGTCTCCTTCAAAGATGTTTTCTCCACCTTGTACATTTATCTCTTGATCGGGAGCTGTGGAGCTGCCGCCTCTGTATCTCGTTCTCTGAGTCGCCCTACCCCTGAAGACATTATTTCCGTCCCTGGCATTTACTCGTTGTCTGCGAGGTGGCATTGTGGAAGCAAGCTAATCAAATCAAGATGCCAAACGGAGCTCTATGTGTGTGTATATATATACTCAAATCAATATCAAGCAGAGCCTAAGTATTCACATATTTAATTATTATTATTATGCGCAATCAATATTTAATTATTAAGTATTCACATATTTAATTACTATTACGAACCACACTCAATTGCGCGTGCATGAAAAGAAAAAAGAGACATGGGCGGGAGACTGGTTAATATTTAATTATTAAGTATTCACATGGGCGGGAGAATGGCTTTTCATAGAGTAATCTTATTCGGTCACCCTCACGGCCACCTCGTGCCAAATTACAATGTTAAAAAATTTTATTTGCTATCACAATTTTTGTTTTTTTGTAACCAATTGAAGTAAAATTTTATTTTTTGCTATTTGCAATTAGAGTGATTATTTTTTACAATCATCTATATTCAAAACATATCCTCTAAACACTCATTCCTCAAAAGACGCCCCCCACGCGCAACAATCTCTCTTCATATCACTCCTCACATCAAACTCTCTTTAGACCACTTCCATCTCGCCGTCGCCAGAATCACTTCCCTTGCTCGCTCTCTTCGCTGGAGTCTCTCACTTTCTCTTCCAAATCACATAAGCTAAGCAAGAAAGATTTAGGGAAATTCTATTTGCAACCAAGTGTTTTGCTCTTCGCGAAATAATGTGGCTGCCCATCATCACACTCGAACTCCAAGGTCCATGGATTCGGGAAAAATTATTTTTCCTGAATCTGAGAAACACAACATATATATGTATGTAATATCATATTGCAGCATATATGTATGTAATATATATGTATGGCATATATGATGTAATATGAAGTCATTCTCGTAAAATATTGCTGCAAAATCACGTCTATGTTATATATATATATATATATGTATGTAGTTATAATATGTATGTATATAATAGTTTCTCCCGAACCCGAGAATTGCATTCTCCTAAATTCATGGATTCAGGAAAAATGGTTTTTCCTAAACTCATGGGTTTGGGAGAATTGATTTTTTCTGAATCCATGGATTTGGCGTGCTTTCAAACTCCCTGAACCCTAGGGTTTGCGTTCGATCGCCAACATTCGAAGGCATTGGCCAGCTTTGACAATAGTTGACAAAAATGCCTTCAAATCACGACGTTCGAAGGCGGTCAGCCTTCCCGAACCCTGAGGTTCAGGAAGGCTGATCGCCACCAAACCCTGGGGTTCGGGGTTCCCCAAACTGCTCGAACCCTGGGGTTTAGGGCATCCTCAACCCTTGAACCCTGGGGTTCGGGGCTTCAAGGCACCCAGAAAGGGTATTTTTTTTATTTTTTAATTAATCTTATTTTTTTAATTCATCCGTCATATGTAAATTATGTGATTGAACTAGTGATTGAAGTTGTAAATTGTGTTGTTTCTCGCCGGAACAGGAATACTCGTTATCTTCTTCGTTAAACTCTAGCGTAAACATTTGCGGATAATAATCTTTCATCACTGACAATAATTGATAATTGGCTTTGGCAAGGAGAATTGGATTGAGCAATGTTCAGTGTTGAATAATAGTGGTTGCGGAATGCTTAGTATTGCATAATAGTAGTTGCGCGATGTTCAGCTGTGGGTAAGTAAAGTGGTTGTGGCAATGGTGGGTGAGAAAGTGGTTGCACGTGCTTGAGGAGTAATGGTGGGTGGTTGAGCGTCAAAAATTTAAATGAAGGGCAAATATGAGTTTTTATCTCAGGGTATTTTAGAAATATTAAAAGTGGGTTACGGAGAGCAAAAAATATGGTTGCAAATAGATTTTTCCTACAATTTTACGCACAGCCAAAATGACTATTATACCCTCAATTTAAATATCCGAAATTCAACCTTTTCTCTCTAACCTGCGCATCCATTCGACTCATTTCTACACAATCTCTCTCTCTCTCTCTCTAACGCTTCTACTCCGACCGTCTCTCTATTTCTCTCTTCCGTTTGGCGGCGTCTCCGGCCACCCTGCTTGTTCCCATTCGGTCTCTATCTTTCATGCCTGTGCGATGGCATATTAGCAATAAAGAGTTGAACGAACTCCGGCCGTCTCTCTCGCTCTCAATTCTGTCTCCATTGGCCCCGATCTACAAGGAGGTAAGTTATTTAGTTTTATCAGTGATGATTTTCAGCACACAACGATGATATATACGTATATATGAGATATTTTGGTTTGGCCGAAAGCTTTAAACTTAGATTTATGTAGATTCGGCTGTTGGATGTTGGGGGTTTTTGGCTATGTGGGTCAATGGGGATGTCGATGTTCAATTTTAGCCGACCGAGATTTGTTAGGCCCGTAGTGAGTGAGTAAGTGCCAGATACAAAGAGGAAGAACAAAATGGAAGGAACACAAAGAATTTTCACGTGGTTCGACTAGAATGATGCCTATTCCACGGCTGTACCCTGATTATTCTTTCAGAATGACAATATCTCATTATTCTTCTTATTCTCGTCCTCCTTTAATGATACCCCTGACCCTTATTTATTATGAGGGGCCTTTACAATTGCAAAAGATATAAAAATATAAAGATGATATAACAGGGGACAAACATTCCTTATCATCTGCATATAACCGGGAGTGAGATCCTCATTACGAGGGGTATGGTTCGCTTCAGATAAAGTAAGTGGGTCCCTGCCTCTGCCTGTTCAGCAACTTTGCTGTTTATTGGAACTAAATGATTTAGACTAGCAGGTTGAACAGTTAGGCCAGTGAACTAGGAGATTTATTGGAAGCTTGTTGAATAGATCGTTGGGAGCTCGCTAAAAGCCTTGCTGAGAGCTCGCTTGGTTTTGCGATATGAGTTCGGATTTCAGCGGTGTATGAGATTGCTTTGACGACCCCGCTTGGACATTCTGGGCTTCAGGGGATTGGGCCGGCCCACTGGATTGAGTTTAGCCCATAAGGAGTGGTGCGGGAAATACATATAACAGGGGATAAGGGTGTCGGGTGGTTGCCTCTGATTGCCGGAAACTACTGACCAAGGTTGTCGGTGGCTTCCGACAGTGCATTTTTAAAATTGGCTGAAAATTAAAACTCAGATCTACTAAAATCCAATTTGATCCATTTTTTTGTATGTGAACTCTCTTAACTTGGTGTTTCTAATGGCAGGGTCTGATCATGGGAATCTTCGACTGACAGTGGTCGCTGGCAACGTTGGTGGCAGCAGTTGATATACATATTATTTTGTAATTAATTTATTTTATATTGTGGAGGTTGATATTTAATATAATTTTTAATTAAAAATTTGTATGGAAGATGTTGAAGTTGAATATTGAATTTTTGATTTTTTTCACATTGTAAAGATTAAAATTAAATTGAATTGGTTGAAATTTAAATGTTAATAAATTGAATTGATTTGTATGTTGTGTGATTCTTTGAATTGAAATTATTAAGTTTATTTAACAATTGAATGGCAAATAGTTATTGTTAATTTTATTTAAATTTAAATATTTATTAATGTGTATATATATTTTAAATTTATATTAAATAAAATTTAAATTATGCCAATGTTTTTAATAATAAATTGAAGATTTTAAAATATTTAAAAATTTTGAATATTTTAAATTTTTCATATTTTGAAACATTAAAAGATTGGTGACATATCACTTTTAACTTTGATTTGGTTTAGCCAATAATTTTAAGATTTTACTTTTCATTATTTATAAAATGAAGTATTCATAAATAACACTTCAACAATGAAACGTAATTGTTATGGTCTCTCTGATTTTGAAGGAAAGAATCTAATAGCAGTACACAAATGAGAGTAAAATAATACTACAAGGGTTTTAACAATTACAAGGTCTTGGTTGATTTTAATTTTGTAAGTAACCTCGTTCTAGGATAATAAATTTTCTTTTTCTTTGTCTTAATTTTCTGTATCTCTTATTTCATTTAGACATTTGAGTCAATAACTTTGCAACAAGAATTAAAAGTACAGGAAAAAAAATTATTTTCAGAGATCAATCACAATATTAACTTGGGTTAAAATAGAATTACAGCAAGAGTAATCTAATTAAAATTAATTAAATTTTTTTATAATAATTTAAATATTTTAAAATCTTTAAATTTCTTTTAAAACTTAAAAGCGAACACTGATTTGCTATAACCTACAACCTTTTGAGGCTCATCTACTTTTGATTTTACTATGATAATCTTTTTATTTCTTATACAAAAAATATTTAGTTTTTTTGTAACTTGAAAAAGATTAAAAACTGTAAAATATAAAAATGTAAAATATTCAAAATTTTTTAGTATTTTAAAATCTTCAATTTATTATAAAAAAAATTAACATAATTTAAATTTTATTTAATATAAATTTAAAATATATATTAATAAATATCTAAATTTAAATTAAATTAACAATAATTATTTAACATTCAATTCTTAAATAAACTTAATAATTTCCATTTAAAGATTTGCAAAACAAATACAAATACAAATTAATTTAATTTATTAAAATTTAAATTTTACTATATTCATGTAACACCCTTTCTCCCCAGCTACCCTAATCCCTGGGCAACCAAGAAGAGAGAGCGTTGTGAATTAAGAAAAGATCCGACAGCCATCAACAAACAAATAATATATCTATACATCAAGCGTAAGCCACCAAACCCAACATGTAAATAGAAACTCTAGGGGTTACAAACCTAATTCTAAGTTAGGTTATATATTACAAGATAAAACCTATGCAATCTTTAGCCACACATTTTCCCCAAGACCTTTGATTTGAGAGTAGACCCGCGCACACATCTTACTACCCATCTCTCCAGCTTAACTCCTTGACAGCCATTTCTTTTCTTTTACCTGGAATGGTGAGGAATATAAGGCGAGCTACAAAGCCCAACAAGTATAAGAAACATGAAGGGAAAAGCATAGCAGATAGTAATGTAACAAAGGTCAGGTGAGTGGTGTCTGATAACCATATAGATGTGGATGATAGATTACAACACATAAACCACACACCCACCCATGATAATAATATCATGATAGCACATAGGAAAACCAGTAAACACATAATTGGCCAACGGCTTCACATAGCAATATAAAATGCACCATAATACATACCGGCCTATAGCTGATACCTGTAACCAGAGAGACTATGATAATCTAGGGATCATAGGTCTTATCTCATATACTCGGCAATAGCCATATATATATATATATATATAATCTCGCACAGGGTTGTCACTCTGGGTGCGCCCCTCAATCGTCACCGTAGAACCGTAACCCCAGTCAGGCTAGTGCCTACTAGTTTTGGGGGATATATCCTGGCGGTACACAACTGCAACGCGCATCAACTGTCCATTGCCTCCATGAAAATGCAGTGCAATAACTTAGTGGCCACACTCAATGCTCATGCAATAGTAAATATCCGTGCTTCATTAGAACGCATGTAATGGGAAGTTAAATGTTCACACATAACAACATGCCCATGATGCACAATTACCACACCATCAAAACATGTCGTGATAGGGAGTATCATTCTCAATTGTCATTATTCTCATCTCATAATCTTGGACATCACAGTGATTGAATAGCACTAGAAGTAGTGAAATTTCACACTCAACTCATAGAAACATGAAAAGTAAGAGATAATATCTTTGAGCATGAGAAGCAGTGACAATGCTCCAAATATACATGTCATGGCTGGGAGTAATATTTGAATTTAAGAAAATTATTCCCATTTCATGTCGTGACTATTATTGATAGTAAATCACACTAAGGATATGGAAGGCTTCACTATTAGGCTTCAAGAGTAAATCAGAGTAAATTGTTAAATATCTAAGATGTTGGCAGGGCATGGAAAAGGGACAAGCTTCCCATGAAAAATCTAAACAAATTCATCATTCCTTAAGGAAAGTGGAGAAGAACAAACCCCACTTAGTTGTCGAAACATTCCCCAAGTTTTAATCCATTAATGCATAAGAACCAATCGTATAAAACTCACACCCCTGTTTATGTAGTAGCCTTTGTTTATTTCCCCTGTATTCAACCTCAACAAGACCCTTAAGTTCCTAAACCGCTCTCACAGTTCTCCTTTTGTCACCCCCAAGTGCATATATCAAAGTTCCATTCAAGGTTCCCAGAACCCAACACCACGTTTACAGTGAATTATAATTCAAAGAATGTGAGGGAAGGAAGAGAACTTGCCTTCTTAAGCTTCTTGTGATGCTCGATAGCAACTAGAAACCTCTTGGAATGTAGAATTCGGATTGGGGTTGGAGAGGAAGATGAGGGTTTCAAAAGTTACAGAGGAGCTTACAAGAGAGAGCTCGAGTTTATCTCCTCTGTTTTTGTGATATTTTCCTCACAATTTCTTTCTTTTATATTTTCTCTATATGTCATGTTTATCAATTCTTTAATTTTCTTAAATCCCTTTATTATTTCCCAATCTAGAATCTTCTATATGTTTCTTGAATTAATGGCAGTTCGAGTTATATATATATATATGTATATATTTGTAAACCATTGGGGGAGACATTTGAATATAGCTTAAGACATTCGTATGATATATATATATATAGGTTGCTACATATATGGCATTCGAATGAATTGGGCACATTCGAATGAGTTTCGAGGAATTTGATAGAGGAATTGAGAAAATGAAAAATAAATTCGAATGGTATGATTCATATTCGAATGAATTAGGGAGAAATTTTAAGTTATAAGAGTGACATTCGAATGATGCAGTGGGGCATTCAAATGAATTTTAAATAGTTGGGTATGTTGCAGAAGAAATTGGGAGGTCATTAGAATGCAACAATGGCCTCATACAGATGAATTTCTCAATTTTCACTTGGCTCATTCGAATGGAAGGGTGGTCATTCGAATGTGAGGGTTTAATTTACAAAATCGGATTTTGTATAGCTCTGACACCCCGTTCAAACTTTGGACATAACTCTCTCGTCCAAACTCCGATTGAGGTAATTCAAGATGCTATGGAACGAAAAGAGAAAGATCTATAACTTTCATGTTTTGAGTTTTAAGATATTCGAACTGAATCATGGTCAAAATATGATTTCAAAGACAACATGCACACAAGAACATAGGCCATTCAAATTGCTTAGCCCCCTGTTCGAATTGCTTGACCCCCCATTCGAATGCTCCATACCCTATTCGAATGGCTCCCTATAGCATTTGAATCCTTTCACTAAAATTCACAAAAATCATCCAAATATTGCCCAAGACTCACACATCCAAATGCCTAAACTCTCATTCGAATATCCTAACTTACATTCGGATATCTAAGCTACAATTTTCACATACATTCAGTTACAACACCAAAAATCTAGCTTAGTCACTTAGTTTACACACTTAACCCTTATTCAATACTTAGAAAATTATCACCAAAACAACATATTAAACATTAAAGCTAACCAACTCATTCCTCCAAGCATGACACAAGAACAACTAAATTCGGGTCATTACAATTCAAAGATCACAAATTCAATATTCAAATTCCCCATCTCCAATACAAATTCATAATTAAAAATTATATTAAATATCAACCTCCATAATATAAACTAGAATAATTACAAAATAATATGTATATATATGTATATCAATCGCTGCCACCAACGCCGTCGACGATCATTGCCGATTCCCACGATCAGACCCTACCATTAGAAATACCAAGTCAAGAGAGTTCATATACAAAAAAAATAGATCAAATTTAACAGTTGGATTTTAGTAGATTTGAGTTTTAATTTTTGGCCAATCTCAAAAATGCACTACCAGTCTCCATCGGCTACCATGGCCGGTGGTTTCCAGTTATCAGAGGCAACCACCCAACACCCAAGAACCCATCGACCAATATACCCAAAAACTAGCAAGATCCAATGGTAGAAACTCCGTATGTAACATCCTAGAATTTTGGAGATAAATAGCAATTATTAATTAAGGTATTTGCAATAATTATTGAATATTTGTGAGTTTAAAGGAAATATTAATTTGTTTTGTGGTAAGAGATGGGAAATTAATTATTGGAAATTTGGGGGTATGAGAATTATTAATAAGTGGGTGTGTGTGATAATTTTCAGAAGTTAAGGGGTCTAAATGTAATTTCCTGGAAATGTGTTGGGATTGCTTTAAATTTAATGATGTATGTATACATGTTGAAGGCAAGCGCTGACGCGGGTGGTCGCGAGTGAGGATGGCCAAACGAGGGGCGCGGGTTCAAGGCTGAGGGGCTGCAGGCACGCGTAATTTTAGCATTTAGCCTTTAACGCCCAAAACAATGTTGTTTCGAGGCGCCGATGCGCGCGGGCACATGCGGCCTTCCCAAGCACATGCCATGCACACTCCCAGGTGGCTGCGTGACCCTCCTGGCACGCCACGTGGCATAAGCTGGTACTCTCTCTGCCACTCACCTGTTTGCTCTCATTTTACCTCTTTGTTGGTTGCCAATTTGTAGCCACGTATCAGGAGAAAAGCCAAGGCCATTATTAGCCTTGAAATTGAAGAATGAAACCGTGGTTTAAGAGTGAAACCAAGGGGCAATTAAGGTTATAAATAGGGGAAGATTAGAGGTGTGCTTGGCAGTAATTTGTGAAGGAAAGCAGAGACTCTTGAAGGAAGATTCAACAATAAGATAAGGATATTTAGGAGCTTTAATTTATTTAATTTAATTAAGTTAAAGTTTATTTTAATTAGTTAATTTAGTAAGTTAATTAGTTAGCTAAGTTATTTAGTAAGTTAGTTAATTTAGTGGATAAAATTATTAGAAGTATTGTAGGTTTAAAGTATAGACTTTAAATGGTTAGATTTAGTTATTTTGAAACCGCAATCTCATTAATTTCTATTAAACGTTTTACTTCGTAGTGGGAGTGCAAGAATGTTGAGAATCGACCGAATAAAGGAAGGTTCTTAACCCTTTCCTTATGTTCTTTAGTTTCTACGCAAGTCTTTGTGGTTTCTCAAATTTTATACCCTCCCTTACCATGACTTGGTTCCACACATTAATAATGTAAATTCATGTGAAAACTAATCTATGATTTATGTGTTATTGATGGGTCTATTGTCGATGAAATAAGTTAGGTAAATGATTACTTGAAGTTGTTGATTACGTTCATCACGGGGCTTTGTATCGCTCCCACTTCCTTGGGAATGATGCTTTTTTGCTAGGGTTAGATTTATGCAAGGTATTGTAACATCTTGCAAATGGATTGGTTATGAGTCTGCCATCTTGCTCTATGTTTTGTGATCCTTGTACGAGTTTCATGCATATTATGTGTGGTTATGATCTTATTGGTGGCATGATGCATGCTAAGCCTGATAGTTAGATGCATGAGGAATTGGGGTTAATATGCATATGCATACTCATGAAATTATTTTTGAAAAGAATATGGTACTTGATGCGTGCAGCGAACGAGTCCGTATGATGTATCTGCAAAGAAAGCTTCGGCTCAGAGATGACTTCGGTCCCAAGTTTATGATATGGACTTTGGTCCTATGTTTATGATATGGACTTCGGTCCTAGAGTTTTGGTTGAATCGATCCTGGTTGAATCGACAGTCCAGATTGCTGATAAGACGGGCCAGGTTGTTGTAATGCCATCATTTGTCTATTCATCTGCTCTTGCCACGCCATCATCTGTTGCTGCCACTGACGCAGCTGCACATTCTCATTTCTCACCTCTGTCACCTCCACATTCATCCGAGACTCGGTGGATTGTAGCTAATTTTCCACCTGGACGACCTTGGTGTGAGCAAAATGTAACTCCTCGTTCAACTGGGTGACCCTTAATCTTATTTGTTCTAATTCCGTCGACAAATCATATGAACCACTAAAACTGCTATCAGATCCAACTGGGAAAGATTGCCTACCTTGAGAGCCGAGACCGTAGACACGACCCTTCTTGTTCCTACCAGAGACAGCTTGATAAAAAATCTGACGTTCGTCAATTGTAGGTGGAGAGGACGACTCACTACCCCTGGCTGATGCTGAAGATGCCTCTGCACTTAATTTCTCGAACGCCTCCTATATAAATTAAAATATTGACGTTGTAAACTAATTAAAAAAAATATTAAATTATAATGTTTATTAAATTGTACAAAATACAATTACCACGACGATCTTTGATCTATTATCAACTCACACTTCTTGTCCTTGATCATTCTTTCAAGTGTGGGTTCTCCTAAAAATCTCAAATTCATTGGGCTCGCGGTCTAATTCCCTTGCCTACATGACAAATATATAAAATAAATAAAAACTAATTAAAACCATTATATAGCTTTATAAAATTTATGTTTAATTAGTAAAAAAACTAATTATCATCATTCTTCGGCTCTCTGTGAAAGGAATGGATCCACCAGTCTCGGATGCACGATTCTTTTTGTTTTGTTCTACTCTCTTCTTGTATTTATCTTCATCCCACTTAGTCTGTAATGCTCGCCGCACCATCGGATCCATCCATTCCCCTTTATCTGTACCTCGTTTAATTTTGTTCAAATTATTTCTAAAACTTCTCCAACCAAATTTATTCCAAGTGATCCATATACGATCACTCTCATTGGGTTGCCACTTAAACTGCTTCTACAAGAAATTAAAAATGAATAAATATGTATACAATTTTAAATTTAAACTTTCTATAATTAAAAATTACAATTAAACTTACGCTAAATTCGTCTAGCCACATCCATCATGTTAATTCAGGCACGTCATTCCAATGAAGCCAAGCTTCAATGTACCGTTTCTTCTAAATCTTAGACTGTACACCTGGTGGGCCAACCTCGGGGAAAAAACTGTAAAACCAATATTTATCATGTAAGAAATTGCATTTATATGTAAAAAAATCACAAACAATTAATTAAAAAGAGTATAATTAAGATACTCACTAATCACAGTTCTAATTGTAGGATAACTCTACTCGGTGATCAGCTCAGTCGGTATTAATTGGCTCAGATGGAGTCGGGTCAACATTCTGCGCAGGAAAAGATGTCGAAGGATGTGCATGTGGTGTCGGCATAAATGAGTATGGATATGAACCTCCTATGGGATGAAAAGTAGACCTAGGATAGGGGACAGAATGTGGTGCAGTCTCAGGTGGGTGGGACTGTAGTATAACTCATAGGATATAGCATAGAGAGAAATGGTTGTTGGAACTGAGGCATCGAAACGAAAGCATGTGGGTGTGATGGCTAAGGATATACAAGAGTAGACGGAACAGCATGTGTGAAGACAGAAGAAGAAGACTGTGAACCAGCACTACTAGGAGATGGGGAAGGTGTGTCCCTATAAGATCGACGTCTTCCTCTACCCCTACTACCCCTGCTTGGTTCGGGAGATGAATGCCCTGGCATCTATTTTTGAAATTACATAAAACAAAAAAAACACGATAAAACGTACAAGGTCACAGGCATTAAAAAAATACAAAAGATTGATATTATATCATAATATATATATTTAAATTCACATGCATTCATAAATATATCAATCTTCTTCTACAAATTCATCACTATCTATGTCATCAGACAATAACTCTTCTTCATCGTCTTCTGATATAGATTCTTCATCTGCATCATCATCTTCTTCTTGCTGAATAATATTTGAAACATCTATTTTGTAACACCCCAATTCCCGGGAGGGCGTTACGTAACGTAAGATTCTAGGGATATAAATTTTTTTTTCCAAAACAACAGAAACCCAACACAAACACCATTCCCCGAACATCCCGTTACACCTTCTCAGTATATCAATTATGAACTATCAATAAACTAAGAGAGGTTCATCAACTCAAATGCGAAAGCTAGATCGAAACCTTAACAGGTCATAACCAAACCACTTTATTTATATATAAAGTTGCACCAACGTTTACATGACGTTTTCAAAAGTAAATAATATTATTGAAAGGACATAATGTAAACTATTCACTATTCGCCGTCACTCCTCAACGATCCCTTTCCCTTTCGCACTGCTGCCTTCACATGGAACGTTTGAATATTCCAAGAACATAGTCCAAATTAGATGATGAATCATCTAAGTGAGAGTTCAAAATCACAATTTTCATAAATGTATGCAAGACATGAAATAAACCAATACACCCAGTAAGCCCTAGCCCAAGAGAATCCCCAGTGCTTAACCCTACCACGGGAAAAAAGCAATCTCTCTAAAAGCTATGCTACCATACTAACTCGACGACACAACGACACGACGCGATTCTAGCTTAAATGGGGCTGCCAACGCATCTCACCAGAATACGTTCCCACCTTAAGCATCCAGGAACCACCATACAATCCCAACTCCAAATTTCACATGGACCACCTAATCATCTTAGTGTAACTTCCCTCGCTAAATGACCTGGCATGGAAACCAAGGCGGCTATCCTGACATGCACACCAGTATCAGATACCCCTATTATTCTGTCACGCCCTTGGAGAATTACGGCTACACTATCCAGACAACATCCTAGGCTGACATCCCGCATGAACAACACAGTATAGACCACCTAGTCATCCTAGTGCAACTTCCATGACCAAACGGTCTGGCATAGAAACCAAGGCGGCTATCCTGACATGCACACCTAGCATTAGATACCCCTATTATTCCATCACGCCCTTGGAGAATTACGGCTACACTATCCAGACAACGTCCTAGGCTGACATTCCATACGTACGCACAAAACAGAAGACAATGCCGCATTTCACAATTCAGTGCATCATATAAACAACAATTTATAAAATGCAATGTATAAGTTTAAAAACGTTTAGGGACGAACCTCCCTCGTAAAACCAACCGTCACTGGTTACCATTTCAATGCACAAAACCATTTTGCATGAAATCCACAACACATTTAGGTAACACAAATACCAAGTTTTAGGGTAAACTACTCACAACTTAAAATCAAGTTTTAAGGTAGAACACTCACCTCGACATATTCGGATCGCTTTGATCCTCGTGCACAACCTGGTTTTGCGTGCCAAAGCATAAGTACTCGAATTTACAGTCAACCTCGAACCACAACACTTCCTAAACACCATAATTAATTAAGGAAGCATTAAAATCCAATTTCCTCAATTTTTCCATAATTTCCTCTATTTTCTCCCATTTTTCACCTCGATAATTTCAAAATAATTATTTCCTCAACCATTTTTCAAAATATTTCAACATGATAAATCCTCAAATAATTAAATAAAAATTTTGAAATTAAAATTACCAAAAACCCCTTGCTCACGCGCCTTCACGCGCTTGGCGCGTGGGTGCAAGTAAAGGCTGGCGCGTGGCTGCACGCGCCACCGTCTTCTCCAAAGATCCAGTTGCCAGCGGTTGCTACGATGGCCTCGAAACCGGTACCCCCTTAAAGCCCTTCTTCAATCAATCACAACCCCACAAAAATCAGGCCAAAAGGCCACCGGAAAACCCACCAAATGGCCGGTTACAGGTGATGGTAGGCAGACCGCCTCCAACTCACGGCCAACTTCGAATGGCCACTAAACGAACTCGAAAATGCCTCAAAACACTCCCAAAATCTCCTCCTTCATGCAAGGATCAAAAGCCCCTTAATCATTCTCTCAAAAACATTCAAAAACAAAGTTGATTTGTGCTTAAAAAACTTGAACCCTCGGCCTCTATTTATACCCAAAAATCGGCCAAAATCTGGCCAATCACCGGCCACTCCTTGCTCCCCAAGACTCCTACGGCCGTATACCACCTCCCCCAAGCCAGCCTCAGCCGTCCCATCGCCGAAAATGGCCTCCATGTGCGGTGACACTGCGACGGCCGAAATTCTTTTGTGTTCACACTTTGAAATTTTGCTTAATTGCACTTTAGCCCCTTGATTTCTTTCAATAGCATTTCTACCCTTTCCTTTGAGTCCCTGGACATTCTAACAGAACCACTAAGACCCTCAAGTCTTGTACTATTCATTTTGTCCTTGAAACTTTCAAAAAATTACCGTTTTGACCTCCCTCGGGCAAAATTAGAAAAAATTGCATTTAGGCCCGGCTGGTCGATTTGACCTTAAATCCATTTGATTCAACCCGAAATTGCTTAAGGGTTGTTCTACACATAAAATACTAGTTCTTGACATGCTTTGTTGACTTTTCGGACGTCTCCTACGTCGATTCGATTTTCTCAGTCCGGTCGATAATTGTACCAAAAACTGTTTCCGATCCAATTTCTTTCATCACTAAAAATCATAACTTAAATCACTCATCCTTACTATACCAATTTTCTTGTCTATCTAGGGTCCGGGGTACTCCCTCCGACTAATTCGATTGTCCAAAGCTGCGTTAGTGTACCCTATAGTCTCATTTTTTTTGTAAATTCCATTTATGCCCTTCATTAAATACCATTTATATCCTTAAATCATTCCAGGTATTACATTCTCCCCCCTTAATAAATTTCGTGTTCGAAATTTGGTCCGTGATGATTATATCACCACCATCGCTAATAACTCCCAATTGAAATGCTCTAAGTATATCATCCCTAAAGGCGTATATATGTTGAAGGCAGCGTGTGGTGTGAGCAATCGCACGTGAGAGTGACCAGGGGCTAGACGTGGGATTGACTCCGCGGGCGCGCACATGAGGTTAGGAAGGATTTGCTGATTTTTCAGGAAAATCCTCCTTGAAACGACATCGTTTCGGGGAGGCTGTGATGCCTTCCAACGGCTGCCTTCGCTGCTGCCACGTGGCCCCTCACCCAGCCACTCTTTTTGTTCCCCTTTTAAGCCCAAATCAGGCATCTCCGAGCAACATAAACAGCAAGGAAATTTAGGGAAGAAGGAGCAGCGCGCAGAAGCACAAATTGGAGAAGAAACTGAAGATTAAATGGGATTTTCCCTTAGATGTAGTTTATGGTTTTCAGTTGATGTTGACTTAGAGTTTTTATTTCAGTTGATTGAGATATTCAATATGGTATCAGATTTCTGTTTATCAGTTAGTTTTATTTTATTTTTCCCGTAGCACCTCTTCTCGGGAAATTCTAGGAAAAAGAGTGTTACAGAAGCAAGAGAGAGAGATTGAGAAAGAGAGTGTGGGCCGGAGTGGTGGCTGAAATAGTGGCCGAAATCAACAAGCAGAAATGGGCAACGGCCATGGCCGCGAGCAGCAAGCTCGATCAACCATGGCAGCAGCTTGAAACGACTGTGATGGAGGCTAGTGGCCAGCAATGGCCGCAATGCAGTGGCAGCGAAATAGGAGCAAGGGCAGATAGCGAAGTAACGCTGGGCAGTAGTGCCGCTAGGGTATGCAACGGTGACAGACGAGGTCGGGGACGGCCACAGTGGCCGATAGTGGCGGTGGCGCGAAGCTGGGCTAGAGAAGTAGGTGGTGTGAGCACAGTGGCCATGGGCTAGAAAAGATGAACTAAGGAAAAAGAAGGGAGAAGAAAAGAAGAAAGAAAAAAAAAAGAAAAGTAAAGAAAATAGAAAAAGAAAAAGGGGAAATGTGAAAAAAATAGGAAAAATCTTCAAAAAATTATAGGAAATAATTTAGGCTTAGAGGAGTGGAGCCAGGAAATTGATCGGGCATGTGTTTTGAGGTTAGGAAACGCATATCGAGGCACCCTGAGAGGCTAAGTTAATGTGAGTAAAATTTCCTAAAAAATTTTAAAAAATCAAGAAAGTTATTTTATAAATTTTTATAAAGAAGTATTTGAGAAAATATCCGCAGAATATTTAGTTTGGATTTATTGAGGAAAAATAGGAAGAAATGGAGAAAAATTATGATGAAATTAGGAAAAAATATAATATTGATATTTTTGAATAAATATGATGGTCATGATATGTTGAGATTCCGAATTGAGTACGTTAGAAGTCAAGCACGAGAATTAAGATATTTTGAGATACGTTTGAGATAAGTGATTCAACCCAAAACCAGTTTTATGCAAATGATTATATCATATTGACATGCTATGTTATGTTATGCATTATGTAGAGTGCATTTACATGTATTCATGATGAATTATATGTATGTTTACGATGATATTATTGATCATGCAACGCATAAAGCTTTGGGATTAGGAATTGGCACGGCTACTTTGCCAAGGATGCACCCATACACCTCATCCTGGTAAGGAGGCTGTTAAAATAGAGAGTAACAGTTGGGCGCAGTCGACTCAAATGGAAAGAATGATGTCATGTTCCATTGCATACACGTATGAGATATGAATTATGTACCCTTACTTAGATGATTCATCATCTAATGTGGGTTATGCCCCTGGAACATTCAAACGTTCCAGCTCGAATTTGTAGCGAAGGCACGTAAATGGATGAGATGTAGCGATTCAAGCTATCATGGTTTTGATAAAAATATTTCTCTGCATTTTTCTTCTTCATGAAGAACCGAATATGTACTGGTTATGTTATGCTTCAAGTCATGTTGAAAAACTTATGTTCTGTTGATGAATAGTCTTGTATTATGGATTATGTTTGAAACGATCATGTAATATTGATATGGTTAGTGTATGCTTAGTTCGATTCATGCTTCCGCTATTAATGAATACCTAGCCTAGCATTTATGATGTATGATGATTCTCATGCTAGGTAGGTAAATGGAAAATTTTGGGAATTTATATCATGTTGAGATTGTTTTTAAGGGGAAAAAAAATAACCAAAATTTTTTAAGTTATAACATGCCTGAGAAAGTGAGATGTTACACACCCGATAGCTAATCATCTTCTCCAGCCTCTCCTTCACCCCCAACAACTAGTTTTGGCTTGTTTCTTTGATTTTCTTCTTCTTTCTTGGCTTGCTCAACCTTTCGAACACGATGGAATAACCTTTGACTCAAAACAACCAGCCAAACACCCTCAATTTGGCCGTTTAATGCTCTGCTCCAACGAAGCTCAATTTTCCTGCCAAGCTTCGAATCACCTTCAAAACGACATGAAAAACTCACCAAATTCTCCAAAAATGGTCTCCACAGCTTGGAGAACAAAAGCCCTTTACCAAAACCCTCGATTTTTCCCAAAATACTAGGATTACACGACTTAATTTTAAAGAAACCCTCGGTCTCAATCTCGGCTATTTATAGTCATTTCCAGCCAAATCTCTACCCAATCAGGTCACTTTTTAGGCCATGATGGCTTTATTGGGTCTTATCCCTTAGGCCATGATGACCTTATCCCCTTCTTTGATTGGCTATTTGACGCCAATGCTAGCGGCCGCACTATGGTCGTTAACTTCTTGCAGGTTTCTCACCATATTTGCTATTCTGCCATTCTTCTTTTGCTCTCTTGCACTTTCACCCCTTGTCCCCAAGTCCTCAAGTTTCCCAAAATTTTCACTAATTCCCCACAACATTTAAAAATTACACTTTAACCCCAAAATTTTGAAAAATTTTACTTATGCCCCCAAAATAATTACACTTGAGTCCTTAAGGAATTTTCGAGTATTACAAGATTGTTATAGGGTCTACATTGATTGTAGTAAGTTGTATTTCCTAACTTGTTGTTAGAGGGCCTACATTGATTATAAGAGATTATATTTCCTACCTTGTTGCTAAAGGGCCTACATTGATTGTAAGAGGTTACATTGCCTAGTTTGTTGCTAGAGAGTTTGCTTGTCTAAGTAAGAAGTTGTAAATTCTTAACTTGTTGCTAGAGGGCCTATTCAGAAAGATAGGAGAATTATAGTGGATTGATTGAAAAATTCTTAGTAAGGAGCTAAAAGAGTAGATTAGGCTTGGTTTAAACTAAATCACTATAAATTCTATGTCACTCATTTTGTTCTTGTTCTTGTTTTATTTATTGTGCCAAGCAAATCCTTGATAGATTTGAAATGCTATGGCACCAACCCAAAATGGGGTGAATTGGGTTATTTAAAAATTAGCTTGAAAACCTAAAATCTTTTTCAAAACAAATAAGAATATAATGCAAGTGAGAATTATTGAAATGTTTGAAATAATAAATGAAACAAAAAGCATAAATAATAGATGAACACAAAGATTTATAGTAGTTCGGCTTAAACCAAACCTAATCCACTACCTTAGCTCCTCACTAAGGATTTTGTAAACCAATCCACTAATCCTCCAACTTGAATCCAAATAGGCCCTCTAGTCCAAGATTAGAAATTACAACCTCTTACTTACACAAATAGGCCCTCTAACTATACAAGTTAGGAAAAATAAGAGATGAATAATAAGAGAGAATCTAATAAATGAATCTCTTAGTTACAAAGATCTCTCAAAAATAAAGTGCAAGGCTTGAACAAGATAATATAAATGATAATCAAAGTTTTTCAGAAAGAAAAATTAAAGCACAAATACAATTTAAGAAGATGAATAAATTTTGCAAGCTTACTTCACTTCATTCTTACCCATTAGCCTTTTTAAGATCATTCTTGATTTGTATTTATAAGCATCCTACAAGTTTTAAGAGAAATATAGTCATTTATAACCGTTAGAATTTGAAAAACTAGCCGTTTGAGGCTTTTAGCGACACAAATAGTCGACAGATACAAGGTATCAGTCAACAGATGAGTTAAAAATCAAAAGTTGGTTGACAATTGAGTGAAAACGGTTGACATATGCAAAATTACATTCTACCGGTCGATAGATGGTTTTGGGCGGTCGACAATTGGAGAACAATCGGTCGACAAATGGAAAAAATCGGTCGACAATTTGAAAATAATTAGTTAACAGATTACTATATATTCAAGTTTGCGCACCTAAAGAATCAAGAGAACACTCGGGAGTATCTGCATCGCACGCATACTTGGGTTTACTGGAACATGGGATCGAACCCTACGAAGTAGGGATGGCAATTGCAACCGAAACCATGGGGAACCGAACCGAAATCCAACCGATCAACGCGGTTAAAAACCGTTTGACTGGGTAATGGTTTGGTTTGGGGAAAAATCGAACATTGTTTCAATGGCTTGGTTTGGTTATGGTTTTCACTAAAACCAAACCAAAACTGAACCAAATGGTGGGTAATTGAACCAAATCGAATATATATATATATATATAATATTATATACACCCCAGCCCACCTGAGCCCACTTGAGCCTAGCCCACCCCAGCCCAATTACCTTGCTTGCAAACCTTTCTCCCCTCCTCTTCTCCTTCCTCTCTCAACCTCGCTATCGCTCTCTCTCACCCTCGCTGCCTCTCGCTCTCTGCCTCTCGCTTGTCCACGCGCTTTCACCCTCACTCTCTGCATCTCTCTTACTCTCGCTCGCCCTCGCTGGATTTCTCTTGCTCTCGCTAAGGCTCGGCCCCTCTTGCTCTCGCTTGCCCTCAATCTCTCTCACCCTTGCTGCCTCATTTCTTTTGCTCGTCCGTGCACGCACGCCCTCGCTCTCTACATCTCTCTTGCTCTTACTCACCCTTGTTGGATCTCTCTTGCTCTCGCTAGGGCTCGACCCCTCTTGCTCTCGCTCACCTTCGATCTCTCTTACTCGTCCGCTAGCACTTGCCTTTGCTCTCTACCTCTCTCTTGCTCGTCCACTTGCTCAGCCAGTCGGCTTCGCCCGCCCTTGCTTGGTATGGTCTATCTTCTTTTAATTCTTTGATTCTCTCGATTGACAACTAAAAAACTACTAGGAGAATCATAATGATAGAATTTCATTTCGTTATTATGCAACTCTTTTCATTCCAAATGACAAACTTTGAGTTTAATCCCCAAATTGAACAATCCCTAAATTTGCAGGGAATCCCATATTCTTCTGGTAATGAGACCTAAATTATTTACTACAGTAGAGCTTTGTATGAGATTATGCTAGGAATTTGGGACGATTCATTAAATCGCCAACTACCCTTTGCCCATACTTTCTCATATTACTGAAAGAGTGTGCTTCGTGCATGTGCATTTGATGAGAACCAAAAGATAAACAATCACTTTGCAATCTAATGTTGTTGATGAAGGTATTAACTTTTGTAACTAAATTTTTTTAGCTTAAATTACAATTTAATTATGTAAATATTAATTTATTGATCTTAACAATTGTAGGTTTGGAGATGTGATTTTCTATTTAAGAAGTTTTGTAACTTTATGCAAGAATAAGGTAACTTTATTAAAATTTATCTTTGTTTGTTGTGAAATTATCAAAAAATTTTATGAATGCTATTTATCTTTGTTTGTTGGTATGGATTAAACTAAAAAAATCATGGTTAAACCGAAATCGAACCGAAACTGAATGGTTTGATTATGGATTTAAATTTTTAAAACCAAATAGGTAATGGTTTGGTTTTGGTTTTACTAGTTTAAGTTTAGTTTGATTATGGTTTTGACGAAAATCGAAATCAAACCGAACCATTGCCAACCCTACTATCAAGCACACTTTGATTTTTCTTTTAAATAACATATATAATCTTATATACATACATATATATATATATATATATAATTTCGTGTGCCTCCATGTAGCATGGAGCTTAGTGGTTCCAAGTGCTCACTTTAGTATTTCGTGTGCCTCCATGTAGCATGGAGCTTAGTGGTTCCAAGTGCTCACTTTAGTATTTCGTGTGCCTCCATGTAGCATGGAGCTTAGTGGTTCCAAGCGCTCACTTTAGTTTTTGGGCATGCTGTGACGTGGGATCAATTCCCATTGGCAGCATCCCTTCAATTATTTTTATTTTAGCTTTTTGAAAAGTATTTTTGGAACAATTTTTTAATCAAATAAAATATAATAATTCAAGTACAAATTTATCACAAAGTTTTGACATTGGATTTTCATTTCAACATTTTTAACATAATTAAAAATTATAACATTTCAAATGCCATTAAAAATTTATTACAAGATTTTTAATATTAGATCGCATGATAAAATTTATTTTTATTTGACATCTTTGATCAAATAGAAATATAATACTTCAAATGTTATCAATAAATTCATAACAAGATATTGAACTTAAATCGATAAAAATATTATTATGCTTAATTTATCACATAAAAATATATCTATCCCTTATCAAAATTTCAACAATTGATTTTCAATAAAAGATCTTCCATTATCAAAATATACTTGTTTTTGCAAATCTCCATCAAATATGTTTAAATAGAAAATCATAATTCATTTTGATTTAACAACTCATTTTAAATTAATTTTTGTTCGAAAACCATATTCTTGACAAACAACTTAGAAGATAAATCAATTTTATTTTTTATCAAAACTAAACACAAAAGTAAAATATCAATCCTCACTTGCATTAAAGTCACATTTTTCATAAAAAATGATTTCAAGTTCAATTAAATTTGTAAATAACCCAATTCACATTTTTGTCATTGCTATACAAACTCAACAATTGGTATCAGAACCTAACTCTTTATTTTAAGATCTAACAACCTAAGAGATCCATGATATTCATGTTTAAGAAAGGTTACTCTATTAATGTGACACCTTATTTTGATGACTCATACTATAATTTTTGGAAAAAAATAAATTTGTTTTTTTTTAAATCTATTGATTTTAATTTGTGGTATATTATGGAAAAATGATTTGCTTCAAAATCAAAATCCATTTGGAGTGAAGATGATAAAAATTGTTTTATTTTAAATATCAAAATCATGAAAATTTTGCATCAAAATTTGCATGAAAATGTTTATGCAAAAATTTATGTGTTTAAATGCTAAAGATATATTAAATATTCTTGATTCCATCTATCATACTAATCAATCTTGCAAGCTTGTTGATAAAAATTTACAGGTTGAAAATCCTTTGAATCATTAACAAATAGAGGAAGAAGAAAGTTCAAATCCCATCATGTACTTCGTGACTAAAGAAAAAGATGAGGTAACATTTATTTCTACTTATGATTTTGATGGTCGTGATAATATTGATAATGATTTTTCAAAAGAATAGTTACTAAATGCTTTTAATGAATTATGTGTAAGTATGTTTGAAAAATAAAACTCTTCAAAAATAATTTGATTTATTATCAAATGAATTAGAAATTTTGAAAACAAAGAATGAATGTTTGCTTGCTTCCAATGAAGAATTTTCAAAGAAAAATAATTTAAAAGAATCTCAATTGAAACCTCAGTGTTTTGAATGAAAAACCTATTTTAAATAGAAAATTTTCAAATTTACGTGATCATGAAAATGATGTTAAAAATTTTAATAGTCAAAGAACTAATGTCAAAAACTCATCTTTGCACATCTCTCATGATATTAAATATTTTTATTGTTACAAGATATACCACATTGTATTTTGTTATCCTTTTAAAACGAAATTATCTAGTGGTACTAAAATGAAATAGATTCCTAAGGAATTAAGGTAGGGGCGGAGCCACCTGAGGCCCAATAGAGGCAGTTGCCCCCACTGGGCCAATTTTTTTTTTAATTTTATTTTTTATACTGATTTACTGTTAAAAATAAAAAAATTATATTGTATTTGACTATTAGAAATAAAAAAATAAGTATTGAAAAAAATATGTATATAATGGCCCAACAGTAACCATCACAGCATTTTTTATAATTTTCTCATAATTTTATTTTTTTACAATGATGATACAAATAAAACTAAATATTAAAAAAAAATTGTGAAGCAAAGAAAACAAACATGGAGGAAATTTATATTGAAGAAAATGAACAAATTAACAAAGCAAATATTGGGTAAATTGATGTTACACAATTTTCTATAGATCCCGGACTAAAAACTACAATAATAAATTACAATGTTAATTTTCAAGATCAAATTAGAAGAGCTTAACTTGTAAAGAGATCTGTATCACTCTTGAAATCAAGACGATTCATTTTAGTTTGGTTCAATAAATTTGGTAATTAGTTGGAATATAGTATAAGCAAATATGTCGCATTTTTCTTATACTGTTATTTTTTTAAAGCAAATAATGAGAAACAAGGAGATGGTGATTTTTTTATAAAAGAAGGGTTCAGTAATTTAAAAAAAAAATAAACTTTAAGTTCATATTGGAGATGCTAATAATGCACACAATTAAGTTTGAAACAACTGTAAAACCTTAATGAATCAAGAGTAAAATATTGAGATAATTTTCTTCAGGCAGTTAAAATAAACACTGTGTGATTATTGAATTCGTCTAAATGCATCAATTGATTGTGTTCAATTTCTTCTACAACAAGAACTAGCCTTTCGCGATCATGATGAGTCTGAAGATTCAAATAATCAATATAACTTTCTTAAACAATTACAATTTTTAGTAAGAAAAGGTGTAAAGAATAATTATAAAAAAAATTATTTTAATTTTATCATTATTATCTTATTTTTAAAATTATAATTTTGTATTTAAATTTATCCCCACTGAACCAAAATCTTGGCTCCACCCCTAAATTAAGGTATCTAATATTTCTCATACTAAATCCTAAGGATGCAAGCATGTTTTGATATCGAAAATTTTTCATTTTAAGAAAAATATGCATAAGAATTAAAAAAAAAAAATTCAAACAAAAATTTTTGCCTCACATCTTAGTTGATGACGTGAAAAATCTTATCCGAAAGAATAGTTCATGGGCACAATAGTGGACATAGACCAACTTCACATTGATCTCTGTTAGGCTTGTCTCTTAGGATGATTCTACAAGAACTTGCAGTGAAAATAGAACTGCCTAAGGCCTTCCCATAAACAGCTAACCCTCGATCGGATGCCTGAGTAAGAAGTCATCCATGAAGGGGGAGAGAGAGTGAGAGAGAGAGAGAGAGAGGAGCACAATTGTAGTAGCCATGAAGATAGATGTCTTGTTTAGACAGTACGTAGAAACACACAACAATAATCTTTCAAATTATAGAATTAATACAACAAGGTCAACCCCTCAGGAAGAGGAAGAACAAGAGAAAGAAGTCGAAAGACGCAGCAATCAATCAAAGTGCTCCTCCATTCATGGAAGCATAGTTCACACACAGTAGATTAGGACTTAGGACATGCATTATTCAAGACCGACCAAGGACACATACATAATATTTAAATTATAGATTAGGACTTAGGACTTAGGAGTATATATGGCCTCCTCTTAACAGCGTCTGGTAGTTAGCCATGGAATTATTCCTAGCCCAAATGATTCCACAGGCTGGACAAACCGTTTGCATTCCTGCTCCAGGCACTGAAACCGTGCTTTGACCTGGCGTATGGCCGCCTGGATTAGGTGTTGGCCTTGGTTCTGGCGTTGGCCATGGATCTGGCGTTGGAACAGGCCTTCCATTATCAGGGGGCATGATAATAATAATCGGCTGATTGGGATTGTTGCCTCCGCCGGCGGGGGCGATTTCTTCAGCTTCCTGAGAGAAATCTCCTTCAAAGATGTTTTCTCCACCTTCTACATTTATCTCTTGATCGGGAGCTGTGGAGCTGCCGCCTCTGTATCTCGTTCTCTGAGTCGCCCTACCCCTGAAGACATTATTTCCGTTCCTGGCATTTACACCTTGTTTGGGAGGTGCCATTGTGGAACCAAGCTAATCAAATCAAGATGCCAAACGGAGCTCTATTGTGTGCATATATATACTCAAATCAATATCAAGCAGAGCCTAAGTACTCACATATTTAATTATTATTATTAATGCCAATCAATATTTAATTATTAAGTATTCACATGGGCTAATTAGTATTACGAACCACACTCAATTGCGCGTGTATGAAAAGAAAAAGGAGACGTGGGCGGGGGACTGGTTAATATTTAATTATTAAGTATTCACATGGGCGGGAGAATGGCTTTTCATAAAAGCCAATTGCTTGAAAGCCACCTAATATTCTTCCAATTGCCCTTTTTCATTTCTGACTTTTTCAAGGCAATCAAACATTTATTAATTAACTCTTAATAGTAATTTAATCTCTATTACTTGTTAATGGTGGATACAAACATTCTACTACCTCAAATTCACTAATTCGATATTATGCTCACTTTTGGGTGTGACCTTACAAGTTCATAGTTGAGTAGCAATGGAGACATGGCAAAATCTTTGATGTCGGTCAAACATTTCAATGTTCTGAGTGATAATTAGTATTATGTAAAGACGATCCTATTAGCAATGAAATCAATATTTCTAGTAAACCTATTTAGTCTTTCGATTATTATGCACTATAATTCTTTCATTGGATAACATCTTAAGCGAGTGAGAGCCATGGATTGATCAAACTCACAAAACTCGGTAACTATGCCAAAATCTAGTATAATATGATCGAGATGACACATTAGAACCCTTTTCGATCGTGCATATCTTGGCCAAGGTTTTTCCAATAACTAACCAACTAAAATTGCATAGAATGTTCACTTCATGCCAGAGGTTAACAGATCTCATCAACAATCATCTACCTCTATATGCTATTGAACAAAGACCACATAGAGAACATTCTCACCTCATATTCGGGCGGTTCTGTTCAATGACAAATCTCTGACACCAACGTACAAGACAACTAGTCGTCTTCGATCTGAGGACCAGTTTCACAATCGAATGCCAGTAGTAAATCATTAATCCTCTCAGTCACATGACCTGTTACATGCGTCACATTTGATAAATATTCAATCAACACCTACCCACATATGTAATACCCTATGTTCATATGAGGTTGCCACGTAATTTCGATGAGTTTAGAACACCAAAAAATTGGCTAAATAGGAGTTATAAGTACCGAATCAACTGTAGGGAATGCCTCGGGGTGAAATTGTCTAAGAAAAATTATATGGTCTTGATGAGTGTTCCGAGAAAAGATTTATGGTATCGAAAGAAATCGGATCGGGAACAATTTTCGGTATAGCTAAAATACAGCTGCCATTTAGGCTGTAAAATCGAATTGTTGTAGGAGACTTCCGAAAAATCAACGGAAGCTTAAAGGGGCTCTGATTTTCCATAATGAGTAACCCTTCAGTGGTTTTGGGATGAAACGTCAGCTTGGTGAGGACTCTGAGGCGAAATCGTCCTTTCTAACTAAGCTTCAAGTTATTAATTTTGTGTTTTCAATATCGTAATTCCAATTAATCAGTGTTTGAGGATATTATTCAATTACAGAATTATTCCAATAAATTTAGGGTTAAAATGGGATTTAAATATATAATTTTCTAATTTTTATAATATAATATATAGTTATATATATATATGTGTACGCGCAGAGCAGAGGCCATGCCTCAATAAATGCAACCTATGCCTCTGCCAATTGTCCCATGCCTCTGTATAGCCATCCCCCGCAAGGTTTAGAGAGGATTACACGCCAAGATAAGTGGCCATGGCAAGTTTGGGGCGCTGGCTTGCCTATAAATAGGATGAGAATTGAAGAAGAAAGAAGCAAGAAAATGGAAGATGAATGCAGCCAGCTCGGGCAAGCCAAAGGCCGAGAGAAAGAGGTAGAGAGAGCTTATGAGATCGAGAGAGAGAGAGAGAGAGTGCTGGAGCCGAAAGGGAGGGGCCTACAATGGCCGAAATCGGCCATGGCAACAGTAGCAAAGCTGCTGTTCGGCAGCCATGGCCGCGTGGAAACAGCCGCGATCAACGATCAGAGGCTGTCGCGAGCAGCGGAGGCACACGGTGGCGCTGGCAGTAGCGGAGGCTGACGAGGAGGCTACCGGCGTGGGTGGAAATAGCCATGGCAACCGCGACTATTGCAACTGGGTGGCTGCACGCGAGAGGCCAGTTGGTGGCTGCGGTGGCTGCAGCTGTGCGTGCTGGAGCGGGGCGCAACCTACGGCGAAGGTGCTAGCCGTGGTGGCGGCTGGCGGCGGCAAGGCCGATAGGAAGAGGGGCCGCAAGCATTGTGTGCGCAGAAGTTGCAGGCGGGAGGAAGGAAGGAAGAAGAAGGAGAAGAAAAGAAAGAAAAAAAATAAAAGAAAAGAAAAAGGAAGAAAATAAAAGAAATGGAGAAAAATAGGAAAAAAATTCTCAAAAAATCCCAAAAAATAGGAAATGAATAATTATTAATATTTCAGAGATTTTGGACAAGAAAACGGTTCGGGCACACGTTTCGGGAATATGGCACGCATACCGAGTAAGTCGAAGAGGCTAAGTCGAGGTAAGTTAAATTCCCTAAAAAAATTTAAGAATATTGTTTTATGAATTTTTCTAGTGAAATATTTGAGAAAATATTTAGTTTGGATTTATTGAAAAAAATAGGAAGAAATAGAGAGAAAAATAAAGAAAATGTAAGAAATTATGGAAAAATAGATTTTAATGTTTATTTAAATAAATGTGGTGATTAGGATGCTTTGAGGCTTAAGTTGAAGTGGCTTGTGCGAATTTTGAGGTCGGCACGCAAATCGAGGGGATGCACATATTTCGAGGCAAGGCACAAATATCAAGATAGCCCGATAAGCTTGAGAAGGTAAGTGGTACTTCCCAACTGAATTTAGTTTTATGAAAAATGCTTGGTTTGTAAGTGATTTATGTTCCTTGAAAATGTTTTCATCATGTTGACATGCTCAAATATGTATCCATCACATAGACTGCATACATGACATGCTATAAAATGCATATGTACACATTGATATCATTGATCATGCGCATTATGGCCGTAGGGAGTATGAACTGGCACCGCTACTTTACCAATGGTGCACCCATACACCCCAGCTTCGAAAGAGGTGGCCGCAAAAATGGTAGGTAGCATGAGGGGTGCAGTTGTCACCTACGATGAGTAAGACATTGTATTCATGCACGAAATATGTTTTCTGTACCCTTACTTAGATGATTCATCATCTAACTTGGGCTTTGCCCCTGGACTATTCAAACATTCCAGATGGAGATTATAGTAGATACAAGGATGAATGAGGCATGAAATGGTACTTAGCAAGGTGCATGAAATGTATGTTATGTAGTCTATGTATTTAAATTCTGCTATTTTGAATTCTGAACGTTTTGAGGAATGATGATGTATAACCTTGTTTAGGGTTAATGTTAGATGATAACTTATGTTTTGTATAAAGTTTGTTGAGGAACGATGATTTAATGATCAATGTTAAGATATCAGGTTCGATCATTGCTTTCGCATTTGATGTGTATAATGATTCTCTTCCGAGATAAAATGTATGGAAATTCTGGAATGAATTCGAGGAATGATGTGATTTAGCATTAAGTTTGAAAGGGAAAAAAATTTATTGTCTCGGAATTGTCCCAAGTTATAACGCGCCCGAAAAAGTGAGGCATTACAATTGGTATCAGAGCTTAAGTTTATTGGAAGCCTTAAGTGACTTTGATGAAGTTAATATCAGAGTTAAACCCTATTTGGAGATTAGGGAATAACAGTTTGGAGACTTAAGATAATCTGGTATTGATGGAACCAATTAGTTGGAACCCCAAGTTAGAACCCCAAGATTAATGGTTCGTAAGACGAAATTTTTTTTTGGAGATTTGGGGATTGTCGGTTGAAGGCTTAGAGGTTACCGGATTTAAGTGTTGTGCAGTGGACGTGCATGTCTAGGACAGTTCTAGCTAAAGAAAGACTTGGAATTTAAGTGTGTTCATTTGTGACCCACCTCTCTTTCCTGAAAACTTACCTGGTGTACTATTCATGAACATACACTATTCCAATATCCAATTACTATTCTCGATGAATAGTAAAAGCTTGATAGGGGCTAGTACAAGAAGAATGATCTAGCTATTGAAATTAGGATCCGATGATATAATTCGGGTGTCAGGTTGACTCGGTAACCATGATTATGGATCTGAGAGATTCAAAGACTATTAATTTGAGGTCATTAGTTAAATCCTTACAATGGAATATAGGATAACTGTGGTTATCAAGGATGATCGAATCATGGATGATTAGTTTGATGCGACATGGCCTAGCTGCTGAGTTAGGTATTTTCGAGGATCATTTAGTGTCTCGGAAATAGGATGTGTAGATTGGGGATCCAACGGATTAGGTAAAGCGAGAGACCGAAGGTGGTCAAGTGATGGCAAGTGAGTTGCATCAATTGATGAGGTGGCAGTGGTGTAACCAATGGGACTCGCAGAGATGGGATAAGGAACCCTAGCAGCATGATGACACTATTGGTTCGGTGTTTGCAGTGATAGATCTGGATCTAGAGACGCACGTGCAGATGGTTGATGGATGGTTTACAATAAGGTACGGGAAGCCCGTTGATCGAAGCATTATAGCAGACTGCTTAGGAGACGATTAGATGATGAAGATCTGGGATAGCCCAGTAGGGTCTGTACCTTATATGGGTCTAAGTCCCAACAGTCTAGAAGCGAGGTGTACCACTAGATTTGATTGATCAAGGCCGGAGAATCAACCTGAAATGAAATGAATAAGTATGGACTAAGTGTCCTATTTAACGAATTGTATCTAGGTTTGTGGTCATGAATGGTCGAGGAACAGAATACCGCGATATCTAGTATGGCAATGGGATCATGAATGGTCGTGTGCTGATAGTCAGCTGGATCTAAAGAGTGAAATGTGAGAGTCAGTGGATTCTCGATAAACGAGGTTTTAGGTAGTAGAGCATGGCTAGTTCAAGGCCTTGACGATGAGTTGTGAGATGGCGAACTCAGTTCAAATACCAAAAACGAAAGAGTTGCTGGTAGGTCGTATATACCCTAAGGGAGAATGATGAGAGACCTAGTCAATAGAGGTTGTGATTACGGTTCAGTGTGCCAAGTGAGCTTGAGGATTCGAAAGTTTGTGAGAAGGGACATGTGAATGGGTTGTGTCTTGTGCAACTGCATGGGGACCTGAATCATTATTTGAGGTTTAAGGTATCCTTAGGTAAAGAGTCCTGAGAAGTTTTTGAGGTTCGGTTGTTTATAAAAAATGATTGGAGCCAGTTAACGTGATCTGATCCGGGATTTTCAAAGATGAATCGATTTGGGATTTTCGAGGAATTTCCCCTAAGGGATGAGAATCTAAGGATTTGTGATGAGATTTTAAAGTTTTCCAAAAAAAAAAAGAAAAGATTTGGAAGGTCCTTGGGTAATCTTGTTAAGGAAATAGAGATTGATTTTCTTAAGCTGTGAAAGTCATGATTCAATAAGAATCGGAGTATCATGGGAGACGTAAGTACCTACCCACTCTAGTTAGCAGGATGGTTACGGATTGATGTCTTTGAGAATCTTTGGCGTGTTTGAGAGAGACAGGTAATGACATATGTGCCAGGATGTTAGTAATAGATCAAAATCTATTGGAGATCTAAGATTTTCGATTTTGAAGAATGAAGGTCCTGTTGGGCTAGACGATTAGTCTAAGACAGCCCTGGTGGGCAAATCGAGGATGTGTAGCTGGGCGATGATTAAAATAATGTCAGTGAGTAATAATAAATAAAATAAAAAAAAAATGAGCCTGTGGATATGTGGTCCAAGCGCATGCGATCAGTGAAAAGTAGTAAGCAAGAGAAATGCTAGGACGTATTCCCGAAAAAATTATTAGGATTATTTCTTAAATGATGAGTTTGAATTTACCAATGATGGCTTGAGATTATTGAATGCTAAGCTATGTGTGGACTAAGAGGCTAGAATAGTACGAATAAAGTTGATAGCACTATTGCCAAGACGATTAAACATTAGAGTCAGGGAGCAAGTCTAAAGATTGCGAGTTAGCAAGTGAACCTGTGCTGCAATTAACTAGAAGTCAAAAGAGCCGATGGTTAGATGCGAGGAAAGTAATCAGATGGTTTGGTAAAGTATGATTATAGTCAATTGCCATAAGATGGTGCCTCAAGGATCTAACATGATTAAAGTTAGTTGACATGAAACATTATTACTCGAGGATTAATTCAAACAAATTTGAGGATCAAATGATTAATCTGATGATATACAATGATCACTTCGAAAAGTGCGAGGAGTTATTTAAGTTATGGGTGAATGGGTATTAGTTGGCGACTAAGTAACAAAGGAGCAAGCGATGTAAGGATATTAGTATTGCTAGACTTGGAAGACAACGTTAAATTTCGGTTGATATTAAAGGTTAAGTTATGAAATGAAATTTTGGAGAAAGATAGAATCTATTAATAAAGATTTCTTGGGAAAATAGTTACGTGACATGATTAAAAGATGATTGTGGTCAATTGTCAGAAACTTGAGGTTATATCAGGTGATGAATACCTACAAGAACGAGGAAACAACAGTTTATAAGAAACCTCGAATAGGTTAGCTCGAGTAAAGATCAAGCAATGAATAAATTGTGATAACTTAAAGTGAGGCATAGCTAGTTTCGAGGATGAAGTTTTCAGATTTAGGACATGTGGTAAATGTCGAGGAAGAAATTTTTGTAAGGAGAGGAGAATGTAATACCCCATGTTCGTATGAGGTCGCCACGTAATTTCGATAAGTTTAGAACACCGAAAAATTAGCTTAATAGCAGTTATAAGTATCAAATCGATTGCAGGGAATGCCTCGGGGTGAAATTGTCTAAGAAAAATTATATGGTCTTGATGAGCGTTCGGAGAAAATATTTATGGTATCAAAAGAAATCGGATCGGGAACAGTTTTCAGTACAGCTAAAATACAGCTGCCATTTAGGCTGTAAAATCGAATCGTTATAGGAGACTTTCGAAAAATCAACGGAAGCTTGAGGGGGCTCCGATTTTCCATAATGAGCAACCCTTAGTGGTTTCGGGATGAAACGTCAGCTCAGTGAGGACTCTAGGGCGAAATCGTCATTTTTAACTAAGCTTCAAGTTATTAATTTTGTGTTTTCGGTATCGTAATACCAATTAATTCAATGTTTGAGCATATTATTGCAATTAGAGAATTATTCCAATAAATTTAGGGTTAAAAATGGGATTTAAATATATAATTTTCTAATTTTTATAATATAATATATAATTATATATATATGTGTACGCACAGAGCAGAGGCCATACCTCAATAAATGCAACCTATGCCTCTGCATAGCGATCCCCCGCAAGATTTAGAAAGGATTACACGCCAAGAGAAGTGGCCATGGCAGGTTTGGGGCACTGGCTTGCCTATAAATAGGATGAGAATTGAAGAACAAAGAAGCAAGAAAATGGAAGATGAAGGCAGCCAGCTCGGGCAAAGGCCGAGAGAGAGAGGTAGAGAGAGCTTGTGAGATCGAGAGAGAGAGAGAGTGCTGGAACGGAGAGAGAGAGGCCTACAATGGCCGAAATTAGCCATGACAGCAGCAGCAAAGCTGCTATTCGACAGCCATAGCCGCACGGAAACAGCCACGATCGGCAATCAGAGGCTGCCATTAGCAGCGAAGGCTTATGGTGGTGCTGGCAGCAGCGGAGGCCGGCGATGAGGCTGCCAGCGTGCGTGGAAACAGCCATGGCAGCCACGATTGTTGCAACTGGGCGGCTGTGCACGGGAGGCCGGTTGGCGGCTGCGGTGGCTGCAGCTATGCACAGTGGAGCGGGGCGCAACCGACAGCGAAGGTGCTAGCCGTGGTGGCGGCTGGCGGCAGCAAGGCCGGAAGGCGAAGGGGTCGCGAGCATTGTGTGTGCGGAAGTTGCAGGCGGGAGGGAGGAAGGAAGAAGAAGAAGATGAAGAAGAAGAAGAAGAAGAAGAAGAAGAAGAAGAGGGAGAAGAAAAGAAAAGAAAAAAAAAAGAAAAGAAAAGAAAAAGGAAGAAAATAAAAGAAATGGAGAAAAATAGGAAACAATTCTTGAAAAATTCTGAAAAATAGGAAATGAATAATTATTAATATTTGAGAGATTTTGGACGAGAAAACGGTTCGGGCACACGTTTCGGGAATATGGCACGCATACCGGGAAAGTCAGAGAGGCTAAGTCAATGTAAGTAAAATTCCCTAGAAAATTTTAAAAATTAAAGAATATTATTTTATGAATTTTCGTAGTGAAATATTTGAGAAATATTTAGTTTGCATTTATTGAGAAAAATAGAAAGAAATAGATAGAGAAATAAAGAAAATGCAAGAAATTATGGAAAAATAGATTTTAATGTTTATTTAAATAAATGTGGTGATTATGATGCTTTGAGGCTTAAGTTGAAGTGACTTGTGTGAATTTTGAGGTCGGCATGCAAATCGAGGCGATGCACATATTTTGAGGCAAGGCGCGAATACCGAAATAGCCCGATAAGCTTGAGAAAGTAAGTGGTACTTCCCAACTGAATTTAATTTTATGAAAAATGCTTGATTTGTGAGTGATTTATGTTCCTCGAAAATGTTTTCATCATGTTGACATGCTCAGATATGTATCCATCACGTAGACTGCATACATGACATGCTATGAAATACATATGTACACGTTGATATCATTAATCACACGCATTGTGGTCATAGGGAGTATGAACTAGCACCGTTGCTTTACCAAGGGTGCAGTTGACACCTACGATGAGTAAGACATTGCATTCATGCACGAAATATGTTTTCTGTACCCTTACTTAGATGATTCATCATCTAACTTGGGCTTTGCCCTTAATATATTCAAACGTTCCAGATGGAGATTATAGTAGATACGAGGATAAATGAGGCATGAAATGTATGTTATGTAGCCTATGTATTTAAGTTCTGCTACTTTGAATTCTAAATGTTTTGAGGAATGATGATGTATAACATTGTTTAGGGTTAATGTTAGATGATAACTTATGTTTTGTATAAAGTTTGTTAAGGAACGATGATTTAATGATCAATGTTAAGATATCAAGTTCGATCATTGCTTCCGCATTTGATCTGTATAATGATTCTCTTCCGAGATAAAATGTATGAAAATTATGGGATGAATTCGATGAATGATGTGATTTAGCATTAAGTTTGAAAGAGAAAAAAATTTATTGTCTCGGAATTGTCCCAAGTTATAACGCGCCCGGGAAAGCGGGGCGTTACAACATGTCTACTATCTACATCTCAATGGCATGTGATTCACCATCCATTATAATTAGCATCCCATACTAATTAATGGTAGTAGCCCATGTGTCATTCTGTGATCGATTTATCATATTCCCCTTTTAAGAATATGATAAATCCAGTACATAACACTTAAATCCAATAACCTCTAAGCCTTCAACCGACAATCCCCAAATCTCTAAATAGGGATTCTGCCTTACGAAATTAGTCTCTTTCCCCTAAACCTCAACTTGGGGTTCCTACTAACTGGTTCTATCAATATCAGATCCTCTTATGTCTTCAAATTGATATTCCCTAATCTCCAAATAAGGTTTGACTCTGATAGCCACTACATCAAAGTCACTTAAGTCTTCCATTAAACTTAAGCTCTGATACCAACTATAACGCCCCGCTTTCTCAGGCACGTTGTAACTGGGGACAATAAATTTTTTCCTTTCAAACTAATCCTAAATCACATCATTCCTCGTGTCCACCCCAAAATTCCCAATCATTTTCTCGATCAAGAGAATCATCATAAACATCAAATGAGGAAGCAAAGATCGAACCTGATATCTTAACATTGATCATAAATCAATTCGTACATCATCATTCCTCAACATAACTTAATACAAAACATAAGTTCTCAACTATCATTAACCTTAAATAGGGTTATACATCCTCATGCTTTCAAAACGTCCAGAATTCAAAGTAGCAAAACTTAAATACATGGGCTACATTACATACATTTCATTCATCATGCACTTTGCTAAGTGCCATTTCATGTCTCATTCATCCTCCTATCTATTACAGTCTCTATCTAGAACGTTTGAATATTCTAGGGGTAAAACCCAAGTTAGATGATGAATCATCTAAGTAAGGGTACAGAAAACATATTTCGTGCATGAATGCAATGTCTTACTTCATCATAAGGGTCAACTGCACCCTTCATGCTACTCGCCATTTTTGCGACCACCTCTTTCGAAGCCAGGGTGTATGGGTGCACCCGTGGTAAAGCAGCGGTGCTAGTTCGTACTCCCTATGGTCACAATGCACGCGATCAATGATATTAATGTGTATATGTGCATTTCATAGTATGTCATGTATGCAGTTTACGTGATGGATACATATTAGAGCATGTCAATATGATGAAAGCATCCCCGAGGATTGGGGTTTGAAACATAAATCACCTACAACCAACCATTTTCCATAAAACTAAATCCAGTTGGGAAGTACCACTTACCTTCTCAAGCTTATCGAGCTATCTCGATATTCATGCATTGCCTCAAAATACGTGTATCGCATCGATTTGTGTGCCAATCTCAAAATTTATACAAATCACTTCAACTTTAGTCTCAAAGCATCCTAATCACCATATTTATTTAAATAAGTATTAAAACCTATTTTTTCATAATTTTTTGCATTTTCTTTAATTTTCTCTCTTTTTCTTCCTATTTTTCCTCAATAAATCCAAACTAAATATTTCTTAAATATTTTCTCAAATAGTTCACTGTGACAATTCATAAAATAATATTCCTGAATTTCTAAAAATTTTTAGGAAATTTTACTTACCTTAACTTGGCCTCTTAGGCTTCCTCGGTATGCGTGTCATATCCTCGAAATGCTTGCCCGAACCATTTTCTTACCCAAAATCTCCAGAATACTAATAAATATTCAAATCCTATTTTCTAGAATTTTCTAGGATTCTTTTCTTTTTTTTTTCTCATTTTCTTTCCTTTTTCTTTTTCTTTTTCTTTTTCTTTTTCTTCTCCTTTCTTCTTCCTCCCACTTCATTTTCTCCAACGCCTCCCTTGCAACCTGCACATGGCTCCCGCACCGCCAAGCTGCTGAAATGGCAACTCCGCGGCTGCCATGGTTGCTTCCGCCCACGCTGGAAGCCTTTTGCGCCTCCACCGAGCTCATCGCACCTTATTGCCATCCCAGTTGCACCTCTCCGCTGCTACCCCTTCTTCCTTATCTGCCATGGCCGCGCCTTCATTGCTCGAGCTTGCGGCCATGGCCGCTTGAAGCTTGCGGCTATGGCCGCTTGCTACTTTGGTCGCCATCGATCAGCCTCTCCCTCGCGCAATCTCCTCATCTCTGTCTTCGGCTCTTCTCTTGATGCTTCTCCCAATCGGCCAAAGCCTCTTCTAATTTATAGGCAAGCTGTCGCTTGCTCTCCACGAAATGCGTTATGTATATTTATATATATTATACATCACTCAAATCAAAATCAACCTCACCTTACTCATCCCATTCGTGCTTGCGTGAAGAACCCTCTTGACATATGAAACACTCAATTGCAGCCACAATAGAGCATGGCCATGAAATTGCAGAGGAATGGCCACTAATTTGCGCATATATATATTTATATATCATATATTACATTAATATATATAAAATTATGCATTAAATCCCAGTTTTCTCATAATATCATTTGCACAATTCCCTAATTGCAACTATGCCTTCAAACGTTGAATTAAATTGCATTTCAATATTGAAAATCCAAAATTAATAATTTTAAGGTTACTCGATTTGGACGATTTTGCCCCAGTGTCCTCACCAGGCTATCGATTAATCTCGAAACCACTTAAGGGTTGATCCTTACGTAAAACTAAAGCCCCCCTAGGCTTCCGTTGACTTCTCAGACGTCTTCTACGATAATTCAGTTTTGCAACCTAAATGACAGTTGTACCGAAAACTATTCCCGATTTGATTTCTTTCGATATCATAAATCCTATCTCGGGATGCTTATCAATGCCGTATCATTTTTCTTAGATAATTTAACTCCGAGGCATTCCCTATAGTCAATTCGGTACTTATAACTACTATCAAGCCAATTTTCGGTATTCTAAACTTGCTTAAATTATGTGGCAACCTTATGTCGAAACAGGGTCTTACAGGTATAGGCCGTAAGCTTAAATTCTTTTAATTTTGGATAGAATAGGCCTAAATTTTTAGAACCTTTAATATATCTTAGACTTTTTTTGGTGGTTTTCAAGTGAGATTCTTTTGCATCAACTTAATATCTAGCACACATACCAACACTAAACTTAATGTCGGTCTGGAAGCCGTTAGATATAATAAAGATCCAATTATCCCTCTATATAACTTTTAATCTACTGATTTCCCTTTCTCATCTTTATCAATGAAACTTGATGTAGTCATAGGGGTTGATATAAGCTTATAGTCTTTCATTCCAAATTTAGCTAAGATTTTTTTTACATACTTAGCTTGACTTAAATAAGTTTCTTGAGATGGTTGCCTAATTTGAAGACCTAAGAAGTATGTTAATTCTCCCATCATGCTCATTTCAAATTCATTTTGCATTATTGAAGCAAACTCTTTACACAAACTAAGATTTAATGATCCAAAAATAATGTCATCAACATAAATCTAAACAATCAACATATCATTTCTTTTCTTCTTAATGAAAAGTGTTGTGTCAACATTACCTCTTTGAAATCCATTTTCTGTGAGAAACTTACTTAGCCTTTCATACCAAGCTCTAGGAGCTTGTTTTAAACCATATAAGGCTTTAGTAAGCTTGTATACATGATTTGGATATTTTGGATCTTCAAAACTGGGTGGTTGTTTTACAACACTTGCTCCAAAATAAAATCATGTAAGAATGTACTTTTAACATCCATTTGATATAAAGTGAAGTTCTTGTAGCATAAGAAAGATAATCGGATTCTTATGCTACCGAAGCATAGATTTCATCATAGTCAATACGTACCCTCTTCTTGACTATATTCTTGAGCAACTAATCTAGCATTATTTCTAATGATATTTCCACTCTCATCAAGCTTGTTTCTAAAGATCCACTTTGTTCCTATGATCGGGTGATTTGATGGTTCATGTACAAGACATCAAATTTCATTCTTTTCGAATTGGTTTAACTTATCTTGCATAGCCTTAACCCATTCATCATCATTTAAAGCTTCTTGAACATTTTTGGGTTCTATTTGAGAGATTATAACTAAATTGGTATTTAATCTAAGAAAAGATCTAGTTGATACTCCTTTGCTAGGATCTCCTAAGATTTCATTTTCTTTGACATAATTTTTTTCTCTTGGAAATGAAATTTCATTCGAATTTTTTAAATCTTGGTTATTGCTTTGATCTTTTTCTTCATTTATTTGAATTTGTTTCATCTTATTTGGAATGTCTTCTAGATCATCATCATTTTTTTTTATTACAGGTTTGTCATCAAACACTACATGAATTGATTTTTCTACAACTAGCGTTCTTTTATTAAACACTCAATAAGCTTTGCTTTGAGATGAAAAACCTATAAATATGCCTTCATCACTCTTAGTATCGAATTTTCCTAAATTATCTTTACCATTGTTTAGATTAAAACATTTGCACCCAAAGTGATGGAAATGAGAAATATTTGTTTTTTTGTGTTTATATAGTTCATATGAAGTTATTTTAATAATTGGTTTTATTGATACTCTATTAAGAACATAGCAAGCTATATTTACAGCTTTAGCCCAAAAGTATTTTGGCAAATTATTTTCTAGCAACTTGGTTCTAGACATTTCTATAAAAGTTCTATTTTTTCTTTTAACGACACCATTTTGTTGAGGAGTTCTAGAGACTGAGGAGTTATGGTGAATTCCATTTTCTTCACAATAGGCTTGAAATTATTGATTTTCAAATTCTCCACCATGATCACTTCTTATTTGCTTTATTTTTAAGTCTTGTTCATTTTGAAGTCTTTTACACAATCTAGAGAATGCTTTAAAAACATCATTTTTATTTCCTAAGAACAATACCCATGTAAACCTTGAAAAATCATCTACTATGACTAGGGTGTAGGATTTTTCTCCTAAACTTTGAGTTCTCATAGGACCAAACAAATATAGATAAAGCAGTTCTAGAGGTCTAGCTGTGCTAACTGAATTTATGGGTTTAAATAAAGATCTAGTTTGTTTTCCTTTTATACAAATATCACAAACATGATCTTTTTTAAATTTTATATTTGGCAAGCCTCTAACTAGATGTTTTCTAGCCAATTTGTCAATTAAGTTTATGCTTGCATGACCTAGTTTCTTATGCCATAACCAAGACAAATTTGCATTTGATGCAATCAAACAATTTTCATGTTTACGCACAACATCATCAAGCCAAATAACATATACATTTCCATGTCTATTTCCAAAAAAGATAAGTTCATTTGATTTCAAATCATAGACATTACATTTGCTTGATTTAAAAATGACTTTATGTCCTTTATCACATAATTGGCTTATGCTTAGCAAGTTGTGTTTTAGACCTTCAACAAGGCGAATATTTTCAATTTTTGTTCTACTTAAACCAACTATGTCATAGCCAAGGATTTTACCTTTCAAGTTATCTCCATAGACAACATTACCTCCTTCTTTGTAAATGAGAGAGACGAATTGATCCTTGTCTCCCGTCATATGCTTGGTACATCCACTATCAAGATACCATTTCTTCTTTCCTTCCTTGGATGACAAGCTTACCTACAAGAAATACATCATATTGGTACTTTTAGTAGCCAAACCTTCTTGGGTCCAACAATGTTAGCAATCAAATCATCTTTAGCTTTTGGAATCCAAGTCAAATTTAATCTATGAGCATTTTTTCTATAAAAATATTGTTTGATATGGTGTCCCTTAATGTTACAATAATGGCAAGTTAAACTTGTTGTTCTATAGAAACTTTGATTATGCTGGACAACATGTTTTCTAAATGATGGTGACTTGTTCAAAATCTTTCCCTTAACAAACTTTGTTGTTGAGGTAGATGGTGCATCGTTTGTATATCCTAGCCCTCTTTTTTCTCCAAACGGTTTTTGATTTCCCAAAATCATTTCCAGCTTCTTCTTTCCTTCTAATAGTTTTTTCAAATGAGTCTAATAAGTCACTGTTTTTCTTTTCTAATTCTAAAAATCTGATCTTTAAATTTTCACTTTCTTTATCCTTTTGTTTAATGATTTTTTCTAAGTCATCATAAGTAATCTTAAGATCATTGCATTCTTCTTCTTTGATTGTTGAGAAATTTTTTAAAACTTTATTTTTAGCTAGAATCTTGTTGTATGTTTTTAACAGTAAATTGTATTCATCTTGCAAAGAGTTAAATGAAAGAGAATTACTACTAGATGAACAAGAATTTAACTCGTCTTCTTTTCATTTCCTTATGAGTTTGTTAAAGCATTTTGTGAGTAAAGTAAGGTCTTCATCTTCATCACTTGTTTCACTTTCATCTTCTTCTTTGGCCTTAAATGCTAAGGATTTCATTTTGAGCCCGTTAGATTCTTTTCTATTTAACTTAATCTCATGAGTTAATATTGAGCCTAATAAATCATCCATTGTAAGTGTAGATATATCTCTAACTTCTTCTATAGCTGTGACTTTAGGTTCCCAACTAGATGGTAGACTTCCTAAGATCTTTTGAACATTTTCTTTAATGGTTATTATTTTTCCTAAAGCTTGTAAATTTGTTACAATGTCATTAAACCTTGTGAACATTTCTTTAATGGATTCACTAGCATTCATTGTGAAATTCTGATATTCACTAGTAAGAAGTGCAATTTTGGTGCTTTTCACTTTGTTACTTCTAAGTTATCCCAAATTTCTTTTGACGTGGTACATGAAATGACCCTATTAAATTCAGCTGGACTTAATGCACAATGTAATATATTGATCACTCTAGCATTTGTCTCATTAATGTGTTTTTGTTGTTCACTCCAACTTTCAATAGGAGGTTCTGGTAATGCAACAATACTAGATATACATGCACATAATTCAGTACTTTACATCAAGAAATACCTCATTCTTGTTTTCCAATCTGTGTAGTTTGAGCCATCGAAGTAGGGTGGCCTTGAGGTGTTTTGTCCTTCCAACTTGAAGTCAGTGTTGAATGCCATTTAGATCTTTTCTCTTGGGTGGTTAAACCTACAAAACACTTAGAGACCTTGTTCTAATACCAATTGTTAGTTCCAAATGATAGCAAATATATCCCAAGAGGGGGGTGAATTGGGATTTGTATAAATTTTTTGATAAATTAAACATCGATTTATTGTAGAAAACTATGTTTCGAAATATAGGGGTGTATGTTTTGAAATAAACATTTCTATTAAGTAGGTTTCAAAACCTACTATATATGTTTCGAAATATATATTTTTCTGATTTGGAGTGTTTCAAAACTTTTAGTTTAGGATTTCAAATAAATGACTTTGGTAAAGATGATTTCTTCAAAAATAATTTTACCAAAGATGCTTGAGATTAAAGATAGGTTTATGAATACTTATGCTTCAAATATAATCTGTTCTAACTTTTGAAAACGATCCTTTTGAAAGCTTGAACAATAAGTAGTAAGCAAGCAAACCAATAAATCGAGTGCACACGAGATTTATAGTGGTTCGGCACCTAGCCTAGTCCACTACGGTTCACCCTAAAACCTTGTACACAATGAGTTTTGTGGCTTAACTCAAACCTTACAACAATCAACAAGATAAATAAGACTTATCTTTACAGCCCAATGAATTTAAAGCAATTAAATGCCTTACCAATGGTTGTACAAACCTCTTAACTTGGGGTGAGAAGAGTTGAAAGATATGACACTTCTTGTTTTCGACTTGCATCTCCTTTACACACCACGATGTATGTTGATCTTTTTTGAAAGCTCAATCAAAATCTTGTGTTCACCACTTGTGTATTGTGTTGCTTGTATCTTGAGTGTGTATATTCTAATATATTTATATCTTGTCTTCAAGCACCTGCTATTTATAGACGTTTGGCTATTTTATAACCGTTAGAGACAATATTTAAAAGAAGGTTTCAAAACATAGCTTATTGGTTTCAAAACAACATAATTTTACACTATGGTTTCGAAACATACATCACATGTTTCGAAACATCCAACCTTTACAGCTGCAGCTAGACTTGCACTTAGAGACAACATGAGTATGAGACAAGGTTTTATGCTCACCATGATTTTGTTTTGATCTCCACTTTAAATTTGAATTTGAATTCTCAGAACATAGAGATTAAATTTTAAAAAAAAAAAACTTTTGAGAAGCTTTTGGATGTAAATAAAAAATGTAAAGTAAAAGCGTCTCGATTTTTAAATGTTCTGCTGACAAAGTCAGAGATTTCAAAACATACCATGTAGGTTTCGAAACATATACTTAAATCTCATAGATGATTTGAAATATAGCATGCATACTAGAAAAACATTTGAAACCTTTTCAAAAAAGATTTGAAACAAGAACAGAAACATGATTTAAAAATGTTTCGAAACATGGAACATGTGTTTTGAAACATAATGCATGAACTTTAGATTTTTCAAACATTTGAATATTTGCGTCAAAACTTTTCATAATGTTTCGAAATATAACATGCTTATTTCGAAATATGAGATTAACATAAAAGACCTTTTTTTCTCATATATCAAAAAATATGATACAACAGAAGTGTGCTCTAAAAAACAATTTCTATTTCATAACACTTCTTCCTATACCTATGAATTTCATTTGAAGACTCCTTTAACTTTTCCAATATCAATAGATCGATTGTTTCGCTCTTGTATATATCTTTAAAAAAAAAAAATAAGATCTTTGAGAGTTGTTTCATGAATTCAAAAAAAAATACTTGAATTCTCTTAATAACTAAAAAGTGTAATATACTTGAATCTAAATGGAGTTCGCGGCGGCAATGGTGGAGAAACTAGATCGAAAAAAGAGAGATTTTAGTTATAAAATATCTAATCAAATCACTGCTGGGATTGAGATCTTATTCAAATAGAAAAATTAATTTATATATAAATAATCTTTAAATATTATACTAAACAAAAAAATAATATATTAAGAATACTAAATAAAAATATATATATATAATACCTTTTCACTCCATCTTAATGTTAAAGTATCGAAAAAAAATGATTCACGATTTATATGTTAGAAAAATAATTTTGTAAGTATATAATTCTAAATATTTGATAGAAAATATCTTCAAAATCTAATAAATTTTGTAAGTAAATCTAAATTTATTTGTACTAATAATATATACTTGTGTATTGTATTCAGATATATTTTGTTCTTTGTGTCTTGTATCCGAATATATTTTACTTATATTTGTCTTATTTTCGATTTGTTTTTCCTTGTATTCAAATATGGACTTCTTTGTTTGTCTTGTATTCCAATATAGATGGAATATTCCGTAGCTAATTCAAACAAATATTAATTTTAATGTTTGTTAATTTTTTTCATTGCTTATTCAAATGGAAGTTGTATAAATTATTATATTAGCAACAAAAAATTCCATCACTATTTTGACTTTAATTTATAATTTTTATGTTACATGAAAATTTTGCAACTAAATGATAAAATATTCTGTTACTAATTTTAAATTTAATTTTAATTTTATAAATCCTACATTTAACTATGAAAAATTTCTTTGTCAAATGAGATTTTAAATTTAATTTAAATATTTTATGAACTTCACATTTTAGCAATGGAAAAATTTGGTCGCTAAAAGAATTAAATTTAAATTTAATTTTTTTTCAATTTGCGACCGATTTTATTTCGTAGCTAAATTAGTTTAAATTAAGTTTTATTTTTTTTCTTTTAGCGACAGAATAATTTCGTCCCTAAAATATTTTAATTTTAATTATTTTTTCTCATTTAGCGACGGATTTTTTCCATTGCTAAATAATTTTAAATTAATTTTTATTTTTATTTTCATTTAGAGAAGGAATTATTCCGTCGCTAAAATATTTTAATTTTAATTTAATTTTAAATAATTTTAAATTAAGTTTTATTTTTTTAGCTACAGAATTATTCCATCGCTAAATAAAAAAAATAAAAAATTTAAATTAAAATTTATATTTTAAATTTTAAATTACAAAAATTATTTAGCAATGGGCATATCTGTCGCTAAATTTTAAAAATATTTAGCGACAGGTCTTTCTCGTCACTAATATTCCGTCGCTAAATTAAAAAAATTAGCAACAGGAAAAGCCTGTCGCTAATTCTGACGCTAAATTAGTGACGGGTATTTCCCATAGCTAATTTCATTACTAAATTAAAAAAAAATTTAAAAAATTTAGCGACAAAAATTCCGTCACTAATTTGTGAAGGAACAAGTCCGTCACTAATTTTCGTTGCTAAAAATAATTTTTCTTATAGTGTGCTTAAGGAAGGTTACCCTATTAATGTGGCACCATATTTTGATAGCCATACTACAATTTTTGGAGAAAAAGAATTTGTAATTTTTTTAAATCTATTGATTTTAATTTATGGTATATATATATTGTGGGAAAATGATTTGTTTTCAAAACTAAAATCCATTTGGAGTGAAGATGATAAAAATTGTTTTATTTTAAATATCAAAGTCATGAAAATTTTGTATCAAACTTTGCATGAAAATGTTCATGCAAAAATTTATGTATTTAAATATTAAAGATATGTTGAATACTCTTGATTCAATCTATCTTACTAATTAATCTTGCGAGTTTGTTGATAAAATTTACATGTTAGAAATCCTTTGAATCATCAACAAATAGAGAAGGAAAAAAGTTCAAATCCTATCATGTTCTTCATGGCTAAGGAAGAAGATGAGTTAACCTCTAATTCTACTTATGATTTTGATGGGAGTAATAATATTGATAATGAATTTTCAGAAGAATAGTCACTAAAAGCTTTTAATGAATTGTGTCAAGTATATTTGAAAAAAAAAACTCTTCAAAAATAATTTAATTTATTATCAAATGAGTTGGAAACTTTTAAAAACAGAGAACGAATGTTTGCTTGCTTCCAACGAAGAAGTTTCAAATTAAAATAAGTGCAAATTGTAAAAAAATAACCCCCCCCCCCCCCCCCCCCCACAAATACAAAATTCGTTTTTAGCCCTTTTTTGACAAAAAAACTTTTTACCCCATACAAATAAATAGTTGCAAAAAATAGTCACTTTACCACTTTTGACCCAAATCTTTGACTTTTCAACTCCCCACTTTAATTAAAAATGAAGAATAAAGACAAAGACAATAAATTACCAAATTATCCTTAATACAAAACAAACAAAAGGTTGAATTTCTATTTTACCCAACAGGCAAACTCGAGAAACCTCTTATATTTATAATAATAAATTTTTAACTATTGAAGTATTATTATTATTTCTCAATACTAATTGTTATTTTTTAATAATTTAATAACTGGATGGGTCTTGAACCCACGGTAGGTCCTCCATCTTTTTTTATTATTAAATATATATGTATTATTACATATAAATAAATTTAATTAAATAATAATAATTGAAAATTTTAAATATATATGTATTATTAAATAAATAACTGAAAATTTGTTATTCAATGATTATTATTTTATTTTTCAATTGTAATAATAATTACAAATCTTAATTATAATAATAAATTTTCAACTATTAAATTATCATTATTTTCAAATAAATACAATTATTTTTAATAATTATTTTTTTAATAATTTAATAACTAGTTGGGTCTCGAAGCCACGCTCAGTTCCATCCCTTCATTTTTTTATTATTAAATATATATATCTATAATAATATTACATATATAATAAATAACAAGGATTAAATAAAAATAATTGAAACATTGAAATATATATGTATTATTAAATAACTGAAAAATTGTTATTCAATTATTATTAAAATGCATTTTTTGATCCTTTTTTTTTTCTTTTCTTGGCCATGGAATTTTTCCAAGTTATAAATAGTCCCAAAAATAAATTATTGTTTAAAAATTATACTTGTATTTTTGGGTAAATTTTATAATCATTACATCAATTTAATCCAATATTGTTAATAGTTACAACACTTAATCAGGTATTGGTTGTGTTTTATTATCATTACATTGTTGTTTATTGTGAATTATAAATTCAATTAAGCCAAAAAATATAAAAAGACATCATTTTTTATTGGCTAACTTTGAAAAATCCCATGGCCCAAAAAAAAAAAAAAGAAATCCATTTATATTAAAAAATCAGGTTTAGTGGCCCCACAAAACCCGATTTCTTTTATTAAAATGGTTTTTTTATCTTTTTTTTCTTTTCTTGGCCATGGGATTTTTTCAAGTTATCCAATAGTCCCAAAAATAAATTATTGTTTAAAAATTATACTTGTATTTTTGGGTAAATTTTATAATCATTACATCAATTTAATCCAATGTTCTTAGTAGTTAGAACACTTAATCATGTATTAGTTGTGTTTTATTATCATTACATTGTTGTTTATTGTGAATTATAAATTCAATTAAACCAAAAAATATAAAAAGACATCATTTCTTATTGGTTAACTTTGGAAAATTCCATGGCCCCCAAAAAAAAAGATCAAAAAATTTATTTTTATTAAAAAAACAGGTTGAGTGGCCTCACAAAACCCGGCTGTGACCCCACAAAACCTGATTCTTTTATTAAAATGGTTTTTTAGATCTTTTTTTTTTCTTTTTTGGCAATGGGATTTTTCTAAGTTATCCAATAGTCCAAAAAATAAATTATTATTTAAAAATTATACTTGTATTTTTGGATAAATTTTATAATCATTACATTAATTTAATCAAATGTTATTGTCAATTATAAATTCAATTAAGCCAAAAAAATGTAAACATAGATCATTTTTTATTAGTTAACTTTGAAAAATCCTAGGCTCAAAAAAAAAAAGAAAAGATCAAAAAATCCATTTTTATTAAAAAATCATGTTTAGTGGCCCCACAAAGCCCGATTTCTTTCATTAAAATGGTTTTTTTTAACTTTTTTTTTTCGCTATGGGATTTTTCCAAGTTATCCAACAGTCCAAAAATTAAATTATTATTTAAAAATTATACTTGTATTTTTGGGTAATTTTATAATCATTACATCAATTTAATCCAATATTGTTAGTAGTTAGAACATTTAATCATCTATTGGTCGTGTTTTATTATCATTCTATTATTGTTTATTGTGAATTATAAATTTAATTATGCCCAAAAATATAAAAAGACATCATTTTTTATTGGTTAACTTTGAAAAATCCCGTGGTCCAAAACAAAAATCAAAAGATCAGGTTTTGTGGCCCCACAAAACCCGATTTCTTTTATTAAAATAGTTTTTCTGATCTTTTTTTTTTCTTGGCCATGGGATTTTTCAAAGTTATCCAATAGTCCCAAAAATAAATTATTTTTTAAAAATTATACTTGTATTTTTGGATAAATTTTATAATCATTACATCAATTTAATCCAATGTTGTTAGTAGTTAGAACACTTAATCATGTATAGGTTGTGTTTTATTATCATTCCATTGTCGTTTATTGTAAATTATAAATTCAATTAAGTCAAAAAATGTAAAAAGACATCATTTTTTATTGGGTAACTTTGAAAAATCTCATGGCACCCCCCCAAAAAAAAAAATCAAAAAATCTATTTTTATTAAAAAAATCAGGTTTTGTGGCCTTCGGGTTTTGTGGCCCCACAAAACCTTATTTCTTTTATTAAAATGGTTTTTTTATCCTTTTTTTTTCTTTTTTGGCAATAGGATTTTTCCAAGTTATCAAATAGTCCAAAAAATAAATTATTATTTAAAAATTATACTTGTATTTTTGGATAAATTTTATAATCATTACATCAATTTAATCCAATATTGTTAGTAGTTAGAACACTTAATCATATATTGGTTGTGTTTTATTATCATTCCATTGTTGTTTATTGTAAATTATAAATTAAATTAAGCCAAAAAAATGTAAAAAGACTTCATTTTTTATTAGTTAACTTTGAAAAATCCCATGGGCCAAAACAAAAAATCAAAAAATTCATTTTTATTAAAAAATCAGGTTTAGTGGCCCCACAAAACCCAGGCCGGGTTTTGCGGCCCCACAAAACCCAGGCCGGGTTTTGCGGCCCCACAAAACCTGATTTCTTTCATTAAAATGTTTTTTTTTATCTTTTTTTTTCTTGGCAATGGAATTTTTCCAAGTTATCCAATAGTCCAAAAAATAAATTATTGTTTAAAAATTATACTTGTATTTTTTGGTAAATTTTATAATCATTACATCAATTTAATCCAATGTTGTTAGTAGTTAGAACACTTAATCATGTATTGGTTGTGTTTTATTATCATTTTATTGTTGTTTATTGTGAATTATAAATTCAATTATGTCAAAAAATGTAAAAAGATATCATTTTTTATTGGGTAATTTTGAAAAATCTCATGCCCTCCTCCCCCTCCCCCCCAAAAAAAAAATCTATTTTTATTGAAAATCAGGTTTTGTGGCCCCACAAAACCTGATTTCTTTTATTAAAATGGTTTTTTTTATCCTTTTTTTTTCTTTTTTGGCAATGGGATTTTTCCAAATTATCCAATAGTCCAAAAAATAAATTATTGTTTAAAAATTATACTTGTATTTTTGGATAAATTTTATAATCATTACATCAATTTAATCCAATGTTGTTAGTAGTTAGAACACTTAATCATATATTGGTTGTGTTTTATTATTATTTCATTGTTGTTTATTGTGAATTATAAATTCAATTAAGTCAAAAAATGTTAAAAGACATCATTTTTTATTAGTTAACTTTGAAAAATCCCATGGCGCAAATAAAAAAAAAGATCAAAAAATCCATTTTTATTAAAATATCAGGTTTAGTGGCCCCACAAAACTTGGGCTGGGTTTAGTGGCCCCACAAAACCCAATTTCTTTTATTAAAATGGTTTTTTTGATCTTTTTTTTTTCTTTTTTGGCAATGGGATTTTTCCAAATTATCCAATAGTCCAAAAAATAAATTATTATTTAAAAATTATACTTATATTTTTGGATAAATTTTATAATCATTACATCAATTTAATCCAATATTGTTAGTAGTTAGAACACTTAATCATATATTGGTTATGTTTTATTATCATTCCATTGTTGTTCATTGTGAATTATAGATTCAATTAAGCCAAAAAAATGTAAAAAGACTTCATTTTTTATTAGTTAACTTTGAAAAATCCCACGGCCCAAAACAAAAAATCAAAAAATCTAGTTTTATTAAGAAATCAGGTTTAGTGGCCCCACAAAACCTGATTTCTTTTATTAAAATGGTTATTTTGATCTTTTTTTTTTTTTCTTAGCCATGGAATTTTTCCAAGTTATCCAATAATCCCAAAAGTAAATTATTGTTTAAAAATTATACTTGTATTTTTTGTTAAATTTTATAATCATTACATCAATTTAATCCAATGTTGTTAGTAGTTAGAACACTTAATCATGTATTGGTTGTGTTTTATTATCATTCTATTGTTGTTTATTGTGAATTATAAATTCAATTAAGTCAAAAAATGTAAAAACACATCATATTTTATTGGGTAACTTTGAGAAATCCCATGGCTCCACCCCCCCCCCAAAAAAAAAAAAGATCAAAAAATCTATTTTTATTAAAAAATTAGGTTTTGTGGCCTCACAAAACCCGATTTCTTTTATTAAAATGGTTTTTTTGATCTTTGTTTTTTCTTTTTTGGCAATGGTATTTTTTCAAGCTATCCAATAGTCCAAAAAATAAATTATTGTTTAAAAATTATACTTGTATTTTTGGATAAATTTTATAATCATTACATCAATTTAATCCAATGTTGTTAGTAGTTAACACACTTAATATAGGACCCCGACCCAAGTCCCCCAGACTAGCCATAGAACCCAAGCAGGTCCTGAATAACGAATACAAAACCTGTCATGCATGCTCCTCACATTCAAATATATCTGATCATTAATCTGAAAAATCTGAAACAAAATCCAAAACACCGCATGCATAACAAAACACCAAGGTTACATTTACAATCCCTGGCCAAAGACAAATCCAAACCACAAAACAAACCACAACCCTCCACAGAAGACGTCGTAATCCCCAAAGTCTCAAAGTACAAAAAGCCTTAAGATAAAGCTAACTCGACCTGCCCTGTACACCATCTACGGAGAAGTTAGACTTCACTGGGACCATCCCCAATCTTGCCCTTGCCCTTACCTGGAATGAAGAGAAGCAAATGAGTGACTCACAAGACTCAACAAGCTCATACAAAAGGACCGGACAACAAGAATAAGCACTACAAAGTACCCTGCACCTAACATGCAGTATCCATGCAAAGCATGTCCGTGTCAACAAACAAATGCCTAGTATCTCATGCATAAAAGAAATGCGCACATACAGGGTCTTAGGGCCCACAAAAGAAAACAATGGTGCCCAAACCCATGATATATACCTGAGTGAGCCAGGCCAGACTGAACCTGCAACCTGTAAAGAAAACCTCAAGTGGGAGCGACCTCACCGAGTCACAACATGCTAACCCAAAAGAACTCACGTGTGTGGAAATATAACCAGCACGATGTACCTGACACTTTCACAGCTGTGGTCTCAATCTCAATCAAAAGCTAGCATCAAACAACAAGTAAATGCACACATAAAAATGCAGTGGCACATGGGCAGAAACCTGATACAAGGCCCCCATAAAACCAAGCATCAAGTCACGCCTGCCCACATAGGCAAATACTTTCAATGCAGTGCTCATGACTAGCTAACTATTGGATAAAATAATCAACAATATTGTATGCACGTGGCCAAACATTTAGTCACATGAGTCCCCCAGTGGATGCAGCCCAAATCCCAACACACAATACGTACCCTGATATGCAAGATGTCAAAAAGGTGGGTGACTGACAGTATTAGCTCCCCTGGCTTGTAACGGCCCGCCTCCCGGAGCCTCCGCGCGCATAGAGGATCCGTGAGAGGGTCATTACTAAAATGATATCGAACAATAACACAACTACAACTCATATACAACCCTTATTAAAATCATATTCTTCTCTCTTTTTTTTTTATATTTAACGTCTCATAATCGTCATTACATAATTGATCATCGTGTGCCCATTTGGCTTACATAATACACGTATATCTCAAATGTAAAACATTAACCTTAATAGAAGTACAACGACACCCAGGATCTAGTTTCGGGAGAGCTCTGCACTTGCTACCATGACTCGATGGCCTGAACCCAACCCCGCTAAACGTACCTGCTATCACAGGCGTTTCTCTTACCTGGAATGAAGTAAAACAAACATGAGTCGCAAGACTCAGCAAGCTCATGAAAGGAAGGCTATAGGTTTAAGGTAGGACTCTTCTTATGACACCCCCATGCAATTCATGCCAATGCAACCACACCATGTCATGATCCATACATACCTTACTTCTACATGCATAACATAAAGTTAACTGCACATAAAGAACCAGGGGCCCACATAAGTCACACATTTGCACCCAAGTCCCGCATACAAACCTGTTGCAGCCTAACATAGGCTACCATATCATCAGTCTCTTAGATAAGCCTTTTCCTGACATGGTCGACTTTTCCTGACATTCAACATTTGTCTTTTCCTGATACTCGTTACATGCTCTTTCTGATACCCATCATACCCTCATATGTTCTTCATATCATACATCACATAAACATATACTTCTGCGATCTTGGTCTTCCCTTGGGCCAACCCCGAGCTAATATCTAAGCCAAGTCGAAGCTCCCTCGGGCCAACCCCGAGCTAATATCTAAGCCGAGCCGAAGCCCCCTGAGTCAGTACTCCCGACACCTGGCACGATACTCCTGCCTAGAATAATAGTTGTAATGCCCCGCTTTCCCGGGCGTGTTATAACTTGGGACAATTCCAGAATAATAAAATTTTTTATTTCAAACTTAAAGCTAAACCATATCATACCTCGAATCTGTCCCAGAACTTCCAATCTTTTTTTCTCGAAAGAGAATCACTATACATATCAAATGTGGAAGCAAAGATCGAAACCTGATATCTTAACATTAATCATAAATAAATATAGGGGCTACGTAACCTGATATCTTAACATTAACATTTCATAACGTTCAGAATCTAAAGTAGCAGAACTTAAATACAGGGGCTACGTAACATACATTTCATTCTTCATGCACTCTGTTAAGTGCCACTTCATGTATCATTTATCCTCGAATCTGCTACAATTTCCATCTGGAACGTTTGAATATTCCAGGGGAAAAACCCAAGTTAGATGATGAATCATCTAAGTAAGGGTACATAATGCTATGTCATGTGTGTATGCAATATTTTTCCTCGTAGGTGTCAACTGCACCCCTCATGCTACCTACCATTTTTGCGACCACCTCTTTCGAAGCCGAGGTGTATGGGTGCACCCTTAGTAAAAAAGCGGTGCCAGTTCGTACTCCCTACGGCCACAAATACGCATGATCAATGATATCAACGTGTATTTATGCATTTCATAGTCATGTCATGTATGCAGTCTACGTGATGGATACATATCAGGGCATGTTAATATGATGAAAATATTCCCGAGGATCATATTTCTTAAACATAAATTACTTACAACCAAATATTTTTCGTAAAACTAACTTTAATCGGGAAGTACCACTTACCTTCTCAAGCTTATCGGGTTACCTCGATATCCGTGCCTTGCCTCATGCATTGCCTCGATTTGCGTGCCAACCTCAAAATTTGACAAGTCACTTCAACTTATTCCTCAAAGCATCCTAATCACCATAATCATTTAAATAACATTAAAACCTATTTTTTCATAATTTCTAGCATTTTCTATAATTTTATCTCTATTTCTTCCTATTTTCCTCAATAAATCCAGATTAAATATTTCTAAAATATTTTCTCAAATATTTCACTACGACAATTCATAAAATAATATTCTTAAATTTATAAATTTTTTTAGAGAATTTTACTTACCTTGACTTAGTCTCTCCGACTTCCTCGATATGCATGCCATATTCCCGAAAAGCATGCCTATAACACCGCATATTTTCGTGAAATTGTCACGTATTTTAAGTGAGTTTAAAATATCAAAAAATATGCTTGAAATGGCAATAAGTGACCGAATCGATCACAGGGAGTGCCCTAAAGCTTAGATACCTAAGGAAAAAAGTATATCTTTGACGAGAGTCTCGAGACGAGATTTATGACGTTGAAAGAAATCAAATTAGAGACAATTTTTTGGTTAAGCTAAGTTGTAGCCTAAAATAGCTGAATGATGGTAAAGGGCTTTGGGAAATCGTACATATCGAGTAATTTTGAGTTATTAATTTTGAGATTTTAAGTATCTCGATAAATTTGATGATTGAGAGTGTAATTGTAATTAGAGAATTATCCAAACGAAATAAGTATAAAATTTAGAGCTTATGTGGTAAAACATTAAAGTTGAAAACTTAAAATAAGGGTCAAAATATTATTTGGAAGAACTTTGGGGTATTAGCTTGGATTCCAAAAGTTCAATTCATTCTAGTTTTGGATTTCAAAATCCACTCAATTATGGCTTTGAGTCTTTGGAGTCCATGGCTTAGATTGTGACAAGTGGCATAATGTGATTAGTTGAAGAAATCTATAAAAAGGCACCATGGGTTGTTCTCAAACCATTCCAAACAAATTTGAGAGTTGAGGCACTCTAAGAGGAGGAGCTTTATCTAGAGAGAGAGTAGGAAGTTTGGCAAGAAGGCGGGAAGGAATCGAAGGAGAAGCCGGGGAGTACGAGCCTCATCGGAGTTATGAGCCTTCGCCGGAATTAGCCAAAACCAGTCAGTAAAAAAGTAAGGTAAGTCTGATTATTTTTATAATCCTATAGAGGGGGAAGAGAGGGTCGTGTAGGTTTAAACGGGGGTCGAATCAGAGTTAAAACGAGGGAGATATGACAGAAATACGAAAACGACGCAATGTTGTTCGAAATCTGGTAGCAACGCGTGAGATACACGCGCCGGAAGTGGCTGCGCGTGAAGGTGCGTGAGCCACCTTCCTGGGGCACCTGAGGGCGCATGAGGGGTCCATTTTCCTTCAAATTTTCCATTTATGCCCATACTTTAATATCCTTCCAACCTATGTAAAAATATTTGAGTTTAGGTTTACCAAAACGCGTGTTTTCTGCATAAACCTAGGCCGTTTGCTGTGAAATTATACCGTCCAAGAGATAAACCAATAAGGTGAGACTCCTATACTCCAAATCCTATTTTTTATTCTCTTATGAGAGACTTCTATTGCATGAGAGGTGTTTCGTGAAGTTCTTATACGCAAACTCTTATTATTCTCTTACGTGAAATCATATTGCAAATATGAAATGTATTTTTTTTGAAAATTATATGCTATTGGCTTTTTAACTGTTGCATTTATAAAATTCGTGTGGCCATACTGTTGTACCTATTTGTTGTTGGCCGAGGGAAAAGGTCGGATATCCCCCGAGAGGCGCTATGCGTGCGCCATCGAGAAAGCTCTCGTGGGGAATACCGTGAGTCTAAGGAACAACGGATGTGGTTCTTGCATGAGTGCTATGAAGTCGGGCTAAAGTGACATGGTTGGGGACCTCCCGAGAGGCGCTATGCATGCGCCATTCAGAAAGCTCTCGTTAGAGGAGGTTGACGTGTTCACGAGGCACTTCGGAATAGTCCTCCTTGTCTTCTCATACATTTTATACGTGATCATGCATCGATATAAAACTGTTTTTAGAGTTTCTCACTAGAAGATTCATCTTCTAATTGGACTATGTCCCTGGAATATTCAAACGTTCCAGGTTCGACGAGCGACTCTAAGGGAAAGGAGGTAGCTGAAGAATAAGCTTAATTTACTGCTGTTGTATATTTAGCATATTCTTGCTTATGTGAGAACCTATGTAATTTTGGATATGTTTAAGATGTTCATTTATCATTTGCGAGAGATGATGTAATACATTTTGTAGACGTCTTGAACAATTTTATGATAAAGCATTATCGTTGTGAACCATATCAGGTTCGATCTAGCTTCCGCATTTGAAATTTTAACACCTATCTTACCTATTCGATTATTGGGTTTGTTAAGCTGAAAAGGTGAAAATTAGGGTTTTTGGATATTGTGTGATGTATGACAGTGATTGTGATATGAAAAATTTTTATATTTTCGAAATCTTAGATTATAACATGCTCAAGAAATTTTGGGGTGTTACAATTGGTATCAGAGCGAACCTAAGGAAAAGTTCGCATGTGGCTAGATGAGTAAAGCCACCGTAAGTTTTGGGAATTAGGTTAGGATTTTTGAAATATTTAGTGGCATACTCTTGTTGCTTATTCAAATTGAATTCTGCTATGCCGTGATGATTTAATAGATCGCCATGTCTTCTTGCCAGATGGTGAATACAAGAAAGAACAGGCGCGAGAGAGGCAATGGTGAAGAAAGCAACACCAACCCACACCCAGGAGATGGTATGGGAGGTCAAAGAGATGCACGAGCTGACGTTGGTCAAGGCCGATTGATAGGATCGAGAGAATTCTAGAAGGCATGGCTGGGCGAATTTTGGAGTTGCAGCCCGAGCAAAGAAGAGTAGATTCCTTGGAGAGGTATCTATGATAAAATCTGCCAGTGTTTCGAGGAAAACTGGCAGATGACCCCGCAATCAGTGAATATTTGTTGGACCAGACCGAGAAGATCCTACAAAGATTGAGAATCCTGAATGAGGACATGGTCGAGTGTGCGACCTATATGCTGGAAGAGGAAGTTGCTCAATGGTGGATGTAACGTCCCGCTCCCACTTACGGGCACCACTGATAAATAATCGACCTGATTACTCACCCGACGAACCACAACTGAAGGGTTGGACTATGTTTCAATAGGAAATGCCCTAGGTGGGAACTAGGCTTCATCCTTCCCTTCACTCCACTCAGGAATCGGTCCCAACTCAAACAAGAAAAACTCAGCGGACCGAGACCCCAAACCCGAGTGAGCTTCACCTCTCTTCGGCTCGCCCCATAACAAGCCAGAGGTGACCCAGGCACAAAGCTAGCATAACAACACATCGCTGAGTATTGGGGATTTATGTGAACATACCTCGTTGGTCTTTACTCGATCGAATCTTGGATTCAACGACTCAAGCCACATGTAAATCACGCAGACTCACAGTCATCTATCACACTGTTATGATTACAACAACTAGATACTTCTAGTGCTCAATATCGCATACATTCAAACACATGAATACATATAAAAGAGTACAGGAGATTACACAACAACACATCTCAGGCAACAGGCTAATTGCCACAATAGCCTCCCAGCACCATCCTGCTTGCATCTGGACTTGCATCATCTACACATGAGGTAAAACCGCATGAGTCATAAAGACTCAATAAGGGTGCAATGCATGTAAATATGAATATAATCATGTTTATGTATGTCAAGTGCATGCAAATAAGGCTAGGTTCACTCATCCTCACAACCCACTAAGGTTTGAAGCATCAACCTATCAGCCCCCACCACACTAGTCCTCCATGTGGCCATCGGTCCACTAGATCTTGCATCATACAAGATATAATCACTACATGCCAATGCAACATAAATACATTATCAAACACATTTACCAACTTACAAGGCCACCTCCACATGGGGCCGTCCCTTACCTAGCTCGAAGCCTCAACTCTTCTTCGGGCGAGAACGCCAACTGGAACTCCGAGCTCTTCTAGGCTCACCGCCTTCCCGGTCGAATCTGGAGGCAAACACACAAAAAACTCAACTTCATTAACATCCGGCATTAACCCAATGCCCTCAATTTCGCCACACATCGCAAAATCACCATCAACACTATCTCCAAACAACCAACCACGGCATACATCAGTCGTTTAATAATTTCCAAATAACCCCGACCTAGGGTTTAATCCAACAAATAACTATTTTACATTAACTCGCTTAATGTAAATAACTTGGGAAGAAAATATTAATTTACCTCGGCTCATCTGGAGAGAAATTCGAAAAAAAAAACGCCCACGCCGACGTTACCTCCCGACCTGCCACTCGCGCCCAAAATTCCATTTTTGAGTTTTCGACACGCTCTTCAAGCCCCAAACTAATTTCTGGAACTTTCCCCCATTTTTCTAGATTTTTTCCTATTTTTCCATATTTTCTTTTTATTTATTTTTCTATTTTTCCTTTTCTTTTCTATTTCTTCCTCTTCTTCTTTTTTCTTATTTTCTTTCTTCTTCCCTGCTTCTTCCTTCCCGCTCACGCAGCCGGTTGCTGTTCATCATCTTCCACCTCTTGCGCGCGCCCACGCAGCCGGCCACCGCCGCTGCTCACGCTGCCATCTCCTCCGGCCATAGGCCGACCACCTCCAGCTGCCGCACCGCCGCCACAGGTACCGGCTTCATCTGCCTTGGCCGCTACCTTCGCGAGCCGCCATGGTGGCCTCATTCGCGCAGCTTGCACGCACCTTTGCTGCCATCAATGCTGGTCGATCAGCCGGCCATCAAAGCACCCAAGCAGCTGTCGCGCGCCACCGCAAGTCTCCGGCTCCCCCCATGAGCTCTACCGTGCCCTCGCTGGTCCGCCTCTGCTCTGCCTCGCATCGGCCATGGCAGCCATCACAGTGGCTTCTTCTTCCAGCCACCCGCTACCTGCAGCGCCCCTACTTTTTTATCGTTGCTTGCTGCTCGATCATCGGCCGGCCACCCTCGCGGCCTTGATCTCTCTCGGTCTTGCTCTCATGCTCTCTCTCGTGAGCTTTCTGGTTCAAAATTTCAGATGGGGGGCGTACTGTGGAAGCTTGCCCAACAAGCTCACGCATTCTCTTAAAATCTAAGTAATTTCCAAAATCCCTCATTTGCCCCTCTTAATCTCATTCTCTCGGCCACTTCTCCACCTCACACGAGCTAATTATTTCGGCCATTTCAATATCAGAGGCGTGAAGCTTCAAGGAAGCTTCCTTACGCCTATTTATATATATATATATATAATTACATATTTAATTTAATTACACTCTTAATCCCCCAGTTTCTTAATTATCTCACTTGGGAATCTACTAATTACACTTAAGACTTTCAATAATATCATTTGAGCCCTCCAAGACCTAAATTAATTACCCTCAAGCCAATTAGATTATTGATTTTCCCAAAATTATTTACCGACACTTACTCAAAAATATCGATTTCTTCCCTACGCCTGCGTGGGACTTCTATTTGACCCGAAGACGCTTCAGGGTTGCCTTACTCACAAAATCGGACCACCCTTAGGGTCCCCTCAGCTTCCCGGAAGTCCCTTGCGATTATTCGGTATTTGCACCCCTTCAAGCTTATACAGAATTAAATCTGAAAATTATTCCCGATCGGACTGCTTCCAGCATCATTATCCTCATCTCGAGATGCTCACAATCTCTTGCTCTCTTCCCTGGATATCCAAGCCCCGAGGCACTCCCGGCCGCCAATTCGACAATTTTATTAATTAGTTTCCTCGAAACCGACCATTGGGCTTCCAGGACCACCCGAGGTCCTTTCAAATTAATCAAAATTATTTATTCTCAATACCATGTAATACCGGGTATTACAGTGGAGGTCTATGCAGCGAGCGATACCTAATCGGACAGGATCTCAAGGGTCGGCGATAGACGTAGAATTGGGAGAGGCATCCCAAATGTCGTGGGAACGGTTTAAGGAACTGTTCAACTGGAAATTCTTTCCCACTTGCTGAAAGTTGGCTAGAGCTCGAGAGTTTATCAACTTACGCCAAGGGCCAAATATGTCTGTGGCCCAATACGAGGCTGAATTTTTGCAGTTAATCAAGTATATGCCGTTGTATGGGATGGACGATGTGGAAAAGAGACGAAAATTCTTACAAGGCTTGCGGATAGAGTTTCAACAACTGATGGGCTTGGTCCACGTGGAGTCTTACGTGGATATAGTTTTCAAAGCTATGACGGCCGAGGAGAATATGACACGAGTGGAAGAACTAAAGGCCACAACTGTTCAAACTGAAGGATAATTAGAGAAATCCCACTCGACTATGGGACCTCGAGATGGGAAGATTGTGAAAAAGGGCAAGGCGTGTTTTGAATGCAAGAAGAGGCACCCGGGAAAAAGGTGCGATGGCCAAAGCATTATCTGTTACACCTGTGGACAACCCGGGCATATTTCTAGAAATTGCTCAAAGGGAATAGTCCAAGAAGGTAAAGCTATAGCAGCAACACCAGTGAGCGTGATCTGCTACAATTGCAACCAGCACGGGCACATCTCGAGGAATTGCCCGAAGAAGAAAGAGTAACCACTAAGGATTGAAGAGGGAAAAGGGACCAGACAGGGGCGAGTCTATAATTTGACCAAAAAAGACGTAGAAGCGAACCCTGCAATTATCCAAGGTATTCTCTTCATTTTGGATTCTCCTATGCATGCATTGATAGATCCAGGGTCTACTCATTCTTTTATATCGCATGCTTTGGCTGGGAGTTTGAGAGTAGAAACCGAGTCTATGGGGTGTCTTATGGTGATTTCAACACCTATGGGAAAAAGTATGAAGTCCTCAGAAATGGTGAGGGGATGCAAAATTAGCCTGAGTAATATTCGGTTCCAGGCTAATCTGATTCTATTATAAGTATATGACTTCGATATAATCTTAGGGATGGACTTCTTGTCCAAGTACGATGCCAATATAGACTGTCGTAGGAAGATAATGACTATAAGAAATCTCGAGGGAAGATGGGTCAAATTTCAGGGGCAAGGTAACCCCGACGTTGGAAAGATGATTTCAGCAATAAAGGCAGCGAAGTTGCTGAGTCAAGGAGCTCATGGATTCATAGCTTATGCTCAGTTAAAAGAAAGAGAGGTACCGAAGCTCACTGAGGTGCGAGTGGTACGAGAATATGAAGAAGTGTTTCCAGAAGAATTACCGGGACTACCTCCACCTCGGGAAATTGAGTTCTCAATTGAGTTAGTGCCAGGAACCCAGCCGATATCAATTCTGCCATACTGAATGGCCCCAGTGGAGATGAAAGAATTGAAAAGTCAGCTACAGGAGTTGACTGATAAAGGGTTCATTAGGCCAAGCACGTCGCCATGGGGCGCACCAATACTATTTGTAAAGAAGAAAGACGGGAGTCTAAGGATGTGCACTGACTACCGTCAGCTAAATAAGGCCATTGTAAAGAACAAATATCTGCTCCCAAGGATAGATGAGTTGTTTGATCAACTGCAAGGTGCGAAGGTGTTCTCAAAGATTGATTTGAGATCCGGATATTATCAGTTGAGAATTAAACCAGGTGATGTTCCGAAGACGGCATTTCGGTCGAGGTATGACCATTTTGAGTATTTTGTAATGCCATTCGGATTAACTAACTCTCCAGCAGTATTTATGGATCTTATGAATAGAGTTTTCAAGCCCTACCTGGATCTGTTTGTGATCTTTTTCATAGATGATATATCAGTGTATTCTTCAAATGAGAGTGACCACGAGGAGCACTTGAGAATAGTGTTAAGAACCCTCAGGAAACACCAATTGTATGTCAAGTTCTCGAAGTGCGAGTTCTAGCTATCCCAAGTGGCGTTTCTTGGGCATGTGATCTCAATCGAAGGAATCTCAGTGGATCCAGCCAAGATTGAGGCTGTTCGAGGATGGAAGCAGTCGATGTGCGTGACTGAAGTGTGAAGCTTTTTGGGATTGGCAGGCTACTATCGAAGATTTGTGGAAGGGTTTTCGAAGATAGCTGCACTTATGACGAAGCTCATACGGAATGAGGTAAAGTTCGAATGGACTGCAAAGTGCAAGAAAAGCTTTCAAGAGCTCAAGGACAGATTGACCTTGGCACTTGTGCTGGCAATGCCTAATGGGCCCGGTGGATATCTTGTATACACCGATGCCTCAAAGGTTGGTTTGGGTTGTGTATTGATGCAGCATGGTTGGGTGATTGCATATGGATCACGCCAGTTGAAGAGACACAAAGTGAACTACCCAACGCATGACTTGGAGCTGGCAGCGGTGATATATGCTCTGAAGCTATAGAGGCACTACCTCTACGGAGAGACGTTCGATGTATTCACAGACCACAAAAGTCTAAGGTATGTGTTCTCGCAGAAAGAGTTGAACAATGAGGCAGCGACGATGGATGGAGTTCCTGAAGGACTATGACTGCACCATCTTGTATCACCCGGGGTGTGTCAATGTGGTAGCTGATGCTTTGAGTAGAACTGTGCCTAATGTTATGGCCGGGTTGATGGCCCAGGAGTGGGTGTTGATTGAGGTTTTTAGCCTGATGACGGTGAGTGTAGTACCGAAGGGATCTTCTGTCCTAGTAGCTAGCCTGGCAGTTCGACTGGATCTAGAGACCGAAATATGGGAGGCTAGTGGGAGTGATCGGTGTATACATCTATGGCTAGACGAGCAAGGCCAGCCCAAGAGTTCAGATTTTGAGATGCGAAATGGCATTCTCAGGTTTCGAGGTAGAGTGTACGTGCCAAACCTTCAAGAGTTGAGGCAGAAAATTTTGGATGAAGCCCACAGAGCTAAGTATATCGTGCACCCAAGAGCCACGAAGATGTATCGAGATCTTCGGGAAATCTATTGGTAGCCTGGGATGAAGGCCAGAGTGGCTAAGAGGGTGGCACAATGTGATATATGCCAAAGGGTAAAGATTGAGCACCAGAAACCCGCAGGGTTGATGAGACCTTTGGAAGTTCCCGAGTGGAAATGGGAACATATCATGATGGATTTTGTGACGGGATTTCCAAAGAGTGGAAGGGGCTATGATGCCATTTGGGTGGTGGTAGACAGGTTGACAAAGTCAGCGCATTTCCTGCCTACGAGGATGGACCAACCAGTACGAAAATTCACCGAGCAGTACGTGAAGGAAATAGTACGACTCCACGGTGCGCTGGTAAGCATAGTTTCAGATCGGGACCCGAGGTTCATCTTGAGGTTTTGGGAGAGTTTGCAGGAATGCATGGGGACTCAGCTAAAATTGAGTATGGCTTATCACCCTCAGACTGACGGGCAATCAGAGAGGACAATCCAAACGCTTGAAGATATGTTGAGATCCTGTGCCTTTGATTTTGGAGGAAATTGGGAAAAGCATCTTCCATTGGTAGAATTCGCGTACAACAATAGTTACCACGGCAGCATTAGGATGGCTCCTTATGAGTCTTTGTATGGAAGAAAGTTTCGGTCGCCTATCTGTTGGACCGAAGTAGGGGAACGACATATGTTGGGGCCCGAGCTTGTGCAACAAACTACTGATAAGATTCGAATAATCCAAGCGAGGATCCGAGCTGCGCAAAGCCGACAAAAATCCTATGCTGATCAAAGAAAAAGGGATCTAGAGTTCGAGGTAGGGGATCTAGTGTATCTCAAGGTGTCACCCCAGCATTTGGTGACGCGTGGAAGCGGTAAAGGAAAGCTGAAGCCAAGGTATATAGGACCATATCCTATTGTAGAAAAAGTCGGACCTTTGGCCTATCGATTGGAGCTTCTGCTTAGCTTGTCCGGGATTCACAATGTGTTCCACGTCTCCCAACTTTGAAGGCATGTGCCAGATCCAACCCTCGGAGTTCGGGTGGAGACAATTGAGCTAAGGAATGACTTGACCTACCCAGAGTCACCTAGAGCAATTTTAGATCGCCGGACTCAAGTGTTGCGAAATAAAGAGATCCCATTAGTGAAAGTTCAACGGGGAAAGCACTCGGATGACGAGGCAACGTGGGAACTTGAGGAAACAATTAGGAAAAAATATCCTCATCTGTTCGAGGAAATGGAAATAGAATAGGGAATTTTTATATTTTCTTCCAAAAATTGTATTTTAAAATGCAATAATTATTTAAGCTTTAATAATTTCGAGTATGTTTCAAATTTCGTGGACGAAATTATTTTAAGGGGGGAGAATATAACACCCCATATTTTCGTGAAATTGCCACGTATTTTAAGTGAGTTTAAAATACTGAAAAATATGCTTGAAATGGAAACAAGTGATCGAATCGATCGCAAGGAGTGCCCTGGAGCTTAGATACCTAAGGACAAAAGTATATCTTTGACAAGCGTCTCGAGACGAGATTTATGACGTTGAAAGAAATCAAATTAGAGACGATTTTTTGGTTAAGCTAAGTTGTAACCTAAAATAGCCGAATGATGGTAAGGGGCTTCGGGAAATCGTACATATCGAGTAATTTTAAGTTATTAATTTTGAGATTTTAAGTATCTCGATAAATTTGATGATTGAGGGTGTAATTGTAATTAGAGAATTATCCAAACGAAATAAGGATAAAATTTAGAGCTTATATGGTAAAACATTAAAGTTGAAAACTTGAAATAAGGGTTAAAATGTTATGTAATATCCCGTTCAAGCGATAGGAAGGACCAGAACAACTTATCTTGATGGACCTATGCAAACTTCCCAAGGGGGTCACCCATACCTAGATTACCCCAGGTCAAGCACGCTTAACTTGGGAGTTCTTTGCCTACATTCAGCCCAAAAGGTATCCAGCTAGTGTTGTTTCTTTTCTTACACTATCCTTGATATATACTAATCTCTTTGGGCTCTCGAGTTATTGGGTATTAGCTTGGATTCCAAAAGTTCAATTCATTCTAGTTTTGGATTTCAAAAGCCACTCAATTATGGTTTTGAGTCTTTGGAGTCCATGGCTTAGATTGTGACAAGTGGCATAATGTGATTGATTGAAGAAATCTATAAAAAGGCACCATGGGTTGTTCTCAAATCATTCCAAACAAATTTGAGAGTTGAGGCACTCTAAGAGAAAGAGCTTGCTTTAGAGAGAGAGTAGGAAGTTTGGCAAGAAGGCGGGAAGGAATCGAAGGAGAAGCCGGGGAGAACGAGCCTCATCGGAGTTACGAGCCTTCGCCGGAGTTCACCAAAATCAGTCAGAAAAAAAGCAAGGTAAGTTTGATATTTTTGATAATCTTGTAGAGGGGGAAGATAGGGTTGCATAGGTTTAAACGGGGATCGAATCAGAGTTAAAACGAGGGAGATATGGCCGAAATACGAAAATGACGCAATGCTGTCCGAAATCTGGTAGCAGCGCGTGAGATACACGCTCTGGAAGTGGCTGCGCGTGAAGGCGCGTGAGCCACCTTCCTGGGGTGCGTCAGGGATCCATTTTCCTTCAAATGTTCCAGTTATGCCCATACTTTAATATCCTTTCAGCTTATGTAAAAATATTTGAGTTTAGGTTTACCAAAACGCGTGTTTTCTGCATAAACCTAGGCCGTTTGCTGTGAAATTATACCGTCCAAGAGATAAACCAATAAGTTGAGACTCCTATACTCCAAATCCTATTTTTTATTCTCTCATGAGAGACTTCTATTGCATGAGACGTGTTTCGTGAAGTTCTTATACGCAAACTCTTATTATTCTCTTACGTGAAATCATGTTGCAAATATGAAATGTATTTTTTCTGAAAATTATATGCTATTAGCTTTTTAACTGTTGCATTTATAAAATTCATGTGGCCATACTATTGTACCTATTGTTGTTGGCCGAGGGCAAAAGTCGGATATCCCCCGAGAGGCGCTATGCGTGCGCCATCGAGAAAGCTCTCGTGGGGAATACCGTGAGTCTAAGGAACAACGGATGTGGTGCTTGCATGAGTGCTATGAAGTCGAGCCAAAGTGACATGGTTAGGGACCTCCCGAGAGGCGCTATGCGTGCGCCATTGAGAAAGCTCTCGTTGGAGGAGGCTGACGTGTTCACGAGGCACTTCGGAGTAGTCTTCCTTGTCTTCTCATACATTTTATACCTGATCATGCATCGATATAAACTGTTTTTGGAGTTTCTCACTAGAAGATTCATCTTCTAATTGGACTATGTCCCTGGATTATTCAAACGTTCCAAGTTCGACGAGCGGCTCTACGGGAAAGGAGGTAACTGAAGAATAAGCTTAATTTACTACTGTTGTATATTTAGCATATTCTTGTTTATGTGCGAATCTATGTAATTTTGGATATGTTTAAGATATTCAGTTATCATTTGCGAGAGATGATGTAATACATTTTGTAGACGTCTTGAACAATTTTATGATAAAGCATTATCGTTGTAAACCATATCAGGTTCGATCTAGCTTCCGCATTTGAAATTTTAACACCTGTCTTAGCTATTCGATTATTGGGTTTGTTAAGCTGAGAAGGTGAAAATTAGGATTTTTGGATATTGTGTAATGTATGACAGTGATTGTGATATGAAAAAATTTTATATTCCCGAAATCCTAGGTTATAACACGCTCAAAAAATTTTGGGGTGTTACAGTGCCCGAACCATTTTCTCTCCCAAAATCTTCGGAATATTAGTAAATAATAAAATCCTAATTTTTGAGACTTTTTTGAGATTTTTTTGACATTTATTCGTTATTTTCTTCCCATTTTTCCTTTTCTTTTTCCTTTCTTTTTCTTTTCTTTTCTTTTCTCCTTTTCTTTTTTTCTTTTTTTTTTCTTTCTCCACTTCATCTTCTTCCTCAGCTCCCCTGCTCCCTCGCCTTCAACTTCAACTTCTTCTTTTCTTCTTCCTTCTTTTCTTTCTTTCTTCTTCTTATCTTTTTCTTCTTCCTTATCTTCTTCTTCTTCCCTTTTTTCTTCTCCTTCCTACGCGCGGCTGCTGCCATGGCAGCACGCCCAGCAGCCGCTTTGCCTGTCTTCGTCGCTGCCAACCGCCATTGCGGTCTCCTCCAGCCTCGCCGGCTGCTTCCCACACCTCCGTCGACCTTCGACGCAACTGCTGCTGCAGAACATGGCCACCGCTGTGGCCCACTGCCCACTGGTCGCGTCGCCTGCTTCGTGCGTCCAGCAACTGCTTCTAGCCGCTGCCATGGCTGCCGATCGCGGCTGTTGCGAGCTAGCTTCTTGCGGCCATGGCCGCCCTCTCATTCTTCTTCTCTGCCTTGGCCATGCTTAGCTCAAGCTCTCTCTCTCAATCTCTCTTCCCTCAAGCTCCCTGCCTTAGCTCTTTTCCTCGGCCATTTCCCTCAGTCGAAGCCCACCTCTTCATTCTCTTTCTTCGCCCTTTTATAGTTGCTTCCACTGCTAGCGATCCGCCTTGCCTATCCCTCTTAGCCTGAAGATCACGTTACTGACAGCCATCAATTGGCAGGGGCATAGGATTTGCGTGCAAAGGCTTCCAAAATTTTGCAGAGGCGCGGGTTATAGGGCATGGCTATCAATGCCTTACGCACAAGCATACATAATATATATATGTAATTATATCTTGTATTATATAATTTAGAAAAGTATATGTTTAAATCCCATTTTTAACCTTAAATTTATTGAAATAATTCTCTAGTTGCAATAATATCTTCAAACACTGAATTAATTGGCATTACGACAAAATTAATAACTTGAAGCTTAGTTAAAAGGACGATTTCGCCCCAGTGTCCTCATCGGGCCGTCATTTCATCCTAAAGCCACTAAATGGTTGATCCTTACGGAGAACTGGAGCCCTCCTAGAGTTCCGTTAATTTTTCGAGAGTCTTTTACAACGATTCAGTTTTGCAGCCTAATTGGCAGCTGTAATTTAGTTGTACGGAAAACTGTTCCCAATCTGCTTTCTTTCGATGCCATAAATCTTTTCTTAGAACGCTCATCAAGATCGTATAATTTTTCTTAAACAATTTCACCCCGAGGCATTCCCTGCAGTCAATTCGGTACCTGAAATTGCTATAAAATCAATTTTTTGGTATCCTAAACTCATCGAAATTTTGTGGCAACTTCATACGAGCATGGGGTATTACAATAGGAACAATAGAACCATGCAATGCAACACATAAGAAATACAATGGCTTTTATAGCATAAACGTGATGACAAGGCCCCCCCATAAACCAAGTATCAGGCCCTGCTATGCCCACATAGGAATACACACATGCGGCATGCTCTAAATACATATGCTCACCTAGGGTACCCAAATTAGCTCTTAGACCAACCGGGTCATACAAATGCTCACACATGCCATCACACACAAAGCATGTCCCCTCGTGAATGCAACACAGCCCCTTGTAGCACACACATCATGATATGCACAAGCCAAGGCGGGAATCTGGAGTACCAGCTCTTCTGGCCGTCTAGCGCTTATCGTAACAACCAATGACTGGCACCCATACATCCAGCCATCAACTGCCACGACCAACGGTCAACAGTCAATGGCTTTGTACCCCATACCCTTAAGACACACATAGACACTATTAGTTTTATATCTTCCCAGCTTAATTTTACACAACATTTTTCCATAACTCATAACTCTTCATGTACATAACCGCATAACATCGTGATACCATTCTCATTACTTCTCATTCACATAAAACCATCTCAACATACATAATAAATTATTAATAAAATCCCATTAAACCATAAACAACTTTTCTAAGAACCTAGCCCAACAGGTATGGCATCATTCCCAAGGGAAAAGGAGTAATACGAGGCTCCGTGATGGTCGAAATGAACGACACCATGACATCACTGTTTAACTCAATCCATTAACAATAAACCCATTAATAAAATATAAGTCATATGGTGGTTACCACGTGGATTATTATTATTAAAGCATAAAACCGAGTCACGATGAGGGAAGGTTTAAAATATCAGAAATAACAAAGACTCTCGCAGGAAATGAAGATCATGAGGAGGGGGTTCGGAACTTGCCTGAAATCGGCTACTTTCAACCTCTCTTATGCTTCCGATGTGAATTAAAACATTTCCTAGCAAATAACACAACCGGGACTTAAATTAATTAATTTTAATCGCGTAAAATTTATAATTTAAACATATCACTCTTCTACTAATTTTTACCCACGTACCTGATCACTTTTCATGCCCAAAAATCCCAAAATTCCTTTATTTTTCCTTATTTTCTTCCTTTTCTTTTATTTCCTTTCTTTTCTTTTCTTTTCTTTCTTCTCCTTCATTCTTCTTTTTCTTTCCTGCCCTGCTCCTTACTTCTTCTCCCTTTTTTCTTCTTCTTCTTCTTCTTCTTCTTCTTCTTCTTCTTCTTCCTTTCTTCTTCTTCTTCCTGCGTCTTCCTCCCTGTGCACCAACGACCACTTGCCGCGACTAAGCTCCACCATCCGCCGCCGCTGCTTCCAACGCTGCCAGTGTCAGCTGCCTTGGACCGCATTGCGCCGCTGCTGCTGCTGCTTCGCGTCGCCCATGGCCGCGGCTATTCCTCATCGGCCATGGCAGCGGCTGCCATGGCCGATTGGCCCTCGAGCTCTCGAGCTCTCTCTCCCTCTCATGCTTTCACTCTCTCGCAATCTCACTCTCCTCTGCTTCACCCATTTTGATTTCCATTTACTATTTCAAGCTTAGCTTCCAAGCCATTCACGAGCACCACATAAATATACATATATATCATTAATTTTATTTTATTTAAGTTAATTTGTTTTATTCTATTATCATTATAATTATATTATTATCTTTATTATCATTAACAATATATATATATATGTATTCATATATTAGTTCATTAATTTTAACTTAAGTTAACATAATTTACACATTTATTATCATTATTAGTATTATTTTTACTATTATTTGATTACCTTAAATCCTCAAATATGTAATACGAACCCCAAATACCGAAATTTAATAATTATTATCGTCTCCAAAATTTCGAGATATTACATGGCTTGTCTGTGTCCAGGCATGATAGTCGATAGTTGGGCCCATATCACCAACCATCATCTACCAGGACGTAGCGATCGACAACCAGTAGCTTAACACTCATCAACATAATAAACCACCATCTCAGATGGAGAACATGACCACACCTAGAGACTTAGCTAACCCTGAAACCAAACTCGGCCCTAGGTTGGATACTACCCCAAGGATAACCTAGCTTTATTCCGCTTAGGAAGTAAAGAGTCAACAAACTCTCTAGAAATGCAGTCAAGACACGCTGAGTATATTTACAACCTCTATAGGTTTTATTAAACTATACCTTTATTTTATAATAACTCAATAAGTTATTACATATAATACATAACTATTAAAAATATATTATAATATATATATATAATTTAATGAATTATGTCACACAATACTTATTATTTACTAACATTATTTCTATTATTATTTTTAAGAAAGAAAGATAATAATAAAAATAATCTTTACTAATATTATCTATTACTATTACTATTTATTTGGTTACCTCAAATTGTATTTATAGTCTTTAAGCAACATTTACATAAATGTATATATCTATATAATAAAACACAATTGTTTTTGAAAATGTCTCACTTTTGAGACATTTCAATGGCTGGGATTCTTTTTGCTGTATTTGATGGTTGAGATTAAAATTCTTCCCGCCCAACAATCCTCCTCCAATTTGATGGCTGATTGATGGACATGTGGGCGGCTGCCTCTCTCTTTTTCTCTCTCTCCCACTCTTTCAGTCACATTTGGTCTCATTCACTACTGCCCTTTCTCTTTTTCCCTCTCTCCCACTCCCTCGACTATTCGCCGAAGCTGTCCGCCCAAGAAGCTCCATCGCTGCTCAAAGTCACTGTTCAAAGTGTGTATCTCTCATTCACTGTGTGTCTCTCTCATCTCTTATCTCTCTCTCCATCGCGACTGTATGTATATTTAGTAACTGTGCATAGTCATTGTGTATATCCATCGCGACTGTATGTATATATATAGTCACTGTGCATTTTCTGCTCTTATCAAAGCTTTAGATTTTGTGTTTGTATGTGCATTTTCGTTATGTTGTGTTATTTGTTTTTTTGTTATTCTATTTGTTTTGCTCTAAGGTTGCTGATCTTCATTTATGTCTACCGCCGCGCATGAAGCTTTAAGTTACTGTATGTATATCGCAACTGTGTGTATGTATATATTCTTCTTCTTCTAGAAAATATAATGTGGGTCTGTATTTGGTCTCAGGTAGATGGAGAGCGCAGTGGGTTTTTTGTGCAGCATGGTTCCTGGGTTTTGTTCTCTTGCAAGCTGATTCAGATTTCTGGGTCTCTCTCTCTCCATATTTGTGGTGAGTCTGCTGCAAATTTTGAGAGTGTCAATTCATTCTGGGTTTTGTTTTTATTTCTCAGTCACTCTCTCTCTCCTTCATAGATGTAATATGTATGTATAAAAATTAAAGAAGCAAGGCAACACTCTGCCGTGCTTGCATATATGTATGTATGTATATATAATTTGTTTTGATTTCTCAGTCACTCTCTCTCTCCTTCATAGATGTAGTATGTATGTATAAAAATTAAAGAATCAAGGCAGCACTCTGCCGTGCTTGCATATATGTATGTATGTATATATAATAATCTATATCTATATAATAAAACATAACTGTTTTTGAAATGTCTCAAATGTGTATACATTTTAATGGCTAAGATTTATTTTGAACATTTTAATGGCTGAGATCAAACATTTTCCCGCCCAACGCAGCATCTCAAAGTCTCTCTCCCTCTGTCTTTCTCTCTCCCTCCCACCCACCCATCCATCCCCGTCTCCAACCCCTCTCTCTCTCTCTCTCCCTCCCTCCCACCCACCCATCCCCGTCTCCGGTCTGCATTCTTCCGAATAATTTCTGACGGCGAGAAGGTCGCTGTCTGTAACCTTCCATTAAATCTTCTCCAAGAATCTTATGCTGGCAGCACTCCAACCCCACCATCTCTCATCTATATATATATCACACACACATATATATATATGTTCGGCGAGAATACTGTAAAAGGAGAATGGAAGCTGAGAGAAGAAGACCGCGGGAATACTGATCGGCGCACCTGGAAGAACAAAAAAAGAGGAGAAAAAGAAGAAGACGCACAAGAGCAAGGGTTGAATCGGAGAAGAAATGCCCAGCGCACGCGGTAGAGAAGAAATCGGAAGTAACCCATTAGCATGAAGGAAGCCATTAGCATTCAATTCAAAATTGAAATGAATAAAATGGCTGAAGTCCACACTGTCCTTTCTCTTTTATTTCATTTATTAATTTATAATATATCTACATTCTTTCTCTTTTATTTCATTTATTAATTTATAATATATCTATACATATTGCACGGCAGGCATGGACGTGGCCCTCCAGGCATTTCTCCTCATTTGCAATCTGTCTCCAATTTCATGTAGCCCATTTGTCCCACTTTTTCTTTCATTTCTTTTACCATAATATATAATATAATATTAATATCATATTATATATATAGAAAAATTTGACAGCGCGCTAACACCCACTGTCAATTAATTAATTAATTATTATCTAGATATTAAGACAGAATTTTTTTTTTAAAATATATAAAATGTATGGGAGAGATATTTTAATTGGTGAGATAAATTTTAAATATATATCAATGATTGAGATTGACGGAGATGAATGAAGTTCCTACCCACTCACTCCCTCACTCAGTGCCCCTTCTTTCTTTCTCTCTCTCTCTCTGTGTTATACCATATCTCTCACTCTTTCACTCTCTCTCGACGGTGGATGGAAAGGAGGGTCGATGACGGGTGGAGACGGCCTACAAGTGCAACGGCGGTGAGGGAGGGTAGGAGGGACAATGGTGGGTGAGGGACTGACGGGTGTGATGGTGGTGAGGAAGGGCATGAGGGACAACGGCGAGTGGGGGGGCCAGCGGGTGCAACGATGGTGGGTGAGGGGAGGCGTTGCAAGCGGCAGGTAAAGGGGTGATGTGGTCTAAGAGATGCTGGGGGGTGACGATCGTTTGTGGTCGATAGAGGGGGCGATCGAGCGAGGCAGTGCAAACGGTAGAGAGAAGGGCACAATGGACGGTGCTCGCAACAGAGGGCGACAGACGGCAAAAGGCAGTGCAAGTGGTAGAGGGAAGGGCACGACAGACGGTGCTTGAAGTAAGGGGCGACGGACAATAAACACTACTCGCAGCGGTGGGAGATGGCTGCTGTTAGAGGCCTTTGAAGCCCCCGACCAGCGACTGTAGGGGATTCCAAATTTATTTAAATTTTTATTTTTTAAAAAACTTAATTTAAAAAAAATAATATACAAGGTCGGGGACTCTTTTTCAATTTTTTAAATTTTAATTTTATTAAAATTTAATTTTTAATACTTAAATTTTAAGTATTCTAAATATCAACAGTGTAAGTTTTTGAAAGTTTTTAAATAAAAAAAAACACCAACAGTGTAAATTTTAATATATAAGAATTTGACATTTAGAATTTAAATGATTCAATTCCAAAAGAAATAAAAAATCTCTTTTTTAAATCATTGATGATCAAATATTATTTTTAGTGTAAAATTTTATTCAAATAATGATATCAAAGTAGAAAGCTTAATTTGAAATTTAATATTTTTATGTTGAATCTTTGATACTTAAAGAAATATAAAATTGGTTAATCTATTATATTGAATTACTTAATGATACAAAAATTCAAAAAGGATTCATTTATTTTTTTAATTATATTTTTATTTTATTAATTCTATTTTTTATTTTAGGCACAATAAAATCTTTTTTAAATTAAAATAAAATAAAAACCAAAGAGTTCTCGACCATGCATAATCAAGAAATCCAAGGTTCAGGAATACAAGGGTTCTCGACTACTCACGATCGGGAACCCAAGGCTTTTCGACCCCGAACCGGGGTTCCCTCCCCCCTCAATTGATGGTCGCACGCTGGTGGCAGCTAATATATATTGTTTGATATTTAATTTTTAATTTAATTTGTTCAAATTATAGAGCATTTACTAATATGGTTTATTATATAGATTTAGTAAATTTTTTTATTATAAAATATTAACAAGTATACAATAACTTTAATTTCTGTTGTTTAGTTTACAATTTTTTTTACTTGCTCTTATATTTTGATTTGCAAAATTAGTGAACATTATAAATCTTATATGTTTGTTTTTTATTTGAGTTTTGTAGAGCGTTTAATACAAATAAAATTATTACAACATAATACGGATAAATTATAACTATATTTTAATTTTAATATTATTTACATCATGCCTTTAGGGCATTTATTGTTTTTTAAATATATATCAATAACTGAGATGAATTTTAAATATATATCAATGGTTGGCGGCGGCTGATATATATTGTTTGATATTTAATTTTAATTTAATTTATTCAAATTTAGAGCACTATGCTTTATTATATAGATTTAAGTAATGTTTTTATTATAAAACCTTAACAAGTATATAATAACTTTAATTTTTGTTTTTTTGTTCAGTATTTACAATTTTTTTTGCAATATTTAATTTTAATATTATTTACATCGTGCCTTCTCTCTCACTGCCCCTCTTTCTCTCTCAGACCCACCCACCCATGCTGACAGTGGGAGGGGCAACCTGCGGGGGGTGACAACAGGCGGTGCGAACGGCGGGGGGTTGAAAGGTGAGGGTGAAAGGCTGGGGGGCGATGGCAGAGAGAGGGGTGTGAATTGGGGGGGCGATTAACAGCCAATGATGCTAGCGGTAGTGACGGGGTGAGGGGGGGCAATGGTGGTGCTCTCTACGGTGGTGGGGATGAGGCGGTGCGAGCATAGAGGAAGGGGCGACAAGCCGGTTCTTGCGGCGGTGGCGGGGCGAGGGGACCGACGGTCAGCGAATGGTGCTCTTTGGGCGGTGGGTTGTTTTAGACAGAGTGTGTGTGGGGGGGGAGAGAGAGAGAGAGAATGGGGGATGGCGGAGGAGATGAAGAGACAAGCACGATGGCGAATCTGGTCCGGTGGTGCGGCGACGGGGGGCTGACGGGTGGGGGCGACCAACGGGACGGGTGCGAATCGAGAGCGGCGATGGTGGGGCAACAGCAGACGACATTGCTCTTTGAGGTGGAGGGGTATGAATCTGAGTTCGGTGCTTGATTATTTTGCGTTCAAATTCAATGTTTGATTTTTTTTAGTTGCGCACGGGTTATCTCCAATATATATATATATATATATATATAAATACATCTAAGCACTTCAAGCTCCAAGTGCACAAGGACGTGCTGCCTCCACTTTCATCCTTCCACATACATTACAACATTATATATATAAATATCTAAGCACTTCAAGCTCCAAGTGCACAGGGACGTGCTGCCTCCACTTTTCATCCTTCAACATTATATATATATCACTCCAATTTCTCCCCTAGTGAACACACCCAGTGAACACACTCACACGTACACTGCAACACGCAGCGATACACACTCACACACACAGTGAACTCACTTAGCTCCCAGCAGCTCACCCACAGACTGCACACACACACATAGCGAACTACACACTCTTACATATATACAATAAACTCCCCTGTTGCACAGCCCGCATGCTACAGTTTATATATATATATATATATATACCTGCGTTACATATATATACAGCTTGCTATACATTGCACTCACAGCCACTGATTATATCCAAGCCATTACTGAGAAGTCCACCAACTGAGAAAAATATTTGAGGAACAATAGAAAAAGGAAGACGAACCTCTCTCTCCTTGCCGGCCTAACCCGCACGCATGCATACATGTATATATGAACAGAAACCCACACAAAGCTGAGCTCTCACGCACACTAAAGGTTAATAGAGATTCAAGGAAGCGAGAAGGGGAAGGAGCCTTCCTGTTAAATTGTAGGTACCCGAAGACAAAAGTTGCTGCAATGACCGAAGCTCTCCCCTGTTCTGCAACCTCTTCTTCCTCTGCTCACTGCTGGGAGTTTCTCTTCTTCGCTTGCTGCTGAGCGCTCAACTCAGTCTCCCCCTCTCTCTCTCTAACTCTTACTGATATAAAGGTTGAGACAGCAGCTAGTGGGCGCTCCACCACCGCTGTCTTCCCGATAAATCTAATAATGCGGCCTGGGAACTTGGAAGCAGATAATGCATTCGGCCACGTTTGGGGAGCTTCGGACATACACACACGAACACACACACTGCCTCTTTGCTTAAAGCTCTTACACATAATACACATAATATTATAATAACTATAGATATTAACTGATGATGATGATAATAATAATAATAATAATAATTCTATCCACAATAAATAATAATAATACTAGGAGTAATAATAATATTACTATAATAATAATAGCAGCAATAACAATACTAATAATAATAATAATAATAAATAAATAAATTTGGGTCATTACACTTAATCATATATTAGTTGTGTTTTATTATCATTCCAATTGTTGTTTATTGTGAATTATAAATTCAATTAAGCCAAAAAATATAAAAAGACATTATTTTTTATTAGTTAACTTTGAAAAATCCCATGACCAAAAAAAAAAAAATCAAAACATTCTTTTTTATTAAAAAAATCAGGTTTAGTGGCCCCATAACACCCGATTTCTTTTATTAAAATAATTTTTTGATCTTTTTTCTTGTCTTGGCCATGGAATTTTTCCAAGTTATCCAATAGTCCCCAAAATAAATTATTGTTTAAAAATTATACTTGTATTTTTTGATAAATTTTATAATCATTACATCAATTTAATTCAATGTTGTTAGTAGTTAGAATACTTAATCATGTATTGGTTGTGTTTTATTATCATTCCAGTGTTGTTTATTGTGAATTATAAATTCAATTAAGTCAAAAAATTGTAAAAATACATCATTTTTTATTGGTTAACTTTGAAAAATCCCGTGGCCCGAAAAGAAAAAGATCAAAAAATCTATTTTTATTAAAAAAATCAGGTTTATTAGCTCCACTAAACCCGGGCCGGGTTATGTGGACCCATAAACCCGAATTTTTTTATTAAAATGGCTTTTTTGATTTTTTTTTTCTTCGCTATGGGATTTTTCCAAGTTATCCAATAGTCCCAAAAATAAATTATTGTTTAAAAATTATACTTGTATTTTTAGGTAAATTTTATAATCATTACATCAATTTAATCTAATGTTGTTAGTAGTTAGAACACTTAATCATGTATTGGTTGTATTTTATTATCATTACATTGTTGTTTATTTTGAATTATAAATTCAATTAAGCCAAAAAAATGTAAAAAAACATCATTTTTTATTGGTTAACTTTGAAAAATCCCATGGCCCAAAAAAAAAAAAGATCAAAAAATCTATTTTTATTAAAAAATCAAGTTTAGTGGCCCCACAAAACCCGATTTTTTTATTAAAATGGTTTTTTGATCTTGTTTTTTCTTTTCTTGGCCATAGGATTTTTCCAAGTTATCTAATAGTACCAAAAATAAATTATTGTTTAAAAATTATACTTGTATTTTTGGGTAAATTTTATAATCATTACATCAATTTAATCCAATGTTGTTAGTAGTTAGAACAGTTAATCATGTATTGGTTGTGTTTTATTATCATTACATTGTTGTTTATTGTGAATTATAAATTCAATTAAGCCAAAAAATGTAAAAAGACATCATTTTTTATTGGTTAACTTTGAAAAATCCCATGCCCCCCCCCCCAAAAAAAAAAGATCAAACAATCCATTTTTATTAAAAAATCAGGTTTAGTGGCCCCACAAAACCCGATTTCTTTTATTGAAATGGTTTTTTTGATCTTTTTTTTTTTTCTTTTTTGGCCATGGAATTTTTCCAAGTTATCCAACAGTACAACAAATAAATTATTGTTTAAAAATTATACTTGTATTTTTGGGTAATTCAATAATCATTACATCAATTTAATCCTATGTTGTTAGTAGTTAGAACACTTAATCATATATTGGTTGTGTTTTATTATCATTCTATTGTTGTTTATTATGAATTATAAATTCAATTAAGCCAAAAAATGTAAAAATACATCATATTTTATTGGGTAACTTTGAAAAATCCCATGGCTCCCCCCCCCCCCAAAAAAAAAAACCAGATCAAAAAATCCATTTTTATTAAAAAAATCAGGTTTTGTGGCCTCACAAAACCCGGGCCGATTTTATGGCCGCACAAAACTCGATTTCTTTTATTAAAATGTTTTTTTGATCTTTTTTTTTTTTTCTTTTTGGGCAATGAGATTTTTTCAAGTTATCCAATAGTCCAAAAAATAAATTATTGTTTAAAAATTATACTTATATTTTTGGATAAATTTTACAATCATTACATCAATTTAATCCAATGTTGTTAGTAGTTAGCACACTTAATCATATATTGGTTGTGTTTTATTATCATTCCATTGTTATTTATTGTGAATTATAAATTCAATTAAGAAAAAAAATGTAAAAAGACATCATTTTTTATTAGTTAACTTTGGAAAATCCCATGGCCCAAAAAAAAAATCAAAAAATTCATTTTTATTAAAAAATCAGGTTTAGTGGCCCCACAAAACCCGATTTCTTTTATTAAAATTGTTTTTTGATCTTTTTCTTTTTTTTTTTCTTGGCCATGGGATTTTTCCAAGTTATCTAATAGTCCCCAAAATAAATTATTGTTTAAAAATTATACTTGTATTTTTGGGTAAATTTTATAATCATTACATCAATTTAATCCAATGTTGTTAGTAGTTAGAACACTTAATCATATATTGATTGTGTTTTATTATCATTCCATTGTTGTTTATTGTGAATTATAAATTCAATTAAGCCAAAAAATGTAAAAAGACATCATTTTTTATCGGTTAACTTTGAAAAATCCCATGGCCAGAAAAAAAAAAGATCAAAAAATCCATTTTTATTAAAAAATCAGGTTTAGTGGCTTCACAAAACCCATGTAACCGGTGTTAAGAGATTGAGAAAGGGAGTAGAAAAATTTTCAAAAATGCCCTTGAGAATGTGTTAGATCTTTGAGAATATTGGTGCCCTATGAGAGGGGCATTTTGGTAATTTGGATAGTGAAGTCCAATAAAGGGTATTTTGGTAAATTAGAAATAATTCCTATGTGGAGTTAGGTGTGTAAGTGAATAAAATCCCAATTTTGTATTTATGTGGAGATATATGGGATTAATAAATTCACGAAGGGTATTTTCAAAATTTTGGAATTAATTCCATAGAGGAATTAAATTATGAAAAATTGAGAAAATTGTGGATATTCAATTATTTATGAAAATAATTATTTTTCCCTAAATTGGTGAATAATGTGGTAATGCCATATGGATGGATGAGATTAGGACTTGAGAGCCAAGGTTGGTATCTTGGAGTGACACATGGCTTAATGTGGTTCAAGTTAAATAAGAGAATTAAATAAATGCAAAAGATTTGAAATTAGTTTTTCAAGCATTAAAGGAGAGGCATGATGGTGTTGGATTAAAAGAAAAATCCAAAAGAAATGAAAATGGTCAACCATTAATGTTTGAAAAATATGGAGATTTTATTAAATGAGAAAGAAAGCATTTATGTCTTTCAAAGTGGTCTCTCATGTGATAGTTGGAAAATGGCCAAATTAAATAAATAGAAAAGAAATTCTAGTTTTGGGATTTGAAGACAAGATCAAGGGTGGAGAAATTATCTTGAATTTCCAAGGGTTGAGATTAAAAGTCAAAGAGCACATGGATTGTGTTTCTTGTGTTTTCTCCAAGAGAGAAGATTTGTTTATTGAAATGGATGGTTGAGATTTAGTTTTCCCTTAAGCACATGGATTGTGCCTTTAGTGAATAGTTTAGATTCATTCTTGAAATATGGAAAACTAGTATATAATGGCAAGTGAGGAAGTCTTGTTTTTCTTTGGCCATTTGGAGAAAGAAATGAAGAAGGAAGGAAATAATGAAGAGAATGAAAGAAAGAATGGAGAAGAAAAGAAGAAAAAGTAAGGGATCAAGGTAAGTCCCATTTTTCTTTACTTCCTTTGGTATGCTTTGCATGCAAAGTAAATCTTTATTGGAATGCCATCTTAGATGAGAAAAGATGATGGTGGAAGCTCTCTTGAGAAGAGGATTTAAAGATTCAAAGAGAAGAATGAGGTAAGGGATGGCCCCATGGGAAGGTGGCTTTAATGTGTAGTAAGTATGGTTCATAAATGTATATGTTGTATCTGGCATGTTCTTTTATGTTCATGAGACTTATGGTCATAGGTTAGTTTAGAAACATGGCTGAAATAGTGGGTTGATGACTCTAACCTTGGTGGGTTGTGAGGGCAAAGAGACCTAGCCACACTTGCATGCATTTGGCATCATATAATCTTGTATGTTCATATTTATTTTGCATTGCACCCTTATTGAGCTTAATAGTTCATGAGGTTTTTACTCTCACATATAGGTTGTGGAAGCATGGGAAAAATCAAGACAAAGTGGAATGACTTATCGAAGCATGGAAATGAAGATTCAAGTGTATTGTATGGTTTAGGGAAGCCTAACTTGTTATGTTTGATTTATGAGATGTAATTTTATTTGGTTGATAATGACTTGTTAAAGCCTAAGATCATGTGTGTATTTTATATTTTAGAATGCTTGAATTTATTTTGGAAATGAGATGTTGGCTTATGACACGTTAAAGCCTAAGTTGGGTGAAAGTTTCATTTTTTTGGGTGTGTGTTGTGGGAAGCAACAAAGAAGCAAAATAATATGGAATTTGATTGGAAATGTGGAGATTTTAAATGCATTTATTGGTGTTCAAATTTCTGGAAAAATTTGGATTTAAAAGCCCAAGAAATAAGAAAAAAAAAAAAAAGGAAGAAGTGAAGATGCAGCAGCATGGCAGCAGTAGCAGGCTGGGGGCGTAGCTGGGCCGCATGGGCGCGCGAGCGGCCAGCGGCCTGGTGCGCGCGGCCTGCGGCCAGTGCGCGCTGTTAGCGCACAGTTGGGCCCCGCCGGCCGAAATTTTTTTTAAATTCTAAAAAATTGGGGATTTGGGGGAAATTCTTAATTGATTTTGGGTCTGGAGGAATTTTCAAAATAAATAGATTTTTTGGGCATTTTGGACAATAATGTCGAAATTTTGAAAAATTTAAAATTATGAGTTTTTCCTCCAAAAATTGGTAATCAAGCAATGGATTGATTTAAATGGTGATTTTTATAGAACCCGGTAAAATTCTTGAATGGAAAAAGAATTAAATACAAATAAGAAAATGTCAGTTGGGCATCTTTATGAGTTTTCTTTCAATCAAATGCGGTGTGGTTGAAGCCCAATTCTGCTAGTGAATCCTGGGGTTGAGTTAAGGGAAGGACCAACCTAGTTGCCACCTAGGGCGTTTCGTCTTGAAACATGGTTCTCCCTTCACCAAAGGCCTGGCATGTGAACAATTCGGGTAATTGTTCACAAGTAACACTCATAAGTGAGAGCGGGGCATTACACCCGGGCCGGGTTATGTGAACCCACAAAACTTGATTTTTTTTATTAAAATGGCTTTTTTGATTTTTTTTCTTGACCATGGGATTTTTCTAAGTTATCCAATAGTCCCAAAAATAAATTATTGTTTAAAAATTATACTTGTATTTTTGGGTAAATTTTATAATCATTACATCAATTTAATCCAATGTTGTTAGTAGTTAGAACACTTAATCATGTATTGGTTGTGTTTTATTATCATTACATTGTTGTTTATTTTGAATTATAAATTCAATTAAGCCAAAAAATGTAAAAAGACATCATTTTTTATTGGTTAACTTTAAAAAATTCCATGGCCCAAAAAGAAAAAGAAAAAAGATCAAAAAATTCATTTTTATTAAAAAATCATGTTTAGTGGCCCCACAAAATCCGGGTTTTGTTGCCCCACAAAATCCGATTTCTTTTATTAAAATGGTTTTTTTGATTTTGTTTTTTCTTTTCTTGGCCATGGGATTTTTCTAAGTTATCCAATAGTCCCAAAAATAAATTATTGTTTAAAAATTATACTTGTATTTTTGGGTAAATTTTATAATCATTACATCAATTTAATCTAATGTTGTTAGTAGTTAGAACAGTTAATCATGTATTGGTTGTGTTTTATTATCATTACATTGTTGTTTATTGTGAATTATAAATTCAATTAAGCCAAAAAATGTAAAAAGATATCATTTTTTATTGGTTAACTTTGAAAAATTCCATGGCCTAAAAAATAATCAAAAATTCCATTTTTATTAAAAAAATCAGGTTTAGTGGCCCCATAAAACCCGATTTCTTTTATTAAAATGGTTTTTTTTATTTTTTGGCCATGGGATTTTTCAAGTTATCCAATAGTCCCAAAAATAAATTGTTGTTTAAAAATTATACTTATATTTTTGGGTAATTTGATAATCATTACATCAATTTAATCCTATGTTGTTAGTAGTTAGAACACTTAATCATGTATTGATTGTGTTTTATTATCATTCCATTGTTGTTTATTTTGAATTATAAATTCAATTATGCCAAAAAAATAAAAAGACATCATTTTTTATTGGTTAACTTTGAAAAATCCCATGGCAAAAAAAAAAAAAAAAAAAATCCATTTTTATTAAAAAATCAGGTTTTGTGGCCTCACAAACCCGGGCTAGATTTAGTGGCATTACAAAACCCGATTTCTTTTATTAAAATAGTTTTTCCGATCTTTTTTTTTTCTTGGCCATGAGATTTTTCCAAGTTATCCAATAGTCTCAAAAAGAAATTATTGTTTAAAAATTATACTTGTATTTTTGGGTAAATTTTATAATCATTACATCAATTTAATCCAATGTTGTTAGTAGTTAGAACACTTAATCATGTATTGGTTGTGTTTTATTATCATTCCATTGTTGTTTATTGTGAATTATAAATTCAATTATGCCAAAAAGTGTAAAAAAACATCATTTTTTATTGGTCAACTTTGAAAAATCCCATGGCCCAAAAAAAAAAAATCAAAAAATCTATTTTTATTAAAAAATCTGGTTTAGTGGCCCCACAAAACTCGATTTCGTTTATTAAAATGGTTTTTTTGATCTTATTTTTTCTTTTCTTGGCCATGAGATTTTTCCAAGTTATCCAATAGTTCCAGAAATAAATTATTATTTAAAAATTATAATTGTAGTTTTTGGTAAATTTTATAATCATTACATCAATTTAATCCTATGTTGTTAGTATTTAGAACACTTAATCATGTATTGATTGTGTTTTATTATCATTCCATTATTGTTTATTGTGAATTATAAATTCAATTAAGTCAAAAATGTAAAAAGACATCATTTTTTATTGGGTAACTTTAAAAAATTTCATGGCAAAAAAAAAAACATTCAAAAAATCCATTTTTATTAAAAAATCAGGTTTTGTGGCCCCACAAAACCTGGGCCGGGTTTTGTGGCCCCACAATACCCGATGACGTTGTGTAGTTTTAAAAAATTATTTTTTCATGGAAATCATTATAGATCTAGAATAATATCTATCAAAATATGTTCTATTCACAACCACAATCATACTACACAGCCTTTATATGCAATGTGATCACAAAACAAAACAAATAGAAATGAAATCAATCCTTAGAGATTTAGTCAATGAAATTTTTTGTTGGAGAGAAAGAATTTTGTTGAATGGGATTTCAATGAGGTCATTGTGATTGATGAAAATTGTTAAATGATCTAACAAGCAAAAAAATTGAATGTATAATAAATGATTGAGTTTGGATGATTTGACAATAGAGAGAAAGAGAGTAACGTGAACGTTGGAAGATGAGAGAGAAGAGAAAGGCAATATGAAAGAGACAAAGATATTTTGGTAAATGAAGATAAGGACAATGTGTACTTTCCAATTTAAAATCTCATTAAGAGTATTTTAGGTATCTCACATAAAAGTGGCTATAGAGTGCAATTAGTTTGTTTGATTTGTCAAAAATGTTTTTTTACAATAAAGTGGTTAAAAATAATTTTCTAAATTTCTTTTGGGTTATTTATGAATTTCTCCCTTTAAATAATTTAAAAGAATCTCAATTGAAATCTTTTAATAGTGCTTTGAATGAAAAACCTATTATAAATAGGAAAATTTCAAATTCAAGTGATCATGAAAAATATGTTAAAAATTTTAATAATCAAAGAGCTAATTGTCAAAATCTCATATTTACACACCTCTCATGATATTAAATGTTTTTATTATTACAAGATAGACCACATTACATTTTGTTGTCTTTTTAAAAGGAAATCATCTAGTGGTGCTAAAATAAAATTGATTCCTAAGGGAACGCTAAGATATCTAATATTTCTCATACTAAACCCCAAAGATCCAAACATATTTTGATACCAAAAAATTCTCATTTTAAGAGAAATATATTTAATAATAAATAAATAAATAAATTTCAAACAGATATCCTTTGCCTCACATCCTAGTTGATGACGTGAAAATCTTACCTGCAAGAATAGTTCATGGCCACAATATATAGTGGACATAGACCAACTTCACATTGATCTCTGTTAGGCTTGTCTCTTAGGATGATTCTACAAGAACTTGCAGTGAAAATAGAACTGCCCAAGGCCTTCCCATAAACAGCTAACCCTCGATCGGATGCCTAAGTAAGAAGTCATCCATGAAGGGAGAGGGGGAGAGAGAGAGAGAGAGAGAGAGAGGAGCACATATGTAGTAGCCAAGCCATGAAGATGTCTTGTTTAGACAGTAGAAACACACAACAATCTTTCAAATTATAGAATTAATACAACAAGGTCAACCCCTCAGGAAGAGGAAGAACAAGAGAAGAAGTCGAAAGACGCAGAAATCAATCAAAGTGCTCCTCCATACATGGAAGCATATATAGTACACACATAGTAGATTAGGACTTAGGACATGCATTATTCAAGACCGACCAAGGACACATGCATAATATTTAAATTATAGATTGGGACTTAGGACTTAGGACTTAGGAGTATATATGGCCTCCTCTTAATAGCGTCTGGTAATTAGCCATGGAATTATTCCTAGCCCAAATGATTCCACAGGCTGGACAAACCATTTGCATTCCTGCTCCAGGCACTGAAACCGTGCTTTGACCTGGCGTATGGCCAGGCAAGCCGCCTGGATTAGCTCTTGGCCCTGGATCTGGATTTGGCGTTGGATCACACCTTCTATTATCAGGGGGGATAATAATAATATTCGGCTGATTGGGATTGTTGCCTCCGCCGGCTGCGGCGATTTCTTCAGCTTCCTGAGAGAAATCTCCTTCAAAGATGTTTTCTCCACCTTGTACATTTATCTCTTGATCGGGAGCTGTGGAGCTGCCGCCTCTGTATCTCGTTCTCTGAGTCGCCCTACCCCTGAAGACATTATTTCCGTTCCTGGCAGTTACTCCTTGTTTGGGAGGTGCCATCGTGGAACCAAGCTAATCAAATCAAGATGCCAAACGGAGCTCTATTGTGTGCATATATATACTCAAATCAATATCAAGCAGAGCCTAAGTACTCACATATTTAATTATTATTATTAATGCCAATCAATATTTAATTATTAAGTATTCACATGGGCTAATTAGTATTACGAACCACACTCAATTGCGCGTGCATGAAAAGAAAAAAGAGACATGGGCGGGGACTGGTTAATATTTAATTATCAAGTATTCACTAGAAATCTTAAAAGAAAAGATTGTGGAGTTTAAAGAAGAAAATGAATTTTTAGAAGAAAAGCTTAAAAAGAAAAATGAAGCAAAGATAGATGATAAAATATTTGAAAAATTCCCCATATTGGAGAAAGAAGTATTGGTTTTAAAAGCTCAAAACTCCAATCTCACTTTAGAAAATGGTGCAATAGAGAAGTCTTTGGCAAGCTTAATTGTGAAAAAGAATTCTAATCCCCCAAAACCAAAGCCAAAATATCAAAAGAAATCTTGGAAATCATATAGATGGACTCCCCAACCCCTTAAGAGAAATGAAATTAAAATTTGAATGCCAAAAGAGGTAGTTCAACAAATGAGAGCCTTGGATCCTCCTAAAGGGTCCAACACAAAGGCAAAGGGCATTTAAGAGCCAAAAGCCAAAGGTCCCATTTTTAGATGGGTGCCCAAGGCTAAGACTTAGCCTTATGTGTGCCAATGTGCATGAGATCCATATGGGAAACATGTTGTATTTGTTTTAGTGGAGACTCATGGCACAAGAGAGGTGAGGAGTTCTATGGTTTAGACCTCACGCTCAAAAATAGGAAGGAAAGCCTATGGAATAAATGAGAATATGAGAGGTTAGGTTTTTGGGTAATCACCTCATTCCTAAATTCTAAATTTAATATGGCATGAAATCTAAGTTTTTCAAATGCATTAAAATGTGAAAAATCATCTTGTGGCATATAAAAGATTTGGGCTTAATGAAATCCTTCATGCTTTAGTTTAGGTCTTATCCCATGGTGTTTAAATGTTTGAAATTTTTGGGATTTTGTAAGACAACCCTCATTTCCATTGTTGATCCAACTTGCATGACCTATTGTGATAGACATTTTTTTTGGGAGTCATTCAATGCAAGAAAAATTGGTCATTTGGAAGAAAAATGAGGTTTTGGTCATTTTAGTCCCTATTTTCTAAAAGAATTATTTTTGAAAGGGTCTAAATGTGTTGTGTGTTCTATTTGCTTAAATGTTTCATTTATGTGTGTTTTAGGCCTTGTAGAATATATTGGTATATGTTATATTAATTGTTTTTGGCCTATGTTTCAAATGGAGGAAGTTTCTTTCAGGATTGCATTGTTGCAGTCAACTGTGTAAGTTTCACAGTCGACTGTCCATTTCTGGAAGTCGACTCTCCTGAAGCCTTCGGGAGAAAATGAGTTTATTTGTGTAACGACCCATTAGAGGGTTTAGATTTTATTTAGAAATTATTGAATTTCTTAATTAGTATTGTTTGGAGGATTTTGCCAATTAATTATTAATATGGCAAAATAGAGATTTTAATTGAGAAAATAGCTTTTAAATAGCATTTAATTATTTATTTATTTGTGAAGATTAAATGCAAGGACATATTGGTCATTTGAGGATTTGTTATTAGAATTTAATTATTAAGTAAAGTTATTGTGGTTACGAGATTGACAAATCCGTCCGTGAGGAGATTGGGATTAAAGTCTCCTAGTTATGTTGAGAGAAGAGTTTCAAGCCATGAAGGAGTCTGATCTAGGGTTTCAAGTGTATATATTAATCCATTAGCATTATTTTTTCTTCACGCCATGTGAAGAACAAGAGAAGGTAGAAACTTAACAGTGAGATTGCTTAAGAGATTTTCGTTGCAATCGTTGATCCGATCAGAGTTAGCATAAGGCAAGTATCCTATCTGTAATTCCTTTCATTACAGATTCATAGTAGTTTGTTCTCAGTTTATTCCAGCGCTTCAATGAATTCTCAGTTTATCAACCAGTTTATATATATTCCTATATGCGTGTTAGATTAGCGTATCAAAGGCTTCATTGAGCAAGCATCTATCCCTGTAAAACATTCTTACGGGATCATGATTCAATGAGTAATCTCAATTTTTTTCAGTAACTCTTTTGTTGAGTTTCAGTTGATTACAGACAGTGCACGTATATATATATCTATATGTGTGTGTGTATAACAGTGAGTGCATGAATAAGTTATGCATGATTCTTATAGCAATTCTTTTAAATATGATCTCCAAATCATGTTAGCATATATTCTCAGATTAAACAAGACTCTTCGTTCTTGTTCCCAGATCTTTATCAGTTGAGTTTGCAAGCGTATGTATATGTGCAGTTATAACCATGCCCAGTGAGTTTGATAACTGGTGCATAAATCTTTCAGCGTTTGCTTTCAGAAATGATCTTTAATTCATCCTCAAGTTGTTTATTTATCAATTGGGATTGTTCTCCCAAGATTTCTTTTGGAATGGTGTAGTGAAGATAAGTTTTGATTCAAGTTATGATCTCTGTTATCGTAAGCTGTATATCCGATAAGATTCCAGTCATTCGAATAAGTCTTGTGTCATTCGAATGAGTTTCCAAGCATCCGAATGAGTTTCAGCGTTATCGTGATGTTTTTCCCTTATAATGTATCAGTCATTCGAATGAGTTCCTTGTCATTCGAATGAGTCCTGAGATATCGTATCATTCGTATGATTTTTTGAGGTTTTTTTACTGTTATTCGAATGAGCCTTGTTGTCATTCGAATGAGCCCTTGAAGATGTGAGTAAGTTGTTGCTTTGTATAGCTTAGCATTCGAATGAGCCTTCTTGTCATTCGAATGATCTTCAAATTGATTCGAATAAGGTTACTGTTGCATTCGAATGAGTCGCATTTTGCCAGTTCAAAAGTTGAAAATTTTCAAAATTCATTCGAATGAATTTGTGAGTCATTCGAATGAGTCCCAGATCAGATCCGAATAGCCTTTGAATATCATCAGTCATTCGAATGAGCCTTCTGTCATTCGAATGAGTCTCTGTCATTCGAATGAGTTTTCTGCCATTCGAATGAGCTTGCTGAAATCCATTTTTTTCATTCGAATGAGCTGTTTTTCATTCAAATTTCCTCCTTAGACTTTCTCAATCATCCAAATAGTATCAAATGGCATCCAAATAGCTTCCAATAAATTCTTGATTCAAGTCTTAAATTTAATATAAATATTCAATTATTCAAATATTGAATTTTTATGCCAAGATATGATAAGATCCAATATGCCATGTCTATACTCAGAAATTTCAGAATATTTGAATCTCAATATTTCTAGTAAAAATTATATACCATGTTTAACAGTTCATTATGACATGGTCAGTATTGTTTTGTGAGATTATGTGCATACATACTTTTATATGAGCATTGAGCATGACTTTATATGGAGCACTACATATCGTGTGCCAGCATTTATGTGAGCATTGCATTGCATTATGCGCACCAGGCGGCTTGTCCGCGGGGATCCCAACAGTTTCAATTTCAACTCAGTCTATGAGTTGCTCGCCTGGTGGCAACCAGGGGGCTAGGGGCTTTGCCCACAGAATGTGCTTACAGTTTTTATGTATGCAGGTTCAGATCAGACAGGTATGTATTATCAGATTATGTGGGCCTATGAGCCAAAGTTGCATACCTGCATTTAGTTTACAGTTTATGTGCATTACATTTTTACTAATGCAAACAGACAGTGATTATACAGTACAAGTTCAGTCAGTTATTTTCCAGTATCGATATTCTTCGATTCAGCTTCAGTATTCTTTCCAGCTTATTACTTGCTGAGCTTTTGTAGCTCACCTTGTACTCTTCCCCCCTCCAGGTTCTATCAGGGGAGTATCAGATGTGGGGCCTAGCAGCAGTATTCAGTAGTGTGTGTACGTGGAGCCGCTCAAGATAAAAGATGTCTGGGAGTCTGTTGAGTTTTATAGTGTTTTCTCAGTTTAAATCTATTTTATATTTCAGTTGTGGGATTGTCCCTCAGACAAAGTTTATGGCTTTTAGTCTGTATTGACTCAGAGTTTTTATTCTAGTTGATTGAGATGTTCAGTTATGGTATCAGATTTCAATTTATCAGCCAGTTTATTTTATTATCCCCAGTAGCACCTCTTCTCGGGCAGTTCTAGGAGAGAGGGTGTTACAATTTGATCAAATTTTCATCTCCCATCATGTTTTAAATATAAGTATGCCTAAATATGTTGCTTAAAGTCATTTGGTATCCTAGTGCATCATTGTTTTATCAATTGGTATAAATTAATATCATTTTGTTTCATTGTTCTCCAACAAATGGTATCAAGAGGATATTTCTTTTATGCAACAATTGGTATCATCATCCAAAAATCATTCTCAAAATGGTTATATCATTTTAAAAAATTTGGCATCATTTCAATCATTTGGTCTTAATGCTTCAATTGGTATCAACTTTAAATTGGTATCATTTTCTTGTTTCAAATCAAAGGCATACAAAAATTTTTCTAGCCACTTGTTTTAATTGATATCTTATTTATCTCTTGGCTAGTGTATATGTTTGGATTGCTTGGCTGTTATTTCCTACTTATTTGTTATACTTTGCATGCTCTGATCCCTTGCGCTTCATTGCTTTATTATTTTCCCTATATTTCTCTCTGTACTAACTCTTTTCTCTTTTTGATGATTTCAAAAAAGGGGGGAGAAGTATGTAGTGAGGGGGAGGTAAGTTGTAAAGGAGAGAGGAATGTTCTTCCGAATGGTTTTCATTGTAAAACCTTGGTTCATGTTTTTCAAAAACAAACTTTATGGTTTTTGTTTTATTGGTATCTATTAGTACAAAACATAGGGGGAGTTGTTTTGCAAAAATATTTTCATAAAATTATAATGGTTTTTGTCATCATCAAAAAGAGGGAGATTGTTGAGCCAAGTTGCTCCAATCAACCTATTGTGTATTTTGATATTTAACAAAATATAATTTTAATAAAACTATTTTTAGAATGTTTAAAACCCCTAATGGATTTTTGATATGTGTTAAGTATTATAGTATTTTGTGTATCAAAACGAAGCAAGAAATGCTATTTGATTCTAAGTAGAATATTAGCACACTATAAGGGAACATATAAGAAAATGTTTTCCTTTTGGAAAACTAATTCCCGGTATTTTCATAGCTAGTATTTATTATTGTAAAAATGATTTTTAGTGAATTTTTCAAGTAATGGAAAGTATGTATTTTGGAAGTGCTAAAATCATCAAAATCGGAATTTGTTCTAAAACCCAACATCTACTTTCTTATCAATTTGGATTTTGATTTTTTAGATATTTTTATTGAATCAAAATGGGGGGTACTTTGTAATTTACATTTATGTATTAAAGTAAATGGAAGGTAAAATATAAATAAAAGAAAATGTGGACATTTACTTACTAAAGAAATGTAAATATCTTGTAATAAATTTATGTTATGTATTGTATTATCAAAACAAATCTTATTTTTCTGAAATCTGGACTAAGAGTCGACTCCCGGTGAGAGACAGTCGACTGTAAGTCAAAATGGCAGTTGACTGTGGATGTGCATCAGTCGATATAGCCGAGCATTGTTTATGTAGAATCGAGTTTGCCGAGAGTGGATTTTGGCCAGTCGACTGTAGGCCAATGAGAGTCAACAGTCTGTGAGAAAGTCGACTGTGGGTGTCGCGGAGTCAACTGTCAGTTAGAGCAATTGACTGCCAGACTCTAACGGTCAGATTTTTGGAGCCGTTGTAGGTCATTTTGGGAGCCTCAATATAAATATCAAAAGGAGAAATCTTGAGAAGGCTAATGCTCTGCCATTTCCTATCTTCCTAAAGCACACCTAAGCTCTCAAGCACTCAATCAAAGCAATCCAAGGCCTAAGGAGCTTCAAAGATCTATCCATTGGAGCCTCAAGGCAAAGAAGAAGTTTTCTTCTTATTAGTAACTTGTATCATTTCATTTTACCTTGTATATTGTTCTTGTATTGATATCCATTGTAGTCCAAGTGTGTTGGACATAGGATTGATTTATTTGTATTAGATTGTGGATTGTGAGTGGCATCCTAGAGCTCAAGTAATCTAGGTGTATTATTGTATTGTAATAGTTTTCGGGGTGAGCTAAGGGGAAACCTCGGGGTGTACAAGTTTGCTAGGTGTTCTTGTGTGGAAACCTAGTGGTGATTTTAGTGGAACCTCAAGTGTCAGTTTGACCTTGAGAGAGTGAAGTAGGTGTTAGATACACCGAACCACTATATATCTTGTGTTTATATTGTGGTTGTTTGTGTATTTATATTGCTATCATTTCCAAACAACATATATATTTATAACAAGTGTATTTTGTGTATAAGAAAATCTCAAGAGTTTTAAAAAGGAAAGAATCGATTCAATAAGTTTTTAATCACTCAATTCACCCCCCTTCTCGAGTTCCATTGTGTGTGTCAAGGGACCAATATGTTTGACTCTGATAGCCACTACATCAAAGTCACTTAAGTCTTCCATTAAACTTAAGCTCTGATACCAATTGTAACGCCCCGCTTTCTCGGGCGTGTTATAATTGGAGACAATTTTAGGACAATAAATTTTTTTTCTTTCAAACTAATCCTAAATCACATCATTCCTCGTGTCCGCCCCAGAATTCCCAATCATTTTCTCGATCAAGAGAATCATCATAAACATCAAATGCGGAAGCAAGGATTGAACCTAATATCTTAACATTAATCATAAATCAATTCGTACATCATCATTCCTCAACATAAATTAATACAAAACATAAGTTCTCAATTATCATTAACCTTAAATAGGGTTATACATCCTCATGCTTTTAAAACGTCCAGAATTCAAAGTAGCAAAACTTAAATACATGGGCTACATTACATACATTTCATTCATCATTCACTCTGCTAAGTGCCATTTCATGCCTCATTCATCCTCGTATCTGCTACAATCTCCATCTGGAACGTGTTGTTATACTTTTTGTACAATAGTTTTAATGATGAAAAACATATATTGGTTTAATCCCTAAGTCATGTGTCAAGTATGTGGTTTTCAATATATATCAATTTCAATATCATGTTTCACTTTGTGAAAATGAAAACCCTGTTTTAACCAAGTCTGGAAGGTTAGCACCTTATAAGGAGAAGTATAAGATAATGTTTTCTTTTTAGAAAACTAACTCCTGGTATTTTGATATCTAACATTCATTAGGGCTAAAATGATTTTTAATGAATTTTTCATTAAATAGAAAGTATATATTTTGGAGGTGGTATTATTGCTAAAACTTAAGTTTGTATTAAAACCCAAAATCTACTTTCTTATTTATTTGGATTTTGATTTTCTAAGTATTTTTATTGAATCCAAATAGGGGGTACTTTGTTATTTACATTTATGTATTAAAGTAAATGGAAGGTAAAGTAAATAAGCTATGATGTATACATACTGTGGATTGTGCTTTCAAGCAAATCATTATGAATATCTGTCATGTTCCTATGCATGTTTCGAAACCCCTTTGAAAAGGTTTTCAATGTTTTCAGTGTATGCTATTCCGAAACATCTCTGTTATGCATGTATTTTCAATTCAGGTTTTGAACCATGTTTCGAAACCTATATGCATCATGTTTCGAAACCTCATTTCCAGAGAGGTATGTTTCGCAACCTATCATGTCATGTTTCGAAACCTCTGACATTCTGTTAGCAGATTCATTTGAAAACCGAGATGCATGTGTGCTGTATTTTTCTATTCTTCTCACATCATTTGTTTAATGCATTCTCCATGTTATGAGATTCAAATTTTAATTTGAATGTGAGTGCTTATAAAATACTCAAAGTGGGCATAAGGCTTTGTTTCCCACTATCTGTTGTCTCTAAGTGCTTTGTCCAGCTGGAAGCTTGTATGTTTCGAAACCTGTTGTCCATGTTTCGAAACCTTAGTGCATTTATGTGATGTTTCGAAACACACTTTGTATGTTTCGAAACCTACTTTCCTGTCTTGTCTCTAAAGGCTATAAACGGCTAGATTTCTATCTCTTGGTATAAATAGCAGGTATTTGAAGATAAGAACAGATTGATAGAGATTGATTGAGCAAGAACACGAAACAACAAGTGAGCACACACTAGAGACACACACACAAGCACAAGAGGTGATTAAAATGTTTGATTGAGCTTTCAAGAAGATCTACACACATCATATTCTTGTGCATTGCAAGTGTGAAGAGGAGAAACAAGTTGAAATCTGAAGTATCATCCTCCAGCTCTCCTCACCTCAAGTTAAGAGGTTTGTATAACCATGTGGTAAGGCATTTATTGCTCTTTGGGTTGTAAAGATAAATTTGATTATCTTGATTGTTGTAAGGTTTGAGTTTAGCCTAAAACTCATTGTGGTGTAAAGGTTTGAGTTGAGCCTAAAACTCATTGTGTCAAAGGTTCGAGTTTAGCCTTAAAACTCACTTGGTGTAAGGTTTGAGTTAAGCCTAAAACTCACTTGGTGTTAGGTTTGAGTTGAGCCCATAAAAACTCACATTGTAAGGTTTTGGGGTGAACCGTGGTAAAACCCTTGTTGTGGTGATCACTAGTAAAAGTGATTGGGATTGCAAATCCTTCAAATGGGTAAGCTTGAAGGTAGTGGAGTAGGCGGGTGCCGAACCACTATATATCTTGTGTGCAATTGTTCTTTAGCTTTTGCTTATCATTATTGCCTATTGCACATGCTTTCACATGTTCTGTTATCAAAGTCTAAAATAGTTTTCTTGTGCATAAACTTATACATATACATAGAAAACCTATCTTTGATATACAAACATCTTTGGTATACTCTTACTTATGTAAATCATCTTTTCCAAAGATCATTAGTTTGAAATACATGGTAAATGATTTCGAATCAAGCAAAACAGTGAAGTAGATTTCGAAACATATATAGTAGGTTTCGAAACCTACTTAACAGAAGGGTTTATTTCGAAATATATATCCTATATTTCGAAACATAGTGTTTTGCCATTCATCAAAGTTTTAAAGTATCGAAAATTCACCCTAATCCCAATTCACCCCCCCTCTTGGGATATATTTGCCATCATTAGGAACTAACAAAACGTTTGAATATTCTAGGGGCAAAGCCCAAGTTAGATGATGAATTATCTAAGGGTACATAAAACATATTTCGTGCATGAATGCAATGTCTTACTTCATCGTAAGGGTCAACTGCACCCTTCATGCTACTCACCATTTTTGCGGCCACCTCTTTCGAAACCAAGGTGTATGGGTGCACCCGTGGTAAAGCAGCAGTGCCAGTTCGTACTCCCTACGGTCACAATGCACGTGATCAATGATATCAACATGTACATGTGCATTTCATAACATGTCATGTATGCAGTCTACGTGATGGATACATATCAGAGCATGTCAATATGATGAAAACATCCTCGAGGATTGGGGTTTGAAATATAAATCACCTACAACCAACCATTTTTCTTAAAACTAAATCCAGTCGGGAAGTACCACTTACCTTCTCAAGCTTATTGAGCTATCTCGATATTTGTGCCTTGCCTCGAAATACGTGTATCACCTCGATTTGTGTGTCAACCTCAAAATTTATACAAATCACTTCAAGTTTAGTCTCAAAGCATCCTAATCACCACATTTATCTAAATAAGTATTAAAACCTATTTTTTCATAATTTCTTGCATTTTCTTTAATTTTCTCTCTTTTTCTTCCTATTTTTCCTCAATAAATCCAAACTAAATATTTCTTAAATATTTTCTCAAATAGTTCACTGTGACAATTCATAAAATAATATTCCTGAATTTCTGAAATTTCTTAGAGAATTTTACTTATCTTCCCACTTCATCTTCTCCAACGCCTCCCCTGCAACCTACGCATTGCTCCCGCACCACCAAGTTGCTGAAATGGCTGCTCTGCGGCTGCCATGGTTGCTTCTATCCACTTCAAAAGCCTTTCGCGCCTCCACCAAGCTCGCCGCACCTTGTTGCCATCCCAGTTGCATCTCCCCGCTGCCACCCCTTCTTCCTCATCCGCCATGGTCGCGCCTTCATTGCTCGAGCTTGCAACCATGGCCGCTTGAAGCTTGCGGCTATGGCCACTTGCTGCTTTGTTCGCCATCGATCAACCTCTCCCTCGCGTGATCTCTACCTCTCTGTCTCTCAGCTCTTCTCTTGATGCTTCTCCCAATCGACCAAAGCCTCTTCTAGTTTATAGGCAAGCTGCCGCTTGTTCTCCACGAAATGCGTATGTATATTTATATATATTATACATCACTCAAATCAACATCAACCTCACCTTACTCATCCCATTCGTGCTTACGTGAAGAACCCTCTTGGCGTATGAAACACTCAATTGCAGCCACAATAGAGCATGGCCATGAAATTGCAAAGAAGTGGCCACTAATTCGTGCATATATATATATACATTTATATATCATATATTACATTAATATATATAAAATTATGCATTAAATCCCAGTTTTCTCATAATATCACTTGCACAATTCCCTAATTGCAACTATGCCCTCAAACGCTAAATTAAATTGCATTTCAATACTAAAAATCCAAAATTAATAATTTTAAGGTTACTCGATTTGGACGATTTTGCCCCAGTGTCCTCACCGGGCTATCGATTAATCCCGAAACCACTAAAGGGTTGATCCTTACGCAAAATCGGAGCCCCCCTAGGCTTCCCTTGACTTCCCAAACGTCTTCTACGACAATTCAATTTTACATCCTAAATGACAGTTGTACCGAAAATTGTTCTCGATCTGATTTCTTTCGATATCATAAATCTTATCTCGGGATGCTTATCAATGCCGTATCATTTTTCTTAGATAATTTCATTCCGAGGCATTTTCTGCAGTCGATTCGGTACTTATAACTACTATCAAGCCAATTTTCAGTATTCTAAACTTGCTTAAATTATATGGCAACCTTATGCCGAAATAGGGTCTTACAGGTATAGGCCGTAAGCTTAAATTCTTTTAATTTTGGATAGAATAGGCCTAAATTTTCAGAACCTTTAATATATCTTAGACTTTTTTTGGTGGTTTTCAAGTGAGATTCTTTTGCGTCAACTTGATATCTAGCACACATACCAACACTAAACACAATGTCGGTCTGGAAGCTGTTAGATATAATAAGGATCTAATTATCCCTCTATATAGATTTTAATCTACTGATTTTCCTTTCTCATCTTTATCAATGGAACTTGATGTAGTCATAGGTGTTGATATAGGCTTACAGTCTTTCATTCCAAATTTAGTTAAGATTTCTTTTACATACTTAGCTTGACTTAAATAAGTTCCTTGAGATGTTTGCCTAATTTGAAGACCTAAGAAGTATGTTAATTCTCCCATCATGCTCATTTCAAATTCATTTTGCATTATTGAGGCAAACTCTTCACACAAACTAAGATTTAATGATCCAAAAATAATGTCATCAACATAAATCTGGACAATCAACATATCATTTCTTTTCTTCTTAATGAAAAGTGTTGTGTCAACCTTACCTATTTGAAATCCATTTTTTATGAGAAACTTACTTAGCCTTTCATACCAAGCTCTAGGAGCTTGTTTTAAACCATATAAGATTTTAGTAAGCTTGTATACATGATTTGGATATTTTGGATCTTCAAAATTGGGTGCTTGTTTTACAACACTTGCTCCAAAATGAAACCATTTAAGAATGCACTTTTAACATCCATTTGATATAAAGTGAAGTTCTTGTAGCATGAGAAAGATAATAGGATTCTTATAGCTTCCAATCTTGCTATCGGAGCATAGGTTTCATCATAGTCTGTAATACCCCATGTTTAGATAAGATTGCCACATAATTTTAATGAGTTTAGAACACCGAAAAATTGACTTAATAGCAGTTATAAGTACCGGAATCAACTATAGGGAATGCCTCGGAGTAAAATTGTCTAAAGAAAATTATATGGTCTCGACGAGCGTTTCGAGATAGGATTTATGGTATCGAAAGAAATTGAATCGGGAACAGTTTTCGGTACAACTAAAATACAGCTGCTAATTAGGCTGTAAAACTGAATTGTCGTAAGGGACTCCCGAAAAATCAACGGAACCCTAAGGGGGCTCCGGTTTTGCTTAATGAGCAACCCTTCAGTAGTTTCGGGATTAATCGATAGCCCAGTGAGGACACTGGGGCGAAATCGTCCTTTTTAACTAAGATTTGGATTATTAATTGTGAATTTTCGGTATTAAAATGCAAATTTAAGCAATGTTTAGGGCGTGATTATAATAAGAAAATTTCCCAAGTGATATAAGATGAAAATTGAAATTTAATGGTACAATTTCTTATAAATATTAGTGTACAATATATAATTATATAATTATATATATACGCGCTCAGGCACGCAATAGCCCTGCCACTCAAACCCGATACCTTCTGCAACGATCTCCCATATCCTGCAACTTCAAATCCGCAAGCCATCTATGATTTGGAAGATTTTGCACGCAAGGAAGATTTTACACGCAAGATGATGTGGCCATGAGGTGAGGGAGTGATCGGTTGCCTATAAATAGGACTAAGGAGTAGAAGCAAAGTGGGCAAGCGAAGTTGGAGAGGAAGTAGCGAGCAAGTGGCCTCGGCCATGGCAACTCGAGCAAGTGGAGGACGCAGCCGCAAGCGGCAGCAAGCGGCGAGCGTGGTGGCGAGGTCGACAGAGGCCGTTGGAGGGTCGACGGAGGCCAGCAGCAACCGTCTTGTTGTTGTGCGTATCCGAGCAGCAACTAGGCACGGTAATGGCCGCTGGCAGTAAACAGAGGCGACGCGACCAGTGGGCAGGAGGCCGCGGCAACGGTTGTGTTTGGAAACAGCAGTTGCGTCGGAGGTCGGCGGAGGCGCCAGCAGCCGGTGTTGGGGCGGCCGCGATGGTCGGCGAAGCAGTAGAGGAGGTTGTGCGCATGGCAGGGGCTATTCGCGCAAGAAGAAGAAGAAGAAGAAGAGAAGAAAAAGAAGGAAGATAGAAAAGAAAAGAAAGAAAAACAAAAGAAAAATAAGAGAAGGGAGTTGCAGGAGCAGGGGAGGCGGGAGGAAGAAGAAGAAGGAGAAAAGAAAAGAAAAAAGAAAAGAAAAGAAACGGGAAAGAGGAAAAATGAAATGGGAAAAAATATCAAAAAATCCCAAAAAAATTATGAAAAATAGAAAATTATGTTTCGGTAATATCCCGGAGATTTTAGCAAGGAAAATGGCTCGAGCACTCGTTTCGGGAATATGACACGCATACCGAGGAAGTCAGATATGTTAAGTTATGGTGAGTAAAATTCCCCAGAAAATTTGAAAAATTCAGGAATATTATTTTATAAATTTTCGTAGTAAAATATTTGAGAAAATATTTTAGAAATATTTAGTTTGGATTTATTGAGGAAAATTAGGAAGAAATAGAAAGAAAATTAAAGAAAATGTCAGAAATTATGGAAAAATAGGTTTTAATGTTTATTTAAATAATTATGGTGATTAGGATGCTTTGAGGCTTAAGTTGAAGAGACTTGTCAAATTTTGAGATTGGCACGCAAATCGAGGCGATGCATGAGGCAAGCGCGGATATCGAGGTAGCCCGATAAGCTTGAGAAGGTAAGTGGTACTACCCAATTAAAGTTAGTTTTATGAAAAATGGTTGGGTTGTAAGTGATTTATGTTCCTCGAAAATGTTTTCATCATATTGACATGCCCTAATATGTATCCATCATGTAGATTGCATACATGACATGACTATGAAATGCATAAATACACGTTGATATCATTGATCACTCACATTTGAGGCCGTAGGGAGTACGAACTAGCATCGTTACTTTACCAAGGGTGCACCCATACACCTCGGTTTCGAAAGAGGGGGCCGCAAAAATGGTAGGTAGCATAAGGGGTGTAGTTGACACCTACGAGGTAAGACATTGCATACACACATGATATAGCATTATGTACCCTTACTTAGATGATTCATCATCAAACTTGGGCTTTACCCCTGAAATATTCAAACGTTCCAGGTAGAGATTGTAGCAGGTACAAGGATAAATGAGGCATGAAATGGCATTTAGCAGAGTGCATGAAGAGTGAAATGTATGTTATGTAGCCCATGTATTTAAGTTCTGCTACTTTGAATTCTGAATGTTTTGAGGAAAGTTCATGTATATCCTTGTGATTAATGAAGATGTAAGAATTGATTTATGATCAATGTTAAGATATCAGGTTTCAATCTTTGCTTCCGCATTTGATGTGTATAGTGATTATCTTTCGAGATAAATAAATGGGAATTCTAGGATGATTTCGAGGAATGATATGGTGTAGCATTAATGTTTGAAAGAAAAAAATTTATTGTCCCGGAATTGTCCCAGGTTATAACGCGCCCGAGAAAGCGGGGCGTTACATAGTCAATACCCTCTTCTTGACTATATTCTTGAGCAACTAATCTAGCCTTATTTCTAATGATATTTCCACTCTCATCAAGCTTGTTTCTAAAGATCCACTTTGTTCCTATGATCGGGTGATCTGATGGTTCATGTACAAGACACCAAACTTCATTTTTTTCGAATTGGTTTAACTTATCTTGCATAGCCTTAACTCATTCATCATCATTTAAAGCTTCTTAAACATTTTTGGGTTCTATTTGAGAGATTAGAACTAAATTGGTATTTAATCTAAGAAAAGATCTAGTTGATACTCATTTGCTAGGATCTCCTAAGATTTCATTTTCTTTGACATAATTTCTTTCTCTTGGAAATGAAATTTCTTTCGAATTTTCTAAATATTGGTTATTGCTTTGATCTTTTTCTTCATTTATTTGAATTTGTTTCATCTTATTTGGAATGTCTTCTAGATCATCATCATTTTTGTTTATTACAGGTTTGTCATCAAACACTACATGAATTGATTCTTCTACAACTAGCGTTCTTTTATTAAACACTCGATAAGCTTTGCTTTGAGATAAATAACCTATAAATATGCCTTCATCACTCTTAGTTTCGAATTTTCCTAAATTATCTTTACCATTGTTTAGATTAAAACATTTGCACCCAAAGTGATGGATGACTGCACTCTCACCCTGCAATTAAAACACAATAAAAATAAATCATAATAAAACTTTTATATTTTTTTTTATTTTAGTGAGAGGTTTATACTTGCCAGTGTACGAGTGCAGTTATAGTCCAAATTTAAATTTATATTTTCTGGATGAATCCAGGTCGTTCACTGAGAGATTTATTTATGGCAAAAGAAAAAGAATGTCACACACACGCACACGCATTTGGACAAATTGGCAACAAGGTTTTTTTATGGGTTTTTTTTAGACAACAGGTACTAGAAAATAAAGTAAGGCAGAAATTGAAATAAACATTAAACGTAAAAATATGAATTTGGATAGTGCTTGAGTTAAGACAATTTCAGTACCAACCCGTTGATTCCCAAATTTTAGCATAAAAAATTAGCAACATTAATTTAATTTCAGATATGAGGGTTTGTTATTAAATGCAATTAGAGATGATGATAGTTCTAGGTTAAGCAATCCCCATACATGATATGCGAGATTCTAATTTAAGCAACCACCATAAATTCAATTGCAATTAATACACAAAACAACTAAATTAATCATCTGGGTTTAGGTATGATAGCATTTCCAATTCTAGTAACTCTCATACATGGCATGAAAGCTCTAAGTTAGGCTTACGCTCCAATCCAAACCTAGTGATTTTTCAATAATTAATACACACTCATACTGAAATTTAAATTAATGTTACTTATTTAAAGCGCAGCTTTCTTTGGGAATCATTGGCATTGGACACTGTCCTTGCCTTAACCCAAGATTAGATTTAACTACTCATTTTTATTTGAAAGTTAATTGACAGAAATTTAAATGACGTAATTTAAATAACAGAATTTAAATGACAAGAAATTTAAAGGCATAAACTAACCGGCCATTTAGGCGGTGGATAATTAAATGACAAGAATTAAAATTGCAGAAATTTAAAGGCATAAACTAACCGGCCATTTAGGCGGTGGATAATTAAATGACAAGAATTAAAATTACAAAAATTTAAAGGCATAAATTAACCGGCCATTTAGGCGGTGAATAATAAATTAATAATAAATGACATAAGAATTTAAAAGAAGAAAGAAAAAAAGTAAGATTATAAGAGAAAGTACTAAAGAAAATGAGAAATAACAAGAACAATTCTCAAAGAGAGAATTATAAGGAAACAACTAAACTTTTATTCAAGAATAATAATCACACTTACAAATGCAATCAAGTGATCTATTTATAGGCCACAAGATGCAATACAAACCACACAATTTCAATTATTCAACTAGACATAATTATATCTAATGGGCACTCACACACTTAAAGTTAAATGAATTTTAGTTATAATACACACCTAATATTAAATGGATTTTAGCTATAATATCCACCTAATAGTTAAATGGATTTTAGCTAAAAAACACACCTAATAAAGCTCTCACATAAAAAATAAAAATAGATTTCTATAAATTGGTTTTTAATCTTCATTAGGATTAAAAATAATCCTTGGGCCTTCTCCAAATAATATCTTCCATGGGTTGCTCAAATTGGGCCTTAATTCTTCATGGGCTTGAATTCTTCATGGACTTTAATTTTTCATGGGCTTGATTTCTTCATAGGTTTGATTTCTTCATGGATTTGAATTCTTCATGGACTTGATTTCTTCATGAATTTGAATTCTTCATGGACTTTAAGTCTTCATGGGCTTGAATTCTTCATGCCTAAAAAAAAAATAAAAATAATTTAATGTTATTAATAAATTATATTATATATATATGTATTACACATGGCACATATATATATTAGATTATATTATATATATATATATATTACATGCATGCATATAATGATGTATATGTATTATATATAATTTTATATATTATTATTATTTACTTTAGAACTTCATTTTATTCATCTTTCAATTTAAACTTGCATATAACCATAAAATATATATTAATATCTAATTTAAACCATTTTTAAGATCAAAAGAAGGGTATAATTATAACAAATTTTTTATAAAATTAACCACTAATCAATGGAAATGAGAAATATTTGGTTTTTTGTGTTTATATAGTTCATATGAAGTTATTTTAATAATTGGTCTTATTGATACTCTATTAAGAACATAGCAAGCTATATTTACAGCTTTAGCCCAAAAGTATTTTGGCAAATTATTTTCTAGCAACTTGGTTCTAGACATTTCTATAAGAGTTCTATTCTTTCTTTTAACGACACCATTTTGTTGAGGAGTTCTAGAGATCGAGAAGTTAGGGTGAATTCCATTTTCTTCACAGTAGGCATGAAATTATTGATTTTCAAATTCTCCACCATGATCACTTCTTGTTTGCTTTATTTTTAAGTCTTGTTCATTTTGAAGTCTTTTACACAATCTAGAGAATGCTTTAAAAACATCATTTTTATTTCCTAAGAACAATACCCATGTAAACCTTGAAAAATCATCTACTATGACTAGGGCGTAGGATTTTCCTCCTAAACTTTGAGTTCTCATAGGACCAAACAAATCTAGATGAAGCAATTCTAGAGGTCTAGCTGTGCTAACTGAATTTATGGGTTTAAATAAAGATCTAGTTTGTTTTCCTTTTATACAAATATCACAAACATGATCTTTTTTAAATTTTATATTTGGCAAGCCTCTAACTAGATGTTTTCTAGCCAATTTGTCAATTAAGTTTATGCTCGCATGGCCTAGTTTCTTATGCCATAACCAAGACAAATTTGCATTTGATGTAATCAAACAATTTTCATGTTTATGCACAACATCATCAAGCCAAATAACATATACATTTCCATGTCTAATTCCAGAAAAGATAAGGTCATTTGATTTCAAATCATAGACATTACATTTGCTTGATTTAAAAATGACTTTATGTCCTTTATCACATAATTGGCTTATGCTTAGCAAGTTGTGTTTTAGACCTTCAACGAGGCAAACATTTTCAATTTTTGTTCTACTTAAACCAACCGTGTCATAGCCAATGATTTTACCTTTCGAGTTGTCTCCATAGACAACATTATCTCCTTCTTTGTAGGTGAGAGAGACGAATTGATCCTTGTCTCCTGTCATATGCTTGGTACATCCACTATCAAGATACCACTTCTTCTTTCCTTCCTTGGATGACAAGCTTACCTACAAGAAATACATCATATTGGTACTTTTAGTACCCAAACCTTCTTGGGTCCAACAATGTTAGCAATCAAATCATCTTTAGCTTTTGGAATCCAAGTCAAATTTAATCTATGAGCATTTTTTCTATAAAAATATTATTTGATATGGTGTCCCTTATTGTTACAATAATGGCAAGTTAAACTTGTTTTTCTATAGAAACTTTGATTATGCTGGACAGCATGTTTTCTAAATGATGGTGGCTTGTTCAAAATCTTTCCCTTAACAAACTTTGTTGTTGAGGTAGATGGTGCATCATTTGTATATCCTAGCCCTCTTTTTTCTCCAAACGGTTTTTGATTTCCCAAAATCATTTCCAACTTCTTCTTTCCTTCTAATAGTTTTTCAAATGAGTCTAATAAGTCACTATTTTTCTTTTCGAATTCTAAAAATCTGATCTTTAAATTTTCACTTTCTTTGTCCTTTTGTTCAATGATTTTCTCTAAGTCATCATAAGCAATCTTAAGATCATTGCAGTCTTTTTCTTTGATTGTTGAGAAATTTTTTAGAACTTTATTTTTAGCTAGAATCTTGTTGTATGTTTCTAACAGTAAATTGTATTCATCTTGCAAAGAGTTAAATGAAAGAGAATTACTACTAGATGAACAAGAATTTACCTCGTCTTCTTTTCCTTTCCTTATGAGTTTGTTAAAGCGTTTTGTGAGTAAAGTAAGGTCTTCATCTTCATCACTTGTTTCACTTTCATCTTCTTCTTTGGCTTTAAATGCTAAGGATTTCATTTTGAGCCCGTTAGATTCTTTTCTATTTAACTTAATCTCATGAGTTAATATTGAGCCTAATAGATCATCCATTGTAAGTGTAGATGTGTCTCTAACTTCTTCTATAGCTATGACTTTAGGTTCCCAACTAGATGGTAGACTTCCTAAGATCTTTTGAACATTTTCTTCAGTGGTTATTGTTTTTCCTAAAGCTTGTAAATTTGTTACAATGTCATTAAACCTTGTGAACATTTCTTTAATGGATTCACTAGCATTCATTATGAAATTCTGATATTCACTAGTAAGAATTGCAATTTTGGTGCTTTTCACTTTCTTGGTTCCTTCATGTGTTACTTCTAAGTGATCCCAAATTTCTTTTGACGTGGTACATGAAATGACCCTATTAAATTCAGCTGGACTTAATGCACAATGTAATATATTGACCACTCTAGCATTTGTCTCATTAATTTGTTTTTGTTGTTCACTCCAACTTTCAATAGGAGGTTCTGGTAATGCAACAGTACTAGATATACATGCACATAATTCAGTACTTTACATCAAGAAATACCTCATTTTTGTTTTCCAGTCTGTGTAGTTTGAGCCATCGAAGTAGGGTGGCCTTGAGGTGTTTTGTCCTTCCAACTTGAAGTTAGTGTTGAATGCCATTTAGATCTTTTCTCTTGGGTGGTTAAACCTACAAAACACTTAGAGACCTTGCTCTAATACCAATTGTTAGTTCCAAATGATAGCAAATATATCCCAAGAGGGGGGGGTGAATTGGGATTTGTATAAATTTTTTGATAAATTAAACATCAATTTATTGTAGAGAACTATGTTTCGAAATATAGGGGTGTATGTTTTGAAATAAACATTTCTATTAAGTAGGTTTCAAAACCTACTATATATGTTTCGAAATATATATTTTTCTGACTTGGGGTGTTTCGAAACTTTTAGTTTAGGATTTAAAATAAATGACTTTGGTAAAGATGATTTCTTCAAAAATAAGTTTAACAAAGATGCTTGAGATTAAAGATAGGTTTACGAATACTTATGCTTCAAAGATAATCTGTTCTAGCTTTTGAAAATGATCCTTTTGAAAGTTTGAACAATAAGTAGTAAGCAAGCAAACCAATAAATCGAGTGCACACGAGATTTATAGTGGTTCGGCACCCAGCCTAGTCCACTACCTTCAAGTCTTCTCACTTGAAGGATTTTCAATCTCAATCACTTTCACTAGTGATCAACCACAAGGGTTTTACCACGGTTCACCCTAAAACCTTGTACACAATGAGTTTTGTGGCTTAACTCAAACCTTACAACAATCAACAAGATAAATAAGACTTATCTTTACAGCCCAATGAATTTAAAGCAACTAAATGCCTTACCAATGGCTGTACAAACCTCTTAACTTGGGGTGAGGAGAGTTGAAAGATATGACGCTTCTTGTTTTCGACTTGCATCTCCTTTACACACCATGATGTATGTTGATCTTCTTTGAAAGCTCAATCAAAATCTTGTGTTCACCACTTGTGTATTGTGTTGCTTGTATCCTGAGTGTGTATATTCTAATATATCTATATCTTGTCTTCAAGCACCTACTATTTATAAACATTTAGCTATTTTATAGCTGTTAGAGACAAGATTTAAAAGAATGTTTCAAAACATAGCTTATTGGTTTCGAAACAACATAATTTTACACTATAGTTTCGAAACATACATCACATGTTTAGAAACATCCAACCTTTACAACTGCACCTAGACTTGCACTTAGAGACAGCATGAGTATGAGACAAGGTTTTATGCTCACCATGATTTTGTTTTGATCTGTACTTCAAATTTGTATTTGAATTCTCAGAACATAGAGATTAAATTTAAAAAAAAAACTTTTGAGAAGCTTTTGGATGTAAATAAAAAATATAAAGCAAAAGCATCTCGGTTTTTAAATGTTCTACTGACAAAGTCAGAGGTTTCGAAATATACCATGTAGGTTTCGAAACATATATTTAAATCTCATAGATGATTTGAAATATAGCATGCATACTAGAAAAACATTTGAAACCTTTTCAAAAAAGTTTCGAAACAAGAACAGAAACATGATTTAACAATGTTTCGAAACATGGAACATATGTTTTGAAACATGATGCATGAACTTTAGATTTTTCAAACATTTGAATATTTGCATCAAAACTTTTCATACATGTTTCGAAATATAACATGCTTATTTTGAAATATGAGATTAACATAAAAGACCTTTTTTCCTCATATATCAAAAAATATGATATAATAGAAATGTGCTCTAAAAAAAAATCTCTATTTCATAACACTTCTTCCTATACCAATGAATTTCATTTGAAAACTCCTTTAACTTTTCCAATATCAATAGATTGATTGTTTCGCTCTTATATATATCTTTAAAAAAAAAATAAGATCTTTGAGAGTTGTTTCATGAATTCAAAAAAAAATACTTGAATTCTCCTAATAACTAAAAAATGTAATATACTTGAATCTAAATGGAGTTCGGGGCGGCAATGGTGGAGAAACTAGATCGAAAAAAGAGGGATTTTAGTTATAAGATATCTAATCAAACCGTCGCTAAGATTGAGATCTTATTCAAATAGAAAAATTAATTTATATATAAATAATCTTTAAATATTATACTAAACAAAAAAATAATATATCAAAAATACTAAATAAACAAAATATATATATAATATTTTTTCACTCCATCTTAATGTTAAAGTATCGAAAAAAAATGATTCACGATTTATATGTTAGAAAAATAATTTTGTAAGTATATAATTCTAAATATTTGATAGAAAATATCTTCAAAATCTAATAAATTTTGTAAGTAAATCTAAATTTATTTGTACTAATAATTTTTGTATAAATAAACAATGATGGTGTGCCTTTCATGATATCTGAATATGCAAATATATATTTGTGTATTGTATCCAGATATATTTTTTTCTTTGTGTCTTGTATCCGAATATATTTTACTTGTATTTGTCTTATTTTTTATTTTTTTTTCCTTGTATTCAAATATGAACTTCTTTGTTTGTCTTGTATTCCAATGCAGATGGAATATTCCGTAGCTAGTTCAAACAAATATTAATTTTAATGTTTGTTAATTTTTTTCGTTGTTTATTCAAATGGAAGTTGTATAAATTATTATATTAGAAACAAAAAATTCCATCACTATTTTGATTTTAATTTATAATTTTTATCTTACATGAAAATTTTGCAACTGAATGATAAAATATTCTGTTACTAATTGTAAATTTAATTTAAATTTTATAAATCCTACATTTAACTATGAAAAATTTCTTTATCAAATGAGATTTTAAATTTAATTTAAATATTTTATGAACTTCACATTTTAGCAATGAAAAATTTGGTCGCCAAAAGAATTAAATTTAAATTTAAATTTTTTTTCAATTTGCGACGGATTTTATTTCGTAGCTAAATTAGTTTAAGTTAAGTTTTATTTTTTTTTCTTTTAGTGGCAGAATAATTTCGTCCCTAAAATATTTTAATTTTAATTATTTTTTCTCATTTAGAGATGGATTTTTTCCATTGCTAAATAATTTTAAATTAATTCCGTCGCTAAAATATTTTAATTTTAAATAATTTTAAATTAAGTTTTATTTTTTTAGCTAATTATTCTGTCACTAAATAAAAAAATAAAAAATTCAAATTAAAAGTTATATTTTAAATTTTAAATTACAAAAATTATTTAGCAATGGGCATATCCGTCGCTAAATTTTAAAAATATTTAGTGACGGGTCTTTCTCGTCACTAATTTCGTCGCTAAATTAAAAAAAATTAGCGACAAGAAAAGTCTGTCGTTAATTCTGATGCTAAATTAGCGATGGGTATTTCTCGTAGGTAATTTTGTTGCTAAATTAAAAAAATATTTTAAAAATTTAGCGACAAAAATTCCGTCGCTAATCTATCCCTAATTAGTGAAGGAACAAGTCCATCACTAATTTTCGTTGCTAAAAAATTTTTTTCTTGTAGTGTGCTTAAGGAAGGTTACCCTATTAATGTGGCACCATATTTTGATAGCCATACTACAATTTTTTGAGAAAAAGAATTTGTAATTTTTTAAAATCTATTGATTTTAATTTGTGGTATATATATTGTGGAAAAATGATTTGTTTTCAAAATTAAAATCCATTTGGAGTGAAGATGATAAAAATTGTTTTATTTTAAATATAAAGTCATGAAAATTTTGTATCAAACTTTGCATGAAAATGTTCATGCAAAAATTACTGTATTTAAATTTTAAAGATATATTGAATACTCTTAATTCAATCTATCTTACTAATTAATCTTGCGAGTTTGTTGATAAAAATATACATGTTGGAAATCCTTTGAATCATCAATAAATAGAGAAGGAAAAAAGTTCAAATCCTATCACGTTCTTCATGGCTAAGGAAAAAGATGAGTTAACCTCTAATTTTGATCGGAGTGATAATATTGATAATGATTTTTCAAAAGAATAGTCACTAAATGCTTTTAATGAATTGTGTCAAGTATATTTGAAAAATAAAACTCTTCAAAAATAATTTAATTTATTATCAAATGAGTTGGAAACTTTTGAAAACAGAGAACGAATGTTTGCTTGCTTCCAACGAAGAAGTTTCAAATCAAAATAATTTAAAAGAATCTCAATTGAAATCTTTTAATAGTGTTTTGAATGAAAAACCTATTATAAATAGGAAAATTTCAAATTCAAGTGATCATAAAAAATGTGTTAAAAATTTTAATAATCAAAGAGCTAATGTCAAAATCAAAATCTCATCTTTACACACCTCTCATGATATTAAATGTTTTTATTATTACAAAATAGACCACATTACATTTTGTTATCCTTTTAAAAGAAAATCATCCAGTGGTACTAAAATAAAATTGATTTCTAAGGGAATGCTAAGATATCTAATATTTCTCATACTAATCCCCAAAGATCCAAACATATTTTGATACCAAAAAATTCTCATTTTAAGAGAAATATATTTAATAATAAAATAAATAAATAAATTTCAAACAGATATCCTTTGTCACATCCTAGTTGATGATGTGAAAATCTTATCTGCAAGAATAGTTCATGGCCACAATATATAGTGGACATAGACCAACTTCGCATTCATCTCTGTTAGGCTTGTCTCTTAGGATGATTCTACAAGAACTTGCAGTGAAAATAGAACTGCCTAAGGCCTTCCCATAAACAACCAACCCTTGGATGCCTAAGTAAGAAGTGATCCAAGGAGAGAGAGAGAGAGAGGAGCACATATGTAGTAGCCAAGCCATGAAGATGTCTTGTTTAGACAGTAGAAACACACAACAATAATCTTTCAAATTATAGAATTAATACAACAAGGTCAACCCCTCAGGAAGAGGAAGAACAAGAGAAGAAGTCGAAAGACGCAGAAATCAATCAAAGTGCTCCTCCATACATGGAAGCATATATAGTACACACATAGTAGATTAGGACTTAGGACATACATGGAAGCATAGTACACACATAGTAGATCAGTTGAACACACCTAGAACACAACTGATTGGGATTGTTGCCTCCGCCGGCGGCGGCGATTTCTTCAGCTTCCTGAGAGAAATCTCCTTCAAAGATGTTTTTTCCACCTGCATTTATCTCTTGATCGGGAGCTCCGGAGCTGTTTGCGCCGTATCTCGTTCTCTGAGTCGCCTTACCCTGAAAGACATTATTTCCCTTCTTGGCATTTACACCTTGTTTGGGAGGTGCCATTGTGGAACCAAGCTAATCAAATCAAGATGCCAAACGGAGCTTTATTGTGTGCATATATATATATATATATATATATACTCAAATCAATATCAAGCAGAGCCTAAGTACTCACATATTTAATTATTATTATTAATGCCAATCAATATTTAATTATTAAGTATTCACATGGGCTAATTAGTATTACGAACCTCACTCAATTGCGCGTGTATGAAAAGAAAAAAGAGACATGGGCGGGGGACTGGTTAATATTTAATTATTAAGTATTCACGTGGGCGGGAGAATGGCTTTTCATAAAAGCCAATTGCTTGAAACCCGCCTAATATTCTTCCAATTGCCCTTTTTCATTTCTGACTTTTTCAAGGCAATCAAACATTTATTAATTAAATCTTAATAGTAATTTAATCTCTATTACTTATTAATGGTGGATAAAAACATTCTACTGGCTCAAATTCACTAATTCGATATTATGCTTACTTTTGGGTGTGATTTTTCAAGTTCATAGTTGAGTAGCAATCGAGACACGTCAAAATTTTTTACGTCGGTCAAACATTTCAATTTATAATGAGGATATCTTTATCTCCCCAAAGCATCCTGAAAGGTTCTGAGTGATAATTAGCATTATGTAAAGGTAATCCTATTAGCAATAACGTCAATACTTCTAGTAAACCCATTTGGTCTTTCGATTATTGTGCACTATAATTCTTTCATTAGATAACATCTTAAGCGAGTAAGAGCCATAGATTGATCAAACTCACAAAACTCGGTAACTATGCCAAGATCTAATATAATGTGATCGAGATGACACATTAGAACCCTTTTCGATTGTGTGTATCTTAGCTAAGATTTTTCCAATCACTAACCAACTAAGATTGTATAAAATGTTCACCTCATACCGGAGGTTAACAGATCTCATCAACAATCATCTACCTCTATACGCTATTGAACAAATACCACATAGAGAACATTCTCACCTCATATTCGGGCAATTCCGTGCAACAACAAATCTCTGACACTAACGTACAAGACAACTATGTTGTCTTCGATCCGATGACCAGTTACACAATTGAATGCCAATAGTAAATCATTAATCCTCTTAGTCATATGATATATTACATGCGTCACATTTGGTAAATATTCAATCAACCCTTACCAACATGTCTACTATCTGCATCTCAATGGGATGTGACTCGCCATCCATTATTATTAACATCTCATACTAATCAATGGTAGTAGCCCATGTGTCATTCTGTGATCGATTTATCATATTCCCTTTATAAGAAATCTAAGGACCAAGAATTACTTTAAAAATCTTGTGTTATAAATCTTTATTACATATTCTTAACAACTTAAGAATAAGATAAAATATGACAATTTATTGATATGCAAGATTATATTATTAGGCCCAACACATACATTAGATGTCATCTAAATATAGAATTATGGCACTAACACCAACAATCTCCCACTTGCACTAATACTGATTTATAAGACACTCTATTGTATCGTCGCTTAATATCTCATACCCATCTTATGAAGATGGTGATACAGCTATAACTATGTCATAGCTTTAGTCAGCGAGTCTGTAATGTCCTTCTCTGATGCAACTCTTTACATTTGCAAGTCTCCACGTGCTATTATCTCTCAAATAAAATGAAAATGCCATTTGAAGTGTTTGGATTTCTGATGAGACATGGGTTCCTTAACCTATGCAATAGCCCCAAAGTAGTTGCAATACCTAAGTATTAGCAACTCAATGGACAGAAACACTTCTAGTTCAATAATGAACTTTACCAAATAATTAACTTCCTTTGCAGCATTGAATGCCGCAACGCACACGACTTTCGTGGTGGATTCTGTAGTCATATCCTACTTAGAACTATTCCAACTAACTGCACCACCATAAAAAATAAAAACAAACCTAGATATAGATTTTCTATCATCTATATCAGACTGAAAGTCTAAATCTGCGAACTTATCAACACATAGTTGACCTTCTTTACATGCTAAAATCACATCCTCAATGCTTCGTAAGGACTTTAGGATATGTTACATGGCTATCTAGTGTTTTAAAGTTGGATCAGACTGATATTTGCTAGTAACACTTATAGCATAGGCTATATCAGACCAAGTACATAGTACACTCTTTTTCGAAGCATGAAGAGATATCCCTTCAAAGAGTGAAATTCCATCCGGAATAGGTTTAAGGCCCTTCTTGGAATTCTCATACTAAACTTCTTTAGCATCTACTCTATGTACATGTTTTGGAAAAGATCTATTAATCTTATCATTTTATCTCTATAGACAAAGATTCCCAAGATATATGTCACTTCTCCTAAATCTTTTGTGGAGAATTTATTGGACAACCATAATTCAATTGATATCGTCATGTCAACATCGTTCCCATAAAGATAATGTAACCTATATGCAAGATAAGAAATGCTCACGCACTCCCACTTATCCTTTTGAACGCAAGGCTCATCCGACTTTATAACAAAACCAAACTCTTTGATCTCACTATCAAACCGGATATTTCCTCCTCATAGTTGGCAAGATCAGTCAAACTGATTACCATCTCCATACAAAGACATTTCTTGCATCTTCTTCATAAAAAATCCATATCGTTTTAGAGGATGAGATACTTTACTTAATCTATAAGATCCTTGTAACGACATCAGTTGGACCAATTGTATTAGGATTGACTTCTTAACTAAGTTGGATTTGTGATTCTGAGGACACCTCCTCAGAATTCCACTTTCTACTTGACATGGACTTCAACTTATCTGTCTTTAACTTTTTGACAAAAATGGCATGACCCCAAATCTTAACCTTAACATACTTAAGATTAGGTCATTGCCCAACCCACATCTCATATGGCGTCATCTCAATAGATTTGGTCAATGCCATATGGCAGTAGAAAGAACATAACCCGCAGTGAAATGGTCAGATTGGTATGACCAATCATAAAGTGTACCATGCCCTACAAGGTACATATTCTACACTTAGAAACCATATTCAACTGTGTTGTAGCGGGGTCAGTCATTTGAGATATTACACATAGCCACCTAAGACACACGCCAAATGGTCCAACCATGACATCAACTCCCACACTTTGAATGATGTAAAAGGCAAGGTGAGCTACACAACTTAGCAAGCATAATAGAAAAATAAGGATAGATTTGGAAATAAACCTCTCACCCAGAACACGCCCCACACAATGCAATGCCACAAATGATAATGTCACACCATACCATGCACGAAGATATCTGGTGCATAACACAAATACCAATGCATGTAATGGTCCTTGGGGCCCACATAAAAAATGTACAACTTGGCACCCAAGTCCTGGCATACAAGCCTGTCGCAACCACGAACTGACTAGCATAAGGCACATGAGCCCGAGGCTCCCACAACACATTCCACATACTGGAGTTCCCGAGTCATACTTATCTAGAGTCCAGTTCCCATTCATAACTATCGAGGGTCAACTCCATACCACAATCCATATCAAATTGTAATCATGTAATGCAATAAGTAATAAATGCAATGGCTTATACAGTATTAACGTGATGACAAGGCCCCCATAAGCCAAGCATTAGGCCATGCTACGTCCACATAGGAACCCACGCAGATAGAATGCTCTAAATGCATATGCTCACCTATAATACCCAAGTCGGCACTCAACAGGCCAACCAGATTATGCCAATGCGTACACTTCCAAATATACACAAAGCATGACCCCCAATGAATGCAAGCCCAATCTCATGCACTGTAATGCTATGCGATAAGTCATATAATGATAGAGCCAGTCAACAGTGATTAGGCACAGGTCTACAATCCGTGACTAGGGATAACCAGTTGATAGCCGTCCTTGGCCCAATCGACAATTAACTCCAGTGTCACCAAACGACCAACACATCACCTCATTAGTTGACAATTCATGCCTCCTGTTATCACGATTCGCACTTGTGGGAAACCATAAACACAACCAAATGCTACCAACCCTCTAAGAAACTAATCCCAAACTGGTTTGACATCATTCTCAAGGTAACAAGGGTGATACAATACCACGTAAGCATTTACCAATTTATTATCTGGAAGTCTCCTATATAATTTAATTTAATCTAATTTAATTTACACAACAAAATATCCATAACTCATATAAATAATTTCTGAAATCAAATTGGGTTAAGAAAGAAGATGGAATTCGTAAATCAAAGAAGACTCGCAAAGAGAGTAAGGAGCTTGCCTTTAATTAACTGATTCTAGTGTTTTTATGCTCCCACGTTGTTAAATTAATACACATTGTAAAATAATATAATTTAACCAAAACTAGTATAAATGCACCCCAAATTAAATTCCAATCGCTAGTAATTTTCATCATATTTTACTCCACTTACCTGATTATTTAATCATCGGTTAAACTGCATCTTCCTTTTATTTTTCTCTAAATTTCCTTCCCCACTTTCAGCCTCTGTGCGCGTCCTCTTCTTCCCCGAAATCTCCTTCCGTTTCCACCGACTGCACACATTTTATATCAGAAATTGAAGGAAGGATGAAGCTAGGCGGCAAGGCTTTTCAAGCCACCATTGGATGACGCGTGGCTGCTGCCTGGCAGCCAACTGGCATCTCATTTGGCGCCTGAAACGGCACCGTTTTGGTGCCCAAATGCTGCTGGAAAAATTCCAGCTTCCTTCTAAAATTCCATTCTTTGTATGCCAATATATTATTTACTAATATATACATAAGAAGCTGGAATTTACAGCTTCTATTACCTTCTTACCTACCTACCCTTTTCAGTACATATTATACAAATTAATATTAATGTAATATATGTTAACCTAAGTTATTATATAATTATTATTATGTGATGCACGGCCACCCCCATTCCAAATCACTTCCTTACTTTTTTATTATTATTATTATTTAATACATCACATATTACATATTAACTATTATATTAATATTTTTTTCCCGTCAACTATAAACACTTAAAGATAGTCTAATTTTTATTTAAAAATATAATATTTTTTACTAAATTTTTTAAATTCACAAAACTTCAATAAATCAAAATTTTCCTTAAGTACAGAAGTTAATATTTATTATATGTTCTCAAATTATTGTGATGTTACATCCGACTCCAATCTATGATCATCATTGACATTGAATCTTCTAGTTACGACCACCATCGATTCTTCTAATTGGGATCATCTACGCTAGTCCAATTGCTTTTTCCTCCTCTTTTACATTTCAAATTCGTCTAGAATCTTCTCAACTTCTCTAATCCCTCACAAGTAGACTCAATAACTAGTCTATTCTTCTAGTTTATCCATCATCTTCTTCATTGTTTTCTTAAGGGGTCCTATTGATTGAAAGAACAAGCTTTAAACTCATTAACTTAGCTATTTTTAAGATATTGTTTGAGACCAACTTCTACCTCAAATAGCTCCCACCTTTGATCTCCTTGCTTTATTTTGTTGATTTTTCTTGTAATCTCCTAAACCTGCAAGTTGTGATTTCAAAATTCTTCTTTGTTCCATATCCTTAGACTCCCTTTCATAGATATAACTATCCTTTTACATAGCTGGTAAGCTTTATAACCTCTACTACTATTTACAGACCAAGCCACAGGGAGCCCTTCAAAATGTGAAGAAAGAGTAGTTTAGCCTTATTAGCTGCCAGCAATTAGATGCTCATTCTGAATCTTTCTTTTCCTCATGCCTTTGTAAGGTTTGATATGTTGTTGTACAACCATGGTGGGTAGGATTCCCTAGTGAAATAAGTGCCACTGTAATTAACAGACAAAAACTTTTTTTTTTTTTTCTTTACTTGGTGACATGCACTACGTTATTTTACTTCAATTGGAGTCTAAGTAACATGTTAAGATTAAGAGACTATACTCATTTAGTTATGCTTTTATCTTTTGTTTGTCTGACTGCATCTCTAAAATTAGAAATTAAGTTATCTTATTAAGGTAGTAACGTTTGTTAAAATGAGTAAGATAAGATTGTACTAAAATAAGGTTGTGATGTTTTTCGAATCAAGATATAGAATGATCAAAATAAGGTTGGGAAACATTTTAAATTTTTTATCAAACTGTTTATGAAATTTTTTTAAATGCACTGAAAGATACATGTATCATTTTTTCTTATCTGTAAGAATCAAGATAAATTTATCGGGATGGGGGAAAGATAAATTTATCTAGAAAAATCTAGATAAAAAGTCTCGTGACTTCTTTTTCAAGGGTTGTCAGTGTAGTACATGTTTGCTTGACACAAGATAAACACCCACACATAATCAAAGAAATAGAACCAAATGCAAAAGGCAAAGAATAGAATGTAAACACCAACTTACACACACAAAGAGGCAACAACACTTACATGTTAGACCCGTAAATAGGTCCTATACATGACAAGAGCGTTCAACCCCTAGTCAATCCACTAGATCGAAGAATATGAGATTACAAAGAAACGATTATAGAGAAAAACCCAAAGAAATTGAAACAACTTACAATATCGATACCAATGATGAACCAGAGTATGCTCAATAATTTCGAACAATCCCACTCTCAAACAATCATCACATTCTCTCCCAAAACATCCTAAAACATAGTTGACAAAAGGGTTAGGGTTTTTTCTTTTATCTCTAGGGTTTCCTCTTGGTGAAAATAGCGAAAATCGAATGATCCTTGCTCTTCTCACTTGACTTTATGTATGCAAAAAATACACGGCAGAAACAGATCAACGGACACGATTAGAAGAGGCTCAATCTGATTGCCCCATATCGATCATCAAGACATTGACCAAAAGTAAAGAAATTAATAAAATCAACTAATTTGAGTAAAAAATATAGCAGTCAAATAAATTTAACAAATATAATAAAAATTACTTTTGTCTAAAATATTTTTTATATATTACTTTTTTTAGTCTATATTTTAGTTAACAAACACTATTTCTTAGGGTTTCATGGTTATTGTTTAAGATCATGATTATTGGTGAAGAAATGGGTGAATTCTATGGAAAAGTAGAGATGATATATATGATTAATCTAAACTCATACATTGGATTTGAGGTGAAAGAGGAGCACCTGCAATGCCATGGCCTTGACCATTCTCCCATGTCCAATTGCAAGTGAAAAATGAATTCTGACTTTTAGCTTTTGTTCAAGGGTCCCATATTTATATAGGCTAATCATAAAAATAATCTTTTTTTTTATAAATTTGTAATTTTATTTAATCTTTTTAATTTTGACAATTAGAATCAAATTGATTTAATTAGCTACAACGGGTTTCTTGTTGTAGATTTGAGTTTTTGGTTTATACTTTATACATTTAAAAATATAATATCTTTTCTTAGTTTTATCTTTATAATTGATTTTTTTTTTATCTTGTAGATGGAATCTCAAATAGACAATAAAGAAGCAGATTATGGTGAAGTCACAAGAAGAGGGAGGTACATCTATCCTTTAACATGGTCACAAACCTCTTTCTCAAAAACAAGAAAAAGACTCAAAGTGATAAAAGGAGATTAGTGATGTATAGAATATTTTGTAATTATAGCAAGAAAAATTATGTTACTAGCTAAATAAAAAAAAAAAGACAAGTACCATGTGGCTTCATCTAACAAAAGATCTCTTATGACGTATTAATTAAGATCGAACACAACTTGTTTTATGAGTCAAAAATAAGTGGAGCCTAACTTATAGACCAAAAATTAAGTGGGATTGGCCTAAGACTCGATTCTCGAGAATCATAAGAGAGATTTTGAAGAATTACAGGATTCAGTGAACTTGCACAGAAATTGATTGTGACGAATAAAAATATAGTGTACCTATTAGTTTATAAGTTTGCGGCTTTGACATTAATTCTTTCAGTTGCTATTGTTACAGTTGAAAGAGTATTTTCTGCAATAAATATTGTGAAGAATTGATTGCGTAATAGGATTGAAGACCAATGGAAGAATGATAGTTTAGTTATGTATGTTGAAAACGATGTATTAATAAAATTGATAATGAGATCATTATGCGATGTTATCAAAGAAAAGTCGTAGAAAATAATTGTAAACAGTTTTTGTATTTTAATATTATTATTATTATTTTATTTTTAAAATTATATTTTTTATATTTAAATTTATCTCTACTAAATCAAAATCCTAGCTACTCCCCTACTTTTGAGTTTAATCTTTCTATTAGATGGTTTATTCATCATAGCATATAGCGAGGTTCATGGCCTACAAACTTTGGGCTTTAGGTGGTGGCCACGTCAAATCTGTTATTCTTGACAATTTCTAACCTATATTTGTCCAAGACGTGAAGATTCAGCACTGTTAGCACTATTTCAATGTAATTAACCAACTCCTTTACTACAATCGTTGTAGCACCATGCATGTATATCTATGACCTATTCTTAACAAGCAAGAAATTGACCCAAAAAAGGAAGACTGCCACTTTAGGGGTCCCCATGCCTTTTGCATTTCCATATATAACATTAATTATATAATGGTATGAATTTTGTAACCTTTAGTATGGCCCATACCCACTTAGCTCCAAAGTCCAAACACTTACCCTCTCTCATTGCTTTGTTAGGACCAATTAGCAGATTGACCACCCTTTCCTTCTCTCTTTTCATTTCTTTACAACTTTTGCCTTTAGCTTTCCCCTCTGCAACAAAGTTAGAATACAACTCAAAGAATGAACCTTACACTGTTCACCCCCAACAAAAAACAAATTCATCCGAACTAACTAATGTGAGCGAGTTAGCATGGTTCGGGATCTTATTAGTTCGATTTGGTTCCCTCCCCCTCTTTTTTTTTCGACCCAATCTAAGTTCGAGTTATATTAATAAATATCAAAATCTTCCTTAATTTACTTGACTCTAAATAATTGTATTCTTTTTTTTTAATTTTTTTAAATTTGATGGATGATTGGTTAAATAAATACCCTTAATTTTAAACCCAACATGATAGTTGTTTGCACTTGGTGTGATATATGCATATGGAAAATGCTATTTATACATAAACATCCTTACAGAATGTTTTACAAAAATGATATATCGGGATATATTTTATCCATACCCTTCTCCCTCTCTCCCATGTCTCTCCTGCCTTCCCTCACCGCTGCAACTGACCACCGGTCGCCGTTGCAACCTCTGCGACCTCATCCCATCGCCTCATTGAGTTGCCTCAGCCACCGTTTTCTCGCCTTGTTGCTAGAGCCGACGGTGTGAGAGGGAGAGCGAGAGAGAGATGGAGGGAGAGAGAGATGGTATTGAGCATTTGAGTCATTTATTATAAGAACAAAATGAGTATTTTTATTATCCTATAAATATTTTTATAATATACTTTCTGTACAAATAGCATGACTCACATGCATATTGTCGAGTTGGGAAGCATCAAACAAGTCAAGACAAAAAGCTTATACTTACTGATAAAGAAATAGCTTTATTATTTTTATATCTGTTTTTACGTTTTTAGCCCCCACAGCCACAACTGGTTCCTTTAAGGTTGCTTTACAGTAAACACTTTCCCAGAAGATTAGATTAAAATAATGAATTAATGCGTTTAGAAATTTAACCTCACCACTAATACGTGTATCTAAAACATTGATGTATACTTGAGTTGTAAAATTAATCTTAAATAAAAAATATATTTAATTAAAAAATTAGGCTGAATATCTAGATTGAGAGTTTAATTCATTGGACCGTCCAACTTCGATATTTATTCTATTTTTTAATTGTGAAATGTTATAATTCACAAAAATACTTTGAGGGTATTATTTTGATGTTTCGAAAACATTTCATATATTAAAATGTTGAAAAATATCAAAAAAAAAAATTTAGACTATTTTCGTAATTTTAAAAACTTTTAAGATTGTTTTCCTTAAATCGAAAATGCATTTCTGAAAAGGTTAAAGATAGAAAAAAATTATTATAATTTTTTTTAAATTTATTATTTATTTTTAATTAGTAAGTTATTCTTCATAGATGATAGAATTTATTTTTTATTTGTTTGAATGTATTATAAAATTTATGTTTATTTCTAAATTAAATAATTATTTTTATATTAAAATTATACTTATAAAAAGTCTCTAAATTTTTTTTATTTACACATTTGCTCGTGCTTTCAATTCTTACTTTTTTTTAAAGTATCTTTTTATTATTTTTATTTTATATCCTATTATTTTTCGTTTTTATTTTTTTAAAAAAAATGATATATTAAGGGTAGATTGGGAAATTCATAGCGTTCCACCAACTTTTGGAATGGAACGTATATACGTAAGAACAGAATAAAATAAATTTTCGGGCCATGCAAACACAGGACGGGACTGACTTTCAGATCACACGATGACATGTCGGGGGGTCCTTTCTCCAGATCGCCAATCAGCACTCATTCAAAAGAAGCTCTGTTAGGTCTTCTCACACTTTAGCCTTCTCCCAGTGCCTGCCAACGCTCCAATCCAAAGCCCCCTATCACCTTCTTTTTTCTTTCAACTTCCTTCCTTCCTTCCTCCCTGCACGGCTGATTACAAAGAGAAAGCTAATTCAGACCCAACAAACAAACTCCATCAAAATCAAAAGCAAAAGCAAAAGCTAAAGCTCCACGCACACCTCCTTTTCTCCATTCAACCAAAAAGATCCCCCTAAAGCAGATCGTATTGACAACAATGCATATGCGTCATATAAGATTCCAGATGCGGCCGTATCACAGAGCCATGTATCGGTGCTTTCCAGACCCACCTTCTTCGAGCTCCCAGCAATGTCGTCAGAAATCGTTCTTGCAGATGAAGGCACTAGCAGCAGCAGCAGCAGTAGTAACAACAGAAGAGGGTATATCAGTAGAAACCCCACGCCCTCTACGAGGGCAATCACTTCAGGGCGTCCGGAGCCCTTCGACAGTGAGAAGCTGCCGGTGACATTGGTTTCGGAGATTCAGAGGTTTCTTCGGGTTGCCAATTTTATCGAAGTTGAAGAGCCTCGTGTTGCCTATCTATGTATGTATTGGATAGTTCCTTGTAGAATTGGTTTTTTAGAGAACAGTGGTCTGGTTATTTGGATTCAAGGCGTTGATGCTTTCTACTGAGAGAGATAACATCTGGTTAAATATATATATATATATATATCTAGTTGTTGGACACTAGGAGCCACTATTCTTTGGGTGTGTGTTGGGTAAATTTATTGAGCACGCATAACAACCCACAAACCATGCATGCTAGGTAAAGTAAGCACGCATAAGAACAATATATATGTGTATATATATTGTTGCTGATGGAAACTTGTAGCCACTACATTCGGGTGTGTAATAGGTAAAAATTCTTTGCAATAATAATTTACAAGCCACACACGTTAAATAAGGTAAGGATACGGAAATCTGTGCTTGGGCTCATGGTCTGAAAATGGTGACAAAGGAGGTCACTATAGCCCCTTGATGTGGAAGCATTTTGTTTTCCATTATTCTTTCTCTCTCTCAGTTATCCTTTCTTTGGGCTTGGATTGAACAGTGAAAAGAAAGAACCAGAGATTTATTTTATGTTCCTATAATTTCTTAGTGATGAAGCAGGGCACAAGAGAAATGAGATGTGAGAAATGGTTGCAGGATGTCAAAGTATATCAATATGAATATGCAAAACTTAGATGTTTTGGATTACATTTACTTTTTAAGTGTGGTGTATTTGGTCAGTGTTTAATGGGAGTTTTATGAGCAGGCCGCTTTCATGCATTTGAAGTGGCACATAATTTGGATCGGAACTCTAATGGTCGTGGAGTGCGACAATTCAAAACTTCTCTTCTTCAGAGACTTGAACAGGTATTTACTCAAACTGAGTCCTCATATATAAGCAGTTAAGCACAATGAAGTTGTCCTTCAATGCTCTGGTTTCTTGCTTGTGCCAGGAAAAATTTGTACTAAAAGACCCTTTGAAGGGACCAGAAATGTGAAATATGCCATTTCCAATTCTATTCCAATTCTGACACTAGAAGTCTAGAACTTTGATGTAGTTTTATTTTCTGAGGTTTGTTAGCATTGTTAATGCATGTGTTGCCATCATTTGACACTTAGGTCATTGGTACATGTAGTCATTCGATATAAGCTCTTTCATAACACAATAATTAAGTTGGTAAATTGGTTGCAAAATAATTCTTGTTATAGCTTGCTTTCCACATTGAATGACATTGATATATACCCATATCTTGCTAAATTCTCTTGATTTTACAGAACTAATATAGTTTCAGATTATCATAGTTATTTTTAAAAGCTGAAGCATGACTCTCTGTGCATATCCTTATTCTTGATATTTTTCTATTCAATGTAAGCCTCATCTACTTCAACCAGGTAATTTTTTAACTGACAAAGTTCACCTGAAGTTGGTAGTAGAATAAATTTCTTGGCAAGAACTGGATGGTGTATGCTCTGAATTGTTGCCAGGGATTTAGCCTCTTTCGATGTCTGTCTCAAAACTAACAGAACAAAGCTTATTTCTTTCTAGAAAATCATACAATGTTCTTGACATGATATCTTTAATCATGAAAACTTCATCCAGATATGATTATGGATAGTAGAATCAGATTATCTAATCACAACACATTCTCATTAATCACCATTTTAGATAAAGGTTTAGAATGCCAAGTATTTTCATGACTGCCAATTACTTTGGTACCTTCTTGAGTACAAGGAGTAAAAGCTGAGATTTCTTTTTGTTACTTTCCCTTGTAGCTTCCTCAATGTCTCTGCTATCCTACTGCTTTGCTTATTACAGGATGAAGAAGTTAATATCAAAGGAAGGAAAGAAGAGAGTGTCATACGTGAACTCAGACGTGTTTATCACAAGTACAAAGAATACATTATTATATATGGGGGAGAGAATAATCTTAAAAACAGGTGATTGGTTTCATTCTTCAAGAAATTATATTGTTTTTCATTTCAATCTGTATAGTTGTAGCAAACCTAGTGGGGAAAAGGGAAAAAAATCTCAAAGTGTATTTTGACAGAGAGAAGTTAACTAAGGCCCGGACAATTGCTTCAGTTCTGTTTGAGGTATTAACAACAGTTTGCAAAGCAGCTGGTTTGCAGGTATGTTCTTCTTCCCTTTTAGTTTTCCTTGTTGGCTCTTTTTCATTCATTAATCCCTCATCCTTCTTTGCTTTTTACTTAATAGGCCCCTCCTGATAGGGACGACAACAATGCAAAATCAGTATTTGTGCCATACAATTACAATATTCTTCCACTTGAGCAAGGAGGTGTTCATCAAGCAATAATGCAACTCCCTGAGGTGTGATGTTGCAGATAAACTTTTGAGTCCTTCTCCCTCTCAATAGTTGCTTTCAAAATGCTACAAAAGTAACTGGTTCCCTTAAGTTATTAAGCTCCTGATTGCTGAAGTTGAAAGAGTAGTATGCTGTCAAGTGGCACATATTTGGGGCCTATTCACTGTGTTAAGTGATAACAACGTGTTCTCTGCAGCACACCCAAAATGGGATAGAATGGAATAAGTTTGTTAATAAACTATTATAATGCTACAGATTAAAGCTGCGGTTGATGCTGTTCGCAATGTTCGTGGTTTACCTTTCCTTGCAGACTTCCAGAAAAGTGCACCTTACATGGATATGTTTGACTGGCTCCAGTTTTGCTTTGGTTTTCAGGTGATAGCATCTAATATTTTCTTACTATTTACCTTCTGTAAAGAGTGTAAATAAAGATTACATGATGAATAGTCTTGGATGCAGAAATGTGGGTTTTCATTTTTATAGGCTTTTCAGATATTTTTTAGGATTTTTTTTTTTTTATTTTGCTCTCTCTCTCTCTCTCTCTCGTTTCCTTTTTGGAGGGTAATAGAGGATTTCTTATTCTATTTATATTGAATGTCTCACCTCAGAAAGGAAATGTTGCCAATCAGAAGGAGCATCTAATTTTACTCCTTGCTAACGCTCATATTCGGCAAAGTCCTAAGCTGCAAAATATGTCAAAGGTATTCATGAAATTCCTCACTTTTTCTTTTTCCTTTGAATGATCTGTCTTTAAAGTTGAAATTTAATTTCTTTTGTGGTGTTAGTTATCGGATGCAGCTGTCAACGAATTGATGAAGAATTTTTTTAAAAATTACACAAATTGGTGCAAATTTTTGGGGAACAAAAGCAGCATTCGGTAAGATCAATAATCTAATACTTCCTATCCTGTCCTTCTGGTTAGAAATAGCTCCAGTTCTATTCAATGAGAATTTTCAACCATTGATGGTTTTGTTTTGTCAGACAAACTTGTTCTATTAACCCCTTTCTGACTCCTCCCATATATGATTATTTTGCCTTTTTCCTCTTTCTGCTTTGTTAAGGACTGTCAAATACTTTTTCGCCACAGCAATTATGTTCTCATATTTCTCTCCACTGTGTAGGTTGCCATATCTGAAACAAGAGTCCCAACAGTACAAGCTTCTCTACCTAGGACTCTATCTTCTTATATGGGGGGAGGCTGCAAACTTACGGTTTATGCCAGAGTGCCTTTGTTATGTTTTTCACCATGTAAGGTGATACTGTGTTGCTATTTATTCTTCCCTCATGATGGAGTCTTGGTTTCTTTAACCCCGTGTCACTTAGATTTGTGTTAATAACTTTTGAACTTTGTTCTTTTAATACCACACAAGCATATCAATTATCGTCATTTACCACCATATGAAGGTGTTGTTGGAAGAGGGTTGCGTTGGGAAGTGCATCTAGTGTAAAATTTTGCTACATTGTTCTTTTACATGGATTTGTATTATCAATGTGACTTTTGAAAGTCAATTGACATTATGAATGCACAAGCATATTATTTTGAGAAAAGTTTAGGGAATAGATAATCTCCATTTAGCCAACAAAGTAAGGATTTATTTCTAAATAGGGAAGACAAAATCTATATGAAGACGCTGTCAGGATTTTGTTGCACCAGCATTAGAGAATGCATGCTCAGATTTCTATAGTTCCTTATGTTCTCATGAGCTTTTAGAGGGTTAGAAACCCCATTCTCTTGCCAATTACATGTCCATAATAAGTTATTGGCCTTTGAATTCTTGTGTGTTCATTTGTATTTTATAACTAGATGAGGAGAACAATACAACAACAACAACAAAACTTTGTGTCATGGATTTTAGACCTCCAAATGGATTTTAGACTTCCCTTCTAGCTTTATTAGCTAAAGCATAACAGCTCCCAAGTAGCCTTACAACCTAAGCAATGAAAAACAGAGGCTAAGAATTTAAACACCCCCAAGTAGCCTTAAGACTATGCAATGAAAAACAGAATCTAAGAATTTAATTTCTGAAACTGCTATCAGCATCCCACTTCCCACATTCTCTAACAGAGGTAACCGTGGAAGGGATGCTTGTTAGATAAAAACTTTGCAGTCACACATATCAGTCATCAAGCAACTTCAAAGGCAACCTGTTAGACCACATATTGCCTTCTATACTGCCAAAAGTTGTCAGCTTGAGAAACATTTCATTTCCTTTTGTTACTCACTCCAGAATACCTCTCCACCATCCTCCTCATCTGCTTGATCCTTTTCCTCAGAGACCCAAGTCGATTTGTTGCTCACCACTTATAATTGAACTGGAGGAGAAGGCTATACTCCCCTACAATGCCAACAATGGTTGGAGAACCTCGAGAAGGAGAGAAACAACAATAATCACAAGCTTTAATATCAATAGGTGGAGTTGGCTATTGAGAAGGACATAAACCCCTAATTAAATTCTTCAATCTGGGCCCTGATTCAATGTCCTTGAGTACCTGGACAGAAAACCTATCCACAAACCCATAAGCTGTTACTGAGGCCTCTTGACTGTTTTTTAGACTAGCTGCATCTCTACCTGAGCTGACCCTCTAGCTGTTGGCTTCAGATTTTTGTAAACTTGGTGCTGCTTATGCAAACGAAGTGGTAACTTTTGTGTCTCATTTTCTTGTTCATTGTGCAGTTACGAGGAGTTCTTAATCTTATTTTAACTGTTTCTGGATTGCTCTTCTTTGAATGGTTTCTGTACAGTTCATATTTGGTTGGTAGCTGGGGTCGGAAGAGATTGAGGGAGGCTGGGTTCTTTTCCCTTTTTTGCATGGTGTGGCTAGTAGTTGGAAGAAAGGAATAGAATTTTTATGGGTGTTGAGCAGCTGTGGATAGACTGAAGAGTAGTTTCTGCTCATATTTTGTGCAGTTGTAGATTGGATTTTCTTAATCCTAAGCCAGGATATTGTTATTATTATTACTTTGTGAAAACTGTGAGAGGCCTAAGGGAGCATATTATTCTGTTGGTTGACCTCTTGTTATGTCTTTGTCCTGCCACGTAGATTGGTGTTATGTCTTGATGTTCTTAAGAAAATCCCTGATTACTTATTTAACAGGGAAAACAAAGCCTTTAACTTCTTTCCATCTTTACATAAAGTAAATAAGGTTTCTATATAATTGAAAATATCTCAGGAAGAAAGGAAATGATTATGAAGTTTTTAATTCCCAAATTATATGAATTATCACATTATCTCTTGTGGGTCCAATTTCAACTAGGTTGTGAGGATTTATTTGCACCATGACTCAGACATGATAAAAGGGGTTGCCCTATTAAGGTGTCAATGTATACTTGAATATGGCATATATTATACCCAAAAAAATAAAGGCAAGTAGCTTGGGAAATGCATAAACAGAGACAACTACAACTCAACATCTCCGATAAGTGATGAAACATATATTCATCAAAATACATCTTATGCTTTTATGCATTTTCCGTATTTTACAGAAATTTTCAGACTGATATTGAGAATTTCTTTAAGATTTTATTTTGGTTGGTTTTCTCTTCCAGATGGCATATGAAATGCATGGTATGTTGATTGGTGCTGTTAGCATGACTACAGGGGAAAGAGTTTTGCCAGCATATGGAGGAGAATCTGAAGCTTTTCTTAATTATGTAGTTACCCCAATTTACAAGGTTATATGTCAGGTACTTCAAGAGCCTAACCACATCTTTCAACAACAATCACAAGCCATAATCCCACTAGGTGGGGTTGGCTACAGGAATTCTAACTCCCCAAGTCCAACCATCACTAAGTCTAACCACATCCTATTTATGTATATTTCTTTCAACTAACTTCTTTCATCCTTTTCATGTTTACTTGTTGAAGGAAGCTATGAAGAACAAAAATGGGACAGCCAATCATTCTTCTTGGAGAAACTATGACGATTTGAATGAATACTTCTGGTTAGAGTTGTAATTCTAGTTCCATGTTTACTTCTGTTTGCTTGTAGTCATAAGCAATCTGCTGGGGAAATTACACTTTTTAAGATGTGTGCTGCATCTCATGGATCTGCAGGTCTTCTGATTGTTTTGAAATAGGATGGCCCATGAATCTGGACCATAATTTCTTTTGTGCACATGATTCAAAGATGAGAAATGCTCAGAAACCACTTAAGATTATTCAAGAAAGAGGCACGGAACAAAATGAAAATCAAGACGAGGTACAGTATGCTCTGCCACACATACATTTGTCCTATATTATTCTGTAAATGTCTCTGTATTTATATACATGTGATGAGGCTATGTAGGATTATCTCATGGATTGCCATGATTTTGGATAATTGATTTGTGGTATATCTCAATTGTTAATAAGAGACCATTAGAACCTTCCAATTGATCTTATGGTATGTCCTGGAAAGTTTGTGTCTATGCTGAATGTGTATAGGTTTGTTTATACATACACCTGCATTGCATTAATATATTATACATGAAAGCACTTAGAAGTCATTTTGCCTGAATTTATTATGAATATGAATAATTTCTCAGTAAAAAAATTTCTTCTACTTTCATTAACAAGAGATCTATACATTATATTGAAGAAGATCTATTCTAAATATGGAAGAGATTCTAATTAGATTCCTAAACTAAAGTTATTTCTAAATTTATAATGGGAAATCAAGAAATAATTTTAGGAATTTTAACACTGCCCTGTAAGTTGGTGAATGAATGTCTTTCATTCCCAACTTACTTGTGATTTCTTAAAATCTTGAAGTAGGTGGCCCTTTAGATAGAATATCCACTAGTTGATTCCCTAATGACATATAGGGAGTCGTGATAAGTTCACTATCCAACTTCTCCATGATAAAATGTATATCAACCTCAATATGTTTGATACGATCATTTTGGACTGGATTATGGGCTATGGGCTATGTTAATAGTTGACTTGTTGTCACAATATAATCTCATCAATCCACTTATTTCAATTCTTAAATCCTTTATAAAAATCCTAGGCCATAGAATCTCACAAATCCCATGTGCCATGGCTCAAAATTCTACTTCAGTAGTTGATCTTGTCATAATACTTTGTTTCTTGCTTCTCTAAGTAACAAGATTTCCAACTATAAAGATACAATAGCTAGAAGTAGACCTCCTGTCTGCTAGGGATCCTACATAATCAACATCGGTGTGTGCTTCTACTAGCAAATCGTTCCCTTTTCAAAACAAAATTCCTCTTCTAGGAGTAGCCTTCAAGTAATGGAGAATACTTTGAATTGACTATAGATGTTCCTCTCTTGGATCATGCACATGTTGGTTGACCACACTCACTGCATAGGCTATGTCAAGCCAAGTATGTAAAAGGTAGATTAACTTCCTGTTGGAGAGAGAGTCCTAGCTTATGAAGAAGTCACAGAAGCAGATAAGAAGCTGATGCACAGCAGATAAGCCTCCAGCAGATCAAAGAAAGGAGATAAAGATGCAGCTAGATAAGTTCCTAAAATTCAGGAAAAATAATAGGAGTAGATAGAAGTTTTCTTATCTTATTTTTCTGTTGTATACTAGTTCCTAAATTCTAGGATTAGATTACATAGAAACTTGTATAAATAGGTTTCCTATCTATTGAATCAATAGAAGCGAGTTCATCGATCAAAACTCGGCTTAAGTTCGGGGTTCCCTACTCTAGGGACCGAATTTGTTCACTTCCCAACCAACCTTTGGTAACGTCCCTTATCAACTACTCTTCCCTTATCTTCTTGGTCTAACATGTGATTTGGATTATTAGTAGTATTCGAAGCCTTACTTCCTAGAGTACCCGTTTCTTAAGCAAGTCTAGTACATACTTCCATTAAGATACAAAAATATTTCTTGTCTAGAATATGCTACTTCAATCCCAAGAATGTATCTTAGCTTTCACGATTCTTTGATTTTATACTCTTGGGCTAGTTAGGCTTTCAATCTCTTTTTCTCCTCTTCTTCATGCCTGATGACAATGATGTCATCAACACACAGTAGTAACACATTAATCTGAAGTCATAGACTATATTGTAAATGATTCCACCAAAAAATTTATTCATAGGATTGAAATACAATATATAAACAAAGAGAAACAACGATTGAGGAGTTAATTTGGAAACAATTGACTCCTCAATCTCTAAACTAGGAAATGATAGAAAAGAGGAAACAAATTGTAGAAAGGAAATGCTAAAAAAGGAGACAGAAGCAATCTTCCTTATCTGATTTTAATTTGAATCTCCCGATCTTCCAACATTCCCCTTTAAGCTGGTGAATAGGTATATATCATTCTTAGCTTGCTAACATTTGACTCAAAGTCTAATTTCAACAGGGCTTTTGCAAGAAGGTAAGCCTCTTGCAACTTTATTGGCACAAAATGCGAGGTGAACGTCCCTGTTGTCAAATTCTAACTTGATGAAGTTTTTGTCAATCCTCAAATGCTTCATCCTATTGTGTTGAATAGGATTATGAATGATGTGAAATCCGGTGCTCTGATACCAACTTATGTGAACCCGCGATGGAACGAAGCCAAAGAAATCCATAGAAGATTAAAATGAACCCCAGAAAAGCTAAAATCAGATATAAAGCAAAGAATTCTCAACCCGTTGATAAGCGAAAATTTAGACCCGTTGATAAGCGAAAACAAGAACCAATGATTATGTTGTTGAACGCCACAAAGACTGCCCAGATCTTTGATAAGTTTAGGTTTTTGAACGCCACAAAGAAATCATTCATTTGATAAGTTCAAAGTTTTGTTCATTGAAGAACAAGATAGAAAAGAGAAATCTCTCAAATTCAATTCATAATCTCCTCCTTTCAATGTTTACAATGGAAAAGCCTTTAAATAGGCAAAAATAATTAAATCCTAATTCTACTTGGAAACTAAAAAAAATCCTAAACCTAATTGTAAACTTTATGGGTTTTAGTTAGCCCAATCCAACTATAGGTGGGAATAATAAAACTAGCCCAATCCAACTATAAGTTGGAATAATAAAACTAAACATAGTTAAATAAGAATCCTTGTCAAAAAGGAATTAAAAATCATACAATTATACTTCTAAACTAAAAAGGAAACTAAAATTTGAAAATCTAGGAAAATAACAAATTTTCCACCAGAATAATTAAAGTACCAATTTGACACCCTAAACGATAGAATTTGGCTAAAAAACGAATGGGATCAAGAGCTTTAGCTCATGAGTTCTGCTCAGTAGCTCGTTTCTGTTTGGAAAACACATATTATTTATCCAATTCCAACATGGTTGACTGGGTTGACTGATCTGATTGCGTCATTATTGGTCGACCCTCCATGATTCTCATCAATGAACTATGTTGATGGAAAATTTGCTATCACTATATAGCTTCATACATTCTTCCATTGGAATAGATGGGTCTTATAATAACCTACTAATCTAGATTAATTCACACACTCCTTGAGCAATTGCCCTATATTCAGCCTTAGCACTACTTCTTGCAACGATTGTCTATTTCTTGTTTCTTCAGGTCACCACATTTCTCCATACTTTTGTGCAATACCTAGTAGTGAATTTTGTGTTTTCAACTATGCCTGCCGATCTATATCTACATAGCACTCAACACTTTGGTGGTCATTTTTCCTAAATAGTAAACCTTTCCCTTGAGTACTCTTTAGGTAGCAAAGAATCTGACTCACTACTTCTAAATGTCTCTTTGTGGGAGCATGCATGAATTGACTTACCACATTGATACTAGCAATATCGAGTCTGGTGAGAGATAAGAAGATCAACTTCCCCACTAGGTGTTGATATCTCTTTCTTTCAACTAGTGGATCCTCTTCGATAATTTTGTGCTTCCAATTTCGGTCTAGGGGTGTCCCTGTAGGTCTATACCCCAACTTCTTTGTCTCTTTCGGTAGATCAAGAGTGTACTTCCTTTGGGAAATAAAAATTTCCTTACTCCTAGCAATTTCTATTCCAAGAAAGTATTATAGGCGCCCAAGGTTTTTTACTTTGAATTCTACTTGCAATTGATCTTTGAATCTGATATTTCTTGTGTGTTACCATCAGTAATAACCATATCATCTACATAGACTATTCTCATCCTTAGACTTCTTCACAAAGAGAGTATGGTTAGCCTAATTTTGAGTGTAACCGAACTGCTTCATAGTTGTACTAAATCGAGTAAACCACACTTTGGGGGATTGCTTTAGTCTATATAAGGATTTTTTTCAATTTACATACCATGTCTGCTCTATCCTTTTCGAACCCAGGAGGAAGTTTCATATATACCTTTTTTCCAAGCTTCCATTCAAGAATGCATTCTTTACATTCATCTGGTGTAGATCCTAGTCCAGATTGGCAGCAAGAGAAATAAGAACTCTAATGGAATTCATCTTGGCAATAGGAGCAAAGGTTTCCTCATAGTATATACATAAGTTTGAGTGTACCTCTGAGCAACTAGTCTTGCCTTATATCTGTCTATATTCTCATCAGCATTTAGTTTTTGGTAAAGATCCATTTACACCCCACAACCTTATTTCCTTTAGGAAGAGTTACAATATCCCAAGTTTGTTCTCATTCAATGTTGTCATTTCCTCCATTACAGTTGTTCTCCACTTTTGATCTTGGAGAGATTCATACACATTATTAGGGATCTCCACATGATCAAGTTTTGAAGTAAATTCCTTGTACTTTGAAGAGAGTTTAGTATAAGTAAGACAACTAGATATGGGGTGTTGGGTGCAAGATCTTTCTCCTTTCCTAAGGGCAATAGGCACATCAAGATCATCAATTGTACACTTATCTTTCCCAAACTGTGTATCTTCCACTGGATTTGGCTCCGGATCTAGTGGTTTTCTTTGCAAAGGAACTCATGGTCTTTTAGAGTAAACTATAAGTTCCTCTTGGGTTTTTTTCCCCTCAAATTCTCCCCCTTGACTAGTCACTAGTCTGGTCTTAAGGTTCAATTTGTTGGTTAGAGAGGTCTTGGTGTTGTTTCCATAATACAACAATTGAAACTTGTTTGTTTTTGGGAAGCTCAACAGAAAGTTGGCAGGGCTAGGTAGAAGAACAAGCTTTGCTTGAAAGGGGTCACCCGAAGGAGTACCTGCGAAAGGATGGTTCTGGAAGGATAAGGGTCTTCGGGTGTGAGAAGCTATGGAAGGGTTTTCCGAAGGAGTTGCGGAAGGGTGTTTCAAAGGGGTCTTCAGGAGAGTTTCAGGTCTTTTGACCTACAAGACAGTGGACAATCAAAAAAGCCACACGAGACCTCTCCCACGCGGGCCTTTCGATGCCTAAGTCAAACATGGTTATGCTATGGAAGGGTGCAGGTGCAATGCAAATTAATGTCAAATGGCGTTTCTCGAAAAGTGAAAGGTCTTCGGAAGAGTATGTGTGGAGGAGTCAGAGAGATGTCTTTAGATTCGCTAGAAGGATCTGGAATATGAGGGGTCAGGGGGTATTTATACCCCTCGAAGGACTGGGACACATAGCAGGATAGGACACTTGTCACACATGCACGACGGCATGTAACATTGGATGAGGGTCCCTAGGTTAGGCTTCGGGAGGACCAAGCCTTCGGAGAAGTTAATCCCTGAAAGGTCTTCAGAAGAATGTCTAAGCCTCTTGGGAAGCTAGTCCCCAAAGGGTCTTTAGAAAGTTACCTAAGCCTCTTGGGAAGCTAGTCCCCAAAGGGTCTTTAGAAAGTTGCCTAAGCCTCTTGGGAAGCTAGTCCCCAAAGGGTCTTTGGAAGGTTGTTCTGGTCTTCAGGGAATAAGGCCCCCGAAGACCCTTCAGGGAGAAGGCATTCTCCCAGACCTAGGCTGACTTCTCTAGGGGAACTACCCTAGAGGCCCTCCAAAGGAAACCTCGCGAAGGCTATGTTACAACACTTGGGGTGTTGGGATAGGCAGCAAAAGAGATATTAGAAGATAAATAGATGGATCCCAATGATTTTCTTCGGTTGAGATCTCCCCCTGAAGAGAAACATTGGGGAAAAAGGGTTGATTTGGTTGATTTTCCAAAAGGTGGTATCATAGGAGATGTAGAAGCATCTGGAAGTAGGGTAATAACATTTGTACCCTTTTTGAGTAGTTGAGTAGCCAAGAAAGATGCATTTATTAGCTCTCGAATCAAGTTTTCCTTCAGTAGGACTGGAGTTGTGAACAAAGATGGTGCACAAAAAGTCTTATTGCAATTTCACTCATATTTTATTTTTTCTTGTATCTACTCACTCCACCACCATGACTCCTTTTTGTTTGGAGCTTTTCCTTTTGACTCTCCTAGAGCAGTTTGTGTGTAGTTGTTTTTCAAATTGTAATAGCCATCCCAATCCATATTAGATTTGCTTCGCCTTCCACAACTTTTTTTCCATGCACTTTTTCTTTAAGAATAACTTTTTTGCCTTTTAAATTCCACTATTTGATTCCTAAACTTTGCCTTTTATCATGCTTCATCAATTTTTGATATGGAAGTCAGGGAAATTAAGTCTATGTCGAGTGGTAAGTACTCTCCTAGTATAGCTCACAATTCTTACAAGACAAGCAATCTTTTTGTCTTGTAAGAAAGAAGTCAATTTGGGTAGTTCATAAGCCCCTTTTATATGTGATCAGATGTTAATCTCATTTCTTGAAGATATTATTTGCTATTTAAAATCTTATGTATGAAAAAATCCAAAATAGCTTTTCCCTCATTATTTCTTTCTCCAAAGCCATAACCTCCATTCACATATCTTTACCTATTCACGTCTCTACCCAAATGACCATTCAGGTCACCTCGTACAATGATCTTCTCTCCTCTGTATATTTTTCTTGCAACAATCTCTCTAACTCCTAAAATTTTCCCTTAATCAATTCTCTCAATCCAACTTGTGGTGTATATACACTGATAATATTCATAGTGTTTTCTCATAGAATAACTTTACTTGTGATAATCCTATCTCCCCAACCTCTTTATATCTATTGTCTCATCCTTTAAAGCCTTATCCATAATAGTCTTCACTGAATTTCTTGTATGTTTCTTCATTATGTACCATAATTTATACCCTAACTTAGCATTTTAACTTTCTTACTAACCCATCTCATCTCCTAGAGGCTAATGATTCTGATTCTTCGAGTAATTATCATATCCGACACCTCTACAAATTTTCCTGTTAAGGTTTCAATGTTCCATGCTCCAATCCAGTCTTTGGTCTTGTACTAACTTCTTTACTGTCATTGTTCCATAAAAATGTGAGAACCCTTGCAAATTTAGCAATGCATTTTGGCATTTTAATTGTAATTGGGAAATATAGTGTTAGGAGGGTTACACCCCAACTAAATAATCTTTTGTCTAGAATCCATGATAAAGAGATTTAATAATGTTTACGTTGGTTGCTAGCTACTGAATGTGATCCTTCTTTGTCATCTAGGCTTGGGACCTGCTGTGATAAGGAGTAATACCTTTAATACTAAGTATTACAGGGGTTAATCTATGACCACAGTTTATCGAACACAGTTATTTTATAGAAAAATGTCTGCATATTTGGACTTAGACTTAAAATAGTTTCATCTTAGGGAAAAATGAAAGTAATGGGAGTTTCCTAGTTATTCTTGATTGTGGATACAACGCAGAGAATAGGATTTAGCTAACTCTTCCATGGTTGACCTTTTAATACCTGGAATCTCCAAATGATCTGTCAGCTACACTTTTGTTGTTTCTTCCCTGCTTTTTCTGTTCAGTATTTTGTGACTTTCTTTCTCATTTTTTTTTTTTTTTTTTCTGGTGATCAAGCAGCAGTAAATACTAGACATTTCATGGTTCAAAGGATGTTGAACAGTTTCATTTGAGTTCAATCTTTCTGTCCAAAATCTGCATAGAATTTATCACAGAAGACATAGAGGGTGTTTGGCTTAGCTTAAATTATAGGAGCTTATAAGCTGTAAGGTTTTAGATTTTAAGGAGGGCATTTTGGTCTTTACTTGGTTAACAAGAGCTTTTCTGAGACAGCTTATAAGCTGTCAAAAATATAAGCCAAATTGTAGTAAATTTCTAATTCTCTCTCTCATATAGAGAATAACTTTACAAGGGGATTTTATGGTTGATCCTAGAACCTCTACAAGGAAATTAACAACAAAGTCAACAAGCTTCTAAGGAAACTGTACAAAAGGAAACTAAGGAAAGGAAACTGACAGAAAAAAGAAACAATATCTGTACAATGGATATTTCTGCAATAGGAAATTGGAATCAAGGAGCTGCTGCAGAATTTCCTATATCCAATCAATCTAATCAAATAAATCTGCCAGCTATTGGAATGAGCTGGCAGAATATTCTAGTGGGCTGTTCTTTACTGTCAAATCTTCTGTTTTTCAACACAATACCCTCATATTCACACTAAGAGCTTACCAATTTCTGGCCCATGATTTGTTTTTTGTTAAGTTTTTGTGGCCAAAACTTTTCATCCAACTGTTTTGTGATTTTCAGGTTGCTACTCATGAAAAAAATGAGCAAAAATGGTTAGGGAAGACCAATTTTGTTGAGATCAGATCATATTGGCAGATTTTCCGGAGCTTTGATAGATTGTGGAGCTTTTCTATCTTATCTCTTCAGGTGTCTAAACTAGCAAATGTGTTTAACTTATGCTTCTATATTCTATAAATTTTGGCACATTGCTAAATGGTTTTCTTTTGCGTCCTAGGCAATGATCATTATGGCGTCTCACAATCTTGAATCTCCATTGCAAGTTTTTGATGCAGTGATACTTGAGGATGTTATGAGCATCTTCGTTACATCAGCACTTCTTAAACTTGTACAAGGTATGTTCAAAGGGAAATGCAATGTCATTGCCCCAATATGACAAAGTACTTTTGATAAGTTTTTAACAACTTCATGCAACAAATATTAACTATCAACTACACTAAACATGAATACATGAAAAAACAAGGGAAGTTTCTTTAGGAGTCTTTTATTATGGTAACCATGCTATAGATCCAAGTATCAAGCATCAAATTCATCTAATCCCCTGTCCAAGGACATGAAACATACAAAATATTATTCTTTTAGATTTTCAAAGGTGTTCGCTATAAAGTGACTCTTTAGATTCTCATAAGGTGAAGTATACATGTCAAACTTGTGCATCAACACACTTCAGGAACCTCCAGCACTTATTTAACACACTTCTAAACAGGTCCTATTGTTAACTTTTATGTTCTTGCTTGGTACCACAAATACTTAATAAGAGGCAAAAATATTCTAATAAGTACTAGGTGCCACATTCCTCATGCATGTGGACACTCCTCTTAAGTACTAGCTACCAGATTATAAGTGGTTCTAGAATAACTGCTACAATAACGCTACATTAAAAGCTTGCTATTCTTTGTCTGCTTCTTTCTGTTGAATCTGTCCATCTCTCACTCCATATGGGCTATATTAATCACCCAGGTAGGTTAAAGCAAATGTTCCTTGGGATCACAATCATCTTTTGAAGAACCATGACAATAAAGAACAAGGTGTTTCATCTTGTACACACATGAGGTTGTAACATGGCACAGAAGTTCTAATCAATGAACGAAGTACTGTTTCTTTTTTCATTGATATGGTTGCAATGTTTCATTCTCCATGAGGTTGACACTAAAAGTGACTGAATTATATTATTATTAAACTACTCTAACCTTGCATGTTGCATTTGTAACACAGGAAACCTTATCCAAGTGTTAGATCAAATTAGTTTTGGACCTGTAAAACTAAGTAATGTCATACGGACCCTAGCTAAGTAATGTCATATGGATCCTAGCACTATTACGACTTCTAGCCCCCTAGGTCCTAGCTAGGCCATAAATCACACTTTTGATCATAATTTTGTCTCATTGTAAGATGCAAAAACACTACCATGATCAGGTCTGCAACTACCCGTCAATTAGTCTCAAGAGTGAGATTGGGGTAGTAGGACATGCATTCTATGCTCACGTAAGGGAATGAAATGTTTGACCTGAATTACAGTAAAGGTCTGAGTCACTGTGTGACAATAGTTAAGGGAGCAGTTGGCTTTTGGATTGACTACGGATGTGTGGAGCCAACAGCCAAGCAACAGGATTGAGGAATCAACTGTGGAAAACAAAATGCAAGAGAGATTCACTTCTAAGTGGTCATTCGACTGTGAGTATCCCTTGAGCCCAAGGGAAGTAAATAGCTGATATGATAGTTGATTGGGGATCGACTAGCTAGGTTGGTTTGACAGATTTTTGGGAGTTGAACTTTGGCTGATTTTGGGACTGATTTTGGAGGACTTAAAAGATGAATGTTTGTACTCATATGCGTGTCCTAAATCATCATCCCATACATATGATCCTTTTTGTAGACAACTTTTGCAGGATCAGATATGTGTTGGCTGTGGGTCAGGTGTTTAAATGATGTGGCATTGGGATTTCATGTCTTGCATGTAGGCTGTAAAGAGAGAGGTTCATCTGTATAGTAGAGTGTGCAATGGATTTTCTGTATAGGGGAAGAGCAGCAACCAGTATGTGTTTGGGGCTCTTCATCTGCCCAAGGGAAGCTTAGTTTGAGTATGAAAAGGGTAATTTGAATGGCTGAACTAGTTTTTCAGCATTCTTACAATCTTGAGAGAAGAGGCAGTGTTTTAGTTAGAGAAAAACAGAACAGAGTTCAAGACTTCTGCTATTTGTGAGTAGAAGTGTAGCTTTGGTGCTTGTGAGAAACTTTGAGCATCCTCCATCTGGTAATACTTGAGGTAATATCACTTGCTTTGTATTTCACTTTGTGTATTGACACGTAAACATGTTGGCATGCATGTGAATGTGCCGGCATGAGTCACACATGTGGATTGATATGTGTATATTGAGCATCACATGCTACATGCACGCCATTTTGTGTTGAAATGTGGAAAACCAAGGGGATGTGATAAGGTAGTGGCTGACCTTGATCTGAGTGAGCTAAGGGAGAGCTAGCCATTCCAAAAGGGGGAACTGGCCTTTTCCTTGCATGTTGTGGGTACCCAAGTAGAGGAAAGAAACTTATTTTGAGACATTGTTGGATACTCATCATGATCATGCATTACATGTGATCTTATTGAGCTTGTGAAGTTCAATCCTTTATTATCTCACCTTTTGTAGAGAGATTGGCCAATGAGGAGCATGCCTGAAAGGAAGTTATGAGCTTTATTGTGCTGATATTTGCATGTGATGTCATGGAGATATATCGTATTGCTATTTCTGTCTTGAGCATTGATAACCTAAGATTTCTGTGTACCAAGGATGTATTCAGTATTTTTACTTAAAGATTATGCATGTGAGGTTTATTAGGGGATTTGTTTGTTTACTTTGGGCCTTAGTGTTATGGCATAGCTATGCATGCATAACTTGATATTTTGGTTTTTTAAAACATGCATTAGTCCTTGGTCTAATGTATGGAGATATGATAATTTAATATAAGTTGGGATGTAACATTAAGTCTTGACGATGAATCTGGTTCTCTCACCGGTCAAAGCTCTTTCTAAAATGCAGATTTCTCTCTCTCTCTCTCTCTCTCTCTCTCGTGCCCATGCATGCGGAGGTCTTCGGTGGAGGCTTAAGAGCCATCAACACCTCTTCCCAGAAGAACAGAATTCTGTTCTTTGCCTTCTTTCTTCTTTTTTTTTTATCTTAATTCGATATTAATACCATCAGTGTCACACCCCCTCTAACAGGAAGCATGACTGGCCAAGAACCCTAAGCCGAAGCTCAAGGAACACAAAGCCAAACACCCAATAACCTCTTCAAACATTAAAACTCCCAAACCAACAATCATATAGATAAAACATACTTTTAGAGTCTCAACATTACATGGGTAGAGTAAAGAGAAACAAGCAATAATAGGACAATGTAATTCTAAGTGTTCACTACTAGGTTCCTCTTGATCCGAGTCTACTCCTAGGCATCCTTCTGGTCACCTGAAATATGTTAGGTGGTGGGGTAAGCTGGATTGCTCACAGAGGGTTTCCTGCATCTGTTAGATCATAATCAAAAGATACTATGTTTCACAAGTGTTTACCAAATATTCCCAATGCAGTAGTTCAGATCTAGAAACATGGTGTAGCTATGACAAAGTAACAATTAACCATTTCAGTGTATATAACACAATAAGCACATGGAATCATTAATCACATTTAAATAATAAAACCTCCACCAACAGTATATCAAGCTTAAAGGGCGTCTATGTGTGGCCCATGGATCCACAATGTACAAAGGGGCCTCAAGAGCAAGTCTGGGTCCACAAACAAGGACCCATCTAATTTTGAGGTTTTGTCTCATATTTGTATTTCCATGCTTGGCCACGTACCCCAAGGATTTTGTGGTATCTTATAACTATAATAATCCTTGTGGGTTCTCATTTTTGTTGGATAATTTTGAGGTTTGTCTCATATTTGTATTTTAATGCTTGGCCATAATTTTGATATGATACATACACCAGAACTCCTAAATCAAGGAAATTCCAATCATTGTTCAACCTTGCGGTATAGTTCCAAAAGTTGATCATTCTTGGAAGCATAGATATGTTTTGAACTCCTAAATTGAATATGGTGCCATTAACTGTTGCTTGGCATAGGCCCACTATTCCAGCTTCTCATGAACTAGTGTCCCTTGATCAGTTCATCCTCCCATGAAACAACAGTTTGATCCATTTTTTCATATTTCAGCTGTTCTGGACATAGTCTTTGCATGGAAAGCAAGATTCACGATGGCGTCCTCTCAAATCCTCAAATACGTGCTGAAGGTCGCTGTCACATTGATATGGACAATTGTTCTTCCAGTATATTATGCTGACTCTAGAAGAAAATATACATGTTACTCAACTGAGTATGGTAGCTGGCTTGGAGAATGGTGCTACTCTCCCTACATGGTTGCAGTTGCACTTTACTTGATGACCAATGCAATAGATACGATTCTGTTCTTTGTACCTGCAGTTGGCCGATATATTGAGACATCAAATTTCAGGATGTGTGCTATTTTGTCTTGGTGGACACAGGTAACATTTACCATGCTATTAATTTCGTGTGAATTATCTTGGATTCACACTTCAATCTATCATTTTGTTTTGGGCCTGGCACATTGCAGAATGCTCATACAGACACTATTTAGCGTTTCTACCTTTGAACTGGTCCCTTGGGGGGGGATCCCAGTGGTACGAACAAATAGACTTGATTTTGGTTCCATTGACTCACTGATCATACATATATATGCATATGTATGCGAAACTTTTATCTGGAGAGGAGCATGTTTTGGAACCTATAAATTAATAAAGGAATCAGTTCAGATCCGTCATTTGTGAAGATGTCAGATAATATCCAAATTATTAGTAGTTTGTAAGCACCGTATTGTTTTAGGTAATATTTTTATCCACTTAATGTTGCTGCCGATGGTAATGGGAAATGTATGTGGCACCTAATGATTTTTGTTCTGGATTTTTGTCTTATTTATGAATTAAAACATGGAGAGCAATTGGAAGCAATTTTCACTTTCTCATAGCATGCAGATAAAAAGATTTGAAAGATACTTAGCAGGAAATATGCTTTAATGTGAGCTGAGGCTTGTGAATCATTTGTCATGTATAACACATAAATTAGGAACTTATTGAGAAACTGTTGTGATTAACTTGTGAAACTGTAGCAGTAATAGAGTTGCAGTAACAATTATTAAAGATGGAAGAAAGAAAACACTAGGACGCCGCAAACAAGGAAGTAGTTTCAAAGACTTTTTAGTGATCCTTAATGGTATGTGATTCATTTTGTGGAGGCACTAGTCAAGGGTTTGTCATCAAGTTTGTGGAGACATTATATCCTATGTCCTGTGTAAGGGTGTTTCTCATCAAGTTTTCTTTAGTATTCTCTCCCTCATTTGCTACAAATTATTTCCATTTGTCTACTTGCCTCATAGGTGTTTCTATGAACCTCCTTCTCACATGCCCAAACCATCTCTTTTGACTTCTACATCTTATTTTCACTGGGTGCCATACAAGAATATTTTGTCTTGCTACTTCATCTACCCTTGTATGGCACCTATTGAAGATAAGATGTGAGTCATGGTTAAGATAGTCTAGACATATGAGAAGAAGACTGACAGATTCATCTCTTAGGAAAGTGTTGAGACAAAAGGAAATGTAGAAAAACTATCTCGTTCATTCAATGATTAGACCAAGAAGAGAGAAAGTTGTCTTAAATACATAAGAGTCCTGCCCCTATTTATGTGTCTTGTTCTAACATACTAACTGTACACACAAAAAATAAACAAAATACATCAAAAATACACTCATTACATTTAATACTCCCCCTGAAGATGGACTATGAATATCTAAAATAGCCATCTTGTCTAATAAAAGGAACAATCTAGCAACTGGCAGAGGCTTAGTAAATGCATCAGCAAGCTGGTGTTGAGTACGAATAGGAAGAAGCTTGAGTATACCAACAGTTAGCTTGTCTCGAACAAAATGACAATCTAGTTCAATATGCTTCGTACGCTCATGGAAAATAGGATTATTAGCAATGTGTACAGCAGCCTGATTATCACAAAATAGAATAGCAGGAGCAATAGAATTAACATGAAAATCAGACAAAAGTTGAGTTAACCAAACCAATTCACTGGAAGTAAAGGCAAGTACTCTGTACTCAGCCTCAGCAGAGGACCTTGAAACAGTGCTTTGCTTCTTAGCCTTCCATGATACTAATGAATCCCCAAGAAATACACAAAAACCAGTTATAGACTTATGAGTATCTAAACAAGACCCCCAATCAGCTTCAGCAAAAGCTCGAAGTTGAAGAGAAGAAGATGCTGAAAAGAACAATCCTTGACGTGGAGTAGATTTCAAATATTGGAGAAGATGGTAAGTAGCATCAAGATGAGGCTGTCGTGGCTGGGAAACATATTGGCTGAGTTTGTGCATAGCAAAAGTGATATCTAGTCTTGAGACATTAAGATACAATAAGAAGCCAATAAAGTCTTCTATATACAGTAGGATCTGGAAGCAAATCTCCCTCAAATGAACAAAGTTTAGAATTAGGAACCATAGGGACAGAAGCAGGCTTAGATGCTAAAAATCCAGTATCTTCAAGAAGTTGTAGGGTATATTGTCTCTGAGAGAAGAAGATACCCTTATCAGATTTTGCTATTTCTAGCCCAAGAAAGTATCTCAAATGGCCAAGGTCCTTAAGCTTAAACTGAGTATGAAGAAATCCTTTAAGAGAATCAATGACAGCAACATTTGGGCTTATGATGATATCATAGACATAAACTAGGAGAGCCACAGAAGAAGAACCAAGTCCCTTAGTGAATAAAGAATAATCTGATTTGGACTGAGCAGAACCATGCTGAACAAGGACAGTGGAGAACTTAGAAAACCATTGCCTTGAGGCTTGTTTTAAGCCATAGATGGACTTGTGGAGCCGACACACTGACGTCTCCCCCTGAGAATGAACCGAATTCTCAAACTCATAGCCAAGTGGAATATCCATATATACCTCCTCAAAAAGAACCCCATTCAAAAAAGCATTGTTAACATCAAGTTGTACAAGAGACCACTTGTTAATGGCAGCAAGAGCTAGGAGTACCTTAACAGTGACCAGCTTAGCTACAAGAGAAAAGGTGTCAAGAAAGTCTAGTCCCTCTTGTTGAGTATACCCTTTTGCGACTAATCGGGCTTTGTATCTTTCTATGGTACCATCAGAATTGTACTTGATCTTATATACCCATCGACAACCAATAGAATGTTTGTCACGAGGTAAGGGAACAATAAACCATGTGCGATTTTGCTGCATATCCTCTAATTTTACAACCATGGCATCTCTCTAATGAGGATATTTGACAGCTCGGTTATAATGTTGGGGCTCAAAAGAAGAGGATACTGTAAGAAGAAAAAATCTATGGGAAGGAGAAACACGAGTGTAAGAAAGATGATCTTGTAAAGGATACAAAGGTTGAATGCAAGAATGAGACCTTCTAGTCAAAAGATTACAATGGAAATCACATAGATAAGAAGGAGATTTGGAAGATCTAGTAGACCTTCGAGCAGAAGAAGGATCATGATGAATAGGATGATCAACATCTAGAATAGGGGAAGGAACTATTAGGGAAGACAAATCAGTGGTTGGTTTAGGTAAAACAAAGTCAGGGAACAAATCTTGTACTTCATTAGAATGAGTGACAAAATGGAAAGGAAAGATGTGTTCTTGAAAAACAACATCTCAAGAGACAAAGATAGTTTTAGTGGCTATGTCATATAGCTTGTAGCCTTTAATGCCTGGAGGATAACCGATGAATACACAAGTTGTAGCTTTAGGATGAAATTTTGTCCTACAAGAAGACAAAGTGGAAGCAAAACACAAGCTACCAAATATTCTAAAAAATGCATATTCCACAGAGGCATTATATAACAACTGATAAGGAGAGTTATTTTGCAAAAGAGAGGTTGGTAGCCTATTAATCAAGAAAACGGCAGTAAGGACACAATCTCCCCAAAACCTGATAGGTACCCGAGACTAGAAATATAAGGCCCTAGTCACATTTAAAAGATGTTGATGTTTACGCTCCACAACTGAATTTTTCTCAGGTCTCTCAACACATGAAAATTGGTGGACTACCCCTTTTGAGTCAAAGAAATCACTAAAATATAGCTCAGGGGCATTATCAGATCTAAAACCCTTAATGACCTTATGGAATTGAGTTTCAATCAATGAAAAGAACTTGGGAACAATATACTTTGCATCAGACTTGTGTTTCATAAGATATACCCAAGTGAACCGCGTGCAATCATCCACCAAAGTCAAGAAATAATGTTGTCCATTATATGTAGGAACATGATAAGGGCCCCATATGTCACAATGACTAAGATCAAGTGCACATTTAGACAAATGGTTATGAGAAATAAAAGAAAGACGTCTTTGCTTGGCTAATGGACATACTGAACAAGGAATATCAATCATCTTATGATCATGAGAAAAATGTAACACGTCTTTCAACCGATTCAATCTCTTCATAGAAGGATGTCCTAACCTGCTGTGCCAAACATGGCTACTTATTACATTTACGAGAGTAACATAGGGAGTGCAAGTCTTATCTACATCTTGGCTACCAGGTCGAGGAAATGTGCATCCAAAACATATAGCCCTTCAAGCAAATTACCCTTGCCAATCATCCTTAGGTGGCGTACATCCTGAATTATACATGCATAATTAAAGAAACCGATAGACACATCATTCTTCCTAGTCAATGCACTCACTGATATCAAATTGAACTTGAAATATGGCACATTCCTCCAATATTAAGTGAGTGATAATTTTCAGTCCCAATAAAATTGACTCAAATCTGACTATGATTAGGGAGAGTGACAAAAGAATCCTTAATTGGTCTCATGCATTCAAAAGAAGATCCAATACAACATATATGATTTGTAGCTCCCAAGTCAATTATCCAATTTCTAGGATATCTAAGCCCTGGATTTACCAAGATAGAATAACATGTACCTGATGCTTGATCAGGAGAAGCATCAGCATTCATGCCAACCTTGGCATCTAAGAGATGTGAGCTGACCATTCCCATTAAATGTTGGCACTGAACAAGGCTCAACATCTGCATAAAACTCCCAAAATTCTCATGACCTTTAGACTAGTTAGGTGAAAGTAAAGCAAGATCGCTACGGGGTAAATAGCGTGGTTCAAAAATTTTTGAACTTACCCCGATCTCAGCGATTGGATCAACGTTGAAATCAAATCATTCACATACAAATAAATAAATCTAACCTTTAGATTATCGAGTCGTTCGCGGATTTGAGCCGTCCAAGCGTTCGGCCTCTAACTCGTGATACGCGGCACGCGTCCGTTGGCAAGGAGAGCGGAATAGGAGTGTTAGCTCCTTCTCCTTTTCGCGGCTTGTGTATGGACGGAAAAAGAACGCCCTCGTTTCGTATTGATGCCAAAAGAAACGGGGAAGAGTGAACGGCAATACGTTTTTCAACTTTTGAAAAACTACACCAAAAACTCTCTTCCATTTTGGGCAACCCATAAATGAATATTTATAGAGAAATATCCTAGGGTTTCTAAAACCCTAATGGATTGGGCTAGCCCATTAATTCTAATTTAATTAGAATCTTAAGTGGGCTTATTCTAGTCCAACTAGAAATATAATTAAATGGCCCAAATCCTTTTATAGGTTTAAATAAAATATTTTGGCCCAAATCTAATTCAAGCCCAAATATAATATTTAATATTTGGCCCAAATCCAATTTAGTCCAAATATAATATTTAATTTAATATTTGGCCCAAATCCAATTTAGTCCAAATATTAACTTAAGCCCAAATATATTTTATTTCCTATTTGCCACTCCAACAAATAGAAAATTATTAAATTAGAAACACCTTCCTAATTTAATGAATTGTTATTTTAGGAAACTATTTCCATTTTGACGACTCCTCGTCATATCGACGTCATTACGTCTATTTGTTCTTTTTCCGCGAGAACCTACGACGACACAACTTCTTACCGAAGTGTCCCACTTAACCATACGTCCATTCTCCTGGTTTAAGCCAAGGACCATGCCTATTTCGTATGACTCTTTAGGCTTCCGAATATGTTGGCAATGTGTCGATACGAACACATAAGACAAGATTGGCCTCTAGCAAGGCATCATGCTTACCCAATTATTCAGAAGGATTCAAAATCCGCAAATAACCTTTCATGAGCATAGTTACTGTGTAATTCGATCCTCTTGTCAATGTATCCTATGTGATCTCAAGTTGGCAATGTGTTGCTTGATTATGATCACATAAGTTTTTCTTCGGTCATTCGGATATCTTCACTTAATAGAAAGTGAATCAATAACTCCTTATTGATCTCTTTCACAATGGCCATGGATTTAAAGTGAATATCCACCGAAGGCGCTTTAGATACATCATCCTCTATCAAGGGATAGACAAGTCCCATCTTGGCTATGCACCCATCTCCATAAGCCTCACGATATACCCAACGATCGCCCACGTGCAGCCTTTATCTAGGCCCATCGAAACGATGTCAAAGCATACTGGTCTTCTTATGAGATGACCGTGACAACCTCAGGTCCAAGGATTAGTTACACCCACCTCGTATGAGAATTCCATCAACATATAACTAAAATGGATTCTCATGACGAGTCATGTCCAGTGACACATTCTCCAACATTGGTCGCATATGTACTTGTCTAGACATCCCCATGCCTATGGGTGTGAGACCCCCATTGCTATCACATAGCAAAAACATAGCACATACAAGTCTTACCGCAATTGTCAATGTCCATTCTTAGTATTGCTACAACTTGGGACGTTTAATGATGTCTAGAAACTGTGATGCATCATCTCACATCTTTATAGATTAATCACAGTATACATCATATGGACTTCTATCTAGTTTCATTCGGTTATTACAATAATAACAAGAAACTAATAGAATGACTTATTGTGAATTTGAACAACTCCTTATTCAAATAATAAACATGATTACAATTGTCAGTGTATAACATGCCCGATCTGATTGGGTCTAGAGCACCTACACTAACATTAGGAACCTCATAAACTTGATTAACTGTGGCTAAATTTGCCTAACTATGTTTTTGTCTAGGCTTGTATCCCGGGGGATATCATGTAACTTGTAACATTTCTCAACTGTATAGCCACTATAACCACAATATGTACAAACTAGACATTCCATTTTATGATTCTTACCAAAAACATTTTTATTTCCATCATGCTTCACAGAAAAAACTACTGCTTCATGTCCACCAACAAAGGTAACTATATTCCTTTGGTGCTCCTCTTGTGATATAAGAGCAAAAACTTTGTTTATCCATGAGGAGTAATTGACCTCTTACTTGGGCAAAAGACTCATTTTGTCCCATCAGAAAAGACATAACATATTTAGTATGATAATGCTCTACCAAAGCCTTAGAATGCTCACAGGTACATTTTCCACAAGAGCACATCAGCCTATAATTGCTAAGCTCATCCCAAATTATCTTGAGTTTGGTAAAATAAGAGCTTACAAAAAGCTAACCTTGATTGAGATTCATTAACTCATGGCGTAATTGGAAGATCCAAGGCCCGTTGCTTTGCCGATAGCGTTCCTTGAGGTCAATCCAGATTTCCTGTGCGGGTTCTAAGTAGATCACACTAGACGAATTTTCTTGGAAACGGAATTGAGTATCCAGGAAATGACCATATGATTGTTGTGTTATGTATCCATGTGTTGAAATTTGGATCTCCAATTACCGGCTGCCCAATTGTCCCATCGATAACCCCTAGTTTGTTCTTGACAGAGAATGCAATTAACATAGCACAACTCCAGGAGGGCTAATTATCCCCGGTGAGAGGTTGAGACACCAGGATTAAGCCTAGACTATCAGAATGATGAAGGAAAAACAGACTCGATCCATTTTCAACAGTTGTATTACTCATCGACGATGAATACAGATCCGGAATCGATGTCGCCATAAGAACAATTTATGGACAAACAAACAAGCTTTGAAATAAAAACGAAATTGCAGCCTTCGAATGAAGAAAGGATGCAAGAGAAAGAGATTGATTTGCAAATCTCTGATCAAAAGAGATTGCAATCACAGAAAAGAAGAAACTCCGAACAACGGAGATTCACGACATCAATCAAAGAGAGGAAGCATACCTAAGGCTCGTCAGAGATCAACGGAGAAGAAATCGTGATCGACAAAGGCGGATTCACGAGCCTAGGGTTTTAAACGCTCTGATTCCATGTTGAGAGAAAAGGGGAATGTAGAAAAAATACCTCGTTCATTTTGATGATTAGACCAAGAAGAGAGAAAGTTGTCTTAAATACATAAGAGTCCTGCCCCTGTTTATATGTCTTGTTCTAACATACTAACTGTACACACAAAAAATAAACAAAATACATCAAAAATACACTCATTACATTTAATAGAAAGTGGATGGATTAAATGGAGGAAGTTTTGCAGCCAAAGAGGAAGGCTAAAGAAAGCTTGGTAAGAAACCCATAAGTACGACATGATATAATGGTCTTTCAACGGATTTGGCCATGGATAGAGATGGTTAGATGTTAGGATTCATGCATCCAACCTTGCCTAGTGGTATTAAGACTTGTGATTGTTGTTGTAGAATCTTATTCATATTAAAAAAAATGTGCACACTTATGGTTTGTACAATTATTTTAACTCATGGGTATACTTTTGAATTATTCAACTGTTGACCCTTATATAAACATTTTTACGAATATCATTTTTTGTTTCTGACTTTCCTTGACAATTTTCCAACTCTTTTATTATTTTCCTTCTGTTCCCGAAATGTTTTTTTAATATCTAAGTTTCCAAGCTAACTGAAACAGCTCAAGAAATGATATTTTGGTCCTTGAGATTGGAATGTTCATAGCATTTGTTGCACAGATACTCCCAGTTTTTGGGAGCATGTGTGTTGTGAACTTAACAGCTTTCCAAACAAGAATAAGATGGGAACACCTTTTGTTTCTCTTCTAGAGGTTTCTAATCATATTCTGTTTAATTGTTTGATATTTGACATATGGATCTGCAACAGCATGAAGCATCCATGCCACAGCTATTAACAGAAACTAATTTTCTTTGACAGTTAATCTATATTTTGTTATCTCAAGCCACTTACATACTCACATTCCCAGTACACATTTTTTAGATTTTGCAATATTGGTTTTAAGAAATGCATTACTTAGCAACTCTTAAAGATTTGTATTTTTGGAAAATGCTTATGATTGTGTTATCTCATCATCATCATAGCCATCACAAGCCTTTATCCGGGATATGCTGTTGTCTCATGAAGGCAAAAACTCCTTTAATCATATAATTTTTCTTCCTTTACTCCTATGGAAGTACTTCAATTTATGAACTATGTGCCATTGTATCATGATATCAGTTGGATTCATTCTCTTTCCATAGCTCAATTCTCTGTTTTTAGTTTCTAACATAATCTTTTTATGCATCTGCTCAACCTTATTTGTTTCGTGCCATGGCCATAACAATAAAATTCATGCTTTCATGACTTAGGTTTTATCTCCTTGATTTTTATGCTTAACTTTGTAAGATGATCTTTAATTCTTTTACATCATGTAGCCGAGGTTATATGTTGGACGGGGAATGCAAGAAAGCCAAGTCTCTCTTTTCAAGTATTCCTTCATCCCTGCCAAAAAATTTTCTGTTGGTCCTTCTTGTTAAATTCAACTCTCACTTGAGTTGTCTATGTTATTTTACTTGCAGGTATACATTGTTTTGGATGCTGCTGTTGTTAAGCAAATTCTCCTTTAGCTACAACTTTGAGGTAATCAGATTCTTCTTAGTTCTCCACCATTTTTTTTACTATTATCAGCAGTAGAATTGCCTTTTAATTTTCTTGCTGTTAATGTTCCATTCAGTATCTTCATATCTACTGAAACTTCCCACCCAGTTGGATTAAGGCTTGGGATTGTTGTTATTATATCTATTGACATTAGTTTCTTCATTATTTAATGGAAAAATTCCAAGGAAAGTCAAGCTTTTAAAGTTAATCGTTGACATGGTATTTTAGAGGTCTTTGATTCAAATCTTTGTTTGCATTGGTTACCCTTTGTTTTATTAGTTGGTTCTTGTGCTGTCTGTGTGCCTTTTTTAATCCAAGAGGAGTTGGGCACTTCTCCTCAAACGGTAAGCATTAACAAATTTTACCAACAATTTCTACTATGTTTTCATTTTAGGGTGGTCATTGTTGGAACATTATAACTTGGTTGACTTGAGGTCCATACTTTCATGATGGTATGCCTAGCTATGTAGTTTCTGATAGCAGTATTTGTATGTGATATTGGTGCATCAATTGTTTTATTCTCATAGCTTGACGATATTTCCTACTTATTACCATCTAGAGTATGTACATTTTGTAAAACTAAGAATAAACTAAATAATTCATAGAATTCAACCTATGAAGTTGATAATGGGAGAAAAAACCTTGAAGAGTCTATATTGACTATAAAATCTAACTGCAACTATCAGCTACTGCTATATAATAAAATTTTGCCTCATATAATAATTTTTGCCTGTATGGTACAAATGTCAACTATAATACACATAACTCCATCTTTCAACAACATATCAAGTCTTAATCCACCAAGTGAAGTCGGCTACATAGATTTTAGCTCTCCAATCATCTCTTTCTATAGCTACATCTTTTATAAACCATTATAATGCAAAGTAACCCTAACAAAATGATATTTTGTCTAATCTAGAATCCATGATAAGAAGATCCAATGATTTTTACATTGGATGTTGCTTACGTAGCCCGATCCTCCTTTATCCAAGCTCGGAACTGCTATGATAAGGAATAATACTCACACTAAAACGTTAAGGGGATTACTGAACCCACAGGGGAAGTTTCCATGTTTCGACACAATAAATAAATAAAGTAGTTAATGCACAGTGCACACTAACCTGTAGGACTTGTAGCAACTAGAAGTGATTCAGTATCTTTCTGATACTGCCACTTGATGGGATCATTTGTGTATAAACTGGTGATCTTGATTCCATTGGAAAACATGCAGATAAAACCACTGATTGCACCAACTAGACAAATCATGAGAATAGGGGTGAAAAATTATGACTGGCATGAGCTTTTTCCAAAAGGTAATGTCAATTTCTTTCAACATAATGTGCACAAAATATTGCAACTCGTTTAGGTTTCTTGATTTATCTAACTTGAAGGATGAAGTGTTGTTCTTGTGATTCAGTGCAGAGTAATGCTGGTGCAATTACTGCTATTTGGGCTCCAATAATTCTTGTAAGTCACCCTTAAACAGAAATAATAAATCATGTTACTTTTGAGGCTAAAACCTGCCATGTATGTGCTGTTCTGAAGTTTGCTTCAATTAAAGAAGCATTTAATATTTCATTTGCTTTTTCCTGTTCAGGTATATTTTATGGATATACAGATATGGTATTCTGTTTTCTGCTCAATTTTTGGAGGACTATATGGGATATTGCATCATCTTGGAGAGGTAAGCATTCCCATTCTGTTTAATTAATATGATATCCCACTCACTCCTCATCTTCCATATAGATTCGGACATTAGGCATGCTGAGAAGTAGGTTCCAGTCCTTGCCTTCTGCATTCAATGCTTGCCTTGTCCCACCCCCATCACATAATGATAAAGGGAAGATAAGACATTTCTTCAAGCGGCAATTTCATAAGGCATGAATTTTTTTTCCACTTTATTTGCATGGCTAACTGTTTGGACTTCAGCTATGTTTCTTCTGTTCTTGATGTGTTGATCTTGTCTTAGGTACCTGCAAATGAAAAGAATAGTACTATTAAGTTTGTTCTGGTATGGAACCAAATTATCAATAGCTTCCGGGAAGAAGACTTAATAAGCAACAGGTCCTTGTTATCTTTTTGAAAATATTTTTCTTCCATGCCATCACACTAGTTAAAATCTATTAAGATTGCATTCACTGACAACAGGGAGATGGATTTGATGAAAATTCCTTTGTCATCAGAGTTATTTTCTGGTGTTGTCCACTGGCCTGTTTTTCTTCTAGCAAATAAGGTTTGTTGTCTTTATTTTCTTCTGGTTTTATTTTTGTTTGTGAATGTGTGTTTTCTTTTTTCTTTTTGAGAATTTCAGTTCTATCACTGTTAGTAATCTTTATTTCTTTTCTTTACAGCTTTCAACGGCATTGAGCATTGCAAATGATTTTGTTGGGAAGGACAAAAAGCTTTATAGAAAGATTAGAAAAGATAATGACATGTATTGTGCAGTAAAGGAGTGCTATGAGTCACTGAAGTATATCCTTGAGATACTTGTCGTGGGTGATCTTGAGAGAAGGTAAAAGCTAATGGCATTGTTTATTGAAATTCACTTTTCATCTTTGTCCATTCAACTTGAATTTTTTTAGGGGTTTGAGTCATTTGCAAGGAGACTCCTTGTGGTTTAAAAAAGCCTTTATAGGTTCCTGTGGTTTACTTTTTTCTTAGTCACCCATTCTAATTTAAAAATGTCTTTCGATAATGTGTCCTAGAAAAAAAAAATTGAGCCACAGGGACCTCCAAAAACATTTTTGGATCACAGGGATTAGAATTGTCTCTGAATGAGGTGTTCAACCAAAAAAAGCCATAAGGAACTCCAAACACATTTTTAAACCAAAAGGGATCTCCTTGCAAATGACCCATGCCACAGGGGGTCTGGGAGTGTACCCCCGTCTTTTTGATGCAGTAATTTGCAAAAAACTCAACTTGCATAAAAGCTTAAACTATTCAAAAATAGGCCCAAATTGTATATACCTCTCACATTCTCCCTTGAGTTCCTTTTGCAAGTAATGAGAGATTAACCGAGAAGTTGAACTGGACTAGGTACACCAAGCACTTTTTGAAATTAGGTGCACATTAGAACAAACATAATAGCAAGCACATAAAAAGGAGACTTGAAGCAAGGACCTTAGAGTGAAAGTTTTGTACCATTTTATCCATCAGCACATCAAGTTCAAGAAAATTAGGCCTCGGGCCCAACATCAAACTCTCATACATGTTATGCTTTCAATGTTTTAAATTGCTGGCCAACAATTTATACTTGCTATGCATTTCAAGCTTCTGTGGTTCCTTATGATTGCATTGATATTCAGGTTTATTTCTGCCATAATTGAAGAGATTGAAGAAAACATTCAGAGTTCAAGGCTTCTTGAAAACTTCAAAATCAGTGAAGTTTCAGCTCTACAGACTAAATGCATTGAACTAGTAGAAATGCTGGTAACATTTTTGTACTAGAATTTTTTAGTTTAGAGTTTTGCTTTGTTCTTATTTTTCTCCCTAGTTTTGAAGCTTGGTGATATTATATTTAAGGTTGAGGGAAATGAAAACCAACATGCTGAAGTTGTGGAAGTACTCCAAGACATTTTTGAGCTTGTGACAACCGATATGATGTTCGATGGCTCCAGGTTTGTTTTATTTCATAATCTATTTTCAAATCATTATATATGATTCAGTTCACCAGATTCTTTTCTGACTGATGCAGAATATTGGATTCACTTTTCTCTGAACAAGGCTTGGAAGGAGTGCAAACTGGATTTTTCAGGAAGCCTAAACCATTTTTATTTGCGTCAAAGCATTCAATTCATTTCCCATTGCCAGATAGCGGTCATCTGAATGAGCAGGTGATTCTACTTAATTCTCTCCATGATACTTCCCCTTGTACTTTTCACTACCTTTGTTGTCAATTGTAAACACACCGAAAGATTTACAGAATTTTCCAATGTTTACATGATATGAAGTTGTCATCTTTGGATGTCAGGTCAAACGTTTCCATTTGCTACTTACAGTCAAGGATACAGCTATGGATATACCATCAAACTTGGAGGCACGTAGACGTATTTCATTCTTTGCTACATCTCTCTTTATGGATATTCCTATTGCTCCTAAAGTGCGTAACATGCTGTCATTCAGGTATATTTTGTTTCATCTTTGCTTTATCTCTTCTTAAATTGAGGTGGTACACAATTAAATTTTGAGTTTTACGTATTTGAACTTTTCATTTGGAAGAAACTACCTTTTTTTCTTCCTGAATGTAGGAGCTGTTGTCCAATCATGATCCACTTTTTTTTATCATTCTCTAAGTATAGTTGGGATATATGGAGAGAGAAATTTAGCTTTGAGTATTTGTTATTTTTTTCTTTATGGTTGTCTTTAATGTGACACTGCAAGTCTTTGTTTGAGGAAACAAGGATGAGTGAATGAATTAAGGAATTACCTGGGAGTTGACCAATTGACTTAAGAGATTGGCTAAGGGAAGGAATGGCCCATGGAGTGACTCCCAGGAGGCTTTCCGGCCAAATGGCTTCTATCTTTAACAAGAGCCAAATAAGGAATCAATAGCAGTTTCATCATGATCAGAAAGAAATTTGTCAACCTGTAAATGCAAGGATTGGAAAGACAAAGCCCGTCAAAATTAATCTCTCTTAAGTTTGCACTTTTGCAATTTTAAGTCATCAAACAGACTCCTATGGCAGAAGTGTCTACCTTTCATGTTTCTCTCTAGCTGAACGACATCGAAAAGGACAAGTTTCTATTCCCAGCTGGGATGATCTCTTCTTGTATTTGCAACTTCAATCAAACAGAATCAAAGGACAAGTTTAAGTTGCCAGCTGGGATTATCTCTTCTGGGAGTTGCTGTTGTGACTCCCTGAATTGTTGGCAACTCATTGGCAGTAGATGGGTAGGGAGAAAATTAAAATAAAAAATAAAAATAAAAACTAAAAACAAAATAAAGTAATAAACACTGTGTTAGTTTTGATTTTTTTAAATGGAAACGAAAACTGAACACAAAAAAATTGATATTGAAAATTGAAAGCTAAATATAGGCATCTGAAAGCTCTATGAAATTTAAATGTATGAGGATTTGCACCCCTTTTGGATACGCTGTACCCAATCTGAGGTGGTTCTAAAATGACAATTTTTGTGAATTTTGGTTAATGTTTGGTTGAGGTTCTAATTAGCTAAAGGATACGGCCTGTGCCTGCCACCGAGTTACATGTGTGTTTCTTACTTAATGTCCCACAGTAACAGCAGGGTGATAGGAGGCACACAGAATACCTTTCCCCAGTAACGTCATTGTTAGCCTTTCTGAAGTGACAGGGAACTATTCAATAAGCTATAATGACCCCTAAAAAATCTTAGTCACCTCCAATTCTAACTGCTTAAGTTGTATAAGCCATGGTGATGCCTGGTACCTACACAGTCTTCAGTGGTGATTCGCAGGCCACAGACAACCAATGGTCAACAGCACTCCTCATTAGTGAAATTTAAGGCTCATGACTTTAGGTAATTCAGTTAGAAAATTGAAGAGCAAATATTTGTGATTTTCCATTTTTATCATTCTTTTCTTCCTCTCTTAAATTCCTGTCTGGCCCTCATTTGTTATTCTGAAAAGCCTGATCTTGTCATGTTAACTGTGTTCATATGTACGTGGGAGTTTGTAAGAAACTTCAGAGCTCCTAGAATTATTATCAGTATTTTTCCAGGTGATGCAATAACCACTTTTAAGTGTCATACATCCACAATTTGACATTTTCAAGCACTACCACATCTGGATATTTGCAATACTTGCATGTTGTCTAACAACTTGGAGGTTATCAATCTTATGGAGATGAAAATATTTTTTTTCAGCCACCTACTCAACTAAAATTGCCTATAAAACATTAATGCATTGTGATTATGACTTTGTAGATAGCTGACTACAGATGTAAATGATTTTGATCCAGTAGATTGTCGTCTGTTTACAGTGTTTTGACTCCTCATTTCATGGAAGAAGTTAAATTTTCAGCAGAGGTACTCCGTTCATGCCAAGAAGAGGTTTCCATCAGTTATTATATGCAAATGATATATCCAGGTTGTGCAAGAATTAGGTCCAAGTGCTTGCAAAATGACCTCTCATTACATCAGATTGGATTCTTAGCACTTGACTATTTGCCTCTTTTATTTTCTCTCAGATGAGTGGAAAAACTTTCTGGAACGCATGAAGATTGAAACTGTGGATGAACAGAATGTTGAAATTTACAAGGAAGATCTTAGAAATTGGGCTTCTTTCAGGGGGCAAACTCTGAGCAGAACGGGTGAGTGACAGTCATCCCGTTTGTTCTTGAAACTGATATTGATAGAGTAAGCATTAAATCTGGTTTTCCTGAATATTGTCTTTGCCTTTGTGCTCTATGCTCAATTCAGTCCGAGGAATGATGTACTACAGAAAAGCATTAAAGTTACAAGCTTTCCTTGACATGGCTGAAGATGAAGGTCTGTTGTATGAATGCAACTACGTTAAAACTCTAGTATAGATAGATAATGATATTCAGCAGTCTTTAGACAACTAGGTTGCAGCCCCGTTATAAAGTTGCAGATTATCAACCAAGGCCTAATTTCTCCTACTCTTTTCTTTGCCACATGGCTTGATCTGTTCATGCAGATATTCTTCGAGGTTACGACGCTATTGAAAGAGGGAATGACTTGTTATCTGCTCAACTAGATGCTATAGCAGACATGAAATTCACTTATGTCATTTCATGTCAAATGTTCGGATCACAAAAATCCTGTGGAGATCCACAAGCAGAAGACATACGTGACCTGATGACAAGGTAATCATTTTCTAGGAATAATGCTAATAATAGCCAAAATGGTGTTTGAGTTAACCACTTGTCCTAAAACCTTAACAGACCGTTTGTTACTAGTTTTAAGAGAGTGGTATCACTTGGTAACGGTATAATATAATTGGCGGACTAATTTATTCCATGCCTAACGTGGCCTCCCCGGTATAAAATTATCCCAATTCTCTTTCCTCATTAAATGATGCTTCTCTCGTCTCTGCTCTCTGCTTTCTGATGTGCATCTTCTTCTTCTCCATGAAACAACCTGCAATCACCACCACCAACGCTAATCATCACCGTCCACTGTCACTGGCACCATCCACCACCCACCATCTCCAACGATCTTCTCTGATATTTCCAGATTGAATGCCGATCATTCCCAGATTCCTCCTCCTTTCGATTCTTCTTCTTCTTTCAGGTTTTCTGGCTTCATCAAGATTGGTAAACCGATGCTGGGTTTGTCTTCTTGTTTTTTCTGATCTGTTTTTAAATTTTGAGGTTCCAATTTCCAGGCCTGTATGTGGGCAAATTGAGAGATGATACATGTGAGAGAGTCAAGAGAGAACAAAGAGATTGGACATTAAAGAGAATGGAAATTGAAATTGAACTTCTGAAGATGGTGACGTTAAGAAAAAGATGAAGATTTACGTATATGTATATATATATATATATTTGTACTCAAAAAGTATTTTATATAATTTAAGAATATATTTTTAGTAATTATAATATATCTTAACAAAAGGGTAATTTGGTCATTTGACAATTTATTATTAGTAATACCTTATTTACAATTTGACATACCAAATATATAATAGTTATAACATGAGATATACCTTCTTTGTTGAACTTGGAACGTTATTATTTAGTTCTATCATTGTTTTATCTTATCTTTAATTTTATCTCATCACTATTTAATCTGGATACCAAATGTCCGTAAATGGTTAGGAAAGGAAATCGACAATGTATGTCAACATTTTTTATACTCCCCTTAAATCCTACCATATGATAGTAACAAACATGAATATTGAAAGATCAAACTGTTAACGAGTAAGGAGTTTATTGTAAGGTTAGATTAATAATCAGCATCTCAGGCAAGATTGGGATTAACAATCAGCATGAATCATTGATATTTCTTTCCTAGAATAAGAGTGTATCATTGTTGTCCCTTGGGGTTGCCCCAGTGGTCAGCAGGGAGTGGTGGGTGGCCTGGGTTCCCAGGTTCGAATCCACTCCATGCGCAGCCACTATGGATCAGACTCAGATTTATCTCCCTTGTCAAAAATCGTGGGATCGAGCAGCGGGGGTCTTCCCAAGAGTATATCATTGTTGTATCTTTCTAAATATTTGTTGTATCCTAAATTGTACAGTTTCCAAATCTATGTTATTTAGAAACTTCCTAACGTAGCAAGAACTTATGTATATATCATGGTGTATTCTTTCAATGAGAATAAGATTGATAGCCTTATTCATGTCTTTCTTATCATGGTATCAGAGCCATAGACGAAAGTTACCGCTTCTTTCGGACTATTGTGGTCATCATCAATCTTCCTCATAGGACATCATGTCCAACACTCAAAACCCTCAACCTAATCTGGCCGATTTCAACAGTACAACGAAAATTCCATTTGTTGGAATCAATAGTGGATGCTCAGGAGGAGAATTACAAAATCTTCAAGTTGCTTACCAATTGAACAATAAGAACTACTTGAAGTGGTCCCAACTGATCTGCATGTTCCTAAAGGGGAAAGGTAAACTAAGCCACTTGTTGGGAATTGGTCCTAAGGAGGGAGATCCTGCGTTTGCAGCATGGGATGAGGAGGATTCCCTTGTGATGTCTTGGTTATGGAACTCCATGATCCTCGAGATTAGTGACACAATAATGTTTCTAACAACAACCAAAGATATTTGGGAGGCAATCAAGCTCTCCTACTCCAAAGTTCATGATGCAACCCAAATCTATGAGATAAGGACGAAGGTGGTAGCCACAAAGCAAAGTGCCAGATCTGTTATAGAGTATGCGAACTTGCTGCCAAACTCTGTGGCAAAAACTAGACCATTACTAGTGCTTGAAGATGAAGTGCAATGAGGATGTTGCGTTACACAAAAAGTTTGTGGAGAAAGAAAAGACATATGACCTCCTAGCCAATCTCAACATGGAGTTTGATGCGGTAAGAGTACAAATCCTCGGGAAGGAGGATTTGCCTTTTTTAAATGAGTTTATCTCTATAGTTCGTGTAGAAGAAGGAAAAAAGGGAGTCATGTTGGAAAATTCTCCGGTGGAAACATCAACCCTGGTATCTCTGAAAAGTTATAATTAGAGTAAGGGAAGAGAGGAAAATAAGGCTATAGACAAAGATTCTCTGTGGTGCACCTACTACAAGAAGCCTAGGCACACCATAGATAAGTGTTGGAAGCTCCATGGAAAGCCTTCCAAAGGAGGAAAATCAAGGAGCCAAGGGCAAGGACAAGTGTACGTGGCTAGCAGCCATCAACAACCAGAACAGAAGGATCCTGAACAAGGAGAAGCCCTGGAGCTTAACAAGGCGGAGATTGAATGATTGAGGAGCTTCTTGGGATCTCTCAAAAAAGGGGTTGAAAAAGGCGCCTGCTCTCTTACTCTCATAGGTATTTCTTCCCCATTTTTTTGCTCTACATGGTTCAAAAAAAGTCCGTCCTAATTCTTGGATCCTAGACTCTGAAATTACAGATCATATGACTCCTTTCTCTCATCATTTTATCACCTATAGCCCTTGTTTTAGCTCTAGAAAAATTACATTAGTAGATGGTTCTTTAACCACTATTGTTGGCCAAGGAGATGTTCTCCTTAATAAACATCTCACTCTCAAAAATGTGTTTCATGTCCCTAAATTGTTCACTAACCTAATCTCCATTCAAAAACTTATCTTGAACACTAATTGCAATGTTGTCTTTCATTCAACTTATTATGAGATACAGGAATAGGACATGAAGAGGATGATTGGGCTTGCTAGAGTTAGGGCTGGGTTGTTCTACCTTGAGAAATTGAGTGAGCAAGACAAAAAAGGAAAGACTCCTCTTTTGTCATGCTTGGCTCAGTCCAACAAAGATCAAATGTGGCTAGAACATTACCGATTTGGTCACCCTTCTTTTTTTACTCTTAGGATGATGTTTCCAAAATTATCTAAGGGTCTAGATGTTAGGAATTTTCATTATGTTGTGTGTGATGCAAAGCACAAGAGAGCATCTTTTTCTCCATCTAATAAAAGAACTAATTCTTCTTTCACCCTAATTCACAATGATGGTTGGGGCCCTTCAACAGTCCCTAATACTTCTGGGACACGGTGGTTTGTCATTTTTGTTAATGATTGCACAAGAGTGGTATGGTTGTATCTTTTGAAAACTAAAGCTGAGGTGTACAGTGTTTTTTCTATATTCTACAATATGATTAGAAACTAGTTTGGGGTGGAATTAAAAAGATTTAGGTCAAAAAATGCCAAGGACTTCTTTAACCAATCCTTATCTGCTTTCTTCCAACAGAAGGGCATTATCCATGAATCTTCCTGCCCTTACACTCTTCAACAAAATGGAGTGGCCAAGAGGAAAAATGGACACCTCCTTGCAGTTATCAGAGCGCTCCTATTCCACCATAATGTTCCCAAACATTATTGGGGAGAAGTAGCTCTAACAGCTACCTTTCTTACCAATTGATTGCCCTCACAAACACTTGGATCCCACAGTCCAATTCAATTGTTAACAAAACACTTTCCTGATTTTCATGTGTCTAGCAGTTTGAAACCCAAGGTGTTCGGGTGTGTATCATTTGTCCACATTCCTACTATTAGTAGAGGTAAATTGGACCCTTGGGCTTTAAGGTGCATATTTTTGGGATACTCATCTACTCAAAAAGGCTACCGGTGCTATCACCCTCTTACCAAAAGGTATTTTTTGTCAGCCAATGTCACATTTGTAGAGAATGATCCTTATTTTGGTAGTCCTCATTCTCTAGGACAAAGTTCATCCTTGATTGATAAAAACCAGCTTCCTATTCTACTTGATCATGATCTATCATCCTTTCCTCTTCCAACCACCATTCCAAAGGATTCATTGGGCATGACATCAGAGGAGCCTATACCAAATAGTTCTCAGCCACTGCATGTGTAATCAAGGAAAAACAGGTTGGCATATTCCCCTATGCTAGTCACAACACCCGAATAAGACCCTAATACTGTAGCTAATAGCACTGACAATCCAGTCAACCTTCCTCACGCATCACCAGATAATCCAATTGCTAAATCTTTTATGCCTGATGATAACCTTGCTGAAACTATTGAACCTATACTCGAAACAAAACCCTCCAGGTGTGACCTTGATTGGCCTATTGCAATTAGAAAGGGTACTAGAGCCTGCACTAAACATCCCTTACACTTGTTCCTATCCTATTCTAAATTGTCATCCCCACATAAAGCCTTCCTCTCCAAACTTCATACTATCCCTATTCCCAACATTTTTTCTAAAGCCATAGGGGATAAGAATTGGAAGGATGCCATGGAGGCTGAGATGGCAGCCCTAGAAAAGAACTAAACATGGGAACTTGTTCCATTGCCTAAAGGAAAACACCTAGTGGGTCTATATAGTGAAATATAAATCTGATGGATCATTGGATTGATACAAAGCAAGGCTAGTAGCCAAAGGGTATACACAAGTGTATGGGGTGGATTATTTAGACACTTTTGCACCTGTTGCTAAGTTGAATACAGTCAAGGTTCTTTTATCTTTGGCTACTAACCTAGGCTGGTCGTTGCAACAATATGATATAAAGAATGCATTTCTGCATGGGGATCTTGAAGAGGAGGTCTACATGGAATTACCACTAGGTTATGGCCTAGGGAAAGGTGGTGTGCAAACTAAATAAGGCCCTATATGGACTGAAACAATCCCCAAGGGCCTAGTTTGGAAGGTTCACAAAGGTGATGCTTAGTATGGGATATAGGCAAAGCCAAGGGGACCATACCTTATTTATCCAACACTCGACCACAAGGGGAGTGGCAGTTCTTATAGTATATGTCAATGAGATTGTGGTCATTGGTAATGATGAGATAGGCATGCATAAGCTAAGGGAGTGTTTAATCAATGAGTTTGAGATTAAAGACTTGGGATGTTTGGAGTATTTTTTGGGCATAGAAGTGGCACATTCAAAAGAAGAAATTTTTATTTCCCAGCATAAGTATATCATAGACCTTCTAACTAAGATGGGAATACTTGGGTGTAGTGGATACCCCCATTAAACCAAATCACAAGTTAAGGGAAGTTCCAAAGGATAGTATGGTTGACAAGGGATCTTATCAAAGGCTAGTTGGAAAGCTAATTTACCTAGCTCATACTCAGCCAAACATTGCCTATGCAGTAGGAGTGGTTAATCAATTCAGGCATAATCCTAGAATGGCTCACTTGAAGGCAGTGTGTATAGGATACTACACTACTTGAAGGGGACACCCAGGAAAGGTATTTTGTTTAAGAGAGGGGAAACTATGGTTCTTGAGGCTTACACGGATATTGATTATGCAAGATCCGTAGTGGATAGGAGGTCCACATTGAGCTATTGCACCTTTCTAGGAGGCAATCTTGTAATATGGAGAAGCAAAAGTCAGAGTGTAGTGGTTCGGTCAAGTGCAAAAGTTGAGTTTAGATCTATGGCCTTGGGGATGTGTGAGTTACTATGGCTGAAAATATTATTGGATGATCTAAAGGTCAAGTGGACAGTCCCTATGAAGCTTTACTGTGATAACAAGTCAACAATAAGCATTGCTCACAATCTAGTTCAACATGGCAGAACAAAACATGTTGAAGTGGATAGACATTTCATTAAGGAGAAATTAGATAGTGGCCTAATTTGTACTCCATATCTCTCCTCTAGTGATCAATTGGCTGATGTGCTAACAAATGGATTACCTGCAACTGTGTTCCACATGTTTATATGCAAGATTGGGATGGATGATATACACTCACAATCTTAAAGGGGAGTGTCAATGATTAAGGAGCTGATTGTAAGGTTAGATTAGCAATCAACATCTCGGGCAGGATTGGGATTAGCAATTAGCCTGAATCATTGACATTTCTTTCCTAGAATAAGAGTATATTATTGTTGTATCTTTCTAAATATTTGTTGTATCCTAAATTGTACAGTTTCCAAAATAGATTTGGAAACTTCCCTATTGTGTTATTTAGAAACTTCCTAATGTAGCAGGAACTTATGCATATATCATGGTGTATTCTTTCAATGAGAATAATATTGATAGCCTTATTCACGTCTTTCTTGACACAAACACATATAATAAGACTTGAATCTGTGACCTCTTGGAACTTGATTCATTGTGAAGTTAACACTTGTTCTATAAGCTTAAACCGTTTGTAAAGTGAGTCAACAAGAAATATCAAGTTTTCTAACTAAAAAAAGAATATGAGAACTATGAATGTTCATTTGTGAATCTTTCATTGATCTAGAGTGTGATTTATATACAAAAAAATATCCTAAAAAACTCTCCTAATTCACAAGAACATATTAAATTTACTATTTTACATATTTGGATGAGTTTGAACTTGAATATCCTTATCTGATTGTTGAGATCTGCTTCATCCTTTCTTCCCTTTATCTTTTAATTTCAATTGTTGTGATCTTTTCACAACCTTTATCCTTATCTACTCATCCATCAACATAGTCTTCCTTATCTTTATCTTCTTCAACACTCCCCCTTAAGCTGGTGAATAGATATCCATCATTCCCACCCAGTGTTCTAAAAATCAGGCTAGGCGCCACCTAACCGCTAGGCGGCCGCTGGCCGCCCCGAAATTGCCCTAGTCGGGCCTCCTAGGAGCCAACCCGAGTAAACGTCCGGCTTGGGCGCCCAGGCGGCGCCTAGTCGGCCAGCGCGCCTAGGGCTTTTTAGGGATTTTTTTGCTAAATCATAAATCGAACCTGTTAGCGTCTCCCCCTCTTCACTCTCTTCTCACCTCAACGCCGCCAAGCTCCATCTGCCCGCCAGTAGCTCACCGTCGTTGCTGCGTCCAGCTCCATCCTCGCCGCCAAGCTTCATCGTCACCGCCTCTTATCTGTCGCGTCCTCCTTGTCCTCGTTGCCTCAGCGTCGTCACCCCCGCCCCCACCCCCGTCCTCGCCGTCGAGCTCTATCTCCGTCGACTCGTAACCTCTCTCTCTCTCTCTCTCTCTCTCTCTCTCTCTCTGTGGGTTGTGCGTTTGCTGCGTTTCTAGTTTCTTTTTTATGTTTTTTATTTTTTATTTTATTTCATTTTCTTTTCTATTTATATATAATTATTAGATTAATATTTAATTTTTATTATTAATTATATATATTCTATAATATTTGCAAAAAATCTGCTGCTTGCTTATAGTATATTGATGTTTTTATTATTGGTTTATGTTGCATTATTAATGCTTTTCAACTTTGATTTAATTGAAAATAACATCAAATTACATTACAAAATTTTTAAAAAAAAAAAAATAGCAGTTTTCTAGGCTCTGCCTAGGCCCCGCCTAGGCGCCCTAGGCGCTAGGCCCCAGCCTGGCGCCCGACTAGCGCCTAGCGCTTTTTAGAACACTGTTCCCACCTTGCCTCTAAGTGATTTGAACCCTTGTTTGTGCATTGCCTTAGTTAAAATGTTGTCTCTTGAAATTTAGTAGGAACATAAGTAAGGTTTATGTCTCCCCTTTCAATCTCTTGTTTGACAAAATGTTGGTCAATTTTGACATGTTTCATCCGGTCCTGTTGCAACGGTTGTTTACAATATTTATAGCCGATTTGATGTCACTGTAGAGCAATTTAGGAAAGGATACAGGTATACTTAGATCCTTTATCAATCTTCCCACCCAAATAACCTCACATATACCTTGAGCAATGGCTCTATATTTAGCTTCTGCATTTCTACGAGCCACTACCTACTGTTTCTTGCTTCTCCATGTAACCAAGTCCCCCCCCCCCCCCCCCAATAGCTTAGTGCAATACCCTGATGTAGATATGTTATCCTCAATGGATCCAGCCCAATCTATATCTACACATCCACTAATGCTCTTGTCTTGGCTCTTTCTAAACATTAGTCCTTTTCTGGGTGTTCCTCTCAGATACCTAAGGATATGGTGTGATGCCTCAAGGTGTCTTTTGGTGGGTGAGTGCATGAACTAACTGACAATACTTACAACATATGCAATGTTGGACGAGTGTGAGATAAGTAGATTAGTTTTCCCACTAGGTGTTGGTATATTCGCTTGTCCACTTGATATTCTCCTTTGTTGTCTTCTTTATTCTTCCAATTAGGCTCTAAGGGAGTACTTGTAGGTTTGCACTCAAGTATACTTGTTTCTTTTAGCAAATCTAATATGTATTTCCTTTGGGATATGAAAATACCTTCTTTGCTTCTAGCCACTTCCAATCCAAGGAAATATCTCAATTCCCCCAAATCTTTTACCTCAAATGCATCCTTTAGTTGCTTCTTAAGATTTTCAACCTCTTGACTATTATCCCCTGTGATGATGATATCATCTACATATACAATTAGGATTATTCTCCTTCCATCAGCTTCAAACTTTGTAAATAGTGTATGATCAGCTTGCCCTTGCTTGTACCCAAGCCGGTTTAGAATATCACTAAACCTCTTGAACTATGCCCTCGGGGACTGCTTAAGACCATACAATGACTTCTTTAGTTTACATACCTTCCCTCTTGAAACAATTTTCCATGAAGTTTGAAACAAGCCAGTTTAGGACCATGCATTACAGGATGAAGTTTGAAACAAGCCCTATCCAAAAATAGATGAAGCATGTGTGTATTGACAGACATTTCATCAAACATGAGATGGAACTCAAGGGTGTTTAACCTATCCTATGTCTCTACAAAATATCAAGAAGCTGAAATTCTTACCAAAGCCCTATCCAGACCAGCATTTTATGTTCTTATTTGTCAAGCTGAGAATGATTTATATCTTTTCACCAACTTGAGGGGGAGTGTTGGAAAAATTGAGAAGATGAGATAGTCGAAAATTAAGAGGTAGGGTTGTTAGGATATTGCAAAGTTAAAAGGGGATAAGAGATAAAGGATGAAGCTTGGTTTGTGATCAGGTTGTTGAGGATAAAGTTTTAAAGTTAAAAAAGAGATAAGAGATGAGAAGATAAAGCACCAAGAAAGAAAGAGATCACACAGATAATCCTATAAAAAATATCAAGTTCAAAGTTGTTTTGATTTCGTTTATCATGTATTCCTGTATTTTAGGAAGAGATTAGATTTACTCATGTATAAATACCCTACTTGAGATTGAGGAATAGCAGGAAAAACAATCCTCATTTTATTCAAGTCTCCACCCTATTTTTCTAAGCTTTAGGGTACAACATTTATGGTACCCAAGCACATCTTTTCCAACCTCAGGTTAGTTTTGTTCAGCTATTAAGTGAAAAAGAATGAATTTTAAAAGCTTTCTTATCTTTTGTTATCTAATATGTGTTTGAAGGTACCCATCACTACGTGTTGCATACGTGGAGGAGAAAGAAGAGATTCGGACAGATAAACCTAAAAAAGTCTACTCATCTATATTAGCTAAAGCTGTCAACAGCCTTGACCAGGTAGAAGATGATGCAATATCTTGGGCAGCATTCAATTTTAATGCATTAATATATACTTCTGTGGACTGTTATTCAATTCTTCTATTTAGGTTGCCTGGTTGTTTCTTGATAATAAATCCTTGTCTTTTTGTTTATCCACGTCAGTGGCCATGTTGAAAATTACCACGTAATTGTAATGTTGATTCTTGAATTGGTTATTGATATGAAACTACAGGAGGTTGCTAGTAAGATGCATTTCTTTTCCAGGCTTCCATGTTTCCATTTTCATCAGCAGTAAATGGCATACAAATTACAGTAGGAAGAGAGGTCCTAAATAAAACAATTTAATCCAAGGAAATGTAAACTAAGATGATTCAATCCATGGAAACAATTCAGAATTGAAAAATGTAGGAAGAGAGGTCCTTTAGCAAATCATAGACATTTCTTTCCCCTGAGGAACTCACCAACAGGTTCACCCTCCCAGAAAAGTCTTTTGGAATCTTCCTAGAAATTAAAAGGAAGACCAGCCCTGTGATCAGAGTCTTCCATAGTGGAGTGAGAATCCAATGCTTAAAATATTTCCGGACACTTCTATTACTGGTTGGCCTTAGCAGGTGATTGTGACGATGTTTGGACTTCAATTCTTGAGCATTTTGTTTACTATTTTGATCTAGCTGTCTGTTATCCTCGCTTCCCTTGGTTGTAATTCTGAAGATAGTACTTACAGAAAAAAAAAAATTTCCTGAAGATAGTCATCATAGGGAACGGTGCACCAATAATTTGAACATTGCCTTCCATATTAGTAACAAAAATTCAGAGAATTGGCTACATGACCAAATAAAACGATATATGAATTACTAAACAAGGCATTATTAGAGGTAACATGTTTAACTTCTACAATAGGTGTATACATGCTTTCGTTCTAGCAATGCCAATTCATAGGATGGATAGTTACATGGAATTTATTCATTTATGTTTATATATTGGTTTAACCAAATTAAAAAAGGCTTGCATCTCTTTTTTTTTTCCATGAAGTTTGGAATTGTGTAACATGCTTGTTGTGGTTAAACTGTTAAAACTTTTGTAGGAGATATATCGCATAAAGCTTCCAGGTCCACCAAATATTGGTGAGGGGAAACCTGAAAATCAAAATCATGCTATTATTTTCACTCGTGGTGAAGCTTTACAAGCAATTGATATGAACCAGGTATGCATAGCTTGTCCCTTGAAAGACAATCCTGCATGCATTTCATTGATCTATCCTTATTACATGTTCGTGTAGGATAATTATATGGAAGAAGCATTCAAAATGAGAAATTTGTTACAAGAATTTATACGGCATCAAGGAACACGTCCTCCTACTATACTTGGTTTGAGAGAGCACATATTTACAGGAAGGTCAGTGAATTAGATGCTTAAACCATAATTCACTCAATAGATGCAAAGCATTTTAAATGTTTTTGAACTTGTTGCTTGATGGACCGGTTTTCCTCCAAAACTTAACTGCATCACTTCAACATTTAAACATGCATGGTAAAAACCACATTTTATAGTTTTGTTGTGTTCTTGTTTTTCCTTGTTACTATTTATTGAAGGAAATAATAGATCTGGAAGATTTAACATCATGACCGTGAAAAAAAAAACTATCATGCAACTTGCATGGTTATGGAAGCTTGAAAGAGAATTCTCAGTAAGAAAGATGAAAAGAAACATAAGTGTTAAAAATACATGAGCCTTGATAGGAATGCTAAAATTGCTTCTTTGTGACTGGAAGGTCACAGGTTGTGGAAACAGCTTCTTTGCCAAGCAAGGTAAGTCTAGATACAAAAATGACCTTGCTCTGATCGTAAAAGAGGGGAGCCTTGTGCATTGGGGATGACCTTTACTTAGGCACTACATAGGGCTTGATTAAAATAGCCAATTCGTGTATTATCCTCAAACCACTCTGTTGCAAGGGGATATAAACCATCTAGAGTCCACTAAAATGACATTTGAATTCATGCTCCACCCACATCTTGGAGTCTTTTGACGCTTTCCCAATTTCTTTGCAATAAAGGAAGGAAACTTAAATGGGGGCATGAAGTAAAGAGAAACCCCGAATGGGGAAATTTTAGTTATAGTTATTGCATCCATGGAGTACTTTGAAAACTTCTCCCAAACATGTTTTGCTTGACAAATGAAGCCAACAGGAGACCTGAACCAGAAACTGCTTCAAACACATAAACACACAACAAAATGCCACAATGTCATGTTCTCATAACTCAGAAGATGATAGTATCATCCACATGTAACAAGTAAGATATGAAAACAAAGGATTTGGAATCTAGCTACTGCAGAACCCCGCACTACTTTTCACCACTCCATCCACATCATGCACGTAGCTTTAAAGAAGAAAGAGGTCACCCAGTCCAAGTCCTCTAGAAATATAAAAGAAACTAGGTTGAAATGGATTAACTAGTATAAAAAACCTGGACTATTGAAAAACAGGGGCTGAGTTACTAGTATTTTAGTAACAGTAGTTGATAGCTGATCATGTTAGAGTTTTAGGTTATTTAGGACAGTTGTCCACGATAGCATTGGTGCACTGGCAGGGATATTTTTCTTTGACTATTAGGACCCCATCTTTGGAGATGTGGATGTTTCCCTTGACATATTATTCTATGCAGGATAAAATTTGTTTAGTGACCTATGACCATTTGACATTATCACTTGAAAAGGATTACCTTTAAGTGAGGGTCTATTATATGATACGGAGTGTCATTATGCTATATGGAAGATAAATAGTTTAAGGTGGATTTCTTTAGTTGCACAGTAGCTTTGAGAAAGGTTATGGCTATTGAAGAAGTTTGGACTGTAAAATTCCTTGATCTATTATTCAAATTGGACACATATATATATTACAAATGGCAACTACCCCTATGGAGACAGTTAAACACAAAAAAAATTGCCTAATTTAGGAAAATAAATAATTGTATAATGAATCAATTAATTGTCCCTATTATTTTGCCTAACTGCCTAACTGTTCCTACATTTATGCACATGGTTTCTACATGCCCCCCTCAAGCTGGGCTGTAAAAATGACGTAAGCCCAGCTTGGATCTTCACATCTTCAAACTGAATCTTTAGTAGGTAATCTCTAGTAGATCCTCGGTATGTAGGAAATCCATCTTCAATTTTTCTTTTTATGAAGTGTCTGTTTATTTACGTCACTTTAAACATGTTGAGTTGTTGTCAATATCTAGTTATATGACTAAAATATTTGGTGAGTCTACTTGACAATGCCTCTGCTATGTCTTTAGTGTCAAAATACGTCCTCTTTGTCGACATCCCAGATTTCTTGTGCCATCTCATGGAGGATGAGATTTTCTCCGACTTCATTAGTCAAGGAATTGACAAGCCATGACATTATTTTCTGTTCTACCTTCCATGTCTTGTACTTCAAATTTGTTGAATTTGGTTTAGGGGCTTCACCAATAAGATAGTTGTCCGCCTAATTCTATCCCGCAAGTAGACGGATCGTGACAAGTAATATAGTGATGAATAGAGTGTCGTATCCACGAGGACTAACTTTTGACGTTTACTCTAACTGATTTAACCTTAACCTAGCACACACATTAACAATGACTTCAATTGCAATGAAAACGAATTTACTAATAAAAGATGCAACTAAAACAATTTCTTTGATTCAAAAACTCACAAGGATAAGGCACTAGGGTTTGTGAATCCACCGTCGGCCTTCTATGATTCAATTGTTCATTACTCGGATCTTGCTATTCCTTATCTTAGGTTGAAAATCGATGATCCAATTACAACCAAAAGTCTCTCTTGATGGTCATTCGGTTCTATGTATATATATGAGATCGACTATCTCTAGTCAACCTTCGAACATATAAACATGCATTCAATAACGGTGATCGCCACAAAATGATTTCACAGGGCATAACGGTATCTCTACCTATTATAGGACCCTACGTTGTTTGCTACGATGTCTAATCTATATTGAATCTCTCGAAAGCAATACAAATCACAAATACGTTTCAATGGTGATTAAGCATCAAAACGGCATCATGAACATAACAAACAATCAACCATAATGAATAAGAAAATAGCAAACCGAGTAACTTTAAATCAGACCATTAGAAGTCGAGATTTCATCATTCACCCTAGCTATAAACACTTAGGAATGCATTTTTACAATCAAAAGAAAAAGAAAAGAGTTGGAATCCATAGCAAAGATTGAGAAAGAAAAGAAAAATGCAACCAAAAGTATAATCTTCAAGTTGCCTTCCTTCACCTCTTCAATCTTCCGTTGGCTCCTCTTCCATCCAAAAACTCCAATCCCTCAAGAATAAGTCTTTATATAGTGCTTTTTAGGTTATTAAAGTCGTGCACAGTGAAAACTCTCGTTTCTCATTGAATTAGACGGAGATGGGCCGAAATCGCGTTTTGAATTGAAGTTTAGAACCTTACCGCGGTTTGCTTGTTGTTGCAGACCCGTGAGCTCCAGATAGCAATTCCTAAAGCGGTCTTACAGCGGTATGCATTCCGTTGTAAGATCGTGAGCTCCAGAAGCTAACTCTTATAGCGGTCCTATAGCAGAATGCATACCGCTGTAGGCCACTAGATTTCTTCCTTAGCCCCTTTCTTCTTCACCTTCCACTTTTCACTCTTATTCCACTTTCACTTTCTCTATCTCATTTCAAGTTGATAGCTGACCATGTCTTCAAGTTTTATTTCCACTCCTATCATGCACCAAAATTGTTTCTTTTTGTTCCATGTTCGCTTTGCATGTGATGTGTACCTATATTGACAATATTGAGCCCAAAATGAGTAGCAATCATGTTCATTGAATACTTAAATGCTAAGCTTGAACCACTAAATAAGAGTGCAAAATATACTGATCAATAGTCATTTTTTCCTTTGTCGCTTATGAACATCATAACCAAATGTCCATTAGTACTAGGAACAACGGAAACTTGAGAGGAAGAAGTAGAGATTGTTGTGGTAAATGAGGCTATTGGGACGATGGAGGAATTTTCTAATGAGAAATGCTTTGATACCATGAAGAAGTTTGGACTGTAAAACTCCTTAATCTATTATTCAGATTGGACACACACACACACACACATATATATATATATATATATTACAAATGGTAACTGCCCCAATGGAGACAGTTAAATATAGAAAAAACTTTCTAACTTAGGAAAAAAAATAACTGTATAGTGAATCAATTAAATTGTCCCTATTATTTTTCCTAACTTCCTAATTGTTCCTATATTTCTACACATGGTTTTCTACAACTATAATTTAATAGGCATGGAGTGATAATTTTTTCCCCTAATAGTGTTGTATCTTGTATGTGTTATGGAATAGAGAAAACTGTGGTCATCTTGCAATCATTTTTATTCATGGGGTGATGAGTTTTTTACCTTCTTGTTTGTTGGATCATTATGTTTTCCGATTCATAGGAATAGTTAGATATTGATCCAAGTTTTTAACTATCTTGATAGATATAGAAACTTCTTAGGGATAAGGCTAAAAAGAGGCATATCATTGTTCTCATAAGTGGTGCCATACGGAGAAGGTGACTTAGGGCAACTAGATAGTAATTGAACAAGAAAACGTTTGATGCAAGCCGCTTTGCTATAATTTGGAATTTTCTTTCTTCATTTGTTTTCTCTTATTTTATTTTTATTATTATTAATTTATTTTTATTTTTTTTTTTTTGGGGGGGGGAGGGAGGGGGGTGTTCATGGGGTGCTCTGGATGTTATGAACTTATAACTGCCATGTGTATTGAAATTTTGTTACCCATATTTTTTGTTGTGAATAGTGGGATTATATGAGCTGGTATGGTCATGATATATGGGGATCTATGTGTGCATGTGCATGATAGTGGCTTACCATATCAATCTGGTTGACGACAACCTAATCAAGGAGTAGCAGATCAATCAAGGAGGCCACTTCCTTAGTAGATTAAGAAGTTATTAAGAAGTTTCCTAAGTTAAACTTAGGAAATTTCTTAATACTATAGCTTTCTTAAAAATGTATATATGTTTTTTTGGTAGTGTTCGTAGATGGAATGTTTATAGAGTCTAGTGTTTCTAAATTTGTATAGTTTCCTTTTGGGTTGTTCCTATCCTCTATAAGAGGACCTTGCTCGTGTATATTGGATTAATCAAGAAAGCAAAAGTGTTCTTTTTTCTACATGGTATCAGAGCCATCGATCTAGACTTGATACGCCAAAAACCCTAGTTCATTTATTACACAACCCTTTCTTCGTTCTATCTAAAGCTCCTCTCCTTTCATCAAAGCCTTTATTACATCTTTCAACTTGTCCGGAGATCATGTCTAAAACCTCCGAAGTTGCTGCCCCTACCATAACATCTGGAGATGTAATTCCAGTTGATCAATCCAATGTAGCTGGTGAATTACCTAGTGTTCATCAGTCCTATCAATTAGACAGTAGGAATTATGTTCAATGGGCTCAACTTATCAAGACGTTTCTCAAAGGTCATAGGAAAGGCAACCACCTGACAGGACTTCCACCAAAGGAGGCAAATCCAACCTTCATAGCCTAGGATGTGGAAGACTCCCGCATCATGTATTGGCTATGGAGTGCTATGCAACTAGAAATTAGCAAGAATTTTATGTTCTTGAGCACGACAAGGGAGATATGGGAGACAGTTCAACAAATATACTTCAAGGTCAAGGATGCTTCGGTGATTTTTGAGGTAAAAACTAAGATAAGTTCTACTAAACAAGGTCAATCAACAATCACTGAGTACTACAATAAGATGAAAGGGTTATGGTTGGAGCTTAATCACTATCAAGCTATAAAGATGGTGTGCAGTGAGGATGCTGCCACCCTCAATCAGATCTTCGAAAGAGACTGGATTATTGAGTTTCTAGTAGGTCTAAATACTGAGTTTGATCAAGTAAGGATTCAAGTTCTCGGTAGGGACAAACTTCCCAATTTAAATGAAGTTTTTGCTATCATTAGGAGTGAGGAAAACCGAAGATGTGCCATGCTGACAGAGCATACCTCTGAAGGTTCATCATTGATAATTAGCAACAAAGAATGAGAGGGAGTCAAATTTGGAAAACTAGCAATCCAAAATCGTGGTTCTAATTATGAGGGGCAATGGTGCACTTATTGCAAGAAGCCACGACATACTAGGGAAACATGCTTCAAATTGCATGTGAAAGAAGCAGTCTTGAGCAGGGGAGGCTTCAAAAACATGAAGCATCAAAGCTATCTCTCCAATAAGGATCCAGAGGAAGTAGCTAATAAAGGAGACCCAACTTAGGTGATCTTACTCATTTAAATCCAGAGGAGCTAGGCAAGCTAAAGGCCTTTCTTCAGACATTCCAAGATGGAGCATCCTACTCGCTAGTGCTGCAAGGTAAAACCCTAACCTATGAGACTTTTTCAGCTTCTAAATCTGATAGGAATAACATGTGGATCTTTGATTCAGGAGCCACTGATCATATAACTGCTCATCTCCATGTTTTTGAAACCTATGAAACCCTTGAAACCACTAAACAAATTACCATTGCAAATGGAGCCTCTATTCTTATTTCTGGAAAAGGCAAAGTTCTTTTTAACCCTTGGCTACCACTTAATCAAGTCCTTCATGTTCCAAGTTTAACAAGAAGTCTAGTTTCTATTCATATACTGACTAAAGACTTGAATTGCTTTACTATTTTCTCTCCTCACATGTGTAAGTTTCAGGCCAAAGACACGGGGAGGATGATTGATGTGGCTAAGGAACACAATGGGCTCTATATCTTGGAAGGAAAGAATAATTGTTCTAAAAGGAGACAGCATAGAATGACTTATTCCTCCCAATCAGCTTCTGATCTCTCTACTATTTGGTTGCATCATTTTAGATTAGGTCATCTCCCATTTGTTTTGTTAAAACAAATGTTTCCCACTTTGTTCAATACTCTAGATCCTAGTAGCTTTCAATGTGATGAATGTATTATGGCTAAACATCATCGAGTCTCTTATCCAATCAGTAATAAATTTTCTTCAAAACCATTTAATCTGATTCATTTTGATGTTTGGGGGCCATTTAAGATATCAAATTGTTCTGGGGAAAAATGATTCATATCCTTTATTGATGATTGTACTCATATGTGTTGAGTGTTTCTTCTAAAAGATAAGGCTACCATTGGGTCTGTTTTACCCTCCTTTTGCAAAATGATTTACACTCAATTTAGCATTCCTATCAGGAAGTTTAGGACTGATAATGCAAAGGATTATTTCAATAATCACTTGCATCATTACTTCCAACAAGAGGGCATTATTCATGAATCCTCTTACATTGATACTCCACAATAGAATGGAGTAGCTGAAAGGAAGATGAGACATCTTCTCAATGTCACCTGAACCCTTCTTTATAATCACCATGTCCCAACACATTTTTAGGGTGAAGCTATATTGATAGCCACCTATGTTATCAATAGGGTTCCCTCTAGGGTGCTTAATAATCAAAGCCCTTTCTAGCATTTAGCATCTTTTTTCCCTGATCTTAATCTTCATACTCCTTTACCTCTTAGAGTGTTTGGGTGTGTCTGTTTTGTCCACATACCCAAAGTAAATAGGGACAAATTAGATCCTAGGGCTCTTAGATGTGTTTTTCTTGGGTATTCTCCTACTCAAAAGGGCTATAAACATTATCACCCTACCACTTGCAAGTTCTATGTCTCAAAAGATGTGATCTTTATTGAATCCCAATCATTCTTTGGTCCTTCTCCATCTAAACATCAGGAGATTTCTCAGACTTGATGGTGTTGTTTCAAAGTATTGAACAAATGATTTAGAACTTGAGCATCTAATCCCTATCCTTGAAACAACACCATCAAGTCCTAGTCAATCTAATCAGCCTACTGATTCTATTCTTTCTACTTTCCCTATGCATGCTTCTCCGATGCATTTTGTTTTTCCTAGCAAGGAATAGGCAGAAACTAAATTGTTATCTCCTATTAGATACAAGGGTTCTCCCTATGTGTACAAGAGATGACAACCCATTAATAAGCCACAGCCCCCGATTCTGGTTTGGAAGTAGCACTTCATGAGGATTCACCCAACACTTCTAACCCATCTCTTCCTTAGATTGAACCTACAGATTTAGACCTACCCATTGCTATCTGGAAAGGGGTTAGAACTTGTACAAAACGCCCATTGGCCAATTATTTATCCTACCATCATTTGTCTCCAAACCATAGAAGCTTTCTCACTTCATTGGATGCAATTGTTATTCCTAAATCAGTGGAAGAGGCTATAAAAGATCTCAAATGGAAGGAGGTCATGTTAAAGGAGATGAGAGCTCTTAAAAAGAATCATACTTGGGAATTGGTATCTAGACCCAAAGGGATAAAACTAGTAGGTTGCAAGTGGATCTTTAATGTGAAATACAAAGTTGATGGTACACTTGACAGGTATAAGGCACGTCTTGTTGCCAAGGGCTATATGCAGTCCTATGGTATAGACTATCTTGAAACATTTGCTCCTGTAGCCAAAATGACTACTGTATGGATTCTCTTAGCATTGGCAGCCAATTATGGGTGGAAGTTACAGCAACTTGATGTTAAAAATGCCTTTTTATATGGAGATTTAGAGGAGGAAGTTTTCATGGAAATACCACCAAGATTTCAGCATAAGGGAGCAGGGCATGGGCAAGTGTGTAAACTTAAGAAGGCCTTGTATGGGCTCAAGAAACCCTTACGGGCCTGGTTTGGTAGATTCTGAAGTCTATGACATCTATGGGTTATCACCAAAGTAGAGGAAATCATAGCCTCTTCATCAAGCACATAGGAGAGAAGGTAATTGCCCTACTTGTCTATGTTGATGATATTGTAGTAATGGGAATGATTTAGATGAATAGGGTCTGCCAAGACAGAATTTGGCTCGAGAATTTGAAATAAAGGATCTTGGACCACTAAAATATTTCTTAGGTATTGAAGTAACTTACTCACAGGAAGGGATTTTCTTATCCCAACGGAAATATGTGCTAGACTTGTTGAAACTGGTTTGCTAAGGGGAAAAGGAGCAAGGATACCCATAGATCCTAACACAAAATTGCAAGGGAATTCTAGTGGAAAGGCAATCGGTAAAGGCAGATTTCAACATTTAGTAGGAAGACTAATTTATCTTTCTCATACTAAGTCTGACATAACCTTTGTTGTCAGCCTAGTGAGTTAATTTATGCATAACCCTATTGAAGATCATATGAATGTGGTGAGAAGGATCCTAAGTTGTCTTAAAGCTACACCGGGTGAGGGAATTTTATTTACTCAAGGAGCTGGTTTGAAGATCCAAGGACATACAGATGTTGACTATGCTGGGTATTGTGTCTTCCTAGGGGGGAATTTGGTGTCTTGGAGAAGTAAGAAACAAAGGGTGGTGGTTAGATCCAGTGCTGAGGCTAAATTTCAAGCCATGGCCCTTAGTGTGTGTGAGCTTTTGTGGTTATAGATTATCCTAGAAGATTTAAATGTTCCAATGCAAAGACCTATTGAATTTTTGGGGGACAATCAATCAAGTATTAGTATTTCTCATAATCCTATGCAACATGACAGGATAAAGCATATTGAAATTGACTGGCACTTTCTTAAGGAAAAATTGAATTTCAGTCTTCTCTAAATTTTCTATGTTCCCTCTAATCATCAAGTAGCAGATATTCTTACCAAAGGGCTACCTAGTACTCAATTTGAAACTCTAGTAAGTAAGCTGGGTATAATTGACATCCACTCCCCAGCTTGAGGGGGAGTGTTGTGAATAGTGGGATTATATGAGTTGGTATGTTTGTGATATATGGGGATCTATGTGTGCATGTGCATGATAATGGCATACCATATCAATCTAGTTGATGGCAGGCTAATCAAGGAGCAGCAGATCAATCAAGGAGGCTACTGCCTTGACATATTAAGAAGTTATTAAGAAGTTTCCTAAGTTAAACTTAGGAAACTTTCTTAATACTATAGCTTTCTTAAAAATGTATATATGTTTCTTGGTAGTGTTTGTAGATGGAATGCTTATAGAGTCTAGTGTTTCTAAATTTGTATAGTTTCCATTTGGGTTGTTCCTATCCTCTATAAGAGGACCTTGCTTGTGTATACTGGATTAATCAAGAAAGCAGAAGTATTCTTTTTTCTACATTTTTGTACAAGTATTTAGGAAATGGTACTCTTAAGTATACTAAAACTTGCTGCATACAAAGATTTTAGAAATTTGTTTCAAAAAATGAAATTAAAAATGCATGAGTTGCAGTCTTGCAGAGTATATACTGATGAGTTATAATGCATAAGAATTATGAATATTTGATTGAGGACTAAGAATTTTTCCTTGTCTCATAATTGCAGTGTTTCTTCATTAGCATGGTTCATGTCTTATCAGGAGACCAGTTTTGTTACCATTGGTCAAAGGCTTCTTGCAAATCCTCTGAGGTAATGGATTCCTCTCCCCGTTCATCTTGAGAACAACTTTAAAGAATATGCCAAAAATTCTCTCTTTCTCTCTCATCTATGCATAAAATTATATGGTGTGGTTTTTCTTTTTCTTGGCAATGGAATAAGTATTTCATAATTGATGACTACTTCAGGTTAATTTGTAAACTTCTAACTGGATATGCATCTGTGGTTGCAAAATACTTTTCACTTTACTAACAATGTTAAAGCTGTCTACTGTTATTTTGGTATGAACAGATAACACAACCAGTTAATGCATAGTCATTACAGCATTCTACTCCTCTATATATATGTTTTTCAAGAATACCTGTAAAAATACATGGAATAGGGGATATCTAGAGAATATACCAACTAGGATGGTCTGCCATGTATAAAAAGAGACACTTATAAGCCAATAACTTAGTACATAATTTAACCATGGACTGGTGCAAGTACACGACGCAAACATTGTTAAAACTTTCCCTCAAGGTTTAAGAGTAGAGGAACTAGGGGGAAGTTAAGCAGGATTCTTTTTCAAAAATAATCCTATTTTTTAAAAAGATCCAAGATACTACCCAGGCCAAACTATTTCCCAAACTACAGGTATGACCTGAACTTGGTTTTCGATCATATCATACTATGATCTACTATAATTGAGCATGTGGAAGTCTGAATTTACAAATCTAGAAAACGTTGAAATGATGGAATAAGTCAAATGGACTTGGTGAGAAGATAGAGTGCTTTATAATGTTAGCGAAATAAGGATGATGCAACACAACATTTAATGCAAATGATGTCCAAGTATGGTAATTGGGAAACGAGATAGGTGAATCAAATTAGAAATCATGCAATTAAAAAAAAAAAAAGATGCACTGATCAGGAGTATACTAGAAGAAGAATAATCCAGAATAAAACGGTCTAACAGAAATAGGTAACACCTAATAGCAAACCCCTATAATCAATGTATAAAGGTTACTAAGCCACATGATTGGACATAAGCTTAGTGAATTCCCTACTAACTGGGGTGAAATGTGGTGCACCAACAACTGACAATTACCTAATGTTAGCAAACAGTGTTCTGTTGAGATACTCACAATAACATACAATAAAATCATCATCATCATCATTATGTTCTGTTGAGATACTCACAATAACATACAATAAAATCATCATCATCATCATTATTAACTGCACCTTATCCAAACCAAGTTGTGGTTGGTGGCGCAACATTCATAATGACTTCTAAAAATCACATTGGCAATACAAATATATGCAAAAGAACGATGTGGCAAAATTTTATGCTAGATGCCCTTCCTAGCACAACCCTCTAATGGGGGAATGATGAGATAAAGTAAATCACAATCATGTATAACTGAATCAATCATTAGATGTGAATATAGACTAAGTGTCCTATGGACATGCATAGTTGTAAACAAACAGTTCTTTTTTGTTAACAGAAAACTAAGCCTTGTTCTCTTTGTTGTTTTCAAATCATTTTCAGTTTTCAATTTTCCAAAATAATGAAAACGTGTTTACTTTCATATTTTCAAAAACGCATTTTCGAAAATAAAAAAAATGTAAAGAAAACTCAAAACAACAAAAAGTCGTTTTCATCACGAACATGCTCAAAATTTCTAAAACACGAAAAACGCTACAGACAAAAAGAATGTATTTTCAGCAATCTCAAATAAGACACTCAAAATACAAAACTGAAAATGAATTCAAAACTCAAAATTGAAAATTGAAATACGAAGAGAACAACCCTCTAATTTTCCTGTTTCTTTCTTTTTTAAATAACGAGGTTTCTGTTTAAGTTGTTTATTGTGATCTTTGGCACTTAATTGATCTTAACAAATCTGTCAATACCAATCATTTTAAGCTGCCTTTCACACCGTGATATGTCATCAGGGTTCGATTCCATTATGGGCATCCAGATTTGTTTGATAGGGTTTTTCACATAACAAGAGGTGGCATAAGCAAGGCATCAAAGACAATAAACTTAAGCGAGGATGTTTTTGCTGGTAGGTTAAGTTTTTTTGTTCAGAAGCCTGCTGTCTTGGTCCATTGTGCACCTTACAGGTTGTGTCATGTATTACAGGCTTCAATTCTACTTTGCGAAAAGGATGCGTCACATATCATGAGTATATGCAAGTTGGGAAAGGTCGTGATGTCAGCCTGAACCAGATATCAAAGTTTGAAGCCAAGGTAGCAAATGGGAATAGTGAACAGACTCTTAGCCGTGACATGTACCGACTTGGACGTCGATTTGATTTCTTTCGGATGCTTTCTTGCTACTTCACCACCATTGGTTTTTACTTTAACAGTTTGGTAATTATTCCGAACCTTGAAATAGTTATTCTATTACTGCATAAAATTTGTAGACATCTAATTATGGTATATTGGTATATTTGTTTGATATATATCCAATATAAACCTTCACCTTGGTTCAATAGTGTTGAATTGTTAACCATCATCTCATCTAAAAGCTTATGCTATTAGATAGAGGGTCAACTTTATCTTTTATATTATTTACTCTCAGCATGTCCCTTCACATGTAGCCAGGCTTCATTACATAACTGGTCCAAACAAAGGCAAAAATTTAAAAATTGGATCAACAGTGAAGTTTGAACTCAGGACCTTTACCTACTTTGATACCATGTTAAATTATTAATCACTATCTCATCTAAAAATTTAAATTATTAGATAGAAGATTAAGTTTATCTTTTATATCATCTTTTTTACTCCTAACAAATAGAATAATTAGAAATCTCAGACAAGATATTTCAAATTAGGAAGAAAGCACTAGATTAAATACTGTTTCTGTTAAGGATTAGTAACTATGAAGGTATTCAAGAAAAAAAGCTTGATGGGAATAAGTAAGATTTGTAAAGTAAGAGCACCAACAATAACATCAACAAGAACAAGCCTTAATCCCTTTGGTGTTACATTTTAGTATCTCTACCACAAGTCCTAATGCACATTTTTGCTTTGTGATACACATCTTTAATAACCTGTATATAAATAATCCGAACTGCCATCTTCTCTAAAAATTTTCATACTACTTTTCTGATGACTTTTTGTTAAATGCCTCAATAAGTAGAGTTCCCACTGCTGACCTAATAGACATGAATCTAAATTGATTTTTGGAGATATTGATTTCTTTCGTTAAACTTTGTTCAATCACTTCCCCCCAAAGTTTTATAGTATTTATTAACTTGATTCCTCCAAAATTTCACAAGTTTGAACATCTCAATTGTTCTCATAAATGAGTATTAGAGTGCCCTTTACCCACTCATTATGCATTCTCATTGATTTAAGGATTACATTAAATAGTTTTGTTTATCAAAAATCTATTGTTCTCCTAGACAGTTTTATGCTTCTATCAAGATAATATTCAGTTCAACCGCTTTATGCTCCCTTATATTTTTCATTGCTGGTTTCACTTTCAAACAAGTCTACAAAACATATCATTTCTATGTTATTTAAAATTACCAAGATTTCATGTTGTAATATTTGTTATTCCACATTCATTAAGTAGCTTTGAGAAATATAATATCTTTTCTTGTCTTTTTATTCAAGTGCTGGTATAATTTTTCCTAAGCTTTTGGTCTTACTTCACTAACTACCTTCTATGCTTCTTTTTTAGTCAAAATATACGTAACCATTTTTTTTCTTTTTTGCTTAGTGTATCAAAAAAAATTTCATTAGGGCATGTATGCAGAGTCTTGTAGCAACGTCTCCTGATTTTGATTTTTTCTTCTTGCACCTCCTCGCTCTACCAACATAACTTCTCTTGCTTGGGACCTTTTCTTTTGACTCTCCTAGAATATCTTTGTTGTGTTTTGGACAACAGTAACTGTTTGGACCCACCTGAAATACAGTTATAATCAAGATCTGATACCACAGTGTGAGGACCCAGTCCTTGTTCTCCAATTAATAAGTGTATTGGATGAAATTTCTTTTATTTTACTTCCTTTCCTTGCTTTAATACCATTTAATTTCCATAACTTGTGTTTCATTCTCATAACTCAGCCAAACATCATCCTCCATGGATGGTGGCACAATGGAAAACATAGCTAGGACAATCGCAGTCCCCTCCATTGAACCATCGCGCATACTCTAAACAAGGATGGACTAGTGATCATCTCTCCCATTGTTCACTTGGGGGGTGGAAAAGAGTGTTACTCTTGCTCCTTAGATGGGATTCAAGTTCCTTAGGCCTTAAATGCATTAATTCCTTCTATTCAACCTGATTTCAGCCTTCAGATTCCTTATAGTCAATCTCATAGTCTATTATTTGACATCGTAATTGATCTCGCACCAACACTGTTTTGAATAGTCAAACTCATAGTCAATAACTCATACTGCTGTCAATATCTAGATCATTCTGTTTTGGGATAGTTAACTGCCTTTCTTTGAAGTCAGTTCTCCCAATCTTATTGTTGGAGAATCTAGTTAGAAGAAGCTAATTGGTTCTGATGAAGATAAGATGAAGATAAAAAAAGTGATATATTGCTGTTTGAATAAAAGCCGAAAGGAGATGAGATGATAAGGAGTGTTTGAAACTGAAGAGATAAGGAAGATGAGAAGATAAAGATTGAGATAAAAGGGTTCCTTAAAAATAGGATATATCTACCACCTGAGTTTAAATCCTATATCCTATCCTATCCTATCTATCTTTGTAACATATTTGAATTTAGATTGTATCCTATCCCTATATTTTAGGAACAAAACCATAGCCTAGCTCATGTATAAATTCTCACCCTAAACTCAATACAAGCTAAGAATACAATTGCTTCTTTAGTCTCCAATTATACCTAAGGTGTTCCTACTTAAGTTATTCAATTTGTTCATGGTATCAGAGCCCAGTTCTACCTAGCCTGAATAACCAGACACCATGGCCACCTCCAACCCTAAGAATGCAGTCCAGACAACTGTAGAATCCTCTATCATCTCTAACTCACCATCTGTAACCATTCCATCTGTTCCTCTATCAACCAATAGTCATACCTTGGCCAGGTAATTTGCAAGATTGAACCCTTGTCTAGCATGAATTTATCACAACTTAGAATGAGGAAACCCTTGGCCATGAACATCCTATTTATAGGCTTTGAAACTTGGCCACCAAGTAAGTCACAATCATTTCAAATCTTTTCTAAATCTTCCAAGATATTTTAATCATTTCAAATCTTTTCTAAATCTTCCAAGATATTTCAATCATTTCAAATCTTCTAAAATTTTCTTTAATCATTCGAAATCCTTATCCAAATAAGATCTCATCAAATCTTATCCAAATCAAATCACATTCAATCAAATCTTATCAAATCTTATCAAATAAGTCATCATGAGCTTTCATCTTATCTCTAAAGTCATTATGAGGCTTTATTTTATCTCTAAAATCATCATGAGGCTTTTATCCTTAATCTCCCTGCCCCTGGGAAAAAGGTTTCAAGAATTACACTTTGGCCCAAACTTTTTGGGGAATTGCACTTAAACCCTTTTCAACTTGGTCCCAGGTCATTTTTTAATTACATTTTAGTCCCTGAAGAATGGACTAATTACGCTAATACTCTTGTTTTTTAGGTAAATTACACTTTTACCCGAACTTCAATATTTACGATTTTGCCCTTGGCTCAGAAACTTAACTTCCTTGTCAAGACTTTCATAACCCTTTGTTTCATCTCGAAACCACTTAAGGGTTGTTCTATTAACAAAATTATAGTCTCCTCAGGGTTCCGTGGATTTCTCGGAAGCCCTTCACCATCATTCGGTCTTTTAGGGTGACTTACAGCTAAACCAAAAATTGTCTCTAATTTGATTTCTTTCGGCATCATAAATCTCGTCTCGAGATGCTCGTCAATGACATACCCTTACCCTTAGGTATTTACGCTTCAGGGCGTTCCCTACCATCGATTCGGCAATTTATTTTGTTATTAAGCCACTTTTTTAGTATTTTAAACTCTCTTAAAATACGTGAAAATCTCACGAAAATGTGGGGTATTACAGCAGTAGAACCAAGTTCCAACTCTGCCCTTGCTAGGGACAAGCAGTGGTGTGAGCACTATAATAAGCCTTATCACATAAAGGAAACTTGTTGGAAAATACATGGGAAGCTAACAAATTGGAAGCCAAAGAATAAAATGGAGAAAGAGAGGCCAGCATATACCACAACAATTGCGCCCATACCGAAAAAAGGTATAAACTTGAACCTAACTACTGAGCAGCTAGATTTTCTACTGAAGCTATTGAGCAATACCCATCTTGCAAAGGAATCAAATACTTTAGCCACTAATCCCATAGTCTCTATGGCCCAAAAACGTAATCTGAAATACTCCTTATTATCTAGAAAACTAAATGGAAATTGTTGGGTTGTAGACACAAGAGCATCTGATCATATGACCAGGTTTACAACTATAATAAATCAACTTCAGCCTAATTGACAATCTTGATGACAGATGGTACTATGTCTTCAGTTATGGGACAAGGGAATGTTTATGTGTTTGGTTTGCAACTTAAATCTGTCCTATATGTGCCTAATTTGAAGTGTAATTTGTTATCAATTAGTAAGCTAATTGAGGATAGTGATTGCATTGTAATCTTCTTTCCTTCTCATTGTATATTTCAAGACTGATCTTAGGAGAAGATCATTGGCAATGCTAAGGAAAAGGATGGGCTCTATTTTGTTTCAAGAAATAATTATCCTCCAAGATATTAGTCATCACATAAGCTTTCTCTCACTGTTGTTTCTAATTCTAATATTATGTTATGGCACAAACGCCTTGGTCATCCAAGTTTCTCATATCTAAGATGTTTGTATCCAAGTTTGTTTATCAATAAAGAGAAAGTAATGTTTCAATGTGAACATTGTATTCTTACCAAACAAACTCACAGCACTTACCTAGCTCATCCTCACACACCTTCCAAACCCTTTTACTTGATTCATAGTGACATTTGGGGACCTACAAGAATTCCAAGTTTGTCTGGTGCCCGATGGTTTGTCACTTTCATTGATGACGACCATACCAGAGTCTTTTGGGTATATCTCATGAAAGAAAAATCTGAGGTGTGTGTTATCTTTCAAAGTTTCCACAAACTTATTCTTACTGTGTTTCAATCCTCTATTTGTATTCTTAGGACTGATAATGACTGTGAGTATTTTTCCTACTCATGGGATTTTTCATCATAATACTTGTCCCTACATCCCTCAACAAAATGGGGTGCCTAAGAGGAAAAATCGCCATTTACTTGAAGTTGTTGTTTACTAGTTCTGGTCCTAAAAGGTATTAGGGGTAAGTTGTTCTAACAGCTTCTTACTTAATAAACCAGTTACCATCCAAAGTCCTCAACTATCAGACTCCTTTGCACACCCTGTTGGACACTTTCCCTCATGCTCAAATCTTAAGCTCTCTCTCCCCTAAAGTGTTTGGTTGCATTGTGTATGTTCATAAAATCAATCCTAACTGTCACAAACTTGAACCAAAAGCCCTCAAATGCATTTTTCTTGGCTATTCTTTTACTCATAAGGGATACAAATGCTACTGTCCACTCTCACAAAAGTTTTTTGTCTCTTGTGACGTAATATTTGTTGAAGATAAATTCTATTACCTAAGTGCTTCTATTCAAGGGGAAACATCACAGGAAGAGGATCATTGGGATCCCAAAGTGTCTATGCCTATGTCACTTCCACCTTTTTTTTCATCCTCTTCAAATCCTAACCTAACCCAACCTGCTGCATCTGATTTCACCCAACCAGCTACCCTTAAACAACCTAAATCAGTTACTCTTGTCTTTGCACCCATCCACCAACTCATCCAACTAGCTGTGCCAGTGGTGACCAATCTAGGAGGAGGATTAGACTCAGAAAAACCTACTGTGGTTTATTCCAGGAGACCCAAATTTCCTACTTCTCAACTCAACCAATCATTAGAGCCAGAGAATGGTCCATCAAGAGAGGAACACACTGCAGTTGACAATGATTTGGATATTCCTATTGCTCTTCAAAGGGGGGGGGTAAGGTCCTGTGTTAAGTATCCAATCTCTAATTACTTAACATACTCTAGATTGTCTCCACAATTCAAGGCATTTACCACAACAGTTGATAGAGTGGCTATTCCACAAAATATTCAGGATGCTTTGAAAGATCCAAAGTGGAAGGAAGCTGTTATGGAGGAAATGAAGGCTTTGGTTGGCAACCATACATGGGATATTGTAGAATCTCCCAAAGACAAGAAAATTGTAGGATGCAAGTGTGTATTTATTGTTAAATACAAGTAAGATAGAAGTATAGGTACAAGGCAAGGTTGGTGGCTCAAAGGTTCTCCCAAAGCTATGGAATAAATTATGAGGAGACATTTGCTCTTATGGCAAAGCTAAATTCCATAAGGGTATTGTTGTCTCTTACTGTTAATCTGGTTTGGGAACTGTTTCAGCTAAACATCAAGAATGCTTTTCTTAATGGGGAGTTGGAAGAAGAAATCTATATGAAGATTCCACCCGGATTTGAGAAAGAAGAAAAGGTTGGCAAGGTGTGTAAGTTGTATCGTTCACTCTATGAGTTAAAACAATCCCCAAGAACCTAGTTTAAGAAATTTAGTTCTACACTTACAAGGTTTGGGTACAAACAAGGGGAAGCAGATCATACCTTGTTTACTAAACATGCAGCTAGTGGCAAAAGTCCATTTTGATTGTATATGTGGATGATATTATCATCACTGATGATGATATTCAAGAAATTGTTGCACTTAAACAGTGATTAATGGATGAATTTGAGGTTAAAGACTTGGGCACCATGAAGTATTTTCTAGAAATGGAAGTGGCCAGGAGCAAAAAGGTATTTTAATCTCTCAAAGAAAATATACTCTTGATCTCCTAAAAGATACTGGAATGCTGAGAAGTAAACCAACATGTACACACCTTGAGAGAAACTGGAAATATAGGATAACTAAGAGTGATCCTCTTGTTGATAAAGGAAGATACCAAAGATTAGTTGGAAGGCTCATTTATCTATCTCTCACTCGCCTGAATATTGCCTATGCTGTGAGTATTGTGAGCCAATTCATTCACTCACCTACTCAACAACATTTAGTTGCAATTTATCACATTCTAAGGTACTTAAAGGGGACACTAGGGAAGGGATTATTATTTTAGAAAAGTGATGCTAGAAGAGCTTAAGGATTTGCTGATGCTAACTGGGCAGGTTTTGTGATGGACAGTCAATCAACATCTGGTTTTTGTACTAAACTGTAGGGGAACCTAGTCACCTGAAGGAGTAAGAAGCAATTCGTTGTGGAACGTAGTAGTGCAGAAGTAGAGTTTAGGGCAATTGCTCAAGACATCTGCAAGTTAATTTGGTTGACACGGCTGATGGAAGACCTATGAATGCCCTTGACTTCACCAACAAGGCTTTATAGTGATAGCAAGTTAGCTATCAGCATTGTTAATAACCCCATCCAACATGACAGTGTCAGATCTCCGATGTGACAGGTAGGCTCTTCCGTAATTGGGAAGAATAGAGAATGGGCGGGAAAGACAAATATGAGAAAGAGAGGGAAGAAGAGAGAATGGGAGAGAAAGGGAGAGGGAAAGAGAGAGAGAATTGGGAGGGAAAAGATCAGTGGTATAATCCTCACATGATCCCCATCCTCATGCATTCATCCTATTTATAAGAGAATTACAATTCTAGAGTATTCTCCTAACCAACTCTTTCAGTAGTTAGGACCAAGTGGCCACATGCTAGAGTCCTACTATCCTTAGAACAACAAAGAATTACAAGTATATATTACCCCTAATTACAATTATGTCCTTGGGTTGTGACAATCAGGATGAAGCATGTCAAGATTGATAGAAGTTTTATACGAAGGGAAATTGAACAAGGTGGAATAAGACTCACTTATCTTCCTACAACTAGTCAAGAGGCGGATGTATTTACCAAGGTTATGTCACTACCGAGGTTTGAATCACTCATTAGCAAGCTAGGAATAAGGAACATCTATTTACTAGCTTGAGGGAAGGGTGTTGGAGAATCTGGTTAGAAGAAGCTAATTGGTTTTAATGAAGATACGAAAATGATATATTGTTGTTTCAATAAAAGCCGAAAGGAGATGAGATGATAAGGAGTGTTTGAAACTGGAGATAAGGAAGATGAGAAGGTAAAGGTTGAGATAAAAGGTTTCCATAAAAATAGGATATATCTACCACTTGAGTTTAAATCACATATCCTATCCTATCTATCTTTGTAACATATCTGAATTTAGATAGTATCCTATCCCTGTATTTTAGGAACAAAACCGTAGGCTAGCTCATGTATAAATTCTCACTCTAAACTCAATACAAGCTGAGAATACAATTGCTTCATTAGTCTCCAATTATACCTAAGGTGTTCCTACTTAGGTTATTCAATTTGTTCACTTATTAAAGCAACTTCCTGGCCATATAAAAACTATCAACAATAATGATATGAAGAAAGTCAACCCCCCGACTCAAGGGCTGGTTTTGCTCCGCTGCATCAGGTTTCCATGTCACTATTTAAGGGTTTAATTGGATGGAACATGATGATGATATATGTTGAAACTAATAACAATGTTTGATGAGGCTATTAAAAAATTAAAAAGTTGATTTAAATTTGAAATAATGTTGAACCTATGTATTATTTTTAGAAAATTTCATTTAAAATTATGTGAAATTGAATATTAGAATTTAGAAATATGAGACTCTACTGTAGTTCTTTTGCAAGGAGCTGATGATCCAAAGGAGGTCTTTGTAAAGTACTTGTATAATGGATCCCATTTAATACCAAATCTGATTGTGTTGATCTAGGTATGATCTGGTTATAACAGATTTATTGGATCTAGTGCTAGTTGGATATAGATCAGATCTGCATGTAAATGGACATTATTTTGCGGTCGGATCTAGATCAGGTCAGACCCATTTACAGACCTAGCTTAAAGGTGCAAATCCCTCTCTTAACTTTTTTTACTGTAGTCCAAGTCATTTTGTTCCAATTTGTTGTGCATCCAAACAACAGATATATGTGTCTCCCAAGTGCTCAAAGCAATCTGACTATTCAAATTTGAAATTTAATAACACAAGTTTAGACATTTGTTTGACAAGTCTTTGTTGAGTGTTGATATCCAGCATTTACTGACAGCAGATTAGATGTCTCCTTGCTTCTCAGGAATAAAAGTAATAATTTGCAATTCTTACAAGGCAAAGGTTCTCCAACCATATTTGAAAAATATTGTATTCAGTTGTTTGCAAACTATCGATATGGTTGTTGATCATCATCAAACACCACAGCAATGAAAATATACAGTATCAGGCCTACATGCTGGTTTCATTCAGCTGAAATAGCAAAGTATTTTTTTTTTTTTTTTTACATTTTCAGATGTTTTGATGATTATTAACGATAAACAAATTGTTCAGTTGAAATGCTGCTGTCTAAATCTGGTTCCATCTGGTTTTGCCACCTTGCAGATATCAATAGTGGGAATCTACGTGTTCCTTTATGGGCAGCTATACCTGGTTCTCAGTGGTTTGGAGAAGGCACTACTCCTTGAGGCTAGAATGCACAACATACAGTCACTAGAGACGGCTTTAGCCTCCCAATCATTTATCCAACTTGGACTCTTAACAGGATTACCAATGGTGATGGAAATTGGACTTGAAAGAGGAGCTCTTACTGCTGTCAAAGATTTTGTACTCATGCAATTGCAGCTGGCTGCTGTCTTCTTTACTTTCGCCCTTGGAACAAAAGCTCACTATTATGGTCAAGCAATACTTCATGGGGGTGCCAAGTACAGACCGACTGGACGCAAGGTCGTGGTGTTCCATGCGAGCTTTACTGAGAATTACAGGCTATATTCCCGAAGTCATTTTGTGAAAGGATTTGAGCTGCTACTCCTTTTGATTGTTTATAATCTGTTCAGGCGCTCCTACCAAAACAGCATGGCATATGTGTTAATCACATATGCAATCTGGTTCATGTCATTGACTTGGTTGTTTGCACCATTTCTCTTTAACCCTGCTGGGTTTGACTGGGGAAAGATAGTGGATGACTGGAAAGATTGGAACAAATGGATCAAGCAGCAAGGTGGCATAGGCATTCAACAGGACAAAAGCTGGCAGTCTTGGTGGAATGATGAGCAAGCCCATCTCCGACATTCAGGATTGGTTTCTAGGTTGATTGAAATACTTCTATCTATGAGATTTTTCATTTACCAGTATGGTCTGGTCTATCACCTTGATATATCTGGGAAAAACAAAAACTTCATAGTTTATGTGCTCTCATGGGTTGTCATCGTTGCAGTTTTCCTCTTACTCAAGGTAACATCCCTTCCTGCCTTCTAGATTGGATTAAGTGTATCCGTGCAGATATTGCTTTTTATTTTCTATATGCTACTAATCAAAAAGAAGCTCTAGAAAGAGCAGAAATAAAGATTGCAACATTTTCTGTAAGTTATTAGCATAAAAGAATGCTAAAAGTTAACCTCAATCTCAAACTAGATTTGTTTGATACTATAATCAGCTTATTCAACTATAAGACGCATACATTTGGATGCCATTTCATATGAAGGGATTAATACTTCTAGGTTATCAATCCCAACCTCCATCCTTTCCTTTCTTTCCCCCATGTCCTAATACTGCATTGATAGTGTCTATTGATACTCATAACATCCAGTTGTCATGTTATGTTTGAGGATTATTACTTATGTTCTAGCATAACGCACGACCATGGATCTAATAGTAAACAAGTAGTTAAGATTTTTATTGTAAAGTGCCACAAATGATGGGACCCTTATGCACTAGATTGCTCTTTGTTAAGTTCTAAGCTAGAAGGATTTTGAATTCCTAAACTAAGGCTTGTGTACTGTATGAAGGCAAATCTTCTGCAAGTAAATGGTAGCAAGCTCAAATGCTTGAATAAGGATGTAGGGGGGCTATTTAGTTGTGAAAATGATTTCTAGTTTTCTATCCTCAATTCTCTATAAGATCTTTTGTTTTCCTAATGCATAGAAAATTTGGAAAATGCATTCAAATATTAGAAACATAGAAAACTAATTCCCAATCTAAAAAATTGAATCACGCGTGTTCAAAAAGGGAGAGATGTTTTAATTTTATTTGTGTAACTTGTGTTAGATAAGAAGATGGAGATGATTTGGGGAACATGTTTGGGAAACTGCATTTTTCAAATCTCCAAATTAATAAAAAAAAAACATGTTTTAATTTTATATGTTTTTATTATTTTCTTTATATATTATTATGCTTACAATTTATGTATTTATATAACTAAACTAGAGGCTAAATTCCAGCCCAGCCTACCCACCAATAAACTCAGTCAAAACTTATTAACTATGTTTGAGATGTTTTGTGTTGTATGTTATTTAGATAATGATTTTGTGTTGGAAATGTATATGTTGTATAAATTTAGGGAAATCCTATACCCACAAATAAGTTTGACAAACAACTCTCACAAATTGACATGGTATACATAAATTCATAATAGTTATATTCAAGTTCATAATAGTATTATCCAAAATTAATGATAGTTCATAGTAGTGAGTAGATTTATTGTTAATTTTAGGTAGAACTATCATGAATTCGTATAAAACTATCATGAAACCATGTCAATTTGTAAGGATTGTTTGTCAAACTTGTTTGTGGATACAACATTTTCAGAAGATTTATATAGTTGAAAATGTTTTCTAAATCTATATATATATAGTTAGTTATTTATTTCCTTGTTACATCATATACATTAAATTTTGATTTAAGAATTTGAGATAAAATTGAATATATATTCCTTTAATTTAAATTAAACTGGTAAAACCGATACCCATTACCCAATGGATGTGGGGATGAACGAATAAATGCATTGGGTATGGATAAGGGTACTGGTTTTAGAATTAAGGTATGAGTAAGAGTTAAGGTATATATAATTCGTATTTGATTCGTTGCCATCCCTACCCCTCGGTATCTAAAGTATTTTGCTGTTAATTGTAATTTTTGTAGAGAATTTTGGTTCGTATTTATGTAGACAGGTATTTGTTTTTTAAACAACATAGTGTATTTATGTGATGGTTACATGCAAAGCAGGCAGTGAACATAGGAAGGCAACTGCTGAGCGCCAACTATCACTTCGCATTCAGGATATTCAAAGCATTTCTTTTCCTTGGTGTTCTTTCAACCATAATAATTCTGTCCATCCTCTGTAAACTGTCGTTGAAGGACCTAATCGTGTGTTGTTTGGCATTTCTGCCTACGGGATGGGGTTTGATATTGGTAAACGCTCTTAAGTCCCTTCTCTTTGCTTCATCATCATCTACTTACTTGTTGGTTTTGTCTGTCTTTTGTCTTTGAAACAAAAGAAGAGAAGGGGAAGCAAAAGCAGCTGTGCCTAACCGGTGTGTTTGTTGTTTTGGGGGGTTTTGTTTAGGTTGCACAAGCCGTGAGGCCCAAGATTGAGAGCACCGGATTGTGGGACTTCACCCAGGTCATTGCTCAAGCTTATGACTATGGGATGGGGGTTGTCCTTTTTGCACCCATTGCTTCTTTGGCATGGCTCCCCATCGTCTCAGCCTTCCAGACTCGGTTGCTTTTCAATGAGGCTTTCAGCCGGAGTCTGCAGATTCAACTGGTTATTGAAGGGAAAAAGAACACATAAGTTCCTAAGAACACATCTCAGAATAAACACAACATTTTGTACAGTCCATTCATTGTAAATGTGGCTTATTGTTATTATAGATGGCATGGCAATAAACACAGACAGTATATCACAATTTGATTCTTATACAATATACATACATACATACATACATGTAAAAACGTTTTGTTTATAGTTCAGAGTAGAGCAGAGCAGTGTAGGTGGATTTCTCAAGCAAAAAGATCAGCACCTCGTTTACATTTCCTTTCTGGCCACGCTATAGGTACATCATTGTGTACATTTTGGACTATACAATGCATCACAAATGACAAAAATACCTCTCGCCCCTCATCGTCTCGCCTCACCGCCTTGAGTGAGGGATATTTTAGTCGTGTGCCTCATCACCTTGGGTGAGGGACATTTTAGCATCATTGTGTAGCCCAAGATGTATACAATGATATACCAATAGCATTTTCCTTTCTCGAGAGGCAGAATAGTGAGCAAGAGGTGAAATGGGCATTTTCACCCCTTATACACTGTTTCCATCATGTCTGCATCATCAGATCTCAAGGTGTAGACTATAGAAAGTCTCAATATTGGTAAGTTGAATATACGTAATGAGTAAAGCTATTTATCTAGATTGGAGATATCTCAAGTTTAATTGGTACATTTTTATTGAAAATTGAATATGTGCAATGTAAATAGACACATGTTAGCTTGCATGAAAACGGATACGAAAAACGTTTTTGATTAGAAATGAAAATGAGAAAATGACATTTTTTTGAAAAAGTAAGAAACTGAAATGCATGATAAAGTGTAAATTAAAAAATATAAATATAGGGTTTTTTTACAAATATAATTTTATAAATATATTATTTTATAATTAAATAATATGTATATATATTAGATATATATTTTATAAATATATAATTTAACATATATACATACATATACATATATATCATCATTATATATATATTTTTTTATTTTTCTCTTCACTCTTTTCAAGAAACTTTTTTCTCTTATCTTGTCTCTCCTCGAGAAACTTCATCTTTCTTCTTTATTTTCCCTTTCTTTGCCGCATATGCTCTTCTTCTCCAGCAATTTGTTTTTGTTCCTCTTCCCTTCACCACCAGCTAGCCGCCTCACCTCTTCCCTTCTTTCGTCGCCTATGCTCTTATTTTCAGCAATCTTTCCTTATTCCTCTTTCCTTTGTCGCCAGCCAACCGCCTTACCTTTCACTGCTACCTTTCCTCTCATCGTTGACCACCATTGCATCCTCCTTCATTGTCGCCTTTCAACGCTGGAAACGTGTTTTCGGTCATTTTATGTAATTTATGAAATAGTCCTAAAACGTTTTGCAAATTACAGAAACAGTCTGAAAAATATTTCAGGCATTTTTTTCATTTCTAAAATGAGAAATGTTTCAAAAACAACGTTTCCCAACCGTTCCCATGCTTTAGAGCTTATATTTAATAATTCACAAATTATACATATTAAATAAGTCAATTGACGATTGATAACCTCGTGTATTCAAAGAGTTTTAATTATCGAGTCAAATTTGGAGGCATCTTAAACAATTACTTCAATCCCTAAAAGAACAACTTAAATGGTCAAAACAAGATTTGAGGATGGTTTAATTAGCAATAGAAGATTATTATTTTGTCATCAAAAGGTTTAAAAGTTAAGTTGGGAAAGTATATTATCTACTACTTTTTCAGTTCTTTATTGATTAAAAATATTTTAGAGATATAGATAAATTAAATGTTCTTCATAGTATTTATCAATTTTAATACCAACATTAAATAAAATAATACCTTTGGAAAATTTGAGGTTTGAGTTTACTTGTCACTCCACCAACGTTGTCACCTCAAATGTCAAAAGAATTAAGGAAACTTTTAAAAGAAACTAAACCAGAAACTACGTAACTAATGACAAACAAACTTGTCAAATGACAAACAAACTTGTCAACTATAAATTAACAAGAAGTATTAACAAAAATAGACAGATATTTTATTACTTTGCTGAAAATGATATGCCCTGAAAATTGCACTTATATCCAGCAAAGGAGCAGATACAAACATTTGGAGCAAAGTTGGATTTGAATCAAGGCAAAAAGATAAGTCGGGCCGCTCAAGACCGAGCAGGTGAAGACCCACTCAATCATATGACTGAGTGAGTAGGGGGTCCTCATCCCTCTCTCTCTTCTACCCTTCAAGACATGAAGAAGCAAGGCCACCCACATGATCGTTTGACCAATTGGGCACCCACATGATCATTTGATCGATTGGGTGTCTCCCACTCACACCTCATCTTCGGATACACGGTCCCGAAACTCTTAGGACGGTCATGAAACTCTTGGGATGAGCTGCGAAACTCTCGGGATGGACTGCGAGACTCTTGAGATGGCCACCACATGCCCCCTATCTCCCTTCTCTATAAATAAAAGGCCTCGCCCCTACCTTAGGTACGCTCTCTTTGGCACTTTAAGTACATTCTTGCACTCCCGCTCTCAAGAACTAACTTAAGTATCGGAGGGTTTGCGTGAGGACACCTACTCGCACCCCTAATTGTGTGTTCGTCTTACAAGTCTCTCAATCATCAAGACTCTCTCGGTCATCAAGGGTCACTTGATCATCAGAAAACCTCCCGTCACATCCAAAAAAGTCTCCAACTTATCAAGTCTCCCGTTCAAAAGATCACGAGTCTCCCGTCTCTCAACATACCCAAAACTCTCATAACACTTGATATGACGAGACTTTCAGTTTTCAAGACACTTGGTGACGAGACTCAAGACTCTCAAGACACTTGATGACAAGACTCTCAGCTCTCAAGACACTTAGTAACGAGTCTCTCAGGAACCACAAAACTCCTAAGACTCTACACTCTTGAGACTCGTGTGATCAACCGCATGTAAATTGTATTCTCTTACGATTAAAAATAGATTATTGTATTTTGACAATAACAGAAATATAAAAAATTAAGTTAAACATGACAATGTAAAAAAGTTCAAAAGTTAGAAAAATTAAAAACACAATTAAAGTTTCATTTTTTTATTATTAACACTATTATTATTATCAACAAAAAAAATTTAACCTTTTGACTTACCAAGAAAGAAAATATTTAATTTTATGATTATAAGCATCATAAAGTATATTAATTGTCACACTTAGATTAATACTTTAACTTAAGAACTAAATTAAATAAATTGAAATAAAAAATCTTGATCAAAACTGTTATGTAAAATTTCAAGCACTAAACTGAAAATAAGGAAAAAAAAAACCACTAATTCTATTTAATAATAATAAATTAATGTGATGTGTTTCCAAATAATAAATTTGATTTTTAGGGTTTAGGGTTTGATTCGGCAGAAGAGAGGAGTGAGTGCAGAAGAAAATGATTTTACGTTCAACAGTTGCGCGCGTCGCAGAAATTGGGTATTCGACTCCTCAGTCTCCATTGATTCGCCGAAGCCTCCTCGTCCAGCGAACTTGCAGAATCAATCGTCGTTCAATCTCATCATCGGAATCAATACTCGCCCACAAAGATTGGTTAAGCCCAAACGAGCTCGTCAAGATCTTCCAGACTCTGGGAAACCCTAATTCTGCCCTCTGCGTGTTCAACCAAGCCTCCAAGCGCAAGGACTATAAGCCCAACGAAGCGCTTTACACTGTCGTCATCAACAAGCTTGCGCTGGCCAAGGACTTCGATGGCATTGAAGATGTCATGAGAAGAGTCAGAGTTGAGCGAAGCTGCAGGCTTTCTGAAGATTTCTTCTATAATGTCATCAAGATTTACGGCCATGTAGCGGGCCGTATAAACAGAGCAATCGAGACGCTTTTTGACATGCCCAAGTACAATGTTTGGCCTACGGTTAAAACCTTCAACTTCGTGCTGAATTTGCTTGTGAATTCGAAACAATTTGATATTGTTCATGAGGTGTATATGGGTGCCTCTAAGTTGGGTGTTGAGATTGATGCTTGTTGTTTGAATATTATGATGAAGGGGTTGTGTGGGTGTGGGGATTTGGATGCTGCATTCTACGTGCTCGACGAATTTCCTAAACAGGGTTGTAGGCCGAATGTGAGAACATATTCTACCTTAATGCGTGGCTTGTGCAAACGTGGTCGAGTTGAGGAGGCATTTGAGTTGTTTGAGAGGATGGAAATCGAGGGCATAGAACCCGATACGATTGCTTTTAACATATTGATTTCGGGGCTTAGGAAACAAGAGAGAGTTGAAGAAGCATTTGATCTTTTGCATAAGATGAGGCTTAAGGGGTGTGACCCGAATTTGGGTTCTTATCAGGAGGTTTTGTACGGTTTACTTGATGCCAAGAAGTTCCTCGAGGCAAAGGATTTTATGGATCAAATGATCTTGGGGGGTGTAAATCCGAGTTTTAACTCCTATAAGTTGGCAATTCAGGGACTCTGTAACCAGAATCTAGTGGAAGATGTTGATTGGGTTCTGAAACAAATGGTGCGGCATGGTTTTGTACCAAAGATGGGAATGTGGAGAACTATTCTTCAGTGCTTGTTCTCCAGACATGGCAATTGTATCAGTTGTTCTTGTGAAGAGGTTCTGAAAAGTTATCTTAACTAAAACAGAAGTCATGAAGTGCACTTTTCTTGGTGATGAACAATGGAGCAAGCTTTGGACTCATCGTCCTTGCCTAGAATACGAGATAGTGCAGAGCCAGCCAGCTCTGGATTATACAGTGCATTGTGGAGCAATGATAGAGTTGCTCCTTTGCAACTAACCGGCAGGTTATGGAGTCTGAGTTACGGAAACTTCTTTGCAAAATAATGGCGAAGCTGTGGAGAAAAAAACGACTCCCACTGACCCGAAGGGAGTTTTGGATTTTCATCAAGATGATGGCAAAGTTGATGCCACTAAAGGAGGCTGTGGGTCGGTCTAGCTTGTGAAAAAGAACTGAAACGATCATTGTTAGTTTGTTAAGTTATCAAATCTGCCAAGCCTCTTCTAGCTTCCAGATTTCCCCGTTTTCCAGCGCTAAATTTGATTTAATTAAGTGCAGAGTCTGAATCCACCATGAAGAATGCAGCATAAGACGTGGTGCAGAAGTCACTATTGGCTGCAATCAAACTCCTCCGCCTGTGAATGAGTAATTAATCCCTTCAATGTTTCTCTTATTTACTATCGATTCTACATTTAGATAGAGGAGTAAGTATGGTTGCATTTCGTAGTTAACAGTCACTGTAACACTCTTTGGATCAAACATGGTGAAGTAGACAATAGCTGAAGGTCTAGAATTTTTAAAATTAATCCCACTTAGCCGTTATATTTTAATGCACTAGAAAGTCATTGAAAAAAATAATCTCCTCTTATACCCTCTAATTTTGGGTGGGGTTGGGGGGAGACAGGGATGGGATTTAATTTGGAAGAAGAAGAGAGGAGGAGGACGATTGGGTCCTCCCCTAGGTTGCATTGACACTACACAGACACAGGACAGGACAAAAATCAAAAAACCTAGCGCCCGGGACACAGACACAGACACAGGACACGACAAAAATGGCATGGGGACTCAGCAATATATATATATATATATATACGCACATATTATTATTATTATTATTATTATTATTATTATTATTATTATATAATTGTAAAAAAATGTAATTCATAAATTTAAATTCCACATAATCATACGAATAATTAAAATAGTTACAAAAGAATTTATCATGAAATCTGCAGGAAGGAGATATAAAATACAAATTGTTCATTAAATTTCAAACTTCACCAAAAATTGTAAAATTATTATTTTCTAAATTTGTTGGCATGTTATTATCGTTTAAAAATAATAAAGACTCAAGTTTAGGCTCATAAAAGGATAGATTTGCAAATTGTAAAATCACAACATCATCCATGATCTTATAGGCATCTCTTAGTGAGACCCAGAGAGCCAGAGTTGGCGGTGACCAATGAATCACAGAGACTCAAAGTCAAAGACGACGAGTCGCTGGGACTAGAGACAACAATTGGAAGACGACAAAGAGACTAGACCTTGGAAGTCTAGAAGACTTCCGGCGAGTAGCAGAGACTCAAAGATGGTTCAGTTCGCTTTTCAAATTTGGTTCTTTCAGTTATTTTAAATCGGTTTAGTCTCCTTATTAAAAAAAAAAAAAACTCAAAATAACTTAATATATCTAAATGTTAAAAACGATGTCGTTTCTTTACTTTATTATTTTTGTTTTTTATTATTTTTTCTTTTTTTCTTTTTTTGGGTTTTTTATTTGGTTTTGTTTTTCTATTTTTTAGTTTTTTTTAATCTTTTAATTTAAAATTTTATTTCATCGATTCAATTTAGTTTTTAACAGAGTTCACTTTATTTGATTTGAGCTTTGGATCAGGCTCACTCCTAGTTCTTACAAATTAAGGTTCTTTTTAGGGGCAAGCGAACAGCACCAACAATAAGAAAGCGTATAACCTCAATAAGCCAAAATCTTGTGTAAGATTAAGCCTTAAGACTTATTTTAATGAAAATAGAGTTGGATCAAATTGGGTTTCTATTTATAATAATACAATTTTTTTGGCGTACAGAATGTTAAATTATTATTATATATAAATTCTAAAAAAAATTAAATTGGTTTTGTATCCCTTGAAGCTTTTCCTGCATACCTGATGGTTGCTTTTTAATAAAGGTGCTTCTTTATTTATCAAAAGAAAATAATTTATTATGTTTGCATATTATATTTTTATATATATATATAAATCGACTCAATTCAGGTTTAGACTTTAAATAAAAACTTCAAGTAAATCACTAAAACATATGATTTATAAACTATTACATAGAGTTTTGATTTCTTAAGCAACATTAATGTGACAAAGTAAATATAATAATATTATAGAACTTACTCTATCAAATTGTTGTGTTGAAAGAATTAATGGAGTAAATTCCATATCATTATATTTGAATTATCACATCAATATTACTTAATATAAAATAAACAACATTAATTAAGAAATTAAAATTCCTATTACATGTATCTAAATTTGTATCAATGTACTCTAACCACTAGCATATATAAGATTGCGTTCTCTTTAATATTTTCAAGTCATTTTTAATTTTTGATTTTCTAAATTAATGGAAACACGTTTCTTTTCTATTTTTAAAAATGTATTTTTGAAAATAAAAAAAATTATAAAAAAACTTAAAACAACAAAAAATTATTTTAAGTGTTTTCATCCAAAACAAACTCTAAACTCAAAACACATTTATTTATTCATATTTTATTATTATAATAGAAAAAATATTACAAAATTCATTAACTTTAAAATACATATATTTTTTTAATAATATATTAACATTAAATATTTCTAATTTACTGAATAATAAAATTTATTAAATAAAATATTATTAAAAAATTATTTTTAAAATTTTAAAGAGAACGCGTTTTCTAATTTTCTATTTTAAGAAATAATTTTCAAAATAACAAAGAGAATGTGTTTTTAATTTTTTAAAAACAAACTACCAAAAAGAAAACTAAAAATAAATTCAAAATTCAAATCCAAAAATTAAAAAGTAAAGAGAATCCAGCCTAAATTTTTTTAAAAAAAATTCACCTTTCTTATTTACTTTTCCTTCCAGCAGATCTGACTAGTTTGGTTACCATCTACCTCTTCCAAGCACCATATCTCACATGCAGCAGCAGCAGCAGCAACAATGGTGCCCTTTGAGAATGTGGCTTTTCTAGCACAAGATTTTCAACTAGAAGATGAGAGAGAGAGAGAGAATTAGTAGAAGTAGCCAAATGAATGATATCTATCACTATAATTTCTGAGCAAAATTCACAAGTTAGGGTTGTGGGGTGGAAATATTTTGGAATAATAATTTCCCAAACATGAATGTAATCACTCACTCATAAATCATCGCATGTAAACTATGAGAAGAAACGATATCAACAACCAAACCTAGCATGAAGTTCCTGTCTAGTTGGAGCGATCTAAAAGATGCAACTAGATTGAGCATTGCCTCATCATCTTCACTCGAAACAAAATTCAAAAATTTTGACTATACACTAGCACATACAAGATTTCTACAAGGGAGAGATCTCATCTGTCATCTATTCTCCAAATTTTCCTCTGAAATCTTTGGTTTTGGGAACTCCTTAACAACTAGTGTATCGTCATTTTCGCTGGAGCTAGCTGATAAGTAGACACCCATCGCCCCATCATCTCTGGGATTGACCTGGTTTATTGGATCCCGAATGTTCATTTTGAAATTATTTTGATTATCTTGGTCATCAAGTTCTCCGGGTTGATAAGAATCATTACCATAGCTGGATATGTCTCTGGAAACAACTTGAATCCCTCTGGAAGTTGGAAATGATGATGGAGAAGATTCTTCATCAGAAGAAGACTCTGACTGCACAGATATCTCTCTCTCCATCAACACTGACCCTGAATCACCTTGGTACTTCTTTGACCATTTATGAGAAAGTGCATTCCTGATGCCACGGGCAGATTTCCCCGCATGCTTAAAGATGCTCTTTGCCATGTCCTTCACATGCGTCTTGTGTGAGCTCTCCATGTCACTTCCTTCTGGATTCCCCATACCTTCTGACTTTGGAACCTCCACGGAAGGCTTGTCCTCCTCTATTGTAAGCTTCACGCCAGTGTCCTCTGTATTGACTGGCTTCAGATTAGGATGTGGAGATGAAACTGGCTCTTCAACGCTGCTGGATATGTCCTCTTTTCTGCAATTCTTCTGAAATATGGAACCTATATTGTGCAGGCTCCTCAGCACTTTGTTCGATGGACTTCCCTTACTACCTTCCTGGGCTTCATCAGTGCTGCTACTGTCATCAATATTGCATCCCAAAGCTAATGTTTTGAACCTTCCCCTATGATCACTACCCTCCCCATGAATTTGTGCGTCAAGAATCCTCCTCCTCCCCTTTCTAGGCTCCCACGTTTGTGGAACTTCACTCCCTGGGTGAGGGGCCCATATCCCAGTTTGTTGTTGCCCTTCAATGTTAATGGGTTCAAACTTATCTGCTGCTTTTGTTGCCTCCTTGGACCATCCACATGAAATAGAACCCTTGTCAGAAGTCTCATTTGCAGCGATATTTTTATCTGTATTGTCACTGAATGATTCATTGTCGGTTGGCTGATCTGGTCCCTACACACATAGGTTTATGATTAGATCACAATTCGCACTCAGGTTTCACAGAAAACAAGAAATTGTTTAATTATAGTTAAGACAATTATGATCTAATTTTTGCTTCTAATCGATTCCTTTTTAAATAATTTGTTGGGAAAATTACACTAAACTCTCAACGTCTAACAGCATGTATCACTTTCTCCCCTTGTGTAAGTTGTAACACACTAAACCTATCATTTTATATAGAATCTCATTTTGCCCTTCTTACAAACCTGTTAGTTAATATTCACACAACTTTCTGAAGATAAATAATAAAATAAAAAACAAGATAAATAATAAGACAATTTCAATTCTTTCATTGGCATTTTTTTCTTTTTTTAGGCTCAAACATGAGGAATAGACTGTCTGCAATATAACACAAAAATGAAACAAGACCAGATGGCATGTCACAAAGCACCTTAGAAATGCTTCCTACTTCACTGAAACCCAATTTGGATTGGACTTGGAAGCAATTACTGAGTGATTAATTGTGCAGGTAACCTTTTAGAAAGGAAAGGGAGGTGAAATGAGGAACTAGGAAGCATAAGGCATGCAATCATTTTAAATAATTTCCCTTTCCTTTCATTTCTTTTCAACTTTGGGTGGAAAAGTAAATGGTTTACATTTTATACTTTTTAAATGTCAATTATAAGCTAAGTTTTACAAGATAATTATAAAATTTACCATATACCTTACTCATTTCACTTCATATCCTATTTTTCTGACCTCCACTTCCTCATGCTGAAACAAACAAGAAAATGCTAAAAAATTTCATTTTTATCACCTTTCCTTTGCTTTCCTTTATAATTTATACTTTCCATCACTTCAATCCGAATAATAGGGTAAAACCCCAGGAGAGAGAGAGGTAAATACCTTTTTATTGACTTCAACAGTTATGGCAAGATGCAATCGGCCTGTTGTGATGTTCTGAAGAGGCAACCACATGTCGTGTCTTTGCCCGCCCCTAAGGTTGCTGATTGTTATTGAACAATCTCTGTGAAAGAATTGAGTTGGTACATCGAATAACAATTTTCCAAAAGAGTCCATTTACAATCTGGGCAATTAAATCAAGAGTCTGAACAAGGTCCCAAGTTTTACAGCACATAATAGATTAAAAGTCAGCATGATCTTTGTTGAATTAATCAAACAACAGTAAGCACAAAAAGAAAAATTCAAGTCTGATCCCTATTTAATTCATCGATTAACAGTTTTGTTACAGTAATAACTTCAGCAAACACACTAAAATCATCAAATCAAACAAAATTTCCCAACATTTCAGATCATCCTGTGAACAGTCAAAATCCAGGTTAAAAGTAGTAGGCAATAACTAAACTTTCAGAAGCACAATTCAAAATGTAATCTCATACTTGGTATGTATGTGAAACATGTCTCAAATGGCAATGATGAGCGAGATACCATGCAGCTTGCATCTTCATAAATCAAAAAAAGTATGGTGCAGAATCCGAAACAGAAAAACAAGAGTAATCTTGATCACTCAAACCAAATTCTCAATATGCAAATTCAAAGTCTCATTAACAATACATCACTAAGGGGTTTATATCGACTAGAGACCCAGCTAATTAGGAAACATATCAAAGAACAAATCCTATATCCTAACTAGAATCCTAAATCTTTGGAAATATAATCTTATATAATCTTTCTAAAACTAATTAGGAAATAAATAAACAAAATATTCCAAACCAAATAACAAAATATATTAATATCTTCTAAAACACTTCATATCTTGTCCCCCATCAAATAATCTCAAAATTTCCTAGATGTCTCCAATTTTTACTTGACCCATCATATTGATGGTCAAATATAGAAGTTGAACTTGAGATATCTTCTTGCAGGTTTAGGACTGTCAATTGTCCAGGGTATTCTTAAAGGTGCTGAATAAACCTCAACCTAACGTCCCAAGCACGTGAATTTGAAGACTTCAATATTTAGCTGAAGTTGTAGAAAACCATGTGCGAAAATATAGAAACAATTAGGCAGTTAGGCAAAATAATAGGGAAAGTTAATTAATTCATTATATAGTTATTTGTTTTCCTAAATTAGGCAGTTTTTTCTGTGTTTTAACTATCTCCATAGGGATAGTTACCATTTATAATATATGTGTGTGTGTGTCAAATCCGAATAATAGATTAAGGAGTTTTACAGTCCAAACTTCTTCATGGTATCAAAGCATTTTTTATTAGAAAATTATCATCCCAATGGTGTCCTTCACCACAACAATCTCTGCTTCTTCCTCTCAAGTTCATGCTGTTCCTAGTTCTAATGGACATTCGATTACAATTTTCATAAGCACCAGAGAAAAAAATGACTATTTTAATGGTGAAACCCCTAAACCGAATTCAACAGATTCGAAGTACAAGACATGGAAGGCAAAACACAATATGATAATGTCATGACTTGTCAATTCCATGACTAATGAAGTCAAAGAAAATATCATTCTCCACGAGATGACACAAGAAATTTGAGATGCTGCAAAGAAGACGTATTTCGACACTAAAGATATAGCAAAGGAGTTGTCAAGCCTCTTAGTCATCCAATATTTTAGTCGTCTAACTAGATATTAGCAGCAACTCAACATGTTCAAAGTGACTTAAATAGACAAGCATTTCATAAAAAGAAAAATTGAAGGTGGATTTCCAACATACCAAGGATCTACCGGCAATGTTCAAAAAGGCGGCTACCTAGGCATCGCTAAGGCGTTAAGCGGCCCCTGGACGCCATAAATTCATGCTAATCAGCACCCTAGGTGCCGGGACCGATTAACCGGGCCCAATCAATGCCTAGGCGGCGCCTAGCTACCTACGTTGCCTAATTTTTTTTTTGCAATTCACTGGCCAAAACGTTTTGGCCAAAGCACAAAACAACGCCATTTGGCCTAATCAGTAAAATCCCCAAGGAAATCCCCCCCTTCCCCTTCGCATGATACTTTCCCCATTGGTGCCTTTTAGTTGTTGGACAAACTTGTGAGCTGGCACAATTTACACATAACGCATTGCAAGATTATGTTGCATTATTACTGCTTCTGCTTTCTTGAACCCAGAATAGATCTACAATAGTTTGTTTTCTCAGGCCTAATTCCATTATTTTACTTGTCTTTCCAACTTTGATTTACCTAGAAATAACATCAAAAAGTTAAAAAAAAGAAAAAAAAAAGGCAATTTTCCTAGGCTCCACCTAGGCCCTAGTCTAGCACCCGACTAGTGCCTAGAGCATTTTAGAACACTGTTTATTGGAGACTACCTACTGAAGACTCAATTTGAAGATGTGAAAATCCAACTTGGGCTTACTTCATATTTGCAACCTAACTTGAGGGGTGTGTAGAAAACCGTGTACAAAAATATAGGAACAGTTAGGCAAAATAATAGGGACAATTAGTTGATTCATTATACAATTATTTATTTTTCTAAGTTAGACAATTTTTTCTGCATTTAACTGTCTCTATAGGGGCAGTTACCATTTGTAATATATATATCTTTCCAATCCGAATAATAGATTAAGAAGTTTTACAGTCCAAACTTCTTCAGAAGCCTTTCCTCCAAATAGAAGATATACCACATCCATAAAAGTATGATATCCCACATCTATAAAAGTATGAGACGATAAATTTGTTCACACAGATATAAAACTATCTTTGTTGTATGACCCAAAATGTTAGGCAATTTAAGTACCAACATGAACATAACTAAAATGATGATGTTACTGTTGGAAATCATATCAATCAATTAATCATCTTGCTTCCCACAATTGTGGGATTCTTCCTATAATTATGGCTTGGCTCTTGTACATATTTGATTCCAGATGTTCTGCTTTCTATTCATAGTTTCCTATTTTATTCTTTCCTATTTTGCAATTCTTCTCTCGTATACAAAGGGTGATTGACCCTACTGTAAATATATGAAAATCATTACAGTTTCTATAGTTACAATGGATATGAAATTCATATAAGAAAAGACAAAATTAGAAATGAGATTTTTTTGTAATAGAGTGGTGCATATGGAAGATAAGATGCACCGAGATGTGATTAAGATGGTGTGGAAATGTTATAAGAATGGTAGATGCACTTGTGAGGCAAGTAGATGAAATGGACAAAGTTTGCAGTAAAAGAGGTAAAGGAGTACCGAGGAAAACTTGGTGGAAAGTCGCTAAACATGACATAAGATATAGTGGTCCTTTAAAGGAGGTGGCCATGGATGGAGACAGCTGGAATTTAGAACTCATGTAGCCAATCCTACCTAGTGGGATGAAGGTTTGTAAAAACAAATAAACAATATGTAGATTCTTTTTGACATAAAATAAAAAATTGTTGCATAAGACTACAGTTATTATGCAATTACTCAAGGGTATCATCAACAAAATGTCTTTCTGACATAAAAGCATAAACAATATATCAACTTCAATGGAAGGAAAAACGAAAATAAATAAATGATGTGCTGTTCTTTCTGATAGAATAAAAACATGTTGCATAACACTGCAGCTATTATGGCTTACCCAAGGGTATCATCAATAAAATGGTCTTTGTCACGCACTTCAATAGTTAGCACATTAGGCAATTCCCATGTACAAATGGGAACCTTAAATGCCTCACGCCATTTTGGAGCCAAAGTTTTCCTTTGCGTCTTAGTCCTGAATCTGTAAGGACCAAGTTTCCCTTTTACATATGGATTAGCTGATCCTGAAAGAAGTTTCATTTATTATGCATATGCAAGGAATACATGCCATGGTGTCAAAACATCAGCATTATACTTTACACCAACCATTTAAATCTGATGGCTTCATGTCAGCTGCTTCAATAATTTCCACCAAGGCATAACCAACTGGCTCCTTCTCATCCACAGAAAACCAATTTTCTGACATAGAAATCCATATAATTCAAAGATCAGAAGGCTACCATTTAAGCTCACAAACACCAAAAAGAAAAAATGATTGTGTTGCATAAGACAGGCATGTAATTAGTAAAAACAAGCTCCATAGAAGTCAGAGAAAGGTTAGTGTCCGCTGCAGTAGCAAAAGAAGCAAAGAGCAATGTGTTGGGAAAAAAAGAAACAGAGAAGAAAAGAACAATAAACTTCTTCCTATCCATTAAATTACCCCCTCCCCCTTTCCCAGCAGCTTAATGAATCAACAATGCTACAAGCTTATCTACTGCAGTTAGTCCTGGGATCAACCCATGCACATTAGGAAGCACATTCACCATACAAATGAACGCAACCAACAGAAAAAATAGGCTGAAACTTCTAGGTTTGGCATAAACTGGCCCATGCTCTGGCAAAAGGAAAAAATACCATTATGGCAATGCAAAAACATAAACACTCCCTTCTTTCCACAATCATACCACCCTTACCTTCGCACACTTGTGGAATTATCAGCATTTCAAAATATAAAATATTCTGTTCATTTTTGCATTTCATTTGAATTGATTTTCTGAATTTTAGTTTTCTAGGACACAAAACCAGTCAAGATTACAGAGTATTGTGGAAAAATATGGCAATATCTTTCATTGAATTGGTAGACACGGGTGGAGCTACATACAGCCCACCCAGGATTTTTTAAAAAATGCTATTATATATAATAGTTTAATAATTTTTTAATTTTTTTTTTTTTTTTGAATACCCACTAAGCCACCTCACCCACCCAGCCTTCATATTCTCTCTCTCTCTCTCTCACCTACTCGGACAATCGGATGCCCCCATTGCCACCAGGCACCGACGTCTCCTCCACCTCACCTACTCTCTCTCTCTCTCTCTCCACCACGTCTCCTCCACCTCGCCCATCTGCGTCGCACTGAAGCAACAATCCACCCAGCCTCCCGCCCAAAAATCAACGTTTGATCTTCGATCCGACCGTATTTTTACTGTCAAAGTGGCCCCGATCTACAAGTAGGTAAGTCTTTTAGTTTTATTAGCAATTATTTTCAGCACAGATCCATGATATATACGTATATATGCACATGTTGGGTTTGGCCAGAAGTTTAATCTTAGATCTACAAAGATTCAGCCGTTGGATTTTGTTGGTTTTGGGGATGTTGGTCGATAGGGATAAGGGTGTCGAGTGGTTGCCTCTGATCGTCGGAAACCACCGATCATGGTGGCTGGTGGCAACTGTCAATGCGTTTACGCGTGTGTTGGTTTTGGCTAAAAGTTTAAGCTTAGATTTACGAAGATTCGGCTGCTGGATTTTGCTTGTTTTTGGGTATATTGGTCGATAGGGATAAGGGTGTCGGGTGGTTGCCTCTGATCACCGAAAACCACCGGCCACGGTGGATGGTGGCAACTAACAGTGCTTTTACACATGTTGGGTCTGATCAGAAGTTTAGGCTTAGATCTACAAAGATTTGACCGTTAGATTTTGTTGGTTTTTAGGTATGTTGGTTGATGGGGATAAGGGTGTCGGGTGGTTGCCTCTGATAGCCGGAAACCACCGGCCATGGTGATTGATGGCGACTGCCAGTGCGTTTACACGCTTTGGGTTTGGCCGAATGTTTAAGTTTAGATCTACGAAAATTCGACCTTAATTTTGTTGGATTTTGGGTATGTTAGTCAATGAGGATAAGGGTGTCAGGTGGTTGCTTTTGATCATGGAAAACCACCGGCCACGATGGCCGGTGGCGACTACCAGTATGTTTTTTCAATTCTGGCCGAAAATTAAAAAAAAAAAAAAGATATACAAAAATCTGGCCCACTTGTTTTTTGTGTATAACCTCCCTTGACCCTTTTTTTAACTATGTTTTAATTAAAGAGATTAATTTTTTTCATTTTCTATTACAGATTTGCTAATTTGGAGATCAATGATTGAACGGTACTCTGCCATGAAGCTTGTCAAGACTTGGTTGCGCAATCGAATTGGAAATTAATAATTGAACGACAATTTAATTGTATATATTGAAAAATAGATAACAACAACATATCTAGCCTTTATCCCACTATGTGGGGTCAGCTACATGAATTCTAGACTTCTATATGGGTTACGCCCCAACAGATAGTTTGTCTAGAATTCATATTTGAATCCGACTAGGCTTTACGCTGGTTGTCGACTACCTAACGCAACCCTCCTCCTTTATCTGGGCTTGGGACCAGCAGTGGATAACATCCCCTAGCGGAGTAATGATGAAATGAAGTTTCAACACTATCTTCATATGGAGAAATTTCATGAGATGGTGGTAAATGAAGATAATTGATATAGTTGTGTTCCATCACTTAGTTATTATACGACATTAAAATATGAAAATGCGTCGAGAACGATTGTATAATTTATTGATATCTATTTTTTTAATATTATATTATTTTAAATTTTTCTGTGCTATTTAATTTTTGTCCACCCTATCTAAAATTTCTAACTCTGCCCTTGGGTAGACATATTATATATATATATATATATTTATACATAGGAAGCTTCCCTAAATATGGAAACAAATCTCCCAATTGAGTAATCTTCTATTTACAGTAACAAACATATAATCATATCCTAATTACAACTTTAAATCAACAGAATATTGATTAATCACACATAATCAAAGCCTTGATTTCTCTACCTTGATTCACAATACTCCCTCTCAAGCTGATGCATAGACATTGTCCATTCCCATAAGCTTGTGAAAAACCAAACTATTGAATCCCTTGGTTAGAACATTAGCTAGTTGTAATTCACTTGGTATATAAGGTGTGCAAATAAGACCACTGTCCAACTTCTCTTTAATAAAATGTCGATCCACCTTAATGTGTTTTGTCCGTTCATGCTACATAGGATTGTGTGCAATATTGATGGCCGACTTATTGTCACAATAAAGTTTCATAGGGCTATCCCACTTGAGTATTAGATCTTCCAAAATAATCTTCAACCATCACAGTTCACATATACCCCATGCCATTACTCGAAATTCTGATTCTTCACTCGACCTTACCACGACAGGTTGTTTTTTGCTCCTCCAAGTAACCAAGTTTCCTCCCAAGAAAGTACAATATCCCATGGTAGACCTCCTATCAACTATCAAGCTTGCATAATCAGCATTAATGTAGGCCTCTAGAGTGAGCCCCTTTTTTGAATAAAATTCCCTTTCCTAGAGTACTCTTGAGGTAGTGCAAAATTTTGAAGGCCACTTGCAAATGAAGTTCCTTGGGTTTGTGCATGAATTTACTTACTATGCCAACGACATAGGCTATATCCGACCATCGTGTGAGATAGGTAAATTAGCATGTCGACCAACCTCTGATATGCCTCTTTGTCTATGTCTCTATCTCCCTCAGCTTCACTAAGTTTATGATTAGGGTCAATTGGAATGCTAGCTGGTTTGCAAGCCATTTTTCCTAAGTATCCTTTAGCTACCAACCTAGCTTTGTATCTTTCAAGTGTCCCATCTACTCTATACTTGATTGTGAAGACCCATTTGCACTCAACCGGTTTCTTTCCTTTTGGTAAATCAACAATCTCCCACGTATTATTCTTCTCTAGGGTTTGCATTTCAACATTCATAGCATTCCTTCAATTTTCACAGTTTAAAGCCTCTGATAATGGAATGGATCCTGCATGTATGTCGGTAAGAAAGCTTCTATGAGATGGAGAACATCTTTTAAAGGATATAGAGTGAGAGAGTGGATATAAGGGATGTTTTGTGCACTCTCTAATTCCTTTCCTTAGTGCTATAGGCAAGTCTATATCAGTCATGGAATCAACATGAGAAGGTGAGCCAAGAGATATTACCTTATTTCTAGAAGTTGGATCTAATGATGGGTGCAACCTTAGTTTGGGTTCTGGATTAGTCCTTGAGTAAATCTGGGAAAACCATTGGTCAATAGTGGCCTTTCCCCCTTTAGTTTGGAAACCTAGTTGTAGAGCTGTGACAGGAACCTCGATAGAGTTCCAATAACAATCCAATATCAATAGTTCCCAAATCCTTTCAACAGAAAACAAGAATGAAACGGGGCATTCGAGAGGCCCTAACTCTCCCAATTCTCTATCAAAATTTAGCTACCACACTCTCCCTCTTCCCCTCCTACTTATACCTCTCCCCGCCACCACTCTAACTGAATTCCCCATTCACATGCTAATTATTCCCTCAGCCATGTAGATTACATTTCTACCCCTCCCATGCGCACATGCTAGTTGTTACACCTGCATGTGCGGACCCCCCCTTACACCCATCTTCATGCCTTCGGCTGCTTGCTGTGTCTTTGATAGGTTCGATGCACCGGCGGCCTATCATTACTCTCCTCCCGAACTTTCACCTTGTCCTCAAGGTGAAAAGCTGGAAACTGTTGCTGAATCATGTTGTAGGGCTCCCAAGTTGCCTCTAACGATGGTAAGCCTTTCCACTGGATCAAGATATCCAGCCCGCGTAAGTTAGAACCCTTTCCAGGTCGAACTCCCAGCACCGCCTCTGGTTCAACCTTCATTTCTAAATCAGCCTGCAGCTGGAGGGGAATTTGCACCCTTGCTCCCACCTCACCCTTGGCCTCTCTCAACTGGGACACATGGAAAACTGGGTGGACATGGCAGTGGGCTGGTAGTTTAAGTTTATAAGCCATTGGTCCCACCCACAAACTGCACATCCCTTCTTCTTCGGTCAGCCCCCCTCTTCATGATTACTTGAGCTCTTACCAGCTGGTCTTTGAGTTCTTCCAATGCTAAATCCCGCTCCAACAGTTGTTGTTTTACTACAGATACCTGGGTTGACCCCTTGTCAAACCTGATCAAGGTTGGTGGTTCCCTCCCATAAATAGCTTGGAAGGGAGTAACCTTGGAAGCAATGTGGTATGATGTGTTATACCACAATTCAGCCCATGGCAGCCACACATACCACCCCATAGGTCTTGCTGATGCAAAACAACGCAAGTAAGTCTCTAGGGTCCGGTTGAGGACCTTCGTTTGCCCGTCCATTTGTGGGTGGTAGGCCGTACTACGATTAAGCTTAGTACCTTGAAGTCGAAACAACTCCTCCCAAAAACAGCTCATAAACACCTTGTCTCTATCCGAAACAATAGTCTGAGGCATACCATGCAGCCGCACTACCTCTTTTACAAAAATACCAGCTACTGCTCCTGCTCCTGCTGTAAATGGGTGTTTGAGACCAATGAAGTGGTCATATTTGCTGAGTCTATCTACAACCACAAGTATAGAATTCATATGGCCCGATCTCGGTAACCCCTCAATAAAATCCATGGCTATATCATCCCAAATCTATCCAGGAACTGGAAGAGGCTGTAAAAGACCCCCTGGCGTTAAAGACGCATACTTATTTTGCTGGCAAACGTCACACTTTCCCACATATTGGCGTATGTCCCGCTTCATACCAGCCCAATAAACACTCGTTGCAATTCGTTTATATGTCTTCAGGAACCCGGAATGACCCCCAACACTACCATCATGACCCTCATGGAGCACCAATGGAATTAGGGAAGAACCCTTAGGCAGGAACAGCCGCCCTTTATAAAGGAGCTGGTCACCCACAAGCTGAAAATTTGAGCTGTAAGCCGGATCCTCCCGTAACTTCCTTATGATGCCCTGTAAATAAACATCTTTCGCCACCTCTTGTACCAGCTGATTGAGTTGCACCACCTTTGGAACCGTTAGTGCGAATAGAGCTGCTGGGTGATTGATTCTCGAAAGGCGATAGCAGCCTTGTTTTCCAACTCCGGCCGGTAGTGTATCTCAAAATGAAAGCCCATCAGTTTTAGCATCCACTTTTGATATTCCGAGTTCACCATTCACTGCTCAAACAAAAACTTCAAGCTTTTTTTATTTGTCCTTACTATGAACTTCCTTCCCCAAAGATAATGTCTCCATTTCAGGACTGCAAACACCATGGCCATCAACTCCCTTTCGTAAACCAATTTTTTCCTCTTCGATGGTTTAAGGGCATGGTTGTAGTACGCAATCGGCCTAAGATTCTGCATCAACACCACCCCTAACCCTTGCCTTGAAGCATCGGACTCAATTATAAAGGGCTGATCGAAGTCCGGTAGTGCTAGAACTGACAGCGACACCATTACTGTTTTGAGCTGCTGGAATGCTCGTTTAGCCTCTCCATCCCAACAGAAATTGTTCTTCTTTAGTTTCTCGGTGAGGGGCCATGCCAACTTGCCATAATCCTTTACGAACCTTCTATAGTACCCCGTAAGACCAAGAAATCCCCTCAATTCCTTCAAGGTAGTAGGCGCAGGCTAGTCCAACATGGCTTGTACCTTGCAGCGATCAGCCGACACGCCTTGCTGGGAGATGAGATGGCCCAGATATTCAATCTCCAATTGCCCAAAGGAACATTTCTTCTTGTTGGCAAACAACTGATTTGCAGCCAGCACCTTCACCACATAACGCAAGTGCTGCCAATGTTGGTCAAAATTTTGGCTATAAATTAAAATATCATCAAAAAATACCAGCACAAACCAACGCAAATACTCCCTGAATACATCATTCATTAAAGATTGGAAGGTGGCAGGGGCATTCGTCAATCCGAAAGGAATGACGAGGAATTCATAGTGACCCTCATGTGTTCAAAATGCGGTCTTTGGTTCGTCTCCAGCCTTACTCGAATCTAGTGGTAACCAGATTTGAGATCCAATTTCGAAAAAATCTTCGCGCCATGTAGTTCATCCAGCAACTCATCGATGACTAGAATAGGAAACTTGTCAGGAACTGTTACCTTGTTGAGAGCCCGATAATCTACACAAAACCTCCATCCCCCATCCTTCTTTTTAACGAGCAACACCAGGCTGGAAAATGGGCTGACACTTGGTTTAATAATACCAACTGCCAACATCTCACGTACCATCTTTTCGATCTCATTTTTTTGAAGATACGGGTAGCGGTAAGGCTGAACACTAACCGGGGAAATGTCAAGTAGGAGATTGATGGCATGGTCTTTATTTCTGGTGGGTGGCCATCCCTTCGGGCTGGAAAAAACTCCTTCAAACTCAGCCAATAATTCCTCCAAACTTCGGGGCAGTCCTACTTGCAGTTCATTGTACTCGGCAGCCACCTCTCCAATTTCTAGCAGCACTCCCTCCCCATTCTCTTTAAACGCTTTCATTATAGCTTTTAGGGAGACTAATGTCTTACTTAAGCTAGAATCACCCTGCAATGTCACTGCCATTCCCCCCACTGGAAACTTCATGGTCAGATTCCTCCAATCCACACTCATCTTCCCCACCGAAGCTAGCCACTTCATGCCAAGAATGACATCATAACTTCCTAACTCAAGGGGAAGAAAATCTTCCACTATCTGCAGGTTATCAAGTGTTAGTTTCACCCCTTGCAAACTCCTGCTCCTTGTACAGCCATCCCAGTTCCCATTATCACCCCATACCCAGCCGTTTCTGTCCTCGGCAAACTCAAGCGTTGCACCAATTCGGATGCGATGAAATTGTGAGTTGCCCCGCCATCCACCAGAACTACCACCGGCTACCCTTCTATGAGTCCCCTTAGCTTCATCGTTTGAGGTGTAGTTAATCCCACCACCGAATTCATGGATAATTCAATCACCTCTCCCCCATATCCCAACCCTTCATCGCCCCCCTGCACTGCTTCTTCTTCTGCCACAGCCTCGCCCATTTCTTCGTCATAGATCATCAACACTTGGAGCTCCTTGTTCTTGCACCTATGGCCAATCGAGCATTTCTCATCACAACAGAAGCAAAGGCCCTTCTCCAACCTTGCCTTCCACTCAGCCTTACTAAGCTTCTTGAAAGGTAAGTTGCCACCATTTCCAACGGGGTGAAACCTAGGGCTTGGCTGATTTACGGACTTTTGGGAGGAACCCAAACTCTTCGCTGGAACCGGTGACATCCGACTCGCGATCGCAGTTGTTGTGGAATAACCGCTCCTGGTTGGTTCGGTTGCCCGATGGCAATTCTGAAGAGCTACGTTCTTGTCCTCAATGTTTTGGCCCACCATCATAATTCGATCGAGCCCCCGTGGTTGTAACACCCTGATCTCAGCTCTTATCTCTGGGTTGAGGCCATTGGGGAATTGGCCCTCCAAAAACGCCTCCGGAACATCAGGCACTGTCGCGGCCATGGTCTCAAACTTTAAGCGATACTCCTTCACCGATCCCTCCTACCGAAGAGCCAAGAAACGCTCCTCTAGTGACCCCTCCTGGGTGGGGCGAAACCGGCCCAGAATTCCTTGCTTCAAGCCTTCCCAGCTCCGAATTCCTCTTCGCCTTGTCTCCCATTGAAACCAAGACAGTGCTGCTGCTTCGAAACACAGTGCTGCGAATTCTATCTTCTCCTCATCCGTTAGTTGGTTGACAGCAAAATACCTTTCGACTCGAAAGATCCACTCATCCGGATTTTCTCCTTAAAAAATGGGCATCTCCAATCGTCTTCCACGTAAGTCCAACTGGTACCTGCCCTCGATACCCCCCTCTGAGTCGCAACCCCCCACAACCCCAGGGGTTACTTCGGAATCCATGGTGAATTCCGAAGGTCCTTCTTGCTCCTTGGACTTGTTCTTCCTCTTCCACTCCAGCTCATCCCACTTCGTTCACATGAAGGCGAACTGTTCTAGCATCACCGCTACATTGGGCTCCACCGCCTGGACATTCCCTCTAATGTCTTCAACTCCCCTTTGTACGCCTTCCATCTTCGACTCCAACTCACCAACTTTCTCCGTCAAGTTCACCATCAGGGTCGGAATAGCTCTGATACCAAATTGATAGGAACCTCAATAGAGTTCCAATAACAATCCAATATCAATAGTTCCCAAATCCTTTCAACAGAAAACAAGAATGAAACAGGGCATTCGAGAGGCCCTAACTCTCCCAATTCTCTATCAAAATTTAGCTACCACACTCTCCCTCTTCCCCTCCTACTTATACCTCTCCCCACCACCACTCTAATTGAATTCCCCATTCACATGATGATTATTCTCTCAGCCATGTGGATTACATTTCTACCCCTCCCATACGCACATGCTGGTTGTTACACCTGCATGTGCGGACCCCCCCCCCCCCCCCTTACACCCATCTTCATGCCTTCGGCTGCTTGCTGCGTCTTTGATAGGTTCGGTGCACCGGCGACCTATCAATCTGATTCGGGTTCATGGATTTGTGGAGTGGATTCAAGCGCATGATTGGGCAGTAGGTCAGAAGTAGGTTCAATTGCAAGTTTGGTAGTTTCAGATGCAGGTTTGAGCAGAAGGTTAGGAGGGTTAGGAGTTGATGGTAAGTTAGGAAGGGCCAACCCATCCTTATCTTCCATACTTGAGGTCTCTCTTTGAAGATAAGAGTGAGTAAAATAGGGTTCAGCCTCAACAAGGGTAACATTAGCAGAAACCAAAAATTTTTAGTTGCAGGATGATAATATTTGTACCCTTTTTTGTGCAGAAGAATAACCCACAAAGATACCCTTAAGAGCTCTAGGATCCAATTTCCCCTTATTAGGGCTGTGAACATAAACAAATGAAACACACCTAAATACTTTAGGGTTAAGATGATTTGTGGTAGGAAGATTAGGATAGAATTGGGGTAAAACTGCCATGGGAGTTTGAAAAATGTAACACTTTAGAGGGTAACCAGTTGATGACATGAGTGGCTATGAGGGTCGTTTCCCCCCAAAATTGTTTAGACACATTTTTGTGAAACAACAATGCCCTAGTAGTATCCAGGATATGCTTGTTCTTTCGTTTTGGAACACCATTCTGCTAGGGGGTGGAAACACATGAGGACTCATGCATAGGTCACCGTTTTTAAGGAAATAGGTCCTTGCATTATCTGAGCTAAATCGTTTAACTTATGCCCCAAATAGATTTTGGATCATAGAAAAGATATTGGGTAGAATGTCACTCACATCAAATTTAGATTTAAGAAGAAAGACCCGAGTAAACCTTGTGCAATCATCAATAAACAAAACAAACCAACGTGCCCTAGAAACATTTGGAATGGTTGATGGACCCTAGATATCACTATGAATTAATTCAAAAGGAAGATGACATCGGTTATTATTAGCAGAAAAAATAACACGTCTGTGTTTGGCAAATTCACAGACATTACAATAAAATTGTCTAATATCTAAGTCTTTAAACAAATAAGGAAATAGAATTTTAAGAGTGAAAAAAGTAGGGTATCCTAGCCTGTAATGATGCATCCAAATGGTGTCCTTGGAGGGTATATGTGGTTTTGAAAGGCTTGTTAAGGGCTGGTTCCACCTACCAATTGGTAATTTTTCAGATTTCTCAAGATAATATAAGCCATCCCATTCCTTAGCACGTCCAATCATCAATCCCGAGTCCTGATCCTAAAACAAATAGCAAGAAGGGAGAAAAATCACTTTGCAATTGCCATCATAGGATAGTTTGGATACGAAGAGAAGGTTGGTGGATGGTTTGGCACATAAAGGACATTTGAGTGTAAGAGTAGGATTGATTTGAATCTCTCCTATTCCAGCTACAGTAATCAAAGAACCATCAGCTGTAGCAATTTTTTGATTGCTTGAACAAGGTGAGTATGAGTGAAAAAATCGGGAGGAAGGAGTCATATGGTCAGTGGTTTCAGAGTCAATAATCCATAAGTCTTTAAAGGATGTATACGAGGCATTTAAAGCATGAGAAATTGAAGGTTTACCTGAGTGTAGCAACGAGCAGTTACCTGAAGATGATGGTTTGTCAAGAGTACTTCAGAAGTACCACAACCTTTCAATCTCTTCCTTGTTGAATTCCTTTGGTTCATGGGGTTGTTCTTCCCTTTGTGGGGTTGCCATATGGGCTTGCCCCTGGCTCCGATGCTGTTATCCACTTTTATTTCCACATTCCTTGTTTGGTGGCTTTCCATTTAGCTTCCAGCACATCTCCTTAGTATACCTTGGTTTCTTGTAGAAAGTACACCACATATTCTTGTGGTTGTCACTACCCATGGATTTGGGAACTGTTTTTCCATTCTCTCCAATCAGTTGCTCCTTCTTAAATCCAAGACTTCCTCCATTTTCCACCATTGCTGAGGCCTCAACTATTTTCGAGTCCAACATGACACCCCGCCTGCTTTCCTCGGCTAGAATAATCGAAATTACTTCATTAAATGAAGGTAAGTCATCTTTGCTTAGGATTTGAACCCTCACCTGATCATACTCCACATTGAGACCTGTAAGGAAGTCGCAAGTGCGATCCTTTTCTATGAAAGCTTTCAAGTTGGCTACATCATCACTGTTCTTCATCTCAATGACCCGGTAGTGATCCATCTCTTGTCATAGTCCTTTTAAGAGATTGACATACTCGGTGACAGTTTTATTCCCTTGCTTCGCTGAAGCTATTTTGGTCTTCAATTCATAGATTTGGGTTGCATCTTTAACCTTCGAGTAGGTCTGTTGGTTAGACTCCCAAACCTCCTTGGCTGTTGATAAAAACATGCAGGTGTCACTGATTTTGGGTGCCATGGAACTCCAAAGCCATGCAATTAACATGGAATCTCCTTCATTCCATGTTGTCTAGGCTGGATCTTCCTTCTTTGGTCTAGTCCCTATGATATGACTAATCTTCCTCTTCCCTTTCAAAATGATTCGAATCAATTGGGATCATTTGAGATAATTCTTCCCATCCAACCAATAGGAAACATTGATTTGTTGCAATACTCCCGACGGTTGAAGCAACGAGGGTGCTAGTTTTTCTCTAGT